>NC_134273.1:20423855-22925683 GCF_031893055.1 Leptodactylus fuscus | reverse complement strand
AGGGGTAGAAGAAGAGAAATCACTTTCTATTTTAATGTGGTGTCACCATCTGGGGGTCATTTACAAACTGGCAGGAGAAATAATCCCCTTTAAAACGATAAATTATTAAAGTAATCCCACCTAAAATTATCGCCATCAAAGAAGTCCTTGAATCCTCCTTATCTATTCAGCCCGTGACAGGTCTATTCAGCTGCTTCTTGAGAATTCCATCTGTTTCTGAAGAAAATGTTTATCTAGTTTGTGATTTCAACCTATTCCCAGCATTTATCGAACCCCAAATAATTCCTCATTCGCTGCTGGCAGATTGTGCAGATGTGGATTGTCCCCAAAGACGATGAGCAAGTCTATGTCATTGCCACAGTCATGGCTGATCTGCAGTACTGCGTCATTGGGTCCTATTATTTTCTGTAGGGCTTATATTTCCCATACAGTAATTTAGGGATATCCCTCCTGATCTTTCCAGATACATCATGTGGTCTTTGTGCAGACAGGGGAGTAGATAAGATGGATTCTGTGTAGAGATGAGCGAGTAGTATTCGATCGAGTAAGAATTCGATAGAATACTACGGTATTCGAAATACTCGTACTCGTTGGAATACTACTCCTATTCGCAGTAAAGATTCGATTCAGAGCCAGCATTGATTGGACGAATGCTATACAGTGTATAGCATTCGGCAAATCAACGCTGGTTCTGCAGCAGGCTCTTCTTTGCTAGTCGGGAGAGATGGCAGCTTGCTGTTACGAAGGAGCTTACTTTTTCTCATAGGAATGCATTGACCAGCGTTGATTGGCCAGTGTACAGCATTTGGCCAATCAACGCTGATTCTGCCGGAGGCTCAACTGTGAGGAGGCGGAGTCTAAGATCAGACCACAGCAGTCTCCGATCTTAGACTCCACCTCCTCACAGACGAGCCTCTGGCAGAACCAGCGTTGATTGGCCAAATGCTGTACACTGTATAGTATTAGGCCAATCAACGCTGGTCAATGCATTCCTATGAGAAAACGTCAGCTCACGCATAACGCAAGCTGCCAGCTCTCCTGACTAGCAAAGAAGAGCTTGCTGCAGAACCAGGATGAGTAAGTTCACATTAGCGTTTGCCTCCCATCTGGAAGGAGTCCGCAGGAGGACCCCCAGAATTGAATATCAGTGCAACTGCAAGCGCTGTGCAGTTAAAGTGCATGGACCCGTTATAGTCTATGGGGTCCGTGCGCTTTAACTGCACAGTGATCCTCCTTTAGTCGAATAGTGGTTTCCACTGAAACAAGCATTTTTTTCCCATAGATTATAATGGTATTATTATAATGGTATTTGATCAAGTAGTCGAATATTGAGGCTCTACTCAAAATGAATATCGAATCTCGAATATTTCACTACTCGCTCATCTCTAATTCTGTGTCTTATCAACATACATATGCATAAAAGCTGTGACCATCAGTGTTCTGATAAGTAAGGTGACTACTGCAAAGAAGTCTACAGAAAATAGGAAGTGTAAGTATATTATTTGGCTTAGTGGCCAGAGTCATAACTGTAAGATTTTTGGAATTTTATTTTTTTTTACATAGAAAATAACATGTAGAAATTTCTAACATGGAAATATTTAGCATAATTCACAGCTTCTTTTCGACATCTCCCTTTATTTACACAGTTACCATCGAAATAGAAAAAAAAAAGGGACAACTTTATAATATGGAGTTTGATGCATGTTATATTTTGGGTGGGGGTCCCAGATCTATAGTAAACATGACTATCCCTGAACTTTTTTTTGCAAGGAAAGACAACCATTGACATTTGCATCCAGAAGGAATCTAAAAGGAGTCTGGAGAACACACTGTAGTGTGGGGAACATTAGGGCACTGTAGTACTGGGGACCTGGGGATCATTGTAGTGTGTGACTAAGGGGGCACAGTTGTGTAAAACCTGGGGTGGGGCACTGTAGTTTGTCGCACCCTGGGGCTCTTTATTATGTAGGACCTGGGGGGAACTGTAGTATGTGAAACCTGTGGTGGTGGTGGGGCACTATAGTGTGTGGAATCTGAGCTGACTATGCACTGTTGAATCTTGGGGCACAGTTTTGTGTGGGATCTGGGGAGTATTGTAGTGTGTGGGATCTGGGGGACTATACAGTGTGGAACCTGAGAGCACTGTAGTATGTGTGACTTGGGGTGATTGTGCAGTGTTGGATCCGGGGGTCACTGTATTCTGAGGGACCTGGGGAGCAGGACCTAGAAAGAGTCTATTTGGTATGGGACCTGGGGTTATTGTATTGTGTGGTACCCGGAGGACACTGAAGTGTGTGGCTTGGGATATGGGTAGCACCGTATGGGACCTTGGGTGGGACTACACTGTGTGGGACCCAGGTAGAACTACATCATATAGGACCGGGAGGTCATTATATAGTGTGGGACCCGGGTGGAACTGTATCATATAGGACCTGGAGGTCATTATATAGTGTGGGACCCAGGTGAAAGTATATCATATTGGACCTGGAGGTCACTATATAGTGTGGGAGTTGGGGGGGGGGCAATAAACTGAGTACATTATACTATGTTCGGGTAATTACGGTGCACTATACCTTAAACACTATGGAAAATTCTACTTCACATCCATGTGTTTCCATGCTTAAAGGGGTTGTCCCATCACAAGGATCCTATCTATACTGCTTGTTCATGTGGATTTAAGACTTTTCCTAAATACACTGCTACAGAAAAACTGCTTTGTTTGTCCACTATCTTACTTTATTCAATTCATTGTTGACACAGCCCTTGACTTATCTGCTCAAAAGTCAAGTGATGTATCTGCTGCTCTCAGGGGGGAGGGAGGAGGGGCTAAGTGAACGGGAGCGAGCCTGTGTTTTAGCTATTCCTGTGTCTACACCACGTGGCCTAGCTTCCTGCACTCAGATAGGGGAAAGGAGCTGCTTTCATTTCTGATCGTCTTCTGTTCTCCCAGTTAGCAGGCTAGCTAATTCATTTGTGTTCATTATGGCAGAGACAGGCAGTCTGTATGTAACACAGAATGGAGTTGCTCCTGCCTGTACTTCATAGTCCAATATTGTGCATATAGTGTTGTTTGAGGACCTTTGATGACATCACAGGCCCTTCAGCCGCCCCATAGGATCACGCTATGCGGTGGGCAGAGCCACACACTAATTTGGGGGTGGAGCTAAACGGCAGGTTGCATATGAAACCTCGCCCACCAAATGACGCAAGAAACCAGGAAGAAAGAAGATTTTACAGCAGTGAAGACAGGTGAGTATGCTACGTGGGAATACCCCTTTAAACACCACCGATGCCATTGACCATTGACAAACTATGAAAGAGATCCACCCCTGCTTAAATATGTACTAAAACGTACAACTACTACTGTACAATTATAACTCCGAACCCATGCCCCTTTACTTAGTACTGAGGACAGTGAGAAATTGGTGGTCTTAAAGCATAAACCTATCCAATTTCTGTTTATATTCAGAGGCTGTGAAAAGTTACCGAGTGATCTATCCCGAACTTCTCAGCAACATCTCAGCTAAGTGGAGGCTTTCTCTGCTATGATAGGAATGAAAGTTGCAATCGTTTTATCCTCTGCAATTTCTCTTGCAAGTACAAAAGAACACAAAGCACTCGATTTAAGAGCTCTACTGCTCTGCAGTTTCATCAAAACGTCCCATAGGTCCAGTAAATACAGACATGTTGATTTGTCTTTTCCTTTCTTTTAACTACTGCTTTTCCCAGAGGTCTTCCTGCCATGCCCCGCTTTGTTTTACTTTCTTTCTTTCAGCATAAAAGTTCAATCACTAGTAAAAAATAATATAAAATGTGGTGTGGAACAGTACACGAAACTCACTCCCCCTGACCCACAAGAGCAGACACAACGCCATTGTCTTCTTCATACTGTGCAGGGAAAGTAACAAGTGTATAAAGGGCAATAACACTAATATAACAGCGAAAACTCAGCATACATACTGACGTACTCCAGCTACCCCCTGAAAAGCCAGTTATAAATGGCGATGTAACATATATGCATTAGTATTCACTGCACCGGGACAAGGAGGTCGCCCTATTTAAAGGGATCCTATTGTTTAAACCCTTTTTTTCTAACTAACACGTCGGAATAGCCTTAGGAAAGGCTATTCTTCTCTTATCTTTCATTGTCTTCTCCGCGCCGCCATTTGCCTGCAATCCCGTTTTTTCTCAGTATGTAAATGAGTTCTCTCGCAGCACTGGGGACGGGACCCAGAGCTCAAACAGCACTGAGGGCAGCCCCAATGCTTCCAGAGAACTCTCCAGCGCCGCATCCATCTTCTTCTGGAACGAGGTCTTCACCGTGTCTTCTTCCGGCAGTGTCTTCTAGCTTCTAGGCCTCGGGCTTAGGGCAAGCCTACTGCGCATGCTCGCAGCCACAAGAAAAATGGTCGCTTACACAGTATTGGAAGCGGCCATTTTCATGTGGCCGGTGGACATGCGCAGTCCGCTTGCCCCAGGCCCGAAGTTTAGAAGTTAGAAGACACCACCGGAAGAAGATGCGGTGAAGACCTCATTCCAGAAGAAGATGGAGGCGGCGCTGGAGAGTAGCATTGGGGACGCCCCCAGTGCTGTTTGAGTTCTGGGGCCGCCCCCAGTCCTGCGAGAAAACTCATTTGCACACTGAGAAAAAACAGAATTTCAAGCGAGTGGCGACGTGGAGAAGACAACGAAAGGTGGGAGAAGACCAAGGCTATTCCGACGTGTTATATAGAAAAAAAATAGGGTTTGAAAGATAGGATCCCTTTAAAGATTATTTTTATTTATTTTTTTCATGGGATATGAGACGGAATTTGAACCCAGGACCAAACCTATTGATGGAAGGAAGTTACCATATGGATGTAGACTGAAGAGAAACTCACACACATGTCCGTCAGTAGTCACTACATTGTGGCACTTCTACTTCAGACACTTCCTCTATTACTCTCTGGGGGAGGTTTTTCTCTTAATAAAATTGGAAATTGTTGGCCTAGTGGCCTACTACTGTAGTTTGGTAAAAAAAAAGTGGCATAAATACCAGGGTAGCAGCAGTAGCCACTGACACAGGGTCCGGGATATTAGATGGCTCAGTGGGCCCCTGATGTTTTTTTGTTTTTATTTAATAGGCCAGCAGGTAATGGGCTCTACTTACTTACGGTTCCTTGCTCCGGCTCACGGCCGCCTGCACTTCTCCTTCTGCGGAAGTAGAGGCAGCTGTCATCAGGAGCGGGCCCGCGAACCTCACAAACATTACTATCATTATACTGACTATTTTGTGCTAATGTCACGTTAAAGGTGTTGTCCAGAGAAATTTATTTTGCTTTCCTCTGTTTTTTTTTTATGTAGGACCTGTGGATGGTTCCGAGATCGGGGTCAACACCTGTCCCACCAGGTTGCTCTATTTGCTTCCTACTCTCCCTATTTTACAGGTAGGTACCTGTGTAATGCGGTCTAGTAGACTATAGTAGAACAAATCCCCATAGTAAAGATAAACTAACTGTGAACACTGTGAAGAGCAGAGGTGGAGTGCTGGTTCCAGTCACATGGCCCATAGTTAGAACTGTTCTGAAATTCCCAGGTCCAGCATGAAAGAAATCTTGGAGGAAGTAAGTAAAATTAACTCTTGGCCCACTCCTCTATATGCTGCTGAGTCATTACGCCTGTTGCATTGTAGTTAGGGTTGAGCCGATCTTGAGATTTCAGGATCGATTTTAAAATCCGATTTTCAATCATTTTGCAGCCAATCGCGATTGTGAAATTTGCTCGATCGCCGATCGGGATCCGATCTTTCCCGATCCCGATGCTCAACCCTAATTGTATATTATATATACAGTAGGGTTGAGCCGATCTTGAGATTTCGAAATTTGATTTTTGATCATTTTCCAGCCAATCCCGATTGCGATCGTGAAATTTGCTCGATCGCCGATCGGGATCCGATCTTTCCAGATCCCGATTGCTCAACCCCAATTGTAGTATATTCTAATAAGAGGGTGGTGTGATGATTTGAACAAATGGGCGGATCCCAGGCTCTACTTGAAAGCTAGCATTGCAAACCTTGTATTGTGGTTATAGAAGTGGAACCTGTGTGAACTTTTGTGTACAGGGAGACTGCTGTGTGTTGCCCCGAGGCTTCTTCTCTCGCACTGTCAGAAGGTTACTGAGCCAACCACCAGACCAAGAGAAATTGCTGAACCTCTATACTGAACAACTTTTGTAGACTGCTGCTGTGTCTTAGTAATTGCTGTTAACCTCTGCTGTGCCACAACACTTTCTTAAAGAGGTTGTTCGGGCATTTTTTGTTAATGCCTGGACAACTGGGGGAGGTGCAAAAAAAAATCATACTCACCTGTCCTGATGCTCCATGTCCTCCCAGCATGTTACGGTCCCTCTTCTCTGGCTTCTCACGGATCTCTTCCTAAGTTCGGCTGAGGCCGCTGATTGACCTCAGTGGTCACGTGTGCTTGGGACTTCCACCACACGTGATGAATTTCATATATGTGACTCATGGTTGGAATCAGCTCAAAAACTAGAACCCAGGCTGGAAGCTGGTAAGTTTTATTTCCTGTTATCCCGTTTAAATTCACAGTCCCTTGTAAAGCATGGGATGAAATCTTGAGCAAATATACAAAATTTGTTACAAAATCTGCATATAATACATGAGGCAAGGTGACAGACCCATATGCATTAGCCATCAAATCACCTTATACACATGAGTTTTCTGCTTATCGGACGTTTAGGATTTCTATTCCATGCATTTCCACCGATGCTGATTTTCCAAAAGGACTGTCCCCGGTGCCACCTATTACAGCACCGGCACAGTTCCTCTCTGAAACCAGTGCAGTACACCTTGACTTCAGTGCACACGGCCTGTATCATGAGCACTTGTGCATAAAAACTGGGGTGCACATCCTTGACTTCACTAAAGAACTACGCAGACCCCGGGAATACCAGAGATGAGTCCGATAAGAGTCAGCGGACTTATTTCTAGGTAAGTATAAAGGTTTATTCTTTTAATTGCAGCCACAAATGACCATATTACAGGGTGATTTGGGATAGAAATACGACAAGTGAATGGTTTAGTGTCTCTAATCGACCTGTAAGGTTCCCTTTAAGTGATGCTCGAAAGTTGCTTTTAAGAACCTTTCACCATAAAAAATGAAACAAGGTAAAAACAAATGCATTGTCATATAATAGCGGTTTTGCTTTTCCTGCAGTGTGCATCCATTACTTCTATAGTCACTGTTTCTGCTTGGCACTGATGTGGCTAAGGATGGGGCGGGCAGATTTGCATGCCCAGCACTTGTGAATACTCTGAACCAGCACATTGAAATCTCGATCAATACCGGTCTACAAGTCCTTCTTTTTTTTCCCCGTTAATTCAACCACCTAAACACAAAGGAAAAGGCACATCTATTGAAAGCAGAGGCGTAGCGTGCACCCTGGCGGCTTATTCAATATACTGGGAAGAAAGGAGAGCAGTAAAAATAGTCCTGTTCCTAAATAAGCAAGGAAAGTAAGCGCAACGATTGTCTCAATGATGTTGGATTTAGAAGTTATGGAACGTGTTGCAAAATAATCAAAAAACTTTTAGGCTGGGGCCCCATGGGACGCAAATGCCACGATTGTCTTACAGTAGATGGGATTCTAGCCCACTAATCAGGAGGGAGCCTTGCACCTTGGAATCCGCGGCAAGTCGCTCTTTTTTTCCGCTACTAGCTATCAGAAAAAAGAAGCAAGTTCTTGGATTCCACGTCAAAATTGGCTCCAAAAAACTGTGTGTGAACATATCATAATTGTGCCAATGCCAATGCATTACTCCATCGTTGCAATATATTACAAAACCATAGTATAAATAATAACGCCATATTATATCATAGTCAGAACATGCATTATAATTTATCGACCTAAACAGTACTAAAGCGGCCATAAAAATCCATCCCTGGTCCCCAAATGAGGCTCCTTTAAGATGATCTTATATACTCCAGGACAGCTGCATGCTATATAATGTAATTGCATAGTAAAGCACAAATCAATGTATCCACCAACCCCATAGTAAATAAGGATATAAAACGGCCAGACAGTGCATTGACTATAACTGCACCATTAGTTCTTGCTCTTTGCACCATTGTACATCCCTTTGTGCCATTAATACGCTAAAGCTAAAAGCAATCCTAAATTTTATGTAAAGAACAATGCACTGGCTTTCTTTCCCAGCATTAATAATATGCAGACAAGCGGCCATGGCAGGGGTTTAGGTTTGGTACATGTGAATTATTTGCATGGGTGGCACGGACAACTGGACAACATCAGAATGAAGAGTAGGGTTATGGCGTTTGTGAAGGGCTGCCAGTTCTGCAATGCCCGCTCTCCTCCTTTACTTGACGGCTGTAAGAGACAGGCAGCGGGCCTTTTAACCTGAGCCTACGGAGGGACCTGACGGGGCGTGAAAATGGCTTCAAGAAACAACTTCTTTTGTGAAAAGTTCATCATGGTCGCTCCAGATCAAAGACTTTTCCCAGAATCCCACCTTCCGCCTTTGTACTCTCGTCACTTTCTATACATCTCTTTGACAAATACGTCTCAGCGCTGGTTCTTTCCCTTAATCCCGTAATCTGGTTATAATCTGTCCATCAAGGTACGTTCAGTGTTCTTTAATATGGGCTTCTTAGACAGGAAGGTCCTCTAATGTAGTTGTAAGAACTGTATTCACAAGTATTATCCCTGCCGAGGAGTATAATCAAATGTCTGCAAAGTGAGGCTCAAGCTGTGGATTTTAATATCTCGTTCCTGGAGTATTCCTTGCGTCGAGAAATGGAGCATTAGGCCGTTTCCTGCCGAGGATTTTAATAACTTCCAATCTAGAACATACCTGCCACTGAGTACTTCTCTTCAAGTAGATTCCAAGGCCTTGTTGGCGGAGTATTTGTCTCGCTGCGCCTTGTTTTTTTATTATGAGTCTTCGGAGTATTAATAGCAGAGCGGGTTACCATTGACCGCAGCCATTTTTCCTAAATCTTGTTCCCCAACCGGCTTATGTACGGCTTCTGCAGCCCTATCTAATCTTTTTCATTGTGAAGTTTCTTTTGCAAGGCTCTCTGTAATCTTTTCCTATCCTTATCCAATACTTTTTATAAACTCCTGCACCAACTTGTAATGCTTTTTTATTCTTACAGCTAAAATATTTCAGCACAAACACACAGGTCTAGTTTTTTTTTATTATTTTTGGTAGAATTCGCCGGAAGAGACGTAAATCCTGTTTTCTGCGCATAAGCTTGTTACATTTAAAGCGTTGCATAAAAAAAAAGCAAAAAAAAAATAGCTGATTTCTTGTCATCTCTTTCCCGATCACATGTCTTGCAATCTGGCTTGAAGGAGCGCTCTTGGAATAAATGAGTCCTTGTCTATGAATGGCTCAGCTGAGGTTTTCACGAGACGAGGACGTCATGGCTGCCATTGCACAAACCTTGTTTTCCCTCAGTGGAATAATGTGAAACCTTGAATTGTTCACTTCTCTACGACACTGGAATAGCTGCGGTCAACGGGGAGGTGTCGGCACGTCTTTCCCCGTCCCTAGTTGGAAAAAAATTAACCATTTCAGGACGTTTTTTTTTTTTTTTTTTAATTTGGATTATTCAAAGAATTTTAGCATCTTTATTAGGTCATTATTTTTATGTTATTTTTGCATGATTTTTTTTTTTTTTTTTTTTTTTTTTTTTTATATTGAGAAAAAATGAACAAAGAAGTGGAAATTAAATGGAATATTAGAAGCCTATACACACGCTTCACGTGTTCACTGGAAGGTTTCCTGGTGTATGTGCTAAATGTGTACAAAAAAACATGGTGTGAAGAAGGATAACCGGTTTCTTAGGGAGCATTCACATGGAGGAAAATGGTGCTGAATTTGGTATGGAATGCGTGTCAGATTCAGCACTGAAAAAAAAAGCCTCCCATTGACTACAATGGGTTCCTTTTTCAGAGAAGGTTTTTTTCAGCGCTGAATCTGACGCGGACTTCACACCAAATTCAGCGCCATTTTCTTTCATGTGAATGCACCCTTAGGGCTAGTTCATACAGGCATTAAGGGGGCGGATTATGGCGCATAATCCACATCATAATCCGCCTCTTCACAATGGTGGTCTATGTAGACCGCCAGGCTACTTTTTTCCGTGAACGGAAGCGGGCTGCCCTTTCTTCAGCAGAATCCGTGGCTCCGGAGTTGGCCCATTCATTTAAGCCTGCTCCGGAGGGGGAAGCCTCGAATTTTGGAAGCCACGACAGTCGTGGCAGGCGGGTTTTCACCTGAGAGTGACGCGGCTGCCCGTGTCGTTCTCGGTGCCAAAATCCTTGTTTCCGCTCCCCGTGTGAACTAAGCCTTAGCAGGCCAGTTCTCTGTTGTCTGAGTCTGTATGTGGAACTGAACAACAGAGAAACGAACACTAGTGTGAACCTAGTGTAAATCAGCAGGTTCTGCTAATGTAAGTCTAGGGTTGGGTTGACACCAGTGCTCAGTATACATTTGGGGTTTCCATCCCTGAACCCACTTGCAAAATGCGGAGAAAAAATTCCAACGAGCAGAAGTTTTCTCACTGCATTTTGCAGACAGAAACCGGGCTGAAACCCAGCAGTCCCCACTACAGTCTATGGGTCCGTCGGTTTTGCTTTCCATTTTTCAGGTCCCCAAGAACAGAAAGCCGAACGTTAGTGGGAACCTGGCGTCTTGTGTATCACCATCTTAAAAGTTCACAAATTTCATAACTCAGAGACAGAAGAAGGAATGATTGAAAAAATGACAAGTGACAGATAAGCACTAGATTTTGTTAAAAACCATGAATCAGGACAAGGTCAGCCTGCTATCATTGTCCTTTGGACTCTACTTTAGGGCACATCCAGACATAATACATCTGACAAGCGGTGGATAATCTGTTCAGTCTGATGAATTTACGATTGTTATTTCATTAGGACTTGAGATCAGAGCGCACTTGACATGATGTCCTATATTTGCCAAACTTTGCCTCGAGAAGAACTACTCTAAGGAGCCTGCAACTATGAAAACAATGGCAACCATCTCAGCATGTGGGACGTAGGAAGCTTGTGAAGATGAGACTTCTATCTTGATAGCAAATCTGATTGTTTGGATATGTTTTATAGTCTATGGTAAATTATGGGCCAAATAATCTAATCTAAAAAATGTAACACTTTTTCAATTAATTTCGATTTAAATTATTTCACCATTTGGTGTCTACAGCTCCTGAACAGACCTATGGATCTTATTGGTACCATGCTGTTACCATATTAGTTGCTCCGGTAGAAATCTGAGGGCCCCTTCACATGACGTAAGCGCTCGGCTCATTCCGAGCCGTACACGCGAGCGCTTCTAAACACTTCTCATTCACTTCAATGGGAGCGCGCATAAAGCCAGCTTTATGAGCGCTCCCATTGAGTGAATGGGAAGTGTTTAGAAGCGCTCGCGTGTACGGCTCGGAATGAGCCGAGCGCTTACGCCATGTGAAGGAGCCCTAAGGCCTGGTTCACATCGGTGTTCGATATTCAAATAGGGGAGTCCACTTGCGGACCCCCCGCATGGAATACCGAACGCATTGACAAGCGGTGAGCAATTAAAGCACACAGACACATCGACTGTAATGACTTCTCATGAGCGATGAGCAATGAAGGCACACGGATACCATAAACTATAATGGGGCCTATGTGTTTTCCATGCGTTGTCCACATGGAACATGGACTTCATGAACTACTTTACTCTCCGCATGACTCGTTGAGACACCACACAGAAAACACACGGGCCCCATTGTAGTGTATGGGGTCAGTGTGCTTTCATTGCTCACTGCTTGTGTCACAAACTGAACTCACTGGGTCTTGAACCCATGACTTCCTGACTATGTTCTGCGGCCTTAACCATTGCACTATTTGGAAACCTGTTTTGTTCTGTGCTTTACCTTGTCTGGTCTCTTCTGTTGGAGTAATTGGTTTATTAAGATCACCTGTTCTGTGGCCAATCACAGTTTAGCCCGTCCTATATAAACTCACAGCTCACTCCATTCTGTGCCTGATTATTCTGGCTGTCTGCTTCCTGTTGCCCTGAACCTCACCACTGCCTTGCTGCTCTTGTGTACCGAACTTTGCTAACGCCTGACTACGATTGATCTGCTCCTCCTGTGTACCGAACCTTGCTAACGCCTGACTACGATTGATCTGCTGCTCCTGTGTACCGAACCTTGCTAACGCCTGACTACGATTGATCTGCTCCTACCGTGTACCGAACCTTGCTAACGCCTGACTACGATTGATCTGCTCCTACCGTGTACCGAACCTTGCTAACGCCTGACTACGATTGATCTGCTCCTACCGTGTACCGAACCTTGCTAACGCCTGACTACGATTGATCTGCTCCTACCGTGTACCGAACCCTGCTAACGTCTGACCACGGTTTCTTCTACTTCTGAGGTACTTATCCTTCATTTATTACTATTTAAGTACTGTACCATTTGCCCCACCAATTGGACTCCAAATCTGATAACTAGCATCGTTACATAATAATCAGGCCCAACATGGAGGCCGGAGGGGCGGAGTCTGCTTTGTCACAGCATGCCTTCCAGATCTCGGAATTGCATAACCTTGTGTATGGCCTTCAAGGACAACTAAATGAAATGAAAAGTCAAGTCACTGAATTACAACAACAAGTAAATGAATTGCGTGCAAATTCTGCTGCTGTCAGTGCCACTTCTCAAGTTTACCGGATTCCACTACCAGAAAAATTTGGTGGAAAGAGACACTTGTACCGAGGATTCCTTAATCACTGCCGGATGATTTTTTTCTACGCATTCCTCACAGTTCCCTACTGATAGCTCCAAAGTTGTGTTCATCATTGCCCTGCTAATAGACGATGCACAAGCATGGGCATCACCTTATTTAGAACAGGATGATGAGATTTTGGACAATCTGAAGGACTTTCTTGCAGCAATGGACTTAGTATTTGATGACCCCAATCGTTGCGCCACTGCTGAGGGGGTTCTGCGGGATCTTCGCCAGGGAAGACGCTCTGTTGCGGAATATGCTGCAGAGTTTCGGCGCTGGGCTTCTGATGTTTCCTGGAACACCTCCGCACTAAAATGGCGGTTCTATGGAGGACTTTCTGAATCTGTTAAAGATGAACTTGTTAAAGTAGATCTTCCAGCTGACTTTGAGGAGTATATACGGTTATGCGTCCGTATTGACCAAAGACTCCTGGAAAGGAAGCGAGAAAGACGAGGCTATTATGATGCAGGCACCTTCTCTCATTTACCTGAGGGACGGTTTCTCCCAAAGATGCAGACACCTTCTCAAACAGGTTCGGCCCCAGAACCTATGCAAGTAGATGCCATCCGGGGACCAATTTCAACTGCTGAAAAACGTCGCCGCCTTGCTGAAAAATTATGCCTTTATTGTGGACAACCTGGACATTATGTTCTTGACTGCCCTAAGAATCCTCAATGGGCAGTTGCGGCAACTGAGATTCGACCAAATTTGGAATCTTGTCCCCACTGTGCTTCTCTTAGTCTGGTGACACAGCCTCTGTTTTCCACCACATCTTGTCCTGACAATATGACCTCTAACCGACCTCATTTCACCTTACCAGTTCAGCTTTCATATGGTTCCTACAAGTTGTCCACTATGTCCGCAATGTTGGATTCCGGTGCAGCTGGAAATTTTATGGACATTAAGTTTGCATTTGATAATCATATTGAGCACAGTGCAAGATCTTCACCAGTTGAATTAGTAACTGTTGATGGGTCACCTTTAAATTCTGGTCCGGTTACTCATGAAACTACTGAACTGGAAGTATTGATTGATCCCGGTCATCAGGAGAGGATTTGTTTTCAGTTAATCTCTTCACCAAAATTTCCAGTAATTTTGGGCATACCATGGCTCAGCATCCACAATCCTTCAGTAGACTGGAAGTCAGGAAATGTAACTTTCACTTCTGAATATTGTCAACAAAATTGTCAACTGAAGCAGCCTATTCTTTCACAGGTGGGAGCTACTGAAAGATCCAGCACTGTCGCTGTCGAATTACCTGAACCTTATAAGGAATTTAAAGATGTTTGTGACAAAAGGAATGCTGACCAGCTACCCCCTCACCGCACGTATGATTGTCCTATTGAACTTTTACCAGGTGCATCCATACCTTATGGACGCATATATCCACTTGCAGAGATGGAGCTGAAGGTCCTGGATGAGTACATCAAAGAAAATCTGGCCAAAGGATTTATACGGCATTCCACTTCTCCGGCAGGTGCACCTATATTCTTTGTACCAAAGAAAGATGGCACATTACGTCCTTGTATTGACTACAGAGAACTAAATCAAATAACCGTTAAAAATCGTTATCCTCTTCCGCTTATTCCAGAGTTACTCGAGAGATTACGGTCAGCAAAGATCTTTACTAAGTTGGATCTACGAGGGGCATACAATCTTGTCCGTATACGACCTGGGGACGAGTGGAAGACAGCATTCCGAACACGCTACGGCCATTTTGAATCCCTTGTTATGCCATTTGGACTTTGCAATGCCCCAGCAACTTTTCAACATTTTATTAATGATGTCTTCCGAGATCTGCTGGATCAATTTGTGGTGGTGTATTTGGATGACATATTAATATACTCTGAGAACCTTGAAGAACATCGTAAGCAGGTTACCATGGTTTTGAGCCGTCTAAGAGAGAACCAACTATTTATTAAACTGGAAAAATGTGAATTTGAAAAGACAGAAATTCAGTTTTTGGGGTACATCATTTCTACAGAAGGATTGCGCATGGACCCTAGTAAAATCCAAGCTATTTTAGACTGGCCTTCTCCCAAGAATGTCAAGGAGATCCAAAGATTTGTCGGCTTTGCAAACTTCTACCGCAAATTTATTAGGAATTTCTCAAAAGTTATTAGTCCGATAACAAAATTAACCCAGAAAGGGATTCCTTTTAAATGGTCTTCAAGTGCCGACGAAGCATTTAACCAATTAAAGACACTTTTTACTTCTGCTCCTATCTTAGTTCATCCTAATCCAGACCTCCCATTTATAGTTGAAGTGGATGCTTCAGATTCAGCAGTAGGAGCAGTGTTGTCCCAAAGAGTTGGAGATAAACAGTTGCTTCATCCTTGTGCTTTTTTTTCTTGCCTGATGTCTCCTCCAGAAAGAAACTATGACATTGGGAATAAAGAATTACTTGCAATTAAGAAAGCATTCACAGAATGGAGGCATCTTCTTGAAGGAGCATCTCATGTGGTTCAGGTTCTTACAGATCACCGAAATCTAGAATTTATTAGATCAGCCAAGAGACTTTCTGGTAGACAGGCTAGATGGTCTTTATTTTTTTCAAGATTTAATTTCATTATTTCCTACAGACCGGGATCCCGCAATGGAAAAGCAGACGCCCTATCCTGGATGTGTTCTGACATAACACAAGATGACACATCCGAAACCACCATCTTACCTGCTAAGAATTTTGTAGGGGCAATAATTTCCAAGGATATACTTCAGAAGATCAAAGAAGGTTATAATGGAGATTCCTTCCTTAATCATCCCCCCACAGATATTGATTTGGTGTTTAGAGATGGGGTTTGGACTCTTGATCAGTGTGTATATGTTCCTGAGACTACTCGATTGGAAATTCTGCGCCTTGTTCATGACTCTAAACCCGCAGGTCACATGGGAGTCGAAAAGACCAAAGAACTTTTGTCTCGTTCATTTTGGTGGCCCAAATATCAAGTGGATGTAAAGAAGTATGTTTCTTCCTGTCAAACCTGTGCTAGGAATAAGACCCCTCGATCCTCACCAGTGGGATTACTTCAACCCCTTCCTATTCCATCTCGTCCTTGGGGTTCTGTTTCCATGGATTTTATTGTTGAACTACCATCTTCAAGAGATATGCGTACAATTCTGGTAGTGGTAGACCGTCTGACCAAAATGGCTCATTTTATACCAACAAAGGGGGTACCCTCTGCTGAAGAGACTGCAGAATTAGTCATCCGAGAAGTTTTCCGCCTACATGGCATACCCGACAATGTAGTTTCTGACCGTGGGGTACAATTTACCTCAAAGTTCTGGAAGAGTTTTTGTGCCACTCTAGGGATTGAAGTAAACTTATCTTCTGCCTTTCATCCACAATCTAATGGGCAAACTGAGCGCACTAACCAAACCCTTGAACAGTATTTGCGGTGTTACACAAGTTATCTCCAGGATGACTGGGTTAATTTCCTTCCTACAGCGGAATTTGCTTATAACAACTCCCAGCATTCTTCTACATCTCAGAGTCCATTTTTTGCCAATATGGGTTTCCATCCTACATTCATTCCCAACCTTCCAATTTCTTCTTCAGTTCCTGCTGTCTCCGACAGACTGTCTACTTTGAAGCAAGTTCAAGAAAAATTGACAAACGCTCTGCATGAAGCCCAAGATCGCTATAAGAAGACTGCTGATAGACATCGCAAGTCTTTTCCTTCCTTTGGTATAGGAGATAAGGTATGGCTCTCTACAAGAAATTTGAAGCTCAAGATACCTTCAGCCAAGCTAGGTCAGAAATTTATTGGACCTTTTGAGATTGTGGCTCAAATTAATCCTGTAGCATTTCGTTTAAAACTCCCAGAATCTATGCGGATTCACCCTGTTTTTCATTCCTCTCTTCTCAAGCCTTTTGTGGAAAATCCATTCCCGGGACGTAACTTGCCTCCACCTGACCCAGTTATTGTTGAGGGAGAAGAGGAATATCTAGTAGAGGCTATTTTGGATTCTCGTATTCATCGAAATCAGTTACAGTACTTGATAAAGTGGCAAGGGTATGGTCCTGAAGACAATTCATGGGAACCCGTAAACAACATCCATGCTCCACAACTGGTAAGAGAATTTCATCAGCGCTATCCAGAAAAGCCAAGCCAAGTACCGTCCAGAGGACGCTCCTGGAGAAGGGGGAGTAATGTCACGAACTGAACTCACTGGGTCTTGAACCCATGACTTCCTGACTATGTTCTGCGGCCTTAACCATTGCACTATTTGGAAACCTGTTTTGTTCTGTGCTTTACCTTGTCTGGTCTCTTCTGTTGGAGTAATTGGTTTATTAAGATCACCTGTTCTGTGGCCAATCACAGTTTAGCCCGTCCTATATGAACTCACAGCTCACTCCATCCTGTGCCTGATTATTCTGGCTGTCTGCTTCCTGTTGCCCTGAACCTCACCACTGCCTTGCTGCTCTTGTGTACCGAACTTTGCTAACGCCTGACTACGATTGATCTGCTCCTCCTGTGTACCGAACCTTGCTAACGCCTGACTATGATTGATCTGCTCCTACCGTGTACCGAACCTTGCTAACGCCTGACTACGATTGATCTGCTCCTACCGTGTACCGAACCCTGCTAACGTCTGACCACGGTTTCTTCTACTTCTGAGGTACTTATCCTTCATTTATTACTATTTAAGTACTGTACCATTTGCCCCACCAATTGGACTCCAAATCTGATAACTAGCATCGTTACAGCTTGTCAATCCATTTGGTATTCTGTTCCCCAAGCGGACTCCCCAATCAGAATACCGAACGCAGATGTGAACCAGGCCTCACCTTGTGATAACATATACTGGAGATTGAGTTATTTGTTGGAGCTTTGGGTGCTGACGTCTTTGTATTAACCTTCATTTGCTACCAATCACAAGTCCGGTTGCGGAAACTTCAGGAATCTATGAAAAAATGTGGCTTCAAGTGCTGAATTTCCCTGCAGTGCCCCCCATGTGAAGTCAAGTATTACACATTACTTATGATGGGTCTTCAGGAGTAAAAAATTCTCTTCACTTCCGCTTTTTTACTCTTTTACATAGGGGACCTAACGCTTGACTCAAGAGGACAGTCCTGGAGAAAGAGGCAAATGCCCTTTAGAACATCAAAGTAACCATATTACTATAGACAAGGACTGGGTAAAAAATATGCAAATCTATTCTCCAGGATGTAATTAGGAGAACAGTGCACTCTGTACGCCGCCTTCTAGAGGGCAGCATCCTTAACATCATGCATGACTCAGTTAAAAAGTCTATTTAATCATGATGCGGATTTAATTGCCAAATTAGTATTTCTATTCCAAAAGGAACAGATTCCCAGCTATGGACAGCGCTGTTTTGGCCTATTGGGACTTCAACAAGGACTTCAACATTAACATAAATAAAAATCCAAATAATACTTACGTTTCGAACAATTCTTAAGATTCCAAAAGTTCCACTATCTACAATTTTGTCATGGAAGTATAGACACAAGCACTTAAACTAACCTCATATCAGCAATGACGCATTGTCAATAAGGGCAATCAATAGTTACGGCTCCGTGCCATCGTATTGTGCGCAAGAAAAAACATCCATTATATTTAATATACAAAAATCATGTTGTCATTACTTTCACAGCTCACACTTAAAAAAAAAAAATTATCTACTGTAAAAAAGAACCGTTTTGTTCCCACTCACCACAATAAAAGAAACACTATTGAAACAGCAATGGCAATGACCTTGTTATGTGCGCTCAATCTGAGCTCCAAACAAAGGGACAAAGATCCCTCCACAGACAATGAGATTATTCGAGACATGAAACATTATTGATATAGCTCTCTTGTAACTACGGGCTGCTTTCTCTGCCATGGCTGATGTAACCCTTTAAGTGCTAAACCATATTATAGCTGGAGAAAATAATACAGAACCGGCGGAGAAAGCACATTGATTCAGTTCTATTGAATTGCTCAGTCACCACCGTCATCGTCTCCTTAAATACAGATATCTAGAGATGGGTGAACCTCTGAATATTTGTTTTGCTTTGAGTTTGGGCCAGGTTGGCCCAAAGATTTATTTCGGGCTGAAATTGATTGGATAGAAATGAAAGTGAAATTATTATACTTGGGTCAAATCTGGTTGGATCGCAATACATTCACTTATCTGTTGTTGGACCAATGGTCCAACAAGGGCACCGATAAAAGATGACCACAAAACTGCGCATATCTATTCGGCCATATTACTGTGGCCACTTACAGGAACAGTACTCTTGTGTAAGTGGCCACAGTAAAATGGCCGAATAGACATGCGCAGCCGGCTCTGCTCAAAGACCGATGGCAGAGTTGACTGAGCACGCTCAGGATTTCCATCCCGAATGCAGGCTCGGCCCAGCGAGAGGCATGGCTGAAGACGATGGAAGTGTCACCGGAGAGTCTTCAGGCAGCAGAGGGGATGCGCCCTGTACTTTTTGAGAACACCCCCTGTGCTGCCTAGAGACTCATTTGTATAACGGAAAAAATTGAATATCAATGGAACGGCGGCATGGAGCAGAATTATAAAGGTAGGGGACGAATAGACTTTCTTAAGGTTATTCCGACATGGTATTACCTGAAAAAGGGATCCTAATGATGTAATCCCTTTAATGTTCTTTATGTTAGTTGTTCATTTTTTTTCATAACAGACCAGAACAGACATCCTATGGTAGTGTGAATGTCGCCTTATTTGCTTCCCTTTCAATGACTATATTAAAAGTTATGTTTTAATTGTTCACCTTTTGGACTTCATAAATACAGAGATACGGCTATATAGCTATGGGCTTTCTATTGGGCTGCATGACTGAGGCACTGTCTTCCTAATTACATCATGGAAGACAGATTTGCATATTCTTCCCATGATCCCTCACAGTGGAGCGTCTATGGCTTAATAAGACTCCACACACCTACATGGTGGTCTCTCCCTAAGGAGTGATGATAGAGATGAGCGAGTACTGTTCGGATCAGCCGATCCGAACAGCACGCACGCATTGAAATGAATGGAAGCACCTGGTACTTCCGCTTTGACGCCGGGCGGCCGCTTAACCCCTCGCGTGCCGGCTACGTCCATTCATTTCAATGCGTGCGTGCTGTTCGGATCGGCTGATCCGAACAGTACTCGCTCATCTCTAATGATATCCCCTTAACCCTATATAGCTATGGTCAGAGAGGCCAACCATGAGGTTCTACATACAGTACCTGTCAGTGATGAGGACGGATCTACCACAAGTTCATCTGCCAACCTACACGCCATTGTGCCCCGGTCAGGTTAAATAGCTAAGACACATAGACACAAATCAAGCTGTCAGGATAAAGGACCTGGAGATAGACTTGGTGTTGTGCCAATAACTTAGCAGCTACTGAGATTACTAATAGTAAAGATAGAAGCAAGTACACCAGTTACTAGTTTAACCCATCAATTACTGCATAATATGTTAAGTGATCCCTGTTGCCTTGTTTGGAGTACAAAGACTTTTTATCCTTGTAACTAAAGATTTCTGTTGCAGGTCCCAAAGGTGACATTGGAGACTACATATGGGAGGAAAGGGAAACCTCCTCCCCACAGGCATGCCATCAAAGACAGGATTTGGCAAGAGAGTTAACCCACTGTTATATGTGCCATTTCTGATTGTGCTCTGCGGAGTTCCTCTAGAGTCTGTCATCCCTGCACCTGCACATGGTTACAATATCGCATTGCAGCAAGTTATCACATTACATTTTATATATATATATATATATATATATATATATATATATATATATATACAGTCCTATGAAAAAGTTTGGGCACCCCTATTAATCTTAATCATTTTTAGTTCTAAATATTTTGGTGTTTGCAGCAGCCATTTCAGTTTGATATATCTAATAACTGATGGACACAGTAATATTTCAGGATTGAAATGAGGTTTATTGTACTAACAGAAAATGTGCAATATGCATTAAACCAAAATTTGACCGGTGCAAAAGTATGGGCACCCTTATCATTTTATTGATTTGAATTCCCCTAACTACTTTTTACTGACTTACTGAAGCACAAAATTGTTTTTGTAACCTCACTGAGCTTTGAACTTCATAGCCAGATCTATCCAATCATGAGAAAAGGTATTTAAGGTGGCCAATTGCAAGTTGTTCTCCTATTTGAATCTCCTCTGAAGAGTGGCATCATGGGCTACTCAAAACAACTCTCAAATGATCTGAAAACAAAGATTGTTCAACATAGTTGTTCAGGGGAAGGATACAAAAAGTTGTCTCAGAGATTGAACCTGTCAGTTTCCACTGTGAGGAACATAGTAAGGAAATGGAAGACCACAGGGACAGTTCTTGTTAAGTCCAGAAGTGGCAGGCCAAGAAAAATATCAGAAAGGCAGAGAAGAAGAATGGTGAGAACAGTCAAGGACAATCCACAGACCACCTCCAAAGAGCTGCAGCATCATCTTGCTGCAGATGGTGTCACTGTGCATCAGTCAGCAATACAGCGCACTTTGCACAAGGATAAGCTGTATGGGAGAGTGATGAGAAAGAAGCCGTTTCTGCACGTACGCCACAAATAGAGTTGCCTGAGGTATGCAAAAGCACATTTGGAGAAGCCAACTTCATTTTGGAAACAAAGATTGAGTTGTTTGGTTATAAAAAAAGGCGTTATGCATGGCGTCCAAAAAGAAACAGCATTCCAAGAAAAACACATGCTACCCACTGTAAAATTTGGTGGAGGTTCCATCATGCTTTGGGGCTGTGTGGCCAATGCCGGCACCGGGAATCTTGTTAAAGTTGAGGGTCGCATGGATTCCACTCAGTATCAGCAGATTCTTGAGAATAATGTTCAAGAATCAGTGACGAAGTTGAAGTTACGCCGGAGATGGATATGTCAGCAAGACAATAATCCAAAACACCGCTCCAAATCGACTCAGGCATTCATGCAGAGGAACAATTACAATGTTCTGGAATGGCCATCCCAGTCCCCAGACCTGAATATCATTGAACATCTGTCGGATGATCTGAAGCGGGCTGTCCATGCTCGGCCACCATCAAACTTAACTGAACTTGAATTGTTTTGTAAAGAAGAATGGTCCAAAATACCTTCATCCAGGATCCAGGAACTGATTAAAAGCTACAGGAAGCGACTAGAGGCTGTTATCTTTGCAAAAGGAAGATCTACTAAATATTAATGTCACTTTTCTGTTGAGGTGCCCATACTTTTGCACTGGTCAAATTTTGGTTTATTGCATAGTGCACATTTTCTGTTAGTACAATAAACCTCATTTCAATCCTGAAATATTACTGTGTCCATCAGTTATTAGATATATCAAACTGAAATGGCTGTTATAAACACCAAAATATTTAGAACTAAAAATGATTAAGATTAATAGGGGTGCCCAAACTTTTTCATAGGACTGTATATATATATATATATATATATATATATATATATATATATATATATATGTTACCCCTACCCCACATAAGAATACTCAGTGATTTCACGGGCACTTGGCAGATAGGGGCCCTAGCGCAGAATTTGCATTAGGAAAGATTCAAGTATTTATTAAATACTTGTATTTTTGTTCCACTGTTATTCTGTCTAGAAATGTATCCATAAATTGACAACTGGGTGGTACCATTTGGGGTTGTGTCTCTACACATGCAGTACAATCAGAGATGCTAGTCTCTGACAACATAGCTATTGAGCCAGTGGCCTAACTAGGAATGGCGGGGCCCCATGGCAAACTTTTGACATGGGGCCCCCCCTGACCGACACCAATGCCGAAGACCTTGACCGACCCCCCCACCAACACATTCCAGCATGCTCTATTAGTTACGCCACTGTATTGAGCCAAGAATTCATTCACATCTGGAGTCAGAAAAGTAAATTTTCTCCCAAAATTGTGAAATCTGTCTTGTAACTCTTCTAATGTTTGCCTTGTCTGGATCACCATTGTAGGATAATAGACTTAAAGGGATCCTATCATTGAATATCCTTTTTTTTTTACCAACACATAGGAATAGTGTTAAGAAAGGCTATTCTTCTCCTACCTTTAGATGTCTTCACCGCTCCGCCGTTCGGTAAAAACCCGGGTTTTCTTTGATATGCAAATGAATTCTCTCGCAGCACTGGGGGCGTCCCCAATGCTGCGAGAGAACTCTCCAGCACCGACTCCATCTTCTTCTGGAACACCCTCTCCCTGTGTCTTCTTCCATCCTAGTCAATAATATCCCTTTGAGAAAGGAAATGGCAAACCCAGGTAAATTATTCATAAATATTCAGAAGGAATAACAGAGGAACTTTACAATGCAGAGTTATGAGAAATATTACTTTATAGGAAATACGAGTAGTTACTAAAGCAGACATTTTTTGGAGAAGTGACAGATCTGCTTTACACAAGGAACAATTATGACATATATCAAGTGCTTGGATCGGCACTGCAGAGCATTAAACAGATGTAACAAGGACTCATGAAAAAGGTTAAAGTTAGATGACATTTTTGGATACATGCCGATGTGGAGCAGAAAGTCGGTAAATGCAGTCAAGTTCATAGAGTAACACAATGGGGGAGATTTCCTAACCCCGCCTTATAAAGCAAACACAGACCAGACCGGCTACTGCATTTATTACAGTGGATCAAGCCTTAGACACCTTCGACACATTTGTCTAACAATTAATGCTTGGCTTACAGTGTGCCAGAATTTTTTGCACAATTTTTAGGCATCTTGTAAATCTTAACTCATGCTCAGATTCACCAGAAAACCCAGTTTTGCCGCGGAGACCAGAAGACGCTCACGGGCGCTCATGCACAGACACTGACCGCCGGGTTTCTGTCTCCTGTCCAGTTTTTTGGGCAGAAGACGGAAACCCACAAATCGGAGACCGGGCGCAGATGTGAACCCGCCCTCATAAGATATCACTGATAATTTTGTTTATCGTTGAATATTTTGAGACTGGTTGCTATAGACATGCTGTCTGACAAACCAGACATTTTGTCCCTAGTAACTAATCTGTCTCAAGTGCTGCTCAGCTCAAAGACTGATTGGTATAGAACCAGCTGGGGAGACGTCATGCCAGGCGTCCCTAGCTCCGCTTTTTTAATCTCATTTTTCTACAATGCATTCTGGTTGAAAGCCTCATTACCGTTCCCTACCAGGAAACTTATTTATCCGTTTCATTTCTCAGCCCAGCAGGAAGGCTCCTATTAAATGGACATTACACCTAAAGACGGCCATATCTGCATTGGCACTTCAGGCTTAGTAGAGACTGTAATGTTCTTTTATTGGGATTATAGTAAAAAATATCTGCCCCATGATCACTAATTTATTTCTTCTATATGTCCTCTGCGAACCTTCAGAATATATAGACATTAATGTGAATTGTACAAGCCACGTACAGTATTTGATACAATGTACTTATATGTGTTCCACTAAAGGCAATTTCTGCCGAAAAATAAAATTGACCAAATATTGTAATTCAGAAGATAGGGAGGCAGCAAATAATAATAACATAATTATTAAAACTTAATATATCTTCTAATTTATAGATTGGGTTACACTTTTAAAGGGGATGTCTGGGGGATAGAAATTATTTAGAAAAGGCTCAGAATTATGTAAAAATCAAACTCAAGTCAGGCCCGGTTCATATCTGCCCATGGGTTTCCGTTTGAGGAGTCCACTTGGGGACCCTCCGAACTGAAACCTAATATGCATAAAAAAGCGGTTACCATTAGGATTGAGCGATCATGTTCGGAAAAGATCGGATTTCGATTGGCGATCGAGAAAATTTCACAATCGCGATCGGAATTCCGAACACGATCTTTTTAGGTGGGATCAAGATCGGTACTATTTCCCACAATGCTTTGCTTAGCCTTCACACTGAGTATACGCTCATTCTGAACTCCGCTCATTCTGAGTGGCGTGTATACTCAGTGTGAAGGCTCCGCTGCGGTTCCATAGGAATGAATGGAAGCAGCCGGCACACAGCCTTAACCCCCTGCACGCCGGCTGCCTCCATTCATTCTAATGGGAGATTAAACTAACATCTCTAGTAGCTACTTACCTCCAGAGATGGCTGCTCCGGTGCCTGGTGTTCTCCTTCTTCTTCGCCTCACTGCTGCTCCACGATGCTCTTCTCGCCTCGCTGCCGCCGCCTCCCAGGTTAGTGTTTAAAGAGCTAGGAAGGCGGGGCTTGTGGATTAGGACAGTGTGGGCAGGTACAGGGCGGGGAGATGTGACGTCTCCCCTCCCAGTACCCGCACACACTCTCCTAACCCACCCACACTCTCCTAATCTAGGAGGCAGGGGGCAGCGAGGCGAGAAGAGTAGCGTGGAGCAGCAGCGAGGCGAAGAAAAACACCGGGCACCGGAGCAGCCATCTCTGGAGGTAAGTGGACACCGGGAGAGACTAAGTAGCCAGAGGATTAAAAAAAAATCCTCTGGCTACTTAGTGATTCACTACACAGCGTGGATTCTAACAATTAAAGCGTTCAGTTGTTACATTCCATGCTGTATAGTGAATAGGATTGCTTTTAAAATCCAATCTCCGATTAATAAAAAAAATCCCATAGACTTGCATTGGGATCGGAATTGGGATCGAGATCAGGTTCGAATGAAAAATGATCAGAAATCGGATTTTAAAATCGATCCTGAAAAGTCAAGATCGGCTCAACCCTAGTTACCATAGGAAACCCATGGACCCCATAGATTTTAATGGGGCCCATGTGGTTGAAGTATTATATGTTGCTATATAGAGGCTCTATAGGGAGGCAAACACAGTGCTTATGGCTCCATACAGCAATGCTACTTGAAGTTCCTTGGGTTATGCTATTACTAGTGTAATATTGTAATGTGGCAATAAGGCTCTTGAGGCACCATGGACTAGACTGCTAAATCTTAACCCCCTATAGGTATGCCATTAGGAAAGGGACCACAGCAGGTGTATAACTTGAAGTGGTACAGAGAGAAGGTTGCACCCAGCACCAATGGCTTAGGTGGCCCATACAGTGTCTCTTCCCATTACGATGAGACCAGTACTCTATATCATACATTATAGTTGGAGAACCTGGTTTAGTATTTAACTGGGGCCAAGCAGCTTCATCTTATGCCTCTGAATCATAGAGGCTGCCAAAAAAGCAATGTAAGTAAAAACACTCTCCTCAGGCAATGTCTTACTTAAAGGGATTTTCCAGTACTTTTAAATTGATGGCTTATGACAATGACAAATATATGTAACGCGCTTTTCTCTCCAAGGAACTCAAAGCACAGGAAGCTTTAAGGCGTAGGGGAGCTAGTGGCTGCAGTACAAGCTATTAAAATACAGTACAATCACACACCAAAGGGTTAAATGTTTCATATCAGTTTAGTAAATACAACATTTTGGGTTAGACAAAACTTCGTGGGGCAAGCAAATAGTGACATTTTCTTGTTGCTGTCTTAAATGGTGGACCCAGATGTTATGTCCAAAAAAGAAATGAGAATGAAGTTATCTTCCCATAGGAAAGTAGTGTGCTGAGTTTGGCTGGCTAGGCTTGTGGATGTCAGTGCATTTGTGCATAGAGAGTCCGCACAGTGTGACAACGATAAAAAGCATAACACAATGGAGTTAGGCTCAGCTGTATTTTTGAAAGCTTTACCTTGAGGTCAGCCCGTCTGTGAACGTGCCCCCTCTCATAACTCAAGAACTGAGCACAACCTGACCAAACCCTTCTGATGTTTAAGTGGCTGCCGTACAGGCGCTCATCCCCAACAACCACATGGATCTGTTGTTTTACAGAAAGCCAATTTACCTATCAGTATGTTTTTGGCATAAGGAAGAAGACCACACAAACACAGGGAGACCATACAAACTCCATGGAGGTTGCCCTTGGCATGATTCAATCCCAGGACCCCAATGATGCAAGGCTATGATACTAACCAATGAGCCGCCCTTTCCACCCTGTTTGTAGGATAGGTTATCGATTTTAGATCTGTCAGGGTGTGAAACCCAGTACACACTTGGATCCATTTAATGGATCATGTGATGTCATGTTCATAGGTAACATGGCCTGTTCGTATATCATTCCTATTTAAGTGAATAGGATGAGCCACGATACCAAGCACATTCGCTATACAAATGTACGACATTGTGCTTGGTAAACACCGAAGACCCTGACCAATCTGTAAGTGATGACTTATCGGTAGGGATGAGCCGATCTTGAGATTTCAGGATCAACTTTAAAATCCAATTTCCGATCATTTTCCAGCCGATCCCGATCGTGAAATTTGCTCGATCGTCGATTGGGATCTGAACTTTCCCGATTGCTCAACTCTAGTCAATGCTTCTCTATGGGAAAAGTCACTTTTAGGGTTGAGCCGATCTTGAGATTTCAAAATCCGATTTCTGATCATTTTTCAGCCGATCCCGATCGTGAAATTTTCTTGCTAACCGATCGGGATCCGATCTTTCCTGATCCCGATTGCTCAACCCTACTTATCGGATCATCAATTAATAAGTCATGAAAAAACCCTTTGACTAAAGTAAAAATAAAAATATTCCGAAACTAAACGAAGAATAAAGGAAACAAACTACACTATATGTCAAGTGTCATGTTGATATAATTTTTTTCATCCTGGTAGTGGTTATACGTAGCGCTTACTTGGTGACGGACCCTTCCATTTGGTTTTTTCGCTCCAGTTGGGGATGGCTTATGGTCTCCTGGTGGTCCCGATGTGGTGTTTTCGAAGATCACCAGAATTTTTTTTTATCTCCCCTGAATGAAGTAATAGACTTCAAGTAATGTCTAAGTGCATTTAAGCTCTGCAAGAAGAGTGCACGTGTGTGGGTGTAAGGGTGATTTATGATAGAAGGGAGAGGTTCATTGTCTATTAGTACAGAACCGCTAATTGATATCCAATACCATTACATGGATGTCTCCTGGCTAAATTACCTAGCAATATACTCTCTTAAAGTATACGTCGGCTCTTAGAACATCATTATCTATAACTGGGGTAGTTATATTGGCATTTACAGAATAGCCACCTACTCTCATTCCCAACCATCTGAATGCAAAGCGCCAAGTTGCTTAATCTCGCTGTCTTTCAATGTTCACATAAATGTCACTTCACTCCAGAATCCTTCCATTCCACCGGATTGCATATTTTATGTATTTTTGCGTCATTCCCAGGAGAAAATTAAATACAATATTTATTCAGGAAGAAAAGAGGGCAACGTCCAATGCCTTCTGTATAAATCCTGAGCTGAATTGGTCCATTGAATCTTCGTATAAAGAAAATTCTTCACTCAACAATGTGGGAAGTGAAAGATTGTACGACTATTGTCTGCATTAGTATATTCTGCTCTGTGGGGCTGCTGTGAAAGGTTACAGATGGGCATAGTCATTATATACTGGTAGAATGAAATATACAATGGTATGGGTGTAGCTGGCACGATTGAGATAACTAAGGGAATCGGTAAGTTACTTGGAAATTGCAATTTCTAGAACTAGAAAGAGCCTGGAAACCTTAGATACATTATGATTTTCTAAGAACAAGTGTAATTGGTTGATGCTTGCTAAACTACGGTGTGGAGCCTAAGAAATCTCCCAGACTTCACCCATCAACCCCTGCAAGGGGATAACTTGTGCCCATGTCTTGGTTGTCGCCATCCATTGGCAGGTTCAGAGTAGGGTTGAGCCGATCTTGACTTTTCAGGATCGATTTTAGAATCCAATTTCCGATCATTTTTCATTTGAACCCGATCTCGATCCCAATTCCGATCACGATCGTGAAATTTTCTTGATCGCCGATCGGAATCCGATATTTTCCGAACATGATTGCTCAACCCTAGTTCAGAGTCAAGATGTAAAGCCAAAAATCGACACCAGGAGAGCGGTCAAGATGGTCAGTGGCAGGAGTATAATCATTGTGGTGTCAGGGAGTGGCAAAGTACAGGGCCCGCGGCCAACTGGAGATGACCGGGGCCCGGGACCACTATAACAGCAGTCATGGAAAGCTGGGTTCCCTGACCGCTATACATATTGTTCAACGTCCAAGCGTTACTGTCCTTTCCAAGCAAGAAAGGACAGTAAGTGCATAAAACCCACATGACTGGACATGACGTCAAAACTAAGCAGATATTGAGACCCAGCCATTGACCCCCATCTGGATGACTCAACTGTCCAGTTATCTAAGCATCTCGTGATGCTCCTGAGCCTGGTACTAGGATGTCCCTAGTCTCAGTCCTGTGCAATAGAAACATATTTAAGAATAACTTTATAACACATACATACAGTAATATACAATTCTTATGCAAATCCAAAAAGATTTCACGGTCACACATTTCGAATACCGTGTGAGAAAACATGTTATTTAGTAATGAATCTATGAATACTGTAGCCTGTTTACACAGGGTTAATCCATTATTCTCTTGCATAGTGTGCATGTAGTCCTATGTCTTGAGCAGTCTATGTCTATCATATGGAGCTATCTATTATTACTGTATGCCATGTTTTCTTTTGTCTATGGAAATATGTTTTCGGGGCATTGTGCTGAAGGATGGCAGTTGCATTATTACTGCTACAAGGAGGTTTAGATGAGATTCAGCTTATATGTCATGTGTAGAGATGAAAATACAAATTGGAATTTGCCTGAATGGCGATGACTTCAGGAGTGGAGGGAACATTGTCATACAGTCGCAAGTTGCGACCAGGTTATAAGGTAAAATAAAAAACCTTCACAACCAAAACAAAAAGTATATATGTGAGCCCTATATTTTATGGAAAAATTGTGAAAGCCAATCTGGTACTACAGTATAAATCACTTATCATATCGAGTAACATAAAACTCTAAGACAGTTGGTTCATTTCCTTAAAGAGGTTGTGCATGCAAATTTATACATTTTATATAGGGAGGTGAAAAAAACAAAAAAAAATCATACTCAACTGTCCCAGATGCTCTGGTGTCCACCGAGCATGGTCCAGAACCACTGATCTGGCGTCTTCTCAACGTAAAACTTCTCACCGCCTGTGACATCATGGATCCCTTCCCTCAGTGGTCACTTACTCACAGTAGCTATCTGCACTACGCCTGATAAGTTCAAGGTTCTTGGATCTATCCACCATATCTTGGTTAGAAGTATGGCTAACACTGTGAAACCGTGAGAGAAGAGTGTAATGGTGTGGTGTTGACTGAAGGCACGCGTAAACGATTGTCTACCACAGAATTCTGCATCATTCTTCACCATAAAGTCAAAACACATGACTAGGTCGTGTAGGATCTACTGACCTCTACAGTCCTCCAACCTAAACCCAACAGAGATGGTTTGATATGAGGCAGGTCGGAGAGTCAAAGAAAAGAAGTTCATAACTGCTCCATATCCACGTACTTGAGAACTCTTTTAAGAAAAGTATCCCAGATAGCTACAATATATCATGACGTTAGATAAGAGAATGCCAAGATGGTGCATCTTAGCGCAAAGCTAGGTTGGTAAGGTGAACTGAGCCTCAGGCATAGGAATTGTCTTCAACTAAATGATTCGATCCATCATGAAGAATACCAAAAAATAAAATAATAATACAATTTTTACAAGTATACACACCAGGGATTGGTGCCTATGGTTGCCCCCACTTAGTCCCTCTAGTACATAAGATGATTGGAGTACTTTGGTGGTCCTGTGACAATTTTTGCATTGGGACCTTGTAACATTAAGTGAAGGTTATCATATACTTTCAATAGCTAGGGAACATGAGTCTGGATGATATCTTTTCGTCCCGACCATCTCGTAGATGGAAGATGAGAATAAGTCACTGTCAGACTCCTTTGGTGCCAGTTTATCTCCATGAAAGCAAAGACATATTGACTTTCAAGATGCCAAATCTTTCTTTTCCCCAGCATAATAACTTTTGAACATCTGCCATACCCCCATACACAACACTACGGGTGAATTTGGCTAACTTTAGATATGGGTATCTTCCCTTATTTGCGGGTGTTTCTTCTTCATTTGCTTTCCATGTAAGATCTTCTGATTCCTTCTCCTAATAAAACCCTTATTTGTTTGCCGATGTTCTGATTAAAACCAATCAACATACCTTTCATGCTGGCGTCTTTCATCTCTGTGATCTTTTTGTTTTTCTTTTTGATATTTTTTATGATCTTTGCTTTTAGCATTTCTATTGCACTTCACTTACTGATAAAATATACCTACAGTTGTTTGGTTTGAAGTTGCCTTGACCTTTGTCTTGAAAGAAATTTGTCTGCAGTCATTGCTGTTTACGCTTAGTGGTACATAGACGTATAATGTGGTTCACAGATTATAAAACTTTATTATGGAAACCTGATGCCAATAGTGGACACAAGATAAATGCATGATAACACAGTGTGTGATGATCTGAGCACCGCGGTGTACCTGTTCTGTATATAAATGGAAAATTTCAGATTTAGAACTGTGCCAATATATCACTGAGTCTCTCGCTACTTTCAAGGTTATTTATTAAGACTCCATGGATAAGGTAAAGACCTCTCTGAGAGCTTCTGCCTGTCTGTCTACAAAACCATGTACAGCTGGAGGGAGACAAGCCATAACGCCACTCCGACCTCTTACTCTGTGCGCCACTTCACGTGTTAAATAACTATACGTGTTGATTTCCAAGTGTTTTTAAGCTCTATCACGTTGTTTTGGAGACTGGGAATAGCTGTTGAGTCTAAATTGTCAATGATTATGGTAGTTTTAAGCCTTTAGGATTGAGGTTTGATATCGGAATAATATGTCTGCATAACATTTGAAATCCAAGATCATAGCCCTGTCTTATCTACATTTGTTTGCATCCACTAATGTTTCAGGGAAATTTAAAGGGGTTGTACCATGTATAACATCCTATCTATACTGCTAGTTTATGTGGATTTAAGATTTTTCCTAAATACATTGCTTTATTAAAACTGCTCTGTTTGGCTGCTATCTTAATTTATTCACTTCATTATTGACACTGTGTTTCTATGGCCCTTGGGATTATCTGCTCATTTCCCAAGTGACGTAGCTGCCTGCTCTCAAGGGGGGAAGGAGGGGCTGACAAGTAACGGAGCTCCTCGGATAGGGGAGGAGGGAGGTGAGAGCTCCCGGGATTACTGTGCTGTCTATCTTCAGCTTTTCCACTTATCAGTCGGTTTAATTGAATTTGGCTGATAAGGGCTGAGATAAGGAGTCCGTTACATCTGTATGTAATGCAAACTGACTCAAATCCAGCTCTGCTACATCAGTTTCCACATCAGCTTCATATTGTGGTAATGCATTTACAACCAATTCCTCATTACTAACTGCAAACATAGCAGATAGCAGAGCAAGTGAAAACCCTCCCCCAATGTGCCGAGAAATCCAGGAAGTGAAGAGAGCACAGAGCCTGAAGGTTGCAGAACAAGAGTTATGGGAATACCCCTTTAATATAGCATGTCATTGCTGGCCATGCCCATATGTAACCATAAATCCATGCTCATCCCTCTCCTGATGCTCTCAGCACATAGGCTTTCCACTGAAGCCAGAGTAGTACAATGTTCATGTGCAGGGCTTGAATTGTACTGCCCCGGCTCCAGCAAACAACTGCGCATGCGCTGAGAGTATCAGAGATGAGTCCTCTCAGACACATTGGACTCAACTCTAGTAATGAGGGGTTTTTTTTACATTTTGGCAAAGACAGGCTTTCCGTTGGGATTTTTGGGACACTAAACCACGACTCAAAGACCTGTTGGTGAATTAGTCTCCCAAATTTACCAGGTGAGACACCCACCTATGCCTTCTACAGCTCCACATAACTAGAAGGTTCTTTCCCTGCAATCTCTATGACGCTATACCTTCTGCCAAGCGTAAACTGGCTACGACTAAGGAACAACTGTTCCGAAACACGTCAGCCAGTTTGGGATACATTCCTCACTCAATGGGAAACCTTGTCACAAAGAACATTCATGTTTTAAATTTTATATATAATAAAAAAGTGGATTTTAGAATTTGAGGTTGCTAGATATCACCTTCATTACCAAGCATAAACTGGGCTATCTACTGCCATGAGCACATGTCCCGAGGAGGCCTTTCCAGTATGACTGAGAGGACCAAATGGTCCTGCCATCCAACAAAACCCACTATTATCAATAGTACATGGTAAATGGGGATCTCCGAGGTGCGGGAATACTTTTATACACTGTCTACCAATAAGTATTTGGACACCTGTGGTAGAATAGAAAAACATTTATTCCTATCCAATAGTTGGTAGACCCCAGCAGATGCTTCCTTACGGATTGTATTGATGGACACAATACTCCCGGATGCCTGGTGACACTCCTGGTGTATGTGACCTATCGGTTGGGTGCGGTTTCTCTGGCCAGCACTCATTGGTCTCTATCTCCTAGTTTCAGGGATCTGTCAACTCGGGGGCACATTCCGACCATCACGGTTCACCTTCCACTTTGTAATCACATAGACCACTCTTGATTTTGGGTAATTCAGTTCGCTTTTTATGTCCCTTAAGGCTCAACCATTTCTGTGTTACCCCACATTCACCTCTTTCTCGAAATCAGACAATTGCACTTCGTGGCATCTTGCATGTGACTAATGCAAATGCACTAATGCCAATGCTGTTCCCTATTTAACAGTGGAAGGCGTGACGTACATCACTATCGCAGATATCTTCATTTGCTTGGGTGTCCAAATACCTATTGGTAGACAGAGTGATTGAGTTTCCTGTCTTGCATGCATTTCTACCATCATGTACATTGGACATTTGTAAAACCTGCAAAAAATAAATGTATACCATGATTTAAAGCAGTGGGAAGCTTTCAGAATCTGTCGCCAACGCTAATATTAAAAGGTGACAGTGACATTACCGAGTACCATAGTGTTACAGGGACGCTGAGCGGGTCACCACAACAGACATGTATTGTATCACCTGCGGAAGATTTGCAAATGTTAATGGTGACAGATGTTCTGTTCATTTTACAATACATTCATGTTTATGTGGGCTTCAGATTGTTTGTAAGGGACTGCTGTGGCTAGCGGAGAAGAAAAGGTTGTCTATCGGTATTACTGACTCCCTTGTAGAAATAATATACTGTCATCATGAAAGTAGAGCCAATGAAGTCATCAAAAGTAAGGACAATGTCCATAGTGAAGGACAGCAAAATCGAATTAAGGACCTTCCACATCCTTTGGCATTGGCGGTATTATATACCACTGGAAAGATGACAGTACCGATATCTCTGACACTTGGCACGTACCATCAGAGCCGATAGTGTCCTGAATTTAGCGCACTGGCAGCTTTCTAGCGATATATAAGACTGCTGCTGCCACAGGATGCAAAAGGTCCTCTTTAAGTAGATGTTCACTTTCGTATAATATTTCACAACTTAAATACAACATCAATATACTGTATATCCAGGGGCGCACAAATCCTTGAGGCAGGCAATATGGCTGCTAGTTGCCATCTGCTCGATTTTGGTGGAACAGTCCATTATTTATGGCAACAGTCCTGGCAAATTAGGGCAGTCACAACCTGGAAACACAATTTAGCCAGTGAAGCCCTACCCAAAGCAAGCAGTCCCATGTGGTTTTGGGGTGGGTTTGAGCAGGACAGGGATGGGATGGGTCCATAGGTGGGACTTTAACATTCTTATATTACCAACTTTAAAGTCGGGAAGTATGTTATGGGGCTCATGGAGAAAGGGAGCTCAGACTTGGTTATTTTTTTTGCCGCTAGATGGCAAGAATCTTTGTTACTTAGCATTATTAGTAAGTAAGAGGTGGGGAATTGGTCCCAGGGTCAGGTAAAGGGTGTTAGTGGACAAATACAAGGCCATTTTTTTCCTGAGTTAAAATCTGATATATCGAGGTGCCCATGTTTATCTGACAATTTATTGATTCTGAAGGTCTTTTCTAAAGGCCACACTACATATAAGAAGCTGATTCTGAAAATGCCCCTTCTTCCTCCTGCCTCTTGGTTGACATGGTTGATGTCAGAGAACTCCAAGGGAGCATTGGACTCTACAAAGATACCCAGGGGAATTGAGGGAAGGTGAGTAAAAGTGTTAATAATGTTTCCTCACCTTCCCTGGGCCTCGCCTTATTACATTCTTAGGTTCCTTCAGAATTTATAATTTCACTTCCGGTTAATGAGTGATGAGCTCCCAAAGTTTCATGTTATGGTCGAACCCAAAACTTTTGGAAAATTTGGATTTAATCCAGTTTGAGCCAAACTGGAGCACTAATTTTTAGTCCTATCTAAAGAGGTCACCTTAAAGGGGTTTTCCTAACTTGCCTGTTTGCCATCTTGCAGGCTGTAAGCTCTGCTCACTTCCTGGTTTTCTCGGAAAATTGGTGGGCAGGGTTTCACTTGCTCTGCTTAGTTCTCTTCATAGCAGTACGTGTTTGCACTCATTAATGAGGGATGGTTGTAAATAAATTAGCACAGTATCACTGGACGATGCACAATATGAAGCTGATGTAGCAGAGCTGGATTTGATAGGTGATGAGAATCCCACATTTACATGCTACAGGACCAAGAGTCAGCTTGCAATAAACTCAGTTTTAGATCTGTGCTTACATACAGAGGTAACAGACTCCCTGTCTCAGCCCTTATCAGCAAAATTCAATTAGCTGACCTGATAACTGGAAGAGGGAGATAAACAGCTCAGAAATACAAGCATGAGGCACTCAGCTTCCCTTCCCCTCCTGGAGCAGGGAGTTAGGTCACTTGTCCTGGCTGGAGAGATAAGATCATCCCCAGGTCTGTGGTTATGGAAATGAAGTGTAAACAATGAAGTGAATAATCTCAGATAGCAGCCAAACAAAGCAGTTTTGCAAGAGCAATGTATTTAGGAAAAGTTTTAAATCCACATAAGCTAGCAGTATAGATAGGATCCTTGAGACGGTAATACCCCTTTAACACTGACAAGTGAGTTTCAAAATTTGATCTGATGTTCACCAAGAACCTTATTTTCATGTACCTCTCTCTCTCTCTCTCTCTCTCTCTCTCTCTCTCTCTCTCTCTCTCTCTCTCTCTCTCTCTCTCTCTCTCTCTCTCTCTCTCTCTCATAGCCATTTATAATAATGCTCTTGGCACTAGCAGAGTATAAGTATAAGAAAAGAGGAACCAGCTGATTTTAGCGGAGCCAGCTGACTATAGCATGTTATGTGTATGGGTTCCTCCAGATTTTCCCCTGACAAATGATGTCCGGTCCAGGATAGAAGGCTTGGGCATCTTACTTACAGATACGTTGCTAGAGGTAATTCTTTCTCCATTGTCAACACAGACCTGTGCAGCCAAACTAAGCATGTGTATGAGCAAATCTGAAAAAAAAAAAAAGTCATTGGAGGTACATGGACTGCTTTAGTAACTGTAAAAAAAAGTCAACCGAAATAAGGGTAAAAGGGTGCAAAGCTGTTCTCAAAGCAAAAGGAGCCTACTCTGAAGAATCTCGAAAAGAAGACATTTCTGGCTTGTTTAACACTTTTTTGTCCTCGAATCTCTTAGTTTCGAGTCTTCAATATGAATCTACAATGTAGAAAATAAAAGAAAACTTTTGACTGGTCCTGTATAAAAATGAACAAATAGGCTCAAAATAGAGATAAATCTGTCAGAGATAAAAAAAAAGAAGCATCTAAGATCCTGGCCGTGACTCCTGAGCTGTCTGCTCCAACTACCTGTGCAGTCTTCGAAGCCGCTCTCGCCACTGATGTCTTCAACTCAAGAAAGGACAATTTTCACACTTATAAACAAGTGATAAGGTTGTAAAGCTTCTGCATTTCATACTTTTCTGCCTGAAAAACATTGGACAAAAGCAGCAGTGGTCAGAGATCATGGAGTAGGAGTGTGAAAATCTGATGACTTATTGCAGAACTCTCGTAAGACATGGCAATTGACACTTGGGCACACACCACCACCAGCATAGTTGGATGTGGTTGTCCATTTATATGCTATACACTCTATTTACAAGTCTAAATATCTCAATAACATAGTGTAGCATGATGTGCTATCTTGTATAGTAAGATGCCACTCCCTATGCTGAACCATTCCTTACTTTACACAGGGCTGCTCCATTCAGTATAATGTCACCATAGTCCCAACATAAACTATAATGTTCCCATAGTATAATGACCCTTTAGTGGACCCTACAGAGTATAATGCTCCTTTAGTGACCAACTCCACAAAATTGAATGTCCTCTTAGTGCCCTCACAGAGTATAATGGCCCGTTCCTGGCCCAATATGGTATAATGCTCTCTTGTCTAACCCCTACACAATATAATGCCCCTCCACAGTATAATCACCCCTTTCCTAGCCCACCACAGAGTCCCATAGATCTCTACCCATTGAATGACCCCAATAGGTTTTTGGCTGATGAACGACATCAGGACATTACCCTCTCACTTTGCTCCGCATCCAGACATAATGGCGATGCCTGGAGCCATACATTACTAACATTAAGCGGGTCTGTGCAGAATTAGGAATCAATGAGTAAATATATGCTGGGATAATAGGTAGCAGCCGATTTCTCAGTACATGGCAGGACAAATAATTGCATACTACCCATTTAAAATTGGGCCAGTCATTGCAAATTTGGGACTGGTAGCTATGGACCAGCAGAGACCCGGTATAGGCTCTATGGGGCATAATTATGAAGGCCGACGGGTTAACCAGTCTTCATAGCTCCTGCGTGTGTGGAGGGTTTGTGTAATTAATGATGGAGCGCACGCCTCCTTATAAACCAGGCGTACTCTTCAATTGGCCTCAAGCCCTGCAGTCCTGGGGTAAGGAGCCCTGTTCAAAATTTGCATCCAGGACCTATAGGAATTTGGCTACACCACTGGCCGTCCATCTGCACTGAAATCTATTCCAGCTCAGTTAGCGTAGATTTCGGTACTCTAATGACCCCCACCCTAATGGCAAAGGTGACGTAAGACAGAAAAGAATCCAAATTTTTGCGTAAAAACCCTATTGACTTCCGACCACTGATTCGATAGTATATCCTTAGTATATCCATCTTTGAGTTTACCTGAATTAAACCAGTGTTGATATCGCAGATCTGTTATTATGTATAGTATATACTGTGTACTTTTAGATAACCTTGACAATTTAATGTACTGTACAGGCACAAATTCTTTCACAGACTATTCATATCAGTATAAAGTACAGGAGATAAGTTGGTAAATACATCACTTATATTACTGATGTTTTCTGGTCTTAGGTGACATCTTGTGTGATAGTTCAGAGCGCCATCACTTATTTGTTACTTATAACTGGAAACAGTCATGTTAGCATATAAACCAACAGTCGGAAAGTTTGTATGCTAGGTTCACACCTGCGTTTGGGTTTGCGTTTGTGGGAACCATTTGGGGACCCCACAAACAGAAACCTAATCCACTTAAAACAGTGGTTACCTGCAGAAACCCATGGACCTCTTACAATGGACAATAATGGGGTCCGCCAGGTTTCTTCCCAAAAAGGGTGGAATAAGGCAGAGAGAAGAATAGCACAGGTGACCTCATGTAGAAGTCATGAGTTAGTTATCCTTCTATTAGACGGTTCTTCATTGCCATATATTAACTCTTTGTAGACGAGGGGGCTTATTTACTAGCAAAAGTGGCTTGGAAAAAATTGCAAATCTGCCCTCGCTACTTTCATGACAGTAGGAATGGGGTCCGGCTGCCAACCATACTCTGATTCATGATGATTTACGCTAGTCTACTTGGGCCTGCCCTCTTTCAGAAAAGTGGCGAGGTATGTTTTTGATGCCCCCATATGTCCTTATGTATATTATATTTACTCTGAACATTTCAATTAGAACCTGATGAATCTCAAAATCACCTCTTGTGACTATATTAGTCGCAAGTAGTGTTACATAGTTGCTAGAGATGAGCGAGTACTGTTCGGATCAGCCGATCCGAACAGCACGCTCGCATAGAAATGAATGGACGTAGCCGGCACGCGGGGGGTTAAGCGGCCGGCCGCCGTCAAAGCGGAAGTACCAGGTGCATCCATTCATTTCTATGGAGCGTGCTGTTTAGTTGCCAATTTTTGATTATATTACATCACTTTTGTTGCACCACATTTGATGAATACCCTTGCTTTGTGCAGAATTGCAGTTCCGATCTCCATAAACATGTCTGTCTATAGTAACACTGTCTCCGAACCTTCTTGAGTTTTGCATAGTCTTGTCAAACTTTCTTATTTCTGTAAATTAGTTCCATTCTAATCCCTGTACGACGCTCACCCGCTTGATCACTACATGTACAATCTAGACGGAGTCATGACAACTTTTTGCAGACTTAGAATTCTGTTTTTCCTTTCTTTCCTTTCTTACCGTGCAAGATATTACCATTTTATTCTAGACGACTTTCAAGTCACCTTGTCATCTTATCCCTACCCGGTTCTATTCTTTCCCTTGTTTGGCAAATTTTGCAACAGTCTCTTTTTTTTGAGATGTTACTGCCCCTCCTTCTGAGGGTCCCAGGACCCCTCCAGCAATCTTCCTCCTGCTGCTGCCTCATGCTGTGGAGCTCACTCGCTGCTTTGATGCACCCACCTTCTGGGTTTCCACGGCAACGGCCTTCATTTTACCAGTCTACCACGCGGTGAAGTTGCAAGATGCTCCCTCAGCTGAGAGTCTGTTCTTCTCAGTCAGTGCTGAAAAGGCGGGGGGGGAAAGACTAATGAAGAAAAGGGGTTACAGAGAAAGTAGAACTAACATACGGAAAGGCAGGGCAAAAGGGCACGGATACTGCAGTGAGAAAGGTTACGGTATGGATGTGTGAAGCGTTGCGAGCTCCATGGGACGCGGGCTGATACATACGTAGGCTTTAAGACCTGCAATTGTGAACCCACATACAGATTTCTCGTATAGATTGTCAGCTCTGGTAGACAAGGATCTCCATTGCGGGATGCTTTGCATGGCTTCTGCTTACATGCTGACGTGTTGTCGTGTTATGTGACACATGCAAAAAACTCACTGATGTTAGCCGTGTCCATTATCCTGATGTAGTAGCGCTGAACTATTCAGGTCATCATGATACTACTGCTCACTCACTAAATAATCAATAAGCTGATCGATATGTAGGCACATAATGGAAAGGGTTAACTGGCTTCTTGAAGGAAGGATCAGACACTTTATTAGTATTGGTGGTGCAGTATGTATGTGTCTCCCCTTTAAAACAAGAGATCTTCAGACTGAATTACAAATGTGTCCTAACTTTGCTTGAATTTGGTTAAAGAGGCACACCGCAAAAAATATTTATTCTCTATCCATTGCAGTACTGATTGGTGGCGGTCTTAAAATCCCACTGACAACAAGAATGGGGTGTTTTACTCCAAAATGGTGAAGGCAGCCGGGAGTGGCGTAACTAAAGTCTTGTGCAATCTTTTGTCTGGGGCCCCCTACCTCACCCCTACAGCAAATTCTTGATAGTGATGGTTACGGGTGCTAAGGAGTTTAATCCACCTTAGTGTGGTTAGGGTAATCTGTGGTCTCGTTGGCTTATGGGCCAAATGGAAGCTGCAATCTCAATAATGATACCAGTGCTTATGGGCCTCCAAGGCTCCTGGGCCGCAGTGCAACTGCACCCACTGCATCCCCTCAAATTACGCCCCTGGCAGCCAGACCCCTGGTGGATGTAGCTGCACCCTTGCTCCCAATTACTTTAATAAGAGCCCTAGAGATAACCAAGTCTGGCACTTCTCTGGTGCTCCTATTAAAGTGAATGGGAGTGGGGATGTATCGGCATCCACCGTTGCAGCATTCATAATGGGGTTAAAACATGCCCTGTTCTCAGGATCATGGGGGTCTTTGTGGTCAGACCCCTACGACCCTACGATCAACACTTTATCCTCTATCCTATGGGTAAAGGCTAAATACATATTTTTCGTGGCATAACCCCTTTCAGAACTCCACAGGGTATCGTAATCTACCATACAAAAAAATGAAGAAACCATTGAGCCATATCTCTTATAGTTAATAGGGATGAGTGAACTGAAGGTGGGCTTGAGGCAGGGTCAGAGAGAGGGGGTTAGTAGCCCCAGAGCCACCTGACAAGCTTCAGGCAAGGAGAGGAAAAAGATGCACAAATGATATGTAAATATGGAGGCAGGCTAAGCAGCAAAAAAGGTGGCTACAGGCAGAGGCATGGACAGGGGTGATGTATAGCGGGGATAGTGGGCATGTATTGGCATTCACCGTTGCAGCATTCATAATGGGGTTAAAACAGTGTAGATGTGGAGGCCAGCTAAGCAGGAAAAAAAAGTGGCTAGAGGCAGAGGCATGTCCAGAGGCAGCAAGGCCAAAGATTTTCCATGTACTAGCCACTCATGCAAAACTTGCCCATGTTGCCAGACTTATGTGAGATCTCTCCATGTCTTTGAGGAGTCCACCAAGAGGGTCAGCTATGATGACGCATTACTGATTTTAACAATCCCGCTCCTGTGTGTGATGCAAGAATCCCTCATCATCATCATCCGGGATAATGCATTGTACGCTGAGGAGTCGGGCATAGGAGCAGAACCATTCCAGCAGGACAGTCAGTGCACACTCCTGTCCGCTTCACAGCATATATTGATGGAGGAAGAGGAGGATGACGAAGTGGCAGATGATTTCATTGTCACATAGGAGGCTAGCGGCACCCCCTGGCTAAACTACCGCCACTAAGGTGCCTAGTGTCACCAGTTACATGACAAATTTAGTGCGGTTTGCACACTTTGCAAGTCTAAACTGAGTAGGGGCTCTGAAAAGAGCAACCTTACCACCGTTTGCATGCATTGTCATTTGGGAGGCAAGCACTGGGCTCAGTGGGAGAGAGCAAACGCAGGACAATCGTCGCCCGGCATTGCTGAAACTGCCTCTTCCACTGTTTACACCAGCCTGGACACCTACACATCTGTCTCTGACACATTGGGGAGTTCACCCTCATCCGTCCTTTTGGCATGCACCATCATGCACCTCTTCCCAGCCACTCCCCATCTCTCAGGCATTTCATTGCAGGCAGAAGTACAGCGCAAGCCACCCACATGCCTAAGCCTTTAACAGCCTCATCTAAAAACTGCTAGCCCTAGAGATGTTGGCATTTATGCTTCTGGATACCCAGGCCTTCCGTCACCAGATTGCAGCTGGGGCACCTCCCTATGCTGGGCCTAACCGTTACTACTCTTGGTGTGCTGTTCCCGCCTTGCGCCTGCACGTGTCCCATAACATCAGTCGGGCCCAGAGTTCCGTGCTTTGCTGCAAAGTCCACTTGACCACCGACGCATCGAATTGCGCCTGCGGTGAGGGATGCTGCTTATCTTTAATGACAGGCCGGAAGAATGTAGTGGAGTCTGGGCTCGGGGTGCAAACTGGGGTGGCCTATCTCCTCTCCCAGCCCAAAACTCATGGCAGGGTTTCTCTGAAAGCCTACTCCTGCGCTGCAAGCTCGACCCCAACTACAAGCTGCAAACGATGTACCACTGGTGAGGGGAGATGTCAGTAGGCCGTGCTGAAGCTCATCAGCTTGGGGGACAGACAGCACACTGCCTCCAAGGTGAGGAATGCCATCCAGGATGATATGGCAATATGGTTTTCCTCGCTGCCCCACACAAGGCTAGAGGGTGCACTTCAGTGCATCCATTGCTTCAGCACGGATGGTGTGAAGGGGAGTGGAAAATGGAGGAAATGGAGAGTGACCCTTACAGTTGGGGGCAGCGAAGTCATGCCAAATAACACACTGGCACACTTGGCTGACTTCATGTTTGGTTGCTTTTCAAGAGACAAAGGCATAGTTAACATCATGGAGAGCAAACAATACTTGATTGAACAAAAAATTGGATTGAGCTGATATAGCGTGACTGAATTGATGTGTCTCCCACTTAGCTTCGGGGGGTAGAGCATTAAAAACAGTTTTGACCATACATGGCCTGACTGAATGAATGACTGTCTCCCACTTAGCTTCGGGGGGGGGGGGGGGGGGGTAGATCCTTAAAAATTGGATTGAGCTGATATAGCCTGATTGAATTGCTGTCTCCCACTTAGCTTTGGGGGTAGACCCTTAAAAATTTGATTCAGTGTACATACCCTGACTGAATATCTGTGTCCCCCAGGTAGATTTTGGGGATACACACTGTGAAAAACTGGATTGAGCGTACATAGCCTGACTGAATTTCGGTGTCTCCCACCTAGGTTTTGGGGGTACACACCCTGGATTTCTAGATTGAGCATGCATAGCCGGACCTAATTGCTCTGTATCCCTGTTTTGGGTTTACGCACTGCCTGAAAAGCTGGTTTGCACATATATATAGCAAGAACTAACTGCTCTGTATTCCTGCTATTTTGTGGGGGGACACCCCTAATAAAAGCTGGTTGGAACGTATATAGCAAGAAGTAACTGCTGTGGATTCCTGCTATTTTATTGGGGGGGACAACCCTACTAAAAGCAGTTTTTCACTTCTATAGTAAGAAGTGACTGCTGTGGATTCCTGCTATTTTTTTTTTTGGGGGGGACACCCCTAATAAAAGCTGTTTTTCACTTCTATAGTAAGAAGTGACTGCTATGGATTCCTGCTATTTTATTGGGGGGGACAACCCTACTAAAAGCAGTTTTTCACTTCTATAGTAAGAAGTGACTGCTGTGGATTCCTGCTATTTTTTTTTTTTTTTTTTGGGGGGGCACCCCTAATAAAAGCTGTTTTTCAGGTATATAGCGCTGTATTCCTGCTATTTTGTGGGAAGACACCCCTAACAAAAGCTAGTGTGCACATATATAGCAACAAGTAACTGTTCTGTATCCCTGTTTTCCACCGTCCGTGGAAAGCTGGACTCCTGTCCCTGCAGTGTATAGCTCTGAGAAGAGGTGTTGTTGTTCTTCGTTTTTTCCCTGCCTATCTGAAGCTAATGCCTATCTAGCCCTCAGCAGATATGTTTCTCTCCCTATCTCTGACGGCAAAAATGGCGAATATGGCGGCGGCCGTTCTTATAAATGGGAGGTCACATGTTTTCGGCAACCAATGGGTTTTTTAAAAAAATTTTCACTGCCTCCGTTGTCGTAGTTCCTGTCCCACCTCCCCTGCACAGTTATTGGTGCAAAAAATGCGCCAGGGAAGGTAGGAGGGGACACAAATTTTTCCTGCGTATGCCGCGTGGTATTCGATTGGGAACAAATATCTCGAACGGCCTGATATTCGATTGAATACCTATTCGATGGAACGGTGTTCGCTCATCTCTACTCGTGACCAATGAGGGCCAAAGTGGTCAAAGTGATGAGACCAGAACATGCCAAAGACTGCAAGAGGCCTGAAGAAGACATTGATGGACCGATGGAAGTCACAAGCATGTCCAGGCAACATGAGTATAACCATTTGTTATTTTCACTCACCTCCCCAGGAACTCCATTTAATATACTTTGGGGTCTAAGATTTGTCGAAATGAATATTGTAAGGTAGATATCTAATATCTTCCATAATTAAGCCACTAAAAATAGGCAACAATAGTCAAAGACACATTCAATGCTGAAAGAGGAAGCCATAGAGTTCTCTCTCCTCACACATACGCATGGATGGACAAGGTTCGTTGGATCCTTTGGGTGAAACACAGTTGCCACCCTACGTAGACAAGAGTGAAAAAAAAGTACACCCAGGTGTCTGCAGTCATACTAAACTCTCTTAGCTCTGCTTCATCTGTATGACATGGTATTTGCTTCCAAGACTATATGATATTATAACCTGAATAACATCCTTACGCACCTTGTGAAGACAAGCATTGATAAAAATATATTATTTCTTTTGGATTGCAGACATTACACTAACTTTCTGCTGTGCATTCTTGTTCTGCAATGATTGTGCTTTGAGATCCATGACATCTGTACAAGAGGCTTCTCATCAGTCTCACTTGGCAACAGTCATCTTTTTCAGGGGCGTTCATGCCATAAGGTGAGAGCCAAATTGCAGAGTGGCAGCCGGCAGCGTGGTGAGATAGGCTTTGATTATGAAGCAGGAGTGTATAAGTGACAGTAGGTGATACTTGGGTGTTATGCTGGGTGGGAGCAGAGGAACTTCAGGCACCAAAAATAATTCTCCTATCACTATACCTCTTGCGCTTCAGTAAAGAGTACTTTAAAGTAGAAAGTTCAGAATAGTGCAGCTTTATACAAAGAACTGCAAGTATATATTACACATATTCTGTATATATTATTGGTCCCGGAGGTTCATGGAATGGAAGATACATGAAATAAAGATGTCTAGTTTAGAAAACTCTTTGTATTGGGCCAATCCGAGTATATAAAGAGGGGGGAACATCTCTTGGCCACATTGGAGGGCCACATTGGCCACATTGCGTAATGCATAATTTGCCCTGTGGAGGCGCTGCAGGAAAACTGAACTGTTACTGCCAAGTTTCCCAATATATTACAATGATTGAGGGTTCCATCAAGGTGATGATCATTCCTTAGAATATTGTTGGAGGGATTGTCTTTGAACAATGTAAATTCTAGTTAAATGGTCCTTCGAAAACTAGGCTCGGACCTACAGATAGACAGACGGTGTGGGAACATCCTACTGATAAGTGGAATGGTAACAACTAGGGTATGACATGGTATGGTTTTAAGAACCAAAATCTAGAATTTTGCTTGAAGCATTGGTGACCATTCCTCTACAACAGGAATACAATATTATAAATTAGTTTCTACTGATGTAGGCACAACTTGATGACAATCTAATATAATATACCTAAACAAAGTCTGCCTATCTTCTTGTTGGAGGAGTCAAAGTTACCTATGTCACCCATGTGATCTTTTAATCCACCAGGAGATAAGCAATGTCAAAAGTGACTGGCTGTTCATTTTCCTGAACTTGACGGGAAATTGATCTTGGATGAGCTGAAGGGAACATGGTTGGGAAAGGCACTAGATGGACAACTGCCCTTTTGCATTTCCTATGATCCATCCAAGGGTCTACATCTTAATTCAAAATCAATAAAAAGACATATGAAATTGTTACTCATCTTTTCCTTGCCCAGCAATGAGCCGCAGAAAACTTGCTAGATTGTGGCTCTCCTCCTCAACGTGGCTAATGATGATGGATTACTGGGTTAATTGGTTCTTACTAATGACTAAAGGTGAGGGAACCAGTTCATGACAAGCTAAATTTCTGTTATTCTCTAGAGGCTGAAGAGGTAGCAGATAGAAGCCCAGGGAAGGTATAGAAGCATAATAAACACAGATGTTCACATTTCTTCACCTCTCCTAGGCTCCCCTGTAATATTCTGCTCGGTCATCTTCTGGCGTCTTTTGGCTTCTTGGGTGTCATCACGGGACCTATGGGACTGGTGAGGTCTGTGACACAATTGTCATGACGTTGGCATGCTTCATGTGACCACAAAAGCCCAGACAAAGGCCTCCCTGAACACCCAAGGCCCATAATATCACTCAGGAGACTGGAAGATGATGGGGGATGATCAAAGAGGACTGCTAGATGCTACGAAGGAGGTCAGAAGAGGTGAAAAAGGGTGAACATCAGAGTTTATTATATTTTTGCACTTCCCTTGGGTCTCCACCTATTATACTTTGGGGTTGGCCTTGACAAAATAATAATAGCACTTGTTTAGAGCTAAAACTGGCTGGTAAAACTCATGAATATTCACAAAACAAATGTCATGAATTTTTCACATCTTTATTAGGGTTGAGCCGATCTTGACTTTTCAGGATCGATTTTAAAATCCGATTTCCGATCATTTTTCATTCGAACCCGATCTCGATCCCAATTCCGATCCCAATGCAAGTCAATGGGACTTTTTTATTAATCGGAGATCGGATTTTAAAAGCAATCCTACCGCCTAGTGTCCACTTACCTCCAGAGATGGCTAGTCCTGTGCCCCGTGCCTTTATTCTTCGCCTCGCTGCGTCTCCACGCTGCTTTTCTTCCTTCGCTGCCCCCTCCCTGCCAGGTTAGGAGAGTGTGGGCGGGTTAGGAGAGTGTGGGCGGGTACTGGGAGGGGAGACGTCACGTCTCCCCGCCCTGTACCCGCCCACACTCTAAGCCACAAGCCCCGCCTACCTAGTGCTTTAAACACTAACCTGGGAGGCGGGGCAGCGAGGCAAGAAGGAGGGCACTGGAGTAGCCATCTCTAGAGGTAAGTAGCTGCTAGAGATTTAGTTTAGCCTTCCATTCGAATGAATGGAGGCAGCCGGCGCGCAGGGGGTTAAGGCTGTGTGTCGGCTGCTTCCATTCATTCCTATGGAACTGCAGGAGAGCCTTCACACTGAATATACATCATATACTCAGTGTGAAGGCTAAGCAATGCATTGTGGGAAAAATTACCGATCTCGATCCCACATAAAAAGATCGTGTTCGGAATTCCGATGGCGATCGTGAAATTTTCTCGATCGCCGATCGGAATCCGATATTTTCCGAACACGATCGCTCAACCCTAATCTTTATTTATAACATGAGGGCTGTATTTCCATGCCTAGCCAGAGGTTGAGGTTATGGCTTTAACCTAGCTCTTGTTCTTGAGTTACTGATCCAAATCTTGTCTACTTTGACCTCAGCCTTGTTCCTGGAGATGGCTCTCCCCTTGTCTGCACGATACTTTAGTTTGGGTACCTGTTCGTGGATACCAACTGGCTCAGACTCCCTCTTTCTCTTGACTAGGCTCTTGCCTCATGCTCAGGTCCATCGCACCCTGAATGCTATCCTGTAGATGAACCTTGGCTCCGTATCTGACTACTCTACTGCTTCTTCATAGCTGATGTTATATATGGTGAGAGATTTAATTGCAGAGATGATGGTAGTGATCTGAGCCTCTTTGATTTTCGAGGGATATGACAGAGATGAGACCGCGCACATTCCAATTCTGTGAACTCTCATGGCTGAAATAGGTTGAAAACACAAAAAAGTCTTTTAAACTTGCTGTGGCTACTGATGCAGATAACGGAATGGCTGCGTCTAATCCTGTCTGTTTTTCTATTCCCTTATTGATTTCTTCTTTTCCTACTGTGCTCTACATTAACAAATCCTATTTGTTTTCAGATTACTCTATGTATAGAGAGGCCGTCTGGAAATGTCTGCTCTACAATTTGACAGTTTACGAGTTTTCCAATCAGGTCAAACCCAAAATTCTATTCATTACAGAAGATTTTCACCTAAACTCTGTATTTACAATAATGAGGCGCCTCCCAAAAGGAGTAAATGCTAAGGACTATAGTTGCTTTACCGGCGCCTAATGTGTTTTCAATGTTTTATAATGTTTTGTACTGTTTAATACTGATTATTTTTACTTGCTGGCATTATTCTTCATATTCAGGAGTAGAGATCGGCCAATTGGTTCAAATTGAGTCGGGTTCTACCCAAATATTCAAAATTGTTAGGTTTTTTTTTTTAGTGGAGATTCTTCTTGGACAAAGTAAAATGGCCACCACATTACACCCTAAGGTTTCTTCAGATCTGGATTACAATAGGGGGAGGCCCAGGAGAGATGAAAAAAAACCAAAACATTCATACTCACCGTTACCTCTTGTGGTGGTGGCACTCTCCTGGTGATGTTCGGGGTTCATCATCGGCACAGGAGTCATGGATGAGGCCTGTGATTGTGCCACCAGCAATCACATGGGCACGCCGAGCATCATGATGTCTGGCTTCTGAGCACCTCACCGATCCCTGATCTTTCACCTGTGCATTTGTTTTGTTTTTTGTTTTTTTCTTTTTAATGTAGATTGTGAGCCCCACATAGAGCTCACAATGTACATTTTTCCCTATCAGTATGTCTTTGGAATATGGGATGGAAATCCATACGAACACGGGGAGAACATACAAACTCCTTGCAGATGGTTTTTTGCCCTTGGTGGGATTTGAACACCAGGAACCAGTGCAGCAAGGCTACAGTGCTAACCACTGAGCCACCGTGTGGCCCCCCTTTGTGCATTTGTGACATATCACATCTTCCATTGTTCTCATTGTCCAATCTGCTATAAGCCTGATGAAGGGCTTTCCTGACACGTTGCTGTAATACTGTTGGACATACTAATGTGTCATGTTTTATGTAATCTACTGGAATACAATATTATTCACACACACAGAATACCTACAGTCCCATCTCAAGTCCTTTACTTGACTGGAGTTATTTTTCGGTTTTGGTCTGTCCCCATGGAGATTGCGCATCCATCTTGTGAGGTTCTACAGACATAGATGTGTATGTGTGCTATCCTTTGGATAAGATTTCAATACCATTTTGGTGGGTGTCCAACACCTGGACCCTACAAACAGCTGTATAAAGAGATCATAACCTTGGGATGAGCATGGTGACCTCTTCACTCTCTATCTGCACAATGCCATACATTATACCGCAACCACATTTACAGGATTTTTGACTGATCTATAGACATGACATACTGTGACATGGCCAGTGAGTGCTGCTTCCAATCTGAACACCTGATCTGTAAGGGTCTGGGATGTGACCCCTGCCGATCCAATATTGATGACCTATCCTAATGAAATGTCATCCATATTTTAGTCCTGAAAATACTCTTTAACTGTAATACATGGCTTTGTTTTTTGCTTCTTTACACCTTGATTCTTAGCAAACCGACCTCATCCTTTGGCATGTCTAGTATCTATTTTCAGTTGACATACACATCTCCCTATCCGTTCCTGACCTTGCGCCACCTGCTCTACAAATACTGTATATGAAACTGACACCTTTTCAAGGATATTTTATGTGTAACGTAACCTGGTGAGGATTTATTATTACTGTCTTAAAAAGGACCTCTCATCACCTTCAACAACTGCAGTTCTTTTCATCCTATAATAGGTGCCGGTCTACTGAATCTGTCACAGTAAGAATTGTTCCTATAGTATCCACCATTTCCACAATCAGTGCTGTCAGTTTTGCTACCCGATGTGCCAACTAGACTCTCTAATGTCAAGTGGGTGGTGTCAGGCAGTAACAGGTAAGGGGACGTGACTCATCGCTATGTGTCAGTATTCAGAGTTACACCCCATTGTTTGCCTCTGCCTGACACCACCCATTTGGTATTAGAGAGTCTAGCTAACATATCAGGCACCTAAACTAAGTGCTCAGGAATGGTGGGGGCTAGAGAAAATAATCCAACTGCACTGGAATCATTGGAGCAGTGACTATTAGAGAATGAATAGAGGTGAGAATTGTGGCAGTGTTGAAAGATTCTCTTTAAGAATATACAGATTAAACTACACCATGTAAGTGGATGATGACCCAAAGTTATCACATGGCTCATAATGTCTTATTGATTTGTCCATTTTGCTATTGTTAGTTTTTTGTCCTTTACTCTGCTTCTAGGCTGCCCTACTATAGACCAATATTTCGAATGAAAATTTTGGTGCAATTTCAACAATATTTGGACATTTTAACAAATTCCCCCATCTCCTGCTAATTATTTTGCCCAAGCTCCTCTCATTTCAGCCAGTGTGCAGAGGAACATTTGCAGTTGACAGTGTGCAGGGAAAAGAGAATGATTTCCTATTTTCCTGCCCCTGTCAACCCAGATGACCCTGGCGCAGATGGTACCTTGGAAATTGTTCATTATATCACCTTCCCACCCACCCAATGTCAATCAGAGTAAAGTAAATAAGTAAAAATAGACAAAATTTACCCTTACTTACCGAATCTTGCCGCGAATTCTGCAACTCGGTAGTTCCTGATCAGCCGAGGAAAGCCGTGAAGTATTGCCAATGCATTGCATTGGCATTCCAATATGACAATCCCACTGCCGAATATTGTTCTGCCTGGTGAACCCATCTTTAGGGGGTTTATCTATGTCTACTTTTCTCTAAACCCTAATACCAGTTCTGGAAACTTTTTGACACTGTCTAGTGAGGGGCAAAAAGTGTCTAAGGTCTTATGCACAAAATCTTACTTTTATCCGGAACTGTACAGACCCATACCTTTCAATGGGCCCATACACACAACCATAGTTTTTATGGCTTGTGTCCAGGCCAAATTCAGGCTCTGTCAATATATTTTCAATGTATGGGTCAGTGAAAACCACAGACGACACACTGATACTAATCCTTGTGTCATCCATGTGGAACTTACTAACTCGCAGACTGTATAGGTCACGAACATGTAGCCTAAAATAAAGAATATTTTTGGCGCAATACACCAGTATTTTAAAACTAGATTTCTGGATAATTTGACTTAGTCAATCTCTACATTGTTTATAGGGTCATTGAAAGAATACAAAGATAAAAGAAACATCATTCTTTTTTGTTGTCTACTTTGGTACTGAAGGAAATTATGTCTAAAAATTGCCTTAATGCAGCCAAAATATGGGCACCTTTTTGTGCTCGGAATACAAAGGCAAAACCCACATTTTTCGGTTAGCATTTTTTTCCTTTCTACATTTTCAAGAGAGATTACTAGTAGAGATGAGCGAGTAGTATTCGATCGAGTAGGTATTCGATCGAATACTACGGTATTCGAAATACTCGTACTTGATCGAATACCACTCGCTATTCGAATGGAAAAGTTCGATACAAAACCTGCATTGATTGGCCGAATACTATACAGTCAGCCAATCAATGCTGGTTCTTCTCCTACCTTTAGAAGTCTTCTCCGCGCAGCGTCCCCGCGGCGTCTTCCGGCTCTGAATTTACTCTGCCAGGCATCGGGCCTGGGCAGAGCTGACTGCGCATGCCCGCGCTACAAAATAATGGCCGCTTTTACTGTAAGCGGCCATTTTCTTGTAGTTCGGACATGCGCAGTCGGCTCTGCCCAGGCCCGATGCCTGGCAGAGTGAATTCAGAGCCGGAAGACGCCGCGGGGATGCTGCACGGAGAAGACTTCTCGGAGAATCCAGCCCGACCCTCACTCGTGGACTTGGTAAGTTCAATTTGATCGAATGTTGCCTGCCCCTGAAACGAGCATTTTTCCCCCATAGACTATAATAGGATTCGATATTCGATTTGAGTATTCGAATATTGCAGGGCTACTCAAAATGAATATCGAATATCGAGTATTTAGCTACTCGCTCATCTCTAACTACTAGTAATAGTACTTCTTGGGTTCAGACAAACCCCCACATTTTTGGAAAATTTGTAACAAACGTGTCTCCTTATGATGAAGGGGCTTATCCGATGGACATTGGTGGCAAAGCCTAGCAACACATCATCCATTTCTAAGCATAAAGCCAAAACTATCCAGGTGAAAAGCAGTTAAACACATTTCCTAGGCTCTGTTTATGTGCATCAGAATTACATTTTAATCAAATAAAAACACTATTCATAGCTCGGAAACCATATTTTCCCTCTCTAGAGACCAGTCAATGAGTCTAAATAGTGTACATTATAAGAGATAATGGGATGGAGCACTTTAGTTACGTAAAACGAGACGAGAATTGTGGACGGACTTTGCATTCCGTATAAGAAATGGAGTCATGACTACAGCAAAAAAATATGAAAAGTCAATGGACAAAAGATTGCATAGGACAAAAAAAAGGGAGAACCATCAAGGTTCCACTCACATTTCCAAAGCTAAATTATATATTCGCAGCTGCTGTTTTATACCATGATCCATGAAGGAGAAAGCATTTCAGGGGCTGTGAATGCTGATGGAAGATGGAGAAATAATAACAGTGAAGAGTTTCAACAAGTAATAGAGCAGATTGATGGAGGACTATCAAAAGAAGCCTTCACATTAACAGCCGTGTGGTGTGCTCTGCACCACTTCTCTTAAAATACCTTCCCCTGCGTCACGCCATAAAGTATCAACAGAAAATATATATTTTGAAGACAAATTGAATAAGACCGGAATCTTACATTTCTCATATAAAGAACGTTTCCGTCGTTACCTTCTCACGTAGTCTTCAGAGTATTTCTTTGTGTTTCTACCCTGGATTCTTCTCGATGTGGATAGATAAGTTTTAGCTTCCATTTAACTTGGTTTATGGTTTTAGGTTACCTTAGTCAAGTCTTTTGACTGATGTGCCTACATGGATCCATCCACTTTACAGAAGATATATTGTGTCTTTGGTATGGGAGACAGTTGGGTACACATTGTTTATAGACATTATAAAGAATGTGGTTATTCTGGGAAAACAACGTTGTGTCTGGTATACAGTCCAGAAGTCACAATGCACGTGGCCCTTTAGGCTGAAGCCCCACATTACGGAAAAAACACTCTTTTTGGTTGTAGATTTTGCAGCATTTTTTTTTAGCCAACGTTAGGAGGGAGACATTGAATAGTTTCCATTATATATTCCATTCCTTTCAAGGAGAAGAAAGCAAACACGTCAAGAGTCAAAAATCCAACCGGGAATATCAAAACAGAATCCAGAGGCCCTAAGGGAATCCAAGGAGCAAGCCAGAGGTCAGTAAGTAAAAAGGTATTCACAGACAAGATGGAGAGCCAAACTAGGAAGCAAACTAATTAGACGGAAAGGATCAGAAAGGAACAGACTTATATACACTCACCGGCCACTTTATTAGGTACACCATGCTAGTAACGGGTTGGACCCCCTTTTGCCTTCAGAACTGCCTCAATTCTTCGTGGCATAGATTCAACAAGGTGCTGGAAGCATTCCTCAGAGATTTTGGTCCATATTGACATGATGGCATCACACAGTTGCCGCAGATTTGTCGGTTGCACATCCATGATGCGAATCTCCCGTTCCACCACATCCCAAAGATGCTCCTCTATTGGATTGAGATCTGGTGACTGTGGAGGCCATTGGAGTACAGTGAACTCATTGTCATGTTCAAGAAACCAGTCTGAGATGATTCCAGCTTTATGACATGGCATTGCATTATCCTGCTGAAAGTAGCCATCAGATGTTGGGTACATTGTGGTCATAAAGGGATGGACATGGTCAGCAACAATACTCAGGTAGGCTTTGGCGTTGCAACGATGCTCAATTGGTACCAAGGGGCCCAAAGAGTGCCAAGAAAATATTCCCCACACCATGACACCACCACCACCAGCCTGAACCGTTGATACAAGGCAGGATGGATCCATGCTTTCATGTTGTTGACGCCAAATTCTGACCCTACCATCCGAATGTCGTAGCAGAAATCGAGACTCATCAGACCAGGCAACGTTTTTCCAATCTTCAATTGTCCAATTTCGATGAGCTTGTGCAAATTGTAGCCTCAGTTTCCTGTTCTTAGCTGAAAGGAGTGGCACCCGGTGTGGTCTTCTGCTGCTGTAGCCCATCTGCCTCAAAGTTGGACGTACTGTGCGGCGTTCAGAGATGCTCTTCTGGCTACCTTGGTTGTAACGGGTGGCTATTTGAGTCACTGTTGCCTTTCTATCAGCTCGAACCAGTCTGGCCATTCTCCTCTGACCTCTGGCATCAACAACGCATTTCCGCCCACAGAACTGCCGCTCACTGGATGTTTTTTCTTTTTTGGACCATTCTCTGTAAACCCTAGAGATGGTTGTGCGTGAAAATCCCAGTAGATCAGCAGTTTCTGAAATACTCAGACCAGCCCTTCTGGCACCAACAACCATGCCACGTTCAAAGGCACTCAAATCACCTTTCTTCCCCATACTGATGCTCGGTTTGAACTGCAGGAGATTGTCTTGACCATGTCTACATGCCTAAATGCACTGAGTTGCCGCCATGTGATTGGCTGATTAGAAATTAAGTGTTAACGAGCAGTTGGACAGGTGTACCTAATAAAGTGGCCGGTGAGTGTAGAGCTCTTCAGCTGCTAAATGGTCAAGGCATGGAAGTATACAACACAAAAGCTTCCCCAAGTTGTGACAGCAACCTTATATTTTCCATTCCTTTCCAAGCCGCTCCTGATTTTGGCTCAAAAAAATGAATCAAAATCTGCAACAAAAATGCTGCCCTAGCCACAGACAGCTTATCAACAGGGATAATGGGAGTAGAACCACCATGGATCTGTTATTGATGACTATTGAAAGATATCCTCCATCCACATGTATTCTATTAACTTTATCCTAGTAATACAACAACTAGTGGTGGGAAAATCTTTAGAGATTTGGCTCTTGAATATTCACAAGATTGAAACAAGCCTTATGATGGCATCACCGTCATTAAACAGCTTATAAGAAGGGGTGCCAAGAGTCATACCCCCACCTATCTAATATTGAGAGCCCCTTCCTAAAATGGATTTTCAGTTTTAATTACCTGTATCTATGAACACTATAGACCGTCATTGTGTTTTGAATTAGAAAGCTACACGAAAGATAGATGGTTGGCTGTTCTTGGATCTGATCTCAGTTTATGCACTAGGCAGTTCATAGCTGTTCATTACACAAATGGGTCATTTACAGTAGTTCACAATATTGATTGCAGTCAATGAATGCATTAGCCCATTTAAGACGTGTAAACTTGCCAATATCTCCATAGCATTTTTCTCTTCATCTTGTGACAGCTTGTCATACATGTTTTATCCTCAGCCCGGCTGTAATGACTGATGTCTATACATAAAATGACAATATAAAAGCGAGGATCAGTTCATGGTTAAACAAAAAAAGAAAAAAAGAAAAAAAAGAAAAAAGCAATTATCTTACATTTTGTCCTTGAAATTGTTGATTCTCTTCTAAGAAATCACACTAGGTTACGTGAATGTATCATTTTGTAATTAACATGTCCATTGATTTCAAATACAACAGATCATGCAGTATATGCTCTAAGGTCTCAGCTAGTGCTGCTTTGGGTACCGTTTTTGATAAGAATACAAAAAATTTGAAAAAATTAGATCCTGTTTACAGGGACAGAATATGGCAACCATTGCCTGCTATGGGCCCATGGTGTTTCTTTTTATTTCCATTATTTCTTCATGGTATTAGAGGTTTCCTCCAAAAGCAATGAGAATATTGTGTTTCAAAAAGACACTCTATGGCCAAACATGCATTATCAGAATGAAGTTCCTTGGGTCTACCAGCTACAATGATTCTAACAAACCATAGGAAATAGACCATAACACCATACAGATTTGGGTATGTTCTGCAAATTACTATTTTATTAGAGTCTTGGCCCAGCGGAGGATTCCCTTGTACACTGGTTGATCAGCCCCACAATGGGTGCAAGGGGTGCTTTTGCCTCTGTATAGGGAACCAGTAGGAACCGCGTGTACACACCTTGTCCAGCTGACTCTTGATCTTCCCTTCATACTTCTCCTCCCCTTGGTTTTATCCAGCCCCGTTGCTAGCACCTAGCACAAGAGGTATTTGGTGCCATGGAGCTTTTGGAAACCATAATTGTGAGATTAATAAATCCTCACGCTAAGGTCTCATTCACACATGAGGATATCAGCCAATGTGCTTATATGTCTTCCATGGACACCACACAAACCCATTAAATTGTATATGTGTCTTCAGCATGCCCTACTTTTATCTATTTTTGGACGAGTTCATTCATATCAGTTGATCTGAGAAAATTGGATCACATATAGATGGATTGCATATGGATGCAATTGCAAGAAGATACTCTGAAAATTGTATTTAATCATGTGTCTATTTGTAGTAAACTTGGTAAAATGGCCCTTCTTTTTTTTTTTTTTTTTTTTTTTTTTTTAAACAGACATGAAAAATGCATGATGTATGGAAAGCCATGGACAAATGGACAGCAAACGGGAGAAAAAAAAGTTCTTAGGGATGAAAAATACAAATGTAGACATGTGACTACGTCATAGGTAGTGATTAGAGATGAGCGAACAGTAAAATGTTCGAGGTTCGATATTCGTTTCGAGTAGTCCCTCAATATTAGACTACTCAAATCGAATATCAAACCCCATTATAGTCTATGGGGGGAAAATGCTTGTTTCAGGGGTAGGCAACATTCGATCAAATTATACTTACCAAGTCCACGAGTGAGGGTCGGGCTGGATCCTCCGAGAAGTCTTCTCCTTGCAGCGTCCCCACGGTGTCTTCCGGCTTTTCATTCACTCTGCCAGGCATCGGGCCTGGGCAGAGCCGACTGCGCATGCCCGCACTACAAGCAGACATGCGCAGTCGGCTCTGCCCAGGCCCGATACCTGGCAGAGTGAATGAAGAGCCGGAAGACGCCGCGGGGAAGCTGCACGGAGAAGACTTCTAAAGGTAGGAGATGAACCAGCATTGATTGGCCGACTGTATAGCATTCGGCCAATCAATGCTGGTTCTGCATCAAACTTTTACATTCAAACAGTGAGTGGTACTTGATCGAGTATGAGTATTTCGAATACCGTAGTATTCGATCAAATACCTACTCTATCGAGTACTACTCTACATCTCTAGTAGTGATGGGTGAACCTCGAGAGATTAATTTTGTGAAAATCATCGCAAGTTTTGGGTCTAACCAAAAGTCTAACCAAAAGTGTTATGGTTACATCTTCTGGCCACAGAGCACAATAATCAGAAAGTGCTAAAACAAAAATTTGGAGGCGAACCCAAAAAGTTTTGGGTTAAACCTGAAATTTTTGGAATAGGTTCCCTCATCCCTAGTTATAGGCTAAATAAAACCAAGTCAAAAAGACCTGTTTGAGGAAAAAACAGGGTAAGCAAGTGACATTCCTTATTACAAAGTATCATCAGAACATTTTTTTGCACATATGGTACATTGGTACATATGGTTTACATTGTGGATTCTGCTAATACAAAAAAGCCAAGTATCCATTATAATTCCTACTATGAATGCACATATCAATACAGTATATAAAAATAATAAAACTGAGATATATTTTTTTAAAACCATGTTTTGGATGGAATATTTAAGTGCCTCTAAGAACTTGTTTTCCTTCGCACCAGTAAGGTTCTAACTGCATCACACCAATGGTTTTGAACACATCACAGTTTACCAAGACACCATGAATACACATGAGCTGATATATTTTTGCTTAGAGGAAGCGTTACGGTATTGAGTCTGGAAAAAATATACAAAAAGGGATAAAGCAACTTCAGGGCTGTCATGGAATATAATAATATACATGAAAGACAAAAATCGCAAAATATTTTTGTAAAGCTAGTCGGGGCTACGCATGGAATAAAAAGCAGCCCTGAAAGATAAATGACGGAAACCTATGCATGTAGAGTACTATGCATAACTGTTAGGCAGGTGAGCTTCAAAAAATACCTACACAAATAGAAGTGTTAATAGTTTGTTTTTATAAATAAAGGAAATGGAGAGAATGAGTAAAATCTACGTCCTCGGTGCACCAGTGGGCTTGGTCCATTCCACTCACATAACTAAGCAAAGCTCCACTAACCGTAGGAGTGTCAGGTGAATGGCTGTGACATCACAAGTAGATATCTGTCCAGTATTTGCTGTAACATGATAGGTGGGTGACATCACAAAGGTGATAATGCTAGGTATGTTTCTGTGTTTCAGCCAAAGGAGATGCTCATCTATCACAAGTGAGTTTCAGATATATTGCTATGACGTAACATGGCGATTTCCATTAGGGTATATGCCGCTGTGACATCAGAAAAGAATTTCCCATCAATTAACAGTGACGGTATTTGAAATACTCATACTCGATCGAGTACCACTCGCTATTCGAATGTAAAAGTTCGATGCAGAACCAGCATTGATTGGCCGAATGCTATACAGTCGGCCAATCAACACTGGTTCTTCTCCTACCTTTAGAAGTCTTCTCCGTGCATCTTCCCCGCGGCGTCTTCCGGCTCTTCATTCACTCTGCCAGGCATCGGGCCTGGGCAGAGCCGACTGCGCATGTCTGCTTGTAGTGCGGGCATGCTCAGTCGGCTCTGCCCAGGCCCGATGCCTGGCAGAGTGAATTCAGAGCCGGAAGATGCCGCGGGGACGCTGCAAGAAGACTTCTCAGAGGATCCAGCCCAACCCTCACTCGTGGACTTGGTAAGTGTAATTTGATCGAATGTTGCCTACTCCTGAAACGAGCATTTTCCCCCCATAGACTATAATAGGGTTCGATATTCGATTTGAGTAGTCGAATATTGAGGGGCTACTCGAAACGAATATCGAACCTCGAACATTTTACTGTTCACTCATCTCTAGTCTTTAATCAATTAAGTTTTGACATCATAATGTAAGCTATTGTGACATCACAACCATGTCTCTATGAAGTAAACTGTCTAACATATGAGATATGAGAACAGTCTCAGGCTCTAAAGAGTTCCTGGACCCCATGAAATATTTTCAACAGGACCCCCCACCTACCATGTGGTAGAAGAACCTTTGGACCCCTGTAGACACTGATATCAGAATACATCTTCACCTCCTATATCTATGCCATGAGGTGCAACGAAACCCCGTTCTCCAAATGTCTTCTCCACTGTTTATTTGTTGATTGATCCACAATTCACAAAGCTCCCGAGGGGCCTGATATGACCTCACCATCTTGGCACAGTCAATTGGAAATGAAGTAGCTGTCGGTGAAATGCCCCCATAGAGTCACCGGTTCTCAGACACGCAACATGTGTTCCATTATTGTGGAATTAGCCTCCGTCTCACATTCCGCTGATTAATACTCGCTGCAGATGAAATATGATTAATTACTTCAGCCAATTTACAGCTAATAAAAATTCTTAATGATTCCTGATTAATAACTTGACTGGGATATTTTTAGCGCTGGCAACTTAGAATGGACATCCTCATTTTAATTTTTTTTAATTAATTTTTTATTTTTTTCTGAGGGGGAGTGGGGCGGAAAATTGATATGTTATATTAGGACGAGTTGACTTCGAAGCACATTGAAGATAGATGTCACATGTCAACTGAGGTCATGGACCATTCTTGCCAAGCTTTAGCTGCAAAATTTTTGAGGGGCAGAACATGCACCCTTTTTACTGGGTTCCAAGCCTGTATGCGTGTTTGTGCCAAGAACATGATACTTTGTGCATGATTAACCCATGTTGTTTTTGGGTTCGTCCCTTGACAATTTATTGATAATTTTTTCGGATATGCCATAAATGCCTATGGCAGGGGTAGGGAACATACGGCTCTCCAGCTGTTGCAAAACTACAACTCCCATCATGCATACTTGCTCTGCTGTTCTTGGAACTCCCATGGAAGTGAATGGAGCATGTTGGGAGTTGTAGCTTCACAGCAGCTGGAGATCTGAAGGTTCCCTACCCCTGGTCTATGGGAATACCCATTTATGACTGGGACCCCACACTGATTTGACAAAGGCGGAAACACCGTGGAAAAAAACATGCTGTTTTACAGTCCATACAAAGTGGATGGAATTCTAGTGAAAGTCTCTTTAAGTGCTAAAATTTTAGGATCCTGCACCGACCAAGAGACTGCGTTTCAGAGCTTAAGTAAAATTTACAAGCATTTCTGACCCCAGAAAATGGTGACAGTTCTAGTTGACCTGGAATCCAATTATCCTATTCAAACATAGGTATATGCATGTTCTTCATCTGAGAACAACCAAGAAGAAGTTTTAGGTTGAGGCTCCACGTTGCAAATTGCAGCTTTTTTGGTGCAGTTTTTTTGAGCCAAAGCCATGGCTGCAAAAGGAATGGGAAATATATACAAAGTTCTTATATTTCTTCCTTCTGCTCAATCCACTCCTGGCTTTGGCTAAAAAATCCAGCAGCAAAATCTGCAATAAAAAAGGCTGCGTCTCCGCAACGTGGGGCCTCAGTGTTAAACTGTTATGAGCCCAGAGTCTGATGGGCGTTTATGGGCCATGAAGTTTTCTGGACTTTCTGCACTAAACAGCCCCCAAACCTTCTCCTATGGCCTTGAATAACATCTTTAGTGCCCATCCAAGAGATTGTTAGAGCTGTTACCCAAAAGCAGAGGGGAAGGGTCGGGGCATTTACTATAAAGAGTCCTGGACTCTTGACTGTCAGGGTGCATTTACACGATGTAACATTGCGCGTGATCTGGCACGTATACACGTGCCGGCAGATGACGCCCTCAAAATGCTCCCATTCATTTCAATGGGAGTTAGGAGCGTATACGCTGCGTTATTTTACGCCTGTGATTTTGCTTGGCATGACAAACTAATGTGGCGTTCACGCTGGCGCCTTGACCTATTTTCATTTTCAACAGGATTTTCATGCACTTTTGAAGCCGCTTTTCAGCAATTTTTGAAGCAGAAAGGCCTCCAAAAAAAGCTCAAAAAGAAGCAGAGTGAACCCACCTACTAGGAACATCCACGTAGCGATAGTTACACTATTGCAATATTCCCTTTAATGTACGGTATCTGCATGGTATATAGAAATCAGTAATAAAACAGAGATTCATCACACTGATCAAGGCTCCTATAAAAATGTAAGTCATCACACCAGTGTGAACTGCAGTTAAACCTTGCACTTGCCAGGATGTGAGCTTCATTAGACAAGGTAACCATGTCTATAAAATAGCCCTGTACACCAGGAGATATGAGAGCTTCCATTCCTGGCAGGAATATTATTATTTATTATGTAACTGATCATGCAGCAGAGACTGGATCTCATGTTTATATTGCTTTTTCCTGTGTGTGACCACAGTCATATCTATTTAGTGCACATTTTACCCTCCTGTATATTGTTTGTTATCACGCATGAAGGAGAGTCCTGAAAGCTATAGCAGCCTGGTAATGTAGGAGAAATCAGGGGGAATATACTTGTACAGCTGCTGCCTAGACGTATGCAAAGACTCATCATTTATTCTTATCTATCTAATGTATCTGTCTATGTTACTATATGTCTATCTCCTATCTATCTATCTATCTATCTATCTATCTATCTATCTATCTATCTATCTATCTATCTATCTACTGTATCTATCTATCTATCTATCTATCTATCTATCTATCTATCTATCTATCTATCTATCTATCTATCATATCTGTCTGTCTATCTATCTATCTATCTATCTATCTATCTATCTATCTATCTATCTATCTATCTATCTATCTATCTATCTATCTATCTATCTATCTATCTATCTATCATATCTGTCTGTCTATCTATCTATCTATCTATCTATTATCTATCTATCTATCTATCTATCTATCTATCTATCTATCTATCTATCTATCTATCTATCATCTATCTACTGTATCTATCTATCTATCTATCTATCTATCTATCTATCTATCTATCTATCTATCTATCTATCAATCATCTGTCTGTCTGTCTATCTATCTATCTATCTAACCATCTATTATCTATCTACTCTATCTATCTATCTATCTATCTATCTATCTATCTATCTATCTATATTTCATCTTTCTCTCTATCTATTGTATCCTTGTTTCACTATATTACCATTAAACAAACAAATAATGTCATTCAAAGAGTTAAAAATGTAATTTAGCTCTGCTACATGTGCATAGCTGCTGTGCGTAGCTGAATACAATTCACACCATGCTAGAATAATACCCGTGACACATTGACACCAACTGCACATGTGCAAGACTCCTGCCATTAAAGGCGAACATATATTTATAGAGATGGGAAGAGAAGAGATTATTGAGATAGCAGTGGGTGTTAGAAAGTGAAAATGAACTGTATTGTCTAATTCCCTGAGATCAAGGCGACCAGCGGAGTACTGGGGTGATGTCTCGGTTGGTATAAGTTAATTGGAAGCTCTGTGTGTAAGGAAAGTCAAGAATGATATGGCAAGATCTGCAGTCTTGCAATATTAAAGTTCACAGTCTGGTATGAGTGCCTGGCTAGGAGAACGGTAGGAGGAGCTGTATGGCAGGGTTAAGGTGAATGGAATGAGCTGAGTGTGAGAAATCAGCACCCAGGAGAGCGACGGGCTGAGCGTTCCCTCTGTAATGTTATATCTCCAGCAAGATTGCAGCATCTGTTGTGTATCAGGAATATACTAACAAGCATTAGGCAAATCAGGCACTGGCCTTAGGGTGCCTTGAAGTTTGGCGAGCACCAGACTTGTATCTGCCACTGCTAAATGCTAAAATGTAAATATGTTTCCAGTAAATTGCTCCAGTGTCGTGAATCTGTGTAGATCTGGCCGGGTGCTCGGTGTCTGCACATGAAAGGGATGGGAGTTTTACTTTAATTTAACTGGGTTATGAATAATTTGTACATTAAACTTCAAAGTTTTCCGATGATTTATTTATCAGTTGTATCAATCTGTATAGAAAGTGACTTTTTGTATTCTGTGCCCGGCTGGATATTTTATCACAAAACTGTCATAGAAATGCTGTAGTAGAGAACATTAAATATAATACAATGTTCGCGCTCATTTTAACTATTTCCTGACATCCACCATACTATTAAACGTGTATTATACAGTGAAGATGGCAGGTATTAACCCTACAGATGCCTTGGTTAAATGTGACCAGGGCATCTACTTACTGGTGGTCCATGGGCATCGCCATCTTGATTACGATTGCCATCCCCGAGAATGATAACAGGGGGCAACAATCCATTGCTATCCCAGCCAGGAGCCTACTGAAGACTCCCTCTTTCAGACTGCACTATGCAGTCTGTAATAGATGCTATGGATTTTACAATACACTACAATGCGCTAGCATTGCAATGTATTGCTGTATTAATGATTTAATGTATTAATGTATAAATTAATGTATTAATGATCAGACACCCTGGGTTCCAAGACCCCCTGGATAGGAGCCTACTGAAAGATCCCTATTTCAGACTGCACTAAGCAGTCTGAAATAGATACTACACATTTTACAATATACTACAATGCACTAGCATTGCAATGTATTATTGTATTAATTAGTGAATTGATGTATTAATGTATTAACTAATGTATTAATGATCAGACACCCTGGGTTTCAAAACCCCCTGACCAGGAGCTTACTGAAGGATCCCTATGTCACATTGCACTAAGCAGTCTGTAATAGATGCTATGCATGTTACAATACACTACAATGCGCTAACATTGCAATGTATTACTGTATTAATTAACAAATTAGTGTATTATTTTATTAATTCATGTATTAATGATCAGACATTCTTGGTTTTAAGACCCCCCTGGCCAGGAGCCTACTGATGGATCCCTATTTCATATTGCACTAAGCAGTCTGTAATAGATACTATGCATGTTACAATACACTACAATGTGCTAGCATTGCAATGTATTACTGTATTGTAATGTAATGTAGTAATGTAATATTAAATGGCACCATTATGAAATACAATTTGTCTTGCAAAAATTATGCCCGTGTATGGAAAAGTGAAAAAGCTATGGCGTTTGCTATGAAAATTAAAAAAAATAAAAAAATAAAAAACATAGCTGCAGCGGGAAGGAGTTAACCAATTCATGACCAGCTATTTTTTCCTGGTTCATGACATTTGGACTTTTGTAGACACTTTTTCTAAATCTGAAATTTTGATGGAAAGATCCAGACACCAGAATGACCACATAGTAGTTGGAGAATATAAAACGGTTCAATGTGTTTCAATTACAGATAACTTTTTAGATTTTTTTTATATCCCCGCTGGTTAGTAGTTATTGTTTGAAAACCTTATTAATGGGATTTCTTAATAAATCTTTCCTTTACAGGTTCGGTTTAAGTGACTCAATTTCAAGAATATTGTTTCCGTTCGCTCCGCACATTAATCCGACCTGTCAATCACATACTCTGTATTAAAAGCCTTATGTTGTGACAGCAAACTCATAACCCTTCGTGCTCTCTTCATACCGTGGGTCACTTCTAACATACTGTAGTAGGTTCATTTCAAATAGACTTTTCCGATTATTTTCCTGACCATTTGACACCACGACCTGCCCTCCAATTCTTTCCATATACAAACACAATTGTGCCATGCATGATCTATAATGGCGCACGTCACAAGGAGGGAGGTGAGTATCCCAAATATTATCCGTTATCTACAATGAATCAGATACAGATACGGGATGACCGGTTTGCATAGTAGGACCTAATATTAGATGAGCAGATGTGGTCAAATGGCAAGATGGGTCAATGCCAAAGGACATCTTAGAGAGTAGACAATTTCTTCTTCCTGGACATTGAGTATCTATATCTGATTGATAGTTGAACAACCAATATAATTGGATATTGATCGCTATATGAAGTGGCCGATCATGTATTATGTATGATACGATTATGTGTGTAGATAAACATAACTGGAGTGCAAGGCATGGCGACAAGTGGTCAGGGAAATAATAGTAAGAGTCCATTACTACTATGTTCGAGGTGACTCGCAGATTACTATACACTTTCGAAGAGCGTTGGCTTTGTATGGACCTTATTGTCCAGGCTCAATGCAAGAGACCCTTATAATAGCTTGGGCAGTAGGTGATAAAAGGGTGACATTGACAATACTGAGAGAGGCATGCACCTAGCAGGGGAGAGGGGTAACAGTCAAGAACGGCAGTGGATTAGGAGAAGATTCCATGCTCGTAACCTGGGAAGTGAAGAACAAGTAACACTTGAAACCTCTGAATCGGTTAGCAGATACTTAAAGGGATGTTCCAGCCCCTAGATCAAATTGTCATACTGATGATCTATCCAATATGTGATCGGTTGGGGTCAGACACCCAGAACCAGTATTAGTCGTCTATTCTGGTATCCTGTTAATGGATGGGCGGTGCATGCAGTGCCACTCCTATTCAAGTAATAGAATTGTTGCAATTCAACAACAAAGGATACAAATGAGCTTTATTAGCATTACCAAAGAATAAAACATTTGGTGTTGCCAAAGCAGGAAAGGGGATTGGGGGTGGTGGAGGGGGGTGGGTACGGGGTCTGTGGGTTGGGGTTTGAGTGTCCTTAGGGTCTCGTCGTTCTTGTTTGGGGTGTGCGGGTATCGTTGGGTATGGGGTAAACAGGTGATGGGGGGGGTTAATAGTCTCTGGGGGGTGGGGGGTTTGATAGTCCGTGCATCTCATCTTCCTCTTGTTTGGTGACAGCTGGACAGGTATTGGGCAGCGATCTCCACAGTGGCCTCTTCTTCTCCCAGTAGGATGTAGAGTTTCCTCTTCTCGTCTGCAGATGTGAAGTCTGGGATGTGGGCAGAGAGTCTTTGGTAGTAGACAGCCCTCACAGCTGAGTATTTGGTGTAGTGTAGCAGGAAGTGGGTCTCGTCTTCTAGGGCCCCCTGGTCACAGTGCTGGCACAGTCTGTTCTCCCATGGCTTGTACATTTGCCTGTGCCGCCCCGTTTCAATCTCTGGATTGTGGGCGCTCAGTCTATACCGGCTCAGGGTCTGTCTGTGTTTGGGGTGGCGTATTCTCTCCAGGTAGGTGGCCATGGTGTAGTCCCTTTGTAGGGATTGGTACACAGTGAGTTTTTTGGAGTTATTTATTTTGCTTCACCATTCTTCAGTGTACCGCTCTCTGTTTGCCTCTGTGGTCACCTTTATTTGAGCCTTGTTCATCATCTGTTGGTGTTTTTGGTTTGGTCACCATCTAACCTGCAGCAACAAGGACAACAAAGTCAAATTATTGAGAATTACACTAGTTTGGTCATTGTATAGCTGTGGTCTGTACATCAAGTTCTGCTGACATCGTCTAGTGTGCCAGTAAATAATAAAATATTATCACAGATTATGTATGTCTTCCGTATAGCTATTGCTAAATCTTGCTTGCTCACCATAATACCAGTGAATATTCTTCTTCAATTTGACTTGCATAAAACTTCCCATGACTCCCTGGGAGCAACACAACAGCTGTGACAGTGTAGAAAACGTCCCAAGTGCATGTTGACATACTTAAGATGTTACACTTATTACTTGATGCATTTTATCAATGTACGTGATACAAGAAACTGAGGTTGCACCTGCTGTACAAGAAAGATGGCTTGTATACAGTCACTCATAAGTCCTTAGGCTCTATTTACACTGCTTGTCATCTGTGAAAAAGTAGAGTATGTTACTTGCCATACTGGTGCTGACTTGGCTGTGAAAAGCATGGCAAAGAATCAGCACAGTTATGTGAATATAGCCTAAGAAGGTGGAATCACCAATAGGGGACAACTCTATAAGATTACTGGATAAAGAACAGGTTTATCCTGTTTAGTCTTAATTGGAAATGGGTGACCCTATCAAGATTCGTTTTGAGTTCAGGTGGCTCAGGACCAAGATTAATATAGGTTGAACATAGTGTATAATACTCTCAGTGCTTCTAGGAAACTATCTATAAAACATAGTGTAGAACACTGTCAGGACTCCTAGGAACCTATCTATAAAACATAGTGTAGAACACTGTCAGGACTCCTAGGAACCTATCTAAAAAAACATAGTGTATAACACTGTCAGGACTCCTAGGAACCTATCTATAACACATAGTGTAGGACACGCTCAGTGCTTCTAGGAAACTATCTATAAAACATAGTGTAGCACACTGTCAGGACTCCTAGGAATCCATCTATAATACATAGTGTAGGACACTGTCAGGACTCCTAGGAACCTATCTATAAAACATAGTGTATAACACTGTCAGGACTCCTAGGAACCTATCTATAAAACATAGTGTATAACACTGTCAGGGCTCCTAGGAACCTATCTATAATACATAGTGTATGACACTGTCAGGGCTCCTAGGAACCTATCTATAAAACATGGTGTATAACACTGTCAGGACTCCTAGGAACCTATCTATAAAACATAGTGTAGGACACTGTCAGGGCTCCTAGGAACCTATCTATAAAACATAGTGTAGGACACTGTCAGGGCTCCTAGGAACCTATCTATAACACATAGTGTACAACACTGTCAGGGCTCCTAGGAACCTATCTATAAAACATAGCGTATAATACTCTCAGTGCTTCTAGGAAACTATCTATAAAACATAGTGTAGAACACTGTCAGGACTCCTAGGAACCTATCTATAAAACATAGTGTAGAACACTGTCAGGACTCCTAGGAACCTATCTAAAAAAACATAGTGTATAACACTGTCAGGACTCCTAGGAACCTATCTATAACACATAGTGTAGGACACGCTCAGTGCTTCTAGGAAACTATCTATAAAACATAGTGTAGCACACTGTCAGGAATCCTAGGAATCCATCTATAATACATAGTGTAGAACACTGTCAGGACTCCTAGGAACCTATCTATAAAACATAGTGTATAACACTGTCAGGACTCCTAGGAACCTATCTAAAAAAACATAGTGTATAACACTGTCAGGACTCCTAGGAACCTATCTATAACACATAGTGTAGGACACGCTCAGTGCTTCTAGGAAACTATCTATAAAACATAGTGTATAACACTCTCAGGACTCCTAGGAATCCATCTATAATACATAGTGTATAACACTGTCAGGACTCCTAGGAACCTATCTATAAAACATTAGAACACTATCAGGACTCCTAGGAACCTATCTATAAAACATAGTGTAGAACACTGTCAGGACTCCTAGGAACCTATCTATAAAACATAGTGTAGAACACTGTCAGGACTCCTAGGAACCTATCTATAAAACATAGTGTATGATACTGTCAGGACTCCTAGGAACCTATCTATAACACATTAGAACACTGTCACTTTTAAAAAGTCCAGACTCCAGAAAACCGGAGTAAAGTAATCCCTTTCTACAGTTTAAGCCCCCGCCTCTCTGTAACTTTTTCATCACTGCCTATACTGAACAATCCCATATGGTAGCCTTTGTGATAACATTAACCTTTCTCACCCACACAGAATTTAGAGACTACATTATATAAAGTAGAGGAAATTACTGTAAGAAGGTCACTTGGAGAAGTCTAACCTCTACAATAGTTATTATGTTTTTTTTCTACCACATTATTGAAGAAAATGCAAGAAAATGTTGTCCTAATTATACCTTCACGTACATTGTATATTCCGGACACAATTGGGGTAAACATGGCCTACACTAAGGCGGTAGTCAAAAGTGAGCGAACATGTCGAACTAAGAAAATATTCAGTGACATTGTAGTGCGGACTGACTTAAAAGCAAAGTACAAGGTCAGCTAATGCAGAATTGTGAAACAAATGGAAAATTACAGCAACGTTGCGATTCACAGAGGTGTAATCAAAGGCCGAACGTACTGTAATGTGTCATAAAGCCAGTTCCTAAATGGAGTCCTTTGTTCCGTGTATCAAAGGTTATCAAGAGTTTGTACTGTTAGAGATTTCTTTCTCTCCGCGATTAATGTTTCCTTTGATAAGAATAATGTGTGCGCTGAATACTGTGGTTTGGGTTACAGAGGAGCGAGCCAACCGAGCCACGTTCTAGTTTTTTTTTTTTTTATGGAAAAGCAGTTTAACTTCATTCAGATTTGTACCACTTGGGATGGATGTAACAGCTATAGGCCCATTGTGTTCTCCCTGCAATCGCTATAGTGCTCTCTGTAATGCGTTTTAGGCTGCAGCTTAGGCAGGAAATCTTATTCTGTTCGGCAAAGAATTCTTTTACACAATTTGCGACAGTATTATTTTCTGCATAATGGAGTTTTCTACCGGTTATGATGATTTTTTAGGGTTACTATTAAGGAATTCAAGACAAGTTTATTTTATAAAAATAACATATTTTATATATGACATAGAACTGTAGGCAGAATTGTTGTTGTATGTGAAAAGCATTTAACACAATGGATATTTGCAACATGGACTACGTGACCGGGCACTGGGATCCTGAGTGTGAATATGGTCGGTGGCAAAGCCTGCACGGAACACGTATATAGACATAAGTATTGGACACAGTATCTTTCCTGTATCTTTAGGAATTAGCATAAATTGCAGATTAGTGGGGGGCTCAAGAGTCAGACCCCCATTGATTTATACTCTATCCTATGGGTCCTGAGAATAGGGGGTGTTTTAACTGGTGACCATAGACACCCCTGCACTCATTTAGTTTAATACAGCACTCGGCTATCTCCAGAGCTCCCATTGAGTAGAATGTGAGTGGTGGTCCATCTATCTAAGGGCCCCTTCACACAGTGTAAGCACGCCGCTCATTTAGACCCGTACACGCGAGCGCTTCAAAACACATCCCGTTCACTTCAATGGTAGCGCGCGTAAAGCCGGCTTACGCGCTCCCATTGAGGTGAAAGGAATATGTTTTGAAACGTACGCGTGTACAGGTCTAAATGAGCGGCGCACTTACGCCATGTGACGGGGCCCTAATATGGGAAAACTAGAGTGTGTGCTAGGACAAGAACTGATGGCCATCTCTGTACAATGCTATATAGTAGGGTGGAATTCATTAAGAGCGGTGTTCTGTGGGCAAGACTTAATTCATACCCTTGTGGGCGCTAAATTCATCTGAATTATTAACCCCTTCCTGACATCCGTTGTACTATTACGACGAATGCCAAGTCTTTAAAGATGGCGTCTGCTCTGGAGCAAAGTGACTGCTATAACTACCGGGTCTCCACTGTTAATACCCGCAATCAGAGTCCACTCTGATCGTGGGCATTGTGTGGCTAAACACCCTCTTCAAGTCAAATTATTGCTCCCTGGGTGGGTCCTCACCGGCTGCGTAAAAAAACCGTGTATATATTTGGTATCCTTAGAATCATACTGAACTATAGAGTATAGGAGACATATCATTTTGGCTGCACAGTGAATGGCATAAAAACAAAGCCCGTTTGAAAGTCGCACAAATGCAGTTTTTCTCCAATTCCACCCCATTGTGAATTTTTTTCCAGCTTCCCAGGACATCACACAGAATATTATATGGTACCATTACAAAGTACAATTTGTACCGCAAACACTAAGCCCTCATATGGCTCTGTGAACGTAAAAATAGCAAAGTCATGGGATTTGAAAAGTGGGGAGTCCAAAAAGAAAATCAGTGGGAAAGAGTTAATCCATCCCTCTGTGGGCGCTAAATGCACCTGAAGTATTACAAGGCTTTTGTGTTCCTGTGAAAGAATTGACCCTTCTGCACTCCACATGCCACTTTGGGTAGAGGGGGCAGAAACCAGAATAGGCTTAGGCAGGGGTGCCTCACCTATTCCAGATTGACATAGGTTTCTGGTTTAACTCATGCCAGTTTTTGGTGCACAATTGTTGGGCCAAGGTGTTCCTGTCCAATTGTGGGGAAGGGACAATGTTGGTTACCTTTGGTGCAAGAAATGGCTGGGTGCCCAAGTTGCACCACATTTACACCCATGTACGCCATAATACTGGTGCGTAGCTATTGCATTTGCAGAGGTAGCAGTTACTACCGGGCCCCAGAACTTGAGGGGGCCGTAAATGTCCCACATAAAATATACCACTATTCTAAATGGCATACAGTATTTAGGGACCCCATTACAGATTTTGCATTGGGGCCCAGGAATTCCAAGTTACGCCTCTGTTGGCATAGGTGGGTTAGTAAATGCCCCCCAATTGTTGGTGCTTTTCATGCACCTAGAAAACAGAGCTGTATAGAAGTCAATCAATCCACGAAGAAATAACACAAAGCCCCCACCGTGAAATGTTCCGCTGTCAGAAAGGAAGATTGAAAACATAAAAACAAAAAGGGCAAATCTCAATTCTCTTTTTTAATATAACCTGTCTGAATGTTCACAGTATGAGATTGTTCGCTCCTTGGGGTCGCTCGGAAGGAGTTACATGGATTTTGCTTCTGTGCCAAGACAGCACCTACTTGGGTGTTGGGTTTGGTTGTAAATCAGGAGAATATATTCAAATGAAAGCAAGTCTGGTGTATGGCTACGAGGGGGCCATTGCTGGGCGCCTTCGATATACACATAAAGTAAATGTTTGTGGCCGTGCCAACGCCGCTCTCAAAGGGCCTGCATTAGAGATAGGTCAGGGATGCAACGTTCTGCAAAAGTCTCGGAAAGAAAAATGACTTGTGGGGTAATCAGTGCGTTTCACTAGCGCACAATACATCTTCTTTTAGGGCACAAGTCCAAGATGACAGGCAGCCAAAAAGCGCTAACAGGCCCCCTTGCAATTAACCCTATCCAGGCTTAAAGGACCCGCGTTATCATTTACATCCCAGCTGCATCCATAATTAATGTCAGGATGGAGTGACCTATTAAACATTAAAGCGCTGATAGAGTGAAATATTACGGAGTCAAAGCTCGGCATGGTGCATGATAAATATGTGAAACAGAGACGACTTGGTCAGGAGCCGGAATTGATTGTGCAGTCAGGTGGGAAAATGAAAAGTGTGAATAAACCCGAACAATTAGTGCATGACCTGCCATGCCGAGGTCTCGTGGATAGAAAGGCGAGGATCACTGAGCCCCAACCATCAGCAAACAAGCCAAGCAGATGAGAGAAAATGGATGCAGGAACTGGCAGACGGCTCAGGACTCTCTGTTACTGACTGGTTTTGTCATATACCAATTTTTTTTTTTTTTTAGGCAGGGAATAAGTTAATAAAATGATACAGCAGATGTCTCCGCAGAGAAGGAAGCCGTACGCTGAGCCGATCCTACACACTTAGAAGAAAAACACTTCGCAATCTCCTTATTTACTTCTCAATAAACAGTAGGGATATTCTTGGAGATTCTTTTTCTTCCATGAAAAATCCAATCGCTAGTTATGTGTCGATACTCACCCTGGAATAGTACGGGTTACATGGGTATGGGGGTCACTATGGGGTCCAGACATTATTTTACCTGGGTAGTGGCCATGGGGGTCAACTAGGGGGTCCAGATTTTATTTTACCAGGATAGTGTGCATGGGGGTCACTAGGGGGTCCAGATATTATTTTACCTGGGTAGTGGCCATGGGGGTCACTATAGGATCCAGACATTATTTTACCTGGATAGTGGACATGGGGGTCACTATGGGGTCCAGATATTATTTTACCTGGGTAGTGGGCATGGGGGGTCACTGTGGAGTCCAGACATTATTTTCCTCAGATAGTGAGTATGGGGTCAGTATGAGGTCCAGATATTATTTTACCTAGGTACTGGGCATGGGGGTCAATATGGGGTCCAGACATTATTTTACTTTGGTGGGAGTCGCTATAAGGTCCAGTCGTGATTTTACCAGGGTAATGGGCATGGGGGTCACTATAGGGGTCAGACATTATTTTAAAGGCACTTGTGTAGAGATAAGATCCGCAGCTCTTGCTCGTAGTAAAAATTAGCTTTTATTTGCTCATATTAAAAAATGGTAAAGACACCATGACGTACAAGTGAACAGAATGAGAAAAAACATATAGGTGAAATAAAAAACGCAGTGGCTACATGCTAGGCTGACTAGCTTAGTCAGCCTAGCATGTAGCCACTGCGTTTTTTTATTTCACCTATATGTTTTTTCTCATTCTGTTCACTTGTACGTCATGGTGTCTTTACCATTTTTTAATATGAGCAAATAAAAGCTAATTTTTACTACGAGCAAGAGCTGCGGATCTTATCTCTACACAAGTGCCTTTGGAATTTCCTTTTCCTCCAAGTCCAGGAAAATTGGATCGTGCACCCTGCTACGTAGACCTGGTGAGCTTATATACTTAACCTTTTTTTTGTTGACTCAGACATTATTTTACCCGGGTAGTGGGCATGGGGGTCACTATGGGGTCCAGACATTATTTTCATGCAAAAAAAAGGCACGTTGACTTACGTCTATGGAACGTGGAATGGGGAATAGTATGAACCACATTTTATTTTACTTTTTTAATTCTTTATATCCCATTGTTACCCAGGTTTTGCTCATCCCCTCTCTGTGACACTCTGTTTATTATTCCATTATTCCAGTATTGTGTATTATGACATCATGACCTATTCCTGCATTGTGTACTGTGACATCACTGGACGTAATCTCGGTATTGAGACAACATATGTACATTTTGTCTACATGTAACATCATTATATTGTTATTGTGAGGTCACGGGTACATGGTGACCTTTTTCGTAGTGAAATCATGATGTGCATTCTCCCCACATTGTGACGTTACCCTGTATCTAAAAGTGATGAGTAGCCAGAATATAATAATCTCACTTTCGAACAAGGGCGAAATGATCTGAAGTACCAAACCTTACAAATATTGGTGAAAACAAATTTCTTAATGTTCGCCTATCTTTATGATCTAATTCCTATATTATAACATGAATGTCCACATTTGATTATCTCGGTAATGTGACATCACTGGGTACAGATTTGTCCACAATTTGGTTGATTTAGAAATGCAATTTGAGATAAAACCAATTCAACTTAATACAATAATATGATAATGGAAGCCTTAAAAAAGTGTTGTGGGTGGCCATGGTTTCTCTGTAGCCTGCTGTTCTGGACTCTTGCGTAGTCAGATGCGTAGTCAGGAGAGCCGGGTCATACACAAGAGATCACGGAGTAGCCAAATAGGGGTCAAGCAGGAGTAGCCAGACATCATGCCGAGGTCATCCACGGTAGGTCAGAAGGTATCCAAATTGAGAGGTCAAAGACGAACGAAAGCCGGGAAGGCAAGCCAAGGTCATACACAGGAACGCAATGGAGGTACAGGAAGTACAAGGGTCAGAAAAAGGACAAAGTGCAGGAGGGAAGCCACCAGGATTAACTGAATAACCAGCGGCGGGCTGGAGCCAGAATGAGGTCTAAATAGCCTCCGGCCGCAGTACAGCAGAGGCTCCAGCCCGATCTGACAGATAGGTTAGTGTCACCAGAACCCAACATATCAGTCCAGCTCTGCAGATAGATAGGTTAGTGTCACCAGACCCAGCATATCGCCCCAGCCCTGCAGATAGATAGGTTAGTGTCACCAGGAACCCAACATATCAGTCCAGCTCTGTAGATAAATAGGTTAGGGTCACCAGGAACCCAACATATCAGTCCAGCTCTGCAGATAAATAGGTTAGGGTCACCAGGAACCCAACATATCAGTCCAGCTCTGCAGATAAATAGGTTAGGGTCACCAGGAACCCAACATATCAGTCCAGCTCTGCAGATAGATAGGTTAGTGTCACCAGAACCCAACATATCAGTCCAGCTCTGCAGATAGATAGGTTAAGGTCACCTGGTGCCATCAGAACCTGTTTTGTCAAGATGCAAATTAAATTGCTCCAAAAAACCCATTTGCACATTGACAATATCTCAGCAATGAAGGCACCAATTGACAAAGGGAAAACACTGTTTGCTTAAGGTAACCTATCTAACTGCAGGGCTGAGTTGATGTGTCGGGTTTTGGTAATGGTCTCCCTTTAACTCTATTTTAGAAGAGGGTTTGAAGCAGTGAGTACTTTGGGTGAGGTCATGGAAATCAATAAATTCAGTTATCTCTTAACCTCAGTAAATGTTATAAATGTGCGTCTCCACTGCATTGTAGCCACAAGACTTACTAATATATTTTATGATTGATCACTAAGTTGAGGGAAGCTGCTAAATATGCTCATCTATCAGTATATGTCATGCCTCATTCCACATCAAGACTGGTACATTTGGGAGATGTTCTGCAGATGTAACGGCATCTACTACTGTAGAGTTTCCAACCTCCTTTAAGTGCCATAAGACTGTCAGAAGTGATAGATGGAGCAAACTTCAACATGACACATAGAGATATACAGTATACTTCCTTACCTATCTTCTTGGCTGGATGTGTCCAGATATGTATATCAGAAGTGAATCAGGTTTTCTAAAGCAACATGACTTCTTGGTAAGGTAAAGAGAACCTTTCACCAGGGCGGCTCCAGGTTTTTGGGGGCCCTTGAATGACAAAGCCTCAGTGGGCCCTTTTTGGAGCACCAATGGGCACCGCAGCAAATAAGCAACCGACATTGGGTATTTTTTGGTGAAGTGGACCTACTGGATTGCAGTGTAATAGATTTGATTCCAGACAAGTAGATACATCACAAAGTAAACAGGAAGATTATGCAGACATTGCCACCGACACCAATCTAGTTAAAAGTAAAAGTTGTATTAATGGCGACACCAGGGTGGGTCCGGGGCAGATAGGCCCCCTCTGCACCTCCCCATTTCCCCCGCCAACTAGGCCACTAGGCCACATGTTGCTTACCAATCCGGCTCCTGCAGTGGTGATTGATAAGTAGATAGGGCCCGTTACCTGCTGGGGTTACTCCGGCAGGTAAATGCCTATTTAATAAAAACACAGTCAGCACCCGGCAGCCCAGTGGGCCCACTCAGGAGCTTGGGGCCCCGACCTGGGTATGCCAAGTGTTGACGCCGTCCCTGCCTTTCACCACCTCCACCACCTTCAGCTCTTTACTTCCTTCAATAGGAGCGCCTGCACCAATTATGTAGTTCCAATTGGAATTTTTTCTCTAGTTTTCACTGTTCCTGAGCAATCAGTGCAGCTCATTACATCATCCAATATGCTAATTATGCTCTTTACTGGCAGATGGGTGGTCCTTTAGTAAATTTGGAAAAAAACAACTTTACAGCTTTATGCAACTAAGCTCGTGGAACACTAGGGACGTGGGAATGCTGCTATTGCTGCTCAAGTAGAGTTCTGCTCAAGTTGCTGCTTAAGATAGGGAACATCATTGCAATGGGAAGATCAACTCTAACTGCACAAGGTGGTGCAGGCAGGACATGATAGAGATCTGAGTGGCAAGACCATTGCACTCAGGGATGAAGGCCCGTCCCCAGTGCACCAATTGCCTCATTTGCATAGAATTTCAAAATTATCTGTCTCCAAATCTACAAAAGTGACATGCATAGCAAAGGTATGTTATTTCTCACTATAATGTGCTCTGTAACATGGCAGTACCAGTTGAATATGCTTGTCTCCCTTCAACCAAACTGGAAATCAGATAAGTGTTGCAACATGTATGTATAAATAGTTGCAGCTATCTTTAACTTGACTGTTTCCATAGGGTTCATCATGCTGCAACAACTTGTCAAATTCAAGGAGAGCTTTGCTACAGGTGTCGCTGGGGGTACGGCTGTTGGGCAAAGCCATAGTTGACGGCAGGTATAGATCTGATATAATTTAGCAGCATGGATATATAAACCAAGTTATAAAATTCCAAGTTCTTGAGATTCCCCTGCTCATACAAGCACCCCATCAGGATAACAATGCCTGGATTATACTCTCTTCTATATTAGGCACAATTATACAATTACACTTCGAGGTTACGGCGCCTGTAATGGAAGACTCTTGTAAATGAACAGGTGTTTTGATCAAATTAAAATAGACAAGATCATCCATCGCTGTCACTCTCACACCAGAACAATGGTGGGAGAGGTTCAGGTGTTACGTGATGATGATAGATGACGGTAACACATTTTGCACATGAGTGGATTATGGATCTACAACATTAAGGTGACACGGGGCATTTTGATTCTTTGGAGGCGACCAGCATGGCACTGTATGTTCATAAATATAATGTACATGAATATAAATCAGTGCTAGACTGGCGGCATTCCAACTTTATAATGGACCACTGTCTCCAGATGTTAGCACATTTGCATTGTGAATTAAGGCAGCACATCATAATTCCAGATACTTTACAGTTTGCACCATTGGGTTCCTCAGAGCAGTGGTCCCCAAACAGCGACTTTCCAGCTGTTGCAAAACTACAACTCCTATCATGCCCTGATGGAAGTAACAGCGTCAAAGTGGCTGAGCCACAGGATGAACATCACTTGGTTAAAAAATGGTCCAAGTAGCTGAAAGGGGCTGTCCATATAGGACAGAAAATCCATAGCACTGAAATAGCCCCAAATAGTTTTTTTTATGCAGAATTCTTAATGTAATTTGATTCAGTCAGCCTATGCATAGTAAAGGGTCAAACACACTGTGAAAATCCACCGGAGAACTAGACATAATGGACATGTAACCCTTTAGTGACCAACCTGCTTTAGGCCTTCGGTTACATGAAATGATGATGGGGCACCATGATCATAGCAGAAGCACTCAGGTGACACTCAATGACATCCGAGTGTCATCCTCAGCCGAGTGAGCTCTGTGATATATAGGGTTATATAATAGAGGAGAGAAACTGTCCTGTCTGTCCTGTATCAACTACTGAAGACTTCTCCAAAAAAAATTAATTTAATATCCTGGCTAACACAGTACAAAGCTATTTTTCCATATGTAGGTTGTATGATAGAGGAGAGAAGCTGAGCTGTGTGATATATAGGGTTATATAATAGAGGAGAGAAGCTGAGCTCTGTGATATATAGGGTTGTATAATAGACAGGGGTGAACCTGCCCCTTTCGCCGCCCGAGGCGAACGACAGAAAGCCGGGGGGGGGGGGGGGGGGCGGCTTAGCGAAAGGGCAGAACTTAGAGAAGGGACGGGGCTTAGCGAAGGGGCGGGGCTTAGCGCCGTTCGCCGGCAGAGAGCAGGCACGGAGACGACCTGCTCTCTGCCTGAGCGCGAGGGGAGGCTGCTGGAGCAGCGCTGCTCCAGTGGCCTCCCCAAACCACCGCTCGGTGCTAAGCCAGTCCAGGACAGCTTGTCCTGGACTGGCTTAGGTAAGAAAAAATGCCGCCCTCCCTGGGGCCCTGGCATAGCTCCGCCTGAAGCGGTCGCTTCAGGTCGCCTCATGGGAGGTGCAGCGCTGATAGAGGAGAGAAGCTGAGCTCTGTGACATATAGCTTTATATGATAGAGAAACTAAGTGTGATATATTTGGTATAGCAAGACATAATTCAACAGAGATTTCAGAGTGAATGTCAGTTTTAGGAGACACGAAAAAGCCTGATAAGTGGAGAAAGAAGCATTTTTCTCCGATTAAACTTTCTTATACTATTAATTTACACAACATTTGTTGAAAAGTTAATGAATCCCATTGTTATCTTCAGAATAAATTGAGCTGGAACACATCTTAACACATTGGGCGAGGTCTACACTGTCATCCTATACTGCAAATCTGTAAATGTATTTGTTACGTTTTTGCCATCTGTCATCCCATTGATTCTATTGTATAGTACATGTGTACAGATATATATAGATAGAGATATATATATATATTTGTATCATGCAGTCATTTCTAGCTGTTGACGTGAAAGGCATTGGTAGAACATTCCTTATGTTCCCACGGAGTTGTGAAAGAGCTTAATAATGGGAGATTGAGCTGTTTTTATAATTTTTCTCCTATGTATTTATCACATTTTCCATTTCTATAATAGACAATTTGTGCAATAGTACTTGTTCGGATTGTCAGATGCGTCTTGATGTTTCTTCTAAGACTCCTTTCTCGGCTTGTTCTTACTACAATGCTCAGGGCTGTGATTTCTATTGTCTAGGACTCGGAGTGTTGGGCTAATTAGAGCGGGCTGGAGATTGATGACATACGTACAGTATATATAAATCACATCTAAACATAGTTGGTCTGATAAATGTTTTTTATCACAAAGAATTTATCATCATCCATTACCAGGCTCCTTGTTTGGTACCACTGCGGATTCTATATTCAAGAGAAAAAAGAAAACTTAATCGAAGAGGAAATGTGGGCATGCTAAGGGTTAATGAGCATGAGCGTTCCTCGAGGATTACATAAGCCATGGGTATTCCTTTGGGCAAACTTCCCTGTAGTTGCTCTTTATCATATCGTAAGATATAAAGAGAGTCACCCACCCACCCCCGTTTCATCGGAGATATTTGTCTACTCTTGAACTTAGCTCCGGCTTTCTGACTACATTAACCTAAGCTCAACTAGTGATCTGATATCAAACATCCATTTACATGAATTAAGTCCTTGGGGCTATAGCGAGGCGAAATTTCAGAGCTAAACGTAGTAGTAGAGAGATACCTCCGAATAAGAACATCCAGACGAAATGGATACCTTGTGTAATGGCGAATGTGTGGCCATAGAGGGCAGTGCATGACACCACTTTGGTCGTCACTGAGCCCATATAGAAAACACTGCCCCCTTAGGTCTTTCACTAGGCGTGATGTACTAGAAATAGAGAATTTGTTAGATGAACATTCTGGGGTAAAGTCAAAATTGTAGTTAAAAGATGAAAAATGTTATATTTTTCAAAAAGATCATTCTATATGTAGCATCTTGTTGAAAAGGGTAAAATCCCTTAAAAATCCTTTAAAAATCCCTTAAAAGGAAGACCATCAGGATAGAATACTGACAGTCTTCCTCAATATAATGCCAAGGTGTTATTGTACCTGACAAGACTGGACTGGTCCAGCTACCATATATTATGTCCCCCTTACACCATATTCCCAGTAGTACTGCTGTGATGTTCCCTTCATGGTGTTGTCCACATGATCTCCAGACCAATCTCTGGCTATCATTGCATCCAATACTACAAAAGGGACCTCACATTTCACTCAAAATTCAATATGACTTCTGAAAAAGCATGTTTTTTTGGCCACAACTCCTTCCAATGTCATATCATTGCATCCAAGACAAAATCGAGACTTACTGCTGATGAAGGATAGACCTCGATTCTAGGTCCATGGTCATGATGCTGTGAGGTCTATGGAACATCTGTAACTGGATGTCTGACTTGTAGTCCATGGTTTACACCAACACTTTGCCACTCTAGTCTTGGGATACAACATCCAATACAGGTCACACAGATCCATAAGGATCACTACGCCCCACTCTTCAGACGATCCACTTGGGCAGAGGTCTATCTTCGTGCAACTCTTGCTGTCATTCCAGTTTGTCATTGTTCTCCCAACCACCAGGACACACAACTTTGAACAAGTTCTCCCAGTTCAAGGTAAACAAGAGACATGGCACAGTCATCCACTACCACTTGGTCCAATTTTTAAGGTTTCAAGTGGCTAAAAAAGTTTACTCTCTATCTGGTTCTCTGCCCTTCCCACATACCACAGGTTGGAGCTAGGTGCTCGTAAATGTGATAATTTTCAGATCCTAGCGACAGCTGCTCCTTCCTCCATTTACATAACCTTACAGCTTGTCATTCTTGGTGTTGCAATTTATTTACTACTTACTTATTTGACTTACTTATACAGAAACAACATGTTCTGCGGCACTTTACAAATATTGTCATCGCTCATTGTCCCACAATCTAGATTCCCTATCAGACTATCCTTTCCAAAGAACCCAGAAGAAACGTGTGCTACCATACAAACTCCATGCAGTGCAAACTCCATGTAGTTTTGTTGGCCATGGGGAGATGTGTCCTCTGTGTCGTGTCGTACCCTCCAGCTTCTCGCTCCTCCAGCTTGACAGGTTTCTCGCTGTATGCAAATAGGGAGAGATCTGTCAGTCCAGCAGAAGTGGGCAGGAGAGACTAGAAGCTATAGTCACTCCGTAGACATTCTCCACGTGCCTGGCTGTTTTAACAACTATGTTCTCTTTAAAAACATGGTTCTTTGTAACGAAGGATCCTGGAAAGATTGTACACTTCCCATGGTTTTGGCAGCATGAAAATGCTGACAGGTTCCTTTTAAGGATACGCATTAATGTCCTGCAGTTATGTGGTCAGAAATACATGATGTTCTATTGAAACATTGGCCCAGATTTACTAATAGTTAGGCAGTCTGAGAATACGCCAGATTTACCACAGTGCCTGATGCTGGATGATAATCTGCCATATCATTAAACTGTCTAGTCTTCATACCACCTATTAGTTGGCTTACTTTGTGCCATAATGTTTCGACACTAGTTTGGCGCACCACCCAGTATGCCAAGTGTTGGTGGTTACATATGTTCAGTAGCTCAGTCAGACTCCTTGAATCTTTTTGATCTTTCTTTTGCAAAGTGTTATCCAATGTCCAGGGCTGTAAAAAAAAAAAAAAATTATAAAGAAAAACCAGGGATACTATAAGAAGCGTGTAACAGAAATAACTGCACATAGGAGCATTCACTTCAGTCAGTCCAATGAAGACGTGTTATACACTGTCTACCAATAAGTAGAATAGAAAAACAACATTTCTTCCTATCCAATAGTTGGTAGACCCCAGCAGATGCTTCCTTACGGATGGTATTGAGCGACACAATACTCCCGGATGCCTGGTGACATTCCTGGTGTATGTGAGCCATCGGTTGGGTGCGGTTTCTCTGGCCAGCACTCATTGGTCTCTATCTTCCAGTTTCGGGGGTTTGCCGACTCGGGGCACATTCCGACAATCACTGTTCACCTTCCACTAGGTAATCACATAGGCCACTGTTGATTTTAGATAATTCAGTTTGCTTGCTATGTCCCTTAAGGATGGACCATTTCTGTGGTACCCGACAATTACCCCTTTCTCAAAATTGAACAACTCCGCACTTTGTGGCATCTTGCATGCAACTAATGCCAATGCTGTTCCCTATTTAACGGCGGAAGGCGTGACGTCCATCACGATCGCAGTTATCTTCATTCGCATGGGGGTCCAAATACTTCTTGGTAGACAGTGTATTTAGTCAACAATCGCTTTAAGACAATGGGGGGATTTATTCAGCCTGGCATTTCTATCTGATATGAAGTTCTCAGAGATTAAAGCGACAAGGTCCAGAGATAGAACACTTATTTAATAAATGTAACGGCTACAATCTATCTGGATAAGTAACCCAGTGTTCATGTTCATAGAGTTTGTGCATTCACTGTGGGGTTTTTTCTCTCTTTTTATTTTTATTTTTTTTGCAAGCTAGAAATACATTAGATAAACCGCTCTGGTTTGCTTTTGGCTTTTAAGTCTCAAAACAAGCTAAAACATCAAATACGCCTTGTCAAAGAGATCAACAGAAGCACAGCACAACTCATGTACTATGTTTTTGGAAAATTCCAAAGTACACATTAAATCAAAAACGGAGTAACAATACACTGTATAGGTATTCGGATAAAAGTTCCTAAAACATCAGGAGAAATATATTGTATAGGAAATAGAATTATTCGGTGCTCTTTGGACAACCATAAAGAGCTACTTCTGTCCCACTTTTGAACATCATATTAACCCCTTATCTTCGAGGGCTCCATTTATTCAGACAAGCGTGATGCAAAACGGCTGTAAAAAATTGGAGCAGTATCCTTGACGGACTTGAGTCTATGGAGGGATCCTATTTTTTGACGACCTGTTAAAACGGAAAAACGTTCCCTTTTGTGTGAATAGACTCTTAGGAATTAGTTACATGAACATCAAAAATGGATATTTTTAGAACACATTGTGGCAGATAGATTAAGACTGGTGTTGTGTACGATTTTTCGAGCGGTTCCGTCCACTTCCTCTGTGCCAGAATAGAAATCTATACCAGCCAGGCCCTTGCGTGACTTAGAATAAATATGTTGGGCCAAGAGATCCTTGCCCCAGGCTGACCTTCTCTTCCGTCCCAGTCCACCAACATTCACAAAATGTATCCAAAACGGGGAATGTGTCACCCATGTGGCATAAGAAACGGCCTGGCGTCAAAGTCAGAAAACTATCATAGATTTATTGATAAATTCCCCCCATTGATTTCAACTTGGCTTTTGAGGGACCATCAAAAAATAGAAAATGACCTACTTCTGGCCATTTTTGCTGATCTGTCAGTAGACTTGAGTCTGTATGGAATTCGACTGTTTCATTTTCTGTCCGTTATATTGACACTAGCAAAGTTTTGTAAGTTGTGGTTGTACATTACTAATAGTTATGTCATGACTTGTATCTTATCATTTTTTTGAGTTTGTCCTACTACATTCATGGACCTTCATGCTTGTAAGCATTGTTAACCTTTTTCTCAAGCTGCACCAGTTCTCTAGAATGCGCAACCCAAGACACTCAGGTCAACCCGTTATATCTACAGCTTCAAGTCTGTTCTAAAAACATATCCTTTTATGTTGATCTATCACGTTCTTTTCTCTGTTTAGCTTGGTTCATCAGAACATGACCCATTTTCCTAATTGTATCCCAGATTCCACTAATTCTTTCCAACCACTCGGACCCCTACTGATACAGAGAATGGGACTCCCAATCTTCTAAGCTGATGGAGTATGAGGCCAAATAGGCACACTGCCACTCCCATTCTTTATGGGAGCGTTGGAGATGGCCAAGTAGAGCACTAAGGCCCCGTTTACACGGGGCAAGAGGGGGTGGGTTTTGGCGCTGAATCCACGTCATAATCTGCCCCCTCACAATAGCGGTCTATGTAAACCTCTAGCTTACTTTTTCCGTGAGCGGCTCGTTGCAGCTCACAGAAAAAAAGAAGCGGAATGCCCTTTCTTCAGGCGGATTCCGCGGCTGATTCAGCCGCATCATCAACCTTGCGACAGCACACTCCGGACTAGGCCCATTCATTTGGGCCTATTCCGGAGCTGGAAGCTGCAATTGTCAGAAGCCGCCACAGTTGTGGCAGGTGCATTTTGGCCCTATTCTGCGTCAGAATCAGGACCAAAATCCGCCATTCCACGCCCCGTGTGAACGGAGCCTTAACCATTGCTCCCATAAGAATGAATGGAGAGGCAGTGCACTTGCTCATCTTGCCAATTCATCAGGACCCTGTTCTCTGGATTGGTGAGGGTCCCATCGTTTAGACCCCTACCCATCATGAAGTTATTCCTTTCCTAACAATAGAGAATAACTTCCTATCCCCGTCTTCGTCATTGCGCTACTCCCTACAGATTATCGTTAGAAGTTTAGTGTTTTCTCCCAAGTATTGAAGTTTCCTAGGTAATATATCATCAGTACGGCCCTTTGGGCCATGGATTGTGATAGAAACATACTCAGCATGTAGGCTGACAATATCCTCAAAGCGTCTGTCTCCTCTGTATAGGCTAGAGATAACTTGTACATCGTAAAATCGGTGTAAAGCAGCGGAATAAGGATCCTTCAATAGACTGAATAAACACAAATAAAGAAGGAATATAAAAAATACATCACGCCGTATCTGTGATATCTCACAATCCACAGCATGTGTGAAATGCCCCACAGGAAATGATTTGCTTCATCTTTCATGAGTTTTTCATCCAATTTTCATGTATTTATTGCATCTACCTATAGACAGGAGTAGGAAGCAGCCACACGTCATGAGGGACCAGCAGGACAACAAAGCTGGGTTTGCCTCTCCTTATGTCTTGTTCTCGTCGCGTCCCAGAGGTCTACAAGCTTTTCTCTCCTTGGAGTTTTGTTTTCAAGCTGCTGTTTATTTGCAGGATGTGAAATCAGTTGCTGACAAGAATTCACCTCCTCCCGCTGACACATTACGCTATATATCATTATGCTAATGTCTTTTTGTTAAAGCCACCTGCACCAAGATGTATCGAGGCCTGCTTCGCACATCAAAGCTATAAATTATTTTGCAATCCATGTTTGTATCAGTAACATTGCTTCCCCTTGTTTTTCGGAATGGAAATAGCAGGATCATGACTTGAATGGCAGCTAGTTCATATCAGCAAAACATTGGGTCCCCGAGAGAAAATAATCGAAGGTATTTAACGGCACGGTAAATCTAACGGTGGCTTCATAGGAGACTGGCCACTGCTGGGCATCGTATTAATGTGTCTGTAGTGTCCCACTGGGATCACTACGAAATGCTCACAGTTCATTTGTGCCTTGTGCAATCTGTTTACATTGTGACTTGTATATAATGTGTAGTTATGGGGCTGAACCACTGTGAAATGGGAGCTTAGGGCCACACGGTGGCTCAGTGGTTAGCACTGCAGCCTTGCAGCACTGGAGTCCTGGTGTTCAAATCCCGCCAAGGGCATAAAACCATCTGCAAGGAGTTTGTATGTTCTCCCCGTGTTTGCATGGATTTCCATCCCATATTCCAAAAAAGACATACTGATAGGGAAAAATGTACATTGTGAGCTCTATGTGGGGCTCACAATCTACATTAAAAAAAAAAAAAAAAATGGGAGCTTAGACTTGAGATGACTCACCTAGGGAAACGAGTGTCTTCTTCTGTCCTTGGAGTAGCGACCAAGTATTGAGCGTGAAGGAAGATTGACCCCAAACTAAAGTCCATATAACCCAGTTCTTTGTGGATCCATGAGTCAGGAGATGGGAACAATCCTCTGTTTAACTTTGACAATGGGATGACTTTGAGATGGGAACAATGACTGTTTGACTCTGAGAAGAGATCGGAGAATCATATAGTAACAAACCAGATTTAACCCAAATAATAACACACCTGAAATTTTGTCCCGCACATGAAACTTTGGGGGTTCCTCACCTATGGTGACTAGAGATGAGTGAGTAGTATTCGATCGAGTAGGTATTTGATCGAATGCTATACAGTCGGCCAATCAACACTGGTTCTTCTCCTACCTTTAGAAGTCTTCTCCGTGCAGCTTCCCTGCGGCGTCTTCTGGCTCTGAATTCACTCTGCCAGGCATCGGGCCTGGGTTGTGCCGACTGCGCATGCTCACGCTACAAGAAAATGGCCGCTTTGACTGTAAGCGGCCATTTTCTTGTAGTGCAGGCATGCACCGTCGGCTCTGCCCAGGCCCGATGTCTGGCAAAGTGAATTCAGACAAGGAAGACGCCGCGGGGATGCTGCACGGAGAAGACTTCTTGGAGAATCCAGCCCGACCCTCACTCGTGGACTTGGTAAGTTCTATTTGATCGAATGTTGCCTACCCCTGAAATGAGCATTTTTCCCCCATAGAGCATAATAGGATTCGATATTTGATTCGAGTAGTCGAATATTGCGGGGCTACTCAAAATGAATATCGAATATCGAACATTTTACTGTTCGCTCATCTTTATTGGTGACATTATTATATTTTAGGATCTCTTCAGACCCAAGAGTTTAATATATGGAGTACCACGGGAGGTGTAAAAAAAGTTACAAACAACTATACTCACTTTTCCTCATCTTTTCCGGGCCTTGTTGTGGTGTCTGTGCTGTTTCTTAGTCCTTTTCTGGGTTTCTGGGTGACATCATTCATCTGGTGTCACATGGGGCACTCCAAATGTCATGACCTCAGAGAAAAATAATTTAACTTTTGTTTCAGGGGTGACGAATGGGTTGATGAACCCCCAAAGTTTTGATTCGGGACAAACCTAAAACTTTTGGAATATTCAGGTCAAATCTGGTTCATTAGGAGCCGATTGTCCTATCTCTAGATGTTATATGGATCTCAGAGCCATGGAATTTGCTAAGCCTCAGGGCAGCTCCCTCCTGATCTACACCCCAAATTGGGAACCTGTGTAGACATTACGCACTTTTGTGTGAGAGAGATTTGCACGTAAATTGAAATAGCAATTGCCTCAGCAAATAAGAAGAATTGGATGCCGTTGCTCTACTGCTAGTAAAATCATACACTACCCTGTTTCTGCATGCTTCTCACATCCTGAGACTTATTCCTGCACGACCAGCATTGCCACACCAACTTCCATAAAACTCAAGAAGGCTGTTGACAAGGGATATGCCCTGGCGAAAATGCTACTGCCAACATAAGATTCCCTACAGGTCCCCACAGCCTAGTAGGGAGGGCTGCAAGGCCCAGTTCACATTTGTGCATGAGTTTCCATTTGGGGGTCCACTTGGGAACCCCCAAACGGAAACCTAATCTGCATAAAAAAGCGGTTACCTTAGGAAACCCGCGGAACCCATAGACTATGATGGGGTCCATGTAGTTTCTGCAGGAAATTTGTGAAGAGAAAAGTGCTGCTTGCAGGATGTAGAGAGGGGAATGGAATGACCCAAATGCAGATGTGAACTGGGCTTAAGAATTAACTAAGTCTTTACCCACTGTGGCCATAGCCAGAATCGCTACTCCCAACCACGTGGCTTTGTCCAAATGGGTTGCTGTGTTACCATGTTTGAGTTTTCCAGTTTAGTCATGATGATTGTACAAATGCTATATATTGAAGAGGTTTCATGGTTTACAAAATTAATCGTAAATGCTATTTGAGCAAAGTAATAAGAGTTTCTCTTTTTGTTCTGGACCCAGCATGCCCATGCATCACATGGACACCCCAACGATTTCAATAGTCCTTGTGTAATATTTCAATTTATGTATGGAGGCTCTGCAAAAACATTTAAAACCTGCTGTCAGGCTCTCTCACAGATTACATCTAAGTACAAGGGTTTACATTAATAGATAATCTTTTGATCCAATTATGATAGTGGAAAGCTTCTAACAAAAAATAAATGACAAAAGGAATATAAAACTTGTACCTGATATGTACCTGAACACTCACCAGATGATGCTACCCTAGATCATAATTTTCTATTTTCCATTAGATGGCCCAGCTCTGTACTACACCTTTGTTTTAATGCTGCCAGGGCTTGCATTGGGTGGAATTACCAATGCAATGAATTAAACCAGGGTGGACTCATCTATAGTGCTGTGGTTATCACTACCTGCACAGGAAACTCGAATTTGATACTGAAAAAATAGCTCCAGTGTTCTTTTTCTTACTATTCACTACATAGTGTATCAGCTGCCCAGCATGTGAAACCTGATTTCATAGGGAAAGAAATGGAGAACCAGAGATCAGTGGAGATATCATTGTAACATTCCATAGTGCATAGGTAGAGGATAGATAACCATAGATATCAGACCATCCAGGTATATTAGGAGCCTGGTGAGTACAGGTGAGTCTGGCTTACACAGACATCTCAGCTACACACTGTACAATAGTAAATGAATAATTTCACCTTGTGCAAACCATTTTCACATTAAGAGCGGAAAACATCTTTAAAGTTCATAACCCCTTGTAAGGCCGTTGACTCAAAGAAGTACAAAGGAGCTTATCTAGAATAATATTGTATATTAGAATGGTTTATTCTATTGAACCATTTATTATTATTACAGTGCAAAGTGCTACATTTTGTACAAGCAGCTACAGAAAAATTCTCTTTTTATTTAAAAACCCTCCACATTTATCATCTTCCCTCTTATATTTTCTCTCTTACGAGTCAGTGACCTAGCCTTGCCAGCCTTCCTTATTAAAATAGTCATATAACAAGAATTAAATGCAGATCTGCAATGCAAACAATGGATGTTTTCATTCGAGTTACCATGGCTACAGAGGAACATGTATGCTAGAACATGGACTACCTTGACATGCCTTAGAGCAGTGATGGCGTACCTTTTAGAGACCGAGTGCCCAAACTGCAAACCAAAATCCACTAAATTATTGCAACGTGCCAACACGACAATTTGACCTTAATACTGTACAGATCCAAAATTTGTGGACAATTAACGAGTAGCAAAATACAGTTGTGTAAATGAGGCTTTACCAAGCTGTCAGTAGTACAAACAACTTTGTACTGAAAGGTAATACTTTGCATTTGGTACTTTGAACAATTAATTTTCACTATTTACATCGCACAGGATTTGTTTTATAGTTACTGTGCAATGTTATTACAGCCTGTACTAATATCATGTCTGCTATAAAACAGATACTGTGTGGTATAAATAGTGAAGGGGCCCCCACATAGTACAATATACATCACAGTGGCCCCCACACAGTACAATGTGCCCCACAGTGTCCACAGGCTGGACAATCTGCTCCATAGTGGTTCCCAGGCTGTATAATGTGATTCAAATTGGCCCCTAAACAGCATTATATGCTCCACAGTGGTCCTCCACAGTACAAAGCGCTTAACAGTGTCACCCAGACAGTATTATATACCTCACAGTGGGCCCCCCACACAGTATTATTTGCTCCGTTTTGGGCCCCTACACAATATTATATGCTCCACAGTAGCCCATACACGGTATTATATGCTCCACAGTGGACCCACACACAGTATTATATGCTCCACAATGGGCCCCTACACGGTATTATATGCTCCACAGTGGGCCCCCACACAGTATTATATGCTCCACAATGGGCACCTAAACGGTATTATATGCTCCACAGTGGGCCCCCACACAGTATTATATGTTCCACAATTGGCCCCCACACAGTATTATATGCTCCACAGTGCCCCCTACATAGTATTATGTGCTTCACAGTGGGCCTCTGCTTAGTATTATATGCTCCACAAAGGCACCCACACAGTATTATATGCTCCACTTTGCACCTCCACACAATATTATATGCTCCACAATAGACCCACCCCACAGAGTATTTATGCTAAAGAGTAGCCTCATCACAATATTCTATGATCCACAGTAGGCCCCTCAAACACAGTATTATATGATCCACAATAGGCACCCCCCACCCCCTCCACACAGTATTATAATTACCTGAAGTCCCACGATAAGCAGCCAGGGTCCTCTTTATCCTGCCTGCAGGCGCTGATGACTTATGTCAACATGCCTGCATTGGGGCAGAGGACATACTCTGCAATCAGTGTATGCTGCTGTCCTGAGGGCTCATGGCCTACACTGACAGCTTTCAGATGGATGTATGTGCATTTGCACAAACAGGTGAAAGAAGGGATTGTTCACTAACGAGGAATCTTGTACTGGATTCCCCATTAATGAGCGATCCGGGCGACGGTGCATGTGCCAACAGAGAGGGCTCTGAATGCTCCCTCTGGCACGTGTGCCATTGGTTCGCCAACACAGCCTTATAGCAATGGCAGTACTTCACACGGTGTTCACGAACTTTAGAGAGGTCCTGAACAACTATATGACCTTTTTCATTTTATCCTACAGTTCTTGAATTACATTGAGATGATCTCAATGCTGAGTCTAGCGTGCATGATGATGGTGGGACACCATCAGACACCACAACGATGCCCAGGAGTGGAGGTAAGATGGGTATAACTGATTGTTTCGTATACTCACCTCCCCTAGGCCTCCGCTTCTTAAACGCCGGGGTCTGCACAGCTCCCAGAGTATAATAATACCATCTCCATTTCATGCTCAACAAATTCCAAGGGCCAAACTTCATGAATATTCATCAAAACAAATCTCGTGAGGTTCGTCAATCTCTAGTAAGTTACATAGTTACATACAGTCCTATGAAAAAGTTTGGGCACCCCTATTAATCTTAATCATGTTTTGTTCTAAATATTTTGGTGTTTGCAACAGCCATTTCAGTTTGATATATCTAATAACTGATGGACACAGTAATATTTCAGGATTGAAATGAGGTTTATTGTACTAACAGAAAATGTGCAATATGCATTAAACCAAAATTTGACTGGTGCAAAAGTATGGGCACCCTTATCATTTTATTGATTTGAATTCCCCTAACTACTTTTTACTGACTTACTGAAGCACAAAATTGGTTTTGTAACCTCAGTGAGCTTTGAACTTCATAGCCAGATGTATCCAATCATAAGAAAAGGTATTTAAGGTGGCCAATTGCAAGTTGATCTCCTATTTGAATCTCCTCTGAAGAGTGGCATCATGGGCTACTCAAAACAACTCTCAAATGATCTGAAAACAAAGATTGTTCAACATAGTTGTTCAGGGGAAGGATACAAAAAGTTGTCTCAGAGATTTAACCTGTCAGTTTCCACTGTGAGGAACATAGTAAGGAAATGGAAGACCACAGAGACAGTTCTTGTTAAGCCCAGAAGTGGCAGGCCAAGAAAAATATCAGAAAGGCAGAGAAGAAGAATGGTGAGAACAGTCAAGGACAATCCACAGACCACCTCCAAAGAGCTGCAGCATCATCTTGCTGCAGATGGTGTCACTGTGCATCGGTCAACTATACAGCGCACTTTGCACAAATAGAAGCTGTATGGGAGAGTGATGAGAAAGAAGCCGTTTCTGCACGTACGCCACAAATAGAGTTGCCTGAGGTATGAAAAAGCACATTTGGACAAGGCAGCTTCATTTTGGAAACAAAAATTGAGTTGTTTGGTTATAAAAAAAGGCGTTATGCATGGCGTCCAAAAAGAAACAGCATTCCAAGAAAAACACATGCTACCCACTGTAAAATTTGGTGGAGGTTCCATCATGCTTTGGGGCTGTGTGGCCAATGCCGGCATCGGGAATCTTGTTAAAGTTGAGAGTCGCATGGATTCCACTCAGTATCAGCAGATTCTTGAGAATAATGTTCAAGAATCAGTGACGAAGTTGAAGTTACCCCGGGGATGGATATTTCAGCAAGACAATGATCCAAAACACCGCTCCAAATCCTCAGGCATTCATGCAGAGGAACAATTACAATATTCTGGAATGGCCATCCCAGTCCCCAGACCTGAATATCATTGAACATCTGTGGGATGATTTGAAGCGGGCTGTCCATGCTCGGCGACCATCTAACTTAACTGAACTTGAATTGTTTGTCCAAAATACCTTTATCCAGGATCCAGGAACTGATTAAAAGCTACAGGAAGCGACTAGAGGCTGTTACCTTTGCAAAAGGAGGATCTACTAAATATTAATGTCACTTTTCTGTTGAGGTGCCCATACTTTTGCACCGGTCAAATTTTGGTTTAATGCATATTGCACATTTTCTGTTAGTACAATAAACCTCATTTCAATCCTGAAATATTACTGTGTCCATCAGTTATTAGATATATCAAACTGAAATGGCTGTTATAAACACCAAAATATTTAGAACTAAAAATGATTAAGATTAATAGGGGTGCCCAAACTTTTTCATAGGACTGTAGTTACATAGTAGATGAGGTTGGATAAAGACATTAGTCCATCAAGTCCAACCTATAACCCTACAATCCCTACAGTGTTGATCCAGGGGAAGGCAAAAAACCCCATGAGGCTCATGCCAATTGCCCCATTTCAGGGAAAAAATTCCTTCCCGACTCCAAGGACCTAGCAAAGTCACCCACCTAAGACCATTTTGGGTAAGGGGGAGGCTTCCAATCCTTACACAATGTTTAGACTATTTCAGGGAAGTAATGGTCTTATGTATTAGTCCCTTTACCCCAAATCTCTTGTATCGAGGGCACATACATGTTACATGCCTCCCTCATACCTCAATACATTCATCCTTTACCTCATTAGAAGCAGTCCCATACTATACACGTAATGGCTTCCCTGGTCTGTCCAGCTTGCACGTAACTTCCCCTTAACATTGCCTTGCATCCCTTATGCCAGGTCATGGAGGCAATTTATAAGACTGCCAATAAAACATCAGTCCCAGGGTAAATGCTCAAGAGAAAGCGCTTTAATCTGCAATCAACTCATTGCCGGCGTTCAGGGCATTGTGTGAATAAACAGGTTATTAAACGGCAACAGCTAACACGTGTTTCTCTCCTTGGAGTGACAGGATTCATTGCTACAGTAATCAGTCATTGACACCCAGACTGATGTGGTATTGGCTCTTTGATACAAGCGATATCTACCTATATGGATTCAGATCCACCTTTCATAGCATGAACATTGGAGAATACTCACTTTCCACACAGTAACAGAGGATACAGGAACAGACAAGGGCACCTCATGAAACCTCTATACAGAATCCCAAGGGAATGTGGTAGTGCATTAGGCAGCATTATAAGAGCCGTGTGCAAGGGTTCTGAAAACATGTACAGCACTAGTCGGACATTTGTGCTTTCATCTGGTTGATTGTTTTTATCTTATGTTTTATATTTTCTTACATGGCTTTGTTTCTTATACAAAGAATTTCATCTCCCTCAATCCAGTTTCCCTTCCAAACCTTAAATGTACCTCCAATTATAAAATACCTTGAATAGTTCATGTGAATAGAAGAAACTTTGTAGGCAATAAATCAACAGCTTCCTCCACTCCCTCCCATCTTAATAGTGTTCTTTGTTTAGGCTGGATATAGAGACAGACTCTATGTAAACAAACTGCACAGAGTGAAGATTAGGAAGAGGAGAGCAGAACAATAAGTCTAATTATTTATAAGACTAATTATGAAGGAAATCTGGAAACCAATTTCCTTAATCAGATATATTACAAAGTTTCCTGTATTCAACTGTACTATTCCTTAATGAAACTGGATATAAGCCATATTCATGAAAGCCAATAGACCAGTCAGTACTGGATGTTTCTGTGGAAAGAAATGGGAGTATTACAAGGAATAACATAGGGGGTATATATACAGTGGAAAAAAGTAATCTATTACAGGGGTATTCCCAACCTAGATGTCTCTTCCCTTCCACCATTTGAACCTGCACCTATTTCCAAAAGGGTATTTCTCTGTTCCTTGTCCAACCTGGTAAGGTCGCTGACTAGGGTTGAGCAATCGGGATCAGAAAAGATTGGATCCCAATTGGCGATCGAGTAAATTTCACGATTGCAATCGGTTTGGATCCCGCCTAAAAAAGATCGGAAACGGAATTCCTATCCCGATCGCTCAACCAACTTACCTGCACAGAACCACTGCTGCTCCCGGAGCTCCGGGCCATTGTTCTCTCTTCTCTCTCTTCGCACGCTGGCAGAGCTCTGTGCGTGCCTCTCTAGGCTTTTTGTGGCTTAGGAGAGAGTGGGTGGGAACAGGGAGGGGAGACGTGAGTGATGCACTCACGTCTGCCCACCCTGTACCCGCCCACACTCTCCTAAGTCACAACAAGCCCTGCCTTCTCCCAGCATCAGTCACACTAGCCTGGGAGGCGGGGGCGTGTACAGCGCTTTGCCGGTGTTCGAAGAGAGAGAGGACAGCAAAGAACAACGGCTCAGAGCTCTGGGGAGCGGCGTACATATCGGGAGAAGAGGCAACAGCAGTTCTGTGCAGGTAAGTGGGAGAGGTTAAGTAGTCAGCGGATTTTTTAATCACTACACAGCGTGGAGGCTTCAATTTTTGGACTCCACACTGTGTAGTGAACAGGATCGTTTTTAAAATCCGATCTTTGATCATTAAAAAAATCCCATTGACTTGCATTAGGATCAGAATTGGGTTCGAATGGAAAATGATCAGAAATTGGATTTTAAAACAAAAAAGCAAAATACTCCTAAAATGTTGGATAAGTTGCTCCACAGGGGCGTGCACTGAAGAGGGAGGGTCTTGTACTAATATAAACTAAATTGAAGACTAGCCTCTGCACTTCGGATCTTGCAGCAGTGCCCTGTGTTGTCTCTGGGACAGCTGCACAGCCAACCTCTTTCCCTGTAAGATTATCTATAGCATATGATTGCCTGTAATTCACAAAATACCAAAATGTTAAGCAGCTCTTAAACCTTTTCAATCCAACTTATGAAGATCGCATATATCTCTGCCAATGTTATTAATAGCAAACCAGGCACAAAAGTTATATTTTGCCCTCGTTTTTTGCATACCCCCTTACATTATACCAGGTGTATGTTACTAATGAAGACAAGGAAACAATGCATTTGCAGAGCAGATCTATTTTGCATGGTAATCACATTGGAATATGGAATACGTAATGGATGAGAATAGGAAAGCTGATGCTACATAATAGGCGCTGGGTACAGTACGTTGTATCGGGCCAGTTATTTTATCTTGATGGTGTGGGAAGCTCTGACAGCATTACCCGAGAACTTCTGATGCAGTGACTGGAGCCTATTTGCCGAGAGATCCAAACACTTCTCTTGACTGATGAGTCTCCGCTAACACGGCTTTGATTTTCTGCCTCATGTTGTTGATGAAATTGAGGCTGACACCCAGTAGTCCATCTAGTTTCCTTTTTCACATCTGCGCCATGGGACCAGTTAGGAAACAAAATGAGTGCCGGTTAAGTAACCAAATGAATATATCCCAGGCTTTGTTCCATTTCACTGGGAACGTAGGGGTTAAAGAATCTTTTTACGCGTCTAGGTTATTGTTTCCGACACATATTACGGGAATTTCTTAACACGGATATCCAAAGTACTGAAAATGTCAATTATAAAATCTAAATTTACATTAGTAAAGAGATTTGGGGGATATAAGATTTCTGTATTTGTACTAGTAATGAGAGGTAAATCCGTCTTCTCCGACACTTACGAATGCGCGGAATATTTTGTCTCTCATTAACAAATACCCTGTGACGTGAATTAGAGAATGCGGATATCGTGAGCAATGTCTCCATTACACAGGCTTTATTAGAAAACAGCTGGATCTTAGCAAGTGTGACATTTTCAGTAAATACTACCTGCTAAGTTATGTATTGTCACAAATGGAGGTAAGTAATTGAGATTTCTATACGGTCAGAGGATGTATATGGATGCCATATGGTTTTCTGGTTAATATTTGCGATTCGGATGACATGGGGACCATACCAATAGATTATTGGCTTGCTTAGCAAGCGATGCTCGCCACGTAATCTCCTTTGTTTCTGTGTAGATGCTTACTGAGCCCCCACTAGTCTATACCTGCTGGTCCTGTCTTGACAAGTGGGAAATGTCAGTCGCTGAGGCAACTCAATGTTCTGGTCAGTGAATGGCCGAGAGTGAGTATTTTATTTCCAGTGTATAAAGACAGGACCAAAAACTAAAGGCCAGTGAGGGCCCACTAAGTGTCTGAATGGGAGTGTAACCAGTGGTGTAACTACCACCATAGCAGTGGAGGCAGTTGCCACAGGGCCCAGGACATTGGGGGCCTGGTGACAGCCGCTACCGCAGCTATCATTATACTTGGGGGTCTTTTCGGACCCCCGAGTATAATGATTGGCGGACCGGGAGAGGTAAGAAACATAAAAAAAAAACATGTTACTTACCTCTCCATGATCCTGCCAGGCCTGCATCCTGACATCTATGACGTCACATGAACCCGGCCTGCGTCCCGGGTCATGTGACGTCCGACGTCATTGAACAAGGACAGCAGCGCAGAAGGTAGCGAAGACCGCGTAGGAGCCGGGGGACAGGTAAGTAACAGTAGTTTTTTATGTTTTTATTCCCCCGGGTCTGAAAAGACCCCAGAGTATAATAATTATTTATGGGTGTCCACAGTGGGACATAATACTGTTTGCAGGGGCCACTAAGGGACATAATACTGTATGGAGGGGCTACTATTGGGGATAATACTGTGTGCAGGGGCCACTATGGGGGATAATACTGTGTGCAGGGGCCACTATGGGGGATAATACTGTGTGCAGGGGCCACTATGGGGGATAATACTGTGATAAGGGGCCATTATGGGGCATAATATAATGTGCAGAAATGCGTAGGAGGGGGTCGGTCGAGGTCTTCGGCATCGGTCAAGGTGGGGGGGGGGCATGTTAAAAGTTCGCCACGGGGCCCCGCCATTCCTAGTTATGCCACTGAGTGGAACTGTATGAGTTACCGTTGATTCACATCTGCGATTGATAATCCATTTGGGGAGTCCACATGGGGACCCCCCGAACGGACTACCGAACACATTTGCAAGTGGTGTGCAGTGAAAGCACAAGGAACCCATAGACTATAATGGGCTCCGTGTACTTGCCGTGAGATCTCTACATGAGTCATGTGGACAAGAAAGTAGATTGTGAAGTACTTTCCTGTCCACATGTTCCCTGCAGAGGCCTTGCAGCAAGCACACGGACCCTATTATAGTCTATGGGGATCCATGGGCTTTCACTGCACACCGCTTGCAAATGCATTTGGTAGTCCGTTCGGGGGGTCCCCATGTGGACTCCCCAAACGGATTATTAATCGCAGATGTGAATCATGGGTAACTCATACAATTCCACTCCCATTCAGACACTTAGTGGGCCCTCTCTGGCCTTTAGTTTTTGGTCCTGACTTTACACACTGGAAATAAAATACTCACTCTCGGCCAATGCGGACTCCCCTGAACGGATTTCCGACACAGATGTGAATGAGGACTGAGCCTCGAGTCCTTTAAGAAAATTTTTTACTTGCTAGACAATCCACTCAATAAGAGATCAGATCTCCTTGTTAGCTGTGCCATGATCTTCTATACTTCCATGATTGAAATAGGTAGACATTTCTGTAGGGTTAGCAATAAACATTAGATTTACCCAAATACAACCCCATGAACAGATACAGGGTGCACATACCACCACCACCTGAAGATACACCCTAACATCATGCAACTATGTAACACCACCTCATGTAATTTTCGCTAACCCAGTGGTGTAGATCAGGGCAGCTAATGCGGCGCTTACCCTGAGTGCTTCTTAGTGAGATGTGGCCAAATAGACTCTCATATGCAATATTTGGGTTCACCTGGCATTTTACTAAAGGTAGTTGACGTTACAAATGGTTCACATTGGAGTTACAACAGTTGCAGTTGATGGTCTTCAATGACAGTATCAGAATCACAAAAGCCGGCAGAGGTCACCACCTGTGGTCCTGTTTTCCAGCACTGGATTATAACCAAATCTTTTTGGGTGTTCACCCAGGGCCTATGGCTGTTACCAGCTATAAGCTTAAAAGTGGCCTGAGTAGACTTTTACACGTACCTGTAAATACACGCATGGCTGCCACTAGTCTTCCCATAAGGAAGGGGGCAACATCATAGTGTTTCCAGTCCATGCCTACTACAGAAATAGAGGAAGTCTACTACTCTTTCACGGTGAAATCCCCATACCGTACCTTGCGGCCAGTAAAAAAAAAATTGTGATTTGATTCCTGGGCTTGGGAACATCCGAGTGCCTGTTGTGTGGTGGACATGCAATGCGGAAACTGAACCTAACAATGGAAATTGATAGACAATGGACATTCCTATGAATACTCATCCAGCTGAAAACTTTTGCTTGGTGGGGGTCCACAATCTTTGTACAGCCAATGTCCCAGGGTAGTCTTAATCCACCCGTGAAAGGACCCATCAGCTCAGTTCTGTTTTGGTACATGCTTTTTTTCCCCATAGAATAACAATTCTGGGCATATTTTGATACTTTGTTATTCCTGAATGAATAGATTGACAACTATTTTCTTTGTCAATGGGGCATGTCTGCGTCTTTGACCGAATCCCATGTGAGATGATATAGGGACTAGAGATGAGCGAACAGTGTTCTATCGAACTCATGTTCGATCGGATATTAGGCTGTTCGGCATGTTCGAATCGAATCGAACACCGCGTGGTAAAGTGCGCCATTACTCGATTCCCCTCCCACCTTCCCTGGCGCCTTTTTTGCTCCAATAACAGCGCAGGGTAGGTGGGACAGGAACTACGACACCGGTGACGTTGAAAAAAGTAGGCAAAACCCATTGGCTGCCGAAAACATGTGACCTCTAATTTAAAAGAACAGCGCCGCCCAGGTTCGCGTCATTCTGAGCTTGCAATTCACCGAGGACGGAGGTTTCCGTCCAGTTAGCTAGGGGTTAGATTCTGGGTAGGCAGGGACAGGCTAGGATAGGAAGGAGAAGACAACCAACAGCTCTTATAAGAGCTAAATTCCAGGGAGAAGCTTGTCAGTGTAACGTGGCACTGACGGGCTCAATCGCCGCAACCCAGCTTTCCCAGGATCCTGAATGGAATACACTGTCAGTGTATTCCCGTATACCCGATATATACCCCGATACCCGTTCCAACGGTGTGCCCCCCCACCTTCACCCCAGAAATACCCTGCAAGTCCCCTAGCAATAGAATTGGGGCTATATACACCCACAATTTTTACTACTGGTATACAGTGCCATTGTCTGACTGGGAATTCAAAGAATATATTGGGAATACAAATACCCTCATTTCTTGCTACTGCCATATAGTGCCAGTGTCTGACTGGGAATTCAAAGAATATATTGGGGTTACGTGCACCCACAATTTTTACTACTGGTATACAGTGCCATTGTCTGACTGGGAATTCAAAGAGTATATTGGGAATACAAATACCCTCATTTCTTGCTACTGCCATATAGTGCCAGTTTCTGACTGGGAATTCAAAGAATATATTGGGGTTACGTGCACCCACAATTTTTACTACTGGTATACAGTGCCATTGTCTGACTGGGAATTCAAAGAGTATATTGGGAATACAAATACCCTCATTTCTTGCTACTGCCATATAGTGCCAGTTTCTGACTGGGAATTCAAAGAATATATTGGGGTTACGTGCACCCACAATTTTTACTACTGGTATACAGTGCCATTGTCTGACTGGGAATTCAAAGAATATATTGGGGTTATAAATACCCTCATTTCTTGCTACTGCCATATAGTGCCAGTTTCTGACTGGTAATTCAAAGAATATATTGGGGTTACGTGCACCCACAATTTTTACTACTGGTATACAGTGCCATTGTCTGACTGGGAATTCAAAGAATATATTGGGGTTATAAATACCCTCATTTCTTGCTACTGCCATATAGTGCCAGTTTCTGACTGGTAATTCAAAGAATATATTGGGGTTACGTGCACCCACAATTTTTACTACTGGTATACAGTGCCATTGTCTGACTGGGAATTCAAAGAATATATTGGGGTTATAAATACCCTCATTTCTTGCTACTGCCATATAGTGCCAGTTTCTGACTGGTAATTCAAAGAATATATTGGGGTTACGTGCACCCACAATTTTTACTACTGGTATACAGTGCCATTGTCTGACTGGGAATTCAAAGAGTATATTGGGAATACAAATACCCTCATTTCTTGCTACTGCCATATAGTGCCAGTTTCTGACTGGGAATTCAAAGAATATATTGGGGTTACGTGCACCCACAATTTTTACTACTGGTATACAGTGCCATTGTCTGACTGGGAATTCAAAGAATATATTGGGGTTATAAATACCCTCATTTCTTGCTACTGCCATATAGTGCCAGTTTCTGACTGGTAATTCAAAGAATATATTGGGGTTACGTGCACCCACAATTTTTACTACTGGTATACAGTGCCATTGTCTGACTGGGAATTCAAAGAATATATTGGGGTTATAAATACCCTCATTTCTTGCTACTGCCATATAGTGCCAGTTTCTGACTGGTAATTCAAAGAATATATTGGGGTTACGTGCACCCACAATTTTTACTACTGGTATACAGTGCCATTGTCTGACTGGGAATTCAAAGAATATATTGGGGTTATAAATACCCTCATTTCTTGCTACTGCCATATAGTGCCAGTTTCTGACTGGTAATTCAAAGAATATATTGGGGTTACGTGCACCCACAATTTTTACTACTGGTATACAGTGCCATTGTCTGACTGGGAATTCAAAGAATATATTGGGGTTATAAATACCCTCATTTCTTGCTACTGCCATATAGTGCCAGTTTCTGACTGGTAATTCAAAGAATATATTGGGGTTACGTGCACCCACAATTTTTACTACTGGTATACAGTGCCATTGTCTGACTGGGAAGTCAAAGAATATATTGGGGTTATAAATACCCTCATTTCTTGCTACTGCCATATAGTGCCAGTTTCTGACTGGTAATTCAAAGAATATATTGGGGTTACGTGCACCCACAATTTTTACTACTGGTATACAGTGCCATTGTCTGACTGGGAATTCAAAGAATATATTGGGGTTATAAATACCCTCATTTCTTGCTACTGCCATATAGTGCCAGTTTCTGACTGGTAATTCAAAGAATATATTGGGGTTACGTGCACCCACAATTTTTACTACTGGTATACAGTGCCATTGTCTGACTGGGAATTCAAAGAATATATTGGGGTTATAAATACCCTCATTTCTTGCTACTGCCATATAGTGCCAGTTTCTGACTGGTAATTCAAAGAATATATTGGGGTTACGTGCACCCACAATTTTTACTACTGGTATACAGTGCCATTGTCTGACTGGGAATTCAAAGAGTATATTGGGAATACAAATACCCTCATTTCTTGCTACTGCCATATAGTGCCAGTTTCTGACTGGGAATTCAAAGAATATATTGGGGTTACGTGCACCCACAATTTTTACTACTGGTATACAGTGCCAATTTCTAACTAGGAATTCAAAATGCGCAAGGCTCCCGGAAAGGGACGTGGACGAGGCCGTGGGCGAGGTCGGGGGAATGGTTCTGGGGAGCAAGGTAGCAGTGAAGCCACAGGGCGTCCCGTGCCTACTCCTGTGGGGCAGCAAGCATTGCGCCACTCCACAGTGCCAGGGTTGCTTGCCACATTAACTAAACTGCAGGGTACAAACCTTAGTAGGCCCGAGAACCAGGAACAGGTCTTGCAATGGCTGTCAGAGAACGCTTACAGCACATTGTCCAGCAGCCAGTCAGACTCTGCCTCCTCTCCTCCTATTACCCAACAGTCTTGTCTTCCTTCCTCCCAAAATTCCGAAGCTTTACAGAACAATAACCCAAACTGTCCCTGCTCCCCAGAGCTGTTCTCCGCTCCTTTCATTGTCCCTCAACCTGCCTCTCCACGTCACGATTCCACGAACCTAACAGAGGAGCATCTGTGTCCAGATGCTCAAACACTAGAGTCTCCTCCATCTCCGTTCGATTTGGTGGTGGATGACCAGCAACCCACCCTCATCGACGATGATGTGACGCAGTTGCCGTCAGGGCATCCAGTTGACCGGCGCATTGTGCGGGAGGAGGAGATGAGACAGGAGTTGGAAGAGGAAGTGGTGGATGATGAGGACACTGACCCGACCTGGACAGGGGGGATGTCAAGCGGGGAAAGTAGTGTGGATGTTGAGGCAGGTGCAGCACCAAAAAGGGTAGCTAGAGGCAGAGGCAGAGGTCAGCAGCTTAGGCGAAGCCAGGCCACACCCGGAATCTCCCAAGATGTTCCAGTTCGTACCCAGCCCCGAAAAACTCCCACCTCGAGGGCACGTTTCTCGAAGGTGTGGAGTTTTTTCAAGGAATGCGCCGAGGACAGATATAGTGTTGTCTGCGCAATTTGCCTCTCGAAATTGATTAGGGGCTCTGAGAAGAGCAACCTGTCCACCACTTCAATGCGCCGTCATTTGGAATCCAAGCACTGGAATCAGTGGCAGGCAGCAACGGCAGGACAAAGGCCGCCTGCCGTTCACGCCACTGCCACTGCCTCTGCCACTGCCTCTGCCTCTGCCACTGCCACTGCTGACTGTGCTGGCGATGCACTCCAGAGGACGAGCCAGGACACCACTTCATCTGCCTCCGCCACTTTGTTGACTTCTACCTCATCCTCCCCTGGTCCTGTCTTATCTCCTTCTCCTGCACCATCAAAGGCACCATCAGGCGTTTCTTTACAACAACCCACCATCTCTCAGACATTGGAGCGGCGGCAGAAATACACTGCTAACCACCCACACGCGCAAGCCTTGAACGCCAACATCGCTAAACTGCTGGCCCAGGAGATGTTGGCGTTCCGGCTTGTTGAAACTCCCGCCTTCCTGGACCTGATGGCAACTGCGGCACCTCGCTATGCCGTCCCTAGCCGTCACTACTTCTCCCGGTGTGCCGTCCCCGCCTTGCACCAGCACGTGTCACTCAACATCAGGCGGGCCCTTAGTTCCGCGCTTTGCACAAAGGTCCACTTGACCACCGACGCGTGGACAAGTGCATGCGGACAGGGACGCTACATTTCACTGACGGCACACTGGGTGAATGTAGTTGAGGCTGGGACTGCTTCCCAAACTGGCCCGGTGTACCTCGTCTCCCCGCCTAACATTCCTGGCAGGGACACGAGAAGAACACCCCCCTCCTCCTCCTCCTCTACCGCCTCCTCCTCCGCCACCGCCTCCTCCTCCGCCACCGCCTCCTCCTCCGCTGTTAGATTGACCCCAGCTACGAGTTGGAAACGTTGCAGCACTGGCGTTGGTAGACGTCAGCAGGCTGTGCTGAAGCTGATCAGCTTGGGGGACAGACAGCACACTGCCTCCGAGGTGAGGGATGCCCTCCTCGATGAGACGGCAATATGGTTTGAGCCGCTGCACCTGGGCCCAGGCATGGTCGTTTGTGATAACGGCCGGAACCTGGTAGCAGCTCTGGAGCTTGCCGGACTCCAACATGTTCCATGCCTGGCCCACGTCTTCAACCTAGTGGTGCAACGTTTCCTAAAGAGCTACCCCAATGTTCCAGAGCTACTGGTGAAAGTGCGGCGCATGTGCGCCCACTTTCGCAAGTCGACAGTAGCCGCTGCTAGCTTAAAATCTCTCCAGCAACGCCTGCATGTGCCACAACACCGGCTTTTGTGCGACGTCCCCACACGCTGGAACTCAACGTTTCAGATGTTGAATAGAGTGGTTGAGCAGCAGAGACCTTTGATGGAATACCAGCTACAAAACCCTAGGGTGCCACAAAGTCAGCTGCCTCAGTTTCACATCCATGAGTGGCCATGGATGAGAGACCTTTGTGACATCCTACGGGTCTTTGAGGAGTCCACAAGGAGGGTGAGCTCTGAGGATGCGATGGTGAGCCTTACAATCCCGCTCTTGTGTGTTCTGAGAGAATCCCTGATTGACATCAGGGATAACTCAGATCACACAGAGGAGTTAGGGATAGCATCCGATCCGTCACAGCTGGAGAGTAGGTCCACACATCTGTCCGCTTCACTGCGTTTAATGGAGGAGGAGGAGGAGGAGGAGGAGGAAGAAGAGTTGTCCGATGATGTGATGGTGATACAGGAGGCTTCCGGGCAACTTCGAATCGTCCCATTGTTGCAGCGCGGATGGGTAGACATGGAGGATGAGGAGGAAATGGAGATTGAACTTTCCGGTGGGGCCAGAGGAGTCATGCCAACTAACACTGTGGCAGACATGGCTGAGTTCATGTTGGGGTGCTTTACAACCGACAAGCGTATTGTCAAAATCATGGAGGACAACCAGTACTGGATCTTTGCTATCCTTGACCCCCGGTATAAAAACAACATCTCGTCTTTTATTCCGGTAGAGGGGAGGGCCAATCGCATCAATGCTTGCCACAGGCAATTGGTGCAGAATATGATGGAGATGTTTCCAGCATGTGACGTTGGCGGCAGGGAGGGCAGTTCCTCCAGTAGGCAACCAAGTTCTCACCGGTCCACACAAACGAGGGGCACACTGTCTAAGGTCTGGGACACCTTGATGGCACCCCCTCGCCAAAGTGCCACCACGGAGGGTCCTAGTGTCACCAGGCGTGAGAAGTATAGGCGCATGTTGCGGGAATACCTTTCCGACCACAGCCCTGTCCTCTCCGACCCCTCTGCGCCCTACACATATTGGGTGTCGAAGTTGGACCTGTGGCTTGAACTTGCCCTATATGCCTTGGAGGTGCTGTCCTGTCCTGCCGCCAGCGTCCTATCTGAGAGGGTGTTCAGTGCAGCCGGTGGCATCATCACTGACAAGCGCACCCGTCTGTCAGCTGAGAGTGCCGACCGGCTCACTTTGATAAAAATGAACCACCACTGGATAGAGCCTTCATTTTTGTGCCCACCTGTGTAAAGCACCCCAACATGAAACTCCATGTCTGTACTCAACCTCTCCAATTCCTCCGCATCCTCATACTCATCCACCATAAGCGTTGCACAATTCTGCTAATACTAGGCTCCCTCCAACATGATTTCCCCCAACTCTGCTGGTTAGAGGCTCCCTCCACCCTGATTTCCACCAACTCTGCTGGTTAGAGGCTCCCTCCACCCTGCTTTCCCACAACTCTGCTGGTTAGAGGCTCCCTCCACCATGAATTTGACCAAACTGGGCTGTTTAGAGGCTCCCTCCACCATGAATTGGTCCAAACTGGGTTTTTTAGAGGCTCCCTCCACCATGAATTGGTCCAAACTGGGCTGTTTAGAGGCTCCCTCCACCATGAATTTGCCCAAACTGGGCTGTTTAGCGGCTCCCTCCACCATTAATTGGTCCAAACTGGGCTGGTTAGAGGCTCCCTCCACCATGAATTTGCCCAAACTGGGCTGTTTAGAGGCTCCCTCCACCATGAATTTGCCCAAACTGGGCTGGTTAGAGGCTCCCTCCACCATGAATTGGTCCAAACTGGGGTTTTTAGAGGCTCCCTCCACCATGAATTGGTCCAAACTGGGTTTTTTAGAGGCTCCCTCCACCATGAATTGGTCCAAACTGGGCTGTTTAGAGGCTCCCTCCACCATGAATTTGCCCAAACTGGGCTGTTTAGCGGCTCCCTCCACCATTAATTGGTCCAAACTGGGCTGGTTAGAGGCTCCCTCCACCATGAATTTGCCCAAACTGGGCTGTTTAGAGGCTCCCTCCACCATGAATTTGCCCAAACTGGGCTGGTTAGAGGCTCCCTCCACCATGAATTGGTCCAAACTGGGGATTTTAGAGGCTCCCTCCACCATGAATTGGTCCAAACTTGGCTGTTTAGAGGCTCCCTCCACCATGAATTGGTCCAAACTGGGCTGTTTAGAGGCTCCCTCCACCATGAATTTGCCCAAACTGGGCTGTTTAGCGGCTCCCTCCACCATTAATTGGTCCAAACTGGGCTGGTTAGAGGCTCCCTCCACCATGAATTTGCCCAAACTGGGCTGTTTAGAGGCTCCCTCCACCATGAATTTGCCCAAACTGGGCTGGTTAGAGGCTCCCTCCACCATGAATTGGTCCAAACTGGGTTTTTTAGAGGCTCCCTCCACCATGAATTTGCCCAAACTGGGCTGTTTAGAGGCTCCCTCCACCATGAATTGGTCCAAACTGGGCTGGTTAGAGGCTCCCTCCACCATTAATTGGTCCAAACTGGGCTGGTTAGAGGCTCCCTCCACCATGAATTGGTCCAAACTGGGTTTTTTAGAGGCTCCCTCCACCATGAATTTGCCCAAACTGGGCTGTTTAGAGGCTCCCTCCACCATGAATTGGTCCAAACTGGGTTTTTTAGAGGCTCCCTCCACCATGAATTGGTCCAAACTGGGCTGGTTAGAGGCTCCCTCCACCATGAATTGGTCCAAACTGGGGTGGTTAGAGGCTCCCTCCACCATTAATTGGTCCAAACTGGGCTGGTTAGAGGCTCCCTCCACCATTAATTGGTCCAAACTGGGCTGGTTAGAGGCTCCCTCCACCATTAATTGGTCCAAACTGGGCTGGTTAGAGGCTCCCTCCACCATGAATTTGCCCAAACTGGGCTGTTTAGAGGCTCCCTCCACCATGAATTTGCCCAAACTGGGCTGGTTAGAGGCTCCCTCCACCATGAATTGGTCCAAACTGGGGTTTTTAGAGGCTCCCTCCACCATGAATTGATCCAAACTTGGCTGTTTAGAGGCTCCCTCCACCATTAATTGGTCCAAACTGGGCTGGTTAGAGGCTCCCTCCACCATGAATTGGTCCAAACTGGGTTTTTTAGAGGCTCCCTCCACCATGAATTTGCCCAAACTGGGCTGTTTAGAGGCTCCCTCCACCATGAATTGGTCCAAACTGGGCTGGTTAGAGGCTCCCTCCACCATGAATTTCCCAAAACTTGGCTGTTTAGAGGCTCCCTCCACCATTAATTGGTCCAAACTGGGCTGGTTAGAGGCTCCCTCCACCATTAATTGGTCCAAACTGGGCTGGTTAGAGGCTCCCTCCACCATTAATTGGTCCAAACTGGGCTGGTTAGAGGCTCCCTCCACCATGAATTTGCCCAAACTGGGCTGTTTAGAGGCTCCCTCCACCATGAATTTGCCCAAACTGGGCTGGTTAGAGGCTCCCTCCACCATGAATTGGTCCAAACTTGGCTGTTTAGAGGCTCCCTCCACCATTAATTGGTCCAAACTGGGCTGGTTAGAGGCTCCCTCCACCATGAATTGGTCCAAACTGGGTTTTTTAGAGGCTCCCTCCACCATGAATTTGCCCAAACTGGGCTGTTTAGAGGCTCCCTCCACCATGAATTGGTCCAAACTGGGCTGGTTAGAGGCTCCCTCCACCATGAATTTCCCAAAACTTGGCTGTTTAGAGGCTCCCTCCACCATTAATTGGTCCAAACTGGGCTGGTTAGAGGCTCCCTCCACCATGAATTTGCCCAAACTGGCCTGTTTAGAGGCTCCCTCCACCATGAATTTGCCCAAACTGGGCTGGTTAGAGGCTCCCTCCACCATGAATTGGTCCAAACTGGGGTTTTTAGAGGCTCCCTCCATCATGAATTGGTCCAAACTTGGCTGTTTAGAGGCTCCCTCCACCATGAATTGGTCCAAACTGGGCTGGTTAGAGGCTCCCTCCACCATTAATTGGTCCAAACTGGGCTGGTTAGAGGCTCCCTCCACCATGAATTTGCCCAAACTGGCCTGTTTAGAGGCTCCCTCCACCATGAATTTGCCCAAACTGGGCTGGTTAGAGGCTCCCTCCACCATGAATTGGTCCAAACTGGGGTTTTTAGAGGCTCCCTCCACCATGAATTGGTCCAAACTTGGCTGTTTAGAGGCTCCCTCCACCATGAATTGGTCCAAACTGGGGTGGTTAGAGGCTCCCTCCACCATTAATTGGTCCAAACTGGGCTGGTTAGAGGCTCCCTCCACCATTAATTGGTCCAAACTGGGCTGGTTAGAGGCTCCCTCCACCATGAATTTGCCCAAACTGGGCTGGTTAGAGGCTCCCTCCACCATGAATTGGTCCAAACTGGGTTTTTTAGAGGCTCCCTCCACCATGAATTTGCCCAAACTGGGCTGGTTAGAGGCTCCCTCCACCATGAATTGGTCCAAACTGGGGTTTTTAGAGGCTCCCTCCACCATGAATTTGCCCAAACTGGGGTGTTTAGAGGCTCCCTCCACCATGAATTTGCCCAAACTCTGCTGGTTAGAGGCTCAATCCACCCTGATTTTCAAAACAAATGTTGGTGCCAACCTCAACTTACTACAAGGGCCAAATTCACTGCTGGTGACAAGCTCTCCTCACTGCAAGTGCCAAATACACATGTTTCAAGGTGTTTTCCTACTGTCAGAGAGGTGGTATTGAGTGTGTAAAGTGTGTAGTTGTTAGGCTGTGATGTTGGGGTAATAGAGGGTCTTTGGTGTGTTAGATGCCCCCAGACATGCTTCCCCTGCTGTCCCAGTGTCATTCCAGAGGTGTTGGCATCATTTCCTGGGGTGTCATAGTGGACTTGGTGACCCTCCAGACACGGATTTGGGTTTCCCCCTTAACGAGTATCTGTTCCCCATAGACTATAATGGGGTTCGAAACCCGTTCGAACACACGAACATTGAGCGGCTGTTCGAATCGAATTTCGAACCTCGAACATTTTAGTGTTCGCTCATCTCTAATAGGGACACATGCTATCATCAGGTCTACATTACACAGCACCATTTCAGAGGCATCACTGCCATTCATCACGTGCGCGGTTCTGGCTTTGCACTCCCTACATTTTTCCATGCCGTCCACCTTTCATAAAACAACCTTAAACTTGGCACTTATAAAATGTATCCGGTCAATGTTGACATTACATTCTGTGGTTTGTCTATTGTTATCCATGCTGCATGTTTTAGATATATTGTGGGATTTCATTTTATTTAATATAATGGGAGAAAAGCCGAGTGTAATTCCATTACCGTGCCGCTGTCTTACTGTACCATGTTTCCTCTCCTGGCTGTAAGCCTCTTTTCCATGTGACACGCTTACTGCGGCATGACCTCTTCTTTCCACTGAAAGCTCCTTGATTCAATTGTTACTGAATGATACAGAAAGCCCATAATTTGTTCCTGGTGACATTTGTCTTGGTGGCAGCTGAGCACTAATGGCACCGGGTTGATTTATTAAGGTTTGATCAGCTTTTACTACTGGGCACTCATGCATACACTCACAGCAATGGGCGCCTACAATTCTGCACTGCGAGTGCTTCCTCGCACAAAGGCTTTTAAAGTTCTTATGTTCCATTTGTGTGGGTAGATAAGTAAACTTGGGTTTTCTGATGAATCCAGGTAATGCTTCTTACCGTGCATTCACACTTTAAGGTCAAGATGAGCAGTTACAGTAATATGGATACCGATGACCCTTTTGACCCAATTCACTGGCATGTCAATCTCTTTTCTCTTACTCGTAACAGTCACGTTTTCACCAAAGTTAGACTACTCTGTTCTACAAAAAGTCTGATTATGGAAGTCGTAGCAAGGGAATAAGTTGTACCCTGGGGAGATAAGGTCTTTGCCATTGTGGTTTTTCATTCTGGAATCCTTAAAAGGTCATATTATCGGGAGACATAAAAAATGTATCTGAATAAAATACCTACTATAGGTAAAAAAAAAAAAAAAATTGTGGCAAAATACAAAAACAACCATCACATCCAAGTCGGTAGTAAGAAGCCTTCATACTCCAGGCAATCTCTAAACGACTAATAGTCAGTGACACGACTGTCTTCAAAGGAGTAGTATAGGGGATGTAGTCAGGGGTCTAGACCAATGTGTGAACTCTCTCCTATCAGTTGCCCTACTACTGAATTGGACTCACACAGTTGCCCCTATACTAAAAGAATGATCCCTGTCCCATAGGCAATAATATGCATGTATGGGTCCAATTAATTAAACCAGCCCAAATCAGTCTTACGACCTCCTACTAAAGACTTTAAGAATGCTTAAGGATTCTTCTATCAGTACAACTTACTATATGACCTAGCCAAAGCTGTATTAATATGATTATGGGATGCATTTTGATACAAGAACTAGAAAAAAGAACTAGATCTAAAAACTAGATAACAAATGGATGTCCCATTGACTTGCATGTTAAAGGGTTTTCCCACAAACGTTTCTTATTTATATTTGTAGACAAATAAACATGTTATATTTTTGTAAATTTAAGTAATTATTTTTGGAGACTTTAAAAGATTTTTCATTAACTATCTTAGTGATGATCATCTTTTTTCTTGATCGGTTGCCAATGGATTCAACCATTAACGGAGGAATTTTCTATGGTCTGGGACATGTTGGAAAAATCTGTGAATGGGTTATCAGGCAGGGACACTACATGTATGAGAAGATAACCCGACCACAATAAGGACATCATGGCTGGTTATCAGGATGACACTACATGTATGAGAAGATAACCTGACCACAATAAGGACATCATGGCTGGTTATCAGGAGGACACTACATATATGAGAAGATAACCCGGACAAAATAAGGACATCATGGCTGGTTATCAGGACGACACTACATGTATGAGAAGATAACCCGACCACAATAAGGACATGATGGCTGGTTATCAGGAGGAACACTACATGTATGAGAAGATAACCCGACCACAATAAAGACATCATGGCTGGTTATCAGGAGGACACTACATGTATGAGAAGATAATCTGACCACAATAAGGACATCAAGGCTGGTTATCAGGAGGACAATACATGTATGAGAAGATAACCTGACCACAATAAGATGATCATGGCTGGTTATCAGGTGGACACTACATGTATGAGAAGATAACCTGACCACAATAAGGACATCAAGGCTGTTTATCAGGAGGACAATACATGTATGAGAAGATAACCTGACCACAATAAGGACATCATGGCTGGTTATCAGGAGGACACTACATGTATGAGAAGATAACCTGACAACAATGAGGAAATCATGTGGGATTGTCAGGAGGACACTACATGTAAGAAAAGATAACCCGCCCACAATGAGGAAATCATGGTTGGGTTTATGACAATATAACAACATTGGAAGTAACAGTTTTGTGGCTGCATGTCCTGTGGCTTTTTATATTACCAATACAGTTACAATATTCTTCCATTTGCTTGGCAATCTTTTTGTGCATAGAAAGTTCTTGAATTCATGGTTGTATCCACTGGTAACCATTAAGGACAACAGACTGTCACCAGAATAGACAATAAAAGGCTGATCGGTGGGAGGTCAACAGCCCAACCCCAATCATCTGTATGGTGCAGCTTCCCTACTATACACAATACAAAGCCAGTGGGCACTGAACTTTCGGCCTGTATTGAGCACAGGATGGGCACTAGATTTGACTCTGTACAGCTGATCGGTGTGGGAGATAGTTGTTGGCTCTACATCAATTAAATAAATATAGCCTTTCATAAGAATAGGTGATAAAAAACTAGACATGGGGAACTATTCTGAATATTCCATATTTTTTTATGACACTGGACAAACTAAAAGGGCCGCCACATTAGACCTTGTTCTTTACTGTTTGGGGTATTGTTTCCCTATGCATTGTCCTAAAAAACGACTGGTCAATGGGGGTACAGATTCATGTGGAACATCTATTGACAATACAGAATCCACTGACCGCATAAACAATATAGAAAACCAAATGTGAAAAGCAAAGTACAGGTTCAATGTCGAAAACTCAATTGTCAATTAAAGTAAAACCATTGGCTTTATATTGTCGGCATCAGATTTTTACCTTATGGTTTAACCTTAATCTTTGTATGAAGTAACAATAGTCCTGTTATTTTGCAGCACTGAAATTGAATATGTCCAAGGGTAAAGTAGAGTTTGTACCATAGATTTTCCTCTTGTTTGAGGGGTACTCCAGTTTTCCACATGTACCTATGAAGGGAAATTTGATTCTGATCCCTGCTGGGGAAAGGGACTAATGTGAGCGATTAGAGTTGGGCAAACTGGCATGTCATGAGCCAAATTCCTTATGAACCTCCAAAAAGAATGGGTTTCTGCAAAGCTCAATTGTTGGGGAATTTGACACCCATGAATCATTATTTTACTCTGGGGTGTGAAGAGGCGAAGAAACCCAGGGGTTGTGTGAAAAAGTAATAAACAATCATCTCTTCTGGCAAACTTTGGGATCCTTTGCAACGTTCAGTATTCTTTCCAGGGCATCTTCTTACCTCTTCCATCCTCATGGGTGATGTCTTCCACCCCAGGTCCATGCTGAGGAATGTGATTGAACCACAAAGGTCACATCCATCGAGTTGACATCATGATGCTTTGACACAAATGCCATGTTGTCAGAGGTGTAGCTAGGGGTTCAACACAGGTGGGCGAACATTTCCAAGTGGGCATGACGTCATTGTGCCTGTGTATGCCGAAAAACAGACACGCTGTCTATGGTCCTCATTGTAAATCGCACACCTGAAGTGGCTTGTGGTTTACAAGACAGGTTACAGGATGTGTTTTAACTAGATCGGTGTCTGCAGACATCGATCTAGTTAAAAGTAAAGCATGTATTAATGGCGGCCTCGGGTGGGCCCTACAGAGTCAGTGGGCCTGGGGAAGATGCCCTCCTCCCCTGCTAGCTACATCTCTGAATGATGTCAACCAACCGGTGGGATTAAACCAGAAGATGTCCCGAGAAAGAACATTGGATGCCACAAGGCAGTCCAGGAGACATGAGGGAAGGAGAGTATCAATATCAGTATCTGGCCTCTGACTATATTCAGACCTCAGGGTATAATAATAGCTCTCCTGTAGGGTGGAGCCAATCTTGAGATTTCAGGATCGATTTTAAAATCCGATTTTCCATCCGATCCCGATCATGAAATTTACTCGATCGCGGATCGGAATCTGATCTTTTCTGATCCCGCTCACTCAACCCTAGTTACTTTATGTTTATGGAGTAGGGATGAGCCGATCTTGAGATTTCAGGATTGATTTTAAAATCCGATTTCCGATCATTTTCCATCCGATCCTGATCGTGAGATTTACTCGATCGGCGATCGGAATCCGATCTTTTCCGATCCCGATCACTCAACCCTACTCTCCTGGTTTGGATCAAATTTGGTCCAAAATGAATACCTCACAAATATTCATAAGGCTCACCCATGAGTCTTTCTACAAAATATATTGGCTTGGGGTACAAAACTGACATGCACAGACTTCAAGTGCATTTGCACAATAAGAAAAAACCCTCAAATTTTTTTCTCGGAAGACAAATTCCATCTCATGTCACTCCGCCTGCAAATCAGTCATTTGTACTCCTGAATGAAGTTACAACCCAGGTAAGCAAATGTAGGAAAACTAAGAAAATCACAGACAATTATGCAAATGTATTCGTCTGTAGCACAGCAATTATCGTGGATACCGTCTTAGGTCAACTTATAGCAAGGTTTAGAGTCTAAACATGTGGCGCTATAATGTATGGTGTTTATTCTGTTTAACATTTACGTCTCACAATGAAGAACTAAAATCTTCATTGTTACCGACGAAGTAATTCAATTGTCCATGTGTGTCACATAATCACGGCCGCACTAGCGGGCTTCTCTTATCTTACCACTGTGATTTTGTTACATTTCTGTGAGGTTGTTTTTTCATTGTCAGGAAATCCCATGATATTACAGTAATTGGATCTGCAAAGAGAGAGATATCGGTATACAGATAGAACATGTGCTGACTTACATTCTTCTGAAGCTGTCATCTATCAACCATGTTGACTTAGAATTACGGTACTTTTTTTTTTTATGAAATGGAATGTGTTATCAAAAAGTGACCTATTTTTTAAATCGAGTTTTTTGTGCTAGACGTATTTTATAAGAATTTTATTGGTGTTTTAATTTTCCATGTGGCGCTATAGTTTAATACAACCTGACATCCTATACTTTTCAATGTGACCATTAAGTTTAATAATGAACTGACACTTCCTCTTCTGTAGAGATTATTTCTCACCCGTCATCTTATTATCATGACAGCCAACAACAGGTGTCACCTATATATAGATATCACCCGATCCATCAATATAACAAGAATGGGCAGGTTAATGGGATCATGGGCCCCAAGCTGTTGTGAAAGTGCACATACCCCCCATTCACAAGAAAGATCCCTGTGACAGGATAATGTAACATAGCAGCCCTCTATATAGTATAATATCCCATAACAGCCCTCCGTGCGGTATAATGTCCCATAACAGCCCTCCACACAGTATAATGTCCTATAGTGACCCTCCACATAGTATAATGTCCGATACAGACACTCCACACATTATAATGTCCTATAGTGACCCTCCACATAGTATAATGACCCATAGCTGCCCTCCACACAGTATAATGTCCTATAGTGACCCTCCACATAGTATAATGTCCAATACAGACACTCCACACAGTATAATATCCCATAGTGGCCCTCCACCAGTCTAATGTCCCATAACAGCCCTCCACACAGTATAAAGTCCTATAGTGACCTTCCACATAGTATAATGTCCAATATAGAAACTCCACACAGTATAATGTCCCTTAGTGACCCCTCCACACAGTATAATGACCCATAACAGACCTCCACACATTATAATGTCCTATAGTGACCCTCCACATAGTATAATGTCCAATACAGAAACTCCACACAGTATAATATCCAATACAGACACTCCACACAGTATAATGACCCATAGTGACCCCCTACACAGTATAATGTCCTATAGTGACCCTCCACACAGTATAATGACCCATAGTGACCCTCCACACAGTATAATGTCCTATCGTGACCCTCCACACAGTATAATGTTCCATAACAGCCCTCCACACAGTATAATATCCAATACAGACACTCCACACAGTATAATGTCCTATAGTTACCCTCCACACAGTATAATGTCCTATAGTGACCCCCCCACACAGTATAATGTCCTATAGTGGCCCTCCACACAGTATAATGACCCATAGTGACCCTCCACACAGTACAATGTTCCATAACAGCTCTCCATACAGTAGAATGTCCCATAACAGCCCTCCACATAGTATAATATCCAATACAGACACTCCACAAAGTATAATGTCCTATAGTGGCCCTCCACCGGTCTAATGTCCCATAACAGCCCTCCACATAGTATAATGTCCAATACAGAAACTCCACACAGTATAATGTCCCATAGTGTCCCCTCCACACAGTATAATGTATCATAACAGCCCTGCACACAGTATAATGTCCCATTGCGGCCCTCAAGCAGTATAATGTCCCCTAGTGGCCCCCCACACACAGTATAATGTCCCAAAGTAGCCCTTGCACACAGTATAATGTCTCATAGCAGCCCTCAATGCAGTGTAATGACCTCTAGTGGCAGCTCAGTGAAGTCAGCAGTTACTATGTTAACAAAATGAAAAATACCCATACATAAGGATAAATGACTTGGTTCTTATTATAAATTTTTTGGTGGTTTGCCAAACCCCATACCTTCATAAGTGGGTTTCTTCATAAGTGGAGGCCCAGGGGAAGTGACGCTGGGTTCACACCAGTACCTGAACTCCGTTTTCAGGTTTCTGTCTTCTGCATGCAGAAGACGGAAACCTGTCAGACTGAGTCCAGCTGTGAGCACCAGTGAGCATTTTATGCGCTCCGCAGCAAAATCATTTTTTTTTTAGCCGGACACAGAGTACTGCATGTCCAACTCTGTCCGGTTTTAAAAAAATGGTTTAGCTGCGGAGCGCATAAAACGCTCACCGGCGCACACGGCCGGAGACTTTTCAAGCCCATTCAAATGAATGGGCTTGAAACATGCCGGCAGGTTTCCGTCTCTTACCCCTGTTTTGTGCAGGAAACAGAAACCTGCAGAACGGAGACCGGGCGCAGATGTGAACGAGCCCTGAGTAAACACAAAAAAACAGTATTACTCAAATTTGTGTTATGGCTTAATGATAAAGATCTCTGTAGAAAGTTACTTTAAATAGGCTGTAACTTTTCAGACAGCTTAGTCTCATTTAATAGGGCATTTGAGTCTGGAACAAATTTGAACGCACCTTCATTAAAAATGTTGCTGCTTTTTGACTGAAAAACTTCTCTAAAGTTCCTTCCATTAGTTATCTCAACTTTCTAGCTAATTTGCAGTTACTAAGGAAATTCCAATCATTGCTTTAAAATGGATTCACATTGAGCGTAGGGGGAGGTTTTTTACTGTCAAGCAGTGAATAGAAGAAGGAGGGGCTGAGTCACCTCACAGCTTCACACGTATCTGCAAACTGTTTTCTTTTTCACTGGGTTGAACATTCTGCAAATCTTACAAATCTTACAATATAGGAACATTCTTCCATGTGCTTGTATCTAGTTCTGACTGCTTATGGGATTACAGATGGGAAATTATTCACAGACGGGAAGCAGTTTTCCTAAGAATGCTCATAGAATGTTCTTTTTAGTTTCATCATGCCTGCATGTACATGCCCTATATGTGCAGTTCAGTGTTCCTGGATCTTTTATATTAGTCTTTGTTTTTCTAAGGTATTTGATTTCTATTGTACAGTTACTTCTGGCAGATTAACAAACCAAACTAGTTACAATTGACATGATAGGGGAAAATATTCAGAGATAAATGGACCTTTTACAATCTAACTTTCTAATGCCAACACTATGGCACCAACAGTGTGGTATAGTGGAATGTGACGGTCCAGGCTATCGGACATGTCCGACTGAGTGATGGCAGTGGTTGTAGCTGTGCCACATGAGTGGCAGTACAACATGGACTAATGTGATGCTTTGGGCCATAGGAAATGTCTAGCTGAGTGGTGACAATAGTGGTAGCTCTGGCAACATGAGTGGCTGTAAGGCATGGAATACAATGGATCAGTCCGCAAGAGATGATAATTCTTAAGAAGTTCAACAATGTTGTTGTTTCCTCCCCTTTCTTTTACCTGTTCTTAGCCCTGTTTTTCGTGTCATTTTAGTAGACACTGCTTATTTATAATAGTGATTGACAATTCTGACACTGTGTCTATGCCTATTTTTATTTATACACAAAACTATTTCAAGAAAAAATAACAAAGCATTAAAAGCATTTAAGGTTGGTCTGATCAGTGTGTGTCAGTCAAGAACAGTGTCAGCCAGCTTTTATTTTGCTGTTACAATGGCAGCGGTTTGTATGTGTATTGGGTAAATAAACAGATAAAAACGCTTAACAAACATATTCATTGTTTTGCTATTAGAATGGATTTAGTAAATAACATTAAACTATTGCCTAAAAAACCCTTAACAAAAAAAAATCACTAACAGGACTGACGTTGTTAGCAATATCAAGGTAAGAAACCCTATGGGCAGTCACAGATTAAACTGCTCTATAGCAAAAGAGACTTAGACATAATTAGGGCTCATTCACATCTGCGCCTGGTCTCTGTTCTGCAGGTTTCCGTTTTCTGCACAAAACAGAGGCAGGAGACGGAAACCTGCAGGACTCTTTCTCACTCATTCATTTAAATGGGTTTGAAAGATGTCCGGCAATGAGCGTCAGTGAGCATTTTATGCTCTGCACCGCAAAACCGTTTTTTTTTTTTTTTTTTTTTTTTAATCGGACACAGAGTTGACATGCAGTACTCTGTGTCCAATTTTTTTTAAAAAACTGTTTCGCGGTGGAAAGCATAAAACGCTCACCGCCGCTCACGGTCGGACCCGGTCTGAAAGCTTGCATGCAGAAGACGGAAAGCTGAGAACGGACTGCCGAACGCTAGTGTGAACCCATAGTCATATTATAGGCAATGAAAGGGTTAACTGTTAGAGATGAGCAAACACTAAAATGTCCGAGGTTCGAAATACGATTCGAACAGCCGCACACTGTTCGAACAGATTTTGAACCCCATTATAGTCTATGGGGGGAAATGCTTGTTTCAGAGGTACGCAAAATTCGATAAAATTATACTTACCAAGTCCACGAGTGACGGTCAGGCTGGATTCTCCTTGAAGTCTTCTCCCGGCGCAGCGCCCCCCGCGGCATCTTCCGGCTGGAATTCACTCTGCCTAGGCATCGGGGCCTAGGCAGAGCCGACTGCGCATGCGCAGTCGGCTCTGCCTGGCCCGACGCCTGAGCAGAGCCGACTGCGCATGCGAGGGCATGCCCACACATGCGCAGTCAGCTCTGCCTAGGCCGGATGCCTAGGCAGAGTGAATTCCAGCCGGAAGACGCCGCAGGGACGCTGCACGGAGAAGACTTCTAAAGGTAAGAGAAGAAGAGAAGAATGTATAGCATTCTGCCAATCAACGCTGGTTCTGCATCGAACCTTAAACTTCGAACAGCTAGTAGTGTTGAGCGAGTACGAGTATTTCGAATACCGTAGTATTCGATCGAACACCTACTCGATCGAACACTACTCGCTCATCTCTATTAACTGTCCATTGCCTGTGTGTATTACTGCAGCAGTCAGTCTTGCACAGCACAGATATTCTCCTTCATTCCTAGCTATGATTTCTATCACTATATGTCTGTAATTGATTCAGTCTGACTAAACTTTGCCATATTTCTCCTACTCCTAAATTCGTCTAGCTTTGTTGCACTTAGCACTGTGCATTGCTGAAGAAAATGAAGTAATTGCTTTGGATCTCCCCCAACTTCCACCATCTCTGAAATGCCTTGTGTTCCTGCCCAGGGTATGTTATGTACTGTATGGGATATCAGTACTGTAAGGTGTCCAACGTCTACTGATTATTGACTGAATGGATGTGAAGATGTCACAGTAACTCACAGACACCTTCTGTATTTTCACTGTGCAATGTGTGGAATATTTGGGTTGAAACTGGCTCAGCTGAACTCGGTCATCTGTTTGTAGCAATTTTATCAGTGAAAGCCACAAGAGGATCAAAACACAAGGAATTATTAAAGGGGATGTCCCATCACAAGGATCCTATCTATACTGCTTGTTAATGTGGATGTAAGACTTTTCCTAAATACACTGCTTCAGCAAAACTGCTTTGTTTGTCCACTATCTTACTTTATTCAATTCATTGTGGACACAGCCCTGACTTATCTGCTCAAAAGTCAAGTGATGTATCTGCTGCTCTCAGGGGGGAGGGAGGAGGGAGGGGCTAAGTGCCCGGGAGTGAGCCTGTGTTTCTAGCTATTCCTGTGTCTACACCATGTGACCTACCTCCCTGCTCTCAGATAGGGCAGAGGAGCTGCTTTCATTTCTGAACTCGTCTTCTGTTCTCCCAGTTATCAGGCTAGCTAATTCAATTGTGTTCGTTATGGCAGAGACAGGCAGTCTCTGTATGTAACATAGAATGGAGTTGCTCCTGCCTGTACTTCATAGTCCAATATTGTGCATATAGTGTTGTTTGAGGACCTTTGAGGACATCACAGGCCCTTCAGCCACCCCATAGGATCACGCTATGTGGTGGGCGGAGCTACACACTAATTTGGGGGCGGAGGTAAATGACAGGTTGCAGGTGAAACCCCGCCCACCAATTGACACAAGAAACCAGGAAGAAAGAAGATTTTACAGCAGTGAAGACAGGTGAGTATGCGACGTGGTAATACCCCTTTGAGGGAAGGCTGGGAAACTGTATATGCAAAGATGTTCTCCTTGGTGGAAAATTGAAAGCTTGCTCTAGCATATTTCTCCTTGCTAGAGTAGACATGTTGACATGACTTTAATGCACCAACATGCCCCAAATTTCTTTCAAAAAATTCTGTCTCAAAGTAAACCAACCAAACGGTAGCATATATTTAGACTACAATAAAAAGAGATTAAACAAAAAAAAAAAAAAAAAAAAATTAGACTAGACAGTGCACATTAGATTAATCAGATTTATTATCCAGCATCAGCCACTGTGATAAATCTGGAGCATTCCAGACTCTCTAAATTTACATTGTCTAACTATTAGTAAATCTGAGCTATTGTTTGGGATTAAAGCCAAAACAGAGCATCTCCTGAAGAGAGACCAATCTATAGAAATCTGTTTGGAGGTCATTAATATGATGCAGTTTAGTGGTTTGGCTTGGTGAGAGGTCATAGATGCAGGTTAAAAGGGGTACTATGTTGCAGACCATTTTGCGTTGTGTAGAATGTCACAGACTAAACTTGTTCTACTAGGAATCTTGAGGAAGGAATGTGCAAGTAAATTCTCCTTGGTGGTTAAAGGGGAACTTCCTCTAGTGCCACCTTTTGGAAGGAAACTCCCTAGAGATCAATGCCTGGTTTTCTAAGAAAACTAGTGACATTGACTGGCATTAAAACCAAATCAGAACATCTTATAAAGGCAATGGGGTAAATAGACTAATACATTTGTGCCAAAAAACCTAGTGTACATGATTTACACCTCAATTTCTATGTGTATTAATCACATTTTAACAGATTACACACCATTTAGGTGGGGCATTTATTGAAAATGGTGTTTGGCTTAATATGCTAAACTCGGAGCCAAAGTATTGCAAGTTGTGCGAAAATTTTGGCAATTGTGTCAAATTTTTTTGCCTAAATATTGTCCAAAACTAAACCAACTAATAAGTGGGGTAAAGTTAGCCTAGACAGTCTAAAAGTATGTCTGATTTTCAAACAGCATTAGACACTAAAAGATCTGGTGTGGGTTAAGACTGTCTAGTCTGTCTAGAAGTTACACAAGTTCGTTTATCTGCCCCAATATCTTCAGATTCGGATCTACAACTATTATTTCTCAGCTGCCCAACCAATTCTCTTCACACAGATGAGATACAATAACACTGGAACAGCTGTCTGTGGATGGGTGTCTCTTCATTTTGGAGAAGATTTGGAGCTTTGATCCCAGATAATGTCACTAGGTTTCGAAGAAAAAGAACCTGAATTGATGTATAGGGAGCTACCTACCAAAAGGTGGCTCTAGAGTAAGTTTTCTTTTTTCAACTGAAGAAAAAATATTTGCATATTCCTTACCCAGAATTCCAAGCAAAACATGTACGGTCTGTAAGAATACTTTAAAATTACCTTTGCAATGCAAACGTCGACAACCACGAGGACCCACATAGAAACAGGCAGGTGAGTCAAGGAATATCTATGTATTATGGCTGTGTGAATCCAACCTGAACGATACAAATAAAGTAGCTCTTTTTCACTATGTTCTTTTTTCTCGCGGTCCAAACAAGAACTGCACAAATGTATCTCGGCAAATCTATTGGTTCTAACTTCAAAATGCTCAAATAACCTCTCAGTGCTGAGTGTGTATAATGACGTGACATGGTCTAATGCAGGGGTGCTCACACTTTTTCAGTATGTGAGCTACTTTATAAACTGACCAAGGGATAAGATCTACTACCCAATTCTTGTGGGCGGGCCTGTGAGCGGGGCCGGGGCAGGGTCAGGGGCGGGGCCTGTGGGCGGGTCGGAGCGTGAGAGCAGGAGACAGTTGTATACGTGCCAGATCACGCTCAACGTTACATCGTGTGAACTTAATCTTAGGGATGAAGGGAGCTGGTGTCTGCTTGTTCACAGTGCAGGCTGAGAATCATCTCTGGACACTGGCAGGCCGGGGCCATGCACTCGTTCGCTGTCAGGGCTGTGGCGGCCCTGCCTGCAAGTGTCCAGAGATGACTCTCAGCCTGTGCTGTGAACAAGCAGCACCCCGGCTCTCTTCATCCCTAAGGGTAAGTTCACACGATGTAATGTTGAGCATGATCTGGCATGTATACACGTGCCGGCAGATGACGCGCTCAAAATGCTTCCATTGATTTCAATGGGAGTTAGGAGCGTATATGCCGCGTTATTTTGCAACCGTGATTTTGCGGACACAAAATCACAGGCACAAAATAACGCGGCGTATACGCTTCTAAATCCCATTGAAATCAATGGAATCTTTTACGGCGCGCAAACTCTGACACGTCGTATACATGCCAGATCACGCTCAACATTACATCGTGTGAACTTACCCTAAGAGCGGGTAGCGCATCATCTCCCGGAGCTGCTGCTGCCCGGCCTGCAAGTGTCCGGAGTCAGACACCGGGGATCCCCTTTATATATAATTGAGCATGCTGGAGTAATTTTTTGTTTTTTTGACCGGGGATCCCTGGCTGCATCCAGCGATCGACCCATACGTTCTTTGCGATCGACTGGTAGATCGCGATCGACGTATTGGGCCCCCCTGGTCTAATGAATATCCTTTGCAAATACACCTCTGTACAATGAGGCAAGGCTTTATCTACAAGTATGTGCTGTCCCCTAATTCAAATGTGTACAGCACCCAACAACCCTGAGCACTATGGGAACAGAGTCTAATGAGAGTGAAATTTTAATCTCTCGTCACATGACTTTTCCATCACTGCCCTCTCTTCCTCCCCTCTAATAGGTTACATATTGCTAGTGGTGCAGACCTCGATAGGTGCTATCGACAGAGGATCATTCTGTTGACCTATTTATTAATTCGGCATTAAGCTTTGTGTCTACCACAAATTGAAAAAGTATGGATTTGTACAAACACGGGACGCAGTTATGAGAACCGGAGAATGGTATATTGCTGGCTGGGCATCAGGGATTATCGGTGCCGCCAAGGTCTTCCTCGACAGAAAGCATATTAGCAGGGTAAAAATCCAAGCATAATGGTTTCAAGAAGCAAGACAGAGAAAGAAAGAAAATTCTAGTAATTCTTCAGAAGCGTGCTTGTACTCTATGGCGGAGAACTCTCCAGGTCTCTCTTTACACTGGGACTGGTTGCAGGAGTGCGCTGAGATTTATGTCAGGGTTGTTTCATGTATCACATTATCACAGTCAGCAGGTTGTGGATGCACTGTGCTACTAAACACGTTTGACTTTGGGCCACCTCTAAGTGTGTTGTCTAAGCAGACTTCCCTGCTATTCATTATTTAACCCTTAAGGATTTTACTTCGAGATATATTGCCTCCTAAGATCACCCGGCATTAGAAGCATCTATCCCGGGGACTGAAAGACATCTGTCAAGCTATAGAATGGTCAGGACGGGTGGCAAAGTTGCAGAGGTCAGGATCAGGTCTAGGTCAGGCATGGAAAGTAGGTAGAAAAGGAACATCAGATGGGAACATAATCAGGATTAAACCAAGGTGAAAAGAGACAAAGAAAGCTGGAATGTGCTACTAGTAGCAGCCGAGGAGAAAGATGAGAATGCCAGACAAGAGTGAGGAGGATTTAAGGGGCAACAGTGTATCAGTGAGGTGCACCAAAGGGTGTATAACATAATATCCTGTTTGGCCAAACAGTTTCATGCTTGTGGGTGAACTTAGAAATATTCTACTCCATCAAACCTTGTAGATGGCCCAATATCGCACCCAATCTTGAAACTTGCCGAAGTCTTCACTACTTTCTGGTCTTGGTCTAGTCTAGGCTTGGTGATAAAATACTGTTCTCTGGGATCCAACCGATCACAACGGTTTTGGACCTTCAATCTGGGTAGGTCAACAGGTGCATATGAGCATTGACACCAGATAAAGATACCGATTTGTCTTTCTCACCTCTTTTCTTCACTGGACACATCCATATTTGTGTGTTATGAGATGTTTAGCTTTTCAAGACAATACTAACAAGTATTTTCGCTCATAATCATAGACACATCTATAACTGAATCCCAGTTAGAATTGAGTGACAGCACGTATGTAACATCTTTACTTCATTCAGACATATATGGCACCCTCTCTTGAGGGATCCCTACTGGTGGACCTTCAGCGATCAGACACTACACTATGTGGTTTAAGTACAGCGCCCTGTTTTCTCGGCACTAGTTTTCATCCATAACCCCATGATATCTATAACATTACTGATATTGACCTTATATTGCCACTGTAACAACTTCCTCTACAAAAATTAACCCTATAAAGCAGTTCAACTCTGTACTCGAAAATAATGAATTTTTATTAGGTTACAACTAGAGTTGAGCGAACAGTAAAATGTTCGAGATTCGATATTCGTTTCGAGTATCCCCTCAATATTCGACTACTCGAATCGAATAGCAAACCCTATTATAGTCTATGGGGGGAAAATGCTCGTTTCAGGGGTAGGCAACGTTCGATCAAATTATACTTACCAAGTCCATGAGTGAGGGTCGGGCTGGATCCTCCGAGAAGTCTACTCCTTGCAGCGTCCCCGTGGCATCTTCGTGCTCTGAATTCACTCTGCCAGGCATCGGGCCTGGGCAGAGCCGACTGTGCATGTCCGCACTACAAGCGGGCATGCGCAGTCGGCTCTGCCCAGGCCCGATGCCTGGCAGAGTGAATGAAGAGCCGGAAGACGCCGCGGGGAAGCTGCACGGAGAAGACTTCTAAAGGTAGGAGAAGAACCAGCGTTGATTGGCCGACTGTATAGCATTCGGCCAATCAATGCTGGTTCTGCATCGAACTTTTACATTCGAATAGCGAGTGGTACTCGATCGAGTACGAGTATTTCGAATATCGTAGTATTCGATCAAATACCTACTCGATCGAGTACTACTCGCTCATCTCTAGTTACAACGTTAAACCCCTATCCTTATTACATAAACGCCCCTTCATCTTCGATCACAACCCTCCGCGTATCGGATTTTCTGTTCAGAAAATTCCAGCGATTTGGGATAAAGAAAATGCATGAAATTCCTATTTTTTGCTGAATATCCTTCACGGGTGTTTATTTTTGACAACACGGTAGAACAACAGCAGGTGCTTCTATATAGCAATGCAGGGTTTTAATAGTACAGAAGCCAAAATGATTCACACCCCTGTAATCAGCACCTTCCGCAGCCAACTTTCGCTTGATAACAGGGAAAAGATGCTTCCCGTAGTGTTTCATAAGGCTGAGCTGCATCAGCCCAGGGACTGGGCCTGTGTTTAGAGATTTTGCTGGGATACGCTGTTTAGAATAAATGCGGCCTCCATCGGTAATTGGTCAATTGCAAACTCAGGCTGCACAGCCCAGTACCTATCCTGACATAGCTCTGAATGCATAAGCAGCAGCTGGAAGAGACCTATTAAAGAAACAAAAAAAAACAATATAGTAAGTCATTTATATGCGGCTGTCGCTGGATCGGTGCTGTCCGGTGTCTGCTCGCAGTAAATACAGCCCTGTGTTTATTAAAGCGGAATATAATCCACACAATGAGAACATTGCTTTCAAAATTGCGAGTAAAAGTCTGTACTTTAGCATACGAATGTGGAAAATCATTGTTTTATACATTTATTAATTCCGGGAGATCTATAATCTCAGTTTTCGCTAAGTGGAAAGGAGAGGTGCCATGATGACATTGCTCAGTTGGGATAATACGGTACATTAAAGCGTAGCCGCAGATAATAGAAGCATCTTCACAATTTTTGTATTTGCTATGTTCAAGGTAGCAGAAGAGTGAATAGTCTAAAGATGGCCATACACATTACAGTACAGGGAGTCTACCAACACCAAAATGTGTTCTAGGTCATTCAATGTTAGATTAAGGTTACTTGGACCAACTGGGTAAAATGATTCTAGGGCGCACTCTCCAGCAACTCCTAGGATATAGGCCATGGTATGGCCAGGATATAGGCTTCAAATTTGAGAGTCTTCTGCTGGACCATTGTTGTTTTTGAGTCTTGACCCAGGAGTGCAACTTGAGCGGGTGCAGAGGCTGCAGTCGCACCGGGGCCCAGGAGCCTTAGTGGGCCCATAAGCACTGGCATCAGTATTGAGAGTGAAGCTTCCATCTGGCCCATAAGCTAAGTAGACCACAACTTACCCTAACCACGCTATGGTGGATTAGACTCCTTAGTACCTGTAACCATCACTATAGGGATGAAATAGGGGGCCCCAAGGCCAAAAATTACACTGGAGCCCACAGGACTTAAGTTGCGCCACTGCTTTGGCCCACAGTTCAGGTTTGGGCCTGTTTATACAACCATTTATGTAGTGTTGTAGGTGTGCTTAGTGGCACAGTGAACGTACCTATTTATATATCAAAGTGTAATATTGTCATTGATAAAATCAATTTTTAATCCAGTTGGACATTGACCATAAGCTTCATGTGGTCCCAAGGCGACTGGAGCACCCATGTGGTCTTTGCACATTGGAACCTGTCAATCTTTAGATATACAGGGTAGCACTGTGTGCTGGTGTTACCGTAGCTGTAAAAACAAAAGACACCCCCGGAGCCATCAGCATAGGGGGACATGACTTTGGGATGGGGGAACCAATAACTCCTGCAGTTTCTTCTTCGTGCAGTAGTTGTGTAGATTTATACAGACTGGATCAGCTTTAAGAAGATATCGGTGTATATTCAGCTTTAGGAGTATATATCTGTGTATATTCAGCTTTAGGAGTATATATCTGTGTATATTCAGCTTTAGGGGTATATATCTGTATGTTCTGCTTTAGGAGTATATATCTGTGTATATTCAGCTTTAGGGGTATATATCTGTATGTTCTGCTTTAGGAGTATATATCTGTGTATATTCAGCTTTAGGAGTATATACCGGTGTATATTCAGCTTTAGGAGTATATATCTGTGTATATTCAGCTTTAGGAGTATATATCTGTGTGTATTCGGCTTTAGGAGTATATATCTGTGTGTATTCAGCTTTAGGAGTATATATCTGTGTGTATTCAGCTTTAGTATATAGTGCTTAGTGTGTTACTGTAGGGAAGGAGGAGTTAGGAATAGATGTCACTTCCTGTCTCCTCCATCTTCAACCTCTTTCTCATCACAAGACCTGGATGAAGCATTTCCCGCCCGCCCGCCCTTTTTTCATCACTATGTTACACTTGTTTTTTCCACATTTTCCTGTCTAATGTATTATTGTATCATTGCTGTGTTACTGTAATTGTGTATTTGGCTCTATATATTCAATTATGAGATGACTTTGATGAGTTATTGTTGGGCATTATCCTTCTAAGCCCAAGGGAAGGGCAGTCCTCCAGCCATGGTTCCCTAGAGGTTTCCTCCACAGGGGTTTTTAACTCTCCTGAGTGCTGTAGGATGACTCTTTGTGAGTCGGGGGTTTGCCATTATTTAGTCAGTCGTGTGTAATAAAGTGTTACGTGTCACATGGTCCATTGGTAAACTGTCACAGCTTTACTTTTGCGGTTGAGGAGTCAGGTGGAAGTTGCAGGCAAGTTATTGTGGACTTAATTTAACTAATAGAGGACATTAAACCTCATGGTGGTAAACAGTCTGAGCATTGGAAATGGTCAGCCTGAAGAATGTTGTAATAGTAACGTCATCCAGGGGCGGGCACATGAGTTAAGCACAGGGTCGTTGGTGCCCTTAAAGTGTACTGGCTCTGCTAGAATTGCAAGTCGGAGCGTGCCACCCCCCTTTATTTATTTATTGCTGTCTGGCCGGGTGCTGTATGTCAGACAGCTTTGGGATCTCACAGTATACGTGAATCTGGGGGCCACACGGTGGCTCAGTGGTTAGCACTGCAGCCTTGCAGCGCTGGGTCTTGGTGTTCAAATCCCACCAAGGGCAAAAAACCATCTGCAAGGAGTTTGTATGTTCTCCCCGTGTTTGCATGGATTTCCATCCCATAGTCCAAAAAAAGACATACTGATAGGGAAAAAAAGAAAAGAAAATGTACATTGTGAGCTCTACGTGGGCTCACAATCTACATTAAAAAAAAAAAAAAGTATACGTGAATCTCAATGGTTAGCACTTCACGTGACTCCTTCTGTCATTATTTTATTTCTGTGAGTTTAATAAAGCTGTGGCCATTTTGACAACCAAAATAAAGTGTTTTGTGCATTTATTCCAAAGTCATTATTTACTGTAGTTTGGGTGGTTTTAGGAAGGAGTGAGGGACAGCCCATATCCAAAGTCATGCTCTGGCCACCACTACCATGCACTTGGTATACCAAACAGATCATATTTTGACACAAAATAGGTACGTTCATAATGTGGCTAACCAGCCCTCCAGAAGAATAGAAGACCTCATGCACATGAACATTGAAAAATGCCCGTATAATGTGCTTGGGCATCCGTTTTCGCAGATCTGCTGTACACTTGAGTTTATTGATGGATCTGTGACAATGGACAAAGATAGGACATGTCTAATTTGGATTTTGTAAATAAAATAAAAAATAAAAAATGATGTGATCAACCCCATTGAAATGAATTTGCTAGGCATCATGTATATGGCTGATTTTTGGGTTTGTGCAGATAAAGGCACCCCTAAACAGTGCTCATAAGTAGAAACGGTTGCATTGGGCCCAGTTATACATGAAGACTAATTTTTAAACACTTGTTTACTGATGGATGGTCCAGATGGATGGAGTAGTGGATGGTTGGTGGGTGGCCACCATGTCCCAACAAGGCTACAATGTCATCAAGGAACTGGCAGGTGTTAAAATGACCTTTGCAAAGTATATAGAATTTCTGAATAACCGCTTTCTTCCCTGGTACAAAAAGAAGAACCTGTACCTTCCGTAGCAAAATCATCTTCATGTATGACAATGCACCATCTCGTGCAGCAAAGAAGACCTCTGGGCCATTGGCATTGGAATTGTAACATGTATGGAAGTCATTATAGAAATAATTGGTGTTGAGTTTCCTTTTGTAGTAAACTTTAAATATTCAATAAGCAGCGTGCTGCCATACAAAGTCGAATGTCAAATCCTACATGGAACTCGCTTTTAGTGGATAGAAAGGTGACTTTATTGTAAAAATAAGTTATCTCTATGGAAACAGTCCTTCCAACTACAATACAGCATGCCTGTACTAAAGTGGGCACAGCTGGTCATGCCTGATGTAATATGCTTTCAATTTACACAATGTGTACGCGGCCTTACCATTTCCACTTACAGTATTTTTAGCATAACAGACCAGAATCCAAAGAAATAAAACGCAAACCAGTCTAAGGTAATAATAGGAATGGAAATGTAGTTACTGGCTACTTTTCGGTCCATGACGATAAGGAATGTTTGTCCTTAGTGACATAACGCATCTTCTCCTTAGACTTAGATTTAACCCTTTAGCTCTAGTTTTTACCACCACGAACCAAGACAATTTTGAAGAATGTGTGCTTCATAGCTGTAAACTTTGTATATCCACTAGTGCATAATGACTTGGTTGCAAAGGTAAGAGTCTTTAAGGGGTTGAGGAAACCCTGTTGAATTACTTAAGTTATTGGCGGGCATTCTAAATTCTGGTTAGACTTAATTTCCCCTGTGGTGGCCCATGTTGTCAGATTTCTCCACAGATTACATCCTATTCCTGGGAGTAAACACAGAAGTTGATGGAGAGGTAAGTAGTAGAGAGGGAGTAGTAGGAATAGGTTGATGATTTATTGCACCATTCTGCTACATGAGCCACTTTAATCTTCTAGATACAGCAGAGTCACATGAGCTCTCTCACTCATAACATTGCTGTTATTTTTTAATCTTTTTTCAGCAGCCTCCTCCTTCCCATTCCCTCTCCATACACTTCTTTGTTAAAATTAACTTAGCCTGATAATTGGAGAAGGAAACATGTTTATTTAATTAAAAAATATTTTTTTAAAGTTTCTTATATTCACCTGTACTATTCATTTATGTAAAGTTGTTTTGTAATTTAATGGCGATACTTACACTTAAAAGGAATTTCCAAAGCAGACAATCCCTTTAAGGCACGTTGCACAATTCTTTATTCTAGTCAAGTGTTAGGAGTTTAAAAAGGTTTTTCATATGTCTTATAAGGGATTTGGAAGACGATTTGTTTGCAGCTTCCGCCTTCTCCGTCCTCGCTGTCTGTTTCAGGTCATGTGATAGTCAATTATCCGAGGTATTCACACTTACTTCTGTAGGAACATTTATGTCATGTGGAAATCCTGCTCAAAGTTCTTATGATATGTCATAGATATATCTGTGATCCTGGTCCTAAATATTACTAAAATCCCAAAAAAATCAGAAGATGGCTACCTTAAATTTTTTTCCAACTGGTAGGAGTAGGCTTTAAAGGTAACATGTCAATAGATATTATCAGATGAAACCACTGTCCTGTTGATCTTCTACTAGGTAGGGCCTTTCTAAACATACCACTGTCATTCTGCCATAACTGGGGCAGAATGGGTAGGATTCCAGACAAGACTGTTGGACCTTTTAACTTTTTATGACATTGACTCCACCCAATTGACTCTTGGTGAGAATTTTATACATAAATTGAGCCATAGGCTCCCTTTAATTGATCGAAAATGTTAAAATGTTAACTTTTTGCTTTACTTACCTGTTACATCCCATTTCTGACCCCACCACTCTGGTTGTGTGATCGTGGCACCTAAAGTGACATAACTGTGCAGAAAGCCATCGCACCACCAGCTTGCATGACAACATTACACTTTTTCCATATTTTCAGTAGTTTATGCAATTTTTTTAAAAAAATATTTTCGATTTGAAAGCACAAATTAAAAATTTGCTGTTAGGGTTTGTAATTTTCCATATATTTTTGCAACTGACAAATATAAACATATTGGAAGAGCAATTTATGTATAAGCAGATGGTTAATCCAATGACCCTTACCATAGCATAACTTTTCCAGACCCTAAATGACTAAAACTGTCCTCAAGCAACAGATGCTGAGATGCCAAGCTGAACTATAGGTCACCTCTCCTGTCTAACCAAACATACAAACACACTGGGAGAGCTCAAGAACCTGATGGAAGTGAGATGGCCTTCAGGAGATAATGGTGGTCATTTATAAAATCCAGGATAGAACAGAGATGGGACAGATGGATTTTTTCCTGAACTTTAATTATTTTCTTTCCCGTAAAGGACACATAAAAATGTCAAGCCGGGTCTGTGTGGCCTCTGTGATTCTTCGTAAAGGTCTCTTGTGCCTGTCCTACGCACATGGGAGATGTAGAGTGGCCGAGGGCAGGGTAAATAAATTTTAGGGTGGCAATTGACATCGAGAAAAATTTGCTTCATGAAAACACATTTATATACTAAAAACATTACAAACATCATAGCTATGACTTGTGGTTAATAGGCTCTTAATTCACGTAGCAAAGTTAGGCGGTAAGCTGCCGAGTCTTTCATCAATTTCACCTAAATAAGGATTGTCATCTACACTATGTAATGGAGTGGTTCCATAATATACAAATTCTAATTTTTCCTATATGTCATGTGGTATGATTTGAAAGTGTTTAGGACTGACGAAGATAGTCAAGCGCTGTACTCGGCAGTGTACATGCCTGATCCCTACTCCATTCAAACACATTGGGGATCGAAGACATGAGCCTTCTGGTGACTAGACATTTATCATCAATCCTGTGCAGGGATGTTTCTGTCATGAGGCAAAATGAGTCTCTCGCCTCAGGCAGCAGATTGTTGGGTGAAACCTTGCAAGATTTGTCTTGTAAGATATACCCACTGGTTTTATTCGGACTGACCATGCCTGAAACAGAACAGTTATTACCGTTAGAGATGAGCGAGTAGTACTCGATCGAGTAGGTATTCGATTGAATACTACGGTATTCGAAATACTCGTACTCGATCGAGTACCACTCGCTATTCGAATGTAAAAGTTTGATGCAGAACCAGCATTGATTGGCCGAATGCTATACAGTTGGCCAATCAACGCTGGTTCTTCTCCTACCTTTAGAAGTCTTCTCCGTGCAGCTTCCCCGCGGCGTCTTCCGGCTCTTCATTCACTCTGCCAGGCATCGGGCCTGGGCAGAGCCGACTGCGCATGTCCGCTTGTAGTGTGGGCATGCGCAGTCGGCTCTGCCCAGGCCCGATGCCTGGCAGAGTGAATTCAGAGCCGGAAGATGCCACGGGGACGCTGCAAGGAGAAGACTTATCGGAGGATCCAGCCCGACCCTCACTCGTGGACTTGGTAAGTATACTTTGATCGAACGTTGCCTACCCCTGAAACGAGCATTTTCCCCCCATAGACTATAATAGGGTTCGATATTCGATTTGAGTAGTCGAATATTGAGGGGCTACTCAAAACGAATATCGAACCTCGAACATTTTACTGTTCGCTCATCTCTAATTACCGTATATACTCGAGTATAAGCCGAGGCCTCTAATTTTACCACAAAAAACTGGGAAAACTTATTGACTCGAGTATAAGCCTTGGGGGGAAATGCAGCAGCTACTGGAAAATTGAAAAAATTAAAATGGTCAGAATTTTTGGGTGCAGTAGTTGCTGGGTGCTGGGAAAGGGGAGGGGGTGCTTTGGTTGTCTGTCTGCCCCTTCCCTGAGCTTGAGGACTGTTTTTTCTTCCCCCACTTGCAATTCAGTCTGGCTGAATATAGGGTATCTGCAGTGCTCCTATTAACCCCTTCCCGATGGAACAGGAGCACTGCAGATACCCTATATTCAGTAGACCGGGCACTTTCAGACACAGGGATACCTAATGTGTATGTGTTTCACAGTAATTTTCTACTTTTATATGTATTCTAGGGAAAGGAGGGATTTAGAACTTTATTTCTTTTTTAAATCTTTTTTTTTTTTTTTTTTTGCACTATTTAATGGGAGATTATATACATTGTTATTGGAGCTGGTCATAGACCCCCCCTCCCTAAGAAAAAATAAATGTTTTTTTTTTGCTGACTCGAGTATAAGCTGGGGCTTTTCAGCACAAAAACTGGGAAGAAAAATTTGGCTTATACTCGAGTATATACTGTATTATACTCTGTAATCTATCCTGTATTTCCCTGTACCCTCTGACTGAATGGGTTACGGTAGCGGACACAAGAGTGTCAGGGACAGGTGAGTATGTGTTTTTTTTATGTTACACCTGCCCTAAGCCCCTCTGGAGTTTGCCCAATTCTTATACCGTACAACCCTTTTTAAGCTGACCACTGAAGCTGGGTATATGTCTCTCACTTCTTTCAATTATTGGACATGTACAGGGGGCTCAGTGTCTTATCTTATTCAGAAGGATTTAACGCTGAGTAGTGCTCATGCACATTGGTAGTCAAGCTTAATTTTCTAACTACGGGAAAGAGGCACCATTTCGATTTTCGCCTCAGGCAACAGAAAAGCTACACTCGGTCCTGATCCTGTGCATAAGTGATAACTAGGTGTTGATTCTTTTAATTTCGAGGACTGCATGAAGTCTCATTCAACCAGGACGATGAATAAAATCAAATTAAATGAATCCTTTAGTCACCTTTTTAAGAAAGTTTCAACTCAAGGGAAGAGAAAGACCTCGTCCCCAGGCACTAGAGGCCATAGACCTTTCATTTTGCACTTATAGTCAAGATACACTCGGTGCTTGTTAATAAACTGCATCTGAGAAGAAATTGCAATTTTTTTTTGGCAATGGTATTGCTATGGTCTTTTGGTTATTGGTCTTTTTAGGCTATGGTCTTTTGGGTCTATTGCTATGATCATTCGGCCCTTGGTTTCAGCTTACTCCAACTACCAGAAGGGAGCTGAAATGGTCCAACATTGGCCAAATAATGAATCCACTCAATTTCCGTGTATTTTAGGTGCTTTCATTGTTATTCTTTGGTGGATGTGCCACTTTGTGAATAGTCGCTACTTTCAAACCGTGTATTAACCCCATAAAGTTCTCGCAGAATAAAAAAGGTCAATGTCTCCAAGTTCATATTCCAGTTCCTAAGAAATATAAAGAATCTGTAAGGAAAGACTTTAAATGACAAACTATAAAAGATAAGAATATTCTCCAGTTATAGTGGATAAGAAAGCAAATGAGAAGCCAAAAATGAGAAATCCAACTCAAGTGAGATGAACAGTGACCCATCATTTATACATCAGTGGATTCTGGATGTTGAGACTCACATTGATGGCTAACATAAAGGGACAAAGCACTTTCATTTTCGGCTCTATTCTGCCCAAACAGAGCTGAATAAAGTCAGAGGGGCACATTACTCAGCTCGGTGCTTCTACCCCTTTGTTTTAGCGGTTGGTGGCGTTCTCATCGATAAAACTTCTGACGTCATTTTTTTTTTAAATAAAAATTTTAGGTACCCTTTAAGAAAATTTGAATGTTTTCATGATTTACATTTTTTAATTGAGACTGAGTGTGCATAAGCAGTGACTTTTCCCCCGTGAACACAGAACAGGACCCTCACGTTGTTGGTGGGAGTCGTAGTTACCAAACCAATGTCAATATTTAAAGAGAACCTTTCACCATCTTCACCAACATCAAAGCTTTGCATCCTAAAATAGCTGTTGCCCCTCTGGTTTTGGAATCTTTTTCTGTAGCTTGTGTGGTTCTTGAGCAATAGTTACTAGAGATGAGCGAACACTAAAATGTCCGAGGTTCGAAATCCGATTCGAACAGCCTCACAATGTTCGGCTGTTCAAACGGATTTCGAACCCCATTATAGTCTATGGGGGGAAATGCTCGTTTCAGAGGTACGCTTAATTCAATAAAATTATACAAGTCCACCAGTGACGGTCGGGCTGGATTCCTCTTGAAGTCCTCTCTTGGCGCAGCGCCCCCGCGGCGTCTTCCGGCTGGAATTCACTCTGCCTAGGCATCGGGGACTAGGCAGAGCCGACTGCGCATGCGCGGTCGGCTCTGCCAGGCCCGACGTCTGACCAGAGCCGACTGCGCATGCGCGGGCATGCCCGCGCATGCGCAGTCGGCTCTGCCCAGGCCGGATGCCTAGGCAGAGTGAATTCCAGCCGGAAGACGCCGCGGGGACGCTGCACGGAAAAGACTTCTAAAGGTAAGAGAAGAACCAGCGTTGATTGGCAGAATGTATAGCATTCTGCCAATCAACGCTGGTTCTGCATTGAACCTTAAACTTCGAACAGCTAGTAGTGTTCGATCGAGTACGAGTATTTAGAATACCGTAGTATTCGATCGAACACCTACTCGATCAAACACTACTCGCTCATCTCTAATAGTTACTGTTCATATCTGCAACCAGTATGCTATTTAGGCTCTGCTATCAGGTGGGTGATGATGGACTGGACTAGATGATCTAAGACCACCCATCTAACAATAGAGAGCGTAATCGGCATATTGGGTGCTCAAATGACCAGTACCAATGGCTCAGGTACGTATGAGCTAGAAAAAAATTCCATCTGTACCACAATCAGTAGTGTGTCACCTATTGAAGGATACAAAGCACTGGTGTTGGTAAACATGGTTGAAGGGCCTCTTTAGTAACTTCCATAGAAAACCTTATCCAATGTGAGTAATGCAGGCACATTTTTACAGTGATCCCCCCAAGTGTTAGAGATGTTACCTAAATTAGCATTGAGCAATGTTAGTGTTCATATACGGTTACTGTTTACCCATAGCAACAAACTAAACTCTCATTAATTCTTGAACACTTCTCAAAATAATATAAACGGTATAAGCAAAGCCTGTTCATTGGATACCATGACCCTCCCCCCCCCAAAAAAAAAAAAAAATTAAATAAAAAATGACCAACTTAAAATGCAATAAGAAGGTCCTTAAATAACCTACCAGCAATGGGAAATGTCAGACATGAAGACCTACAAAGCTTCCTTTTCTTTATTGAGCCCTGTTTGAGATACAAATATTTGAAAACACGTGGCCACAGGTAGGTCATAAATCACCTTATGGCACATTCAAACAAAAGGACTTTACGTGCCGAATGGCTTAGAAAATAACCGATAATCTTTTGTCATGCTCAACAGTGCATAATGAGTTCAACCTGTGTCCATTGATAGAACGGATTTACTAGATGCCAATACTGGCTTCTCTTGACCTTGAAGAAACCATATTATCTCTCTGCTAGGCTTCAGACACTTACGTGAACATAGGCTGTATTCTTGAGACAGTCACTCAATGGGCCTCTGTTCCACTGGTACAGATCCGCATTCATTACCAGGTCTACATACAAATTAAATATTACTAAATTGCATCGGGGACTACAATGCTCCCTTCTTGTCTTGTTTTAAGCCCATACACACAAAGACCTAGCCATAATCACACGCTAAACCTTGTGTCCACACAGACACACTCAGAATGTGTACTTATTCAAAACATCAACACACAATGGTCACTGGAAAGTCTTATATTTTCTTGTGCTTTTTTTGTCAGTTTTTGCAAATTTTATGACCTTTATAATGAATGACTAAGCTCCTTTTAACCCCCTTGTACCAGACGAAGCACACTCTCGGAAATGTCACTGGTGACAGTAATAAGGCTTTTTAGGAGATAGTTGTACTGTTAGGTTATACTAGCAGTGAGTTATATAGGTACCCAGATTTTTTTTTTCTTTCTGAGTAGGTCATATACATTTACATTTGACACTTTTTGAAAAAAAAATATCCTTATACTACATTTTTTGTGTTCACTCTTTTATGTGACTTTTTCTTGTTTTGGGTCATCTCTTGATACATCAAAGTGTGAAATCCTCAACCGGTCTTCAATGTTCATAGAGAGGGGATTAAGTTGTTTTTTGATTTGTCGGATCGTGCGAATATGGCTTTGGCCGTGATCGTTTCTAGAGTTTTGTTGCCTTGGTGGAGCTATCACAGCTGGCACTGGTTGGGACACTTGCCCTACTGAGCTGCATCTTATGGGATGTTTTTCTCTTTCTCTTAATTTATCGTATTGGTTAGGTTCCAAACTTGACATGTTTCCTCTGCGTTCTTTTTTGGATTTAACCATCTGTGTTATTCAACGTAATAGCAAGATATTGCAGACCCAAGAATACAGACGTGGTTCGGAAAATTGACTTCTCAGAAAGAAGACATTGTACGTTATTTATGGGCCTTAGCTATTGAATGGGCAAATCCAACAGTTGAATTTCTAGCTGCAGAGCTTTGTTGTCTCATACGTGGAGCCATTGGGGAGTTGACTGCTGAATAAAGCAAGTTGGGCCTGTATTCTGCCCACCTCATTGCTGCTCATCTTCAGCCGGTGTCGTAGTAAGCAGCTAAACAGATCCAGTTTACGGGCACCTGGTGGTGATAAGAAATTCACTCGCTTTCTCAGCTCTTGCATTTCTAGCAGTGCAATTTCTCTGGACCCAGGTTGGTCTATTTGTTGCGCTAAGCCCCTGATGGCTTCTGGGTCAAAGGGTACACTGTAACCAAAAGCATGAAGACCATCAATACGAACGTACTCAGGATCTTCTAATTTGTCATCCAAAGTCTGTTTGTCAGTCCATTCTGCGGAATCTTCTTCACCTTCTTCTTCTTCCAACGGACTGCTTCTCATGTAAAAGTGGACAGTTTCAAAAAATGACCGCCAGCGGTGGCCCAATATCAAAGTCCAGTTCTGGCACCGGTCCCCTCCTTCCATGTCCCAAGTTTTCTCCCAACTTGGATAACCTTGTTCTCCAGCCGGCAGCAACCAGCTTTCAGAGTGACTCCCTCCAAAGGGATTTACATAAACGGTTACTTGAGGGTCTCTGGTGCCATTCCCGGCAAGACAGAGACGCATTGAAAGTCCTAGCAGTATATGTAGCTGCCTAGGCCAGTGTTTGTTGCTCTTGCAGGTCAGGAGCATACGCTTCCTTCCACCCATTTGAAACCACATGCCTAGTCGCAGATCTCCAGAGATAAAGAAAGCTGGAGCTCTCAAGCGTCCATCCCGTTTAAGAAGTAAGTACTTTACTTCTAAGTCTTGCAAAGTACCTTCTGTCCCAAGATAAGGTTCTGAGGACTCAGGCACTGAAGGCACACACAGGCCTTGAGCTGTTAATGTGTATCCAGGATTGCAACTGGCACACTGGGCTGGGTGAATTGTTGAGCAGAGGGAACACAAAAGGCCAGGTCCTTGGATGCATGGAATGTTTCCCTGGCAGTTGGGATGCTGGAGAGTACAGGTACAACTGTGAGAAGCCTCCAGAAATGTGCCAGGCACAAGTGATGCACTGCAATAGAGAAGGGATTGGATGTGGTGCCACCAATAAGAAATGGATCTAGAAGAAAGAAAAGAAAGTGTTAATAAAATGAAAGGTAAAATGACATTGCATTTGGTGTAGAAGATATTTTCACATGTGCACTGATAAGCTTCAATTTTGGGTGTTATAAATCAAACTTATTTCTACTCTCTGTAAATCATATTTTTGTAATGCCAAGGTAAATAACAAGATAGATTAGAGCTACAATCATTACAGCCATTTGTTCTTCGGGAGATGGAGAACATTTATTATATTAAAACAGGGATGGATACTTTGGAGAACATAATCTAGTAGAATAAAGAAGAAAAATTTTTGCTAACTACAGTATGTAACCAACAAGAAAACCTTCATAAATAACATAAAAAATAATCACATATATACAATATATATAGCAAAATACATGGAATTGAAAATGCTCCAAAATAGAAGATTTAATAGTTATTTTTTAATTTACACAAGGAAAAGGATGAACAAAAGAGTATTCTAAATATTTGGTGTGTCCATGGTTTGGAGGTGTCCTAGAAGAGATGAGATGGTTCTCACAGAGCCCCGATCTCATCACGATCCTGTCTGTCTTGTATTATATGAAAAGACAGAAGGAATGGAGCAAGCCTACATCCACAGAAGATCTGTGCTTAGTTTTCCAAGATGGTGGGAACAACATCCCTGCCGAGTTCCTTCAAAAACTGTCTGCAGTTTGAAAAACAGCCCATCTGTTAATGGGTCAAAACAATGGGGGAGACACAGAGCGAAAATATAATGTAGTATTTTGAGCAAATAAATAAATAGTAGTATTATAGTGTAATATAGCCTCATTGGCCTCTTACTTTCTGTGAGTAGTCACAACACCCAAACAGCCTTAAGTTAATATCCAATGATTACGGAGGCAGAACACTAGGTTACGTGTACCAATGTAGTCTATGACCCTCCAGGTGCAAACCCCATGGGGTGGAGGAAGACTCAGGACGATGTGCACACATTATCCAGAGTCTTCCTCCACCCCATGGGCTTTGCACCGGGAGGGTCATACACTATGTCTGTTAATGGGGTCATAATGGGGTTCGCCAGGTGTCCGTTGGGTTTCTGACGGTTTTATCCTGACTTTTCTCTCCAATTTTAGATGAAATCTGCAGCAAAGTCTCCTATGGAGACGCCAATGGAGATGTGAATCTAGCCCTAATGTGTTTTATTCCATTGTATGGGGATGCCTTTACTAGATATACAATGGATCCTTTTAAAACATTCTCTAAATTCCAGAATATACGGTAAAAGGATGCCACTGCTGCAAAAAGTCAGTCTTAGATATTTCTTCCTTCTTAGAGCGCTATCAGCTTTGAATGGCATCGTTGAAAAATTAGAGACCTGGTAACCTAACAGAAAGGGGGTGCTGAATGCTGAACCACTTAGTACAAAGAAGTTGCCAGTGCCCTGCTGACCCAACAACTACAGAGATCCAACCCTCCACTGGTATTAACAGACTAGTGAAAAGTACACCACCACTGGACTGGAAACGTGTCATGGAAACTTCTCTTAATTCTTCAGCATGCCATGACATTTTGGACAATTATCTAATTATATGTTTCTAAATTCTAACATGACTGTGCCCTGGAGGATGAAGTAAGGCCCATGAAGACATGGCTGAGTTGGTTTCATATATATAAAAAAAAAATAAACTGACTGGCCGAGGCAGAGCCCAGACCTCAACACCACTGAACACCTTTGGGCAGAACTAGAAAGGAGATAGTTAGCCAGGTTGCCCCATCTAAAATGATTGTTACCAATGATCCTCACCAAACACTCTCTTGGATGAATGACGAAATACACATATCATAATAGGAAAACTGAATTAAGAGGAACCTGTCACCAGGTTTGGAACCCCTAAACTACTATGCCCTATGGAAAATTACATGGTATATAGATGGAATTGATATTGTGATACACATTCACACTTGCATCTGTGTTTGGTAAGGATTGTCACCTTTGCCCTTCTTTATTTTTCATGTAGAAAAAAAATCATTTGTTGAGCCAGTAAAGGTCATTGATATCTATGATGGAGGTCACTGATGTTTAAGAAGAAGGTCATGTGCCTGACCCTGATTAAGCGCTTTGTCTGAGAAGTGTAAGCCAAGTACTCAGTAGATGCCATTCAGACTTCTCATCTGAGTGCTGGACACTATTCCGTATATGTGGTACATGCAGAATGGATGTACCACCCACAGATCAACCAGATGCTCATGTTGATCAGTCTCCAAAACTGGAAGCCCTACAATGTGCACACGAGCATCAGAACTGGACGCAAAGGAAGAAGGTGGTCTGATCTGATGAGTCCTATTTTACATCATGTAGTTGGCCACTTGTACTAGATGTACATCATGTACTCTAAATAGGGAAGAAATTGCACCAGAATTCACTCTAGAGGAAGCTCTGGACAAGGTTCTGTCAGAAAGTTTTGGGTCCTAGATGTTTATTTTGTTGTTACTTCGACAAGTAGCACATACCTACTGTAAACATTGCTGCAGACCAAGTAGACCTTCATGGTTACACTGCAAATATCACTCAAGAATATTTTGAGGAACAGAACAAAGATTGAAGCTGCTTGACTTAGCCTCCAAAGTCCCCAGACCTCAATCTGACTGAACATCTGTGGATATCCACAAAGGACACACCTCACAATTTATGGGAAATAAAAAATCTGCTAATATATTGGTTCCAGACAGCACAAGACTTATGGAGTCAATGCCAGACAGATATCGATGGAGACTATGCCAGATAGATATTGGTGGAGTCCATGCCAGATAGATATTGGTGGAGTCCATGCCAGATAGATATTGGTGGAGTCCATGCCAGACAGATATTGGTGGAGTCCTTGCCAGACAGATATTGGTCGACTCCATGCCTCAACAACTTAGACCAATTTTTGGGAAAAGGGGTATCCTACATAGTATTACATTGTTTTAAAGAGGTTCAAGACCCATGGGTAGTGGTTACTGATAACTTATCCACAGGATAGACCATCACAAGCATCAGATCGATAGGTCATCAATATCCATTACCTTGGGGTCTTGGACAACCCCTTTAATGTCATCGTAAATGGGTGTAGAGGGATTATTGGTTAGCAGAAGAACTGATTGGTCCATAAAATGTAGCTTAGTCTTAGCTGTTATATATGGACTAAAGCAAAGAAACTTCTAACACCATGGCTCAAAGACAAGTCAACCGATCCACGATCGTATAACACGCTGGTGTTATCAAAATATTAATTCCTGCCTATAATGCGTATATCTGGCTAGAATAATACACACGCCTGGGCTTATCATATTTTGAGCCTTAGGGTCTATAATTAAAGGGAAATTTAGTTAGTCCAGACGCTTACGCTGTTGAGGCCGGATGCCTGTGTCCAGTTTTCTCCTAACTCATAGCGAGCGCTTTATTCCTGAAAATTGTCGAGAAGACACACGGCTCTCGCCAAAGTGGATTTATGTGTTTACTCCAGTAATTAAAGTAGCTATGCCTCCTTAAAGGTCAGGTTTGAGATAAATATAGCAGCCTAACTAATTAAATATAACAATGTTAACAGGAAAGGTTGCATTTCATTTAATTTCTTTGCAAATAAGGTGCACGTTCAGTTTTTCAAAGCTGTCTAAGATGGAAAGGTTGAAAAGCATTTAGGTTATAGAGCTTAAAAAATGTCATCAATTATCGCACGTGGCTCGAGGTGGCTTCTCAATGGTGACATGTAATATATCCATGTAATATAAATAATACAATTTAAGGAAAATAAAGATTCCTAAGTTGAAGTGATTTAAAGGGGTTTCCCGAACTTGACCCTAAGGCAGGTCGCCAATCAGAAATCGGTGTAGGTCCGGTCCCTGAGGTTCAACTGTTTAAAGCAATTGCAGTACTTATCCAAATGTTGCAGCCTCTTCCAACATCCTGGGGTGTGAGTGTGAAATCCCTGATGATCTTTCATTCATAACCTATCCTAAGGAAGGGGAATCCATTATTTATCCTAGATAACCCCTTTAGGCTCAGGCCACACTTTGTGGAGAACCTGCATTTATTGTTGGGAACTTTGTTGATTTTTTTTTTTAGCCAAAGTCAATAGTAGCTTGAAAAGGAATGAGGAATATATTGGACTCCAGAGTATAAGAGGTGGAGGCCCAGGGGTGTAAAATATAACAAATAGTTATACTCACCTTCCCTCAACTCTTCTGGGCCTCTCTCTGGTTCTTCTTCTGTCCTCTTCCAATACTAAGGTTGACGTCATGCAAGAGGGTGCATGACATCATCCAGGAAGTTGGAAAAGGCCATAAGGGAACCAGAGCGAGTCCTGTAGGCTACAAGGAGGCACAGAAAGGTTGAGGGAAGGTGAGTGTTTGCTATTTTTTTACAACTCACCTGGACCTCCACCTTTTATACGATAGAGTCTGAAGAGACCTCAGAGTATAATAATTTCCATTTCAAGTTCAAGCTGAAACTAAATGGAGAGTTGACCTATCCAAACCTGAAATGAACGAAATCTTGAGAAATTCACCCGTCTCTAGTGCCATTGCTCTAAGCCAAATGGTGTCTCAACCAATAGTTATCCTTCCTGATTTACACATACCTGTACATGCTCAGTTTGTGTGCAAGGTTTACCAATGGGGAGACGACTAAAGGATTAGACGTTAAAATTCTGTGTGTTTAATCTTTACTTCTCCCAATATCATCTGCTGAGGAGGGTCAGGAGGGTCCCAGGCACATAATAATAGTCAGCTGACCCTGATAGAATCAATGGGTTTGTCAACAAGGGCGTAACTTAAAGGGGTACAGTTATTTTGTCTATTGCCAATATGAAGTGAATACTATAAATGGTATATTATGGTTAGGGGCCCAGGAGCTTCATGGTTAACATCACAAAAAATCTCAACATATCAAAACCTCGCATTCTTTATGCCATATGATACTCAAAAAGTCATAAAAAATCTGAGTTGTATGCAATCTTTGTAACATGGATGTAGGCAGTAGGAATGTCACCAATAAAACTAATTCCTTGCTTAAGTTCTGTAAATAGGATCTCTACAGGGTCAGGAGGTTAAACATTGACACAGAAGACACTGGTTTTTATCAGTTGAGGAAAGAAATTCCCCGGTGACCGCCATGTTCTCTCAACATCAATTCTAGAGCAATAAGGATTTCTAAAGCAGAGTTTTGGTGATATCATCTTCTAAGATTCAGGAGGATGACTAAGGGTGGGTGAAGGAAACTTTGCATTCCACCTTCAGAAAATAGAGCCCTTGGGGCAACACGGTGGCTCAGTGGTTATCCTTGCAGCGCTGAGGCCCTGGGTTCGAATCCCACCAGGAACAACATCTGCAAGGAGTTTGCATGGATTTCCTCCCATTCTACAAAAGACATACTGATAGGAAAATAAATGTACATTGTGATCCCTATAGGGGCTCACAATCTACATAAAAAAAAAAAAAAAAAAAAAAAAGAGCCCTTGAAGAGTTAAAAAAAACCACTGACATGGCAGATTATCTGTTTAGTTGGGCATATAGAAGAACTAAATTCACAAGAAGACATTTAAAGAGGACCACCTCCACCCACTCCAACTCTTTGCAACCACAGTTGGATTTTTCCTGTTTGTTTCAGCACCAAAGTTACATTCTAAACCAATTCTTATTTTTCCCCCCCACAAACAGCGCCATACTTGTCTACAGGCTGTGTCTGGTATTGCAGTTCAGCTCCATTCAGGTCAAAGTTGCATTGCCCGACATGAGTGGGCTGTTTAAGAAACCCTTTTCTTCTAAACTTATACAATCTTATCTTAAAGTATACTTTCTATGTATATGTTTAAAAAAAAAAAAAACATGCATTTTCTATTCCGACTCCAGCAATTCTCTATCTAGCTGTGCCAGCTCTTATTCTTCTGACCTTACATGTTTTGCTTTTATTCTACTCTGTGTTTTGCGGATTTTATTTCTTCTTCCGTGTCTTTATGGGTCTGTTCATTCCATTTTAAGCCTGATATTCTTTCTCCAATCTCCCAGGCTCAGTATCCATGAAAATACTAATAAAAAAGTAATATTTCTCCGACAGCTTTAAAGGGCATAAATTCGCCTCTTTTATCTTGTGCCACAGAACGCATGGAATTAGTGACCTCACTGGTGTCAGCATTTTCCACAAAAGCTCCCAGTTAAACATTCTAAGCTCAAAATCAACCCATGACTTTTACTGACACTGGAAAGATGACAGCAACAAATAGACAGCGACTTACTTGTATTATCCACAGTAACAGAGACTTAGCTGCACAAAATTTGCTGCCGTATCCTTTTCTAAAGAGTCATTAATGTTGTCTGAAGCCGACATCCTTCCATAAAGCCGCATATATATTCAAAGCGATCCTCTCGTATCAGTCTTACCCTGACATGGATACTTATACGTTGCGGGAACAAAAGTTATTCCTCTTATATGGTAACTAGTAAAGTTCTCTCCTACATGTTGTAGGCTCTATGGGTCATTATGGAGTAAAGGAATACTAGGAAAAGTTATACACTGTCTACCAATAAGTATTTGGACACCTGTGGTCCGAGCGGTACGAGCGGCAATTACAACCTCAACTCTCCAGGGCAAGTCCTCATATGACGGCTAGTGGTGTTTTATTCCATTCGACTTGGAGAAGACAGGTAAGTTCTTTCACCTTTTTTTTCCGGCTGCTGCACCCCTTAGTTCGGCGATCCAACTCAATAGGATTCAAGTCTGGGCTCTGGGCAGGCCAGTTCAGTCGGTTAACCTGATTGTCACTGTATCAAGCCATTGTAGACCTCGCTACATAACAGCTGGCGTTGTCATCCTGGAAGTAACATTGGTCTGGCCCATAGAACCGCCATAATGTAGGAAGCACACTGTTATCTAACATAGTGCAATAGGCGTCAGCGTTGAGTTTACCATGCACTGGGACCAAGGGTCCCAGTCCATACCAGGAGAAACACCCCCAGACCATAACTCCACCTCCACCTCCGCAGAACTTTAATGGGTGTCCAAATGCTTATTTCTAAATAGTGTATTCTATGGGACTCTCCAGTACCACCATATGACTTCAATTTCATAGACAAAATCTGCCCCACCGCCCCCCGTGTGAACTAGCCCTTAGAGTATGTTCACACAGAGGTTTTTTTTGCAGGCTAAAAAAATCTCTTTCAGGAATTAAGAAAAGGAATGATGCCATTTATGTTGCATTTTTTATGATGGTTTTTGTTGCCTTTTTTTTTTTGCTCCAGTACACTATATGGACCTGGAAACTTCCCTTTTAAAAAATGCTTGAGGATTTAAGGCTAGGGCCAGACATTGTGGAAACACAGCTTTTTTTTGTTGTGGTTTTTGAGCCAAGGCTAGGACTAGATTGAGCAGAAGTTAGAAGTATAAGAACTTTCTATATATTTCCGATTCCATTTGTAGCCATTCTTGGCTTTGGCTCGAAAAAAAAAAAAAAAAGCAACAAAATCTGCAACTATTTTACATTTACAATAGTTTTCCCCATTGTAGGCTCTATCTGTATCTAGCTTTTTCCCTGAGCTGGTTAGTGGAGACTAGCTACCATATATGGCACACAGTAAGTAGAGGAGAATCTGCTCCACACAGTAAGTAGAGGAGAATCTGCTCCACACAGTAAGTAGAGGAGTATCTGCTCCACACAGTAAGTAGAGGAGTATCTGCTCCACACAGTAAGTAGAGGAAAATCTGCTCCACACAGTAAGTAGATGAAAATCTGCTCCACACAGTAAGTAGAGGAGAATCTTTTCCATAACTGGCTATCTGTTACTCAGAATCATCAGGATCAAGCAGACTATATATTGTATTATGATGGAGAACTCTAGGGATTGGGGGAAAGAATAGGAATAAGGAATACTGAGCTTTCAAGACTCAGGCCACGTAACCATATGTACTATCTACTCCCACGGCCAAATCAATCTGAACAGGGAATAATAGACTATATTCAACTATGTTCAGAACAAATAGAGACAAGACATTAGATGTAGAGTTATATAATGTGGATAAAGTAATTCTATGAAACATCATGATATACATGAGGACATTGTGATTATTATTTATGACTACTACAGCGCCATTAATGTCAAGGATAGGAACAACAATGGCAAATTCAGCAGGAACCAAGGAGAGAAAAGAATCCAAGGTCCACACCATCGGCATATTCTCAGGAGCTGAATAGACACATTAATGGGGCTCTTCTATCCTCTCGTGTTCCACTCATCATCACAATTGTACTTATCACACAATCACCTCCTCTGTCTTGAACCACTTAGTACATTGCTCTAATAGAAGCAATTGAGATAAATCAGACTAAAGGCATCAAAAAATCAGACAAACAATTTTCAAGATATTTTGCTATGACTGGAAAGATCTCCAACACGATGGCATGTTGTTCTATTATTTCATATAGTCATTGCATTTCTACCTCACGCAAGAAGTGATTTTTTAAATGCTGGAAAAGAAGGAATAACTGAGAACTGATTTCCTACACAGTGCTGTGCAAAAGTTTTAGGCAGATGTGAGAAAATGCTACAAAGTATGAACACTTTCAAAAATAGAAGCGTTAATAAGGTTTAAAGAGAAGTTAATAGAAATCTAAGTCTCTAAATTCCATTAATATTTGGTGTGACCTTTGCCCTTTGCCCTCCATCAATTCTTCTCGTCAGGGAGGTTGCTCCTGCCGCCATCTTGGAGAACTTCTGTGGATGTAGGCTTGCTCCAATCCTTCTATCTCTTCATGTCATCCAAGACAGACTGGATGATGTTGAGATCAGTACACTGTGGGGGCCGTATCATCACTTCCAGGACTCCTCCTCTGAAGGGCAAAGTTCACTCCAAGTATTGATGGGATTTATTTATTTATTTTATTCATTCACTTTGCATAAATGAGAAAAATAAACTATTTTTGAAAACATTCTTACTTTAAAGCATTTTGTTACACCAACCTAAAAACCCTAGATATTTGTCTTCTGGGGCACCATATTAGCACGTCCTTATCTTGGGCCCAATCTTCTTCATGTAGAATAGGTTACATTAGCGTCATAGAAAAGTTAAGTGATCACATATGGTGAGTAGGGTTGAGCCGATCTTGACTTTTCAGGATCGATTTTAAAATCCGATTTCCAATCATTTTTCATTCGAACCCGATCTCGATCCCAATTCCAATCCCAATGCAAGTCAATGGGATTTTTTTTTTATTAATCGGAGATCCTATTCACTATACAGCATGGAATCTAACAATTGGTAGAATCCACACTGTATAGTGAATCACTAAAGTAGCCAGAGCATTTTTTTTTTTAATCCTCTGGCTACTTAGTCCCCCCTGGTGTCCACTTACCTCCAGAGATAGCTGCTCCGGTGCCCGGTGCCTTCCTTCTTCTTTGCCTCGCTGCCGCTCCATGCTGCTCTTCTCCCTTCGCTGCCCCCTCCCTGCCAGTTTAGGAGAGTGTGGGCAGGTTAGGAGAGTGTGGGCGGGTACTGGGAGGGGAGACGTCACCCTGTGAAGGCTAAGCAAAGCATTGTGGGAAAAGATCACCGATCTCGATCCCACATAAAAAGATCGTGTTCAGAATTCCGATGGCGATCGTGAAATTTTCTTGATCGCCGATCGGAATCCGATCTTTTCCGAACACGATCGCTCAACCCTAATGGTGAGTACTTTTTCTTAAAGTGTCTTGTCTTCATTTTTTTGTTTTGCAAGGGGTAAAAATTCACTTTCCACCTCCATCTGCCAACCAGTCTATTTGACTCGCCCATGAGCAGTCGCACATACAAGTTAACAAGACCAGCAGGGACCATAGAACCAGCTGAGCTGGTGGAAATTTACTAAATTAATATTTCATTTTTTTTTTTACTATTTTAATAGAAATGCCAAAAAACCCTTTAAGGTTCCTTTATATTTTTATATATATTTTCTTAAATTCTCTATCCCCCCCCTTCAATCTAAAATGACCCCAAAAAATATAGTAGAGCGTTAAATCTAAGATATATGTATACTGTTTTTGTGATATGTGCTTTAGTATACTGTAGGATTGGTACTTATTGATTTCACATCTAATCTGATTCATGAATCTCCTGGTCAGGACACCATTGTGTTTACGATACCATTAAGATAGGCATGGCGAAGAGGAGCGAATAATGAGGCTGTGAGCCATAAAGTAACCCTTTACTTATCTCCAAAAGTCAGCCCAGCCTACACGATGTGACTGCTTTATACGCTAAGATCAATGTTAGCTTCTAATATAATCTCTCGAGGACGTCCGGCTTCATGCAGACTCTTACTTTTTAGTGCTCTGTTGAACAAGAAGTTTTAATTAGGTGCGAGCAATTCTAGAGGGGTTGTCTCATTTAAGTAAATCTAAGGGGTCAGAGTTTTGACCCATGTGTTGTCAGACCATGCCAGGCCACAGGACAGGATAGTCAACCATAGAGCAAAGGTTAATTTTTCTTGAACTACTACTCGCCGGTGTCGTAATGAAGAACTTTTGCAGTGCATTAAATGGACTAGCCATTCTATTACAGTGTAGGCTTTGGGTCACTTCTACTTACAATAAGTCCATTAGGCGGTCCGGACATACAATGCACAATTCACAATGTCCTGTGTTTTATCTTATTTTCTCTCCTGACTTGTCTGTAGATACCTATACAGTCTTATGAAAAAGTTTGGGCACCCCTATTAATCTTAATCATTTTTAGTTCTAAATATTTTGGTGTTTGCAACAGCCATTTCAGTTTGATATATCTAATAACTGATGGACACAGTAATATTTCAGGATTGAAATGAGGTTTATTGTACTAACAGAAAATGCGCAATATGCATTAAACCAAAATTTGACCGGTGCAAAAATATGGGCACCTCAACAGAAAAGTGACATTAATATTTAGTACATCCTCCTTTTGCAAAGATAACAGCCTCTAGTCGCTTCCTGTAGCTTTTAATCAGTTCCTGGATCCTGGATGAAGGTATTTTGGACCATTTCTTTCTACAAAACAATTCAAGTTCAGTTAAGTTTGATGGTCGCCGAACATGGACAGCCCGCTCTCAAATGATCTGAAAACAAAGATTGTTCAACATAGTTGTTCAGGGGAAGGATACAAAACGTTGTCTCAGAGATTTAACCTGTCAGTTTCCACTGTGAGGAACATAGTAAGGAAATGGAAGACCACAGGGACAGTTCTTGTTAAGCCCAGAAGTGGCAGGCCAAGAAAAATATCAGAAAGGCAGAGAAGAAGAATGGTGAGAACAGTCAAGGACAATCCACAGACCACCTCCAAAGAGCTGCAGCATCATCTTGCTGCAGATGGTGTCACTGTGCATCGGTCAACTATACAGCGCACTTTGCACAAATAGAAGCTGTATGGGAGAGTGATGAGAAAGAAGCCGTTTCTGCACGTACGCCACAAATAGAGTTGCCTGAGGTATGAAAAAGCACATTTGGACAAGGCAGCTTCATTTTGGAAACAAAAATTGAGTTGTTTGGTTATAAAAAAAGGCGTTATGCATGGCGTCCAAAAAGAAACAGCATTCCAAGAAAAATACATGCTACCCACTGTAAAATTTGGTGGATGTTCCATCATGCTTTGGGGCTGTGTGGCCAATGCCGGCATCGGGAATCTTGTTAAAGTTGAGAGTCGCATGGATTCCACTCAGTATCAGCAGATTCTTGAGAATAATGTTCAAGAATCAGTGACGAAGTTGAAGTTACGCCGGGGATGGATATTTCAGCAAGACAATGATCCAAAACACCGCTCCAAATCCTCAGGCATTCATGCAGAGGAACAATTACAATGTTCTGGAATGGCCATCCCAGTCCCCAGACCTGAATATCATTGAACATCTGTGGGATGATTTGAAGCGGGCTGTCCATGCTCGGTGACCATCAAACTTAACTGAACTTGAATTGTTTGTCCAAAATACCTTTATCCAGAATCCAGGAACTGATTAAAAGCTACAGGAAGCGACTAGAGGCTGTTACCTTTGCAAAAGGAGGATCTACTAAATATTAATGTCACTTTTCTGTTGAGGTGCCCATACTTTTGCACCGGTCAAATTTTGGTTTAATGCATATTGCACATTTTCTGTTAGTACAATAAACCTCATTTCAATCCTGAAATATTACTGTGTCCATCAGTTATTAGATATATCAAACTGAAATGGCTGTTGCAAATACCAAAATATTTAGAACTAAAAATGATTAAGATTAATAGGGGTGCCCAAACTTTTTCATAGGACTGTAAGTAGATACTTCTAGAGATGAGCGAGTAGTGTTCGATTGAGTAGGTGTTCGATAGAATACTACGGTATTCGAAATACTCGAACTCGATCGAATGCTATACATTCTGCCAATCAACGCTGGTTCTTCTCTCACCTTTAGAAGTCTTCTCCGTGCCGTGTCCCCGCGGCGTCTTCCGGCTGGAATTCACTCTGCCTAGGCATCCGGCCTAGGCAGAGCCGACTGCACATGCGCGGGCATGCCCTTGCATGCGCAGTCGGCTCTGCTCAGGCGTCGGGCATGCATATTCATTATATATACTAAGATAGAATACATGTAGTAAAAATACAACGCGATTATCATCTATAATCAGTCCGCCATCTCCGAGGGCTCGTACCGCAGCTCTATAATGATGCACTAGGCTGACTCACAAAGATCAAACGTAACATGTGCCCATCTGTACGAAGTCAATGACATCTGTCTCTTTGCAATGAATTGACTTCATTGCCTACACTCTCGTGAATGCACCGGATGAGTGCGCTTTTAAGCATTTCTTGTTCCCAGAATTCACTTGTTGTCTTGCTCCGTTTAAGCTATTTACCGGCTCCTCTTTAAAGGTGAGGGTGATTACATAATTAAGCTGTAATTAAACCTGTATCTAATTGTGTCTGCCACGATGATGTATCCCATACAGTAGGGGCGTCTCGGGGGAAATGCCTCCCTCTTAGAAAGGTCAAAGGGATTTCTGTTTTTCTCAAAAAAAGCATTCGAAGAGCAATTAAGTGCCGAAAAAATACATTGAAGAGCGTCTAACCTACAATATGCTGTGCTTAACGGAATGTGTCGTAGAGTGAACATATGCTTAATGGATCAGCAAAAAGGTGAGACGGTGTTGTTTGCAGCTGCCGGCCCAAAATACGTCGACATGGCTGCTGTAGGAAATGGAGCCTGGATTTTGTTGCTTTCAGTGTTGTACCTGTGTGTTCTGTGTAAAAGCCATTCCATTTAATAAAAAAATAAAAAAAATTCTAATTATACGTGTTCCAAGGAAAGGTCACCGACGAAAACCAACTTTCCAGTACCTGCTACTATTACAGCACTTAGTACTTTGTGGTAACAGGGAACAGTTACTTTGAAAGTCGTTCTAACAACTGCTTTAACAACTCTAAATTGAGACGTGGGAGTCTCTTCTTATTTCGGTTCCATTACTCTTGTGTTTCTTTTTTTTCCTTTTTTTTTTCTCTTTTTTTGCCATTTCATGTTGCATTTACGCCCCGCTCCTCTTCTTGTCCAGTTTTTATTGCAGTGATTTTGGTGCAGACATATACAGTGCTCATTTCAGACCCATAATGGTATCCTGCGCAACATGATGTACAGGGATCGTTCACCAGAGCTAGATCTGCAATACAGATTTGATGCCTTTTTGGCCCACATATACTGCTGTACCTGATACTGTTGTAGTATATCAGTGTAAAAGGGGTAAATGAAAAGTCTTAAAGGGAATGTGTTACCATGAGCATGCATTATAATCTGCAGGCATCATGTTATAGGTCAGGAGGAGCTGAGGAGTGGCAGCCCCATTAGCCAAAGACCAAAGCATCTACAAAGAAAGAATCTAGAAGACCCTTCTCTTCCATGCATTACATGGTAAGACCACTGAATTCATTGCCACCATGTAATGCTTCATTTCACCTGTGGTGGTGCTACAGGGGAACTTAAAGAGGACCTTTCACCATCTGGGGCACATGCGGTTTAATACACCGCTAGAAAGGCGACAGCGCGCTGAATTCAAATCGGCTTTCATGTTCTGTGCCCCCGGTGCAGAGCTATCGGTGACAGTACCGTAGCTCTTCACTGTCAGAAGGGCGTTTCTGACAGTAAGTCAGGAACGCCCTTCCTCACAGCAGCGTCTATAGCGCTGTACTGAGAGAGTGGTGAGGAAAGCCCTCCCCCTCCTCCCCCTCCTTCCTCAGCGTCATTCATGGGCCGCAAGTAACGTCCCCTCTCACAATACAGCAGTATAGACGTTACTGTAAGGAAGGGCGTTCCTGACTGACTGTCAGAAACGCCCTTCTGACAGTGAAGAGCTACGGTACCAGTACCAATAGCTCTTCACCGGGGGCACAGAACGGGAAAGCCAGTAAGCAGATGAATTCAGCGCACTGTGGCTTTCTAGCGCTGTACTAAACCGCATGTGCCCCAGATGGTGAAAGGTCCTCTTTAAGAAGATATGGTACTGGTATTAATGTTAGCTCTTTTATAAACAGGACTGACTGCATCCAGAAGTTTATTTTTCAGTTCCTGGTCCTCAATGCAATTCTATACTAGGTCCTTCCACTAGAGGTGAGCAAACCAATTCCAATTTAACATGAACCGGAAGTGACATATTACACTCTGGGGTTTATGTAGATGCTTTATCGTAAGCATCATGATGTCGGTGAACCCCATGTGACCAGTGAAACCCAATCACGAGCCTCAGCAGTGACACCAGTGGGCATGACGTCATCCAGGAGGCGAAAGAGGAACTCGGGGAGCACCAGATGCCCCAAAAAGTGAGGGAAACTGAGTATAACTATTGGTTATGTTTCTACTTCTCCCATGGACCGCCACTTATTATACTCTAGGGTCTGAAGAGACCCCAGATGAGGATAATTTCACTTTCATCAGAAAAATGTTTTGGGCCAAACCACCCAAACCTGGAACAAAACGAATCTTCAGAGGTTTGGCCATCTCTACTCTCCAGCTACCACGTGACTCTTATAATTCTACTATCTTTCTATAAGGCAGAGGGGTACTTGGGTTCCCTTAAACACCAGGGCCTTCTGCACCCCTCATAGTTACACCCCTAACTCCATCACTTTGTAAGAAATCCCGGGCCAACAGATTTGATACTTCTACATGAATCCCTATGGAAGCAAAATGGCGGTGCTGCTCACTAGCTCATACTACTGACTTTCCAGTGTTCTCAAAAATAGGTTAATGGGATTTTTTTTGGTTTCCACACGCCTTAATCCCTGCCTTGATAAATTACACGTTGGGCACATCTGCAATGCAATTTTGTACATTTATTTTATAATAGGCGCTATAGATTGGCGAAACCTAGAAACATACTGAAATAAAGGAGATAAAACGTGTTCCCAAATGATCTGCTCCCAGTACAATGTATAAATCTAATTTACTGTAAAGAAACATCTTTATAGGACCCGGGACTCCCTGGCCATTAATAAAAGCCTTGGATTAGTCAGTCTTGGCTTTGCTGAGTTATTACTGGTCGGGTTCTATTATAAGAGCTATATTAGTATCCTTGGCTCATTTAGTTTTAATTATTACTTTTTTAATTTAAATGTTAACATGTACTTTAATATAATAAAATGTTATATACGCCAAGACGATTAATTCTGCGCCGCCGACAATCCAAGCAATGGATGAGGTTAACGGTACAGGTAAAGATGTTAAGGTTGCTGTAATTACTCCAGAAAAACATTATGGGAACGGAAATGTAACCTTGTTATCTGTAAATCACTAACGAATAAATCGCCATTTCTAGGAACAATACACCGAGGCTGAATATTAGCTGCTGTAATACAGCTGCAACGCCGATGCAACCCGCGTGGGTCCGGAGCTGAATTCAGATTGTTAGGAAGTTCTATGGTGACCTAAGTTCAGTGCAGCCATAGGGGTCCAAGTCTGTAACGCTAAAATGTGACAGTATAACATCTGGTGTAAGCTGAACATAGAGTAAATGTAGCAGAACTGCTGTCAGTTTGCCAAGGATAGTCTACTATAGAGAGATAGATAGATAGATAGATAGATAGATAGATAGATAGATAGATAGATAGATAGATAGATAGACTGTATTGTTATAAAGTTGGGGGACTTCTCTTTTGGTTGAGTACAATAAAGGCATAAGAAGTGATATAGGATAACATTGCCTCTATTGCCATCTGTTGTAAGGCGCCAATCCTATGGGGATTCATGAACTTGACCACTTTGCAGTCCAAGAGTATTCCATTTTTTTAACACTTAAGGCACTCGGATAGCACTTGGAGGACAACCAAGTGCTGTCCATTTTTTACCGTTCCATTGATTTTAATTGGTGGCTCATATCTGTAAAAAAGGATCTAATAAAATAATCGGAGCACATATCCAAATTGCAGATTCAGTTGAGTGCATGAAGTCCACGTCTTTCCCTTGCAACAGGCTTTAATGTAAGCTAAGCCATAAACTTATCTGCAGACCACTGTTCCAGGATAACTGCCCTTCATCAGTGCTGAGCAGAGGACTGGCTGGGTAAAAGGTCTTTGTGGGCACATGGGTGTATAAACATGGCAGCCAATGGAGACATCAATGCATAGGTGAATACAGGCTTACTCATATGAAATAGACTCCCCTTGACATCCGGATTATTATATGGAGTACTGAAAGTATCTGCACTCAGACTCCTCTGCTGATAACACAACTCATGTAACTGACCCTGCCCTACTCTATGCACAAGCAACAGGAGAAGAGCAGAGTTGGTGACATGACTGAGAGCTAGAACACTTGCAACTTGAGTACATTTATAATACTGCTTATCTAATACAGTGAATACCCCATGGCAACTTTTATATAACCTCTCAAAGTCGTAACTTGAGTTGGTGCAGAGAGTGCAGTCGCACTGGGGCCCAGGAGCATTCGGGGTCCATAAGCACTGGCATCAGTATTGAGATTGCAGCTTCCATCTGGTCCATAAACCAAGGAGACCCACAGATTACCCCTAACCACACTAAGGTGGATTAACTCCTTAGCACCCGTAACCATCACTATCAAGAATCCATAGGGATGAGGTAGGGAGCCCACAAGAGATTGCATTGGTTCCAACAAGACTTTAGTTACACCACTGTAACCTCGTTAATATATCTAGTTAAAGATTTTAATATATTACCGCATATTATGCACTGAATGTGATCCATCCTATAACCCAGGTTATTATCAATGGAGAGAAGAAAATCCTTTCTGCACATAATCTTGAGCTACTGTATAAAGGAAAGGACACAGACAAAAAGGTTTATACATGTGTACAAGTACTGACCTCTCCCGCAGTAATGTGTACTGAGGCTGGCGGAGGCAGTGTTTGCTCAGGTTAATCAGACGTCGCATTTGGCGTTGAGACTTGGTCAGGAGTTGCTTGAATCCCGCTCGTAGCTGTTCATAGCGCCGGGTGAGGTGGAGGTCTGCGTTCCAAAGTCTTGAAATAGTTGAGATGTTGAGAAAACGGTCTGTTGGCAAACTCTTCAGAAATGCCCGGAACTCTGCTGCGAAAACAACAAATATTTATAGATGTGTTAAAAGGGGTTTTAGTAGTTTAAACATGATTGGTGTGTGGGGGGGTGGGGGGCTGCAAATGGTCGATAAATAGTTGATCCCCCATCGATGCAGGTGCTCAGGTCTCTGCTGTACTCCACTACCCACAACCAATATTGACATGACCCACTCTGTCAAACATTTGCAAGGCAGGTTAGGGGCTCAATATACACTTCTGAGCCCCAGTGCAACATCTGTAATAGGGTTTCGCCTTACCATGTGCTATCTATAACACTTGCGGTTTCTTGTCTTGTAGAGAGGCCGTTGGACCCTCTAAGAATCGAGGGCCCAGTAGTCATTGCTACCTCTGCACCCCTCCAGTTATAACCTTGGCTTTGACCATTGATTGTCTGAATGGAATTCTCAGCCACTTCCTATGATGTTCGATTGGGTGCAGGGAGTGGTGCACAGCTGGAAAACAGGCACCGTCGGAACAGCAGTGGTGGGGGGTCAGCGGGGATCAGTATACGTTATTTTACTTTTATCATTTGCCATTTGCAGCAATTTTAAACAACTGGAAATAAATTCAAAGTACATGTTCAACCATCACATACAGATCAAATGTCTCATGGTGGCAAATACTATTGAAATTGAAGTTGATCGCATGCGCATGGCTTCAGAAAATGTTGACAGCCACCAGTTATTGACAGGAGAAGCCGCAGAAGGTCATGGATTTCATTGGAATGTAGTAAAAGATGGACCAGTCTGGGTTGACACATGTCTACGTTAATGGAACCACTCTTGTTCATAGAGGAAGTGTCCATCATACGAATCTGATTCTATAACCTTATGGGGTGCATGTAAAGGATAAAATAATCCAAATTAATTGGGGTTAGTCAACTTTTTGACAAGAGTGTGGATCTGAATGAAAAAAAAACACACACCCTTTTTATGTCACTCTCTAACTCTATGGTGGTCCAAAAGACCAGTTTTGGCTCCAAAGAACCAATATTCTCAGCTCTACCACCTCCGAATTTGCCTCATAGATGATCTTTCGTAAAAATAAAGGGGTCTTCCAAAATATATATTGATGACTTATCTTGATGAACTGATGCGACTTTACCATTTCACTAATGCCCGTGACGTTATCACGAGTTCCTTGGGAATGCCATGGCCTGGTAGCATGGGTCCTTGGTATAGGTCATCAATATATAAGTCCCAGAAATCACATTTAAGTAAAATGACAAAATCCCCACAGAACTTCACATTCATTAGGACTGGTGTTCCCGCTGTCTCTCTGTGTAGATTCTTACAGTCCTCTCGCTGCCCTGGCTTATGATGACAGACAGCAAGATTAGCAGGTTGGTATCGACTAATGAAAGGGAATGGTTAGTTTAGCTGAAATAACAAGGGACTGAACAGATGGGTTTTACCGTTCTGTGTAGTTCTTTATTGTAGAAGATTTCTTCTGCTGCTTTTAGTATACATATCACTTGAGCATGTGTCACCGCCACTGTGGGAGCTTAAGAAACATAAGAACCTACAGTACATGTGTCACCGCCATTGTGTCTACTTAACAAGTGTGGGGGTTCAGGTCTAGACTTTGGCATCATGGATACCATGCAACCACCAACTAGGAATTATGCATCTATGTGCGGGTTCACATCTGCGCCCAGTCTCTGCTTTAGCCAATTCAGTGGGTTTCTGTCTTCTGCCCCAAGAAATTGGACAGGGGATGGAAACTCACTTGATTGGGTTTGCAAAGTGACTGCCCATGTGCGTTTTCTGCCTGTCCGTAGCAAAACCGCTTTTTTCTAGTCGGACAAGCAGGACTCGGGGCAGAAGACGGAAACCCGCCGGATTGCGCATATCGGACACTGGGCGCAGATGTGAACCCGTCCTATCTCGTTCCATTCTCATAAGGCCAGTACGTCAATTACCCTATTCAGGATCCTTAGTCCTTTACTGAACCAACGTCACCCCAAAATATTGTACCAATATCACATACTTCCAAAACTCAGCCTGTTTACCTCCATCTTCTACTAGTTAAAACTGGTCAGAAACTAATTCTCCAATTTAGCTAAGGGCTCCAATTTCTCATGAAACCAATTTAATACAATAATAAGACAAGCTATTAAAAAGCTGCAATTCACAACATAGCCACTGGGTGGCCACACAGGCACACATATAGGATAGACATCTTGTGACAGGACATCGAATAATCATGTTGTTTTGAAAAACCTGTAATCTTGTAACAGATCTGGAGACGTACATCCATGAGGACAACCAGGAAGGAGGCAACTGCCGAAGTGGCCAATATCAATTCAATATTCCTGAACATATTCATTTTCCCTGGACCACCAGGACCAATGCACTAACCTCTTGGGCTTAGAAGAATGACAGTAGCTATAGCATTTTATCTTTCAATATTCAAAATGAAAGGCAAAATGCACATATGTGATAGAAATATTAATAAAGCTAGCTATGGTACCAAAGTTTTAGGCAGGTGTGTAAAATGCTAAAAAATAAGAATTCTAAAAATAGAAGGGTTAATAGTTTATTTTTTGTCAATGAACAAAATTAAGTGAATAAAAGAGATGTAAATCCCATCAATATTCAGTGTGACCTTTGCTCTTTGGAGGAGGAGTCCTGGAAGTGATGGTCCGGCCCCCGCAGAGCCCTGATCTCATCATCACCCAGTCTGTCTGGGATGACATGACGAGACAGATGGATTGTAGCAAGCAACATCCACAGAAGATCTGTGCTTAGTTCTCCAAGATGGCGGGAACAACCTCCCTGCCGAGTTCCTTCAAAAACTCTCTGCAAGTACCGAGAAGAACTGATGGAAGGCGAAGAACAGTAACATCACAGCAATTTTTTATCAGTACTATAACTCCATAAACTTCGCTATGAGATTGTGAGCCCCATTGGATAGAGGGACTGATGTGAATAATGACGGTGCGCAGAACCGGAGAATATGTTGGTGCTATACGAGCAATGGGGAAAAAAAATAACCTCAGTGTTTTCCAAGGGTCAAATGCATGTCTTGTAACATAAGGGTTAAAAAGATTGCGGCGGAAGGTTAATAATAACAATGTGTTCCCTGGATGTTTCCAAGCAATAACAATCCTGGCACAAGTATGGCTCTGGTGTCTTGCTATAGAAGTCTTAGGCTCCTCGGGGTAACATCATAGAGACGCTACTTTTTAATAAGGCAGTGGTCACGTCTCTTCTTAAAGGAGAACCCTGGGGGGACATCACAGTAAATTGTCCTCCCGCGACTGTTTAAATAAGTTTCCCCAGGAAACAGACTGGTCACCTTCACAATGTCTGCAGGCGGGCAGGAGATATGAGAAGACTTGGTTGTAGCCACTTAAGACGCTCTCGTCACAGTGTCCCAAACAGCATCTCGGCGTCTATTAGTCCGAGGCCTCTCTCGCACTGTAGCTGTCAGCTGTCTCCTCGGCATCCCTACAATTTGAGGCACATCAGCATGCTACTGTTGCTGTAGCAACAACTTCCATATTATTAACGGGACAGATGCTAAATGCAGAACCTGTCAGATGCTCTGGGCCCTTTTGCTGAACAACAAGAATCACTGCAGGAGATAGGTTATCCCTGGAGAGTCTCACAGACATAATGCAAACATCTTTAAAAGGAAATAATGTAAATCCAAATTGCTTAGCTCCCGATTTAAAGGATTTCTTTCAAGGACAAATTCCAAAGTAAAACTCTGCTCAGCTATTGACAACCACTACGGTAGCTTAAAGGGACAATTCCTACTAGTCAGCAAGGTCCCGTGACAATAAAATGATTGCAACGTGTTCCCTGCTGTAGGAAGCAGTGCTGCACCTCCCATGAGGCGACCTGAAGCGACCGCTTCAGGCGGCGCTATGCCAGGGCCTCGGAAGGGCGGCATTTTTGCTGACCTAAGCCAGTCCAGGACAAGCTGTCCTGGACTGGCTTAGCGTCACCGTGTCTGCAGCCCAACACGGGAAGCGAGCGGTGTATTGGGGCGGCCCTGCTGGACGCAGCGCTGCTCCAGCGGCCGCCCCTCACACTCAGGCAGAGAGCAGGTCCTCTCCCTGCCTGCTCTCTGCCTGCGAACGCCACTCGCTCCGCTCGGCCACGCCCCTTTCCACTCGACCCGCCCCTTTCAGCACAGACCCACCCCTTTCTTGTGACTCCGCCCCCTCAGCTCCGCCCCTCCTCGGGGGGGGGGGGCGGCTTTCTGACGCCGCTTCAGGCGGCAGAAAGCCCAGGTTCACCCCTGGTAGGAAGTTCAGTTTGTCGCAACGTGTCCCACTGCTGTAACTGTTCAATTTGTCTGCAGCGCCACCACAGGGTAAAAGAGGCATTGCACTCTGTGTGTTACATCAATGTGTTGTGTAATGTGGGACAGGACAGGTTTGAGAGAGACTCTAAGTAACCACTCGCCATTCTGGACTGGGGACCTTCATCTATAAACTAGTAAGACATCCCCAAATAAACGACTTTTCTCTCCATAGGATTTGTGCAGACACCGTGCGGAAAACACACGGACCCCATTATAGTCTATAGGGTCTGTGCGCTTTCATTGCTCACCACTTTATAATGAGATCGATGTTCCTTTGGGGGACCCCCAAGCGAAGCGCCTGAACGGAATACCGAATGCAGATGTGAACCAGCCCTTATACTTATAGATGAATATGATGAGTTTTATATGTATGATGAGCAGTGGTACTATGTTACCTAAAGAAGATGTTGGCTTTATCAAGGCATCTTGCATGCCCTACTAAGAAGGGAAGTTGCTCTAGCTCCACCTTTTGAAAGGCAGCACCCTATAGATCAATGCCTGTTTTTTCTGAACTCTAGTGGCATGATCAACAAGGCAATACCCTGCTTCGCACTGAAGAGAGGAAATAAACTTGAAACAGCGATCTACGGATGGGTCCCTCTTCCTTGTGAAGGAGATTTTCTGGCCAGGTTAAGCTACTACGCTTCAGGAAAACCAAGAATTGATCTATAGGGAACTACCTTTCAAAAGGTGGCACTAGAACAAGATCTCCTTTTTCCTCCAAGGAGGTCTTATATGCATATTATTTTATCAGTAGGTGGACTAACAGCCCTGATATTTCTGCAATGGGATCAGCCATCTGAAAAGTACGTAAATTGTCGGCTTCAATGGAGGAGCCGCTGTTCAATAGTGTTTAACACTTAAAGAGTTTGGGAACATAAAAGTGTCCCTCTTCCTTGTGGAGGATATTTTCCGGCCTGGTTATATTCCCAGGTTATGCTACTAGGTTTCAGGAAAACCAAGCATTGATCTATAGGGAACTACCTTGCAAAAGGTGGCGCTAGAACAAGCTCTCCTATTTCTGCAATGGGATCAGCCATCTGCAATGGAGGAGACGCTGTTTAATGGTGTTTAACATTTAAAGAGTTTGGCAACATGAAAGGGCCCCTTTAAACAATAGGTCATTTTCTGATGAGACGTTCCCTTTATAGGATCTATTCGATGCCCTACTTTCAAGACATCTATCTTGTGGCATACTATATTTTAGGCTGACAGCTACTGTACAGTAATTTGACTATATCTGAAGACACTTGAGTTCCCTTTAACTTGCCTTGTATAATCTTTCATTTCTTTTTCCCACAGATGACACGAAAGATGAAACATTGGACTAAGCGTCAAGTAAAGACAAGACACCGGCTTAAATTTTGCAATTAGCAAGTCGTCATCTTTCTGTCACTCCTGCGCCAATTACCTATTGTAAATATGTACAATTTCCTAAAACGATTCCCATGCTCGGTATAATCCCCGCACATAATTCCACTTTCATGTTCACAAATGCTAATATCGAAGTCCTTAGAACTGCAACGGCGGAGCAAAAGCCGCGTGACAATTCGAATGTTGTCACCAAACTGATCGCCACTTCAGACCTTTGTCAGGAAATTTGTAAACTCAATTTTCTAGCCTTAGCTTTGTCGCAAACAATTTAGAGCTCACATGTACCCGTTTCGAATGCCACCACACCGTGCCTCGAAAATCTCCAATGTGGCATATCCATAGACATACATTGCTTTTGACAAGTTTGATATTTTTGGTACAAACAAATTCACACTGCAAATTCTAACGGGGGAATTTAAATCAAGGTATATGTCTCCAATTTTATGCTCCAGTGGACCATTGCCTTGTATAGAAAATATAAAGAGGCCCGCACACAAAGCAGCCGACTCTGCCGAGCGGATTCATCAAAGGGCGCAATATTTTTAGATGATTGTAAAATACCCCCTGGAAGAGCATAAAAGGACGGCTTCAACGTTTTCCTGTTGTCGAGTGAATCGGAATTCCCTTTTGTGAATATATAAAGTTTACCCAAATAAATATGACAGTAATTGAAACACTTGTGGAATGAATCAGAGAAATATACACCGGATTTGGTTGTTTTCATCAATTATCAAGTGCAATTGTTTGAAGATAAAGGTGCGCAGTCATGAAAGGTTCTCAGATGAATAAGTATCATCTGCTGTATAAAAGCTAATTTATTGCTGTCTACAGACTCATCTGGTTTATTGGGCCTTGAGAATGCTACAATTTTTCTTTTCTTTTTTTTTTCTTTTTTAGAATTTGTCTTCAGTGGAGCCATATGGGGTCTTGTTTTTTATGGGACTGGTTACAATTTTCAGCACAGCTTTGTTGGATCTAATGATAATAATAATAATAATAATAATAATAATAATAATTTACTGTCTACCAATAAGTATTTGGACACCCAGTAAAGTTCTGCGGAGGTGGAGTTATGGTCTGGGGGTGTTTGTCCTGGAATGGACTGGGACCCTTGTTCCCAGTCCATGGTAAACTCAATGCCGACACCTATTGCACTATGTTAGATAACAGTGTGCTTCCTACATTATGGCGGTTCTATAGGTTGGACCAATGTTACTTCCAGGATGACAATGTCAGCTGTCATGTAGCAAGGTCTACTCTACCATAAAGAGCATGCAAAAAAACTTTTGGTCCAGTGTGTCCTTGTTTGATAAAATTCTTCTTTATTAATTCCAAATTTTAAAAAAATAGCAAAAGTCACAGACAGATGGTATGACAGAAAAAATGGTAAGTCCAAGCTGTTAGCTGACGCATTTCAAGAGGGATCCTCTCTTAGTGATAGCTACTCTACCATGGCTTGATACAGTGACAATCAGGTTAACCGACTGGACTGGCCTGCCCAGAGCCCAGACTTGAAGCCTATCGAGCACCTCTGGGATGAGTTGGATCGCTGAACTAAGGGGTGCAGAAGCTGTCCAAAATCGGTGAAAGAACTTACCTGTCTTCTCCAAACTGAATGGAATAAAATACCACTAGCCGTCGTACAAGGACTTGTGGAAAGCCCCGGAGGGTTGAGGCTGTATTTGCCACTCGTGCCACTCGGAGCACAGGTGTCCAAATACTTATTGGAAGACAGTGTAATAATAATACATTTTATTTATATGACACCATCCTATCCCCGAGCACTTTACAATTTGTAGGGTTAATATACAGACAAAATATGCATTATAGAAAAATAGTAAATTCACACAATGGAATTGTATATACAACCTACTGATAAACTTTTACTTAATTTTTCTAGAGAGATTCAGAAATTTAAAAAAATCTATTCCACCATTGTGTTTTTGTTTAAAATTTTTAGGCAACCCTCCCCCCCCAAATTTATATTTCATATTAAATTTATATACTGTAGTTATTTGATGTTTTACTACTTTTGCACAATAAAAAAAAACATTAATAAAAAAATTATTACTATTATTTATTTGTATCGCTATAATCTTTTCATATTTTTTGGGGGCAATGGGCCTAGGTGAGAACTTATTTTTGTGGGTGACTCTTGGTTCACATCTGCGTTTTGTAATCCATTCAGGGAGTCCGCATAGGAACCCCCCGAGCTGACTATCGAACGCATTTGCAAGCGTTGTGTAATGAAAGCACACGGACCCCTTAGACTATAATGGGGTCCATGTACTTTCCGCACGGTCTCTGCACGAATCATGCGGACAGGAAAGTAGATTGTGAAGTACTTTCCTGTCCACATGTTCCCTGCGGAGATCTCGTGGGACTGATCACCCCCGCCCCCGACATGCCCTAGCTACATGACTTTTCTAGGAAAAGTGCCGTGAGCAGCACAAAGAGTGCCAATTGCAACCACATACGCTATAGCTGGTGTTTAAAACGTTGCAAAAATTTGCACAAGAAAATATTCTCTCTCCCCGTGTGCTTGTTTTACGGTAATTGTTATCCCGCTGCAGTGATCCCAATTACAGGTATGGATACTTTTTCTATTGTTTTCCATTTTTTTTAGAAAATACTGTTATTTAATGGTAAAATAAGTTTTCTTTTTTTCACTTAGAATTTTTGTAAAAGCTTTTTGCAACTTTTTTTTTAGCTTTTCTTTTCAGTCCCAGTAGAAGACTTGAAAATGCAATTCTTTGATACAGCGCAATACTTCTCCAGGTGTATAAAGATAGCCGAGCTAGGGCTTTTATTAGGTACGTGGAGGCCATGGCAACCTATTGGCAGCCTGCAATCGCATTGTATGGGTCCCTGGGGAAGGGGATGTGTTAGACCCTTTGTCAAACACCTTAGATGCCTGGGTCACTATGGACTTTTTTTTTTATCACTGTAGAGTACATTTATAGGGGATTTGTGGACACGACCAGCCAGTTTTAGAGTACCTGTATGCCACATTGATGGAAGGGGTTACAGAGATCCTAAATAGAGATGAGCGAACACTGTTCGGATCAGCCGATTCGAACAGCACGCACCCATAGAAATGAATGGAAGCACCTGTGACGCCGGCCGGCCGCCGGCAAAGTCAGCATCACAGGTGCTTCCATTCATTTCTATGGGTGCGTGCTGTTCGGATCGACTGATCCGAACAGTGTTCGCTCATGTCTAATCCTAAACCTAAATAATATACCCTCATGTACAGGTAGTCCCATTGAAATTAGTGGATGGTGAGAATATACTTTGAATGTAATTGGGCACATTACTGAGGTGAGTTATCATACATACAATATGTCAGGCCGAGGCAGGTCCTGTTATTCCTACACTCACGGAAAGTGATGAACAAGGCGCAAAACAAGGATTATGGCGCATCTTCAACACATTGCGCCAAAGATGCACCACATTATGACACCTCTACACCAGAAAACTGGCCTAAATATATTGCCGAATTCCCCTCCATTATACTATGATGCACAATGGCATGAAGAGGTCCACACTTGTAACAATTATACAATGCCCCAAGTTGTACAATGTGACAAAGGTCATTAAAAAAACCAAAAAGTAACTTAAGCTTTATTTTCTCAGGGTGAAACGGTTTTTTTTTTTTTTTTTTTTTTAAAGTCAAGTAAAGGGTTAAATACAAAAGGAACCAAAGAAAAAAAAAAAAAAGTGCAGTGACGTCCGTATACTAGAAGACCAATTTTTTTTTTTACGATGATGAATTTTATCGAGCGACTTACCAGATTCCTCAAACTCTTTGTTCTGCCCGGTGGCTTGGTCTTGCGTCTGAGTCAGGCTCTTCTCCAGTATTTGAATGTCTTCGGATGGGCAGTTGCATTGTGGGTAGGCAGCATCGCAGTGGCACCAACATTCTCCTGCCTGGCACTCCATCCATCCCTGGGAGTTGCATGAAATGTAGGACAGTGCAGCTCTCACAAATCTCACTCGTAAGTACTGAGGAAGCAATGCCTGTAACCCTGGGGATAGAAACACAGATTCCCAATTAGCACCGGGATGCAGAGACAATGATTTTTTATGATGTCTTAAAGGTATACGTATCGGTGTGGCCGCATTTATCTCAATATAGCGGATGGGGCATTCATCTCCATATAAACCCCGCTGATATCATTCCGGCGTTTCTCGGAATATTGTAGGAGCCGGTCCCATAGCCATTGCTAATTAGCAGGCCCTGTAACTATTATTTATGGGCATCACCTATTAAAACCAGGTGCACTCTTTGTGCCTATTTCCGTCGACATATGAGAGCAATGGAGAACTCAATAGCTTGTCTCCTATTGGCTGCGGCCCAGAATTTGCAGTTAATTACAGCAGCTTGAACATCAATGTCTGATCTAACAAAGCAACCCTGGGAATATATCCTTGCTTCTATTTTAAGTATAAATAATAAATGCAAAAACTACAAGTATTTTATTGGTAAACATCCTTGCATACAATAAATTGGATACCATTGTGCATTCACGTCAGGTCCGCACTTGCCTGCAAGCAGCTCTCTGACAGAACTAAATTGTGCTGTGCCTATTTCCAAGTGCCCAGTGTCGGAGAGCGCAAGTATAAAATAAACCCGGCGACTTAAAGAAAACACCAGAAAGTTTGGAGGGTGTTGGGCTGTGACTGATTTAAGGTGGAGGTCTCGTATCGGAGGACCTATGATTCCAGGCAAAAAGTCCGAGCTTACTAAGAGTTTCATTAATTTTTCAGGAAGGCTTGTATTCTGAAAACACAGCTTGTTCTCGGTCTCACAGGAGAGGTCTGTGTTCTGGCGAGCAATTTTTTTTTTTGTAACAAAAAGTCTCAAGAAGGTCCCTTCCAAAAAACAATACAGAATACATGTTGGGGGGGTCATCCATAACTGATAAAGAATATGCCCCCCAGAGAATTCCCATTGGCGTTCATACTCTTAGGGCCCCTTCACACGGAGGATACTCTGGCTGATTCGGAACGTGTAAACGTTCCGAATCAGCAGCGTTTAAAGCAGGTCCCATTGCTTTCTATGGGAGCCGGCATACGTGCGTGCCCCATAGAAATGAATGGGAAAAAGCTGCCCATTCATTTCTATGGGGAGCGCACATATGCCGGCTCCCATAGAAAGCAATGGGACCTGCTTTAAACCTTGCTGATTCAGAACGTTTACACGTTCCGAATCAGCCAGAGTATCCTCCGTGTGAAGGGGCCCTTAAAGTGGCCATGAATATTCAAGTACTGTTGACCAAGGGCTCATTTGGTCGATAACTATTCCTCCTGATCTCCCCGTACACATACACATTGGGTTTGGCCAAGTTTATAAGTGTCCTCAATAGGAAGAGGGGGAATAAGCTGCTGCCAAATACCACACTGAATAAATTGCCTGAATATCTGATGAATATTACATGGTTAGATGCTCTCACATGTCACATTCGACATTGTGCAACCCGCTCGCCGCCTTCCATGACTGTGGTCACCACCAGGGCAGAGTGGAGGTTAGAATTGCCTCGGCTGGTCACAATTTTTATAGCTTCCTTTGGCTTGAGTTATATTGGAAATTTATAGGCGTGTGACTGATTTAAGAAGAGACCGGAGCCTCTTGGTAAATCGGCAGTGCCTTGTGCCTGTTGTGGTCTTCATGAAGAGGAAAAGGGCAGGACGGCGCTCACAGGTCCAATAGATTTTATTAATAAGAAGAATTGGTCTTCATGAAGTCTGACTACGAAGGGCCAGTTTGAATAAATTTGGTATTATTTGAGCACTATAAGACCCTTGTAGATATGTCCTCTCATACCGGATCTCTTGGCGGGGTCATCAAGATAAGTATATCCCAAACTAAAAAAATACCCTCACTAATAAAACGTTCTATAAATGAATACAATAAATGAATACAATATAAATGAATACAATAAATTGGGCATATATCTTAAGAAAGGATTCTTAAAGCATGCCTTTGCTTATAAAACAACTTTCTTTTTTAAAATAAATAAATAGTCCATGTGGCTGTAAGAAACTGTTGGATATGTTATTAAAGAAATTTGTTTCATTCTCCTCTTATCAGGTCAAGTTACCTTTTACATAGAAGTCTATGGAGAGGGGAGGGAATGAAAGAGGCTGCTAGAAAAGATGCAGAAATTCCTGCTGCTACACTGAGCAGGGTGAGCAATCTAACACTGCTGTATCTTCAAGATAAGATTCTAGCACAGATTAAGGAAATAAATCAATGAAGAGCCTTCCCCTCCCCTCTCCATAGACCTCTTTGTGTGAGCTAGATGACAACGACCTAAACAGTCTATGGAACAATAAGAAAAATGAGAACAGACTAATAAGTGGACAATGAGACAGATTTTTTTTTCTAAGATATATTTCAAAGTTTCTTCTATTCACTTGTACTATTCATGGATGACAAGTGGTTTTCTAAGTGGAGGGACATCTTAAGTTTCCTTTCTGTTTCATTTCTTTTTATTATATTTAATCAGTTTATAAAAGTTGCACAGAGGTACAAAGGAAAGGAACAAAGCTGCAGTAGTACAAACTAATTGAAAAGTTACAGGTCAGTAAAGACATATTTCTTCGTGCAAGTAATTTGCAGCTTGAGTCCACATCATATTTTCGGAGGGGTGTCTGTATGTGACCGCCCTCCCCCCCCCCCCCAGTGGGGGAGGATGAATTGCAGCATTTCAAGGCATTTGTTAGCATTTTGTGATAATGTGCTGAATTAGGTTCAAGTCAAATTAAAGTCTTTAATGGAATTGTCCAGGACCTGATGGTAATTGATACGGATGACATATCTATAGGATAATATGCAACAGCTGGACCACGCTCATATCCGGTGTTTCGGCTACCAGAAGTCATATACTAGGTATACAGCCAGAAGCATCACTGTTCCTATTCAAGTGAATGGAAATGGGCTACAGTTCCAAGCACCACTACTGCAATGCACAGAGCTGCATATACTGTATACAGCCTCCGGTCTGTGCAGTGTAGTGGTGGTACTTGGGACTGCAACCCTGCTTCCATTCACTTGAATAGGAGCAGGGCTCCCTTAAGCCGTATACCTGAGCATCTTGCTTCAGAATTCTGGATTGTGTTACTGCTCTGCCACTTCTTCTAGAAATATATGAATAAATTGACATTTGGTGTTGCCAGATGGAAGTGCGCTACGCCCTCCCGGGAAGGATTCTGTATATGGTGCTACTCTTGACTTCATTGGTGTCCCTACCAAATATGGGCAAACCTCATGGGATTCATTTACAAATTATTCACGAGGTTCACCCGTCAATTTAATTTCCCAATCGGCATAACACTGCCTCATCCCATGTGATTGCTGAGTCCCAATGGAAGGACCCCCTGGGGTGAGGACCATACTGAGGAGCCTGGAAGATGCCAGAAGATGCTTGCAATGGAACATTAGTTGCCACAAGAGAGTTGAGGAAACGTGACTCAAACCGCTTATTATTTTTAAACACTTCCCTTGGACCTCCAGATTTTATACTCTAGGATCTGAAAAGCATAATAATGATTTGGTGGTGACAAACTCCAAAAATCTTAGATTTGGTTGAGCCTAAGATTTTTGGTAAATTCATAATGAACTAGGCATGTGTGACAGATGACAGGCAGAGGACTGGAGTCCTGCTATATCAGCCCCAGGTTTCTGACATACATGTGGTTCAGGGAGGGTCTGGAATAGGCCTCAGGTCCAGCTGTGGGTACTGGGATCATTACTGGGACCATAAAAGGTTGAAGAACCAGATCCAGGGAGTGAGAGGAGGTGTCTGGATCTGTGCCTATAGTCTGAATATGGTGAGACTGGATCATGCTAACTTGTTAGTTCATGTGGCTGATAGTAAGCCACAAGTATAGTTAGTTTATTGTTACAGTTTGGTTAAGAACTCGGACGAGCAGGATTTTGTTTCACATCGCTTTTTTGCTTGAAGTGTAGGTTTATTTATTTATTGTGCTATGTTTTCTAAATAAACCTGTTTGCTGCACATTTTGTGCCCCTGTCTTTCTGACCATTGCTGATACCGAGCTACCCCCACCACATGTTGCAAAGAAGTTTACTGGTCTCTAGTCCCTAAATAGACTGACACTATCCAATCAGCGCTGACTATACCAGATTGTGTATGGCGACACCCAGTTGTCAATTTAATCATAAATTTGTAGGAAGAATAACAGAGGAACCGCACAATGCAAAACTGTAAGAAAAGATGACCCAGTTTTATTATTTTATGAAAAACAGATCTATCAGGAGAGGTGACAGGTCCTCCTTAGACTTTGCAGGAAACCATATAAAGCTTTGATCCTCCCAGGGGAATCCGGCAAAATCTTTTTTGCAAAGATGGATCCATAATAAGACAGTGTGAACAATACCTAATACTGACTGGCGTACTAACTCATTATCAGAACTGGACTTTCATTCCCTTGTGTTACTAAATTTTCATTTACCTGCACCTGAATTTTATTAGGAAACTCCTGATATATTTCCATGTCACCTCTCATAAAACATCATCTCCTCCAGCTCCTTCTTATGTTCAGAGAATCTCATTACATGGAATTCTCTTGCACAGTTTCCATTTTTTATGATGCTTTCTAGCCTAGCGGTAATTATACTGTTGTCGGATATCCCGCTATTGATTTCAGCCGGGGCTTTGTAATGGAATCTGTGTACATGATCATGCCTGGCTGTGACCCCTGGTAGCATTTATGACAAATCGTCTTGACCTGAGGTCACACCAACATTAAGATGACTTGCGATCCTCTGGGCGTCCGGGGGTCTGCCTTGAGTACTGCTTTATACTAGTAAGTACTATAAGGTCATGGAGCAGTACAGTACGAGTAAAATCTACCGAGTAGAGTCATATACCAATATCTGTATAACAGTAATTATAAGATGATGCATTTATAATGGAAATCCCATTAGTGTCAACTGGACTTCTTATAATGAGCAGAAAATTGGATGTTCAATAAGCCATAGGATGAAAGCGGACATTACATTTAATGAACTGCAATGGAGGAATTACAATAAAGCTACCTGCTGAAGAACTAGAGCACCCGTATACCATGTCAGTATATACAACATGCTGAGAAAATACGGCCATGACAACAGCACAATGAGCATAATGCTACAAATTCTCTTGTCCTACATATCTAGCGTGCCCACAGACTATCATTAACCAAATGGATACCAAAAAAGTATCCTTTTAGTAGACTTTTCGCCAATATACATTAGTATTCCATCTGCAAAACGTATTGAATATATAAAGCATTTAACCCCAACTGTTCTCAAAAAAATTCCTGTGCGGTATTTTTTTTGTTTTTCAACAAGTATGCATGTGTTCACAGTGTTGGTTCGGACATTGGTTTATCTTCTCTTGGAACAGGAGGATTGGTTATGTTGAAATTTAATAGAGATGAGCGAGTAGTACTCGATCGAGTAGGTATTCGATCGAATACTACGGTGTTCGAAATACTCGTACTCGATCGAGTACCACTCGCTATTCGAATGGAAAAGTTCGATGCAGAACCAGCATTGATTGGCCGAATGCTATACAATCGGCCAATCAACGCTGGTTCTTCTCCTACCTTTAGAAGTCTTCTCCGTGCAGCTTCCCCGCGGCATCTTCCGGCTCTGAATTCACTCTGCCAGGCATCGGGCCTGGGCAGAGCCGACTGCGCATGCCTGCTTGTAGTGTGGGCATGCGCAGTCGGCTCTGCCCAAGCCCGATACCTGGCAGAGTGAATTCAGAGCCGGAAGATGCCGCAGGGACCCTGCACGGAGAAGACTTCTCGGAGGATCCAGCCCGACCCTCACTCGTGGACTTGGTAAGTGTAATTTGATCGAATGTTGCCTACCCCTGAAACGAGCATTTTCCCCCCATAGACTATAATAGGGTTCGATATTCGATTCGAGTAGTCGAATATTGAGGGGCTACTCGAAACGAATATCGAATCTCGAACATTTTACTGTTCGCTCATCTCTAAAATTTAATAGGTGGATCCCTTTATCCCTGACAGTGTAAGTCAGGACACTCCTGTAGACTAGACTCAAGGTTCCCATATGCGTTGGGTTTCCGTTCTTGTGGTCCACTTGGGGACCCAAAAACTGAAACCCAATCTGCTTAAAAAGACTGTAGACTGTAATGGGGTATGCTGGGTGTCCACCCGGTTTCAAGTGGATTCAGGGACAGAACCCCTGAATGGAAACTAAGCGCTGTTGTGAACCTAGCCTTAGATGTGTAGCTGGTCTTCTCAAAATTCTCAGGTTTATGCTATGTTAAAGGGGTTGTCCCACGTCGCATACTCACCAGTCATCGTTGTTGCAAAATCTTCTGTCTTCCGGCTTTGTTGCATCATTGGTGGGCGGGGTCACATATGCAAAGCCAAGCGGCGAGATGCCGCTGGCCCTGCGTGCGTGCTCATTAACCAGTCTAGCCTTCACAATGCGAATACAGACCCGGCATCTGCCTCTCTCTATTACAGCGGGTGTCGGGTCTGTATTCGCATTGTGAAGGCTAGACTGGTCTATGAGCACGCACGCAGGGCCAGCAGCATCTCGCCGCTTGGCTTATGCATATGTGAATATGTGACCCGGCATCCGCTGTAATAGAGAGACGGATGCTGGGGACGGTTAGACGCCAGCACAGAGGCCAGCAACATCGCTATGCTCCTGCCCTGCATGAAGCCAGCAGTTGCTGTTATTCCGCTCCTGCTGCTGCTGGCTTCATGCAGGGCAGGAGCATACCGATGTTGCAGGCATCTGTGCTAGCGTCTAACCGTCCCCAGCATCCGCCTCTCTATTACAGCGGATGCCGGATTGTATTGACGGCCCCTTCCCCCCAGAGTGTAAACTACCCCCCCCCCCCCCAGGCTCGCTCTCGTGCACTTAGCCCCTCCTCCCTCCCCCCTGAGAGCAGGTAGATACATCACTTGACTTATGACCAGATAAAGTCAAGGGATGTGTCCCAAAAAAATGAATAAAGTGATATAGTGGACAAACAAAGCAGTTTTGCTGAAGCAGTGTATTTTGGAAAAGTCTTACATTCACATTAACAAGCAGTATGGATAGGATCCTTGTGATGGGACAACCCCTTTAATTTGAAATGAGGAACAGTGCTGTTGTTTTTAGTATGTGTAGGGATACAGTCGTGATCCCGTGGTGTGAAGTTAGGCTCCCAGCCTGTCTTGCAAATAGGTAGATGAACTTCACACAAAATTGAGTAAACCAATCACCATTTATTAAATAATGGTGATTGGTTTATGCAATTTTGTGTGAAGTTCATCTACCTAAATGCTGTTGTTTTCAGCACCCAATATACTAGTTAGATTCTCTACTGTAAGGTAGGTGGTGCCAATCTGCCTGCTCCAGCCTAGGATCGCCCCCGTGACAGCCTATTGGGCTTATAAGGCACCAAAACTAGCAACTGTGATTGCTCAGGAATGGTGGGGCTAGAGAAAAAAATTCAAACCGTGCCAGAATCAGTGGAAAAAGAGCTATGGAAGGGTTAGAGGAAGTGGTAAAGTGCGTGTTATATGAAGGGTATGTCCACATGGCAGAAAATTAAGAGGAATTTATCATAGGCATCCTCCTTGGATTCCCTAGATTAATTGGTCCAAAATCAGCACCAAATTTTACCATGTGAACATGCCCTTGGTATCTGTAGCAATAGGGTTCATAATATGTTTGGTGGAGGCATAAAGTGGAGATACAAATGGTAACTTTTTGACTTTTTTACCCTACATATCTTAAAGGGCCCATGGTGGCACCCTAGGACCTCTCAGATTTATCATCATTAACTCCAATTTTCTAGCATAAATGATGCCAAAAATAAATTCCACCAAGGACCTGGCAGAGATTTCTGTTTAGAGATGAGAAGCTAACTCATGATAAGTCGTTCACCTCATCAAACTCTAGCAGGGCGGGGAGTATCAAGACTGTTGTAGAAACGCCATGTGTATATGTGTCTGCAGGGGGTAGCAGAACCCCCCCAGATATAATGGAAAGGAAGATTTTATTTAGATTAGACACACAAAAGACGGGGATAAGTGTTCACAGTTTAAGTGCATAGGACTGAGCTGCAATACCACATCTAGCCTAATCCGAGAGTGGCGCTGTTCCTCATCTCAGACAATCCCTTTAAAATGAAGTGCTGCCTAGTTTAATACAATGTTATTCAACATGACGGCACATCTGGCCGTCTCCGCATCTTGCATGAATCACTGGATTATTTTTATATACATTCGGTCATCAGCAGAATGGTAAATCAAGTGAATTCTGAGCAGTGGTCAGTAATTAAATGGAAATTGGGTAGTTTTATAAAGAGTCGCTTTTGGCGTTTTCGTTTTTTGTTTTTTTTTTGTATCTACCAATCTCATCTCGTTCCAAAAAGCCTTCCCCGGTGACAGCTGTGATCAGTTAAATAACACGGATAATTTCGAAGCCGATACAATGTTATTCTTACCAAGTAGCTGCACTTTGCTCTCAGGACCCATCACTAAAACGGAACTGACAGAGTCCAGGTTGTCGTAGTTGCTGCAGCCGAGGGGACCGGTTCTCGTCTCGGTTACCTATATAAATGGACATAGCGTTACAAGCTGACAATGATAAAATTCAATTATTTTCCGCCATTATGGACATCAACCGTTTGCTTTATTATCCAAATCCCTGACTATCTCACTTGTCTGTTGCCAGTCGCTGACATTGCTTTGACCTAAACACAAATTATGTATGCTTTTCCCAATAGATAAATCAAAGCCGTGGAAAATAAATGACTAATTTCCTATTCATTTACGCATTGTTGTGCAATGATGCCTTTTAATGGGCTGGCTAGAAAAAAAATAAAAAAATTCCTACATATTAAGAAATGCTAAATATCTCCCTCCATTCACACAGTGCATTCAGCAATGTTCCGCATCTTGATAATAATAATTAGCAAACGTCGCAAATAACCGCAACAATACCAAGTGATACAAAAGGTGATACAAGGCTCGCTTTTAAGAGGTCACGGAGAAGAAGAATTATAGGAATTCAATGAGGCTTTTCAAAATGTTGACAAAACCTTGGGTAAAACAAACGCCGGCTGAGGATGTGACCACCTATCAATCACAGGGGAATGTTTTACATTCTCATTACTAACCTACTGAAAAGTCACAGCGACAACAAGTCATACAAGGTAAACGCATTCTGTACAACTCCCGGGGTCACCTAATTATTCATAAGCCGGGGCGGGCGATCTGATTGTGTTCCAAGGTAGTTGGCCTACTTGGAAGCCGCATAGTTTCTTAACTTTTGTATCGTATGTTTATTATTATTTTATTATTCTTTTGTTTTTGTTCTGTGGTTATTATTTTGTTACTGCTTTTGTATTATATTAAATGCAATGACATGATCTTATGGCACTATATTATCTATATACTGGGACATTGCTGTGTTTATTATTACTAACTTGTGACATCACTGTGTATTATCCCTGTACTGTGACATCACTGTGTGTATTATCCCTGTACTGTGACATCACTGTGTGTATTATCTCTGTACTGTGACATCACTGTGTGTATTATCCTGTACTGTGACATCACTGTGTGTATTATCCCTGTACTGTGACATCACTGTGTGTATTATCCTGTACTGTGACATCACTGTGTGTATTATCCCTGTACTGTGACATCACTGTGTGTATTATCCCTGTACTGTGACATCACTGTGTGTATTATCCCTGTACTGTGACATCACTGTGTGTATTATCCCTGTACTGTGACATCACTGTGTGTATTATCCCTGTACTGTGACATCACTGTGTGTATTATCCCTGTACTGTGACATCACTGTGTGTATTATCTCTGTACTGTGACATCACTGTGTGTATTATCCCTGTACTGTGAGATCACTGTGTGTATTATCCCTGTACTGTGAGATCACTGTGTGTATTATCCCTGTACTGTGACATCACTGTGTGTATTATCCCTGCACTGTGACATCACTGTGTGTATTATCCTGTACTGTGACATCACTGTGTGTATTTTCCCTGTACTGTGACATCACTGTGTGTATTATCCCTGTACTGTGACATCACTGTGTGTATTATCCCTGTACTGTGACATCACTGTGTGTATTATCCCTGTACTGTGACATCACTGTGTGTATTATCCCTGTACTGTGACATCACTGTGTGTATTATCCCTGTACTGTGACATCACTGTGTGTATTATCTCTGTACTGTGACATCACTGTGTGTATTATCCCTGTACTGTGACATCACTGTGTGTATTATCCCTGTACTGTGACATCACTGTGTGTATTATCTCTGTACTGTGACATCACTGTGTGTATTATCCCTGTACTGTGACATCACTGTGTGTATTATCCTGTACTGTGCCATCACTGTGTGTATTATCCCTGTACTGTGACATCACTGTGTGTATTATCCCTGTTCTGTGACATCACTGTGTGTATTATCCCTGTTCTGTGACATCACTGTGTGTATTATCCCTGTACTGTGACATCACTGTGTGTATTATCCCTGTACTGTGACATCACTGTGTGTATTATCCCTGTACTGTGACATCACTGTGTGTATTATCTCTGTACTGTGACATCACTGTGTGTATTATCTCTGTACTGTGACATCACTGTGTGTATTATCCCTGTACTGTGACATCACTGTGTGTATTACCCTGTACTGTGACATCACTGTGTGTATTATTCCTGTACTGTGACATCACTGTGTGTATTATCTCTGTACTGTGACATCACTGTGTGTATTATCCCTGTACTGTGACATCACTGTGTGTATTATCCCTGTACTGTGACATCACTGTGTGTATTATCCCTGTACTGTGACATCACTGTGTGTATTATCCCTGTTCTGTGACATCACTGTGTGTATTATCCCTGTACTGTGACATCACTGTGTGTATTATCCCTGTACTGTGACATCACTGTGTGTATTATCCCTGTACTGTGACATCACTGTGTGTATTATCTCTGTACTGTGACATCACTGTGTGTATTATCCCTGTACTGTGACATCACTGTGTGTATTATCTCTGTACTGTGACATCACTGTGTGTATTATCCCTGTACTGTGACATCACTGTGTGTATTACCCTGTACTGTGACATCACTGTGTGTATTATTCCTGTACTGTGACATCACTGTGTGTATTATCTCTGTACTGTGACATCACTGTGTGTATTATCCCTGTACTGTGACATCACTGTGTGTATTATCCCTGTACTGTGACATCACTGTGTGTATTATCCCTGTACTGTGACATCACTGTGTGTATTATCCCTGTACTGTGACATCACTGTGTGTATTATCCCTGTACTGTGACATCACTGTGTGTATTATCTCTGTACTGTGACATCACTGTGTGTATTATCCCTGTACTGTGACATCACTGTGTGTATTATCTCTGTACTGTGACATCACTGTGTGTATTATCCCTGTACTGTGACATCACTGTGTGTATTACCCTGTACTGTGACATCACTGTGTGTATTATTCCTGTACTGTGACATCACTGTGTGTATTATCTCTGTACTGTGACATCACTGTGTGTATTATCCCTGTACTGTGACATCACTGTGTGTATTATCCTGTACTGTGACATCACTGTGTGTATTATCCCTGTACTGTGACATCACTGTGTGTTTTTTCCCTGTACTGTGACATCACTGTGTGTATTATCTCTGTACTGTGACATCACTGTGTGTATTATCTCTGTACTGTGACATCACTGTGTGTATTATCCCTGTACTGTGACATCACTGTGTGTATTATCTCTGTACTGTGACATCACTGTGTGTATTATCCCTGTACTGTGACATCACTGTGTGTATTATCTCTGTACTGTGACAGCACTGTGTGTATTATCCCTGTACTGTGACATCACTGTGTGTATTATCCCTGTACTGTGACATCACTGTGTGTATTATCCCTGTACTGTGACATCACTGTGTGTATTATCCTGTACTGTGCCATCACTGTGTGTATTATCCCTGTACTGTGACATCACTGTGTGTATTATCCCTGTTCTGTGACATCACTGTGTGTATTATCCCTGTACTGTGACATCACTGTGTGTATTATCCCTGTACTGTGACATCACTGTGTGTATTATCCCTGTACTGTGACATCACTGTGTGTATTACCCTGTACTGTGACATCACTGTGTGTATTATCCCTGTACTGTGACATCACTGTGTGTATTATCTCTGTACTGTGACATCACTGTGTGTATTATCTCTGTACTGTGACATCACTGTGTGTATTATCCCTGTACTGTGACATCACTGTGTGTATTATCCCTGTACTGTGACATCACTGTGTGTATTATCCCTGTACTGTGACATCACTGTGTGTATTACCCTGTACTGTGACATCACTGTGTGTATTATCCCTGTACTGTGACATCACTGTGTGTATTATCTCTGTACTGTGACATCACTGTGTGTATTATCCCTGTACTGTGACATCACTGTGTGTATTATCCCTGTACTGTGACATCACTGTGTGTATTATCCCTGTACTGTGACATCACTGTGTGTATTACCCTGTACTGTGACATCACTGTGTGTATTATCCCTGTACTGTGACATCACTGTGTGTATTATCTCTGTACTGTGACATCACTGTGTGTATTATCCCTGTACTGTGACATCACTGTGTGTATTATCTCTGTACTGTGACATCACTGTGTGTATTATCCCTGTACTGTGACATCACTGTGTGTATTATCCCTGTACTGTGACATCACTGTGTGTATTATCTCTGTACTGTGACATCACTGTGTGTATTATCCCTGTACTGTAACATCACTGTGTGTATTATCTCTGTACTGTGACATCACTGTGTGTATTATCCTGTACTGTGACATCACTGTGTGTATTATCTCTGTACTGTGACATCACTGTGTGTATTATCCCTGTACTGTGACATCACTGTGTGTATTATCTCTGTACTGTGACATCACTGTGTGTATTATCCCTGTACTGTGACATCACTGTGTATATTATCCTGTACAGTGACATCACTGTGTGTATTATCCCTGTACTGTGACATCACTGTGTGTATTATCCCTGTACTGTGACATCACTGTGTGTATTATCTCTGTACTGTGACATCACTGTGTGTATTATCTCTGTACTGTGACATCACTGTGTGTATTATCCTGTACTGTGACATCACTGTGTGTATTATCCTGTACTGTGACATCACTGTGTGTATTATCCCTGTACTGTGACATCACTGTGTGTATTATCCTGTACTGTGACATCACTGTGTGTATTATCCTGTACTGTGACATCACTGTGTGTATTATCCCTGTACTGTGACATCACTGTGTGTATTATGTCTGCACTGTGACATCACTGTGTGTAAAGAACAAAATAACTGTATACTTTTCAAGTTCTGAACTTACTCCTTAAAGGGGTTGTTCAAGAATCCCAGTAAAGGACCACTCACATACATTGCCTGATCCTTTCCTGCAACCGCTGAGGTCACAGATTGACTTCAAAGGTCAAGCGCGACATGGAAAAACCACAGTGTGCCGAAACGGACGGGTGAGTAGGATATTAGGTCACAATATTTTATGTCACACCTTCAATGACCCCCACTATGATCTGTCCAATTCCTGTACCACCCCAGATGATCATGGTAAAGTGGGGCCCCATTACAAGTTTGCTCTAGGGCCCCGCTGAGGTGTCTCTGTCCCATTAGACACCAGTATTACAAATGGCCCATACAAGTTACCGCCCTGTCGTAGATTTGTCTTAGTAGATGGGGCCCTTTATACTTCTTCCCACTAAACTTGTCTTGGTTTATTTTTCTCGAAGATACTTTTTGTACAACAGAATCACTGTAATACTGTCACCCATTAAGTGTTTTGACGCAAGATCTAAACTATCTAGACGACAATAATACGGTATAAAATAAGCCGCCGCTGTTCACCTATCCGCAATGCATATATAGTACTATGTTGGAGACAAACAAGCGTAACTAAGAAAGACGATGAAACTGAATTACTGTTATCCTTAAAACTAGTAAGACGCTCATGTTTACGCTGAACAATACCATCGAAAAATCTACTTTTCAAGCTTTTTGTTCTCCTTCTATTTATACAGTTTACGGAATAAAAAGACTCGTACCCATCACTCATATCTCCATGGAAATGATGGTTTGAGAATGATAGAAGCGCAAATCCCATCTGTTGCTATGGAACTTTCACAAATAACGCTTTTACTTTAGGCATACAAGTAAAACAGACTTGTAGCAACTAAGTTTATTGAATCCATTTAGGAGGTTTTTACAAAAAATGCAGAATATTCTTCAGTGAGACAAAATTGTGACTTAAAGGGATTATGCAGAGAAAAAATAAACTTTTTTTCAACAACGGATAAATATGCAAGTCTCCCAGAGCCCTGATATCTACCGTATTTTTCGGACTATAAGACGCACTTTTTTCCCCAAAAATTTTGGAGGAAAAGAAAGGTGCGTCTTATAGTCTGAATGTGGCGCCTGGCATCCGCTGTAATAGAGAGGCGGAAGCCGGCAAGTGATAGACGCCATTACAGGTGCCGGGGCCTGAGACATCACTGCGCTCCTCTGCCCTGCATGAAGCCAGCAGCAGCTCCTCCGTCCTCCCGCCGCTGGCTTCATGCAGGGCAGAGGATCGTAGCGATGTCTCAGGCCCCGGCACCTGTGATGGAGTCTATCCCTCCCCGGCATCCGCCTCTCTAGTACAGCGGATGCCGGGTCAGTATCCGTGGCCCCTTCTCCCCCGGGGCCGGTCCCCACCGGCCCCGTACCTGTAAAGTTGCAGGCCGGCTCCTGCGCGGCGGTATCGCAGGAGCCGACCTGTTCGGGTGACAGCCGGGAGCCTAATGAAGCTCCCAGGCCTGTCACTGCTGTATTAGTATTGCGGCTGGGTCTATGACCAGCCGTAATACTAATAGACAGAATGTCCCATAGACGGCAATACAGTTGTATTGCCGTCTATGGGACTTGCGATCAAGTGACTGCAGGTTCAAGCCCCCGGGGGGAACAAAATAGTAAAAAAAAAAAAAGCTTTAAAAATATGAAATAAATAAAAGTTCTAAATCACCTCCTGTTTTTTTTCCAATACAAGGTGATCTAAGCAATAGATATCCCCCAAAATGGTATAACTAAAAAGTACATCTGGCCCCGCAAAAAAAACGCTCTCTGCATCCCCGTACAGCTGCAGGGTCACCTGTCAATGTGGCCTTGCAGCTGTTGCAAAACTACAACTCCCATATATTAAATATTTTACCAGTTTTTGCTTCAAAATTTTTTTTCCCTATTTTCCTCCTCTTATAGTCCAGTGCGTCTTATAGTCCGAAAAATACGGTAGATATAGACCGAGGTCCTACATGGCAGAAATGCAGCTTTTTTTGTTTCAGATTTTGTTGCAGTTTTTTGACCCGAAGCCAGAAGTGGATTGTGCAGTAGGGAGAAGGATAAGAGCTTTGTATATATTCCCCATTGCATTGTAGTCATGCCTGGCTTTGGCTTAAAAAAACTGCAGCAAAATCTGCAACAACAAAAAAGTTACGTTTCCGCAATATGGGGAGTGTAGAGAAGGAGGCTGGAAGTTTCTGCTGATACTCTGACTCTCAACCACATGATAATTCTGCTTTACTTTAAAGACAAGCAATAGGAGTAAAACAGGGTCAGTAATATCTCAGAAAGCCAAAATCTAATGATCGGGGCCCCGTGGGACTTGTATATATTACACATTAGTCTTTCTTTTATAATCCCTTTAATAAGAACATGGCAGGGAGGACTGGTCGCAGAAGATGCTTAGTTGTTCTGATTCCCAAATGGAACACCATTCAACAGAATTGTACATTTTATTCACTTGGATGTATCCCCACTTGTCTAGGATTCGGTTTAAACTCAGGGACAGCCAAGGTGGGTGTACAACAAAAAGGCAAATTCATCTATCCCCAGGGTGCTGTGTTCCAGTCCTGACCCCATTTTGTTCTTGAGCCAGGGCTTGCCACACCAGAAGCAGAAAGCTTTACATTACTGCTGAGACCAGTAGTCACTGGAGAGGGACCAGTGACATCACTCCTTACCCGGCCAAATAAGCCTCTCTACTTCTGGTGCAGCAGGGAAATGGAACAGGAAGAGAAAATGGATAGGTAAGTCTTTTTTTAGTTTTACACCTACTGCCCTTGACTTTGTGCCCAATCCTGGAAACCCCTTTAACTTATCTCCAAATTGGTTAAGGATTCCAATTTGTATTGAAACCAATTCAACATAATATTAAACCACACATGGAAAAAAGCCTTGAAAGGCTGCAATTCCCTCTCCTGACTGGGTGGTTACATATAGACACAAAAATGATAGCATATCACTCTGTGACAACATATCACATGTTTGTTTTTTTTTGTTTTTTTAGAAAAGCTGCTTATCTTGTGACATACATATCTGAATATCTACACCGGAACACACTGACACAGAAAGGAGGACACATCTGCATACATCATACACATTAACAATATGTGCCAATTGTCATATGAATGGGACATAAGACTTTTCAACCTGTGTCTGCCTAAAGTTAAACTCAATGGAAATCGTGAGAGGCCCAAATACTGACTGCCAGCCAAAAAGAGAATCGGTTTTCTTTGAGAGTGCTGCATTGAAGTTGGACATCTTATATCTGCATTATGTATGACGTGTTCAACCTCAGGGCTCATCTGTCGCTCCATTATCTATCACAGAAATCCTCTGACTGACAACTCTAAACATGAATAGGCGCAAATGTAACAAAAACTAGTAATTCGCTAAAAAATCCAGAAGTCTATTACATGAGTTTCTTTTGTGGATCATTTTACCTTTTCTAAACAATAGTTTCCATTACTTCCTTTAGAAAACAATAAAGACATAAAAGTAAATTAAATATTAGGGCTCAGCAACTGCGCATACCCAACAGAGTCATGGTGGAAACAACGGCATCGTGTTTTATGGAGGAGAAGGTGATCTTTCTCATTGGGGTAGTTAAATACACAAGGAAACAAGTGTAGTTATTATTTGTGCGCATTAGGGATTGCAGCATTAGCAACATGAATAATTTAATGATAGCAATAAACACAATAAAAAATATACAGAGAACCTAATATTAAAATACTTAAATGGTTCTCTGTCTAAAGCGGGAGAATTAACCATGTACTGGCTGCAGGCTATACATAGAGATATATCAGACCTTGTCATATTCACAGGAGGAGATTTATTAAGACCGATGTTATCCCCGCCAGTCCCATCGCCGGCAGAGATTATGCCTTATATATGAAGAGGAGCAGGCCTTGTCATAAATAAGATGGAGGATAATACACACCAGCTCATAGCCGGCACAGATTTCCAGCATCATTTACTCCCGATTTTTGGTATAAATGTTAATAAATCTGGCAATGTCATGGCCCAGCCCCTTCACGCTCCCTATTCTGGAAACAAACATATATCATTTATGCAAAAATTGACAAGGCAAAATTTTCCCCATTGGCCATGACCAATGATTTTTGGGCACCTTAGATTTTTTTTTTCATTGTATATGAATAATCATTTTAAGTTGTAGCAAATTTCATTGGACTTGTTGGCTCTCCCAACTTAAATTTCAGAACTTTGCACTATGATGTTCCTCTCCTACGCCTCCTAGAAATAAGAGAACTGTTGCTTTTGTCCATACATACCTGGACTGTCTAACCAGTGTGGTCCTTGTAAGCTCCATAGTCAACATATAGGAGGCTCTGGGCAAGATTGACCTCCATTGTACTGTATTTCAACTCCTGACCATAAGTGTGTAGTAAGGAGACATGGTGGGCTTGGGAGTCTGTTGCAGTGGATTATGGGGGTCCCAGAAGTGACATTTATCTGTGGATACTTGGCAACAGTTCTAGTTTTGGCAGGACAATCCCACAAACCAAGACTGCAGAAGGGGCAATGTTTTGCAAACCAAACAAAAGTGGAAACATTCCCGGGAACAGGGTTTAAAAAGGTTGTCCCATCACAAGGATCCTATCTGTACTGCTTGATAATGTGAATGTAAGACTTTTCCTAAATACACTGCTTCAGCAAAACTGCTTTGTTTGTCCACTATCTTACTTTATTCATTTCTCTGTTGACACATCCCTTAACTTATCTGGTCATAAGTCAAGTGATGTATCTGATGCAGGGGGGAAGGAGGAGAGGCTAAGTGCACGGGAGTGAGCCTGGAGGAGGAGGGGGGTAGTTTGTATTTTGGGGGAAGGAGCCGCCAATATAGACCCGGCATCCGCTGTAATAGAGAGGCGGATGCCGGGTAGTGTTAGACGCTGACACGGTGCCTGCAACATCGCCACGCTCCTGCCCTGCATGAGGCCAGCAGTGGCAGGAGCGATGCTGCTATTCCTCCGCCGCCCCCCCCCCCCCCTCCGGATTAGCAGCATCGCTCCTGTTGCAGGCACATGTGTCGGCGTCTAACACTACCCGGCATCCGCCTCTCTATTACAGCGGATGCCGGGTCTGTATTGCATTGTGAAGGCTGGAGAACTGACTGGTCTCACCATCTATGAGCGCGAATGCAGGTCCAGCGGCACCGCCGGCACCGCCGCTGGCTTTGCATATGTAACCCCGCCCACCAATGACGCAACAAAGCAGGAAGAAAGAAGAATTTACAGCAGCGCAGAGTGGTGAGTATGCGACGTGGGAATACCCCTTTAATGCCCCAAATTTGGTATAGCAAGTATGAATTGTAGGTGATGCATATCAATTGTGAGAATGCCACATTAATTCTGATAACCATGAAGGTTATAATTTAGTGGGATTAAGAGAACCAAAAGACCTCCTATGTAACATGAGTTCAGTTATCTTTGCAAATACTGCTATAAGACGTTGATGTTGTACAATATTGCCGTTAGATTGAATGCAATTTGCACAAGTTTCCAGTCTATCTGTCTCTTCCCAGTTGGGTAATTGCTATTTAGGGCCAGCTACAGGGGGTGCTGGGGTAGCAGTCATACATGGGCTCTGGAGACTAAGGGGTCTTAAAGGGTCCTCTGCTACCTAAGGAGACTCCATCATTATAAATGTCACATACTGAGGAGCCCTGTTACAGATTTCATATTCGAGCCTAGGAACTTGAAGGTATGCCTCTGGCTATAGTGGGGAGATAATATGTAACCCCCCCTGAAACAATGGAAGCTCCTTACTTACATATAGCCAAAAAATGGTTCACAAAACTATATAGGCAGATTAATCAGAACAGTCTAAAACAAGTCTTTGTTGCTTATACCAACCATTGATGGTGCCTTAAGATCCGAAAACCTTGGCTACAATGGGGAACAAAGACACTTTTTTCTCTTACAGAGGGTTCACCAGGTTTCAGAAATTTGAAACTTTAGGAGATGTTCATGCTACCGCTGCTGTCCGCCCTGGGGTTTAGGATGGAAACTGGACAGGGGACGGCTTGCTGGTGGTCAGCTTTAAAACCTTTCAATTGAATGGGTTCGTAAAGGTGACTGCCATTGGGCATATGTGGCCTCTGTGCCAGGAAACTGTTTTTGTCCTGCATGTCCGACTTTGTGTCCGTGAAAAAAAATTGGTTTCCAGGTGGAGAGGCTGCATACGGGCACTGGTTGTCATCTGTAAAAACCCATTCAATTGAATGGGTTTTAAAGTTGACTGCCGGCAAGCCGTCCCCTGTCCAGTTTTCACGGGGTTTAGGATGGAAACCCCGGGGTTGACAGCGGCATAATTGTGAATGCTGCTTTAGTTTTCTGCTTCACCAAATTCCATGTCAGAGTTCAATTCCAATTTGCAAATTTTTTTTCTGCCTCCTCAATGGGTGTCATCAAGCAGAATTCACCATAAGTGAGGCATGACTTAAAGCTTCTGGGTCCCAATGCGAAATCTGTTACAGGACCACCACCTACTATGTACCATTTGTTATTCCCGCCATCTTGGAGAACTAAGCACAGATCTTCAGTGGATGTAGGCTTGCTCCAATACTTCTGTCTCTTCATGTCATCCCAGACAGACTGGATGATGTTGAGATCAGAGCTATAACTGTGGGGGCGGGATCATGACTTCAGGGACTCTTCCTCCAAAGTCTGGTCACACCAACTATTGATGGGATTTAGATCTCTCTTCCCTTCATTCACTCCATTTTGCTAATAACCCTTCTACTTTTTGCATTTTGTAAATCGCAACATTTTCTGTGCATGCCTAAAACTTTTGCACAGTACTGTAAACACACACCTATTGTCTACATATGTTTGTTTTTTTCAACTGTGCAGTAATGCAAACTAGTAAAGCGTGCTGTAGCGTGCCAACTCATAAAGAACAATGATGTAGACAACAGATGGTGAATTACCAGTATGATAGACTCCACTAAAGACGATGTATTGAGAGAGTTTTGTGTGTCGAAGCTTTTCCACTAAACCATAAGGATGTGAGATGTCAGCAAGTTCTAGACAGCCCAGATAAAGATGTCAAAATATTGGACGGTGACCAAAGGTGGAAGAAGATGAACTCGACGAAGTGTCCATCACCACCTGGAGAAGAACGTGTCCTCTGCGAGAGGTCAGAAGAGGTTACGAAGAGGCATTCTGATGAAGCCCGGGAACAATGGCTGATAAAATTAGAACTACTGTGTATTTACTGATGTCTGCGCTACTCAGCACCTTTTGTATCCGTGACCATTGTTCCCCATGTAACATTAAACACAGTTTTACAAGGAACCTTGAAGAACATCTAGTGGATGAGGATTGATTGCGGCGAGATGAATATAAAATGAAGGTAGCGCTCATCTCTTATGATCATAGGTAAGAACAATAAGAACCGTCTGGTTTATTGGATATCTCCATAAGAAGCAAGCTCAAAATTGCAAGTCTAGAGACAAAGCATTGATAGCAATGGGATTTGTACAAGCGTCACCTCTGCTGAATTGTTGATGGGATTGGTGCATGAAATCATAAGGAAGGGTCAGGAGTACAAAGAGGATGTAAGGACGAAAGAAAGAAAATTGGTTTGTAACTATTTGAGGAGCGTGGAGGAGTCGGAGCATTACAAAAGAAATTGCAGAATTTGGACTATATTTAAGAGTATCTGCATGCTAAAAAGTAAGTGAATGTGTATGGAGAGCGACTGTACCCTGGACACGGGGGCAACCAGTGAAAGTACTATGGTAATAGAACAAACAATAGGAATGCCCTGTGCGGGCTGATACAATGACACATCTATCTATCTATCTATCTATCTATCTATCTATCTATCTATCTATCTATCTATCTATCTATCTATCTACTAAAGGTCCTGATGCAAAAGCTCAGATTGGGCCCATCTGCAAGACCAACAGCCGTATCCCACCAATACATTGTAGCAGTGTTTACATCCTTCCCCTCTCTATCTGAGCCCACCATTAACACGTGTTTATAATATCTCTATGCACACAAGCTCCCCATCATTCCTATCCAATATTCGTGCCCCACATAGTAATCAAACCCCTTTTTGAGCCACAGCCTCTCTCCATAGAATCCCTCCTTTACTATATGCTGCTGACCAAATGCTATTTTTGCCATAAAAGAGTTAATTTACTCCTTTCTGACAGTGGAAGGCTGTTTATCATAAATCTCACTCCAGTGCACCAGAGGGCAGGGGGAATACATGTACGATGCACAGATTGACAGCCATCAAAGGAAATCAGAGAGGAGATCAAAGAAGTCCTAGTGTGGTTGGGGGTGACCTGTGTGCCCCCTTGGCTTCTGGGCCTGTTGACCTTTATAGTTACGCCTGTGCCCTTGAACTCCGAAATCCTAATCCCTTTTCCATTGTATGTCATCATGGGTAATTTGGCAGGCACATTAGATGGTCATCCAGTCCTGCCAAAATTGTCAGTTCCTTACATTAATCTAATGTGTATGGTTAACGTTACCAAAGCCAACATCCCTTGCTCCAACCCAATGATCCAAAGCAGGGGTAGGGAACGTACAGCTCTCCAGCTGTTGCCAAACTACAACTCCCAGCATGCATACTTGTTCTGCTGTTCTTGAAACTCCCATGGAAGTGAATGGAGCATGATGGGAGTTGTAGTTTCACAGTAGCCAAAGGTTCCCTACCATTGATCCAGAGCAATAATGGGAGCCATTGAATGGGCTTCCCGCCCACGTTAGTTGACATTGGACACCAAGTTGATTCCAATTGTGGTCCAAGCCTGGACTTGGTGCATTAAAATATATAGGAAAACTTATTTACAATTCTAATGTAGAATCTCATAGTAAACATATAAGAATACGGAGTATCATACTAATAAACCAAGTAACGAAAAAGTGCACATGGCCCCAACAAATCAGTTGTACGGGTTAGAAAATGAATGCAGTTTTCTGGTTCCTTTGGGCATCTCCTCCACCCGGTGCCGGCACTAGTTCCTATTAAAAAGGCCCTACGTCTCCAGAGCTCGGGATGTCCTTGCGTTGTTATGCAATTTTTCTTCTGTTCACCTTCTGTTTGACATTGCATAACTCAGGCTGTACACTGGAAATCATTATGCTCAGAATTGTTATGCACGCCCGATTCCCAAAGCCAAACTCCACCAAGACTGATGCTATGGGGCCAAATGGTCAAAAGATGTAAATCTGAGCACTTACTACCACGCAGATGGCATGGACGATCAGAAACACAGATTAACCTTTTTTTGCTAGTTATATGATTAAGCAGTGATGATAAAAAATAGCAGTAGACGGTGCCAGGATGGCACAGCAAAGGCGGACGAAGACACGCCACATAATCTATCTGAGCAGATGATGGCGGTGGTATCAGTTTAATCAAATTCAAAGTGAAATGCACATGAAAATCTCTTAGTCATGCTGCCCCGTCTCACATTTTAGGCCTCATTTCAGCACAATTTCCATACCGCATACTCATTTGCTTCCGCCCCATCCCCAATCATCTCTCGCAGGCTTTCTTTAACCCTTCGTGAATCACTCCTACATCTTAATGAGTAACAAACGCATAGCAGAAGGTCACTGCCATGTCCGTGAAATGGATTATTAAAGGGTATGGGCATAAGTGAAAATCTCCTGACAAAGTATCATTGAGAAGATGTTGCCCGTGGGGTTACTAAGTCGATACGCTTGTGATCGCTAGATTAAAGGAGCTATAGCGCTCATGTAGCTTGGCTTCAAATATTTTTCGTAACCGGTGTTAAGTAATATCATAAGTTACGATATTCATGTGAATGAAATATAAAGAGTTAACTATTAGAGATGAGCGAACACTAAAATGTCCAAGGTTCGAAATCTGATCTGAACAGCAGCACACTGTTCGGCTGTTCGAACGGATTTCAAACCCCATTATAGTCTATGGGGGAAATGCTCGTTTCAGGGATACGCAAAATTCGATAAAATTATACTTACCAAGTCCACGAGTGACGGTCGGGCTGGATTCCCCTTGAAGTCTTCTCCCGGCGCAGCACCCCCACAGGGTCTTCCGGCTGGAATTCGCTCTGCCTAGGCATCGGGGCCTAGGCAGAGCCGACTGCGCTTGCGCGGTCGGCTCTGCCCGGCCCGACGCCTGAGCAGAGCCGACTGCGCCGGATGCCTAGGCAGAGTGAATTCCAGCCAGAAGACGCCGCGGGGACGCTGCACGGAGAAGACTTCTAAAGGTAAGAGAAGAACCAGCGTTGATTGGCAGAATGTATAGCATTCTGCCAATCAACGCTGGTTCTGCATCGAACCTTAAACTTCAAACAGCTAGTAGTGTTCGATCGAGTACAAGTATTTCGAATACCGTAGTATTCGATCGAACACCTACTCGATCGAACACTACTCGCTCATCTCTATTAACTATATACCACTGCTATCTTGTACACAAGGGTATGTCATGGGTATGTAGATGCTATAGCAGAAGTTTTCCAAGAACATCTTAGTATCTAATACACACCTATGTCATATCTTATGTCATCTATGTCATGACCTTTGTCATGTCCTGAATGATGGACAGACATGAGCACATATGAACACACATGGAAGATTACTGAGACGTCTTGCATGACACCTTTAAGACAGACACATGGACTGACAGATGGGGCATCTATTTGGTATTTTCCCTGTATGTACCTTAACGAAGATTTCAATAAATTTCCAGCTTTCTACAAGAAACATGAGTTCTCCAGATGACATATATCTTACATGTGGGTAAGAATTATGAAGGACAACACTATTTACACAAGAAGGTCTTAGAGAGACGCTTGCAGAAGCCAAGGAAGCCCGGTCCTTGCTAAAACATTTCAACTCCAATGAGGTGTAGCTATAGAGTGTAGCAGCAGTCCCGGTAGCCAATGGGGCTCAAATCTGCCATAAGACACCAAGTCAAGAAGAAGACACTAGTATTAGAAATAACACATGCTAACTTGGGGGTCTTTTGCAGATCTTGTACTGTGACCCAGGAGCTTCAAACTATGACTTGAGCATCTCCATATGTGTCCCATTGATATTGTAAGGATTGGCTGGGATTTTGTAAAATTTGACACCAGTTCAATATATGGCTGCCCCAGTATTGCCACTTTGGTGTCCTGCAGTTATGATGCATTGAAGTGGTGACATTCATCAGTGCAAGGAAGGAAGCAAAAGACCAGTCAAGGGCCAAGGAAGCCGCTGAGCTGGATTTGAAGATTAAAGGTTATTTTCCATTTATTTTATCAAATTTATTTCCCAATTTTGGCAATTCTTGGACAACTCCTTTAAGCAGTATGCTCAAGTACACCAACATAATAATGATGGGTGAAGATGAAGATCTTTTGAAGACCAGACACAATTGTGGTCAGATGAGGGCGGGTTTACACCTGTGCTCGGTCTCTGCTTTGCGGGTTTCCATCTTCTACTCAAGAAACTGGACAGGAGATGGAAACCCGGCAGTCAGTTTTCAAACCCATTCACTTGATGGGTTTGCAAAATGACCGCCGTGTGCGTCTTCTGCCTCTCCGCAGCGAAACCGTTTTTTTTTTTTTTTTTAACTGGACACAAAGTCCTGCATGTCTGACTTTGTGTCCAGTTAAAAAAAAAAATGGTTTCGCTGTGGTGGCTATATGGTGGCTCAGTGGTTAGCTGGGAGTCCTGGGTTCGAATCCTGTCAAGGACAACATCTGCAAGGAGTTTTTCTGTTTTCCCCGTGTTTACGTGGATTTCCTCCCATACTCCAAAGACATACTGATTGTGAACACTATAGGTAACGTCATGCCTGAGTACTAGGGTATAGCATGGAATATGTCTCAGCTCATCCCCTCTAGATAAGCGCAATGATTTAATACTATGTACATATTTGCAATCGGCCCCATATGCACTGCAGTAAATAGTACCGTACATTGTGTCTCTGATAATCCAGAATGTACATTACTAATAAATAATCCTAAATCACCGCTCACCCGTTCTGACACGGCGGTATTATTACGTGTCAGTTTGCACAGCAATGTGTATTATGCCAGCTCTCTAATGGGTTTCGTGAACAGCGCAATTCATTATGTATTATTTTCCAGGTGTCACTCCGCCATCTTATTAGAATACAGAATATTTCGTCTGCTCGGAGATCAATCATAATAACAATAAATGACACACAGGTAAGCTACAGGCTGATTTATTGTCTCCCGCTTTGTCTTTTACCCCTAACACTTTGTTTTTGAAGATGTGGGTGAAAAATATTCATCGATAGGTGGTGTCCATTTCAGATATAATATATACAGATGAAAAGATTTTCTGGATAACATGATTTGTCTGATAAAATGTCACAGTTGTGTGTAAAAATAGCTAAAAAAAATAAATGCTGCAGTTAAAGGGGTTTTCCAGGACGTATTGATTGAAGTTCAATGGAGATCGGACCCCTGTGACCCCTTTCCTGTGCAAGCATGCACACAGATCGCTGTCAATCACTGATTAGGCCCGCCCACTGGACTCCTAAACTCTGACTGTAATTTTATAAGTTCTCTTGATCCTTTTCCCACAAAACCATATATCAATCCGCTCAGCTCCTCCTGCTCTATAACATGCTGTCTCTAGACTGGACGGCTTGTTCATCATGATAGGTTCATTTAAAGGGACTGTCTCATCTTTGTATATTGAAACTGGCCAGTCAATCACAGCTGATCCCTTTAAGGCCATACATTTTCAAGCAGTTTGTATTCTTCCTATACTTCTCAGTTTATGCTTTCCATATGTCACACGATGACTGACAAGGCTTTGTAGTCAAAAAGTAAATAAAATATCTCTGACAACTTTTGCAGCACATGTATGGGTTAGAATTATTCATTTTTTAGGAATATCCCTCTAGATACAATATCTATACATCAGCCATACTGGAGCAGATACATGAAGTCTGGTATACTGCTGAGCTAAAGATCTAGTCTCGTCTTCGCTGTATACATGACAATGCTTCTCTGCGGAAAAAATTGCAAAGGTAGGTTTAATAAACTTTTCCAAAAAAGTGAAACTTGTCACAAAAAATGTGGGCCAAGTAAAGTTATGGTGGCCATTAAACATGCATCATTTTTAATGGAATGGAATATTACATTGATACACAGATATGTACACACTATTACGTGATTTTACGGTGGACTGTAGAGTGGGAAGAGTCATCCCATATGGACATGTCGGAGGATGTGGCTCTGGAGCTTCCCTAAGTTATATTTGTGTACTTTTTGTATACATAAGAGTATTAATCCGACAAGTAGACTTCATATGATACATATAGATATCCTAGGTTTAAGTGTATGTCAGCCTATACATAGACTCTATGATATAGATGTGGTTTTGTGGATTCTGTGTCCTGCATGTGGTTATAAATGGATAGATGATACATGCTATAGGGCAGACAAGCTAACAAAAAATGCACCAAATTCTGGTGTCATCGGTGCCAAAAACTTACATATGTGATTTATATATCATTTTCTATGTATTTTAAACACTTTCTAACAGTTTCTATGCTTGGTCTGGGGTGGGTGGGGCTTGTTGAAAAGTGGTTGGAGTTTGATGTACAAAACCGTGCACCAAAATTCTGGACATTGGACCAAAACTTTGCACCATATTTTCAACAGAGACTTTGAAAATCTGATGCGGTTTCAGGCTGAGTTCACACAGGGGAGGGGGGGGGGGGGGGTACAGCGGATTTTGGCACCAAGATTGACGTTGGGAGCCGATCTTGAGATTTCAGGATCGACTTTAAAATCCGATTTCCGATCATTTTCCAGCCGATTCCGAAATCGTGAAATTTGCTCGATCGCCGATCGGGATCCGATCTTTCTTAATCCTGATCGCTCAACCCTAATTGAATATTATATATACAGTAGCAATGAGCCAGTCTTGAGATTTCAAAATCCGATTTTCGATCACTTCCCAGCCGATCCCGATCGTGAAATTTCCAATCTTTCCCGATCCCTATTGCTCAAAAAAAAAAAAAACGTACGGACCTCATTAACATGAGCCTATCAAAGGATTTGGTTACCAAGAATTTTTTCCTTAAAGACCGGAGTAGAAGACTTCTTGGAATTACGATGATATATTATATTAAACATACAATAACAAGAAGCCTACAGTGATACACAATTTAATATAATAGCTTTCTTTTATTTCCGAAATTCTCCTCCCTTCCCCGTCCGTCCACGTTGGTTATTGAAAATTTCTTTTCTCATAAACTCGTACAACACATAGGTGAAAGGTATTAGCAAGAGAAAATTATCTACATTTCGCATTACCGCCAAGTAACAGCCTCTAGGAAAACATACCGTTATGATTAATACATATATCACTATTTTTTCATACCGCTTCCCAAGATACCTCAGAAAACCCCTTCAAGACAATACATCAAGGAAAATGCCGTGGCGGTTTTTATTTTTTTCTTTCTTCGGTTTATAAGTGCTTAAAACAGTAAACACAAAAAAACCCAGACTCCCTCCGGGCTCATATCTCGTGTCCTCAGATCACCACCTCTTTCTTTATGACCCATAGCTGCGGCTTGCTGTAACTCAGGCTACGATCAAACATGGGAGGGCAACGTGCTCACGACTGCATAGCTATGTTACTAACTATGATCAAATTAGCGCTCTTAGACATCAGTGCGCTCACTCTGCAGTCTCTTTTAAGACGGCGTGCTATTATTGACGAGGCCCAACTGGAGTTCATTAGCCCGAGGCTTCATAAGTTTCGCCGTTCTTTTCCAAGGAGCCTTAATCAGCACCGCGCTAATATACACTACTTCAATGATTATATCTGCTAGGGCTGAATCATTAATGACCATCACTCATCCCATCTTCCTCCTGTGCTTCATTTTACATCAATGACACGCTACGTCTTTGTAGTGCTGACTCCCATATTGAAGAGTAAGACGTAGACCTCCAACAGACTTCACTGTGCCCGGCCGGTGTATGGCATCGCTATAAGGCGTGGAGTATTGTAGTTCATCCACAGTCCTCATCTTTCAATATTCTTTAAGAAGATATTGATCTTTTTTTGTACATATCAAATCATGTTTTTCTCGTTTTTATCAAGTTTGAAGGACGCCTCCTGCGTTATAAAATGATTTGTTTATTTTTTATCTAGTCCTACTGATGTGTCCGGTTCGGCAATGTCTCATGAAATGAATTCAATACACTATCATGTCATAATAAGAAAATCCTTGACAGGCAGCGTTTCGCGAAAGAAACAGTGGGGGCCACAGATAAACACATAAAGGTTATACAATAACATAAGATATGACTAAACCGTATTGTCTTGAAAAGCTAATCATTTGGTGGCACCCATGCGTGGACAACAGGGGACATAAAGATACATATCCTTGACAAGACAACAGTTCACAAAGCAAACAATGGCTGCCACACAAGGACACATAAAGGTTATACAATAACATAAAATATCACTAAGCCATATTGTCTTGAAAAGCTAATCATTCGGTGACACCCATGAGTGGATGGACACAGCGCCGCACCTCTCATGAGGCGACCTGAATCAACCGCTTCAGGCGGCGCTATGCCAGGGCCCCGGGGGGGCATTTTTGCTAACCTAAGCCAGTCCAGGAAAATCTGCCCTGGACTGGATTAGCATCACCGTCTCGGCAGCCCGGCACGGGAAGTGAGCGGTGGATTGGGCAGGACCTGTGGACGCAGCGCTGCTCCAGCGGCCTCCCCTCACGCTTAGCAGAGAGCAGGTCCTCTCCCTGCCTGCTCTCTGCCTGCTAACGCCGTCCCGTCCACCCCGCCCCCTCCGTCCTGCCCCCTCCTCCCGGGGGGGGGGGGGAAATTTCTGTCATCCTCAGGCAGCAAAAAAGCTAAACATAAAGATACATATCCTTGACAGACAACAATTCACAAAGCAAACAATGGCTGGTCACACGTAGACACAAAAAGGTTATACAATAACATAAAATATCACTAAACCATATTGTCTTGAAAAGCTAATCATTTGGTGACATCCATGTGTGGACTGACAACAGGGAACATAAATATACATATCCTTAACAGCAATTCACAAAGCAAACAACGGCTGGGCACACATAAAGGTTATTACTAGAGATGAGCGAACAGTGTTCTATCGAACTCATGTTCGATTGGATATCAGGGTGTTCGCCATGTTCGAATCGAATCGAACACCGCGTGGTAAAGTTCGCCAAAATTCGATTCCCCTCCCACCTCCCACCTGGGACAGGAACTACGACACCGGGGGCATTGAAAAAAATTGGAAAAAGTCATTGGCTGCCGAAATCAGGTGACCTCCATTTTAGACGAATAGTGGATTTCAAATCCGGGTCATATGAGAATGTGAACTTTGTGACTATGAGACAGGGATAGCTGTACAGGCAGGGATAGCTAGGGATAACCTTTATTTAGGGGGGAATGTTATTAAAAATAACTTTTTGGGGCTCTATCGGGTGTGTAATTGTGATTTTTGTGAGATAAACTTTTTCCCATAGGGATGCATTGGCCAGCGCTGATTGGCCGAATTCCGTACTCTGGCCAATCAGTGCTGGCCAATGCATTCTATTAGCTTGATGAAGCAGAGTGTGCACAAGGGTTCAAGCGCACCCTCGGCTTTGATGTAGCAGAGCCGAGGCTGCACAAGGGTTCAAGCGCACCCTCGGCTCTGATGTAGGAGAGCCGAAGGTGCACTTGAACCCTTGTGCACCCTCGGCTCTGCTACATCAGAGCCGAGGGTGCGCTTGAACCCTTGTGCACACTCTGCTTCATGCCAGCGCTGATTGGCCAATGCATTCTATTAGCCCGATGAAGTAGAGCTGAATATGTGTGCTAAGCACACACATTCAGCTCTACTTCATCGGGCTAATAGAATGCATTGGCCAGCGCTGATTGGCCAGAGTACGGAATTCGGCCAATCAGCGCTGGCTCTGCTGAAGGAGGCGGAGTCTAAGATCGCTCCACACCAGTCTCCATTCAGGTCCGACCTTAGACTCCGCCTCCTCCAGCAGAGCCAGCGCTGATTGGCCGAATTCCGTACTCTGGCCAATCAGCACTGGCTAATGCATTGTATTGGCGTGATGAAGCAGTGCTGAATGTGTGTGCTTAGCACACACATTCAGCTCTACTTCATCGGGCTAATAGAATGCATTGGCCAATCAGCGCTGGCCAATGCATTCTATTAGCGTGAACTGAGTTTGCACAGGGGTTCTAGTGCACCCTCGGCTCTGCTACATCAGATTGCTACATCTGATGTAGCAGTGCCGAGTGTGCATCAGATGTGTAGTTGAGCAAAACTGACTCAGCACTGCTAAGTCTCTGCATTCGCATAGGAATGCATTGGCCAGCCTTCGGCCAGTCAGCGCTGGCTCTGCTGGAGGAGGCGGAGTCTAAGGTCGGACCTGAATGGAGACTGGTGTGGAGCGATCTTAGACTCCGCCTCCTCCAGCAGAGCCAGCGCTGATTGGTCGAGTTCCGTACTCTGGCCAATCAGCACTGGCCAATGCATTTCTATGGGGAAAAGTTAGCTTGCGAAAATCGCAAACTGACATGGATTTCCATGAAATAAAGTGACTTTTATGCCCCCAGACATGCTTCCCCTGCTGTCCCAGTGTCATTCCAGGGTGTTGGTATCATTTCCTGGGGTGTCATAGTGGACTTGGTGACCCTCCAGACACGAATTTGGGTTTCCCCCTTAACGAGTTTATGTTCCCCATAGACTATAATGGGGTTCGAAACCCATTCGAACACTCGAACAGTGAGCGGCTGTTCGAATCGAATTTCGAACCTCGAGCATTTTAGTGTTCGCTCATTTCTAGTTATTACTATGAAATAACACAAAACCATATTGTTCTGAAAAGCTAATAATTTGAGGGCACACAAGTCTAAAGAAGGGGAAATATTAGTATGTCTAGACTATCGGCGGACAATATCTGTCTATTTCTAAGGTAAAAATCCTTGACAGGCAGCAATTCATAAGCAAACAATGCGTGGACACACAGAAAGTATATTATTTTATGATACAATATCACAAAGCAGTATTGTCTTGAAAAGCTAATCATTTGGGGACAGCTATCTGGATAGGAGGAAATGTAAGGTGAACATAATAGTATATACAGACCAAGAGTAGACCATTTTTAACTATTTTAAAGTATTTCATCACTACTTATAGGAATCAAAGACACCCTGGAGACCCATTGGTTTTACTATTGTAAAGTATAGGCTGATGATAGATCTTTAATAGAAGTTACTGACAATTGCGGATAATCCAGAAAGTGTAATAATATAAATATTTGTTTTTATAGCGATGGTATAAGTAGAAAGCCATAACCTTGACATAAGATAGAGTAGATGCCTTTCATTCTTGTTTATATACGCTTGGTTGAAACCACGGAACTTGCTGGTCATCTACTTTGATGAATTTCAACATAACCAATTCTATGTTCTCCAGCGCGGTATAAGCCAAGAGTGAAGTGTCTAGCAGCAGCTAACTCCCTTTGCATATGAATGGCTCAGCAGGATCCACCACCTATCTAATGCGCTGTGGATGATAATCTGACATTCCTTCAGCCCATGCTGGGGGAAAAGAGGATCAGATACTGTATAGTATACCGAGCTTTAACATGCCACGCCATTTAATTTATTATTGTGTTCTGTTTAATGGGCATGTCAACTACTATAGCGGGCACATTTTAAAATGGGGAAAACATGGCATGCAAATGGATCTATGTATCTGCATCCAGTTTGATCATATATGATCACATCCCATCGTACAGAATCCCATCGTTCATATTCCACCTAAGCCATTTTATCTATTGAACAAAGTTGGGCTAGTCAAGGCCAGAGCCCATTCAAGGGATAAAGATGGTGTTGATCTTGATACGCACATATTATGTGACACCAGGACCTAAAGAGGACTTTTCACCATCTTGACCAGTTCCAATTTTTTTTTCACTGATTTTGGCACGTAGAATTTAGCCTCTAGCCCAGTTACTTTAAATGCCATACAGGGGGGCATGATTCAGAGCTCTGTCCATCAGAGAGGGACATTACCATGAAGAAGAGGATGTCGCAGCATTTTAGTAATTGTTCAGGAATAGAGATGAGCGAACGCTATTCTGCATGCCGGCCGCTTAACCCCCCGCGTGCCGGCTACGTCCATTCATTTCTATGGGAGCGTGCTATTCGAAATGGCTGTTTCAAATAGTGTTTGCTCATCTCTAGTGATGAGCGAACACTAAAATGTCCGAGGTTTGAAATCCAATTCGAACAGCCGCTCACTGTTCGACTATTCGAACGGATTTCTAACCCCATTATAGTCTATGGGGGGAAATGCTCATTTCAGGGGTACGCAAAATTCGATAACATTATACTTACCAAGTCCACGAGTGACGGTCGGGCTGGATTCTCCTTGATGTCTTCTCCCGGAGCAGCGCCCCCGCGGCGTCTTCCGGCTGGAATTCACTCTGCCTAGGCATTGGGGCCTAGGCAGAGCCGACTGCGCATGCGCGGTCGGCTCTGTCTGGTCCGATGCCTGAGCAGAGCCGACTGCACATGCGAGGGCATGCCCGCGCATGCGCAGTCGGCTCTGCCTAGGCCGGATGCCTAGGCAGAATGAATTCCAGCCGGAAGACACCGCGGGGACGCTGCACGGAGAAGACTTCTAAAGGTAAGAGAAGAACCAGCGTTGATTGGCAGAATATATAGCATTCTGCCAATCAACGCTGGTTCTGCATCGAACCCTAAACTTCGAACAGCTAGTAGTGTTCGATCGAGTACGAGTATTTCGAATACCGTAGTATTCGATCAAACACCTACTCGATCGAACACCTACTCGATCGAACACTACTCGCTCATCTCTACTCATCTCTATTCGGGAATGATGGGGGCTAGTTCAAAAATTTCAACTGCATCATAACCAATAGAACAATCTCTACTAAAGAATGCGAAGGGCTGCAGTTGGAGAAGGTGGTGAAAGCTCCCCTTCATCTTGAACATCATGAACCCCAAACCAACCTACCAGGTGCCACATAAAATATTAGCTTCTATGGTGGCAGGGCATTGGGGAGAACAATGATGGCAAATAAAACCCTATAGACAGTGATACAGTAATTCCTACTTTCGACACAGAAAAATATCGTGAAGCCATATGAAACGAAATTTAGCCATCTCATGTGTTTACTATTCCATGTTTGTAGTTGACCCGTGACCTCCAGCTCGTCTATCATTCAGTCACCAGTCCATCTTGTCTGAAGATCTAATGTTTCTTTCACATACATTTCTTAACCCTGTCAGTAGGAAATGGTAAAGATCAACTTTTTAAAATGTAGATTTCCATTTTGTAAGTATTTTAGGAATGTAATATTTGCTTTCCCAATGGAAAGAGCCTTTCAATATGTCATTCCATTGCAAATAACCGTTGATGATAATGCTATGGTAGTCGGCAAGCCTCGTACTGTCACATTTTTGCCGCATTTTCTACTTTTATTGTGCAGGAATATAGCTTTATTTCTGACATTTAAATGAGCATCATAAGGGGGTGTAATTTGCAGAAATAGTTGCTAGTGATAGTTAAAGGTCTTCCACTTAAGTGGATAAAAAGCCCACACGATGCTCGGCAATCTTTTATACTCTTCGCGCAACTCAACTACTTCTCCATTTAAGATTCTGTTTTGATTGACAACAGCCACGATTGTCCTCTAATGGCCATAAATGCTGCTTGAGTCAAATGTGGAAAGATATTCATGCATAATGATCTAAGTTTCTACGACTACAATTCGATGGTTCACTGTTCTTTTCTCGACTTTCATTAGGTTTTTATGCAGATGTGGCAGGCAGTAGGTTAATGCGGCTAAGCTGAGTTTGTCGCCTGCCATGATGTGCCATGATATCATGATGTATTATCTATACGTAGTGAATCACACGGAACACATTATCCATCGAGAGTAACGGAAACTTTGACAAATCAGTTTTTCTATGGCTTTATTTTCATGATGGAAATCGAGAAAAATGATAAGTCTATCTGTTTGTAAGGGGTTGATATTATGTGAGAGGGTTAAGAAAAGGTAATGTCTTGGGTTAGGGGAGTGTAGAAGGTGCCTGGAAGATCTATGATTGGCCTATGTAATGTTTAGGTCAGGGATATGGTTTCACTAGGGGTGTCAATGGACTAACGACAGGAGTCAATCGTCAATTGTGGAAGTTTCGATGAGATAGAGGTGAGACAGGGCTCGGCCATTGTGGTAGAGGAAGCGGACTAGAGAATGGAGTGGGTGTCAAGCAGTCTTTGGACACTGGGTGAGTCACTTGGCTTTTACGAAAACCCATAGGCAGGAGGTGCCATTGTGGTCATGCATAGCAAGGTATGGTGAACATCATGGAAGATCTATCTGTCTATCTATCTATCTATCTATCTATCTATCTATCTATCTATCTATCTGCTTGAGAAAGGTTCTGGATTTGTACCATAATGTCACCTTGAAATAAACTCACTGACATTTTTTGGATATTGCCGCCATTTTGTTTATCTACATATCAGAGGGAGCCACCCTCTATTGGATTTGCACCCATAACGCTTTTTTTGTGCTTCATTGAACTCTTTATCTATCTATCTATCTATCTATCTATCTATCAAATCAAATAGGCTTTATTGGCACAACCGAATGGATATTTGGCATTGCCAAAGCTAGTAAAGTGTGTGTGTGTGTGTGTGGGGGGGAGTTGGAGTCGAGGGGGAGAGTATGGGGGGGTGGGGTGGCTGATTTGGGGTATAACAGTCCATGGAGTCTCATCTTCCTCTTAGTTGGTGACAGCTATAGGGTGTGTGTGAGTGTGTGTGTGGGGGGGGTGATTTGGGGTATAGCAGTCCATGGAGTCTCATCTTCCTCTTAGTTGGTGACCGCTATATGGGGAGGTGGGGTGGGTGGTTTGGGGTATACCAGTCCGTGAAGTCTCATCTTCCTCTTGTTTGGTGACAGCTGGACACGTATTGGGCAGCGATCTCTACAGTAGCCTCTTCTTCTCCCAGTAGGATGTAGAGTTTCCTCTTCTCGTCAGCAGATATGAAGTCTGGGATGTGGGCAGAGAGTCTATCTATCTATCTTTCTATCTATCTATCTATCTATTATAATCTCAATATTCTAGACAGATAGAAATTCAAGACTCCAAATACCCAAATTGCCATGCATGGGAATTTTTCTGATACATCAAATGTTGTGAATGATAAGTAGGAGAGGACACTTCTCTGAAGCCACCACTATCACAGTTACAAACTTTTATCCTCAAGGTACCTTTTCATTCTCACTCAGAACACTGTGTCTGTTATTTTGTCAGAGGCCACTAGTGTTATTCAGGATTTGTGGCTCTCATTGCTATTTGGGGTGTCTGTGTTGGTCAGGATTATTGGAACGTTGTTTGTTCTACTGGTATTGGGTGATCTGTTGTGGTCACTGTTATTGGATGTCTTGTAGCTGCCACTATAATTATGACCCTTAGGGCTATTCTTATTGTATTATTTGGTAGCTTCTATATCTTATCTTCCTGAGGTCGGATACTTGAATAACTGCATTTCCCAGAAAGTGGATCTGGAATTTAGGCACTTTCCTCTAAAAATTCTCACCAACGTCTACTCTAAACTTACTTCTCTCCCAAAATAAATGGTAAGTGCTAGATTAGTTCCCCTCTTCTGCCCCAGTCTGACACCATCCACTTGACAATAGAAGCCTAATAAGCATATCAGGCACCAAAACTAACAGCGCTGATTGCTCAGGAATGGCGGGGGCTAGAGAAAAAAATTCCAACTGTGCCAAAATCAGTGGTTCAGCTCCTATTAAAGAAGACAAATAACTTGTGGAGGTGGTGAAAAGTCCTCTGCAATAATTTATGTTGGTATATGACAGTGTAATACCAATGTATTAAGTTCTCCTGCTATCCATTGACCTATATCGGAAACTATTCCATTTCGTACATAGGATGTTTCAAAGTTACACTGATACATCGTGACTACATTTATCCTAAATGTGTATATTTGGCATCATCAAATATTAAAGATACAATCTATGAAATCAGAATCGAGCCCTTAGACATCCACCGGCAAAATAAGTGCTGGACTTGTCTAAAACACAGCAATAATTCAGATTTCTTAAAACTAACTCTGGCAACTTTGATGGTGCCTGAAGGCATGTAGAGTCTTCGCTACTCTTACTCATTCTTAGCTGCTAATTTTATTATTTAGAAAAAAAAACAAAAAACTAATCAGCAAATTTTGGAATAAATGTTGAAACTACGTAGAGAAGATTTATATCTGCCATAATGCAGTGGAAGAGGCGCAAAGTAGAAATAATATATCTACTGATCGGACATGATGTGTTATGGGTCATTTACATGGCACTGATATGGCATTGCTTGGAACACCTTGGCTTCAATGCAGCGCCGCACCTCCCATGAGGCGACCTGAAGCGACCGCTTCAGGTGGCGCTATGCCAGGGCCCCAGGGAGGGCGTCATTTTTGCTAACCTAAGCCAGTCCAGGACAAGCTGTCCTGGACTGGTTTAGCACCGAGCGGTGGTTTGGGGAGGCCACTGGAGCAGCGCTGCTCCAGCAGCCTCCCCTCACGCTCAGGCAGACAGTAGGCCCTCTCCGAGCCTGCTCTCTGCCGGCAAATGGCACTAAGCCCTGCCCCCTTTGATTCACCACGCCCCCTCCACTCAGCCACACCCCCTCTCCATCCCCTCCTCCCGGCGGGGGGTGGGGGGGCGGCTTTCTGTAGTCCGTCTCAGGTGGTGAAAGGGGCAGGTTCACCCCTGCTTCAATGTATAACTGGACCCTATGTACCATGTCTGATTTTCATACTGGGGTTTACTATTGTGGTAGTGGCACCTTCTGGCACCAGGTCTTGGGTGCTACTCCTATCTCTGCACCAGTACAGATAGTCCTCTGTGTATGGACCTATTTTATGGATTCTCTCAGGGTCGTCATCTACCATATACTATTGATATCTTCTTATATGGTTGAGGAGTCACCAAATGCTAAAGTGACTACAGCCTTATAATGTTGTAAAATAAACTCAAAGTACTTATTTGACAGACCCCTTGCCACTCCAGTTCCTGTTACCCCGCTGGTCTCTACTTCTTGGTCCAATGATGACATTTCAACATGGACCATGTGACTACTGTTACAATCACCACAGCATTGGTTCTCTATAGCCAGTGAATGGATGCAGTGATGGTCGGTCCAATGTTATATGTCATCACCGGTTTGGGAATTAGAAACCAGAGGGGTACCAAGAAGCCTTGGAACCTTAGCCTCAGGATCTATGAGTTGAGCATGACTGTGTTGGTTATTCTACAAAATTCTAAATCATTTTTTATATAGAGATGAGCAAGTAGTACTCGATCGAGTAGGTGTTCGATCAAATACTTCGGTATTCGAAATACTCATACTCGATCGAGTACTACTAGCTGTTCGAAGTTAAGATTCGATGCAGAACCAGCGTTGATTGGCAGAATGCTATGTATTGCCAATCAACGCTGGTTCTTCTCTTACCTTTAGAAGTCTTCTCCCTGCGCTGCGCTCTCGCGTCCTCTTCCAGCTCTGCATTCACTCTGCCAGGCATCAGGCCTGGGCAGAGCCGACTGCGCATGTCCGCTTGTAGTGCGGGCATGCGCAGTCGGCTCTGCCCAGGCCCGATGCCTAGCAGACTGAATTCAAGGCCGGAAGAGGACGCGGGGACGCTGCGCAGGGAGAAGAATCCAGCCCGACCCTCACTCATGGACTTGGTAAGTAGAATTTGATCGAATGTTGCGTACCCCTGAAACGAGCATTTCCCCCCATAGACTATAATGGGGTTCGAAACCCGTTCGAACAGTCGAACAGTGTACGGCTGTTCGAATCGGATTTCGAACCCTGAACATTTTAGTGTTCGCTCATCTCTATTTTTATACAATTTTTCTCCATTAAAGGGTCTTTCTAACTCCACATTTCTACTTGTTATCTTAAAAAGAGTCTGTCTCAAGAACCAAGCATACTCATCGAGTCCAGCATACAAATGGAATACAGTCACCTGGATCACACCATGTTTTCCCCTTGTGAATCGCAACCTCTTCAGCTGAGATATTGCCATTTTTGTATATATGTAACTAAGCTCTTTGGAACAATGAGGACATTGCCATTGCTGAAAAGATGCAAGTAGAAACGCCCTTATTGCTCCAAAAATTGTAATATCTCAGCAACGTAGGAACCAATTTGCAGGGGGAAAACAGGTGACCTTAAAGAGGACCTTTCATGTCCTCAGCACATGTGGTTTCATATGCTGCTAGAAAGCTGACAGTGCACTGAATTCAGTCGGACTTCCTGTCATGTGCCCTGGAGGAAGAGATATCAATGCAATTACTGATAGTTCTTCAGTATCAGAAGAACATTCCTGTCAGTGTATCTGGGAACGCCCCTCTTGACAGTCTGTCCATAGCACTATAGTGTCAGAGGGAGCGTTCCTTACTGTCCAGCCATGACGCTGAGCAATGAGGAACACCCCCTTAGTACTGGTCTATGGGCGAGCACTATCAGGAGGAGGGGGAGAAGACTTTCCTCACCGCTTAGCGACATGGCTGGGCAGTAAGGAACGCTCCCTCTGACAGTATAGCACTGCGGACAGCCTGTCAGGATGGGCATTCCCAACTAGACTGTCAGGAACACCCTTCTGACAGTGAAGAGCTATCGGTAAATGCACCAATATCTCCTCCTCCTGTGCCCATAATGGAAAAGCCAACAGTGCGCTGAATTCAGTACACTGTCAGCTTTCTAGCGGTATATAAAACCGCATGTGCCCAAGGACATGAAAGGTCCTCTTTAACCTACTTCTGTGGGGCTGGGTTGGCATGATGGGTTTTAGGGACAAACTCCCTCTAACATGTGACCACATTAGTCAATCACTGGACATACTGGTGGCATGTCAACCAACATCAATGTGGAAATCACTGCATCATTGAGACTTGCTGAGGTCCATTGAGGATGTAGGATTGTAAGTTGTTAATTTAACCCACATTCAGATTATGTATTATTTTTATGGGACTGGGGTACCTGGTCAATGGACATGAAGGAATCATGGTGGTATATACAATGTTAACTATCCTCTAAAAACTACTTTGCTCTCAGTTATGCTGGACTATACTGTATACAATAACCATAGACTAGAATGGCTCTGGGCAGTCATGATCCCCAAAGGGCATGAACATATTTTTATACACTAGTGAATATACTTTATGTCTCTTCAATTTTAGTATGATAGCCAACGTGTTTTTTGAGTTTTACTCTAGTCATAGGAGGGTTAGTCGGGAGCGCACAATGAGCTTTTCACCCTATACTGGATAAATTAATGTTTAGCTCCATTAAGGAAGGCATTTCTCAATTTAACACTTGAGCGTTGCAGGCCTCCACATGTTCTGTACCAACGCACAATGGTGACAAGAGAATTTTCTCTGAGCACATTTGTAAGTAAGATAAATGTTACCCAGGAAATTCGCTTTTACCTTTGGAAGGAAACATATAATTAACAAACCATTTCAGGGGGTCGCAACGAGAGCCGCAGCGAGAAATGGGATTCTGGAGTTCTGGAAGGTTTTATAGTTGGAGAAAACAGGTGAGGACAAAGCGAGAAGAAAAGGCTCTCAACATATTAAAAATAATTAGCACAGATGAATTATTAGCGAAGACAGGGAAATGCAAAAACGTACGAAGGAGAGCGGGTCATAAACAGCATTGTAATATAAACTCAACACATTACATTGTAACATCGCCTAACGACTAATTAAACGGGAAAGGTGGCGACGTCCAACACCAATGTTCCCTTCACCGGCTTAACACTGAAAAATGTAATTAATTTTTTCCATTTTTATACAATATTCATGATTTTCGCTTTGTGCACTACAAATAATAGAAGGGGAAAAAAACAAGACAAAAAACCTGATATGTATTCACCGTACCCTTAGCTCTTACGTATCTGAATATCGACAATGATACAGACAGATGATAATTGTTGCCCCAATAATGGATGTCGCTACTTTATAGAAAGATACAGAAGACAAAGATATGAATAGCAGAATTATTGTTTGTGCAGAATCTTTACTTTTGGGAGAAAAGAACATTTTTCATTTGAATTTAAAAATAAAAGTTGAAATAAATTTTTCTTATTACCTAGTGATCTCATCGAGGTGACTGATTTGGTGACAATGGCGGTGGATGGGATGAGCATACAGTAGAGTTGAATCTATATTGGCTCCAGTATTGATCAATACTATATATTTCTCATAGGATGGCATAATGCTTCTTTCCCTCCTTCACCCATTATTCCCATACAATACAGCATCATTTTTGAACACTGTTATAGTATTAAAATAATCCCAAAACTGTGAGACTGTGAGTTAAATTAAAGTGGAGATGACGCTGACCCTTGATTCACATCTGCATTTGGTAATCTGTTCGGGAGTCCGCATGGGGACCCACCGAACGCATTTGCAAGAGTTGTGCAGTGAAAGATCACCCTTATAGAAGATCAGTTTTCAATTCTGCTGCATCAGAGATGCGCTGAACCTTGCTGCACACTCAGCTCTGCTGCATCAGAGATGCGCTGAACCCTTCTGCTCACAACAGCTCTGCTGCATCAGAGATGCGCTGAACCCTTCTGCACACTCAGCTCTGCTGCATCAGAGATGTAGCAGAGCTGAGTATGCGCTGAACCCTGCTGCACACTTAGCTCTGCTGCATCTCAGCAGAGCTGAGTGTGCAGCAGGGTTCAGCGCACACTCAGCTCTGCTTCATCTCTGGTATAGCAGTGCTGAGCGCACAGCCAGCACTGCTACATTTCGGCATAGGAATGCATTGACCAGCGTTGATTGGCCAAATGCCATACAGAGTACAGCATTTGGCCAATCAACGCTGGTTTTGCCGGAGGAGGCGGAGTCTAAGATCAGTCCACAGCAGTCTCCATTCTGGTCTGATTTAGACTCCGCCTCCTCACAGATGAGCCTCCAGCAGAACCAGCATTGATTGGCCGAATTCTGTACTCTGTATGGCATTCAGCCAATCAATGCTGGTCAATGCATTCCTATGGGAAAAAGTCAGCTCCCGCATATCGCAAGCTGACAGGGATCCCGACATAATACAGTGACTTGGGCATGTTAGATGCCCCTAGACATGCTTCCCCTGCTGTCCCAGTTTCAATCCAGTGTGTTGGCATCATTTCCTGGGGTGTCATAGTGGACTTGGTGACCCTCCTAAGTCGAATAGTGGTTTCCCCCTAAACAAGTATTTATTCCCCATAGACTATAATGGGGTTCGATGTTCGATTGAACAGTCGAGTATTGAGCAGCTACTCAAATCGAACTTCAATCTTCGAACATTTCACTGTTCGCTCATCTCTAGTGATGATGTCATGTGCAATGTAACTCGCAAAAAACAATGGAAACTTATTGAACAATGTTTCTGTGATAAGATATCTTGCTGCAGCAGTTTAACCAAATGCAGAAATTCAGGATAACGTTGCCACATCTGTGTATGTGCATATATATATATATATATATATATATATATATATATATATATATATATACTAGCTGTTACCCGCGACTTCGTCTGCAGTGATTGTAGCAGTGGGTATATACAGGCGCGGATAAGGTTTTCGTACTATGTATAAGGGATGGGATATGAAATGTAACTTTGTATCTTGTAATTCAGAGAATACGTGAGACTTTTGTGTTGAAGGTAATTTGTATTTGAGCTGCTATACGGTGTTGTGAGAAACTTTACATAGTGACTTTGGGACAGAAGTATTTGAAGTTAACCCTTTCCCGCCGATGGCATTTTTTGATTTTGGTTTTTGACTCCCCTCCTTCTAAACCCCATAACTTTTTTATTTCTGTGCTCCCAGAGCCATATGAGGTCTTAATTTTTCCTGGGACAAATTTTTCTTGATGATGCTACCATTATTTATTCTATATAATGTACTGGGAAGCAGGGAAAAAATTCAGAATGGGGGGGGATTTGAAGAAAAAATGCATTTCTGCGACTTTCTTACGGGCTTTGGTTTTACGGCGTTCACTGTGCAACCAAAATGACATGTCCCCTGTATTCTGTGTTTCGTTATGATTCCGGGGATACCAAATTTATATGGTTTTATTTACATTTTGACCCCTTAAAAAAATCCCAAACTGTGTTAAAAAATTATTTTTTGAAAAGTCGCCATATTCTGACAGCCGTAACTTTTTTATACGTGCATGTACGGGGATGTATAGGGCATCTTTTTTTGCGGGACCGGGTGTACTTTGTAGTTCTACCATTTTCGGGAAATGTTATTGCTTTGATCACTTTTTATTCAATTTTTTATCAGAATCAAAACTGTGAAAAAATGGCGGTTTGGCACTTTTGACCATTTTAACTGCTACAGCGTTTACCAAACAGGAAAAATATTTGTATATCTTTGTAGAGCGGGCGATTTCGGACGTGGGGATACCTAACGTGTATGTGTTTCACAGTACTTCACTACTTTTATATGTGTTCTAGGGAAAGGGGGGTGATTTGAATTTTTAATCCTTTTTATTGTATTTTTTTACATTTTTTTTACTTTTTGTAAACTTTTTTTTTGCATGTATTAGACCGCCTAGGGGTATTGACATGGGTGGGCGGTGTCGCGGATTGTCAGAGCGGTGGGGGTCGGCAAACATGGCTGCTCCGGAGCGTTAAAGAAAACCTCCTGGAGTATCGTTAAGGTGAGGGGCAAAGTGGTAAAGTATCTGTATATGTGATTGTGTGGGGTTAGGGGCGAGGCTGGAGAGGGCAATATGAATTTTGGGGCTTGCTATGGTCCAAAGTGTGTGAGATTGCAGAGATGGTGGTGTGAGTTTGGGTTTTGTGGGGGTCCTGGCACAAACGTATGTGTGCTATTGTGACAAAAAGTAGCCTATTGCGCAATCGGGTGTATTAACTATGTTTGTGGAAAATTTCAGCCAAATCGGTGGACCGGTTTTTCCGTGATTGAGGAACAAACATCCGAACATCCAAACTCACAAACCCACAAACTTTCACATTTATAATATTAATAGGATATATATATATATATATATATATATATATATATATATATATATATATTTGCAATGAGTATTCAAAAGCAAATAGAGAAAAGAGAATATAAACTCCACCAATATTTGGTGCAAACTTGCCCTATGGGGGAAGATTCCTGGAAGTGATGACATGGCCCTCACCAAGCCCTGATCTTAACATTCACCAATCTGTCTTGGATGACATGAACAGATAGAGGGATTGAAGCAAGCCTACATCCATAGAAGATCTGTGCTTATTCCTCCAAGATAGCGGGAACAATCTCCCTGCTGAGTTCCTGCAAAAACTGTCTGCAAGTACAGAGAATTGATGTTGTTTTGAAAGCAAAGACCCTTTAGGGACTCTTCGAGGAAAAGGGCGCTCACAGCAAATATTGATTTGATTTAGATTTCTCTTTTGTTTATTCACTTAATTTTTTTAATTGGGCACCAAACAATCAGGCATTAAAATTCAGTATGTCTAATCCCTCTTTCCCATGAAAGCATCTGTCTAGAGAAAAAACAGGAGGCTTCTCAGTAGTTAGCAATTGCAGCCTTTCAGCACCGGAGTCCTGGGTTTGAATCCTGTCAAGGATAACACCTGTAAGGAGTTTGTATGTTCTCCCCATGTTTGTGTGGGTTCCCACCGGGTTCTCCGGTTTCCTCCCACACGCTAAAGACATACTGATAGGGAATGTAGATGGTGAGCCCTATATGGGGCAGTGACTGTCAATGTCTGTAAAGTGCTGCGGAATATGATGGCGCTATGCAAGCAAGCATTAAAAAAAGGCCCCACACACATGAAATACAGTAGTCAATCTGTCCTGCCAAAATGAGTGGGTTTGGCCAACTTTGCTTTAACGTACACTGGCTTCTTTACTGATATCGGGCCCCTGGTACACTATAGCATGTGATATAGCTATAGTATTGTGAGGTCCACTAGTTTGCCATCTGGCAAGTTGCATGTACTTATCCACAAACTGATAGAAATTTATTAGGAGATATCAAATAGCCAGGCCATATAGACCTTTGTGCATGGCAGTTGTGGTAAGCCCACGTGAAAAGTGTAGCAATCTCTATACACAGCCTAACAGAGCCGTATTATTTATTATCCCGTCTGGTAGATATTTATAATACCTTCATAAAGTGCTTTACATGAAACCCACACAGATTCTGCGACTCCGCAAGCAAAGAAATGAAATCTGTTTCCCAATGCTGGCAAATACGCCTTCATGCTTCATATATGACATTTTCAATTTTGGGTTTTATCTATCCTTTAAATAATCCTAAAAGTCTCATTAATGCAAAGCTGTTGCAATAAATACAAGTGAAAAAATGCAAATTCCCCCCATTTGCAATTATGACGATTAGACATTCGGAATACGCATATTTTATTAAATAGGGTTTTATGTTGCAAAATACCTTTGCGAGCGTTCCGCCCAAGTTTGGGCGCCAAATTCTGTGGAGCGGGAGTCATTTCATAGGAGGATAGGAAGCCTCTTTTGCAGTCTTAGACATAAGGCTTAGATTTCCCCCTTGGTAGTGGATGGGTTAATGAAAATGGCAGCGGAAGGCTTATCCACTGGAGATTGTGCAGCTCCAGTGGATACCAAGGGACGGGATTAGCATTCCGTGTGAGAAACTCAAATTGCACAGAGTTGCTTTTTATAATTAGCAGCTAGTTTGGCAGTTCAGTGCATGCGAGAACGGTAAAGCTATAGAGTCGGAGTAATAAATATTAAATCAATACCTACATACTTAGAGGCAGAATAATTCTATGTACAATACACAATCTGCCCCTAATGGAAATATGTTCTCAGCTGTGAAGCCTTAAATCTTTCCTACGCTTGTGTATCAACGTGCGGACACAAAATAAGACAAATAAAATATTAAAGCAAACATAAATGCTTATGTAGAAATTGAAATTCGGAAGATCAGAGGGCATAAATGTTCAGAATTTGCCATGCAGATCAAAAGAAAGTCTACGGCAACGGAGACAGATATAGAATAATTTAACAGCGAGGCACAGTATGCTGAACGCCGGCCAAACATCTGATAGAATAGGTGGGAAGGGGGAGAGGAAACGATTTACATCACAAAGAGGCTGCGAGGCCTACGCAGGTCATGGTCCTATCCTTCTTCCCCAAGGGTCAACCCAAGTGAGGTGTCAGCTCTAGCCTGATCCTACAATTAGCGGCGACTGTATATCGCCAGCGCCTGCGCGCGCCTGCACCACAACTCTTCCTTGTTTCCTTCCTTTAATTGCTTGACATCGGCAATGACTTATTCTTTGCGCGCAAATAGTATGACAACAGGAGAGAGAGGTAATTGTATCAGAAGATGCATCTATAAATCGACCAATTACCTTACCTATAAATGCCGGAAAGTAGTAAAATGAGCATCGGATCCCAAATCATGATGGATTTACATAAGAAACTACAATATTAGGAGGTGAGAGCCGTGCTCAGTCGCCTTTCTAGCGAAGAATTTACAATACATTACTATCTCATTACGTGTAATTTCTCTGGCTGTTTTGTATCAGGAGCGGATCTTTTCTCGGCGACATTTTTCTAACAAAAACATGTTATGTTGTAGAAGTGTATTTATGGAATTATTTAACACCTGATATTAGAGAGAACGGCGGCAATCCAATCTTATGGAACATGAGGCGAGAACGAACATAAATCGCTCAAAGGAAAAGATATTGGGTCGAAATTGATCACACTATCTACTGCGGTTTTCTGGCCTAGATGGGCGATTGTTGGCGCTATATAAATAAAGTTATTATTATTAGAGATGAGTGAGTAGTACTCGATCGAGTAGGTGTTCAATCGAATACTACGGTATTCGAAATACTCGTACTCGATCGAGTACCACTCGCTGTTCGAATGTAAAAGTTTGATGCAGAACCAGCATTGATTGGCCGAATGCTATACAGTCGGCCAATCAACGCTGGTTCTTCTCCTACCTTTAGAAGTCTTCTCCGTGCAGCGTCCCCGCGCCGTCTTCCGGCTCTTCATTCACTCTTCCAGGCATCGGGCCTGGGGAGAGCCGACTGCGCATGTCTGCTTGTAGTGCGGGCATGCGCAGTCGGTCTGCCCAGGCTCGATGCCTGGCAGAGTGAATTCAGAGCTGGAAGATGGCATGGGGACTCTGCACGGAGAAGACTTCTCGGAGGATCCAGCCCGACCCTCACTCGTGGACTTGGTAAGTATAATTTGATCAACGTTGCCTACCCCTGAAACGAGCATTTTCCCCCCATAGACTATAATAGGGTTCGATATTTGATTCGAGTAGTCAAATATTGAGGGGCTACTTGAAACGAATATCGAACCTCGAACATTTTACTGTTCGCTCATCTCTAATTATTATTATAATGTGGCATCTTTGGCACAGGGCCATTTCTTGCGCCTCATCCCTGCTCTCTGCCTCACTGGTAAATTGTAAAACTATACCTTGTCCTATTACATAGTTACATATGAGATGAGGTTGGATGAAGACATCAGTCCATCAAGTCCAACCAATAACCCCACAGTCCCTTACTGTGTTGATCCAGGGGAAGGCAAAAAAACCCCAATGAGGTTCATGCCAATTGCCCATTTCAGGGGAACTGCTCTCTATTGATAGGGTAAATATGGCGCCCTCCATTCTTTTTTCTTACTTTATCGTGATAATATTTTCAGTCTTACTTTTTGTTACCGCACTGAAAATCTCACTAAATAAATAACAATGTTTAGTGAATCTACGGCCCAGAGAACACCGAGTATAAAGGAGGAGGAGGAGGAGTGGTAGGGTGCTGCTAAACAGCCAGGAGATTTATGGACTCTAAGTGCACATTATGTTGCTTAACCAGCTAGCATTTAGCAATTCTACTTATTGGGTTACAAAAACAGATTAAATATTAGGCTTCTATAACATGCTGATTCTGAATAGGAGGCACAAATGGAATAAAAAAACTTAAGTGGCTGTCTAATGCTGAGTTTATCAATGCATCAGAGCCCAGGTTAGACCCTTTTATATGATCCCATGGTTGGCTGAATGAATGTTTGTAGGAATATTCATACCCGATCATTGCCCATATAAGCATGGCCACCGGATCAGATGCCAAACAGGTCAATGTGTGCATCTTTTCTGCAGACATGGAAATCATACTATACATGGGGACATGTTCTGCAAACAATATGGTGGTCAAAATCTTATAAATAATCATTCGTCCCTATACAATGGGTGTATCATGTACAGAGGTGTAAAATGATTGGAAATCGGATTTTGAAATCTCAAAGTGACTTTTACCATAGAGAAGCAATAACTAGGGTTGAGCGATCAGGATCGGGAAAGATCGGCTCCCGATTGGCGATCAGCAAATTTCACGATCGCGATCGAGATGATCGGAAATCGGATTTTAAAATTGATCCTGAAATCTCAAGATCGGCTCAACCCTACTGATATGCTGTCACAAAGTAATATGCTATCTGCCCTATACGTTACACTGTATGTGTATATGTGGCTGTGTTATGAATTTACTGGATACATGGACATGATGGATCACTAGCTTTTCAAGACAATACTATTTTATGATATTGTATCTTAAAGTGATATCCCATATATGTTAATTTCTAGTTATTTATTGTTGGTTTCGTGCATTTTACCCAGTCAATGGTTTTGTTAGCACGTGGTCATATTGTATTAAATTGGTTTCATGAGAAATTGGAATCCTTAACCAAATAAAAGCTCAGTTAAGGGACACATCTATTAGCCGCAGTTTATTGAGTTCCTATTGACTTGCTATATCATTGATCAGCACTTGTTACGTCAGGAAATCTGCTTGTGTGAAAGATTTCTTTGCCATTCATACATATTAGCATGGAATATTGACATGTTTTCCGTGGAAGTCCCCAAGTGTACTATCCGAACGGAAACCCGAACGCAGATGTGAACTGGGCCCAAGAGAATGTTCACATGACTTGAATTTGCAACAGGTTATGAAATCTGCCTATCATTGATTTCAATGCGAGGCAAACATAGACTCTTCTTTTTTCAGGATCTGAAGATAGAACAATCCTGCCCGATCTTCCCGTAGATTCTGCGGTTGCTTCAGATTCAAAGATCCAAGGGTCAGCCTTGGAATCTTGCCACGATAATGCACGCCAGAGTTTGATCTGATGTGTGAACGAAGCCTTCAGGGTATTGATTCAATCTTGCTTTAAAGGAGACGGGAGGGATGAGAAGCAGGAGACATGCATTTCCTCCACCGAGTTCTTTTTAAGACTGCTTGTAAGGGGTTAACACGGCGACTTGTCACTTGGCAGAACTCTGCCCCATCAGCCAAGCCGTCTTCACCTTTTCTATAAAGCTACACAAAACCTCTGTGAAGGATATGATACATTAATTGTGGCGCTTGTCAATAAATCCCGGGAAGCATTTTAATAATACAGAGTTTTGCAGAGGAAAAATGGTCATCAATCATGATGTCTCTGCATATGTCAAATATCCAGACGTATTGTAAAAGTTAATATCACCGAGCCAGGTAGGCCATTTACATAATAGAAAATTGCAGAACAAATGCTCTTTAGTGACACCATGTGTCTCCTGCTATACAGAGGTGCCGGATCTAGCAGCATCTGCAAGTCATGAGTCTCTGTCTCAAGGAAAGTCAGCTTATGCCAAGTATCGACACCGTAGGGTTGAACCTTCTTCCAGACTAAAATGGATAACTGAGGATTTTGCTATGTAGGTCAAACATACCAGACCATAGCAATAAACAGAATCTATCAGCATCCTGCACCATACATTATTATATATTGTTGTTCTTATCCAGGACCATTCCTACTTCATGTAATTGTTATTGGCCATCTGTTTTTTACCTACTACTGGCTAGTTGGTACTGTGTAGTTTTGTCTACCCCCACTTGCTTATAGCAATTGTATTATGTAATTGTCTCATATATGTCATGTGATTCTACTGTTTTAGTAGGTATTAATAAAATTTATTATGTTTTATTAATCAATTGTGTGGTAGTTTTGTATTGTTGGACATGATCATATGGCATTGTCAAATGCGTTTTTCCCATACAGTAAAATAAAAGGTATACCGAAGCATCATGGGCTGGAGTCTCTTGGCATGTATCAGGTGAATGGAGCCCTATGGATATGTTTGATATATGAGCTGGGAGAATTACCAGGACGTGCACTGAACATATTCATACAACACGATGTGAACAGAGCCTAAGGCAAATGTCCCTCAACATATATCAGCAATTAATACAATTAAAGCAATTGTGCCATTAAGACAATCACTTCTTACATAGAGACAGGCGAGCAGCAGAACTTCAGTGCAGGTCACACTTCTAAAACTTTTAACAAACAGATGGCGTCACTGAGGGAAGTTGTGAATGGCCATATAGGACTATATTGTAGTATTACATTGAGCCTAGTCAAAGAAAAGACCAACCATGTATCAGGTGGCTGAGCCTGCAAGTGTCAAATCCATCTTGTGTTACAACCTAAGTACCAAGTGTGCATCCGAGATGGACAAGTATATTACATAATGAAGTTGGATGACACTTGGAGTGACAACTGAATGCCCTCCATGATGCATTCACATCTATGGGGCTTCCGGATCCATTCTTTTCCGATAACACAAAGCAGAATACGATCTGCTCCATAAACATCCATGGAGTCAGAACAGAATGGAACCACATAGATGTGAATGCATTCCATGAAAAACTTGTAGCCATCTTGGATGCATACTTGGTCATGTACACGGAGCCTTATTGACAGTGGTTATCCTATTGATATAAGCCCTTTAAAAATGACCAACATTGATCAAAAGATCTTCCATACAATTTCTAAGGCAGCCAATTTTGGAAGGACTGGTCAAGTATGTCATTATGTACATAGGGGCCTCCCAAGTCCCCCGATAGTTATGTCAGGGAAAGAAGGATCAGACATGTTGTATTTGAACTCTCAGTCCCTTTGTTCTCAGGGAAGATAAGCCTTTGTCAGAGGAGTCTGACAGTGGTTTAATCCCTTGTCCCTTTTCAAGCCACATGCACACTTGGCATAAAATTTGTTTTGGGGGATCAGGAAGAAAAGTTTTAGACAAGCTCTACCATAAACTATCGCAGGTGTAGATTCACCTTAGGGCCCAATGCAAATGGTGGAATATGACTACCACTATGATTATCACTGGTGCTAGGAGTCCCTGCATCCTTACAGTAGGGGACAGAGAAGTGCAGGGACTTCTACCATCATAGATCACTATGATAAAGCGTCCGCATCTCCAAACTGAGTTCAGGCCGGAAGATCCAGACGATGTTTGGACCAAATTCTCCAACCCGTAATCCTCGGGGGATCAAAGCGATGATCATCTGAAAATCATTTTTCATTTTAGTTTTCAAGCTGCACCTTAGTACTAGGGAATAGAGATGAGCGAGTAGTGTTCGATCGAGTAGGTGTTCGATCGAATACTACGGTATTCGAGATACTCGTACTCGATGGAACACTACTAGCTGTTCGAAGTTTAATGTTTGATGCAGAACCAGTGTTGATTGGCAGAATGCTACACACATACACGCGCATGCGCAGTCGGCTCTGCCTTGGCCAGATGCCTAGGCAGAGTGAATTCCACCCGGAAGAGTACGCGGGGACGCTGCGCCGGAAGAAGACTTCAAGCAGAATCCAGCCCCACCGTCACTCGTGGACTTGGTAAGTATGATTTTATTGAATGTTGCCTACCCCTGAAACGAGCATTTCCCCCCATAGACTATAATGGGGTTCGAAATCCGTTCGAACAGTCGAACAGTGTGCAGCTGTTCGAATCGGATTTCGAACCTCAGACACTTTAGTGTTCGCTCATCTCTACTAAGGAACAATCTTGTTAAAGGAACAACCCACCTATTATGGAATAAAAAACTAGGACAGCGATCGACTACACAACCTATAACGTCCTATGGGGACAATCTCACCGATGTAACCAGACAAAGAACACTATCCGCATGATCTGCTTGTGTTACGGAGCAATGTAATATGCTAATACTATAGCCTAGCATGTATATATTTTACTGTGATTAATATTACTGCTATGGGCACTTTTTAGCTTATTATTTACGCCCCTAAAATTTCTGGGAAAAAGTAACTATACCTTCTTATTATTATTCACAGCGTAGCAGAACACTCGGGAGAATTAATGTTTTCTTTTGTAATGAAGAAAAACCCACAAGCAAACCCGGGCCCAACCTTTTATGCATTCTGTTAATGGAAATAATGAAAAATAACATTATGCAGTTTCAAGTGTGATTAGATTACTATAATTTGTTTGCAAATAAATGCGAGAAGCCCTTTATTCACCCCCGATGTCATCCTCAGTGGAGCAAGTTACAGATATATCTATTACATGTGATTTTGGTGATGGATGAGAAAATGCAATAGGGCCCCAGAGACGTGATAATAGTTAAGCCCCGGCCCGCAAGGATTTCTGGTATAACCACTGGTCATGACTCCAAGTGAAGATCATAGAGGAGAATTGACGTAGGGAAGAGACATCAGGACTAGAGATGAGCGAACACTGTTCGGATCAGCCGTTCCGAACAGCACGCTCCCAAAGAAATGAATGGAAGCACCTGGCACGTACACTTTGCCGGCAGCCGGTCACTGTGCCAGGTGCTTCCATTCATTTCTATGGGAGCGTGCTGTTCGGAATGGCTGATCCTAACAGTGTTCGCTCATCTCTAATCAGGACATATTTCTGGTCAAGTAAAATAATAGGGATAACTGATGCCATGGGAGTGATCTGTAAGGAGAGAGGGCAAGACGGTGAAGGTCAAGCTCCCATTGACATTAAGATTACAAGTGCAACCAGTGTCAAGAAGCTGTTACAGAAGTCAATCAAATTATGGACTGGATCTAAAAAGGCAAAAGTGCTCAAGACAAGAACACGTCTCTATGCACGGGCCCACTATCTTGGCCAACAAACTAACTCCCCCCTTCCGTACCTAACAGTTAAAGTGGTTGTCCAGGATCATTTTATCATTGCGAAAAATAAAATAATATACTCACCTGCCCTGATTCCCCGGTGTCCAAGGCCACTGTCTGGGCCCGGGGCATTTTTGGCAGAAGTTCCCATCACACCTGACCACTGCGGCCAATTACTGGTCTGAGCAGCCTAAGGTAAGGAGCCGGGACATCATCTGAGACACCCGCGAGTTGAACATCCAGTCCTCTGGAAGCCAAAGTAGAGGTGAACCCAAATAGGAGCGTGGATGCTTGAGTGAATATACGCGTTAAAGAGGGGATGTGACCTAAAATGTTTGCTTTGGGGACCCCTAGACATCATTTTACTTGGGGCCCCCAATTTGTCAAGTCCACCCCTAATGCTAGGTAACTATTGCTCCTTCAAATAAATGGCATTATTTGACTTTATATCACAAAACCAAGAAGCCTGACCCCCCTCCCCCCAGTGTATGACCAATAATTATCAATGATCATCATTGATAGTAGCCATTCCACTGACAGGATGTCATTGTCTCGTGAGCCTAAAGTTTCAACTCTAAAAATATCAGCAACACTGAAAATCTAAAATCTGCTAAAGAGAGGCTTGGGAAGGATGGATAGAAGAACGATAAGGAATGGATTTAGGAGTTTTAATATCTTTTGCAAGCATTACAATCAATATCACTAAGCCTGAGATTCTTTCCGATGCTCTTTAGTTGCTATGATTCATTGCCCATTGCTACAGAAGTTTTTGCAGTTCTTTTGCTCTTGGTTTTCTCGCTGATAATTTTGGTTCTATAGTGAAGGTACATTCCCCTTTAGATGTTCTTCTGACATGTCAGATTGTTGTTCAGCACTGGAGTATGAGACCCGGCTCAGGGCCTGAAACACACAAGCTACGGATCATAGTATTGTATATATCGTATTCAGTGCTCATCAGAGAACAACATAGCCAAATTACAGAATTGGTGAATAATATCCATGAGCCGGGCAGGACTAGAAAACATATTGATCCTTTAAAATCTTAAAGGGATGATTTGAAACATACCACCAACTATAAAACAACTGTATATGAATAGTACAGGTGAAAATAAGAAACTTTGTAAAATATCTTATTAAAGGAATCCGTTCCCTTCTCTATTTATCAGACTGAGTTACCTTTTACATAGAAGTCTATAGAGAGGTGCTGTGAGTCAAGGAGCTCTTTTGACACTGCTGTCTTTCAAGATGAGACTCTACCAATGCACAGACTGAGGCAATAAATAAATTATGAGCCCTCTCCTCGTCGTTTCCATAGACTTCTGTGTATGAAGCCCAACACTTGGAGAAGGAGACAGATTTCTTTAATAAGATATATTACAAAGTTTCTTATTTGATGGTGGATCCATTGTGTGAGCTGAAGAAGGACCTGGAAGACCTTTTTAAAGGAAACAATTTACAGTTTTTAGATATTTGGAGACAAGTTGGCCCAAGGTTTACTAGTGATGACTTTCAGATTTGAAGTCAGGAGGGATTTTGTTCCCCTAAGGGGGCATTCACACAGAGTAAAGTGGCGCTGATTCTGCCACGTTCCGTTTTGCGTGCGGGAACACATGGAAATCAATGGGATAAAAAGCCTCCCATTGATTTCAATGTGTGCTGCGCGGGAAACGGAACCCATTGAAGTCTTTGTATCAGCACTGATTCTGCCGCGAGTTATCAGCGCCACTTTATTCCGCATGAATTCCCCCTAACATGGGGCAATTGCCACCAGCCATGGGTCTTTGTCCTTTCCCTAGACCAACGCAGTAGGGTTATAGGTTGGACTTGACTGACCTGGGTCTTCATCCAACCTCATCTACTATGTATTGTGAGAAATTGAAGATCTGGACAAATTTCATGGTTGGCTAAGGAAGGATACGTCTATATGTTTAATAAGCGTGACATTGGAGGTTTTATTTACAGGAGTGTATAGATACCCTTTATAGGTTGCTTTATTTAGCACAATGACACGCTGTAGATACAAGTCCAGGACATCTGTATCTCAGTAACTCAGTAACTAAAAGAAAAATGTCAGCCATGTAATGTCAGCGCTGTCTCTGATATCCTTTTATGTATTTTCACTGTCAAGCTTGAAATTCACAGTATTCGACAAACTGATCACATCAAGACATCATTAAAGAGGCTCCCTAAGTCTCGGGTACTACACCCACCCGACTGTACGTAATCAGCTTAGACACTTGCATCAAGGGCTGGCAGCAATCTATTTACACACAATTAAATTAGTACAATCCTAAAAAAAAATCTTTACTGCCCAGTGGGCAGAAAACAAGCCAATGACAATCCAAAAACATCCATTTATATCCTGAAAAGAGAACAATAAACTGCCATCAATGGTACTTACTATGTATCAACCACGAGAGCCGAGACAAATATAAAGATTCTATTGACTTTAATGGGGTCCTTCGGGGTCTATAAGAGAAGTCTTATAAGCACAATTGACAATGATAAGAGCAAAGTCTAATCAGTCGAGTAGTAAGAGAGAGCCCCCCCCCCAAAAAAAAAATCTCCTGTGGTCGGTCTATCTATCTATTAATCTCTTTTCATTTATCGATCTATGTACCTGTGCTTACAGCAGCATCAGCATTGATTTTTTGCAAGCAATGTGAAAGATGCGGCAAGTATAATATGGGCCTGTATACCCAAACACTGACCAGTGACCAGTCCGCAGCACCCCTATATCTAACACGGCACTTAATGATAAGAATTTTCTCACAGTTAACTAGGAAGAAGTGCTGAGCCTTAAAGGGATCCTTGCATTAAGATGACATTTTTTCTGACTAACATGTAGGAATAGCTTTAAGAAAGGCTATTCTTCTCCTACCTTTAGATGTCTTCTCCGCACCGCCGTTTGGTAGAAATCCCAGTTTTCTTCGGTATGCAAATGAGTTCTCTCGCAGCACTGAGGGCGGGCCTCAGTGCTCAAACAGCACTGGGGGCGTCCCCAAGGCTGTGAGAGAAATCTTCAGCGCCACCTCCATCTTTGTCTGGAACGGCCTCTCCCCGCGTCTTTTTCCGGCACTGGGGTCAAACTTCTACGTATGCACAGTCGGCTCTCGGGCAAACTTCTACACATGCCATCGGGCCTCGAGCAGAGCCAACTGCACATGCCCACCGCCATTTTTTTGTGGCTGCTTACGCGAGCGTACTGCACATGCGCACTATGCTCCAGTAGTTCAACAGAGTACAGAGCGTAAGCAGCCACAAAAAAAATGGATGATTAAGCATGATTAAACTTCTTAGCACCCAATTCAATGTAGGGATGAGGTAGGGAGCCCTGGACAAAAGATTAAACCCAATCAACAAAGAGCCATGGAGGCTCGGAGAGAAACACGCTCCCATTGTTCCAGGACCAAAGAAACAACCAAAGATATTCACTTAGACTTTTTATTGATAAAACATCACAACGCGTTTCGGGCTCGTGTCACCTCTGGCCTGACTGGCAGAAGGGGGCGTTCGAACCCAAAACGCGTAATCTAAGAGCACTGTGTAAAAATCCTCGGCAGATAAATTATGCTATAGGTTTGTTCAATGTCCCCAAATCCAGGAGTTTCTCTTAGATTTTTGTAAATTTCCGTTTACTTGCAGGTATTTTTGGAGGCATATATCTTTTTTTTATCAGAATAATCCTTTAGTGAATTGCTATCTGCCTGGGTCCCCCTAATTGTATGTACCTATACACATCCCCCAAACTGGAGCATCCCTTTAAATCTGGTAATGCAGAAGAAAACAGAAAGAACACTATGATCTCAACCTCAGTAATATACTATGGTAATAATCTGACACTATTTTGGTACCTGCTTTATAGCCTTCGTGGTGTGATTTACAGATCCCGCAGAGCTTCACTTCAGAGCTGTATTACCGGAGAACTGTGTTGGAGTCCTATCTTATGTCTTCTTGAATTATTTTCTATTTGAGTGCTGACTGCTGAGCTCTCTAGTTAAGATGAGAGGAGGGGAGGGCGCAGCCATATCCATATGCATAAATCTGATTACGAAGATCTTTGGGCTCTTTCCCATGTACCGAACGCTGTGAGATTCCTATACATCCTCTCCTCGCACCTGTCCTATTACATTTTTGGTTGGCATCTGACCTGCTGGTCTGACTTATTAATAATTCATATGGTAATGTTTTTGTTCTTTGATGCTTTGGATTTAAATCATAGGTCCTGAATATTTATGCTGTCCGACCTTGTGAATTTCCAATTTTACAAAACCTTTTATATTTTGCTTCAATTATAGTTTAACTAATTTATGACACTTTTTACTTCGATGGCAGATTAAAAAAAACGCCTTCGGTGTGATATTTACAGACGGGCATTATTGGAATGCAGAATAGGGTCTACTATAAATGAATGTGTCTTTAACATTGGAGAACGTTCCTGGCGCTGGAAGGTATGCCAATTTGTCACTTATCACTGGCCTATTTAGCTTAATCTATCAGGTAATGAGACGCCTGTGGTTGTATTTGCTATGGTTGGCTAGCTACAAAAACCGCCTTTATGTGAGGAGATATGCAAAAAATTTATGCAGCCTGGTAATACAAATCTAGTTATTATTAGAGATGAGCGAGTAGTATTCGATCGAGTAGGTATTCAATCAAATACTACGGTATTCGAAATACTCGTACTCGATCGAGTACCACTCACTGTTCGAATGTAAAAGTTCGATGCAGAACCAGCATTGATTGGCCGAATGTTATACAGTCGGCCAATCAACGCTGATTCTTCTCCTACCTTTAGAAGTCTTCTCCGTGCAGCTTCCCCGCGGCGTCTTCCGGCACTTCATTCACTCTGCCAGGCATCGGGCCTGGGCAGAGCCGACTGCGCATGTCCGCTTGTAGTGCGGGCATGTGCAGTCCGCTCTGCCCAGGCCCGATGTCTGGTAGAGTGAATGAAGAGCCAGAAGACGCCGCGGGGACACTGCAAGAAGAAGACTGCTCGGAGGATCCAGCCCGACCGATCTTTCCTCGAAAGAACGTTCCCAGAAAGATCTTTCATCCTTCGACCGATATCTTTGAACAAGTAAGGCCAATAAAGATTAAGATGTATGTAGCTGAGTCTGGGAAATGTTCCTTCGTCAGGAAAGTCTTTGTTTGGTGGTTGTTCAATTGTAAGATGTGCAGGCGAGGACATAAGGATCACCAACAGGATTCTGCTCAATAAAGTTTTACTCAAGTCTTTACTCTACGTGGTAGAATAGTAACAAACTGGAGCAGGGTTCAAAAAGTTCAATTCTGTTTTCAGCCCTCTAAACCATTCAAGGTAAGTCTCGTTTCCAGTCACGTGCAACCTGGTGGTGGTGGTGGAATTGCCAACTTTGTAACCAAGAATGGTCTTCACCTTTGGCTCTCATCACCAACTGGGCTCACCAATTTCTCTCTCGTATGACAACCCTCAGGCTTTCACTGGAACAGGATCTGTCTCCGTGATCAGTACTGATCTCTCCAAACTGGGTTACCAAACAAGAACTTAATCCTCTGGCTCTGTTCAGAGTCTTCAATCTCAACCCATTGAAGGTCTGGCTACTTGGTCAAGCAGCTCATTCTTCCTTACACTCAAACTTCAACAGTTCTTCCCCTATGGTCACCCTACAGACTATCTTCCTTGGGTCCCAGCAACTGTCTGGGGGTGAGGACTCCATTTTACACAAATATCAACCTCCATGATATATATTGGGAATAGAGTGTATATGTCCACCTTTCATCAAGAATGTAATGGGGTGACAACTGGTTGAGCTTTCACTACATATGGAGGAGGGTATCATTAAGGGAATCTTTCTTGTCAAGGATATTAAGATACCGGGTTAGAACTGAAAATGTAATATTGGCCCCAATGTAGGAAAGCCTATCTACCCCCCTAAATGACATGTGTTACCCGACAAATGGATGGACAGAAAATCGATGGCAAAAGCCACATGATCCCTATGAATATTGTCTCACTGAGTTTTCTGCAGATTTCACTCAATGCATTGCAAAGGGTGAAAACCTGCAGAAAGAATTGACATGCCGTGGAATCAGATCCGCACCACAACTTCATTTATGTCTGGCTATTTTTCTAGAGAATCTGGATGAGATTTCTTACTTTATGTTGAGAATTTTCCACCTGCAAATCTTGACAGGAAACTGCAGTATCGTTACTAAGTGTGGAGTGGATGTGCAGATAGTGATAAAGGAGTCTGATAATAAGAGGTAGCTGCTCTGCTATACACAAAACCCTGACCCAGAATCGCGCTGTCTATGAATGATTTAGCACCATCGTGAGACAGGTTACTTTTATCTACTGATGATGGTGTATGAGCGCAGCTGAGGAGCCAATGGGGCAAAACTACCATTTGTGAAATTATGGCTAAAAACCTCCAAGTCAGATCCCCCTTGATGTGATGACACTGATCAGCTCTACTCCTGGGCGAGGAGATGCTTAGTAAGTCATAGAGCTGGATGCCTTAGGACTGGTCGGATGTCCATTGTCTCTCTCCAGAGTATATTGCACGCTTATTCCAAGTTTGGTGCTATAGGATATGATTCTGGTTCAAAATTGTGTGCATAGTAGAGCAACTACCTTGTAATAATATATTTGTAGCAGCATAAACAGGACCTTTCACCACCTCCACCACTCACCTCTTTTTGGTAGTTCCCATAGACATGAATGGAGCAGCAAAATGTATACTCAACCTGCTGCTCCTTTCATAAAGGGGACATAAGACCCAATTATAGTGATCAGTAGGATTCCCAGTAGTTAGACATTTAACCCCCATCTCCATTACCCCCCAAGCACATTACCAGTAGTCAGTACACTCATTACCTAAGACAGTTGAAAACTCATTACAACCCCTTTAAATTATTCCACTAACTACAGCCACCACTAGGAGGAGCTTAATTGTATACTGTATGTTGTTATTTTGTTGTTGTTAGTTATGAATTACAATGTATAACCTGTATGCAGTTAGCTGTTTAGCTCCCCCTAGTGGTGGTTGCAGGCAGCTAGATTATTTTCTTATTAAGTCTAAACAGGGGATTTGGAGCAGAGCTATAAAGATATATTATAATTCAGCAAAGAATTGTTTAACTATTAGATCACCAAAACTAATTGTCAAGCAAAATGTTTCAGAATTCTGGCATGATTTGCAAATGTCGAACCAGCCGAACCACATTTATCAAGTGTTTTATATACGGTTTTGATAGTTTTAAGACTTTTATGTGAAAAGGGACTTAAATTTTAATACTGTGCGTCAAAAAAAAATTGGCAATTTTTTGTGGCATAAACTAAGGCAACTAATAGGAGGTGTAAAGTGAGGCTGTGCTGTGTAATACTGTAACAGATTTATCAGACAATATTAGGGCTCGTTCACACAGCGTTAAAACGGCATATGCGCGCACCATAAAAAACCGCGGCGTACACGTCCCGTAAACGCGCCACATTGCATGGCGCGTTTACTCCGTGTGAACGAGCCCTTAGACATCGTGACTAGAGATGAGCGAGTAGTATTTGATCGAGTAGGTATTAAATCGAATACTACGGTATTCAAAATAATCGTACTTGATCGAGTACCACTCACTATTCGAATGGAAAAATTCGATGCAGAACCAGCGTTGATTGGCCAAATGCTATACAGTCGGCCAATCAACGCTGGTTCTTCTCCTACCTTTATAAGTCTTCTCCGTGCAGCTTCCCAGCTCTGAATTCACTCTGCCAGGCATCGGGCCTGGGCAGAGCCGACTGCGCATGTCCGCTTGTAGTGCGGGCATGTGCAGTCCGCTCTGCCCAGGCCCGATGCCTGGTAGAGTGAATGAAGAGCCAGAAGACGCCGCAGGGACACTGCAAGGAGAAGACTGCTCGGAGGATCCAGCCCGACCGATCTTTCCTCGAAAGAACGTTCCCAGAAAGATCTTTCATCCTTCGACCGATATCTTTGAACAAGTAAGGCCAATAAAGATTAAGATGTATGTAGCTGAGTCTGGGAAATGTTCCTTCGTCAGGAAATTCTTTGTTTGGTGGTTGTTCAATTGTAAGATGTGCAGGCAAGGACATAAGGATCACCAACAGGATTCTGCTCAATAAAGTTTTACTCAAGTCTTTACTCTACGTGGTAGAATAGTAACAAACTGGAGCAGGGTTCAAAAAGTTCAATTCTGTTTTCAGCCCTCTAAACCATTCAAGGTAAGTCTCGTTTCCAGTCACGTGCAACCTGGTGGTGGTGGTGGAATTGCCAACTTTGTAACCAAGAATGGTCTTCACCTTTGGCTCTCATCACCAACTGGGCTCACCAATTTCTCTCTCGTATGACAACCCTCAGGCTTTCACTGGAACAGGATCTGTCTCCGTGATCAGTACTGATCTCTCCAAACTGGGTTACCAAACAAGAACTTAATCCTCTGGCTCTGTTCAGAGTCTTCAATCTCAACCCATTGAAGGTCTGGCTACTTGGTCAAGCAGCTCATTCTTCCTTACACTCAAACTTCAACAGTTCTTCCCCTATGGTCACCCTACAGACTATCTTCCTTGGGTCCCAGCAACTGTCTGGGGGTGAGGACTCCATTTTACACAAATATCAACCTCCATGATATATATTGGGAATAGAGTGTATATGTCCACCTTTCATCAAGAATGTAATGGGGTGACAACTGGCTGAGCTTTCACTACATATGGAGGAGGGTATCATTAAGGGAATCTTTCTTGTCAAGGATATTAAGATACTGGGTTAGAACTGAAAATGTAATATTGGCCCAATGTAGGAAAGCCTATCTACCCCCCTAAATGACATGTGTTACCCGACAAATGGATGGACAGAAAATCGATGGCAAAAGCCACATGATCCCTATGAATATTGTCTCACTGAGTTTTCTGCAGATTTCACTCAATGCATTGCAAAGGGTGAAAACCTGCAGAAAGAATTGACATGCCGTGGAATCAGATCCGCACCACAACTTCATTTATGTCTGGCTATTTTTCTAGAGAATCTGGATGAGATTTCTTACTTTATGTTGAGAATTTTCCACCTGCAAATCTCGACAGGAAACTGCAGTATCGTTACTAAGTGTGGAGTGGATGTGCAGATAGTGATAAAGGAGTCTGATAATAAGAGGTAGCTGCTCTGCTATACACAAAACCCTGACCCAGAATCGCGCTGTCTATGAATGATTTAGCACCATCGTGAGACAGGTTACTTTTATCTACTGATGATGGTGTATGAGCGCAGCTGAGGAGCCAATGGGGCAAAACTACCATTTGTGAAATTATGGCTAAAAACCTCCAAGTCAGATCCCCCTTGATGTGATGACACTGATCAGCTCTACTCCTGGGCGAGGAGATACTTAGCAAGTCATAGAGCTGGATGCCTTAGGACTGGTCGGATGTCCATTGTCTCTCTCCAGAGTATATTGCACGCTTATTCCAAGTTTGGTGCTATAGGATATGATTCTGGTTCAAAATTGTGTGCATAGTAGAGCAACTACCTTGTAATAATATATTTGTAGCAGCATAAACAGGACCTTTCACCACCTCCACCACTCACCTCTTTTTGGTAGTTCCCATAGACATGAATGGAGCAGCAAAATGTATACTCAACCTGCTGCTCCTTTCATAAAGGGGACATAAGACCCAATTATAGTGATCAGTAGGATTCCCAGTAGTTAGACATTTAACCCCCATCTCCATTACCCCCCAAGCACATTACCAGTAGTCAGTACACTTATTACCTAAGACAGTTGAAAACTCATTACAACCCCTTTAAATTATTCCACTAACTACAGCCACCACTAGGAGGAGCTTAATTGTATACTGTATGTTGTTATTTTGTTGTTGTTAGTTATGAATTACAATGTATAACCTGTATGCAGTTAGCTGTTTAGCTCCCCCTAGTGGTGGTTGCAGGCAGCTAGATTATTTTCTTATTAAGTCTAAACAGGGGATTTGGAGCAGAGCTATAAAGATATATTATAATTCAGCAAAGAATTGTTTAACTATTAGATCACCAAAACTAATTGTCAAGCAAAATGTTTCAGAATTCTGGCATGATTTGCAAATGTCGAACCAGCCGAACCACATTTATCAAGTGTTTTATATACGGTTTTGATAGTTTTAAGACTTTTATGTGAAAAGGGACTTAAATTTTAATACTGTGCGTCAAAAAAAAATTGGCAATTTTTTGTGGCATAAACTAAGGCAACTAATAGGAGGTGTAAAGTGAGGCTGTGCTGTGTAATACTGTAACAGATTTATCAGACAATATTAGGGCTCGTTCACACAGCGTTAACACGGCATATGCGCGCACCATAAAAAACCGCGGCGTACACGTCCCGTAAACGCGCCACATTGCATGGCGCGTTTACTCCGTGTGAACGAGCCCTTAGACATCGTGACTAGAGATGAGCGAGTAGTATTTGATCGAGTAGGTATTAAATCGAATACTACGGTATTCAAAATAATCGTACTTGATCGAGTACTACTCACTATTCGAATGGAAAAATTCGATGCAGAACCAGCGTTGATTGGCCAAATGCTATACAGTCGGCCAATCAACGCTGGTTCTTCTCCTACCTTTATAAGTCTTCTCCGTGCAGCTTCCCAGCTCTGAATGCACTCTGCCAGGCATCGGGCCTGGGCAGAGCCGACTGTGCATGCCCGCGCTACAAGAAAATGGCCGCTTTGACTGTAAGCGGCCATTTTCTTGTAGTGCGGGCATGCGCAGTCGTCTATGCCCAGGCCCGATGCCTGGCAGAGTGAATTCATTGCCGGATGACGACTCGGGGACGCTGAGCGGAGAAGTCTTCTCGGAGAATCCAGCCTGAGCCTCACTCGTGGACTTGGTAAGTTCAGTTTGATCAAATGTTGCCTACCCCTGAAACAAGCATTTTCCCCCCATAGACTATAATAGGATTCGATATTCGATTCGAGTAGTCGAATATTGAGGGGCTACTCGAAACAAATATCGAATATCGAGTATTTAACTACTCGCTCATCTCTAATCGTGCTACATCTGGCACAGTATGAGACTGTTAGTCTAGGATTGCACTGTCTATTAGACCACATTAGTGAATTGTCCCCATTGTGTTGAGCAGAGGACATTAGTATGACACTCTCGAAACATTGAAACAAAGCAGAGTTGCCCAATATGCTGACAATCCGTCTATTAGAAAACACGTTTCAGCTATTTGTACATTAGGGTTGATTTCTGTTTAGTAATTCAGCAGCAGGTACACGTTTCGCCTAAGGGTGAAAATCGCTGGAAATAGCTATCCCAGAGTAATTTTCCATCTGCTTTTACATAGACTTAGGTAAGCTTTCTGATTCTGTCTGTAGCATTTTGCAGTTTTGTGCAGGATTTTGAAAGGAATAAAAAAGGCCTCAGTTCATTCACCTACGTCCAAAGCCTTGAATCAATGGCTGAACGCCTAGAACACAAGTTACGTAACTCAGACTACTACATTATTGCAACAATGTAATGAGCGGCATTCTTATCTCAGCGTGACGGCACATCAATGTATCGAACACACTGCCCGGCTTTTGTGGCCTAGATTGTTCTTACAGTGGACGGCAAAATGCACAAAAACACCGGCAAATAAAACAAACATGGTGTATTAGGAAAACCGTATTAGGAGAAACTTCTTATGGAAATTCCCATTCATTTGTATTGAGTTAATAGGCCATTAAATTCTGTGCTGGGTACAAGACATTGTGAGTCACTGCCAACCGGAAAAGGAATAAAAAAAACTGAATTCTATCCTATTTTTGCTGTGCAGCTGCGTGCAGACTTATATTCCCTGCCATTAGCCGTTGCATGCCGGAGCGACGCTGACTATCGTGTTCCTGATGGTTTCCAAGGACTCAATAATTGATGACCGATCCTTAAGATTACAGATGGGTAAATTGTTTCGCAGAGAGCCAGGTTCGACCTGAGTTGTTTGTTTATGAAACCGAACAAATGGAGATTCGTCTCGTACAAAGTAAATTGCTCACCGCGTTATACTCTGCAGTAGGGTTGAGCGATCGTGTTCGGAAAAGATCGGATTCCGATTGGCAATCGAGAAGATCTTATTAGGTGGGATCGAGATCGGTACTATTTCCCACAATGCTTTGCTTAGCCTTCACACTGAGTATATGCTCCGCTCATTCTGAGTGGAGTGTATACTCGGTGTGAAGGCTCCGCTGCGGTTCCATAGGAATGAATGGAAGCAGCTGGCACACAGCCTTAACCCCCTGCGCGCCGGCTTCCTAATGGGAGACTAAACTAACATCTCTAGTAGCTACTTACCTCCAGAGATGGCTTCTCCGGTGCCCGGTGTTCTCCTTCTACTTTGCCTCGCTGCCGCTCCTCGCTGCTCTTCTCGCCTCGCTGCCGCCGCCTCCCAGGTTAGTGTTTAAAGAGCTAGGAAGGCGGGGCTTGTGGCTTAGGAGAGTGTGGGCGGGTACAGGGCAGGGAGACATGATGTCTCCCCTCCCAGTACCCGCCCACACTCTCCTATCCTGGGAGGCAGGGGGAAGCGAGGCGAGAAGAGCAGCGTGGAGCGGCAGCGAGGCAAAGAAGAACACTGGGCACCGGAGCAGCCATCTCTGGAGGTAAATGGACACCAGGGGAGACTAAGTAGCCAGAGGATTAAAACAAATCCTCTGTCTACTTAGTGATTCACTACACAGTGTGGATTCTAACAATTAAAGCGTTCAATTCTTAGATTCCATGCTGTATAGTGAATAGGATTGCTTTTAAAATCCGATCTCTGATTAATAAAAAAATCCCATTGACTTGCATTGGGATCGGAATTGGGATCGAGATCGGGTTCGAATGAAAAATGATCGGAAATCAGATTTTAAAATCAATCTGAAAAGTCAAGATCGGCTCAATCCCACTCTGCATTTCTACCGCAGTTTTTCCCGCATTGCTTTTTCCCTGTGGCCCGTCATGTGGGGACATAGCCCAAATGAGATTTACAACAATTAAACTAGCTATAGACATTAGATTAATATAGATTAATTATATCACTATTTGTTCTCAGTTCTGAGATAAAGAAATAGTTACATGTTTCCATTCACTGACAGCAATGGAAAATAGTGAGGGATAGAAACATCAAGGCCGGGGCGTAAGCATGGGGTCCAATGGCAAAATTATTAATGGGGCCATCATGACCACCTTAAAGAAACAGTCAACTTTTTTTCTATAGCCTTTCAGAGTTCTCTATAGAAGGTTTAGTGGGGCGGTGTGAGGGTTAAGCTTACTTGTTATCCTATTTGGCAGATATGGTTCCCGGGGCTGCCCTATCTGACCTGCTTCTAAGTTGCCGGAGATCGCTGTCTTATTCACTGAACTGAAACTCAGGATCTCAATGTATTCCTATGGAACTCAGAATAAAGCTCTCATAGGAATGCATTGAAAGCCGGAGTTCAGGTTCAGTGAAAATACAGTGAACTTAGGCAACTAGAAGCAGGTCAGATGGGGCAGCCCCAGGAACCGAATCTGCCAAACACGGCAGCAAGTAAATGTAATCCTGACACCAACCCACTGAACAACCTGTGGAGAAATGTATAAGCAGCACATTCAGAACTGGAAAAGTGTAAGATATATATTCTCCTATATACACAGGGATAATACACTTAGTGATTTTACAGTACAAGTAATGCACAAAGTGATGTCACAGTACAAATGATGCACACAATGATGTCACAGTACAGAGATAATACACACAGTGATGTCACAGTACAGGGATAATACACACAGTGATGTCACAGTACAGGGATAATACACACAGTGATGTCACAGTACAGAGATAATACACACAATGATGTCACAGTACAGGGATAATACACACAGTGATGTCACAGTACAGGGATAATACAAACAGTGATGTCACAGTACAGAGATAATACACACAGTGATGTCACAGTACAGGGATAATACACACAGTGATGTCACAGTACAGGGATAATACACACAGTGATGTCATAGTACAGGGATAATACACACAGTGATGTCATAGTACAGAGATAATATACACAGTGATGTCACAGTACAGGATAAACAGCATAGGTATTATTCCCACTATGGCATCACAGGGATAATGCATACTTAAAATAATTACTACTTACACTGTGACATCATAGTTTATGAAGAGAGTAATTATTGTGATGTCACAGGCAGTCATTATAATATCCCAGTAAAGTATATCCTATATAAAGAGTAACATAAAGTTACCGAACTTTGTAACATAGTATGATTGAGCTTTATTACATAAAAGAAAGAAAAATGGAAACAACATTGGTTTTCTACCTGCACACACAAGACTGTGGCTCTGATATATGTCAGTATATTGTATGCAAACATACAATGTGCTGGTATAATATATGGGCCAAGGTGTGAGTTCAGCCTTACACAGGTCACACATAGGGTACACAGGACATTGTATATACTGAAGGTGCACACCTCAATCACCAATCAGAAGACTCCTTAGTACATCAAGTCAGACAAGCCCCGCCCGGGCGCTGCTATACCGCTATACCGCTATACGTCTGCCCTCAATGGACCTTTATAGCAATTTTCCAGAAAATGTATTTCTAAGCTCCCGATAGAGGAAAGCGTCCAGACTATAATTATTATGCACGGCATTGCTTTCCCATCATCACGGGTTGCTGTGCTAGCAGTAAACATGGAGCTTCTTGTATACCATGGGACGCTGACTTGTGCTGGCTCTCCAGGCAAAAATTACTAGCTCTACCCTAGAACCCATGTATTGAGTCAATGTCTATGCATTATTTATATGCATCAGTTATCTTATACAATTCTGGGCATTCTTGAATTTTTATTCACTTGCAATGTACTTTTTAGAAGAGGTTTAGGAGAGAACATCATTCCGGGAGCATTAAATCTGCAGATTTTTTTTTTTCCTGGTGTGTTTTAGGGACTCTTCAATAACTCCTACCTACATCTCAGCACTTGCGAGGATCCCATAAGAGTACAGATGCATTATGCAAATAATAATGTCACCTTTTCAGTGAGTCTGTTTGATCGACATAGATCAGAGATTTTCTTCTCTTCCCTGCATTCATTTATACGGATATTTTTTGGTAATCCCGGTTTTATCTCTATGGCTCTTGCTGAATTAGGTGAAAACTTCATTAAAGTGGTCTGGAAGTATTGCGCAAAAGTAGCAGAGCCGGAATGTAATATAGGGAGGGGGATTAAAGAGCAATATGCAATATAAATGGATTCAGTACTGGGCAGAAAACTATATAATCATCCCCAAAAGTGACACTAAGGGGCTGGTAAGAGATGTCTTACCTTCTCGAAGACCTTTCACTACCTCCAACTCTTCGCATCCTTCAATAGGTGCCACTCTGTTCATTCGGCCACACTTGGAATTTCTCCTCTAACTTATCCACCCCCCCTTCACACCATTGCTATAAGTGTCAGCACAATTATGTTCTCTGTTGTGAGATAGGCAATGAAGTCTATGGAGAGAGTAGGGGGAGGAGGAGCCATCTAGAACATTAAGGCTAAAGCCCCACAGCTTTTATTGTTGCAGATTTTGCTGAGGTTTTTTGAGCCAAAGTCAAGAGTGGATTGATCAAAAGGTAGAAGTATAAGAACTTCCTATAAATTCCTCATTCCTTTTGTAGCCATTCTTGACTTTGGCTCACAAAAACGCAACAAAATCTGCAACAAAAAAAAGCTGCATTTCCGCAATGTGGGGCCTTAGCCTAATTGAGTAATTTGTTTACCGCATAGTAAATGAAAATAGTGAAAGTGAACTGGCTCTCTGCAGATGTCTATCCTTCTCCATAGACTTCTATTGTACAGGTTTGATCAGTGGCAGAAGGAGGTAAATAAGTGAAGAAACAGGCACTTTTCTTTAATAAATAGAGATGAGCGAACACTGTTCAAATCAGCCAATCCGAACAGCACCCATAGAAATGAATGGAAGCTGTGATGCCGGCCGGCCGCTGGCAAAGTCAGCGTCACAGGTGCTTCCATTCATTTCTATGGGTGCATGCTGTTTGGATCGGCTGATTATGAATTCACGTGGGCATACACGCGCATGCACAGTCGGCTCTGCCTAGGCCGGATGCCTAGGCAGAGTGAATTCCACCCAGAAGACGCCGCGAGGACCCTGCGCCGGGAGAAGACTTCAAGCAGAATCCAGCCCGACTGTCACTCGTGGACTTGGTAAGTATGATTTTATCGAATTTTGCGTACCCCTGAAACGAGCATTTCTCCCCATAGACTATAATGGGGTTCGAAATCCGTTTGAACAGTCGTACAGTGTGCGGCTGCTCGAATCGGATTTCAAACCTCGGACATTTTAGTGTTCGCTCATCTCTATTAACCAGTCCAATCATTGTGACATCATTTGCCATGCCCTATATAAGTCTATGGCGTGCCCTGTAGGACAACATATCCAGCTTCTGGTATCTGGTCTTCCTATCTGGGGTATCTTTAACACTCTGAAACCACCCTACAGACATCTCCACTAAAGGTACATATAGTACAATTCCATTTTTGGCTCCCAAGCTCCACTTAATTATTATTCTGACCGTCCTATATACTTGATGCTTTGTTTCTCTCTGTGAACCTCCTCCAAGCATGGCTTCCTTTCATGTATTTACTGGAGAAGTCAAAACAGAGTTTAAAAAATAGCCCTAAAGAAAAGAATATTTTGACTTGAATACTGATGTAAAATAACTCCTGGGATATTTAGGGGATCTTTAAAAGAAATGCAAAAAAATGTCACAAAAGAGAGCTCCATATGGAAACATATATATCATAATAATGAGAAGGAACCATAGGTCACTCGGATGGGCAAAGAAGACTCAGAAACAGTAAAAACCATTTAGACCAGGGGTGCCCAATACGTCGATCGCGATGTACCGGTCGATTGCGGAGGACGTATGGGTCGATCGCGGGATGCAGCTAGGGATCCCCGGTGTCTGCTTGTTCACAGTGCAGGCTGAGAGTCGACTCTCAGCCTGCACTGTGAACAAGCACTCCGGACACTTGCAAGCCGGGCAGCAGCAGCTCCGGGGGATGACGCGCTCCCCGCTCTTAGGGATGGAGGGGGCCGGAGTGCTGATTGCTCACAGCGCAGGCTGAGAGTCATCTATGGACACTGGCAGGTGGGGCTGCCATAGCCCCAGCTTGCCAGTGTCTAGAGATAACTCTCACCCTGTGCTGTGAACAAACAGACATTGGGGATCCCTGGGCGGCCACAGAACGCCGCTGTCTCCTGCTCTCACGCTCTGCCTGGCCCCGCCCACAGACACGCCACACCCCACCCACAAGAAGTGGGTAGTAGATCTTTGGACTTGGTCATGTTATAAAGTAAATCACATGCTGAAAAAGTGTGAGCATCGCTGATTTAGACAGACTTTGTGGCCACAGGAGTTATCTGACCAAGAGGTCTTGTCTATTTTGCTTCGTGGAACACCACAAAATCGGTAGAACCGCAATGAAGGATTGATGGGCCATGTAGAAGAAGAAGAACACAAGAACCTCTGTTGCTATGGAATATTATAGATGTCCTTGGCTTATGGACTTTGGCTACCATGACCCATTTGGGTCTAATGGGAAACACAGCTGATTTTAATGTATAGGTGGACTCCGCCTCCATTGAAGTCAATGAGGGTGGAAAAATACCGCCTAACCGGTGCGGGGTTCTGCGCAGGAATTTTGTCGAGTGGAAAAATTCAGCTTCAAATTCCAGTAGTCTGAATACAATAGCCTCAATATGACCCTGCAATGCTTCTAGAGTAGAATACCGGCATATCATGACATGTAATAGGATACGCTACATTCCAGTATACCGCCATCGTATGAAATTGAAAGCATGTGGAGCTACACGAGAGTCCCATAAATTTCTATGGGTGCCAAATCACAGCTCCACACGACACAGAGGCAGTATAACGCCACTATGCAGTATATGACATGTCAAGAACACAATATTATCTCTATCAAAGTATCAAGTACAAATCATAAATTCTTAGAGTTCTTTTTGCAAGATAGAAAATAAAATGTACGTTGCTATGCAATGAGAGAACGTTCCGTGAGATGGAAGATATTATGGCTGCATTGCGAGAAAGTCTAACCATTAATGCCCAAGAGATATCTCCATAGGATTGTCACCACAAGAGTTCATCTCCTTTCCAGTGTGCCCGCAGCCTATTGTTGAGTGTTCCTATAGAGATACCGGAGTAAACACGACAAGTTATATAAACCCTGACCTGAAGATGAATCGTGAATATCTCATTATTGGCACAATATCTTCCAGCGTCTCTTCCACAGTCAGGGATGCTCAATATTTCAGACTGCTACTCACCTTTGCATTTATTAGCGGAATTTACAAGCTTTTTTTTTTTTCTGCTTGGAGGTATAGTGGAATGAGAAAGCTTGTGTGGTGGAATAGGATTCTTGTAAATGTATAAGAATATAAACTAATCTCATTAAGAAGTTAAAAAAGAAGTCTTCAGTGTAAAGAGAATTTTAGTCTATAAAAAAATCAGGAGTGAATGTAATTCCTTGGGCTGTGCGAGGGGGAGAAGGTGAGAGGTGAGATTCTGGAAGGTCGCTATATCTCCCCCAGATTCCTCACTTATATGTGGTAGGTGAGGCTACAATTCACGTAACACCTTAGGCCTGTTTCACATCCGCATGGATGGACTACCGAATGCATTGGCAAGCGGTGTACAGTGAAAGCACAGGGACCCATAGGCTATAATGGGTCCATGTGCTTTCCACATGGTGTCCACATGGGACATGCGGACACAAAAGTAGTTCACGATCTACTTTCCTGTCTGCATGACTCGTGCGGACACCAAAAGCACATGGATCCCATTATAGTCTATGGGTCCGTGTGCTTTCACTGTACACCACTTGTCAATGTGTTCGGTAGTCTGTTCGGGATGGGGGGACCCCATGCGGATTCCCCGAACGGATTATCGACGCAGATGTGAACGAGGCCTTACCTGTAAGATGGCTCCTACTGTTAATCTACTAGGGAAGAACCTTCAAGCACAGGTGGGAGCTGGGTCTCTTTAAAGGTCTATAAAAGGTTACCAAGATCTCAGTCCTGGGCAGTTTCTGGGCGAGAGAGCAGGAGCTGGGTTCTGTCCTAACACACTGCAAACTGGTGAGAGTCCAGTCTGAACTGTTGCCGCTTCTGTACTCTGTGTTGATCGTGTGGCTGAAGCAAGTCACAAGTACAGTTAGGGTATTTTCTGTATAGTTAGTAGCTCAGACGAGCAGGATTTCTGTTATTGTTTTGCCTGAAGTTAAGGCTTATTTTATTTTGCCGTTTTTTTGCTAAATAAACGTACAGGGTAAAACCTGTTTGCACCTGAATTTTTGTGTCTGTCTCTGACTGTCTGTGTCTGCTGCTGCTATCACTGAGCCTATCTTTCCACATAACATATATATTATATACTAACAGGTGCAAAGGTGCACAATGAGAGCAATCTGGACCCCAGGTCATATATAGAAACTCTAGTTTATAGTTGTTCCCAAATACAAACTTCCAAAGTGCTCAAATTTGGCTAAAAAAATCCACAGAAACATCTGCAACAAAAACCTCCAGCTTTTTTGCAACGTGTGGCCTCACCGAATCAGAATTTCAATGAGATACTAGTCCAAAAATACATTTTTCACTAGTCACCTGAATTTTTTTTCTGCAAGCCCTGGACTCAGAGTTTAAGGAATTGCCTAACTGACCCCCGAATACGCGGCCACTCTTGGGCTCTGCCAAAAACTCTGGATTGTCATTCCACCCACAGCTCTTTCCTTCTCAAACACTGTGCAACAGATCAGACATAACAATTATCCACATGTTAACAATGAGAGCACTTTTTCATCAAGACCATTTTCGGGGGTTAAATTTGCACAGCAGACAATTAAAGTATGTCATTCGTGTAATTAATTTTGTCTCGTAAAGTGCGTCTGACACCTTCCTTGGCTGAACAATTTCGTCTTCAATAGGAGAGCTGTACCCCACAGCGGCTTCATCAGGACAAAGACTGATCTTCAAAGTGGGCAGTAAATTAAGCTGCATGTAACAACCCTCATTAAACCCTTTAGCTGCCACAAATGTGCTGACTTCTAATGGATCCCATAAATCACGCATTACAGACTAAAACAGTGGTTTTGACAGCTGACATCCCACCTTTGTATCTCAAAAAATATTCCTGCTGCGTATATACATTACTTTTAAGTAACCCTTATAGAATACTGTCAAAGAAGAAGCAAAAGGTTGCGGTAGGTTGTCGTAAAGATTCCAGATTCCCGAATAATACTGGCGTGCATTGTCCAAATAACAGTGCCATAGTAAGATTATTAATCTGATGAGATCATAAATGTTTGTTCCACCATCAACTTCCACTAGGCCATAAAAAGATAATATTAGGACCCCATGTTGTACTTTAGAGTAGATACAATTTGCTTATTTGTTGGCACTTCCATTGGTGGCTTCTTCAGCAATCTCCACCAAAGACCCTGTCAGATATAACATGAATTGCCCGGCATACAGTTCTTGATGGACACCATGGCAGAACCTGATGAACCTCTTTGTAAGTCCGAGTATGCAGGCTGAAGGGTTCAGATTTTTTAATGGAAGGCACTCACAGATTACATCTAAGAGCCTTCCATGCTACATTGGTTTCTATTTTCACTCAGCTATAAGACATATTCTATAATCCTTGGAAAGGAATGGAGCTTCACCTTGAACTGCATGAGACCCAAGTCAACCGGGTCCGTCAGGTGCCACTGGTGCTCATCATAAGATGGATCTTTCATGCTATTGTTTTTGTTTTTCAGCCCCTTTGGTATAACAGAAAAACAAGAAAACTTACTTAAAGGGAGAACAGATCTTAAAGAGACACTCCTTTTTTTTTTCTCAATATATTATCTGAATTGCCATCTCCTCCATAGTGATAGTTGTCTACTCATAGTGTCTTTCCTTATCTTGCTTTCACCTTATCCAAAAAAATCATATGTTCACAATGGGCCTTTTTTTCCAAGCACGGGTTGAGGTGCAAACAGGATGTCTCTCTGTGCCGGCAGCAGATACTTTTGATAGCTACTGTGTGAACTCAGATTCATCAGCCTTCCGCCTTGTTCTGTCCTATTTCTTCTATGAAAATGCCTCCTTCTTGCATAATCTGCTCTCTCTATAGTCCTCACTCTCACACAATGCCTATAACCAGTGGCATCACTAAAGTCTTGTGGGCCTTGGTGCAATCTTTTGTCCGGGGCCCCCTACCTCATCCCTAGAGTGAATTCTTGATAGTGATGGTTATGGGTGCTAAGAAGTTTAATCCACCTTAGTGTGGTTAGGGTAATCTGTGGGTCTACTTGGCTTATGGAACAGATGGAAGCTGCAATCTCAATACTGATGGGCCACCTAAGGCTCTTGGGCCCTGATGCAACTGCACCCTCTGCACCCCCTCAAGTTACGCCCCTGCCTATAACTCCTATCTCTATCATAGTCAAGTCACCATACCCCCATTCCCTTCGCAGGTATTATCAGCATCAAATGGTGCAGCTTCCAGGACCTTTGGTGAACTCATTCACACCATGTAAAGTCCTGGAAAGTATATTGTAAGTTCTACATTGCTTTGCAGGAAGAAGAACTGGACACATGTACAGGTAATACCCATGGGTGACAGCATCACCAATACCACAGACTACTTCAATGCCATAATGTGTCCTTCAATGCATCTTCTCTATGTGCATAGACATTTACAGTAGTAAAATAAATGCACTATCCATAAACATACATGATTGAAAGGCTGGAGTATGGTTTCAAAAAACTTCTGGATCCCTACACCGATGATATATTCCATTCACAGTATGTTAGGCGAAGGTTTTTATTTTTCATACTAATGCTCATGCCTTCACAATGCAAACCCTTAGGAACCTAAGCAGGTTTTGTCTGACGGACAATAAATTAAAGAAGGTGGTGATAGCTACAAGAGATCCTGCCGTGTTCCCACTCTGAGTAATCATTTGCATTAGACTCCTCACCTTACAAAGTCCTGAAGGATCTTAATACATTAAATTACAAATGTTTGACAAGTCCAAAAATAAAACTGAATTATGGCTCCAAAATGTAAAATCTCCTAAATCAAAGGAAACCTGGACATTTCAAGAACAACAGTTCATTCGTTGACTTTCATAGAACATGTTCTGCCAAGACGTTAAGGAGATTTCCAGGGACAACCTGATACTGAACTAGTAGGACTTAACGTCTTATGCGTAATAGGATCTACGTGTCCCATCATAAAGCAGTCAATCCATTCTATAAAATAATATTTTTAGAAACCTCCTACTCAACAAATATAAAGAGTACATGGATGTATATTTTAAAATTTGAGTAAAATTTCCCAAAATCCAGCATATTTAGGGTCCATAAATTACATCTAATATTCCAGTTCAATCTCTAGCTGTGCCACCCTTGTCATAAACCTTGTCCCTTAATCAGGTTTTCCCATGAAAATGACCATATTTAAATTAAATAAGATTTTAAGACAATTAAATGATATATAAATAATTAAAACATTTGCAGAATTTTAACGACTTTCTCTAATTTTCTTTTGCGTCTCAATAGATTGTCAATGGAAATGACCATGAATGTAGGAACTTTCTATAGTCAGAAAACCAGTCCCGATTTCCTTACTGTCTCAAAAAGAAGCCTCCCAGCCTGACGGCAAAGAACTTTTACACCTGAAGAAGGGCAAAGTGTACACCCGAAACGCGTAGTGTGTTATTCAATAAAAGTCGTATGTTTTTTTCACCTATTTGGCAAGCGGGGGTCCTTCTTGTCCAGGTTTGCAACAACCAATCTGCCATTTGGTCCATCTTTGTGTTGATTTCCTTACTGTGGCCAGGTTGGCATTGTCCCTGTCTGTTTCTTTGTAAGGAATAAGGAAATCATGGCTGGTTTTCTGATAAGTACCAGACCATAGAACGTTCCTGGATATCTGATCGTAACTAGAGATGAGCGAGTAGTACTCGATCGAGTAGGTATTCGATCGAATACTACGGTATTCGAAATACTCGTACTCGATCGAGTACCACTCGCTGTTCGAATGTAAAAGTTCGATGCAGAACCAGTATTGATTGGCCGAATACTATACAGTCGGCCAATCAACGCTGGTTCTTCTCCTACCTTTAGAAGTCTTCTCCGTGCAGCTTCCCCACGGCGTCTTCAGGCTCTTAATTCACTCTGCCAGGCATCGGTTGTAGTGCAGGCATGCGAAGTCGGCTCTGCCCAGGCCCGATGCCTGGCAGAGTGAATGAAGAGCCAGAAGGCGCCACGGGGACGCTGCAAGGAGAAGACTGATCGGAGGATCCAGCCCGACCCTCACTCGTGGACTTGGTAAGTATAATTTGTTCGAACGTTGCCTACCCCTGAAACAAGCATTTTCCCCCATAGACTATAATAGGGTTCGATATTCGATTCGAGTAGTCGAATATTGAGGGGCTACTCGAAACGAATATCGAACCGCCAACATTTTACTGTTCGCTCATCTCTAATCGTAACCATTGACAGCCTAGTCATTGGCAACCAACACTAATCCCTAGATGTGAGTTAACCGGTTTGAAGCAAAGCATTTAACCTGAAATTTTTAAAAGTTTCTAGTTTGACCCACACCCGAAAAGTTTGGGGTTCATCACCTGTGAAACATTATTGTATTCTGGGGTTCCTTCAGACCCCAGAGTGTAAGTGGAAGCACAGGAGAGGTGCAACAACATAAAAAAAATCAGCTATACTCACCATGCCTCACCTGGCCTGGACGTTCAGTGGATCCACGGCGAATCTTGTTGTTATACACCCCAGACTCACCACTGAGGCTTGTAATTGGGCCTCAGCAGTCCTGTGGGGCATGCTGACATCATGATAGTGATTGGGCCTCAGCAGTGACACAAGAGACCAGAGGACAATAACTTAAGCGATCATTCCTCCTAGACATGCTCTGCATCTGCCTGATAGACAGAACGAGTAGTGCTGCTTATCGTTGATCTGCACTAATTAAAAAATAATATAAAATCAATGTTTCTAATAGAACTATAAATAGTCCTAACCTTTCACACAACTTAGCCACATTTTATTCAGTATGTGATTCTGGACCAAAATCTAATGCACTTTATTGAAAAAAGTTGCTCTTTTCGGCCTGAAAAACCTCTCGAAAGTACTTGCGACTAGGTGTCTTCCCCCTTCCTAATTTCTTGTTCACTCCCTTTCAAATCCAACGGGTTCCAGAAGAAGTAGATGAAATGGAGAGGGGAGGGGCAGGTCTTCCTCACAGCCTCTGTATGTTTACTCACAGCTTTGCTGCTCTGTGCTCCTTTCCTGTACACTGCTCAGAGAGGAGTCTGCACTTTCTCACAGCTCACAGTGAGTGTAGGGAGAGTCTATATACTTCTAACTAGCTGACTGTGTTATTGCTGATGGGATGTTAGTTATAGTCAGCACGCTGCTTTTTTGCTTGTGCTCAGATTCTTTTTTCTTTGAGACATGGATTTTTTTTTTTTAACTGCATCACCTGGATTTTAAGTCCAGTGTCCCTGCATCTTCTATGTCAGGGGTGCCCAATACGTCGATCACGATCTACCGGTCGATCGCAATGGACATATGGGTCGATCGCGGGATGCAGCCAGGGATCCCCGGTGTCACTCCGGACACTTGCAGGCTAGGCAGCAGCAGCTTCGGGGGATGATGTGCTCCCTGCTCTTAGGGATGGAGGAAGCCGGGGTGCTACTTGTTCACAGCGTAGGCTGATAGTCACCTCTGGACACTGGCAGGCGGGGCTGCCACAGCCCCAGTCTTCCAGTGTCCAGAGATAACTCTCAGCTTGCGCTGTGAACAAGCAGACACCAGGGATCCCTGGGCGGCCACAGAACGCCGCTGTCTCCTGCTCTCACGCTTTGCCCGGCCCCGCCCACATGCCCGGCCCGCCCACCGACATGCCCCGCTCCGCCCACAGGCCCGCCCCGGCCCCGCCCACAAGAAGTGGGTAGTAGATCTTTGGACTTGGTCATGTTATAAGGTAGCTCACATGCTTAAAAAGTGTGAGCACCCCTGGTCTATGTTATGGTCACTTGGGCTTTTCTCATCATTTGCTTGCTAGTGCATGTAAAGAAACCAGTATTAGTAATTATGGATAGGGAAGGGGGAAGACTGCTCTGCATTTTGCCCAACTGCAAAATGTGCTGCAGCCATAATGAGACTATTAGCAGTAGAAAAACTGATAGTTCTTGCCAATATGCAAATTAGCTCTTTAGAACAACGAGGGTATTGTCACTGACAATGCCCTCATTACTGCAAATAGCTAATTTTCATGTTGCAAAAAATATTGACATGGAATCACTGATTCAGGTGACCCTATTTATCTGTAGGGTTGATATGTTGGGCTCTGGTGACAGACTCCCTTTAAGAGGGATAGGAGAGTCCCATCCACTATGTACATGCAGATAGATTGAAGCTGCAAGGACTTTGAGGTTAATATTAGGACCTGTAGGGACTGTAAATCTCTGGAGACTGTAAAAAATGAAAGGCATAACATAAAGCCCATAAATCTCATCACTGAGCTTCGAAGACTGTAGAATAGCCATGAAATATCATTAAAGTACATAGAAATTTGATGTCCGCTAGCGGCACGCTGACTATTTTTAGTACCCACTAAATTCCTGCTTTGTAAGCCCAGTCTGTTGTTGCATCGAGTAGCTGCCTTGCATTTGCAGAGTCAATGAATGCATAGCCCGTCCATTTATCCATTTAGTGAGCACCAGAGGTATCACCGGAGGACTCAGAGAGTCTTTCCTAACTGGTAAATTGGAGGACCGCTGTTTCATAAATATTGATTCAGTCCCTCAAAATGGCTGCCAATGCACCGAGTAGGAGGCATGAGTATTATTGATGGTGAACACATCAAAGGGCAATGACTGGTATCACAGCGCAGGTTGGAGAGCAAATCAGTTCAGATTTTTTACAATGAAGACAGCACATGGTCTCCGCTCTTTATAGTACTTATGGCCTTGCCTTTTATGTGGTTCTAGCTGAAAGCTTGACAAAGTAGGCCACATTTATAATAAGGCACATGCTGTAAAGGAAGCCTCGGGCAGACTGGCCGATCTAGTTTATGAATAGCTTTTATTCCGAATGATGCCCATATGCCTAATCACCGCGCAGATCCCATCTCCTTGTCTTATCCGCTAAGCTGCTATCTACAGTCTCTATCCAATAGTCCTTGTGAGTGACATTGCATCGCCTAAGGCACCCCATAGTGTGGACCATGACTTATTTACTGGAAATACTAATGTTATGATATAATATTCCACCGCCCAGAAGCAGTAGGTTGGAAGGGTCAGAATTTCCCGAGTCGCTGGCTGCCGATTGAACATTTCTTTGCATGGAGAGGCTTCGGTGAATAGATAAAGGCAAACAACGCTTCATAATTAACATATTACGTGACTCCTGTGTTTACTGCTACAGCTGGTGCTGCAAATAGAGTATGGACCCGCTCTGTACCCACAGTGGAATGACAGATATACAACATATGTACAGGTATGAAGGAAAGCTATGGTGTGTATTCTGCAGTGAACCTACACCGTTATTCACATTTGTGCTTTGATATTTCTGCCACTTTTGTACCATAGAATAGTCACAGATCAATGTTTAGCAACTGTTTAACACCACTTGGAACTAAAATAGTTGCAAATGGAGTTTTTGTGCAGGTCTTGACACTTTTCCAAAAGTGGGAGAGGATGGAACATGGCAGGTTCACCACCCACACCACATGGGACAGGATAGGTTGCAACACTACATGGGGTAAGGCACGTTCGCCACCCACACCAAATTCATCATCATTTATGCCACGAAAATAGCATACCTACTCCAGCGAGGGGCATGGCATGGATTAGCACTTAGTTCCCAGGACACTTAGAGGATATGCCTAATTTATGATAAGACACAACCTCACTAGGTACTAGGTGCACCATCTTCTAATGCAGGAGACTCCCCCCAGAATTTCTATATGTCCAGTTAGATAACACAACCATGTACAGAAGGTTTGATCTCTCACTGACTGGTCTTTGCCCAAGACCCAAGTGAGCACTAACAAAAAAAGGGTGCCCACTGCTCTCTGAACATCGTACTTGTTATTTTTGTCACTTAGTATCATCTTCTCATTCATTGAAATAGACATTTCTGATGGCAGAGCCTACAGAGCCCTGAAATATACTGTATTACCATTGTATATTATAAAATATTGTCTTTGCCAATATTGAATACAATTACAACTTTTTGCACCTTACATGACAAGATAATCTCTTGATGGGAAATTCATCCTCTATAGGGGCTATTAGAGATGACCATCCCTGTCATTTCCACCTACAGAGTAGTAGCTGTGCTAGGTCAGTGTGGTATTCGGGTTTCTCCCGGATTGCACAGTGACCCATTCATTTCTGTAAGTCATGCGCATTATCATGTGTTACACGGATCACTACACAGGCTGACAGTCCGGTCCGTAAAACTCAGGACTGGTCCTATTCCTGTCCGTTGTTTCGACCATGTTTCCGTGGCCCCTATTCCAGAGACCCAAACATGGTCGTGTGCAAGGGACCTGATTGTACTCTTTGTCTTCCTCAGCCAACCCCCACAGAAGCCTTCTTCGACTATATGCTGACCAATGGCAACTGCTGGACATAAAAGGCCAAATTTCTCCTTTTTGACAATGAAAGGCTATGTATAATATGTCTTCCTATGTCTCACTCCAGTGCACTAGAGGGCAGGGGTAATACATTTATGTTGTACAAACTGCCAGCCAATAAAAGAAATCATTAAGGAGATAGATGAAGCTTAACTGGTCCTATTGTGGTGAGAATGACTTGCGAGGCCTCTGGTTTATGGGCTGGGCCATTGTAACGCCATTGTTACGCCAGTGTTTGGCAGCTTATCTTAGAGTGGGCATGATGAAATGTAGCATGCCCAATCCTTGCTTCCCCCAACATCATCATCTTGACACCCATTTCTGTATTCATCGTCACATAAGGATGACTGCTTGAGTAAGTCCGACAATCAGACTCCTAGGTATCCATAACTTACAAGTTAATAATTTTACACAAGCTGATACATCCATCTGCTCAGCTTCTCTTGCTCTATAACATGAGGATGGTCGATTGGAGAACATTTTTAGGGATACCTTTAAGCAGCTTGGAATAATCCTTTTGATGAAAAATTTACAATACTATACCTAATTTGTAGACTTGCGAAACCAATATTTTTGGACTGTACTGTGCGAATCCAGAAAAACAAACCTTTATTTTTTTCCATTTTCGTAAGGTAGACAAAGTAGAAATTATTAATTAAAGTTCTATATGAAGTGCAATGCAATCTGAATTTCATTCCGCACAGTTCTCGATGCTGTCATCTGAAATTAGTAGGAAGGAGCCGTCCAATCTTCTGCCTCATCACAAAGACAAAGACCCCATTTTAAATTTGGGCCGAATGTAAAGCTTTCACTGGTGCCAGAAGACAAGACGCGTTACAGCGCTGGTTCTATAAAATGTTGCAGAACATGAACATAACTGTTAATGAGGTCAAGGAATCCTGGCAGCCTATAGCTTCCATCAGAATGCATGGGACTTACTGAGAACATTTCCCATTTTATTATACCCCTGTCGTACGGGAGAAACGAAAAAAAATTCTGAAACTTTTTTCTTTTAATTTTTGAGGGTTAAAAAATGAATTCATAACATTATCTCTATCACTGTGTAAGCAGAATCCCGCTATTGTTGTGACCTATGTTTTGCAAAAATATAAAAAAAATTCTGTGCAAATTCTCTTCTTATCTGGCTCTCCAGTTTCTATGGAGGGAAATACTTTGCTAATTTGTCTTGTCAACACAAACATGGATAAAAGAAGGAGCGGTGAAATGGAAAAGATATGTACCGGGATGAAACAAAAGGCTATGGGACTTTCAACCCCGGGCAAGCAGTAATAGAAGGTTTCCCCTTTATACAAATGGGAATCAATGGTGGAGAAAATGAATTGATGTTAAAAGGGTAAAATAAAGGGGTCGCTCAGGTTTACAAAATGGGCTTGGTTGTGTCCGGTATTGTAAATCATCCCCATTATAGTGAAGGGGTTGAGCGGCAATAATAGTCACGGTTTACAGCTTATGGAAAAATGCAGATTTTTTTTATTCTAGTCATCAATGTAGTTAGACTTAAAGATGTTGTCTGGGGTGATGGAAAAATAAAAAATAAAAAAACTGTTCCTGATGCTCCGGTGCTCTTCCAACAAGGTTAGATCCTGCCGCTTCGGTGTTTTCTTGAAGTGAAACTCCTTGCCAGCTGTGACATCTTGGATCCCTTCTGCTGGAGCAACATGATCTGACCCCAAGACATCATACAGTAGCTAGTCACATCACGTGTTCTTTGCTGAGGCCGCTGATTGGTCTCAGTGTTCACGCACAGTGGGGACATCCTCCGAAAAACAATAATGGACCAGCATGAACGGACCATGCAGGGAAGCACCGGAGCACCAGGGAAAGGTGAGTATGATTATTTTTTCTTCACCTCCCCCGGCGTATTTAAAATATAAAATTTTTGCTCGGCCATCCCCCTTAAGTTTGCAAATCCACACTACTATCTACTAAAGTTAAAAAACAAAACAAAAAAAACACTAGATTTTGGCAGGCAAATACAGAGAGGACATGCTGGTTTCCTCTTATGCCCCTGATATCAGATATCTGCTTCCATCAGAATGCATGGGATACCTGCTCCTCTGATGCACACAGTGCTTCCTGTGTGAACAAGAGGTCACACTCACAATGAAAGTCTATGGGAGTCTTATCAAGGTTCTCACAGACCTTATAACACCCAGGTATAAAGACAAAAAATAGCTGCCATTTTAAAATGAGTCCATGTGTAGTGTAATGTTATAGAATAAGTAACTAGTTTATAGTGAAGTTATATGCTCCTCGCAGGAGCGCTGACTTCCTCTCTGCTCCTCTGATGCACACAGTGCTTCCTGTGTGAACAAGAGGTCACACTCACAATGAAAGTCTATGGGAGTCTTATCAAGGTTCTCACAGACCTTTTCAAATGAGATGTTAGGGGTTTTTTTTTTTACTGGAGTGCTTGGAAGATGTTATACCAAGAAGGTACAAGGGTGCTCATTTCTTTTGAGGCCTCTCTTAGTTTCAGAAAGAAAGCTGTTCCTACTCATTATGTGGATAGCATGAAGGTCATTCACTTTAGATAGATGTCAGCGAACGCTGTGAAGCTATTCCTCCTGACCTGGCCTAGCTTTGTCCTTTGTTCCTTCTTTCCCCCAACATTTTCCATATCAGAAACCCCCTCACATACATTAGACTATATTCCATACACCTTAGATCAGGGATAGGGAACCTTCGGCTCTCCAGCTGCTGTGAAACTACAACTCCCATCATGCTCCATTCACTTCCATGGGAGTTCCAAGAACAGCAGAGCAAGTATGTATGCTGGGAATTGTAGTTTTGCAACAGCTGGAGAGCCGTACGTTCCCTACCCCTGCCTTAGATGGTCAGCCAGTTCAAAGTTTAGGGTTTGGCTGTGCATTAATCTTAAGCATATGGCCGTCTTCCTGATCGGGATGCCCTGACTGTTGCCTAATTTGAGGTTAGGACTACAATGCAACCCCAAACCATGTATACACCACAAAAAACAGACAAAAACTCTATGCAGAGCAGCAGGATGGCTACTCTATAATTTAACCTCATGATCATCATTTCCCACTCTCATGGTACCTTAAGTGAATTCTAGCAGCCAGAGATCAATAGAGAAGAAGCAATTAGAGACACCAGCAAGTGCACTATTTATTTCTAATTGGTGCATATATCCTGGAGGTCAAAGCAACTCTCCAGCTATCTGCTCTTCCTGTAAAATGGATCGTTTTACGTCTCCACCTGCACTGTGGTTTCTTCCACACTCTCATCGTCTCCTGAGATTGAAGCTGGCAACTGCGGTTCTGGCAATGTCTTCTATTGGCCAGTGTTCAATACTAAAGCCGGAGCGGCCAATAAACGTAATTAATTCAGAATTGCACTGTTTTCAGTTATGGTTTAGAGAAAAATTGATTACCAAAGATTAAAATCTCCATTTTCAGGTTGCACACAAAGATTTTAGAATCTGTTTTTAAAAAAAAAAAGAAAAAAAAAGCAAGTTGTGAATTTTGTAGAAGATCTGTAGATGTAATAGACATTTGAAAATTACAATATTTACCAGGTACCTATATAGAGACGATCAACTTATACCACTAAAAACCCACTAAGTACAATATACCCAGTAAGTACAGTGTACACACTAAGTACAGCATATACACGAAGTACAGTATATACACCATGTACCTTACACACACTAAGGACAATATACACACTAAGTACAGCATACCCACTAAGTATAGTAAACCCACTAAGTACAGTACATCCACAAACTACAGTATACACACTAAGGATAGTATACCCACTATGTACAGTACACCCACTAAGTACAGTATACACACTAAGGATAGTATACCCACTATGTACAGTACACCTACTAAGTACAGTATACACATTGAGTAAAGTACACGCACTAAGTACAGTATACCCACTATGTACAGTATACACACTAAGTATAGTATACCCACTATGTACAGTATACACACTAAGTACAGTACACGCACTAATACAATATACACACACTACACACTGTATATCCACTAAGTACAGTACACCTACTAAGTACAGTATACCCACTAAGTATAGTAAACCCACTAAGTACAGTATACACACTAAGGATAGTATACCCACTATGTACAGTACATCCACAAACTACAGTATACACACTAAGGATAGTATACCCACTATGTACAGTACACCCACTAAGTACAGTATACACACTAAGGATAGTACACGCACTAAGTACAGTATACCCACTATGTACAGTATACACACTAAGTATAGTATACCCACTATGTACAGTACACCCACTAAGTACAGTATACACACTAAGGATAGTATACCCACTATGTACAGTATACACACTAAGTACAGTACACCCACTAATACAATATACACACACTACACACTGTATATCCACTAAGTACAGTACACCTACTAAGTACAGTATACCCACTAAGTACCTTATACCCAATAAGTACAGTATACACACTAAGTACCATATACCCAATAAGTACAGTATATACACTAAGTACAGTATACCCAATAAGTACAGTATATACACTAAGTACAGTATACCCAATAAGTACAGTATATACACTAAGTACAGTAAACCCAATAAGTACAGTATACCCACCAAGTACAATATACCATCTAAGTTCAGTACACCCACTATATACAGTAAACTGCCAAATAGTCCCCTGGAATTCAGAATCTCATCCATAATGGAAACATTTCATTGCATTTTTTTCTGAATTCTAACCAAATAATAGTGCCCAATAAATACTGATATGCAGTGCTAGATAACATGACAATATACAGAATTCCCCACATTTTATTGCTATACAGCGGTGGTCCACAACTAGTAGCTCATAAGCCCCAACTGTATGGCTCCATGGAAGCCTCCAGTTATGATCATCAGCATGGGTTACCATACAGCATCAATACTGGCAATATTGAATATGACTCCAAACCTCTCTGCAGTGCCAATTTGATATAATTACAGAAAAATATCCCAAAAAGTTTGTAATTTCATAATTTATTTCTCCATATTTACTTCCTTTTAAAAAAAATTTAATGATGCTCTCGACCACCAGTCAAAGTTGGCTGTAGATCTCAGTAAACAAAAGGTTGGGGACCTATACAATACACTATCTAGATACTAGTAGTTCATTCTGTGTTTGGCTCCCTATTAACTCTTTTATTTCTGAAACCATTCATACTTTGCAATGTTTTTTTCCACACCTGCCTAAAACTTTTCCTCTATACTATACGTGAAAGATTAGAGCAAGCTATGTAGTGTTGAATTTCTGAAACTTGGGGCTTCAGCCTAATAGAGGATTCCCTGGAATTAACCTCATTGCATCACACAAGGATCCTCAGCCACCAGCTTTAACTTGCAGAGGAACCTGCTGATGAATTTGCCTGCAGTGCCTCCACAGGGAAAATAAAGTATTGCATCTAGGATCTGTATAATAAATGGATGTCTCAAGTCTTCTTGATAGGACAACTCTGTTTGGGTTGCTCTTTGCTACCTCCAATGGACGGATCTTAGGAACTCACCCTAATGACATATTCAAAAATGGGGTTTCCATCAAGTTCCATTTAGAACAATTGAGATGATCATTTTGTATCTTCAATTGTGGGATACATTGAACAACAGTGGCTGAAGTATACATTACTGGCCCACCAAACTATCAGAAGATCCTCAGGTGGAAACAGGTTCAACTTCTAACCCAATAATGGCCTAGCAGAAGACACCCAAATTTCAAGGGTGTTATGTTTTATTCCCTTGGGGTTCCTCAGGGTAGACCTCAGAATAATTTTATCTGGTGAATCCAAAGAACCTCGTTCCATCACTGTGAGTAGAAATATAAAGCATTACCATATGTCTGGTGACTGGTCTACTCTTTCCAAAGCTATAGACAGCCCAACATACAAATTGATGTGTTCTTCCTCCTTCTCCTCGTAATTTTTGTCTTATTGCACCTTGTTGTTGAGTTTACAGTCTACATGTTCACCTTGTCTATAGAAAGCCTCTGGCTCAAGGAAACAACTTCATGTTTGAGGAGCAAATACAATACAAGATACCTATTATGCAAATGGACCTCTCCTAACGAAATATGACAGCGCCTTCCACTGCCAAATGTTATGTTCAGTTGTGTTGCTTCTTATTACGGGAGACGCATCTAACAGAAAATATGGTGAATTTGCATACGGAATCCACACACTGACATATCATCTCCACTTTTTCTTCAGGGAAGAAGATCTCATAAATTTCTTTGGCTTCTCACCTTCAAATAAAGGAGTATTTCCTTTTAATATGCAGAAGAGTAATCACCCGCTTGTTAATGGCAAAGTCAATGACGGCAGGGGGCAGTCACTATACTTCACTGGAGACCTCAATCAAGGTAGCATGGAAAGTCGCAGAAGGCTGATGAGTACGGGGATTTTCAGAAGTATCTATTTCTTCTTCTCTTCGACACTAATGATTTATAGAAAGTAATTTAAAAGAAAATTACAAGTTCACTTGAGTTTCAGTTAAAGAGGATCTGTCGCCTCTTCTGACATGTCTATTTTAGTAAATACTTGAATTTGTCAAATATTCCGGATAATTTTTATTATGACTCTTCGTTTTACCGTTCCTCTGTTAGTCCTCCTAGAAATTTTTGAATAAATTGTTACCAATTGGGGGTGTGACCCTATACACCTTGACTCTGTCCAATGAGAGCTAACAATGTCAGGCATTGCAAGGACAACCCCAATTTATTGTCCACGTGTACATAATTTTTTGGGAAGAAGAACATATAGGGTCATGTAGAGTTGTACAAAAAGATGGTCCACCATTGGAATTTAATGGAGAATTAAAGTATTTCCTAAAACACGTCAGGAGAACCGACGAGTTCTATTTAAAGGAGATTATCCATGTACATAACAATTTAAAATTTGTGGATAATTAAACATTTTTGTAAGGATAAGTAACGAAAAATTTAGCAAATTTTGAAGATTTCCTCTAAAAATCTGGTGACAGTCTGTTGTCTTGATCGGTTGCCAATGGACATGTCCATGAATGTAGGAACTTTCTATAGTCTGGCACTTATTTCTTAAAACAAACAAGTCAGGAGAGTCGACACATTATCTTTAAGGGAGGTTCCCCATCAACATAACCATAGAGAATTAAAGCTGAAACATTTTCTCAACTTTAGATACGTAAAAATTTGGCTGAATTTTAAAAAAATTTCATTAACCAATAACCATCTCATCGGTGTCTTGATTTTGTCTTGATTGGTTGCCGATAAATACAATCATGAATGCTGGAACTTTCCATGGCCTGCAATTGTCAGAAGCCCTACTATGGTTTTCATATTATGATTGGGTTATCTTCTGCAAGTGCAAATATAATTCAGCCAGAATAAGGAAATCATAACAGGTAGAGGCATAATTTGAGGGGGTGTAGAGGGTGCAGTTGCACCAAAGCCCAAGAGCCCTACTGGCAACAGTATTGGGATTGCAGCTTCCATCTGGCCCATAAACCAAGGAGACCCACAGATTACCCCTAACCACACTAAGGTGGATTAAACTCCTTAGCACCCGTAACCATCACTATCAAGAATTCATTGTAGGGATGAGGTAGGGGGCCTCCGGATAAAAAAATTGCATTGGGGCCCAAAAGACTTGTGTTTAGAGATGAGTGAGTAGTATTCGATCGAGTAGGTATTCGATCGAATACTACGGTATTCAAAATACTCGTACTAGATCGAGTACCACTCGCTATTCGAATGGAAAAATTTGATGCAGAACCAGTGTTGATTGGCCGAATGCTATACAGTCGGCCAATCAACGCTGGTTCTTCTCCTACCTTTAGAAGTCTTCTCCGCACAGCGTCCCCACAGCGTCTTCCGGCTCTATATTCACTCTGCCAGGCATCGGGCCTGGGCAGAGCCAACTGCGCATGCCCGCGCTACAAGAAAATGGCCGCTTTGACTCTCACTCGTGGACTCACTCCAGCCTGACCCTCACTCGTGGACTTGGTAAGTTCAATTTGATCGAATGTTGCCTACCCCTGAAACGAGCATTTTTCCCCCATAAAGTATAATAGGATTCGATATTCGATTCGAGTAGTCGAATATTGAGGGGCTACTCGAAACGAATATCGAATATCGAATATTTCACTGTTCGCTCATCTCTACTTGTGTTATACCACCGATGACAGTGTTTGTATCAAGTCCCAGAATATAAAAAGATCTTGCATTCACAGTTGTATCCATTGGCGATAGATCAAAACAAAAAAAGACTATCACTACTATAGAAAAAGCTTGAAAATTCTGCAAAATTTTACATAATTTATTTTTGCAAAAATGTTTAAATTTTTAATTTTCTATACATATAAATATGGTCATGTTTGTAAGAAAACCCTTTCCAGTAAGTTTATAAGGAGTTAAACCAAATCATTGGGTTTCTTTATGTATATTTAATCATTTAATCGCCATCTCTCATTACTTTTTCACAACCCGCTCATTACGGTACATTTCAGCGGTTTGTAGAAAGTTAAAAAAAAATAAGTAGAAAAGTAGAACTCTAGCAGAATTTTTGACAAAACGTAGTAAAAGTAGAAGTGAAATAGAATTAAAGTCCTAATTTTGAAGGTCAACTGTAGGTGAATAGATTTTATGATTCTTTCGATGACTTCCTATAGTATATGCAATTGAATGTGAATGTGCCGTAATAAGTGAAACACTTGTCTTACATAGAACTTTGCGCTGTTGTGCGATATTTCTGCTCCATTAACTTGCAAAGAGGTTATAGGAGATAAAAAAGACAATTCACCAGCAAAGTAAATTGGGGCTAAGCTACGGCACCGTACACAATGCCCGACCCCATCTTTATCTGCGACAAAGGTGACCCTTTTCTAATTTTATCTAATTCCTTTAGAAGTAAATTTTTTATTTTATCAATAAAGCATATGCTGAAGGAAACAATGTCTTAGTAATTTGCAGCTCACATATGGAGGTGCAGATGTGTCCACACTCAACTGATCTCCAATTCGTTTAAGGACTTCAATTTCTCATAAAACCAATTCTAGACGACATGCTGCCAACCAGCAAAAGCTTAGAAAAGCTGCAATTCATCCAACTCTCCGCTCATATAGATATGGACACATATAGATACAATATAAATAGGATACTTAGTATATAGAATAGTGCAGGCATCTTATTACACTAAAGAAAAGTGTCTGTGTCTAACTATTACTCCTGTCTGTACTTCTTATCTGAGCGATTTTAGTCCATACTCCATACACAAGCAGTGTCAGTTTACAATGCAGTCTATGGAGAGGGGAAGTGGAAGGAGGAGAAGGACAAAAACAGACATAGCACTAAATAAGTCATTTCTGTTACAAGAAGACTAGATAGTAGGGTTGAGCCGATCTTGAGATTTCAGGATCGTTCTTAAAATCCGATTTTCGATCATTTTCTAGCTGACCCCAATCATGAAAGTTGCTTGATCGCCGATGGGGATCGGGAAAGACCAGATCCCGATTGGCGATCAAGCAACTTTCATGATTGGGATTGGCTTGAAAATGATCAAAAATCGGATTTTAAGAATGATCCTGAAATTTCAACCATTTCATGATATATACATGAATAGGGTTGAGCTGATCTTGAGATAACCTCCTACCTGGATCCCGCCAGAAAAGATCGGGATCGGAATTCTGATCGCCGATCGGAATCCGATCTTTTCCGATCCCGATCGCTCAACCCTATTAGATAGTAATTCTCAATAAGCCAGTTGTACTGTGAAAGAAAACTGTCTCCCCATGGTGCAGATGTCTCTCCTATTTCTTCCTCTCCCCTCTCCATAGACTTCTATTGTATTCTTCAAGTTAAGAAAAAGCCAAAGTATATGAAAAATGGGATCTCTTCACTCTGGATATATGAAAATAAATAAATAAAAGTATACTTAGACTTGAATGTGGCATTCCCTGTAAACGTGGCCATTGTACCTTGGATCGTCTGTTTGTGCTGCTTACAACCAGATTCAGCTGAGTTTAAACAGAGCCAAATATCATAGGCACAGTGTGAGGTGCATACTTTTCAGTAGGGTAGATGACCTTTATTGCCTTCTGCTTGATAAAGTATCATCTCTTGTATTTGATTCCCTCATTTTCGCTGGCATCACAAACGCTGCCGCTATTCTTCCACGGCAGCTCCAGCCTGCAGGTCACATTTATCCAATGCTCTCCTATAGTGTTTTTATGTGTTGGCAACCTGTTGACATTCAAAAGCTCCTTGGCTTTTAGTCTCTCCTTTCTCTTTGTCCGTCATGGCCTCTTTGCACCACATGATGCTTTGAGTTATACAGACCCTTGTAAGAAAAAATAAAAAGCCATTGATAGACATTACGTATCCCGCTGTGGACTTGCCTCATCTTGTTTCAGGTTTCTTAGATGACCCATAGTTTGTTCCTCACCAGTGTCCATGGTTGTGCTTTTTCGGTTCTGTGTTCCTCACAGAGGTGATTTGTACGCCACCTCGATAACCAATCCAGATTTTTTTTGAGATGTTTCATACATCCTCGGAATCACACTGCTTATTTTATATGAAAGTTTCATTCCGCAGTACAGTAACAAGTAATACGCCGTGCTGCCGAGGAGAACTGTATAAAATCCATTTCTTAGGTTATAATAAGAATTTCATACATTTCCACTTTATTGTTCGTTCCCATATGGTCTCCAACTTGCTGCTACCTTGACAGTTCTCTCATTTTAAACTACTCCTCTAGCCTCCTGCTTAGCTCTACCAGACAATTGTTCGGGGCGCTCCCATCCTGTCTCTATTACTTTTGAGATGTGTAAGTCTGATTGAGTCCATGCTGAGCATCTTCCAGTTTTTCGTTTTTTTTTATATTCACCATGCGTTCATCCAGCAATGTCCTAGGGCTCGTATATGGAGAGAATATGAACTATTCATACTCTACGTGTGGCCCTATCAATGGGAAAAATTTATGTTCTGGGAGTATGGTAACTTTGTATCGTAGGACACCAACCTCTACCAAATGTTTCGAGCTACAGGATTAGCTATATAATTATACTATATAGATAGTATATTCATGTAATTGATTATTAGTATTATATTTTTTATGTTTTCAAGATGGTTTGATGCTAGGTTCACACTAGAGTTTGGGTTCCCGTTCTTCAGGACCCAAAAAAAGGAAACCCAATCCACCTAAAAAGTGGATCCCCCATGGAAAGAATATTATGGGGTTCACTGGGTTTCCATCTGAATAGTGCATTTTCCGAGCGGATTCATGAATGGAAACCCTGAACGGAGTGCGAGCATTTGGTACGAATCCAACTTTAGACAAAGGATCCTCATGGAGTAGAGTTAGTAGACCAAACAACCAGCTCCAACTCTGATTCCACCTCCCACAGCCTGATCTTGACTTCTTCATAAATGACTGACAGCCATGGACTAGTTTACTAGGTAGGCTACTGTCAAGTAGTAGTGGCTCCTAGGGTTGAGCTGAACTTGAGATTTCAGGATCGTTTTTAAAATTCAATTTCCGATCATTTTCCATCTGATCCCGATCCCGATTCCGATCATAATACAAGTCAAAAGGATTTTTTAATGATCGAAAATCAGATTTTAAAAATTATCCTATTCATTACACAGCGTGGAGTCCAAAAATTGAAGGCTTCAATTTTTGGACTCCATGCTGTGTAGTGATTAAAAAATCTGCTGGCTACTTAGTCCCCCCTGCTGTCTGGTTACCTGCACAGAACCGCTGCCGTATCCTGGAGCTTCGGGCCGTTGTTCTCTGTCCTCTCCACTCTCATTCAGATGCCAGCAGAGCACCGTACACGCCCCCACCTCCCTAAGCTAGACTTGTGGCTTAGGAGAATATAGGCGGGTACAGGGCGGGGAGACGTGAGTGCCCCCACCTCCCTAATCTAGTGTTACTGATGCTGGGAGTAGGCGGGGCTTGTTGTGCCTACTCCCAGCATCAGTAACACTAGCCTAGGGAGGCGGGGGCGCGCACGGCACTCGGCCAGCATCTGAATAAGAGAGGAGAGGACAGAGAACAATGGCCCAGAGCTCCAGGGAGTGGTAGTGGTTCTGTGCAGGTAACTAAGGTTGAGCAATTGGGATTGGAATTCCCTTCCTGATCTTTTTTAGGCAGGATCGGAACCTGATCGTGATCGTGAAATTTACTCGATCGCCGATCGGGATCCAATCTTTTCCGATCCCAACTGCTCAACCCTAGTGGCTCCCATAATTTATCAAAAAATTGAGTGACAATTCCTATGAAAGTAAATATGTAACAAACTATACATCTAATTAATTATATGCTTAAAATTATTAATTACCCCTGCTATAGCTAAGCTTAAGAGTCATGTGGGCAGTCCTAATCATTAACTAACAGTTATGTCTCTATACACAGTGATTCAGGGAAGGCTATCAACTACTAAGTAGGACAGTCCACTGGACTCCTAATAATAGAAAGAGCAGGGATTTAACAAAGTAGCATGTAGGGACAACAAAGACATATGTCAACAAAGTTCAGCCTATTATCCTGCAAAGTTGATCAGGAGAAAGTCAAAAATTCGATGTGGTAGAAGTCAATTTTCCACATTTTATTGGATATATTCCTTACGGACTCCAGTCTAGTAACCAGAATAGACCTTTGGATCAAAGCCCCAAAACTAGGAGATATAACTTTCAATATTGTTGCTCTCAAAGAAAGCTTTCAGGTCTTTCGTCAAGTCTTTGAGGGAATTCTACATTACAACGTTCTCCAGGACAGGGTGCCATAATCTCACTGCTCTTACAGTAAAGAACCCCTTTCATGTTGGTGAAGAAGGCTTCTTCCTGTAAACGTAAGGGATGATACCGCCTTGTTAATGGGTCATCTTTTTCCAAACTAAATAACCCTAGTTTTGATAAATCTGTCTTGATATTATAGCACGACCATACATGAATAAATTACAATTTTCTAAATAATTTCCCCTTTGTAACATGCAGCCTGCAGATCAGACACCATATTCAATCCGACGGGTTACTTGTTAGAGGCTCCAGAAAATGGCAGGTGGTACATTTAGGGTCCCAAATTAAAGCATTTATTGGTATTTCGAGAGGCAGAACATTGACCATTGCAAATTTGAAAAACAAAAAAGTTGATTCCACACGCTCTTATTGTTAGTCATTAGAGATGAGCGAGTAGTACTCGATCGAGTAGGTATTCGATCGAATACTACGGTATTCAAAATACTCGTACTCGATCAAGTACCACTTGCTATTCGAATGGAAAAGTTCGATGCAGAACCAGCATTGATTGGCCGAATGCTATACAGTCGGCCAATCAACGCTGGTTCTTCTCCTACCTTTAGAAGTCTTCTCCATGCAGCTTCCCCGCGGCGTCTTCCGGCTCTTCATTCACTCTGCCAGACATCGGGCCTGAGCAGAGCCGACTGCGCATGTCCGCTTGTAGTGTGGACATGCGTAGTCGGCTCTGCCCAGGCCCAATGCCTGGCAGAGTGAATTCAGAGCCGGAAGACGCTGCGGGGACGCTGCACGGAGAAGACTTCTCGGAGGATCCAGCCCGACCCTCACTCGTGGATTTGGTAAGTATAATTTGATCGAACGTTGCCTACCCCTGAAACGAGCATTTTCCCCCCATAGACTATAATAGGGTTCGATATTCAATTCGAGTAGTCGAATATTGAGGGGCTACTCGAAACGAATATCGAATCTCAAACATTTTACTGTTCGCTCATCTCTATTAGTCATCTATAGGGAAATATTTTATTTACCCATAGAAGCAGATCTCCATTTTGAGTCCTTCCCTGCAGCTAATCGTGGAGGGTTCTTCTGCCGGAGACCCTTACAAATGCCTGAGATGCTGTGCCATTCCTCCTGGGAAAGCAACGCCTAACTGCCCATCCATGACAAAAAACAGAATTCTATAGAACTATACAATTTACAGGGCTGGACTTCCATCTGGCTTAATCTTCAGCTGGCTGCCCCTGAAGTGCTTTTTTACATCACCAGAAATATCCCACAAAATAATGTACTATGGATTGTGAACGCTCACAGAATTGATATCAAAGTCAATATCATAGTCTATATAATCTTCTATAGGTAATATAACTCTAAAGGCTATGTACGCCATCACAACCAAGTTTTTGCAACAATGTTTTGTACTAATTGCTTCTTCAGCTTCTATGCAGATCTTTGGTTCTCTATGGTAACAGACTACAAGCAAAACCCTGTGTAGTCTGATCATAGCGTAACACTCCCTTCCATCTCTACCCTGCCTTATATTTAGTAGGCTAGCACAAAGTAAAGGATAGATGGATGGCAATGATTCAGAATCAGACTACACAATGTGTGTTTGTTGTCTGTTACTGAATAGATGTTATAGATACAACTCAATCATTGATTATGATATTAATCTGTTTTCCCTTTGTCCTAACAGCAGCACAATATGGGATATTTCTGCCCCACATTGTGCTGCTGGAAGGACATAAGGGAATAAAAAAATGTAATATATTGTGTACAAAGTGTCAAAGCACAATGTTTCATTCTCTCATGGAGGGGCGTAACTATCGGGGACATTAGGGGGCCCGGGACATTAGGGGGCATGGCAGCAGCTGCTACTGCTGTGTTTTTATTTATTTTTTTAATTATCCATTACCCCAGCAGGTAACGGGCCCTATTTACTTACCGATCCTGGCTCCGGAGTTGGGTCACTATGGGGAATAATACTGTGTGCAGGGACTCCTAATGGCATCATACTGTATGTATAGGCCACTATGGGGCACCATACTTGTGTACAGGAATGCAGGAAGGGGGGGGGGGGGGTCGGTCAGCGTCTTCGGTGGGGGGGGGTTCCATGTCAAAAGTTCGCCATGGAGCCCCGCCATTCTTAGTTACGCCACTTTCTCTATAACATATGAAAAACGATATGAAACTCTACAGGGTATACAAAGTGTCCGGGTTCCTTGAAGGGTCCAAAACACCTTAATACTAGTAGTCACAGATTTTGCATTGGATCACAAAACTTTGGAGTGACTACATTCATGGATATAACATGAAATACAAAGAAGATATAGTCTGAATACCCAACGCGTCCCATTATATTGTTAAATTCACCATCTTACTGTATATCCGATTCGGCAGCTGTTTATTGTATGCAAACATTTACTTATATTAAAAGTGATTGTCTTGCATTGTCTGCCTTTATTGCTGGTATTAGCCGCCATCAGTACAAGCCTCCTTTCACCGTTCCATGTAGTCTTCTATTAGATCTTGTGTATTCGGAGCCATCTGTTCGGCGCTAATGCAGGAAGGCTCAGTTTACCATCTCTACACAGTAACTTCATTATCGGAGAATACGGGTTGATCACAATGGAGCTCAGATGTGGCCTCACCAGTTTTTGCTGAGATTTTTTTTCCTTCCGAGTTGTCGAATTGCCCTTGGAACTCTCTTTCGTTAACCCCTTCTCATACCAACTACAAAATAATCACATTCCCCTCCCCAAAAACCAGCCACTCCTAGGTGGAAGACATTATTATGGCTCCAGGTCATTTTCCATGAACCTTTGTAATTGATAAAGAGTTTCTAATTGTGGCTCCTGAATTTTCGCAGCGTACTTGTCTTCTGTTGCTAGGATCCCACTCTACATCCGATCCGACACTTGAATTTTTATAATTGCTGGTCCTTTAATGAAGCCATAGAATCCTTTCAATGTCACTTATGAATCACAATATGTTTCAATACTGGAGGGTCAAAAAGTTCTTTTCTTCAGGGGGAAAAAAAAAGAAAAATGCACAAAAACATGAAAAAAAATCTCATGATGAGCTCTGAATGGGAACGGTGAATCATAAATCATATCGCAACACCCAAACGCTAGGAATGCTTGGCAAAAATAACTGAAATAAACCGACTCAGCCTCCGAGGGATGACACATAAGGAGATGTATTCCTGTGAATAGTCAGGCACATAAACCTATTCGGAGAGTTTATGAGTTTATAAAAAGAGGCGATGATGTCATTGACACATATGTAAATATATCTGTGGAGGTTCTCAGAACGGGAGGTAAGTGAGATAAAGTAGTGATCGTGGGGGCAGGAGTAGGTGTCAATACATGTACATGGCCACACTCTCATCTTCCTCAGCACCCCCATACTCCCAAATTCTGGGTTGGTCAAGTGTGCCTGACTGATGACATCACCTTTTCTCCCCTGACAACAAAAGGATCAGGTGTTGAAGCTAAGCATGGACAATCCTTTTAACCCCACATATCAACACAGTAGGGGACTGTAGGGTTATAGGTTGGACTTGATGGACTGATGTCTTCATCCAACCTCATCTACTATGTAACTATGTAGCTATACTGCCTGGCCAAAAAAAACGTCGCGTTGTGCAACAAGGTACCGTTCCACCCCTGATATAATTATGAACTGTTCATGACAGGAATTTGCATATATTCTTGAATATATATAATTGAGCTGTAGCCTGTCAAGTGCAGATCATAATTAAAGGTGTGAAGCGATGTCTACCAACGGAATTGCTACCAGAGATTTTAGTGCCTTCAAGAAGGGGCAAGTCATTGGATTGCATCAGGCCAACAAATCGACCAAGGAAATAGCCGAAGTAACTGGTATCGGACAGAGAACTGTTCAGCGTATCATACGAGCATGGCGAGATGGTGGAGAACCCCCCACCAACCGTGGAAAGTGTGGGCGTAAGACTATACTCGAAACTCAAGGTCGTAGGTCCCTAAAGCGACTGGTGAAGAATAACCACCGTAAAAAAAACACCTTTGAGCTCACACAGATGTTCAACTTGACGGAGAAACACATTTCGGAGCAAACAATGCGACAAGAACTCAAAGGAATGGATCTCAACAGTTGTGTCGCCACACCAAAGCCATTGGTGACAGAGACCAACAAACGTCAGCGCCTGTCATTTGCAAGAGACCACAAGGATTGGACCCTAGAGCAGTGGAGAAAGGTCATGTGGTCAGATGCATCACATTTCATATTGTTCCAGAGTGATGGTCGTATCCGGGTGCGACGAGAAGCACACAAAACACTGGAATGTGCTGGAAAGGAACCTGCGCTGTCACTCACCACCGCCAACGAATCTGCGTAACCTGGGCTCCCTGATACTCGAGAATTGGATCAAAATCCCTGAGTCTACACTACAGAACATTATAGACTCCATGCCGAGACGGATGCGTGCTGTTATTCGTGCTCATGGTGGCCCAACTAAATATTACCACTCGCGACTTTTTGGGGGGCCAGGCAGGCAAGACAATCCTATACACATAAGATAGTAGCTCCATCCTACCCAAACCCAGTTGGGTTTAGATGGCTTTGTTTACTAGGTAATTGTCGTACAGTCATCCTGAAATGGCTACTAACAGGGAACTACAGACTGCGTTTATGGAGTGGCACATAAACATAGACTTACAGTACTTTAGTTCTAGGGTTCGTTCACATAGAGGAATTTGGAGTTGATTTTGAGGCAAATTCCATCTGCAAAATCAATATGAAATCTGCCTTCCATTCATTTCAGTGTCAGACAGAGGTTGTTTTTTTTTATGTTAGCTGATTTTTTTTTCCAACTAGAATGATAAGGAAATGTCATGCCCATTCTATAGGTGGATTCCTCTGGAGACTCAATGAAATCAATGGAAGGAAGATTTTGGAATTTTCTTTAAAGGTTTTGGAAGTATTTAAAAAAAGGCATCAAGATTTTTTTCCAAAATTTGATTCAAATTCTTGAAACAGATTTTTTTCTGTTTGACCAAATTCCTCCATGTGAATATTGTAAGGGAATTGCTAGTTGTGCAATTTCCTAGAGCTGCTGCTGCTGGAACAATGGAAGAAGGGAGACCTTCAAAATCCAGGGAGGACAAGGGAGTAGGATTCATCTGTTTCCAGCAGTAGGGAATACAGACTTGTGCTGCCATAACTAGGAATCTGAGTAAAGCGCACAAGAGAGAGTTGTAGGTGCGGACTGGAGACTAACAATGATGGAGCAAGAACATGGCAGGGCCCAGGATCTCATGATATCGACCAGTAAATGATGATGTCTTATTTTAGAGATTTACCTTGACATAAATTGATGAGAAAGTGGTTATCTGACATGAACATTGCCTTTTAGGCAGCAAATTCTTAAGAGAGTAAGTCGAAGAGAGTTTTTCTCGCTGCTGAGACCCCTAGTGATTAGCTGCAATCTATGGGGGAGCCTGGGGGCAAAAGTTCAATTTCCTTGCAGCACCACCAAAGGGGTTGTGAAGAATTAAACATTATTCAGTCAAATGAGTGAGCTGTCCATAAAATCCAGGTGCTACAGACATGAACCTCAGAACAGTAGACGCTCTGTATTAAGAAATTGGTTCTGTAAACCAGACAATCCCTTTAATAAAACAGAAATTCTTGTATTATGTCACTGGTATACCTGAAGATTTACGGGGTGTGATATATTGTGATATATGAGACAACACCTCCTAGATACGTCTAGAGTATAATAAGTGGAGGCCCAGGAGAGGTGAGTAACAATAACAAACAGTTATAGAATCCTGGACATCCTTCCAGCCTCCTGGCTGACATCATGTATCTTGGGGTTGCCCAGTCTTTGGCCCAATCACAGGCCACAGCAGTGATCTTGGGGCACGTGACCATAGCTAGAGGCTGGAAGAAGTCTCAAGAAGACGCCAATAGCCACTGGACACCCCGGAGAGGCAAGGCAAGGTGAGTATAACTGTTTGTTATTTTTACTCACCTCCCCAAGCTTCCACTTATTATATTCTAGGGGATCTCTTCAGATGCCAGAGTATAATAGCCCAAAACTTTTGTAAAATTTTAATTGTCCGTTGACCATATAGCTCAGGGTTAGTCAGTGGCCTAGAGATGAGCGAACACTGTTCGGAACAGCCTTTCCGAACAGCACGCTCACAGCACGCTCCCATAGAAATGAATGGAAGCGGCCGGCACGCGGGGGGTTAAGCGGCCGGCCGCCGGCAAAGTCTGCGTGCCAGGTGCTTCCATTCATTTCTATGGGAGCGTGCTGTTCGGATCGGCTGATTCGAACAGTGTTCGCTCATCTCTACGGTGATATAGCCCATGTACAAAAGTGGGGCTGTTTTTGTAAACCATTTTCTTTAGTTTTGGACAATCCAGTAAGAAATAATATAGAAAGTCACTTCAACCCTATACTTCACATTATATAAAATACTTAAAGGTGCTTTGTTTTGTTGCCATTGTTTTTTAGTTTTCAAGATATAAGGCAAGGTAAGAACAATAAAAGGGATGGCGAGGGCAGAGCCGATTCAGCGCCTACATTATACATTAAGGATAACATATGCCGGATTTGGCCATGAAATTACAAAGTAACGTAATTAGTGCCGCTAAAACGGCATATGCAAATCTGGTGTGTGGTAATTATGTCCCTATGTATCTCGGCATGATCTTTACATGAGGTAAGGAGGAACATTCATCATATTGTCCAAGGCAGCATGTGTGATAACTGTGTTATCTGCTTTACTGTATCTCTGAAGTATTAAGTCTGTAAGCCTTAAAGGGACTGAACATATGCAATTTATCTGAATCTAGTTATATGGAAATGTCAGGAGGGAGATCATTATATTGAACGCTAGTAAAATAAAAATATACTGAGAGACACAAAGTCGGTCATATACATTAGATTTAAGGGGTTAACTGAAAAACTAGGGTGGGGTAAAATAATAAAAAAATAAATGAGACCCATCTATCCCCAGTCCTTGTACTGCTCGAGCCAGGGGCAAAGTGGTCACCACTTGCAGCTAGCAACATGCAACTTGCAACTTGCAACATGACGCCAGTGATCAGTTGCAATTAGAGATGAGCAAGTACTATTTGAAACTCCCGTTTTGAATAGCACGCACCCATAGGAATGAATGGAAGCGGCCGGCCGCTTAACCCCCTGCGTGCCGGCTGTGTCCATTCATTCCTATGGGTGCGTGCTATTCGAAACGGGAGTTTCAAATAGTACTTGCTCATCTCTAATTGCAACTGATCACTGGCGTCATGTTAGCTATCTTGACACACAAATGTAGCCATCTTAACCTTGAATCTGATAACTCGCAACACCAAGATAACTTACAATAGCCATTAAAAGCACTGGAAAAAAAGAGTTATCAACTGTTCATCTGATGCGTTATAAGTCATGTTAAATTTTGCCCCTTCTGTATCATTAATGATGTTACCGAAACCCAATATGTGAAAACTGAGGCCATTGTGGTCACCTGACCAACTAAGGACTGGAGGGAATTGGGAACTTGATGGGGGTACTCATCACTAGGGTTGAGCGATCAGATTCAGAAAAGATCGGATCCCGATTGGTGATCGAGCAAATTTCATGATCACGATCGGGATCGGTTGGAAAATGATCGGAAATCAGATTTTGAAATCTCAAGATCGGCTCAACCCTAAAAGTGACTTTTCCCATAAAGTAGTGTTAACTAGGGTTGAGCGATTGGGATCGGGAAAGATCGGATCCCGATCAGCGATCGAGCTAATTTCACAATCGAGATCGGCTGGAAAATGATCGGAAATTGGATTTTAAAATTGACCCTGAAATCTCAAGATCGGCTCAACCCTACTCAGCACCTGTAACAAGGACCAGGGCTAGGTGGGTCATTTTACCCCACATCCCCAGTTAACTTTAGGGTGCATTCACACTGAGTAAACGCTAGCTTATTTTGTAGAGTAAAATTACACTTGTAAATTTTGCTATCCCATTGACTTCAATGACATTTTACAGGCGTATTTTTACAGGCGTATTTTTTACAGGCGTATTTTTTACAGGCGTATTTTTACACTTGTAAAAAAATATCATTGAAGTCAATGGGATAGCAAAATTTACAAGTGTAATTTTACTCTACAAAATAAGCTAGCGTTTACTCAGTGTGAATGCACCCTTACCCTGGAAAACTCCTTTAATGTGGGCTGAACCAGTCAATTTCCATGTGGTCCGCTGACCATCTAATGCCTGTGGTGGCCTCCTGAATCTAGGAGGATCTGGCAGTCTGATTTCTACATGCCAAACTTTTTGTTCTCAGATAAGGTAAGTGCTAAGTTGTACCCGGAGGTGCCTGGCAGTGGCTTACACCCCTATTGAGAACACATGGCTTTGTATATGGGGTCTAGGACATCATAACATTGCAGAAATGCATTGTCTATCAACACATGATATTAGCTCGAAACTGAAACATGACGCTGAATCTCCTGAGTCATCTGCTGCTGCCATCACATGGAGTTATTCTCTTTGCTTTCTTTTACTTATTCTTAGTATTCATTATTTTCTAGACTGTTTCCAGATCTCTGAGCTGCTGACAGGCCTATCTATGAATATCTTCCAAGGGTATAACAATAACACACACCTAAAATCCTGGATCCCACTTACGTTATAATGTATATACTGTATAACTATTAAGCGTTACTGTCCTTTAATGGCTGGAAGCTTTTCAGAGCTTATTGGGCAAAACAAATTGCCATCCCCGGAGATCTCTTACTTAGGCATCAGTTCAGCTCACTTACTTGCTAGTTTGGAGGTTCTGCTCTGACAACAGATAGCTTTAAGACGCCTACAGATACTACAGGCCTTTAATTTTCTTTTCTTTTTTTTTTTTTAATGTAGATTGTGAGCATACAATAAAGATCACAATGTACATTTTTTCCCTACCAGTATGTCTTTTTGGAATATGGGATGGAAATCCATGCAAACATGGGGAGAACATACAGACTCCTTGCAGATGGTTTTATGCCCTTGGTGGGATTTGAACATCAGGACTCCAGTGCTGCAAGGCTGCAGTGCTAACCACTGTGCCACCATGTGGCCCCTACAGGCCTTTAATTTTCTGTCCATTTTTAGATCTAAGACCAAGTCATTGTAAAAAAAAAAAAAAAAAAAAAAAAAAAAAAAAAGTTATCGGAAAAGAAAAATTACCCTTAACCAAATGAGGCTCACTAGAGGTCTTGACCCCAAAAGCAGACTCTACAGCGTTAGTACTCCCTTTAAAGAATACGTTCCCATACTCTCATACCTCCAACCAGACCCTGCTCTGCATTAATGAAGGATGGTGCATTACAGAGTGTTCATATTGTTAGCCTTGGTTCCTTCATTTCTAGACTATATCAAACTAGAGGCTGGAAGAGGCCAGAAGAGGACACTGAGGGACCACTGGACACCCAGGAGAGGTGAGTATAACTGTTTGTTAGTTTACTCACCTCCCCTGGCTTCCACTTGTTATAGTCTAGGGTCTCTCGTTTGGTGACGATCGGACAGAATGTCATTTCTTAAGAAGAGGATTAGCCATGTTTTGTAATACCACACAACCCATTTAAACCAACTCATAACAATATCGCAACTCCATGAGATCAACTTTGACAGACTGCAATTCACAACACAAGCACTGGGTGGCTGCACATAAACATATATAGGATAGAGAGCATATCGCTCTGTAATAGCCCATCTAGACAGAATATTACTTTGTAATAGCTCACCACCTTGTGATATCATATCACGAAAAGCTGCTCATCCCTTGATACACATAGCTGGACATATCTCCCTAAGAGGAAAGGTAAGGAAGGAGATATATATAGGTAATTACCTTGAGCATCAATATCTATTCATTAAAGAGCCTTGCAACAGGATATTCAGTCACCAGGTATCAGTTTATTATGACAACTTAGATATGGTTGCAAGTACCCATATAGCAAGATCGCTCATAAACACGAGTAACAACTAGAGATGGCTGAACATCTGAAGATCTGTTTCTTCTTGAGTTCGGGCGAAGTAGTCCTTTGGTTCATTTAGATACAACTAGAAATGAAATTATTACTGTATACTCTGGCTTCTCTTCAGACCTGAGAATATAGTAGGTGAAGGCCCAGGGGAGATGTAAAATATAAGAAACATTTATTCTTGTTAGGATTGTGCGGCAGATGCAGCCAAGGTAGCAGGGTCGCAGCTTTCTCCGCTGTAACTGCTCAGTCCAGCATAGCAGGGGTTAATCCCTTTGCGCCCGGTGGATGTATTATGTCTTGTGACTGACAGCGGTGCTAACCTTTGAGCACCTGGCTTGGGCACCTGAATTGGCTGATCAGGCCTGCTATCCCTCCATTTAAGGAGGCAGGTTTTGGTAGCCCGATGCTCTAGCCTCAATTGCATTTTGTGCACGTCAGTGCAAGACATTAGTTTTGGCATCAAGCTGCCTAGTTAGATAGGTAGTGAGAATTTCCACCCTTGACTTAAAATCGTGGGAATCTCCTCCCTAGTTAATAATGTGGGAATCTCCTAATTTAGTCAGGCTGCTACCTGTGGTGCTCCACAGAAGGTGCCTGTGGTGAGTGCGGCCCAATGAGCTTTCTGGGAGCACACGGTCATGGTTTGTGTTTGTCTTGCAGTGGAGTAACTGCAAGCCTTTAGAATTCATTTGTAGCTGCTCTGTCCTGCAGAGAATTATATTTAAATTACTGTGTTTACCCAGATGGAGTTTAGCCTGGCAGTGACATAAACTGTCGGGCCTTGTTCACACCAGAGTAGCTCTGCGGCTCAAAGCCCAGTTGGGCTCCGCAGGATATTTATTATTTAGTTTTTTATATAGTATCCTGCTGACTGTAACAATTCTCCTCTTCCCTCACTTCTTTCGGACCTCCTTCTATGTTTCCTCAATGACATCATGCGCCTGGGTCACCGCTGGGGACTATGATTGAGCCTCAAAGGTGACATAAGTATGCTGAACATCATGACATCATGACATTTGGTGTGTCCATGTGACCACTGTGGCGCCTGATGTCACCAGGAGATCTCTGGACACTCCAAAAGAGGTGAGGGAAGGTGAGTATAAATGTTTTTAATTCATTTTCGCCTCCACCTACTGCATGTTACAGCAGACCTTTTAAGTCATTCGAAATTTATCTAAAATGTTTCGGTTTTGTTAAAAACTCACCAATTTAGAATATTCTTTTTTTTTTTTTTTAATGTAGATTGTGAGCCCCATATAGGCATCACAGTGTACATTTTTTTCCTATCAGTATGTCTTTGTAGAATGGTAGGAAATCCACGCAAACACGGGGAGAACATACAAACTCCTTGCAGATGTTGCTCCTGATGGGATTCGAACCCAAGACTCCAGCGCTGCAAGGCTACAGTGCTAACCACTGAGCCACCATGTTGACCCACCAATTTAGAATAGTCGGTTCAAACCCGGCTCATGCCAAATCAGTTTATCCATCTCTATTAATGACATAGAAGTGAATTGAGTTTTTTTTTTCCTTTTTACCTAGATGGAAACACATTAATAGGTCATTATACAGTATATATAATAATAATTAGCCCCAATTATTAATCCCAATCATACTCTCCTTGGGAACAGACTAGTTTCAGATCGTACATCCTAAGTCCCATGTTAATTATATGATTGTACATCCGAAAAATAAATAATCCTTGGGAAAAAATGGAGTAAGCGTTAAAGATGAGATATAGATGGATGAGCTTTACTATGTGAGATGTATAAGAGTTATTTTAATGGGGTGCACAGGGAGTACAGAAGCCTAATTAAGGTGTCTGCCGCACTTTGGCCAAAATGTTCTGTACTTTTTATGACAAAAAATGAGAACAATTTAGAGGAAAAAAGTGTTGACTCTATGAAGGTCTGTATGCCGCCGCCACATCCGGAGAGGCTTATTTAATACGGTCTATTTAATATTATTTTATTTTTGATCCCTAAGCGAATATTTGGCTTTATACAGTAAAAGGTTCAGCCACAAATTTTATTTTTCCCCATTATAATTATGGGTTATTTTTCGAGGATTTGTGTTCGGTATATTAAAGTGGAAATTTATTTAAAAAGTTGTCTGAAATTTGACAATATGATTATGTTGGGATTAATATATACAAGACCTGTCAAGGGACCTTAAAAAGTAAGAAAAAGTTGAGACTCCTTTAATGATAAAAGTAATATTAACATGATGTCAGCAAACCGCATACAACTACTTAGAGAATAGATGAAGCTCATTAAGGCTTGAAGGACCAGAAGTGATGGAAGCAGCAATGTAATTGTGGAAACTTTTAGGGCCCCTTCACATGGCATAAGCGCTAGACTCATTCCGAGCCGTACACGCGAGCGCTTCTAAACACTTCCCATTCACTTCAATGGGAGCGCTCGTAAAGCCGGCTTTACATGCGCTCCCATTGAAGTGAATGGGAAGTGTTTAGAAGCGCTCGTGTGTACGGCTCGGAATGAGCCGAGCGCTTACGCCGTGTGAAGGAGCTCTTACGCTGTGTGAAGGAGCTCTTACGATGACCAAAATCATTCGATAAAGGTTGCCACAAATTTTGATGGGCCTAAGCAAACGTTCACTGTATACGGGTGGGTGAATGTCCAACAATGGCAGATTCAGGGGGAAGTGTACTATACAGTGTACAGAGCTTGGCTCCGTGCTCTGCATAGTGGCCAGGAGCCGTTATTGCAGCTCAGCTCATATAGAAGCCAATGGTTGCTGAGCTGCTGATTCTTAGGCTGGTTGCAGATGACTGTGTTGCATCCGGCCAGCTGTGAACTAAAAGCACAGGTGCACACAAGGGACACGGGGATGCCCCCCGTATGTCGCCCGTGCACGGTCTGTGCTTCTGCGGCTCCTTTCATTAAATTAATAGGAGCTATGGAAGCAACGGACGCAAAATAGGACAAGAATAGGACCTGTTGTATATTTGGCGGCCTGGACTGTCGACTCTCGCAAGGGATCCTAAATTCACGGCCATGTGTACGGACCCATTGAAATGAATGGGTCAGTGTGCTATCCATGAAATACATGGATATCACATTGACACGGCCACGTTCATCTGCAACTGGCCTTAGGAGAGACAATAAACATCTGAGTGGTGGTGGGCACCTACAAAAAACAGTTGTTCAATGGGGCATGTGTACTAGCAGGTGGCTCGGTACTTTATATAGTGGCCGGGTAGCAGTCAATGCTCAGCCCCTATACAGCCCATGTAGCTATCGGCTTCTGCCTCCATGCATTGTATGGACATCAAAAGTGGACCCAAAGATCCATATGGCAGCCAGCTGTTTGCCGTCACCGATCAGATTATTATTGCCCATATTAAGGATTCTAAAAAATTATGGCCAACCGCTTTAATGTACCAAATGTTTGCTTAGCTCACTGTGCAATTTGTGCTGCCGTTGCGTTTCACTGACTGGCGTGCCATGCCGTTAGCATAGGTGTGCTTCGACGATAACTTTGCAGCACACTGTGCCATACAGGTTGGCGATTGCTACATCTGTACATCCTGCATTCTCTAGTAATTAATTGTCTTTATTGCGCTTGAAATTTTGGAGATTTTCCATCTGAATCCAAAATTAGCAAGGTTGACTGGTCACATAGTAAGTCTAAGTTGTTGGTTTCGGAAATGCCAGCTTGTAGAACTGTATTTGCCACCAGAGACGCTTCTTTATGAAGTCCTGGACCTGTCGTAGTAATCATAAGCCAGGTGGTGATATCATTAGCTTACAACAACATCTGTTGTGAGGTTTGAGAGGGACCCGGTAATCAAACACCCATGTGTCTCAGGTCCGGATTCCAATAGAGGATCTACATGGACCATGCAATATTTGATGGAACATATTGTAAACCGCTCATCATTTAACCACGAGGAGGTGCGACAAGTGGGGTAAGAGAGAAATTGCCGAAGATTGGAAATATAAAAAAAAAAACTGAAGGAGCTCATTTTCGGAACAGAAGGGAGCTGGCTGCTTTTTAATGAGTGGCAAGTTCATTAACGGGGCCAATGTTCCATTAATAATGTCGCTACAGCAGCTTTTCCCTTTGCTGATACTCTGCTCCATTAACCCATTCCACTCACAATACAAAGTCAATTCTGCTCCATTAACTTTTCCATACATAAGCAACCCAAAGGAAATCTCCTTGAATATCAACGCCGAAAAATAAATATTTTCAATGTCTGCTAAGTCCATTAAAGGGATTGTCCATTTTCAGACCAATTTTAGGAGGAGAATGTTATTGTTCATGTAATGAAAAGTTCTATAGTTTTCCAATATACTTTCTGTATTAGTTCTTCACGGTTTTCCAGATCTCTGCTTGCTGTCATTCATTCGGCTTACTTACAGTGGATAAAAATCAGTCCATGGTCATCTGACTAGTCACAAGTTGTGCACCTGTAAGTTCATCAAATGACCATGGACTGTTTATCACATGACTATGGACTGTCTATCACATGACCATGGACTGTTTATCACATGACTATGGACTGTCTATCACATGACCATGGACTGTATATCACATGACCATGGACTGTATATCACATAATCATGGACTGTCTATCACATGACCATGGACTGTCTATCACATGACCATGGACTGTATATCACATGACCATGGACTGTATATCACATGACCATGGACTGTATATCACATGACTATGGACTGTATATCGCATGGCCATGGACTGTCTATCAAATGACCATGGACTGTATATCACATGACCATGGACTGTCTATCACATGACTATGGACTGTCTATCACATGACTATGGACTGTATATCACATGACCATGGACTGTATATCACATGACCATGGACTGTATATCCCATGACCATGGACTGTACATCACATGACCATGGACTGTTTATCACATGACTATGGACTGTCTATCACATGACCATGGACTGTATATCACATGACCATGGACTGTATATCACATAATCATGGACTGTCTATTACATGACCATGGACTGTCTATCACATGACCATGGACTGTATATCACATGACCATGGACTGTATATCACATAATCATGGACTGTCTATCACATGACCATGGACTGTCTATCACATGACCATGGACTGTATATCACATGACCATGGACTGTATATCACATGACCATGGACTGTATATCACATGACTATGGACTGTATATCGCATGGCCATGGACTGTCTATCAAATGACCATGGACTGTATATCACATGACCATGGACTGTCTATCACATGACTATGGACTGTCTATCACATGACTATGGACTGTATATCACATGACCATGGACTGTATATCACATGACCATGGACTGTATATCCCATGACCATGGACTGTACATCACATGACCATGGACTGTTTATCACATGACTATGGACTGTCTATCACATGACCATGGACTGTATATCACATGACCATGGACTGTATATCACATAATCATGGACTGTCTATCACATGACCATGGACTGTCTATCACATGACCATGGACTGTATATCACATGACCATGGACTGTATATCACATAATCATGGACTGTCTATCACATGACCATGGACTGTCTATCACATGACCATGGACTGTATATCACATGACCATGGACTGTATATCACATGACCATGGACTGTATATCACATGACTATGGACTGTATATCGCATGACCATGGACTGTCTATCAAATGACTATGGACTGTATATCACATGACCATGGACTGTATATCACATGACCATGGACTATATATCCCATGACCATGGACTGTACATCACATGACCATGGACTGTTTATCACATGACTATGGACTGTCTATCACATGACCATGGACTGTATATCACATGACCATGGACTGTATATCACATGACCATGGACTGTATATCACATGACCATGGACTGTATATCACATGACCATGGACTGTATATCACATGACCATGGACTGCATATCACATGACCAATGGACTGTATATCACATGACCATGGACTGTATATCACATGACTATTGTCTGACTTAAATCCACTGGCAGTAAGCAGATTGAATGACAATAAGCAGAGATCTATAAAACCCCGAGGAACTGATACAGAAAGTATATTGGAAGATTGCACAACTTTTTATTATACAAACAATAACATTTGTCTCTTAAGATTGGTCTGAAAGCGAACAACCCCTTTAATTTGAGTACTGTTCAGTTAAAGGTGGTTCTTAAGGATGAAATAGAGCCACAATGTCCTTGCAATATGTCATCGATACATGTCAAAAAATTTATAGGTGCAATTTGTGATTTCGGAACACTTTCGGCTCCCAGAATAATAGGGGGCTTAAAGGTTCCGTCCACTTATAAAACAACTGTTCATACATGAATAGCGCAAATAAATAGAACAAAAACTTCATAATATATCTTATTAAATAAAGGTTTCCTTCTCCATTTATTAGTCTAATCTCCTCTTTTAGCTTCACAATAGTCTATGGAGAGGGGAGGGAGAGGAAGAGGCTGTTGTTGGCAGATTTATCATCCCATTTGGTGAAGTGGTAGACTCATATCTTGAATGTTAATAGTTTCAGAAGAACTTCCTAACCCACAGTGTTTAGCAGCATTTATTTTTTTTCTAGCAGTCGCCTCCTCTCCCTCCCCTCTCCATAGACTTCTATGTAACAGTAACTCAGCCTGATAAGTGGAGAAGAAAACCTGTTCTTACATAAGATATATTACAAAGTTGCTTATATTAAATTGTAATATTCACTAATGAAAACTTATTTTGTCATTGTCAATCACTGAGTAGGACCGCCCACTGGACTCCTAAAATCCAGAAAAAGTAAGAATTGGAATGAATAAATAACAAGTTATGCTTAATATTTTCTCAAAAAACTATATATTAGTCCTGCTCTATAATATGCTGCTGTAGATTGGACACCATGTTCAGGGTGACGGATACCCTTTAAAGCATGAAGGCTATATGGATGTTATAGAGGGGGTCCTTTAATTGATAGCCCCTTATATGCCAGAGTGAAGAGCCAGACACAAAGTCAATTTCACTGTGACCTGAACCACCCCCGTACTGGAGAGATTGCTTTGCTTACCTCTAATCTATAGACCTAATGGCTTACGTTGCGACTGAAGTCCAAAAAAAACAACTCTAACTGTTCTTAGGATAGAATACATTTTTATCGTTAGACCTTTTCACCCAATGTTCCATGAAAGGTGTTCTGCCAGTTTGACTTCAGCTATTATAACGCTGTCATCTACTTGCTCAGAAGCGAAATAATATGTTTTGCGTTATATCGAATACACTACAGCAGATTTATTACAGGCAGGACGCACTAGGGGTCTGGAAATGGGAATTTTCAATGTCAACTATTTCAGGTAAACAGACTCTAGAGAGGTTTGTAAAGACATTGTGTCATCCTATAGAAAATATACAGCAGCTATTCTTTACATTAAGAATCAGTCTATTTTTGGCGAGCCAAGGGAGAGCCTCGGAAACCGGTTTAGGTGATATGTTACTAATGCGGCAAAAGGAAATCCGGCATCCGGTCAAGTCAATATTTACGTAAATTTTTAGAAAAAATGCACAAGGTACTATGAACCTCCATATAATGTCATATATGCCTTGGCATCATATGGAGGTTTATAGGGTCTATGTAAATGTTGACTTGACATATTATAAGTTACATTTTAATGGAGTAACCGGATGCTGGATTTCCTTTTGCTGTCTTCATTCTACCTTCAGTGCATTAACCGTGCAACGGTTATACTTTGCAAGGACGGTGATGTTTTTCATAGCCCCCATACTTTTTTCCCCCCTTTCCAAAGACTGTTTAGATATGTTACTAATACCTTATAGGTCTGGTTTGTCCATCTGTTTATGGGCATCTTAAGCATCTCTACAAGAAAGAAGATGCATCCATTTGTTATGACTAGAGATGGCCGAACCACTTGATTCGATTCAAATATTCCAAATTGTCCAGATTTTAATGAAAATTGGGGATTTGACTTGGACAAACCAAAATGGCCTCCGTGATATACATTGCGGTAAACTATTATACCCAGGGTCTCTTCTGACCCCACAGAATAATAGGAGGAAGCCCAGCGGTGGTAAGAAAAAACAAACATTCATACCGTTCTTCACCTCTTTTGGGCCTCCTTGCATGGTCTCCTCTAGAGATGAACGAGTAGTATTCGGTCGAGTAGGTATTCGATCGAATACTACGGTATTCGAAATACTCGTATTCGGTCGAATACCACGCGGTAAACACCTTTACGTTTACCGCGTGGTATTCAACAGAGTACGAGTATTTTGAATACCATAGTATTTGATCGAATACCTACTCTATCGAATACTACTCGCTCATCTCTAGTCTCCTCATGTGCCTGGGGTCACCTCTGAGGCCTGTGTTTGGGGCTCAGAGGCTAAAGCCAAATCACAGGCCTCAGTGGTGACCTTGGACGCATGATGTCACTGAGAAGATAGAGTTGGAACGCAAGATGCCAAGAAGAGACCCAAAAGTGGTGAGGGAAGGTGAGTATGAATGTTTTTTGAAGAGACCCCCAGATAAGATGTGACTTCATCTATTGGCAGTAGTAGATGTAATGATGAGTCAGTAATGTTGTCTATACAGGTGTTATCTTCTATTGTAATCATGACTGCTACCACTACCCTACTGAATTTCCAAGTGTCAGTTTTTTTTTATTATACATGAAATGGCACTACATATAGTTACAGAAAAAATTCAAACATATTAAAAAATTCCTTAAAAAAATGTTCCATTTTGAAGGTTCTTCTTCTATCTCATACATTGTCAGACTGTCTCATCAGAGTATAAAAGGTCCATCCGATGGACCCAGACTCCGACAATAATGATACAGCAGAAGACAACCAAATTTGCAGAGTATTATGGTCCATTTCCTAGGGGTTGTTGGCCCCTACAACAATTGTATGCGGTGGTCCCAAGCAACCTGGGACTAATGAAGTATATACATAAATTGCATGCGTTCTCATCAATATAAGGTCAATGGGCGAATTATCCGCCTCCATATTATGTAGGCAATAGACTAAGATAAGATGGTGCATTCATTACGCTACAAATCCTAAATTTGAAATGTATCCCCTATGGGCTTTTTTAAGGTTTCCCCGCGTAATAGAAATTGGATAACTGCGGCACGCTGTCATAGAGGGATATTATTACTAAGGGGAAATCTATGTCCAACATCACTAGGTTCAATTTCAGCTGATACAAATCCAAAGTGTTTGTCTCACATGACACGAAGCCTTATGTTATCTCTCATTATGCCTCGGGCAACCAAAAAATAGCTAGTTAGACCTGCTAGGATGAAGAATACACCTGAACGTGTTATGTATATGGATGGCGGAGATGGCGAGCACTTTTATAATCATCAGATCGGGAGAATATTGCATTCCATTACATTAACTTCCTGATTCTATCTAAATACATTGTCAAGGGATTGCTCGGATAATGAACTTCCTGCAGATAATCAACCAAAGGCAATTTTCCTACTGCCAAACCCCTCGCAGAGCTAAGAGATCAAACAACTTTCCATTGACAGGACTGTCTTATCCAGTCCTGTAAATCCTTAGCTCCCTGCATTCTGGGAATTATTCGCTTTTCCTACAATGCATATCTTAATGAAACTCGGAGATGCAACTCAAGGCTCCTCTCATGGCAGAGGTGTTAATCACTACTATCGTCCAGAGGCTACTGCTTCATTAACCCCTGCTCCGTGTACCTTAATGGCTCCCGTGGTGATCTGAATGTGGTGCAGCTGCCTTAGCGCACTCTCCCGGTCCATGAAATATGAAGCTGCCAGCTGGTGTAGAGTATCCAACGTGGGGGCAGATGCGTTCCCACGCACTCCGGCTTCTCGCTTCAGTCTTCCCTTATCCACAAACATAGTGAGCGACTCTTCACCTGAGAACAGAAGCAAATATAAGAGTAATTGTAGGTTACAAAGAGCTCGCCATATTATTACATGTATACCGATACCGTAATAATGACAGATATCTTATCATTTCCAACCAACATGACAAAATGTAGGACTCAAGGCTAAAAATATTGATGACCAATCCCAAGGAGAGGTCTTCAGTATCAAATTGGTGCAGGTCTGATTCCCAACGCTCCATCAATAAGCAGTTCACAGCAGCTGATACACAGAGAATGGAGCAGGAAGCAGATAGCGCCGTTATCTGCATAGTGGCTGAATCATGTCAATGCAGCTTATCTCCCATTCAAATGAATGGGAACTAATCTGCAGTAACTCTATAGAGAACGGTGTTGTCTGCTTCTTGCTCCGTTCTCTGTATCAGTTGCTGTGAATGGGGTCATCAATATTTTTAGCTCATGAAATCATTTTAACTTGTAATACCCCTTTAGAACAAATATCATGCTAAAAATATCTTGATGTTTGGAAATGCCCTTTTTCATACATGTAGACCCTTAAAGGGAGTCTACAACCCAGAAACCCAAAATATCAAACCAGCCACTGTGCATGGTAGGGGGGCATCATGAGGATATATATAATTATAGATAGGGGTTGTCTTGACCCAACCTTTGGTAACAGAACAAGTCCTACGTGGGTCACCCAACAGGACATATATATAGGGGTTGTCTTGACCCAACCTTTCGTAACAGAACAAGTCCTACGTGGGTCACCCAACAGGACATATAGATAGGGGTTGTCTTGACCCAACCTTTGGTAACAGAACAAGTCCTACGTGGGTCACCCAACAGGACATATAGATAGGGGTTGTCTTGACCCAACCTTTGGTAACAGGACAAGTCCTACGTGGGTCACCCAACAGGACATATAGATAGGGGTTGTCTTGACCCAAATCAAATATTCTCTTTAGCTCGGGACCTTCAAGCTTTTCAGATGTTGTCCATGAGATTTAGTAACCGGTCTTCCCACGTGGTCTTTCGTTGCGTTCAGAGGTGAACACCGCTCAACAGATATTCAGAAACAGATTAACATAAATCACAGCTTATTACGCAAAACCATAAAAGCAATAAGGCTATACACAGAGGTGCCACTATCATTTGGCAACATGAAGTAGATGCCTCAAGCAGCAGTTTGGAAGGCAGAAAAATTGAGCAAGTTAATTACAAAATAATAATTTTCTCGCTGTAAATTAGGGATGTATAACTTGTGCGCTGAACTAATGATGATTTAAGGGCCAATACGCAAAAATGTAATATATTTAATATTTTATAGAAGCTTGAACTTCATCGCCATAAAATGTATCTCTGCTCCTGCGTCCAAGGCTACATGGGGCTTCTTTCATTAAAAACCTGCTAAAGAAACATTTCTGCAGCGATAAGGAAGCCGAAATCTATGAATTCCCAGTAACTAACTATTACCGCCAGTGTTTCTTTTCCTTATTACAACAATTCACTAGGCTACTTATTTCATATATGCAGAATATATGGAATTATATTCTATACAGGATATTGAACAGTGATGTCATAGGTGTTTGAAGACCCACTTAAAGGCTATATTAACCCTATAAACTATCATTTGTTTCCATTAGTCAAATTATGTTCAGAACAAACATCCTACCATTTGGTGCCCCAGTTGGAGCAGAAGTTGGTTTCATTGCTTTGTATTAGGGTTGAGCGTTCGGGATCGGAAAAGAGATTGGATTCCGATCGGCGATCGAGCAAATTTGACGATCAGGATCGGCTGGATAATGATCGGAAATAGGATTTTAAAATCGATCCTGAAATTTCAAAATCAGCTCAACCCTACTTTGTATATGTGTATTGCCATATCTACACTGTTGTCATTTCTGCAATGCACCTTTAACAGGACATATTGAGAGTTAAGATGATGATTCGATAGCTTAGTAACCTCTAGTAACATTAGAAGAGAAGACAGTCTCCTCTTCCCTGTGTTCGGAGGAGGAAATAGTAAGGAGTTTGCAGGGGTGAACCTGGGCTTTCTGCCGTTTGAAGCGGATGTCAGAAAGCTCCCGAGGAGGGAGCGTGGTCACAAGAAATGGGTGGGGCCGATCGGAAAGGGGGCAGGGCCGAGTGGAGAGAGTGGCGTTCGCAGGCAGAGAGCAGGCAGGGAGAGGACCTGCTCTCTCTGCCTGAGTGTGAGGGGCGGCCGCTGGAGCAGCGCTGCGTCCAGCAGGGCCGCCCCAGTACACCGCTCGCTTCCCGTGTTGGGCTGCAGACACAGTGACGCTAAGCCAGTCCAGGACAGCTTGTCCTTGACTGGCTTAGGTCAGTAAAAATGCTGCCCTCCCGAGGCCCTGGCATAGCGCCGCCTGAAGCGGTCGCTTCAGGTTGCCTGATGGGAGGTGTGGCGCTGGGAGTTTGAGCTAGAGTCCCTTGTAAGGCTGGATGTCAGTCATTGTGTTGTTCTGTAGTCAGGAGATGGGAGCAATCCCTGCTCATCTGGTGGAAGTTGAGTGCAAGAAGATACTATGAGGTGTGAGAAGGTGACATATATCTGGGGGCTATATCTCCCCCCAGATTTTTAACTTATGTGTGGTCCAGTGTGGGTCTTGAGTAGGCTTCAGCCCAGGTATTGTTTCTGAGCTTGTTTCTGGGCCATAAAAGGCTGCAGAGCCTGGAAGCGAGAAGAGAAGTCTGGGTGTATCCAGGAATACTCAGAGTCTGGTGAGACCTAACTGTGTTATTTTGTTTGTCCGTGTGGTTGGTAGTAAGCCACACGTATAGTTAGCCTATTCTGTACTAGTTACAGCTCAGACGAGCAGGGTTTTGTTTTCCCTTTTGCCTGAAGTTAAGACTGTATTTCATTTTGCTAATTTTTGTGCCTGACGTGAAGGTTAATTTATTTTTCAAATAAATCAGTTTGCACCAGACATTGTGTCCCTGTCTCTGACTGGTTGGGTCTGCACCACTGCTGCTACCAAGCTACCTACCTCACAGAGAGAAATCATTATATAGAGCTCATGGCTACCACGGTGTGTTAGACTCAGGTCAGACAGAAAACCCTTTTGTATCTGTGCCAGGGGAATTACAGATATTTTCTGGATAGAGATAGACTTACTGCATACTGTACAAGAGGAAAAATGTCCATGTGAGGGAGAGACTGTCCATCATCTATTATCATACAACCTTCCGCACCATCTCAGGGGATGTTTTTAAGAATTTTTCCTCCATTACATTGATTTAGTTCAACTGTTTGTCACTGGTTCTTATCAGTAAACTATGAGTTTGGGTAATCTACAACACCATCTTCTCAGAGAGTCTTACTCCTGTATTCACCATCAAGGACACTCCAACCACCATCAGACTCAGGAGGAGTCTTTCATTACAATGAGGGGAAAACTACAATCAGAACCATACACTCTCCGAGCCGCTCTATACTGCAGCAACCCTCAGGAAGATGGGGGGGTCTAATAGAGATCCTTCTCACTGTGACCACAGCTACTTCTACTCCTAACCTCTTGGCCCTACTTATAATGGGCTGCTGCATAGTTAAAGCTATAGTCTTCTAGACATATACCAAGGGTGTAGTCTGGTACTGCAGTCATGTAAAGAATCTTTGCAGAATTCTTCATAGTAATCTCAGCTTGCATTGGCCTATTAGCAGATATGGAACGGGGGAAAAGAATTGTAAGTAGAGATGAGCGAGTAGTATTCGATCGAGTAGGTATTCGATCGAATACTACGGTATTCAAAATACTCGTACTCGATCGAGTACCACTCGCTATTCGAATCGAAAAATTTGATGCAGAACCAGCGTTGATTGGCTGAATGCTATACAGTCGGCCAATCAACGCTGGTTCTTCACCTACCTTTAGAAGTCTTCTCCGCGCAGCGTCCCCGCGGCGTCTTCCAACTCTGAATTCACTCTGCCATGCATCGGGCCTGGGCAGAGCCAACTGCGCATGCCCGTGCTACAAGAAAATGGCCACTTTGACTGTAAGCAGCCATTTTCTTGTAGTGCGGGCATGCGCAGTCGGCTCTGCCCATTCCCGATGCCTAGCAGAGTGAATTCAGAGCCGGAAGACACCGCGGGGACGCTGCGCGGAGAAGACTTCTCGGAGAATAAAGCCCAACCCTCACTCGTGGACTTGGTAAGTTCAATTTGATCGAATGTTGCCTACCCCTGAAACGAGCATTTTTCCCCCATAGAGTATAATAGGATTCGATATTCGATTCGAGTAGTCGAATATTGAGGGGATACTCGAAACGAATATTGAGTATTTAACTACTCGCTCATCTCTAATTGTAAGCACACAGGCTAGAGTGCTATAAGAAGGGGGGGGGAGGAACATGCTTCACTGAGGAACACCCATTGAGCTCAGAGCTTGCATGTAAAACATGTCAAAGAAATCATACCTAAAAGTACTTTTATACAAAGGTAAAGGTATGCAGTTCTCATACATGACATTAAAAACCAATACCGCCAAAAGTAAAGGTATTTTGGCATATTAGTTATACTAATGACCTGGCATCTTTGCTATATGCATATCTATACTACTTATCCAACATTTGCAATTCCTGGAACCCATCATGAATACTGGGAACCGTAGAGTAATTATGTTTCTTCATACTCTCGTGGTTACAGGTCACGGACTAGTTACAGTTCCATCATAATTTCTAACAATGTATTGACTCTTCTTTCTTCTGACATTATATGGAGCCCTTTGAGGTAAACAAGTAATTAGTTTTCCATGTAATAAGTGAAATGATCTTTTCACAGAAGTGAGCAGTCTACTTGGCTGTGAGGGCTCCGGCTTGGAGTTTCATCTTCATCGCTGCTGTAACATTTTTGACAAGTGCAGCGCCGATGATATGCCATCCGCACACTTCTATTCACATCTTGTGTAAACATGTGCCAAGTCTCCTCTGAAGGAAAATGGATGCGAAAAGGAGGGGGAAGATGGAGGTTAAGAAGGGGCAAAACATATGAAGGATGATGAAAAAAAAATCAGTGGTGTGAAGTAGGTGAGAATGAGACAAGTGGGCAGCAGGTTGGGACCACAAATGAGATGGTTGATATTTAATTCCTCCAAAATCATTATAATTATTTCAGGTCTCTGTCAGGTCTCCTGTAAGAGAACAGTCTAGGATAAAGGAGCAGAAGATGAGCTCAGGCATATGCAGTGCTCTTTGATGTGATTCGATATTTAGGTGTAAAAAGTAGAGATGAGCGAACAGTGTTCTATCGAACACATGTTCGATCGGATATCAGGGTGTTCGCCATGTTCGAATCGAATCGAACACCACGTGGTAAAGTGCGCCAAAATTCGATTCCCCTCCCACCTTCCCTGGCGCCTTTTTTGCACCAATAACAGCGCAGGGGAGGTGGGACAGGAACTACGACACTGGGGGCATTGAAAAAAATTGGAAAAAGTCATTGGCTGCCGAAATCAGGTGACCTCCATTTTAGACGAATAGTGGATTTCAAATCCGGGTCATATGAGAATGTGAACTTTGTGACTATGAGACAGGGATAGCTGTACAGGCAGGGATAGCTAGGGATAACCTTTATTTAGGGGGGAATGTTATTAAAAATAACTTTTTGGGGCTCTATCGGGTGTGTAATTGTGATTTTTGTGAGATAAACTTTTTCCCATAGGGATGCATTGGCCAGCGCTGATTGGCCGAATTCCGTACTCTGGCCAATCAGTGCTGGCCAATGCATTCTATTAGCTTGATGAAGCAGAGTGTGCACAAGGGTTCAAGCGCACCCTCGGCTCTGATGTAGCAGAGCCGAGGCTGCACAAGGGTTCAAGCGCACCCTCGGCTCTGATGTAGGAGAGCCGAGGGTGCACTTGAACCCTTGTGCACCCTCAGCTCTGCTACATCAGAGCCGAGGGTGCGCTTGAACCCTTGTGCACACTCTGCTTCATCAAGCTAATAGAATGCATTGGCCAGCGCTGATTGGCCAATGTATTCTATTAGCCTGATGAAGTAGAGCTGAATGTGTGTGCTAAGCACACACATTCAGCTCTACTTCATCGGGCTAATAGAATGCATTGGCCAGCGCTGATTGGCCAATGCATTCTATTAGCCCGATGAAGTAGAGCTGAATGTGTGTGCTAAGCACACACATTCAGCACTGCTTCATCACGCCAATACAATGCATTAGCCAGTGCTGATTGGCCAGAGTACGGAATTCGGCCAATCAGCGCTGGCTCTGCTGGAGGAGGCGGAGTCTAAGGTCGGACCTGACTGGTGTGGAGCGATCTTAGACTCCGCCTCCTCCAGCAGAGCCAGCGCTGATTGGTCGAGTTCCGTACTCTGGCCAATCAGCGCTGGCCAATGCATTCTATTAGCCCGATGAAGTAGAGCTGAATGTGTGTGCTTAGCACACACATTCAGCTCTACTTCATCAGGCTAATAGAATACATTGGCCAATCAGCGCTGGCCAATGCATTCTATTAGCTTGATGAAGCAGAGTGTGCACAAGGGTTCAAGCGCACCCTCGGCTCTGATGTAGCAGAGCCGAGGCTGCACAAGGGTTCAAGTGCACCCTCGGCTCTCCTACATCAGAGCCGAGGGTGCGCTTGAACCCTTGTGCAGCCTCGGCTCTGCTACATCAGAGCCGAGGGTGCGCTTGAACCCTTGTGCACACTCTGCTTCATCAAGCTAATAGAATGCATTGGCCAGCACTGATTGGCCAGAGTACGGAATTCGGCCAATCAGCGCTGGCCAATGCATTCTATTAGCCCGATGAAGTAGAGCTGAATGTGTGTGCTAAGCACACACATTCAGCACTGCTTCATCACGCCAATACAATGCATTAGCCAGTGCTGATTGGCCAGAGTACGGAATTCGGCCAATCAGCGCTGGCTCTGCTGGAGGAGGCGGAGTCCAAGATCGCTCCACACCAGTCTCCATTCAGGTCCGACCTTAGACTCCGCCTCCTCCAGCAGAGCCAGCGCTGATTGGCCGAATTCCGTACTCTGGCCAATCAGCACTGGCTAATGCATTGTATTGGCTTGATGAAGCAGTGCTGAATGTGTGTGCTTAGCACACACATTCAGCTCTACTTCATCGGGCTAATAGAATGCATTGGCCAGCGCTGATTGGCCGAATTCCGTACTCTGGCCAATCAGCACTGGCTAATGCATTGTATTGGCTTGATGAAGCAGTGCTGAATGTGTGTGCTTAGCACACACATTCAGCTCTACTTCATCGGGCTAATAGAATGCATTGGCCAATCAGCGCTGGCCAATGCATTCTATTAGCGTGAACTGAGTTTGCACAGGGGTTCTAGTGCACCCTCGGCTCTGCTACATCAGATTGCTACATCTGATGTAGCAGTGCCGAGTGTGCATCAGATGTGTAGTTGAGCAAAACTGACTCAGCACTGCTAAGTCTGCATTCGCATAGGAATGCATTGGCCAGCCTTCGGCCAATCAGCGCTGGCTCTGCCGGAGGAGGCGGAGTCTAAGGTCGGACCTGAATGGAGACTGGTGTGGAGCGATCTTAGACTCCGCCTCCTCCAGCAGAGCCAGCGCTGATTGGCCGAATTCCGTACTCTGGCCAATCAGCACTGGCTAATGCATTGTATTGGCTTGATGAAGCAGTGCTGAATGTGTGTGCTTAGCACACACATTCAGCTCTACTTCATCGGGCTAATAGAATGCATTGGCCAATCAGCGCTGGCCAATGCATTCTATTAGCGTGAACTGAGTTTGCACAGGGGTTCTAGTGCACCCTCGGCTCTGCTACATCAGATTGCTACATCTGATGTAGCAGTGCCGAGTGTGCATCAGATGTGTAGTTGAGCAAAACTGACTCAGCACTGCTAAGTCTGCATTCGCATAGGAATGCATTGGCCAGCCTTCGGCCAATCAGCGCTGGCTCTGCCGGAGGAGGCGGAGTCTAAGGTCGGACCTGAATGGAGACTGGTGTGGAGCTATCTTAGACTCCGCCTCCTCCAGCAGAGCCAGCGCTGATTGGTCGAGTTCCGTACTCTGGCCAATCAGCACTGGCCAATGCATTTCTATGGGGAAAAGTTAGCTTGCGAAAATCGCAAACTGACAGGGATTTCCATGAAATAAAGTGACTTTTATGCCCCCAGACATGCTTCCCCTGCTGTCCCAGTGTCATTCCAGGGTGTTGGTATCATTTCCTGGGGTGTCATAGTGGACTTGGTGACCCTCCAGACACGAATTTGGGTTTCCCCCTTAACGAGTTTATGTTCCCCATAGACTATAATGGGGTTCGAAACCCATTCGAACACTCGAACAGTGAGCGGCTGTTCGAATCGAATTTCGAACCTCGAACATTTTAGTGTTCGCTCATCTCTAGTAAAAAGCTGTTTTACATGTTTATGGAACTCATAGAGGAAGCCATAGAGTCCCAATCACTCCACTAAGACATGGAGGAAGCCATAGAGTCCCAATCACTCCACTAAGACATAGAGGAAGCATATGAGTTCTGCTCCACCAACAAACACATAGAGAAAGCTGCGAGTCCTGCTCCCCTTACTCACACATAGATAAAGCCTATGAGTCCTGCGTCCCCAACGCACATATAGATAAAGCCTATGAGTTCTTCTACCCTTACTCATACATAGATAAAGCCTATGAGTCCTGCTCCACCAACACACACATAGAAAAAGCCTGTGAGTTCTGCTCCACTTAGTCACACTTAGAGAAAGCCTATGAGTCCTGCTACCACAACCCACACACAGATAAAACCTATGAGTTCTGCTCCCCTTACTCACACATAGATAAAGCCTTTTTTTTTTCAAATAAGAGTAAGTAAATAATATATAAGCAATGCCACCATTTTTTATCTACTATATGACTTGTATATTGCATTTATCAACAGTTTTAGCCCACTTTATGCTCCATTTCTAATTCTTGTAGAGTAGAGTAGCTTCTAAAATATCTCCCATATGGGACATAAACAGAGAAGAGCTGATCCTCCTCCTCCCTCTCTATAGCTTATTGTTAGGGAATAGCCAGATGATAATTCCCCAGAAGCTGCTGGCGAACCCTGGAGGAAGGGGCACAGGGACAGTGAGCCCTAAGGTGAAGCCCCCAACTGTCCCTTCCTATTGCCAGGCCCTATCCTACGTAATAGGCGGCAACTTGTATAAGTGATACACAAAATGCAGACAAGACAAACAACAACAAAGGGAGGTCAGCTAGCCAAGGGTTCGGTAACAGTCGAGCAATGCAATGCCAAATCGAAGTCCAAAAGAATAGTCAGTAGGGAAAGCCAGAGGTCAAGGATTAGAATACAAGTAACTAAACAGCAAGAGACAGCCAGCAAGCATGAGGCAATAACAGGAACCAGTGTTAATGTGAGCAAAGACTAAATAGGGGAGGAAGAACCCGCCCTGAACCTGACAGGAAGGCAGGCTGTCAATCACAGGGCAAGACAAAACTTAACCACTGAATGGACAGAGGCAACAAGGGCAAAAGACGAGTGTGGTGCAAATACAATCACAGAACTAGAGCCGAGTTCACATAGTGCAACTAAAAACTTTAAGCAAATTATCTAACTGCACATGCCTCCTGCACTGCAGCACGCGAGCAGAGGGTTATGCAGAGACCCGAACAGGCAGAGATGTTACACTTATACTTAGAAGTAGCAGCAGTGTGCAGCACATTACACAGCAGTACCAAACAGTGTTATTTTTAATCCAGCACTGAGATGTAGTAGGACACTATAAACAGCAGCCTCGTTGTGTATCTCTCTGCAGCTACTCCATCCTCCCCTCTCCATAGCCTTCTATAAGTCACAGATGTAACCAGATCCCTCATAGTAACTGATAATGTTTCTCATCTCTCGACTGAGGATGGATATTACCAGTGAATTTATAGCGAGCAATCTGTGCAATAGACCAGAGGGGAGGAGAGGAATCTGCTAAGTGAATATCTATGTAATAATACATAGCATAAAGTTTCTTTTCTGCTTGGTCTACTAATTTAAGGAGGAAAGAAGACATCTACCTAAATTTGCCTAAACCTATAAGAAGGTTTAATTTAACCCCCTAAAAACCTCTTTCCCTGAAATGATGACTTGACATATTTCTGCTTTACATACATCTTGCATACAAATTCTTTAAATCTGCCTTTCATTTAGTGTCTTTGTCCTCTTTGTGCCGCCGTCTATACTCAATTCCCCCACCCAGTTTTGTTCTCCATCTCCTCGTCTTCCTCTGCTCCTGCAGTCAGTCTCATTTACTGGTAGACGTCATCTTGACTGGAAAGTGCTTTGTTTGAACTGAAGCAGAATTTGCATGAGCTTTGTGAGGACAAACGTGACCGAGAAGCTCTGGCTGAGGATTGTCCGTAGTAACTGTCAGGAAATCAGCATTCATGTTCCTGGGAGGCTGGAAAATGACCCTTTCTTCTCCTAAAGACATAGGTCCTATTTGTAAACATTTCACTGGGTTGTCCCTGCTTTTCATAGGAAATCGTGAGTTGCATATGCAAATTCATTAAAATAATTATAATAATTATAATGTAATAATATAATTTGTGTTACACTTGTAAAAAATTGTTACCATAAGTATTATACAATAGCTAGAAGTGTTAGAGAGTAATTATGGTTATTATTATATTAAGGAGCTTAAACAGAAATCAGAGAACCCCATAAAAGAATTCAAAGTAGACTCCACTGGAAGCTCCGCAAAATGACTTCTCCTTTATTAAAGTTAAACGGTTTGGCCCTTAAATGGTATTTGTCATGTTGTTAGGGAATGGCTAGGACAGCAATTCCCCAGTAACTGTTGAACCCTGGGACGGGACACAAGAGACTGTGAGCCCTAAGCTGAAGCCCCCAACTGACCCTTCCTATTGCCAGGCCCTATCCTACGTAATAGGCGTCAACCACAAAGACAGTCCCTTCCTGTATATGTGATACACAAAACGGAGACAAGACGGACAACAAGAAAGAGAGGTCAGCTAGCCAGGGTTGAGTAACAGTCGAGTGATGCAGTGCCAAATCGGAGTCCAAATAATAGTCAGTAGGGAAAGCCAGAGGTCAAGGATAAGAATGCAAGCAAGAATGGTGACAGCAAGGAGCAAGCACGCACAAGGCAATAGCAAGCATAGGTGTAAATGAGAGTCAAGACTAAATAGGGAGGAAGAACCCACCCCAGGAGTTGACAGGAAGGCAGGCTGTCAATCACACCAATTAACACTTAAGGAACACAGACAAACAAGGGCAGAAGACGGGTGTGGTGCAAATACAATCACAGAACTAGAGCCGTGTTCATACAGTCCGACCAAAAACTTTAAGCCAAGAACCAAACTGCACATGCCTCCTGCGACACAGCACGTGAGCAGAGGGCGGTGCAGAGACCCGAACAGGCAGAGATGTTACACGTGTCCACAGTATCAGTGATATAAGTATGGCCTACATAAATAGGGGTCCCTGAGCCCTCTATGTTAATAGCTCGGTATACAGAAGTAGCAAACACTGATAAGTTGATGCAGCTTCATATAAAGGATAGGGTGCCATAGGTTTTCAGTTTCAGATTGCCCACGGTCAGCCATCAAGGATTCACATGGATGTATCAATGGCAGCAGCACTCCAGTGAATGTTACTACCATTTCACATGTCATGTGATGTTATAGTCAAGTAACTGGTACTGAACTGCAATACTAATCACAACTACAGTTCAATGTAGGGTGCTGTGCTTGTGCCATTATAATGGCAAGGATATCTCCAGCCACAGGGCACATAATGGTAAAGCTGACAGTGCACTGAATTCAGCGCACTGTTGGCTTTCTAGTGGTATGTAAAACCGCATGTGCCTGGGGACATGAAAGGTCCTCTTTAAGAAAACCGTAAAAGCATTGATGAATCAACCTCAGTATGTCTTACTCTGCACTTGGGTTTCCATCCATTGGCTCCTTTTGGGGGCACGTAAAATGGAAAGCCAATCCTCTTAAAAAGCAGTTACCCATGGAAGCCCATGGATCCCATAGACTATAATGGGGTCCACTGGGTTTCTGCTCGCAAGACTGTTCTGTACAAATTTTTCAAGCGGAATGGAGGATGGAAACCCCCAATGGAAATCAAGCGCAGGTGTGAATCCAGCCTTAAACTGCAGATGTTTCTTTCCGTGACCTGAACTCTACAACCCACATGCACCAGTATCACATGACAGAAGTTGTGATGTTGCTTGAGTCTAAGTATAACGAATAAAACTAGCAAGGATAAAAAAAGACATCCGCCCTGCTCCATTTATGTGCCTACCGATGTACATTTCAATATGAATCACCGTTAACATGCCGTACACAGAGGAGAAGACATAAATCCCAGTTACGACAGTCAAAAAATAATAACAAAGCGCTGACAAAACACAGAGGGTGACAACAAACATTTGGTTGAACAAAAAAATATTCAGCCATGCAAAATTGCAAACGACAAACTCAGGGGGATCTATTTGTCAAGGCTGGAGAAGCATGTTCATTTTCATTGCAAGCGCATGCAAGTGTTTGTTACAATTTACTGTATTCGTCAGAGCTCTCATGAGAGCCTTGTGAATGTTCGGCTGAAAATCAATGCGCAAAATAATCAGAGTTTATGGCGGATCAATGTTATTTTTCTACTCATTTGTATAACCTCTCAACCTCTATTTGTAAGCAGACGCCATCTTGGAATCAAAATATCCTGAAGCGTCAGGAAACAAAAGAAAATCCATCGCTCTCATCCTGACTGCTGTACTCCATGTAGACTCCATGTAGACCTCACTTGGGTTTTGAAGAAGACCTGTCAGCTCTCCGGAAGTATTTGGTTTAAGAAATTCTTGTATTTCTTAGAAAAATAACATTTCGGGAGCAACTTTTGTAAGAACTTTTTTATTGGCTGCTCCGTTGTTATTCCTTCTGGAAGCTTTGAATGAATTGCCAGATGAGCTTTAGCATTCTCTTTGTTATAGGGCGATGTACGGAGTGTTAATGTAGGAAAGAATATGCAAGTAAGTTTTACTTAACCGAAAAAGGAAGACAGTAGCTCTCTATAGGTCAGAGTTTGGCTTTCATGAAACGTAAAGACTAGAGATGAGCGAGTAGTATTCGATCGAGTAGGTGTTCGATCCAATACTACGGTATTCGAAATACTCGTACTCGATCGAGTACCACTCGCTATTCGAATGGAAAAATTTGATGCAGAACCAGTGTTGATTGGCCGAATGCTATACAGTCAGCCAATCAATGCTGGTTCTTCTCCTACCTTTAGAAGTCTTCTCTGTGCAGCGTCCCTGCGGCGTCTTCCGGCTCTGAATTCACTCTGCTAGGCATCGGGCCTGGGCAGAGCCAACTGCGCATCCCCACGCTACAAGAAAATGGCCACTTAAGCGGCCATTTTCTTGTAGTGCGGGCATGCGCAGTCGGCTCTGCCCAGGCCCGATGCCTGGCAGAGTGAATTCAGAGCCAGAAGACGCCGCGGGGACGCTGCATGGAGAAGACTTCTCGGAGAATCCAGCCCGACCCTCACTCGTGGACTTGGTAAGTTCAATTTGATCTAACGTTGCCTACCCCTGAAACGAGCATTTTCCCCCCATAGAGTATAATAGGATTCGATAGTCGATTCGAGTAGTCGAATATTGAGGGGCTACTCGAAACGAATATCGAGTATTTAACTACTCGCTCATCTCTAGTAAAGACATGACCTGAGTTTAAAGCCAGACCAGAATATCTCCTCCAAATGGAAGAAAAGTCATCTACAAGAAGCTGTTTAAGGCCCAGTTCGGGTTTCCATTTGGGGAGTCCACTTTGGGATTCCCTGAATGGAAACCTATCCAGATAAAAAAGCTGATTACCTAAGGAAACCCACAGACCCCATAAACTATAATGGGGTTTGTGTGGTTTCCGCTTGGTTTGCACACGAAAAATTCAGAGAAAAAAAGTGCTGCTTAATGGACTTTTCTCTCCACATATTTCATGCTGATACGGGAACGGAATGGCCCGAATGCAGATGTGAATCGGGCCTTGGGGGTATTTTATTTGCCTTGAACACAAGCCCTGCCTCCTGTGTCTCATTCTTGCTCCTACCATCATTCGTTCTCCAACCACCAACAAGCACCAGCCCAGGAGGAGCATAGAAGTATCTGGTTAAGATCCTTCCCACTATGGCTGCCGCATTAACACCCAATTCATTGACAAATTTCCAGCAGTAATAACGGCACAACCTAGGCTTTTAAGAAAAAAAAAATCTCGATTTTTTTTTTTACCATGAATTCGACTGTTTAAAACAGACATATCAGGCGTGCTGACAGGTATGAATATCGGTATGTATACCTACAGAACAATACTCCCTATCTTATGTAAAAAAAAATTCCAAGTCATCCATGGAATGTTCTAGAACTGTCAAGTATCTGGGCAGATACAGGTGAGAAAATGTGCTTTCCCGGGCACATAATTACACTCATTTTCATCCAACATGACTTTGATGTATCAACCAGTGCTATGCATTACCATACTATAAACGGTGACTAAGAAAAATGAGAAGCAAATTATTCCAAGGACCTTACCAAGTGCAAATTTCTGCCTGCACATGTAGAAATAATCTAAAAACATGGCCCACATGCCATAAATCTAAGCACATAGCCGGAGTAATAGGAGAATAAGATATCAGGAGATATTATTTCTCTTATCCTCTATACATATAGGTAATAGTCTACTACATGTACTGTATACTGATTTCACAATGTTATGTTCAAGGGATGGATTCCTCTCCAAGGAAATCTACAATTTAGATATCTGTATTCTAATTATCTTGGAAGATAAGTCTATAAATGTGCATACACTATATGGTACTATGGTAAGGATCAAACATAAGAATCCTCCATCATTACCAAGGTTGTGGAGCAAAGAGTCAGAATCCTACGTGCCAGGAAGGGTGTGCACGCTGGTGCTATTCGGACATTTCCACCACTAGGGTTCTGAAACCACTAGTTCACCATTGACATGGTCCAATATGGAAACATTAGGCACATTACAGGGCACTATGATTTGGGCCCATGGGTGAACCTAGCTTTTTTGCTGCCTGAGACGGACGACAGAAAGCAGAGCGGAGGGGGCGGAGCGGATTGGGTGGGGCGGAGGGGGCGGGGCGGATAGGGCGGCGTTAGCAGGCAGAGAGCAGGTAGGGAGAGGACCTGCTCTCTGCTAAGCGTGAGGGGAGGCCGCTGGAGCAGCACTGCATCCACAGGGCCTCCCCAATCCCCCACTCGCTTCCCGTGCCGGGCTGCTGAGATGGTGATGCTAAGCCAGTCCAGCAAAAATGCCGCCCCCCCACCCCCGCCCGGGGCCCTGGCATAGCGCTGTTTGGGCCCTTCAGACAGAAATCCTTAATCTAGTAGGACCTCAATGAGATGTTGGAATGCAAATAATGCAATTGCACCATTGTTCTTGTATAGGTCAGTAGCTGTTCCGAAATCACATATCACATATTATATTATATCCCAATTCCCATTGACTTGAAATAGGAAGTCAACTTCAAAGAGGGCTCTTATACTTCTACCTTCCGCTCAATCCATTCCTGGCTTCGACCCAAAAAAACGCAGCAAAATCTGCAACAAAAAAAGCATATTTTTCGAAACATGTGGCCTTAGCTTTAAGGAGTCAAATCTGTTAACAAAGTTCCTTTAAGGTTGACTTTCCCTTTAAAGTCAGTAGGAACTGGGTCATATTACAGTTTGTAACTTTGGTGCAGTGAACACCGTATCCATCATCACCCAGCATGCATTGTGATGAGTTCGGCACAGTACTGACCTATACAAGAACAATGGAGCAATTGCATTGATTTATATGGTCTAATGTCTTGACAGTTATTGCAAATTGTTGGGCTTACAATGAAATCTCTATTTCCATTAAAAAGGTTGGAAGATGCAATATATTTAATACAAATAGCAGAGTCATAGCTATAGGGGGTGCAGAGGTATCAGTCACTCCAAGGACTGGTTAACTCTACAGATTTAGGAATCTTGGTATTGAGCTCTACTTCCTCTTCTTAGGCAATGACATCACGTCCAGCCATTAAAACCACTGACAAAGCACATAAGGAACCCAAGTCCCTAAAGCTTGAGGGACTTAATATGGTGCAAAGTATTCCGATGACAAACTCACCTCTGCTTCACCGAGAAACGTTATAGTGCTACATCTGTATTCAGTTCAGAATTCAGCAGAAATAACCGAACACATGAGAACAATGGGAAAAATTAATGAAAACAAGACCCTATTACATGGTACTAAACCTTGCATAAATCCCGTTCCTTGGAAATTAGAGGGTCACCACTTGTTAATTCAGTCTTACTCTGGACCAGTGATAACACAGAGACCCAAGTGATGGGCCTGCAATCTACAAGGACACCGGCGCGCTCTGTACAGATTATGGATTTACATAGGACAGTATGTTGACGGCAGATAAAGACCCGTCGGTCCATCTAGTCAGCCTTTCTAATTAATGGCTTATTCTCAGGACAGCCCTGTGTGTATCCTCAGCACATTGAAATTGGTCTATTGATGTACATTGAGCTACGGCGGCTGGAAATGTGTTCTGGGTTTCGACAAGTGTTTCAGAAAAATGTAATATTTTATAACATAATATGGGTTCCATTTTCTAGATTTGATCCTGGTCTTTCAGCCATATCTAGCCCTCTATATTGTGTGCACGCTGCTCCTTTAATCCTATGTTTATGACATTATACTACTTTTAATCCCTTTTTCATCTTCCATATAGGATTGAAAAGCAGCTTGTCATGGTCAGCCAAGATTCCCTTTATATACAGTCAGGGTACAATAATGTCCCATCATCTAGTGGAGTTGCGCTGTGCCACGCACACCCGTTCCGCGAAGACCATCAACGTACACATTTAGTGGAACAGGTTTGCATACAAATTGCATTAATCCCAAGTAAATAGCAACATAAAGTGATGCAAATATATCAATCCTGTGGTTATTAAGGCTGCTACTTCAATTAGTCAAATAGCAAATACTACAAAACACGGGTGATAAATCATCCATTAACGTGATCCTATAAAATGCACCATAGTCGTTACAAAACCAATTAGCAAGACAAGGACAAGAAGAACAAAGGAAGACAAGGACAGTGAGCCCTAATACTAGACCCACACGAAGTCCCTGCCTGTTTGCCTCAGCTATCCTAAGCGGCAGAGGACAACTGGGTGACGGTCCCTTCCTATGTCACAAGTGCAAACACAAGACAAATAAAGGAGAACAGGTAAGGGTCTGAACAGTCAGGCGTCAGGAACAAAAGAAGGTCTGCAAAACAGAGGTACAGGGGAAAACCGCAAGCATATCCACAGAGACTAATGGCAAGCACTCAGGTGTGGGTTAGTGAACTATATATAGGATGTCAGGAATCGGCCCCAGGATTGATTGGAAAGGAAGGATGTCAATTACAAAAGCAAGGCTGAGTTTCACTGTTTGAGGAGCAGAGGGAAACAAACTGTAACATCTCTGCCTGTTCGGGTCTTTGCGCCGCCCTCTGCCGCGGCGCAGGAGGCGTGTGCAGTTTGGTTCATGGCTTAAAGTTTTTGGTTGCACTGTGTGAACATGGCTCTACTGCTATGATTGTATTTGCACCACACTTGTCTTCTGCCTTGTTTGTCTCTGCTCCTCTAATGGTTAATCTGGCCTTGCCCTGTGATTGACAGTGCCTTCCTGTCAACTCCATGGGCGGGTTCTTCCTTCCTATTTAACCTTGGCTCTCATTCACACCTATGCTTGCTATTGCCTTGTGCATACTCGCTTCGTACTGTCACTATTTTTTCTTGCTTTCTTATCCTTGACCTTTGTCTTTCCTCACTGACTATTCTTTGGACTCCGATTTGGCACTGCATCGCTCGACTGTTACTGACCCTTGGCTAGCTGACCTCCTTTGTTGTTGTCCATCTTGTCTGCGTTTTGTGTCTCACCTACACAGGAAGGGACTGTCTTCATGGTTGCCGCCTATTACGTAGGATAGGGCCTGGCAATAGAAAGGGAAAGTTGGGGCTTCAGCTTAGGGCTCACTGTCTCTTGTGTCCCGTCCCAGGGTTCAAACAGTTACTGGGGAATTGCGGTCCTAGCAATTCCCTTACACAAACAGTGGAAGAGATGGGTGTGGTGGAGGATGAATAGCATAGGTGAGGCGATAGAGCTGTATTCAGACAGAGTATAACAAGAAACCGATAAGCATAAAATCATAGCCAGACTCACCTCCTGCATTGTATCATATGGCCATAGAATAGTGCCAAATCCTGAACAGATACGGACGTTACAATAATAGCAAAAAAATACTTGTAAGAAAAAGAATGAAAATATAAAATAACATGGATCCTTGTATCAGTCAATACGGTCTAAACTATAACTCTGTCTTCTAGACCTTATTGTCTTCCATAAGGACAAAACAGATCTGTATTCTAGAGCTCAGCGTATCAATGACACTCACTTAGATGAATTGTGTCGTAATAATATGGATCGGCACTATATATTTCTCTAGTTGTTCATTCAACACAAAAAATAGCTGGATCATTGGACACCTTAGGGGTTAGTCACAGGAAAGTGAAAAACGGCCATTTTACAAACTGTGAGAGTGAATCAGTTTTTCCGTTTTGTTGTCTGCAGTTTTACAAGTCCATCAAAAAAGATGTTCTTGTCTTTTGTCTGTTTTTGTCTTTTTTGACGGCTACACGGCCATCGTTGGATTCAATGGGTCTTTTTTTAATGACTATGAAATTGGATTTGCATGGTAGTGACGGCTCTTAAAAATGGATCACTGCGTTGGGTAAAAGAAAGACTAATAAAATTTATCTTAAATTGTTTTAACAGTCCATTAAAAAGGAAGCAAAATGGACAAACAGACAAGGAACAGATGCAAAATAGATGCACCATGAGCGTTAAAATTGAGCCAATTTGTCAGTTTTTTTCAAAGCCAAGAAATGTTTGGCTATAGTCTTAGATTTTGACCATAAAGAAGGCCACTTCTTAAAGGGATTCTATCATTAGAATCCAGTTTATAGCTAAACCCATATCGGAAAGAAAGTCTATTCTTCCCTTACTTACAGTATCTTTAGATGTCTTCTCTGCGCCACCATTCCTTATATATCACAGTTTTTGTCCATATGCTAATTAATTTCTTCGCAGCACTGGGGACCATCCCCAGCACTCAAACAACACTGGGGGCACCCCCAGTGCTGCGAGAGAATCATCCAGAATCACCTTCTTCTTGTTCTTCTCCTCCATCTCTTGTTCTTCAACTCACATGTCTGTTGGCCATTTTACTGTGGCCTCTCCTGTTCGGCCTCAGGAAAATGGCCGACTGTGCCCACTGCCCATGTCCATCGACCATTCTCCTGTGGCTGAATGGGAGAGTGGAAGAGATAGGTGTGGTGAAGAATGAATAGCAGAGGTGAGGGGATAGAGCTGTATTCAGACAGAGTATAACAAGAAACCATTTTCATGTGGCCGAACAGGAGAGAAGAAGCAGAGAACAAGAAGGCGGCGGCACTGGAGAATTTACTCGCAGAACAGGGGATGCCCCCAGTGCTGTTTGAGCGCTGAGGACACCTCCAGTGCTGCGAGAAAGCTCATTACTAGGGTTGAGCCGATCTTGAGATTTCACGATTGATTTTAAAATTCGATTTCCGATCATTTTCCAGCTGATCCCAATCGCGATTGTGAAATGTGCTCGATCGCTGATTGGAATCTGATCTTTTCCAATCCCGATCACTCAACCTTAGTCAATACTTCTCTATGGAATTGAGCTGATTTTGGGATAACCACCGCCCTCGATCCTGCTGGAAAAGATCGGGATCGGAATTCTGACCGCGATCGTGAAATTTACTTGATTGCTGATCGGAATCCGATCTTTCCGGATCCTGATCTTATCGGATCCCAATCACTCAACCCTACTCATTACCATGATAAAGAAACTAGGAATATATACCGAAAGGCGGTGCGGAGAAGACGTCTAAAGGTAGGGGAAAAATAGACTTTCTTAAGGCTATTCCGACGTGGGTTTAGCTAAAAACGGGATTCTAAGGATAGAATCCCTTTAAGTTATGTACAGACATGTCATACTTTGCTTTACACTTGACTGGACACATACAGGGATGCTTTACAAAACTACATGATTTTGTGATACTCTATCACAAGATGTCTATCCTAATGTACTATAAGCCAGGACTGCTTGCTAACCATTTTTAGGATAGTTAGTAGTTGGATTCTATCCTCAAGGGCTCCCCAAGGTGATGTCACATGTGCCCATTAGCCCCCCTGGAACAAAAAAATAATAAGCCTGGCCACTCATATAGTGAACCGTCAGACAAGGGCCACACAAACACCCTGTGTCAACCTCACATAAGGGGATCTCTCAAGTACCTAAAGCTGAAAGTGCTGTAAGCAGTTTGGGGATGTAAGGTCTGACGCATTGGTTGAGGGTGAGCAGTCAGGAAGAAAACAAAGAGCTCCGGAGATATTAAGGCATGGTGTATGGAGTGTCAGTAACAGCAGGCTGCTGTCAGGGAACTGAAAACAATGAAGAGGAAAAACTGCACCCTGCATTCAAATGAAAACGAACAGCCCTATTAGATTTTTCACCAGATTTGGAAACACACATTAAAATAATTTTGCGAGTTTAGTTATCCTTTACGCGCTCTCTTTGTTTGCCGTTTAAGTTAATTACAGCGTTACAATTGGAGACGTGGACTCTATAGTGATAATCTTCCAACTTCTCTTACATCTGTCACAATCCCATTTATTCTGACATGTTCCCATTATTTTTATACACTGTACTCCGAGCTTGTGTTCCACAAGCGATTTCTCCCCGGCTACAATAACCATTTCTTTGACACAATGTATAAGTCAGGCAATTTTGTCAATTTGTACAATTCTTTCCTGTCCTTTCCTTCTTCTTCTTCTTCATTTTAACCTTCATCATGGCTGATAGAACCAACTATCCAGAACTCCTGCAAAGAAAACCCATCACTCTTCCCCCTGACTACTTATTAAAGCAATGGGTTATGCAGTAAACAAGAGGTTCTTGGCCATAAGTAGACACCATTTTCATGCCAGGGTGCTTACATCAATCTAGCTGTAGAAGGAACAAAGAGGAACATACGCTTCGTTGCTGGAAATAATGACGTTGATGGGACTAAATACGAAGACTTTTCACAGTCAGCAAGTCCTCATCACAGCTGTAGGCCAAACACTGGAGGTTCAATGGTTATCGGATAAGCCGTTGTAAGTGGAGGATCATCTGGAGATATACAAAACTAGCTGGACCGCTCCTAATATGTCTGAGTAAAACGACAGACGTGTCACATGTACATGATGTCCTTACCTACTTCCCAAAATCTTAGTTATAGATTTAGCAAAGTTTAAACAAGTTTTTAGAAGCATTTTTTGACTTATCCTCAAGATTGGTCATCATCGGTAACACAATGGTGGAGGTCCAACAACTGAGCCCTACATCGATGAGTTAGTCTAGAGAGCCACTAGTCCCAAAACCAACACAGGGGACAGAGCTAGAAGCAGAAAGTTCGGTCCATTGTACAGATGTGGTACTAGGGTACTGCCGCATGAATGGGAGCAGTAAAGCAGTACCCCCATCACCATCTCTATACGGTCAATGGAGCCATCTGGTTCCCCTGTATAGATTCCGGTGATGGTGTGCCCCTAGAACAAAAGATTGTTTCTAGGGTCTAGGTACCAGAACCCACGAATATTATCAGTATCATCTTGGCCAAAAAACACTTATTGCATTAAACTATATTGTGGCTCACAACTCTAAGGGGGTTTTGTGGCCCCAAATGAATTTCTGATGCTCATGGCAATTCCACACTGGATGGACCTGCCCATCTGAATGCCTTCAAGGGCCAAAAACTGCAGCAATGGATAGGTCTGCTTCTATTCAAGTAATAAAAGTGGAGTTGCAGTTCCCTGGCACCCATGCCATACAGTGGATGGAGCCTATTACTTAGATGGGAGCTTCTTCTGCCCTCCCCATACAGTGCTATACCCTTCGGTGCCTGGAGGCGGCAGGATCAGCAGATGTTTCTGGGGTCCAGGTGTCAGATCCACACAGATCAGATACTGATGACTTATCCTTAGGGTTGAGCGGAAAAGATCGGATCCCGATCGGCTATCGAGCAAATTTCACGATCGGGATCAACTGGAAAATAATAGGAATCGGATTTTGAAATCTCAAGATTGGCTCAAACTTAAATGTGACTTTTGCCATGGAGAAGCATTGACTACAGTTGAGCGATAGGGATCGGAAAGGATCGGATTCGAGCAAATTTCATGATTGGGATCGGAATCGGCTGGAAAACGATCGGAAATCGGATTTTAAAATTGATCCTTAAATCTCAAGATTGGCTCAACCCTACTTATCCTATAGATATCCTGAAGACAGGGGCTACTCAAATGGCCACCTTTTTCCTAATTGGACTCAAATGGATGCCATGCACCACTTTTATCCATTTGGTGGTCCTGAGACCCTAGGACATACCTTGCTGTTTCACGACTCTTTTATCCTTATTGCTTTTTATCTTTTTCCAATTTTTTACTGAATTTCCCCATGGTGGGACTATTAAAGGATTATCTTATCTTATCTTAGGAGTGGAGAATGACTTAAAGTTATGGAAATTATCTTTTATCACATTGGCTGCTGTTTAGGTTGTTTTCAAAATCCCCTTTAATCCCCTTAACTCTCCAGACCTGGGCTATCACTACTACATATTGAGGACTGTTTACCCCCACCAACTCTAAAAACAAAGACATTTCTCAGACATGTCAGCCATTGTAAGCTCCTTCCTTCCTCCAGCATCTTCTGTCCCTCCTTTATACCAGTTACTATATATTACATCAAAGTATGCACAATCATTCATTTTCTTGCAAGTACCCAGCACATGAATTTATTGCCTTCTACTTGTTTTGCACAGCATTGCATTTAGTTTTGGGGGGTTTTTTTGCTAGAAATTTACAGCAGATATCTGCATAGCATGGCCCTGATCCAATTACCTCCAGACACCCAGACACGACCTACTGATAGATTCACACACATCCCTATAGCTGAAAAACACCAAAAATGAAGTTTGACTGTCTAAATTCTCACAGTACTGAAATATTTGCTTATAGAAAGAAATACTTAGATGGAACGTCTATTCACGAGGAGAAGCAGAATGACATTCCTAATTTGCCAAAATCAATTTAGTAATGTGTTTAATGGAAGAGATATAAAGATGTCTGACAAGTTTCTCACATTCAGAATGACTGGGTGGGAATGTAAAGTTATTTGCCTGGATGTCCAATCAATCTGACATGTTATACGTGGAGTTAACAAAAAGTGGCAAAGCTATCTATCTATCTATCTTATACCTGTAATCTATATATCATCTGTCTATCTATCTAACATCTATCTATCTCCTATCTATCTATCTATCTCCTATCTATCTATCTATCTATCTATCTATCTATCTATCATCTATCTATCTCCTATCTATCTATCTATCTATCTATCTATCTATCTATCTCCTATCTATCTATCTATGTCATATCTATCTATCTATCTATCTATCTATCTATCTATTATCTATCATCTATCTATCTACCTATCTATGTCATATCTATCTATCTATCTATCTATCTATCTATCTATCTATCTATCTATCTATCTATCATCTCCTATCTATCTATCTATCTATCTATCTATCTATCTATTATCTATCTATCTATCTATCTATCTATCTATCTATCTATCATCTCCTATCTATCTATCTATCTATCTATCTATCTATCTATCTATCTATTATCTATCTATCTATCTATCTATCTATCTATCTATCTATCTATTATCTATCTATCTATCTATCTATCTATCTATCTATCATCTCCTATCTATCTATCTATCTATCTATCTATCTATCTATCTATCTATCTATTATCTATCATCTATCTGTCTATCTATCTAGCAGTCCAAAGTAGTTAAAAAAAAACTGATATGAATTTATTCCAATGACTACTTCTTTCAGAAAGCTCCTGAGCATATCCTTCCATTTAAATCTATGTCTTATTTCTTCCATCCGGTATATAAGGCAGGGATTGATCCTACAACATGGTATAATGCAAAACTGTCACCCCATTGACTGAACCAGATGTCTCCTTATAAGTATATAGTTCAGCATACAATGTATTGGCATATACAGTTATTCCTCGGTATACCAATGCATTATATATAGAGATAAATATACTAGTAAGAGAGAAATGTGAAAGAGCTAAGAGAAGAAACCTCCCATTGATGCTAATAGCACAGTCAGTAAGAAGACGCTTTATATATCTCCTGACTGTCTCCTCACTAGTAATCTTATAGTGACGTCACTGCAAGAAAGCATTCACTGGAAACTGGGGTGAGGACATGTCTGCTATATATATTTGTATATTTATCCATCCTCCAACTCATCCATCTACCTATATCTTATCTTATCTTATCTTATCTATCTATCTATCTATCTATCTATCTATCATCTATCTATCTATCTATCTATCTATCTATCTATCTATCTATCTATCTATCATAATCTCAATATTCATATCTCATATCACATAGCTGTACTATTGTATATCCTTAGGTGTTACAAAGTTATACATGCAATGTGGAATGCTCTCAATTTCTGTGGTTAACATTGTATCAATCCTGATGTCAGCTCATTGATCCCAGCATTAGAGATAGACTAGTGAGCAGGTAGGCCAGGCCTAAATCTTATCTCCAGTTTCAGAATAAATGATTATAGTGAAGGACTTGTCCCTATGTGTATTAGTCACTGATCCCTTTATATTTAGCAGGGACTGGCCAGTGTCCATACTGTCCTCTATACTACCCTGGATCACATTGTGCTCTGCTCCTCTCCTTATTTCCAGGTCTTCAGCTTACCAGCCAGTGTTACAGAATCTTTATGGCACTGGTTTATACACTGGCGATGGCACTGCATGGGACTATCACCCATACAAGTTACACTGAATCTTTCCCCATAATACTATATATCAACCTGCTCAGCTCCTTCTGCTCAATAACATGCAACAAACCCTGTCTGCAAATTGCCCATTCTACGTGGAAGGATCCAGGGATGGCAAGAAGAGGACAAGGAGAATTACTAGTACACTACGCACGGTTGCAAATTAAAGGAATTGTCCAGTTTTTTTTATAGTTTTTAAAGTTAACCGCCATCAAGCTGTCCCTTGTCCAGTTTCACCAGGGTTTAGGACAGACAGCGGCGGTAGTGTCCAGCTGTTATGGTAGGACCATTGCCCTCTGTACTACAGCATCATTGTCTGCCAAGTTTCTCCACCCAACCCTGCTATATCAATTTTAACCAAGTCAACTCTGCTACATCCATGTCAAATAGTCAGTAGGGTTGAGTGATCGGGATCAGAAAGGATTCCGATCGGCGATCGAGTAAATTTCACGATCCCGATCTTTTCCAGCGGGATCGAGGTCAGAGGTTATCTCAAGATTGGCTCAACCCTATTCATGTATATATCAATAATAGGGTTGAGCGATCGGGATCAAGAAAGATTGGATCCCGATTGTCGATCGAGCAAATTTCACGATCGGGATCGGCTGGAAAATGATCGAAAATTGGATTTTAAAAACGATCCTGAAATTTCAAGATCGGCTCAACCCCAACAGTCATCTCCATTACATCAATGTATCCCAAGTCTCAGTTATTTCCTTGTCATTCGGCTAAACCTGTGCCAATTCTAGACATTGCTCCAGAACTTCTACGCCACCGCCACCTTTCTGTGCCTACTCCGGATTTTCCTGCATCCTCAGAAAGCGTCCTAACGGATCCGCCATACCCGGTGTGAAGGTGACAATCTCACAGCAGAAGTCGCCATGTGTTGTGACAACACATAAATATATGTTTAAATAAAAGCAGCCAAATTTGTTAAGGAACGCGTTTGTCTTTTCGGCAAATCGTCATGAAAAATGATGGGAGACGGCATTCAATATTCATCATTAATGGATGTGAAATCCTCGTATTCCCATGCAATCTGCTCCATTTACATAAGTATATATCTCGCCATGCATAAAACATTGCTTGAGAATACAGTATGTTAACAAAAACCTATTATTTATCACTTATATATTTGGTAAATATTTAATGAATTTAGTCCACCAAACGCGCTAATTAGTAAGAGATATTATTTCACGTTCCGCGCGCCTCGGATCTTAAGAATATCATCTGAAGCAACCGAGCACAAACAAGCTAATAGAAAATATATATGCACAAATAAAATATAATTAGGATATAAGTCTACTGTGAGAAATGGAAATCTCATGCTCGGCAATGTAAGCCGTGTGACACCGGAGGAGACTTCTGAAAATAATGTTTAAATTATACCCCTGGTGGGCGCCATTCAATTAATATAATTATGTCATACAACAATGATTATGGAGTTGTCAGGAAAACTGAGGAGTGTACAGAAAGTCGCGCTACCCTTCCACTTCTAGATTAACAGCAATCTAAATTTACCTGTCGCCTACACGCATTAGAAGCCATTTTGTCCTTCATACCTAATCAGTTTTTTGGGGGGGATTAATTGCAATTTTCGGCAATGTATTTTAATCAGCATCGGTGAGATTCACAGAGTGATTTACTGGCCGCGCCACGATCAAAAATAATAGGCTAGGGCAGCGGTCTCCAACCTGTGGCTCTACAGATGTTGTAGAACGCCCAACGTATATGGAAAGGGCATGCTGGTAGTTGTAGGTGTGACCTAAGTGGAGAAACAAAGGTTAGAATTTGGTAGATTATGGCAAATTCTAGTAAACAGGATTGGAATGCATCTGTTTGTGCCATAGAGTTGTACCGTGGGTCACCATTATGATAACTCAGCCATTGACTGCTTTGTCCCAATATAGTCTTAAGGTTATGGACTGGATTCTAAAGCGAGGTGTCCTGTAAAGATAGTAATGGGTGAACCTCATGGAATGATTTTGCGAGGGATTTCTATTATTTCACTCTAGGGCAGGGGTAGGGAACATACGGCTTTCCAGCTCTTGTAAATCTACAACTCCCAGCATGCATACTTGCTCTGCTGTTCTTGGAACTCCCATGGAAGTGAATGGAGCATGTTAGGAGTTGTAGTTTCACAGCAGCTGGAGAGCCGAAGGTTCCCTCCCCCTGCTCTAGGGTCTCACATAAACTGGGCATCGGGTCTTCCTTTCCACCACCCAGTCATCTTTCCCATTATCCAGTCTTCACCCATCAGCTCTTGAAGCCTCTGCCAGTGTCTTCTCTATTGTCACAAGCCCCAAGGTCTTTGCTGAAGCCTGTGATTGGGCGTCAGACGTCACATGACCCTAAGGAGGGTGAAGATGCTAGAAGAGGATGGAAGAGGCTGCAAAATAGACAATGAAGATCAGACACCAAGAAGGAAGACCAAATGCAAAGGAGAGGTGAGGAATTGGTATGAGTAATGAGTATTGGTGTTTTTATTTCGTTCACACAACCTGTGGACGTCCATTCTTATATTCTGGGATCTGAAAAGACCCCCAAAATAATAATAGTTCATGGGTGGTGAATCCAAAAAATGTAGGGTTTGGCTGAACCTGAAATATTTTGATAATGCATAATGACCCTGACTCATGTCTATTTAGAGTCTCGACCCCGGTCAACTCAGATCTAGTAAGTAATGTATGGACTCCTTTTTGGGAAATGTTCTACGCTCTTGTATACCACTGGCTTTAGTCTCAAAATAGGGCGTAGCAGAGCCATTTAGAAATGAAAGGACACAGCACAGGTGAACATGTCTGCCCTTTGCTTTAGTGATCAGTTGGGGTCTCAGCATGTGGACCTCACCAATCAAAACTTCTGACATTTCACCATGACAATGGTTTTAGGAGCGAATACCTACCTTCCGAGGACACAGCGATTTAGCTATTATTTAAATTTTTTTATCACTGTTTTCTTTTTCATTGTATTCACACAGTGGGTCAGAAGGGTACTGAGTCTCCTTAAATGGAGTCTGTCACCAGAACCCAAAATATTACACCAGTCCTGCAGATAGATAGCTTAGGATCTCCCGACTCAGATATTGATTTTCCCTAGTCATTCGCTTCCTCCATTGATGAGATAGCACCGTTTAGGTCAATATGCAAATGAGGTGTTCAGAGCAATGAGGATGTAGCCATTGCAGCAAAGAGATAAGCTGCAACACCATCATTGCTCCAAAGACAAGAGCTCATTCTTGTCTTGTCAAGATCTCAGCAATGGAGGGGAAAACATTGTCTGGTTCAGGTGACTGGCTGGGTGGATATGCTGGGTTCTAGTGATAGACTCCTTTTAAGGAGACTGCTTTTGCGGGCCATTTTGCAGCAGTTTTTCTCCCACATGATCAAGACATGAATTCTTAAGGATACTGCCTTTGAAAGCAACCTTTTAAGGTGTGAAGAGTCTTACAGACCATATATGTTTTGCTAAGAATCCTGGGAAAGGAATATGAAAAAAGTTAAACTCTCTCTAGTGCCACCTTTTGGAAGGTAGCTTCTTATACATCAATGCTTGTTTTTCTAGAAACGTAGATACTAGAGATGAGCGAACAGTAAAATGTTCGAGGTTCGATATTCATTTTGAGTAGCCCCTGAATACTCGACTACTCGAATCAAATATCGAACCCTATTATAGTCTATGGGGGAAAATGCTCGTTCCAGGGGTAGGCAACATTCGATCAAATTATACTTACCAAGTCCACGAGTGAGGGTCGGTCTGGATCCTCTGAGAAATCTTCTTCTTGCAGCATCCCCACGGCATCTTCCGGCTCTGAATTCACTCTGCCAGGTATCGGGCCTGGGCAGAGCCGACTGCGCATGCCCGCACTACAAGCGGACATGCGCAGTCGGCTCTGCCCAGGCCCGATGCCTGGCAGAGTGAATGAAGAGCCGGAAGACGCCGCGGGGAAGCTGCACGGAGAAGACTTCTAAAGGTAGGAGAAGAACCAGCGTTGATTGGCCGACTGTATAGCATTCGGCCAATCAATGTTGGTTCTGCATCGAACTTTTACATTCCAATAGTGAGTGGTACTCGATCGAGTATGAGTATTTCGAATACCGTAGTATTCGATCGAATACCTACTCGATCGAGTACTACTCGCTCATCTCTAATCGAGACATGATCTGGGGTTAAAGCCAAACCATAATATGACCTTTAAAAGGAAGTCTTCACGTGACGTCTGGGAAGTCACCACGTTGCCCTGAAGCCTTCTGGATCCAGGAGAGGTAAGTCATTGTGTTTTTTTATGTTCTGGATTCCGCTTCTGACACATTTAATTATCGAAACTTTGATTTCTTTATACCGGAACACTGAAAGACAGTTTGTAATTATTTTGGAGCTGAGTTCCGGCGCGTTCCGGCCCAATTTAAGAACTGGCTGCAAGGAAACACTGCTAACCACTGAGATACTGTACTACATATGTTTCTATTCAAAATGTTGAACAAGTAACATAATAAGGAACTGAGCAGCACTATATAGCAACAACGGTGACAAACAAAAGCAAAAATACATCATCTCCCACACAACAATGCAACGTGTACGAAAGCCCCGGCAGAACTCATCTGAACACTGGTCAGTGAAGCCTGGATTGTAAGAAAAGAGCTAATAAGTCAATGTCAGAGAAAACAAATGCCAGAGCGGGGACACATCTTACTAACCTTGGTGGAAGTGTGCACAAACTGCAAGAAAGAATGCAAATATGTCGGCACACAATAAAGTAATCCTAAACAGACGGGCGCTCCGTGCCGCGCTACTGACAGGTTTACACAGGGTGAAGGTGATCTGATCACCCAAGAATATAATATCTCAGTGCGCATGCAAATACTTCCAGGACTTCTCACGTATTCCAAGATACAAGATGGAACGGAGTGTTTCCTCGCCAGCACCGGGTGACAATTATTGATGTGTAGAGAAGACAGATTCCTCCAATTGTAGTGTTTAAGACTCATCCATTTTCTGTGCGATTCCTTCCTCCGCCACTGTTGGCTATCAATTTATTTTCTATGTGTAAATTTATTTCAAGTATTTCAGAATTGGCCTGGCGTTGTGCACGGGAGCATTACTATGCAGAAAAGCTGCGCTCATGGGGTGGCCATACACTCTCCAACTGCGGAGTTGTCCAGTAAGAGTCCACTTCTATAGATCTGAGAGCATTGAAACGCGTTAGGGTATATATATATAATACCAATATACCAAGATTTACTCTCAATTTTATCATTCTGACTGTCACTTGGGGAGCTCAGTGCCTATTGGGTTCGCACTAAATCCAAACTGAGCTATATCAGTCCTTAGTAAGTGAGCGCCCTCTAGTGGAATGGAATGTTCGCCCTATTTAAAGGGGTTGTCAGTAGGGTTGAGCGATCGTGTTCAGAAAAGATCGGATTCCGATCGGCGATCAAGAAAATTTCACAATCGTGATCGGAATTCCGAACACGATCTTTTTATGTGGGATCGAGATAGGTTATCTTTTCCCACAATTCTTTGTTTAGCCTTCACACTGAGTATACGCTGTATACTCAGTGTGAAGGCTCCGCTGCAGTTCCATAGGAATTAATGGAAGCAGCCGGCACACAGTCTTAACCCCCTGCGTGCCGGCTGCCTCCATTCATTCTAATGGGAGGCTAAACTAACATCTCTAGCAGCTACTTACCTCTAGAAATGGCTGCTCCAGTGCCCTCCTTCTTCTTGCCTCGCTGCCCCGCCTCCCAGGTTAGTGTTTAAAGCGCTAGGTAGGCGGGGCTCGTGGCTTAGGAGAGTGTGGGCGGGTACAGGGCGGGGAGACATGATGTCTCCCCTCCCAGTACCTGCCCACACTCTCCTAAACCGCCCACACTCTCCTAACCTGGCAGGGAGGGGGCAGGGAGCAGCGTGGAGTGGCAGCAAAGCAAAGAAGGAAGGCACTGGGCACAGGACCAGCCATCTCTGGAGGTAAGTGGACACCAGGGGGGACTAAGTAGCCAGAGGATTAAAAAAAAATCCTCTGGCTACATTAGTGATTCACTTCACAGCATGGATTCTAACAATTGTTAGATTCCATGCTGTATAGTGAATAGGATTGCTTTTAAAATCCGATCTCCAATTAATAAAAAAAATCCCATTGACTTGCATTGGGATCGGAATTGGGATCGAGATCGGGTTTAAATGAAAAATGATCAGAAATCAGATTTTAAAATCGATCCTGAAAAGTCAAGATCGGCTCAACCCTAGTTGTCAGGGATCAACCAAAACCTGGTCAATGGGTGTAAATACTATAAAATTATTAAAAAAAAGCATTACTTACTTGTTCCATCCACTGCTGATCCAGTGCTGTTGCTTTGGTTCTCATCAGGGGAATGTTTGTTTACTGTACTGAGCAGTGATGTCATGATATTATATGTGACTGCTGCAGCCAATCACTGGTGTAAACCAATGTGACATCAGTCTTGAGCCATTGCAAAATACTGATAGTGGCACCAGAGTAAAGGTGCTGGAGTAGCAGAGGATCTAATAGGTAATACATAGTAGATGAGGTTGGATGTAGACACCGGTCCGTCAAGTCTGCACAATATCCCTACAGTGTTGATCCAGAGGAAGGCAAAAATAGCCATGGAACTGATGACGATTGCCCCATGTCCGATAAAAAAGATCCTTCCTGACTCCAAATCTGGCAATGAGTATAAAACCCTGGATCAACCTAATCTACAAAAATCTAATACCAATAACCTTTAATATTTTTCCTTCTATCACAAGTGTCCCGGTTCCCCCTTGAACTTGTACAATAAATCTACCATCGCAACACCGTGTGGCAGTGACTTCCATAGCCCTATTGCTCTTACAGCAATGAATCTAAATTCTAGAAATTTAGATGGATCCTGCACAACCCCTTTAAGATGAAATAATATCTTTCAGCATAGTGCTAGGCCCTGTGCACATGCTGCACATATGGCACGTCTGCCCCCGTTTCTCTAGAAATTTGTTAAATATTCCAAACCCTGTTGACAGATACAGATGCTATTGGGTTGCAGAATTCGTCAAAATATTACTTTAACTCATTCCTCTCCAAATTACGAAGGCTCGCAGGAAGGAAACAATGGCCAGACGTCTTCCATGAACAGATCTTATTCACTGAATACCCCGTAACAGTGTGGTGCCTGTCTGACAGATAACATAATATCAATGTATCTATGATCCTCTTCATTGCTACGAGATGTCCAGCAAAAGCTAGAATCTCATGTGACCAAATTTATCAGTTAGAATTGCAAAAAAAATTACACACTATGAGAAACTTTTTAAAGACGGTCTAAATGTGTTTGGTTCCATCAGGTAGCCCATGTAGCTCCTGTAAGAGCTCTACCTGGTGCGATGCTATTTCTGTTCTCACCCCCTCCCTCTCACAGCATGCTGTGCAAAGAAAAAATGCAGATCCTGCAGGCAAAGAGAGAGGAACTACAGCTGCTGGAAGAGGAGAAAGAGGTTGTTATATCCTAATATGATATAATAAGTTTTAGTATATATAAGGGGATTAAAGGGTCTACCCATTTAATGAAATGGTGGCCCTATGAAGGGAGTCTACCACCAGAACCCAGCATACCAACCCAGCCTTGCAGCTAGGGTTACCAAAACCAAACCGTATTATTCCCTTGTGAATTATTGCCTTGGTTGCTATTGCTGTTTTTGTCCATGTGTAAATTAGCTCTTTGGAGATGAGCGAGTAGTACTCGATTGAGTGGGTATTCGATCGAATACTACGGTATTCAAAATACTCGTACTCGATCAAGTACCACTCGCTATTCGAATGGAAAAGTTCGATGCAGAACCAGCATTGATTGGCCGAATGCTATACAGTCAACCAATCAACGCTGGTTCTTCTCCTACCTTTAGAAGTCTTCTCCGTGCAGCTTCCCCGCGGCGTCTTCCGACTCTTCATTCACTCTGCCAGGCATCGGGCCTGGGCAGAGCCGACTGCGCATGCCCGCTTATAGTGCGGACATGCGCAGTCGGCTCTGCCCAGGCCCGATGCCTGGCAGAGAGAATTCAGAGCCAGAAGATGCCGCGGGGACGCTGCACGGAGAAGACTTCTCGGAGGATCCAGCCCGACCCTCACTCGTGGACTGGGTAAGTATAATCTGATCGAACGTTGCCTACCCCTGAAACGAGCATTTTCACCCCATAGACTATAATAGGGTTCAATATTCGATTTGAGTAGTCGAATATTGAGGGGTTACTCGAAACGAATATCGAACCTCGAACATTTTACTGTTCGCTCATCTCTAGTTGTTATTGCTCCCAAGAGGTAACTTCAAAGAGAGGTAGCTATCATTAAGGGTCCCACTACCCCTACCTCCACCATTTAGAATTTCAGAAGTCACTACGGTCTATCCTACGATATGATAGCACTTTTATATGAACATTACTGAACTGTACAGTTCACAAATCATATAGAAAGCTACTGTATCTGGCGACACCGGTCAGCATTTATATGGATGGAGAATCATGAGTTACATTATCTGATAAAAACTGCCACGTAGTGCAGTAAATAATAGCGCATTATACAATATACGGTAATGGGACCATAGACAATCATCTGAATCATTGTTATGTGCGTTCCATCCTGCTGCCGCCTGGATCTGATGGAGTTATCACATGAAAAATTTACACATATATTGACTGTGGCCATCTTCCAATTGGGTTTACCAGCAGGCCCGGTAATGATCTGATTACTCGGGTCGGGATATTATTGTAAATGGCAGCTGTTTAGAGCCTCACGGGCCAAGACCGTTTGCCTTGTTGTAATAGATGTCAAGTTAAACATTTATTGTAACAAGTTCTTTTGCACTAATAGGGATTGATCCAAAATGCCATAAAAGGGGGGTCTGATAGTCAACGGAGTCCTTTATGGACAAGCACGAAGAGCTGCTCATTGGCAGGTGCTCTCATTTGGGCAAACCTAAGGAAAAATCTGCAGAGTCTAAGAAAGTACAGACATGCACCAAGTCCCCCTCCACAAGTACCAAGGCAAGTATCATACCATACGCGCTTTGGGACTATCGTACCAGAGATACTGCCCTTATCTGTTCACCGATGCTACATAGGCCATAGGAACCTGTAAATTAGAGATGACTCCAAATGATGAACCTATGTTATCTGTATGAAAGTTTTATATTTCATTGTAATCCTGCCTTTGATAATAAAGAGATAACTTGTAAGAAGTGATCTTTACAGAGAAGGAAGCGTCAGCCTAGATTTAGGCTAAGTGGCCACAATGAAAACTGCAACATATGATTTTTTAAATATACACAATAACTAGAGATGAGCGAGTAGTACTCGATCAAGTAGGTATTCGATCGAATACTACGGTATTCAAAATACTCAGACTCGATCGAGTACCACTCGCTGTTCAAATGTAAAAGTTCGATGCAGAACCAGCATTGATTGGCCGAATGCTATACAGTCGGCCAATCAACGCTGGTTCTTCTCCTACCTTTAGAAGTCTTCTCCATGCAGCTTCCCCGCGGCGTATTCCGGCTCTGAATTCACTCTGCCAGGCATCGGGCCTGGGCAGAGCTGACTGCGCATGTCCACTTATAGTGCGGGTATGCGCAGTTGGCTCTGCCCAGGCCCGATGCCTGGCAGAGTGAATTCAGAGCCAGAAGACGCCGCGGGGACCCTACAAGAAGAAGACTGTACGGAGGATCCAGCCCGACCCTCACTCATGGACTTGGTAAGTATAATTTGATCGAACGTTGCCTACCCCTGAAACGAGCATTTTCCCCCCATAGACTATAATAGGGTTCGATATTCTATTCGAGTAGTCGAATATTGAGGGGCTACTCGAAACGAATATCGAACCTCGAACATTTTACTGTTCGCTCATCTCTAATAATAACATAAAATATCAGGAAAACATCTTATATTTTAAGAAGTTTTGATTTTTTTTTTTTTTTAATTCCATGTCACTATCTATTTTTAGAAGAACAAATATACCGAATGTACAATTTTCTCTCTGGCTACTAATCCTACTAATAGAGTGACACTTCCAATTCTTTATAGGTTTTTTTGTTTGTTTTTTTCAGCAGTGACCTTGTTTACATCACAGATAGGATTACAATAGAAAATAACAGCTCTATGGATAATACTACATAATACCCATCAGTAAGGTTGAGCCGATCTTGAGATTTCAGGATCAATTTTAAAATCCGATTTCCGATCATTTTCCAGCCAATCCCGATCGTGAAATTTGCTCGATCGCCGATCGGGATCTGATCTTTTCCGAACCGATCGCTCAACCCTAGTCAATGCTTCTCTATGGGAAAAGTCACTTTTAGGGTTGAGCCGATCTTGAGGTTTCAAAATCCGATTTCTTTATCATTTTCCAGCCAATCCCGATCGTGAATTTTGCTTGATCGCCTGATCCCAATCGCTCAACCCTACCCATCACTGCATCCATGATGTCACATCTTATCTGCTCCCCCTTCCTGCATAGGGAGAACTTTCTTATAAACCTCAATTACTTCAGTCTACTGCTACCTACCTATGGTCATGACTATTTTGTAAAGCATATCACTAAATGCTGTAAACAGAGTAGTGGAGGGGTGCAGAAAAGATGGCCGCCCCATAATAATAATTAAAAAAAATTACAATCAGAAAATAAAAAAATAAAAAAATAGAAAAAAAGGCAATTGTAATCAATGGCAGGACATTCCCTTTAAATACAGCAATTTTTTTGATGATACATTAGGAGATACTTTGAGGTCAGAAGAGATTACAAGTGCAGACATAATATTTCTTGACCAGCTTGCTGATGGTTTCCAAAAATTAACTTGAGAAGAAATAACCATAACATGAAAATATATATTTTTAAAAAAACCTATGTCCTTATATACATAATAAAGAATGTTTTTTGTCTTCCTCTGGGTTATCTCGATCAAAGAGAAACATAGACTGACCCCAATACAGATTTATCCTAAGATCGCAAAGTGGTGCTTTAAACAGAGCAACACACAAAAAAAAATCACAGACGTCAACCGAAACTCGATGCAAGATGCGTTTCCCGATTCTATGTAGGGCATCACGTCTTGAAATACAGCCCTTAATGTGCCTTAAGTAAATTTCAAGTTTCCCTTCAGATGTTCCGCATCAATTATTTAATTCTCTTTAAGTATACAATAAACAAATGACAACATAAAAGCCGCAACCTGCGGTGAAATCATTTACTTCCAGCCTTATTTACTTTGCGTTCCTCCGGAATAATGTAACAATACCTAACAAAATAATCACAAACAGAACAAGACCCCCTTCCATCAAAGCAGCTTGCTATGCCTAGTCCCCGAGCCTCGCACTGAATCACCCCCTTACCACCGAACGCAACCAGAAATCCTACGACACGCCACATTGACTTCATCATTCCTATTAAATTCCGCACATAAATACTTAAAAGAACAAAATCAAAATTCATCAAGTGCACCAAAGCCGCCCATATAAGTAAATCATCATCGCGAATCAATGACTGTTTTGTATATTTTTGCTTTTCTTCCGTTCGGCGCCTTGTTCGGCCGGAATTAGATTTCATGTAATTACTTTGCAGATTGAGGGAAGTTTCCCATAACATTGTTACTAAAACAGAGTTTCTCGGCTTATTCTGAATTGTGATCGATTCGCTTGGTGCGAGACATTGGCCAATTATGTCGAGGTTATGTTTTTGTTTTGTCTTAAATGTCCCCGTGTTTATTTTGGTTTTTCTGACCCGCTTCTTGTAGAGGTTGTCTAATTAACTGCGGCAGAGTCGCGAGAAAAGTGTTCATTTACGTTGTTCAAAGTGCGGTAATTATAAGGTGTAATGGAGGGGGTTTTCCTGCAAAGTTAATAACCGCCTAGCGTACCTCGGCCACCAGAAGAAGGTCTAAAGCTGCCCAAAAATGAGTATTCATCAAATGAGTTACTGGAATATAAAATAATAGACTGCGTGGACGGCAATCTAAATCAATTCTCTAGACTGTTTAACTCAACCGTATAAAGGAGTTCATTAAAGGGGTATTCCAACCTTAATCCTTTATTGCATGTCCACTGGATATACCGTACATTTCTTATAGATTCTTGGCTTCATACCTATCTCTACAACTGGGGTCACCTAACTCCCAACTGATGTGAACGGAGAATGAATTGAAAGGGGAATGCACAACTCTGCGTTGTAGAAGCAAGAGCTGACACTGGTTCACACCTACGCTTGGGTTTCCATTCCTCACCCATGGAAACCCCCGGACCTCATAGGCTATAAAGGGGTCTGACAAGTTTCCACCCAAAATTTTTTTCAAGCAGAATGGGGGGCAGAAACCCCAACAGGGACCGAGCGCTTATATGAACCTTGCCTGAGCACACTTAGGCTACGTTCATACTACCGTTATTAATGTCCGTTGCTGTCATCTGTCATAGGATGGCAGCGATGGACATTAAAGCATAACTAAACGTTTGGACAACCTTTGATTTTCTGGCAGTATTTGTGTCGATAACAAATTCTTAATATACTTTATGAACACATTTCGACTCCTTTCTGTGAAATCCTGAATCTTTTTATTCTTTCCCTCACTACTGTACTGAGAGCTGTTCTTGTCTCTCACTGAGTAACTGTGTATGGAGTACGGGCATGGATTATGGGCTTTGTAATATGTATTGAAAATGAGGTAAGAAAGCTTCCATCATGTGTTTTTTACATTGGGATATATGCAGGTGGACACCCATTGAGGGAGCTGCGACTGCCTTTGTCATTTAATGTCCATTGATTTCATCCTGTGACAGATAAGAACAACGGACATCAAACAACAATAGAGTGAACCTTGCCTTAATTTTTGCGCATTATTGGCTTAGGATATTCTTCCAGGTGACACTTTCCCTTTAAGCAAAATATCAAGGTGGGTGTTACGGAATTGCTAGGACAGCAATTCCCCAGTAGCTGCTGGAAACCCTGGGGTGGGGCACAAGAGACAGTGAGCCCTAAGCTGAAGCCCACCACTGTCCCTTCCTATTGCCAGGCCCTATCCTACATAATAGGCGGCAACTCGAAGATGATCCCTTCCTATATATGAGATACACAAAACGCAGACAAGACAAACAACAACAAAGGGAGGTCAGCTAGCCAAGCATAAGGAAACAGTCGAGCAATGCAGTGCCAAATCGAAGTCCAAAAGAATAGTCAGTAGGGAAAGCCAGAGGTCAAGGATTAGAATACAAGGAATAACAGTGACAGAAAAAAGCAAGTACGCACAAGGCAATAGAAAACTGCACACCACTCCTGCGCCACAGCATGCGAGTAGAGGGTGGCGCAGAGACCCGAACAGGCAGAGATGTTACAATGGGCTAGTGGTTAGCAACTGGCAGTGTTGTCCAGCAGCTCTAGGGTCCTGGCATTAAACTCAGCCAATGACAACCAGTTCTCTTACTTGCATGTGTCCCACCCCTTTGTCTTTGCATGGAATCGGCCCTATTATGTGCGTGCCTGAGACAGAAAAAGTAGATTGTGATCCTTACTGGAGACAAGGAAAGATATCAGGGAATAAAATCTCTGCACATCGTAGCAGTCGCCAAATGGAAGGATCATTTACACAATTTTTTGCTCCGCTTTCCATTCAAAATACATGGTCTCCTATGATACGGATGTTGGTTTGGTGGCTGCGACATCTGTACATTGGCTGCAATAAATAAGTATGTAAGGTGTATATATAAATATCACACCCTGTCTGAGTACTGTAGAGACTCTGTATATTCACCGCTCGGAAGGTGCTCGAGGGGGTTTACATTGAGTTCTACTCTTACCATTATCCTTGTAAAATTAGGTCTAACAAAAGTCTCCAGATCTTTCCTGGGAGCCTGTATCTTTATTTATAGCGTATTATGGCTTAGTGGAGTTAATGCAGCTTTAGTCAAATAACAGTGGGTGTCTTTTTGTTACCTAACAGTACATGGTATCAAAAGCTCATTAGAACAATCTTTGGGCTGACTCTGAATACATCCGCTTATACAGAAGGTCAACCTGGCATAATGGAGCTCATTCACCAATATAAGCCCAGAGTGCAAGGCTTTCTTTACAATTAGACTGCTCCATTTGCTTTAATATGGGAAACAAAAAGTTGAAAATAAGTTTGGCATGAGATCGTGTTTGACACCACGGTCTTCAGAGAAAACTCCCACGACCATTGTGCTCAAGAAACAAATACACCGAGGAGTTGACTTTATTCAGCAGCACTTTGTACGGAGTCTACCAAGGGGATACGCTATCTTATTTTCCCATTGTTTATAGAGAATATTTCACAGTGCCGGAATCGAGATTGTCATCTTTCACACCAGTCCTGGTCCTCGAAGGAGCTCACAATCTAATTTATGGCGCTAGTATAGAACTCTATGTGCTTACATTTCGGTAGAAAATCTGCACGCGAAGGAAACCCGTTGTAGGATGAACAGATATATTGTACTATAGCTAAGCTGCTCACACAAGCTTAGCCATGTCTCCCAAGTAGGCATATACATGCACACATGTGGGGGTCAATTGGCTGACCCCTTTGTCCCCTCCAGGCTCCTCTGGTAATATACCAAATCTTTCTTTCCCTTAACATCTGCCATCAAGGGTGAATTGGATGCTTAAGATAGTCACCCAGTCCCACTACAATAATCAGGATCACTTGACCTTTATCTAGGAGCATGGGCACTTTTAAAGAGGACATTTTACCACTTGTACCGGCTCCAACTCTTTGCCTACTATAATAGGGGCTGCTCCACTAATTCGTGCTCATTTGGAGTTTTCTCTCTAGCGCACACCATTTCTGAGCAATAACTTCTTTTAGTATTAGCATCCAATACACTAAGTAGATCTCTACTGCCAGGTGGGCGGTCCTAGACTTCCCATGGGCGGTCCTAGATTGGATCAGGCAGACAGGGACTGCCCACCTGACAGTAGACAGCCTGCTTAACATACCAGGCGCTGAAGCCTATAGAAATGATTGCTCAGTAATGGTGGGGCTAAAGAAAAAATTCCAACTGCCCTGGAATCAGTGGAGCAGTGCACATGAAGGATGGAAATAGTTAGAAGTGGTGGAGGCGGTGAATGGTCCTCTTTAAAGGGAATCTGTCAGGTGTAAATGGGACACTAAACTATGAGCATGTCCTTGTGAACGGGTGGCTTAGTACTTAAATATGAAGAAGTGAGTGCTGTTAGTGCATGCACCAGTAGAGTATACTTGGGCTTCACTGCGCATGCGCGAGATATCCAGTGCATGGACCGTGAAGATGTGGTGTAATATATCTGCTTCTCTAGTGATATATACATACCCTATCAGAATATCAGACTCACCTCTTGGTAAGTACTAGGACTTTCTCAGGGATAGGCTTACTATAGGATATTTGGCATATTAACCACCAGCCCATTAGGCCATCGCAAATTCACTTAAGAGGTTCCCTTTAAGCTTATTATACACATTAGCACATTGAGACACCAGGTATTAATACCGATCACCCCACCTACTCATGAATTCTTGCTCTGGTTGAGCGTGCACATGTTTTGACCCAAAGGAGAGGAGTTACCTCTACCAGACATCTCTCATGGCCCCTATCTGCCCTGGGAACAAAAAGATCAATCATGTTGGAATCCAACAGTGTAATCCTTCTTTCCTCTGATTTCTACCAATAGGGGAAATTCAAGACACCCCTATACACAATAGAAAACTGGCTGCTCCAGCCAAAATTGGCAAGTTTTGATAACACAAGATTCACGTGTATGACCACTTTTAGATGTTGCCCTTACAATTATGGGAGCCAAGTGTTGAACATAATATTGCTAAACATAGAGGCAATGGTCACTAAACAGTAACTTAAATCCCCAATTTCCTTTGGTGGATGTATTGTCAAGTCTGTAACCAACATCTATTCCTACACCTCGATATCTGCCTTTAAGGGGAGAAGTTTTTGGGTCATAGGTAAGGAAAGCAGCAAGCACTCCTGGCGCCCTCAGCAGAATACAAGGACCATGCACTACCTGTATCTGTAATTGACAAGGACTGCCATGATGGCTTCCAGCACATTGTAACAACACCTCCATCCACTGACAGACAAAAGTGTCAAAAATATCTGCTGGTGGCAAAATAACTTCAATCTGTTTGTGGTTGGTCAACCATAATACACTTAAAGATGACCTGTCACTCCTTCTAACATGCTTGTTGTACTAAATACTTCATGAAATAACAATTCAGGACAATCTTTGCAGAACTTTTTTGTCCAGGATTTCTTGTGCTATTTAGTATAGCGGTATATTTCATGTGGTGTATATTTTATATTTTATGCTACCCCTACATCTCTGATATTTACACTCCGGACTGAATCAATACATACTCTTCAAATGCAATGTACAGAATAACATGTCCAGCTTTTTAAAATTGATGTCCTATCTATAGAGTAGGACATCAGTTTTAGACAGAAAGGGAGTCTGGTTGCTGGTACCCCTGCAGATCAGATGCTTCCACATGCTGGCATGAGCTGCAGTGGTTGTCCCATGCAAGTCTATTGGACTACCAATTGTAGTACTCACTAGTAAAAGTACGGTGAGTGAATGCTTAGGCTTTTGCTGCTACAATGAAGCGGCTAATCTGTGAAGGTTCTTGGCAATTGGACCCCTGCTAATCTAAAATTGATGTGTTATTCTATTGATTAACAGGCTTGATAATCCCTTCAACGGAACCCAACAAATTGTCTTGAGAATCGCTGCCTCTGTTGCCAAGACATAGCCTTTTTTTGTTACTATGCAGATGAGCTCTTTGGAGCAACAAATTCCTCTTTGGAGGAATGGCAATGTCCATATTGTTCCAAGGTGCTGATTTGCATATTAACAAAAACAGTTATATCTCGGCAATGGAGGCAGCGATTCACAAGGAGAATACTGTTTAGTTCTGGTGATCCTAACCTATCTATCTGCAGGGTTGGGGTGATATGCTGGGTCTGGTGACACTAACCTATAACCCTAATCTGCAAGGTTGGGGTGATATGTTGATTTCTGGTGACACTAACCTATCTATCTGCAGGGTCGGGGTTGATCTGCTGGGTTCTGGTGACACTAACCTATCTATCTTCAGGGTTGGGGGTGATTTGTTGGGTTCTGGTGACCTTAACCTATCTATCTACAAGGCTGGGGTGATATACTGGGGTCTGGTAACCCTCACTTATCTATCTGTAGGGCTGGGGAGATGTATTGGGTTTTGGTGACACTAACCTATCTATCTGCAGGGCTGGGGTGATATGCTGGTTCTGGTGACACTAACCTATCTATCTACAAGGCTGGGGTGATATGCTGGGGTCACTTATCTATCTGTAGGGCTGGGGTGATATATTGGGTTTTGATGACACTAACCTATCTATCTGCAGGGCTGGGGTGATATCCTGGGTCTTGTGACACTAACCTATCTATCTGCAGGGCTGGGGTGATATGCTGGTTCTGGTAACACTAACCTATCTATCTGCAGGGTTGGAGTGATATCCTGGGTTCTGGTAACACTAACCTATCTATCTGCAGGGCTGGGGTGATATGCTGGTTCTGGTGACACTAACCTATCTATCTGCAGGGCTGGGGTGATATGCTGGTTCTGGTGACACTAACCTATCTATCTGCAGGGTTGGAGTGATATGCTGGTTCTGGTGATACTAACCTATCTATCTGCAGGGTTGGAGTGATATGCTGGTTCTGGTGATACTAACCTATCTATCTGCAGGGCTGGGGTGATATGCTGGGTCTGGTGACACTAACCTATCTATCTGTAGGACTGGGGTGATATGCTGGTTCTGGTGACACTAACCTATCTATCTGTAGGGCTGGGGAGATATGCTGGCTGCTAATGACAAACTCCCTTTAAGTACTGTATATTAAAAACATCCCATATCATCGTACCGTCAAACCTCTTAGCTTTCAGGTTATATACAGTATATATCCCATATTTCAACCTTGTGGCTGTGATTATGAAGCTATATACTTGATTCGATGTCTGCCTGTATATACTGTAGGCTAATGGAGAACTGCACAACACTGGAGATAATGCCATCTAACATAATCATACATACAATCCATTCTTGGCTTTGGATTTATATACTTTTAAGTGCATCCGTCATGGTGGGGAACTTTTACATCTATCCAATGTATCCTTTTAGAGTTGAGAGAAACACAATAAGAGCTATTCAAGATTATAGTTTTTTAATGTTAAAGGAAGAAACAGATCATGGTGAAGTAGTAGGAGAAAGAACAAGTTGAATAGAGAAAACATATTGTTGCACATCTGTCGGTAACTGGATGTTGTTACCTATATGATTTGTTACCATAGCAGCAAATAATTTGCTCTTTATCCGATACAAGTCTTATATATACTTGTTTTTAAAAGATTTATTCACCTTTGTGTAACTTTTGCATTTATGACGGTAAAGCTTCTCAGTGGTGGGCGCGACGTTGTGCTTTTATCTCTATATAATGCTACCAGGTTATATCCAAGCAAATATACAGGAGGTTAAATATATTAACAAATACTAGTCTGGAATTTTGTATTCGAAAGATGGTTCCGACCGAAAAACCAAAAATTGTTGGAAATAAGTGACCAATAGAGATGAGCGAGTAGTACTCGATTGAGTAGGTATTCGATCGAATACTACGGTATTCGAAATACTCGTACTCGATCGAGTACCACTCGCTGTTCGAATCTAAAAGTTCGATGCAGAACCAGCATTGATTGGCCGAATGCTATACAGTCGGCCAATCAATGCTGGTTCTTCTCCTACCTTTAGAAGTCTTCTCCGCGCAGCTTCCCCGCGGCGTCTTCCGGCTCTTCATTCACTCTGCCAGGCATCGGGCCTGGGCAGAGCCGACTGTGCATGTCCGCTTGTAGTGCGGGCATGCGCAGTCGGCTCTGCCCAGGCCCAATGCCTGGCAGAGTGAATGAAGAGCCGGAAGAGCCGGAAGACGCCGCGGGGACGCTGCAAGAAGAAGACTTCTCGGAGGATCCAGCCCGACCCTCACTCGTGGACTTGGTAAGTGTAATTTGATCGAACGTTGCCTACCCCTGAAACGAGCATTTTCCCCGCCTAGACTATAAAAGGGTTCGATATTCGATTCGAGTAGTCGAATATTGAGGGGCTACTCAAAACGAATATCGAACCTCGGACATTTTACTGTTCGCTCATCTCTAGTGACCAACCTTAGGTGGCCGTAAAACATAGAGATAAACACTATAACTTCACGGATGTTTTGGTTTTGGAAACCCTTCAAAGTGATCTGGAAGACAGTCCAACTATTCCAATCGGCCAAGGGTGTCAAACTAATGTTAGCCAAGGGCCACATCAGCTTTATGGTTGTCCTGTAAGGGCCATTGGTAATTTGGTGAATTTTTGTAGATGAACCAGTTAGGTGTAGTTACATTTATAGCCTGTTGAAGACAACCATAAGGCTGATGTTAACATAGTGTTATTACTCATAGGTAATAGTGTCCTGATTAGTGTTGAGCGAATAGTATTCAAATAGTATTCGTCGAATACCTCACTCCCATAGGAATGCTTGTAAGTGGCCGGAAACCAAGGGGTTAAGTGCAGTGAATATTTGACGGCCGCTTACATGCATTCCTATGGGAGCGAGGTATTCAACGAATACTATTTGCTCAACACTAGTCCTGATTATCTCGCCTATAAGTAACAGTCCCCACATAGGTCATAGTGTCCTTTTTATCCCCCCACAGAGATATTAGTGACCCCCACACTTAATAGTCCTCCCCACCCACCCCAGATTATATTATATAAAGTCTAGTAATTTTATACTAACCATTCTTACTGCCCGGCTGTGCGCCTCTTCTGTTATCCTCCTGACTACCCTGACACCTGCACCATGGTATCACAATTGGTACCATAGAGCGGAAGACAGCATGGCCAAAAGGATATTTAAAGACCCCCTTTTTTCCCCCACAAAGTATATACTACTCCCCCATCCATGCTCCATTCCAGGCTAATTATTGGCCTGCTACCTATGGCAATAATACAATAGGTAGTGCCCAATTAAAAAAACTGCCACCACCAGTTCATGCCATGAGGCGCCACCTCAGGCTATTGCCTCATTTCACCTCATGGCAGAGGTAGCCATGCCACCGTGGGCCAGAAAACCAGCAGGCCTTGTGTTTGACCCCTGTGCTATAGTCCATTGATTAAGATAGGTCATCAATCTATTGGATTTCTCTACAGGACGTAGCTGATCATTCAATTCTCATCAGAACAACAACAATGTGACCAGTTTATCTTTGAGGAACCTTATAATGATCTCCATACACACTATAGCAAAGTCAACTTAACCCCCCGACTTCAGTGGGACCTCCAAATTATCTTATGTTTATAGTCCTCCTCATTCTACCCCGATAGAAAGTGTTGGGGGAAAAAATGGATTGGGCATGTTGAATTTCAACATCAAGTCCTTTGTTCCTAGGGGAAAATAAGACACTGCCAGAGATATCTGGTTATGATTTACTCCACTCTCCCATTCAGAACACATATATGTTTGCCAAGTTCAGTATATTTTTATGTGGCGATGGACCCAGAAGGGCACTATAACCAATGGGCATTGTCAAAAGTGGACCACTACTAAAGAGGGTTTTTCATCTCTATATCCTTCAATAGCTGATGCTCCCCTTAATCCAGCGAAATTTAATTTTTTCTGTAAACAATACAAAGTATTAATTTCTGATATTTTCAGCACCCAATATTCTAATTAAGCTCTCTACTGTCATGGGGTGGTTTGGGTGGTTCTAAGCCATCTAATCCAGTTCTGAACCACCCACCTGACCGCAGAGAACTTAATTAACCAATGGGGTGCTGAAACTAAGACACCAAATGCTCAGGAACTGTAATGGCTAGCAAAAAAATTCCAACTGATATTTTATCTGCTGGAGCTCCATCAAACAACTGCTCTAGGACAGTGATGGCGAACCTTTTAGAGACCAAGTGAACAAATTGTAACCCAAAATTCACTAATTTATCACAAAGTGCCAACACGGGAATTTAACCTCAATAATATCCAGATTCACAATTGCAGACAATTACGTACTTGCAAAATACGGTCATGTGAATGGGGCTTTATAGAGTGCTATGCTCCACTGTGACCCCCACACAGTCCAAACTGCTTGACAGTGACCCCCACATAGTACAATCAGCTCCACAGTGGCCGCCACACAGTATAATCTGCTGCACAGTGACCCCCACACAGTACAATCAGCTCCACAGTGGCTGCCACACAGTATAATCTGCTTCACAGTGACCCTCACACGGTACAATCAGCTCCACAGTGACCCCCACACAGTATAATCTGCTGAACAGTGGCCCCCACACAGTATAATCTGTTCCACAGATGGGTGCCCAAAGAGAGGGCTCTGAGTGCCATCTCTGACACCCATGTCATAGGTTCGCCATCACAGCTCTAGGACAACCAAAAGCAATGAGAGACTAGTCCTATAAAGTCAAAGTCCTTATATGTTGCTGGATACTTCTGGCAGAGCTGTATGCGCTAAAGTCTAACGTAACAAGAGTATTTTGGATATAGTTATTCTTTGGTTAAACATACCGTACAAGTCATACAGGTCATTGAAATGTCACTGTAAAATCACTGGACTGACTACATGGATATTGGGAGGTAAATGGCATGGTCAACAGCCAAACGTTTGTCTCTCATGACCTCTAACTCTCCTAAAGTTAAGATTATGACAATGGCAAACTCAACTCACCTCCCAGCACAGCAGAAAGCAGAATATGCGTGCCATATTTCTTTATCAAGTTCTCTGTGATCTGCGCCGAGGTGGGTCTCCTCCCCAGTTGGCGGATGTTCCGGACAAACTCTGGCGCTAACGTTAGATTAGGAAATTCCTTACTCTCCAGCGCCATATTCTTCACTTTCCAGCGACCAAACTCTCTGAGAAGATAAAGATCATTTTACAACGTATTCAAGACTAAATGTATCAAATAAAAAGAAATTACATTTCACTCTCTACATAAAGCTTATTGTTCTTCATATTTGCTTTATCTAACAGATGGCAGCGCCATGCCATCTCCCAGCAGTAGATGCTGATGGAGCCGTGCCTCTAATGGACCATTATTACAGAATTTCTACAGCACTTTATGTGTTTTTAAACCAATTTTCCAACTAATATGAATTTTCATATTAAACTATAAAGATACTAAAGTCCCATATACTCATATCACGAGACATCATCGACGTAGATAATTCAATGGCTCCACCGAGCCGAGCACTCAAGTAAAGTTCTGAGTAAAGTACTAAGGAGTAGAGATGAGCGAACACTGTTCGGATCATCCGTTCCGAACAGCACGCTCCCATAGAAATGAATGGAAGCACCTGGTACATACACTTTGCCGGCGGCCGGTCGCCATGCCAGGTGCTTCCATTCATCTCTATGGGAGCGTGCTGTTCGGAACGGCTGATCCGAACAGTGTTCGCTCATCTCTACTAAGGAGTCAAAAAAATATAAGGCGACACCAAGTACATAATGTTCTTAAGTGATAGATAATGAAATATAACCCCAATGTGCAAAGTCCATCCTTTATATTTCCCATTCATCTTGACGCCATTACCAACGCTCAATGAATTCCCATCGAAAAGCCAAACTGGCCCGATAAGAGGTCACCAAACTTTCCAGAAAACCTACAGTCTATAAAAACGATGCTCCCTCTATTATATTCTTTGCACGTCTCCACTTCTGGTTAGTATGGGACTAATAGAATAGCACAGGGTTTGGGGCTGGATAGATGGACGGCTGCCCGCTGTTCTTTCTAAACTGTTTTTTAGCCACCTACAAAAAGCTGCCGCTTCGGGGAAAATTGATCTCTATGACAACCTATACTTCCTACCTACACAGGCCACCGCTATATAGCTAACTTTTTGACATAATTGTTTCCTGGCCAGAAAAAAAAAAACAATATTACCCACTATGACCTGTGAAATGCAACGCTACAGAGTCTATGTATCGGGTACAGAAGTGTAAATCTACTCAACGTGATGTGGGATGAGCCCTGATTGGTCTATCCTTAGGATATGAGACCTGTGGGGGTCCTACACCTGGCAACCCCAATGAATGGATAATTTCTGCCCTGTGTACGGAACTGGAAAGAGATGTGTGGCGCCATTGCGTCTTAGCAACCTTTGACTTCTTCAGATAAAGGAACTGTCTAAAGATTAAATGAGAGACAAATTTTGGAGAGAAGACAGTTTTATAGATTTACTCATACATAGTGATAACTCTTTTTGTGGCCTTCTTGTTTCACTACTAGAGATGAGTGAGTAGTATTCGAAATACTTGTACTCGATCGAGTACCACTCGCTATTCGAATCGAAAAATTCGATGCAGAACCAGCGTTGATTGGCCGAATGCTATATAGTCGGCCAATCAACGCTGGTTCTTCTCCTACCTTTAGAAGTCTTCTCCTCGCTGCGTCCCTGCGGCGTCTTCTGGCTCTGAATTCACTCTGCTAGGCATCGGGCATGGGCAGAGCCGCCTGCGCATTCCCGCGCTACAAGAAAATGGCCGCTTTGACTGTATGCGGCCATTTTCTTGTAGTGTGGGCATGCGCAGTCGTCTCTGACCAGGCCCAATGCCTAGCAGAGTGAATTCATTGCCGAATGATGCCGCGGGGACGCTGCACGGAGAAGACTTCTCGGAGAATCCAGCCCGACCCTCACTCGTGGACTTGGTAAGTTCAGTTTGATCAAATGTTGCCTACCCCTGAAACGAGCATTTTCCCCCCATAGACTATAATAGGATTCGATTCGAGTAGTCGAATATTGAGGGGCTACTCAAAACGAATATCGAATATCGAGTATTTAACTACTCGCTCATCTCTATTCACTACCATAGCCTTTGGCGACTTCTTTATAGCAAATCCCAAGTCTATTAGCCTCCATATTGTACTATAGAAAACAATTCCAAAGTGGCCAATTTCAATGAAACAAGATGAGAATTACGCAGGGCCGCCGATAGGCCAGTACTACTGCTACTGGCGTCAGGGGCCCGGCCAAATTTAAAAATTGGGGGGGCCCGGGCCCCTGGCGCCGGCAGCAGTCATTGTATGTCCTGCTTGTTTCAACTCAGATCTGCGTCCAGAGGACGCAGATCTGAGTTGAACACATACGCGGCTGAAGCGAGGAGCTGACACAGGTCAGCTCCTCGCTTCGCCGCTGCCCGCCTCTCTCGCTGACACATGCGGCTGAAGCGAGGAGCTGACCTGTGTCAGCTCCTCGCTTCGCCGCTGCGGCCTCTCTCGCTGACACATATGCGGCTGGCTCAGCCGCATATGTGTCAGCGAGAGAGGAGGCAGCGGCGAAGCGAGGAGCTGACACAGGTCAGCTCCTCGCTTCAGCCGCATATGTGTCAGCGTCAGCGAGAGAGGCGGCAGCGAAGCGAGGAGCTGACACAGGTCAGCTCGCTTCAGACGCTGAAGCGAGGAGCTGACCTGTGTCAGCTCCTCATTTCGCCGCTGCCGCCGGCTACCCGGCAGTGTAACTGTGCGCCAGTAAGAGAGAGAGGCGCGCAGAGAGCAGCGGGGGAATGAGGAAAAGGTAAGTGTAATGTGGATTATGTGGAACGTGAAACTGGGGGCAGATGAAGGAGAGGACGGCATGACACTGGGGGCAGAGATGGAGGGACATGAATCTGGGGGCAGAGATGGAGAGGACGGCATGGCACTGGGGGCAGAGATGGGGGGACATGAATCTGGGGGCAGAGATGGAGAGGACGGCATGGCACTGGGGGCAGAGATGGGGGGACATGAATCTGTGGGCAGAAATGGAGGGGACATGGATCTGGGAGCAGAGATGGAGGGGACATGAATCTGGGGGCAGAGATGGGGGGGACATGAATCTGGGGGCAGAGATGGGGGGGACATGAATCTGGGGGCAGAGATGGGGGGACATGAATCTGGGGGCAGAGATGGAGGGGACATGAATCTGGGGGCAGAGATGGGGGGACATGAATCTGTGGGCAGAAATGGAGGGGACATGAATCTGGGGGCAGAGATGGGGGTACATGAATCTGGGGGCAGAGATGGGGGGACATGAATCTGGGGGCAGATGAAGGGTGTATATGAAGCTGGGGGAGAGACGGAGGGGGGGACATATAATTTACGGGGGACTGTAGGAGGATTATACAGTGTGCGGGCACATGAAAATTAATGAGTGGGCGGAGTCAACATAACAGTGGGTGGGGCTAAATTTCCCGCGGCGCACAAAGCGCGCCGCACATTTTATCCCTCTTTTGGTTCTTCAACAATTGGGAGGTATGGGTACAGGGGGCAATGGAAAGATGTTAGAGGGTGGACGGGGGGGATTGTTGGGACATCGGGTGTGCGGCACTGCGGAGAGGGAACTGGGGCAATAATATATAATATATAAGTTTTTAGCTGGAGAATAATAATGATGTAGGCCGCTATGTTACTAGCATAGCAGCCTGTTTGGGGGTGGGACTTTCGCTGTAAAGGAGTGTTCACGTTGTGTTTTTGGCCTCTCTTGCCGGGATACGTTGGTAACCAGTCACAATCAGCTCCCCACTTATCCCTGCATGGTGAACTGCAGGCCCCTCCTTTTTTTTAATGGCCAGTTCTTCGTGCAGGGATAAGGTGACAGCTGATTTTGACTGGTTACCAACGTATCCCGGCAAGGGAGGCCAAAAACGCAATGTGAATAAGCCCTGAGGATTTATTAGGAGGGCTCTTATAGATGGTGTTGGCAGTCTATAGGCGCTGTCACACGTAGCAGATTTTACCTGCAAATAGAATCTGATGAAGCCTTGTAATGCTGCTAAATAAAGGGAAATGTAATACAGAATTGATGTGTCGCAAAATAAGGTCGTTTTAAAATGGCGGGGGGGGGGGCAGACACTTAGGCTGTATGGGGCCCCAAAATTCCTGATGGCGGCCCTGGAATTACGTATGTGCTTGGGGTTTTCTGACTCCCTCCAGATAGATGAAGTCAAGGGAAGGAGGGATCAGACACATGTCTTATATTTCTTGCCCCAGGAAATAACCTCCAGAGATGAAATAAAGCTTGCACATTTATGGGGAGGTCCAGCTGAACAATAATGAAAAGTAGTATGGGTACCGTAAACATTATAGTAGGGGAAACATCAACAGCAAATGTAAAAGGAGTCTACCAACAGCAAAATACCTTGTAAACCACTTACATACTGTTGTAGGGGAGGTTAGTGACATATGGAAATATTGTGCCACAAAAATGGGCAAAAATTCTGGTGTAATCCAGTGGTGTAAAGTTAGACAGTCAAAAAGGACGGTAGATTTCCAAACTGAATTAGACACTTTGGAAAATCTGGCGCACTTTAAGCGTGTGTTTCCATGGAGGAATTTGTTGGATTCCTCCCAAAATCCTCCTCCCATTGTTTTCAATGGGAGGCAGAGATCGAAGCAGGACTCGGAATGAAGTGTCCTGCTTGAACTTGCTGCTGATTCCATGGATGATTCAGCTGCGGGGTCCGTGGCTCGGGACTCCTTCCTTCTTAGGTACATTCATCCGGGCCTAATCATGAGTGGGATGCCACGCTAGAATGCTGATGCACTGCATCGACATCCCGTTGCAGCTAGACCATGGCAAAAATGCGAAAATGCCGGTGGTGGAGGATGAAGAGGAATTAATCTTCATTGTCTGCTGTGTACGTTACCCTAAGGCTGGTCTTACACGGCCGTAATGATTTTACGGTTCGCAAGTTGCTGATCAGCAACACTAGTTGCTGATCGGCAACATAGATACCGCAGACACAGTTCTATGGGTGAGTCCGTGCAGTGCCGTGAATTCATGGCCTTTGCGGATCTGCTCTATAAAGTGCAGACCTCGTTTGCGGCCCGGCACACCACAGATAAAATATCCGGTAGACGGTAGTGTAAGAGGCTGCACTGAATATAATATGTCCGCAAATGGTCCGCAATTGAAAACCCTCAATTGTGGACCATTTGCGGACTTACATTACGGCCGTGTAAGACCAGCCTACGACTCTCTGGTCTAACTTTGCACTGACTAAAAGTTAGTATTAGTTTATCTGCCCTATTGTTTTTAGGTCAAAGTGCTAATCTTGTTGCCAATTAAAGCAACTTTTAATCCATATGCAAATGACCTGTTCTGTAAACTACAGACATCGTTGCATCTATCGGAGCACCCAGTTATTGAGACTCATTGGGACAGCCATAAATGAAAACGGGCACTCTTCCAGGTACGTCCATGCCCCTGGTGCACCACGCTGATCATACAAAGGAAAAGATTATTTATTTTGCAGCGAGATTGACACAAAACGGTTACTATGTCACTAACGTACTCATGGTAGACACCCTTGAAAGGGGTAGCGCGGTCATGACAATAACCAATCCAATCCCTGTTACATACAAGCACAATATTTATTATACCGTCAAGGACATATATATCTACAGCTATAGAATAAGCAGAGTACGTATCAAGGAATTCCTATGAATAAATATTTTCTCTGTATTATATGGAAATATTTCATTCAATAGGACAAACTAAGGAGAATAGAGACAGTTCTAGTGTAAGGCGAGTCCTTAAGTGACTGACAATACGCTAAGATTATGTGAATATAAAAACACTTATAGACAGGTATGTGACCGCCAAACACAATATGCATGTATGTACGGTATGGCCATGTATTCTTCCAGCTATCATTGGAGATAGAGCGGCCCCCGAGGATACAGACTTGTAAGTCTTCGATAAGACATTATTGGCATGAGATCTGGTATAGGGTATATTTTTCAGGGTTGATTTCTAAGTGATCTCGGTTTCAGTCTGAGTTGACGTTACTCTATGTAGCCACATGAAAGAGATACCTCTGATAAAGTGGAGACGGGACAGGCAGAGATAGTCTTAGCCCCTATACACATCACATTAAGTTGGCCAAACCTGATCTGTTAGTTGGCCAGTAGAGTTCAGCCGATCTTGAAATTTCAGGATCGATTTTAATATCCGATTTCTGATCATTTTCCAGCCGATCCGATTCCGATCGCGATTGTGAAACTTCCGATCCAATCTTTCCTGATCCCAATCGCTCAGCCCTATTTATGATATATATATGAATTGGGTTGAGCCGATCTTGAGATAACCTCTGACCTCGATCCCGCCGGAAAAGATCGGGATCGGAATTCCGATCGCGATCGTGAAATTTACTCAATCGCCGATCGGAATCCGATCTTTTCCAATCCCGATCACTCAACCCTATTGGCCAGATATGGCCAACCATTTCAAGCTACATTGACATGGCAGTGGTTAAAAAAAGTACAAGTGTATGCCTCAAGGTAATGTATTTTCATGGATCCATCGATTAAGGGATCTGTGAAGTTCTCTATTTTTTCAGATTGTGCACACGGATCATTAATGGTCATATTAAGGTCTGTTATTACAGCGGCTAGCACACGGCTGATGAATCTTGTAGTGTGAATGAGCCCTTACGCATATGGGCATCTCTTGTTCTGATTCTCTCCAGACAGAGGTCTAGAGAAAGGACTGGACATATGTCGATGCCCGATCCAATTGTTGTCAGAGGAGCTAAGCTACAGGGTGTTTGGCTTACCCCTTCTCCCAATTCAGGGTACTTATATGTGTATTGGAGGGTCTAGGTGTCAGGAGAAATAACAATTTAAAGGGACTTTTCTTGGCTTTTCAGATTGATGGCCTGTTTGGATAGGGCATCAATCATAGATCGGTGAGGGTGCGGCAAACATAACTCCCGCCATTCAGCTCTTTGAAGCTACATGATGCTCCGTGAATGCTTTGAGTGACCCCTTCATTGAAAACCATACATGGTGCCCTACATTGCACAGAGGTTATGCTCGATTTTGAGGCTCAGCCCCATTCATTCGAAGGGCAATTAGGTTATGTGAACAAGAAACACAACATTACATGGACTATGAAGCAAAATCGGCACTCCCAGGGCACTGCTGTGGCTTCATACAACCGATCCATGGCTGTGCCGGGTGTTTGGCCCCTACCAATTTTGACAATCCCTTTAAGGTATATGGGTTCTTCAAAATAAAGCTGAATTCACAATTAGCAACCATATAAAGCCTCATACACAAGACAGTAATATGGCAGAAAAGGCACCTCTATGGGCTCATACTGCACCTTGTTGCCTCCGATTTCACATAGAGGTTTTTTCTATTGGATGCTTGTGAAATCCAAACCAGAAAACTAAGTAATATTCCTGAAGATATTTTTCCCTAGACGTAATACTTCCTGGGTAAAAACCTCTGTAATACAGTGCCATATGGAGACAACATATGGCAGTACTTGGAGTGCCTACTAGTCTGCGGTATGGAACCGTACGGACTCCATGTGCTGCAATACTTCTTCAAGCCATAGGACAATCTGGGCAACATCAGGCAGACTTTGGAGAACAGGGTCTCTCTTGTCAGGGCGGGTACTCCGAATGTCTTATGGGCACGCCGGAGGCGGAGTGTTTCCATTCACGTTTTCATTCACCAGATTCTATCTTCAGTGATGTCTGTCGTATGCACGAAAGCATTATAGTAGAGATTTATGATGGCCATGGCCGTCTAATGTATATGGCTGCTGATGACACCATTACGGTGAAATGATAATAGGAAATCATCGATGACACGGACTGACAAGACAGGGAAAGATTCATTGATAAGATGGACGGGTTATGACATTTCTAGAGACTGAGACGAAGGACAATAGATCACAAAGACATGGACAAGATTGATCACCTGATATGAAAAGCTACCTTATATTGATAGACATCCAGAAGATTGATTCATACGTGGTATACTGGAGATGCATTGATCGGCACAGCAGATGTAGCAGAGCTGAGATGGCACAATACATTGCAATATCCAAAGTGCAAGTCACCCTACTGTATTATCTTATAGTTATCTCGGTGCAGCCTAAAGGGTTAAATGACAACTTCGGCTCTGCTTCGTTTTGTGTATCCTTGTCACACGGAGGAAGAACATGTCACCGGTGGATTCCTTTCCTTATATACTGTACAGTATTGGATTATTATGTCCATGTCAGTCTGCAGACACAGATACAGCTAAATCAGCTCTCCAGTCTCAGGCGCCCAAGAGGAGGACGTTACATTATATCCGGATCCTTGGAATTGTGACATGGATGTCAGGGTTAACTTCAGCGTTTGCTCACTACTATATTATAGTCTTAGCACTCTTCTTGATCCCAAGTCACAACCTGTTTTACTGCCCACAGCTGCATTTAGGATTCTGTAGGCTTCAGAGCTGAAATCTTTCCAAATGAGTTGCTTGGTGGTTGGCGCTGGTTGTATTCTGGAAAGGAGAATTTTTACAAGTCCTGTACAGTGATGGGAGGATGATAAAACTAAGTATCCCGCTGCAGTATAGGAGCTCAGGCAGCGTTAAGATTACAGCTCTGGGGTATATAATATAACTCATAATGAAGACAAGCCAGGGGAAAATAGAACATTTCCTCCAGGGGGGGTTGTCTGGTCAACCCTCCACCTTCCACCAAATAACCCTCCTCCGGCTACTGATACCCCCCTTCCCCAAGTTCCCATGTCTCCCACTGCATCGGACTTTAATTATGATCAACATTCATGAAAGTCCCAGAACGATGGCGATGACACTTGTAGGTTATCAGGAAGGGATAGATGATCTGCACGTGTTCCTGCCACTACCTGATGTCCTGCAAGCACTGGCACCCCACCACTCTCCTGCTGCAACACAGCTTGGTTGGAGATCTGTGACCAGTTGGGGGCTACAAGGGGGTGGTTTTAACCATGTAACACCCCAACACACACACACATGCATCTGATATAAACAACGCAAGGCTATATCAAATGAATAAATATATAAGGGTCCATTGGCACAGAGTACATCTAAAAATTGCTGTCGAAAACTCCTGTTAGACTCTTGCAAGATCTTTGTCCGATACCTGACGAATCCCTTTATAGCCAATAGGGTCCCCCGGGATACGTTGTTGTCCGTCATTAGACGGATCCGTTTCGCAAGACGTAATCGATATGACATAGATTTACCTCTGCAAATCTGAGCCTTAAAGTGACTGTCCAAGGATAAGATCCAAAACGGTATGTCGCTTAGTACCTATAGCGCATGACTACCTGCTATTTTTCTTTCTAAGATCTTTCTGCTTTGCTGCTTTAAAGCTCAGTTTAGTTTGTGCTGTGATCTGTGACTACAGCTTAGCTGCATTGTCTACAGGGGATCTGTAGTAGTCTGAGACACACCTCCTATCTTGTCATTGGTTCAGTCTGTTGCTTTGCCCCTCCCCTTTCAGCTCTCTCACCTCTGATTGGCTCTTGTGTATAATCACAAGTCTATCACAGGCTTTCACAAGTCATATGTATTACAGAAACCTGCAGAATGGTTAACTAAAGATATAAACCCGCCAACTAGATCAAACCAATGGGCCAGTAAGGAGGGTGGAGGGCCACTGTAAGATTTGTTCGGTGACATTGTGCCGCATGTATACTCAGCGCTGCTACATCTGCAGGCAGATACGACTGCTCAGACATCACATAGAGGATGATATGGAGCTGTAAACGCACTCCGAGGCAGCTAAGATGATCCAAGGAGCATGCTCAGTGCGGTGACATTTTGTACCGTACTAAAAAGCGAGCAAGTAAGCGGCAAAGACACTGTAATAAAAATGCAGCTGTTTTTTTAGCTATTTTGATAAAAGTTTAAAGCCTAAAGGCATCGAATCGCTGCCGCTAATGTCACCATGGAAACCTTTAATATGATAGGGAATGAAAATAGCCAAGAAAAAAAAAAAAAAGGAACATATTTTTTTTTTCCCCCGTGTCGCTCTCGCCGGCAGAGTTCTGAAATGAGAAAAAAAAAAGGGGAAAAAGAAAATAAAAAAATAAAAAAATAAAAGTCGCCTTCCATTTAGTAGCGTCCATATTTATTCAGGACGCCGAAAACACATAAAAGAAAGTGGAGGGAAAAGCGGCTATCGGGAAATATTTATTTTCTTAATACGAATAATGAGAGAAGTGGAGTGAATAATGTATGGCGGCGGAGTAAGATGTACTTCTGTAATATCGCTCACTTTCATGTCCGTTCCTTCGCTTCCCCCCCCCCATCTTACTTCTTTCCTTTAATCTCGTATCCTCTCTGCCGTCGCCACATAGACATCCTCCTGACTGGTGTGTGTGGAAGTAAGTAGGGATCCCCCCGGGGGCGCCCCTTCCTGTCCCTCCTCCGTCACTCTGCCTCCTCTAGAGAGGTATAATGGCCCCCTTGGCACAAAGGTGGAAAGAATACAAGGCAGCCATTCCCGCCTCCCATCTCTCCATGGCACCGAGATGCTATGGCAACAGGTGTGGTAGGATTGATCGTACCAGATGCTCGTCGTGCCCACTGCTCAGCTGGCACCATATTAGTTTTAGTGGATGCTCCAATAAGACGGTACCTGCCATAAAGCTTATGGAGCAGAAAAACAGCACATTGTCTGCCTTTTTATTGCTGGAATTAGAATGGATCTCGGGCACGTAGGCCGCACCGCTATCTGGATGCCAGCTTGAAGGCCATGGACGCTTCCAAGGCTTCTAGTTCTGCATGCTTTGACTTTTGGCTGCCGCAAACCTGTGTGCAGTGTTGTGTGACTTAAACATCCGTATGCGGGTGGCGGCGACCTCCCCCATCCCCCGTCAGGATGGCACTTGAGTTACCCATGAATGCCCCTCGGTAATGCGTTTGCCCAGTCTGTACGGTGCGATGGCAGTGTTAGCTGCGACTACTGGCATGTGACAATTCAGTGATGGATAAGAATGGTGTTTGCGGCTCCTTGTGTGCACTGATCTATGGTAATGTGCTCACAGTGCACTGGTCTGGGACTGTGCGCTCCCTTTGTGCAGCAATCTGATTATCCGCTCCCTGTGTGCACTGCGCTCTGCATGCACTCATTTACAGCTGGAGCCTCGCTGTGGGCAGCATTACTTTGTGACTATTAGTTTGCTGTGAATATTCAGGCTGGAAGATTTGTTTGTGCGCAGCCCTGTGATTATACAAGCCTTTATGTAGCAGAGTGTCAGGGCCACTTGTTCGGAGAATGATGGGTGGCTGGATGCACTCTATATAATCACCACTACTAGCGACCGTGCAGGACTGTGAACGGATGGCATATTATTTCTATATATCAGACAGATGTAGCTGGGCTCAGCTTATCCGATGTAGCAGAGCTGAGTTTGTCATTTGGCGTAACGCGTAGTAACTTGTAACTTAATGGAGTGCTATGCTATAGGTGCTTTATATAATCCTCAGTGGGGGATGTTTCGTATGCCAGGCTTAGTAAAGGTCCTAATTGGGATGAGATGTGGTGGAATTATCAAGGCGTCCCACATGCTTAAAGAGGACCATTCATGTTACCGGTATCTCTTCACTGTCAGAAGAGCGTTCCTGGGCTGTGAGGAACGCCCTCCCCCTCCCGATGCTTCTCCTGCATAGACTTGTACTAGGGGGGCATTGCTCACAGCCCAACTATACTGTCAGGGACGCCCTTCTGACAGTAGACAGAGATCGGTAACGGCACCAATATCTCCAGCCCTGGGCATATAACAGGAAAGCTGACAATGGACTGAATACAGCGCACAGTCGGCTTTCTATTGGTATATAAGAGAATATTCACACGGAGTAATGTGGCGCTGATTCTGGCATGATAACTCGCGTTGAAATCAATGGGAGGCTTTTTAACCCATTGATTTCAATGTGTTACACACGTTAAACGGAACCCATTGAAGTCAATGGGATTCTGTTTTGCAGCGCTGATTCTTACGAGAGTTATCGTGCCAGAATCAGCGCCGCATTACTCCATTTGAATGCCCCCTAAGGCCGGGTTCACACGATGTATTTTGGCACGTAATGTGGCACGTAGACGCCGCGGGAGCTTTTGCAGGCTGTATATGCTCCCATTGTTTTCAATGGGAGCCGGTACCGTATACGCAGCGCTATTTTGCGGGCATGATTTTGCGGCGGCCGCAAAATAGCACCGCCGGCTCCCAAAACCCGGCGTAAAACTGCATGTGCCCAAGGACATGGAAGGTCCTCTGTAATAAATCAAGCGCACGCCCATGCACCAGACTTGGAAATGAACATCATAGATCTCCTATATAAGGCAAGCCCGCCCGTGTTCGCAGAAAACGGTGAGCAAAGTGCACAATGGGGGATATGGCACAAGAAAGAGCCATGCACCAAAGAAGCACCATATGAATACCTAGCAACACCAGAAAACTGATATAGATGGGTTTATAATTTCCCCCAGTGTCTGCCAGTGAACATGCGTTAAGTTATTGCATATTATGGCATCTAGATAGGTATAGCAGAGTTTTTCATTTTGTACAACTCTACTTTTATTAAAGCCAGACATACACATTAGATTGACGATGGCCGCCATACCGGATGAGGATTGATGATGATGAGATTGTTTGTACAGTCAACATTCACAAATAAATTGCCCAATTGTCCAAAATTAGATAATGTAAAATTTCTAATGCATGAATCACATCAATGCAAGCCTATGGGTCTGTGAAGAGAGACAAATGGCATCCGAGTGACATCTATTTTTTCCCAGACTAGAAACGTAGAAAGTATAGGAAGGGGAAAAAAAAACGGATCAGCCACGGACAGCAGACCACTCACCAATGAACAAGATGGATCCCCGTCCACGATTATCATCATTATGACATCACGCATCCGCTAAATGCAGACGTGGAAGTACAACATAGGTCTACATAGGTTGGCTACTTATGGGGTAAAAGTGTCGATAATGCCAAGCACTGGTATAATTGGCCAATAGCTGGCTGAAAACTTCCAGAATGGCTGAGCTGTGTTTGATGCGAGCCTTCGTCCGGTGTATGACTGGCTACCTATGCCTTGCTATAGGCAACCTATAGCAATTGTGCATAATATTAAGTTACTAGTATATAATATCTCAGCAGTATTTTCAGGGACAAGTCTCACACATATAGCAGGGCTGAGTTTGTCACATGTACAAAGGCTTGGTTTGCAAAATGTAGAAGTACCAAGTTTATCGGATATAGTAAAGCTTAGCTTGGCGACATTGTACATTGTAGTGTATTTCCATTGTTGATCCATGTCCAATCCTTCTGCTATCCATGTATCATCACAATACGTGACATATTCAGCTCTGCTGTGTCGGTATAAACAGGTAACATTATCGCACTGAATGTGTAATGGTAAGTTTCACCTCTTGTTTTTGTCACCTTTGTGTTGCACAGATCCGGGCGTATCAATTCCACGTGAGCGCAGATCTGCAAGAATCATTCATCTGTGAACGCCGCACGCTAATCTACACCTATGTATATACTTACATATCATGCCAACCAGTCTATGAAGCATTGCATGGAGAAAATCTCAGATTTCCATACATTTTAAAATATTTTTTTTATATCTTTAATCATTCCTTAAGTTTCAGGTAATGCCATAAGACAGTTTAGTTGCCCCCACAGACCTTAGCTTCCATGTATACAATGATGGGGGGGGGGGTGCACTCCCCCAATACACAGGTGATCTCTGGTGATTGCTGGCACTGCTATAGGGTTCTTTCTCTTATGCAGGCTATTACTTTCCTAATGTGTGATGATCTATACACCCCTGTGCAAACACTGCACTGCTAACTCTGATCTAGGACTTTCTACTGTACACTGAACTGACGTGTGAACCTGACCAAAATGATTACACACATGAATACAACCCCTCTACCCAGTTATATGGTCCAAAAAGTCACCCTAAGTTATCTGACCTCTCTATGGCCACTGATCTCTGAATCTGCTCCTTTGGGGTACATAGATGATGTATTGCTCCCCCAGTATGCTCTTATCTGTGACTATCACTTCCCTGTGTGCACTGACATTTGTGCAGCTAGTTCCTGATATTTCCTCTACTGATCTGTCACTATCCCCTCCTTGGTGTAAGGTCTGTGACTATCACCTACAGTATCCGCAGTGTATTCAGTAAGACGTACTGCGCTTATTATAACCTTCTTGTTTGCATTGATCTGTGATCGCCATCTGTACACTAATCTGGGCAAATTAGCAGCCAGCAATGGTGGAGATTGGTATCTATTCTCACCTGCTTGCACTGATCAGTAAGTCACCTCCTTATATTCTCTGATCTGTAACTATAACCTCCTTAAGTCCTTATGTGATTGATATGTGACAGGTAGAAACAGACTGCAGCCATGATGTAAAATCATCCAGCACCTGTGGAGTTAAAGCTCTAACAAAAGAGACACAGGAAGTGGTCACTGACACAGCAGGGTGTGCTGGGAGGGAGACAGTGATCCAGGGGAGTAATAGGGAAAGGGAAGAGATGCCATGTTGGTCCTGAAGCAAAGCTAGAAACCTGGGACTGTAGAACAGAACAGTGAGAACAGAAGGGAGTTTAGCTGAGCAGCTGAAGGCCAGAACTGATTGAGACATCCATCTTTTCCCAGTGATAAGTACAACTGCCAGTATACAGTGATATCTGTTATGAAAGACTCATGTACTGTATGTGATAGCTGTGGAGACTGTGTGAAGAGAAGAAGTAAAACCTTAACAACAACTGCTGTCTGGGATTGTCCCTTCGTCTAAGCTCTCTAATATCCAAGAACTCATATACACTATGTCCTACCTCGCCCCGCTGTGAGACGGACATACGACATTGGTGGCCCGTACGGGGATATTTAGAGACAAGATCAGACTGCCAGCGGTGGGATTCTGGGTAAAGACTGCCACAACAATTAAAGACACAGTATCAAACAGACAGCTATGGATGTTGAGACACGGCTTAACAGCATCAGTAAGTTGTTCCTTCAATTGACTTATGAGGAACTGGGTGCTGTAGCTGCACATGTGAAGGTGTCAGAAGAACAGGTCTCTAAGACATGCAACCACAGACAGCTCTTAACAGCCATCAACAAGCAGATGGATGAGCTAGGGGATAGTGAGGAGGAGGATGTCTTGTGCACATTCCTTAATGATTTAATGAAGTTCATCACCAGCTTGAGACCGGGGTATAAAGAGGCAGTGCAGGACACTGAGAGGGAGAAATCCCTCCCACAGACTGAGCTGCAGGAATTAAAAGAGCAATTGGTAGCATTGAAGAGAGCCGTGCAAGAATCAACCAAAACCCCTGAACGAGCAGCAGAACCCAGTAGAACTTGTAGCCCACCCAGGTTAGGGAAGTCAAGACAACAGACCTCTCTAGCATCACAAATCACCATCAGGAAAGATTTCAAGATCCTGGGACAGATTGGAGAACGTGAACAAAAAGAGAAACTGTCTTACACAAACCTGATGCATCAGATAGAGGCAGGATTGCAGAAAGGCTATCTGCCGGAAGAAATTATCGAGGCAGTGGTAAAAGCTATCAGCCCAGGACTGAATTTGCGGAACATGCTAGAAATGAAAAGTCACTTGACCTTACCACAACTAAAGATGATCTTAAAGGGGCACTACAAAGAAGAAAACACCTCAGAGCTGTTCCATAGACTCATCAACATCTCTCAGGATACCAAGGAATCTCCTCAAAGCTTCTTGTTCAGAGCCATAGAACTCAAAGACAAGCTGTTGTTTGCATCCAGCGAAGTAGATGCAGAGGAAAGGTTTGATGCAGGACTAGTACAGAAGAAGTTTTTGAGATCTTTAGGAACCGGGTTAATAAGTAAGGACATAAAGTTGCAAATGAAGCAGTACCTGGAAGATCCTAACATTCCAGATGAAACCCTAATTGAGAAGATGAATGAGGCAGCTAGTTTGGGGTCTGAGAGTGAACAAAAATTAAAGAAGGGCTCTATAACTAAAATGACCAAGCTGGGCCAGCTGAAAATGAATATGTCTAGCGATCAGCCGGAAGGTAGGCGAGAAGATTCTCCTACACTTGCTGTGCACACCAAATCATCTTTGACAGAGACAACAGCCGACACTAATTGGGAGAAAGCATTTGGGGAACTGCGAGCTGATCGCCTTCAACAGTTACAGCAAGGCGGACAGGGGCATCAACCACTCGGCGATCAGTGTGATAGTCTGATCAGGCATCCCCAGAACCAAGGACAGTTCTCAGGTAGTGAAGACAGACTCATTAGCCTAATTGGTGAGAAGTGCTTGATTCAATGTAAGCTAAATGGACTCCTAGTGAAAGCTTTGTGGGACACAGGAGCTCAAGCCAGCATTATAAATGAAGATTGGAGAAGGAGTCATTTGCCGCAAACTTGTCTTCATCCAGTTGCAGAACTCATGGGTCCGGTAGAACTCTGTGGTCTAGCCGTGAACCAAACTGAAATTCCTTTTCTAGGTTGGGTGGAAGTGATGTTTCAGCTGAAAGCTAAGAGGAACAACACTATTGAGTTACTCGTACCCTTTCTAGTCACAAGTGATCCAAAGGTGCCTGAAGAACCGATCCTTGGGTACAATGTGATCATTGAGGTCATTCAACGAACTAATTCCTTCTCACCGTTAATCGATGCCATAGCCACCTCGTTTACCATATCTAGCAGGCAAGCGGAGAAGGTGGTCAGCAGGATAAAGGAAGCACAGAACACAGTGAGGGTGAAGGAAGTCAAGCTCGGCTCGCGTCCAACCATCATTCCTGCGAATAGAACGGTGAGAGTGAAGTGTGGTGTACGAATGGAACCAGGAAGAAAACCACAAGAGAGACTGTTCGTACCGAAAGACTCTTCAGATCTTCCTGAGGGCATTATCCAAGGCGAGACCATATTGACTATACCTACTGGTGGTTTTGCTCGGGTGGCTGTGTTAGTGAGAAATACGACAAAGCGTGAAGTGAGGCTGAACCCTAAGACTGTGTTAGGCCATCTAGAAACCATTAAGACTGTGTATCCTGCCAATGTGAGACCAGTGCAGTTCTCTTCCATGAATTTGGTGATACAACCCAGTAACAATGGTGGTCCAGTCGAAAGACCTGTACAAACTACACCAGAACTGTGGGATCCCCCAGTACCTCTGGAACAGCTGAGTGCTGAAGAACTGCCGGTAGTGAAACAGATGCTGAGGGAAGAATGCCATGCATTCTCTAAAGATGACTCTGACATAGGCTGTATACCCTCATTGAACCTGAAGATCAAATTGAGAGACACTACCCCAGTAACTAAAAGTTATATGTCTGTACCTAAACCATTACACCAAGAAGTGAAAGAATACCTGCAGGATCTAATCAACAGGGGATGGATCCAAAAGTCTAAATCATCCTATTCCTCCCTGATCGTATGTGTCAGGAAGAAAGATGGTACATTGAGACTCTGTTGTGACTACAGGGAACTGAATAGGAAGTCAATCCCTGACCGGCACCCAATCCCTAAAATCCAAGACATGCTGGATAACTTGTCAGGAAGTACCTGGTTCTCTGTTCTTGACCAAGGGAAGGCCTATCACCAAGGTTTTGTGGAAGAATCCAGCCGACATTTAACAGCCTTCATCACACCATGGGGACTGTACGAGTGGATCCGTATACCGTTTGGACTTAGTTCTGCTCCTGCAGAATTCCAGAGAAGTATGGAAACATGTTTAGAAGGATTAAGAGATGACATTTGCCAGCCTTACTTAGACGATACGGTGGTACACAGCAAGACCTTTGCTGAACATGTCGAACATGTGAGATCAGTACTCCAACGTTACCAGCAACATGGAGTAAAGTTGACACCAAAGAAGTGTGAACTGTTCAAGAGACAGGTTCGATTTCTGGGAAAAATCGTGTCTGGAGATGGTTATACCATGGACCCAGCAGAGATCGCTCCAGTAATGTCATTTAAAGACAAGCCTCCATCTACAGTGGGGGAGTTGAGGAAGATCTTGGGATTCCTCTCCTACTACAGAACATATATCAAGAACTTTTCCCAGATTGCAGCTCCACTATATACCCTCTTGGGCATGCCAATTAGCTCACCCACATCAGTAAATAGGAAAAAGACCAGAGGCGGGTCACAGCCGAAGGAAAGAAACACTGTTTCTGCGCAGCAACCAATCAATTGGACTGCAGGACACCAGGAAGTACTAGAAGAACTAGTGAATTATCTTGTGAAACCGCCCATCATGGGATATCCAGATTTTAACCACCCTTTCGTCCTTCACTGTGATGCTTCTCAGGTGGGGCTTGGAGCTGCCCTGTATCAACGACAGAATGGCAAGCTAAGAGTCATCGGCTATGGTTCCAGAACACTGACAGCCGCTGAGAAAAACTACCATCTACATTCTGGGAAACTCGAGTTCCTTGCAATGAAGTGGGCTATCTGCGAACGATTTAGGGATTATCTGTATTACAGTCAAGAGTTTGAGGTCTACACTGATAATAATCCTTTGACCTATGTCCTCACGACAGCAAAACTGAACGCGACTGGTCAGAGGTGGGTAGCAGAACTGGCTGACTTCAACTTCAGTATTAAGTACAGGCCAGGAAGATGCAATGCTGACACAGATGGATTGTCTAGGATGCCGTTAGAGCCTGAAGAATTTATGCAAGCTTGCTCAGAGGAAATCTGCCTGGGAACCATTATGAGCACCACTCAGGCGATAGAAATTCAGAAGCAGGAATATACACCACTGTGGTGTCCATTGACAGTAGCAAGTGCTACGGAAGTGAGGGAACAAGATTACACCTCCATGTCCCTCCAACAACTGTCAAAAGAATCTATCAGGAAAGCGCAACAAGAAGATGAAACAATTGGAAGGGTCCTCCAGTATATGGACCAGAACAGGGTTCCAGGAAGACGAGAGAGGGAGTCGGAATCACCAGAAGTAACTAATTTACTGAGAGAATGGTCAAAGCTATACTTCAGCTCAGACGGTATCTTATACTGTCAGAGAGGACCGAATCAACAGTTAGTGTTACCCAGAGTATACCACAGATTGGCTTTCAAAGAACTCCATGAAGAGATGGGACACCTGGGGGTAGAAAGAACAGTGAACCTAATTCGTGAACGGTTCTTCTGGCCCTATATGCAAAGAGATATCGAAAGTTTTGTGACCAGAAAATGTGGGTGTTTGAAAGACAAACATCCTAACAAAGCGACCAGAGCGCCCATGGGCCACATCCAAACTACTTACCCGTTTGAAATGGTTTCAATAGACTTCCTACACCTGGAGCAGTACAAGGGTGGATATGAATACATCCTAGTGGTAATGGACCATTTTACTCGATTTGCTCAAGCGTATGCCACTACTAATAAATCAGGCAGGACAGCAGCAGAAAAGATCTTCAATGATTTTGCTCTGAAGTTTGGATTTCCTACCAAACTACATCATGACCAAGGAAGAGAGTTTGAGAACCAACTCTTTGCCAAGTTAGGGAAATACTGTAGAATCCAAAGATCGCACACTACGCCCTATCACCCAGAAGGAAACGGACAAGTAAAACGCTTCAATAGGACATTACTGTCAATGTTGAGGACTCTGACAACTGCTGAGAAAAGAGATTGGAAGAATTCCTTAACAAAAATGGTACATACCTATAACTGCACCAAGAGTGAAGCAACAGGTTACTCGCCATTCTTCCTTTTGTTTGGTCGATCCCCAAGGCTACCCATTGATATTATGTTTGATACCCCAGTTTCAGAAACATACAAGACGTATCCTGAGTATGTCCGAGTATGGAGGGAACGTATGAATGAAGCATACAACATAGCATCAAAAGTGACTGCGGAAGAGCAGAAAAAGAGCAAAGAATACTATGACAGAAGATGTCATGGAGCAGAATTGACACCGGGAAGTCGTGTGTTAGTCAGAAACCTACGAGAGAAAGGGGGTCCAGGAAAACTTCGATCATATTGGGAAGATAAGGTTTATGTGGTTGTGAGAAGAAAATCTGATGACAGCCCTGTTTATGAAGTAAGACCAGAAATAGGAGGTGATAAAACAAGAATATTGCACCGAAATATACTCCTACCATGTGATTACCTGCCACCACAGCAAGCCATTCAGGAAGTTGATAAACGTCGATCAAAACCTCTCAGACAACGACCTAGGAAGGAAGTTATTGATGGAAGTGATGACAGTGAGAGTTCAGATGAGGAAAACCAAACCCTTGTATTCCGTATACCGAACAGACGCGGAACCAACATTCCTCAACAAAGTGAGTTATGTCCTAAGGCTCCTGAGTTTGTACCTCAAAATGCACCCAATAACTGTATGGTCTCAGATGATCCGTCACCAGTTACTGAAGAAATGGTTGAAGAGGTAAGAGCAGAGGAACCCCTAGAGGATGCAGAAATAGGTTGTCCAATGGAAGAGCGAGGACCTACAGATGCAGTTCCGAACACATCAGAGAATGAACTAACAAGCGACATGGAAGCAGAGACCATTGGAGCTGCTAGGACTGAATCATCAAGAGAACTACCCAGCAGGAAAGTATCAAGTAGAGAAGTAAGAAAACCGGTGATCCTGACGTATGACACTCTAGGAGAACCAAGAGAAGTACCAAGAACTGTCCAGGTCAGACAGGTGTGGACACCTAAGGGTCAGGTAAACCAACCAGAGTGGTATCTACCCACAATCTACTTTACTGAGGACTTTAACTGTGATGAATAGACTAGTTTGGTTATCTTGAATAGAATCAACCTACTTTCAGGATAGTTGTTCAGAGCTGGTTGAAGACGGAGGAAGAGCTCCAGCTGAAGAATGAAAAGAAGGTTATTGTTAATGTTATGTTTAGTCAGGTTATGGTTATCGTTGATGTGTTAATGTTAAGGGAAGTACTATGGACACTGTCTCACACCTCTTCACTAAGGACAGTAGAAGGGACAATGGAGACATCCACCAGTTAGATACTGGGATCCTGGATGTGGGAGACGTCCTACAATCAGGAAAAAGGGGTGTTGACCTTTGAGTAAGGACAGTTCCAATTGGGTCCAAATTAACCATACGTAGGCCATATTTTTGGGCCAATGTCAGGGACGACATGAAATTAGCGGGGGAGAGTGTGACAGGTAGAAACAGACTGCAGCCATGATGTAAAATCATCCAGCACCTGTGGAGTTAAAGCTCTAACAAAAGAGACACAGGAAGTGGTCACTGACACAGCAGGGTGTACTGGGAGAGAGACAGTGATCTAGGGGAGTAATAGGGAAAGGGAAGAGATGCCATGTTGGTCCTGAAACAAAGCTAGAAACCTGGGACTGTAGAACAGAACAGTGAGAACAGAAGGGAGTTTAGCTGAGCAGCTGAAGGCCAGAACTGATTGAGACATCCATCTTTTCCCAGTGATAAGTACAACTGCCAGTATACAGTGATATCTGTTATGAAAGACTCATGTACTGTATGTGATAGCTGTGGAGACTGTGTGAAGAGAAGAGAAGTAAAACCTTAACAACAACTGCTGTCTGGGATTGTCCCTTCGTCTAAGCTCTCTAATATCCAAGAACTCATATACACTATGTCCTACCTCGCCCCGCTGTGAGACGGACATGCGACAGATACCTACCACCTTCATGTGTGCACTGATATGTGACTATCACCTTCTTATGTTCACAGAACTCTGGCTATGACCTCCTTATATTCACTGATCTGTGACCATCACCCCCTTATGATCTCTAATCTGTGACTATCAACTCCTTTTGTTCACTGATCTATTATTACTTCCTAATGATCACTAATCTGTGACTATTATCTCCTTTAGTTCACTGATATGTGACCATTGCCCCCTTATGTTCACTGATTTGTGACTATCACCTCCTTATTATCTGTAATTTACGACTATCTCACTAATGATGTGCACCAATCTCTGATTATTACGTCCCCATGTGCACTGATCCATGACTATCACCAATTTATGTGCACTGATCTGTGACTATCTCCTCCTTATGTGCACCAATCTCTGATTATCACATCCCTATGTGCTCCAATCTCGGATTATGATGTTCCTAAATGCACTGATCTGTGACTATCACCTACTTATGTGCTCTGATCTGTGACTATAACCCGCTTATGCTCACTAATCTGTGACTATCACACTAATGATGTGCACCAATCTCTGGTTATCACTCCCCTATGTGCACTAATCTGTGACTATCACCTCCTTATGTGCACCAATTTCTGGTTATCACATCCCTATGTGCTCTAATCTCGGATTATCATGTTCCTAAATGCACTAATCTGTGACTATACCCCCTTATGCTCACTAATCTGTGACTATCACACTAATGATGTGCAGCAATCTCTGGTTATCACACCCCTATGTGCTCTGATCTGTGACTATCACCTCCTTGTGTGCTCTGATCTGTGACTATAACCTCCTTATGTTCACTAATATATGACTATCACCTCTTTATGTGCTCCAATCTCTGGTTATCACGCCCCTATGTGCACTGATCTGTGACTATCACCTCCTTGTGTGCTCTGATCTGTGACTATCAGCTCCTTGTGTGCTCTGATCTGTGACTATAACCTCCTTATGTTCACTAATATATGACTATCACCTCTTTATGTGCTCCAATCTCTGGTTATCACGCCCCTATGTGCACTGATCTGTGACTATCACCTCCTTGTGTGCTCTGATCTGTGACTATCAGCTCCTTGTGTGCTCTGATCTGTGACTATAACCTCCTTATGTTCACTAATATATGACTATCACCTCTTTATGTGCTCCAATCTCTGGTTATCACGCCCCTATGTGCTCTGATCTGTGACTATCAGCTCCTTATGATCGCTGATCTGTGACTATCACCTGAGTGCATTGCTCTATGACTATCACTGTGATCCTTGCACTGATCTGGTGACATCAGCAAGCTATGTGCAGTGATCTGTGATTCTCAGCTCCTTATATACATTAACATTTGATCCCCATCCTACATGTGCACTGAGCTGTCATAGTGTCTGTACCGCTCTGTTAATTGCAGTTCCTGTCCTTGCCATTGCCAGTTCTCTCATTTCAGTCCTTCATTGTATACTGCGCCTGGGCCCTATCCCCCTTCTCTGCAGCTGCAAATCTTCCATGCGTACAGTTCTGTAAATACTCTGTTCTTGCACACACAGCTCCACTTTCATGCTATCTGTGCTCCGCTGCTTATCAGAATTCAATGCATGATTCCCTATTCCTGAACCTAGAAGATTTCCGACAGGTTGATCCCTGTGAGTGCTGCTCAGTGATTTCGGACTTCCACTCTTCCTTATGCAGTAACACTACTGACACCTCTCTATGCTGCGACAAGCTCGTCTGGGAACCCCTTTTTTCCCCCTGACCCCCTCGTGTTACTTGCACATTGTTAAGAATCTTCCCTTTATTGGTATATACTTCTCGGGAAGAAAAATTTACGTAACATGTCACACTTGTGTCTATAGGGAGGATAATTTAAGCAGCAATAAGTTCAATGTTGACAAAGGCCCTAAAGAAAAATGACCCTATATTAAAATCTGAATTAATCCCCCTCCTCTTTCAGTATCTAGTGCCTGAGTGCAAGGCAGTCCCCTGTAGTCTGGCAGGATTAATATTGAATCACCTCTGCTTGCTTTATTAATGCATGTATAAGGGAATATCTAATAAGGCGATGTCCCAGAGCTGCATTCACAATTCTGCAGCCTCCCAGCATTCCTTGGTGGCTTAATGTCTGCATACAGCTTGTCCTACTGATATGCATTATGGAAAATATCATCTTTGCACGGGCTACTCTTCAGCAATCTGATGTTCTTAATGCTTCCCATTGCATTATACACTGTTACCCCTCTGCATTGGTATTCCATCCGGGGGAGTCCGCATGAGCACCCCCCGAACGGAATTACAAATGCAATTTCAAGCACTGTTCAAAAGCACACGGACCCCATAGACTATAATGGGGTCCGTGTGCTTGCCGCGCGCTGCCAGCATGAATCATACAGACAGGAAAGTAGATTGTGAACTACTCTCCTGTCTGCATGATCCCTGCGGAAATCTGGCGGCAAGCACATGGACCCCATTATAGTCTTTGGGGTCTGTGTGCTTTCACTGGCACTACGCTTGCAGTTGCGTTCGGTATTCCATTCGAGGGGGTCCTCATGCGGACTCCCCCGGAGGGAATACAAATGCAGATATGAACGAGGCCTTAGGGGTGTTTCTGACAACAAGATTGTTGACTGTTCCCAATGACAACCAGCAGGATGTGGAGGCAACTTTAAGCTATAATATGGCTTGTATCTTATTTGAGAAGGTGACAGGTAAAGTTCTGGAAGGTCGCTATATCTCCCCCAGATTCCTCATTTATGTATGGTGATTGAGGTCACAACACAGGTCTGTAACAAAACCTCAGCTGTGAGATGGCTTTTCAATTAAGCATTTCTTAGGGGGCATTCACACGCAGTAATGCGGAGCTGATTCTGGCACAATAACTCGCAGCAGAATCAGCGCTGTAAAACTGAATTCCACTGACTTTAATGGGTTCCGTTTTACACGTGTAACACATTGAAATCAATGGGAGGCTTTCTAACCCATTTCAATGTGTTACGCACGTTAAACGGAACTCATTGAAGTCAATGGGATTCTGTTTTGTAACGCCGATTCTTACACAAGTTATCATGCCAGAATCAGCGCCGCGTTACTCCATGTGAATGCCCCCTTATCCTACAGCATGAAGGACCCTTCTAGCGCTAGTGAGAGCTGGGCCTCATTAAAGGCCTATAAAAGGTTGTCCTGGACAGTTTCTGGGGGTGAGAGCGGAGGAGCCAGGTTCTGTCCTAACACCCTGACAATTGCTCAGAGACCCATGTGAACTGTTGCCTTTGTTTTTGCTTTTTTTGTTGACCGTGTGGCTGAAGCAAGCCACAGGTACAGTTAGGGTTTCTTTGTTTAGTTAGTAGCTCAGACGAGCAGGATTTATGTTATTGTTTTTTGCCTGAAGTTAAGGCTTGTTTATTTTTTATAAACACACAGTTTGAACCTGATTTTTGTGTCTGTCTTTAATTGTGTGCCTGACAGAGATTGTATGGGGAATGTCTGGACAGACCTCATAGGTACTACTCACAGCATAGTGGCCAAGCATCCTCTACCCTCCATTCGCCATGTTTGGACTGCTCCATTCCTCCAATTATATCCATCGGCTGACAAAGGTCTATGTCCCGAAACATTTCACTCAATGCTGCACCAACCTCAAGGGCACCTCAACCATCATCAAGCAGAAAACATACTACAGTGAGTGCCCTGGGGATAACTACTATCACCAGCCCTAACTGTTGCACTAACCTCGGTGAGATACCAAGGGCTTAGCGTAGCTGACTACAACCAACTATATTCCTTGCATATCTCTGCATTAGGACTCCCATCAGTCCTAGGAGTCCTAGCACCACTGTGCATAGGGAGGACATCTGCTGATGACATAGTCAGGGAGCAATCACTCTACACTTAAGCCCGGTTCACATCTGCATTCTGTATTCTGTTGGGAATCCACTTGGGGACCACCTTGAATGGAAACCTATACACACTAAAAAGCGGATAGCTAAGAAACCACACCATAGACTGTAATGGGTTGCATGTAGTTTCTGCTCTGTGTGCACTTTTCTCTCTGCACGATTTGTGTGGACACCAAGTGGTAACCACATGGACCCCATTATAGTCTATGGGGTCCGTGTGGTTTCTGAGCTAACCACTTTTTAATGCATATAAGTTTCCATTCCTCGAACGGAATACCAAATGCAGATATTCCCAGATAGGGAATACATTGTACTATGTAGAATTAGTATTTTGCAATGTTGCAGAGCTTTTGCGTAAACTACAGTATATCTATAGGAAGACTATAAAGAGGATTTACTACAGTGTATGATAGTAGATAGTTTTGTTGCCGCGGGAGCCTACTGTTCACATAATATTACTGACAGAATAACTGATATTCTGGACTATCACTACATGGGAATGGAGAATATAGTTTAATAGCTGATCTTTTGATATTCGCTCATTTGCATTCATGCGCTCGTTCCAGCTCTCCTATTAATATTGCATTTGTGAAAGTTAAAATGACGCTCTCTCCCTGTCAAAGTTTAGAATTTATGGGGGGGATGACGGAGGGGAGGTCAGGGTGGGTCATTTGCTGAGGCATCCATTGCACCAAATAGGAACGCTCACTTTTGAGTGGAGTTTCCATAAATCCTTCCTTTTTTTGAGTAGAAATTAACTGGGACAAGCTTAATCTGTTGGCAAAAATTTTGGCAAATTTTGAGCAAGTATGATAGAGATGGATGAAATGCTATTTTTTTTCGTAAGAAATGGAGGCGGTATTTTGGATCCACCGTTGCATACATAGCTTTATATTGCGAAACTAGTGTTTTGGCGAAACTCTGGCGAAGCATTTTCTCGGAGACTCACTTGTCTTTCATTATAAGTATGAGCCACCTGTGGCTAAATTATAGTCTACGGATTTCACGGCTGATGCTAATCCTGTACATTGAGGCTTCATGCCGTGCTCAGGGATTCTTCACATGAAGCAGAAAAGAAGATGTTGACCATATATTAGACTTGATGCATGAGCATAGTCTCACGAGGATGAGCAGGGTTGGTTTGACATGTGACCTAGGTGCTAATGATAATGGGGTGCTGAAAATCTACTTTGGCTTGAGCCAGGGTCATTGGTAGAGGTAGATGAACCTCCCAAGAATTGTTTCGTTTTGGGTTCGGGTGTCTCTGGTCCTTCATTTGTTTCTGGTCGAACAAGTTCGGGTGGAACCGGAAGTGAAATTATTATACTCTGAGTAGAGATGAGCGAGTAGTACTCGATCGAGTAGGTATTCGATCGAATACTACGGTATTCGAAATACTCATACTCGATCGAGTACCACTCGCTATTCGAATGTAAAAGTTCGATGCAGAACCAGCATTGATTGGCCGAATGCTATACAGTCGGCCAATCAATGCTGGTTTTTCTCCTACCTTTAGAAGTCTTCTCCCTGCGCAGCTTCCCCATGGCGTGTTCCGGCTCTGAATTCACTCTGCCAGGCATCGGGCCTGGGCAGAGCCGACTGCACATGTCCGCTTGTAGTGCGGGCATGCACAGTCGGCTCTGCCCAGGCCCGATGCCTGACAGAGTGAATGAAGAGCCGGAAGACACCGCGGGGACGCTACAAGGAGAAGACTTCTCGGAGGATCCAGCCCGACCCTCACTCGTGGACTTGGTAAGTATAATTTGTTCGAACGTTGCCTACCCCTGAAACGAGCATTTCCCCCCCATAGACTATAATAGGGTTCGATATTAGATTCGAGTAGTCGAATATTGAGGGGCTACTCGAAACGAATATCGAACCTCGAACATTTTACTGTTCGCTCATCTCTAACTCTGAGGTTTCTTCGGACCCCAGAGTATAACATAGGTGGAGGCCTCAACTCTTTTGGGCACTATCTCATGGTCTTGTTGGTGGTGCCCTGAGTCATCGCTGATGCCTATGTTTGGGTACGCCAAGCATCATGACCTATTATTGCTCGGCATGCCCATGTGACTGATGTTGGTCCAATACCAGGCCTCAGTGGTGACCCTGTGCACATGATGCCACCATGAGACCACCAGATGCCTCAAAGAGGTCCAAAAGAGGGGAGGAAAGGTGAGAATTCATTTTTTTTTCATCTTCCCTGTGCCTCCACTTATTATACTTTGAAGAAACCCCAGAGTATAATAATTTACCGAAATACATGTCATTTTAGTTCGTCTGAATAATTTGGGATATTCGGGTCGAACCCGACTCATGACAAAGCGATTCGCCCATCTCTAGTCCTTACATACACAGATCTCTGCTTGACGCTAACAAGGCTGATATAAATACACTCCGTCGTCCCGGTATAATTAAAAGGATAATCCCCATCATTTATTTATTGAACAGTCAGATCCACTCATTTATAAGATGATTTGCAGATATGGGTTTATCTAAAATGTCATTGCAAAATTGTGATGGGGCTCCTTGGTCTCCAAACACAATAAGACAATCATACCCGCCACAGAGGAATGCTACACGGATATTAATTTGTTGTGTCCCGCTGTCCTTAGAGGAGCCCTAATATATTTAGATAGTATAACTGGCCACCAACTTTTACAATCAGCAGCTCCAATATATTTAACAACAGTGTATACAGACATGACTGCTTTAACCATAGGGCCAATGATGTGCCTGTACTGAGCCCTATGGCAGCAGGGGGGCCCTCTAGGTGGGAAAGTGGCAGTGGGTCCCTATTTCAACTCTACTTGGTTCTTCATGTTGGAATCATTGAACCCAGAGTAGTGCTGAGTTTGTAAGTTCAGTAAGATGATTAAGTCATTTGATATGGAATTTAGCCAAAACTGTAATTTATGCACAAACAAAAACTTTTAATTCCAACTCTTCCCACCAATTCTAAATTCGTTTCTGACTTCTTGTCTCCTGGAGATGGACCATGAGCGATAAAGACAGTGGTCTGGAGAAGACCCTATTGAAGTTTAAGGATGAGTTTATTAGTCATGGTCTGTGACCTCAGCAGGAGTCTTTGCATAGAAGGAAGTTCATAAAAAGTGAAATCATCTATTGTGACTGGTGGAGTCTTATCTATATAGACGTGACAGATGTGAGCATCGATGTGCTGATATATAAGGTGGCTACTGCTAAAAATCCTCTTACAGAAAATAGGAAGTTGTTGCATAGTATTTGGCTTTGTAGCCAGAGTCAGAACTGCAGGATTTTTAGGATTTTGTTAAATAGATAATAAAAAAAACTCACCAAAAATTCTTTAAAATGTGCCTAATGCATATTTAAAAAATAGGTCATTTGCCCTATGATAAGTAAACATATTCCTTTAATAAGTTATATTACAACGTTTCTTATATTCATCTGCACTACTTATTGATGAAGAGTTGTTGTATAACTCAAGGTATATTTTAAAGTGTATACTGTATATATATATATATATATATATATATATATATATATATATATATGTATGTACAGACATAACAAGGTTAGGCCCAGTTCACATCTGCCAAATGGAAACCTATATGCATTAAAAAGTGGTTACCTAAGGAAACCCGCGGCCTCCATAGACTCTAATGGGGTCCATTTGGTTTCCGCACAAAACATGGGAGAGAAAAGTGGTGCTTGCATGATTCGTGCGGACACCGAGCGGAAACCACACGGACCTCATTATAGTCTATAGCAGGGATAGGGAACGTACGGCTCTCCAGCTGTTGCAAAACTACAACTCCCAGCATGCATACTTGCTCTGCTGTTCTTGGAACTCCCATGGAAGTGACTAGAGCATGATGGGAGTTGTAGTTTCACAGCAGCTGGAGAGCCGAAGGTTCCCTACCCCTGGTCTATAGGGTCTGTGTGGTTTCTTAGTTAACTGCTTTCTAATGTGTATAGGTTTCCGTTCCCCAAGCGGACTACCCAAACGGAATACCGAATGCAAATGCGAACCGGGCCTAAGCGAGTTATAAGGTTCATGTTAAACTTTGTTACAGTATATTTGTCATTGCAATAGAACATAAACATGCACAACACATTACGATATAAAAGTAACGGATGACCTCTCACCTGTGAACGCGATACCTGGTGGTATACCCTTGTTGGTACCTCTCTGCGAAGTCCATGTATTGCTGGGCCCCATGGAATGGGCCTCTGTTACTAAGCAACCAGTCCAGTGATGCCTGACCGGATGAAGCGGCCGAGCCATGTTGCCTAGAAAGTGTGGCTGTAGCGGTTGCCAAACACAGCATTACAGACAACCAAGTCAGCACCAGCCATGCCCAGTCAGAGCGGGTGTACAGGTGCCACCTCATGCTTCTCGGACGCAGCGAAATGCTTCATTCTCCCCCTCACACCCTCTCTCCCTGTGAAGAAAGACACAAACGAGAAAAAAAAAACGGGAAAATCAGCAGAGAGAAAATCACGGTTATGAACAGTCACTTTCCATTTCGCCTATTTCCATCTTTATGTACTGAACATTCTGTTGTGTTTACTTTGCATAATCAAAAATTGACAATACCGATAGCTCAGAATTTGCTTCCCTGAGAAGTTAAAATGCCCGCCATTAACACTCATTAAATCGACGGCACGGTTACCGTTAACTGTTGATAGCGACCACAAAACAAGTTTCGCTGAGAAATATTTCAAACTTCCTCATTTAATAAAATGGCAACAAATTTACAATTTCTGTAAACATTCCGTCACCTTGAAACGTAAACATTCCAAAGAGTCCTCGTTTTACTGTATCCTTCGGGTTCGTTAAATTTCCGTTCCATCCGGATACAGGTCTAGTCGATGTGAAATTAAAGATTAGGCGTTGGTGGTCATCGCTTTCCGAGGGAGCGAATTATATAATAATCCTCATCGGTTTTAGCATTTGCGAGCAATACGCTGGAAATATCAACACTAAAAATTGTGAAAGCTTAATGGCCTATAATTTTATGTATGAAGTATCCTATTTTCATCCGGTGTTATTGCACTTATGTCTTTGTCTGGATATCACATAATTAGACAATTACGGTAAAAAAAAGGAAAAGGGCGAGAAAAATCAATTTACGTGTGGGTAGTGCGCGTCTCAATGAAACGGGTATTTGGTAAACAGAATGATACTATTAGGTTGTAAAAAAACGCTTTGGGATATTGAGTGTTTTGTTTTTAGTCATCTTGGCGTAGGTCATTAATAGGTCTAAGACATTAGGAGATCTGAGAAGGTACTTTAAGGAAGAAACATATCGACAGAAGAGATTGTACATGGAGTATTATACTTGAAAATGCAATAATGACTAAACATCAGCGTAAAGGACGGAAGGTATAAGTGGAATGAGCTAAAAACTAAAAATATACATACTCCACAAGTGGTCTTATTTTATATGGTCTCAAAAATCAAAAAACCCTTCGCTGTACTCAGGGGTGAACCTACCTTTTTTGCCGCCCGAGGTGGACGACAGAAAGCTGCCCCCCTCCTCCGGGAGGAGGGGGCGGAGCGAAGGGGGCCTGGCGGAGCGGTGTTAGCAGGCAGGGAGAGGACCTGCTCTCTGCCTGAGCGTGAGGGGAGGCCGCTGGAGCAGCGCTGCGTCCACAGGGCCTCCCCAATCCACCACTCGCTTCCCGTGCCGGGCTGCCGAGAGGTTGACGCTAAGCCAGTCTAGGACAGCTTGTCCTGGACTGGCTTAGGTAAGCAAAAATGCTTCAGGTCGCCTCATGGGAGGTGCGGCGCTGGCTGTACTTAAGGCTAGGCTGACGTGTGTCGCACAACCTGAAGATCAACTATATCCCACCTAATGATTGTTTATAGGGTCATGTTGCAATATCTGATTCTTCATGATTGCAACATGACAAAATTTAATGCACTTTATTTTAAAAAATAATGTTGCTGTTTTCTGTCTGAAAACCTGAAGTTTCTGCCACTAGGTGTCTCCTTTCTTGCTAATTTCCGTTTACTTCCTGTTACTAGGGAAGTTCTGTCTTTAGAAACCAGTAAGTTCAAGATGGGAATACACTGAGTAAAGGGGCAGGGAAAGTTCTCTCTTTCCAGCTATCTCCTGACTGAGTCTATCTACTTCTAACTAGCTGCTTGTGTTACTGTTGTGTTATTTTTAGTTTTCTCTATCAGGGAACGTTTTAGCCACATCATAACCTGAATATGTAATTTAGTGTGTCCTTGGCACTTATATGTTATGGTCACTTGGGCCATTCTCAGCTGATGTATGTTTTCTACTTTCCAGAATGACATATAAAGAAAACAGTAGTAGTGATAGTGGATGGGGGAGGGGCTCAGACTGCTCTCAACAAACCCCCTGCCTCAGAATCAAATGCAAAATATGCTATTCAATAATGGGGCTATTAGCAGCAGAAGAACTGATAGGACATTATGTATGAAGGCTTAGGCCCGATTCAGATCAGCATTCGGATTTCCGTTTGGGGAGTCCATTTGGGGACCCTTGAACGGAAACCTATATGCATTAAAAAGCGGTTACCGTCAGGAAAGGCGCGGTCACATAGACTATAATGGAGTCCATGTGGTGTTTGCAGTACTTTTCTTTCCGCAAGTTTAATGTGGACACTGAGCGGAAATCACACAGACTCCATTATAGTCTATGGGGTCTGCGGATATGCTAGGTAACCACTTTTTAATGCGTATAGGATTCCGTTTGGGGAGGTCCCCGAGTGGACTCCTCAAATGGAAACCCGAACGCTGATGTGAACCAGGCCTTATATAGCTAGAGAACAGATTGCCCAGCAAGACCTGGCAGATCTTTCCTACAAGCAACCAAGTATGCAGTCTTACAAACTGTGCATGCTCTGCTGGGAATTCTAGGAACGAATATTGAAATAAGGTTATGCAAATATGAATATGCAAACAAGGAAACTGTTTTATAGTGAGTGGAGGTGTTCATTAAACATATATGTCCGGAGCCAGCATGGCCTCTTTAATGCATATGCAACACTGCTTGCACCGTACGACACGTCCAGATTGCCCACAATATGTCCACACGTCGCCTCCTTCCTTATTAGAGCCTCCATTGACAGGACCCACGTCTTCCTATAGCATGACACTTCCACAGTAAGTTTTTTACAGCCTCTGGACATCAATCTTCTCAGCGTTCAGACTCCATTAGTCACACCGCTCCATAGAAGCCGGAAGACAGCCAGGACAGGGGAGAGAAGGACAAAAAGGATTACTAGATAGAATCTGTATTAAAATAATGTATATCGTCTTATTCCATAGAACTTAAAGGGTGATGCTAAATTCATACTGCAGAATTTTTGCCCGGTAAAAAAAATTCCACTTCCATTCATTTCAATGGGAGGCTTTATTTTCCGCTAGATGAAAAAAATGAAGCAAGCGGGAAAAAATAAATTCCCTGCCTGATGGTTTAGGTGAAATGGATTTTAGATGATTTAGCAAAATCCAGCAGATGAATTTACCCATAGATACCAACTTGTTCCATTGCGTATCAGGAAAACCTAGTTGGACGTGAACTCCGGGGATATATTACTGATGGGCATTACAAGTTGTAAGTTCTATGGAATAAGGCAAAATATAGTTATACAGGTTCTACCTAGTGGTCCTTTTATGTCCTCTCCCCTGTCCTGAAAGTCTTCTGACCCCTATGGCGTGGTACGACTAATGGAGTCTGGGCACTGAGAAGGTCAATGTCTAGGGGATGTAAAAAACTTGTTCTGAAAGTTTTTGGTATAGGAAGAAGCGGGCCTTGTCTATGGTGGACGAGGAGGAGAAGTGTAGACTAGGGTTGAGCCGATCTTGAGATTTCAAGATCGATTTTAAAATCCGATTTCCGATCATTTTCCAGCCGATCTCGATCCTGATCGCGATCATGAAATTTGCTCGATCGCCGATCGGAATCTGATCCTTTCCGAACCCGATCCTCAACCCTAGTCAATGCTTCTCTATGGGAAAAGTCACTTTTAGGGTTGAGCCGATCTTGAGATCACCTCCGATCTCGATCCCACTGGAAAAGATCGGGTCGAAATTCCGATCACGATTGTGAAATTTTCTCGATCGCCGATCGAAATCTGATCTTTTCCTATCCCGATCGCTCAATCCTAGTGTAGACCTATTGTGGACAATCTGGAGGCATTGTACTGTGCATTTTTTCAACGTCCATGGAATCAATGGGTGTGTTCACATGTCCGTTGTTTTGAAGGTTCGTTTTTCACGTCCAAAAAATTGACATGTACTATATTTGTCTGGCAAAACGGACAAATGTGAATAGACCTACTGAAATTCATGGGTTCTCCAGTGGCCAAGTGGCGACTTTTTCAAAAACATTTCTCACTGCCATATGAATAATTGTTGTTCGTGCCCATGTGAACAAGGCCTTACTCTTTAAGGCCAGAGTTTATTCCCTGTATGTTGAACAAGGAGTCCCATAGTAAGACCTTGTTGACATCTTCTCAGTGTTTTTGTCTCTATAGACTAGGGCTACACGTAGACTTTGGTCGTGACTCCCCTGTCTCCTTCACTAACGCAAGTAAGCGGAGTAACGTTGCGATCCTAATGGTGCTGCCCCGTGACTTCCAGGTGACAAAAAGATCAAGCACTGCCGGACTCTTTTTTAGATTATAATTCTCGGCACCCTTCAGGTCGCAACGCCAATCCATTCCATTACATTAGTGAAGGAGTGACAGGATAATCACTGATCTCAGGAGTCGCAGCTAAAGTAACCATGGCAAGCCTTGAAAGATCTTTAGAATTTTTCCCGTAGTCTGGCGGTTCTACGACCGATCTCCCTTGTACCTATTTTTGCGTTACATTTTTGCTTTGTATTGTATGAAACCGGTCGGAATTAAGACACTGGTGGTAAAATGTGGCTTTTATTAACATTATTTAACTTGGCCCAAATTAAATCAGTGAGAAATGAGCAAAGCCGGAGCTGTCGGTAACGGGAGCCGGTGGAATGTAATATGCATTAGTAATGGCCCTGTATTATGGCCCGCAGCTTATAATTATCACCGACTCACAATAAAAATTATAAATAAATAATAGCCGGCATTAGGCCTCACAAAAGAAATACAGAATACAAGATTACTGCCATAATTCACACTCCGGATTACAGCCCACCAATACAAGATATTTTTCAAAAAGCAGGTTTTGCCGACTTTAGTGCGGGATTATTGTATTCTTACGAGTTTTTCTTCCTCCGCAGGGATGTGGTTTGTTAAAAGAATACTAAGCCTAAAGTCTAAAATCTGCAGTCGTACTTCAGTCCTGTGCAAACTAACGTTCTCTGTTATCAGCCAGAGCCAGAGGCATCCCCTCAAGCTCCTGAGTCTCCTGACTACCTTGTATTATTTAGAATAGTGGCATATTTTTAGCGGCTGCCTCCCCTATAGTGCGCCCCTGGCCAGAGACTGTTTGTTGTACTATTTAGAAGGATGCGTGCTATATTTATTGATGGAGCAATACAATACGAGTAATCATTAACATAATTTCCTACTGTCCAAATGTTTGGGGGCAGTGAAGAACTTTTAGAAACAATACCTATAATGCCGGTTGATATGCTGGGTTCTGGATTTAGAATCCCTTTTGGCTGAGTTCACGTGGGTCTTTTTGGCCCGTAACCTGGGGTGGAGGCCGCCTCAAGTTTCGGTCCAAAATACGGGTAGCTGCAATTGGATGCCTGTGCAATCCTCTTTGGATTAGGCCCAAATGAATGGGCCTAGTCGGGAGTGTCTTCAGACAGATTTGCAAGGTGACTCAGTCTGAAGAATGAGCATGTCTATTTTTCCGGGAGCTGGAACAAACCGCTCCCGGAAAAAAGAACAGACCGGCTCCCATTGATTTCAATGGGAGCTGTCTTTTTGGGAAGGATCTTGAGGCGGATACTCAGCCTTAAGGCTCTCCTTAAGGCTCTCCATCCACCGAATTGAGAGTCACTAGCACCATGCTTTGCATGCCACCTAATAGAAGATAATGGAAGATAGACTTGCACATTCTCAGTCAGAGCCCTCTATTGATGTGCATTCTTGAGGCACTGGCTTCCTAATTACATCATGGAAGTCAGATTTGCATATTCTTCCCATGTTCCTTTGCACAGTGGAGCGCTCATGGCTTAATAAGACTCCACACACCTAAATGATGGTTCTCTACCTATGAAGTGATGATATCACCCCAACCCTGTCTAAGCCTCTCACCTCTGCCAGGTCCATCCTCTCTGCCCCAAGCTGATGAGATGCAACACATCGAAACAGCTGTCCTTAGCTAAGAGACTGTACCTGGTATAATCCCAACATCATTGCAAACAAAGGCCTCTGAGAAGGTCGGCATGATGTTAAAGGGAGTGCCCTCTATAGGTGTGATTGACTGAGACTCTGTCTGCCTAATTACATCATGGAAGATAGACTTGCACATTCTCAGTAAGCGCCCTCTATTGGTGTGCATACTTGAGGCACTGGCTAACTAATTACATCATGGAAGTCAGATTTGCATATTCTTCCCATGTTCCCTTGCACAGTGGAGTGCTCATGGCTTAATAAGACTCCACACACCTAAAAAGGTGGTTCTCTCCCTATGGAGTGACAATATCCCCCCAACCTAATAGACAGTTAGGAATGTTTTTATTATTCTTGGATGGGGCCAGTAAGCCCGCTTGTCTAAACAGCCCCTGGATAACTTCCCCACTCAGGGGCCAGAATGAGCTGGGCCCCTCTCCTCATGATCTCCTATAGCAAGATGTCCTACTATAGACTACCTATATGGTATGAATATTTGCCAAAATTTCAGCTAACAAAATTGGGGTACTTTGTTTACTGTAATTCCCTACTTTTGGGTAGAGTTGTGCAAACCCTCGAAGGTCCAATTTCTTTCAATAGTTCCAGAAAAATTTCAACTTTAGGATAATTGGCATGTATAGATATATCCAGAGGCATCCATTCCTCACACTTACCCGGACATGTCCATGGTGATGTGTTCATAGTGAGCAGCTTTTCAAGACAATATTATTTTGTGATATTTTGTCACAAGGCGATATGCTATAGGTGCCTACGTATGTCCAACCAATGATTGTGTTCTGAACTACAGTCCTTCAAAGATTTGTTAGCATGCCATTAGGTTATATTGAATGGAACCCCTAACCAAATTCGATCCTCATAAGGGATCAGTTTGACCTTGGCAATAAGCCTTATCCCTTACAATTGTCTGTATGATGACTAATGCAATGACATCACCGTTAACGCACTATGACATCATCTGCATTCAGTGCTTATTATTTGCTAGAGTGTATCCATACATTACCATAATCTGTGTACTGTGTCCATCATGGGCAGACATGAAAGCGCCCATTTCCATTATAAATTGTTCCTATGTATCAGAGCGATCTCTTTCTAGAAAACCGTGTACGTAAATAGATATGAAGTTCTCTTCTGATCGTCCAGTAAGCGCCAGCGCCAGTCCGGGCTCACGCGTTTCATGGTTTAATGTGATCGTATGAATGTGAGCCAGGTGGTAACTTTAATGTATGATGAAGGCACTTTTGTTTTATGAGTCTGTGAAAATGTTCCCGCGTATAAATGGAGCATCTGCCAATACAGTAAGGTATGGCACGGAGGTTAGCGCTTTATAAAAGCACAAGGTTAGGCAGAGGGCGAAAACAAACGCTGGATCTTCCTGGCTGCTGGAGGATACACTTTTAATCTTGATGGGGCCTGCAGTGATTTACAATGCAATAGACCGCTGACCCCTATGGCACTGAAACTGATAAGAGCACAAGTCTCTACTCAAAGACATGACCATATATTTACCTCAATCTCTATCCACCTCAGGCTTTCAATGGGCGGACATGATATGAACACTCTGCAGCAAAGGGGCCTTTGGGTAGTGTAATATTAATGTTGGTGGCAAAGGGTGAGAACATCTAATTTGATGAAATGTGAAATCGACTTTTTCACAATCCCTAAGCCATAGAGTCATTCGCCTGCCCATGAGATTGTGGCTGAAAATATGGAGCCGGCTGTAAAGCGGTATGCGCCATATGTAGCCCGAGGTAATGACATAATATATGGGCTGTATACTGTCTCTATTTTTGCTTCGTAAAAGTTTAAGAAACTTGACCAAGATTTCAAAAACTTAAAAAAGTTAGAAGGATTTTTCATTTGCGTATAGGGGTTAGCAATGTCTTCCGGTGGGACTGGGAATTCTTATCTGGTCAAGATTGAAGCTTGTACAGATCTAGCAAACTTTAAATTGACACATAACACGTTTGGAAGAAACTTTAACTTGACTTTTTCAATGGCTTTGGTCATGTTAGCTGAAAATCACTCTGCTTAGAGGGAGTCTGATACCAGCACCCAACATATCAACCCAACCCTGAAGATACTTAGGTTGGGGTCACCCAATATATCAACCCACTCATGGAGATACTTAGGTTGGGAGTCACTTGAATCAGACAGTGTTTTTCCATTGATAATTGGTGCCTTCACTGCTTTTGTCAATATGCAAATGAGCTTCCTTTGGAGCAATAAGGGCACTCCCATTGCTCCAAAGAAGTAAGTGGCCACGCCCTTGTTGCTGAAAAGAGATTTACAAGGTTCTCCTAACATATCTATCTACAGAGCTGGGTTCTGGTGATAGACTCCCCTAAAAGTTTAGTATTTTAGAGGGTTACTCCAGGGTGATCCATTTACATTATACTACACACTCATATAGATTGGATTACTAAGAAATTGACTCTAGTCTTAAGTAGGATGGAGACGTTACATCATGAACCTCACATATAAAGCTGGATTCATATTTGCGTTGGATTCTCCATGGGCGAAACCTAAAATCTGTGGAGAGAGAAGTCTCACAAGAAAGACTTACTCTCCGCCAGTTTCAGTATAAAATTGGCGGAAACCTGGGTGACCCCATTATACTCTACGGGGCCCAGGTAATAGTTTTTTAAGCAGACAGGGTCTCCCCATGTGGACCCGAAAGATAGTGTGAACCTAGCGTAACTTGTAGTTGCTTCCAATGGACTATCCATAGGGGATCAATACTGATCAGTTAATTGACTCCCTATTATATTGGTCTCAGTGTATGTGATTCAGGTGACTTATGCCCATTGGGGCAGGGACTGTTGTGAGTGGTTACAGTGTTTATACAGCAATGAATAATGTGGCTATTAGCCTATGCCTATAGTTCATGATAATATTGCCCACACTGGTTGTCATCTACATCCCAACAATCTCAAGACCAAGTCTCCATGGTGGAATGTCTAAGCTCATGCTACAACAATGAACTAACAACCGTAACTTACTTTATGTCATCTCCATTTATTATATAGGAGAACGTAATCTATTATTCCCTGTTATCTGCTATGTCAAGCTGACAAGCGATTGATCGGACTATTCCTTACTTGGATCACTATAGGAAGTCCAGAAAATCGTTTGCCCTGTTGTCTCTAATCTCCAGTTCAGAAATTGTCCTATATATACTTTACTGTATATACTGTGCCTATGTGTATTATATTATGCACTATGTAACGCTTCGCTATATCAGATGTTGCCATTGACACCTTCATGCTGTGATTTATTTCCATGACTCTTGGACGATTAGACTTAATATCAAAGAGGTTATCGGGATGGGCGCAGTTCCCTAAATTTGTCCAGACCACCACTTAGATGAACTAGGGCCACGAGACTAGAAGACAGGACCCCTGTAACTTTTAGCCTTCCTAAAGTAGACGGCCATCACCGCTATGCCTTGCATCTAACTGAGTCGATTAACCCTTTAGCAGGGTCCTACACAGATACAGAAGGGTGAACATTGACGCAAGTCCATCATGTTCAATGATCCAGAGGAAATCAACCCAGAGGTCACCAATGACACCATATTAGCAGACTTTAACTTGACATTCAACACACTCCATGCCATGATTCAGCAAACTTTGTCAATTAACACATTAAATGCCATTGAAAATGTCAAGTTAAAGTTGACAGAAGGCACAAAAACCTGAGCCGTGTGGATATATAAGGGGAGTGTGTTACATGCTGAGATTGGAGGACATAAGGGTCATCTGAGAAGGTTATCTGGTGATGCCAACTGCTTATATCGAGGCCTGTAGGTGGTAAGGTTGGCACCAAGAACAGAGTGGTTGGAGACATTTCCTTTGGTACACAACACAACCAATTGACAAATTTTGCCATGCCTGGGGTATATGTTGATGCACCGAGTGAGGAAGAAGAAGAGAGCTGAGCTAGATGGAGTGCAGAAGCTCCAGCAATGTCAGCTATGGGACAATGAGAGACAGATTTGGCGGAGCTGATAGACAGGTAGGCTGGCAAGCAAGCAAGCAGTCTGCCACCGAATTGCAGGCGACACTAAGAACATGAACAAGGCAGGTGTGGAAGGGAACGAGAAGCTGTCTGGGTCTCGGAATTGATGCCTTTCATATTTCTCTCCATTTGTTTGCTCTTTGTTTTCCTTGCTCAGTACCGACAAGGTGAATCCTGCCTTGGCATGAGAAATTCGTGATGTGCCAACAGGCCGGCAAAAAACCTGCTACTTTAATGACTGTTATTGGTCTATTGAAGCCAACACAGTCAATCAAAATGAGATCCTCAAAATCCCCCGCCCCCGGGAAAAAATAAGAAAAAAAAAAAAAAAACTTTAGAGGGAACGTTCTGCATTTCTCACCCACGGTTGTCACTTAGCTTTCATAGCATGTTTACTAGAGAACAGAAGCTCTCAGACAGACTGGTGTATTATGTCATAGGCGTAGAGTTCAGCCCTTTACGGGAAACGCGAGGGTTAGTGAAAGCCTACGGGCCAGTATCAATCATGTCCCCAAGTCAAAAAGATGACACGCCATGTATAATAACTACTGCTAGGAAGAGCTGTGACTTCTCTGCCTCTTCGCTTTTGGATAAATGGAGCTTTTCCCTGGCAGATACATCATTGTTTTAATGCAATCAATACGGCACGGTAAAAAAAAAAAAAAAGGCGAGTGAGGCGGATTGTGCCTACACTGCACCTCCAGAGTCAGCAGCAGCCTCCACGGCTTAGACGGGTGGAGGACTGCAAGTGATCGTTCTCCTAGCAAATGTGGCATCACCAATAGTCTGCCCAGACTCCAAACCCACTGCCCATCATGTAGCGGGAGCTGTCGGCTCATACTGCAGCTGCCTCATACACCAATAGAAATTTCCAGTGATTTAAAGGAAAAGTAAATTACGTTAGCAAATTAAAAGCAGGACGTATTTTGCTTTGAAACCTCCGTACGGCTCTATCAGTCAGCCCCCAGCTGCACGGCAGGACTTAGCGGCGGCGTATAAGTGGGCCCTGGTGCTTTTATAATTTTCCATAAACAACCTGTTATGAGGCCAGAGGGCATGAGGGGAAGTCTAATTTGCCTATAGGAGCGTGACAGCACAGCTGTGGTTCCATACAGTGTTCCATTCATCGCTACCATTAACTCGTCCCTATGTTCATCCGATTATTCTCTTCTTGGGTTTTTTTTCACCCTTTATATTTGGAATGGCCTGCAATGCCCTAAGGGACCTTGAGCCATTTAAAAAAAATATATAGGTTTTAGTTTGGATACAAATTGTGCATTCCATGAATGGGTATTTTGCAGCTGAACACGATGTCCCTTCTACCGCCCTTTTTTTTCCGAAAATGAGGAGCATCATTCATATTTTATAGCAATGCTTACTGGTAGTGGACAGCGCTGAAGGGTGACCAATTGCTCAGTAGATCGATTTGCTATAAGGCTGGAAATTTTTCTACCTTGAAAAGACATTTGGGAGGAAAAAAAAAAACTTCCTTAGAGTGATGGCGCTAAGTAGCCATATTAACAGCTGCAATTATTCACTTATTGCCTCAACTTGGAGTTGGGTAGTCACGGGGTGTATTGGAGTTTGTCGATTCCTCCAATCCATATATTATGAGCAGTGGATGACTGGGGAGTGGTGGGTTGTATGCACAATACTGACTATGATCTGAGCTGCTGCAGAAGCTCTTTACTGCCATGATGATACTGGTGCAGTTCTTGGCATCCCTACTTGGCTGTGCTGTATACCTCCAGCCTTGCCTAGATCTAAAATTCAAGTAGCATCAATGCCTATGGCCTGCTAACCGAGCCTGGAGATGGATCTTCTGCAAGTCTAAGAGCACCCCTGTGTAGAGTCCGCACCGGCGGCCCCTCTAGCAGTTATGGGGTAACACAACCTCTATTCAGGAGGGTTATTAGATTTTCTGCAGTGCACTGAGAACATAAAACCCAGCGATAAAGTGATTAATGGAGCAATGCCTTGTGGGTCTCTTTAGCAAGGAACAGGTCAATGGAGTGGTGCCCTACAGCATTATTGCAGGGAAAGAAGTTTAACCCATTCAAGGTTCAGCTATAGGAGCCTGCACATGGAGAATGCGTAAGGGTTAAAAGACACATAGGTTGGCTTATACTATATACCTTTGCCAAGATGTCTTCAGTGTGCTATAAATAATACCCATGCAGTGGCGCACAAACATAATGAATATATACTGGATATAGCTATACATGCCTGTATGACTTGCTGTTCACTTTACTTCCAGCAATTAAAGCTCCTCCATCTCCCATATCTGCCGAGATCATTTCAACGTCTTGCCTAAGCTACAAAGCTTGTCACGGTAATATAATAAGAATGGCTTACCCAAAGGGCAATATCAAAGGGGGCCCCACACACCACCTTGGCACTGCCAATCAAATGTCCACGACTGCTCGAGCCTTGATCAGAAAAAGGGATCCAGCGGTAGCTCACTGACTTGATCCTTATAGTTTCCCAGATGCCAGGCTGAAAGTTGAGCAACTGCAGATTAGCTGTATATCAGTCCACTTGTCTTCCATCTTTGTCCGTGCAAAATCCAAAAAGCAGACATGGGATCAATCCTTGGGATCCACGGGTCAAAAAGTCACCTGGGGACAGAGGATGCCCCTGCACCCCCTGCAAGGCTGTAAAGCTGCGTGCTTGTAAATGGATGTCTACAGCTGTGCATGTCCTGTGTCTGGCCGGATGTCAATCATTTTGAGGAACGTAGGGAGCCCAGCGTGCAATCCTTCTATAAGGTCATCCTGCTTTTCTTTCGCTTCTTTTTCCCTTGTATCAAGGTCTGTCTGCTTCCCATTGTCTTGCCATGGAGATGATCTGTCACTGGTGTGATGCAGACTCTTCTGTGGATTTAGGTGTCAATCCTTCCCAGCTTCTTCTCGTCCCTTCGGTGTGGCCTTCTCCTAATATCGAATTTTTGAAAAAATTTTTCTTGTGTGTCGCTCTCTCTTCTCTCGGCTCCTAAGTGTGTTGTTACCTGCAGGATTCGCAAGCACCAGTTCAGCACCAAGTCAGTGTGAAAACTCTCTCCCATCCTTTCCCCCATTCCATGCCTGTCCCACCGCAGCCAATGGCACCGAAAGCTACGCCTCCGCCGTACGACAATTGGTTAAATCCGTCCCCGGGGCGACACTTGATTGGACGTCTCGGAGCTCTGTGCTTTAACCCCCTCCGTGCTTTCCGGAGCATCAGTGTTGAACAATATCTTATAGAGAATTGCAGCAGGGGGGAGTTAGGGCTGCAGCTGCCTGGATTTACAAATCTATTAAGTCTCTTATTTCCACTTAAAGTAGCTGAGTTTGAAACCAATTGTTCTACAATCCCTGATCCTTAATGTAATAAGACACCCAGGAGATAGTATATCATGTAATAACAATTCAGAGCAGCAATTTCTGCTCCACACAGGTTGTAGTGTAAGAAGGGACAGGAGCAGTAAAGTGGAATTACAATTATTTCCGTAATACCCTTCCGGATGAAATATTGATGCCAAAGCGGTGATCACTGTCTGTCTGCCATGTACAAAGTGTTCGATTCCTCCCGCACCTTGGACCGGGAGATGCATGGGGCCAAATATTTGCTTTCCAAGGACCCGCTATCCCTTATAATCTGGATAATTGACATGACATGCCCAAAAAACCCTACAAGGCCAATGATTATAGTCCTTTAAAATTAGGTTCTTTTTGTGCCAGCCGTACAAAAAATCCCCCACTTTCGCCTTGAAAAGCGCATTTGCTTTAACTCCCGGTATGTAAGTGCATTTGCTAACAGTATGCAAAATATTAGTCATTTCATTCTAGCTGTTGAATTGCTGCAGTTTTTATGGAAAAGTACTTAAGCTGCGAGGAACAGAACAGACAATAAGCATTTCCTTTGGGTTTAAGACAGCTGCCTCCATTATGGAGCTCTTTCCTCTATTCTCTCTTTGCTTTTCTGCATGGTAAACATGCAGTTTTCGGATAATTATACTGCCCATCATGTAATGTCTCCAAATTGGGTTGTCTCCTTATTTTCTGCACGCGGGTAATGGGCTGAGGACGTACTTATCATGGGAAAGGTGTTGTGCGGTGTTATAGCGGTGGGGTGAGGCGTGCTGTGGCGGTATTATTAAAGCCTCGCACGCGGCCTGCTTCAATGGCCGTTAATGGCCGGTAGAAAATAGTCATAGAGGATAATTATATTGAGCCGCCTTGGTTGGAACTCCTTAACATGTGACCTATATAGCCGCCACGTCCGTGTAGAATGAGGCGTAGGTTTATGCAAGGAACAAATATTTATTCTGGATGTGTGTATTGATTTTTAGCGCATAACTAGGTGGGTGCGTCATTTATGAAAAACTTCTAGGGGTCAAGTCTTCCATCTGATCCATCTCATCCATCTCCATACTTGCGATTATTATAGCTATAGGCTTTGGGTAATACATGCCACTGGCGCCATCTGTATATTAGTTTATATTAAGGTTATAACATCACATCTACATGCACACATAGTGGCCATATGTCATATGTTATGAGACAATGAAGTAATAAAATCTAACGTGTACCCTCTAAGTGACCTGTAGACGTGCCTAAGCGATCAGCAGCGCCTACGAGGCATCATTCCCATTAGAATTCGGGAACACACCTACAATCGGTACTCTTTACTCAATATACTACGGTATTGGGAAGTGAAAGTGATGGATTATCAGATATTCCGGATTATCAGATGGCAATGGAAAAGTATCCTGAACTCAGACCATTGAGTTGATGTAGAAGTATTTGTGATCCATCGGGTTAGGTCACCTTCATCCATCGCTCCATGGTCCAGTTCAGTTGGTTACGAGCCCATTGTAGGCACTTTCGGTAGTGGACAGGGGGGCAGTTGAGTACTCTACCCTACCCCCTACCAGTATATATTAAGTTATACAGCTATGATGTCCATAAAGCTATCTTCTCACCTGACGTATTCCACCACCACATGGTTGACATTGTCACTAAGTATCCATGTTATTCTCTTTGTTATGGCTTATTCCTGTATAAAACTCTCTTGTAAAGATAAAAAACAATATAAAAACAGAATCTACTAGTAACACTTTGCTCAGGGGTGGGTTGCGAAGGGCTGGTCTGGTGGTCATGTATCCTGGGTTTTGGGTGCCATGTTGGCATGCCAAGAAGCCGCTCTACCTTGGACTAGGGTGTTTAGATACAGGTTAACAATTTGCGGTTGGACAATCTTACATGGACAATGTGACAGCGCTGGGTTAGAAACAAACTGGCCCAGAAGAGTATCAGTGGGTCCAAGCTCTCAACCAATAATGGTCCTGCAGAAGACTCCTGCATTTGAAGGGTACCATGGTCTATTTCCTATGGATATTGGAAGGTGGGCCCCAGGATCATGTTATCTGGTTAGCCCAAGGATTCTCAATCCAACACCACAAAAAAAAGCTGGATGTCCAGACCTTCTAGATTATTGAAACGCCAGACTAAAGGAATGTTACCTTACATTCCCAGATAATAGGGCCATTGTGAAGTCTCCTTATTGTCTCTATTTATACTCAAAGACCCCCCGGGTGGTGCAGCCTCTTATTCTGTGCAGTCCTGTCTGTGTTACAATACCTTGCCAAAATAAGTAACTCCATAGATAATAGTCAGGGGTTTTCAATGGCCACCCAGCTTTCCAACGTGCCCGAATAGCATTTGGATACACACTGTTACAGAATATCTTTTTGCATTTTCTGCTGTTTTACTGATTTTTCTGTGAATTGATAACATTAGGTTTATGAATCAGGTAGCTCAGGATGAACAGGATCACACACAATGCAGCAGTGCACGGTAAAAAAACCAAAGATATAGGCTGCAATCACATCGTGCAGGAAAGCTGCATTTTTTTGTTGCAGATTTTGCTGCAGTTTTTTGAGCCAAAGCCAGGAGTAAATTAAGAGGAATCTGATATTTCTCCATTCATCTAAATCCAGTCCTGGCTGTGGCTCAAAATTGCAGTAAAATCTGCAAAGTGTGGCCTCCGCCATAAGCATTCATCTAAAAGACATGTATAAAATGTAATAAAATGTTGTTTTTTTTTGTCTTTTTACTTTCCTCTTCTCCTTGTCTTGTGCCTGCCATGTCACTCAGTTTTATTCAAGCAAATAAATCCAGGCTGCAATACCACAAACAACCTGTACACCATGGTGGCGCTGTTGTTGGGGGGAAATAACTCAGAACGTGCTTTCAAATCTTGAATAACCTTTCATCTTAAAGGAAAACTTACTTTTTAAAATGAGATGTCGACTACTGAGCCCCTTAGCCTAGATTTACATGACCGTGGTAGAAAATGGCCGTGAAAAAAGGACATTTTTAATGGCTGTTTTTAGGGATTCCGCATAAATTTCAGTGTAATGCTGGATCCGTGAAATGGACATGTCCTATTTTTTTGGACGGTCTGTCCAATATTCCCCGTTCACCTATAGTGAATTTAATGCAGCCGCGTGACTGGGGTGTGAATGTAGGCTTATATGAAAGGGATTGGGAGCCACACAGATGTTTCGTTTGACCAAGGTTACTCGTCCCCAGTGCTTTGCAGGAGGCTTCTTCCTTGCGTTGTGGTTGCGGTAGAGCTTCCACCGGCCGGCCTCGAGCGTAGCCCCTTAGTCTCAGTCAATTACTTTTAATAACCAGTCCTGATATAAACCACATAGGTCTTTGATAATGAGCGCAGCTCCTACATATACATCATATCCATATAGATGGGAATAACTTGTGTATCTTTATATATGAGACCTTCTGGGAGGAGTGGTAGTCCCTATTAAATGGTAGTAATATGTCCCTTTACGAGGAGCTCGCATGGAGCGCCGGTGCGGGCTTATTTCTGGAGTAGAACTAATAAAGGCACCAGGGAGTTTTAATGTGCGTCCAATGCAATTTTATTGCTTAACAGCACAGCGGGTGAAACAGTCCATCAAGGGCGAATTAGAAAAAAAAGTCAGCTAGGTGTTTGGATCCCTGTGTTTCAGCACAATGGTGGAGCCGAGTCTTTCTTCTTGGGTTGTTATCTACAGTGGTACAGTATAATGAATAGCTCCTAAGCAATGGATGAAGTATAGCGAAATTACAGATCTGCTATATAGATCGGTGTTATTTGGCCCCATACTGTATCTCCATGTGCCTCAAACATACTTGTGCTAGGAATAGGGATGATGCCAAATAACAGTGATACAAACTCTACATGCACCAACCCATTGGACCACTTATATAATGTTCCATCACCGGGTGCAATATGAGCCGAGGCCCCTAATTTTACCACAAAAAACTGGGAAAACTTATTGACTCGAGTATAAGCCGAGGGGGGAAAATGCAGCAGCTACTGGAAAATTTCAAAAATTAAAATTTTGGAGTTTTTGGGTGCAGTAGTTGCTGGGAAAGGGGAGGGGGTGTTTTGGTTGTCTGTCTGCCCCTTTCCTGAGCATAAGGACTGATTTTTTTTCCCCCATTTGGAATTCAGCCTGGCTGAGTATAGGGTATCTGCAGTGCTTCTATTAACCCCTTCCGGATGGAACAGGAGCACTGCAGATCCCCTATATTCAGTAGACCGGGCACTGTCAGACACAGGGATACCTAATGTGTATGTGTTTCATAGAAATTTTCTACTTTTATATGTATTCTAAGGAAAGGAGGGATTCAGAACTTTTATTTACTTTGTTTTTTTATTATATTTTTTTTAAAGCTTCTTTTTTTTTCACTATCTTATGGAAGATTCTATACATTACTATTGCAGCTGGTCTTGCCCCCCCCCCCCAAACAAGTCGAGGGGGGGGGGGGATTTTCAGCACATACACTGTGCTGAAAAATTTGGCTTATACTCGAGTATGTACAGTAGATTGTGAGCCCCATAGGGGGATCACAATGTACAATTTTTTTCTTATCAATATGTCTTTGTAGAATGGCAGGAAATACTCCACGCAAACATGCAGAGAACATACAAACTCCTCACAGATGTTTTTCCTGGCGGGATTCGAACCCAGGACTCCAACGTTGCAAGGCTGCAGTGCTAACCACTGAGCCACCGTGCTGCCCGTACACAGGGTTTTTTGGACCAGCTTTTGACGCAGAATCTGGCTCCAAAAAAAAGCCTCCCATTGACTTCAAAGGGAGCCGTTCACTTCTTTTTTCCGCCAGCGGTTTTATGCCACTGGTGGAAAAAAGAAGTGAGCTGACCTTTCTTGCCATGGATTCCACAGTAGATTACGCCGCCATGTCCGCGGAGCAACACCTCCCTCCTGACCAGGCCCATTCATTTGAGCCTAATTTGGAGAAGAATTCCACAACTAGACGCTGATACACTGCACCGGCATCCAGTCACGGCTAGCCATTTTTTTTTGGACCAGATTCTGAGGCGGCCTCCGCGTCAAAATCCGGTGCAAAAAACCCCATGTGAACTTACCCTAACTGTGCCTGGAAAAGTCTCAATCCTCATAGTAATCTCTGCACACTCCAGGGCACCAGAAAGCTTCACCCGTCAGGAACTAGCATAGGTTTCAGCAATTCTTTTTACGTCAATCTAAGCCAATTTTCTGGCAAGTTTCGCAAATTTCTGGTTTGTGACTTTTTTAAATAATACTTTCAACAAAAACTGCCTCAAGTGCTGTTTTTACACTTCCCTTGACATTTTCTAAAAAGGGGGCATGACACCTCAAAAACGCCTCCAGTATCTGTTCTTTTCTCACTGGAAACATCGAAACCCCTCATTGTATCTCTCATTATCTCTCATCTTGGCTATTGCAATACTTTAGTAATTGTTACTAAACTCTCCCCTCTACAATCTGTCCTCAATGCGGCCGCCAGTCTCATCTTTCTGTCACTCCGGTACAGATGTATCTACTTGTGTCAGTTGGCAACTACTGGTTGCCCATCCACCACAGAATATGATACAAAATAATCATCATGTTCACTCACAAATCGATCCACAGCACTCCACCTTACTATATCTCCTCTCTCGTCACAGTCTACCACCCTAAGGGCCCCTTCACACGGCGTAAGCGCTCGGCTCATTCCGAGCCGTACACGCGAGCGTTTCTAAACACTTCCCATTCACTTCAATGGGAGCGTGCGTAAAGCCGGCTTAGGGGCCCTAACTGTCCTCTACGCTCTCCCAATAGACTCATATTCATTGTTATCTGAATATCTCAATCCTGTCTCCAAGACTTTCCTTGAGCTGTACCGGTGCTCTAGAATGCTTTACCCCGGACAATTCATTCAATACCCAAGTGCAGCAGCTTCAAACATACCCTAAAGTAACATCTATTTAGGTATGCTTATCACATGACCTCATAGCATTGTTCTATACCTCTGCGCCCGCACCTGAAAAATAGTAATTCGGCCACAACTTTTAAACTCACCCTAAAACGCCCCAAAATTCTCAATTTAAAATTAACTATAAAATGTGTTCACTTGATGTTCAAATACTCAGATCCCAGAGTGCACGGACTTATCTGTTGCTGGTGGCTATGTCTAGGGTTGAGCCGATCTTGAGATTTCAAAATTGTGTTTAAAATCCGATTTTCGATCATTTTCTAGCCGATCCCGATTGTGAAATTTACTCGATCGCCGATGGGGATCTGATCTTTCTCGATCCCAATCGCTCAACCCTAAATGCAATAAGTCATAGGTAGGGTTGAGCTGATCTTGAGATTTCAGGATTGTTTTTAAAATCTGATTTTCGATCATTTTCCAGCTGATCCAGATCGCAATCGCGATCATGAAATTTGCTCGATCGCTGAAAGGGATCCGATCTTTCCCGATTGCTTACCAATAGCTATGTCTGTATCACCCCACATGCAATCCCCAATACGGTAAACCTTACATTTTCGAATACATGAAGACTTCTCTTGTGCCTCACCGCTCTTCTGGATCTCCCTCTACCATTTCACGTTGCATTATCCAATCTTACAAATGCTTACTATAGATGAGCGAATACTATTCGAAACTCTAGTTTCGAATACCTCGCTCCCATAGGAATGAATGGGAGCGACCGAACTGCAAAGGGTTAAGTGCTGGCAGGCGCGCGGCCGCTCCCATTCATTCCTATTGCAGTTTCGAATCCTATTCGCTCATCACTAATGCTTACCATACACATGCATACAATGCTCTACCAACACCCGTACTTATAGAAGTGGATGACGCTGTACATAAACAATAATCCCTGATCTGCCCACTGTTGGGTGCTTATATATATTTTATACAATTGCAATTATAATTCTCTTGACTTTGGATTCTTTTTGCTGTTGGAAAGCGTTTCTACAGAACATTTAACAAGCATATTCGTGACATCTGTTGTCTGGGATAACAAACAGCTCCGAGTTGCTGTGCAATTTCCATTCTTACACTGTACTTAACTAAATGCAAAGCGTTATAATCAAGTTCTTGTGTTCTTGTCATTGTTCTCCAACTGAGGTGACCGGGCCGATCCCAACAGGTCTCCTGGTGAATGGAGGAAACTCGAGGGGGTTACTATTACACATGAGAAGATCCAGATTGTCCTACAGGCAATGCTGTATGGGGCAAAAGTATCACTAGTAGAGATGAGCGAACAGTAAAATGTTCGAGGTTTGATATTCGTTTCGAGTAGCCCCTCAATATTCGACTGCTCGAATCGAATATCGAACCCTATTATAGTCTAAGGGGGAAAAATGCTCGTTTCAGGGGTAGGCAACGTTCGATCAAATTATACTTACCAAGTCCACGAGTGAGGGTCGGGCTGGATCCTCCGAGCAGTCTTCTCCGTGCAGTGTCCCTGCGGCATCTTCCGGCTCTGAATTCACTCTGCCAGGCATCGGGCCTGGGCAGAGCCGACTGCGCATGCCCGCACTACAAGCACTACAAGCGGACATGCGCAGTCGGCTCTGCCCAGGCCCGATGCCTGGCAGAGTGAATTCAGAGCCGGAAGACGCAGCGCGGAAGCTGCACGGAGAAGACTTCTAAAGGTAGGAGAAGAACCAGTGTGCTGGTTCTGCATCGAACTTTTACATTCGAACAGCCAGTGGTACTCGATCGAGTACGAGTATTTCCAATACCGTAGTATTCGATCGAATAACTACTCGATCGAGTACTACTCGCTCATCTCTAATCACTAGATAAAAAGATGTCTCACCTATAGTTGGCTACCCTATATGTTAGCATCCGACCAAGTTCTTCTTTTTGGCAGTCCTGTAGAGGTGTATGGAGTGGCAGTATACATGGGAAAAATTTGAGCGAGGAGAAAATCAGGACTCCTGTTCTTGTGATCAGTTGACCCCTATAGATGTAGAAGTAATAATAATAATAACACCCATACATACAGCAGTGAATTTTGTATAGCATCCATGCTGGTCACCAATGTCCATGTAAGGGCTTCACCTCAACTTGACTTGACTTCTGAAGGACAGATCTTCCGAGTTTCCAGTAATCATAGACCTTCCGTCCCACATCTCCTTCACTTCTGTTGCTTAACAACTAATGAATTTGCCAATTGGGACTCTAATAGACCTAAAAAAAAATATCTTTGATCGCTGTAATAATACTTCTAGTAGTTGTCACAGCAACAGATAAAACTGTATTCATTTCTTAAGACCAAGATACTTTTCCAGACACTCAAAACTCTTCGCCTTTGTCTGTATCAAACCAATGGTATAAGCAACACTACCGGACCAGCCTGGGGATAAGGGTGGCAATGGCAGATTAGACCACATATAGTGTGAACTTAGCCTAAAGGTCATAGCAATTGGTGAAATTTTATACAATCCCCGATTTGTCATTTAGGGTTTACTAAAATGTAACGCACTGTAATGTATGCTTTATTCTAGTAATATAGAAGTAGCTAAGATGATCTACTGAGGGCTCATCCATAAAAGTTATAGTCACAAGGGCAGGATGTTACTATAAACTATTAGAAAAAAGTATCGACTACAAAAACATTTATGAATAACATCATGTTACAAGTACAAGCTGATGAGGAACAGAATAATCTTATCATAAAACCTTTTACATCTGCATAACTTCTGCAGCTTGCTATATAATCCTCTTTATATACAAGTACTAAAGTGCTGATGCATCAATCTAAGGAAGGTCTTATAAGAGTGTTTAAAGGGATTTCCATAACTACAGCACCTTTAACATCAGATTCCTACTCTGGAGGGGCAGGTGTAACATAAAAAATAAAAACATGGGCACTTTGGTGTGTGCTGCCACAACCCATTTGGTCGTGTGTAGGATTGAGCGATCAGGAAAGATTGGACCCCGATCGCCGATCGAGCAAATTTCACGATCGGGATCAACTGGAAAATGATCAGAAATCAGATTTTGAATTCTCAAGATTGGCTCAAGCTTAGTGTATATAAAATATACAATTAGGGTTGAGTGATCGGGATTAGGAAAGATCGGATCCCAATCGGTGATCGAGCAAATTTCACGATCGGGATCGATTGGAAAATGATCGGAAATCAGATTTTAAAATCGATTCTGAAATCTCAAGATTGGCTCAACCCCAATCATGTGCCATGCCTCAATCAGTAGCCTCCATAGTCGCTGGAGATAGACCAATGACATCATTCATCTATGTCACCGATCCCTCTCCAGCAACTTCTGAAACCTCCGATTGGCCTTAGTAGTCTAGTGGGTCCAGGACTCCCAGTGGCAAAAGTAAAGCACATGCCCATATAGACAATGGCGGCAGCCCAAGAGCATGGGGGATAGGTAGGTATAATTTTTTCTAATGTTATACCTTCCCCCGCCTCCTCTATGATTTGTATAATTCCTGCTTAAACACTTTAAGGGGTTTCTGGGCTTCAATAGAGGCCCAGATGGATGGGGTCCAAACCTGAGCAAATAAAAAAATGCTGTTGGAGTCAGAAAATCCTGCAACTGTTATAAAGTAATTAATTAAAAGTGAGCAGGTGCCGTGCACTCAGTATAAGGAATGTATTGTAAACCTGTAAAGCTCAGTGCTGTGCCTGCCACTGCTTGGCATTACCACATCCAGTGCCTGCTGTTGCTTGGCATTACCACATCCAGTGCCTGCTGTTGCTTGGTATTACCACATCCAGTGCCTGCTGTTGCTTGGCATTACCACATCCAGTGCTTGCTGTTGCTTGGCATTACCACATCCAGTGCCTGCTGTTGCTTGGTATTACCACATCCAGTGCCTGCTGTTGCTTGGCATTACCACATCCAGTGCTTGCTGTTGCTTGGCATTACCACATCCAGTGCCTGCTGTTGCTTGGCATTACCACATCCAGTGCCTGCTGTTGCTTGGAATTGCCAAACCCACAGGCGAGACACTTTCAAAGCAGTTTATCATTTTGAGATCTATTCAATGAAAGTAGACCTCCAAAGCCTCATGAGAGGACAGTCAGCACCAAACCTCACTTGTTTCCTGTCGGAAAGAGTAACACACTTTCAATGAGTATTGTACATGATAAGATAAACTTTATATCTTATTACAGAAGAAATGTGACCACCCTCTGCTTGCACGTTGCGGTGCAGGAGGCGTGTTCATTTATGATTCCTTGCTTTTGGTTCTTGTTGCTCTGGATGAACACTGCCCTATTCTCTTATCTCTGTAATTGAATTTTGACCACACCCATCTCCTTCTCCTTGGTTTCCCTCTGCTCCCCTAATAGTTAATCTTAGCCTTACCTGTGTGATTGACAGCCTATCTGCCAATCAAGTCTGGAGTGGGTTCTGGACTTCCTATAAACAGGTCATCAGCCCACTCAGGTTTGCTGGCTATTGTGACTTTGTCCTTGCTAAGCTTTCTACTTGCTCTTATTATATTGTTCTTACTGACTTCTGACCTTTCGCTTTTATTGTTACTACTCTTCGGATTTTGATTTGGTACTCAGTTGTCTCTCATGCTTTGACCCTTGACTTGCTGACTCCTCTTCTGTGTTGTATTGTGTTGTCCTGTTCTGTATATGCTTATCTAGAGAAGGGACTGTCACCCAGTTGTCCCTGTCATTGGGACAGTTGTGGTAGGGACAGGGGTTGGGTCGAGTTTAGGACTCACCGGCTCTTTCTTTCTTTCTCTTTCTTCCTGGTTTCAGCAGAAGCATTGGGGAATTGCTCAACAAACAATTTCCTTATAGTAAGATAAATCTCTTTGAAATTTAACTTGTCAAACATGGGTTAGCAGACGTGGAACGAACTATGAGCAAACATTCAACACTTAAGTTGGTGGCTGTAAGTTAGAATTTTGCAGCTGTGACCTCTTAGATAGATAGATAGATAGATAGATAGATAGATAGATAGATAGATAGATAGATAGATGAGATAGATAGATAGATAGATAGATAGATAGATAGATAGATAGGAGATAGATAGATAGATAGATAGATAGATAGATAGATAGATAGATAGATAGAGGACATAATAAACATGGAGCAAACTTTAACTTGAATCATATAACTTACTACAGCGTCAACTTACACTTGGCTACTTCTTTACTTGTGGTGACAGAGGGGCTCCTTTGGTTTCTAGAGATAAAATCCTCACAATTTCTATCCTCCATTGATTCTCCAAATCACTGCTAAACCGGGTGAATTAATTCTACCATGTCTCGCATCGTGGTAGAAAATAATAAACAGATCCATACCGTAAATGAATTCTCTGATGTGACTATAAGTTCAGTAAGTTTTTGAGAACAAGTCAGGAATTCTTCATGCATCCGTAATTTTTCATTCTCCGAGGCCTGTGTAAACTAAAGCCGAGACGTATATTAATCTCTCCGTTCTAACAATATCAAGCAAATATTGCACCTGTGATTTGCAATATAAGATCCAGTGACTTGAGCCCGGCACAGAAGTAATAACAAGTAAGGTGAAGTAAAAGTAAAATTGTCTTTGCAAAAAAACGGAAATAAATTCGGTCAAGTGCAGACAAAATAAATCAATAGAAGAGAATTACGGCGTATCAGGTGGCGATTTTAACCACTGCGAGAATTTACGACGCGCCGTAAAATGGGCAAAAAAATGACATTAAATTTATTTTTCGTTTAAATATATTTGGTTTAATTATTTGTATTGATTTATGTTCTATTTATTACAGGCTGATGGTTATTTATACGCGTAGTCGCTGCCAGTGTTGCCTTTAGGGTCATTTGTAAGGAAGTCTATTTATCCGGGCTGGTGCACAGATGAGCAAGAAGGAATATAAAGGAAATACAATTTCACCTAAAACCGCAATTATACGCAAGTGACCTGTTCCGCAGCTCGCAGGTCTGCCGAGGACTAAAGGTGACAAATTCATAGGTGACATGAAGTCGCACCTCTCAGTGTCGCCATTGTAATTTTTCACACTGTGAAATCTATGGAAAGTATCTTGCTGATGAATTCGAGTTACGGGAAGTGGAGAATATGACAATAACTAAAAGAAGACCCTAAATTTAGCAACTGCAAATGCCACCATTAATTGGGCACTGATTAAAAATATCATTTAAGCTACGTGTGGTCTGTTTAATTATGTATTATAGGATGTCATTTAAAGGGATCTGACACCAGGAAACCCAATAGCCAACCAGACGCGGTGCGTTGTAAGGGATTTTGTGCTGAGCACCATCATACTGTCACATAATAACATAGATGCAGATGTTTTGTCTTTTGCAGGATTCAAACCCAGGACTCCATCATTGCAAGGGTACAGTGCTAGACACTGAGCCACAGTATTGCTCCCCCCCCCCCATTGAAAATTTGTGACTCCATTGTGAGATATTCATTTATTTTGCAATATGAAAAAGTGCAATTGGGAGCACTGAGGGAGGTATTGTTGCTCTAAACTGTTACGCCCCCCCCCCCCCCACTGCTCTAATATACTCTCCTTCCCATCTCCTTTCTTCGAGTGACAAGGTCAGGGGACTATGATGAATGTAGTCTATATTCATTTGGGGCTTGGACATTTGGAGCAATGGAACCGCCCTCACTGCTTCAGGCTGCTCATTTGCATATTGTATAAATAAATTAATGTCTTGGTAACAGAGGCACACATTTTCATGGGGAAAAAAAGCGTTATATTCAGAATAGCCTGACTTATCTGTGTTGTTGATTTAATATGCATCAACCTGGTGACAGACTCCCTTTAAGCGGTGTATGGTGGCACTGTATGAGAGCACTGTATGAACACTGTATAGGATTACTAGTTTATAGCAAATGGTGGTATTATTTGACTTCTGCTTATATACTGCACGTGAACTAAGCAAAGAAATTTAAATCCCATGAATTGGTGTGACCTTTGCCCTTTGCCTTCCATCAGTTCTTCTCGGCACTTGCAGACAGTATATGGCAGAACTCAGCAGGGAGGTTGTTCCGCCATCTTGGAGAACTAAGCCCAGATCTTCTGTGGATATAGCCTTGCTCCAATCCTTCTGTCTCTTCATGTTATCTCAGACAGACTGGATGATGTTGAAGTCAGGGCTCTGATTTTTTAAGAACCTAAATAGTGTAGAATGTCAAACTTTATGGAAACATATTGTGTTTTCTAAGCAAACTTTTCCTTCTAACTTCTAAAGTATTGGTGAAAAACATTGTAGAATTTATATTTTGGCTCTTTACATGATCACAAAATGCAACATAAAAAGTACAAACTGTATTGTTGGGAAGAATCCCGGAATATGATCCAACGTGTTCTCTTAGCGTTAGAATTTTTCCATTGTACTTACAGCATTTTATTCAATGTACAGTTTATGCCAAGTTTCAGCAAAATGTCTTCACTGGAGCAAAAGGCTATACGCAACAATACAGACTATACAGACATACATGTGCTCTCTACCTCTTACAGCCAAAACATTTCTTTTTCGCAGGATGCATTGGCGCTAAGATTGCCTGAATTGATATTTTTGCCAGGAGAACCAATACAATGAAGTTAAGGTGAGTCAATAGAAAGTAGACCTGTCAGGTGATTTCTGATACCCTATCTGAGAGCAGGATAGGATAGAGGGAGAGAAGCTCTATGATATATAACACTATAGGATTTGAGGCTAAGGAAAAGAAAAAAGTAAAAATCAGAGTAAATTCTGACAGGACTCCTAAGAGAGACAGGAGGAGTCCTGGTTGCCCCACCCACACAGTGATTGTCAGCTTTTCTATTATCACTTTGCGTATACAGTGCGTATACTGTGATATCTACAGAACAGGGAGTGATAATATGACAGATGAGAGGTGATATTTACAGAACAGGGAGTGATAAGATGACAGCTGAGAGGTGATATGTACAGAACAGGGAGTGATAAGATGACAGCTGAGAGGTGATATGTACAGAACAGGGAGTGATAAGATGACAGATGAGATGTGATATCTACAGAACAGAGAGTGATAAGATGAGAGGTGATATCTACAGAACAGGAAGTGCTCAGATGACAGGTGAGAGGTGATATCTACAGAACAGGAAGTGATCAGATGACAGATGATAGGTGATATCTACAGAACAGGGAGCAATAAGATGACAGGTGAGAGGTAATATCTACAGAACAGGGAGTCACACAATGACAGATGAGAAGTGATATCTACAGAACAGGGAGTGATAATATGAAAGATGAGAAGTGATATTTTCAGGGAGTAATAAGATGACAGTTGAGAGGTGATTGCTACAGAACAGGGAGTGATAAAATGACAGATGAGAGGTGATATCTGACTACAGAGCAGGGAGTGACAAGATGATACATGAGAGGTGATATCGACAGAACAGGGAGTACAAGTCTGTTCAATTGCCCAAGTTAAAAATTGCAAGTTTTCCATATTTTTAGGGATATGATTTTTTCAGAAAAATCATCAAAAATCCAAGATATATGTTCATCTTACAAACTTGAATTTGAACAGTAAGTCACTTTCTGATGGAACATTCCCTTTAGAACATCCCCTGTGATGGGTTTAATTTATTTGCAAGATATGTGAGTAAAATAGAAAAAAAAATACTAAAAAAACTCATCCATTAAATTAATTTCTGAATATATCTGAAAAAAATCAGCTTCAATTTATAACTGTCCCCTGTGAGACACTAAGGTCATCATCAGACCAGGTACAGAGTGAATGCTATAGAATGAATCCCTGTAATATTAATGATAGGCAAGATCTCAGGTTTCTATTTTCCTATAGAATTAATTTTGCATTAAGTGAAGAATATCAGAATATTCATCCTAGAATACATTCCTGCAGACACTGGATCCTTACCGAGTCAATTTCAGAAGAGGCGGAATATTCACATTTAATATTTAATTAAGTCCAGGAACTGACAGAATATTTACCTATGCTTTAGAATCGGAATTCCACTGACCCCAGACCCCTGCAGGAGAGAAGAAACGTTTGAGCACACTAGGAGATTATTTTTTGCTTTGGCGGTAATCCTAAATTATGTAATAATATTCCTCTTCCTATTTCTAATGACAGACTAAAATATTATCATACAGTTTAGAAAAAAAATCTGGTAAGAATAATAGAATGCTTGGGTCAAGATTTAAAGGGACTCTCTGGTTTGGACCCATTGCAATATATATATGATACATGGAAAACATCTAATTTGAGAAAAAAATTATTTGGAACCGTAAGGTTTTTTTTAAGAATATTTTCTTTTAACAGCTGCAAAATTATTTGGCAGATGCACTAGCGATTGGGCATGTATAAAGTTTATGAGACTGCCAAGACAAGAATACAGTGGCAGAGAATGCTCTACTGCCGCTCTAGTCATATGGATTACAGTGGACTTCACCATATTCTAGTGGGGGATTCTCTGTATTTGGACCCCACCAATTAAAAACTCATTAATTATCCTTTAATTGACCATATTAAGGTAATTTTTAAATAATTTTAATTAAAAAAAAACCTTTTGTTTACAGCTCCAATGAAGAGATATTTGTATCCGAGGTTACAGACTGCAAAATGTGCAAAGTCTCTTTAAAGAGGACCTTTCACCATCTGGGGCACATACACCGCTAGAAAGCCGCTAGAAAGCCGACAGCTAGAAAGCCAATCGGCTTTCCAGTTCTGTGCTCCTTGTGAAGAGCTATCGGTGCCAGTACCGTAGCTCTTCACAGTCAAAAGGGCATTTCTGACAGTCAGTCAGGAAGGTCCTTCCTCATAGTAGTGCCTATAGTGCTGTACTGTGAGAGCGGTGAGGAACGTCATCACTGGGCAATAAGGAATGCCCCCTCTCACAGTACAGCGCAATAGACACTGCTGTGAGACAGAGCGTTCCTGACTGACTGTCAGAAATGCCCTTCTGACAGTGAAGAGCTACTGTACTGGCACCAATAGCTCTTCACCGGGTGCACAGAACATGAAAGCCGATAGTGCGCTGAATTCAGCGCACTGTCGGCTTTCTAGTGGTATATAAAACCGCATGTGCCCCAAGTGGTGAAAGGTCCTCTTAAAGAGATGGTCATGAACCAAACTTATCTGATTTGAAGTGCTATTATGATATTCTGGGGTGAATGGAGACCCCTGGGTATAAGAATAAACACTCATATTGACCTTCCATCACCTCTCCTGGCTTCTCCCTTGCAGAGTCCAGTGTCCTTTTCTGGATGTCCTCCAGTCTTTTTTTGTCTCCTGGATGATTCTCACGGACACAGACCTGCTATTGGACCTTAGAATTCACTCATTGACATCATGATGCTTTTACAAAGATGTCAGGATCCCAACATGCTCTATGTGACTACTGAGGCTCAGTCATAAGCATCAGTAGTGACCAGGGCTGCTGACGTCGAGCCGTTGGTTGGAAGAGCATTGAGAAAAAACACCGAGTGGCGAAGGAAGGTGAGTATGAGTGTCCATGATTTTTCCACATCTTGCCCAAATCCCCTGATTATTATACTCTGGGGTCTGAAGAAACCCCAGAGTAGAATAAGGATACATTGGTGGCAAACCCCAAAAATGTTGAGTTTGGCAGAACCTGAAAATTTTGGCAAATTTCTAAGGAACCCAACTTGCTACAAAACAATTCGCTCATCTCTAGTGTCTTTAATAATAATAATAATAATAATAATAATAATAATAAATTTTATTTCTATAGCGCCAACATATTCCGCAGCGCTGTACAATTTGTAGGGTTCAAATACAGACAGATACATTCCAAAGAAAGTCATTTCACACAATGGGACTGAGGGCCCTGCTCGCAAGAGCTTACAATCTATGAGGTAGAGGGGGTGACACAAGAGGTAGCAGGGGCGGCATTGCTTATGCAGAGGTCAGACACTTCTGTAATAGAGGTGACTGTCATTACATAGACATAAAACTTTATGAGCCATCAACAGTCGTGTCCTTTAACATGTGGATGGAGCTTGGACAGATAAAGTTATCCTGAGATGACATCATATCATGTGGGGAAATGTGGGAGTGGGGACAGAGGAGGGTTAAGGGTTTATGTTAGACATTGTGATAGGCCTGTCTGAACAGATGCGTCTTTAGTTTGCGTTTGAAGCTGTAGAAATTGGGAGTTAATCTGATTGTCCGGGGTAAAGCATTCCAGAGAAGTGGTGCAGCTCGGGAGAAGTCTTGTATACGAGCGTGGGAGGTTCTGATAATAGAGGATGTAAGTGTTAGGTCATTGAGTGAATGGAGAACACGGGTTGGGCGGTAGACAGAGATGAGGGAGGAAATGTAGGGAGGTGCGGCATTATGGAGAGCCTTGTGGATGAGGGTGATAACTTTATATTTTATTCTATAATGAATAGGCAGCCAATGTAGTTACCCTTCCATCCCCTATTTCTTACAGACTTAACAAATGTTGGTTAACAAGAAATAGCAAAAAGATGAAAGGGAATGTAACTGAACCTTACCAACTACAGAATGGGACTACACAGTGTCTATGTTGTCTGGTACCACGGAGACCATAGGTCTGTCTAGGAGTTGTAGACACTATTTGCACTATACTATGCTTTGTATGTATAGTTCATGTATAGAGATGAGCGAGTAGTGTTCAATCGAGTAGGTGTTCGATCGAATACTACGATATTCGAAATACTCGTACTCGATCGAACACTACTAGCTGTTCGAAGTTTAAGGTTCGATGCAGAACCAGCGTTGATTGGCTGAATGCTATACATTCTGCCAATCAACGCTGGTTCTTCTCTTACCTTTAGAAGTCTTCTCCGTGCAGCGTCCCCGCGGCGTCTTCCGGCTGGAATTAACTCTGCCTAGGCATCCGGCCTAGGCAGAGCTGACTGCGCATGCGCGGGCTTGCCCTCGCATGCGCAGTCCTAGGCCCCGATGCCTAGGCAGAGTGAATTCCAGCCGGAAGACGCCGCGGGGGCGCTGTGCCAGGAGAAGACTTCAAGGAGAATCCAGCCCGACTGTCACTGGTGGCCTTGGTAAGTATAATTTTATCGAATTTTGCGTACCCCTGAAACGAGCATTTCCCCCCATAGACTATAATGGGGTTCGAACAGTCGAACATTGTGCGGCTGTTCGAATTGGATTTCGAACCTCGGACATTTTACTGTTCGCTCATCTCTATTCATCTACCATCTACCATTTCCCACCATGGACTATTTATACTTGAAATCTATATTAATGTATTTGATTCTGCGTTCCTTAGTCCTAACAAAGAAAACTTCATTGAAATTTGTTCCTGAAACTTCTAGAGAAGAAAAATTGTTCTATTCCAGGACATGTAATGGACAAGGATTGAACGGGCACTTGGCCTTCTAAATATGCTCATTGAGTTACAGCAGTCATTCCAGTATCCCAAATATTACCCATTGATTTTCGACAACGACGCCACTTGAGGTTCACAAGTATAAACGTAGGGAGATGATAGATCGGTTTTTAGTGAAGTTCAGGCTCGGAATGTTTCCCTCTTACGTTTCATCTATTCGTTAATCCTGTCCCTTGGAATGAGTAAATCTTTTACAGAAGCCATGCAGCATTTCATAGCCGTGGAGGAATAATACAAAAGGAATAATACAATTTACAATAGGTGACATGGCCTGGTAAATCTGAAGCCGCTTATGCATTAGAAGAAATGTAAAAGTAACTCAGAATTAATAGTGTTGTCATCGGCATAATTAAAGAAACACTAATTCATGGGGAAATCACATTGCCTTAGGAACAATAGTGTACCCATGAGCATCTCTCCACCTAGTGCTATAGGATGGAAAGATCAACTCATAGGAAAGTTATTATATCCCGACCCAAAAAAAAAAAAAAAAAAAATTGGACTTTTCAACTACGCAATGAATCGGCAAATCCATTTGTATGACCTGAATTAAAAGTTCTTGACACTATTAATTCTCGGAGATAAGTAAATCCTCTCCTGAAGTTTTCAGTTTCTAAAAATGTCAGTGTTTTATCCTCTCCTGATGAATTAGTTCACAAAGGTCATTCATCCCGGAAAATACCAGAATTTGGAACAAAATAGTCTGCTAACATGCTGTTTGGAAGAAAATGATGAATTGGATGAAGTTTTTGAGCAAAAATATGTAAAATATGAACAGTAAATCTAGAAATCACTCAAGAACATTGAAATCTCTCCCATAGACCACCTCTCCGAGACCACCCATTGCCCAGACAAGGTTACCTATGACAGATTTTAAGTTCCATCATACATTATGTATGCTGGTCATACTATTAAACAAAAAACGTTCCCCAGAAATACCAATTGTATGTGTTTGCCTCAAAGACGTTTTATAAGTACATGGAATTCCATCTGCTACCCTAAATTCATCATCGAGAAAATTTGGTAGTTGTTAATTCCTAATTTTTGGGGTAAAACTCTTGGGTCTAACTCTAAAGGTGTTAATAAGAATAAATCCATGCGTCAATGATCCATAACCATTTGAAATGGATTCCAAAAAAGGTATCTATCCAGTCTTTTGGGCTTTGCCCATCACCGCTCGTGACAAAATTTCCTGTGTCTACCCTCTTTCCTCTAGATACACTGTAGTGGATTGTCCTTTTCCTGGTTACCAGCATAAACTTAAAGAGGACCTTTAATCAGTTGGGGCACATGCGGTTTTATATACTGCTAGAAAGCTGACAGTGCGCTGAATTCAGCGCACTGTCGGCTTTCACGATCGGTTCATGTGGGTGAAGAGCTATCGGTGTCAGTACCATAGCTCTTCACCGTCAGAAGGGCATTCCTGACAAACAGTCAGGAACGCCCTTCTTCACAGCAGCGCCTATAGCGCTGTACTGTGAGAACGGGGAGCGCTATACAGTACAGCGCTACAGCTGCTGTGAGGAAGGGCGTTCCTGACTGACTGTCAGGAACGCCCTTCTGACGGTGAAGAGCTATGGTACCGGGGCACCAATCGTGAAAGACAACAGTATGCTGAATTCAGAGCACAGTCGGCTTTCTAGCGGTATATAAAACCGCATGTGCCCCAACTGATAAAGGTCCCCTTCAATAAGGTCATTAAACAGATCTCTGTACTGCCCATCAATGGTTTTGTCCAAAGGAATCCCCTAAGTCTCTTTATCCAAACTGAAGATCTCCAAGTTTAATAATCTTTCTTGGGACTTCAATATACTCATCTATCGTACTTGGCCAACACAACATTTCTCTGCATTGTATATGCAGGTCAAAATTGGGGCAACACAGGAGTCCTGGGTTCAGATCTGACTAAGGAACTTGAATGTTCCTCTTGTTTGTATCAATTTCCCTCAGGAAGTCCATTTTTCTCTGACAATCCAAAGACATAATGATAGGGGATTTGGATTGTGAGCCCTACTTGGGACAGTGAGAGATAATATTTGAAAAGAGCCATACAATACATTGGCTCCCTATAAGAAAGCAATTACCCATTAGGGTGCTTATACTTAATTGCCTTTGTGTTTCACTGGACATGCATCATTTCTATATTGGCCACCAGGGTACAGAACATTCTGTAGTCAACTGATAGTCTAGCGCTTCTATATAGATGTTTAGTTTAGATGAAATATTAAATATATGGAAAGAATTCCTGAGACTTCATAGAAAAAGTAAGAAGTAGAGATGAGCGAGTAGTTAAATACTCGATATTTGATATTCGTTTCGAGTAGCCCCGCAATATTCGACTACTCGAATCGAATATCGAATCCTATTATAGTCTATGGGGGGAAAATGCTTGTTTCAGGGGTAGGCAACATTCGATGAAATTGAACTTTCCAAGCCCACGAGTGAGGGTCGGGCTGGATCCTCCGAGAAGTCGTCTCCATGCAGCGTCCCCACGGCGTCTTTTGGCTCTGAATTCACTCTGCCAGGCATCGGGCCTGAGTAGAGCTAACTGTGAATGCCCGCACTACAAGAAAATGGCTGCTTACAGTCAAAGCGGCCATTTTCTTGTAGCGCGGGCATGCGCAGTCGGCTCTGCCCAGGCCTGATGCCTGGCAGAGTGAATTCAGAGCCGGAAGATGCCGCAGGGACGCTGCAAGGAGAAGACTTCTAAAGGTAGGAGAAGAACCAACATTGATTGTCCGACTGTATAGCATTCAGCCAATCAATGCTGGTTCTGCATCGAATCTTTCCATTCAAATAGCGAGTGGTACTTGATCGAGTACGAGTATTTTGAATACCGTAGTATTTGATCGAAAACCTATTCGATCGAATACTACTCGCTCATCTCTAGTAAGAAGAGATCGCACTCATTACAGATACCTTCAAGGGTTTTTCGATAAGTTGGACCCATCGACCTAAAGGTCTTATAACAATTGCCTGAAAGAGAAGGTTTACAAACATAATTTACTAAAAGGGTTTTTTAGGCAAGTTATACCGATGACCAATCCTTAGGATACGTCATGAATATCAGATCAACGAGGGTCCGAGATCCAGCTCCCATGCTGATCAGCTGTTCTCAGGTCATCAATATTGATATGTCTGAACATGATGATATCAATTGGAACAACAAACCATCTAATGGGGTGCCCCAACTTTTTCTTGACGATAAATGTTAGCATAAAGGATTGAGAGGTTGAATTTAGTATGCCTGATCCTCTTATCCTCTCCTGAGATTCCGGCAACAGATTTCTCCCCCTCTCTGTTCGAAACATATGTACACTTGACTGTACATATATGTAGGGGGTTGGAAAGGATCGCTGAATGTCGGATGCTTTGACAAATATCACAACAACCGTGATGCCAAATAGTGACTACATCGAGGCAAACTTATAATTAATCAACTAATTATTTTATAGGAACTGATCAAATTATAATACAAGGGAAAATAAAATATCTGATCTTGTAAATAATCAGATTATTATTTCTGAATGACCCTCAGTAGAGATGAGCGAACACTAAAATGTTCGAGGTTCGAAATTCGATTCGAACAGCCGCTCACTGTTCGAGTGTTCGAATGGGTTTCGAACCCCATTATAGTCTATGGGGAACATAAACTCGTTAAGGGGGAAACCCAAATTCGTGTCTGGAGGGTCACCAAGTCCACTATGACACCCCAGGAAATGATACCAACACCCTGGAATGACACTGGGACAGCAGGGGAAGCATGTCTGGGGGCATAAAAGTCACTTTATTTCATGGAAATCCCTGTCAGTTTGCGATTTTCGCAAGCTAACTTTTCCCCATAGAAATGCATTGGCCAGTGCTGATTGGCCAGAGTACGGAACTCGACCAATCAGCGCTGGCTCTGCTGGAGGAGGCGGAGTCTAAGATAGCTCCACACCAGTCTCCATTCAGGTCCGACCTTAGACTCCGCCTCCTCCGGCAGAGCCAGCACTGATTGGCCGAAGGCTGGCCAATGCATTCCTATGCGAATGCAGACTTAGCAGTGCTGAGTCAGTTTTGCTCAACTACACATCTGATGCACACTCGGCACTGCTACATCAGATGTAGCAATCTGATGTAGCAGAGCCGAGGGTGCACTAGAACCCCTGTGCAAACTCAGTTCACGCTAATAGAATGCATTGGCCAGCGCTGATTGGCCAATGCATTCTATTAGCCCGATGAAGTAGAGCTGAATGTGTGTGCTAAGCACACACATTCAGCACTGCTTCATCACGCCAATACAATGCATTAGCCAGTGCTGATTGGCCAGAGTACGGAATTCGGCCAATCAGCGCTGGCCAATGCATTCTATTAGCCCGATGAAGTAGAGCTGAATGTGTGTGCTAAGCACACACATTCAGCACTGCTTCATCAAGCCAATACAATGCATTAGCCAGTGCTGATTGGCCAGAGTACGGAATTCGGCCAATCAGCGCTGGCTCTGCTGGAGGAGGCGGAGTCTAAGATCGCTCCACACCAGTCTCCATTCAGGTCCGACCTTAGACTCCGCCTCCTCCGGCAGAGCCAGCGCTGATTGGCCGAAGGCTGGCCAATGCATTCCTATGCGAATGCAGACTTAGCAGTGCTGAGTCAGTTTTGCTCAACTACACATCTGATGCACACTCGGCACTGCTACATCAGATGTAGCAATCTGATGTAGCAGAGCCGAGGGTGCACTAGAACCCCTGTGCAAACTCAGTTCACGCTAATAGAATGCATTGGCCAGCGCTGATTGGCCAATGCATTCTATTAGCCCGATGAAGTAGAGCTGAATGTGTGTGCTAAGCACACACATTCAGCACTGCTTCATCACGCCAATACAATGCATTAGCCAGTGCTGATTGGCCAGAGTACGGAATTCGGCCAATCAGCGCTGGCCAATGCATTCTATTAGCCCGATGAAGTAGAGCTGAATGTGTGTGCTAAGCACACACATTCAGCACTGCTTCATCAAGCCAATACAATGCATTAGCCAGTGCTGATTGGCCAGAGTACGGAATTCGGCCAATCAGCGCTGGCTCTGCTGGAGGAGGCGGAGTCTAAGATCGCTCCACACCAGTCTCCATTCAGGTCCGACCTTAGACTCCGCCTCCTCCGGCAGAGCCAGCGCTGATTGGCCGAAGGCTGGCCAATGCATTCCTATGCGAATGCAGACTTAGCAGTGCTGAGTCAGTTTTGCTCAACTACACATCTGATGCACACTCGGCACTGCTACATCAGATGTAGCAATCTGATGTAGCAGAGCCGAGGGTGCACTAGAACCCCTGTGCAAACTCAGTTCACGCTAATAGAATGCATTGGCCAGCGCTGATTGGCCAATGCATTCTATTAGCCCGATGAAGTAGAGCTGAATGTGTGTGCTAAGCACACACATTCAGCACTGCTTCATCAAGCCAATACAATGCATTAGCCAGTGCTGATTGGCCAGAGTACGGAATTCGGCCAATCAGCGCTGGCCAATGCATTCTATTAGCCCGATGAAGTAGAGCTGAATGTGTGTGCTAAGCACACACATTCAGCACTGCTTCATCAAGCCAATACAATGCATTAGCCAGTGCTGATTGGCCAGAGTACGAAATTCGGCCAATCAGCGCTGGCTCTGCTGGAGGAGGCGGAGTCTAAGGTCGGACCTGAATGGAGACTGGTGTGGAGCGATCTTAGACTCCGCCTCCTCCAGCAGAGCCAGCGCTGATTGGCCGAATTCCGTACTCTGGCCAATCAGCACTGGCTAATGCATTGTATTGGCGTGATGAAGCAGTGCTGAATGTGTGTGCTTAGCACACACATTCAGCTCTACTTCATCGGGCTAATAGAATGCATTGGCCAGCGCTGATTGGCCAAATTCCGTACTCTGGCCAATCAGTGCTGGCCAATGCATTCTATTAGCTTGATGAAGCAGAGTGTGCACAAGGGTTCAAGCGCACCCTCGGCTCTGATGTAGCAGAGCCGAGGCTGCACAAGGGTTCAAGCGCACCCTCGGCTCTGATGTAGGAGAGCCGAGGGTGCACTTGAACCCTTGTGCAGCCTCGGCTCTGCTACATCAGAGCCGAGGGTGCGCTTGAACCCTTGTGCACACTCTGCTTCATCAAGCTAATAGAATGCATTGGCCAGCGCTGATTGGCCAATGTATTCTATTAGCCTGATGAAGTAGAGCTGAATGTGTGTGCTAAGCACACACATTCAGCTCTACTTCATCGGGCTAATAGAATGCATTGGCCAGCGCTGATTGGCCGAATTCCGTACTCTGGCCAATCAGTGCTGGCCAATGCATTCTATTAGCTTGATGAAGCAGAGTGTGCACAAGGGTTCAAGCGCACCCTCGGCTCTGATGTAGCAGAGCCGAGGCTGCACAAGGGTTCAAGCGCACCCTCGGCTCTGATGTAGGAGAGCCGAGGGTGCACTTGAACCCTTGTGCAGCCTCGGCTCTGCTACATCAGAGCCGAGGGTGCGCTTGAACCCTTGTGCACACTCTGCTTCATCAAGCTAATAGAATGCATTGGCCAGCGCTGATTGGCCAATGTATTCTATTAGCCTGATGAAGTAGAGCTGAATGTGTGTGCTAAGCACACACATTCAGCTCTACTTCATCGGGCTAATAGAATGCATTGGCCAGCGCTGATTGGCCAGAGTACGGAACTCGACCAATCAGCGCTGGCTCTGCTGGAGGAGGCGGAGTCTAAGATCGCTCCACACCAGTCTCCATTCAGGTCCGACCTTAGACTCCGCCTCCTCCAGCAGAGCCAGCGCTGATTGGCCGAATTCCGTACTCTGGCCAATCAGCACTGGCTAATGCATTGTATTGGCGTGATGAAGCAGTGCTGAATGTGTGTGCTTAGCACACACATTCAGCTCTACTTCATCGGGCTAATAGAATGCATTGGCCAATCAGCGCTGGCCAATGCATTCTATTAGCGTGAACTGAGTTTGCACAGGGGTTCTAGTGCACCCTCGGCTCTGCTACATCAGATTGCTACATCTGATGTAGCAGTGCCGAGTGTGCATCAGATGTGTAGTTGAGCAAAACTGACTCAGCACTGCTAAGTCTCTGCATTCGCATAGGAATGCATTGGCCAGCCTTCGGCCAATCAGCGCTGGCTCTGCCGGAGGAGGCGGAGTCTAAGGTCGGACCTGAATGGAGACTGGTGTGGAGCGATCTTAGACTCCGCCTCCTCCAGCAGAGCCAGCGCTGATTGGTCGAGTTCCGTACTCTGGCCAATCAGCACTGGTCAATGCATTCTATTAGCCCGATGAAGTAGAGCTGAATGTGTGTGCTTAGCACACACATTCAGCTCTACTTCATCAGGCTAATAGAATACATTGGCCAATCAGCGCTGGCCAATGCATTCTATTAGCTTGATGAAGCAGAGTGTGCACAAGGGTTCAAGCGCACCCTCGGCTCTGATGTAGCAGAGCTGAGGGTGCACAAGGGTTCAAGTGCACCCTCGGCTCTCCTACATCAGAGCCGAGGGTGCGCTTGAACCCTTGTGCAGCCTCGGCTCTGCTACATCAGAGCCGAGGGTGCGCTTGAACCCTTGTGCACACTCTGCTTCATCAAGCTAATAGAATGCATTGGCCAGCACTGATTGGCCAGAGTACGGAATTCGGCCAATCAGCGCTGGCCAATGCATCCCTATGGGAAAAAGTTTATCTCACAAAAATCACAATTACACACCCGGATAGAGCCCCAAAAAGTTATTTTTAATAACATTCCCCCCTAAATAAAGGTTATCCCTAGCTATCCCTGCCTGTACAGCTATCCCTGTCTCATAGTCACAAAGTTCACATTCTCATATGACCCGGATTTGAAATCCACTATTCGTCTAAAATGGAGGTCACCTGATTTCGGCAGCCAATGACTTTTTCCAATTTTTTTCAATGCCCCCAGTGTCGTAGTTCCTGTCCCACCTCCCCTGCGCTGTTATTGGTGCAAAAAAGGCGCCAGGGAAGGTGGGAGGGGAATCGAATTTTGGCGCACTTTACCACGTGGTGTTCGATTCGATTCGAACATGGCGAACACCCTGATATCCGATCGAACATGTGTTCGATAGAACACTGTTCGCTCATCTCTAACCCTCAGCTCAAGAGCATAAAAACAATGGCATGTCAATGCAGAGGCTAATTTAGTAGTTTATCTAGGAAGTCTTCCTGGAGGTCTCAGCTTTTTACTGTTATCTAAGAAGATCCATAAAATCAATGGCTGAGCCTGATTACGAGACACAGCCATGACACAAAGCCATAAATCCCATGAATTATGTAAATTAAGGAAAATTTGCTCCGTTCATCCCGTCATATTTCCTGGTATTAAGAAATCACTGCAAAAATAAGTCACTATTTTGAAATATTTGACACAATATAATTGCACAAATTTTTTTTTACCTTGGGCTTGGAAAATGACATCACACATCAAGTGACATCAACGATGATCTCATATACTACTGCTAATATAACCATAGGATGAAATTTAAAGGGATTCTACCATTCAAACACGTTTTTCTTGTTGGCACGTAGGAATAGCCTTAAGAAAGGCTATTCTTCTCCTACCTTTAGATGTCTTCTCTGCGCCACCGTTTGGTATATAATCTGGTTTTCATCGGTATGCAAATGAGTTCTCTCGCAGCACTGGGGGCGGTCCTCAGCACTCAAATAGCAATAGGGGCGTCCCCAATGCTTCGAGAGAACTCTCCAGAGCTGCCTCCATCTTCTTCAGGAGCGGGTATTCTTCGTGTCTTCTTCGGCTTACACAGTATTGTAAGCAGTCATTTTTTTGTGGCGGGCGGGCATGCGCAGTCGGCTTTGCACTAGGCCCGACTTTGAAGTTTGAAGTTTGAAGCCACCACCAGAAGAAGACACGAAGAAGACCTGTTCCTAAGAAGATGGAGGCAGCGCTGGAGAGTTCTCTTGCAGCATTGGGGAAGCCCCCAGTGCTGTTTGTACGCTGGGGACCGCCCCCAGTGCTGCGAGAGAACTCATTTGCATACAAATGAAAACCAGATTATATACTGAACGGCGGCGCAGAGAAGACATCTAAAGGTAGGAGAAGAATATCCTTTCTTAAGGTTATTTCTACGTCATAGGCAGAGAAAATTGAGTTTTAATTATAGGATCCTTTTAATAATAGGCTAACATTTTCTATTCTGTAGAAATTGATTTTCAGCAGTCATCTCATTATCATCATAGGCAAAATTACAATGAAAGATATCACTGATATATAGAAAACATCAAATCTACCTTTTTACAATAAGGGATGATTCACAGCTCACCCCGTTCCTGCACAATAAACTCTTCACCGATGACAGAGCATGCCCACAACACTCTACCATGGAAGTCAATGAACATCTCCAGTCTATGGACTCCTATGACCCATATTGTTTCCTTAAAGCATATGGCTAAAGACTGATAACTGTTCAGCCAAGATGGCTGCCCCCATTTACAGGAAATACAAATACTAAAAAATAAATATGTACAGTATCAACAACTGGTGTCAATTATTGAAAAAGTATAGGTAAAACTTTCTGTAAAGAACTCTCTTACCTACTTCAAAAACTTCTCATAGGTCATATCTTCCAAAAGGATGACAACATTGATTCCTCTCCTGGGGGAGTCTATGACGTCTGAGAGTCTCTTCTTGCTGAAAAATCCATAAACTTAATATCACACAAACAAGAAAAGAGAAATTCCAGTTCTCACAGTATGTCTTAAAAAAACAAAATCATTTGGTATTCTTGCTCTTGAAATTCTTCTTAATAATTCTAGTAGATGTCTATAAAGTTATTTTCAAACATGTCGGAAAGTTATTTAGCGCGAGAAGGTCATCTGAGAAAGGTGGTTTTCTGATCTGCTACTGTCCAAAGGAGGCCGATTAGACAAGAACTTATTAAAATTATACAAATTCCATCAGATTACAAAAATGTTCTATTTAGCCGTCGACTTTTGATGCTAAACGTTAAGTCATAATTGGCCAGAGGTCATACCAAGTCAAGGTTAGTAGAAGGCGTTGGACAAAAAAAATTGGTTGGCCCTCCTCCCCGATAGAAGGTCCTATAATGGATGATTATGTAAATAATCTGTTTTCCCTTAGTTCCACCAGCGGCACAAGGCTCGTATTGTGCCGCTGGTGGGAAGACAGGGAATGCATGTATCAAAACCACATACAATGTTCCTGTTCCCCAGTATCTGTGGTTGCAGTAAAGGATATTTTAGTAGGCTGGATCTAAATAATCCTTTAACTTAGCTTATACTTCAATGAAAGCCAACGTTATCTGCAGTGGGAGGCCAAAGGGTGGAAAAAGTAGAAAAGAATTTGAAGCAGGAGTCTTCCTCAAACGCCTGTTCACTTTCTGCCATGTGAACATACCCTAAAGGGCCACTGAACACACCTGTAATCCTTGTCCAGCCAACTCTGTTGTTATGTCTATATAAAGGTCATTAGCGTAATGTAGGTTCACAGTCCAGTTGTAACGTCTCTGCCTGTTCGGGTCACTGCACCACCCTCTGCTCGCGTGCTGTGGTGCAAGAGGCAGGTGCAGTTTGGTTCTTGGCTTAAAGTTTTTGGTCGCACTGTGTGAACTCGGCTCTAGTTCTGTGATTGTATTTGCACCACACCCGTCTTCTGCCCTTGTTGCCTCTGTCCATTTAGTGGTTAATTTTGTCTTGCCTGTGATTGACAGCCTGCCTTCCTGTCTACTACAGGGGCGAGTTCTTCCTCCCCTTTTTTTATCTTGGCTCTCATTCACACCAGTGCTTGCTATTGCCTTGTGCATACCTGCTCCTTACTGTCCCTATTTTTGCTTGCTTTCTTATCCTTGACCTTTGGTTTTCCTCACTGACTATTCTTTGGACTCTGATTTTGCACTGCATCGCTCGACTGTTACTGACCCTTGGCTAGCTGACCTCTCTTTGTTGCTGTCCATCTTGTCTCCGTTTTGTGTCTCACCTATACAGGAAGGGACTGTCTTCGTGTTTGCCGCCTATTACGTAGGATAGGGCCTGGCAATAGGAAGGGTCAGCTTAGGGTTCACTGTCTCTTGTGTCCCGTCCCAGGGTTCAACAGCTACTGGGGAATTGCTGTCCTAGCAATTCCCTAACACCAGTTTTGTTTATACCTATGAGGGTATCTGATTTTTCATCCTGCATCTCATCTGGGGGTAGAGTTTAAGGGATTGTGAGTCCCATTTTTAAAGGGGTTGTCTGGGATATAAGGCTGGGTAAGGTGAAAGTGCCTTGTTTTGGCGGAAGTCCCTACTACATGTTATTGCTCTCAGCAGTATAAGGGAAGAACATGGGATGTCAAAGGTAGCTGACCGGCCTCATTTGATGGGGACCTTTCTGATAGAAGAAGACATTGGAGCATCAGGACCAGACCACACTGAGAGACACTAGAGGTGAGTATTTTTTTTTTCTTTTCGCCTTCCCCAGCCTTATATTGTAAAAATGGACAAACCTTTTAAACTCCATGAAAGGCTATGGAGTCATGCAGGGCAACCTCAGTTTTCTACCCATATGTAATCTCAGTTAGTAACAGTTGATACGTAAGTGGATTGAGGTCAACAAGGTATCGGACAGTATTGATTGCACCAGAGCTTGGGTGTGGGCAGACAGAAAGGAAGAGATAAGGAAATATAGTATACAAAAAGATAAGATAAAGAAGTCAAGCTAGGTCAATGTCATTTGAAATAGGAACAGCAACCAAAAGAACATCATCGATTAACAAGTGTTAGATGAGAGGTCTTAAGAAACAGGAGGCGATGGCTTGAGCCAGTGTCTTGGTGACTGGTTAACACTATCCCTTTAGGAAGGTGGAAGCGGCATATTTGTACTGTACAATCCGAGGACTGAAAAATAGGTTGTTGATCGGCGGGCATAGATTTGCCAGTGGATGGTTGTACTAACACTGTGATCAATGCTTTTTGGTTTGGTTGAAGGACAACTGTTCCTCTTTACTATTTGATACCAAGCGCTATACTGGTCATCCTGGGGCCCACTATAGAAATTATCTGAAGATCCCCCTCCATGGACACAAAACATATGCACTCTTAATCAAGATATAAGAAAAGGGGCCACACGGTGGCTCAGTGGTTAGCACTGCAGCCTTGCAGCGCTGGGCCCTGGTGTTCAAATCCCGCCAAGGGCAAAAAACCATCTGCAAGGAGTTTGTATGTTCTCCCCGTGTTTGCGTGGATTTCCATCCCATTTTCCAAAAAAACATACTGATAGGGAAAAATGTACATTGTGAGCTCTATCTGGGGCTCACAATCTACATTTAAAAAAAAAAAAAAGAAATAAACTGATTGGCTATAAGTAGCGTTGTCTTCTGATGGACCATTGAGTCGGCGAATCATGGGACCCCTATTCCCATTGTGCATTATAAACGTCGAGGTAAATTTTGAAGGACGTATATAGACTATAAACCGCATACTGAAAGCTTCTGCTCAATAATACTCCAATCTCCAGTGGTTATCTGCTACCTCCAAACAACATAGGAGACCACACAAGACTTGTATCTCATCTGCAGAACAGAGATTACAAGCACTTCTGCATAGGGTCCCATTATGAAAATCTCGCTTCAGCCCGTTAAAACTGCCCATTATTTTCTTTTGGCTTTCAGATGCAATAAAGTAAAATCAATCAAGAGAACATAAACATTGCAGATTACCAATGCAGAAAGAACCGTCATGGGAATAATTGTAGACAGATCAGCTTCATAGTATCTGTGGAGTGGAATGTATTACTGCCGACTGTGATAGAAAGCAATTAGCATAGTGAGTGCTCTTATGTAAGAATCTACGCATACGGAAAAATAATACCACAGGTGATACATAAGGTAGCCGCCATTATTTGTGTTATTGCATGTCATTGTAATCATCTGCAGATTTAGAGTTTCCTAAGAGAAGGATACGGAAAGACGTGGAGATAAAGTTTCAGTGTAGCAAAATAATTACTAGGTTATTGTTTAGTAGTGAATACATTGATTTAGACAAGGGCTATGCTATCGAGGCAGATAGTTGCCTATTGGTACTAATGACCAAACTTGTCAACAGTTCAGATTTTTGAGGGAATGTTTTGCAAATGGTCAATTTGCAAAACATTTGCAAAATCAGCGGTCTCGTGGGCAAATCATGATTATCTGCGTGCCTCAGGTAATGCTGAGACCCAATCACAGGACTTGGAGGTGACCACAGGACACATGACATCACCCTGGAGGAGGCCAAAAGAGGACCTAGAGAGAGTGATGGATGCTACAAGGATGTCCAGCAATGGGGAGTATAACTGTTCTGAGTGAATGAATGAGATATAAGATTATCTCTGACAATTCTATGACTTATAACCTGCATTTATCAGTAGTTTTCCCCACTAAAGGCTCTTTATATAATTATCAGTTGTATCTGAACTCAGCTCAGTCTTGATGTCTCTCATATACAGCACTCAGAGAATAGGAGATCCTGTTTCTCTCCAACACCTAGAAGCAGCAGCAGCATGATGGATATTACACAGCAGTAAAGAGCAGTATACATGTTACTATAGCACTGTGGCAAACAGTAAACCACTTACTAGAAGAAGCAGCAACACCTATGTGTGTATACCTCTCTCACTCTCTGCAGATGCTTCCTCCCCTTTCCTTAAACTTCTATAGACAATATAGACCTGTTACCTCACTGAACTCATAATCCATCCAGCCAGTCTCTGACTCTCTCAAAACAGATTGTATCGGTGAATTTAGAGTGAATAGTCAGTTATGGAGACAGGAGAGAGGAGAACAAGAAGGCCCCAATATCCTAAATGTCACTTAGTGTGTCAAGGGGCCCTGTTACCGGTTTTATGTTCACGCATTTACATAGATAGATAGATAGATAGATAGATAGATAGATAGATAGATAGATAGATAGATGATAGATAGATAGATAGATAGATAGATAGATAGATAGATAGATAGTATGAGAAGGTGACAGGCAGAGTGTTAGAGTCACAATATATATCCTCCAGATTCCTGAGCTATGTGTGGTCCAGGGCAGGTCTTGAGTAGGCCTCAGGCCCAGGTGTGGGTCCTAAGGCTCATTACTGGCCTATAAAAGACTGCAGATCCTGAACTTCAGGGCAGATCCTGGGAGCGAGAGGAGGTGCCTGGGTCTGTCCTGACACTGTGAGTCTGGTAACACTGTGCTGTGCTTTTTGTTGATTCATGTGGCTGGTGGTAAGCCACATGTACAGTTAGTACTCTATTGTTTAGTTAGTGCTCTGATGAGCAGGGTTTTATTTAACGTTTTTGCCTGAAGTTAAGGCTGTATGTTATTTTGCTGTTTTTGTCCCTGAAGTCAAGGTTTATTTATTTTGCTGTTTTTATTCCTAAATAAACCTGTTTTGCTACAGTTTTGTGTCCTTGTTCCTGACTGGTTGGGTCGGCACCATTGTTGTAACCTTTCCCACAATAGATAGGTAAATAGATAGAATTTATGGTGTAGGGCACTATGGCATGTCCCACTTTTCTCACTATGCATTGCTGTCCTTTACAGAGCTCGTCCTTGTCTTGGAATCAGTATTACTTATGGTCATGACTATAGATGAGTTCACAGTCCCAGCAATGCCATGCATACCCATTTTTAATATAGATTTTGTGTAATGAAAATGTATAATATTCATGGTGGTCACAGCCAACAGAGACCTTTGTGCATTTCTACAGACTCCTTTCAATTATCCCGGCCTATGACAGTCCTTGTTACCGACAACCACTGCAGCCAAGATGACGCAGAGGGTTTGGCAGAACGGCAAAATATGAAAGGAGTTCCTTGTGAATTCAAGTGGGGATGTCAGGGGATAAAGTGTTGAGCTCATGACTGCAATGATAAACTAATGATTCCCCTCCCCCAATATAAAAGCATTGGTCAAGAAAGAAGAACGCACAATATGGGTCTTGTGTTTTTAATGGATTCACAGCTCCGGTGCTTTACGGTGTCATTGCAAGGCTTGCAGCCTATCGCATATCATGTCGATGATGGAGAAATAGTAGACTTTTCATCATACCTTTTAATACTAGAGTCGAGTAGCCAAGACGGAGCTAACTGGCCCGGAGCCAGCAAGTAGGGTTAAAGGTTGCTCGGAGTAAAAGGGACAAGTTGATGCCTGTCAGCCTTTATTTCTTCTTTATTTCCTGCTTCTCCCGGGATTTGTAGATTCTTTTGTTCTGCATAAAAAGGACATGAAATTAGAATGGATGAACACATTCCGACAACCTTGGTTTAGCGAGCAGTACAAAATTATACAATGAGAAAGAAAAAAGTTGATCCAGCGCAGAAGGGTTTAAGACTAAGCTTCTGAAGATTTGTAATTCACTGTTATGTATGTGAATGCGTTATTGCTCTGTTAGTGCAGGTGAATCCGTCTGAGCACCAGTCATGATATTGATTTACATGTTAAGACATGTTCATTATTAATATTTGGACTGGTAAAAGTTCTCGGAGGACTCGATGAAGGAGTGTTGCGGTAAATATTTCTTCTTAGCGGTTGGCTAAGATACGAATATCGTAAGTGATCAAAAAAAAGGGACATTTGAAGTGTGGAAAAGCAAGGTTATTTTTTATATCAGGAGGAAATGTCATAGGTTTTATTTCTCTATTACTGTAGATTCCTAGTCGACATGCTAAAGAAAGGCACCATCGCTCTTTGTGACCTCAAGAAGCCTTTCCTCAGTTATCTATCTCCAATGGACTGATGGGTCATTGTTGTCTCTATCCATGAAATCCCATGCATGCACTGTGCATTTTCAAAGCAGCGCATGCGCCTCTCTCCTACAGCTGGAATGGATGGTGTAGGTGCATAACTTGAAATGTTTGGATCTTAAATGCAAAATCTATGGAGCAAATCTGTCATTAGATACCCTCAGGCTTGGCGTGGTGACTACCACTTCAACTCTTTGATGCAATAGGTATGGATGATTATGTAGATAATCTGTTTTCCCTTAGTCCGAACAGCGGCACAAGGCCCGTATTGTACCGCTGGTGGGACAACAGGGTATGGATGATTATGTAGATAACAGCAGCACAATATGAGCCTTGTGCCGCCGATGGGACGACAAGGAATGTATCTTTGATGCTTTATTAAAACTATAATATAGGATCAGAATACTCAGTATACTTACCCATTAGACCATTAGGAGGGAACAAGTATATGGTTGAGCGCTACAACATATAATGGGTAGTATGCACCTATATCACTTATACTCATTCAAGCAGTTCACATCTGCCTTGGGGATTCCGTTCAAGGAGTCCACTTGGGGACCCCCCCGAATGGAAACCTATTTGCATTAAAAAGTGGTTACCTAAGGAAACCACTAAGACTCCTTAGACTATAATTGGGTCCATGTGGTTTCCACTTGGTTTCTGCATGAATGATGCAGAGAGAAAGGACTTGCAGGACTTTTTTCTCCGTATGTTTCATTCAGAAACCGAGCAGAAACCACACGAACCCCATTATAATCTACTGTATGGGATCCGTAGGTTTCCCAGGTAATCATTTTTTAATGCGTATAGGTTTCCATTTAGGTGTCCCCAAGTCGAATCCCCAAATGGAAACCCTAACGCAGAAGTGAATAGGGCCTTAGTATACAGTTTTGCTGCAGTGCTTCAAGAGGGGAACTTGTTATTAGCATTTTTCTTACTTGTATTCTGCAGAGCTTTACAATATTGTCAATCACGATCCGCTATTGGGCCCACAATGTACAACCCTATCAGTATGTCAGAACCCAGAGTAAAACCACTCAAGTACAGATAAAACATACAAACACCTTGTAGATGTTGCCCTTGGTTGGACTCAAATCTAGGGATCCAGCACTGCTATGCACTAAGCCACATGGTGAAGATGATTTCTTGTGCATCAAACATAGATAGATAGATAGATAGATAGATAGATAGATAGATAGATAGTAGAGATGAGCGAACACTAAAATGTTCGAGGTTCGAAATTCGATTCGAACAGCTGCTCACTGTTCTGAATGGGTTTCGAACCCCATTATAGTCTATGGGGAACATAAACTCGTTAAGGGGGAAACCCAAATTCGTGTCTGGAGGGTCACCAAGTCCACTATGACACCCCAGGAAATGATACCAACACCCTGGAATGACACTGGGACAGCAGGGGAAGCATGTCTGGGGGCATAAAAGTCACTTTATTTCATGGAAATCCCTGTCAGTTTGCGATTTTCGCAAGCTAACTTTTCCCCATAGAAATGCATTGGCCAGTGCTGATTGGCCAGAGTACGGAACTCGACCAATCAGCGCTGGCTCTGCTGGAGGAGGCGGAGTCTAAGATCGCTCCACACCAGTCTCCATTTAGGTCCGACCTTAGACTCCGCCTCCTCCGGCAGAGCCAGCGCTGATTGGCCGAAGGCTGGCCAATGCATTCCTATGCGAATGCAGAGACTTAGCAGTGCTGAGTCAGTTTTGCTCAACTACACATCTGATGCACACTCGGCACTGCTACATAAGATGTAGCAATCTGATGTAGCAGAGCCGAGGGTGCACTAGAACCCCTGTGCAAACTCAGTTCACGCTAATAGAATCCATTGGCCAGCGCTGATTGGCCAATGCATTCTATTAGCCCGATGAAGTAGAGCTGAATGTGTGTGCTCTGCTACATCAGAGCCGAGGGTGCGCTTGAACCCTTGTGCAGCCTCGGCTCTGCTACATCAGAGCCGAGGGTGCGCTTGAACCCTTGTGCACACTCTGCTTCATCAAGCTAATAGAATGCATTGGCCAGCGCTGATTGGCCAATGCATTCTATTAGCCCGATGAAGTAGAGCTGAATGTGTGTGCTAAGCACACACATTCAGCACTGCTTCATCACGCCAATACAATGCATTAGCCAGTGCTGATTGGCCAGAGTACGGAATTCGGCCAATCAGCGCTGGCTCTGCTGGAGGAGGCGGAGTCTAAGGTCGGACCTGAATGGAGACTGGTGTGGAGCGATCTTAGACTCCGCCTCCTCCAGCAGAGCCAGCGCTGATTGGTCGAGTTCCGTACTCTGGCCAATCAGCGCTGGCCAATGCATCCCTATGGGAAAAAGTTTATCTCACAAAAATCACAATTACACACCCGATAGAGCCCCAAAAAGTTATTTTTAATAACATTCCCCCCTAAATAAAGGTTATCCCTAGCTATCCCTGCCTGTACAGCTATCCCTGTCTCATAGTCACAAAGTTCACATTCTCATATGACCCGGATTTGAAATCCACTATTCGTCTAAAATGGAGGTCACCTGATTTCGGCAGCCAATGACTTTTTCCAATTTTTTTCAATGCCCCCGGTGTCGTAGTTCCTGTCCCACCTCCCCTGCGCTGTTATTGGTGCAAAAAAGGCGCCAGGGAAGGTGGGAGGGGAATCGAATTTTGGCGCACTTTACCACGCGGTGTTCGATTCGATTCGAACATGGCGAACACCCTGATATCCGATCGAACATGTGTTCGATAGAACACTGTTCGCTCATCTCTAATAGATAGATAGATAGATAGATAGATAGATAGATAGATAGATAGATAGATAGATAGACCCTGTAGTCACCTTGCGCTTTAGTTCCAGTTTTGGATGGGAATCTGGAGCCCCATATATTAAGAAAGATTGCCCATTGTCCAGTCACGAGAAGTGAAAAACAAATGACCCCTCATCCACAAGATATTTTCTGTGATCGGTGGAGGTGCCAGAGGTAAGAACCCCATTGATCAACAAGTTGTCCTTTTGTTTTTCACTTCAAGTGGCCAATAATCTTTAGGGTTCATGTATAAGGTTGTATTAAGACTCAGTTTCGTAGGACTACCACAGAGGTCAACGAGGTCAATACTTCTATACGCCTCTAATCTCAGACTGACCATCCATATAACTCAGATTTTTATTTGACAAAAAAAAAAATATCACTGGGTTTTTCATGTATGATGTATGAAGAGAGGTCTCTTACCTAGAAGCAGACGTCCCGCAGAGAATATCTCCGCACGGTTACTGTGCACTGCTGGGTGCCTGAGACCTAAGGCTTGGGCTGCTTTGGTTGTGTGACATCAAGTCTTACACAAGTAGAGTGACCAAAAAAGAATGTGTTTGATTCGTCCGTAACTTAGTTTAAAGGTATGATTTTACAGTAAAAAAGATATGTCATGCTTGTGAAGAAGTCCATGCTTGTGAAGTCATGAAAGTCTTCTAACCTGTGATCTATATGGTTTGGTATTTTTGAAACTGTTGTGGTTACATTGTTTCCCTTGTCACAACATGACCACATTTCACCTATTAAATGACGTAGCTCAATATTGGAATATTTGTGTCACATGGTCACTTTCACTCTATAGCCCAAACTTAAAGGGTTTTCTGGGACTATGGCATTCAGCTCTATTTCCTCTTCTCAGGCCAGTGACATCACATCCATTGGTCCATGACCATGCTGCAGCTCAGATCCTTTCAAATGAATTGAGATGAGCTGCAATACCAAGTACAGCCACTATACAATGTACGGCACTGTGCATGGTAAGCAGTGAGAAGCCCATAGTAATCGACCTCATAGCACTAGAGATGAGCGAACACTGTTCGGATCAGCCGATCCGAACAGCACGCACCCATAGAAATGAATGGAAGCAGCTGTGACGCCGGCCGGCCGCCGGCAAAGTCAGCGTCACAGGTGCTTCCATTCATTTCTATGGGTGCGTGCTGTTCAGATCGGCTGATCCAAACAGTGTTTGCTCATCTCTACATAGCACCCCAAAAAACCTCTTTTCATCTGTCAATAGCTACCACTCAACTGATTCCCACGCAGTTGGAATTTCTTTTCTAGCCCCCACCATTCCCAAACAATTAGTGCACTTGGTGCACAACATGCTAACTAGACTATATCTAGCAGGCAAGGGGGTGTAACTCAGAGGACAGTGTCAGAGTTCAGACTCCCATATCTGTTCCTGCCTGACAGCACCCACCAGGCATTAGAGAGACTAGTTAACATAACTAAACCAACGAAACCAAACCTAACTACATTGATTGCCCAGGAATAGGGTTGAGCCGACCTTGAGATTTCAAGATCGATTTTAAAATCCGATTTCTGATCATTTTCCAGCCGATCACGATCGTGATTGTGAAATTTGCTCAATCTCCGATTGGGATCCTATCTTTTCCAATCCTGATCGCTCAACCCTAATTTTATATTATATATACAGTAGGGTTGAGCCGATCTCGAGATTTCAGGATCAATTTTAAAATCCAATTTCCGATCATTTTCCAGCCGATCCCGATTGTGAAATTTGCTCAATCGCCAATCGGGATCCGATCTTTCCCAATCCTGATTGCTCAACCCTAATTTTATATTATATATACAGTGGGGTTGAGCCAATCTCGAGATTTCAGGATCGATTTTAAAATCTGATTTCTGATCATTTTCTAACTGATCCTGATCGCGATTGTGAAATTTGCTCGATCGCCGATCGGGATCCAATCTTTCCCGATTCTGATCGCTCAACCCTACTCAGGAATGGTGGGGGCTAGAGAAAAAATTCGATCTGTGCTGGAATCAGTGGAACAGGATAAAAAAAAGAAATTGAATTGGTGAAGGGTCCTCTTTAAGTGGGTTTTGAGCTCAGGTAAAGGTAACCTCTACATACAGTTTTTCTTTGCAGAGAACCTTATACAAATAAACCTTCAAGAACACCTAAAGGAAACTCTATACAATATGTTGGATGTAGTTAAGAATACACTGTACTTGGTGAGTATAGCTAATTAATCTATATAATAGACCTAAGAAATGTAGCAGATCTGACAAGCAGTATATATAACTGTCCAATATCTCTATAAGTTATCTTTATTATTGTATGTACTAAGCAACAATGAAGACATTTTTTCCCCAGCAATGAAAACATTATCAGCGGTCCCAGCAGTATTTATGCAAATGATCACTAACGAGCTATTGCACATTCATTTGTCCTCTACTTACCGTGCGGATCATTAAATGATACTTAAATGAGCTTTTATCATCTTTTTATATATTCTGATAGTACGCGCTAAGCACCGATCCTTGCTACCAATCATTGGCCACCAGTGAAAAGGCGCACTGCTCTACTAAACGCAAAAAAACATAAAATATAAATGATCACATTCTATAGTACCTACCTCAGCACACTGTACGCGCAGATCAATACTTGGTTAGAAGGTGTGAGATTACAAGACAGGATTCTATACACACCAGACTTAATTTCTTAAGACCAACTGTAGGCTCCTGAAAAATGCAGTCCGTACAGGCCAAAGGGCGCCCAAGACTGTTTTACGCAGAAACAATATCCAACACCTACTTAAAGAGGATATTGATAAAGATAAGGATCAACCACTTCTTTTTTGGGTAACTTAAAGGGAGTCTTTCAGCAGGAAAATCGGTATTAGAATTTTACACTTTCCAAAGATATCTGTAAGGGAATTGCAATAGAAGCAATTCCCCAGTAGCTGCTGGAATCCCTGGGAAAGGGGCACAAGAGACAATGAGCCCTAAGCTGAAACCCCCCACTGTCCCTTTCTGCTTCCCTGGTCCTATACTATGTAATAGGCAGCAACTTGGCGACGGGCCCTTCCTATATACGTGAAACACAAGGGTTTGGTAACAGTCTAGTAATGCAGTGACAAAATCAATATCGAAAAGAGTAGTCAATAGGGAAAGCCAGAGGTCAAGAATCAGAGTACAAGAATAAACAGCGAGAGAAAAGCCAGCACGCACAAGGCAATAGCAAGCACCAATGTGAATGAGAGACAAGAATAAACAGGGAGGAATAACCCACCCTGGAGTTGATAGGTGGATAAGCTGTCAATCACAGGGCAAGGCTAAACAAGTATTAGAAGAACAGAGGGAAATGAAGGTGAAGTCAGACTGGTGTGGTGGAAAATCAATTACAGAAATAGAGTGCACAGTGCAACCAAAAACTCTAAGCAAGAATTGAAAACAGCATACGCCTCCTGCACCGCAGCATGCGAGCAGAGGGTGGCACAGTGACCAGAACAGGCAGAGACATTACAATATCTTTCTCATTCTCCATTGCAGCTCCATTTTCATCAGTGTTTTATTGTTATCCAAATTAACTGAGAGGGGCATGTCTTCTACTTCTGAAGCTTCCCCCTCTGCTCTTATTGACCCTAGCTGCTGCCTAGCTCTTCCAACCATTGCTTGAGTGACATCTCCCACCCTGTCACACTTTGTCTACAGTAAGGGACGGTTATAAAGAGCGGAGGACAAAGCCCCAACAGGAGAAGAAATGCCCATAAAGCACTGTTCAGATAATAATATGCATAATATATATATATATATATATATATATATATATATATATATATATATATAGCTGCAATGCAGAAGAAGAAATGCATCTTTGGAAAAAGTAGAATCTACTTAACAAGGTACGGTTATTAGTTGTATATCCATTTTCCTGCTTTTAAAAGGAGTCTGTCACCATAACCCAAATCATCGACCCATGCACACAGATAGATAGGGTCACCTGTATCAAACAATGTTTCTCCCTTGTGAATCCGTGCCTCGGTTGCTTAGATATTGCTATTTGTGGCAACAAGGGTGTTGATACTTAAATCTTTGGAGTAATGACACCATTATCATTGCATATTGACCAAAACAGTGATATCTTGGCAATGGAGACACTGATTCACAAATGAAAAACAGGGCTTGGCTGATATGCTGGGGTCTGGTCTATATTAACATCACCATAGCAATGACATATCCTACTAGACAAAGTTGTGGCCAAAAAGTGTTGTCTACTAAGGTCACACATCCAATATGGCATGTTATAAATCTGGTCTTTCCATAGTGGACCACAGAACTGTATACACTAGAGTGGCAGATGGCGGTGGTGCGTTACTTTTAGCCAAAGGAAATTTTTTGATTGGGAAAATCCCATTAATATACTTTTTTTTTTTTCTTTTTTTAATGTAGATTGTGAGCCCCACATAGAACTCACAATGTACATTTTTCCCTATCAGTATGTCTTTTTTTTTGGAATATGGGATGGAAATCCATGCAAACACGGGGAGAACATACAAACTCCTTGCAGATGGTTTTTTGCCCTTGGCGGGATTTGAACACCAGGACTCCAGCGCTGCAAGGCTACAGTGCTAACCACTGAGCCACCGTGTGGCCCCTATTAATATACATTTTTAATGAGTAACTTGAGAAGCCAAAATGACCAATAAAATTCCAAGTAAGTTAGGTCTAATGGTCAGAATACTGCTATGAGTGCTACTACTGGACTAGTTCAGGGGAACTTCTCCAACGACCTCTGCTACAAGAAGATAACTCCTTTATCTATTCTACATATTTCTGTACAGAATTTTAGTTCCATTGGATACTATACATACTATCCATCTTTTTGAGAAAACCTTACGTATAGAATATCATAGTGGTGTCAACAAGGTTTTCCTATAGTTGGGTAGGGTGAATTCACATGGCATGTAAAGTGCCCATTTGTCCAGTAGCGCTCCCAGGACCTCCATAGACTCTAATTCACCACACTAGAGGCCAAGAAACTATCTTTGCAGCCTTCGTATGGATGGTGTATCTCATTGATTCCCTTGGCCATAAAATGGCTTCCCGACAAAATACATATGCTACATAATATGAATTTTTTTGAAACATTGGGGCCTATGGAGACAACTATCAGAGGTGCAGTATACTTAAGTAGGGATGAGCAAACAGTAAAATTCGTTTCGAGTAGCCCCTCAATATTCGACTACTCGAATCGAATATCGAACCCTATTATAGTCTATGGGGGGAAAATTCTCGTTTCAGGGGTAGGCAACATTCGATCAAATTATACTTACCAAGTCCACGAGTGAGGGTCGGGCTGGATCCTCCGAGAAGTCTTCTCCGTGCAGCGTCCCCGCGGCATCTTCCGGCTCTGAATTCACTCTGCCAGGCATTAGGCCTGGGCAGAGCCGACTGCGCATGTCCGCACTACAAGTGCGCATGCGCAGTCGGCTCTGTCCAGGCCCGATGCCTGGCAGAGTGAATTCAGAGCCGGAAGACGCCGCGGGGAAGCTGCACGGAGAAGACTTCTAAAGGTATGAGAAGAACCAGCGTTGATTGGCCGACTGTATAGCATTCGGCCAATCAATGCTGGTTATGCATCGAACTTTTCCATTCGAATAGCGAGTGGTACTCGATCGAGTACGAGTATTTCGAATACCGTAGTATTCGATCGAATACCTACTCGATTGAATACTACTCGCTCATCTCTATACTTAAGGAAACCCTCCCAGCATATACTTCTGGTCCATTGTGGATAGACCTTTAGCTATGGATGGATAGATATTTTGTCACCTTCTGAAGGTCATGAGATAATATCTTGGGACTTCCAAGGCCAGCATGGAAGCTCAAGTAAATCATTCCTTGGCCATTTTTGTAGGCTATGGAGAAGTCAATCCCATGATGAAGACAATATTGAGATTATTTTTGGATGTATGGTTTTTCCATGTGGTTCACATTGCATATGGCGCACAGATCCCTTCAGAAAGTATCTAATGTCAATGATGATCACCAACAGATCCCAGGAAGTAAACCCTTACAATGCTGCGTGTTTCGGTGGAGATGTGACATCTGATTCTTAAGAATGAGACTTGCATTTACACTCTTAATGACAACATTCTATGAAACATGAATTATCGAAAAAAAAATCTAATCTCCCTTTATGCACATCTTTGGTAATGTAGTGTAGCTTACTGTTTTATCATGGTGCCAGTTTCCATACATTTCTGTTTTATTATACAATGAACTGGGGTTAATGAGCCTTTTATGGAACATTTCTGGATGCAATGAGAATGTGAAAGAAAGTTATGTTTGCAAAATCCATTCAGAAATCATTCATTTCATGTTGCTTTGGAAGCTGATTGAAAACGCACAAATTGGTAGCCAAAAATGGGAACTGGTAAAGTGTAACGCATCGGAGTATTCAGTCTCATGTGTACAGCTGTGTTATTGCCATACATGGGAGCACATGGAGTTTTTCATGGAAATGCTGAAACACTAATTATGACGTTCTCGATATGCTGCCTTATGGAGATTTTTTTTCCTCCTATATGGTACCATATGGTACCACCCAACATATGGGTCTTTGTACGGCATATATCGATGCAGGATTGAATTGGAAATCTAAATGGAATGAGGATGTAGTAAAGTTTTAGGCATGGATGGCATACGTGTAACTCTAATTCACTTCCCTTTTCTGCCCTAGGACATGTCCTTCCGTTAATCGACACGTGCCAGCTTCTTTGATTTAAAGGGATGGCAACATAAATTCCCAGCTGAATTCTGAGTGATTCATTTCACTTTCTGTAAGACGTCTTGGTGCAGTTTTTCCTGAAATCGCCATATCTTTATATAGCTTGACCTTTCAATATACTTTACCTTGATTTGTTTACCCTCCAGCTGCCCACTTCTTATGCCGTGAACTTCCTCCACCTGCCTGACCTCTCAAACAGCTGACAATTTTACCAAAGTCTGCTTCCGAGCTAAGTAACAATTTTGCAAGTTGATGTTTGGTCTTACTTAAAGGGATCCTATCATTAGAATCCCTTTTTTTCTAACTAACACATAGGAATAGCCTTAAGACAGGATATTCTTCTCCTACCTTTAGATGTCTTCTCCTCGCCGCTGTTCAATATATATTCTGTTTTCCGTCTTTATGCAAATGAGTTCTCTCGCAGCACTGGGGGCAGGTCTCAGCGGTCAAACAGCACTGGGGACACCCCCAGTACTGCGAAAGAACTCAATTGCTTAAAGACGAAAATGGAATATCTACCAAATAGCGGCGGAGAGAAGACATCTAAAGGTAGGAGAAGAATAGCCTTTCTTAAGGCTATTCCTACGTATTGTTAGAAAAAAAGGGATTCTAATGATAGGATCCCTTTAAAGGGTAGGCATAATGAAATAACTTATTGTTGAAAAGTAAAATCTATAAATAACTGACACAGGATTCATTATTCACAGTTGGTGATAGTCATGGATCCTCTGCTTGCCCTTCTTGCACAATGACCTTTGCAGAGGTCACTGAGTATGCCCACAACACTCATGCCCAGAACTCATTAAGTCATCTACCTATGGTCCTTGTGACTGCTAGATAACATGACTGTCCCCATGATCATGTAATATATATATATATATATATATATATATATATATATATATATATATATATATAGTTTACATACGTAAATATAGGTGATACATTCCCTTTAACGATATAAACATGACATCATCTTCATTCATTTCCATCCCTTGAATACTTTTTTTTGACGTAGCCTCAACTGACAAGGCTCATTCATCGATTCGTCATATCTGATACCCAACCAACTACTGTTATCTAAATCTGTTTCCCTTCCTATGTAGATAGTCACATATGTTCGGAAACGAAGAAAATTAGTGAGCTGCTAAAAATATTCTCTCCATCGGAATTAATTACCAATTCTAGAAATAATTTCATTAGAATAAATGACACTGCTAAATAACATTTTCTACTTCAGGAAAAAAAAGTCGGTAAAAATACAGAAAACTCCTACAAAAAAACAATTTTACTATTTGCCCAAATACAAGGATCGGCTCCTGCCCCATAGACTTGAATGGAGTAGTGCTGCACCAAAACCCGCCACTACAGATTGTACAGCAAGAGAGCAATGTGACTCCTGCATGTAAACAATATGTATAGCTGATCTGTAGGGGTGCTGGGTGTTAGACCCCTACAAATCTAGTATCGATGACCTATCCTAGCCACTAGAGATGAGCGAGTAGTATTCGATCGAGTAGGTATTCGATTGAATACTACGGTATTCTAAATACTCGTACTCGATCGAGTACCACTCGCTGCTCGAATGGAAAAGTTTGATGCAGAACCAGCATTGATTGGCCGAATGCTATACAGTCGGGCAATCAACGCTGGTTCTTCTCCTACCTTTAGAAGTCTTCTCCGTGCAGCTTCCCCGCGGCGTCTTCCAGCTCTGAATTCACTCTGCCAGGCATCGGGCCTGGGTAGAGCCGACTGCGCATGTGCGCTTGTAGTGCAGGCATGCGCAGTCGGCTCTGTCCAGGCCCGATGCCTGGCAGAGTGAATTCAGAGTCAGAAGATGCCGCGGGGACGCTGCACGGAGAAGACTTCTCGGAGGATCCAGCCCGACCCTCACTCGTGGACTTGGTAAGTATAATTTGATCGAACGTTGCCTACCCCTGAAACGAGCATTTTCCCCCATAGACTATAATAGGGTTCGATATTCGATTCGATTAGTCGAATATTGAGGGGCTGCTCGAAACGAATATCAAATATTGAGTATTTAACTACTCGCTCATCTCTACTTCTTACTTTTTCTATGAAGTCTCAGGAATTTTTTCCATATATTTAATATTTCATCTAAACTCGAAACGAATATCGAACTTCGAACATTTTAGTGTTCGCTCATCTCTACTAGCCACCAATACAAGACACTGGATAACCCTTTAAGTGTAAACAGGGCTATGGAGTTGTAAGGTCAAACCACCAACTCCAACTCTTACTCCGACTCCTCTGTCCTCCACGATCTGACTCCATCCTTGACTCCTGTTCCAACTCCGATCCTTCACAGATGGCTGACAGCTGATCCTCTCATTCATTAAAAAGCTAGTGAAGAAAACATGTAGCTATACATCTAATTAATTATACATGATACTAATTAATTATAATTGTGTAATATAATTAAAAACAATTATTTTATTTTCAAACCGGAGTCGGAGCTGGAACTTTTTCATTGACTTTCACCTGGGGTTTTTAGATGCTAGTTGCTACAATAATTGCAAAAGGTATTTTTGTGCCACTTTCATGAGCGTTGAGTTACAATAATATTATTTCTGTCTGATACTGGTGCAAATGATCACTGAATTCTAAACTGGTGTAAATTTCTGCACAGATACACGGCCCGGTGGAGTAGCTGTCAGGCACCGTATATGAGGTAGCTCTTCTGCTGGCATTGGGGATATTGGGTATTCAATATGCCAGTCTTCATAACTATTCACCCCTTTTCACAACCCTGCTTCTAAGCAAGGCAATGATGTTTTTTTTTTTTTTTTTTTTTTTTTTTTTTTAATAGGCTGTTACCAGCTGGAGTAACCCAAGTAGGTAAGGGGCCCTATTTACTTACCAACCTTGTTTGTGCTCACAGCCATCGGAGGGGTAGGAGAGGTGAGGGAACATAAAAAACACTGTTACTTACCTCTCCTGGGCTCCAGAAGTCTTCAGGCCTATTTGTTGATGTCCCAGATGTCACTTGAGTCAAGCCTGTGTCATGATGCACGCCTGGCTCAAGTGACATCTAGTCCATCATTGAAGATGGCCAACATCTGAGGGGAGTGTGCTGAAGCCCAAGAGAGTTAAGTAACAGTGTTTTTTTTATGTTTATATCCTCCCCTGGGTCTCCAATCATTATACTCTGGGGTCTGAAAAGACCCCAGAGTATAATACTTGTTCATGGGTGTCCACAGTGGGGCATAATACTGTGTGAAGGGGCCATTACAGGGCATAATAGTGTGTGCAGAGGCCACTATGGGGCATAATACTGTGATCAGGGGCCACTATGCGACATAATACTGTATGCAGAGGCCACTATGGAGGATAATACTGTGTGCAAGGGCCATTATGGGGCATAATACTGTGTGCAAGGGCCACTACGGGGCATAATAGTGTGTGAAGGGGCCACGATGGGACATAATACTGTGTTCAGCGGCCACTATGGGGCATAATACAGTATACGAGGAGAGGGCAGTTGGCTTCCAATGGGGAAGGGGAGCCATGTTAAATATTCACCTTGGGGCCCCGCCATTCCTAGTTACGCCACTGGGTATACAGGTAGTTTAATGTGACTGCGGTTGTCTTAGAAATACCTGAAAATGACCCTGTTAATATTTGCTAAAACTTGCTAATTATAAACCTTATAGGATCTGCAGAAATATAGTTCTCAACGCTGTATCGGATTCATTCCTGATTTATATGGCTGAGCAGCGAGTACAAGTACGCCATGACCACTGTGAAGATAAATAGAAGAAGTCCGGGCTCCTTTTAAGTCACTTGCTGCTCTTTTAGCACTATACACCTCAGTAGGCGAGCACTTCCTAGGAAGCGCAGTCTGGGTTGATTGATTATATTTTTTTCCTATTGCTCTAGGGATGCTTGTCTAGCTCTCGCTATATCTGAGAATCTGGCCGTCAATGACAAAACTACAATGTCCTTCTTGGAACACATAATGTCTAATTCAAATCAGCCCTGACTTATATTCCGTCTTTTCATCTTAACGGAGAATAAACTCTTTGTTTACCGCCGCCCTTTTGGCAACGGCTTCTCCTATTTTTGCCAGGGTACAGTAATGAAATTGTTATAATTTGATATTGCCCAGTATCCGCTGAGATTTTCTATAACGGTTTTCCATTTTCCTGACGATTTGCATACTACGCAGTATTTAACTCTTCTGGGAAACCAGACACGCTGACAGCATGGCGAGCCATCATGGTGCTCCATGGGTTAACTCCACTTTCTACACCGCTGTGCGCCGCCGCCGATGTATTACTCGCCCCACTGTGGTTAAATGAGCTTGTCCGAGTCTCCTTTATGCTCATGATTTTCTGAAGGACTTAGTAAGGCCTTGCATTGCAAAATATTCACATTCATTCTTGAACCAAGGGGGTTAATCCACACTCGGCTTTAGGAGGAAGGAGGAAAAAAAATTTCCTGGCATGAAAAGGGATTTGAAGGTAAAACAAACAGAGTCCTCATTTGCATGTCTGCACCCAGAATCTCACTACGGTACATGAATTTTATGTTCCGTATGATGTTCGAGACTAAAATAGGCTCATGGCTGCTTTGCGAGGACAGTATATTTTTTTTTCGTCCTCTCCGTTTATCATTAAACAGATGGGTACTTACGACCCCCTTTTGACCGCTTTACAAAATCATGATCACCATTCCAATTTACAATGAAAATAAAGTGTTCTTAATGCTGCTCCTGAAAGCAACAGTTGACCATATGGGGATTTCCCCCCCCCCCCCCCTAATGAACTTATTTATTTAATTTGGTTTAATCCACAGTATTAGATTATTTTTTATGTTTGATTCATTTGGATGAATGTGAAACAATGACCCAGATTTACTAACAGTTAGACAGTCAGTTTGGAAATACTCCAGTTTTATCACAGTGACTATGTCAACTTAGACAGTCAGTCCAGAAATACTCCAGATTTATCACAGTGACTGTGTAAGCTTAGACAGTTAGTCCGGAAATACTCCAGATTTATCACAGTGACTGTGCAAGCTTAGACAGTCAGTCCCGAAATACTCCAGATTTATCACAGTGACTGTGTAAGCTTAGACAGTTAGTCCAGAAATACTCCAGATTTATCACAGTCACTGTGCAAGCTTAGACAGTCAGTCCGGAAATACTCCAGATTGATCACAGTGACTGTGTAAGGGGGGTATCGTCACTCCTTGGGGGAGAGACCACCATATAGGTGTGTGGAGACTTATTAAGCCTTTAGCACTCCACTTTGCAAGGGACTATGGGAAGAATATGCAAATCTGTCTTCCATGATGTAATTAGGAAGTCAGGTGCCTCAGTGTTGCAAACCAATAGAGGGCGCTCACTGGAATTTGCAAGCCTGTCTTCCCTGATGTAATTAAGAAGACAGAATCTCAGTGAAAATAGCCCAATAAAGGCTGCTCCCTTTAACATCATGATTGACCTTCCAAGAGGCCTTTGTTTTGTAAGTATAAAACTCCAAGTATAAAAATTGGAAGTCCAGGGTAGGTGCTAGAAAATACTACTCACCTTACTTGGGCTCCCTCTTGTTCTTTTTTGGCTTCCTGGATGACATCAGCAGCCTTGGACCACCAAAAATGCCCAATAACCGTCCATGTGAGGAGGGTAAATATCATGAAATTTTGATTCACATGACTGCTGAGGCCAATTCAAAGGTCTCAATGGTGATCCAGGACCATTGACATAACCCTGGTAGTTGGAAAAGACTGGAAGATACTCAGGAAGGGGCACCAAAGGGTGTAAGAAAGTCCAGAAGAGATCAAAGAGGGTAACAATATTTTTGCCCACCCTTTCTAGGCCTCCAATTATTATACTCTAGAATATGAAGAGATCCCAAAATATAATAATCTTTTACGTGCTACAGTAAATCCCCCAAATTTTAGGTTCAACTGAACCTGAAATTTGTTGGAAAATTCCTAACAAACGAGTTTGCTCATCTCTCTACCGTTGAATTAATTCCATTGTCACAAGTGACATTCATTATGACCGCCACTGCTGTTCCTACAGGAGTTGTCAGGCTTTCCATACTCTTGAACAGCATGTTGGTCTCATTATATAGAGATTTAGCAGCAGGCACACAATGGAGGATACATACAATATATACATTGTTGTCTGTATATTTTATTGGGCGCATTCCATCTTTACGTGTCAAAAGTCATCAATTGATGTATAGGACATATAGCGTCACTCTGAGGCTCTTTATTGTGTCAACGCCCGGGCCCACCGGTGACCTTGTGACCCTTACGACAGGAATATTTGAGCATTTTCTTCAGGAGCATAATATTCCTAGTAAACCTGGTTGCCACATAATAACAGAATAGTGCATTACACTTGAAGCGATGCATCATACAGTGCCAGCGTGTGACATTGCATGCTTTCAGGATTTTATAAAAAACATCTGCACTGTACACCAACTCCGACATCTTAAGAGATGACTGTATTTTAAAGTAGCGAGAAATGGAGAAGAATATTTGATTTTATATTGGCTGTATTGTAAGCCGAAGCGAGCAGAAGGTAAAGGAGGATGAGTCGCAATGAAGTCTCTGGCACAGTCTAGATGAAATGCAACGGAATGTCTTTACTGAAATATACCAAGACAGTGGTGAGGCCTCGAGGGGGTGCAAAACATCCTTCTCAAATGAGAGGAGTTCAAAGGAGGCAGTAGTGACTCTCCTCCGTGACAGCACTTTTAATATTTCTTTCCTGATTCAGGTATTATGTTAAGTGGGGTCTCTTTTCTCACTCTATTATGCTCTTCAGTCCATGATTAGAGTTGAGCGATCGGGATCAGAAAAAATCGGATTCCGATCGGTGATCGAGTAAATTTCACGATCGTGATTGGAATTCCGATCCGGATCTTTTCCAGCGGGATCGAGGTCGGAGATTGTCTCAAGATCGGCTCAACTCTAAAAGTGACTTTTCCCATAGAGAAGCATTGACTAGGGTTGAGCGATCGGGATCGGAAAAGACTGGATTCCGATCGGCGATCGAGCAAATTTCACGATAGGGATCGGTTGGAAAATGATCTGAAATTGGATTTTAAAATCGATCCTGAAATCTCAATCCTATCCATGATGTCTCCATGAATCAGTGTGGAGTCTCCTTCACTCATCCATCTCACCGGTTCCTTGAGGCTAGTGACCCATGTGAAGTTCACCATAGCTCTCAGCTTTCTGTCTATGTGCATTATCCCCAGGTGATTGTATGGCCTTTTTGGGAGGCCATTTAGACTCCTGAATGGCCTATGACCCCTCAAATCTATCACCAACTTTGACATGAGTGTGCCACTTATTGGAGGCCTGTGGTGGCAGTGGTGGCAGTAGACCTTGATATGTGATGTCACACTCATGAATAATTCACACTGTGATGTCATAATTATGGGATAATGCACACAGTAATGTCAAAATCATTGGATAATGCACAATGATACCACCATAATGGGATCATTCGAAAAGTGATGTCACAATTATGGGATGTTTCATTCAATGATTTCACAATAATGGGATAATACACCCAGTGATGTCACAATAACAGGGTAATGTGATGTTGCCTTAAATTTATGATCTATACAGTGGTATTACAGAAAAAATGATGCAGTGATGTCAAAGTAAGGTATAATAAACACCATGACACTTTCACAACATCAGAACGCACAAAAACATTACCATATACACTGTGACATCACAGCACAAGAAAGAAAAACAGAATTATGTCACCATACCCATGTAATCATTTCGCCATGCCCATGTAATGATGTCACCATGCCCATGTAATGATGTCACCATGCCCATGTAATGAAGTCACCATGCCCATGTAATGAAGTCACCATGCACATGTAATGATGTCAACATGCCCATGTAATGATGTCACCATGCCCATGTAATGAAGTCACCATGCACATGTAATGATGTCAACATGCCCATGTAATGATGTCACCATGCCCATGTAATGAAGTCACCATGCACATGTAATGATGTCAACATGCCCATGTAATGATGTCACCATGCCCATGTAATGAAGTCACCATGCCCATGTAATGATGTCACCATGCCCATGTAATGAAGTCACCATGCACATGTAATGATGTCAACATGCCCATGTAATGATGTCAACATGCCCATGTAATGATGTCACATGCCCATGTAATGATGTCACCATGCCCATGTAACCATTTCACCATGCCCATGTAATGATGTCACCATGCCCATGTAATGATGTCACCATGCCCATATAATGAAGTCACCATGCACATGTAATGATGTCAACATGCCCATGTAATGATGTCAACATGCCCATGTAATGATGTCACATGCCCATGTAATGATGTCACCATGCCCATGTAATGAAGTCACCATGCCCATGTAATGAAGTCACCATGCCCATGTAATGATGTCACCATGCCCATTTCGGTTGTGATGACTGTTACCCCGGAAGCCAATACAATGCCAATTCATTATGCTGATTAGAATATAATAATAGTCTATAGAAATGCTCAGACCTTATCAGATCTATGGCTATACAAACATCGGAGCAGAACTTTATATCGTCTTTACTTCTCGGCCTCTCTGAGTAACGTTATTGCCCCGGCTCATTTCTTAGTTTGGATGATTGAGTGTTAGAATGTGATATAACAATACCAACTGGGCCCAGCAAGTTCTTATCCTCATTACTAATATATAACCAATGTACCTGAAAAACCACCAAAACAAACAAATAAAGGCAATAAAACAAACACGGATTAGCTCATTGTTCATCCTCGTATCGCAATTTAACCAAGACAATGTCTCCCTTGGAGCCCCTGATGGAGCAGGCCAAGGATAGTACTTGATAAAATTGCCGTTGTAAAGAGAAATTGAGATAGGGGCTCTCCGGTGAGGTTTGACGACTATCTGCATCTCTTCGGAAGAACCTGTGACAAATTAACAGAACATTTGTGAGTCAATTGTTCTACAGTTCTCTGCTCTGGGCAATACCAGGTAATGCTAGCTGAAAAATTATGTTTATTTCATTTTAATGTGGACACCTAAAGCCATACAGAACCTGGAGCAGATGTAATGGTTCACATGTCTGGGAGCGCTGGCACTTATGAAGAAATACTTGAGAACATTAGCTCTTCAGTTATTGTCGCTGCATTAAAACTTATTTTGTAGAAACATTGAAACTAAAGGTAGAAGTTGGAATTTTTCACCTGGGTTGGCATCCATTTCGCACCACCTGGTGTCACAGGCTCTCAAAGGGACGTCTTCTATTTCATTGGAGACGGTATATGTGTGGAGGTCCTACCATATCCTGGTATTGAGGCACAGTGTATGATGCTATAAGGGTTCCATCAATGCCGTATACACTCTGCTATCCTCCTCCTAGAAGCAATGCTGCTATTGTGAAATATCTCCATACAGTACACCATCTGATGGATCTGTTGTTATGACATTTTAGGGCGACCTCTGTGTACTCTATCTCTGTATGAATTGAGAAGGGGTGGGGCCGAATGGACGGGGCGGGGGTGAGCAGAGCGAGTGTCTTTAGCAGGCAGAGAGCAGGCAGGGAGAGGACCTGCTCTCTGCCTGAGCGTGAGCGCCTCCCCAATCCACCGCTCAGTGACGGTGACCCTAAGCCAGTCTAGGACAGCTTGTCCTGGACTGACTTAGGTCAGCAAAAATACCGCCCTCCCTGGGGCCCTGGCATAGCGCCGCCTGAAGCGGCGCTGACCGCAGTGTATAATAATTTTCTGCAATGCATGACACGGTGACCATTTTAGTTCGCTCGAGACAAATCCCCAATTGTCCGGTTTTGTTACAATTTGGGATATTCAGGTGAAATCAAAGTCTCGTGACAAAGCGCTTCACCCGTCTCTGATGACCATCAGTAGTAAAGTGCTGGAACCCCCCTTTAACCATAAGAATAACTTATTATTGATTATTTTTCCTTACTCTTCATCTCCATCCCAATTTCCAGACAGTCAGGCAGCTCCGCTCTCCTGGATTCCTTCTTGTTTTATAACCCTGTATATTTTACCATTGCTTTGGTTACTTTAGGTTTATTTTACTGTATAATGCAGCACTCCTAATAGAAATGTAATACATCATTCCAGTTTATAGAATACAATGTAGGAGACAACAAAGAAGGGCCAGGAATACCGCTGTGCTGATTTGTATGATGGGATATACTTGTAACAGACAGTGCATTTAATGGATTATGACATTTTACCGCCATGGGGAACCCTGACAGGTTTTAGTGCAGACCTAAATATTGGTCTTTGTAGTATAGATGGAGGAGACGTATAATTGGTTAATTACCTGTAGCAGGCCCTTGTGCTTGGACATGTGCACTCCAGGGTTGAGCAACATTGCCAGGGAAATACGGCAGCTTGCAGTGTCTTTCTTTCTTTAACAAGCAAACTGTATATGCTCATTAAAGCGGTATAGTCTTTGAGATCCATGTGCTTCTCTGTCCAAAAGGGAGATAACACACTTTCTGCTTCTCCAATCCAGAGGTCTATTCTCTCTACCTACTGCTAATGAGCTCTATCGTCTCCAGCTAATAGGTTCAGGATACATACTTCTCAAACAGATGGAACTGGATGCCGAATGTTTATATAGGAGACGCTTTATATGTCATGTCTCTTTGGATTGTTAAAGAAATTTTACTATTTTTTCAAGATCAACTCTGTATCTCCGTTTACAAATTTTACAATGTCGCAACAGCAGGCTGCTTAAAGAGAACTTGCCTGTAGTTTCATGCTGTTGTGAAATTCCGACAGGTTCCTACATTAGGCAAGTTTCTTAGCATCAGTTTATGATTCATTGACCAAAGGTCACCGATGAAGGTCAAAATAGGCTCCTTTTGGGTGGTATCCTACTGGGTTTGCTGCATAGACTTCAAGAATTACTTTCCACTCCGCATGTGGACACCGCGCAGAAAACACACGGACCCCATTATAGTCTATGGGTCCATGTGGTTTCATTGATCACCACTAGAGATGAGCGAACAGTGTTCTATCGAACACATGTTCGATCGGATATCAGGGTGTTCGCCATGTTCGAATCGAATCGAACACCGCGTGGTAAAGTGCGCCAAAATTCGATTCCCCTCCCACCTTCCCTGGCGCCTTTTTTGCACCAATAACAGCGCAGGGGAGGTGGGACAGGAACTACGACACTGGGGGCATTGAAAAAAATTGGAAAAAGTCATTGGCTGCCGAAATCAGGTGACCTCCATTTTAGACGAATAGTGGATTTCAAATCCGGGTCATATGAGAATGTGAACTTTGTGACTATGAGACAGGGATAGCTGTACAGGCAGGGATAGCTAGGGATAACCTTTATTTAGGGGGGAATGTTATTAAAAATAACTTTTTGGGGCTCTATCGGGTGTGTAATTGTGATTTTTGTGAGATAAACTTTTTCCCATAGGGATGCATTGGCCAGCGCTGATTGGCCGAATTCCGTACTCTGGCCAATCAGTGCTGGCCAATGCATTCTATTAGCTTGATGAAGCAGAGTGTGCACAAGGGTTCAAGCGCACCCTCGGCTCTGATGTAGCAGAGCTGAGGCTGCACAAGGGTTCAAGCGCACCCTCGGCTCTGATGTAGGAGAGCCGAGGGTGCACTTGAACCCTTGTGCACCCTCGGCTCTGCTACATCAGAGCCGAGGGTGCGCTTGAACCCTTGTGCACACTCTGCTTCATCAAGCTAATAGAATGCATTGGCCAGCGCTGATTGGCCAATGCATTCTATTAGCCCGATGAAGTAGAGCTGAATGTGTGTGCTAAGCACACACATTCAGCTCTACTTCATCGGGCTAATAGAATGCATTGGCCAGCGCTGATTGGCCAGAGTACGGAATTCGGCCAATCAGCGCTGGCTCTGCTGGAGGAGGCGGAGTCTAAGATCGCTCCACACCAGTCTCCATTCAGGTCCGACCTTAGACTCCGCCTCCTCCAGCAGAGCCAGCGCTGATTGGCCGAATTCCGTACTCTGGCCAATCAGCACTGGCTAATGCATTGTATTGGCGTGATGAAGCAGTGCTGAATGTGTGTGCTTAGCACACACATTCAGCTCTACTTCATCGGGCTAATAGAATGCATTGGCCAGCGCTGATTGGCCAGAGTACGGAATTCGGCCAATCAGCGCTGGCTCTGCTGGAGGAGGCGGAGTCTAAGATCGCTCCACACCAGTCTCCATTCAGGTCCGACCTTAGACTCCGCCTCCTCCAGCAGAGCCAGCGCTGATTGGCCGAATTCCGTACTCTGGCCAATCAGCACTGGCTAATGCATTGTATTGGCGTGATGAAGCAGTGCTGAATGTGTGTGCTTAGCACACACATTCAGCTCTACTTCATCGGGCTAATAGAATGCATTGGCCAATCAGCGCTGGCCAATGCATTCTATTAGCGTGAACTGAGTTTGCACAGGGGTTCTAGTGCACCCTCGGCTCTGCTACATCAGATTGCTACATCTGATGTAGCAGTGCCGAGTGTGCATCAGATGTGTAGTTGAGCAAAACTGACTCAGCACTGCTAAGTCTCTGCATTCGCATAGGAATGCATTGGCCAGCCTTCGGCCAATCAGCGCTGGCTCTGCCGGAGGAGGCGGAGTCTAAGGTCGGACCTGAATGGAGACTGGTGTGGAGCGATCTTAGACTCCGCCTCCTCCAGCAGAGCCAGCGCTGATTGGTCGAGTTCCGTACTCTGGCCAATCAGCACTGGCCAATGCATTTCTATGGGGAAAAGTTAGCTTGCGAAAATCGCAAACTGACAGGGATTTCCATGAAATAAAGTGACTTTTATGCCCCCAGACATGCTTCCCCTGCTGTCCCAGTGTCATTCCAGGGTGTTGGTATCATTTCCTGGGGTGTCATAGTGGACTTGGTGACCCTCCAGACACGAATTTGGGTTTCCCCCTTAACGAGTTTATGTTCCCCATAGACTATAATGGGGTTCGAAACCCATTCGAACACTCGAACAGTGAGCGGCTGTTCGAATCGAATTTCGAACCTCGAACATTTTAGTGTTCGCTCATCTCTAATCACCACTTTTAATGCGTTCGGTATTCCAATCAGGGGGTCCCCAAGCAGATTCCCCAAACAGAACCAGGCTATACCTTTCTTTTAATCCCTTAATTCTTTTTGACTCTGTATGTAATGATTTTCCACTTCTATAATTGACAAATTTTGACTGTGTAAATGTTTTAACACCTCCGTCAGTCTTGATGTCCCCCGAGATGGTGGATGCATGTAAATTTATCCTCTGGGAATCCATGCGCCTCTGATGTTATTTACACCACAAAGATGGTGTAAATGATGATCAATGTGGTGCGACAATGGCCCCATCCATACCCAACCCCCTGTCCCACCCACTTTACAAAAAGCGACAAGGCCGGCATACAAAGATCACTTGTGATGTTTTAGTTGCAACACAAGTGGTGTAAAAAAGTCACAAAAAAATGGAATTCAGTATTAATGAATCTTCCCCCTTGATCATATGTCAAAAAATTGTCATCAACAACACCCAACAGAATAACACAATTTTGTCTCAAAACTGTTCATCTCGTGATATGACTTGTACAATGGGGATATTTCCAAAAAAGGTTTAAAAAGACAATAAGACGATGATTGGGCCTTAGCAGTGACATGGGCACAGCAAGCGTCATGATGGCAGGATGGTCACCACACCCATGTCACAACTGTGACCCAATCATAGGTGTCAGAGGTGATCTCAGGTGCATTACAACACAGAGGAAACCAAGAGAGAGTTCTGGACTAGGGTTGAGCCAATCTTGAGATTTCAGGATCGATTTTAAAATCCGATTTCCGATCATTTTCCAGCCGATCCCGATCGACAATCGTGAAATTTGCTCGATCGTCGATGGGGATCTGATCTTTCCCGATCCTGATCTCTCAACCCTAATTATATATTATATATACAGTAGGGTTGAGCCGATCTTGAGATTTCAGAATCCGATTTCCGATCATTTTCCAGCCGATCCCGATCGCGATCGTGAAATTTGCTTGAGCGCTGATCGGGATCCGATCTTTCCTGAACCCGATTGCTCAACCCTATTCTGGACACATCAAGGAGGCCAAAAAGGATGTGGCCACATGGTGGCTCAGTGGTTAGCACTGTAGCCTTGCAGCACTGGAGTCCTGGTGTTCAAATCCCACCAAAGACAAAAAACCATCTGCAAGGAGTTTGTATGTTCTCCCTGTGTTTACATGAATTTCCATCCAATATTCCAAAGACATACTGATAGGGCAAAAATGCACATTGTGGGGCTCACAATCTACAATTTTTTAAAAAAAAAAGAGGCCAAAAAGGGATGAGTGAGGGTGAGTATGTTTATTTCATTCTTTACACCTCCTCTGGGTCTGAACTTATTATACTCTGAGTTCTGAAGACACCCCAGCATCTAATAATTTCAATTTTAGTTTGTTCTGAACCAAAATGAATCGTGAAGATCGCTTTGTCCAAACCCAACCAACAAACCTTCAGGGTCACTCATCTCTAGGTCTGCCACTTCTATCTTATCTTGCCTGTTGATCAGGTATTCTGGAGCTCTAACAATCAACTCTATTCCATTTGCATTACAATCCCAACAGAATGGACGTGAAGAGCTGGTAATAAATAGCAGCTTAGCTCTTCTGTTATTCAAGTGGTCTCAAGTGTGCGGCCACTTGCATATGTGTACTGTAGCCTAGTCCCTTTCATGAACAGGTAATATCCCACAGAGGAACCTAGAATAGCCTATTCAATGCCTATAGTAGCTTCTTACTGCCAGATTACTAGTAATAAGATCTCACCCATCAAATTATTCTCCTGATCTCTTAACCTTTGTGGGAAGTGGTTGTCAAGGAGTAGAGTGAACGATTACTTCACCATTAGTCGAGATAACTACGACTAGACATTTTCTGTAATTATGGGGTTGATCTCTAAAAGTTTCACACATTCTCTTTTATGGTTTCTTGCCAAACTGCCTTACTCCTGAGATATTGGGGTAATTGAGTAGTAAGTGCTGATTTTATTCTCCCACTTCCCATGGTGAGACTCAGGCTGGCATGTCTGAACGCCGACAAGGCGGGGATGACAAATGTCTTAATTTAGTGATTTTAGGTGTTTTTCACGTGAGTTATGGATCATGATGAACATGAACTGTAGGTTTTTTCTTGCAGAGAGAAGACTTGACTATTCCTTACAGACAATTCATGGGCCTGGTAAACAAACCAAATTTGAAAACATATCCAAGTAGCCAAAAATAAGACATATTATTTGAGGTCCCAACTTAAAGGGATCCTATAATTAAAACAGAATTTTTTTCTGCCTACCACATAGGAATAGCCTTAAGAAAGGCTATTCTTCTCCTACCTTTAGATGTCTTCTCCGTGCCGCCGTTCGGTATAGAGTCCAGTTTTCGTAGGTATGCAAATGAGTTCTCTGCAGCACTAGGGGCGGTCCTCAGTGCTCAAACAGCACTGGGGGCTTCCCCAATGCTTTGAGAGAACTCTCCAGCACCGCCCCCATCTTCTTCAGGAACGGGTCTTCTTTGCGTCTTCTTCCGGTGGTGGCTTCAAACTTCTAGGCCTTGGACCTAGGGCAAAGCCGACTGCTCATGCCTGCCAGCCACAAGAAAATGGCCGCTTACAATACTGGAAATATTTCAGAGTGAGAGAAACAGTGGCCACTAGTGGTAGACCAGCAAAGTACACCAGGATTCTGACAACACCTCTGGCTATGGCTTACTTCCTGAAAACAAAAGTATAGGTCATGTTGGAATTCATTATGCCTTATCCTTATTTCCCCTAACATCTTATATCAGGGAAGAGTTGGGAAGCCCCCATAGACATTAGATGGTTGATCAGTCCCATTGTATCAGTTTAGACATGAGGATCAATAATAGAAGACTATAACATTTTCAAGATTCTATCCAACCAAGAGCACACAGAGGAACAAATATGAGTATATTATGGACCTGTCCATGTCTATGTGCCCTAAGAATATTTGTCTTCCTATGGAATTGACCTGTGTGTCTAGTATAATATACTACCATAGAACACATTGGTGCTACATTTATAATGGGAAGTAAATAAGGTTCCTAATAAGTAAAGGTTTGGATGGCTGGAATCCCATGGCCACATGGACATTTGGTGGCCAGATGATGGCCAGATGGACTACCGATAGTGATGGACAGTATAAATTGCCACCCCACAACCAAATTATATTCACCTAATCGAACGGGTCAAAAAAGTTTACTTATTTTTCTACTCCAAGCTTCCAGGAAAAAAAATCAATAATTTGCCTCCTACGCTTCTACCTTGACATGTTTTCGTACGGTGAAATACACAAGACTGTGTCAGAATCTAATGGTCTCTGATATTTATTGCGCTCATAGATCTGCTCGTTCCTATTAAGCATCAAGCAGACAAGCGCCACATTTTTTGGTAATTTCCCATTTTCTTGATTTTAATTTTTGCCGAGTTTCGAGAACAGCTCCACGTGCCTATGAATTATATCCTTCTCGCTTTATATTCATTCACTATGCTGGTGTCAGTCTTGTAAAGTGTGCTGGAACTGAACAAAGAAACTATTGTAAAATGAGCTCTGTTTGCTAAAACAGTACAGTATTAATATTTAATTGGCAATAAAATGATTTTAATGGCTATTAATTAAATATGCTTTACTGAAACACGGTTTAATAATACAAAAACCTTAATAAAACTAATATATGGCATAATCCCGAGATGGATTTTTTAAGTTTTAAAGTAAATGGAAATTGGGTGTAATTTTTATAATTATAAGTGACTATTAACTCTTATCTATGGCTTCTAAGTCTTATACCCTTATTATTAATTGTTACTAGAGATGAGCGAGTAGTATTCGATCGAGTAGGTATTCGATCTAATACTACTACTACTACTACTACTACTATTCGAAATACTCGTACTCGATCGAGTACCACTCGCTGTTCGAATGTAAAAGTTTGATGCAGAACCAGCATTGATTGGCCGAATGCTATACAGTCAGCCAATCAACGCTGGTACCTTTAGAAGTCTTTTCCGTGCAGCTTCCCCGTGGCATCTTCCGGCTCTGAATTCACTCTGCCAGGCATCGGGCCTGGGCAGAGCCGACTGCGCATGCCCACTTGTAGTGCGGACATGCACAGTTGGCTCTGCCCAGGCCCGATGCCTGGCAGAGTGAATTCAGAGCCGGAAGATGCCGCGGGGACGCTGCACGGAGAAGACTTCTAAAGGTAGGAGAAGTACCAGCGTTGATTGGCTGACTGTATAGCATTCGGCCAATCAATGCTGGTTCTGCATCAAACTTTTACATTCAAACAGCGAGTGGTACTCGATCGAGTACGAGTATTTCGAATACGGTCGATCCAGCCCAACCCTCACTCATGGACTTGGTAAGTATAATTTGATCGAATGTTGCCTACCCCTGAAACGAGCATTTTTCCCCCATAGACCATAATATGGTTCAATATTCGATTCGAGTAGCCGAATATTGAGGGGCTACTCGAAACGAATATCGAATCTCGAACATTTTACTGTTCGCTCATCTCTAATTGTTACCTATTGACTCTCTATAAAATAACCTTCCAAAGAAGGCAATGGCATCCGGCGGCAATGGTCGTAAGCCAACTAGTAGCATGTCAATGGTTCCTTCAGTGGGTGATGCCAAGTCAACTATTCTTATAGGAAACAATAACAATGAGACTGGGAAACCAGAATACAAGAGGATTCCCCTGGGAGGGCTCAAGCTCTAACACAATAATGGTCCATCAGAAGGTACCCAAATCTGAAGGATACTCTAAGCTAAGGAAGGTTTCCTAAAATAATTTAGCAAAATCCTGAACGTCAATGTTGAAACAACTTCTTTCTATGGTATATTTCACGACATTAACATGGAGATGGCGCTGATAATACTTCAGTGCTGGATCCTACAAAAGTACTTTATAAAGTCTCCTTCTAATGTCCACCACTGTTCTCTACTACTGAGTACATTTGTTGGCCACCCAAGGAGGACGATAATACTGTTATCAAGCATAGGGACCTACAGATGTTAAAATAATTATCTGAGGTCATTCAGGGCCATACCAAATATTTAATGGCCCCTGAGGTCATTTAGGGCCATACCAAATATTTACTGGCCCCTCGACGAAGGAGAATCCTACACATTTATGAAGGTCTCCATGGTTGGCACATCAATGCCTATTAAAGAGGCCCTTTGGTTTAAAGTTAGTCTATCACCTCCCCCAAAGAATATCCAACTGCACCACCATATTATAGAGCACAATATAGTGATAAATATCATATTTCTGTTATAGGTGTCACATTTGTAGTTTTTGAGAAAAACAACTTTGAAGTCTTATGCAAATGTAGTAGGTAGGTGGCGCATTGAGGGTAGTCCTTCAGCCCTGGGAGCAGCGCTCTACCTGCTTAAAGGGTTTTTCCCATCTCACTGTTTCAGCAGTTTGCCTGTGGTCTCTTTTTCTCACTTTCAATATTTCTCCCATCCCCTCCCAGCTTGCTGAAAAGGACGCTATAGGGAATCACAATACTTATGCAGATCAGATAATATACACATGCTTGTAGAGAACAGACTCAGTGTTATCTGTGTGTTTGCATAGAGAGATAGCAGTCTCAGCTTTATCATCAAACTACAATTTGCTGAACTCATTGTCCTGCTGACAGAGCTGTGGAGAACAGTGAGAGCAATGAGTGATGTCACTTGTCCTATCATACAGGTCTGGCATTATGGAAACACTGTGTAAGCAATAGGAAGAATAAGTTCACATAGCAGGAAAACAAAGCAGCAATTCTAAAGCAATATATTTAGGAAAAGTCTTCAATTTACAAAAACTACCAGTATAGATAGTATCCTTGAGATTGGACAACCCCTTTAAGTAGGATGAGTGATCTCATAGCAGTGGAAGGATCAGCTCTCTTTGCACAGGGTGGAAGCAGGAAATTGTAGGGGGTCTGAGTAGGAAGAAAGTGCTCCAGGAAACTGAAGGTTCATCCCCAGTGCACCAACTGCCTCATTTGCATAAAACTTTGCAATTGTTTTTTCTCCAAATCTACAAAAGTGACATATATAACCAAAGTTTGCTACATTCACTGCTTTCTGGGTCCAATATTCCTTTAGGGGCTCATTCCAGAATTGATTCGCTCCCGGATGGGTCAATCCAAGCCTTCATGTCACCATGCAATTGGTCTTAGACTTTGGGACTCTGAAATAAGCCTTCAAGTAATTGCTATTTATCGAACTGTCTATACACACACTATGTTTCTACATGTAACTGCCTATTGAATATAATTGCACTTTAGCTAATTTACAGCATTGACCAGATAATGTACACATGTTTGGATCATGTAACTAACAATACCTATGGAATAATAAGCCTAAATGCATAATTAACATAGAAAGTAATTCAGGCTTCACAAACCTTCAAACCACAACATCATACCGTGTGTCATCCGCAGAGAAAACAATTAAACATAGGACCACAGTCAGGGAACAGATTGACAGATATAATCTTGTTCCCAGATTGAAAAAGATGAAGAAAATCTCTTGCAGACTCAGGCACGGTAATACAGTAATGACTGGGAGCTTGTAATCAGGAGTTATTCCTACAGATGGTCTCTCAAGGACAATAAGCTAAAAGTGTCCAATGTGACATCCGCGGATAACTCATGCAAATGGTCCAAGTCCTCAAACCACAAACCTCCCTATTCTACACTTTCTACATGGTAGACTCTTATTCCAGCCTCGGTGGAGCGGTTTAGCTGATGAACGCATTCTCTTGGGAAATCAGCTGAGATTTAACATAAAACAAAAGAGGCTATTGATCATTTGTAAATGTAAGACAGTGTTTAGTGTAGTAATGCTTTATATATATCATGTCATCAATAATGAGTCAGGGGGTTCCAGTCTGACACTCACCTTGGAAAATCCTTCAAGTTATATATTATGGTTTGTTGAAGAGAAGTGCTCCGGTAGATACAGTTCATGATATGATAGCGTTCCGACCCTAAATTTTTTTATCTTCGTATACACTATATTTGCATATCTATACACGATGGACAGTTTTTCCATATGATTGTATGGTACAGGGCAAAAATTTCAGAAATTGTTGCAAAGTAAGAATGTTTTCAATAATAGAAGTGTGCTGCTTAGGAGTGTTCCGGTTGCAGCCCGAATGTGTTCTGATGTTCTGTTCATTTCCTATATTTATTAAACACATCCTGTAAAATATTGGAACAAAGTATCGAAACAACCTCCGGCTGAATTCTCATCAGGGTTTATTATTGTCAATCAACAAATTTATGTAAATGAGCAAAAGAAAATCTAAATTCCATCAATATTTGGCATGACCACTCTTTGCCCCCATCAGTTCTTCTCGGTACTTGTAGACAGTTTTTGGTAGAACTCGGCAAGGAGGTTGTTCCCGGCATCTTGGAGAACTAAGCACAGATCTTCTGTGGATGTAGGCTTGCTCCAATCCTTCTGTCTCTTCGTGTCATTCCAGACAGACTGGATGATGTTGAGATTAGGGCTATATCTGTGGGGCCATATCATCACTTCCAGGACTCCAGGAAGGAGGGAGCAGCTGCAGCGTGGGGAAAGCAAAGACATATAGATACTGCTACTGCTTCTAGTAAGTGTTTTATTGTCTCATCCTGTACTGCTGTATAATGTCCTCCATGTTGCTGTTACTGAGAATGTTCTATAGAGATATAGAGGAGTTCCTTGACTCTGGGATACATCATAGCAGCTATTCTCTGCTCATAAAGCTGCTATAGAAAATACTGAGTAAAATAAATAAATATCTGGTTAGGTGGAGGGGGCAACAGTCAACCCCCACATACTCAGTTTCCCCGAAAATAAGACAGTGTCTTATATTAAATTCTCTCCAAAATATATGACCTGTCTTATTTTCGGGGGATGTCTTATGCAGCGGCTGGAGCAGGGGACAATCGGCAGTCATGCCGGCGCTTCCTTAGCGGAGCAGCGGCATGACTGCCAGTTATACAGTCCTATGAAAAAGTTGGGGCACCCCTATTAATCTTAATCATTTTTAGTTCTAAATATTTTGGTGTTTGCAACAGCCATTTCAGTTTGATATATCTAATAACTGATGGACACAGTAATATTTCAGGATTGAAATGAGGTTTATTGTACTAACAGAAAATGCACAATATGCATTAAACCAAAATTTGGCCGGTGCAAAAATATGGGCACCTCAACAGAAAAGTGACATTAATATTTAGTACATCCTCCTTTTGCAAAGATAACAGCCTCTAGTCGCTTCCTGTAGCTTTTAATCAGTTCCTGGATCCTGGATGAAGGTATTTTGGACCATTTCTTTCTACAAAACAATTCAAGTTCAGTTAAGTTTGATGGTCGCCGAACATGGACAGCCCGCTCTCAAATGATCTGAAAACAAAGATTGTTCAACATAGTTGTTCAGGGGAAGGATACAAAACGTTGTCTCAGAGATTTAACCTGTCAGTTTCCACTGTGAGGAACATAGTAAGGAAATGGAAGACCACAGGGACAGTTCTTGTTAAGCCCAGAAGTGGCAGGCCAAGAAAAATATCAGAAAGGCAGAGAAGAAGAATGGTGAGAACAGTCAAGGACAATCCACAGACCACCTCCAAAGAGCTGCAGCATCATCTTGCTGCAGATGGTGTCACTGTGCATCGGTCAACTATACAGCGCACTTTGCACAAATAGAAGCTGTATGGGAGAGTGATGAGAAAGAAGCCGTTTCTGCACGTACGCCACAAATAGAGTTGCCTGAGGTATGCAAAAGCACATTTGGACAAGGCAGCTTCATTTTGGAAACAAAGATTGAGTTGTTTGGTTATAAAAAAAGGCGTTATGCATGGCGTCCAAAAAGAAACAGCATTCCAAGAAAAACACTTGCTACCCACTGTAAAATTTGGTGGAGGTTCCATCATGCTTTGGGGCTGTGTGGCCAATGCCGGCATCGGGAATCTTGTTAAAGTTGAGAGTCGCATGGATTCCACTCAGTATCAGCAGATTCTTGAGAATAATGTTCAAGAATCAGTGACGAAGTTGAAGTTACGCCGGGGATGGATATTTCAGCAAGACAATGATCCAAAACACCGCTCCAAATCCTCAGGCATTCATGCAGAGGAACAATTACAATGTTCTGGAATGGCCATCCCAGTCCCCAGACCTGAATATCATTGAACATCTGTGGGATGATTTGAAGCGGGCTGTCCATGCTCGGCGACCATCTAACTTAACTGAACTTGAATTGTTTGTCCAAAATACCTTTATCCAGGATCCAGGAACTGATTAAAATCTACAGGAAGCGACTAGAGGCTGTTATCTTTGCAAAAGGAGGATCTACTAAATATTAATGTCACTTTTCTGTTGAGGTGCCCATACTTTTGCACCGGTCAAATTTTGGTTTAATGCATATTGCACATTTTCTGTTAGTACAATAAACCTCATTTCAATCCTGAAATATTACTGTGTCCATCAGTTATTAGATATATCAAACTGAAATGGCTGTTGCAAACACCAAAATATTTAGAACAAAAAATGATTAAGATTAATAGGGGTGCCCAAACTTTTTCATAGGACTGTATATAAAAATGCCATTGGTAATTTATTTTTATACTTCCGGAGTGGATCTAACATATCTGTGCCGCTAATCTGATGACCCATGTGGCCTCCAAGATCTTCTGCACTATCTACAATACAATATTTGGTTCTCAAACACCATTACGGTAACCTTCTTCCTCTAAATAACTGGCGGAACGGTATTATCTCCTCTGTAGGACAGTCATTGCATCCATTCCTGGCATCCAAGCTAGAACATATGTAAAGGAATGTCACCAAGTGGTAATAAAAGGTGACAAACGTAAAGGGCCAAATTGTCGCTTTTCTGTTGAGGTGCCCATACTTTTGCACCGGTCAAATTTTGGTTTAATGCATATTGCACATTTTCTGTTAGTACAATAAACCTCATTTCAATCCTGAAATATTACTGTGTCCATCAGTTATTAGATATATCAAACTGAAATGGCTGTTATAAACACCAAAATATTTAGAACTAAAAATGATTAAGATTAATAGGGGTGCCCAAACTTTTTCATAGGACTGTAGGTGGTCCAGGAGGTGAAAGGGGGGTGTCTTATTTTTGGGGAAACAGGGTAGATCAGCTGCACAGTTCCTGTGATATATACTGCACAGAAGTAGATGCTCTGCGTCCTGTATAGTGGCCGGGCACCATTACTGCAGCTCAATTCTGATGGATGTTAATGTAAGCTAAGCTGCGGTAATGGTGCCTGACCACCATGGAGGACACATAGCCATCCTATAGTATAATATATTTATGGCTATAAAAATATCCTATTCGACCAATTTTGTGACCCCTTTCCAAGGAGGCGGCTATGAGCTGGAAAGGGAAGATTTTGGCAAAATATTGTCCCGATCATTCATATCCTATAAAAAGTGTCTGCCCTAGAAGTAAAGCATCTGATGAACTCACCTACAAGTGCTAACTACAACTAGACATTCTCTGTAATTATTGGGTTGATATCTCAAAGCTCCGTGAAATCTCTTTATGGTTTCTTGCCAAGCTGCTATACTCCTGAGGGATTGGGGTAATTGAGCAGCAAGTACAGCTTTTATTCTATCACTTTTGGAGATATGGATCATTTTTTTCATTGATGCACATAAGATTTTAGACTTTAGAGGTAAGGCGTGACCATCCAAATACAATACTATTTATGGGTCCGGCAAATCGAGGCAAAATTCGGCGATATCGGCTACAATGCCCATTGAAACAATAAGGTAAGCTGGAAAATCACACTGACAGTAAGCTGGCCATACACCATATACTTGTTCAACCTACACATATTCTTCCTCCAGACGTATACTGGGTTCATAGAAGAAGGTATGTTTTTGAAGAAGTTACTGAAGCAGTTTTTGGAAGCATTTCTTTGCCTAGCACACAAGGTTCTGTATTATAAAACCCTTAGAATTTTTTGAAGGGTCTCAAAAACTACCTTGAACCTTTTTCCTGACTCCCATTCAATTCTATGAGCGTTGCAAGCAGAATATGTCTGAAGATAGGGCATGACACTTTTTTTTAATCTTCCTCTAGCTGAAAAAATCTGCCACTGACTCCCTATGACATGAAAAGAGGGAGAGGCGGGTGTTTTTCAAATAGGATTTTGAGTAGGAATTTGAGAAGTCCTATTAAAAGATGGTCCTGTCTCCTCTGTTCATCCTTAAAGGGATTCTACCACTAAAACACAATTTTTTCTAGTTAACATGTCGGAATAGCCTTTAGAAAGGCTATTCGTCTCCTACCTTTTGAAGTGCTCTCCGCCGCGCCGTTCGTTCACAATACCGGTTTGTACCGGTATGCTAATTCGTTCTCTCGCAGCGATGGGGGCGTCCCCATTGCAGCTCGAAAACCGTCCGCAGCGCCGCCTCTATGGTCTTCGGTGTCCTCCCCTTCCTTCTTCAGCGTCATGTCGGACGCCTGCGCAGTACGCTCTGTTCAGCGAAGACTTCAAAGAACGCACTGCGCATGCACGAAATTGAGGCGCCCGCAGTACGTTCTTTGAAGTCTTCGCCGAACAGAGCGTACTGCGCAGGCGTCCGACATGACTCTGAAGAAGGAAGGGGAGGACACCGAAGACCATAGAGGTGGCGCTGCGGACGGTTTCAAGCTGCAATGGGGACGCCCCCATCGCTGCTCCTGCGATGGGGGATGCCCCCATCGCTGCGAGGGAACGAATTAGCATACCGGTACAAACCGGTATTGTGAACGAACGGCGCGGCGGAGAGCACTTCAAAAGGTAGGAGACGAATAGCCTTTCTAAAGGCTATTCCGACATGTTAACTAGAAAAAATTGTGTTTTAGTGGTAGAATCCCTTTAATATGTGGTCTATACCTGACCTTCTACACATGTGGACAAAATAAAAGAAAAACTCACAATGGTCACAGAAATAACTTGAATCTGACAAAAGTAATAATAGCCAAACTACATGTTGACAAGCCACAAAGCTTCTGGCAGAATGTCCTATGGACAGAGGAGACAAAAATTGAACTTTTTGGCAAGGCACATCAGCTCTATGTTCACAGATGGAAAAATGAAGCATATCTTAAAAAGAACTCTGTCCCTACTGTGAAACATGGAGGAGTCTCTGTTATGCTCTGGGGCTGCTTTGCTGCATCTGGCACAGGGTGTCTTGAATCTGTGCAGGGTACAATGAAATCTCAAGACCATCAAGAGATTCTAGAGAGAAATGTGCTGCTCAGTGTCAGAAAGCTTGGTCTTAGTCACAGGTCATGGGTCTTACAACCGGATAATGACCCAAAACACACAGCTAAAAACACCCAAGAATGGCCAAGAGGAAAACATTGGACTATTTTGAAGTGGCTTTCTATGAGCCCTGACCTAAATCCTATTGAGCATCTTTGGAAGGAGCTGAAAATGTAATCTGGAAAAGGCAACCTTCAAACCTGAGACAACTGGAGTGGTTTGCTAATGAGGAGTTGGCCAAAATACTTACTGAGAGGTGCAGAAGTCTCATTGATAGTTACAGGAATCATTTCATTGCAGGGACTATTGCAAAAGGTTTTGCAACAAAATATTAAGTTACGGGAACCGTCATTTTTATTCAGGCCTGTGTCATGAGTTTTATTTTTATTTTTTGCAAAAAAAATGTCTGACTTTCATTTGTTCATTTTCATAGAATTTGTATTTATTATTATTTTTGTCAGACTCAAGTTATTTCTGTGACCATTGTGGGATTTTCTTTCATTAAACGAGGGGACCAACAATTTTATCCACGTGTGTACATATGTATGACAATTCACACTATACCTATTGCCCTACTGACTCGCAAAATTACACATCTGATGAAGGGTAGTAACCCGAAATATTGCAATAAGTACAATTGATAAGTCTACGGAAAAGTTTGATGTGACTTTTCAACATAAAGTATAACTAAATATCAGATAATCTTTGGAGTACCCTCCCGATTCTTCTTTACATTGACAAAATTGGGAGTTGGGTCAGTTCGTGAGTCGAATGTGCCACCCTGTACAACAATTAGTTAAAAAGTGGGCCTGTTTTATTAAAATCATAGGATTTGGTCGACATTTATCTAATACAGTCCTATGAAAAAGTTTGGGCACCCCTATTAATCTTAATCATTTTTTGTTCTAAATATTTTGGTGTTTGCAACAGCCATTTCAGTTTGATATATCTAATAACTGATGGACACAGTAATATTTCAGGATTGAAATGAGGTTTATTGTACTAACAGAAAATGTGCAATATGCATTAAACCAAAATTTGACCGGTGCAAAAGTATGGGCACCCTTATCATTTTATTGATTTGAATTCCCCTAACTACTTTTTACTGACTTACTGAAGCACAAAATTGGTTTTGTAACCTCAGTGAGCTTTGAACTTCATAGCCAGATCTATCCAATCATAAGAAAAGGTATTTAAGGTGGCCAATTGCAAGTTGATCTCCTATTTGAATCTCCTCTGAAGAGTGGCATCATGGGCTACTCAAAACAACTCTCAAATGATCTGAAAACAAAGATTGTTCAACATAGTTGTTCAGGGGAAGGATACAAAAAGTTGTCTCAGAGATTTAACCTGTCAGTTTCCACTGTGAGGAACATAGTAAGGAAATGGAAGACCACAGGGACAGTTCTTGTTAAGCCCAGAAGTGGCAGGCCAAGAAAAATATCAGAAAGGCAGAGAAGAAGAATGGTGAGAACAGTCAAGGACAATCCACAGACCACCTCCAAAGAGCTGCAGCATCATCTTGCTGCAGATGGTGTCACTGTGCATCGGTCAACTATACAGCGCACTTTGCACAAATAGAAGCTGTATGGGAGAGTGATGAGAAAGAAGCCGTTTCTGCACGTACGCCACAAATAGAGTTGCCTGAGGTATGAAAAAGAACATTTGGACAAGGCAGCTTCATTTTGGAAACAAAAATTGAGTTGTTTGGTTATAAAAAAAGGCGTTATGCATGGCGTCCAAAAAGAAACAGCATTCCAAGAAAAACACATGCTACCCACTGTAAAATTTGGTGGAGGTTCCATCATGCTTTGGGGCTGTGTGGCCAATGCCGGCATCGGGAATCTTGTTAAAGTTGAGGGTCGCATGGATTCCACTCAGTATCAGCAGATTCTTGAGAATAATGTTCAAGAATCAGTGACGAAGTTGAAGTTACGCCGGGGATGGATATTTCAGCAAGACAATAATCCAAAACACCGCTCCAAATCCTCAGGCATTCATGCAGAGGAACAATTACAATGTTCTGGAATGGCCATCCCAGTCCCCAGACCTGAATATCATTGAACATCTGTGGGATGATTTGAAGCGGGCTGTCCATGCTCGGCGACCATCTAACTTAACTGAACTTGAATTGTTTGTCCAAAATACCTTTATCCAGGATCCAGGAACTGATTAAAAGCTACAGGAAGCGACTAGAGGCTGTTACCTTTGCAAAAGGAGGATCTACTAAATATTAATGTCACTTTTCTGTTGAGGTGCCCATACTTTTGCACCGGTCAAATTTTGGTTTAATGCATATTGCACATTTTCTGTTAGTACAATAAACCTCATTTCAATCCTGAAATATTACTGTGTCCATCAGTTATTAGATATATCAAACTGAAATGGCTGTTATAAACACCAAAATATTTAGAACTAAAAATGATTAAGATTAATAGGGGTGCCCAAACTTTTTCATAGGACTGTATGTCATCTTTAGTTCCATCAATGGTTGTCTAACAGGAAATCCGAATTTTCGAACTGTTGCAGAGAATTATATATCCGATTTTGAAATAGGGATTCCCATTGTTTTCAATGAGAGACAGTGACAGATACTTCTTTTTCAGGAAGCTAAAAATATAAGTGTCCTGCTAAATCTTCCCGTAGATTACAGGACTGAATTTGTAACATGAGGCTCAGTCTGTAGCCCCATTGTCTCTTGGCTCTGCTTTGGCCCCATTGTGTCTAGGCTCTGCTTTGGCCCCATTGTGTCTAGGCTCTGCTTTGGCCCCATTGTCTCTAGGCTCTGCTTTGGCCCCATTGTGTCTAGGCTCTGCTTTGGCCCCATTGTGTCTAGGCTCTGCTTTGGCCCCATTGTGTCTAGGCTCTACTTTGACCCCATTGTCTCCTGGCTCTGCTTTGGCCCCATTGTGTTTAGGCTCTGCTTTGGCCCCATTGAGTTTAGGCTCTGCTTTGGCCCCATTGAGTTTAGGCTCTGCTTTGGCCCCATTGTGTCTAGGCTCTGCTTTGGCCCCATTGTGTCTAGGCTCTACTTTGGCCCCATTGTCTCCTGGCTCTGCTTTGGCCCCATTGAGTTTAGGCTCTGCTTTGGCCCCATTGTCTCTTGGCTCTAATTTGGCCCCATTATGTTTAGGCTCTGCTTTGGCCCCATTGAGTTTAGGCTCTGCTTTGGCCCCATTGTCTTTTGGCTTTGCTTTGACCCCATTGTGTCTAGGCTCTGCTTTGGCCCCATTGTCTTTTGGCTTTGCTTTGACCCCATTGTGTCTAGGCTCTGCTTTGGCCCCATTATGTCTAGGCTCTGCTTTGGCCCCATTGTGTCTAGGCTCTGCTTTATCCCCATTGTGTCTAGGCTCTACTTTGGCCCCATTGTCTCTTGGCTCTGCTTTGGCCCCATTGAGTTTAGGCTCTGTTTTGGCCCAATTGTCTCTTGGCTTTGCTTTGGCCCCATTGTGTCTAGGCTCTACTTTGGCCCTCTGCTTTGGGTTTTTGATACAGAATGCACAGGGATAGAATTTGGAGATGAATAAAAGCGGAAGACTGCCTCAAATTCCTCTTCACATTCCACTGTTTGAACCTAACGAAAAGGCGGAAACGGAACAGAGGTTTTTACACTGTAGATCCTTTTCGACAAAGGATCAGGGACCAGGCTATTGTAACCCTAGTTTGCCACTATATTGGCTACTGGAAATGAGTTGGAACACGTTACAAGCTAGGCTAGTTGATGTTTGGCTGACGTTCGTCTAACACTTTAACCCTTTGCTGGTCCTGAATATTGAATTAGAGAAGTCATTATCCTATTTACTTGCATCCACCGAACCCATGACATAGCTCACGGTAATTCGATGACAGATCTTTTTGTACCCTGAATGACGATGTACTTTGCGCTGAACCATTATCTTAAACATACCCTGAGCTAGCTTAAACCTTTTGTCTATTTTAGCTATTATTCCTCTGGTTTTTCACAGGCATTGATGCATGTTAATGATAAATAGTAGAACTACTTTTACTGTTATATTGAGTAATTTAGTGACTATAGTTACAAACCCATTAGAGTGTCAGTGTTTCGCATTGTTTGTATGGCAGCCAGGGAATAGTTACAAAGTAGAAGAATCTGCTAAACCTGAGACTCTCCATATTGTATCCAATAAAAAGGTTCAGTTTAACGTAACGTGTTCACAGTTGAATACAAAAAAGGTTAAGAAATATGATCATATGTGATTTATATCAATCCATATGTTATGCCCATGGAGGATGAGGTCATATTTTATTTCTCTTGACTGTGCTGGTGTAAGGGTGTGATGTAGTAAACTGTCAGTAACTAACTTTGGTCAGTAGGTGGCAGCAAATTAATAAATGCCCATAGGGAATTAATGCAATTAATTCTTCAGAATGTAAATATTGTTCGAGGTTGCAAACTCTGATTACAGATAATTACTGGGACATTTTGGACTCCTACAAGTCTGGCAGTGTGCTGGGATTGCAGTTTTGATACCTTGCACTGGAGATAGTCATTTGCATCATCCATTACCAGGAAACAGGAAGTAGAGTTCTGTGGAGAGAAGGGTCCTGGCTGGAGGTGATGTGCTGAGGGGACAGTGGAGACCTGACATGCTGGAAGGCAGCCTGTGCTCTGCTGGATGGAAGAACTGCCATGCTGGCTGTGGACTGAGTCTGGAGACACAGAGTCTGTGGTGCTACTTTTGGGACTGAGTCTGGAAAGCTCTGAAGCTCAGAAGGTAAAGGAGACCACATGAGAGGAAGGCCTCAAGGACTTGTAAGTACGGCTTGGCCGCGTCCACGTGTTCCACGTGGTGATATATAAGGGACTCTTACGCTGACACCTTATCATCTGGGAAATTGGCCTGTCTGTTAAGTGGAGAGCTGGAGCATAGGATATAACTGTACTTTTATATGAAGACCCCATTTCACTGTGGATTACAAATAGTATTGCGCAATACTTAGGGTGCACCCCAACGAGGGACCGATCCAGGAGAACCGTGTTCTTAAAGGACTTGTATCTGGTACCTGTTAAGTAACTGTGGGAACTAGGAGTATAGTGTTAGTTTGCTGCAATATTCTGTTGCATATTAGTTTGTATTTCTTCTCTGTTTATACCGTGTTACATGTTTTCCCAGATCGCTATTCTGTGACTTATTCAGTAAACTTTGTCCTGGGGATTAAAACACTGTGTGCGTCTGTGTGGCATCGTGTACCTGCTGAACCTGTGGGCCCAGCCCTTGGTCCTCTTTCATTTGGCGCTGCGAGCAGGGTACATTGATCGCCATGCAGAACGCTTCAGAGTCCGGGGAAGCTCCACCTGAGGCCCCAGTCAACCCTCCTGCCATGGCAGCAGCTCCGATTATGTGTCTGCCTGCAGGGGCGATCTTGAGTCAATTAGTACGATATGATGGTCAGAATAGGCCACTAGAAGACTGGGTTGCACATCTTAAAAGCACCCTCCGGTTATATAATTTGGCTCCTGATCTGCAATCAGATGTGGCGCTGAATGCCTTGGAAGGAGATGCCCGACGCACTGTAATGCTGCGCCCTGAGGAAGAAAGGAAGACACTGGAATCTATAATCTCGATCCTCGAGTCCATTTATGGAGAAACATCCAGTACCGGTAGCCTTAGATCCCGCTTCTTCACTCGCTTCCAGCATGAAGATGAGACCATCCCCCAATTTGCCAATGCCCTCCAGGAGATTTGGTCACATGTACGAAAGAGAGAGGCCAGGGGTGCTAATGACCTTGGAAATGGAGATGAAATCCTCCGGGATCAGTTCATCCTCGGTTTGCGAAGCCCTCCTCTGCGCCAGGTGCTCAAGGACCGTATCCGGGTGGATGCTACTTTACAGTTCCAGAGGATACAAACAGAAGCGGTGGCTCAAGATAAAGAAGAAGAGTATGGAGTGTACAACGTGAGAATGCAATCTGCAGCAAGTCAGAGAACTCCTTCCAATGAAGAAGATTTGCGAGAGTTGGTGAAGGTACTTAGCACATCGGTGGAAGAAATTCAGAGACAGTTGGAACGGTTACAGGCCCCAGTTCCGCCTGAACACTGGGAAAGGGGTGCTGCTCTGATGGCTACTGCACCATGTCAAGCTCCTCTGGAGGAGGGAACAAGAAACTTCACCATGCATCACCCCAGTCCGTATCCACCTGCACCTGGACAGACTTGGGGTTCTGCAAGTTATTCGAGGGCAAGGGGCCCCCAGTGTTGGATATGCCAAGAAAGAGGACATATCGCCCGGCAATGCCCGAGGAACCACGCAAACCCAGAATGTCTTCCGTTAAACGGGAACTCCCTGTGGCAGCGGGGCATGCCGCGGGGGAAGTAAAGTGCCAGGACGCCCCTGAAGACCCTCGGGACCTTGTGGCCGAAAGCCCTTACTTGGAAGTGCTGATTGAAGGACAATGGGTGAGATGTCTTATAGACACAGGATCAGAAGTAACCACGATGCCTTTGAAATTCTTTGAGAGAAACTTCGGCCATCTGATGAAACCTGAGAAGGACACTTTGATTAAGTTGACGGCTGTGAACCAGACTGCTATACCTGTGTTCGGAGTAGCTTGGATGAGAATAGAGCTATGCGGACAAGACGTTGGCAAGAAGGGAGTGGTGCTGGTGGAGAAGCCAGCTCGAGATGAAGCCCCAGTCGTATTGGGAATGAATATCCTGCGAGAACTAGATCAAGTCATGTTTTCAAAAGAGGGCCCTGGTTATTGGAAGAAAGCAACTTCCCATAAGCCCACCCGGAGAGCATTCCAGCGCTTGATCAGAGCATGCGGTATCTGTAAAAGCACCCCTGTGGGTAAACCCATTGGAACAGTATATGCTCCATATGGGACTACTTGCACCGTACCCCCACGTCAGGAGAAGATAATACGTATGCCGATTGGAGGAAACCGGAAGCTGAATGGCATAGATGTGCTAATTGAACCCCTGGGCTTGTCAGAAGCTAGCCGAAGTCCAGTGATCGCCAGAACAATTGTATCAGTTGCAGATGGACAAGTGCTAGTCCGGTGTATCAACGTACATGATTATGAAGTTACATTTCATGCAGGAGAGAAAGTGGCTGAATTGCATGTGCTCCAAGCAGAGACACTCACAGGTAGACAGTTAGCCCTACGGGTAGTGAAAGGTGATGCTTGGACTTTGGCAGTGGACCAGAATTTTGAAGAGGAGCCCACACCTGAGTGGAATGGCCAGCGAATTTTGGAGCAAATGGAAATTGATGCAAGCCAATTCACCTCTGATCAAATGGAAAGAATTGAAGCCGTACTGTGGGAGTTTCAATCTGCTTTCTCTCGGAGTGAGGAAGACTTTGGGTGCACAACGGCCATTGAGCACGAAATATCCACTGGGGATACTCCCCCAATACGAGAAAGATACCGGCAGATCCCACCTACTCTCTACCAAGAGGTGAAGACCATGCTGTCTCAGATGATAGACAGTGGGATAGTGAAGGAAAGCCAAAGCCCATGGGCTGCGCCGGTGGTTTTGGTGCGGAAAAAAGATGGGTCCTTGAGGTTCTGTGTGGACTATCGAAAATTGAATGCAGCCACAGTAAAGGATGCCTTTCCCCTGCCAAGGATAGAAGAGTCATTGACGGCTTTGCAGCGTGCCAAGTATTTCTCAACCCTAGATCTGGCAAGCGGCTACTGGCAGGTACCTGTTGCAGAAAAGGATAGGCAGAAAACTGCCTTTATTCTACCGATGGGGCTGTACGAATTCAACAGAATGCCATTTGGGCTGACGAATGCTCCGGGTACCTTCCAACGTCTGATGGAACACTGCCTGGGTGAATTGAACTTCGAGTCGATACTGATATACCTGGATGACGTGATAGTCCATGCACCCACATTTGAAGAACATTTGAGGAGATTGCGGCAAGTGCTCAGTAGGCTCCGCGCTCATGGCCTTAAAATCAAACCAAGAAAGTGCCATCTCTTTCAAACCAGCATAGAGTATCTGGGACATGAGGTATCTGCTGAAGGAGTTCGTCCTGCAGATAGTAAGGTGGAGGCCGTGAGCAAGTGGCCTCAGCCCAAGACACTTCGGGAAGTGAGAGCGTTTTTGGGACTGGCCGGTTACTACCGAAGATTTATAAAAGGGTTTGCGAAAATCGCTGGTCCACTACATGAACTCTTGAGAGGGACTTCCCAGGGTCCGAAGACACGCCCTATCTCATGGGGGCCGCCTCAGCAACAAGCATTTGATGAACTAAAGAAGGCCCTGACTAGCGCTCCCATCCTGGCATTTGCTCAATTTGACAGGCCATTCATCCTGTATACCGATGGAAGCCTGCACGGATTAGGAGCAGTGTTAGCTCAAGAACAGGAAGGCCAAGAACGAGTCATCGCATATGCTAGTCGATCCCTACGGGACTCTGAGCGGAATCCGGATAACTACAGCTCCTTCAGGCTCGAGTTGTTGGCGTTGGTTTGGGCGATGACCGAGAAATTCTCAGGGTACCTGACCGGGGCCCATGTACTAGTACGAACAGACAATAATCCATTGGCCCACCTGCAGAATGCAAAGCTTGGTGCTCTAGAACAGAGGTGGATGGCTAGACTAGCGAAGTATAACTATACCATTAAATATCGTGCTGGCAAAGACAATACCAATGCTGATGCACTATCTAGAGTCACCTGGGAGGTGCCAGTCAGAGAGGTCGATGAAGAAAATGAAGGAACTGAAATACCTGATCTCAGTCGAGTGCCCCGACGGTCACCCTTGGCAAGCTCAAGTGGGGTGGCTACTGGTGGCACGGTGCTATTAGGGAAGACTGAAGAAGAATGGGCACAGGTGCAGGATGATGATTCGGACTTACGGAAAATAAAATACTGGGTTAAAATGGAAACCTGGCCTAATCTTGACATGCGAAGTCATTTGTCTTCAGACGGATGGAAACTGTTACAACAATGGGACCGGCTAATAATTCAAAATGAGGTCATGTATCGGAGAGTGTTCCTGCCGACAGATCTTGAAGAGAGGTGGCAAATAGTGATCCCAGGTGTCTTGGCCCGAAGAGTAGCCCTTGAGGGACATGAGAAGGGTGCCCACTTTGGAGCAGAGAAAACGTACAGGTGGGTGCAGAGATTCGTATACTGTCCCCGGCTGGAGCAAATTGTCAGGGAAGTGTGCCAAAAATGCCGAGTTTGTGAGCTGGCGAAACCTCCAGAGCAGCGGGCCCCCATTCAAGTGATTCATACATCCGCACCACTAGAAATTCTGATGATTGACTACATCTTAATCGGACAATCAGTGAGTGGGCATCAGTATTGCCTTGTGATGACGGATCACTTCACAAAGTTCTCTGTTGCAGTACCAACCCGTGACCAGACGGCAGAGTCAGCCGCCCGTGCAGTGTGCAGACACTTCATCCAGGTGTATGGATGCCCGAAACGAATTCATTCTGACCAAGGAGCTTGCTTTCAAGGGAAACTGATGGAAGAGCTATGTCGACTGTATGGGATGGAGAAGTCAAGAACAACTCCGTACCACCCGCAGGGCAATGGAGCCTGTGAGAGGTTCAACAAAACACTTCTACAGATGCTCCGTACTCTGGAAACAGATCGTAAAAGGCGCTGGCCTGAATATTTGCCCGAGCTGCTCTGGGCATACAATAATCGTGTTCATAACACTACTGGCTATACCCCGTACATGCTGCTGTTTGGTCGTCCTGGACAGGAAATCACGGAAATGAATCTCAACCCACCTTCTGAAGAGATAACTAGAACCGCTGACTCTTGGGTGCAGGAACACCGAGACAAACTGAGAACCATCCAACGGGTGGTCAATGAGAGATTGCAAAAGCAAGTCCCTAGAGATCATCAACCGGTGCAAACAGTACCATTGTTACCAGGTGAAAGAGTACTGGTTCGTGAAAAGCGGCCCACTAACAAATTGGATCACCGCTGGGAATCACAGCCCTACATTGTGAAACGACAAGTGTTTTCAGAAGGTCCAGTCTATGATGTCCAAGCAGAAAACTCTGATGGGCCAACTCGGAGGTTACACCGTAACATGCTGAGACCATGTCTTTCTGAGGGACGGTCCTTGCTTGAAAATACTGGAGAAGTTGAGCAAAGACGTCCAGACCCAGTGCGTTCAAGAGACACCGAGTGGTGGCTAGTCACTATGCCGCCTGTACAGACGAATGAAGTGCCTACTCCTGAATGTCCTGTGACAAATGATACCCCAGAAACTGCAGTACTACCCCGAGAGGAGTTGAATACAGTTCCTACACCAGTGACACCAAACCCAGGCATTCGCAGGTCGGAGCGCTCCACGGCAGGTATCCCCCCTCAGCGCTATGCAGCTGATGATTTTATTTGATAGAGTTGTCGGGACGCCAACATTTTAGTGGGGTGGCATGTAAGGGTGTGATGTAGTAAACTGTCAGTAACTAACTTTGGTCAGTAGGTGGCAGCAAATTAATAAATGCCCATAGGGAATTAATGCAATTAATTCTTCAGAATGTAAATATTGTTCGAGGTTGCAAACTCTGATTACAGATAATTACTGGGACATTTTGGACTCCTACAAGTCTGGCAGTGTGCTGGGATTGCAGTTTTGATACCTTGCACTGGAGATAGTCATTTGCATCATCCATTACCAGGAAACAGGAAGTAGAGTTCTGTGGAGAGAAGGGTCCTGGCTGGAGGTGATGTGCTGAGGGGACAGTGGAGACCTGACATGCTGGAAGGCAGCCTGTGCTCTGCTGGATGGAAGAACTGCCATGCTGGCTGTGGACTGAGTCTGGAGACACAGAGTCTGTGGTGCTACTTTTGGGACTGAGTCTGGAAAGCTCTGAAGCTCAGAAGGTAAAGGAGACCACATGAGAGGAAGGCCTCAAGGACTTGTAAGTACGGCTTGGCCGCGTCCACGTGTTCCACGTGGTGATATATAAGGGACTCTTACGCTGACACCTTATCATCTGGGAAATTGGCCTGTCTGTTAAGTGGAGAGCTGGAGCATAGGATATAACTGTACTTTTATGTGAAGACCACATTTCACTGTGGATTACAAATAGTATTGCGCAATACTTAGGGTGCACCCCAACGAGGGACCGATCCAGGAGAACCGTGTTCTTAAAGGACTTGTATCTGGTACCTGTTAAGTAACTGTGGGAACTAGGAGTATAGTGTTAGTTTGCTGCAATATTCTGTTGCATATTAGTTTGTATTTCTTCTCTGTTTATACCGTGTTACATGTTTTCCCAGATCGCTATTCTGTGACTTATTCAGTAAACTTTGTCCTGGGGATTAAAACACTGTGTGCGTCTGTGTGGCATCGTGTACCTGCTGAACCTGTGGGCCCAGCCCTTGGTCCTCTTTCACTGGGATATTGTAGACACTTGATATCTATTGTATAGTGCACTCAGTTCTATAAGTTAAAGGGGTTTAACGGGTTAAAATATCAATACCTATCCTAAACATAGATCATTAACACCAGTTTGGTGGGGTTGGATACCTGACAACTTGCAGATAACCTGTTCTTAGCAGGAATGGAGCAGGAAGCAGACAGCTCTGTTCTCTATGTAGTGGCCAGACTAGGTACTGCAATTAGGAACCTAAGCTGCAATGATTCAATTCCACCACTACACAGAGAACGGAGCTGTCTGCTTCCTGTTCTGTTCTCTGTGTATCATTTGCTGAAACTAATTGATATGGGGCAGGTATATATAATATTAGTGACGTATTTTCAGGATAGTTCAGCAATATTTTTGGAATGGAATAGCACTTTAACTCCTATAGTCTTAATCATTTGAAGCAGATGGCTACAATCATAGACAGAAATATATTAACAGATGTTGTAAAAACGTATTATACTGTAATAATCCCATATATATCTAGGATGTGATGATCAAACAATGAACCCCACTGGTGAAATTCTCCCTAACCATAGGAATTTGCCTATATGTAGCAGCCTTAGAGGGTTGTACCAAGATTACAATGTATCACTTATCCACAAGATAGAGAATAAGAGTCTGATTGGTGGGAGTCTGACCACTAATACCCCAACTAAGCGAACAAGGTCCATTGTACCCCTGTCTGCATGGAATGGTGTCCATTTCTAGGGGTCTGCATAAGATACGCACACTTGGCTATCTCTAGCCACCACCTAAAGTTGAATGGAGCAACAGGTATTCCAAGCAACCTACCTATACACAACCATGCTCAGCTTGGTCAAGGGTGCATATGTTTTCAATGGGGTAAGGGGCATAAGCTTGTCTTAAATGGCCAACTTACCTCCCTAGAGATTGGGCATGTTGCAATTCGACATGTCTGATCTTTTTCCTCACCACCTTATTTCATATGAAGTTGTGCAGAACACCAGTCCACAATGTGAATTGCCACCACATGACCTATTCTTGTCTTATAGTATTATACAAAATTACTAGTATATATGATACTATTAAAATCAGCGGGGGTTGACGTCTGTCCCTTTAGCTCTTTTCCCTACCGTATAGTTATTGCAAATTCATCCTGATCCAATATGAACTCAAAATATGCTTATCTGACAAAATGCTTTAAAAAATGAGTACCATCTATGTGAACAGGTCCTTAGCCGGGTCTGCACCATTAAATTACACAGTAATGGCCTAATACATTATCATCTTCAACATCCATTTCATTTATCAACATACACTGCCCTGAATATCATGCAAGTCATTATGTTTTATTGCAGGCTGATTTCCCTGTCCTTTATATTGCCCTCAATTATCAATATCTCAGTTACTCCAATAATGCTAATAAACTGGATGTGAGGATGGATAGGATTATGTAGAGAATACTGCATGTGAATAACATGACTCAGATAGAAGTGATGAGATCAAGCCTGGTATGGATAACACATTAATACCTGGAAGATGTGCGGGGAACACAGCGCCTGTACAAACGACTGAGATAGATGCAATACTATGGATGTGTGCAATATTAGTTTGCAATATCAAGCCATTAACATTGTTGTGATTTTTGTCTAATGACATATGATAGAGTCTATAACTCAGCTTTTCTTTACTCTTGAAACCTTCAAATGCAACCAAAAAGAACAAATCTATCTGATCTAAAGCTTCTCTGATCCCACAAATGAAATGTAGCAAACCTTCTTAAAGGGAGTTTGTCACCAGAATCGGCCTATCAACCCAGAGACAGAAGGGGCAGAGGGTCATTGTTAGGGAAACAGATGTAGATCTGAGCCAAAAGTTAGAAGCAGTAACCAGATATGGTAGCACAGTGGCTCAGTGGTTAGCACTGCAGCCTTGCAACGCTGGAGTCCTGGGTTCAAATCCGGCCCAGGACAACATCTGCAAGAAGTCGGTATGTTCTCCCCGTGTTTGCGTGGGTTTCCTCCCACACATCAAAGACATACTGATAGGGAATTTAGATTGTGAACCCTATATGGGACAGAGACTGTAAAGTGCTGCGGAATATGATGGCGCTATGCAAATAAGCATAATAAATAAATAGATGCAGTGATCAAAATGGTAAATACGGCACTGCAGGTCCAACACTCCAATCCCATTATGGGGTTCACCAGAGTTCCAGATGGTGGGGATGGACTTGGTGGCACTGCTAAGCAGAGGGGTATGGGTTGGCAAACTCCAAACACACAGTGCACTACAAATCATGGCAAACCAGACACTGAGATTTCTTACCAGCAGGTGTCTTGGGTAGCGATGCAGGTCCAAAGATCCATAAGGCTGCGGCGGTCCAGAGCCTTCATAAACAGGCTCCGACCCGCCATTAGGCTGGAAACCGGAAGTCCCCCGACTTGCTCAGGAGGTGACCATCAACCCCTGCCCAATGCTGCAGAGGTTCCAGCCTGTGTCCTGAGACTTGGAAGTAAGGGACTCAGGAGCACAGACAGGAGAGGGCCAGCATCCTCCGCACAGTGCTGTGAAGGCTCCGGCCCTGTTCCTGACACTCATCACACTGCAATTACTCATCTGTGTGTCCTATCTAAGGGCAACAAGTGACAGGTAAATCCCATAGACCTGCTGACCCACAGATAACACTACAGAGTCTTCTTATCAGATTCAACTTCAACCTGTCTCTGCTGTCTCCTGCTTATAAAAGATTGGATGCTCTTACAAGCAGAAGGAAGGGAAGCATTGTGACGTTAGGTTCACACTAGTGCCGCACTCTCCATTGCTCAGAGACCCAAACGATGGAGAACTGGACTGCTAAAGCAGTATTTACACATAGACACCAGACTCCATTGACCATAATGTCAGTCCATCAACTGTCCACCATTTCCAAACTATCCACCATTTTTTTGTGGTTTTTGTGATGGAGTCTCCAGCAGATGTGAACCCAGCCTGAAGCTGCCTAAAGTAACATTTGTATAATCCAGCAGCCAGATAAACCGCATGTCATAGAAATACACTGGATGTTCTGCACACAGCACACATAGATAGTAGGAACAGTGAGTGTGAGTTGGAAGAGCTTAATGCTCTGCAACTAACCATGGCATGGACTCAACTATATCTACCTGTCAGATAGGTCATAATTCTTCTGCAGGATCTTTATAAATGAAAGGGCCGTACAGAGCAACAAGGAGGACCAAGCTGATGAAGGGAGGTATCTGTGGAAGGACTTGATCCTGATGTATTTTCTGCATTTAATAGGATGTAATACTTATTTTTTCAGGAGAAACTGACTTGCAGTCAAACTTGGAGACCAAGCTCTGACCAACCTGGGGCAACCAGCACCGCACCTCCCGTGAGGCGACCAGAAGCGACCAGCATTCGGGGGGGGAGGGTCGGCATTTTTGCTTACCTAAGCCAGTCCAGGACAAGCTGTCCTGGATTGGCTTAGCGTCACCGTCTTGCAGCCCGGCATGGGAAGCGAGCGGTAGATTGGGAAGGCCCTGTGGACGCAGCGCTGCTGCACTGGCCTCCCCTGATGCTCAGGCAGAGAGCAGGTCCTCTCCCTGCCTGCTCTCTGCCTGCTAACGCCACTCCGCCATGCCCCCTTTGCTCCACCCCGCCCCTTCGCTCCGCCCCCTCAGCCCCACCCCCTCCCCCGGGGGTGGCGGCTTTCTGTCGTCCGCCTCGGGCAGCAAAAAAGGTAGGTTCACCCCTGGGGGCAGCTGCCTGTCAAGGAAGGGTTCAACATTAGAGATGAGCGAGTAGTATTCGTTCAAATATCGAATCCTATTATAGTCTATGGGAAAAAAACGGGAATGTTGTTCCGGTTTCCATGGAAAACAAAGTTCGCCACCTTGGATCCTCCAAGTTCCGGAAGTAGCAGGATGAGGAGCACGAGGAGGTTTTTGCATTGAATTCAATGGATTTTTCCCGCGTGGTATTCGACCGATACGAGTATTCAATCGAATACTACTCGCTCATCTCTATTCAACGCTTATAGATGGCAACTGGAATGAAGCTGAATACACCGCTACAATATTACCAGCACGTTGTCATCAGATCTCCGAGCAAACACAAAAACTCCTCTGATAATAAACCCAGACTTCTCATAATAAAGCAATCTCCTAGTTTACAAACAACAATGACTTGAAGGAGAATACTATCTTGTGTATTTCTTCTATTTATCATCACTTGAAGAATCACCTGAACATCTCAGAACATCAGGCGTGTAAAATACTGGTATTAATATATTCCCATTATCAAAAATGAAAAAATATGACGGCAATTTCAAAGAGCATCTCCGCCGTTTGATACGCGTGTGTTGTATGAGTTGTGATATTTAATAACTATTTTAGGAGGAATTTGTGTTTGATTGACTCGTGTTTAATCAGTTTGACAGCGATAAAGACAAAACAGGCAGCTTGTTATTTCTCTTTATTAAAAAATCCATACAATTCAACTACAATATTATTTGATTTCTCTGGCATAAATCATGAATGGTACTATTGTTATTCCAAAGCAGAAGGGCGTCACGAGAAAATTACCTACCTTATACACTGAGTGTTTATATTTTTAAAAGAATTTTCCTATATATTTTTTATATTCTATATTTTTCAATTTTTTTTATATTTTATACATTTTCTGTATTTTTACATTTTCTATTTTTCTATATATTTTTTATATTCTATATTTCTCAATTTTTTAGATTTTATAAATTTTCTGTATTTCTACATTTTCTATTTTTCTATATATTTTTTATATTCTATATTTTTAATTTTTTTTATATTTTATATATGTTCTGTATTTTTACATTTTCTATCTATTTTTTATATTCTATATTTTTTCAATTTTTTAGATTTTATAAATTTTCATTATTTTTACATTTTCTGTATATTATTCATTTGTTAGAAATTTCCCCTCTAAAGTTCAGTTCTTCCTGAGCTTCTGGGTGGAGACTAACTGCTATGATGGTTTCCATACACTTCTATGGGGCAGTCAAAGCGGCCATTTTCTTGTAGTGCGGGCATGCGCAGTCAGCTCTGCACAGGCCTGACGTCTAGCAGAGTGAATTCACAGCCGGAAGACGCCGCGGGGACGCTGCATGGAGAAGACTTCTCAGAGGATCCAGCCCGACCCTCACTCGTGGACTTGGTAAGTTCAATTTGATCGAATGTTGCCTACCCCTGAAACGAGCATTTCCCCCCCATAGAGTATAATAGGATTCGATATTCGATTCGAGTAGTCGAATATTGAGGGGCTACTCGAAACGAATATCAAGTATTTAACTACTCGCTCATCTCTAGTAACTATAATAGGACAACCCCTTTAACTTCTATTCATTTCTCCCCATACATAGTAATATTTTGCAATCCATCTTGTACTATGAAGACAGATTCATTAGACTTAATTGTAAGGCCTCAGCACTCGACTATAGTTAATTTAAAGTATGCAAATTCTGATTCTCAATCCACACAAAAACATGTCATCAGTTTGTCGCCCACAATCACGGATCCTGTATGATTCCCTACATAGGTCTGCGGTAAGTGTATGCGCAAAAATTTTTTGTCTGAGTGTCTGACCTCATAAAAATGAATGGGACTTTTATTATACGTCATTGTATTTGCAGATAAAAACTATAGTTGTGTGCATGAGACCAAAATGTTAGTTTAGGGGAGAGGGGATAAGAAAGTCTGATAAGTGGAGAAAAAAGCATTTTTCTCTAATGATATTTTACAAGCTTTGTTATATTCCTTTGTACTAATGATTCATGTAAGGTTTGTTACAAACTGAGAGACCTTTTAATGTTATTGAGGACCCGGAGGTCCTCTTGGTACCTCTGTGTAGCGACACCTTCCACTACTTACATTTTATGCTTCTTCATTTACATACTAAACCGATAAAGTATCAGTCTGGTGACAGACACCTTTTTAATACTGTTAGCAAATGTTGACTTTTGTAATGTGATTTCTGTCAAAATTTGACTGCTGAGATTGGTTCTCTGGGAGCACCCCGAGGAAGCAAAGCCATGTCTGTGATCTGCGCTGTAAGAGCACAACTTCACAATGTTCAGGGAAACTGTCACTAGGTTTATACTCTTCTATCTAAAGTGTTTCCAGTATTGAGTCACTTACTTTAATTCTGGTAATAGTTGTTGTAAAATCACATTTTATCAGGAGTTCCCAATCCAAGCCTTGTAAAACTCCTATGCATGATCTTCTGCTCCCATGACTGATTGACTGCATTCTCCCTGCCCTGTGCATAGGGAGAAGGCTGACAATCAGCTTTGTGCAATTAAAGGAGCTCTATCATTTGGAAATCGTCATTTTAGATAGTGATATGGCTGAATAGTAGGGTTCAGTGATCGGGAATGGAAAAGATCGGATCCCGATCGGCGAGCGAGCAAATTTCACGATCACGATCGGCTAGAAAATGATCAGAAATCGGATTTTGAAATCGCAAGATCGGTTCAACCCTAAAAGTGACTTTTCCCATAGAGAAGTATTGACTAGGATTGAGCGATCGGGCTCGGAAATGATGGGATTCTGATCGGCGATCGAGCAAATTTCACGATTAGGATTGGCTGGAAAATGATCAGAAATTGGATTTTAAAATCGATCCTGATATCTCAAGATCGGCTCAACCCTACTGAATAACCTTTAAAAAGGCTATTCAGGTGCTACTACTAGATTTTGAAAAGACCCTCCCCTATATTTTTTACATATCGGTAAAAACGATATGCAAATTAACCTCTCTGTGTACCCTGGGCATTCACCAAGCTATCGTGCACCCCCCTGCATCATACCTTTGTAACACCCCCTCCTTTGCTTGTGCTCCTGTTTTGCCCTCCTCCTCCATAGGTGTAACCGTCTCCATTCTCTGTAGCCTCGATCCTGCCCTTTGAAATCTCGGGCATGCGCAGTAATCTTTCCATTCTGAGTGTTACTGCACATGCCCAAGTGCCATTCTCTTGTGTGCTTTCTTCCATTGTGCACAAGAAAATGGTGCTCGGGCATGTGCGGTAGTACTCAGATGGGTAGGTTGTTTTAGGGGGACGGTGGGTTTAAAACAAGGATCTCTTTGAGCTCATAGTCAATAAAATGCTAGAAAAAGATCTTTATTAGAGATGAGCGAACAGTAAAATGTTCGAGGTTCTATATCTATATTCGTTTTGAGTAGCCCCTCAATGTTCGACTACTCGAATCGAATATCGAACCCTATTATAGTCTATGGGGGGAAAATGCTCGTTTCAGGGGTAGGCAACGTTTGATCAAATTATACTTACCAAGTCCACGAGTGAGGGTCGGGCTGGATCCTCCGAGTAGTCTTCTCCTTGCAGCGTCCCCGCGGCGTCTTCCGGCTCTGAATTCACTCTGCCAGGCACCGGACTACAAGCGGACATGCGCAGTCGGCTCTGCCCAGGCCCGATGCCTGGCAGAGTGAATTCAGAGCCAGAAGACGCCACGGGGAAGCTGCACGGAGAAGACTTCTAAAGGTAGGAGAAGAACCAGTGTTGATTTGGCTGACTGTATAGCATTCGGCCAATCAATGCTGGTTCTGCATCGAACTTTTACATTCAAATAGCGAGTGGTACTCGATCGAGTACTACTCGCTCATCTCTAATCTTTATCAACCAAATAATAGTTGTTTATTGTATAGTTTGGCTTATGTGTTCTTTTATCATTGCCAAATTATACAGCCCATAGTATAAGTGAAGGTGACCTCCATGCCTGTTTTCTGTAGAATGGACTAGTAAATAAAATACTATAAGGGTACTAGTTCATAGAGACATGATAACACATCCCATTGGGTCACACTTGATGCTCACCACCCATAATTTGCTATTAAATAGAAGTCACACTTTTTCTAATAATACCATCCAGTCCTTCTGTAAGAACCTTACCACCGACTCTACTGTCAACGCATTTACTGAACCTTGACATGAGCTAATTGCTTTGCCAGAAGGTACAGGGTGATGAATCGAGGGCCGGAGAAGTTACACAATTAATCTACTCTATGTTGGTTTCTGTGAGGTTTATTTTTATACAAGTGATCATTTTAGTCTTGTTTCTACAAAGGACTAAAAGAGGAAAGTTTGGAGTGGCAGATTGGCTAGAAAATCCACGGCCCATAATACGTTGTCAGTCTAGTCCCATCTTCCAAGTCTGCGTTACTTGGGTGTTGTGGTAGGAAGAGAAGTTCTGGACGATTTTGAATATTTCTAAATTTACTATGAAAGACCAAACCATTTTACACCATCAATTTACCATTATTAGAAATATATATCTGCCTTCTTCTAGAAGCACTGCCATGGTTGTTCATTGGATATGTCCAGTATTACATTTCAACTCCGTAAAAGAGAATTGGGCAAGGCTACAAGACTCTAACTGTAGATAGATGTGGAATCAGGACTTGACTTAACTTGAGAGGGTGCAGAGGGTACAGTCACATCTGGGCCAAGGAGCCTTATGGGGCCCATAAGCACTGGCATCAGAATTGAGATTGCAGCATCCATCTGACCCCTAAAGCCAAGGAGACCCACAGATTCCCCTAACCTCACTAAGCACCTGTAACCATCACTATCAAGAATTCACTGTACGGATGAGGTAGGGACCCTGGACAAAACTTTGCCCTGGGGCCCACAAGACTTTAGTTACGCCACTGTGTGGAACTGATTTTGGAAGATGGCTACCATTTTGAATTGATGAAAAACTGAAGTTGTGTCACTATGATACTTATCGTACCCCCATTATATACAGTCTTAAGAATATCCGCACCTTTTGGTACGAGGCTCTTTCTTGCACCAAATATGTTCCACATCCCCATTCTGTGCCACTTTTTAGAAAACTGGGGTTAGATATAGGAAATCTACATTAGTTCCATTCTAGAACATGGTCTGGCACCTAATTTATTAAGAGTTCGGAGACTGTTAACCATTCTGGTGAGCCTAGTGCCATTGGGGGACTTTCTTAAGACTGCAGTATGGAATGTCAATCTTAATAAATTCCCCCAATATTCCCAGTTCCCAGGGTAGAAACTCTAAAAACGTCTAGCAAACCAAGCCCTGTCTACATATTACAATGTCTATTATCTTACAATATATATTTATGCTGTTGCCGGTGGACATTTGCCGCTTGTGCCTTGTTTCCAGACTGATACAGTCACAACTCATCAACCTTCTCTTTACGGCACATAATTAATGTTGTATATTTCGGAAACCGAGCTACAAATGGCCATATTCAGCACCATAAACACATCTTCATTGTTGCTTCAATTACATCCCGGAGAGACCGTATTTCCCGAGACTAGAAAACATGTCTGTTTTGCCCTATACAAATGGCCTCACCCTCTAGCCCAAGGATGTTTGATCTCCAAGGTCATGCTCTTATTAGCAAGACCTTGTTAGACAAAAGCACACTGGAGCTCCACCGAGCCGCTTTAACCCGACTCAGTATCTTTAGATCATTTTTTAAGAAAGGATCCTATTATACCAGAGGTTTTATTAGGAGTTCAGTTGTTATATATTAGAAAAGAATTTTTTTTTTGTTTTAAGAACATCAGGGCCTTGAGGAAATGTTGTTATAAGTGGGGAAGAGAGAACATTTCCACCATAGGGAGACATTCCCATATAACTTGTATCCCAGTTATTATTTCTACAGCTAAGACTATCATTGAGGCTTGGAGATTTTTTGGCTCATGAGGGAAGTTCTCAAATAACAAGAATTATTTCTTTAGGGAACATTGCAGCTACAGGATTTCTTTTTTTTGCTTCCTTATAAGACGGATTATTAATGCAATGATATTTGGTAGAAGATGGAGCATTGTGGCTATGAGGAGACACTCTAGGAAAGTAAGCATTTTAATAACTGTAATTATTCCTTAGGTGAAAGCGCATTAGAGCTGCGAGGATTCGTTCTCATGCAGACAGATTTCCTCTAATTGTAATAATTTTTTTCCCTCTGCTGGATAATAGCATAGTTCTTTCAAGGTTCAACCCCATTTGGTCAACAATTTTTCTATTTCATCTTTATAACTAATTTAATAACTTCACCTCGAAACAGTTCAAATGATTTCCTTCCCTTAAAGCTGTGCACTTGCCGCAGAAACCTTTTCTTTCGTTCCCCCCCGCCTCCTCCAGATTTTCGCAAGTTGTATACAGTACATTATATTTATAACTCAGTAGGGTATAAGCCTCAACCTAGTGGCTAACTAAAGGTCATACAGATTGGTGCAGATTTCCTTCTTTCGGCTGCTTCGAGTCTCGATCTCGAGACTTTCATCCCCCCACCTCTTCCAGGTTCTCGCGGACTGTATACAGTACATTACATTTATAAATCAGTAGGTTATAAGCCTCAAAATAGTGGCTAACTAAAGGTCATACAGATTGGTGCACCGTAGTATAAGCGCTACGTGTTCTTCCCCTCCACCTCCTCAAGGTTCTCACGGGTTGTATACAGTACATTATATTTATAACTCAGTAGGGTATAAGCCTAAACCTAGTAGCTAACTAAAGGTCATACAGATTGGTGCACCGTAGTATAGGCTCTACATGTTTTGATTTACTTCTTTCGGCTCCTTCGAGTCTCGAGCAAGGATCTCGAGACTTTCATCCCCGCCATCTCCTCCAGGTTCTCACGGACTGTATACAGTGCATTATATTTATAACTCAGTAGGGTGTAAGCCTCAACCTAGTGGCTAACTAAAGGTCATACAGATTGGTGCACCGTAGTATATGCTCTACATGTTTTGATTTCCTTCTTTCGGCTCCTTCGAGTCTCGAGCAAGGATCTCGAGACTTTCATCCCCGCCACCTCCTCCAGGTTCTCACGGACTGTATACAGTGCATTATATTTATAACTCAGTAGGGTGTAAGCCTCAACCTAGTGGCTAACTAAAGGTCATACAGATTGGTGCACCGTAGTATATGCTCTACATGTTTTGATTTCCTTCTTTCGGCTCCTTCAAATCTCGAGCAAGTCATTTATCTCCATAGGCCCAAGGCACCAAAAAAATTAGACTGTCATTTCGACATGGGAAGATTGTATGCTCGACCAGGCAAGTCAACGTCATCATCCTAGAGTCATTATCGTTGCAAGCATTGATTATTACTATTATTCCGTAGCCTTAAGACAATGGCTGCTACCTGATCTAAGCAGGTTGGAAATTTTTTGAAGCTTTATAAATAATTTATTCCAATGGGATTGAACATCAAATACTCCGGATGTCAGGTTTGTATTTTTTCCAATTGTATGTTTTTCTCTCTCATGATTTATTTAGAATGTTGGGATAATGTTTCATAAAACCATGTTGGAAACCGGCTGCGGAGTCTTCTATCAATTCTCTATAAAAAATGATAAGACTTCACACCGAAGAACGAGTATCGGCATTGGTGTCCTTATTAGAATCTGTGTTGTGCCGAGACTTTATATTTATGTTTCGAAAAGGAGGTTGTTACAACAATTATTACCTTCGGAGGCACACTGATGCCATTGGGCGATAAGGTTGTTTTTCCTGTAAGAATTGTACTCGTAGCAAAGCGTTGCCATCTGTCATGTTTGACAGCCAGGTGTAGGAAGCTCCAGCGTGCTTTATGTTTGTGAGGATGCTAAGAGGCACAAGGAGGTGATATAAGCCCAGGGATTCAGCCAGAGGTTTCCGAGCTTAAACTAGAACATCGACTGTTAAACACAGTTCATAAAAAAACTAGTTCAATTCACATCTGCCCCTGTGAACATGCAGATTTATTTCAGTCTTCAGGTCCCTAGTCATCTTCATTTAGACCATGTTCCCTACACATACATACAAGAGGAAAGGGTTTCCCCTTGGGGCATAGAAATGCCACCGAGAAAGATCTTCGAGAACAATAAATCATACATGACAATACACAAAATATGCAGAAGGGAAGAGGCTAAAAGTTGAAAACAGTCTTATTAGTAGCTAAAGGGAGAAAGTTCATTTTGAAGAAAATTAAGGAAAAAATAATAATTTTATAAATTTTTACGTTTTTTTAAAAAATTCATATGATATGTTTTTCATTAGAGATGAGCGAGTAGTACTCCATCGAGTAGGTATTCGATCAAATACTACGGTATTCGAAATACTCGTACTCGATCAAGTACCAGTCGCTGTTCGAATGGAAAAGTTCGATGCAGAACCAGCATTGATTGGCCGAATGCTATACAGTCGGCCAATCAACGCTGGTTCTTCTCCTACCTTTAGAAGTCTTCTCCGTGCAGCTTCCCCGCGGCGTCTTCCAGCTCTGAATTCACTCTGCCAGGCATCGGGCCTGGGCAGAGCCGACTGCGCATGTCCGCTTGTAGTGCCGCGAGGACGATCGAGCAAATTTCACGATCGCGCTGGAAAATGATCCTGAAATCTCAAGATTGGCTGAACCCTACTCCATAAACATAAAGTAACTAGGGTTGAGCAATCGAGATGGGGAAAGATCGTATCTCGATCGGAAATCGAGCAAATTTCATGATCTTGATCGGCTGGAAAATGATCGAAAATCAGATTTTAAAAACGATTCTGAAATCTCAAGATCAACCCCAGCTAAATATGACTTTTCCCAATGATAGAGCCCCTTTAAGATTAAACCAAGAAACTCAAAAAGTTGTATAGCTCTATAAACAGTGCAACATATCCTTCCATAGCACCCGGTGCTCACAATTCCATCCGTGAGGCTAAAAAGGCCTCACTGTAAAGATGAATAACAGCAGAATAAAAAATATACGATCCTTTTACACCTGAATATAGAGTATTCTCAGCCAGTTTACTCTTTGGGAATATTGAGAAGTTCATGATCCAGAAAACAATACTATAACAAAGGTGCATTAGTCTTCTTTTAAAAAATGTTATTGTCAAAAACAACAATGTATACCTGTCAGGAATATATTACTTGAATTATGCTTGAGGGCAAAAGGGCAAAGTTCAATGTGTGGATGACCCACTTTATCATGCGATTCCATGTTCTCCGACAGTTCTTCAATATACAGATGTACAAGCTCTGATGATCTCTACGGCCGGGTCAACATGGAGAGATAATGGCTTGATGTCCAGATAATCAGTTACGGAGACGTCATCCCGAGATTCACATAAGAAAATGGAAAATCATGTTCACTTCATTGCCATAAGGGGGCATTTACATATTCAAGTTTTTGCATGTAGTTTTTGAAGGCAACATTAGGAGTGCATTGTACTCCTGAATATTTGTGAGGTTGGCTGCAAAATGTTGCTACTGTCTGTAACAGGGTAAGGTTGATTGTTGCACTCTGGAGTCTCTTCAGTTTCCAGAATATAATAGCCAGAGACCAGGGAATGCTTGTAAAAAATACTCACCTTTTCCGGCCTCCTCTGGCATTCTGATCTTCTTGTCGTCCATTCCTATTTTTTCTGGTCTCTCAGTTACTGCTGAGGTCTGTGATTGGGTCTCAGGGTTCACATGGGAAGTTGGTATACTTAAGCATTGACAATACAGGGCATGTGATGATGCAGCAGCAACAACACCCCCCTAACATCAATGCTAAGGCCCAAACTCAGGCCTTAGTAGAGACCACAGGGCTGAACAAGATGGCGGACAGCCCAGGAATAAAAAATAAAGCCAGTGAATTTCATAGTGGAGACCAGGAATGGTATTTTTTTCAAAATATTTTTAGAACATTTTTGGATTTAGAGGCACGACCAGTCTTTCTGATGTCCACTATCTCTGTCCACCAAGTCATACCGTTAAACATAGTTGTTTGGTGGAATCCTCAGACCAGTCTTTCTGATGTCCACTATCTCTGTCCACCAAGTCATACCGTTAAACATAGTTGTTTGGTGGAATCCTCAGACCAGTCTTTCTGATGTCCACTATCCCTGTCCACCAAGTCATACCCTTAAACATAGTTGTTTGGTGGAATCCTCAGACCAGTCCTTCTGATGTCCACTATCCCTGTCCACCAAGTCATACCCTTAAACATAGTTGTTTGGTGGAATCCTCAGACCAGTCCTTCTGATGTCCACTATCCCTGTCCACCAAGTCATACCCTTAAACATAGTTGTTTGGTGGAATCCTCAGACCAGTCTTTCTGATGTCCACTATCCCTGTCCACTAAGTCATACCCTTAAACATAGTTGTTTGGTGGAATCCTCAGACCAGTCCTTCTGATGTCCACTATCCCTGTCCACCAAGTCATACCCTTAAACATAGTTGTTTGGTGGAATCCTCAGACCAGTCCTTCTGATGTCCACTATCCCTGTCCAACAAGTCATACCCCTAAACATAGTTGTTTGGTGGAATCCTCAGACCAGTCCTTCTGATGTCCACTATCCCTGTCCACCAAGTCATACCCTTAAACATAGTTGTTTGGTAGAATCCTCAGACCAGTCCTTCTGATGTCCACTATCCCTGTCCAACAAGTCATACCCCTAAACATAGTTGTTTGGTGGAATCCTCAAACTAGAATGTTTCTTTATCCATCCATTTATTTCACCATATTTGTATACACATCGCAAGATCCAATCTGCATGTTGCACAGAAATTGCAAAAATCGTCCTAGCGCTTGTGTTCTTCATATTTTCCTGTTTTCAGTTTAGACAACTATTACATTGAGAAATCAGTCATGGAATATATTAATAAATTGTTGCTTGTCCAGGCAGGAAAAAATATTTATTTTATAACACTAGTTAATATAGTCTACAAAAAGTTTATGCCCATCTCGCCAATTTATGGATTTCTGCTGCTTAAATAGCTCCAACATATTCCACAGCACTTTACAGGTATTGCCGTTACTCATTGTCCCAACCAGGACTCATGATGTCACTTTCCTATCTGTATGTCTTTGGAGTACCCAGAGGAAACCCAAGAAACAAAGCTATGACATATAAACTTCATGCAGATGTTGCCCTTGTTAGATTGAAACAGAGACCCCGAATCTTCTGATCACTTATAATATATTGCACTACCTATGTAGTTATTACATCTAAGATGATGATACTGAGGCAGGCATGTGGGTCTTTGTTTCTTTAACAGGGGTGCCAATGACTACAGGAAGGAGCACTCTTCTTCCAAAACTCCTTAGATGCTGCAGTCGCTATTGACTGCGGAATCTAAGGGGTTAAACACCTTAAAGAACTAGGGTTTGGGAGAATCAGTGTATGTTCACAAGGAGAATCCACCTCAAAATCCACCTGCAAAAATGGCTTCCATTGATTTCAATGGGAGCCGCTTGCTTTTTGTTCCCGCTAGTTAGTAGCGGAAAAAAGAACCAACATGGCCTATCTTGCCACGGATTCCACGGCTCAAGACACGCTCCTGTTTAGTCCCATTCATTTGGGCCCAATCAGGAGCGGGATGCCACGACGTTGGGGCTAGCCGCGCCCAAAAAACACAAAAATTTTGTGAACGGGCCTTTAGGGTTCCCAAGTGTCTTGTGTGAATGGGATTGTGCACATGCTTGGCCATTGCTCCATTCACCTCTCTGGAACCCAACAAAGATCAGAGGTAGGGGATAAGTATTTGCTCAAGACTTTCTAGGGATAAAGGTTCCCATACACATTAACATTGATGGAATTTGGCGATTTTATGAAACGGATGATCATCAAATGTGCAAGGGGTTTCCTCCGATAGATGTTGGCGGGAATAAGGTTTGGTCTCAATGATTTCATCATGGCCAATCCTTTTGTTCCCTGGTAGCTTCTTACTCCCCTATTGTCATTCACCTAACCTGAGCACACGCGTGTATAGGGGAATGGGGTGAAGTAGATGACAGCTACCTAAAGTATACGGCCAGCTTTAACCATCAATTGAAAATCTCAGACAACCAATTCAATGGAGAGGTAATTGCAGTCCATTGCGGATTAGGCTGTAAAGTAAGTGTCTCTTAGTGGGGGGAATTTTAGTTCTAGCAGTGTAAATGATAGCCTTGCTTCACAACCTTATAACCTATGATTGCTTCATCTTTTCTCATCACTGGACCTCCAGGGAGGTTGAGTAGCAACAAAAAACTGCTCTTGCCGGCAGTCGATGCTACACAGCCATAGCACCCATAAAATAACAAGACTATATAGTCCAGGTTGTATCTGCATCTGGTAAGGACAATTATTGTAGGGATCCATTTATTAATATGACTATTATTTATATAGTCTGTGTGATGTATGTGAAGGTTCCTTAAGCCGTTTCGATTGGGACATTAGAGTATATAAGAAGCAGAGACACTTCTGACCAGATGTATATGACTCACTCTTATTAAGACTGTAAAAAGACACGGCTTAATCAAACCAAATTTCTCCTTAATGAACTCATTGTTGATCCAAGGAAGGCATGAGAGGGGGAAGGGCAGGGACTCATCGCTACTCCACAAGCAGCAATTAGCTATATCTCCAGATTAACATTATGCTATAGACAAGTACATAATCACCCTTTAACACTGCTTCAATGAAATAAAATGAGCGTGTCTTCTTACATGCTAGGTAATATTTTCTGGACTATTTAAAGTGCAAGTTCACCTTGGTTCAGTTTTGACATTGACAGTTCTGGCACTTGGTGCTCGATATCTGACAACACAAAGCAACACATGATGACAAAGTGGCAGTGTGTAGTCAGATGCTGGCCATAATCCCCATCAACGACTAAAACGTACCCCAATTATAAATAAATAAATGAACCGTACATGTAAATCTAAGAAACCTTATCATGTATCTTATTAAAGGAATCTGTTTCCTTCACCATGTTTGCAGTTGCTCTCCTTATCTGTATAGATATAGAAGTCTATGGAGAGAGGGGGGTCTATTAATTTATTTCCTCATTCTGTACAATACTATAACCTTATCATCAAGATACAGATCTAGAAAATGTCATTGACAGGGTTTCTTCTAGAAAGTCTTTTCTAAAAGCCTCCTCCTCCTTGTTCCTCTTCCCCTCTCCATAGACTTCTATGTAAAAAAGTAACTCAGTCTAATAAGTAGGGGAGGACACCATTTTCTTTAATAGAATAGGTTACAACGTTTCTCATATTATTATCACCTGTTTTATTGATTTATGAAACGTTGTTTTATAATCAGAGATACACTTTAAGGTGGAAGAATCAAGAGTGAAAAACCCTCCAATGGATACCAAAATGGGAGTTCCCACATTGTAGGAATTTGAATAGAGCCTTGATCTCACACGTGGTTTGCCAATTGTTGCAGAGAGCCTGACAAAGGTAATGGAGTACTGTGTTCAGTAATTGTTAGTGCAATGGACAATGAGTGGAGGTGCAAAGCACCTGTGTGAACACTGCTCTATTTATGGACAATAAGAGGGAATAAGGAGCTAATAATAATGGAATAAGAACCTTAGGGATCCATTCTAGTCATTGGACTCCTGGTCTGAAACAATGTATCCTCATCAATCATAAAGGATAGGGATAACGATTTGGTTATCTTCATTAATGTAAACAAGGAGTGGAGAGACAAACCTTCGGAATGGCAAACCCACTTCTCCATTCAAATGTGTAAGGATTGGGGTCAGGGTCAGGCGGTGCGAGATGACACCGCTGGGATGCAAAACTGTGCAACTAATGACAAAAGGGGACGTAGGCCCTGCGGCTAGAACTATGCTGTTATATCTGAGGTGAGGCAGACCAATGCACTCCCTACTTGTAGTGCGCCTGCCGTGCTACTGTCCAGGTGGCTAGGGTGGAGGAAGAGGAAGCCCTGAAAGTGCTAGGGGCTGGAGTAACGAGGGTCACACCTATGCAGAAAGCACACTGTAAAATGCAATGCAAAACAAAAGACAAAATAGCATGGAACCAGGGAGGACAACAAGTCCCAGCGAGAACACAATAGAGAAGGCGAGGTCGGACAAGCAGAGGGTTAAACCAGGATATCAGAATGAAGTACCAAATCAGAAGACAAAAGAATAGTCAAATACGAGCCGGGTACACAGCAACTAATACACAGACTGGAAGAGATACAGACAGGATATCTGACCGAGCAGGAGACCAGGAAACACAAAGTGAATGGCTGGCAATGATACAAGCCAGGGTGGGGTTTAAATAACAGCAGAGAACAACACACCCAAAACCAATGATGGTTAATGGCATAGAGTACTGAGAGTAGGGAAAGGATTTAACCCTTAAACACCTAAGTGCAACCAACAGAACTCTTAACACGTCTCCCGGGGAGGCGCCGTGCAGCAAGGAGACCGCGGCGACTCCGTGTCCTGACAAAATGTCTGTATTACAGGAGGCTCAGGCCCCCATTCTAGTGATAGTGGGTGTCCAAGCAGTTGGATTTTCACTGATCATACACTTTTCATCTATCTCATGGAAAAATTTTAAGGGGTTGTCCAATATCTTGTTGTAGGATATTCGAGGGATATCAGATCACAGGAGAGAGGGAAGGGGGAGCGTGCTACACACAATACAGGGTCACAAGCAGTTAGTTCCAGTCCTTATGTTGCGAAAAGGCCTTGACACTGTAGTTTACCTCCGATTGACTTGAATGGGACACTACATGGGACACGGAACAAACTACTTCCGACTCTAGGTTGTGAGTTTTATAGGCGTCAGCAGTGGCCCCATATATCTGATTGATGCGGGGCTGCCTCTTGTCCCCCAACGAATTAAATATTAAACGCCATAAAATAGAAAATCCTACACAACCCCTTTAACATCTTTATCGTCCACCTAATGTCCTGTATTTTGTGTCTGACAGCTGAAGAAGCTAACACGAAGGCCTCGACAACTGCATTGATTTCTGCTGGATATTCCCGAATATCATCTGCTGTGGACTGATTTCCATTGCTTACAGACGTTATAATTTCTTAATTCCTGCCCGTTCTCTCTGACTTGACCTGCTGCATGTAAATGCTAAATTTGAGCCGTTCTACTATATTACACTAATCTAGACGTATTGCCGTTTTGCCATTCTGTAAATGTGCTCCGGGGACTTCATTGCCTGCATAACACCTCATTACTAGGACTCTGCTCTTCAGCGCATTATTGCATGCCATATATAATGCCAGATTTTGCGTGATAAGATCGACGTCTATATGTTCATTTACCCCGTTATTGAACTGTAGTTATTTCTGTAATAAAAATCAGATATCACGTCAGGGCGCTGTTAAAGGGACAGTCTAGGGGTTAATAAAGTCCATCTTATATACTGCAAAATAAAGGCGAGAACTGCGGAATCAATACCGCCAAATAAAACCGAGTTAAGTAAACTTAAAGTTGGTCATAGACACAAATTCTCTGTCCGATGTATCCAAAAATCAGCAGCTGCGGTGATGGGTTTTTGTTTTTTTTTGCATTTTTATTACCAGAGGTAACCGGATGAAATCTTAATACTGTGACATATTGTAAGTGATATGGGATTTCCCTTATGATCAAGTATCAAGTGGTTGAATCCATAACAGAGCTAATATTATCCTATAGAGCAGTGATGGCGAACCTTTCAGAGTCTGAGTGCCCAAACTGCAACCCAAAACCCACTAATTTATCACAGAGTGCCAACATGGCAATTAAACCTTAATAATGTGCGGATCCACAATAGCACACAATTACAGACCTGCAAAATATGGTCATACAAACGGGGTTTTATAGAGTTTTCTGCTCCACTGTGACCCTTACACAGTCCATTTTGCTCCACAGTGGCCCCCACACAGTATAATCTGCTCCACATTGGTCCTCACACAGTACAATCTGCTCCACATTGGTCCTCACACAGTACAATCTGCTCCGCAGTGGCCCCCACACAGTATAATCTGCTGCACAGTGGTCCCCACACAGTATAATCTGCTCCACAGTGGTCCCCACACAGTACAATAAGCTCCACAGTGGCCTCCACACAGTATAATCTGCTCCACAGTGGTCTCCACACAGTACAATAAGCTCCACAGTAGTCCTCACACAGTATAATCTGCTGCACAGTGGTCCCCACACAGTATAATCTGCTGCACAGTGGTCCCCACACAGTACAATAAGCTCCACAGTAGTCCCCACACAGTATAATCTGCTGCACAGTGGTCCCCACACAGTACAATCAGCTCCACAGTAGTCGCCACAAAGTACAATCTGCTCCACTGTGACCCTCACACAGTTCATTTTGCTCCACAGTGGTCCCCACATAGTACAATCTGCTCCACAGAGGCCCCAACATAGTACAATCTGTCCACAGAGGCCCCAACATAGTACAATCTGCTCCACAGTAGCCTCCACACAGTACAATCTGCTCCACAGTGGCCTCCACATAGTATAATCTGTTCCACGGATGGGTGCCCAAAGAGAGGACTCTGAGTGCCACCTCTGCCATAGGTTCGCCATCACGGCTATAGAGGTTTCTGCAGCTTTGTGTAATGTATTTTTTATTAGCATGCTTCATTGCATGTCACTTCTATAGAAGCCAATGGAGACTAAAGAATTGGATCTTCATATAAGGATCCAGGAGAAACTTCTGTATGAGACCCCGGCCCTTTAGATGTATCAATAAGAAACACAATGTAAAGAATCCCTTATAGAACAACATATGGAAGCAATAGTAAATGTGGTATTAGGCAAAAAATTCTGTGATGTATTTTACTTATTGTCATGTGTTATGGGAATTTAACTTAGCGATTGCACAAGTCGTACGATGTTTCAATACATTTCTCTTTTAATACTTCATAATATTATTAATTAATTAATTAATGTGACATTGTGTTTAGAGTCTGAAATTCCTTGTAACCTAGTCCTGCTCTCATCTAAGAGATGGATACAATTGTATCTAGCCCGGGATATCCTCTATGAGCTCAATCCATTAATAGCGCACATCCCTCTTCTGTTTTAATGGTCTGTTACAATGTATCAGACTCTGATACGTCACATTTATGGCCTCTGCTTAACCGATATGCCATAGAGTGGCATCCGTCACCATAAGGCCTGATTGTGAGACACGTATACTAAGCTATATCTATTTTTTGTATTACACTGATATATACTGGAGATCACAAAGATTCTCCTATGGCCTCCATCTGGTTAATTTAACCCTACGAACATATTTAGTGTTTCCAAACCAGATGTGAACCCATTCTTAGTATAACGTATAGTCCTGTTGTCCAGATTGTTTAGGCTGAGGCCACACTTTGCAGAGAAAGATTTTTGTTTCAGATTTTGCAGCCAAAGCCAAGAGGATTGGAAAATATAAAGGTGGTACTTGTACTTCTCCTTTAATCCCCTCCACACTGCAAAATCTGCAACAATCGGAAAACAATGAAAGGTAAAATCATGGAAGATGCAGCAAATTTTGGACCGGTATCGATCCTAAAATGAGTAGCAGATTCCGTAGTGGGAACAGGCCCTTAAACTGAACTATCAATAACCTATCCTTATGATAGGGTGACAATATCTGATTGGTGGCGGTCCTACAGCTGAGTCCGATCATCTCCTAGAAGAGACCATAGTGGTCATAGAAGTGCCACAAAGCACTGCTGTAGTACAGTACTGAAACATCCCTTTAAAGGAACACATTGTGTTATGTTTAGTGCTGGGCCAAAGGGGGCAGTATACCAATCAGGGACTCAAAGAACACCAAAGGAAGAAGTCATGTCTAAAGTCCATTGCTGGCTACAAGGTATCTCAGCTTCTCAGCTTTTGGATACATCCACTGAGATTGACCACAGGTCTGTACTATGGATATTTAACTCGATGACACTTTGTAGTATCAATGAGGACTTATTTCCAGGAAGAAAAACAGGAATTTTACAACATATAGTTTTAAAGGGAGTCTGTCAGCAGTAGAGATGGACGAAGCTCTCAAGATTCTTTTTGAGAAATATTCGTGAGGTTTAGCCCTCTGGTTTGTTTGAAGCTGGGCTTGTCTGTACAGATGCCATAGTATAATAAGAGGAGGCCCAGGGGAGGGGATCAATAACAGGTCTCAGTGGTAACCCCAGGGCATGCGATGCCAGCCCAGAAACCAGAAGAGGATTCCCAGGGACAGATGGAAAGCAGGTAGATGGGAAGATGCCCAGGTGAGTATGACAGGTGAGTATAACAGTTTTTTATGTTGCCGCACCTCTCCTGGGCTTACACTCAGGGCGACACCTCTAATGAGGCGAGGTGAGGTGGCGGCCTCAGGCAGCACTCTGGAGGGGGAGGTGCTGCGGCAATTTAATTTTTTTATTTTTATAAATTAGCGCAGGAGAGGTTTAGCGCTGGTTTAGACCTCTACGTCTCAGCGCAGGTGGTGTCAACACGCCTCCTGCACCAACACGCAGACATCTTTTGATGCAGACATCTCTTGATTGTCCGCCTCAGGCAGCAGAGAGGCTAGATTCACCACTGCTTACACTTATTATACTCTGGGGTCTGAACAGTCGTAAACTGATTATAAACTTAATCCCGTACCTCGTAAAGATGATCCTACAGTTTCCAATTATGTCTCGTTCTTCATCTTTAGAGCCCCATTTCATGTATATCAATATATTATATATGGAAATGGGGGGCTAAAAGTTTGTGGATGCCCCCAGTCTCCGCTCTATAGATTCCAGGGCAAATCACTTTTCTTCTAATTTACATATGAATCAAATAACGATTTACATGAAAATAGGGCTGCAAAACTGAATAGCAGAGACATAGGTGGAAACTGTAGAATCATCTCTACAAGGAACTGGGATTAGGTTTATAACCAGTTTACTACTAACAGACTCCCTTTAAGGAATTTGCTAAAATAAACCTGTTAGGAGAGGAGATGGGTTCTAGTTAAATGGCTTGTGCAGAGGAGAATAAAACTAAGCAGCCGGATAAGCTTGATCTCTAAGATATAGGCAGACCCCGGAGCCCTGATTTTTACCATTGTAGACCATAGTAGGATACCAGGCTCTGTGCGCACTGCTTCCCTTGTTGCGACTATATTTCACATCCCCACTTCTGCACTATTTGGCTGCAGGTCTATAGAGTAGAGAGGAGTCAGTCAAGTGGCCAAGAGTTGGAGCATGAGCCGGTGTGACGGAGGAATGAGGCTTGCAAGGCAATTATTGGGGCTCTGGGGGACAGGCTTACATACTAGTAATAAAGCTTAACTAGTGCAGGGAATGCACTGGTACACTTTATTTTCCCTTGGATAACTCCTTTAAGGCCTTCTTCACACAGCAGAGCCATGTATATTTCCCATAGGAGCACTGCATGTGGAAAGACTCCATTATTCAGTATGTAGTGAAGCATGCCCTGATTTATACTCTTAGCAAGCTTACAGGGGTGCAGTATGGTCCCATATACATCTACAGGTGCATAGTGCAAATCTGGACAAAGTCATAATAAAGTGTTAAGAATAAGTTGTTTACATAAAAGTAGACACATTAGATCATATACAACAGGGGCGTCTAAACCCAGACTATGAGCGTATGCTGGGAGTTGTAGTTTTGCAGCAGTCGGAAAGCTTCATGTCAAAGACAATTCATTTATGACCTGTATATTCCATGTACTCTCCTGAAATGAATATTTAGGGTATTGGATACACTGTGGATACGTTGCAGAGTTGCGTGTCGTTATCAGATACACTGTGGATGTGCTGCACAATTGCATGACGATTATCAGATACACTGTGGGTAGGCTGCAGAATTGTATGACAATTATCAGATATACTGTGGATATGCTGCACAATTGCGTGTCGTTATCAGATATACTGTGGATATGCTGCACAATTGCATGCTGGTTATCAGATACACTGTGGATATGCTGCAGAATTGCATGCCGGTTATCAGATACACCGTGGATATGCTGCACAATTGTATGCCGAATATCAGATACACTGTGGATATGCTGCAGAATTGCGTGTCGTTATCAGATCCACTGTGGATGTGCTGCACAATTGCATGCTGGTTATCAGATACACTGTGGATATGCTGCAGAATTGCATGCCGGTTATCAGATACACTGTGGATATGCTGCACAATTGTATGCCGAATATCAGATACACTGTGGATAAGCTGCAGAATTGCATTCCAATTATCAGATACACTGTGGATATGCTGCAGAATTGCATGCTGAATTATAAGATTCACGGTGGATATGCCGAACAATTGCATGCTGGTTATCAGATACACTGTGGATAAGCTGCAGAATTGCATGCCGATTCTCAGCATATCAGTTCCTTATGGCCACACAATTGTCTTCATTATAAATTTTACAAACATTTTGGGTTTGGCCAAACTTCAGATTTACAGGGTTAGCAACCCATAGTGCCATGACATTGATGTCCACACATGACCACTGAGACCCAATCAAAAACCTAAGTGATGACCTGGGGTTACTGACATCACAGAGGTTGTCACATGGTGGGGACACCAAGTAATGATACTGGGCTGTCCAGGTGCTCGGCAGAACCCCAAACCCCAAGTGTTTTTGGATCTTGCAAGGTTTACCCACCAATAGAAGCTGGGGTAACATCAGAGTCTTTGTGCCAGATATAATTGTGAGGTTTAAGGTCCTGCTACCGATTTTGCACCGTGGCCCTGAATAAATTTCCAATTTCTATAAGTCACTTCCTCCTTGTGCATTGGTATAATTTCTATACTGCTGTTATTCTGTACATAATGAACACAACCAGCATTTTGCACCTTGCTCTATATACTGTATGAAAATAGAAAATGAATACAGGCGGCGCCGGTGAAATGGACATCCTGTAGAGCCAAGGATCTACATTATTAAAGCTATGTACCTTTGTGAGTATAATACTTTAATATTTCTCCTGCTACATATTCACCCACGCTCAGAGTTCTCGCTACAGCCAGCAGTGCTTGTCCCTCTCCAAATCATTGCAGAGATCCCCTGAAGAGAAATAGGTGAGTGTCATGCATATTCATACGTATGTTCGGCGAATTGCAGCATTTAGAGATGCCCCAGTGCTTAAACCATGGGATGTAGCATAGAAAAATGAAAAGGTCAGCGCCCAAGTGGGCCTCCGATGCTGAATGATTAATAAACCTACGCTCTCCCTAATCTCCATACCCTGGCCTCGTCATTAATTTATAGGCACGCTACTATATATACATATATAAATATACCGACAGACTCTGCATGCTGACATACAGCGCGCACGACGTATACCGTATAGAATATCTATTATACACTATTTATATTGATGCGACTTATTAACTGCTGTCCGGAGATATGAAGATAAAATGTGCTGGTAGAGGATGTAGTGGTAACATCCTCCATCTATCCCGCTGCTTCAGACCAATAGAAGACTATTCCGTCTCTCCATACGCTCATTGGAAACTGTCATCAGTTATTATCGATACAATCTTGCATCTTAGCAAAAATTGGTTGAGAATTTCCCCTGTGGTTTTACACACACATACAACCGCTATGTTATTACAGATGAGTTTTCTTTGACTCTGAGCTCGGCGTTGCCGAACGTACAGGCCGAACAAATGCCATTGACTTCCATTGTATAAAAAAATTGAAAAATAAAAAGTATTCTGCACAATAGGATACACGAGAGATCGGGGGGCAGATAAAGGCAGGAATGAATGCATGACTACATAGAGTTTAGTTTGTTGTCTGTTACCATGGAGTTGCATAGATAAGAATAATAGCTGTGGGCAGGGAACAGTAAGAATTTTTTGCAAAATTGAATTTTGATTTTAGCTACAAGTGGGTAATAAAAAGAAAGTTTGGGAAAGTAGACCTAGACTTTATGCCCTATGCATAGAGTGAAATCCAGATGGGAAAGTCCAGTCTGTACATGGGATGGACGTAGTCCGAATCTAGTCAGGAGATGGGACTCCTTTACATAAGGGATATAAGACACTGTGAGTCCCAGCCCCAGGATGGATCCGCTTTATTTCAAACTGGTTTACTCATCTCTAGTTGCTTTCATTGGCAAACCTTCAACACCGATGTACCCCATTATATTCAATAGGGTCCCTTTAGCTCTGTTTGTATCCATCATAGACAGATCCATTTTTCTGTTTTTCTTGACCAATGGACCAGGGAATAGAAATACTGATGGCTAGAGAAAACTTCTGCAAGATTTTGTTACTTTTACACAGTCCAGTCACATTAATGTGACCACCTGTCCAAATCCAGAATAACCTCCTTTGGCAGAGCGGACCGCTGCGAGACGTGCAGGAAGAGAGGGGATGTTGTGATGATGGTCACTGGGATGTGGAGCCATGCCGACTCCAGTGCCGTGGCCAGCTGCGCTAGGTTATGTGATTGAGCATCCATGGCGCGAACAACCCGATCGAGGTGGTCCCACAGATTCTCCATTGGGTTTGTGGAATTTGTTGGCCAAGGGAGTGCGGTAAACTCATCCTGGTGCTCCTTGAACCTCGTACGTACACTGCAAGCTTTATGACACGTCACATTGTCCAGCTGGTAGATGAAAAACATTTGGCATGTAGGGGTGAGCATGGTCCGCAAGGATAGATGCATGCTTATGCTGATCCATTGTGCCTTCCACAATGATGAGTGCACCCAGATGGCTGATGACACGCGCCTTCTGCGGTTGGTTATTCACGTTGACGTCAAAAGTAGGCGGTGGTCACATTAATATGACTGGACTGAGTATTTGAAAAATTGTTTCTATTTTAATTGTCTACTCATTTACATATGGTTATGTTAATGGAAGAACCCTTTGGCCATAGACCACCAGATATCACGTTACTTCCCAAAGGTCAGTCCATCCTGGGTTGGCCCCCTCTCTATGGTAAGTAAGCCAGCGGCTTTGGGCAACCGTGAAACAATCCCAGACGTTATCCCAGGCCTGTGAACACCTTAGTTAATACTTATTATTTTACTGTCTTCAATTTATACGATACAAGTATCCAAAAGCTATTATCACTTCTGCAAGCACCCTTTTACCTCTTAACGGCTTGAGATGTAAGACTCGATTAGCATCTGATACAGCTCAGTGGATATCAAAATCTTCCTGCTCGCTGATATATACGGCTGCATTTTCTGCCTCGGGTGGCGTTACTTGTATGTTGTAAGTAAGTGACATTGTTAATTATTTATGGAGTCTGCAAACGTGTAGAATTATTATAGCAGAAAAACACACAATCTCTCCGCGTTGTGAATTGGAGTTTTTTTTCTTTTGAATATTTTATTGTCACTCACTATGATTTACATGGTGTCTCTGGCACATAAGCAGTGATATAAGAATTTATGTGTGTACTTATTGAGCAGTGATTTTTAAAGGCTCCCTTTCATCTGGATGCGGATGCGCAATGTGGTTGGGGTATAGTCAGGCAGCAGGCACAATGCACAGGAACCATTCAGATCAATGAGATTTCTTGATGCCAGTCTTATTTATGGTGTGCTGTGAGTTTTATCAGCGTAGCCTGTCAATCATACCGACCTGCACAATGCAATACAATGGATGAATGATGAATTGGCCCCTTAAGCCCAGCACAGACTTGGCGGTTCTTCTTGTTCGCTTTTTTTTGCCTTTCTTCGGTCTTCTAAATTGGTTTCCAGTATAATTTTCTCCGTTATTGCAGGGAATTTCCAGGTTTGCAAGCTGGGTGACCTAAGATCAACCTAAGATCTTTAGCGATCCCGATCGCAATGCAGGTGTGAAGTTTTTTTTAACTTTTCTGCACCTCCCTGGCCTCTAATTTTATACTCTGTACCCTGAACATACCCAAGTCCCTTGATAATAGCACGTCAGGTTCAGCCAAGCTAGTTTGGTTTGCATACAATCTTGAGGGTGAGCCATAATTTAAAACCACCCACCAAAAAGAAGGATCTGCGCTCCACTGGTCCAATAGATTTCAATTGTTTAATAGTTCGGCCACACAATGCGTTTCGGGTGCACAATTGCCCTTTCTCAAGTGCAATGAACTAGAGTTGCGGACTCAGGGTTGCAGGACAGACCCAGCCACATCCGCACATCCAGGAAGTGAGGACATCGCTGGGTCTGTCCTGCAACCCTGAGTCCACAACTCCAGTTCATTGCACTTGAGAAAGTGCCATCGTCTGCCCGAAACACGTTGCGTGTCCGAACTAATAAACGATTGAAATCTATTGGACGAGTGGAGCGCAGATCCTTCTTTTGGTCCTTCTATTTATTGTTCTCACCATCGGTGACGGAAATATCTGCTGCTACTTTCCGCCCAGGGAGGGAAGCCCCTGTGATGGGTTCCTAGGCGCTATAAGTAGTTGTGAATTTCTCACAACTTCTCCAGGTGAGAGTCTTATGTACTACCAATTTGTCATCTCTCACCCGTAATACTACACTAGATACGGCTCGGTGCTGTTCTTTCTTCTTTTTTGTTTCTACCCACCAAAAAGAGACTTTTCCTTGTACCATCCATGACAGCTAAAAAACTAACATAGGTATTTAGAAGAATCAATGCCTCCATATAACTTAGGGCGATTTACGTTATCAGTAGAGATGAGCGAACAGTAAAATGTTCGAGGTTCGATATTCGTTTCGAGTAGCTCCTCAATGTTCGACTACTCAAATCGAATATCGAACCCTATTATAGTCTATGGGGGGAAAATGCTCGTTTCAGGGGTAGGCAACGTTCGATCAAATTATACTTACCAAGTCCACGAGTGAGGGTCGGGCTGGATCCTCCGAGAAGTCTTCTCCTTGCAGCGTCTCCGCGGAGTCTTCCGGCTCTGAATTCACTCTGCCAGGCAACGGGCCTGGGCAGAGCCGACTGCGCATGTCCGCACTACAAGCGGACATGCGCAGTCGGCTCTGTCCAGGCCCGATGCCTGGCAGAGTGAATGAAGAGCCGGAAGACGCCGCGGGGAAGCTGCACGGAGAAGACTTCTAAAGGTAGGAGAAGAACCAGCGTTGATTGGCCGACTGTATAGCATTCGGCCAATCAATGCTGGTTCTGCATCGAACTTTTCCATTCGAATAGCGAGTGGTACTCGATCGAGTACGAGTATTTTGAATACCGTAGTATTCGATCGAACACCTACTCGATTGAGTACTACTCGCTCATCTCTAGTTATCAGTAATGTTAATAACAATTGTAATTAAAGTTTCTCACTCGTTTTACATGGACCTCATTGAGTCTTTTTAACTCTGGTCAATCTTAGTCGATCTCCCAGCTTATCATGGCGAGGGGATTCGTCCATCATTTTGGAGCAGAGATTCTCATTTCTCAATAGGGTTTTATCCAATACCTTAAGGAGTTGCTTATTATTCCCTTGAAACATTTATGGCCTGAGCTGATTTAAATAGCGAAGCCTCATGACTAATGATTTTCTCCTCCGCCATCCGTCCTAAAAGCAGCCAAAGCGATGACTTCCCTCTTGTTCCCTTTTAGTCCCTGTTGACGTATATGATCTTCTCACGTTCAGGACTAATCAATAGTCGGCTCCTACTTATAGCTTGGCTTTGATCTGTCCATACACAAGTACTCACCTTCAGCTCAATCACACTTGTCTCCTTTTATTGGCATGTATTCACATGCACAGCAGTCAGAGGCCGAAAACCCTTCTCTATGATAGTGCCTTGAAAATACATTAGTGCTCAATGTTCATCAATCTTCAAGCCTATCAGGTAAATCACTTACAGTGTATATAGAAAATATTCAATATCTGAAAAATTACTCTTCGTAGACGATCAATACTGGTTGTAAAGACTGTTCACATAAATTAGCTGGAGTCCACTGTCTAATGTGATGTACATGGCGTGTTGTACTACATGTATGACCCAGCAAACTACAGAAAAAAACACACGCAATCATTAATATACTCAATGACCAAACAATACCGCACCAAGATGGAGTTGAAACATTGTGAGTGTGAATGTAATGATAATATATGTAATCGATTACAATATTAGAACACAAAGAGAAGTTTATTGGGGAAAATTGTACAACCGAATGGAGGATCTACCACCCTATGGGCTGCCTCTGGTCTGGATACAGGATGGGTATGGAGGTATACAGGTTCGGTATGGCATCCTGCAACACATACACTATGTGATCAAAAGTATCCGGACACCTGGCTGAAAATGACTTACAATTTGGTGGCGCCCTCCATCGGTAATGCTGGAGTTCAATATGGTGTTGGCCCCCCCTTAGCCTTGATGACAGCTTCCACTCTCGCAGGCATACGTTCAATCAGGTGCTGGAAGGTTTCTTGGGGAATGGCAGCCCATTCTTCACGGAGTGCTGCACTGAGGAGAGGTATCGATGTAGGTCGGTGAGGCCTGGCACGAAGACATCGTTCCAAAACATCCCAAAGGCGTTCTATAGGATTCAAGTCAGGACTCTGTGCAGGCCAGTCCATTACAGAGATGTTCTTGTGGTGTAACCACTCCGCCACAGGCCGTGCAGTATGAACAGGTGCTCAATCGTGTTAAAAGATGCAATCGCCATCCCCGAATTGCTCTTCAACAGTGGGAAGCAAGAAGGTGTTTAAAACATCAATGTAGGCCTGTGCTGTGATAGTGCAACGCAAAACAACAAGGGGTGCAAGCCCCCTCCATGAATAACACGACCACACCATAACACCACCGCCTCCGAATTTTACTGTTGGCACTACACACGCTGGCAGATGACGTTCACCGGGCATTCACCATACCCACACCCTGCCATCGGATCGCCACATTATGTACCGTGATTCATCACTCCACACAACGTTTTTCCCCTGTTCAATCGTCCAATGTTTACGCTCCTTACACCAAGCGAGGCGTCGTTTGGCATTGACCTGTGTGATGTGTGGCACCCAATCACCTGACCACGTTTGAAGTCCGTGAGTTCCGCGGAGTGCCCCATTCTGCTCTTTAGGCCATCATGTAACCAATGCCCTCATCACCTCCTAACACGTAGGTCAGAATGGCCTAAATGATGGACAATTTGTTAAAACGACCATTCTTCTTCCAGTATATGCCCAAAAATCATGATCTATAATGGAGGATGATTTATTTAAAGTGGTGAATGTACTAATGTCTGGGTCATGTCTGAGGCGATATTATGGCCGCAAAGCCTACTTTCGCATATATTATATAGATATATATCAAAATATACGTGTGCTTTGTCCGTGTGCTTTTAACAGCTAGCACCGTTCCATTATTTTCTATAGCCCCATACACATGCCCATTGTATTATCCAGGATCTGTTTTGTGGTCTGTGATCACTGCAGCAAATTAATGGGTGCATAGAGGGAATGGACAGCACATAGATGTCATTCATGTGCTGTTTGCAACTTGCCTGACTGATACTCCATTCACTTCTATGGCACTGCAAGGACTGCAATCTCTGACAGACCCATAGATGGGAATGGAGCGCCAGCCTGCAAGCACAACGGTGCTTTATTCACAGGGAAACTTTCTGTTCCCCATTCTCCTGATCACTGGGGTCCCCACAGTCAGACCCTATCACACCTGAACCTATTCCCTATTCCCTTGTGTAAATAATTTATTTAGCATACAACCCCCTTTTTTAACTGTGTGTTGCAAAGGGACCGGGTCACAAAATAACTGCTAACCGGGGGTGGATCTACTGGAATATAAATCCTAGTCCGGGGCTCGGATTGGAGGACAACTGGAGCAAATGTGCACTTGACGGACCTGTTGCCTTTTCCACAACAATGGCAGTCTCAGTGACCATATAAGACGTGGTCTCGGCGAGAGAGACAGCGAGCTTGAATTTGGACATACCGTACTGTACATCAGCCATTCCAGTGTAGCAACCAAGGGAGGAACCATCCCAAGATATTTAGCACTGATCACATTGCAATATCAATACTGTTGCAAATATTCAAGGTGGGCGCTGAGCTTCTCAGTGGAGCCAGGGTGGTCACCAAACCCCCTACCGTACCTCTGGCCATATGTACCATTTCCCCATGTTCATGAGTATGTCGACTAACAACATCCAAAGTGTAACTTTTTTCTGCTTACTTTTCTTATGTGATCTGTGTTTGTTTTCCTAATGTACACAGAACATAGAAAGTTCCAAAATCGTATCTCGGTGACCCCAGAAGCCCTGTGACCTCCAAACTTGCCCTCTGCCAGCAAGACATTTGTGGCATTTTGTTTACTTACTAGCCTTGTTTGATAAAGCCTTGCTTTATTTTGTACTGTAAGTGTTCTCAGACGGCTGAAAATCCTTCACCGCATATTGCTAAGAAAATACAAATCCTAGCAATAGTATCAGGAGACCAGGCATGTTCAGAGCCTGCAGTCCCACGGGGAGAAGAGTGATTATACTGCATTGCATCTAGAGAGTAGGGGTGAGGACATGTGCTTGGTCTGAAGACTCATTAGTAGCTCGAAATCTTATACTGACAAGATCCGGTGAGGTCAAAAAATCTGTCTGGAAGTATGTTTTCTCACTTAATACCCCGAGGACTTCATATTACCATGATGTAAAGTATGAAATGGAGAAAAATCAGGACAATTAGTTGCTTGTTTGTCAATTACAAGAATACACAAAGTAACCAGTAGGGATCTTTCTTTTAATTAGCTTGATATGTGCTGGATTGATCAAAGCAAATATCCGAATGGTTTGCTGTGGATTTCGTTTCTTTGACAAACAAGGAAAAAGTTTGCCGCCGATTCCATTTGCAATTATTTTCGCGGAAAAATTAATAGAATGTTTCAGTCTCGAAAACGGTTATTAAGAGTCGCCGACGATGAGCGATGATGCACCTCCCGTAAATTCCACGCATGGTAAATTAGAGACTTATCCCTAGGATGTTGTCTTTGCAAACAGTAGGATGCGCCATTTATACGTCCAAGACGTTTAATGAGAGAGAGGTTCCTTGGTTAGTGATAGGACATTCGAGATTTATGGTGAGGGATGGTTCATGAGGACAAAGTCTGCAGGGAAAAATAATACAATATATTCTAAATTTGTGTTTGATTGTTGTATATACTAGTCCGACATTAAACTAGTCCATAAACTAATTCTTCTTAGTCAGAGTACGCTGGAACCTAAGGGTTCCACAGAAGACATCACCAGGAACGTCTGTCGCTTCTACAGGGTGGATGGATGATCCTACTCTAAGGCCCAGTGCACATCTGCATTCCGGCAATTCCTTTCCCCTATCCTCTTGAAATATTTGGAGAGAAGCCCTGCCTTTGTCATATGGAAACTCTGTGGAAACCACACAGACCTCATTATAGTCTATGGGGTCTGCGGGTTGCCTTAGGTGACCGCTTTTTTTTTTTTTTTTTTGGGGGGGGGGGGGGACCCGAACGCAGATGAGGACTGTGCCTGAGATGATTGGAAAAGAAGTCAGTGATTATGCCGAGAAACAATCATACTACAATTTACCTCTTTGTAAACTGTAAACTTTGTAAACCAAGATATTTTGGAACAGGAATTAAATTAGTGTAAATGCCCTTAAAGGGGATGTCCAAACAGGAAAAATGATGGCAAACTTGTCTCAGAATAATGTACTGTAAAAAAGTCATACTTAAAGAGGACCTATCACCATCTCCATCTCTAACTCATTATATCAAAGGTGTCGCTCCACCAATTACAGCATAACCCCACCATTCCTGAGCAATCATTGTCTTTAGTTTCAGCACAATGATGTTCTCTGCTATCAAGCGAGCAGTCCCAGGGTTGGAGCAGACAGACAGGGACCGCCTACCTGACAGCAGAGAGCATAATGGTGCTGAAACTATAGGAAATGATTGCTCAGGAATGGTCAAAAATTCCAACTGTGCCAGACAATGCTCTATCATGTCTTCCCGGTTTCCCACCAGTCATATGTTTCATATTTTTCAGGTTATGGACCCCTTTGTCAAGTGCACATGGACTGGCACTAACAGACATATACATTGTAGGACTACATATAGACATCACACCCCAGTAGGACACTCCCATCTGACACCCAAGTGGGAGGGTCCAACCTGTTCATATATAGATTGACTCACTGTGTGTAATTGGAAATAATATCCATGTCCTCACCTATAAAATATCATAAATATTAGTATTGGTACAGTCACACACAGTAAAACACTTCTAATTGAATGATATAGTGAGGTATGCGTATCAGGCGTCTAAACAGCGCTATTGCGCATGCTTACAGATGTTCGCGCGCGCATGGCCAACTGTTAGAGCTCTAACCACTGCTCCCAGCCTAGCGTTCTATCACTAGTTAGAGCGGTGTCTTTTCTTTTATGTGAAGACGCTCTGGTCTCTATTGCCGGCTGTGGTCTCATTGCGCATGCGCAACATCACGGCCAGTTTAGATCTATAGCCATTCGCTTCTGTCGTCCTGCGCATGCAAAGCCTAACAACATCCCAATGCGCGGCTCTAACAGTTAGCCACGCGCGCAGGAACTTCTGCAGACATGCGCAGTAGCGCTGTTTAGACGCCCGATACGCATACCTCACTATATCATTAAATTGGTTTGACTGTGACTGTACCAATACGAATATTTATAATATTTTTTAGATTAGGACATGAATATTATTTCCAATTACACACAATGTGTCCATCTATGCTCCTATTATTTTTCTTCCAATTTTTTTTATTATTATTTTAATTGTGTTTTAATTCATAAATAAAGCAACAAAAAATAGGTAAAAAAAAAAAAAAAAAAATAGGTATGAAAAAAATAGGTACCCCCCCCAAAAAAAAAAAAAAAAAAAATGTAGGTATGAGACAAGCAGACTGCAGACATCTTTGAGCTACATTATGTAGAGATGAGCGAGTAGTATTTGATCGAGTGGGTATTTGATTGAATACTACGGTATTCAAAATACTTGTACTCGATCAAATACCACTCGCTATTTGAATGGAAAAATTCTATGCAGAACCAGCGTTGATTGGCCGAATATACAGTCGGCCAGTCAACGCTGGTTCTTCTCCTACCTTTAGAAGTCTTCTCCGCGCAGCTTCCCCGCGGCGTCTTCCGGCTCTGAATTCACTCTGCCAGGCATCGGGCCTCGGCAGAGCTGACTGCGCATGCTCGCGCTACAAGAAAATGGCCACTTTGACTGTAAGCGGCCATTTTCTGGTAGTGCGGGCATGCGCAGTTGGCTCTACCCAGGCCCGATGCCTGGCAGAGAGAATTCAGAGCCAGAAGACGCCGCGGGGACGCTGCAAGGAGAAGACTTCTCGGAGGATCCAGCCCGACCCTCACTCGTGGACTTGGTAAGTTCAATTTGATCGAATGTAGCCTACCCCTGAAACGAGCATTTTTTCCCCCATAGACTATAATAGGGTTCGATATTCGATTCGAGCAGTCGAATATTGCAGGGCTACTCAAAACGAATATCGAATATCGAACATTTTACTGTTCGCTCATCTCTAACATTATGCTGAATAACAATTTCTCAAAGATCATTATTGCGAATTGAAGTTATCTTTTGCACCGAGCCCTCTGCAAAGTTGGGCCAAGTTCCAGATAGTAACTGTGATAGAACTGGAATAACCACCTCCATTTGGATACAGGGCCTAGCGAAAACCTCCCCTCCAGCCAGATGCTTAACATCGCCTAGAAAGGCAATAAGCGGCTGCAAAAATATGGGACCGTAAATTTAAAGCAAAAATATGTCTTGCCGTTTGCTCCCCTTTAATGTCACCATTTCACATTCAAGTGGCAGAACACCAGGCATAAATAATAAAAAGCGGGGAAAAAAAAAACGCAAAAGGCATAAACAAAAGGCAAAAAAAGAGAAAATTTCATAACATGCTGTTTGGGTGATAAAAATGTTTATTAGGCAATATGCCTCCAGCATATAGGGCAATATAAATCTTTTATCTCTTCCCTTGTACGCCATGAAATTCGTCTCAACTTTTTCCTTGTCCTCTGGTGTTGTCCAAATGCGTCGTGACGAGACAACCTCTCCCTTTATATCTTCGTACACATTGGCTAAAAACGCAAAGGAAAAGAAAGAATCCCTTATTGATACATTTTATAATGCAATACGTCAGGTCGGGACCGCACGGATTTTAGCTCCAGGGTATCTATTATATGGATGTATATGCCGTAGGATCCTGTTCACATATAGACATGAAGGACAATAGCCCAGCTAGCCGCAGCCTTGCACCTGACAATGACATCGCTTTCATGTTTTGCAACGGTTCGGCATAAAGGATTGCAGAAAATCAAGCAATAACTTTCCCGGGCGCTCCAACTGCTTTTCGTAGTTTTGCCACTAGGTGGCAAACTTTAACATAATGGTTCAAATGTATTGAAAATGGTGTAAACGTTGTATTTGGCGCTAATGTATGCGCATATTATCTTAGAGTGGCGAGTAAATTGGTTCTGATGTGTTCGTGTGACATCTAGGATGAACAATGAAAGAATGTAAACGTGATCCGTGTTAGGCATGCAGGGTAATAAATATTGTACGGATACGATATTATTTATATGCGATCACTGTGGATTTGGCTTTATTCACACCTGATCGCCTGCATCATTTAGCATTATACAGATGCTGCATTCACTAATATAGCCAGCATGCCGCACAATGCCGCAACGCAGCGTTCCCTGGCACATAAGGAGCGTCCTCACCATGAACGTCTCCTTTGTTAGATCTTTCCACATATGGTATATGTTGAGTGTGACTTTGGCTTTCAACTTTATACAGTGTCATAAAGTAGTAAAAGAGTTAAAAAATAAATAAATAAATAGAACGCAACGTTTTACATTACCAGCATATTTAATGAGATTCTGGCTAATCCTATCCAGGCATTGCGAAAGAACACTGCAGAAAAGCTGAGTTTTCTACAAAAGCATACGTTTTAGAAAAATGCAGCATGTTCATTTCACCTGCAGAAGCGCTTACGTCTTCCGCTGTGGAAAAGCCCAGTTTTTGCGAATCATTCGTGTGGGCAGTGTGCGGCAAGCACACGGACCCCATTATAGTTTATGGGGTCTGTGTGCTTTAACTACACAGCGCTTGCAGTTGCATTGGTATTCCGTTCGGTGGGTCCTAATGTGGACCCCCCCACCCCGTACGGAATCCAAATGCTAAAGTGAACCAGGGGTAAGGGTCCATTCACACGGAAGAAAATGGTGAGGAATTTGGTGCGGAATTTTAGCACTGAAAAAAAAGCCTCTCATTGACTTCAATGGATTCTGCTATCTTTTTTTTCCGCTAGCAGAAAGTCAATGGGAGGCTTTTTCAGCGCTGAAATTCCACACCAAATTCCTCACCATTTTCCTCTGTGTGAATGGACCCGAAGGCCAGATGCAAATGACCATGCTGCCACTGGTATGTCATGAATTAAAAACATGGCAGACACAGGTATGTCCCCATACGCCGCCCGTGCACGGCCTTTCATTAAATGAATAGGAGCCATGGAAGAACTCACTGCAAAATAAGTGAGGAATGGGACCTGTCCTACCTGATGCGGCCCGGACTGTCAGCCCACACATGATTTTCACGGTTGTGTGTACACGCCCATAGAGAAGAATGGGTCAGTAATACACAAATATCACACTGGCCCACACTACGGTCAACTGCAAGGGGCCTAACACTGACCTTTAATGTATAAGACCTGAACCTAATAGGCTTCCATCCATGGCATTGTAGGAGGTCATTGCTAGGCCTCTGTCTGCCATAGCAGCCTGTGATTGCCGACGGGTTGGCAAAGTGAACCCCTTGCCCCTATCTAAACACTTTACAGTCACCATTGACTGTGGCATGTATAGGGTTAAACTGCTGGGGATTGGAGTTATCTATCTTGGGCAGTAATGGCTGCCAGGGTCAGCTGGGCCTATGATGACACTGGCAGTGCCCACGTGATAACCATGATAAATATATCCTTCATGAAACATAGACCGACTCATGCTCATGACCAATCTATTTGTCAAAGAGCAGGAAGGGGTTAATGTCACGTAGAGATCCCACGTGCCGACACTGATCTTTAGACTAGCCAGGCGTTGGTATAACTTATTCTGGTGGAAGCTATAGTAAATTTGTCAGGTCAATGTGTCCCTATCCCCGGCTTGCCTTGATCCCCTCTCACTTTTTTCAAACGCCGGAACAAGCCGGAAAATGGACGTTGTTTCGTGCAAAACTGTAGCATGTAGATATTCACTCTGGCGCCCTTCACACCCATTGGGGAGACTGACATAAGAATTCCTTCCATTCTCTCTATTTGGAAGGTAGGCCTCAAAATCTGCTATAGCGGATTGTGGAGTTCTGTATACTGGTATACGGACATTGGCATCTGCTACATCTATAGGGCTACTATTACATGTGAATATTTAATGGTGTCTCTTTCACATATATCCCCGGAGTTCTTCTGATTTCCTGTCTTCAGATGTAATAATGAAGTGCAGAATGTTGTGTAAGTTAATGCCGCGCACGTTTGTTGCATAATTGAAAGATCCACCGCTGAGCGGGAAGTCCCTATCCAGATACCCTAATGTTAGCAAAGCCTCACTTTGTGCACAGACTGTGTATTTTCAGGACCATAATTAAAATTTATACACAATTGGCTTAATTAAAAAGTTACCTTAAAACTTTGTATCATAAACAGGAGAAGTGAGAAAAAATACTGGATGTGCAGGCAAGATATCGAAATGTGGCAGATAAAGTCTGTGGATTTTTTAGGGTTTGTGTTTGCATACGTTACCAGTCCAGCAGTGCCACATCATATAAAGCTAAGCCTGGGCGCCATACTTTTCTGTGATTAGGAAATTTTAGCATCATTAATAGGCTTGAGCGATCGGGTTCGGAAAAGATCAGATCCCGATCGGCGATCGAGCAAATTTCACCATCGGGATCGGCTGGAAAATGATCGGAAATCGGATTTTGAAATCTCAAGATCAGCTCAACCCGAAAAGTGACTTTTCCCATAGAGAAGCATTGACTAGGATTGAGCAATCGGATTCGGAAAAGATTGGATCCCGATCGGCGATTGAGCAAATTTCATAGACTGGGTTTGGTATTGGCGGCGCACTACATTTATCATCATTAACACCAGTTTAATCATCATTGCAAAAAGCAATGAATGAAATCTGCGCCAGCTGCAAGGTGGTATAGACTTTATTGTAGACGTATGGCCTTGTGTAGGGTGCACTTGAGTCATGAATAGGGTGCACTTCCTGATAAGTGTGCCGCAACCTCCACCAATGCAGGGAATGCACCAGTCCTCATAAGTCCCCCCCCCCCCCATGAGTTCAGTGGTTGGGGACGATAAAAGGGACTAATGAAAGACGGCCATTTTTTAACAAACCTTATGACAGGCGGCTACTAATACCTACTACTCAACCCACTCCTTTGGCTTTGGCAAAGGACAAGTGGGATAGGGGATAAGTTGCAGATCAGTGGGGTTGACTGTTCAGTCCCCCACTGAATGGATCGGTGATCGGACGGCGCCTACATTGTACTTCGGCTGTCTTCGGTGGTAGGGAATAACTTGCAGATTAGTAGGGTTGACTGTTCAGAGCCCCACTGACTTTTGTCCCCCGTTCTGAACGGATCAGTGGGCGGATGGCACCTACATTTTACTTCGGCTATCTTCGGTGGTAGGGGATAACTTGCAGATTAGTGGGGTTGACTGTTCAGACGCCCACTGATTTTTGTCCCCCGTTCTGAATGGATCGGTGGTCGGACGGCGCCTACATTGTACTTCGGCTGTCTTCTGTGGTAGGGTTGCAGATTAGTGGGGTTGACTGTTCAGACCCCCACTGATTTCTTTGTCCCCCGTTCTGAATGGATCAGTGGTCGGACGGCGCCTACGTTGTACTTCGGCTATCTTCAGTGGTAGGGGATAACTTGCAGATTAGTGGGGTTGACTGTTCATACTCCCACTGACTTTTGTCCCCCATTCTGAATGAATCGGTGATCGGACGGCACCTACATTGTACTTTGGCTATCTTCGGTGGTAGGGGATAACTTGCAGATTAGTGAGGCTGACTGTTCAGACCCCCACTGATTTTTTTGTCCCCCGTTCTGAATGGATTGGAGGTCGGATAGCGACTACATTGTACTTTAGTTATTTTCGATGGTAGAGGATACCTTGTTTCGTGGGATAACCTATCTATAGTGCTATGCTTGTAGCTTTGCTATATGGACAACATCAAAAAGAAAACAAAAATAACAAAGATTCTGGAATTTGTCACCATTAGTCAACTCCTAGCGTATTGTTACAGTGTATAGGGTACAGCGCACTAAAAATGATTTAGTACTTGATAATAGAACTTTACATGTAAGACATAGAACCATGCCGTGTGCTTGTGAGTTGTATAGGAAGGTGACAGTGGTTCAAGCATGTAAAATCCCATTATCTTCTTTTCTTCATTGTAACCCATCCGCTCCTATCTCATCGTAGATTCCCCATCGCCCCTTTCCCCTTTGCCCTCTCCCTTAGACTCTCATTAATTTTCTCATGTTCCTTCTTCCTTTCTGCAGATTCTACAATGTCCGCCTTATACACTTGTCATCCCCTTCGCTTTATACATTACGTCTGCTCTTTGGGTAACCAAGAAGCCGAGCCTCATAAATTTCATTGTTTTTACGAGTTACCGTAATTCAGCAAAAACACCTAAAAGTTAGAAAATATTTGCTGAATTTCTGCATTCCCCAGTAATAAGATTTCTCTTTTCGATAGACTATTGCAGTTTTTTTGCTATATACTGGGTATTTTTCTACAGAAATCCAATTCCCACTGACAATTCATGTTAGCGGTTTTCTTACTTTGTAGATTCAGTTAAATTCTTAGCCAAAAAGAAGTAGATATTGTGATTTTATGTGTTTTTAAAGGGACTTTAAGATAGGTTAGGCTGTTTTATTCAATGGGTGTCTGACTTTTGAGACCCCCTATAGACCACCACAATGAAGAAGAGCATGGTGTCCTCTTAAAGGGGTTGTGCAACTAAATACACTTATCCCTTATTCCAGAGGATAATTGCCGACCACTAGGACCCCAACAATCAGGAAATTTGGGAAAGTCCCCCTTAAATTCCCCTGTGAATAAAGCGCCAGTGTGCATCCATGGGGTGCTGGAGGTTGGGAAATTTATACATACCTAGGAATAACACATCTATCCTTAAATAAAAAGACATAATATAAGGGCAGACTAGACGGACCATGTGGTCTTTTTGTGCTGCAGGTCTTATATGTTTTTATGTTCTTCCAATCCCAGCCATCAAACCCCTATAAGATAGGTGTATGTGTAAATGCTGAACCCCTATAACAGCTTGCCTGTATTGGCGTCTCGGACTGGTTCTGCAATTTACCCATTCAAATAGATCCCATAGGCTAAAGGATCTGCCCCTATACTTGAGCATCAGTTCCTCTGTAGACAATCATGGCCCAAAATGTTGAGACTGTTCTTATGGCATCACCTAGTGGCTAACATGTCTTACTGACTGTTGTGTTGTATACATCAGGAGTCAGGACCATTGGTCACATGGCTCTCCTGTGCAGGTCCTCAAGACAGTAGGAATGGTGTGCTTTGCTATTCAGATTATTTGTGTAGAGGATAAGCACAATGGCCATGCTTGACTAACATAGCACTTGAGAAGTCTATACCCAAACACCATGACTGGTGGGGAACTGCTTGGGATACCACCACCACCAATATTGGCTATACCACCTCCTATCCACTATTAATACTGTAACATTAAAGACTATGGGGAGATGTATCCAGACTGTTGTTGGGGTGCGGTTCACACATCACTCTTGATCCCCCAGACGCCAGAATGAAGAGACCCCTGAACCTCCCACTAAGCCTAACTCCAGACACATTGGGGCGGATTTACGAAGACTGGCTTTATCAACGCCAATTTTCATAGCCCCATTGCAGGCAGAGGGTGGGCCTCATATATCACAAGACACACGCCTCCTCAAAAATGGGGTGCCCCCTCTGCCAGGCTGTTTGACCCAAGCTAAACGTACCCATTTATGGTGAGATAATAGATAATAGATTTGGCGGGGCTGACGGTCCTATCCTCTTTTTAGAAAGTGGCAAGCATGGTCATATATTATGTATTAGATGCTGACCAGTGGGATCTCGAAGACCAAACATTGGTGGCCTAAAAATACTTTAACCCTTTGTTCTTTTCAATGGCGGTTCTCCATACAGTTCTTGACACTCTTCACTTTAAGAATCTGCCATATTAAAATTCTGAAATTCTGGAAACAAAGTTGCGTCCCAAGCTCGGTTCCAGCAGTTCTCCAAGAGATGTCTCCGCTCTCGCCACCTTTGGACACTTTCCCTGCTGCTTGTTCAGCAAAGCGACGTCTTGCAATCCGCTGAATACAGTAAGTAATGTAACCAGTCGATCGATATTAAGGAAGAATTAACATCACACTTCATATAAAAGAGAAAAATGACTTAATTAAAAATGTAAGTCAGATGAGCCGGGTGGAATAGAGATATATCATAGGAGATCATATACAAAGCTGTATCGCATATAGGAATGCTGCAGGGGTTAGAAGCGGCATGAAAGATAGAGGACGGGGGAGGGGTGATGGAATGGAGAGACGGCTGCAGGGATTCTGTTCCAAGAATAAAGATGACCTGTTACCTTTCATATGGAGATCTACCATGCAGCACAGATAACTAATTCCAAGAGGTCCTGCTTTGGCTGTAAGACACAGTAACTCTTCAGTGATTGCAAATTGTCATATTGTCCCCTCCTTGCCCTCTCCCTGATTGGAGTGATGCTTTAGAAATCGGCTGCATAAAAATTAGCGAGCACATTCTCAGACTGCTGACCTGCCGAACGGAAAGGTGTCTCCGACCCAACTTAAAGAAGGAGAGGAAGGGAGCCAAGAAAAGGAAAGAAGCCAATATGGAGATTTTCAATCGCAGAAAAGATGCAAACTTGCATCTTTTACAGCTGAGCCAGGGCCCTGCTGAATTTTCTATCAGCGCCGCGCAGCCCAAGCCTGTGTGCAAAAGTCAGCTGGCGCTTTAATATTTCATGTTTGATTCCCTTTAAGAATGAGATGAAGAGATGAGAGGAGATTTTTGCTGGTTGGAAACTGACTATGGTTACAATGCTTGTACAACAGAAATCCGTGACAAGTTAATGCTCATTTTGAGGCTCAAGATTTCAATGGTGTCTTCAAGATGTGTCCATGGGTGACAAAAACATGGGGTCTACTATGTTCCTCCAGACAAGTAAACAGAACGAAGGAAATTTCTGTTCAACATTTTTGCAAAAAAAATAAAGGGAACACTGAAATAACACCTCCTAGATCTGAATGAATGAAATCTTCTCATTGAATACTTTGTTCTGTACAAAGATGAATGTGGTGACAACAAAATCACATAAAAATCATCAATGGAAAGCAAATTTATTAACCAATGGAGGCCTGGATTTGGAGTCACACTCATAATTAAAGTGGAAAAACACACTACAGGCTGATCCAACTTTGATGCAATGTCCTTAAATCATGACAAAATGAGGCTCAGTAGTGTGTGTGGCCTCCCTACAACCTCCCTACAACGCCTGGACATGCTCCTAAAGAGGTTGTGGATGGTCTCCTGAGGGATCTCCTCCCAGACCTGGACTAAAGCATCTGCCAACTCCTGGACAGTCTGTGGTGCAATGTGACACTCAGGAGGCGCTACCAGGAGACAAGCCAATACAACAGGAGATGTGAGGGGGACCTCTACCTCTGCCTTTGTACAAGGAGAAACAGGAGGAGGACTTCCAGAGCCCTGCAAAATGACCAGAGCCCTGCAAAATGACCTCCAGCAGGCCACAAATGTGCACAGAGTCTGCACAACCGGTTAGAAACCAACTCCATGAGGATGGTATGAGGGCCCGACGTCCACAGATGGGGGTTATGCTCATAGCCCAACACCGTGCAGGACGATTGGCATTTGCCACAGAACACCAGGATTGGCAACTTTGCCATTGGCACCCTGGGCTCCTCTCAGGTTCACACTGAGCACATGTGACAGACGTGACAGAGTCTGGAGACGCAGCGGAGAGTGATCTGCTGCCTGCAACATCCTTCAGCATGCCCGGTTTGGCCGTGAGTCAGTAATGGTGTTGGGTGGCATTTCTCTATGCGCTTGCGGGTGGCATTTCTTTCTCCATGTGCTCACCAGAGGTACCGAGATGAGAACGATATCCTTGGCAGGCAGCAGATCACAACTTCCAGCTGGCCGCGCAGACACCTATAGCATATCGCTTTGTAATACAATATCTCAAAACATCAACATGTCTCGAAAAGCTAGTGATCTTCTGACACATATCTGGATACATCCAGGCAAAAGGGAAGATAAAGAAAGATCTGTAGCCTTCAGTCCCATCCTACTCAGCTTCTGTGTGTGTCTGAAATAACAAGCAATGGTTGTCACCAGTTTTTTAATCAGTTCTTTTACATCTGTTGCAGAAAATGTCAGTTGTCATCAGTTTTTATAGATCCCGTGACAATGACAGTTATCAGCTTTCTGGTCACTTCACAATACGACGAATTGAATGACCCAAACAATGAAGAAAAATGAATGGCGACTGATGAGAATCGGAGACATCGCTTGTCATGCGTTCCATCGCCCCACTTTCTTCCTTCATTCGCTGTTACATTCAGCGTCTTCAAACATTTGTTTTTAAGAAATTTTTGTACACAGTAAAATCCCATTGAAAGGAAAGGGAAGCATTGTCAGATCCTTTCCTTCACGTCTTCTAGTTATTCAATTATCTTCTGCCTTCTGGTTGGAAAAGAAGACATGTATTAAATTGTCTCCAACCCATTTACTGACATGGCAGGTGCTGGATTCTTCACCCACCAGATGATCATAACAGTATATTTCATTACCTGTCACTGTGCATTGTGTTGTGGTGCTCTTATGTATACCGCAACACAGTGCACAACAGATGATAGCAAATGGCAACCGTCACATCGGCTTACATCTCTATTTGTGATCTGGGGAGTTGTACAATATGATTAGGACACTGAGTGCAACAGGAATAACTACTACATGTCCAAAGTATGTGGGTGTTTTTTTAGTTTTTTTTTTACTTTTGCGCCTATTCTTGCCACGGATGGAGTGGAGCAGGGTTGGAAATGGTCCAGAACGCTTTGCCTAGACATATGTATTAAACCTTACGTCAGAAAGTTGAAATAAAAACTACACTGGTTCCTGCAAAATACAGGCACACACATTGCGGCAAATACCAGGGTAGCACTGATAGTGGTTGCCACAGAGCCCAAGATATTTGTTGGGCCCGGCGAGCCTTTGATTTTTTTTTTGTTTTGGAGTAACCCCAACAGGTAACAGGCCCTATTTACTTACCGATCCTTGCTCCTGCACACTGCCGCATGCACTTTCGCTTCTACAAAAGCGGAGACAGCTGTGAGCAGGAGTGGGGATCGGTAAGTGAGGCCACGGGCCTGCAAGCCCAACAAATACTGCTATCATTATACTCTGGGGTCTTTTCAGACCCCAGAGTATAATGATCAGGGGGTCAGAGGAGGTGAGGGAACATACAAAACACTGTCACTTACCTCTCCCTGTGCTCCGGCAGTCTGAGGGCCTGTTTGGTTCAGTGATCACTTGGGCCAGGCCGGTGTTATTATGTATTGCGATGCAACGCTGGCTCAGGTGACGTCTGGTCCAACATTGAAGATGGTTGAAAGTAATAGGTAGTGTGCCAGAGTCAGGGAGAGGTAAGTAGCAATGTATTTTATGTTTGTATGCTCCTCTGGGTCTCTGATTATTATACTGTGAGGTCTGAAAAGAGTCTAGAGTATAATAATTGTTAATGGGTTTTCCAAAATGGGGCATAATACTGTGTACAGGGGTCACTATGTGACATAATACTGTGTGCAGGGACATCTATGGGCATGGTACTGTCCACAGGGTCCTCTATAGGGCACAATAGCAAGAGCAGGGTCCACTCTTGGGTATAATATTGCACGCAGGGACCACTATGGGGCATAATAGTGTGAGTAGGGGTCACTATGGGGCATATTTGTGTGTTCAGGGGCCACTATGGGGCATAATAGTGTGTTCAAGGGCCACTATGGGACATAATAGTGTGTGTAGGGGCCACTATGGGCCATAATAGTGTGTTACAAGAATGCAGTTTTGTTTTTTTTTTGGTTTTTTTTTTGGGGGGGAGGCATGTCAAATTTTCACCTTGGGGCCCAGCTATTCCTAATTACACCACTGTGCAAACACAACACCGCTCATGATGGCCGAGTCTTATTAAATCTCCCCTACTAAATTAAGTTTTTTGGAGAAAAAAAAATACATGTAATACATAGAGTTAATTTTAATTGAACTTTAATCTTAAACATACAGTATTCAAACCAAAATGAACGGATTAGGGATTTTGGAGCCATGTTATCCTACAGAGGGGACTCCCCCCCCCCCCCCCACACACACACCTATCATGTATACTTCATTACAGATACGAGAACCAGTACTCAATGAGCCAGTTCGTTACAAATTTCTCAAAATTTCAGGTTCACCCAAAATGTTTGGAATTTGCCACATACAAATCATTATTATATTTCGGATTGTCTTCAGACCTCAGTGTATAATAATCAAAGTCCCAAGAGATGTGCTGAAAGATATTAGACACTCATATTCACCTTCCCTCGCCCCTCTTGGGCTCTCTCATGGTGTCGAGTGTTCTCGGTGTCTTGCACCCTCCTCACTGACGTAAGCAAGCTCATTGACGTCGTAGTGATTTGACTCAAGTAAGGAACCAGAAGCAGAAATTGATGGAAGACCCAGGACCCGTCAGAAGAAGACCATCTTATAGTCAGGGAGGAAAGTACCATTTTTATTTTTTTTGATAATTTTTTTTAATTTAGGGTTGTCAAAATAATCATCAAACAAGATTCAAAAATAACTAAAAAAAAAAAAGAACAAATCTATTAAAATTCTAATTTCAATCCATTTTCCGCAGGTGAATCAGCTTGATTCACATTACTAATATATGTACACACCATTAAAGATAATCTAAAAACTCACATGAACAGAAGCAGAAGATTAAGCAGGGCTAACCAAATTATAATGCTCCATCTGTCCCTTACTTCTTGCTAATGTACATTTGGTAGGTGAGAAAGAAATCGGAAACAGATGGCTTGGAGTATGTTTGGAGGACCAGACTAAACATGGTTTGTTTGTGGTATGTAACCACGGAGATATATAGGTCAACGCTGGGGTTGTATACACAAAATAGAGTCTTGAAAAAAAAAAGTAAATATATTGTAACAAAAAAATGGATGAAATTGTGTTTAACCCCTTCCCATACAATAATGTCATAGGCGTAACGGCATCATAATAAGTGGTCGTCAAAAATAATCAGATCCTTCAAGGGTTAAAAAAAAAATTGTTGTTTGAGATGATACGCTACCTCCAAGTGTTGCATTTGATCCTGCGGTATTATTTTTAGTGGTGTTGATTTCACTATTGCATAGTACATGAAGGAAGAATTGTTGGTGCGCTGATATCCACCGATTGCTTCAATTAATTCTTAAGAACAAGCTGTATCACATACACAGGACATGAGTGGGTGAGAGTTATAAACATGTGCAAAAGCAAACATAAAAACAGACAGTTTGCAGGTGATAATGTGTATGATACTCGGGTGCACACACATCATTCTCAAAGCAAAAGCCCATTTTGAAAGGTAAATAAATTCTTGCCCATCTATCCACAAAATTCCACATAAAATCTATATAAGGCCTTATTTACACTCTGTAGCTGTTTTTCTATAGCCGTTTTGGAAAAAAAAAAGTTTCCAGGTCTTTCTTAGTGTTTTGTTCATGATTGATCTGTTGTTGATGTCCATGAACAGTGTATTGTATATGAAAAACAGACAACAAGCAGATGACATCCATGTACTCTTCATGATTTTCACAGACCCATTGACTTCAATGAGTGTGTTAGGTCCACAAAATGGACAAAATAGTGCATATCTCCATTCTTTTCTGTAGACCAATTGTCTGTACATCTGCATGCACCTGTCAGGATTCTCAGTTTAGCTGCCGTGCCAACCTATGAGGCTTCTGCAATTTTCAGGCCTCTCCTATACTCCAATTGGCAGCTGAGGATGGATATTTAAACCCCTTTTCTTCTCACCCAGGTGCCTGCTATTTAATTGTACCTGGTATGGCTTCCATATCCTGGTCATTTGTGCTTGACTACTCTGTATTGACCTTTGGCTTGTTACTGAAAATCCATATGTCTTCTGATTTTAGTTATGACATTACCTCTCGGACTGACCTTTAACTTGTTACTGGAAATGCGCTTGTCATAGCTGAATCTAGAGTTTTACAGCTCTCTGTTGTCAGCCACTTCCTGCAATTTCTGATATTTGCCCCAGAGACACTATCCTAACAGAACCTTGTGGAATCCATGAGACTGTGTGCAATCCGTAGAGAACATGGAAATAATATGGCCAAGGTGTAGCGGAGGTATAAACACCATATGACCTCTCTCAACATTGATAACCTCTCCCAACAACAATATCCCTTCAGTCATTCTTTTCAACTATTTTGCAACCAGACAACTCATATATTACATGGATTCTGTATTAGGCAAATCAATAAGGAAAATCCTATGTTCAGATAAGAAGTACTATATCCATTTCAGAGTTGTACACATGCCTTCATCAGGTGCTTAGTGTTCCGTTTCCTGTTCTTCATGCTGCATCCACCAAGTAATAACTAAAAATAACAAGAATATGGACAAAATCTTTATTGGGATATGCTAAAATGGTTCCTCTCATGGCCCAGCTCATATATCCTAGTTGCGACATTGCAGGTGGCCAAAGTGGGACAGATGAGACTTGATAAATGAAGGGCCCACATTTCCTCAGCTGCACATCCTCTTACGAACCACCTCATCGTTCAGTATCCTAAAAAACCGCAAACTAGGCAAAACTAAAATCATAGCATTATAGAGTTCTACTAGTGCCAATGTTATTCCCTCCATTGTTCCCACTCATTCTTTGATCTTGTCTGTAGGAAAGATCTTCTTTGAAATGTAGTTTATCCAGAGAAGCTGTGCTAGGACTTGCTCTTCAGTGCTATATTTCATAACCTGTACTGTAGTTTGCAGTAGGGTGTGCTCCAGGGCTTCCCTTCTTACTGTGGTCAGATGCACCATCAGATTAGATAACCAGTAGACCAAAACACCTTCCTGGTACCGTAATAAAGCCCTGAACAAATAAGACTTATGAGGCCCAGTGTAGGGTAACCTTACTTGCCAGGGGCATAACTAAAGAGTGTGCATCTTCTCTTCACAACTATCAGCTGTGACACATCAATACATTTTAGTAACATTTAGATTTCTTTTTCCTTCTTCTTGTGGACCCAGACCACCATGAAGACTTGTTCACAACATACCTATACACAAAAGCTTCCCATCATGCTCATCCCTTGTCGGTTCCCCCACTTTGTAATTAATGTTAGAGCACTTGTCCTAGAATTATATTTAACGCAAGGGCAGCCAGGGTGTAGAACACACAAAAAGTCATACTTACCTATCCTTGACACTCTGTTGTACAGTTCCAGCCCCCTTTCCATCCCATGCCAGGACTTTCCGGGTCCAAAGCAGAGAGCTCACATGAAGTCACTGGTCCCTATTCCTCAACTGTTGAGGCCAGTGATTGGTTTCAGGGGTCATGTTCTGGCATGGGAGAGACAGATGACTGGGGCTGTACAACGGAGCACCATGGATAGGTGATAAGTCGATGGGTGGATAGGCCACCCTTGAATTTGATGTAATTCCAGTACAACTCCTTTAATCATCATTAGTGTAGTGACGATAAACTGTGGGCCTCAATGGCTTTTGGGCAGGTTGCAGCTACAACCACTCCGACCTCTGCTGGTGTTATTACATTTCTAGATTTCTTGTGATTTATTCAAGTCCACATTCATGTTTTACCCGTGGCTGAAGATCTTTCTTTGTTCAGGACGTTGACGCCTATAGTTATATCAGTGTTACTTGCATTTTAGTTAATATGCTTCTTAAAAAAAATATGTATATACACAAATGGGGGCAAAAATACACATTTCTGCTCTATATTTATTTGTGCTTATTGCAGAAATATAATAAATAGGGATATCCCCTAGCTAGCAGCTGGAGAGCTTCTTCCTGCCAGCTCACAAACCAAAACAGTTTAAACCAATTCTTTTTCCACATGTGTCTCATACAGACTTGCTTTCTGTGTCCCCCTGGAAGAGAGAGTTGCCCTTCTAGCATCTCTGGATTAACTAAACAGGGGAGGGCCTCTTCCAGCTACTTCACATAGGAGAGGAATTAGGGAGAAATATGTCTCCCGCCATAACCAATCCTGCACAAGTGTCATTATATATTCATAATAAAGTCTTATTTAAATAACATGTCACTCCCGGATACATTTCCTTTCATAGCTCTGATGGCTGTTCTCCGTAGTAGCATCCTTCCTTCCTTGCACACTCATTTTGCAATTTTATATCTCTCATTTCATTGTTGAAAACGGGTGGGAAACTTGGTGTGTTCTACTTTCCAGTTTTGTGAATCAGATATGTCAAATGTGATAAAAGTCACAAATATTGTCACAATCGCATTCCAATAGGGAATGATGTAGAAAGTCAAGTAACATCATAAATTTGGTGTCATGGCAACACAAAACTGATAAAGCTCCACCGTCGTAGATAAACACAGATGGCTGTAATGATGTTCCAACACCGGCAGAGGAACTACAGTACTGTATCACACATCACCATCAATAGTAATGTCTGGAGTCACCTACAGATGATACAACCTACATCCTGGCCGATGTCCGTTACCATACGTGGACGTCTACCTTAGATATGAGACATAAATCTAAACACATTCATCTTTGTAAAAGAACTAGCAGAAGTTTTCTATCCTCTGTTAGAAGTGTTTGGCTAGCTTAAAGGTTTACTCCCATCTCCACAAATCATTGCCAAGACAGGAATAAGTTGCCACATGTTCCAAACAACAGGAATGGACTTTCCCAAAGGAGTAACTAAGAAAGTTCCCCCCATGCACACGCATGCACACAGCATACTGTCCCCTTTACCGGCTCCCATGTGGCAAAACGCTCCCTTTACTGATCCCTACATGGTATAATGTCTGATAGTGGCCCCTTCATGCAGTATAATGTCTGATAGTGACCCCTTCATGCAGTATGATGTTCCATAGTGACCCCTTCACACAGTATAATGTTTGATAGTGACACCTCCATACAGTATAATGTCTAATAGTGACCCCTTCACACAGTATCATGTCCCATAATGGCCCCTTCACGCAGTATAATATCTGATAGTGGCCCCTCTACACAGTATAATGTCCCATAGTGACCCCTTCACACAGTATAATGTTTGATAGTGACCCCTCCATACAGTATAATGTCTGATAGTGACCCATCCACACCGTATAATGTTCCATAGTGGTCCCTTCACATAGAATAATGTTCTACACTGGCCCCTCCGCTCAATACAATGGCCTCTATGGTCACTGAACCCCCAATTTTTTGAGGTTCACCACCCACAAACTATTATTATATCTCTTCAGAGTGTAATGAGCGGAGGGCCAGGGGAAATGAGAAAACTTTAAAAAACAAACAAACTGTGGTTTTAATTTCTATGGGACTCCAGTGTGGGTCTTTGGATCTCTTCAATGAAGTCACGGACCACATAGGCCTGTAATTGGGCTCTCATAAAGCATAATGCCGCTCTCATTACTAACGTGACCGCTGAGGCCCAATTACCGTGATCTGGAGGGATGAAGTAGGAACAGAGGCGGCCATGGGTATGAGACGGCATCAATAAGTAAGTAACTGTCCCTATTTACTTATTGATCCTATTAACAGTCTACGAAAAAAGCAGCAGGGGACCCACTGGACCCCATAAGGTTGAAGCTGGTATAGCTACTATGGTGGTAGTCCCGCCACCGTCAGGAAAGTAAGGCTGCTTTGCATTGTTTCTGTAACTTTCATAGAATTGAATAGGAGCGTTGGAAACCAAGTATCTTGGCTTGGCTACACTGTTTCATTGTTTCAAAGTCACAGAACCAATGTGGCTAAATGTGACACACTGTTTCCATAATTCCTATTCACGTCTACAAAAGTTACAGAAATACTGTAGAACAGTGAAATAGAAATAAACATTTAAAGACGGCTTGTAACCAGGTCTGAATGACATAATCTGTTAGTTAATGTCATCCTGACCATCTCATTGTTTTGTTTATAGAAATCCGATCAGCCATTCCAAAGATATAAGCCCTACTGATGTTTGATGCAGATTAGAGATGAGCGAACACTGTTCGGATCAGCCGATCCGAACAGCACGCTCCCATAGAAATGAATGGAAGCACCTGTGACGCCGGCCGGCCGCCGGCAAAGTCAGCGTCACAGGTGCTTCCATTCATTTCTATGGCAGCGTGCTGTTCGGATCAGCTGATCCGAACAGTGTTCGCTCATCTCTAATGCAGATTAGAGTATACTAGACAAGTAATGGGCATGACATAAAGCATACAGAAACCCCAACTGCTATCGCCCACGTGGCTAGTAGCCCCTAATTTGCATCAACATAAAAGGACTTATATCTTTGGAATGGCTGAATAGAATTGGTTAGACAAATTGCCTAGGTGACAATCAGATGATGTAGGTTATTCAGCGTTACAGGCCCGGTGCCGTATGAAAGTTGTCTATTAAACCCATAAGTAGTCCAATGACCCCTATGATCCCTGGTACATTCGCTGCAGCCAGTACACACTGACCATGGCTATGACATCATCTATGATCAGATGCTGAATAAAGCTGGAGGTAATTTATTGTTACTATTAGCTCTGGTAATGACATCTACACAGTTTATCAATGGATGAGATAATGGCGGCTGCAGGAATACTCTGTGTGACCTCCTAGAAAAACGTGCAGTGAAGAACAATGAATTTGCATTCGAGCCTCCTCCTTCAGACTGACATTCTCTAGAAATATCTGCCATAGGTTTCACATCACTTAACAAGTCCCTGTACTGAGTATTGCAAGGATGACAACATCTCTTACAGAACATCATTACCTCTTCTGCCTTTGTGGTTTGATATATATATATATCTCTTGTCACTATCAGACTGGCCCACCCATATACCAGAGGATCCTTTGGTGGGCCCAGGCTTTGACACAATAATGGTCCAGTAGAAGACACCCAAAAATGAAGGGCACTAGGGTCTATTTCCTACAGATGTTGAAGGATGGGTCTGAATGTCTGGAGGATCAACGGAAACTGGTAGATGGGAAATGGTGGATTTGTGAAAGAGTTCAGCTTTATTACCCTAAAAACACCTGAGGCGCTCCGCAGATCTACAAAATCTCAGAGCAGTAGCTGCCATGAAAAGTCTTACAAAAGCGACGTCTCCTTGGAAGAACCTGGCACCTCTACGATATCATCACCTGGTACAGTGCCCCTATCATTGGACTCCTTTACATTCCAAAAAGAAAAGAGTTCCAGCATGCCGTATATATAATAAAATTTAACTTTTACTGAAACATGATTAAAAACCTATAACAATAGGTATGGATCCATGTAAAAAAAACACAATATGCAAAGCTTACGATCCCTTAGTCATAGCTATGCTATGACTAAGGGATCGTTTATTGTGAACACCCGAAACACGTAAGCTTTGCATATTGTGTTTTTTTTACATGGATCCATACCTATTGTTATAGGTTTTTAATCATGTTTCAGTAAAAGTTAAATTTTATTATATATACGGCATGCTGGAACTCTTTTCTTTTTGCAATTATCTTCCTCATCCCGAGTAGCAGTCCGGGAGGATTCCGTGCAGCCGGGACATTTTTTTCTGCTCAATGTGAACATATTCCAACGGTAGAGCGGTCAGTAACACCTGCTGGTGTATTTGGACTCCTTTACATTCCACCGTATACTGGGTGAGGGAGGTTTGGAAAAGTCGTCTTGGCAAACAAACATCATCTGTTTGTAAAGAACATGTTGCCATAAAAGTAGCTTAAATCCAGTTAGTGACCTGGTGATCCCCTCTGTGAAGTCTAGATTCCTGTATAGGGGATAATGTAAAATCCAGGGGCAGCCCAAAGCCAAACTGGTTGGTGGCACAGTAGTAACACACCAACCGATATCCCATTTAGTATATATTTCCCCATGATATAACAATTAGCCGGTAGCTTTGTGCCATCCCTATTAGAGATGAGCGAGTAGTATTCGATCGAGTAGGTATTTGATCGAATACTACGGTATCCGAAATACTCGTACTTGATCGAGTACCACTCGCTATTCAAATGGAAACGTTCGATGCAGAACCAGCATTGATTGGCCGAATGCTATACAGTCGGCCAATCAACGCTGGTTCTTCTCCTACCTTTAGAAGTCTTCTCCGTGCAGCTTCCCCGCGGCGTCTTCTGGCTCTCAATTCACTCTGCCAGGCATCGGGCCTGGGCAGAGCCGACTGCGCATGTCCGCTTGTAGTGCGGACATGCGCAGTCGGCTCTGCCCAGACCCGATGCCTGGCAGAGTGAATTCAGAGCTGGAAGACGCCGCGGGGACGCTGCAAGGAGAAGACTTCTCGGAGGATCCAGCCCGACCCTCACTTGTGGACTTGGTAAGTATAATTTGATCGAACGTTGCCTACCCCTGAAACGAGCATTTTCCCCCCATAGACTATAATAGGGTTCGATATTCGATTCGAGTAGTTGAATATTGAGGGGCTACTCGAAACGAATATCGAACCTCGAATATTTTACTGTTCATCTCTACGCTCATCTCTAATCCATATGTTATTCTTACTGGAAAGGTCTACGTAAATTGGCCACTGGTTCTTATGTTTCCCTTTGTGAATGCAAACTGTGACAAAATCAATCCGGGCTAACGGCACCCTACTGTTATATTGTTTATCTTTATTTTTCCAGGAGGAGTAACAGAGGGACATCAAAAAAGTATGATTTTATGGCGGAAGTCAAATATGTATTAAAGCAGTCAGATAGTTTGCTACCTCGGTAGCGACACAGAGAGACACAGCTCCCATTACCCGGATTATGATGTTAGTCACAATATTCTCTGTACACTTCATTTCACTGGCAGCCTATAAACATTCCTTATTGTTGCCTGCGGTGGAACGTCTTGTCCAAGGTAGCGCGTTACTAGCCCCGTGGCTCTGGCTTCCGTTCTACCATTCTGTGTCACAGCAGGTGTCGGCGTCGGCTGACTTGCTCCTTGTCTGTATGTGTATGCGCCGCTTAATTTTATCACATAGTCTTTGCATAGAAAAAAAAGAGTAATTTTACTGTCTTGCTGTGAAAAGAGAAAAATGGGTGTAACACTGTGATTATCCCTTTCTCAATTTATTACGAGTGCCGGGAGATGAAATGGATATCATGATAAAATTGTATTAGACTGCCGGTGAAAGGAGACATTTCACAATTCACAAAATTCTTTAGCAGAGAAGTAGCTTTTTAGCTCTTTCTGGAGGAGTGAATAAAACACATAATGTGCAGCACAAATTGTTCGCCGCGTCACCGTATTGATGAGCTGCGGATGAATTTGCTCCTTGCTTCGTGCGTTTCCCAATTTACAATAAAGATCTGAGCTGTGAGTATTAATGTTGTGCTGATTGTCACTGCCTTTTATATCACAGTGACCTTTGCAGCAGCCGTTGCTAATGGTGCGGGACATGTTTTCGGAAACCTTTGCTTGCTTACTGCACACTTAACGAATTTCCAGGAAGCTCCCACTAAAAGGAAAAATCTCCCAGGGGCAGCTAAATCCTCATGAAAATAGTACTCCGCTGATATTTTATCAGATATGGCAACCCTCACGAGATTCATTTTGCAAATATTTCAAGGTTCATCCTGTTTCCTGGATGGGTAATGCCAGGTGAAAAACAGGAAACAGTTCCGGCTCCAGGTACGTGTGGGCTCTTGGGTCAGAGAGACTCAGGGGGTACCTTTTGGGGTAACTCATGCACAACGCAGCAAAAAAACACCCAATTTCGATTGTGTTTTGGGAGTCCTACTGGAGTGGAGTGTAATACAGGCCACTCCATACAAGTAGCTCCAACCTGTTCAGACATCAAAAAGTAAAGAGGAATTTGAGGCTGACATCTGCCCTGGATTCTTTATTTTCTCATGGTGCGAACATCATCATTCTGTTGTGGTTTTCTACTACTGATTAGGCCAAAGTCTAATCGCAGTGGCACCCACACAGTATTATATGCTCTGCAGCAGCCTCCACATAGTATTATAGGCTCCACAGTGGCCCCCACACAGTATTATAGGCTACACAATATCCCCCACACAGTATTATATACTCCACAGTGGCACCCACACAGTATTATAGGCTCCATAGTGGCCCCAACACAGTATTATAGGCTCCGCAGTGGCCTTCACATAGCATTATAGGCTCCACAGTGGCCCCCACACAGTATTATAGGCTGCGTAGTGACTCCGACACAGTACTATAGGTTCTGTAGTGGCCCCCACATAGTATTATAGGCTCCACAGCGGCTCCCACACAGTATTATAGGCTCCGTAGTGACTCTGACACAGTACTATAGGCTCTGTAGTGGCCCCCACACAGTATTATAGGCTACACAATGGCCCCCACACAGTATTATATACTCCACAGTGGCCCCCACACAGTATTATATGCTCCCGAGCCCCCTTCTCCAGAGCTGGTGTTAATATTATACTCTGGGGTCATCTCAGACCCCAGAGTATAATAATCAGAGGCCCAGGGGAAGTGATTGAAATTAAAAAACACTTATACTTACCTTACCTCACTTTTCCTGGGTATACTCGATCCTCTTCTGCTTTGTGACTAAGGTCTCGTGCTCCAGTCATTACTGTTGGGATCTGTGATTGGGCCTCAGCAGTCACATGGGGTGCAATGGCATCATTTCGCTGGCGCACTCCATGTGACCACTGGGGCCCAATTACAGACCCCAGCAGTGAGGGCTGCGGTGCAGGACCTCAGTCACTGGCCAGCAGAGCTCCAAAGTGGATGCTGAGCCCCGGATAGGTGAGTATAAGTATTTTGTTTATTTTTAATTACCTCCCCTGGGCTGGCATCTATTGGAAAGGGGCTCGGTGATCACTATGCCACTTTCCATTAGCACAATGTTTTGCTAATGCCAAGTGTTCCCCCTCAGGAGTTTGGGTCCCCGGACCTAGGCTGGGTAAGCTGGCTGCAGACGCCAGCACTGTTTCCTGGCATGGCACAGTACATACATTGCACTTTATATAGATACTTACTGTACAGCATCTCAACCAGGCTAGATATCAATATAATATACTGGTAAGACTTTATCTTTATATACTGTAGACAAATTGGGTGGCTAAGATGACATCAAGATGTAGACTCAGACTATCTGATATCCTTCCTCTTTGGTCCATCTTCTCAATCACACTGCAGGGGCCCCAATCACCAATCACATTGCAGTGTCTTTCTGCTCCCTGGTGCTGTGTGGGCACATATCCCTGACTCCCAGAGCTATGGGGCCCCTAGTTCAAGGCAAGAGCCCAGGCTCAGCTACTGACAGGACCCCAGGACAGAAACAATCAGAGTCAATGGCTAGGCAGCACACGACTATTGACAACTGAATGTGGGGCCCCAAATACTTTGTTGGGCTGTTCCCAGGACAAGGACTACAGAGAGGCAGGTGAGCTTATACTTGAAAGTGTGTGTGATGGGGGTGGAAATAGGAAACATTTGCATCACAATTGGGATGAGATTTTACAATGTCCCACAAATAGGGAGTCAAATGTGGGAAGATTTTTCTTAGAACCTTCATGTCTGTCAATCACCAGAAATAAAACCTAAATGAAAGTCCCAATAAATAGGAAGAAAATTGGGAATCTATGAAAAGTGATTTCTTGTTGGTACACATGACTGACCTGCTCCCCCCCCCATCCATTACTTCCCTGTAGGTACCTGGATATAAGAGAACTAGGGCTCTATAAGAGAGTGTTGTGGGCATGCTCTGTACAATGTGCATATGTCATTGTCTAGCGATAACTGTGAACCTGCCCTCAGTGTGAAACCTGAAAAGTGATATCTACCTAACAGGAAGACAGGAAGAGTCAATTACAACTCCCTCTAGTGGAGGTTTTAGGTAAATATCAATATGCAGAGGATTTGATGCTCCATATAAAATTGATTTTATATATATATATATATCTTGTCCAAGAGGGAACATCCACTTTAAAATCTCATTTTAAAAGACAAAGTACAGCACTTCTCTAAGAATAAGACACTTTACAATGGGATTGTTTCAGTAGAAGGTCTGCAAGTGCAGAAGATAATTTTGGAAAGAGTGCCCTTACAGTAGATACAAGTGACCTTGCAGAGTTAGATATTGCCCTTAGCGCCAGATCACGAGATATGAGAATTTCACGGACTCGGATCTAGGTAAAGAGGTACTGAAGGGTTACTTTACATGAGAGGCAGAGTTCTCAGGTTGGGTGAAATTGCTATAATCTGTCATTTACAATAGCTGTCAGTCTTTCACATGACATGACCTGATCCAATCTATCATCTACCAATTTGCAATGGTCTAAAATAAGATTGTGCCATTGATTTGCAATGCTCCATCCTGCTGGAGCCATGACTTACGTAAAAAAATATTCTTTAAGAATGTGTAATCAATATGAATGATAGCAAGCATTGCCGGCTGTATACACTGTCTTAAGACGCATGTTTGTTTAAAGGAGAAGAGACGCTCGCAGAATATTCTTAAGATTTTTTTTTTAATAATATGGGTTTAATATTGTTATTCAAATGCATGTAAGTGGTATCTCCTATGGATACATGTCAGAGATTGGATTTTGTTACATGATCTAAATTTTATTAGTTTTTTTTTAATTTAGTGTAGAACATAAAATAAATACAATAATAAAAGAACAAATGTATTAAAAAACAACAAATATTGTACATGGTGGGGGGGGGGGAGAGAATAGCACAGAAAGGAAGAGAACCTCACATGCATGGAAAAGCATGGAAATGCAGAATATTGAGCAGAAAGATTCCTGGTCCTTCTAGTCTGCCCTTATATCATTTCCTTTATATCTTAGGATAGACATGTGCCCCAATCATGTATAAATTCACTTACTGTAGATTCCCCAACCACATCTACTACTCAATTACGCTCGCAGTGAAATAATACCTCCTGACAGTGGCTCTGATCCTTGCCCAAATTAATTTCAGATCGTCTCCCCTTGTTCTTGTGTTTTTTCTTCTCTAATGAATCTTATTTATATCTTTAACATAGTTAAATGTTTCGACCATGCCCCCCCCTTCCCTTCTTTCCTCAACAACACACAATTTCTTTTTAAGCCTCTCTTGATATGTTTTAAGCTACATGCTTTATTCTCCAGACCCTTCATCATTTCATAGTCTACCTTTGTAACTGTTTCATTTTATCTATATCTTTTTATAGGTGGGGTCTATAGAACGGGACTCGGTATTCCAGATGTCTCACCAGTGCTCAATACATCAAGATCAAACTCTCTCTCATCCTACTGGTTATATTACTAGCTATATAGATGAGCATCCTACTGGTTATAACTCTACCTAGACAGTCGAGCATTCTATTGGTTAAATCTGTAGCTATACAGCTGAGAATCTTACTGGTTATACCTCTAGCTAGACATACCAGCATCCTACGAATTATAACTCTACCTAAACAGTCGAGCATCCTACTGGTTATATCTCTACCTAGACAGCCGAGCATGCTACTGGTTATACCTTTAGCTATACAGCTGAGCATCCTACTGGTTATATCTCTACCTGGACAGCCAAGCATCCTACTGATTAAATCTCTACCTAGACAGCTGAGCATCGTACCGGTTGTACCTCTAGCTATACAGCTGAGTAGCCTACTGGTTATAAGTCTAGCTATATAGCCAAGCATCCTACCAGTTATATCTCTAGCTATACATCCACACATTCTACTGGTTATATCTCTAGCTAGACATCCGAGCATCCTACTGGTTATACATCTAGCTATATAACCGATCATCCTACTGGTTATATCTCTAGCTAGACAGTCGAGCATTCTACTGGTTATACATCTAGCTATATATTCGAGAATCCTACTGGTTATATCTATAGCTAGACAGTCGAGCATCCTACTGGTTATACCTCTATCTAGACAGCCGAGCATCCTACTGGTTATATATCTACCTAGACAGCTGAGCATCCTAGGGTTATATCTCTAGCCATACATCTGAGCATCCTACTGGTTATATCTATAGCTAGACAGTCGAGCATCCTACTGGTTATACCTCTAGCTATACATCCAAGCATCCGACTGCTTTCCCTGCTGCCTGACTGCACTTCTAATTTATTTGGAGATGAAAAGGTAGCTATATGGAATGGGACATGACAATGATGCTATACTGCTCTAATATAAGACCCAAAAAGGAGCCTGAAGGGATAACTGGTCCCTAAATAAGTCAGCTGCAATGGGTAGAAAACAGGCAAAGCTTTTCAATTCTGTCTATTTTCCATACTGTAAGGCAGTAGAGTAGTCCAAGATACTATGTGTCACAGGTGGGCGGCACAGTAATTGAGGGCAATATCAGGAAGAGCCTGACCACCTTGCAAAGCATCGGCTGTCAACACTGATTTAGGAATATAGTGGCTCTTAGACATCCATAAGAAGTCCAGAAAAGAGGACTGGATAGATCTGAGAATCAACTTAGAGACTGTGACATGAAGAGTCTCAAAAACATATTAATATTTTTAAAGTAGAGACAACTTGCAAATTTATTTTTAAAGAAAAAAAAATTCATTATTGTTTTTACAGTACATATTCATGTTATGACTTTTTGCGCATATTTCTTAGTGCAGTGATTCCCAACCAAGGACTCCTTGTATAACGCAAATGGGGGCACTTTTTTTTTAAAGAAATTAAAACCCTATTGGAAAAGTACTTTTCAACCTAAAATAGCCTAAAGTCACAATGGTACTTGCGGCGCCCAACTATACTGTCTACAAATAAGTATTTGGACACCTGTGCTCCGAGTGGCACGAGCCGCAAATACAGCCTCAACCCTCTGGGGCTTTCCACAAGTCGTTGTATGACGGCTAGTGGTATTTTATTCCATATGGCTTGGAAAAGACAGGTAAGTTCTTTCACTGATTTTGGACAGCTTCTGCACCCCTTAGTTCAGCGATCCAACTCATCCCAGAGGTGCTCGATAGGGTTCAAGTCTGGGCTCTGGGCAGGCCAGTCCAGTCGGTTAACCTGATTGTCACTGTATCAAGCCATGGTAGACCTCGCTACATAACAGCTGGCGTTGTCATCCTGGAAGTAACATTGGTCCAACCTATAGAACCGCCATAATGTAGGAAGCACACTGTTATCAAGGGTCCCAGACCATACCAGGAGAAACACCCCAGACCACAACTCCACCTCCGCTGAACTTTACTGGATGTCCAAGTACTTATTAGTAGGCAGTGTTTACCAAGGATGGGAACCTATGTCAAGCCACAACTCTCTATATACAGCAGGTGGTGGTACAATGTAGTCTGCTTGACTAAAGATACATAGAAAGATTATATATATATATATATATATATATATATATATATATATATATATATATATATATATATTAACTATAGATGAGCGAGTAGTATTCAATCGAGTAGGTATTTGATCGAATACTACGGTATTCGAAATATTCGTACTCGATCGAATACTACTAGCTATTTGCAGTAAATATTTGATTCAGAACCAGCGTTGAACGCTGGTTCTGCAGCAGGCTCGTCCTTGCTAGTCAGGAGATCTGGCAGCTTGCTGTTATGAGGGAGCTTACTTTTTATCAGCGCAACTGCAAGCGCTGTGCAGTTAAAGCGCACGGACCTCATAGACTATAATGGGGTCTGTGTGCTATAACAGCACAGCACTCCTCCTAAACACTCTCCTCCTGCTACTCGTTTACTTGGTGAGCATTTTTCCCATAGACTACAATGGGATTCGATCGAGTAGTCGAATATTGAGGCTCTACTCGAAACGAATCTCGAATATTTCACTGTTCGCTGTTCACTGATCTCTAATGCTAACCTATCTTGGGTAGGGATGCTGTACATGGCGATCTAAGGTCACCCTCCTATGGTCCTTCACCCCTCTGGACCAGATGTTGGATCTTTCATTCATTTCCATTCTATCAAGAACATTATTCAGTATTCTTACTAAATAACTAGATGAGTTTTCTTTTAGTTTTTTTTTTCTTTTTAATCTTTGAGGTGAATAGGTGACAATTTGGAAAAGCTAAGAGAAAGTGATGCTAATTAATCTCAATCTGCATCAAAGCAACAAGCAGCCTGCAAAGATCACAAGTGTGATCCCAGCCTAAATGAGAGGCGAGGATGTTCAGCATTGAGTACACCAAGTCACATTGCTTGGCTCTTGACGACACGTGCCCATTACTGATATCATTTCGTACATATAGGAGCGAGCGGTGATGATCCAGGAGAGGCAGACAAATCCCAAAGTGCTGACTGCCAATTAGTGCGGTAAAAATAAGTAAATACCTTCTACTTGACCCCATCAATGGAAAGAGATTGATTCTTTGGATCAACCACTCATTAGTGTCCTCTAATAAAGCTTTGTATGAGCAAGCAATCCAATCAATTTATAAATCCATATAATGACTTGGCCATTACCTTCTGCCTTGAAAACATGTCCTCAAATAGACTATTCTTAAAGTTTAGAACCTTCCAAAACATCTCTAGTGCAGTCATCCTAAGGGCCCCTTCACACGGCTGATACGCTGGCTGCTTTAGAACGTGTAAACGTTCCGTAGCAGCGGCGTCTAAAGCAGATCGCATTGTTTTCTATGGGAGCCGGCAGACACGCGTTCGCCATAGAAATGAATGGGCTGCTTTTTCCATTCATTTCTATGGGGAGCGCACGTACCGTGTTTCCCCGAAAGTATGACGCCCCCTGAAAGTAAGGCATGCGGGGGTTTCTGTTGAATTGCCTAATATAAGGCATCCCTCGAAAATAAGGCATGCCGGGCAGTGGTGTGCGGGGTTTCGGGGGGCGGGGCTTAGCAGAGGTTTCGGGGGGGCGGGGCTTAGCGAGCTCCACTTCACTGACACAGCAGCCATGCTCTGTGCTCCGTGTGCACAGCAAAGCCGGCTGCTGCCTCTGCTGTTTTAGGATGAGCTCTCCCAGCTCATCCCAGAGGCAGAGACATCAGCTGCCATACAGAAGAGGCAGCAGCCGGCTTTCCTGTGCACACGGAGCACAGAGCACGGCTGCTGTGTCAGTGAAGTGGAGCTTGCAAAGCTCCGCTAAGCCCCGCCCCGAATCCTCGCTAAGCCCCGCCCCGAAGCCTAGCTAAGCCCCGCCCACCACTGCCGGGACGAACAGCAGCACCAGCGCTGCTAGGAAGAAGGGAAAGGTAAGTATGATAACTTCCCCCCTCCCCTACACTACACTACCTACAACCGGCAGTCATGCTGACGCTCCACTAAGGAATTGCCGGCATGACTGCTGGTTGTAATAAGGCACCCCCCGAAAATAAGACAGGTCCTATATTTAGAGTGACAATTTAATATAAGACACTGTCTTATTTTCGGAGAAACACGGTATGCCGGCTCCCATAGATAACAATGGGAACTGCTTTAGACGCGGCTGCTACGGAACGTTTTCACGTTCTAAAGCAGCCAGCATATCAGCCGTGTGAAGGGGCCCTTAGGCTCAAAAACTCAATATATGACTATGTTAATATAATCATCCATAACTAGGCTGCCCATCCGGTGCACATGTCCAGATGGTCTAATAATAAAATTCATGTAGTTCATTTGCTTGTTTTTTGTAAGTGATAGTGTAGCATACCTGCCTAGACTGTGCCCCCTGGTAACCTCCATACAATAGTGCTGCTCTGCCCATGTGATTCTCTCTACAGAGGCTCAGTAAGGGATCAAGATATGTATAGGTGTTATACACTGTCTACCAATAACTGTCTTCCAAATACCTAGTAAAGTTTAACAGAAGTGGAGATATGGTCTGGGGGAGTTTCTCCTGGTATGGACAGGTACCCTTGGTCCCAGTGCATGGTAAATTCACGCCTATTGCACTATGTTAGATAACAGTGTGCTTCCTACAATATGTCGATTCTATGGTTCGGACCAATGTTACTTCCAGGATGACAACGCCAACTGTTATGTAGTGAGGTCTACCATGGCTTGGTACAGTGACAATCAGTGTAACCGACCGGACTGGCCTGACCAGAGCCCAGACTTGAATCCTATCGGGCACTTCTGGGACAAGTTGGATCGCCGAACTAAGGGGTGCAGCAACTGACTAAAATCGGTGAAAGAACTTACCTGTCTTCTCCAAGCCGAATGGAATAAAATACCACTAGCCATCATATGAGGACTTGTGGAAAGCCCCGGAGGGTTGAGGCTGTAATTGCGGCTCAGAACACAGGTGTCCAAATACTTATTGGTAGACATTGTATTAGGAATCCATACAATACAATGCCCTAATGCATACATAATGTGAGTAATGGGATTCAATGAGACATCCTAGTATTTACTGGCATTTATACAGAGATCTGCTATACAATTGGTTGTAATGATTTGGAAGCAATTATAAATGGCTGGAAGAAAATATTTCAGGAAAACAATAGATTCCTTCAGTCCAATGATTTACAGATAGTGATGACATTTGGAAAGTGGGAAGGTCAAAAGTAGAATAAAGGAACCCAGGTGATGAGCTAAAGGTATTAAACCGATGGTGGGTGAGACGTTCCATCCACTCTGTATGTGCAATCTGTCCATGCAATGAGAATGACTAAACATTAGCCAGATCGTGCATGTGTATTATTAAGTACGGTATGTGTAATAGTTACAGGATGGCACATTATAATGGCAAAGTCAATTAACATGGCATCCCCTCCACAATGATAAGGGTATCAAAAGTAAACATGTCATAGTTGGTTATCAACATCAGATCGGTTGGGGTCCAGTACCCAGAACACCCACCGATCAGGTGATTGAAGAAGGTGCAACACTTGGCTGGACACTCTGGCCTCATCCCTGTATGCCAGACACAGTATCATCCATAGCATACAGACTGTGCTGCAACAGTCCTGAACAATCCCTTTAACTGGGTGGACATTATCTGATTCAGCCCCCAGTCCCTATCATAATGATTCTGTCGATGTCCTTCTGACTTCATTCTCAATTAAAACCTTTTACCTCCTCCAAAATATCTTTCAAACTACTTATGTGCTGGTAGTGACATAGGGAACATACCGTACTTTTTTGGGGTAAGGGAGCCAAAGTGGGTATATCATGAATGTATTTCATGGGGAAACTCCTATAAAAAGGACCCTTCATGTCCTCGGGCACATGCGGTTTTATATACCGTTGGAAAGCCGACAGTGTGCTTAATTCAGTACACCGTTGGCTTTCCCGTTATGTGCATTGGGGTAAGAGATATTGGTGCCATTACCGATATCTCTTCACTATCAAAAGGGCGTTCCTGATAGTCTATCTGGGCTGTGAGGAAACCCCTCCTGACAATACTATTCGTATCCCTGAACTATGAGGGGGCCGTTCATTACCCAGCCATGACGCTGAGCGGTAAGGAACGCCCCCATCCTTTCCTGACAGTACTCATCCATAGACTAGTACTGGGGGACGTTCCTCAGCGGTCACCATCTTTGCTGGACAGTAAGGAATGCCACCTCTGACAGTACAGGGCTACGAACAGTATTGTCAGGAGGGGTTTCCTCACAGTCCAGCTATACTGTCAGGAACGCCCCTTCTGACAGTGTAGAGATATCGGTAACGGGACCGATATCTCTTACCCTGGTGCACATAATGGGTATAACGGGTATATAACGGGTATATAAAACTGCATATGCCCGAGGACATGAGAGGTCCTCTTTAAACTTTCACTGCAGTTTCTATTTCTGATTGTGATGACTGATAATTTATGGTTAAATTTACATTTTAGGTCTATTCCTCCAGTGCCTTTTATTCTTAGTGAGTAGTATATAATCTGGTATGATATATACCTGTGTGTGTGTGTATATATATACTATATATATATATATACAGTCCTATGAAAAAGTTTGGGCACCCCTATTAATCTTAATCATTTTTAGTTCTAAATATTTTGGTATTTGCAACAGCCATTTCAGTTTGATATATCTAATAACTGATGGACACAGTAATATTTCAGGATTGAAATGAGGTTTATTGTACTAACAGAAAATGCGCAATATGCATTAAACCAAAATTTGACCGGTGCAAAAGTATGGGCACCTCAACAGAAAAGTGACATTAATATTTAGTAGATCCTCCTTTTGCAAAGATAACAGCCTCTAGTCGCTTCCTGTAGATTTTAATCAGTTTCTGGATCCTGGATAAAGGTATTTTGGACAAACAATTCAAGTTCAGTTAAGTTAGATGGTCGCCGAGCATGGACAGCCCGCTTCAAATCATCCCACAGATGTTCAATGATATTCAGGTCTGGGGACTGGGATGGCCATTCCAGAACATTGTAATTGTTCCTCTGCATGAATGCCTGAGGATTTGGAGCGGTGTTTTGGATCATTGTCTTGCTGAAATATCCATCCCCGGCGTAACTTCAACTTCGTCACTGATTCTTGAACATTATTCTCAAGAATCTGCTGATACTGAGTGGAATCCATGCGACTCTCAAATTTAACAAGATTCCCGATGCCGGCATTGGCCACACAGCCCCAAAGCATGATGGAACCTCCACCAAATTTTACAGTGGGCAGCATGTGTTTATCTTGGAATGCTGTTTCTTTTTGGACGCCATGCATAACGCCTTTTTTTATAACCAAACAACTCAATTTTTGTTTCCAAAATGAAGCTGCCTTGTCCAAATGTGCTTTTTCATACCTCAGGCAACTCTATTTGTGGCGTACGTGCAGAAACGGCTTCTTTCTCATCACTCTCCCATACAGCTTCTATTTGTGCAAAGTGCGCTGTATAGTTGACCGATGCACAGTGACACCATCTGCAGCAAGATGATGCTGCAGCTCTTTGGAGGTGGTCTGTGGATTGTCCTTGACTGTTCTCACCATTCTTCTTCTCTGCCTTTCTGATATTTTTCTTGGCCTGCCACTTCTGGGCTTAACAAGAACTGTCCCTGTGGTCTTCCATTTCCTTACTATGTTCCTCACAGTGGAAACTGACAGGTTAAATCTCTGAGACAACTTTTTGTATCCTTCCCCTGAACAACTATGTTGAACAATCTTTGTTTTCAGATCATTTGAGAGTTGTTTTGAGTAGCCCATGATGCCACTCTTCAGAGGAGATTCAAATAGGAGATCAACTTGCAATTGGCCACCTTAAATACCTTTTCTTATGATTGGATACATCTGGCTATGAAGTTCAAAGCTCACTGAGGTTACAAAACCAATTTTGTGCTTCAGTAAGTCAGTAAAAAGTAGTTAGGGGAATTCAAATCAATAAAATGATAAGGGTGCCCATACTTTTGCACCGGTCAAATTTTGGTTTAATGCATATTGCACATTTTCTGTTAGTACAATAAACCTCATTTCAATCCTGAAATATTACTGTGTCCATCAGTTATTAGATATATCAAACTGAAATGGCTGTTATAAACACCAAAATATTTAGAACAAAAAATGATTAAGATTAATAGGGGTGCCCAAACTTTTTCATAGGACTGTATATATATATATATATATATATATATATATATATATATATATATATATATATATATATAGCAGATTGTACATACCTGTAGGTATCATAGGACTAAAATCCATGGATTCCTGCCATCACGTGAGACATCTCTTTCTCAACACCCAGAATTTTACACCAATTTGTTGGGCTGTTTCATCCTAATAAATACAGATTATCCTCTCATCAGGGTTCCCAATTAATATCCAATTAAGTCACACACAGTAAATTAGATGCAATCTGGATACTAACATCCTCAGGCAGCAGGATCTTTTTTGGTTTCACGGGGACCTGTTGTTTTTTAAAGAATATATCCACATGTGCGGGCTGATCTTTGTATACTTTAGTTAAGGCTCTGGTCACAATAAATTTACTACCTTTTGTACACTTATATGTACAAAACGGACAGAAACTTACATAGTAAACTTTCTATAGCTGTCCAAAGGTGGGTGAGCCATCCAAAAACACTCAATTTAGTGTAAATTTCAGAATTTTTTTTTTTTTTATACAGGCGGCAACTCAGGATCAGTACAAAATAGGTTTTTTATAAGTTCCAAAATGATGCTCAAAAGTAACTACTAGAGATGAGCGAACACTAAAATGTTCGAGGTTCGAAATTCGATTCGAACAGCCGCTCACTGTTCGAGTGTTCGAATGGGTTTCGAACCCCATTATAGTCTATGGGGAACATAAACTCGTTAAGGGGGAAACCCAAATTCGTGTCTGGAGGGTCACCAAGTCCACTATGACACCCCAGGAAATGATACCAACACCCTGGAATGACACTGGGACAGCAGGGGAAGCATGTCTGGGGGCATAAAAGTCACTTTATTTCATGGAAATCCCTGTCAGTTTGCGATTTTCGCAAGCTAACTTTTCCCCATAGAAATGCATTGGCCAGTGCTGATTGGCCAGAGTACGGAACTCGACCAATCAGCGCTGGCTCTGCTGGAGGAGGCGGAGTCTAAGATCGCTCCACACCAGTCTCCATTCAGGTCCGACCTTAGACTCCGCCTCCTCCGGCAGAGCCAGCGCTGATTGGCCGAAGGCTGGCCAATGCATTCCTATGCGAATGCAGAGACTTAGCAGTGCTGAGTCAGTTTTGCTCAACTACACATCTGATGCACACTCGGCACTGCTGCATCAGATGTAGCAATCTGATGTAGCAGAGCCGAGGGTGCACTAGAACCCCTGTGCAAACTCAGTTCACGCTAATAGAATGCATTGGCCAGCGCTGATTGGCCAATGCATTCTATTAGCCCGATGAAGTAGAGCTGAATGTGTGTGTTAAGCACACACATTCAGCACTGCTTCATCACGTCAATACAATGCATTAGCCAGTGCTGATTGGCCAGAGTACGGAATTCGGCCAATCAGCGCTGGCTCTGCTGGAGGAGGCGGAGTCTAAGGTCGGACCTGAATGGAGACTGGTGTGGAGCGATCTTAGACTCCGCCTCCTCCAGCAGAGCCAGCGCTGATTGGCCGAATTCCGTACTCTGGCCAATCAGCGCTGGCCAATGCATTCTATTAGCTTGATGAAGCAGAGTGTGCACAAGGGTTCAAGCGCACCCTCGGCTCTGATGTAGTAGAGCCGAGGGTGCACAAGGGTTCAAGCGCACCCTCGGCTCTCCTACATCAGAGCCGAGGGTGCGCTTGAACCCTTGTGCAGCCTCAGCTCTGCTACATCAGAGCCGAGGGTGCGCTTGAACCCTTGTGCACACTCTGCTTCATCAAGCTAATAGAATGCATTGGCCAGCACTGATTGGCCAGAGTACGGAATTCGACCAATCAGCGCTGGCCAATGCATCCCTATGGGAAAAAGTTTATCTCACAAAAATCACAATTACACACCCGATAGAGCCCCAAAAAGTTATTTTTAATAACATTCCCCCCTAAATAAAGGTTATCCCTAGCTACCCCTGCTTGTACAGCTATCCCTGTCTCATAGTCACAAAGTTCACATTCTCATATGACCCGGATTTGAAATCCACTATTCGTCTAAAATGGAGGTCACCTGATTTCGGCAGCCAATGACTTTTTCCAATTTTTTTCAATGCCCCCAGTGTCGTAGTTCCTGTCCCACCTCCCCTGCGCTGTTATTGGTGCAAAAAAGGCGCCAGGGAAGGTGGGAGGGGAATCGAATTTTGGCGCACTTTACCACGCGGTGTTCGATTCGATTCGAACATGGCGAACACCCTGATATCCGATCGAACATGTGTTCGATAGAACACTGTTCGCTCATCTCTAGTAACTACTAAATGACCAAAATACCAATGATGAAGCTGGACATACATAGTGGATAACATAAGTAATGGTGATTTGGCCAACAGCTTTTGTACCCCTCTCAATTCTAGCATAGGGAGCATACTAAAGGGCCTGGCTACAGTACTACAGATTTTGTGTACCTTGAGTGCTCCAAATTGGTAGACGAAAGGGAACGCTTGTTGGTAGTCAAGATTGGCAGGAAGATTCGGACACAGCATGAATGAATTGGTTTATAAGAAACCAGGTTCTTTACAAAATTTTCCAAACATTTCAGGTTCGAATTTTCCAAAATTTTTTGGAAATCACTATTATAGTCTGGGGTGCCTCCAGATCCCATAGTATAATAAGTGGAGTCCCAGAGTATGTCTTCTTCTGGGCTCCATCATGGAATCCTGACCACTGCCGAAACATTTTAGCGGACGATATGTGTGTGGATTTGGGTATGGGACCTTATTAAGGATTAGAGATGAGCGAGAACTGTTCGGATCAGCCAATGCGAACAGCATGCTCGCATAGAAATGAATGGACGTAGCCGGCACGCGGGGGGTTAAGCGGCCGGCTGACGTCAAAGCGGAAGTGCCAGGTGCATCCATTCATTTCTATGGAGCGTGCTGTTCGGATCGGCTGATCCAAACAGTACTCGCTCATCTCTATTAAGGATGTTTTCACGTGGCGGAAAATGAAGAGGAATTCTCTTCATTTTCCGCTGCTGGCACTTTCGCCATGGTCTAGCCACGATGGGATGCCGATGCAGTACTTCAGTATTCCGTCGTGGCATCCTACTCCTGATTAGGCCCAGATGAATGAGCGTAAATCAAGAGGGAGTCTTGAGCTGTGGACCCCGCAGCAACATCAATTGGGATGCTTCTTTTTTTCCATGATCTCTGCCTCCCCTTTAAAACAAAGGGAGGCAGATTCGGGGAGGAATCTGCTCCTGATTCAGGGGTGAAATGCGCCTTCAAATTAGCAGCAAAGTCCTCCGTGTGAACACACCCCTTCAGGGATTACATACTTTTGGTAATTTTTTCATCACTTTGTGCACTTTGGATTCATCTTTATGTCAGTATATTCTGGTGCATTTGTGTTTTTGTTGTTTGTATATAACTCTTTTAAAGAGGACCTCTCATTTCCTGATAGTGAAGATATTGGTGCTGATAGTTTTGGTACCGTCATTTCCCCACTGTCAGAAGGGTGTTCCCGATAGCTCAGAGTCATTGCTGGGCTGTAAGTCCCCTGACTGTACTCTAATATAGCCTTGTACTGTCAGAGGAGACGTTCCTTACAGCTCAGGAATGATGCTGAGCTATGAGGAATGCCCTTCTGACAGTGGGGAGATATTGGTGCCAAAACTAACGGGACCGATATCTCCACCACAGGGAGGGAAAGCCAACAGTGCGCTGAATTTGGCTTTCTAGTGGTATATAAAACCCCTCTTTCATGAGGACATAAAAGGTCCTCTTTAATGTACTATTTTTTTAATCTTTTTTACCTTTTTTTTTATTTTTATTAATTTTATTAGATTTTATTTTTTATTTTTTTATTTTGATTTGCTCCTTTTTTGTGCTGTTTGCATATCTTTTTCTTAAGATACATGAGATGAGGTTTATATATAGTGGTGCCCAGTCTTCTATAAATGTCATTTTTCCCCTAGGCATTAAATTGGAAGTCCACAAGCGCTTTGACACATACTTAGATCTAAAAATTAGGAACAGGAACAGATGTTTTTGACGGTTGGTGTAAACTAGCCAGATATACTGTAATATAATGTTGTCACATATATTGATGCATATTCTCCAGTCCAAAATATAGATTTCACCTCCTCACGAACCAGTTATCATCTTCCAATGTCTTTGTGTAGAATCAAAAACCTCATACCTGCACTATAAGAAGCTTGAAGTTTATTCAGAACTAGAGATGAGCGAACACTAAAATGTTCGAGGTTCGAAATTCGATTCGAACAGCCGCTCACTGTTCGAGTGTTCGAATGGGTTTCGAACCCCATTATAGTCTATGGGGAACATAAACTCGTTAAGGGGGAAACCCAAATTCGTGTCTGGAGGGTCACCAAGTCCACTATGACACCCCAGGAAATGATACCAACACCCTGGAATGACACTGGGACAGCAGGGGAAGCATGTCTGGGGGCATAAAAGTCACTTTATTTCATGGAAATCCCTGTCAGTTTGCGATTTTCGCAAGCTAACTTTTCCCCATAGAAATGCATTGGCCAGTGCTGATTGGCCAGAGTACGGAACTCGACCAATCAGCGCTGGCTCTGCTGGAGGAGGCGGAGTCTAAGATAGCTCCACACCAGTCTCCATTCAGGTCCGACCTTAGACTCCGCCTCCTCCGGCAGAGCCAGCGCTGATTGGCCGAAGGCTGGCCAATGCATTCCTATGCGAATGCAGACTTAGCAGTGCTGAGTCAGTTTTGCTCAACTACACATCTGATGCACACTCGGCACTGCTACATCAGATGTAGCAATCTGATGTAGCAGAGCCGAGGGTGCACTAGAACCCCTGTGCAAACTCAGTTCACGCTAATAGAATGCATTGGCCAGCGCTGATTGGCCAATGCATTCTATTAGCCCGATGAAGTAGAGCTGAATGTGTGTGCTAAGCACACACATTCAGCACTGCTTCATCAAGCCAATACAATGCATTAGCCAGTGCTGATTGGCCAGAGTACGGAATTCGGCCAATCAGCGCTGGCCAATGCATTCTATTAGCCCGATGAAGTAGAGCTGAATGTGTGTGCTAAGCACACACATTCAGCACTGCTTCATCAAGCCAATACAATGCATTAGCCAGTGCTGATTGGCCAGAGTACGGAATTCGGCCAATCAGCGCTGGCTCTGCTGGAGGAGGCGGAGTCTAAGGTCGGACCTGAATGGAGACTGGTGTGGAGCGATCTTAGACTCCGCCTCCTCCAGCAGAGCCAGCGCTGATTGGCCGAATTCCGTACTCTGGCCAATCAGCACTGGCTAATGCATTGTATTGGCGTGATGAAGCAGTGCTGAATGTGTGTGCTTAGCACACACATTCAGCTCTACTTCATCGGGCTAATAGAATGCATTGGCCAACGCTGATTGGCCGAATTCCGTACTCTGGCCAATCAGTGCTGGCCAATGCATTCTATTAGCTTGATGAAGCAGAGTGTGCACAAGGGTTCAAGCGCACCCTCGGCTCTGATGTAGCAGAGCCGAGGCTGCACAAGGGTTCAAGCGCACCCTCGGCTCTGATGTAGGAGAGCCGAGGGTGCACTTGAACCCTTGTGCAGCCTCGGCTCTGCTACATCAGAGCCGAGGGTGCGCTTGAACCCTTGTGCACACTCTGCTTCATCAAGCTAATAGAATGCATTGGCCAGCGCTGATTGGCCAATGTATTCTATTAGCCTGATGAAGTAGAGCTGAATGTGTGTGCTAAGCACACACATTCAGCTCTACTTCATCGGGCTAATAGAATGCATTGGCCAGCGCTGATTGGCCAGAGTACGGAACTCGACCAATCAGCGCTGGCTCTGCTGGAGGAGGCGGAGTCTAAGATCGCTCCACACCAGTCTCCATTCAGGTCCGACCTTAGACTCCGCCTCCTCCAGCAGAGCCAGCGCTGATTGGCCGAATTCCGTACTCTGGCCAATCAGCACTGGCTAATGCATTGTATTGGCGTGATGAAGCAGTGCTGAATGTGTGTGCTTAGCACACACATTCAGCTCTACTTCATCGGGCTAATAGAATGCATTGGCCAATCAGCGCTGGCCAATGCATTCTATTAGCGTGAACTGAGTTTGCACAGGGGTTCTAGTGCACCCTCGGCTCTGCTACATCAGATTGCTACATCTGATGTAGCAGTGCCGAGTGTGCATCAGATGTGTAGTTGAGCAAAACTGACTCAGCACTGCTAAGTCTCTGCATTCGCATAGGAATGCATTGGCCAGCCTTCGGCCAATCAGCGCTGGCTCTGCCGGAGGAGGCGGAGTCTAAGGTCGGACCTGAATGGAGACTGGTGTGGAGCGATCTTAGACTCCGCCTCCTCCAGCAGAGCCAGCGCTGATTGGTCGAGTTCCGTACTCTGGCCAATCAGCGCTGGCCAATGCATTCTATTAGCCCGATGAAGTAGAGCTGAATGTGTGTGCTTAGCACACACATTCAGCTCTACTTCATCAGGCTAATAGAATACATTGGCCAATCAGCGCTGGCCAATGCATTCTATTAGCTTGATGAAGCAGAGTGTGCACAAGGGTTCAAGCGCACCCTCGGCTCTGATGTAGCAGAGCTGAGGGTGCACAAGGGTTCAAGTGCACCCTCGGCTCTCCTACATCAGAGCCGAGGGTGCGCTTGAACCCTTGTGCAGCCTCGGCTCTGCTACATCAGAGCCGAGGGTGCGCTTGAACCCTTGTGCACACTCTGCTTCATCAAGCTAATAGAATGCATTGGCCAGCACTGATTGGCCAGAGTACGGAATTCGGCCAATCAGCGCTGGCCAATGCATCCCTATGGGAAAAAGTTTATCTCACAAAAATCACAATTACACACCCGATAGAGCCCCAAAAAGTTATTTTTAATAACATTCCCCCCTAAATAAAGGTTATCCCTAGCTATCCCTGCCTGTACAGCTATCCCTGTCTCATAGTCACAAAGTTCACATTCTCATATGACCCGGATTTGAAATCCACTATTCGTCTAAAATGGAGGTCACCTGATTTCGGCAGCCAATGACTTTTTCCAATTTTTTTCAATGCCCCCAGTGTCGTAGTTCCTGTCCCACCTCCCCTGCGCTGTTATTGGTGCAAAAAAGGCGCCAGGGAAGGTGGGAGGGGAATCGAATTTTGGCGCACTTTACCACGTGGTGTTCGATTCGATTCGAACATGGCGAACACCCTGATATCCGATCGAACATGTGTTCGATAGAACACTGTTCGCTCATCTCTATTCAGAACACATCAAAGTTGAGGACCCAAGTAATAACAGTGTTCGGTGCACAGACAAGAATGCACTTTGCCATCTGAAGATTACTGGGCTACAATATAGAGTTTGCTCTGCTGAAACCAGACTTCAAAACCCTCAAAGATCCCACGAATTGCAGTAGTGGAGGAAAATGACATAAGGCTTACTAAAGATGTTGCACAAAAGTATAGATAGTTATAAGGCAGAAGATACCAGGCAAGACCGGTCTTTTTGACAGCTCGCGAATAAAAGTAGAGGAAAAATGTCAGCAGTGATTGAGATATAATATGACTCACATACATAAGAAGAGAGGGAAAAGTTACTAATACTCCCAACATAGTTGTAGAAACTTTTTTTTTTGTTAAGAAATTTTAGTACCCAAAATTGAAGGTTCTTTTCCAACAAACCATTTTAAGTAGGGTTGGTTCTCCATTAGTTATAGTTTGTATATCTTTCATACATAGGGAGGGGAATTGACTATGGCAGGAAACTGGTGCAGCTGTGGGTCAACTTTACTACATGGTCCGGACCTTTCATGCCCTCATGCATATGCGGTGTTTTTTATACCACTAGATGGTCGATCGTAAGCTGAATTCAGTAAACTGTCTCCTTTCCCATTGTGTGCTGTTAATTTCGGCACTGATATCTCCCCACTGTCAGAAGGGCTTTACTCATAGCCTAGCGTCATTGCTAGGCTATAAGGAGCACCTCCCTCCCCCCCCCCCCAGTTCTTGTCCATAGACTGCCAGTAAATTCAGCACTGATAGCTCCCCACTGTCAGAAGGGCTTTATTCATAGCCTAGTGTCATCGCTAGGCTATAAGGAACAGCCCCCTTCCCCAGTCCATAGACTGCCAGTGAATTCAGCACACTGTCTCCTTTCCCATTATGTGCCCCAAGGCTGGAGATATGGGTGCAATTAATTTTGGCACTGACATCTCTCCACTGTCAGAAGGATTTTATTCATAGTCTAGTGTCATCGCTAGGCTATAAAGAACACCCCCCTTCCCCAGTCCATAGACTGCCAGTGAATTCAGTACACTGTCTCCTTCCCCGTTATGTACCCCAAGGCTGGAGATATGGGTGCCATTAATTTCAGTATTGATATCTCTCCACTGTCAGAAGGGCTTTCCTTATAGCCTAGTGTCATCGATAGGCTATAAGGAATGTCCCCCCCTCCTCCACAGCAGTACTCATTCATAGACTGCCAGTGAATTCAACGCACTGTTGACTTTTTAGCGGCATATAAAACCACATAGGCATGAGGACATGAAAGGTCCTCTTTAACGTTCCATACAAGTGGTTTTCACCCAACAGAAGATGTCTGGGGAGACATGGTATTCAACATGCTTGATCCTTTTTTTCTCATGGGAGATAACTTGTCTCCCAATACACAACATTCCTGCTTAGCGAAGCGTGTATATGTATGCGGGGTCTGAAGGCATACCCGTTGGCTCAAAAAACATTCGACAAACAGCTGTCTGAAGAGTATGGCCAACTTGAAGTAGTTTTCTGGGGTTTTGGTATTGATGACGTGTACTCCATCAGTAATGGGATAGTGGAGGTTCCACACTTAACATCCCCACTGACTAGCTGAACTATACAGTAGACAGAGCAGAAAGCCGACAGCTCCATCCACTCTGAAGGGGTAGTGCCAGGTTACTGCTCGGTGGCCTAATATTAAAATTAGTCCTATCTCACATCCACCTGGAATTCACTACTTACAGTATCAGATTTGATGACCATTTCTCATTCTCCTCTACTTGACCTCTGCCTCCCGTGTCTGTGGACTATTTATTGGCCTATATTTTATTGGTGTATGACCATTGGGTGCCTACATACATGACTGTATTAAAAAATCATTCTGGTCATACTGAGAGCCTTGGGCAGAGTATTTAGAGATATAGAGAAGGAAATTACCACTGGTAAATAAAACCCTACCTATGACTTTGTATTAAGGGTCAAACATAAGACTTGTGCTTTATTCGTTACAGTAAATCTCCTGAGCTTTGTGCTAAGGAATCAATGCAGACTTGTCAATAATTCTTACAGCTTAATACTTCTCTAAGCTTGAAAAGTTATATTTAAAGGGTTTGTCCATTTTACGACCAATATTGAGAGATAAATGTTATTGTTTGTATAATAAAATGTACAATTTTCCAAAATACTTTCTGTATCAATTCTTCACAGATTTCTAGATCGCTGCTTGATGACATTTGTTCTGATTACTCCCAGTGAATAAAAATCAGTCTACGGCCATGTGATGTACGGTCCATGATCATGCATAGCTCCCAACTGTCCCGTCTCCGATGGGACAGTCCCAATCTTACATTGCTGTCCCGCCATCCTAGAAAGGTTATGGTTTGTCCCACTATGCCCCTGAAGTGTTTTGCTGTTAACAAACTTTGTTATGATAGGGTAAAGGCTAAATGGTAGATACTAAATCCTAGTGGGCTAAAGGACCTTTGATGAGATCATGTGATCAGATCTTGTGCGGGCAGAGCTATCTGGATAGTACAGGACAGTGTGGCATTACCCCGAAAGAGGAAGCTGCTGGGTATGGAGACCGATGGAAGGTAAGGAGGAGAGAAGAGACATCATTTGTGAGCAAGAGGGGGAGCTAGAGGCAGATGTAGGGGTCAATTAAACTGAAGGCAGATGAAGGGGGGCATTAAACTAATGGCAGATAAAGGGGAACATTAAACTGGGGGCAGATGGAGGGGGACATTAAAATGGGAAAAGATGGTGGGGAGACATTATAGTAGGGACAGATCAAGGACTGCACATTAAACTGGGGGGGCAGATGAAGGGTGACATTAAACTGAAAGCAACTGTAGGAGGAAATTAAACCATGGGGGGATAGCTGGTGGGGGGACATGTCTGCCTCTAGTTGCCCCCAGTTTAATGTCCTCCTCAAACTGTTTAATCTCACCTTCCAGCTGCCTGAGTTTAATGTCCCCCTCTAGTTGCCCCAACTTTAATATCCACTTCTAGTTTCCGCCAATTTAAACAGGGGGATGAAGAGAGGGACTTAATACTATGGGGCAATTGTGGGGGAACATTATAATGTGAGGGCATATAATGTACGGGTGACTGTAGGAGGATTATACTGTGTGGGGGAACATCGAAAAATGGATGAGGATGGGCGAAGTCAATGTAGATGTGGGTGGGGCTAAATTTGCAGCAGCCAAACATTTTATCCCTCTTTCTATCCTTTGAAATTTGGGAGGTATGAGTCATGTGATAAACACATCACATCCTATATCTCACAAACTCACCAAAGTCCAAGAAGCTGAGACCTAAAGTTGTAAGGGAATTTCTAGTTGTGCAATCCCCTAAAGCTGCTGCTAAAACCAGGAAGAAGGAGGGACAGAGACAGAGTTAAAAAAAAAAAAAAAAGCCCAAAAAAGCAGCAAACCTGTTTGGACTGATGACCTGTATATAGGAAGTCCAGGACCTGCCACAGACTGGATTGGTAGACAGGCTGTCAATCACACAGGCAAGGCTAAGACTAACTATTTGATGGACAGAGGGAAACAAGGTGCAGCAGATGGGTGTAGTGGAAATTCAATTACAGAGGAGAGGTAATAGAGCAGTGATGTGATAGAGCAACAACAACAACAAAAAATCTAAGCAAAGAATCAAACTGAACATAAATACAGAATACAGATAATACAAAAAGTGATATCATAGTGTAAAGATAATAAATACAGTGACGTCATAGTACAGAGATAATACACACAGTGATGTCACAGTACAAAGATAATACACACAGTGATGTCACAGTACAGAGATAATACACACAGTGATGTCACAGTACAGGGATAATACACACAGTGATGTCACAGTACAGAGATAATACACACAGTGATGTCACAGTACAGGGATAATACACACAGTGATGTCACAGTACAGAGATAATACACACAGTGATGTCACAGTACAGGATAATACACACAGTGATGTCACAGTACAGAGATAATATACACAGTGATGTCACAGTACAGAGATAATACACACAGTGATGTCACAGTACAGGGATAATACACACAGTGATGTCACAGTACAGAGATAATACACACAGTGATGTCACAGTACAGAGATAATAAACACAGTGATGTCACAGTACAGGAATAATACACACAGTGATGTCACAGTACAGGAATAATACACAGTGATGTCACAGTACAGAGATAATACACAGTAATGTCACAGTACAGAATAATACACACAGTAATGTCACAGTACAGAGATAATACACACAGTGATGTCACAGTACAGGATAATACACACAGTGATGTCACAGTACAGGGATAATACACACAGTGATGTCACAGTACAGAGATAATACACACAGTGATGTCACAGTACAGAGATAATACACACAGTGATGTCACAGTACAGAGATAATACACACAGTGATGTCACAGTACAGGGATAATACACACAGTGATGTCACAGTACAGGATAATACACACAGTGATGTCACAGTACAGAATAATACACACAGTGATGTCACAGTACAGGATAATACACACAGTGATGTCACAGTACAGGGATAATACACACAGTGATGTCACAGTACAGAGATAATACACACAGTGATGTCACAGTACAGGGATAATACACACAGTGATGTCACAGTACAGAGATAATACACACAGTGATGTCACAGTACAAGGATAATACACACAGTGATGTCACAGTACAGAGATAATACACACAGTGATGTCACAGTACAGGGATAATACACAGAGATAATACACACAGTGATGTCACAGTACAGAGATAATACACAGTGATGTCACAGTACAGAGATAATACACAGTGATGTCACAGTACAGGGATAATACACAGAGATAATACACACAGTGATGTCACAGTACAGGGATAATACACACAGTGATGTCACAGTACAGGGATAATACACACAGTGATGTCACAGTACAGGGATAATACACACAGTGATGTCACAGTACAGGGATAATACACACAGTGATGTCACAGTACAGGGATAATACACACAGTGATGTCACAGTACAGGGATAATACACACAGTGATGTTACAGTACAGAGATAATACAAAGTGATGTCATAGTACAGGGATAATACACACAGTGATGTCACAGTACACGGATAATACACACAGTGATGTCACAGTACAGAGATAATACAAAGTGATGTCACAGTACAGGGATAATACACACAGTGATGTCACAGTACAGGATAATACACACAGTGATGTCACAGTACAGAGATAATACACACAGTGATGTCACAGTACAGAGATAATACAAAGTGATGTCACAGTACAGGGATAATACACACAGTGATGTCACAGTACAGGGATAATACACACAGTGATGTCACAGTACAGGGATAATACACACAGTGATGTCACAGTACAGGATAATACACACAGTGATGTCACAGTACAGGATAATACACACAGTGATGTCACAGTACAGAGATAATATACACAGTGATGTCACAGTACAGGGATAATACACACAGTGATGTCACAGTACAGGGATAATACACACAGTGATGTCACAGTACAGGGATAATACACACAGTGATGTCACAGTACAGGGTAAATACACACAGTGATGTCACAGTATAGGGATAATACACACAGTGATGTCACAGTACAGAGATAATACAGATAATACACAGTGATGTCACAGTACAGGGATAATACACACAGTGATGTCACAGTACAGGGATATTATAGACACAGTGATGTCACAGTACAGAGATAATACACAATGATGTCACAGTACAGAGATAATACACAGTGATGTCACAGTACAGGGATAATACACAGAGATAATACACACAGTGATGTCACAGTGCAGGGATAATACACACAGCGATGTCACAGTACAGAGATAATACACACAGCGATGTCACAGTACAGAGATAATACACACAGTGATGTCACAGTACAGGATAATACACACAGTGATGTCACAGTACAGGGATAATACACATAGTGATGTCACAGTACAGAGATAATACACACAGTGATGTCACCGTACAGGGATAATACACACAGTGATGTCACAGTACAGAGATAATACACACAGTGATGTCACAGTACAGGGATAACACACACAGTGATGTCACAGTACAGGATAATACACACAGTGATGTCACAGTATAGCCGGGGAAGGCTATACCTTAGTGCCATTACAAAACAAGGCTTAAGGTGCAAAACAGCCCAGAGATCAACAGCGATGTCATAATAAAGGGATAATCTACGCAATAAGATGATGGTACAGAAGGTATACAACAGTGACATCACAATACAGAGGTTAGGTATATTAAGATATAGCAAAAAAAAAAAAAAAACCACAAATAAAGGATACCATGTCCCTTGTGACTTTAGAGTATAGAATAAACTTATAATAAAATCACATGGAGACATTACGGTTTGCCAATAGTAGGGTAATGTTGCTATAACACAGGGATAATGCAAAAAGTAATGGTGTGGAGGAAGGATGATATACACAGGAAAAGAAACCATGGGTCTCCATTGTAAAACTTCTCTTGGCAATGTGGTTGGGTTGCAGCTTGGACAATCCTGTATAGGAAAAATAAATAAATATTAGAAAAAAATGTCTTCAATAACATTGACATGATCATTGCCGTATAGTTTCGAAATGGATAACAGAACACAGAGCGATTGTCCTTGAAGCAAGCAATTACGCCTAAACAGATAAAAGATAATGACAATAGAAAGATACAATAGTAGCATACAACTGGAACGATATAGGAAGCGGAGAGATGGAAAGCTATGGAATAGGGGGTGGACAAGCATAAAGCTAGAGCAAAGGACAAAAGGCAAGATGATCATTAAATCATTAAAAGGTCAATAAGATTCCACTTCAAAACAGAACCCAACACAATATTCAAGGATAACGCTGTTCAATACTAAATAGTAGCAATTGTATAGAATATTTGCATTTTTTAAGTGAGATATGGAGTACAAAGTTGTGCTACAGGAATTGCGGAGAACTTCTATTCTTGGGGTCTACTCTTTGACCCAATGATCTTTACCTACCTCATCGGTTATCCACAGAATTTTTGGAAGCCCCACCAGGAGTCCAACATCACTAGAATATGGTCCTGAGCCCAAGTCCTTACTGGAAAACAAATGAATGGGAATTGATATACAGTAACCCAGTAACCCAACACAAGAACTATATAGTAGATGGAGCCATTTGCTTCTGGCTCCATTCACTGTGTATCTCCAACTCTGGTGACTCCTGAGAACAGCTGACTGGTGAGGGTTTAGCCCCATCAATATAATATCGATGACTTAGATGAAGGACTAACCAAATACACCAAAAGCCCAGAAAAGATAAGATTTCAAGGGGTTCCCGCGCTAAAAATATTGATGAGATAGTTTAAGGATAAGTCTTCGATCTCAGATCAGTGAGTGTCTGGCAACTGTGTATCTGAAAAAACAGATAATAGAGAAGGAAGCAGACAGCGCTGTTCTCTGTGTAGTGGCCAGGATAGGTTATTGCAGATGAGTTTCCATTCACTTACATGGGAACTAAGCTGCAGTGACTCAGCTCAGCCACTAAACAGAAAACAGCGCTGTCTGCTTCCTTCTCCATTCTCTGTACATCAGCTGCTGAGAATATTATAACTATTTTATCTTGGTCATTCTTACTGCGTTTGAAAGACAAAAATGAAAGACTAAGGCATCAAACATATGTCTATACTGTAATATGGTTCCACAGAGCCACGTTGTAGTTGCAATAGGCCCCAATGTACCACTGTGAATACCACAAATTTAAGCATGACGTAGCATTAAAATAAATGGGATAGGATGTGTTAAATGTCAAGTTAAGTTTTGATACCTAAAAAAAAAAAATCTGCACTTAGCAAAATAGAATCGGCTGCTTGTGACAGTCTAGTGGATTGTTAATACGAGTTCAATGGTTTCTCAATCAATCACAATGTTGGAAATATTTTGTAGATTGATTTTGCTACAGGAAGTCTTGATTTGATCAGGATTTTTAATTTTTTTCTTTATTAGATTTAGAGGAAATTAGCAGAGAAAGAAATATGGAGTTTACAGGCAGTCGTAGAAATGTCCATTATATGAAATGACTAAACATATACCGGAGAAATAAAATAATAAAAAATAAGAGAAAAAAATCCAGGAGGGTGAAAGGGAGAGAAGTGGGGATGGGGAAGGGCATTGCAACGATCAAGAATACAACGTATCAAGAATACAAGTATGATAGAATATATGGACATATGTAAGAGATGACGAGTACTAGAGCCAGTATACATGTAGAGAGTTTATAAGACGGCTGTACCACCTCAAACCACCGGTGAAGGTCTAGCTGAAGATATTTGACGCAGTCATCGCTCTGATCCTTCTCTATGGCAGTGAGGTTTGGGGCCCAGCCACCTACCCAGGCCAGTCAAAGTGGGATTCCAGCCCAACAGAGACCTTCCACCTGGAGTTCTGCAAGTACCTTCTCCATGTCCACCACAGCACCTCCAACATGGGATGCCGGGCAGAGCTAGGCAGACTCCGCCTATGGCTCACCACGCAGAAGAGGGCGCTATCATTCTGGACTCACATACACGGCAGCAGCCCTGGCTCTTACCACCACCAAGCCTGGATGAGCCACAGAGCCCTGAGCAAACCCGTTACCCCCCAATCAAGCATCAGCCATCTGCCAAGCCAAAACCCCCAACATGCCCTGAACAAGGCTCAAATAAAAGGAGCCATTGAGAGAGTCAAAGAGCGGTACATCGAGGAATGGAGAAGGGCAATAAAAAACTCCAAGAAACTCACCGTATACTACTAATTGCAAAGAGACTACACCATGGCCACCTACCTGGAGAGAGTACGCCACCCCAAACACAGACAGACCCTGAGCTGGTATAGACTGAGCGCCCACAACCTGGAGATGGAGACGGGGTGACACAGGCAGACGTACAAGCCACGAGAGAACAGACTGTGCCAGCACTGTGACCAGGGGGCCCTAGAAGACGAGACCCACTTCCTGCTACACTGCACCAAATACTCAGCTGTGAGGGCCGTCTACTACCAAAGACTCTCTGCCCACATCCCAGACTTCAATCTGCAGACGAGAAGAGGAAACTCTACATCCTACTGGGAGAAGAAGAGGCCACTGTGGAGATCGCTGCCCAATACCTGTCCAGCTGTCACCAAACAAGAGGAAGATGAGACCCCATGGACCGTTATACCCCAAATCACCCCCCACCTCCCCCATACAGCTGTCACCAACTAAGAGGAAGACAAGACCCAAAGGACTGTTACACTCCAAACCACCCCCCACCCCACCCCACCCCCCATACACCAACTAAGAGGAAAGCGAGACCCCATGGACTGTTATATCCCAAACCACTCCCCCCCCCACACACACTTTACTAGCTATGGCAATGCCAAATATCTATTCGGGCGTGCCAATAAAGCCTGTTTGATTTGATTTTGATTAACTCAGGGTATATGGATATAAGGATACTAGGCTTTCAAAATGGGGGAAAAATAAAATATAACAGGAAATGCAAAAAAGAATACTTAAAGGGGTCCTCTGGAATTATTTTTTATGACTTATCTGTAGAACATGCCATAAATCGGATCGGTAGGGGCCAACAGCTAGCCCTTACATGGTTCTGCTGTTATACAGTATATGGCGTAGGATACAGATGGCTCTGTACACTGTATAGTGGTTGGGCGACATTACTATGTCAAGTAACATATTCCTTTTCTGATGGATAAGTGAAACACAAAATTATGTGTTTCAACCCGTACATTGGGGTCTTCATCAGGTAAGAAATGATAATACCAGATATGATAGTGAAATAACAACATTTTTAGGTATGAGAAAGGACTTTTGGTAGTCGAAAGCAAATGTCTGTGTGAATAAAGATAATCATTTTATGGAATTTGGAATATTGAGATTTTGTACATTTGTTGATAATTTTACCTATATTACATATAGTAGAAAGCAGTAGTCATCAAAGAACAACTGGGTAGAATGGGAAAAATTTTAGAGCAAATTGAGATATGTATCAATTCAAGACAGACTCCAGAAGCTCAGTGTTAGGACTGAGATGCAAGGCAAAACAAAAGGAGAAGCAGGAGCTGGCAGATAACAGGGAGCAGTAGAACCAGCTATTTAACCCTTATGTACTATCATGCTTTCTATCATAATAATATGACTATGGTAGAGGTGTATGATAGATGCCATGATTGTACTTAAGAGTTAAAATCAGCACAGCATTGCGAGCCAAGACAGAGCCACAGTTTCCTTAACCAGTGCCACCCACGAGGCAAGATGGACTTTTGCAGAATCTGATAGCATGAAATGTCACCAGACAGAAAACTGTACAAATCATAAATACACTGCAAACTGAAACCAAAACCAGAACCCAACAAACGACTTATTGGGTGGAACTGGAACAGGACATTTGTCATAGAGGCACGGGTCAAAACCAGGATAGGACGTTGGAGGCAGAATCAGGGGACAAAAGTGATATCTGGAGGAAGGCCAAAGATCAAATCCAAACTGGTATGTCAAAGTTAGAATCAGTGAGTAATAGAATAAACAGAAAATATTCCTAGAGTTAGTAATCTAAAATACATGCATGGTCAAGTCTTGAGCCAAGATAATGAACTGAACAATTAGTCGGCAACCTGACCCTTATATAATATGCCTCCTCAGGTGCCGACTGGACAGGAAAGCTCAGAAACTACAGAAGCTTCCCAGGTGGACATGGTAACTTTAAAGGTACAGCGGCTGAATTGAAACTCCTGACTCTCAGATTTACAGCGTATACTCAGCTCTTCACTGGGATCGGGAAAGTACACTATGACTTCACTGTGTATGCGACATAGGTCCAGCACATGCGCACTGAAGCTGAGGTGTACTAGTCAGGCTTGAGTGAGGGGCTATACAGGTTATGGGAGTACAGAAGCATTCACATAGGGCTATATACAGCTCCAAACCACAAATCCATAAAGACCTGTAGGTGTTTTAGTGCCATAAATAGAGATGGGCAAACCGGTTCAGGACAAACTGAATTTGACCCGAATATACTGACCTTCAGTTACCTCTTTTGGGCTTCATTGCGGGTCCCAACTCTCCACTTCTGCTTCCTTGTGGCGTCCGGTGCTCTTCTGTCATTAGCCCCAGTTCACCGTTGTGGCCTATGATTGGGCCTCAGCGGTGATATGGGCACACCTAGCATCATGATGTCTGAAGAGACCCAGGGGATCGCTTCACCTGAACACAGTATGGAACAAATCTTCTAAGGTTCACCCATCTTTAGTCCCAAATAGCCCTGATAGGTTCCCTTTAAATGGTCCTTTGCAATCTGACAAACCACTTTATAACATAGCAAATGCTTCTATGCCCCAAATGAAATGAAACTCAATACCAACAGTCAGTAGATCACCATACAACTCTGACCACCTACAAGAAAAACGGCAGCAGAGAAGTGTACAAATCCATACAAGCCTAGGTAGATAAATCAGTCATGGTAAATCCATTACGCAAACTCAGCTACTCAATATTCAATATGGGAACGCAATCTATGAAACATCAGGAACTTGAGAGATCAATGGCGTCGGTGACCTTAACAATAGTGAATAGATACTCTATAAGGTACAAACACAGTGCGGTATTGGAGAAGGTAAAGTCTGCCGAATGTTCTTCTGTAAGACACCATGGTACGGTAAAAAAAAAATTAAATTGCTTTTTTTTTTCTCGAATCACCATTCACCTTGTTTTGTAGGTCATGTGGGAGGGGTTTGTTTTCATCACAGCAGATTTTGGCTGGTAGACCATCAAAATTATGCAATGTGTGGCTCCAGCCTAAGTATAGAAACTATAAGTCAAGGGGATAACCTTACGAAACCCCAATCTTGTAAGAACATGTTGAGAGCCAAAAATGGAAATTTTAAAACAAGTCAAAACTTAAAACTTAGATAAAACTTTTCCACCATTTTTTTTAAATTCCTCAGTTAAAATCCCCCACGTCTAATGTATCAGAAAAAACATCATTTCTGACATTTCAGAAGTTAATCTCGCACACCTTTTAGCTGTCATATAAAACTGATTAGTCTAGAAGTTACAGAGCACTCAATTTTTTTTTCTTTTACCAAGATTTTCCAAAATTTCATTTAGCTTAAACTAACTTTTTAGAGTCTAATTTCATAAAGCCTGTGATTCTGGACCAAAATGTAATGCACTTTAGTTAAAAAATGTTGCTGTTTACTGCCTGAAAAACCTCTCTAAAGTTCCTGCCACTAGGTGTCTCCCTTCTAGCTATTTTACAGTTCACTCTCTCTTAGGCCCGATTCACATCTGCGGGGTGGATTACCCAAACGGAAACCCGAACTTTGATGTGAATGGGGCCTTACTCGCATCCATAGATACATTAAAACACAACTTCTTCACCGTGAGTGGAGGGGTCGATTCTGTTCAGTTTGCCTACAGCAAATGGAGAAGGGAGGGGTTGATTCTCCTCACAATCTCCACACACATCTGTAAACTGCTTGTTCTGTGGATATTCCGGATGTGTTGCAATATCTCATGGCTTACAATGTTTTACCGACTGTGGTCATAGATTGCTATTTTGGAAAATCATGTCGATTCTGGTTTGCTCATCTCTCCTTCTGACCAGAAGATAAGTTGTCTTTAAGATAGATGGTAGAATACTAGAAGATTCTGCTGATCTTATTGAGGAATGTGAATGGTTAACAACATCTGACCAAGAATTTCCTACCACCAGACTGGAGGAATGTCTCTGTGATTGGAATCTCGCCCATGGCAAAATATCATTTATAATATTATAGATGAACTTTCTTACACGGAACAAACATGGGGTAGAAAGTCTCTGCTAGTGGTATTTCAAATGACACATCGACACGACTTTCATCAGCAATGATGGTGTGGGCTTTGCCGGGGCTGTCTTATATATATTCTTAATGGACCCCTTTTATTTACTCTGACAGAAAGGAATGATGGGTAAATTTTTCAGAATATGTTATAATGTGGACAATAGATCTTGACTTCACTCCTAGTTTTTTGTTTATCATAACATTAGTAAAGGAAAAGGGAAGTGGTTGCCTATGGTTGGCCATATACATTAGATTTTACATTGTCCTCGCTCGACTGAAACGAGTTGTGGTTGGCTGTATTGGCAACTGTATCCTAAGCGTTCGACTATTCCAGACACTTGGAACATGAACAGATGAAAGAAGATGGGACCAGAGATCCATCATAGGAGAATCGCACTCCCTGGTGTACAGAAGAGGATGGTAGACAAGGATCCAAATTCAAAATATTTATTGAAATATATACAGCACAGCACAGTGCGTTTCGGGCCTTACAATGGCCCTTTTTCAAGTGCAAAGAGACAGCGGTGTCGGTCGCTCGTCTCTGCCCATGTGCATGCTCTGTACGGGCCGGATCAGCAGTTCATGCTCCGGTGGGCCGTGTTCCCTCCAGGTTGCCGCAAAACACTGTAGCATCTCCAGAAAACGCGCCACCTGCGGGACCACCTCAAACACCAACTCCGGGCCATACAGAGCATGCATATGGGCAGAGATGAGTGATCTCTTTGCACTTGAAAAAGGGCCATTGTAAGACCCAAAACGTGTCGTACTGTGCTGTATATATTTCAATAAATATTTTGAATTTGGATCTTTGTCTACCATCCTCTTCTGTACACCAAGGAGCGTGGTTCTCCTATGATGGACCTCTGGTCCCATCTTCTTGTCCTCTGTTTCTCCAGTCCTCCGGTGACAGATTGAACTGCTGCCACTCTCACCTATACACGGTTCCCAAAGTGTTGTCATCTTTCACATCCCCATAAGGTGAGAGGCCGCCTGGTCTATTCCAATATTTGTATGCATTTGATCTCTGTTATTACTCCCCAATACTGCACTTAGTGCGCTCAGTGTCCCCTCTTTGTCTTCTCTGCAGGTAGATAGGTTAGGTTTATCTGAATTAAATTGAATTCCCCTATGTAACTGGGCATCTCCATCGCCCAAAATTGCCATTTTTGTCAACAAGTAAATGAGCTCTTTGGAACCATATGGCCATTGCCACTGCACCAGAGACATAAGCCTCCCACTGATCAGTGACAGCCGTCTTTGCTCCATGCTTTTTCTAATTTCCAGGGCCAGACAGTATATACCTAACCTTGTCCGACCCTGAGTTCTGTTGCGTTCACCACTTGTACAGTAGATGTGACTCCTACTAGACAGGTATCACAATGGTACAGTACAAGGAGCTGGACTCAGTGACTTCATAGATACAAAGTCTGATAGAACATGTTGGATTCTTTGTAAACCTTGTATATCTTTGCATGAAACTAGAGGCTTTCAGAGTTCCAATAGAGACCTCATAAACTTCTATGGCAATCCTATTTTGGCTACAAACAAAGCTATAATACACCCTTGGGCATTACCTTAAGTTTCAGCGTACCAAGATAAATTTTCCAACCCAAATTTTCAATTCTAGAGAAAAGAACGCCACGGATGCAAATCCTCCGCATTGAGCCCAAGCTGCTTAGTAAGTAATTCCAAAGTGTTTTCCTCTGTGGTGCAGTTTGGCCGAATTCTCGTTGCACACCTGCGAATTGTGCGCTTAAATGGACAAAGTGAAATTGTTTTACTTTGAGGTACAATAAACATTGGCTGATATTGGCCACCGAAGAAATGACATTATATTTCAAAATGTACCAGGGGACATCCTTCTATCCACATGAAGAAAATCATTCAATTTTTAGGACTCTGTCACTCTCGACACATGCTTTGAACAAAAATAAAAGGCGAATTATCTTCAGGAGCGTGAAATCCCACAACAATAAAATGTCATTTGAAGGATCGGGCAACACCATATGAAAACACACAGCAACAAGTGCAACCTCTCACATGGCGGCTTCGTATCCATTGGCTGCAAATGTATCGCTTGCAAATCTTAGATATTGTTTGTTGCAAAGAGGATGGAAAAAAAGCTGTAAAAGATATAGTAATAGATTAGAAATGGCCTGGAGTCATAAAATAGAGGAATGGTATGGCACGCAAGGGAGAGAAGAGGTCAAGCGGGCACTGAGGCTGGGCCTTACTGGATTGCGGCAAGGGGGCTGGGGCTTACTAGATTGGTTGAGTGGTGGGTTCCTTGGGGAAAGTTATAAGATGGGATAAGGTGGGATCTCTTTTTACTCTTCCTCCTTTTAGATTCAAGCTTCCAGCCTGCCATTCTACTGTCGTCCATTGAATTCAATGTCTATATTCACATGTCTGTTTTTCTGACACATTGTTGTATGGCCATTATTTTCGGTCAGGTGAACAACTGCCATCCATGGGTCTATCACCGCCAAAATCACTTCTAAACCACCTGTATGTTGCTGTAAGGTTACTTAGTGCTATAGCAAACTTACCTTTTTCATGTCAAAGTGCACTCTTGCCAGCGAGAAAATCAACTTTCAATTCAATATGCAAATAACTTGTTTGGTGCACTATGAGAGGGGCTACATCTTTTCTTTTGTGGCTGATACCCAGTGCTGTGACTAAGATGGAAAAACCAGCAAATTCCAAGGATTTGCAGCCACCACAAAAGATAATGATACGCCGACATGTTTGGTCCCAGAGTGCACCAAAACAGTCCATTTGCATATGGAATAAAAGTTGAATATCTCAGCATCAAAATTGCACTTTCAACAAGTTCAGTCCAAACTGGCAGTGCTATTTCCATACCCTGGAGTCTGAGTGGAAGCCCAGGGCAGACGTGAAAATGTAATGTAATGAATACTTATACTTACCTCTCCTGGGCATCCACACAGCATCTGTCTCTTCCTCAGAGTCTTCTTCCAGTAGCCTAGGTGATATCATGGGCCCAGGGGACCTCTGAGGACTGTGATTGGGTTTCAATGGTCACTTAAGGCATGCTAACATCAGCTTACCCCACTCAGCTACTGAGGCATCACCCAGGAGTCTGGAAGACAACCAAAGAGGAAGCCCAGGAGAGGTGAAGAAAGGAGAGTATAAGTGTTTATTATGTTTCCATCCCCTTTTCTGGCCTGGTTATGAAGAGACCCCAGATTATACAGTCCTATGAAAAAGTTTGGGCACCCCTATTAATCTTAATCATTTTTAGTTCTAAATATTTTGGTGTTTGCAACAGCCATTTCAGTTTGATATATCTAATAACTGATGGACACAGTAATATTTCAGGATTGAAATGAGGTTTATTGTACTAACAGAAAATGCGCAATATGCATTAAACCAAAATTTGACCGGTGCAAAAATATGGGCACCTCAACAGAAAAGTGACATTAATATTTAGTACATCCTCCTTTTGCAAAGATAACGGCCTCTAGTCGCTTCCTGTAGCTTTTAATCAGTTCCTGGATCCTGGATGAAGGTATTTTGGACCATTTCTTTCTACAAAACAATTCAAGTTCAGTTAAGTTTGATGGTCGCCGAACATGGACAGCCCGCTCTCAAATGATCTGAAAACAAAGATTGTTCAACATAGTTGTTCAGGGGAAGGATACAAAACGTTGTCTCAGAGATTTAACCTGTCAGTTTCCACTGTGAGGAACATAGTAAGGAAATGGAAGACCACAGGGACAGTTCTTGTTAAGCCCAGAAGTGGCAGGCCAAGAAAAATATCAGAAAGGCAGAGAAGAAGAATGGTGAGAACAGTCAAGGACAATCCACAGACCACCTCCAAAGAGCTGCAGCATCATCTTGCTGCAGATGGTGTCACTGTGCATCGGTCAACTATACAGCGCACTTTGCACAAATAGAAGCTGTATGGGAGAGTGATGAGAAAGAAGCCGTTTCTGCACGTACGCCACAAATAGAGTTGCCTGAGGTATGAAAAAGCACATTTGGACAAGGCAGCTTCATTTTGGAAGCAAAAATTGAGTTGTTTGGTTATAAAAAAAAGGCGTTATGCATGGCGTCCAAAAAGAAACAGCATTCCAAGAAAAACACATGCTACCCACTGTAAAATTTGGTGGAGGTTCCATCATGCTTTGGGGCTGTGTGGCCAATGCCGGCACCGGGAATCTTGATAAAGTTGAGAGTCGCATGGATTCCACTCAGTATCAGCAGATTCTTGAGAATGTTCAAGAATCAGTGACGAAGTTGAAGTTACGCCGGGGATGGATATTTCAGCAAGACAATGATCCAAAACACCGCTCCAAATCCTCAGGCATTCATGCAGAGGAACAATTACAATGTTCTGGAATGGCCATCCCAGTCCCCAGACCTGAATATCATTGAACATCTGTGGGATGATTTGAAGCGGGCTGTCCATGCTCGGCGACCATCTAACTTAACTGAACTTGAATTGTTTGTCCAAAATACCTTTATCCAGGAACTGATTAAAAGCTACAGGAAGCGACTAGAGGCTGTTATCTTTGCAAAAGGAGGATCTACTAAATATTAATGTCACTTTTCTGTTGAGGTGCCCATACTTTTGCACCGGTCAAATTTTGGTTTAATGCATATTGCACATTTTCTGTTAGTACAATAAACCTCATTTCAATCCTGAAATATTACTGTGTCCATCAGTTATTAGATATATCAAACTGAAATGGCTGTTGCAAATACCAAAATATTTAGAACTAAAAATGATTAAGATTAATAGGGGTGCCCAAACTTTTTCATAGGACTGTAACAGTGGATCATGGGTGGCGAACCCCAAACAAAGGATGAAACCAAATACCAAAAAGGAGAAACACGACAAATAGTATGTGATGTGTTGGAGTGTCCTTCCTAGGCCCAAGTGCCCCTCTTCTATTCAGTAAGGGGGTCCTTACAGTAGTAACTTCCTAAAGTACTAATCTTACAATTATAATGAGGCAAACCATGGCGGGGGGTGAAAGAGTAAAATTCTATTGGGTGTCAGTTGCTTCCATTGCTCGTGTGACCATTCATGTTCTAGGTTATCAGTTTATCTAAAACTCAATATAGTAACTGCTGGAGCTCCAATTATTTGGCTTTATTATTATAATTTCTGTCCCTAGAACTGATCAAAATTATCTCTTAGAAGTTTCATAGATACCTCCAAGAGCAGATCTGCCCAATTTTCCATGAATCTTAAATTTGGCAAATCAATTCTCCCTATACATAAAGATGAGCAAATAGTATGAAATCTGTTTTACAAGCTGCAAATTAAAGATTTAGCTTCAAGCTCCTGGGCCCCGATGTAAGAGAGGGCTACACCTATCGCAGTCATAAGAACGCAGTCCACCACTTTGACTTTTCTGGATTTTACATAATTGGACATAATAAAAAATATTTAGTCCTTAGAAAGTCTTAAAATTAGGCAAATACAACCTCAGATGGACGAGAACACACAACAGATGTCGCGGTATCAGCATTTATTAAAGTGGAAAAGTTGTCCCGAAAACGCCCATAAATCCGCAGATTGTAGGGCCATCCTTAGCGGCAATGATTTACAGTAATGGATTTCTGTATGGCTTTATCAGTCTCCTACATCGTTCTGGAGGAATTTTGGCCTACTCTTTTTACAGCGTTGTTTCAGTTTATGGTTGGTGGGCTCTTATTTAGGCACGCTCTCAATTGGGGTGAGGTCTGGACTTTGACCGGACCATTGCAACACCTCGATGGTTCTATTTTTCACCCATTTGGCCATAGATTTGTTGGTGTGCTTGGGATCATTGTCCTGTTACATGACCCAGTTTCTTTGGCTGTTGGATAGATGGCTTCACATTTTATATAGAATACTTTGGTACATTCCATCAAGGTGACCAGGTCCTATGGCTATACAACAAGCCCCAATCATTGCCCCTCCACCACCATGCCTGACAGTATGAGAGGTTTGTGCTAGTAGGTTGTGTTTGCTTTTTACCAAACACGGTGCTGTGCATTATAGTCAAATACCTCATTTTTGGTCTCGTCTCTCCAAAGGACATTGTCGCAAAAGTCTTTTGGACTATGCTAGGTTCACACTAGCGTTTGGGTTTCCATTCTTGGGGTCCGCTTAGGGTTCTTAAAAAGATAAATCCAGTCCGCTTATAAAATGGTTACCCACAGAAACCCACAGACTCCATAGTCTATAATGGGGTCTGCCAGGTTTCCGCCCAGTTTCCACCCGAAAAATGCATGAATTGGGGAATGGAATCCCCGAACGTAGAGTGAGCGCTAGTGTGAACGTAGCCTTATTGTTTATTACCAGCAGAGCCGGGATTTTTTTGTTGAAATAAAGAAGCTTTTTCCTGGCATCCCTTCCAAACAAGCCATACTTGTTCAGTCTTTTTCTAGTTGTGCTCTGTGTGTTCTGATGCTTCTTTTCCATTGCTCCATTTCAATATTTATGGAGCAAGTCCTATAAAATACTGGAACGGACCAGTGCATCAGAAAACCTGTGGTCTGCACACTAGGTTGGGCGCATGAAGCCTCATATATAAATATTGAGTTTTTTGCAATTTCTTTAGAGTATTACATGGTCTGACCTTGTGGTGAATTTTCTGGGAAGATTGTCTACCATCTTGAATGCTCTCCACTTGCGAGTAATCTTCCTCACTCCAATAAATGACAAAAAATTGTTTGGAAATGGCCTTAGGCCCCATTCACATCCGTGTTCAGATTTCCCCATGCAGACTCCCCGAACAGAAACCTAGGCGCATTAAAAACTGGTTACATGGGAAACCTGCGGATCCAATAGACTGCAATAAAAGTGTTGCTTGCAGTACATTTATCTCCACATGTTTCATGCGGAAACCACACGGACCCCATTATAGTCTATGGGGTCCGCGGGTTTCCCAGGTAACTGCTTTCTAATGCGCATTGGTTTCCGTCCAGGGGGTCCCCAAGTGGACTCCCCGAATGGAAACCTGAACGCTGATGTGAATGGAGCCTTATAAATATTCCCATCTACCTGCTGAGGCTCAATCACAGGCGCTTGATGTCACAGGAGAATGCCAGACGTCACCGAGGAGACAGAGAAAGAGGACCAGATGCCACAAGGAGTCCCAAAAGAGATAACAGAAGGTGAGTGTGAATGTTTTTATTTTTCTCACCTCCGTTGTGCCCCCACCGATTATACTCTGGGGTCTGAAGAGACCCCTGAGTATAATAATGGACTGCAATGTATACTAAAGCATCCATTGGATCCATGGACTGCAAAATGGATCATGATGCGACATGCAATGAGTATTTGTGGCCCAGCCACAGGGCCCCCATATGGATCGGTGAACATCATGATCAACCATAGAAATGAATGGGGAATGTGCACATGGGACAAAATATACAGTCATGTCCATTGGGCCTAAAATGTGAAAAATCCAATAAATATTACATTATATTGTAGTTCACATTGTGTTACGTTACAATGTTCTGCTGTTAGATTGTCATATATGACATCATAGTAAATATTATACTAAATATTAGGTTATGTTGTGTTACTTTATTATTTGTTATGCTGCCGCATCGTATTCTATAACATAATAAATATTATGATATAATGTTGCAATATATTATAAGGTTATGTTGTAGGTCATGTTGTGTTACTTTATTACTTGTTATGCTGCTACATTGTATTATATAACATAATAAATATTATGCTATAATGTTACAATATATTATGAGGTTACATTGTAGGTCATCTTGTGTTACTTTATTACTTGTTATGCTGCTACATTGTATTATATAACATAATAAATATTGTGATATAATGTTGTAATATACTATAAGGTTACATTGTAGGTCATGTTGTGTTACTTTATTACTTGTTATGCTGCTACATTGTATTATATAACATAATAAATATTATGCTATAATGTTACAATATATTATGAGGTTACATTGTAGGTCATCTTGTGTTACTTTATTACTTGTTATGCTGCTACATTGTATTATGTAATATTACAGTTAATATTATGCTATAAGGTTACAATATATTATAATAAACATTAGGTTACATTGTATTAGTTTATAATTTGCTACGTTATTACAGCGCATTATCCCGTGTTATATTCTATTGTATTACATTATACCGGTCACCTAGGAAAAGTTATGGCGACGCTTTGTGATTTTGTATTCCGCTGCGCAGAGCCATTAGAACTATAGCAACCAATGACAAGTAGTATTAGAATTACAGTGAACTCGATTATGATAGAAGTTGTCTGGGGAAAGGACATTGAAGTTGAAGTGCTGTAATAACATTCGCCCTTGTTAATAAAAACAAGGCGTCTGAGAGCAGAATGAATTGCACCTTTAGCACTTGGAATTCAGCAGTCCTTGTAAAAGGCAGGATTATGCTGCATATAGTCAGTAGAAGCACGCTCCATCCATCCCTCCCTCTCCCATCCATCCCCTCCTTCTACCTCTCTTCTATCTCATCCTTCTTTCATCTCCCTCCAATCCCCACTGCCTACAGACAAAAGAAATCACAGCCGGGCTCAGGGTCTTCATTGCACTGAGCAGCTTCTTGTTGCTGTGCCCTGGGAAAAAAAAAAAAGGGCTTTCTTCCTTCACCCTAGCAAGGGAGAGAGACGGGAAGCAAGGAAGAAAGGCACAGGGAGGGAGGGGAAGAACAAGGGAGAGGAGGGAAGAAATATAAAGGAAGACAGATGGGCAGAGGTGATAGGCAGATGTGGCTTAGTGTGTGTAACTGTGCATCTTGATGCTGTGCTTGTAGGTGCAGCGAGGAGTTAAAGGGGGAGATTGTGGACATGCACAGGTACTGAGGGAATTTCTGCAGTGAAGGGTTACACCAGCTGTCAGGTAGGAGGGATACGTGTGTCGGTGTGTTGTGCCTGCAGTGAAGGATTGTAGCATTGTGTTTTACGAGCGCTCTATGGGAGTATAGCGTATGGTTGTGTACTTCCAGGGAATGATGAATAATCAGGGGGCTTTACACCTGCCGACACAAAAGCAAATGCCAAGTATGGTTTTTGTGCGTTGAGTGTCATCCAGATGATTGATGGTGGGAAGAGGATTGACTGCACATCTGCAAAGTAGTGAGGCACGCGTGTGTACATGGGCAGTTGGCGGCTCTTTCCACACTCTTTTAACCCTTGCTCGTTGTCGGTTGGCTCTTCCGTAGATACTGTATGTGAGGTCATTGATAGTTACCGTGCTTGTGTGAAGATACTGTAGATTCTCTGTGCCTGCAGCTAGGAGACATAGGAAGTGTTGGAAGACTAAAGATGGCTCCTGCCGGTGCTTTCTGGGTGCTGCTGGCCGGTTTCCTGTTCGTATCAAGAAGTGTCGGAGAGGAGGATTCGTCCAGGGAGCTTGAGTGTAAAATGAAGAGCATCACGGTCTCAGCTCTCCCCTTCCTCCGAGAGAACGACCTCAGCATCATGCACAGCCCCTCTGCCTCCGAGCCCAAGCTTCTCTTCTCTGTCCGGAATGACTTCCCTGGGGAGATCGCAGTAGCTGACGATTTGGAGAACACAGAACTGCCTTACTTTGTGTTGGGTGAGTGCAACCTGCATCCTAGCACATGATACACTCTGTACAACTCACACCAACCTGTGTTGTCTATTGCAGAGGGTCATTCATCATAAACATACACTGCAGGTGCCGGCTCCATAAGGGCCTGCAGGATGCAAGTAATAACCAGGCATGTTACACTGTAAAAGTCTTCCTCATTGCAGATCGCTGTTTTTTTTTGCAATAGAATAATGCAATGTCTATGACACCTCCGCCGTGAGCCTGCTCCCTGCTTTGACTGTCCTAAAACAGATGAGAAATAGCAGGCAAATACCCTATACTGATGTTTTTTTACAGGAGCAGTCTGGTACTTCAGAGATGAAAGCCTCATCTCTCCCAAAGTCATGAGCTCTATCAGATTTGGCCACAGGCATGCTTGTTAAATTGGGACTATTGATGTAAGAACTTGGTCCAGCGGTCAGAGGGAGAGAGAGCGAGAGAGAAGGAATATGTCCATGTAAGATCATCACACATCTTTTTATCCCTATATCTGTCCTCGATGGGCACAACTGATGGTAGCATGGAGGTTAGATGGCAGATCTCCCCATTGATGAAGTGAAGGCTGGCTAAATGATATGTGTCTTATACCGCCACTAATGCATTTCTTTTCATCTGTAAGGATCAATTAGTGACTTAGGTCGCTTTGAACATGGGCCAAATATCTCACTCACTCACCAGGAGATGGCTCAGAAGTGCACTTGCTATCACTCAGAACGTAACTTTTTGGACAGGGATGCATTTGTTAGAGACGTGTTCTCCTTACGTCCTGAGTGATGCAGGTAGGTGACTTCTAAAAGGGTCATAAAGTTGTGAGATCATTACCAGAGAGTGAAAACTACTTAGAACTTTATTGCCTTAACTTCTCAAGAAGGTTTCTGGCTATAAAATAGACGTCAACCCATTCTCAATCAAGTTGTGCGAAGGTATAATGCGTCTTAAGAGTCTACTCGGGTGTCTTGGGGTAATATGTTTCTGGGAAAGCTAAATATTGGCTGCCAACAAGGCCTCGTGTAAGTCTGTCCAACCTCCGAGTCATAACATGACACCCACAGACATCTATGGGACACTACTGTTCCCCTATATCCTCCAATTTAGAGTCTTTTTCCATCAGACTTCATATGTAGCTGATTTATCTGAATTATTTTTGTATTATGTATTGGGCACCATATTATAGAGGTATACTCCACTAGAAGTATAGGACTCGATGGGCCATGGTAATGACTCTACGTACATACCTTTGTAAACACAAGGCCTAAGACTTCCACCATCATTTTTCCTTTAGCTCTAAATGGCAAATCGATATAGAGATGAGTGATAGAGGATCGGGGCATCATTCTGTCCAACTATTGTGACAATCTATATTGGACACCCTATTATAGACCTATACTTTTGTAGAAGCATATGTCTCCATGGACCATTGTGCCATGTCTCGGGACATGAGGCCTTAGGTTCCCATTGCCATGTTTCCTGTAGTCCTGAATGGACCTATAAATGAATAATACGTGATCAAGGTATCTATCACTACAGTAGCGGACAACTTTGCCATTTTGTGTTTTGGAAAGCTTCATGATAACCAATGAATTGAAAAGCCATTGATACTTGGCTCTACTGAATCTCAATAAAATAAGTTGAGGCTTAGATGTCCATGCGTTCATGCAAACGTTGTCCAAAGTTTAGCCCGATTCTTCTAAACATGTCATGGATCCATGTTATATGGTTTATTGGATGGAAGAGGGAGTGATATAGAGAACTAAGGACAAGTATGGTGTCCCCATGATTAAATGTATATTGTCAACCAACCCCGATTCCTTCATTGACCAGCCTGACCTACTAAATACAAACAAAAATTCACTTGGTGACTCTTTGGATCAGATTTCTCCTATCTTGCATTGTGATGAACTTTTGGAACTGATACATGACCCTTAGGGCTTGTTCACACGGGCATAGAGGGGCGGATTATGGCACGTAATCCATGTCATAATCTGCCCCCTCACAATGGTGGTCTATGTACACCGCCAGGCCACTTTTTTTCATGGGTGGCAGCAACCTCCGGAGTCAGCCCATTCATTTGAGCTTACTCCGGAGGGAGAAGCAGCGACTGTCGGAAACCGCGACAATTGAGGCAGGCTAGGTTTTGACCCGAGAGTGATGCGGTTCCCTCTCAGTGCCAAAATCTGCTCTACCGCCCCCTGTGTGAACTAACCCTTAGATGGTCATCATAATGAGCCCTATCGCTATAGTTTAAAGGAAGTCTGTCACTATATCTCAGCAGGTCACCTAAAGCAAACATTTGTTTCCCCTTGTGAATCGGCGCCTCTTTTGCTGAGCTATTGCTGTTTATGTCAAAAAGTTGATGAGGTTGTTACTCCAATAAGTTTAGTGGCCATGCCCTCATTGCTCCAAAGAGCTAATTTGCATATGGACCTAAACACAGATATTTCAGCAACAGAGGCATCAATATATAAGGGAAAATTACCATTGGATTCAGTAGGCCACACCCTTTCTATCTGTGGTGCTACATTGATAGAATGGACTCTGGTGACAAACTCCCTTTAAGGGCATGCTTACTTTTTACTCGTTGTTACTGGAAACAGACAAGCTTGTCCTTAGACACATTACAAAAAGATGTTTAGTCACACAATAATGCTGGGAGATTTCTGCTCTGAAGCAGTTGTGAATGCAGCTCTGGACTATAACACAGGCTGTAACTCAAGATAAATACAAGGTAAATTATATATTTAAGTTACTACATAGTTCATCTAAATTATTGTGTATAATACAAATAGAGCTAAAAGGTGGACATATGCTATAAAGTAAACCCGTCAGGTGATTTCTGCTACTCTATCTGAAAGAAGAATATGATAGTAAGAGAGAAGCTGAGCTCTGCGATATATAGGGTTATATGATGGAGAGAAGCTGAGTTCTGTGATATATAGGGTTATATGATAGAGGAGAGAAGCTGAGCTCTGTGATATATAGGATTATATGATAGAGGAGAGAAGCTGAGCTCTGTGATATATAAGGTTATATGATAGGGGAGAGAAGCTGAACTCTTTGAGGTATAGGGTTATATGATAGAGGAGAGAAGCTGAGCTCTGTAATATATAGGGTTATATGATAGAGGGAGAGAAGCTGAGATGTGTGATATATAGGGTTATATGATAGAGGAGAGAAGCTGAGCACTATGATATACAGGGTTATATGATAGAGGAGAGAAGCTGAGCTCTGTGATATATAGGGTTATATAATAGAGGAGAGAAGCTGAGCTCTGTGATATATAGGGTTATATGATAGAGGAGAGAAGCTGAGCTGTGTGATATATAGGTTATATGATAGAGGAGAGAAGCTGAGCACTGTGATATATAGGGTTATATGATAGAGGAGAGAAGCTGAGCTCTGTGATATATAGGGTTATAGGATAGAGGAGAGAAGCTGAGCTCTGTGATATATAGGGTTATAGGATAGAGGAGAGAAGCTGAGCTCTGTGATATATAGGGTTATATAATAGAGGAGAGAAGCTGAGCTCTGTGATATATAGGGATATATGATAGAGGAGAGAAGCTGAGCTCTGTGATATATAGGTTATATGATAGAGGAGAGAAGCTGAGCTCTGTGATATATAGGGTTATATGATAGAGGAGAGAAGCTGAGCTCTGTGATATATAGGTTATATGATAGAGGAGAGAAGCTGAGCTCTGTGATATATAGGGTTATATGATAGAGGAGAGAAGCTGAGCTCTGTGATATATAGGATTATATGATAGAGGAGAGAAGCTGAGCTCCATGATATATAGGGTTATAGGATAGAGGAGAGAAGCAGAGTTGTGTGATATATAGGGTTATATGATAGAGGAGAGAAGCTGAGCTCTGTGATATATAGGGTTATATGATAGAGGAGAGAAGCTGAGCTCTGTGATATACAGAGTTATATGATAGAGGAGATAAGCTGAGCTCTGTGATATATAGGGTTATATGATAGAGGAGAGAAGCTGAGCTCTGTGATATATAGGGTTATATGATAGAGGAGAGAAGCTGAGCTCTGTGATATATAGGGTTATATGATAGAGGAGAGAAGCTGAGCTATGTGATATATAGGGTTATAGGATAGAGGAGAGAACCGGAGCTGTGTGATATATAGGGTTATATGATAGAGGAGAGAAGCTGAGCTCTGTGATATATAGGGTTATATGATAGAGGAGAGAAGCTGAGCTCTGTGATATACAGGGTTATATGATAGAGGAGATAAGCTGAGCACTGTGATATATAGGGTTATATGATAGGGGAGAGAAGCTGAGCTGTGTGATATATAGGGTTATATGATAGGGGAGAGAAGCTAAACTCTTTGATATATAGTTTTATGTGTTTTAGAGCAAGATTTCTGATAAAATGGCAAGGTAAATCTAGACAGGACTCCTAGGAGAGACAGGAGTCCTGATTACCCCACCTACACACAGTGATTGGCAGCCTTGTGTCTACACACACTGATACAGGGAGCTCTGTCCTGTGTGAGTGGTGTTACCAGTACTCTCACTGTCTCTCCTAGGAACAGAACTCAGCTGTCCTACCTATCTCTATTACATCACGCCCCAGAGAGAGCAGCAGAAATCACCTGATAGGTTTCTATTAAGCATATTTGCATATATATAATAGGAAATGATATTATATTTTATATATCACTATCAGTAATAAAAAATTGGAAGTGACTGTGACCCTTTGACAGCGCGCAGCACTTGAAAAGAAGACGGTTACCACTTTATTCTTCTCTCATTCTTCATAGTGTCAGTTCAAAAAAGCTCCATGTAAGCCAAAGATTCTAGATCAGAAGAGTCTTACTCCTCCTTGTCACGCGGTTGCCCATCATACTCTGCATATTAGCCTATCGCCTGACAAGCAGAAGTCTTCAAGCAACCTTACTTGTCATGTAATTGAGCAATGAACGACAAGTAAGATTGGAACTACGCATCTTCTAAGTAGTCATGGCGTAGTGTTTGGAGAGGACATTTTTGGACTAAGGAAGGGTATATCGAATAATAAGTGATCTATCCCTTTTATAGAATTTTTCTTATTTCAGGCCCTTCTGTAGATACTTTAGGAGTTAAAGATCGTTTCATAGTTTGAAGGTGAAGTTTATTCTATTGTACAATTTCTATAAAATGAAATGTGTCACATATTGGAAGTGTTATCAGCTTGGAGGGTTCCGATATCTTTGCTTTCGAGAATGTAGGTCAACGTTACATTACAGAGTTATCAGTGGTAATAATCGTATGGAGTTATCAAGGGTAACAATGGTATAACTGTCTGACATCGCTTCCTCCATATACGGAATGAGTATGTCTTATCTGAGGTTGATGTGACCATACGTGGACTGGTTATTACTAGCCTGTAGTAGGAGATAACGTGAAGCTCTTGGGCCCCAGAGCAAAATCTCCAACAGGGTCTTCCACCTATTTCTGCAAATTATACTGCTGATGTCTTATTGTGTGGTGGAGGAATCTTAGGTCCCCCCTCCGCACCAGGCCCTTTGCTCTACTATATCTGTTTTTTAGCTAACAGCTATATACTCATGAAGGATGACAACATTTCAGAATGTACATATACCATCTAGGCTGTGATGTTGGAACTGTGGGGTCAAGGCCAATTTTGGGAAGTCATAGTAGGAATAGGATTAATGACCCCGAATACGGGTTGAACATAAAATGATTGATTATTTTTAATTATCATAGCCAATAATTGATGTTGTAAAATTTGTTGGATCAATAGATTGTTACATATTTACTTTCATAGGAACTCAATCACTAAATTTTTTTATGACTTTGTCCATGTCTGTCGAAGGAATTGGAGTTGGTGTTGGAGTTGGGCTGTGGAACCTAGAGGAGTAAGTGTTTTGGGCTACCAATTCCCCAACCCACTAGTCTATAGCATAGGATTCTTTAGACTCCACCCAGCCAATGGTCTACTCTACTCTACCTCCATTTCTCTCCATTGGTCTTTTATCTCTTCAGTGACATATCTTGGAGGAAAGGGGCTGTTAAGACATAAGCTCGAGGTGTTGAGGACCAGGTGGATCAAAGGCCACATTGCCTTGTTCAAGGGCATTGGGGAGGTAACCTACAGTAGATATGTCTCTTGGTGGAAAAGGTCATCTTCAGAGGTCGTCTTAGGATTTCATTTAGTGAGACGATATAATTAAGGAAAGTGAAAAATTGCCTTGATTTATATAATGACAAGTATGGAAAGTCTTCATCCTCATCATAAATAAGGATCAGTCAGATAGAAATGTCCATGAGAAGTTTAATGAACATTTGATCGGTTTATTATGAAATAGTTTCCCTTGTTTTTCATTTTAATTGAGTTATTTCCACCCATGAGAATTGCGTCATTTTAACTATCTTGATGTTTTTGTTCTCCACCACGAAATATCCAATTATATCTATGATTCCTATTAATCACAGCCATGCATGAATAAAAATATGCAAGATGAAAGAAAATTATCCACTTTGGAGTGTAGCCATAAACGAACAGTACGCATTGGTAGGTACGGAAGACTTGGAATTGTTTGAAGGTTCTGAGTTTCTTTTGTCACAAATGTTGATTATTTTGGGCAGAAAGGTGGTGATAAATATTGGATAAATGTTCATCAAGCCTACTGATTTTAGCAGGACTGGACAAACATCTAAGGGCCGATTCACATTTGCGTTTGGACCATTCTGTTTGCCTATTCGTATGAAATATGTGGTCAGAAAAGTCCTCCAAGCAGCACTTTTCTCTCTGCATTTTTCGTGCAGAAACCACACGGACCCCATTATAGTCTATGAGGTCCTTAGGGTTCCTTAGGTAACCGATTGTTTATGCGGATAGGTTTCTCCAAGCGGACTCTCCAAAAGGAAACCCGAATGTAGATGTGAACCGGGCCTAATATGTATGGAGTTCCGATGTTCCAGCTTCTCAACCTCACCTATTGTTCAAGACTCTTAGAACTCGTTCACACGGGCACTAAGTGGGTGGATTATGGTGCATAATCCACGTCATAATCTGCCCCCTCACAATGGTGGTCTATGTAGACTGCCTTTCTTCAGGCAGCTTCCACGGCTCGTTGAGTCCCGGCATCTGCCTGGCGTCAGCAACCTCCGGAATCGCCCCATTCATTTGAGCCTTGCCCTTCTGCTCCACGGGAGGTTTCTGTCCTCCTTGAGCTTGCCTTAGGACACCTGCGTTATGGTTTGACATGTATACCACCCCAGTCAAACTCCCCACCTGCCACTGTCTCCGCGTCACTCTCGGTGCCAAAATCCACCCTACCGCCCCCCCGTGTCAACTAAGCCTTAGAGTCTAGAGAGAAAGAGTGGTGGTGGTGAAAGGTACTCTTAAATTGGTACTGGGAGAATATTTGCATGTAATTGTTGCTAGGCCGCTTAATATATGGACAAATCTGATAAATGTACTTGCTAATAATGATACAAACCTACTCGGAATGGACTAATGAACATTTATGGCCCCAAGGCAAGGTTAAGAGATGTCAGAACAGTCAATGGAGTCATACCTAATCCATTCTACTAATGGGGTAAAATAATAGATACCCTTTACTGGGACCCCATCACCTGTGTTGGGTAAAAACAGGGGTCTTTGGACCCCATCAGCTAAACTGGATTTTCACTTTTGGGAAGAAGGAAAATATTTAGGGTCAAGTAACACTACAGATTCTATAACAGGGGTCAGCAACCTTCGGCACTCCAGTTGCGGTGAAACTACAACGCCCAACATACTCCATTCACTTCCGTGGGAGTTCCAAGAACAGCAGCGCTACTATGTATTCTGGGAGTTTTAGTTTGACAACAGTTGGAGTGCCGAAGGTTACCTACCCCTGTTCTATAATTGGCCCGTTGCATCCAGAAACGTAGAGTAGGTTTGACTAGTACCTTAGGCAGAAGCAAAGCGCGCTCCTTACAGGTCAAAGGCGATGCGTATCAAGTCTAGCCTGATGCTTTGCATTTAGCAGACACTTATGAAACAGAAGCTCGGCGTTCATACGTGGCCGCAGCCTACAGGTATGCTTGGCCTACATTTTTAAGCATGGTAAATCATTGAATGTCTATGCAAATTAGCTTTTTCTACTAAAAGAAGATAAAAGCAGTAGTTGAAAGAAGCATGGAACAGTATGTTAAGGCAACTTCTATGAGACAGACTTGGAGGGCAGAAATAGCTTCTGCTCGGAATATTAAGTTATGAAATGACATTATAATTCACTTCCTTCATAAATTATTCAAAATGATGTGTCTCGTTCTATATATAGCCGCTTCATTTTTTCCCATTTTTTTTTTCCTATGTGACATTTACATAGCATTATGTAACTAAGAATAAACACGTAAGAGCCTCGTCATGAAAAAAATAACCGGAATAATTAAAATGACCAAGTTCTTATAAATAAGTAACAGAGATAATAGTCAATGCTGACGAAGATAATAGTCAATGCCGGAATAGATGTGTCCTACTCTTAGGAATGGATTCTATTTAGGATACTATGTAAAGGAGATGGTCGGCCCGATTAGTACTGGCGCATTTCACCTTCTTTAGTATGCTATAGCCTTCGATGCATTGTCTCTGGAGATGAGCCTTGGTAAATTTGCTGTGTCTGCATTACTGTAAGTCCACTGGTGAATTTTCTATAATAGAGCTGAATTTGCTGCATATAAGTCGCTAGAGACTAAAATGAAGGAACGGATCTATATCTTTGCATATTTTGTCTTGTGAGTCAAATATGGCTCTTCTTCGCCCTTCTTTAATAATTATTTTAGGATCACATGGCATCTGCAGAGGTGATCCTGAGCCCCAAAGCTAAATCTCTACTGGGCCCCCTAACTATAGTGTATTGTTTATAGTACGGGTCTTCTCTTATTGGAAAGAGACACTTTATGGACTCCTGGGACTGGCTGCAACTGCCTTCACACCCCCTTAAGTTAAAGGGGTTGTCTAGTTTAGATTAACTTACCTGATCTGCCTTGATGATGGTCCCAATGGGTGCAGCCTGGTTCCGACCCCTAGGCCACATGATTGGAACCAGGTTGCAACCATTGGGTCCATCATCAAGGCAGATCTCCCCTGATCTCCCCTGGCATAGTCATCAAACCACTTACTGATCCCTCAAGTATCATTAAGACTATTATAGGTAAGGAAGTATAGGAAAAGTTTAGATGTTCCCAAAGTGTTCAGGTAGAGGCTAGTTACGTTCTACAAATAGGTCCCAAAATTTCATAGAGTGATTGTACATCAGATATGCTATTGGGCATATATGGCCCGAGTACAGTCCCTTCAACAGAGATAGGTACTGATAGAGGTAAGTGTCTTCTTATTTTATTTAAACCTTAAAGTAAGGACACATGGTTTAGATAGCTGCTACTGAAGTCTCATTTAGTTGACCCAATGTCACATACAGGGTCAAACTCAGTTCTCATAATGGAGAATGAATGGGTCGGGCATAATAAAGTCCAACATCCCAAATAATCCTTGTTTCCCTCAACATCTACTATCAGCAGAAATTCAGGGCACCCTACGCATTAGATGGTCAGTGGGTCTGCTGAAATAGGTGGGTTCGGCCACCATTAATCTAGTATATATGGTCTGCTTTACTGTTTATTTACAAAGTATGATACTGCATCGAAACGCATGAATGCAACGGGAGATACAGAGTGATGGAGGAGAGATACAGTACTAAAACAAAACGAGAGGTTTTTACTAGTACCGATTCACTGCTGTCCCTGTAACCAGAGGACCTGATACACGATGACATCCCACCTCATTTCACAATATATTTGTGATTTAGCCTTCAATCTAATTTTCCCCTCTCTTAGACTTTGTTCACACTGCATGTTCCTTGGAGAGCTCAGACAATTGGAAGAGTGAGTGTTTGTAGGAATACTTTTTACCGATCATTTGGTCCATTTAAGAGGCCATGCAATTCGCCAACAAACAAGCAAACATTCATTTGTTGGCTGATGTCATCTTTTTTGCTAGCCAAAAAATCATTATTTTTGCCAACACCGCCTCCATGTAAACAGTGGATAGGTTGCCAATAACAATTGAAGCTGTACGGGGATGACGGATGGTTTCAACGATGGATTATAGGCTTCCATAGGGTCGGGTAAACCAGTGGCAACCAACTTGCCTTATTGTTAACTCATGGGGTGCTTACCACGATTCTCAGCCAAAAATCAGCTGACATAAAAGACCCCATACTAACCCCTCTAACCTGCCCATAAGTGCTATTGACTCATTGAATACCAGAAATCTATATTTCTAGCACACACATGCCTGGCATACATCTGTATTTTTTACTATATTGGAAAGCATAGTTGGCACCACTTTTCAACACAAATGGAGGATACATTGAATGTGTATTACATGCTATATGTTCTTTTACAACAAAAGTCGATGGTCAATGTATTATTTCTTGAGCGTATGCTCGGCAGCATGGTATGAGTCAAACATACTGTATAGCCCAAATATAATGTGACTCCTAATGACTAACCTTGGAAAGTCAAGTTCAAAGAAAGTCAACCTGAGATGAGAACCCGGAGTCAATTCCATGGTGGCAGACACTGCCATATGGGTAACATTGTATGTTGGCCAGAGGTGTAACCTGAAGTTTATGGATCCCAATGCATTTTCTGGTCCACATACCATAAGCTGAGTACCCTGAGTCAATTCCATGGTGGTAGACATTGCCATATGGGTAACATTGTACGTTGACCAGAGGTGTAACCTGAAGTTTATGGATCCCAATGCATTTTCTGGTCCACATACCATGAGTTGAGAACCCTAAGCCAATTCCATGGTGGTAGATATTGCCATACGGGTAACATTGTACGTTGACCAGTGGTGTAACCAATGCACATTCTGTTCCACATACCATATTCTATCTATAATACTGGTGTCCTTATGTTATAGGGAGGGTCTTCAGGCCCCCTTAGGCTCCAGGGCATCGTAATGACTATCTCTGCACCCCCTATAGCAACACCCCAGACTTTGAGTAATATATATCTTAGCTTTATATTCATTTGCAGAGCTGACACATTATATCTCCTTATGTATGAGTTGTCTTATAGCGCTTGCACAAAAATAGACGGAAAAAAAATAGAAATAGCACTTAAATGGGAGTCAGACAGGATCTCCTGGCAGCACAATTATTTCCACAGGGCTTCGGCTAAACAGCCAGAGTGAAATTCTTAGCCTTTATCTATATCGGTATTCCTGCTAATGAAGAGCGCAGTTTGTAGACAGAGCCACTTCAGGCCCTGTCATGGCTTATATACATCACCCATAGACACATCATACCGCTCCTTGAAGTAGAACAATTCTCTCGCACTGCCATTCAGTCTAGGACTTAGCTTGCCCTCTCTTTTTGCCACCTACAATCTGGTTCCCAATAAAGTCAGAAAAACAACATTATTATACTCGGTTTCTTATATTTCTAGATTTTCCACTCCACGAGTCCGGCAGATCTCAGCGCTATATTTGGATACATGAGGCATATTATATAAATTGCTATCTCCCCGGGGTTTTGTGTTTCCAATCTTCTGGGCCAATACATCGTCATGAAAATAATAGGGGAGGGGGGACATTTTATTTTTTGGAATTTTTTCCACCTCGCCATCATTTTATGCATCTGTGTTGAACCCTGAAAATACTAAGCCATAAGGTGATGTCCTGCTGGTTTGTCGATAGGACTATTTTGGTAAATGCGGATTACTATCACATGACACAGCAAGGGGCTCATATAGGGCCGTATAATAGACATATTCTCTCTAGACCTAGCACGTCTTATATGTGTCATCCTATGGAACAGGGCTCAATTTTGTTAAATGGTATTCGTGGTGAATGTGATAGAAAAAACCCTTGTATGTCTTTGTAAGATATCATTGAAGATATAGTAGGGCCCCATAGACATTAATGGAGAAAACCTGTCACATGGGAAATACTATGCATTCTGAAGGCATTATGTTATAGAGCAAGCGGCGCTGAGAAGATTGATGTATAGGTTTTGGTTGCAGCATGTGGGTGAGGTTTGTTTAAGTATCATCTGTCATGCTGGAACTGGGATTCGCAGCTTACCCATTGTGATGCATGGTGTGGTCTCGCCCTTTCAAGTTGACTTAATTTTCAGACCTTAGGGTTAAAGACCTGAATATTTACCTAATGGAGTGGGAACCTAATATAATACAGAGAGTAAACAAATGTGAGCGGGAGTCAGGGGGCTCAGGCAATTCATCCAGGCTCATCCAAGAGTTATCGAAACCCAGAATTTGCTCAATTTTGACCTATAATTTATGGAAACTACAGATGCTAATTAAAGGTGTTTCTTGGCAAAAAAAAAAATGCAAAAAAGGTCAGATAGTGCTATTAATAGGTTAATAAGTGCACCCAAAGACCCTTTAATTGATTTCTGGTTTCTCTGTGAGCTCCTGGCATCTTCTGTATTTGTTTACATGTCTATCTTCCTGATCTGTTTTCCTACAACTACCATGATGCATTGCACTTCACTCAGAGCTGACTCATATCAGCTCCCTCTCTTACTCCTTCACACCCCCTCTGTCTTTCTAACTAGCTCACCCACTACTAGCCCTTCCCAACTAATTAACCTATCCCCACCCCATCACACTTACCAGTCTTTCTGTCTCGATCATCTGGGCATGGGACATCACTTCCTTCTAAGCGTACATCTCTCCTTGATGTCTGCTGGCGACTGTGTAAAACAGCTGTATCCCGAAGGAAGTGATGTCCCATGCCCAGAAAATCCAGACAGTAGGACAGGTAAGTATGATGGGGTGATGGGGTGAGGGGGGGGGGGGGGGGAGTTAGTATTAGCGACGTTCCATGCTGGGTCTGAAAACGTGCCATGTGAGCACCCGTTAAACTAGGTATATATAGATTTTTTGTAAACTAAGTACGTTAGAAGGTAGGCAGGGGTAGCTTAGAGTAGTAGCATCACTTTCTCCCGGACGACCCCTTTAAATTCTGTCTCACTTTTTCCTGTTTCAGTAGTTTAGAAAGCAATAAGTCACATCTAATTCATTTCTAAGAGCAACACAATCTCTTTTTCTTCTCCACAAGTTTAATAACTGTTCTTCCAAGTGTTTTTTTTTTTTTTTTTGGGGGGGGGGATTTTTTGAGCAGATCTCGACTACCATATTTCTTATAGTAATTCTGCTCTGTGTACTTATCTTGTTGGGACAAGACATCCTGCTAGTGCTGCTAATTCTAAGTTCTCCGATCCTATTTTCAGCCTCCGTGTAGACAATGGCTTGTTTTCTAAGCATTGCTCTTTATCAGCGTTGGTATGGTCTGGTGTTACACGCGGATCATCCACAATTACGAAAAAAAAAAAATCTAAGCCTTTTACCCAATTCACTTACTCATTGTTCACTTATTTACTTGGAAGGTCTTTACGCCCCGTACACAAAACATACCAATGCCAGGCAGTTTCCAATAATGGTAGGTTTCACATTCTAAGAATTATCTTTATGGCATCTATATAGAAATCGAAGCCGATTTCTCGTAGAGGCGAAGAGAGGATTTTTCTGTTGGATTTGACACAAAAGCAACAGGGAATATCTTGTGGCGTGCTGTATTGTATGGCACTGGCTATGTACGGAGGTATTCTGCTGCAGAAACAATGCTTCGAAGGGAAATAACTCAGTATGTATGGTACCTGAGCAGCACATAGAAGCCATTCGTCCTTGTTAACGTGAACCTGGGACTAAAAATGCAATAGTATGCAACATATTATAGAGCAGGAGGATCTGAGCAGATCGATATAGAATCAGGGGTACATAGAAGTACGTATCAATCCATAGACTCTGCAAGGGTATTATGGAGCATCATGTTAAAGCCAAATTGTGTAAATTCTCAATTTCATATTGCTGCTCATATATAGGGCCAACACACAGCGCTGTATAGACCCTGTCATGTTTTACATCAGCATCTACAGCAGTGGTTCTTAATAGAGATGAGCAAGTAGTGTTCAATCGAGTAGGTGTTCGATCGAATACTACGGTATTCGAAATACTCGTACCCAATCGAACACTACTAGCTGTTCGAAGTTTAAGGTTCGATGCAGAACCAGCGTTGATTGGCAGAATGCTATACATTCTGCCAATCAACGCTGGTTCTTCTCTTGCCTTTAGAAGTCTTCTCCCGGCGCAGCGTCCCCGCGGCGTCTTCTTCCGGCTGGAGTTCACTGTGCCTAGGCATCCAGCCTAGGCAGAGCCGACTGCGCATGTGCGGGCATACCCTCGCATGCACAGTCGGCTCTGCCTAGGCCCCGATGCCTAGGCAGAGTGAATTCCAGCCGGAAGAAGACGCGGGGGCGCTGCGCCGGGAGAAGACTTCAAGGAGAATCCAGCCCGACCGTCACTCGTGGACTTGGTAAGTATAATTTTATCGAATTTTGCGTACCCCTGAAACGAGCATTTCCCCCCTTAGACTATATTGGGTTTAGAAATCTGTTTGAACAGTTGAACAGTGTGCGGCTGTTCGAATCGGATTTCGAACCTCGGACATTTTAGTGTTCGCTCATCTCTAGTTCTTAACCTTGTTTCAGGTACCGAACCCACCAGTTTCATATGCACATTCCCTAGAACCCTTCTTTAGTGATAAATCAAATATGATTTTTTTTCCAAATTCAAGACATAGGTATATGTTTATTTACTGGTACACAAAATGAACCATACATAGGGCCTAGGGTTCGATCGAACCCCGATTACGAACCACTGATCTACAGTATATATCCCACCATTTGTACCGTCATAGTTAGTTTTTTGCACTTATTGATCAAAATACAGTAAAATATTAGACCAGACAGATATTTGGTCACTTATGATCCCGGCAAGATACATTTCATATATGTGCCAGACTATTTATCTTCTTCCATGACTTTCAAAATTTCAGGTAGAATGAAAGCAAATACTGAATCTATAGAGTTGAACATTGAGTATCTTATCTTACTGTTTTATGCATTCTTATATCTATTTTATTGGATCTCCATTTTATAAACTGACATGTAATGAGCATGACTGTGGTGTTGTTAGACCAAAGCGCCAATTCCGACTCCTCTATTTATCCTCTATACTATCAAACTCCAACTCCAGCTCCATAAAGGGGTTGTGCGGACCCAAATCAAAATGTCATACTGGTTACCTTCCACAGGATAGGTCATCAGTATGTAATTTCTTTGGGTCTGACACTCGAACTCTGCACAGATCACCTGTTATAGCAGCCTTCGGGTGTCGGAAGCTACTAGATCAATGCAGCAGCCCCGATTTACTGCATAGCAGTGGTCCCAGTTGCAAGGCATGCCGCTTGTCCACTAGCCGACAGCATGATCTGTGCAGGGTCTGGGTGTCGGACCACAACAGATCACATACTTATAATCTATCCTGTGTATAGGTCATCAGTGTGAAAAATTTATTTGGGGCCAGGAATCTCCTCTATCGGTAAAAACTCCTAAGAAAATATGCTACAAGTTATGCAATATTTTGAAATATTAATAATTCATATATAAAATAAAGTTGGATTCTTTTTTTCCAATTCCACCCAAAACTGATCCCAATGACAACTCTGTGACTCTGACTCCACAGCCCTGATATTGAGTGAGATAGTCTGAGCAATCCCATAGTTATAGACTCTCCAAGATCTGTATCAGCCCTATTTGTTGTCAACATCTAACATGACGAGGAATCTATTGGACCTTCTTTCTAAAGTGAAATCCAGGTCTGTATCAGGAAGTGTATAAGCGTGTACGGTCTTTGTTATAGTCTCAGAGAAATCACTTCTATGAGAAACAAGTAATGTGTCTACCGTTGTCATGGATTTATAGGTTCGGTGTTCTATGTGTATTGTGTGCTGACATTCTCTTGTCAAATGTGACATAAAAGCCATTTCTCTGCAGCTTACAACAGCTGAATCATTCCCATTCACTCCCAGTATAAGAACATTTACAAGCATACATGGCTGCAGCAGGAGCCTCCCCCCTTTCTACCCTATCTGCAGTATGACATAATGTTTACTTTAGACTTTACTATTAATGATCTATACTATATATGATTGATATCCTATAGAATATCAATATCAGATCAGCGAAGGTAACTCTAGTCAAGTGAATGGGACTGAGCTTGTGTTATCTCTCCCCGCTATTGTATAGGATATAAATCTGCATCTCCGGCAAAAATCTGATCAATGGGGATTCCAGAGTGTTGGACCCCTACCAATCTGATATGGATGACCTGTCCTAAGGATATTATCAATAGAAAGGTTCTGGACAACCCCTTTAAGCACACTCCTTTATTATACTCCACTTCTTCATATGTTCACTTCTTGCAAACAGAACAGATCACAGGATTTCGGTTCCAGGACATTTTAGATACTTTATTTACTTTTATTGTGCATTCTGTATTTAGTGTTCCTTTAATTTAAAGGCATGGTTCAGGGTAAACATCAATGGCAGAGCCTATGTTCCTCTGTGTGATGAAGTAACATCCGTGTTAGATGAGGGATGTGTTACGTTGTATTTCATAGAATCTCTTCAGCTTTCTTGCTTGGCTCATGGCTAGGGTTGAGCGATAGGGATTGGAAAAGATCGGATTCCGATCAGCGATCGAGTAAATTTCATGATCGCGATTGGAATTCCAATCCCGATCTTTTCCAGCAGGATTGAGGTCGGAGGTTATCTCAAGATCGGCGCAACCCTAAAAGTGACTTTTCCCATAGAGAAGCATTGACTAGGGTTGAGCAATCGGGATCAGAAAAGATTGGATTCCGATCGGCAATTGAGCAAATTTCACGATCGCGATCGGAATTCCAATCCCAATCTTTTCCAGAAGCATTGAGGTCAGAGGTTATCTCAAGATCGGCTCAACCCTAAAAGTGACTTTTACCATAGAGAAGCATTGACTAGGGTTGAGCTGTCGGAATGGGAAAAGATTGGATTCTGATCGGCGATCGAGTAAATTTCACAATCACGATTGGGATCGGCTGGAAAATGATCGGAAATTGGATTTTAAAATCGATCCTAAAATATCAAGATCGCTCAACCCTACTCATGGCTGAAGTGGAGTCAACAGTAAACCACTTTGTTCTAGCAATCAGCAGAGATCACAGTCGGACACTGAGTCTTATCCTAGTGATAGTTCACATAGACACCACTTTAATCTATGGCTTCCTGTTGTACATGGAGTATTTATCCATGTGATTGATCAGACCAGTTTCACAAGGCTATATACACTAGGTCTATACGGACATATCATAGTCACAAATCCCATCCTGGTCACAGGTCTAATGACCTATGGCGCTGTAAGCCTGGGTCATTAGAGTTGCTATCGGAATGGGATTTGCGCCTGGCATATGATCCATACCGTACAGGGCCATTATAGAGTAGCTGTGTGACTATAGCCTGATAAGTGTATTTCAATTTACTCTTAGCTGACACGACTAGTCTCTCCCACATTTGTTTCAATCCAAAGTAGCCATTTATCACGGACGACCTACCCCGAGTATCAAACAGATTAGCTTCATTGACATATGTAGCCGTAGGTCCTCATTTAGCCCATCTAATATAATGGCGATCCAAGGCTGTTATTGCAATTTATCAAATACCCGGTCACATCACTAGTTCACATTTGGCTTGTTTCCTACAGAAGGCATTTGAAGGAATCCTTCAGGGAAGCTCGAGCAGTCTTACTATACGGCTGGCTATATCAGTAGTGACTTTTAGCAGCCAGCGCTTCCGTTTTTATCGCTCGTAGCCAGTTTCCTTTTTGCTTGCAATCACTATTTTTGTTTTTTAATGCACGGCGTCTTAACTTTTATTGGTTTGTTACTCGAGTATAAAAAATGATGTTCTATTTGTACAAGTTCCTTCCTCGTCTTCAGACGTCCTTCCTTACTCCTGACATTTATGCAGGTACATTAGATCCTGAGTGTTCTTTAATGAGGCACTTACTCTACTAATGTGCTCTATTATCTTCATGGCCTCCTAGCACCTCCCCCAATAATATAAAAAGGGTTTCGGATCATATGTTATAGATCTCAGCACGTACGCACTTTTTCTTGGTATTCTCAGAACAATTTAAGAAACCTGAAGTCAAAATATGAAATACAGCCAAGTCTGGACTTATGTGTAGAAACATAGCTAAAAAATGCAGCAGAGAAAAAAAAAACACACCACCACTTTGCTGTAACATGGGTTCTCGGCCTTATATATTTTGCTTTGATTGCTCAGGAATCCGGAATATTTGATACATTTCATAAATTGTGAATCCGAATGAAGTGACGTCCATCTGCTGAGGGCGACCAAACTTGGCAGCTCTCCAAGACTATGTACTTTACATACTGATGAGCTGTTTGAAGGGGTCGTGCACTCTCCTGGGAGTGCTGTGACCTCTTTGCTGTTTACAATATATACCATATTTGCATCTCACGGATGCTATGAAACATATGGTGCGTAATGTAAACATTGTTCGTGTTGCATCGATGACTCGAGTACCCTGGCTCACTATTTGGGGTCTTGGGTGCGGGACTATAATCTTTCTTGATGATCCTGAAAGTAGATCATCAGTTTTTTTTTTTTTTAAAAAGGGCTAAGGCCCCACATTGCGAGACACAGCCGAAAAGCGTTGGAATCATAATTGCATGGTTACATAGTAGATGAGGTTGGATGAAGACACCAGTCCATCAAGTCCATCCTATAACCCTACAGTCCCCTACAGGGTTGATCTAGAAGGAAGGCAAAAAAATCTCATGAGGCTCATGCTAATTGCCCCATTTCAGGGGCAAAAAAATCCCAACTCTAATCTGACAGTATGAAAACACTTAGATCACAGAAAGTCTGCAGAATTTTCCTGACTTTCTGATTCACTTATACCTATACAGATAATGCCAGTGTTTCTGTAGATATAGATAACATGCTACAATTTACAAAAAAATTTCTGCAATTTTTCTGGAAATGGATTAGGATCCCATTCACTTTGCAGGTACTGTAAAAAGCCATGGCAAAATGAGGGCACTTACACTATATGGGTCCCTTGGCCTGAAAGGTTCTTCTAATAAATTTGGGAAGAACCCTACATTCATTTTTAGAGCAGTGGTCTCCATCACCCTTGTTTATCTTGTTGCAGCGATAAAGTCTTTGACTACCCATGTGGCCTCTGTAAATAATTGCTGTAGTATTTATGGGGGTGCGATAGATGAGGACATTATTGGTGCAGCCAAGTGAACCAAGACCGTAGGGAGCAGTGAAGTGGTTGGGGGTTTAACCAGTGAGTAGACAGTAGGTTGTTTTGTTATCTAAGATAAGATAAGATAATCCTTTAATAGTCCCACAGTGGGGAAATTTCATATCATATCAAATTTGATACCATTTCCATTTTGTTATTGAAAATTTTTGCATTAACTGAAGTGACATGTCCACTAGAGATGAGCGAACAGTAAGTAAAGTGGCCAGGATTCAGCAAAAATTGAAAAGTTGCAATTTTTCTGCACATTAAATTCTGTTAATGTAACTTCCTATTAGAGATGAGCGAACAGTAAAATGTTCGAGGTTCAATATTCGTTTCGAGTAGCCCCTCAATATTCGACTACTCGAATCAAATATCGAACCCTATTATAGTCTATGGGGGGAAAATGCTTGTTTCAGGGGTAGGCAACATTCGGTCAAATTATACTTACCAAGTCCACGAGTGAGGGTCGGGCTGGATCCTCTGCGCAGTCTTCTCCGTGCAGCTTCCCCACGGCGTCTTCCGGCTCTGAATTCACTTTGCCAGGCATCGGGCCTGGGCAGAGCCGACTGCACATGCCCGCACTACAGTCGGCTCTGCCCAGGCCCGATGCCTAGGCAGAGTGAATTAAGAGCCAGAAGACGCCGCGGGGAAGCTGCACAGAGAAGACTTCTAACGGTAGGAGAAGAACCAGCGTTGATTGGCCGACTGTATAGCATTCGGCCAATCAATGCTGGTTCTGCATCGAACTTTTACATTCGAACAGCGAGTGGTACTCAGTCGAGTACGAGTATTTTGAATACCGTAGTATTCGATCGAATACCTACTCGATCGAGTACTACTCGCTCATCTCTAATGTCCACTTCGTTATGGCATTAGGACACAGTATTGTAAAAATCTTCAGGTATCTGTCAGGACATTCCGTACTCAAGGAATCTTGTCGAATCTTGGGCACAAGAGAGACCTTTGCACCAAACACGCTCCATACTTTCACGCATCAACTCCAGAAACCTGTCATAGATGGGATAAGGAATCTCCCCAATGATTTCATAATAGTGCCTCTAATATCCAGTTACTTAAAGCGAATTATTTGTACTACATAAGAATTTGCCTTTAAGAGTCCATTGGTGAATTGGGTATTTTTGTGCTACACAAACTGCACAAATAAAGCGTTGCTAATCCATCGGAATGGCTTACTCGGCTTTAAGAAAAACAATATGAAAGCTTCTTGCAGCTTTACATCAGATTTTGCCAACAAATACCAGATTAGAGGAGCAGAACCAATGATTAACAGAACATTGCTCAGGCTTATGGATATGCATGTTGTATATTTGTGCGAGACTTTCCCATCCCTAAATGTTCCGCATAAGCGCAGCGCGATCCCGTGTTTAGGGCTCAGCTGATTGCTCTTGATTTGTTCTGGGGAGCGATTTGTTAGATTGAGTGAAATATGCTGAAATCTTTATATCATTTCAGTGAACATCTGGTGGCAATAATTACTATATATGTGTGTTGTAATAACCTGTGCAGCTTGATGGAGCAAATCATGTCATTACGACCCGCCATGTCACAAACTAAGCTTTCTGAGTTATAGCAGAAGGAGCGTGATTTAATATCACAAGTCAGCTCTTACACGTGCCATGTTCTAAATCAGTCACTTGTTGTGGAGACGGATTGAGGATGGTAGTCTGGGAGATATAGTACAAGCCCTTGGCGTCTAAATAGAGGAGCACCTGTTAGTTCTCTACTTTTGGACACAGTTCAAGAATGTCGAAGATAGCAATTCCCCATCCAGCAAATCCTGGATATAGACCTTAGATAAGAGAGATGAGCAATCGATTGTCCATCTGTACTGCAAGAAGATTGTATCACCAGTATTACAGATGCAACTGAGAGCTTCTTCTTTAAGAAGTAAAACTCTATTACTATAATGAATAGAAATAGGACAGTCTTCCCATAATGAAAAATCAAAATTTCAGCACATTATTTGTCAAGCAGTTGTTTTTGCAAAATAAAGAGACTATCTAATGGCAGATAGTTGGATGAAACAGGTACATTTTTTTTAACTAAATGTGTCTGGGGAAGATAAAGAGTCTCATAAGGGTTTAAGTTTAACATTTCTTACTTTATATATGTGGCTGCACTGACTGGTAGTGCTCTAGAGAAGAAGCTGGAAAGGGCTATTTGTGCTGCCCTGACTGGTAGTGCTCTAGAGAAGAAGCTGGAAAGAACTATATGTGGCTGCACTGACTGGTAGTGCTCTAGAGAAGAAGCTGGAAAGAACTATATGTGGTTGCACTGACTGGTAGTGCTCTAGAGAAGAAGCTGGAAAAGACTATATGTGGCTGTATTGACTGGTAGTGCTCTAGAGAAGAAGCTGGAAAGAACTATATGTGGTTGCACTGACTGGTAGTGCTCTAAAGAAGAAGCTGGACAGGCCTATATGTGGCTGAACTGACTGGTAGTGCTCTAGAGAAGAAGCTGAAAAGGACTACTGCTGTTTTTACAGGATAAACCCAAAAAGAGCACTTAGATAAATACAAATAAATCCTGATTATGCCTTTACTATATCTACAGTATACTGTATGTTAGTATAGATGGTATATATTAGCCATGAAGTGTCTGTTTTTTTTAAACTTTATTGCACATAAGCCCATGCAGTGCTATTACAAATACCATTACTGTTCTGTAAAAGTGAGAATTATATTAGACTCGGAGCAAAGCTTTACGAGAAATGGTTATTGAGTTTTGAGGTCCATAGAAGCTAGAAGTAGCTAGAAAAAGTGTCAAACTGAAGTTCCACTTAAGGTAGGTCATCAATTGAAGATCCATAGTTGTCCAATATCTGGGAATCCACACAGGTGAAGGGGCAGGGGGAGTTACTGAGCATGGTTTCAGATCATCGGACAGTTTACCTGAAAGAGGAACCTGGTCTAATTCGGCTATGTTTTCCTTATATATAGGTACCCCAAATAGTACACAGTACTCCATATGTGGTCTGACCACTCTGAAACTAATAGGGATGAGCAAATGTTCCACGACTAAACTGTATTCGGCCCAAATTTTCCATATATTTCAGGGTAGATCCAAAACCCAAAATTCTGAGGTTTGTTATCCACGGAACACTTTTCTATTCTTGGGTCTCTTCAGACTCCAGTGTGTAATAAGTGGAGGCATAAGGGGTGTACATAAACATAAGTTATACTCACCTTGCCTCATCTCTCGTGGGCATACTCGTGGCATATGGCAGTGTCCTTTCCCGGGATTTGGCTGATGTTATTCACACTGGGGTCACTCTGGTAAGAGTGCCCACTGTGACTGCTAAGTCTCAATCGCAATCAAGCTTCTCCCAAAATAAATCAGACGGCTGAATCTCATAGTTACATATACATAGTAGATGAGGTTGGATGAAGACATCAGTCCATCAAGTCCAACCTATAACCCTACAACCCCCTACAGTGTTGATCCAGGGGAAGGCAAAAAAACCCCATCATGTCCCATCATGGACGACTCTTGTCCCATCTCTACGCATTAACTCATTCCTGACCACCGCCCAAGGTATCTAAGAAGCAGGGATATTTCGGAGAAGCCTTGATAGGTGGTTTATGACAGCTGGGACATGGCTGACGTTTTATAAGCCTTGTTTGCGGTCTCTTTATTATATTAATGTCTTTGCTGCCACTACATAAAATTGCTAAAGTGGAAATGGAGCTGAGAGGCGGTGGTGTTTTTTATTTGTAAGCTGCGTATTCTCCCATCAGGCCTTTATAATCCAGGTGATTACATTGGGATTTTGAACTATCTGTAGTTGACATGAATAATCCATCCTGCTTACTGAAGGGAGAAAGCTTCTGCTCATCCTTTTAACATTACAATGGGCTGGACACATAGAAATAAGTAGTGTTTTATGGTAATGTGCTTAGGGCAGACACTTGTGGGATTTATCAAGTTTACTGTATAATAAAAGCATTCTAGTGCTTGCCACCTAATTGCCATAGACAAGCTTCAGCAGTTTCGACTTAAGTTTCTCTCTATTATTATGGCTAAAATTTTCTTCTTCTTTTATGATTTATTTGGTCTCGTAAGTGAATGGCTTTATAGGAGACTGACTGACCTGCACTAGATTACAACGCCAACCTGTCTATAACTTTCTTCGTCCATGACTTCCATTTTATAGTATTGGATAATAAATGACTATACTTAACTATGGCATTAAAATTCCCTTTTATTGTGGTCGGAGAAGTTCGAACAGGAAGGACATAGAACCAGGGTAAAGCAGAATGTGCTACTTAAGATTTCCAATGGGTGTATTCAGCTTTTAGTAGCAGCCTTAAAACCAATTCCCAGTCTTTCACTGGTCTTCCAACATGTAGGAACAAGACTCAAGTTTCATTAACCCTAGTATAAAAGTGCAGCTCGAACCCCCCATGCCCAAATTCTTCTCACAAGTATCAACAGCATTTGCATTCCTCTTTTCTTCTCTAGCTGAGCCAAGATCACCATGACATGTGTATGTAAGTTTCCATCATTCCCTTCACTTGGCGACTTTTTCTAATAAAGGGTTAACCTTCTCCTTTCTGACAGTGGAAGGCTGTATATCATAAACTTTCTCACTCCAGTGCACAAGAGGGCACAGGTAATACACATACCTGACATGGACAGGCAAATTCAGAGAGGACATGAAAGTTTATCTGTCCCTAGATTATTGAGGGTGACCTGTGGACCCCCTGGCTTCTGTGCACTGTTGCAGCCGCAACCACTGCAAATCCTTTGGTTACACCAAGACCCTCATGCTTTACTAGTGGTTGTAGGCATGGTGTAACAAGACTTTCATGGCCTTAGCTGTATTCATACTGTCTTCAATCACTATGACTGTTCTTGAATTGTCAGTTGAACAATTCCCCAGTGCTGCTGCTATACCTGGGAGGAAGGAAATTACAGAAACAGTGAATCCTAAATTTGATCCAACCCCTGTCCCTGCCTACTTGCCTGAATTGTCCTAGGCAACAGATGACAACTTGGTGGCAATCCCTTCTCTGAATAAGTGACAACACGAAACACAAACAAGACAAACAACATGGAAGAGGAGTCAGCAAGCCAAGGGTTAAATCCAGAGAGACAAAGCAGTACAGAATTTTAATCCAAAAGAGTAGTCACAAGGGAAGCCAAAGGTCAGTAATACAATAGTAAGAGAAAGTAGGAAGCCAGCGAGGACAAAGTCACAGGACAGAGTCAACATAGCCAGAAAACCTGTGCGGGCTGATGACCTGTATATAGGAAGTCCAGGACCCGCACCAGACATGATTTGTAGATGGCTGTCAATCAGACAGGCTAGGCTAAGATTAACTATTTGATGGACAGAGGGAAACAAGGTGTAAGAGATGGGTGTGGTGGAAATTTAATTACAGAGGAGAGGTAATAGAGCAGTGTTCACATAGAGCAACAAAAACTCTAAGCAAGGAATCAAACTGAACGCGCCTCCTGCGTCACAGCCGGCAAGTGAAGGGTGGTGCAGAGACCCAAACAGGCACTAAGAATTTTTTTTTTTTTTTAATGTAGATTGTGAGCCCCACATGGAGCTCACAATGTACATTTTTCCCTATCAGTATGTCTTTTGGAATATGGGATGGAAATCCATGCAAACACGGGGAGAACATACAAACTCCTTGCAGATGGTTTTATGCCCTTGGCGGGATTTGAACACCAGGACTCCAGTGCTGCAAGGCTGCAGTGCTAACCACTGAGCCACCGTGTGGCCCTGTTAAGAATTTTTTTTTTTCAATTAAGATCTACCTACATGAGTAGTAACATGGAAACACTGTACATGTTGAAGCCTCTACTATTTATGGGTCTGAAGCCGCCTGTATGGAAGGCTAATCCTTATGTATACACGGTATAATCATGTGTCAGACTGAATTTGTTATCTTGTAACATGTTAATTAGATATGTCAAAGAAGTCACATTGGTGATGACTGGGAACTGGGATACTCATCAATATCCTAAATGAGAGTGTCCTGCAGACATGTCCACCTCTCTTGGGTAGACGCTATCCATGAAAGATACAGGGAGCTATAAGATCATTCCTATTTTTTTATACCTGCGCTAAGCCTTTACTACAATGTCTATAGAGAATGTAATTATTTGATCTTGTGATTCTGATTTACGGTAGGATATCTGCTGTTCCACATAACACCACTGATGTTATATTGTGATAAGCTACAGTATATCCTCTTCTAGCCGGGACCATTTTTGATCTTTCTATTTTCATTTTTCTCTCCTTGCCTTCCAAAACCCTTGATATTTTATTTATGCATTAACAGACCTGTAGGGCTTTTTTTATGCAGATTGTGAGCCCCTCATAGGGATCAGAATGTACTTTTTTTTTTTTACATTAAGTATGTCTTTGTGGATTGGGAGGAAATCCACGCAAACACGGGGAGAACATACAAACTCCTTGCAGATGTTGTTCCTGGTGGGATTCGAACCCAGGACTCCAGCGCTGCAAGGCAGCAGTGCTAACCACTGAGCCACCTTTTTCCCCAGGGCTTATTTTTTGTGGGAGGAATTCTATTTCCTAATAATCCTGGGAATCTGGAAACAAATTAAAATGGGGTGGAAATGGAGAAAAATGTTTGTGCCCTATTCCGACCAGATTCATTTTTACAGTAATTTATTATGCAGTAAAAATTCTGTTATCTATCTTCTGAGGGTTGATACAATATCAAAATTATAGCTTTTTGCAATATTGAAGTACCTTTAATAAATGCTAAACTTTGAAAACTTCAAAATATTACTTTACTAACCATTTTCTAACAATGTTTTCATCTATATAGTTATGTAAGGCCTATAAGGCCTGGTTCACATCAGCGTTTGGTATTCCATTTGGGGAGTCCGCATGGGTGATCAATGAAAGCACAGGGACCCCATAGATTATAATGGAATCCATGTGTTTTCCGCACGGTGTCTGCACGAGTTATGCGTAGAGAAAAGTAGTTCATGAAGTCTATGGGGTCCATGTGCTTTCATAAGCACGCCGCTTGTCAATGCATTCGGTATTCCGTTCGAGGGGTCTCCAAGCAGACTTCCCAAATGGAATACCAAACACAGATGTGAACCAGTCCTAAAAACTATTGCTGCCTACAATCTGAGAGGACTTTGTTCACAAGCCAGGTCTCTACTGTGTAATATTGCAGACATCCAGCATGGCGTCTTCTCAGCTCCTAAGACCCACCATCCACCATAATGCAACAGTCGATGTTGTTAAAGGGCAATTTTATTGTACATTTATGGGATGTATTTTTTTTTACTACTTTTATGTTTTTCTGATGACATTAAATTGCTGCCCTTTAACAGGGGACCATAGTCCAGATCACTTTGGGGAGATTTTAGTTTGTGTACAAGTAAATCCGTCACGGGTGCAGTCACTTTGATTGATCCATCTCTTCCATTTGGGCTGTTAGCGACATTCAAGAACGGAAGCTGCTCACTCAAGTTGTAGTTTTCCTGTGAAATTCCTTTTAATCCGCTGCCTAGTAAATGCTTTTTAATGCCTTTGAACCTGGGCGTCTAGATAATATTGCCTACTTACCTTTCATCATTTCATCCAGTACATAAGTAAGTCAGACTATGACTATTAACAACTCAGGAAATTCACTTCATTAGTGGAAACCAGACTTCAGATACTGCCAGAATGCTATAAAGATGTCCATACACTATCAATAACTATTGGCTGAAATCTGTTTAGCTATTCCTATCAAGCTCCCAACACACATGCATGCTCAATTCAGCCAATGGTGTAATGGCTAATAACCCACTGGCAGCAATGTATTATCCTTGAGAACAATTCTCCAGACAATGATGAGACAAGAGTTGAACTTCGGGCTACCTCAGCTATGATCAGTGGCCCAGATTAGTTGCGTTGTGTAATGGTAATAGCAATCCAACCAAAGATGACCACAGCCGAAAATACCCTTGATACAATATCTTCCACCTTCTTCATATTTTTCTCATCACATGAACCTAATAGCCTTTTTTGTGAATGAATAGAGATGGCCCAATCTCCCAAGATTTACATTTCAAGTACCAGGCCCTGATTTGTTTGTGTTGAACCAGTTCAAATAGAACAGGAAGTGAAATGATTATGGGCAAACTTCTCAGAATTTGTTTCTCTTAGGGTTTGGGTGGCTTGGTTCCAAGATTTCTTTCACATTGAACAAGTTTGGTTTGAAGCACACCTTAAAATGGCTTAAAATATAGTGTAGAACACTGTCAGGGCTCCTAGGAACCTATCTAAAAAACATAGTGTAGAATACTGTCAGGGCTCCTATGAACCTATCTATAAAACATAGTGTAGAACACTGTCAGGGCTCCTAGGAACCTATCTATATAACATAGTGTAGAACACTGTCAGGGCTCCTAGGAACCTATCTATAAAACATAGTGTATAACACTGTCAGGGCTCCTAGGAACCTATCTATAAAACATAGTGTAGAACACTGTCAGGGCTCCTAGGAACCTATCTATAAAACATAGTGTAGAACACTGTCAGGGCTCCTAGGAACCTATCTATAAAACATAGTGTAAAACACTGTCAGGGCTCCTAGGAACCTATCTATAAAACATAGTGTAGAACACTGTCAGGGCTCCTAGGAACCTATCTATAAAACATAGCGTAGAACACTGTCAGGGCTCCTACGAACCTATCCATAAAACATAGTGTATAACACTGTCAAGACTCCTAGGAACCTATCTATAAAACATAGTGTAGAATACTGTCAGGGCTCCTAGGAACCTATCTATAAAACATAGTGTAGAACACTATCAGGGCTCCTAGGAACCTATCTATAAAACATAGTGTATAACACTGTCAGGGCTCCTAGGAACCTATCTATAAAACATAGTGTATAACACTGTCAGGGCTCCTAGGAACCTATCTATAAAACATAGTGTAGAACACTATCAGGGCTCCTAGGAACCTATCTATAAAACATAGTGTAGAACACTATCAGGGCTCCTAGGAACCTATCTATAAAACATAGTGTATAACACTGTCAGGGCTCCTAGGAACCTATCTATAAAACATAGTGTATAACACTGTCAGGGCTCCTAGGAACCTATCTATAAAACATAGTGTAGAACACTATCAGGGCTCCTAGGAACCTATCTATAAAACATAGTGTAGAACACTGTCAGGGCTCCTAGGAACCTATCTATAAAACATAGTGTATAACACTGTCAGGGCTCCTAGGAACCTATCTATAAAACATAGTGTAGAACACTATCAGGGCTCCTAGGAACCTATCTATAAAACATAGTGTAGAACACTATCAGGGCTCCTAGGAACCTATCTATAAAACATAGTGTAGAACACTGTCAGGACTCCTAGGAACCTATCTATAAAACATAGCGTAGAACACTGTCAGGGCTCCTAGGAACCTATCTATAAAACATAGTGTAGAACACTGTCAGGGCTCCTAGGAACCTATCTATAATACATAGTGTAGAACACTGTCAGGGCTCCTAGGAACCTACATACCACAACCATCCAAGAAAACTTTTCCATAATTTACTTAGACCCAGAGATTAGATTATCTGCACAAATACTTATTATATTTGGTTGTACACGTTCAACTGGTCATGCATGATCTATGAATTCACGGTAGCCTTTATAGGACTACTGTAGACAGACTGCAGAATGCTCTGGAGAAATTTAGCATTAGTAAATTATTTTTTCCCATTTTCAATCATGTTGTTGTAAGTACTCATTGGGGCATATGTATGTATTTAACCCAATTCCCCTATTACATTGCAGGTGACATGTTAATTTACTTCCAGTTTTCCGACCTCATTACTAGTTTGGTATGTGTATGTATTATTTATGGCCATGCTTGTCTGTCATGGTATCAGCAGATACATGAATTGATACAGTACATGGTTAGTAATGACTTTTTCTTTCCCTCGAGATGTATGGCAACCATTGACCACGTGCTCCAGTTCTGGGTGATTATATGTTTGATAGAATTTGGACTATGTAGGGACAGACTGTCCACACAGATGAGATTTTGTCTTGATACTTCATGTACAATAGACACTTGAATCCAGATCTAAATTAATTACCATATGTAAATGAGCTGGAGAACAATTATAATCGTCTGCACATAATTTCCTTACAAAGATTCAATACTGTACTTAATGAGAAATTCTTTTCGAAAAATCTTGCCAACAATAGTAATGAATTGGACACGTTCTATATTTTAAGTGGGTGTTATTAGGGTTGCTGTTTAGTTTTTGTGACTTTATCGACATTCAGGGGCTTAGAAGCTCTTAATTGAATTTCCCATGATGACCTTGTGCTTTTATATAGTCCATAGTTATCCCCCCCCCCCCGACTCCGAAACACGGCATATTATCAAGATGCTATGCCTCATTTATTACAACTAGTGCAATGTGAATACTGACTCCAGGCGGCTACATGCTCCATTCATGTAAATCTGCCTCCACAGGTAGATGAGTCTGGGAATAAATTGGCTGTGACTGAACATCTCTGTATTTTTATCTGCAGATTATGTTTGCCTTTTATGTTGTTAGTTTGTCTTATTTTGTAGATTGCATTGCACAATCATAAAGTAATTGGTGATATTCAGAGTCTGTCCTGCTGAAACGTGCAAGTGAAGGTCACTGGATACAACTGAAAATGCATGGAGAGATCTGGTCATGGTATATTTAGTCCCAGCAGTGCTTCAACATCCACAGGGATGGATGTAATAACGTACAGTAGGGGGTACATAGTCCCTTATATAATCTGCTCAGCGCTCTTTCCATGTTGCACGCATGTATTTAGTGAAGATTTAGCTTATTATGAAAGTTAAAGCCTTGATGTCTCCTACGAGAGCAGGAGCCTTGAACGATAGATGGCAAGCAAGTATTTATAGAAGGATACAAAAAATACTTGGTAGCTAGTGCAGCAACCCAGTGGAGAAAGGCAGGAAGGACTGGAGTAGTGGTCAATCACAGTTGGGCTCATGTGGTAGAAGTCAACTTCCCTAGACTCCAAGTTCACCCCAGGAGTAACTAATGACAAGGCAGCCTGCAATGTGTATGGTGTTGCTGCTTGTATTCCCTGGGGCTCATCCCTTAGTAAGCCTCCTAGAGTCTGATGCTGGTTGGGGTGCTCTTAGTACAGGGCCATAACTGGGGGAAGGAGGATCTAGAGGAAGATTATTGAACTGAGCCTTTGCCATGGGTGAACGAAAGTCTACTACCTTAATGGTAGTGCATAGAGATGAGCGAGTAGTTAAATACTTGATACTCGATATTCGTTTCGAGTAGCCCCTCAATATTCGACTACTCAAATCGAAAATCGAATCCTATTATACTCTATGGCGGAAAAATGCTATTTCAGGGGTAGGCAACATTCGATCAAATTGAACTTACCAAGTCCACGAGTGAGGGTCGGGCTGGATCCTCCGAGAAGTCTTCTCCGTGCAGCGTCTCTGCGGCGTCTTCCGGCTCTGAATTAACTCTACCAGGCATCGGGCCTGGTCAGAGCCGACTGCGCATGCCCGCACTACAAGAAAGTGGCTGCTTACAGTCAACTCGGCCATTTTCTTGTAGCACGGGCATGCATAGTCGACTGATGCCTGACAGAGTTAATTCAGAGCCGGAAGATGCCATGAGGACGCAGCGAGGAGAAGACTTCTAAAGATAGGAGAAGAACCAGCATTGATTGGCCGACTGTATAGCATTCGGCCAATCAATGCTGGTTCTGCATCAAATTTTTCCATTCGAATAGCGAGTGGTACTCGATCGAGTACGAGTATTTCGAGTACCATAGTATTCAATTGAATACCTACCCGATCGAATACTACTCGCTCATCTCTAGTAGTGCACGATTCATGACTTTAGAGACGATTACTAATGGTGGAAAGCTCACATTTTTACTAGGAGTAACAACAACATCAAATTTTTTTGAAGGCCACCTTGTTACACGTAGAGTCTAACACAGCAGGCATGTTCTACTAGGAAATATCGGAAAGTAGTATACAAATAATACAAATACTTGAGAGGAGACATAGTACCCCTTCGGACTCACCAATCTCACCTAGTCAAACCAATACCTTGCTTCATACCAAGGAGGAGCAATAACCCAAAACCAATTGCCTGTTGATGGGTCTCTTTTCCTTTCAAAAAAGATGTTCTGGTTTAGTTTTAATCCAATGTCCCTAGGAATCATAAAACCAGGTATTAATCTATAAGGAGCTACCTTCCAAAAAGGTGGTGCTAGAGTCAGTTTTCCTTTTTCACTCAAAGAGAACTAATTTGGATATCCCTTTCTTAGAATACCTAGTTGAGCAGGGTTGGCTAGACTCTACACACCACAAGGTGGTCTAAGGAGTCATAAGTCCTCCTTATGACCTTCGCCTATAACATTTGAGTTTAAAATGAAGTGAACTCGAGAAAGTAAAGGACAGAGATCCATTAGTGTATATGTGCCATCATTAGGACCAGTTGGGGGTCCTAATTGAAAAGACCCAGGTGAGGTCTTATAGGCAATGCTACAGGGAAAATGAGTATGGAAATGAGTTCTTTTGCCAGAGGAAAAAAACTGTCTCTCTAGTGCGAGCCTGTTAGCAGTAGCTACCTGGTGAATCAATGCCTGATCTGAAGAAGACCTTTAAGTGTGGATTTTAACCTAGCCTCATCTAAAGGGAATGAACATCCTTTTTGAATTGGTTAAAATCTCTTATTATGTTTTAAGGCTCTTCTGTGGGTCGGACATTGACTCACCAAGTAGCTACCTCAAATTGGTGGCGCTAAAGGAATATTTTTTTCTCCTTGAAGAAATCTTATTTGGATAATATAGACTTGAATAAATATCTCATGGTAAACTACAGGAGAGAAAGGGGTTCATATACAATTTTTGCCTGGAAGACCTCTGTAGTCTATGCCCTCATTTGGATTTTCACTATTGCGTATCTGGCACGGCTTGTTACTTAGTTTTTCTAACCCTTTTCTCAGGTATAATTGTAAGATTATTTAGGGAGGACATGGTTAAACAGCATTGCAATATTGTGAATGGAGTAGTGAGCGGAAGTCTAACAGCTTCTCAATATGCAAAACGGACAACAGAAGTTTGCGGTGGGTGTTTTGTAAGACAGACGTTCGGGGGAGGGATGTCCTAATCGGCCGCAATTTAGAGGACTTGTCATTGCCATGAAGCGGGGTATAATCTATTAGTTAATCTGCACGAATGAGAAATGTTAGGTAATGGCTTAGTTAAGGGGAACCCATTAATTATTACTAATAGGTAATAGAGCTTATACCTAAAATCAGAAGACTGCTGCTATCTGTTAGCAGGTTCATTTTGTATCGCTTGCCCCTGGCGGAGCATCTGCAGATGTGAAGATGGCTCCATTTCTCACCTTTCTATTAGGAGCAAACAAGGCTAATGTCTATATTCAGGGCTACAACATATCACATAGAAGTGACTTGATGAAATTGTTGGCTGGTATCTAGCTAAAAAAGCAAGGATAGTGTTGCTACAAGAAAGTGTTTCTATCTGTATAGAGGTGTAAATAGGGTAGAGGTATAAATAAGGCTGCAGCTATAGTCAGCCCGTGTTACTTACATATGTTCGAATACATCTTATAGAAAGAGATCTGTATATAGAAACAGAAATGCACATCTACATCCCTGCTATATGGATTTATTTAGTGTATCCAGATATGTCCTTTTGTCTTGGCTGGATATGTCCAGTTATAGTATGTGTGTCGTAAGATAACTAGCTTTTCAAGGCAACATGACATTGTAATATTGTACACAAAGTGATATGCTATATAGGGAAAAATTGTTATGCCTTGTACACCGTTTTATGGCATACAAAGCATAAGAAGTAGAGATGAGCGAGTAGGTATTTGATCGAATACTACGGTATTCGAAATACTCGTACTCGATCGAGTACCACTCGCTATTCGAATAAAAAATTCCATGCAGAACCAACATTGATTGGCCAAATGCTATACAGTCGGCCAATCAACGCTGGTTCTTCTCCTACCTTTAGAAGTCTTCTCCGTGCAGCTTCCCCGCGGCGTCTGAATGAAGAGCCGGAAGACGCCGCGGGGACGCTGCAAGGAAAAGACTGCTCAGAGGATCCAGTCCGACCCTCACTCGTGGACTTGGTAAGTATAATTTGATCGAACGTTGCCTACCCCTGAAACAAGCATTTTTCCCCCCATAGACTATAATAGGGTTCGATATTCGATTCGAGTAGTCGAATATTGAGGGGCTACTCGAAACGAATATCGAACTTCGAACATTTTACTGTTCACTCATCTCTAATAAGAAGTTACATTAACAGAATTTAATGTGCAGAAAAATGGCAACTTTTCATTTTTTGCTGAATCCTGGCCACTTTCCCGAAAATGGGACATAGTAAAGGCATACAGGGGGCTGGCCCCACCAGATTTAAAATTGGTTATGCCAGAAATCTCTGAAAAAAAATTCTCCAAGGCACATACCCCGGAAGAGGGTGCGCTTCATATTTGAGGTGTGCACATCCTCATACGTAAGGTGTAACTTTTTTGGCTCCGGGGCAGTGAAGACTGGCATGTGTCATGTCAGTCTTCAAAGATCTGCCGGTGTCTAATGGTTGTATTGTGAATTGCAGTTCTTCAATGGTTTTGTTAGCATATCACAATAGTATATCGTATTATAATATTAAACTGGTTTGATAAGAAATTGGAGTCTCCTAACCAAATTCAAGCTAAAGGTTTTGTCTACCGGTATGGGAATTACTGCTCCCCGTCCCAAACTCTATGGTAGGGACTTACAGGAACAAACAAACTGTTGCTCTATGTCGTTCCCATAAATCTCAAAGTGGAGAAAAGAAGGAAGGCAAAGAGCATGGTACAGGAGTTATGGGAATAGCCGAGCATGTTGCTCTACAATATTCCCATAAGTCGCACCCTAGGGGCTCGGCAGTGATTTCCTGAGATGGGAATAACCCTTAAAGACCTGACACTATATTTTTTTCTTCTAATCAGTTTTCATTTCCTGATTGTATATATTGCAATTCTATTTTTTGTCCATAATCTTGGGGATATCCTCCGTTCCCAAGATATTGGAAGTGACTGTATCTCAGAACCCTGTTCTCCTGATCAAATGGGGACCTAGTGGTCGAAACTATCAACATGACACTTATCCCCTATACTGTGTATACAGAATAAGTGTCTATAATTGGACAACCCCTTAACTCGTGAGACCAGGGGCATAACTACCATAGAGGCAGTGGAGGCGGCTGCCACAGGGCCCAGGGCATTAGGGGGCCCGGAGACAGCCACTACCGCTGCGGTGCAGTGGCCACTAAGGGACATAATACTGTGTGCAGGGGCCACTAATGGACATAATACTGTGTGCAGGGGCCACTAATGGACATAATAGTGTGTGCAGGGCTTACTAAGGGACATAATAGAGTGCGGAGGAGGGGGTCTGTCGAGGTCTTCGGTGTCGGTTGGGGAGGGCCCATGTCAAAAGTTCGCCACGGGGCCCCGCCATTCCTAGTTACGCCACTGCGTGAGACCTATAGTTAAGACATCTCCAAGGTGAGGGAAGACACATAGATGTGTCGATGATGGCATGAAAACTTGCCTTCATGGAGTCTTGTGTATACTGTATGTCAAATCCTGATCTACTGCAGAGGTATTAAAAAATACAACATCAGTCAAGATGTCTGCAAGGATTCAGTAGCAGAGGTCTCAGTATGCGCCTATTGTGCTTGACCCTTATGTTACCAATACCAACCAGGAACCCAACACCTACATTGTTCCTTACAACATTGCCAAGATGTGATTGAAGGTAGGAACTCTCACAGAAGCAGAGCAGCAGAGTACATGTGCAAGGGGTCAGTCATTATATTTTATTTACTAGTGGCATACGTTCCGGAGAGAACACTTCCAACGTATCAAAGCCTTTACCCATCTTTTCTTGTTTCACCTCCGAGTTCATATCTGAAATGTTGCATCTCGATAGATCTACAGATAAGAACTCAATCCTATGGAAGGCTGAAGGGACTCACATCCCATAATTCAAACAAAAAGTGGATTTTTAGCTGTAAACCTTGTATTAAGAACCTTTCATAACGCCGTGTGGACAAACAAGTATGAGGTGACAGGAGGTGGCAGAGGGGAGATGTAGCTGTAGGACAGAGAATGACAGCCGTGATGAAAGGAAAGGGTGGAGGGGGAGAAGAAAATGATCAGGCGAATGGAAAGTGACGCTGCTATGTCAAGGAAGAGTGACATACAGCATGGAGGAAAACAGGCTGAGGGAGTGGAGGAGGAACATGGATAAAATGAGAGTAGAAATTGCCATCAGGAACAGATAGGAGATGAAGGGAAAGAGCTGCATGTTTTATTCATTTATGCATGCGTTTTAGAACATAGGACACAGTGGATGTCATGGTTTAATTCATGACCATATTAAATATATTCTCCAGGAAAAAAAAAAATATTTCTTTGAGACGTTCCAGCCCCTATAGCTGAGGGCTAGAGAGCCTACTGGAGGAAGGGCGCGGGCAACAAATAATTCACAACAAAAATGTCAAGTGAAGATGATCAGTAATGGCAGCCGAGGGTAGGGCAGAGCGAGCCGGGCATCAAAACCAACAATAACTTTTGTCTGTTGGAAAAGCAAACACATCCTTTGCATACATACTTGAAGAAAACTCTGATGCATACAAAAATAATATTCTATAACCCCTGACCGACATCCACCGTAATAACTGTCAGGATTATTATTATGATGGGGAGAAAAACCAAACTTCGTAGTTTAAAGGGGTTATGCCACAAAGCGTATCCTCTGTCCATAGTATAGAGGATAAATTGTTTGTTGGTGGGGGTCTGAAGGCTTAGATCTCCACCAGTCCTGAGCAGGGGTGAACCATGGCTTTCTGCCGCCTGAAGCGGATGTCAGAAAGCAGCCCTCCCCCCCCCCCCCGAGTAGGGGGTGGAGCCAATCAGAAGGGGGCGGGGTGGGCCAAGCGGAGGGGGCGGGTCCGAGCGGAGCGATCGTCTTTAGCAGGCAGAGAGCAGGCAGGGAGAGGACCTGCTCTCTGCCTGAGCGTTAGGGGTGGCCGCTGGAGCAGCGCTGCTCCAGCGACCTCCCCAATCCACCGCTCAGTGATGGTGAGCCTAAGCCAGTCCAGCACAGCTTGTCCTGGACTGGCTTAGGTCAGCAAAAATGCCGCCCTCCCCGTAGCCCTGGCATAGCGCCGTCTGAAGCCCGGGTCGCCTCATGGGAGGTGCAGCACTAGTCCTGAGAATAAGGGGATGGGGATTTGTAGCCAAGCTGACTATAAATATACCCCTGCTTTATGGGATGAATCCCCAATAGGAGCGCAGGAGATAGGCAAAGTACAGCACTGTTGTCTCTGATAATCTCTGGCACTCCCATTGACATGAATGAGATCATAGGTGAGTCCCTTCCAGTATGAGCACGCCTATATTCACCCTGGCTACAGTCACAACAGGCATAAATCACTCCTCCAGTTTGAGAATTGGTGGGGGTCTCTGCAGTCAGACCCCCACTGATTGGCACTTTATACTCTATCCTTAGAATTGAGGATACTGTAACTCCGTGATGAGAATTTCTGCAATGGACGCAGAACTAAACCATATTGTGGTGTATACCTATAGGAAAGGTCGACTAGAAACTGTTGCTGTCTTGGTTTATACAGTATTGACTCATACACAAGCACACATACACTCACCGGCCACTTTATTAGGTACACCTGTCCAACTGCTCGTTAACACTTAATTTCTAATCAGCCAATCACATGGCGGCAACTCAGTGCATTTAGGCATGTAGACATGGTCAAGACAATCTCCTGCAGTTCAAACCGAGCATCAGTATGGGGAAGAAAGGTGATTTGAGTGCCTTTGAACGTGGCATGGTTGTTGGTGCCAGAAGGGCTGGTCTGAGTATTTCAGAAACTGCTGATCTACTGGGATTTTCACGCACAACCATCTCTAGGGTTTACAGAGAATGGTCCGAAAAAGAAAAAACATCCAGTGAGCGGCAGTTCTGTGGGCGGAAATGCGTTGTTGATGCCAGAGGTCAGAGGAGAATGGCCAGACTGGTTCGAGCTGATAGAAAGGCAACAGTGACTCAAATAGCCACCCGTTACAACCAAGGTAGCCAGAAGAGCATCTCTGAACGCCGCACAGTACGTCCAACTTTGAGGCTACAGATGGGCTACAGCAGCAGAAGACCACACCGGGTGCCACTCCTTTCAGCTAAGAACAGGAAACTGAGGCTACAATTTGCACAAGCTCATCGAAATTGGACAATTGAAGATTGGAAAAACGTTGCCTGGTCTGATGAGTCTCGATTTCTGCTGCGACATTCGGATGGTAGGGTCAGAATTTGGCGTCAACAACATGAAAGCATGGATCCATCCTGCCTTGTATCGGTAACGGTTCAGGCTGGTGGTGGTGGTGTCATGGTGTGGGGAATATTTTCTTGGCACTCTTTGGGCCCCTTGGTACCAATTGAGCATCGTTGCAACGCCAAAGCCTACCTGAGTATTGTTGCTGACCATGTCCATCCCTTTATGACCACAATGTACCCAACATCTGATGGCTACTTTCAGCAGGATAATGCAATGCCATGTCATAAAGCTGGAATCATCTCAGACTGGTTTCTTGAACATGACAATGAGTTCACTGTACTCCAATGGCCTCCACAGTCACCAGATCTCAATCCAATAGAGGAGCATCTTTGGGATGTGGTGGAACGGGAGATTCGCATCATGGATGTGCAGCCGACAAATCTGCGACTGCAACTGTGTGATGCCATCATGTCAATATGGACCAAAATCTCTGAGGAATGCTTCCAGCACCTTGTTGTATCTATGCCACGAAGAATTGAGGCAGTTCTGAAGGCAAAAGGGGGTCCAACCCGTTACTAGCATGGTGTACCTAATAAAGTGGCCGCTGAGTGTATATGGCCCATACACATGCACATACATACACATACAGTACATTTGGATCTACCTACGTAATGTGCTGGCACTGTGGATATTATAGACTAGATATTACATCAGATTCATATTGGTGGTCTATACTTATGATCGGCCACTAGAGATGAGCGAACAGTGTTCTATCGAACACATGTTCGATCGGATATCAGGGTGTTCGCCATGTTCGAATCGAATCGAACACCACGTGGTAAAGTGCGCCAAAATTCGATTCCCCTCCCACCTTCCCTGGCGCCTTTTTTGCACCAATAACAGCGCAGGGGAGGTGGGACAGGAACTACGACACTGGGGGCATTGAAAAAAATTGGAAAAAGTCATTGGCTGCCGAAATCAGGTGACCTCCATTTTAGACGAATAGTGGATTTCAAATCCGGGTCATATGAGAATGTGAACTTTGTGACTATGAGACAGGGATAGCTGTACAGGCAGGGATAGCTAGGGATAACCTTTATTTAGGGGGGAATGTTATTAAAAATAACTTTTTGGGGCTCTATCGGGTGTGTAATTGTGATTTTTGTGAGATAAACTTTTTCCCATAGGGATGCATTGGCCAGCGCTGATTGGCCGAATTCCGTACTCTGGCCAATCAGTGCTGGCCAATGCATTCTAGTAGCTTGATGAAGCAGAGTGTGCACAAGGGTTCAAGCGCACCCTCGGCTCTGATGTAGCAGAGCCGAGGCTGCACAAGGGTTCAAGCGCACCCTCGGCTCTGATGTAGGAGAGCCGAGGGTGCACTTGAACCCTTGTGCACCCTCAGCTCTGCTACATCAGAGCCGAGGGTGCGCTTGAACCCTTGTGCACACTCTGCTTCATCAAGCTAATAGAATGCATTGGCCAGCGCTGATTGGCCAATGTATTCTATTAGCCTGATGAAGTAGAGCTGAATGTGTGTGCTAAGCACACACATTCAGCTCTACTTCATCGGGCTAATAGAATGCATTGGCCAGCGCTGATTGGCCAGAGTACGGAACTCGACCAATCAGCGCTGGCTCTGCTGGAGGAGGCGGAGTCTAAGATCGCTCCACACCAGTCTCCATTCAGGTCCGACCTTAGACTCCGCCTCCTCCGGCAGAGCCAGCGCTGATTGGCCGAAGGCTGGCCAATGCATTCCTATGCGAATTCAGAGACTTAGCAGTGCTGAGTCAGTTTTGCTCAACTACACATCTGATGCACACTCGGCACTGCTACATCAGATGTAGCAATCTGATGTAGCAGAGCCGAGGGTGCACTAGAACCCCTGTGCAAACTCAGTTCACGCTAATAGAATGCATTGGCCAGCGTTGATTGGCCAATGCATTCTATTAGCCCGATGAAGTAGAGCTGAATGTGTGTGCTAAGCACACACATTCAGCACTGCTTCATCACGCCAATACAATGCATTAGCCAGTGCTGATTGGCCAGAGTACGGAATTCGGCCAATCAGCGCTGGCTCTGCTGGAGGAGGCGGAGTCTAAGGTCGGACCTGAATGGAGACTGGTGTGGAGCGATCTTAGACTCCGCCTCCTCCAGCAGAGCCAGCGCTGATTGGTCGAGTTCCGTACTCTGGCCAATCAGCGCTGGCCAATGCATTCTATTAGCCCGATGAAGTAGAGCTGAATGTGTGTGCTTAGCACACACATTCAGCTCTACTTCATCAGGCTAATAGAATACATTGGCCAATCAGCGCTGGCCAATGCATTCTATTAGCTTGATGAAGCAGAGTGTGCACAAGGGTTCAAGCGCACCCTCGGCTCTGATGTAGCAGAGCCGAGGCTGCACAAGGGTTCAAGTGCACCCTCGGCTCTCCTACATCAGAGCCGAGGGTGCGCTTGAACCCTTGTGCAGCCTCGGCTCTGCTACATCAGAGCCGAGGGTGCGCTTGAACCCTTGTGCACACTCTGCTTCATCAAGCTAATAGAATGCATTGGCCAGCACTGATTGGCCAGAGTACGGAATTCGGCCAATCAGCGCTGGCCAATGCATTCTATTAGCCCGATGAAGTAGAGCTGAATGTGTGTGCTAAGCACACACATTCAGCACTGCTTCATCACGCCAATACAATGCATTAGCCAGTGCTGATTGGCCAGAGTACGGAATTCGGCCAATCAGCGCTGGCTCTGCTGGAGGAGGCGGAGTCTAAGATCGCTCCACACCAGTCTCCATTCAGGTCCGACCTTAGACTCCGCCTCCTCCAGCAGAGCCAGCGCTGATTGGCCGAATTCCGTACTCTGGCCAATCAGCACTGGCTAATGCATTGTATTGGCTTGATGAAGCAGTGCTGAATGTGTGTGCTTAGCACACACATTCAGCTCTACTTCATCGGGCTAATAGAATGCATTGGCCAATCAGCGCTGGCCAATGCATTCTATTAGCGTGAACTGAGTTTGCACAGGGGTTCTAGTGCACCCTCGGCTCTGCTACATCAGATTGCTACATCTGATGTAGCAGTGCCGAGTGTGCATCAGATGTGTAGTTGAGCAAAACTGACTCAGCACTGCTAAGTCTGCATTCGCATAGGAATGCATTGGCCAGCCTTCGGCCAATCAGCGCTGGCTCTGCCGGAGGAGGCGGAGTCTAAGGTCGGACCTGAATGGAGACTGGTGTGGAGCTATCTTAGACTCCGCCTCCTCCAGCAGAGCCAGCGCTGATTGGTCGAGTTCCGTACTCTGGCCAATCAGCACTGGCCAATGCATTTCTATGGGGAAAAGTTAGCTTGCGAAAATCGCAAACTGACAGGGATTTCCATGAAATAAAGTGACTTTTATGCCCCCAGACATGCTTCCCCTGCTGTCCCAGTGTCATTCCAGGGTGTTGGTATCATTTCCTGGGGTGTCATAGTGGACTTGGTGACCCTCCAGACACGAATTTGGGTTTCCCCCTTAACGAGTTTATGTTCCCCATAGACTATAATGGGGTTCGAAACCCATTCGAACACTCGAACAGTGAGCGGCTGTTCGAATCGAATTTCGAACCTCGAACATTTTAGTGTTCGCTCATCTCTATCGGCCACCAATGACAAATCAATGGCGGTCTGACTCCAGACCCTGATGATCAGCTGACAGGGTAGGTTGCAGTATTCCAGTGAATGCCATGTCCCAAAACATAGCACCAAATATCACAATTGTTATTGTACCAGTCGCTGCTGTTCATACCAAATGAAGTGAACTGGAGCCACAGCAACCCCAAAATGTAAATTGCTTTATTCCCCATTCAGTCTATGGTGCCAGGAGTCGTATCCAGGCCAAACTGATCATGGCCTACTTAATGGAAAGCTGGAAAATCAATGGGAGATGGGGTGAACTAAAACAAAAAAAGTACTGATACTCACCTGCCCTATGTCTTCCAATCCAGTGTCAGGTCCCCCTTTACATTATGTGCCTGCACTGGTCGGGTTGGAAGTGAAGTGGCTCACATGACTGCTATGGCTGATCACTGACCTATAGTTATATGTTGGGTGCTGGTGATGTATTACCAGTAGGGTTGAGCCGATCTTGACTTTTCAGGATCGATTTTGAAATCCGATTTCCGATCATTTTTCATTCAAACCCGATCTCGATCCCAATTCCGATCCCAATGCAAGTCAATGGGATTTTTTTACTAATCGGAGATCAGATTTTAAAAACGGTCCTATTCACTATACAGCATGGAATCTAACAATTGAAAGCTTTAATTGTTAGAATCCATGCTGTGTAGTGATTAAAAAATCCCACGGCTACCTAAGTCCTCCCTGTTGTCTACTTACCAGCTGCCGCTACAGATCCGCGCTGTTCTCGCTCCTCTTCTTTCTACTGTGCATGTCTTCAGAGCACCATATATACCCCCGCCTCCCAGGCTAGTGTTACTGATGCTGGGAGTAGGCGGGGCTTGTTGTGGCTTAGGAGAGTGTGGGCAGATACAGTGCCCGCCCACACTCTCCCAAGCCACAAGCCCCGCCTTCTTCCTAGGTCTGTATCAGTAACCTGGGAGCTAGGGGCGTGCTCGGACCGAGAAGAGGCAAGAAGAGAATAGACGGGGAGTGGCAGCAGTAAGTCGACTTGTCTATCGACTCTTTATTGTTTACTCAGCTCTGCTACATCTGAGATGTAGATCTCAGATGTAGCAGAGCTGATGAGTATAGGAATGAATGGATGCCGCCGGCATCTACTCTTCTGTTTCCTCCCTGCTATGCCGTAGGAATGAATGGACGCAGCCGGCGCGCAGGGGGTTAAGGCTGTGTGCCGACGGCATCCATTCATTCTTAACATTGTTCGCTTTGCAAGCATTGTGGGAAATAACCTCCGACCTCGATCCTGCCTAAAACGATCGGGATCGGAATTCGTGAAATTTACTCGATCGCCGATCGGAATCCGATCTTTTCCGATCCCAATCGCTCAACCCTAATTACCAGTGACCAGTGAGGGCTCAGAATGGAACAGGGAACTTGATGTCGAAACCGGGAATTAACAATAGCTGAGTATTACTTATTGTTTACATCCCAATTGCTTTTCCGGCTTACCGGGATAAACCATTTACGTCAACAATATTAAGGTCCCAAAATATACATAAATTCTACATAAATTGAAATTTAAAAATTTCAGTAACTTGGATATGTATTACAGTTCATTACTTCTATTCTCCTAATCCTGAGTAACAGTACAGCCTGTACTATAGCTCCGCGACGTTCACGATTCTGCCTGTTGCCATTGGAAACTGTTAACAAGTTTGTAGCTGTAGAAAAAAGGAAATAAAGGGCAAAGAAAAAGTGAAGAAAATTGGGATGAAGTTAAAGATTGGAAGGTTTAATTGTGCATGTTGAGAGACGTGAAAATTTGGTGTATACAGATCATTACCCAGTGACACCGATAATAAGAAGAAACTGTGAAAAGCTGCTTTCCATTTTCTCAGTTAAAAGAATGGTTGACTTGTCATCACTGTGTTGTCATTTCCTAAAAAGAATGCATTTACCTACACAAGACCCGATCCTGACCCAGTAACAATGACTCATTTCTCATTAATGTGGGTCAGACGTCCATCCACACGGTCGAGCTTTAATGGAAGCTGAGTGGCCAACCAATATGTTTTTGGATTGTTATACTGATATTTGGGAAGTAAACCATGTTAAAGGGGTCTTCTATGCTTATCAGTAGATAACCTTTCCTTACGACAGGTCATCAATTGAAGATCAGCAAGGATTGAGCACGTGGACCCCACCGATTTCAAGAGACAGTCTTTGGAAAAGTGCTGTAGCCTCTTCAGACTAAACCAAGAACAGGGCTATACATTGCATAGGGACTGTAAATAGTATGGCAGCTCAGCCCTATGTACTTCAACAAGCCATGCGACCGAGGAACAAGACGTCATATGGTTTAGAGTCAGACCCCTGAAACAAGCATTTTCCCCCCATAGACTATAATAGGGTTTGATATTTGATACGAGTAGTCGAATATTGAGGGGCTACTCGAAACGAATATCGAATCTCGAACATTTTACCGTTCGCTCATCTCTAGTTATAAGGATTGTCACATCAAGACAACCCCCGTTCATTTACCCAGTGGACATCATAGGACCAGTTAACATCTGTGTTTGGGTTTCCATTCCGAGAATCCAGTTGGAGACCCCCCAAATGGAAACCTATATGCATTAAATAGCAGTTACCTTTAGGAAAACCGTAGATCTCATAGACTATAATGGGGTCTGTGTGGTTTCCACTCGGTTTCCGAACGAAACATGCAGAAATAAAAGTGCTGCTTGCAGGACTTTTTTCTCCACATGTTTCGTGCGGAAACCACATTATAGTCTATGGGGTCCGCGGATTTCCCAGGTAGCCATTTTTTAATGCATATAGGTTTTTGTTCGGGGGATCCCAAAGTGGACCTGAACGCAGATGTGAGTAGGGCCATAGAGGTGGTCCCCTTCTTGGAATCCCTTTTATGAGCCATAATGGAGCTGCTTCAGCCACCTCAAGGAGCTGGAAGCTATAGCGATGGGTAGAGCTGGAAGCAGCACTGCTGCTATTCAAGTAATAGGCACAGAGCTCCAGTACCCTGGTACTTCCATTATAAAGTGGACAGTGCACCTAAAAAAAGAAATAGGTGCATAATTACAGCCCCATCTCCATATATCCCCATAGCTTTTGGAGCCTGAAGGCGGCTTGATCAGGTAATCATTATATGGCCTGGGTGTTGGACTCTTACTAACAGATGTTGATGATCTATCCTAAAGGAGACTGGAAAACCCCTTTAACTATTCTTTTCACTTATTACGCACCCTACGAGGCTATTAAAAATGAATGACCACTGGCTTCATTTGCATTATCCACACTACAAAATACTCAGCCTTTTAATATACCAAGCTGAGGGATTGTGTGAGGCGCTGCCAATCTGTGCGCCAACTCAACGATCCAACCACACCTATTAACCCACTAGGAAGCAGAACCTTTCCCAGGCATTGTGTTCTCTCAGTGATGTATCTGCTTCTCCCTGAAATAGCCAGCTGCATTTCCTTGACTATCGGTTCAGACTATAAAGCAGATGCCTCCACTGTGTGCCGGTGAGTTGTGCATTTTAATCAAGAACCTCAGGTCAACCCAGTCTCACGAGAGACACTCGAAACGGTTTTAGTCATTAAAGACATAAATAAAAGTCTGACTTTTGGAGTTTGTTTTCTCGATAGGCGGTTATATGTGAAAAGCATTGTCTCCCGGTTCTGACCTATCGAATCCTACATCATTTGAACAACTAAGTACATATTATGATTTGCGGCTCATACTTCTGGCAGACGGCTCTCCTTTTAAGTTTGGCACCGTCTTTTGCATTTAGCTGACACAAACAAAAATCTTATAGAAGTGAATGTATAGGCATTTTATATCCGTCAGGGCGAAGGGGAAAAAAATCAGTCTTGATGGCAGAAAAATTGCAGTATGCGGCCCACCGAAGACTTAATACTTAACATCTACCGTTCCAACCTGTTCCTCCGATTCGCATTTTGCCGACTAGTTACAAACTTGTCACCTAAGAAGCAGATCTGGCCATGTAGAGAGAAAAACCCTATTATTTATCTCATTACTATTCTTGTTCCATTTCTACATATATCAGTCGAGATCCCATCTGTAGTAATTGATTTGACTGAAAACAAAACAAATTTATTCTTGATTAACCTTAGGCACTTTGTAAATTGTGTCCTTTCAGATTTGTGCTGCAACACTTCAGATAGAACCGCTTCTGCTTTATTGAAGAGTCGACTTTTTTCATATCAGGCAAATTTGCTTTTAGAGAGAAAAAAAAGTTCAGTGTTCATGTTTGTTTCGCTTTGAAATACCCAAGAGCCGTATTTCAGCTCCGAGACAAAAGAAACCTACCTAATGTAAAAGTCGGCCAATAGTCGGCAGGACCCGCCAACTAATTCATGTGTATGGTGGCTTCCTGACTCTGTGGGCATTGGCAGGGTAAGCCACTGCCAGAGATTCAATTGTCCATGTATATAGACGAGTCGAGAGGAATAGCTGTCAGTCAGCAGCTATTGATGGTATAGGAGGACAAAATCTGTTAGGGGTATGGTTACACATTTAGATTTTTGCATATAGTTTTTGAAGCCAGAAGTGGATTAGAAAAAATGAGCTGTAGGACCATCTGCCCTTGATACTTTCCTTCCAGTTATGATCCACATCTGGTTTTGGCTACAAACATTGCATGCAAAAGAAACTGAATGTAACATCTCTGCCTGATCGGGTCTCCGCACCACCCTTCGCTTGCACGCTGTGGTGCAGGAGATGTGTTCAGTGTGATTCTTTGCTTAGAGTTTCTTGTTGCTTTGTCTGAATACTGCTCTATTACCTTTCCTCTGTAATTGAATTTCCACCACACCCATCTCCTGCACCTTGTTTCTGTCAGTTCATCAAATAGTTAAGCTTAGCCTTGCCTGTGTGATTGACAGCCTGTCTACCACTCAAGTCTAGGGCAGGTCCTGAACTTCCTATATACAGGTCATCAGCCCACACAGGTTTGCTGGCTATTTTGACTCTGTCCTATGACTTTGTCCTTGCTAGCTTCCTACCTTCTCTTACTATTGTATTACTGACTTCTGGCCTTTGGCTTCGCTTGTGACTACTCTTTTGGATTTTGATTTTGTACTGCTTTGTCTCTCTGGCTTTGAACCTTGGCTTGCTGACTTCACTTCTGTGTTGTTTTATCCTGTCTTGTTCTATGTGACACTTATTTCAGAGTAGGGATCGCTGCCCAGTTACTCCTGTCATTAAGACAGTTGTGAAAATTAGGTAGGGACAGGGGCTGGGTCAAGTTTAGGACTCACTGTCTGTCTTCCCCTTCTTCCATTGTTACAGCAGCAACACTGGGGAATTGCACAACAAGCAATTCCCTGACATTGAACGTGTATATTCACCCTCACGAAGCTATCATAAACAAACTATCATGTGCATTTTATAATACTGCTGTAATTCTATACTTACGGAAGGGGCAAGCCCAAGTATTGGTTGGAACCACCAATGATCTAATATGTATGGGAAGAGGAGGTAACTTTTTGGGCTCGGTAACTAACACTAGCACTGTTGTTTAGCTGTTCATAACCATTTCCTCCAACTTCCGAGTCTGAAATATACAAACACCCTCGCAAGACCCCCAAATTACTATATGCTTTTTATAATACTATTATAATTGTTCTTACTGGTTTACTTGCCACCATCTTAGGTTGGAGTGGACAAATCCAGTTTATGGTTTCCACCAATGATCTAATATATATGGGGAAAGTAGATAACTGGGTGACTTATTCTGTCACGTTTATTTAGGTGCCCGTACCATTTCTCATGTCGCCCAAGTCCCAACTACACATGCTTGGCTTGGAGACTGTGTATGTGTTTCTCATGGAGAGAGTGAGTAAGTTACTACCAGACATCTATGGCAGTAGACTATCTCCAGAGAAAACAAAAGGATCAGTTGTTGAAAAGGAAACAGGTAAAGATTCAAGGTGTGGGTCAAAACTCCTTTGATATCTGGTTGGGTCAGAGAGAAATTTGGTTTGCATTTCAACAATTTAAGATTTTGTCTTCATTGATGGTCAGCAGGGTAAGAACAGCTTTCTCTACTGTCATAGTGACCAGTCTTTTGCTCATTGGTAAAGCCTCCATGTTTTGTAGATTATACTCTCCTACCTATTAGCTAGAGGCATGAACTCCCTATTTTAATAGGTTGTACCCATTATGGTCATGTTATAGTTTTTGTGGATTTACTTTTCTCCCATTAGGAGTCGTCTGTCTAGACATCCACTTCCCATGTTCCCTTTTAAACCAGACTTAGAAGAAAGAAGTGGTTTCACACTCGGGACCTCAATCTCTATTAGCGAGATAAAGACAAGAGACATGTCCAGCACTTTCCTCGCATCTGGAAAATCAGTTTTGCAATGAAAATGAATTATTACAAAACAGAGCCACCTAACACAATTAACTGGCCACGGGGGACTTGCTATCTGAAAAAGAGGTTGACCAAAAATATAAATGATGGCGTGGTGGCATAATGTCAAAAATCACCGGGAACGTCAAATATACTACAGCAATGCAGTGTGTAGGGCTCAATACAATTGGTTCAGAGGGGTCCGATTTTATATCCAGGGGTAGGATAATAAAACTGCATCCCTAGAAAATCACATATTTAACCCCTACCCGTTCTGTGCCATACTATTATGGCATGGCATGGGTGTGAATGGGATGAGATACAATACCAGACACAGTGTAAATTCTAGAGATGGGCAAATCTCCCAAGATTCATTTAGTTTCAGGTTCGGGTGACTGACTTGTTTCGGGTCAAATAAATTTGGTATGAATCAGAAGTGAAATATTGCATAAACATTTATACTCACCTACCCTCAACTTTTTTGGGCCTCCTCGCAGTGTCCAGAGCTCTCTCTTGGTCACCTCAGTGATGTCATGTGCTTGGGTTCACCACTGAGGCCTGTGATTGGGTATCAGTGATGGCATGGGCATGGTATATCATGATGCTTGATGTGACCATGTGACCGCTGGCCTCAGTGGTGACCCCGGGAGCAATACATCATCAGGAGAGTCTTGGGCACCTCCAGTAGGTCCAATACAGATGAAGGACCTACCGGTACTCATTACCTTCCCTGGGCCTCCACCTATTATACTCTTGGGTCTGAGGACACCCCAGAATATAATAATTTACCATGATGCATGTCACAGAGGCCATTTTAGTTTCCAGGAAAAATTCTGGTCCTTTTACGCAGGCAGGAATATTTCCGAAAATAATTTCCAAGAAAAATACAAACCTATACGGAATGTGAGTATGGGCACAAATAAAAATGAAAACGACACAAGAGATGAAATTCACAGCAGGGTTTTAGATTCTTAAATCAGTTTCGCCATCCTTTTGTACTAGCAAAGTTTCCTGGCTGGCAAAGACTGATTACAAGAATCTTGAAGACCTTTTCTTCCACTAATCTGAGCATCTGAATTAAAGAGAAGAGAGGGTATCAGCTCGAAATCATTATCTACATAGAGTTCTGGTGGCTCATGAATACCGTACACCCATCTGGGTTATAATTAGCCTTTTCCACATTTTTGGTGAAGCGGGAGATCACAATTAAAATACAATTTTTAACAAGCCAAGCAAAGCTTCTAGGATGTAGGATGAAGTAAGTTGGCGGGCAAGAAGATTCGGGAATGTTTCCCCCAACTCTTTTAACAGCTGCCATCTGATACAATGCAGATAAGAAGGTTTCATCAGTATTAGTAAATTTTAGTAACTTTTTTGAGTCTTAAGGAAGGCCATTAAAGTAGAAAATAGCAATATTCTAAAGAACTGCAATAACGGAGCTTAAGGCTAAGGCACCACATTGCGGAAACTCAGCTTCTTTTTGTTGCAGATTTTGCTGCAGGTTTTTTGAGCCAAAGCCAGGAGTGGAAGGGACAAGTATAAGAGCCTCCTAGATTTTTCCCATTCCTATTGTAGCCATTCTTGTCTTTGGCCAAAAGTCCCCCTAAAGCCTCCTTATGAATGGGGCATGAATGGGTTTATGTGGCCTGTGCCCCATTCACTTCTATGAGGCTGTGGGCACTGCTGGAGATTAGAGTCCCAAAAACCCCATGGAAATGAATGGAACACCAGTTCACCCAAGTGCACTGGTACTCAATTCACAAGAAGATTTTAGGCGTACTTTTGGTCCACTAGCTTCCTGATCACTGGGGGACATGGCGTTCAGGTCCGTGGTGATTGGACACTTATCCCCTGTCCTGTGTGTAGGGCAGGGTTAGGGAACGTACGGCTCTCCAGCTGTTGCAAAACTACAATTCCCAGCATGCATACTTGCTCTGCTGTTCTTGGATCTTCCATGGAAGTGAAAGGAGCATGTTGGGAGTTGTAGTTTCACAGCAGCTGGAGTGCCGAAGGTTCCCTACCCCTGGTGTAGGGGATAAGTGTCTGTAATCTCAAAAAACACTCACAGATCACTTTAAAGGGATTCTACCATTAAAACAACTTTTTTTCTAATTACCACGTCGGAATAGCCTTAAGAAAGGCTATTCGTCTCCTACCTTTAGATGTGGTCTCCGTCGCGCCATTCCTTAGAAATTCTGGTACTTACCGGTATGCTAATGAAGTCTCGGCAGCAATGGGGGCGTCCTTCTTCTTCATCTGCCTCCTCCCCTTGTCTGTCGTCTTCTTTCTTCGTCATGTCTGACACCTGCGCAGTCGGCTCTGACAGCGAGACCCTGTTAGAGCTGACTGCGCATGCTCAGTAAGGTCCATACAGCCCTCCGACGCGTGAGTGAACTCATCCAGGCGTCGGAGGGCTGTACGGACCTTACTGAACATGCGGAGTCGGCTCTAACAGGGTCTCACTGTCAGAGCCGACTGCGCAGGCGTCAGACATGACGAAGAAAGAAGACGACAGACAAGGGGAGGAGGCAGATGAAGAAGAAGGACGTACCCATTGCTTTTGAGACCTCATTAGTATACCCGTAAGTACCGGTATTTCTAAGGAACGGCGCGACGGAGATCACATCTAAAGGTAGGAGATGAATATCGTTTCTTAAGGCTATTTTGACGTGGTAATTAGAAAAAAAGTTGCGTTAATGGTAGAATCCCTTTAAGGGTATGCTCATGTGGCAGTTTTTGTCTCTGATTGAGAGGTGAATTCCACCACAAAACCAGTTCCATATTCCACTCTGATTTCAATGAGAGGTAGCTATTGATGCGGGATGTTGGATCCTGCTCCATTTTGTCGTGCATTCGGTAGCATAAATAAATATACAGTATTTGGTACAGAAAGCCCTATAACTGCTGGCAGAGAATGGGCACGCAGGCTTGGCAACCCTTAAATCTCTACCCTGTACCAGGACATTGATCACATCCTGGGACAATAGGTTGAGTTCCTCTGAAGTAAACCCTACGAGTCTGCAGGATCAGCGAAGTACATTAGGCCCGAAGTATAAATGACGTGACGGACAAGCTACTTCAAGAACTTCCCCAGTGGGAACGCAGGTGATTTTATGCACCATTCTCTTTGACTTAGTGTTGCTATCGCAACCAGCAATCTATAATAAGGTGTTACGAGCTTCCCACCCATGAATATCATAAGCCCTTCTTCTTCCCCACCTTGCTGTCCTCTTTCAGTCGCTGACTCTCCCGCGTTTGATTCTCAGCATATTTCTTTATTTGCGGAAAAAAGAAAATAAAAAAAAATTCCCTGGAGATTATATTGGTGACACACTTTGCATCTCGGAGATGTAATTACGACACAAATCTTGGACGCGTTATGCCAATTTATCCTTAAAGCGGCAGACGTTCTGGCATGAAAAACGCTGCCGATGTAAACACTTCTGGACTAATCCGCGGCTCTGTTTTATTACCAACAATAAGATTAACACATAATATACCTGTAATAAGCAGCCAATTACCGCCGGCAACAAGCCCGCTATCGCTACCCTTAGTACTGGATTTGCCACGCTTCGAGGATTCGTACGATCCTTCATACATGTGTATGGGATTTCACTTGTCAGCGACATGGTGTCCAACAGACAGCAGGACCTTGGGATATTCGGCCATTAAGGGCTGCGGGATGGGACTTATTTGTAAAATCTGGCTCTTATAGATAAGCCTTTTAAATATCGCCACCAGAGTGAAAAACTAAATCTCAAGTATTATCGGGAACTCCAAGATGAAAACGTTGCGCACTTTATCCTTCATTTATACAATAACAAGATACCAGCCAGCCGAGTATACAAAATATATTCTGTATTCTGTTATGTTGCTCAATCCATGTCATGGTGGAATTTTTGCTCTGTTTTCATCTTTTCACATTAATGTGGGTGGCCGAGACTTAGATACTGACAATCTCTCTGTAGGGTAGGTCATCATTATACGATTAGTGGGGTCCAACAGCCAGCACCCCCACTGATCAGCTCAGTAGAGGAACTGAAGTCTTGTGGGCTCGGGTGCAGACTTTTGTCCGGGGCCCCCTACCCCCTTCATAGAGCAAATTCTTGATAGTGGTGGTTATGGGTGCTGAAGCGATATCTCAGATACTTGAAAGAGATACAGCTTTAGTACCCACAACTGCAGTAATCAAGAATACGGTGAGTGAGTAGCGCAGTGCCCGGCATGTAAACAATACCGGGACAGTATGTGTATTCCGAAGAGGCCCACAAACAGCATTATGTGCTCCGCAGTGGACCCCACACAGTATTATGTGCTCCACAGTGGACCCCACACAGTATTATGTGCTCCACAGTGGACTCCACACAGTATTATGTGCTCCGCAGTGGATCCCACACAATATTGTGGACTCCACACAGTATTATGTGCTCCACAGTGGACCCAAAAAGTATTACGTGATTTATAGTGGCCCCCAAACAATATTACATGCTCCACTGTGGCCCCCACACAGTATTATATGATCCTTAGCACCCCCTGAGCCTGAACCCCCCCATTCCACCCTCTTGCTCACACACAACCTGCAACAGCATATCCTCGTCTTGTTCATATACAGCCTGTGGATGCGCAGCCCAGGACAGGTGAGTATAATTCTATATAATTCTATATATAAACCTCCCCTGAGCTGGCAGCTAATGGCCCCTGTTAGGCCCCTTTCCATTAACAATATGTATAGTAATCGGGAACAAGGCTTTCCCTGACCTCTATCATCCGGAGCCCCACCTATTTCAAGCAGGCCCCGGGTTACGTACCCCTCCGGACCTGGTCACGGTTGTATTCCCTGTGACCATGATCGTTACGCCACTGGATTTGCTGCCATCAGATCAGCCTGAATGGCAGAGAGCTTGACTACTAAAACCGCGGTTACACATGGACACCAATGGACCACATTGATTATAATCCACCATTTTCATATTAAGGCTAGGTGCACACTTGCACTGGGTCTCCGCTGGGGGATTTTGTTCCAAGTCCGGCAAGCAGCGCTTTTCTCACCGCATTTTTCTGCCCTTTTCAGGCAGATACCAGTCGGAAACCTGGTAGACCTTATTATGGTTTCTGCGGGTAACCCCTTTTTTAAGTAGATTAGGTTTCCGTTCGTGGGGTCCGGCCCAAATGCAGGTGTGAACCTAGCGTAAAAGTGGTAGAGGGAAAAGTCCTCTGTACAGGACTTTTCCCTCCACCGATTCTTGACGCCTTCTGCGGAGGAGTCTCTGGTGCAGATGTGAACTTAGTTTCAACCACTGTAATAATTTTATGATCGGCAATGGGAAGGGGATAATCCCGTAACATGTGGACATCATTATTTGACTCCCTGGCAGCTGCTTTGGCCAGTCACCATTTCGCCAAGAAATCTCGAATCAACCCTAATATCTCAACCGTATCCCATCTGTATTTCTATCTTTTCACTTTCCTCTCCACATATTCCGCGTTGCGATATTCCACCCTTAGAAAACGATTCTGATATTTTCAGAATTTTTTGACTATTGTGACAGAGATTCTGCAGATCATAGGATGGCCATACTGACAGCTTCATCCTTTTACATGTAGAGCTCGGTTTCAGTATTTCTTCTGCTCTTCCATGGGTTAGTGATTTACTGGTATGGAATGAAGTATAATAGCAATGTTCAGTATCAGGCTCTACCAGACAACAGGAACCGGGCACAGATGGTGGACAACAGGGATCTCAAAATCCTATTATAACTATTAAAGTCTGCTACGCTAACTCTGAGAACTCTGTGAATCCAGCGGAGAAATTGAGTGATAAGAACGAAGTTTCTGCCGCTGCTGTAATTGGACGGTAAAAGTGACTTCACCCTAAGCAATATGTAAGTGTTCTGGTACTAATCGCACTTTGTGATCAAATGATCATCTTCAGCTTTAAAGGGATTCTACCATTAAACTACCTTTTTTTCTAATGAACACGTCGGAATAGCCTTAAGAAAGGCTATTCGTCTCCTACCTTTAGACGTGGTCTCCGCCGCGCCGTTTCGTAGAAATACCAGTTTTAACCAGTATGCAAATGAGCTCTCCGCAGCAATGAGGGCGGGCCCCAGCGCTGAATGGCCGATGAGCGCGTCCCCATTGCTGCCCAGAGCTCTTTCCTGCGCCGCCTCCTTCTTCTGCAGCAACTCCGTCTCTTCTGGCTTCTCTTGCTCTTGTAGTTCAATACAGGAGCATAGAGAGGCTACTCCAAAATGGCCGCCAGCCAGCTCCTGTATTGAACTGCAAGAGCGGCTACCCCAAAATGCCGCTCTTGTAGTTCAATACAGGAGCCCGTGGCCATTTTGGGGTGGCCTGTCTATGCTCCTGTATCGAATTACAAGAGCAAGAGAAGCTAGAAGACGCGGAGTTGCTGCAGAAGAAGGAGGCGGCGCAGGAAAGAGCTCTCGGGCAGCAATGGGGATGCTCTCATGGGCCTTTCAGTTCTGGGGCCCGCCCTCATTGCTGCGGAGAGCTCATTTGCATACCGGTTAAAAACCGGTATTTCTACGGTACAGCGCGGCGGAGACCACGTCTAAAGGTAGGAGACGAATAGCCTTTCTTAAGGCTATTCCGATGTGGTAATTAGAAAAAAAAGTAGTTTAATGGTAGAATCCCTTTAAAAACAATCCATAATTTAGAGGCAGGGACTTCTTGTCGTGATGCCTATGCAATAAGGGCCCCTTTACACCCAACAATCATTAAAGGGGTTTCCAGTTTGTTAAAGGAGTTTTTCTGGGTTTGTCTGATGACCGATGATCCTTTGGCGCCCACTTTGGGGCCTGTGTGACATCACATTCATTCTTCCCACATAGACTGTGTGCAGCTCAGTCCCGTTCAAGTGAGCATGGCTGATCTTCAATACCAAGCACAGCTGATATACAATGTATAGCTCAGTGCTTGGTTTTCAGTAAAGTGGCTGCGACACTCATCCAAACAATGTGGTCCCTTCAAACAGCCAAGAGGTATGATGATGATCTTTGATTGAAGACCACTCCTACTTCTTTTTGCATACTCACACATATATTATTATAACAATCCTACTACCTCCACTAAAAGTATCCAGGAACATAGTCAAAGAGGTTATAGGTCAAGAGAGTAGGTTTAACTCGGATGGTTATGAAGTACTATGGAAATCCAAAGAGTAGTCGAGCAAGGTGGAGAAGAACAGGTTAGGTCTAGAGATGGGTGATCCTCTGAAGATTCACCAATGGTTTGGTTTTGTTACAAACTGGCCAATTTGGAATTTCCGGGTTGGAATGAATCGGTTTGCCCATCTCTAGTTAGGTCAATATGATACATACAGAAGCCAAAGTAGCACAATCCAAATCATGGCCAAACATCCCTATAACAAAAATGCGCCTTAAGTTTTGGTTGGAAGGATGGCCACAAGTCCGATACAAGTGCCATCCTGCATGGCTACTGATCTTCCATCAGTCAGGTTTTTCTCTATCTTTGTTGTTCAAGAGTGGGGGATAAGAAGCTATGAACCGGTGTTGAATATAATGAGTGAGGGGTAGGGGTAACCTGAATCGGACCCTTCTCCATGGGCTCAATATTAGTCAATATGAATGCTCTACAGAACAACTCAACAGCATTTACATTGAGTGGGTTTAGCATGGTTCCTATGATTACGTTGGATTGTTCTCGTATAGGTCACTCTATTACCATAAAACAATCTCTACGTAAAAAAGAAAATCATATTTTTTTAATGAATATATTCTAGTCTATGGTCAAGCACACTTTACACAGACGAAGACAACTCGCATTAGGATTCGCGCGAGACTCTCCAATAAGTTGCTCAATGTAATCATTAGATGGCACAGTCATTGCTATTACAGATAAGTGGAAACTTTCCATCTCCTTGCTTTTCTCTTATACAGTGATCAAATAAAATCTTCTAAATAAATTATCCATTGCAGAAAAAAATGAACAGACTATTTGTGAATGATTACTAAGTACAATTTCCCTGGTGCAATTCTGCATAATGTATGCCTTCAATCCTGAGAAATGTTCAACCCTTTAGAAGACTTTTCATTGTAAAGTCAAAATATTACCTGGAAATAGAAAACTCAGATTCGCCACTGTGCATTTACCAAGTATGGCAAATCTGAACGGAATCCAATGGAAAAATCCAAATCTATTGATGCCCATTTACACCAATCGGCAAGTAGGGTGTGCAGGTTCATAGCAATGTTGGTTTCTGATCCTTAGTAGCTTGTTGGCCGCAGGTATGTAACATGAAAGAACCAATGAACACAGACATGGACAACCACCATGTATGCTTAACCATGTTTACTGGTAAAACCCAAGATACAAAGGATAGGGAAATGAACACAAGAGCTCCAAGAACTTGCTGCAATCTGTACAGTGGCCCTCTCCAGTTCTCCATCTTTGTCAGGACTCCCAAAGCCAACTGGCCATATGGGAATCTTCCATGCTATCTGTACGCCAACTACCATGGCCGCCTACTACATCTCCAGTGACCTCCAATACCCTCTTCTCCACCTCCAGCTCTACAGCCGTTACCTCTTAGTGTACTGGAGGCTGGCTTCATATACATGCAGTATTCATCCCCATACAGTTCCCATTATCAGAAGTCCAATATCCCGTTTCCCTAGGATAAACAATGCTTTTAGATGCCACATCAAAGAGTTGACCATCTAGCAAGCATTTGCTGGGCTGTTGCTTGATCGATCGCACTGTTACCTAAGTTGGGTATTAGGGATGGCCATTCCCAGGAACTAAGGAGTCCTTGATAATTTGCCCTATAATTTACCATGCAAACTAGCCTTTACATACGGATTATGTTGTGGATTTCCATAGATTACACCCTATGGGTGACATCCACTGTGGAAATCTGCACCAATTCTACCCAAGCATCAGCATGCAATGGATTACACAGTTGGATCGCTATGTAGAGTGGAAAACCCCATTGAAAACCCTATAAATACTGAATGTATTACATAGTACCGTCAATCACCACTGATCTCTTATATGGATTCATTCATGGCATGACTCTCATTTACTCCTTACTATGATATCTGGTTGATCTTTTTTTGCTACTTTGCAGCAAGAGCCGCAACCTCTTCCCTGTGTCAGTGACTCCATGTTCATCAGTCCCATTCAAGTGAATGAGGATGAGCTGCAATACCAATCACAGACGCTACACAGCGTACACTATTCAGTGAAGAGGTCACAGACCTACACCATTCAGATATTGGTGACCGATCAGATTGGAGCAGGCACCATAATAGACCTGCCTATCCTGATAGGTTATCACTATGTAAGTCCTGGAAAACCTTTTCTATAAACAGTACAGGGGTCAGTAGTCATATTACCGAGTGCTGTACCTATGTACCATATACCTATGCACATATACAGTGCATGTGGTTTCTAATAGGATCTCTTCTCTATTGTTAGCTGATAATATAAGCAGGGCCTGTAGGAAGGAAACAATTACACACATGTATGGTGATGTTGCATCATTGTGGGAATTAATCTCTCATATCCGGATTTCCCTTTCTGCTGTCAACACGCTGAATACATTGCACTATATTGGGACTGTGCCATGTTGCCTCAGCTAGATTGTTATTCCTCACTAGCAGCATGTCTATCATGTATCTTCTGCCATCCAGATTTGTGGATCAGGATACATTACAATATATTTTATGTCATCTATGTGCTTAATGTTACAGTATTTGGTCCTGTCTTACAAATACAGCTACACCTTGGCATGAATGATTTCTTTTACTAAGGATCTATACGGGTAATAATGGGACATTGCTGCAAATCCGCACATTAAAGAAAGCCCTAAACCTTGGCCGAGCGACTTTGCACACAGCCATGAGCTCACGTGATCATCTATTAGCATACACATTCAGCTCAGACTACATGTATAGTCATCCCTATGGGGAGGTTGCTTGCTGCCAGACAGCTATGAAGTTGCTTATGTCAGGAAAATCACATCTTTCCGCTCAGGTTCTCACCAAGTATATACACCAGGGGATGGCATGAAGCTATATACATGTCAGATGATCAAAGATAATGTGGCCCATACAGAGTAATCTCATAGACATGGAGAACTGAGCAGACTGATGTATAGTGGGACATAGGTCTAACACCATTATCTTCAAGGGGTTTATGGGATCATTTAAAAAAAAAAAACTAGCAGAGAAGATGGGGGAGGGTATAAAAAAAAAATGCTATTCATCAGTCAATCATGAATAAGCCCGCCCACTGGACTCTTAAGCTCAGAGTGTGTGTTATTGAAGGGTTTTCTTGAGACTAATTGAAGGGTAAAGAAAAAATAATAATACTAACCTACTCCCAGTACGCCATGTTGGTGGCACATCCCCTGTTCCCTCTGGTTCTCCAACTACTAGTAGTGCAGATGATCACTATGGCCAATGACTGGCCTCTGCAGTCACATGTGTGACATCACTGCTGATACATTACCGGTATACAATATGTGACTGCTGAGACCGGTGACTGGCAGTAGTGGTCATCTGAGCCCTTGTACTTCTTGCCCGAGTAGCTTATTGACTGGAGGGAATGGGATGTGTGAGGACCAGAAGTAGGTGAGTATCATTTCTTTTGTATTTTATCCCTGGCTCCTTCTTAGATTTTGAATTATCCCAGAAAATCCCTTAAATTATTGAATACTCTGAGCTTGAGTTCAGTAGGTGGGAATATTATTGATGGACAGCCCGCCTTGTATAGAAAAGATATATATATATATATATATATATATATATATATATATATATATGTATATATATATATATATATAGTATATGTTTGGTGCAAACAGGTTTATTTGGAAAAACAGCAAAAACATAAATAAACCTTCATGTCAGGCAAAGAAAAAGCAAAATAAAATACAGCCTTAACCTCAGGCAAAATGGCAAACAAATCCCTGCTTGTCCGAGCTCTAACTAAACAGTAAAAAACTAACTATACGCGGGGCTTACTACCAACCACATAAACAAATCAAAGTAGCACAGTACAGTCTCATCAGACTCTCAGTGTTACAGGACAGACCCAAGTGCCTCCTCTCACTCTGAGGATCTGCCCTGTAGGCTCTGCAGCCTTTTATGGCCCAGTAATGATCCCCGGACCCACACCTGGGACTGAGACCTATGCAAGACCTGCCCTGGACCACCCATGTGTCAGAAACCTGGGGCTGATATACTGGGACTCCAATACTCTGCCTCTCACTTTCTCTCTCTCTATATATATATTTATTTATGTTCTTAATCTATATGAATCTGCTCAGCTCCTCCTACTCTATAACATGCTACCAGCTGATCAGATTCCATTCTAAATGGGTCACTTTCCCTTTAAGAAGAGTATCATGCTTACAATACCAGGGCTACATAAAATCTCCGCTATTCATAGTGTTATACTCCATGTTAAAGCGTGCAGTATTGATCGGAAAAATGATCTTATTTGTTTACATAGAGATCAGACACTTCCATAGAGATCTGGTTACTGTATAGATCCAATCCATTTGGACAAGACTTGTGCAAACAAACAATTCTGCCTTCAGTACGTACAGACCATTCCTCAGGGGCCATGACGTATTTCACTGGTTTTCTAACTACAGGGACCGTGTATTGAAATACCATTGCAAGGCCAAAGAAACCCATCAATTCCAAGATAGGGGTAGCTGGTTCCAGTTCTTTGGACTAGTGATTGGTTCCACCATTCAGCCCACTAGAGAACAGACATTTATTCCATGACTTATTGTACTGTTATACAATCATTTGCTCTTTTTAGTTATACTGTATCATGCCAACATATTCTGTAGCGCTGTATGTCATCGCCCACATTGGTCCTAGTCCTCTAGAGCTTATTATAGAAACACCAATTCTCAGCACCGCACCTCCCATGAGCAACCGATTCAGGCAGCGCTATGTCGGGGCCCCGGGGGAGGGCGGTATTTTTGCTGACCTAAGCCAGTCCAGGACAAGCTGTTCCGGACTGGCTTAGCGTCACCGTCAGGGGTGAACCTACCCCTTTCGCCGCCCGAGGCGAACTACAGAAAGCCCCCCCCGGGAGGAGGGGGCGGAGCAAAGGGGCGTGGCGGAGCAAAGGGGGTAGGGCTTAGCGACGTTCGCAGGCAGAGAGCAGGCACGGATAAGACCTGCTCTCTGCCTGAGCGTGAGGGGAGGCTGCTGGAGCATCGCTGCTCCAGTGGCCTCCCCAAACCACCGCTCAGTGCTAAGCCAGTCCAGGACAGCTTGTCCTGGACTGGCTTAGGTAATCAAAAATGCCGCCCTCCCTGAGGTCCTGACATAGCGCCGCCTGAAGCGCTCGCTTCAGGTCGCCTCATGGGAGGTGCGGCGCTGGTCACCGTCACCGAGCGGTGGATTGGGGACGGACCTGTGGACGCAGCACTGCTCCAGCGGCCGCCCCTCATGCTCAGGCAGAGATCAGGTCCTCTCCCTGCCTGCTCTCTGCCTGCTAATGACGCTCGCTCCGCCCCGCTCCCTCCACTCGACCCCGCCCCCACCGCCCCGCCTCCTCCTCCGGGGGGGGGGGGGGGGGCTTTCTGACGTCCGCCTCAGGGGGCAGAAACCCTAGGTTCACCCCTGCCAATTCTTTTAAAGTGTGGACGGGAATCAGAGTACCAAAGGAAACCCACACAAACACAAACTCCATGCAGATTGTATCCCTGGTTGGATTCTAAGGCTGGGTTCACATTGGATTTTTTGCAAAGCATTTGTCAGAAAAAGCTGATGAGAATTTTGCTTGTGGAAACAGCGGCTGAAACCCCGAGACGCTTTCTTCTGTAGCTTCTGTCTGGTTTATATGCACAGAACAGCCTCTTCACATGGGGCTGATCAGCAGGAGGCCTCGCGCTTCGGCGTCAGCAGAGATTCCAATTCTGACGCTGCGGCGAGATAGGACAGGACTCATCTCTTTTAGTGCACTGAAAAAAATATCCATTGGTCAATGCTTCCCATTAAAAACAATGGGGGGTTCAGTAGATTGGGATGTTTTTGGAATAGATTTTGAAGCCAAAACTGATTCAGAGTCAGTTCCAAAAACCCAGCCTTACCTCCATAGCTATAAGATGACAATGCTAAGTATGACTCTATAAAGGGAGCCTATGAGATGTAATGCATTTTAATACCAGCTGCCCAAATTATGGCTCAGCACCAAGACACGTGTGCGCCCAAAGCCAGCGACGGCTCATATGGCGCCACAGTTAGAATACCTTGCATGCTTCTATTAGGTGGCCATTACATTGTTTACTGACCAATTCCCATATGCTCGACTTTATATTCCTACTGTGATATAGTTTCCAAAAAACTAAAACTAAAAAAACCCGAAGCCCATACAGTATACCGCCATAAAACTGTACAGCCGCTCTGTAAAACACTCACTGGATACTGCTCATATTTTCGTAGAGCGCCAAACCAGCTGGATCCGTTCATGTCATTCACCCCTCTCATTTCACTTTATGTTCCCATTTCATTTGCATATTTAAATGTATTGCATAATCTGCTGCATTCTCTCCGCTCCGTTCCGAGCGTCCTCTCGATGCCGGGTGCTAGGTAAAGCGTTTGCTGTTAAAAGCTAATTATGCAGCATCAATAAGTAAGACTTCAAGGGAATTTTCCACTGGAAGGAAAAAAAAATGCAACGTCTTAAAGAGATGTATATTTTACAATAGGGCCGGTTGTGCAGGTCTACGGTGCACATTTGCCGGCGTTCTGGCAGGCCTTGCTCGCGGTGATCTTGTTTGATAGCTCTGATTGTATTTTTAGGAGCTAGTTGGGTCTTGCCCTGGGGAGCTTCAATAGAAATTGGGTAATATTCTCTCTTTTTTTACCTCTAACCCATTTTTCCAGCTCTATGAGTCTCAAGCCCTAAGGTGGTGCATAGCAGATTATCATAAGAATGAGTACTGTCTGGCGACTGTACAGATGTAGCATGCATCAAATTGTCATCTAACACTGGGTGATATCATTTATTTGCTGCTTTGTGACACAGTAAGGAGCCTCGCCACAACGTGTGAGATGTCTTTCTGTACAAAAGGAAATTATATTGCAAGATTTTTTTTTTAGGATACTTATTATGGTAGAACATACGTATAGCAATATAGCTGCAGACCCTGGCTGCCTTGTGAAGGAGCCCCCAGCTCGGCTAGTGTGACACTGAAAGTGGAAAGAATGCAAAAAAAAAATAAATTAGTAAACTTTTTATTTTTTCATAAATCCATAGTTCTGGTGAAGGTAACAAGCTTCTGTGTCTTAATTTTTTTGCTTTTTTCTGGCACCGATCAAATCTGTACAATCGAATTCTATGGAAGGAGAGGAGGGTCAGAATGATCGGACCAAAGATTCATTGCGGGTCAAACAAGCAGGGGTGAACCTACCCCTTTCGCCGCCCGAGGCGAACTACAGAAAGCCGCCCCCCCCCCCGGGGAAGGGGGCGGGGCGGAGGGGGGCGTGGTGGAGCGAAGTGACCTGCTCTCTGCCTGAGTGTGAGGGGAGGCTGCTGGAGCAGCGCTGCTCCAGTGGCCTCCCCAAACCACCGCTCAGTGCTAAGCCAGTCCAGGACATCTTGTCCTGGACTGGCTTAGGTAAGCAAAAATGCCGCCCTCCCTGAGGCCCTGGCATAGCGCTGCCTGAAGCAGTCGCTTTAGGTCGCCTCATTGGAGGTGCAGCGCTGCAAACAAGTTTGGAAAGAACCAAAGTGAATTTATTATACTTTGGGGTCTCTTGAGATTACAAAGTCTTATAGGTGGAGGCCCAGGGGAGGTGCAAAAAACCCCAAACAATATTACTCACCTCCCCGCATCACTCCTTGCAGCATACTTGCAGTGTCCTTATGTTATGACGCTCGGTGGACCCCATGTGAGCACTACGTCCCAAGCTCAGGCCTCAGTGGTGACCACCCAGAAGCCCAAAATAGCACCAGAAGAGAACTGCAAACACTGTGAGGGGGCATTCACACTTGCTCCCATGTTCGCCCACCCAACACAGGAGGCCCTGAAAAGATAACGCAAGGAAGGAACCTCACTGGGCCCCCACCTATCATACATTCGCATACAGTCCACAGGTGACAAACCTCCAAAAGTTTTAGGTTTTGGATGAAGCAGAAATATTAGGAATATTCGGGTTGTATTTGGTTCATTATGAACCAATTTGCCCATCTCTAGAGGAGAGTTACTCAAAGCAGAGAGACATCAGCACTATAGAGAGACTGGGTTCTCAGGCATTACTACCCAGTCTTCCCCTAACACAAATGTCTCATTTAATGCTGTTGATTGTCTAATATCTCTGTCTTTCTCCTCCTCCACCCCCCATTATGAAGAGACCCCAGAGTATAATGCGGTGGCCATTTTTAGTTCACCTGAGACAAATCTCCATTTGTTCAATTTCATAAAAAAACAATATGGAATATTCGGGTTGAATCGGCTTGGTACAAACCGAGATGCCCATCTCTAATTGTAAAGGTTGCTCTGATGGAGTACATAGGACTCAGGCAAGTCCATGGCAACAAGGTGGATCCTTATTGTTTTTTTGTTACTACACCATTGGGTATAGTCTTTAGTAACCCCTCAATGTTCTTTCCATGACCCTATGGAAACCACATAGCGTGATTGACTCAGTGTTGGATTTATTTCACAACAGGTACCAGTAGTAACCAATGAACCCTACTGACTTACAATGGTGTCTGTAGAGTTCTACCTGATAAAGACTCCCTTGCAAATGTGAAAATACTATAGTCTTAAAACAATTCCCAAACCAGTTGTGTGCAAAAACCACAATTCTTCTGTAAAGCAAAGTGCTGCCAAGTTCTTGGCGCCCAACAAGGGCTAGCTTCTCTCCAACAATAGTAGCTGTATGGTCTACGTCTATGGCAAAGTACCCTATGGACTGTACACACTCGCTACTATGACATCTATAAGAAGGCCCAAGCTCAAATTGGCCTCTTTTTCAAAGTCTAAGAATCATTTGCAGTACATGTGGTTTTTACTGGAAAAAAAATATATAAAAAGCTGAAGTCATACGAAGAAGGAAATTAAAAATTGGAAATTTTAATAACTGACTGATGACATTTTAGAAATCAATGAACACTGCCACCTATGATCAAATTATTATAGAAAATCTGAGCACTTATGTCACATTTCAAGGCAGTTTGGCACAATAGTGAACACAGTAGCTTACCTTGTCAATAGGAATCAGAATGACATTATCGATGGCTTCTCTGCATGGCTTGGTATAATGGCGGAGAGACTATTATGAGATGTATTTTAGACCTCTCCTGTTGTGTAGTGACACTCAAGGTCATATGAGATATACACATTCATACACGTAATATGGGATATGTACTTTGTTTTTTCCTTCTGCCCTGGCTCATTTGAGACATGTCTTTTATTATGTCCAAGTGTTATAATAAGTAAAAAAGAATTGGGTTTCCTTAGTTAGAAAATTCCTATAACGGAATAAACATACAGTCACTGATAGTGCGGACAATAACAGAAGGAGGGAAAGGAAGAAAGGGGAAATGTAAATTCCATCAATATTTGGTATATAATGGGCAATATTTGGCACAAATCCCATATTGTTCAGCTTTGTTAAACCAAACAATTTGGGATGTTTGGGTTGTGCCAAAGTGGTTCTCCCATCTGTAGTTAATTGACACTTCTATCTGATTTTTTTTTTACTTTTGAAGCCTTTTTACACACCTGCCTAAAACCTTTGCACAATACTGTATTTGGGTGGTACTGCATGGAAACTGCATCCTGCCATTGCCCCTGAGGTCACCTGTAATGAACACACACAGAGGGAATTTATCAAGACTGACATTCCCACCGCCAGTCTTAATTCATTCCTTCTCTAGTACGAGGCTCAGACCTCCTAATAATTCTGGAACACAAGGGAGCTCCAGTGCACTAGAACCCAAACCTATGCCACTCAGGGACGCATAGATTTCAGGTATAACTCATGCCAGTTTCATGCCATGAAAATACAAATAAATTTTTCAATTTTGCAATGTTTCTATACGTATACCTACCCTATAGCATCACCTATAGTAGGTGGAGTTACACTAACCATTTCCTCCTCTAATAAACCAGACGACCTTTGTGTTCATCAGCATTTACCTAATGTAGGCTGAATGCTTTTATATCAGTCAGAAAATAAATCACCCATCGTTCTTTTTACCAAAGTCATTAAATCATTAGGAACATTTGCAAATTGATTCTCATTTCATTCCAATGCAGATGTTTTGCTAAAATCTGCAGTGCTCAGGAAACTGTGTCAAGGCAAATGAATTTCCAGGTAGTTTGTGGAAATTGCCTGATGCTCTAGCACAAATCATCAACATTGAAACAAATTAATAGGAAAGTAGAAGTTGTGATGAGTAACCGATAGCGCTGGGGAAAGTTTGCATGTCATGCTTCCACTTCTGTGGCTATGTGAAATTTTTAATTTAAAGAGAACCTTTCACCAAATTTGACAAGCCCATCTCATTACACCAATTAATAGCTTCTGCTCCACTGATTCTGGCACAGTTGGAATTTTTTCTCTAGCCCCCACCATTCCTGAGCAATCAAGGTTGTTAGTTTTGGTCCCTGATATAGTATTTTGGCTCTGTACTGTCAGGAGGGTGGTGTCAGGCAGGAGCAGACAAGGGGTGTTATTCTAAGCTCTGACACTGACTGCCTCTGATTGGATCTCTGAATTACGCCCTCTGCCTGACACCGCCTTCCTGACAGTACAGAGCCAAAATACTGTATCAGGCACCAAAACTAACAACCTTGATTGATCAGGAATGGTGGGGGCTAGAGAAAAAATTCCAACTGTGCTCTAATCAGTGCAGCAGTGACTATTAATAGATGTTAAGAACTAGAATTGGTGGAGTCCAAGAGAGAGTCCATTTAACAAAATATGCATATTCAACCAACTCTAGCATGGTTGTATGTACATACAGTAGGGTCCTACAGAAAACTTAGGTTTAGTATTAAAAAAAAGTTATGGGTAGGGTCAGACTTGGTGGAAAATTGGCTACAAGTCCACCTGTAAATTTTGCCACAAATGTTTTTTGCCATGTACACTGAAAGGGGTTAAAACTGTTGTGTAGGATTAGCAAACAGCTGGTAGCTGGCAATGTAACCAATGCACTTGATGTCACTGCCTAAGAAGAGGAAGTGGAACTCTCGATGATAGAATTCAGGACAGTTCCTTTAATTAAGCCCTTACCTCTGTCTATTGGAGAGTCATTGGATTGGTCACATGACACAGCTGAAGTCCAGAAGAGAGTAAATAACCTTTGCTACAATTTATATCATGTACAGTACTGCGCCTTGTCAGAAATATTGTTATGGGAATGCTCCTTTAAGGGAACCTTAAATGCAAAATAGTTCAAGTATTTAAAACTGAAAGCAGAGAAAGAAGTATATTACTGTCCAAGTGGTCACTTTGTAGCTTTCAGTCCAATACCCCAGGGACAGACTCTCTCAGGTTTTGAACATTTGGAAAGTACAGTCTTAGCCTTGACTGCATGAAATAATCCTTCTATTATTTACTGAATATTAGATTTTCTTTATTTGTTTTTACTGGGAGTTATTGTTTCCAAGACTGATAGTAAATAATGGATTCTTATAAGAAATTTACTGAGATTTTTCATAAAGTCACCCCAGGGAAAGTAAAACTGTGGAGAGATTTAAAGGGGTTCTCCACTTTTGACAATCTCTACTGAATAGAAGCTTCTCTACCAAAACCAGCTCCTTCCTATCCTTATGGAGATGGGAAAGGTAGAGGTTGCAAAGCACCGAGTTCTTAAAGAGGACCTTTCATGTCCTTGAAATGACAAAAAAGGAAAAAACACGGCACCGAGCCGTTCCTTGTGCAACAGCCTCAATACATAGGGTAATGATAGGAAGACAGTACAGGTGACTGGTCACCTGATTTGGTTGTGTGTGACACAACAACCAGTGGACGTAACAACCAAGAGACCAATTTGGTAGTGGAGAGCAGCTGCTATTGGCCGTCACAGGGATGTCAGAACAAATGGAAGAATGGACCAGCCTTATCCCCAGACGAAGGTAGGCGTGCCGAAATGGGCGTGTCGGGCGAGAGCCAACGTGTCCACTTAATGCCCTATAATTTTTTCTCACGTTGATTTTCTGATGGATTGATATTGCACCTGAGAAAGGGCTTCAATGCCCGCAAAGCGTCGTGCCAAATAAAGTTGTCTTCTGAATCCTATTGTGGGTGAGCGCTGGTTTACTGCCTGTCTTCCATAAGGCTGGTCCATTCTTCCATTCTTTCATGTCCTTGGGCACATGCAGTTTTATGTAACGCCAGAAAGCCGACAGTGCGCTGAATGCAGAACACTGTCGGCTCTCCCGTTATGTGCCCCAGTGCAAGAGACATTGGTGCCATTATAATGACTCTGAGCAGTGAGGAACACCATCCGGGTACTAGTCTATGTCAGGAGGGGGGAGGGAGTTCCTCACCACTTAGCGTCATGGCTAGGAGGTAAGGCACTCCCCCTCTGACAATACAGCACTACGGACACTACTGTCAGGACACTACTGACAGTGAAGAGCTATTGGTAATGGCACTGATATCTCTTCCCCCGGGGCACACAACAGGAGAGCAGTATATAAAACAGCATGTGCCCAAGGACATAAAAGATCCTCTTGGGCTTATAGGTTTGGTATAGTGGCAGTAGAAAGTTCAAAATGCAAATAGGACCTGTATAGAATAGATCTCTCTTGACATTTGTGTTGTGGCCTCCATCTTTAATGGAAGTCATGCCACTCTACAACATCCATCATTCTCCTGATATCAGTGGTGCATATCATTTCTGGGTCTATCAGTACAGTTAGTTCCAGTGTCTGATATGCTAACTAGACTCCATAATGTGGGTGGTGACAGATGCTAGCATACAAAGGGGTATGGTTCTAAGTCACACCCCCTTGCCTGATCCTGTTTGACACCACCCACTTGACATTAGAGAGCCTAGTTAGCATACGAAATGCCAAAAGTAACTGCACCCGTTGTTCAGGAACAGTGGGGGCTAGATTAAAAAAAAAAAATCCAAACCAGATGGAATTAAAGGTCAAAGAGCACAAGTTATTGGGGGTGGTGAAGGTCATATCCTCTGTTCTCATAGGAAGATCTGCGTCAACCCTACAATCATTCCAGTGTAAACTATATTTAGTGTAAATTAATGTTTTATATAAGAGTTTCTATCAGCTGAAATCCGACTATTCTTGATCGATCTTTGGACCTTGTAAAAGTTATTACAATGTTGAATCGTATCCTCTCCGATCCTCTCCGGTTCAGAATTCTTAGGGTCCAAATATATAACAAGGTCTCCAGAAATGGTTTGCAACTTGGATCTATTCCTGGATATTAAGCAGAGGTGCCAGCTATGCAAAGTCAGTTTTACTATCTTCACCTAAAAGCAAAGCCTATAAAAGTCCATCTTATTTGTGGCCATTTCTGCTTTATATGCTCTCATTATCTCCAGCCAAGCAATCTTTCCGAGAAAGGAATTCCAAAAAAATAGAAGTGGATGGCGGAGAACATCCGTCCTTGTATAAAACCACTGGCAGCCAAGTCACCTGGTGCTTCATCTCGGTCCTATAATGATCCGTCCAATTTGGCCCTTTACGTTTGTCACCTTTTATTACCACTTGGTGACATTCCTTTACATATGTTCTAGCTTGGATGCCAGGAATGGATGCAATGACTGTCCTACAGAGGAGATAATACCGTTCCGCCAGTTATTTAGAGGAAGAAGGTTACCGTAATGGTGTTTGAGAACCAAATATTGTATTGTAGATAGTGCAGAAGATCTTGGAGGCCACATGGGTCATCAGATTAGCGGCACAGATATGTTAGATCCACTCCGGAAGTATAAAAATAAATTACCAATGGCATTTTTATATGTTCTCGTCTACAAGCTGACACTCTCCTCCCACTATGGATTAGGAAGTTTATTATCTCATCCTTTGTATTCTGCCCACCTCTCGCAGCCCATCCAGACAATTTAATTTTTCTTTACTGCGGAGACACACGCTCCCACTGTCTGTATAGTCACTTATTGTACTTCCTTTTCTTCGTTATGTCTGAGATTGTGAAGCATTGTTGGCTCTGTATAAATAAGAATATACGCGCATAAAGCGGGGAGAAATGGGGGGTACTGCAGAGAATGCAACAAATTGTGTCGTTCTAATTCACTTCACGTTTGTAACTCACATCCCCTTCTGTGTCCCATCTCATCCTAGAGAATATTACCCTTACTTTGTCTGTAAAAACAGTTTTTATATTTTTTCTTACTGATATTGGAAGTTTAATGTGTGAACAACTTATAAAACCTCTCTATTCAGAACGCTGCCGCCATTACATAGCAGAGAAGGGGCAGTAAACATGGAGGCTGCCTACATCAGGGGCATCTTAGGCATGTCGGTTTTGTTTCCATATTTACAGTTGTAGTAGATCTTGGATCTTAGATCTTGATCTTATGTAGGAGGTTAGGTTAGGTTGTAACTGTATAGGACCCCCCTTGGGGCTCCCCATAGTATAAAGTCCTATTTATGGTACCCGCACTGTATCATGCTCCTGTGTGGTCCAAACATTATAACATCACCTTGGTGGCCCCCACACAGTGTAGAATTCTCCCAGTGGTTCCCACACAGTATAACAATCACCCCTATACGGCATAATGTTAACCAAGTGACCACACACAGTATATTCCCCTTGTGATCCCCACTTAATATAATGTCCCCTTGTAGTCCACATTCAATATAATTCCCAATTACGGTAATGTCCCCTCCTTGTGGTTCCCACACATTAGAATGTCTCCTTGTGACCCCTTCACAATATAATGCTCTCTTGTAGCCCTTATGGACCCCAAACAGTATAGTGTTCCCAAGGTGGCTCTCATACAGTATAAATCCCCCTTCGCTGCCCACACAGTATACTATCCCCTTTGTCACCCACAAACATAACAGATTGCCCTCTTAATGGCTCCTCTTGTGATCCCAACACAGGATATTGTCCACTTGTGACCCCACTCAGTATAAAGTACCTCTTGTGGCCCTCACACTTAATAATGTCCTCTTGTGGCCCCAACACAGTACAAGGTTCTCCTTGTGGCCACTGTACATTATAATTCCTCTTCCTTGTGGTCACCGCACATTCTAATGCCTCCTCATTGTGGCTACCAAACATTATAACGTCCCCTTGTAGCCCCCACACAATAAACTTAAAAAAAAAAAAAATTACTCCTGGCTTGGAGCAACAGGCATGATGTCGTAACATCTAAGACACCAGTAACAGTGATAGGATGAATAGTGATGCAGGAAGCTAACAACTCGCTGCTTTACCATTATACCCAACTCTATCTGCATCTGGAATTGAAACCAGGAAATACCATCTTCTGTCTGGGGCAAGACCCTGGATTGTCCTTCCGAAACCAGAATGGGTGAGAGGTTACATTACCGTGTTCTAAATTTCTATGGTCCTGAACTTGCTGCACAGTGAAGTCATGGTGGATAGAAGCCAATTTTGCAAAAATTTTCTAAAACAATTTTGGTAAATGCCAAAAAAAACGGATATGGATTACATGTGGTGGAAGTGGGCATTGATGATGTGGTCAAACTGGAACGGACTCTCTATACCAGAGGTGCTCACACTTTTTCAGCGTGTGAGTTACTTTATTAGCTGACCAAGGCAAAAGATCTACTAGGGCGGGGCTGGGACGGGCCTGGGGATGGGGCGGGCCTATGGGTTGGGTGGGGTGGGGCCAGGCGGATCGTGAGAGCAGGAGACAGCCTGCGTCCTTTGTGATCGACCAGTAGATCGCGATCGACGTATTGGGCACCCCTGCTCTATACTATGTAGGACCTTGCTTAAGGTGAACGTAAACTTTAAACCACCCGAAACCTAAATGATCACCTTGGGCTGGATTCAGATGGGGTGGGTTTTGGACCAGATTTTGACATGGAGGTTGCCTCAGAATCCGGTTCAAAAACGGCTAACCGCAACTGGATGCCGGTGCAGTACATATAGTGCATCGGCATCCAGTTGTGGCACTCTGCTTTGGATTAGGCCCAAATGAATGAGCCAAGTTGGATTCCGTGTCAAAATCCAGACCAAAAACCCCTATGTGAACCTGGCCTTAGTAAGGGGCAATGAAGAACTGATTTTTTTTTGTGCAGTTCTGGTATATGATATATTTGAGAACCACACAGGACACAGAGAGTATAATCGATGAATAAAATACATCCTGATTTACGGATTTCCTTCACATTTCCACAAAGGTGAATTTCTACTTTAAATGATTGGAGTGACCTACTTTTGGCTCACTTTCTCTGGAAACATGTTTTCCGTTCCTCTAATAAAATACATTTTTTCTTAATAAAAAAAAAAATATATAAAAATCTGGGCATCTTGATACAGCTCTGACATAACATTTCCTCAGTACATAAAAATACTCAATGTCCTCTGGATAAAAAATATGCAACAAAGCACTTATAAATCTCTAATCCATCTAGTCTTGCTAATTCAAGCATGTCAAGAGTGAATTCTCCGAAATTACACTCTGAGAAAATTTCCATTTTAATACTTCCAGTGTTAAAAACCAGGAGGGACCTCGGAAAACAGAATTGTCAATCTCTACTTCACTGACAAATGTGTCACACTCCATAAAACTTCTAACAAACACAGGTTCATAGCTAATAATTATTTTCTGAAATGTAGAAGATGCATCAGAATTATGTAGAAAGTATTGGAATTCTGCTGCATCGGGAGGAGCAGGGACCAAGATACTGTATACTGGAGATGAGTCGCAGGGACCCTCCAGATTAGAGATAACTGATTGACAACCAAGGAGAAAATCCTTGTATCTTTGTATATAGAATTGGAATACATTAGAAGATGAATTTTAGGGGTTAGTAAGGTGGACCCGCTCTAATATGGAAGTTTAAAGAGGTTTTCATAGTGAATAAATGAATAAATGCCCAGTCACTTTGGGACCAACTGTTATGACCCCCAGTGATCAGGAGAACTAGGGACCTCCAAGTGCCCCATAATGTGTATGCTCACAACTGCTTCATTTATTTATATGAGATTACTGTGACAGCCATCTTGAAGTCTCAAAGAAGTGAAAAGAGTGGTGGCCAAACATGTGTTTGGTTGCTCCATTCACCCACGGCACTCAAGAATAAGCGTAGGCCCCCCATACCTGTGACTACTGGAGGTCACAGTGATGGGAACTCTGGAAATCAGACATTTATCCCTTAGGCTGAATTCACACAGAGTAAACTGGCACGCAATCTGGCACATATACGAATGTCAGAATTTGTGCGCTCAAAAAAGATCCCAGTAATTTCAATGGGGGTTATGATTGAATACGGCGCGTAATTTTGAGCCCGTAATTTTGCGGCCGCAAATGTATTCCTAAATTTCCTGATAAATGATTTAGGCACAGATATTACTGCCTTCCTTTTTTCCTATAAATCATGTAGCTACAGATGGTACTGTCTTCTAGTCTTTACCATTGAATCATGTAGGCACAGACAGTACTGCTTTCTTGTGTTTACCATTGAATTATATAGGCACACACAGTACTGCCTTCTTTCTTTACTTTTGAATTATGTAGGCACAGATAGTACTGCCTTCTTTTCACTCCTTCTGAAAAACATAGATACAGATGGTATTGCCTTTCTTTCTTTTTAGATTGTGAGCCCCACATAGAGCTCACAATGTACATTTTTCCCTATCTGTATGTCTTTTTTGGAATAAGAGATGGAAATCCATGCAAACACGGGGAGAACATACAAACTCCTTGCAGATGGTTTTTTGCCCTTGGTGGGATTTGAACACCAGGACCCAGCGCTGCAAGGCTGCAGTGCTAACCACTGAGCCACCATGTGGCCCCTCATGGTATTGCCTTTCAATCTCTCCCTATGAACAATTTTGATACCTGTCACCCTGTCTTGGCACATAAGTGATGTGCCCACGCTTAACCTATCTCCAATTTGGTTAGTCAAGGCAATTTCTCAACCAATTCGATATACAGTAATATAAAATCGTACTAACAAAAGTCTTAAAAGACTGCCATTCACATCTCCTCCACCCTTCACTTCCCATAGAATGGCCACACATAGACACAAATAGGATACTTGGCATATGGATCATGTTGTTTTTAGAGAAAGTGCTCAACTTGGCCTACACAGACAGTATGTGGATAGGTAAGGGAGGACGTATGTGCAGGCACAGATATGACTAACTCCCTGTCTCTCCCGATGAATGATGTACAAGTGCAAATGAACCTGATATCCTGTTTCCAACTGTACATAAGATAAACCAAATTCTGACTACTCGATGCCAAGGAACTTATTTTAAGTTATTTTTTGACTCATTCTATTCCATTCTAATTAAAGGAACCTGTCACATTAAAGTGTATGGGATTCTTCTTTGTAATTGGCAGTCAGTAGTTATTGCTATACGCCCACTTAGAAGGGAAATGCTTTGGATTGCTGATTAGGACCGCCCACTGGACTCCTAAGCCCAGAATGAGTCGATATTTATCTGAATGATTGACAGCTTATATTGGAAATTTTCTTACAACATTATATATCAATCTTCTCAGCTCCTCGAGCTCTATAACATGGTGCTCACAGATTGGATTGCATTTTCAACATGGAAGTCCCCCTTTAAGTATCTTTATATTCATTTTACATTATTATATGATGCATTTATGGGATGATGTTGGATCCTTATATAAAATGATACAGATAGGTTCAGATTGCAAGAATATTAGTTGATATTTTTATCCACGCACATAATCCCCCTCCGTCTTCCCAGCGTGAAGACACACGAATAGAGATGAGCGAACACTAAAATGTTCGAGGTTCGAAATTCGATTCGAACAGCCGCTCACTGTTCGAGTGTTCGAATGGGTTTCGAACCCCATTATAGTCTATGGGGAACATAAACTCGTTAAGGGGGAAACCCAAATTCGTGTCTGGAGGGTCACCAAGTCCACTATGACACCCCAGGAAATGATACCAACACCCTGGAATGACACTGGGACAGCAGGGGAAGCATGTCTGGGGGCATAAAAGTCACTTTATTTCATGGAAATCCCTGTCAGTTTGCGATTTTCGCAAGCTAACTTTTCCCCATAGAAATGCATTGGCCAGTGCTGATTGGCCAGAGTACGGAACTCGACCAATCAGCGCTGGCTCTGCTGGAGGAGGCGGAGTCTAAGATAGCTCCACACCAGTCTCCATTCAGGTCCGACCTTAGACTCCGCCTCCTCCGGCAGAGCCAGCGCTGATTGGCCGAAGGCTGGCCAATGCATTCCTATGCGAATGCAGACTTAGCAGTGCTGAGTCAGTTTTGCTCAACTACACATCTGATGCACACTCGGCACTGCTACATCAGATGTAGCAATCTGATGTAGCAGAGCCGAGGGTGCACTAGAACCCCTGTGCAAACTCAGTTCACGCTAATAGAATGCATTGGCCAGCGCTGATTGGCCAATGCATTCTATTAGCCCGATGAAGTAGAGCTGAATGTGTGTGCTAAGCACACACATTCAGCACTGCTTCATCAAGCCAATACAATGCATTAGCCAGTGCTGATTGGCCAGAGTACGGAATTCGGCCAATCAGCGCTGGCTCTGCTGGAGGAGGCGGAGTCTAAGGTCGCTCCACACCAGTCTCCATTCAGGTCCGACCTTAGACTCCGCCTCCTCCGGCAGAGCCAGCGCTGATTGGCCGAAGGCTGGCCAATGCATTCCTATGCGAATGCAGACTTAGCAGTGCTGAGTCAGTTTTGCTCAACTACACATCTGATGCACACTCGGCACTGCTACATCAGATGTAGCAATCTGATGTAGCAGAGCCGAGGGTGCACTAGAACCCCTGTGCAAACTCAGTTCACGCTAATAGAATGCATTGGCCAGCGCTGATTGGCCAATGCATTCTATTAGCCCGATGAAGTAGAGCTGAATGTGTGTGCTAAGCACACACATTCAGCACTGCTTCATCAAGCCAATACAATGCATTAGCCAGTGCTGATTGGCCAGAGTACGGAATTCGGCCAATCAGCGCTGGCTCTGCTGGAGGAGGCGGAGTCTAAGGTCGCTCCACACCAGTCTCCATTCAGGTCCGACCTTAGACTCCGCCTCCTCCGGCAGAGCCAGCGCTGATTGGCCGAAGGCTGGCCAATGCATTCCTATGCGAATGCAGACTTAGCAGTGCTGAGTCAGTTTTGCTCAACTACACATCTGATGCACACTCGGCACTGCTACATCAGATGTAGCAATCTGATGTAGCAGAGCCGAGGGTGCACTAGAACCCCTGTGCAAACTCAGTTCACGCTAATAGAATGCATTGGCCAGCGCTGATTGGCCAATGCATTCTATTAGCCCGATGAAGTAGAGCTGAATGTGTGTGCTAAGCACACACATTCAGCACTGCTTCATCAAGCCAATACAATGCATTAGCCAGTGCTGATTGGCCAGAGTACGGAATTCGGCCAATCAGCGCTGGCTCTGCTGGAGGAGGCGGAGTCTAAGGTCGGACCTGAATGGAGACTGGTGTGGAGCGATCTTAGACTCCGCCTCCTCCAGCAGAGCCAGCGCTGATTGGTCGAGTTCCGTACTCTGGCCAATCAGCGCTGGCCAATGCATTCTATTAGCCCGATGAAGTAGAGCTGAATGTGTGTGCTTAGCACACACATTCAGCTCTACTTCATCAGGCTAATAGAATACATTGGCCAATCAGCGCTGGCCAATGCATTCTATTAGCTTGATGAAGCAGAGTGTGCACAAGGGTTCAAGCGCACCCTCGGCTCTGATGTAGCAGAGCTGAGGGTGCACAAGGGTTCAAGTGCACCCTCGGCTCTCCTACATCAGAGCCGAGGGTGCGCTTGAACCCTTGTGCAGCCTCGGCTCTGCTACATCAGAGCCGAGGGTGCGCTTGAACCCTTGTGCACACTCTGCTTCATCAAGCTAATAGAATGCATTGGCCAGCACTGATTGGCCAGAGTACGGAATTCGGCCAATCAGCGCTGGCCAATGCATCCCTATGGGAAAAAGTTTATCTCACAAAAATCACAATTACACACCCGATAGAGCCCCAAAAAGTTATTTTTAATAACATTCCCCCCTAAATAAAGGTTATCCCTAGCTATCCCTGCCTGTACAGCTATCCCTGTCTCATAGTCACAAAGTTCACATTCTCATATGACCCGGATTTGAAATCCACTATTCGTCTAAAATGGAGGTCACCTGATTTCGGCAGCCAATGACTTTTTCCAATTTTTTTCAATGCCCCCAGTGTCGTAGTTCCTGTCCCACCTCCCCTGCGCTGTTATTGGTGCAAAAAAGGCGCCAGGGAAGGTGGGAGGGGAATCGAATTTTGGCGCACTTTACCACGTGGTGTTCGATTCGATTCGAACATGGCGAACACCCTGATATCCGATCGAACATGTGTTCGATAGAACACTGTTCGCTCATCTCTACACACGAACAGCTGTTTGTACCTCTGACTTTGAAAACCTTTCTAAACTTTACTAGTTAAGATATCACTAATTATTTTTTTTCTCATTAATAGCTTGTTGCCATGGGGACAAAATTATTATTGTTAATGTATTCATTCTGGTCACAGTCCCTTAGACTTCAATTGAGTCTTACTGATTTTGGTCCTTGGAGGTTTTTGTATCTCAGATCAGTTAATTGTGTATATGGTAATTTACAGTAGAATTATTCCAACATCAGAACATGTGGGAGATTGGAATATAATACAGATATCAAAGAGGCAGAGAATGGAGAGATCCTGGACAGAAGAACCTCTAAGTAGAGCTGAGAGGTGGGAGTCATAGCTCAATTTGAAGAGTACATAGAGCAAGACATGGTTCATTAAAAAGTCATTAGATTTGCTTTATTACAATAGATGTATGACAGTTGTTGGCTCAGAATTTTTTTCCGTCCTCCTTACATTTACCATTTATACACGTACCTGGTAGGAGACGTGACAGTAAATTAGGACTTTCTCTTGGGGGTCAGAAGAGCAGGTAGAAGTCTCTTCTTAAAAGAATGGAATTAAGGGGTTAATCCCATCGGATAACATAATGGCAAGTCTTGATATTCTATCACTTTAGGATCGGTGGGGACTTGTCCTTTGAGACAGCAGCATTGCGCAGGAAACTGCAGCACGGCCTCAGCTAAGTGAATGGGGAATTGCTGCAGTTCCCTTCACAATCAGATTGGTGCATTTTTTGGCATAAAATAAGCCAATAAATAGGGGATATAAAGTTAAATGAATCAGTCTAAAGACGTTCCATATTTATCATCCAAAATCAGCCAATGTGAGACACCGTGCTCATTGTAATCCATTCTAATTATTCAATAGTAAATCTGTCTGAGCATCTGTGTTGTGACATCACTGTGTGTATTATCCCTGTACTGTGACATCACTGTGTGTATTATCCCTGTACTGTGACATCACTGTGTGTATTATCCTGTACTGTGACATCACTGTGTGTATTATCCCTGTACTGTGACATCACTGTGGGTATTATCCTGTACTGTGACATCACTGTGTGTATTATCCCTGTACTGTGACATCACTGTGTATTATCCCTGTACTGTGACATCACTGTGTGTATTATCTCTGTACTGTGACATCACTGTGGGTATTATCCTGTACTGTGACATCACTGTGTGTATTATCCCTGTACTGTGACATCACTGTGTATTATCTCTGTACTGTGACATCACTGTGTGTATTATCCCTGTACTGTGACATCACTGTGTGTATTATCCCTGTACTGTGACATCACTGTGTGTATTATCCTTGTACTGTGACATCACTGTGTGTATTATTTCTGTACTGTGACATCACTGTGTGTATTATCTCTGTACTGTGACATCACTGTGGGTATTATCCTGTACTGTGACATCACTGTGTGTATTATCCCTGTACTGTGACATCACTGTGTATTATCTCTGTACTGTGACATCACTGTGTGTATTATCCCTGTACTGTGACATCACTGTGTGTATTATCCTGTACTGTGACATCACTGTGTGTATTATCCCTGTACTGTGACATCACTGTGTGTATTATCCTGTACTGTGACATCACTGTGTGTATTATCCCTGTACTGTGACATCACTGTGTGTATTATCCCTGTACTGTGACATCACTGTGGGTATTATCCTGTACTGTGACATCACTGTGTGTATTATCCCTGTACTGTGACATCACTGTGTATTATCTGTGTACTGTGACATCACTGTGTGTATTATCCCTGTACTGTGACATCACTGTGTGTATTATCCTGTACTGTGACATCACTGTGTGTATTATCCCTGTACTGTGACATCACTGTGTGTATTAATCTTGTACTGTGACATCACTGTGTGTATTATTTCTGTACTGTGACATCACTGTGTGTATTATCCCTGTACTGTGACATCACTGTGTGTATTATCCCTGTACTGTGACATCACTGTGTATTATCTCTGTACTGTGACATCACTGTGTGTATTATCCCTGTACTGTGACATCACTGTGTGTATTATCCTGTACTGTGACATCACTGTGTGTATTATCCCTGTACTGTGACATCACTGTGTGTATTATCCTGTACTGTGACATCACTGTGTGTATTATCCCTGTACTGTGACATCACTGTGTGTATTATCCCTGTACTGTGACATCACTGTGGGTATTATCCTGTACTGTGACATCACTGTGTGTATTATCCCTGTACTGTGACATCACTGTGTATTATCTCTGTACTGTGACATCACTGTGTGTATTATCCCTGTACTGTGACATCACTGTGTGTATTATCCCTGTACTGTGACATCACTGTGTGTATTATCCTTGTACTGTGACATCACTGTGTGTATTATTTCTGTACTGTGACATCACTGTGTGTATTATCTCTGTACTGTGACATCACTGTGGGTATTATCCTGTACTGTGACATCACTGTGTGTATTATCCCTGTACTGTGACATCACTGTGTATTATCTCTGTACTGTGACATCACTGTGTGTATTATCCCTGTACTGTGACATCACTGTGTGTATTATCCTGTACTGTGACATCACTGTGTGTATTATCCCTGTACTGTGACATCACTGTGTGTATTATCCTGTACTGTGACATCACTGTGTGTATTATCCCTGTACTGTGACATCACTGTGTGTATTATCCCTGTACTGTGACATCACTGTGGGTATTATCCTGTACTGTGACATCACTGTGTGTATTATCCCTGTACTGTGACATCACTGTGTATTATCTGTGTACTGTGACATCACTGTGTGTATTATCCCTGTACTGTGACATCACTGTGTGTATTATCCTGTACTGTGACATCACTGTGTGTATTATCCCTGTACTGTGACATCACTGTGTGTATTAATCTTGTACTGTGACATCACTGTGTGTATTATTTCTGTACTGTGACATCACTGTGTGTATTATCCCTGTACTGTGACATCACTGTGTGTATTATCCCTGTACTGTGACATCACTGTGTATTATCTCTGTACTGTGACATCACTGTGTGTATTATCCCTGTACTGTGACATCACTGTGTGTATTATCCTGTACTGTGACATCACTGTGTGTATTATCCCTGTACTGTGACATCACTGTGTGTATTATCCTGTACTGTGACATCACTGTGTGTATTATCCCTGTACTGTGACATCACTGTGTGTATTATCCCTGTACTGTGACATCACTGTGGGTATTATCCTGTACTGTGACATCACTGTGTGTATTATCCCTGTACTGTGACATCACTGTGTATTATCTGTGTACTGTGACATCACTGTGTGTATTATCCCTTTACTGTGACATCACTGTGTGTATTATCCTGTACTGTGACATCACTGTGTGTATTATCCCTGTACTGTGACATCACTGTGTGTATTATCCCTGTACTGTGACATCACTGTGTATTATCCCTGTACTGTGACATCACTGTGTGTATTATCCCTGTACTGTGACATCACTGTGTGTATTATCCTGTACTGTGACATCACTGTGTGTATTATCCCTGTACTGTGACATCACTGTGTGTATTATCCCTGTACTGTGACATCACTGTGTGTATTATCTCTGTACTGTGACATCACTGTGTGTATTATCCCTGTACTGTGACATCACTGTGTGTATTATCCCTGTACTGTGACATCACTGTGTGTATTATCCTGTACTGTGACATCACTGTGTGTATTATCCCTGTACTGTGACATCACTGTGTGTATTATCCCTGTACTGTGACATCACTGTGTGTATTATCCCTGTACTGTGACATCACTGTGGGTATTATCCTGTACTGTGACATCACTGTGTGTATTATCCCTGTACTGTGACATCACTGTGTATTATCTGTGTACTGTGACATCACTGTGTGTATTATCCCTTTACTGTGACATCACTGTGTGTATTATCCTGTACTGTGACATCACTGTGTGTATTATCCCTGTACTGTGACATCACTGCGTGTATTATCCCTGTACTGTGACATCACTGTGTATTATCCCTGTACTGTGACATCACTGTGTGTATTATCCCTGTACTGTGACATCACTGTGTGTATTATCCCTGTACTGTGACATCACTGTGTGTATTATCCTGTACTGTGACATCACCGTGTGTATTATCTCTGTACTGTGACATCACTGTGTGTATTATCCTTGTACTGTGACATCACTGTGTGTATTATCCTTGTACTGTGACATCACTGTGTGTATTATCCTGTACTGTGACATCACTGTGTGTATTATCCCTGTACTGTGACATCACTGTGTGTATTATCCCTGTACTGTGACATCACTGTGTATTATCCCTGTACTGTGACATCACTGTGTGTATTATCCCTGTACTGTGACATCACTGTGTGTATTATCCCTGTACTGTGACATCACTGTGTGTATTATCCTGTACTGTGACATCACTGTGTGTATTATCCCTGTACTGTGACATCACTGTGTGTATTATCCTGTACTGTGACATCACTGTGTGTATTATCCTGTACTGTGACATCACTGTGTGTATTATCCTTGTGCATAAAGGAGACCAGATAATCCTAGCATGGTCATGGTTTAGTAGACTCCATTCCATGTTTAGGATTGGGACCCCACAATTACTTGCTATACCCCTACTCACAATAGATATTAGACCTATGGCAAGAGCAGCCTTGTTAGTATTTCATGTCCGATTCTGATCCTTTCATTGTTCTCCAGGTACATTACTCCATCCATGGTTTACAGGTACTTGCCGCCACTGTAGATCATTTTCGCTATAAACCGCACAATGGTTGTCAACTCTTAGAATTAGGATCTTGAGGTTTATTCTTTTCATTCTAAACTTTACCTTGCCAGTGTTATATGTGCATGCCACGCATACTATCAATTCAGATGCTTTTATAGCCAAGGTATTATTGATCTTTCCTTAAGATAGACATGATATTGCTGTAGCTGGATTGTAAAACATCTCAGGGTCAACCTCTTTGGACATTCCCTGACTATACTTAGTATAATTGTATAAACAAGTCTTTGTACAGCCGCAGGTATAGGTTTCTGAATAGGGCTCCTATTTCTGCTACAAAATACTTACAATTTAATAGAATTTAATAAATATCTTGTATAGATTTTTTTTCCCATTGAACTGTGCTGTTAATATAAAGGGCAGTTCTTATGAAAACACAATTTCATTATTAATGTGAGTAAGTATACCATGTGAAATATGAGACAGTTATAATGGACCATAAGTTACAGAGCAATATGGCAAGAGCAACAGCGACATCTGCAGGTAGTGATAGGGTACAACACTCTATGAAAAATTTACAACTGTGCATAACTTTGAGTCCGTCCTTATCCCTGCTATAGTAGCGCCATCTTATTATTTAGTTTTTATTTTTTTTGTTAACTTATCTCTCAAGATTTTATTATAGTTGCACTGTTTCCTAATGTGATGTTATATATTTGTTAATATACCAAGGAATATAGAAATGCAATTATGTACTGGCTCTCTGGGTCAAAATATATGTAAAACGTTGGAGTGTAACAAGCCATGGACCTGTGTGTCCATCACATGACTGTGACAGATTGTTTTTTCCAATGAAAGACTCTAATGTATGTAAGGCTCGGGACACATCTGCGTCTGGGATTCTGTTCGGGGAGTCCGCTTGGGGATCCCCCAAATGGAAACCTATATGCATAGAAAAGAGGTTACCTGGGAAAGCAGGCGGACTCCATAGACTATAATGGAGTATATGTGGTTTCCGTTCTGTTTCCGCACGAATCCTGCGGAGAGAGAAATCCTGCAAGCAGAACTTTTCTTTCTGCATGTTCAGTGCGGAAACCACATGAACCCCATTATAGTCTATGGAGTCCGTGGGTTTCCCAAGTAACCGCTTTTTTATGGGTGTATAGGTTTCCATTCGAGGGGTCCCCAAATGGAATTCCCAAATGCAGATGTGAAGCGGGCCTAAGGAATATAGATCTCGAAAACCATGAGGAACTGATACAAAAAGTACAGTGGTAGCAGCCATTACATGAGATTTTGTATTATGTTAGTGAACCTACCCTAAGTAATACACTGTCTACCAATAAGTATTTGGACCCCTGTGGTAGAATAGAAAAACACCATTTCTTCCTATCCAATAGTTGGTAGACCCCAGCAGATGCTTCCTTACGGATGGGATTGATGGACACAATACTCCCGGATGCCTGGTGACACTCCTGGTGTATGTGAGCCATCGGTTGGGTGCGATTTCTCTGGTCAGCACTCGTCGGTCTCTAGTATCTCCCAGTTTCGGGGTCTGCTGACTCGGGGCACATTCCAACAATCAATGTTCACCTTCCACTTCGTAATCTCAAAGGCCACTGTCAATTTTAGGTAATTCAGTTCGCTTGCTATGTCCCTTAAGGATCAACCATTTCTGTGGTACCCGACAATTACCCCTTTCTAGAAATCATACAACTCTGCACTTTATGGCATCTTGAATGTGACTAATGCCAATGCTGTTTCCTATTTAACGGCGGAAGGCGTGATGTACATCACGAGCGCAGATATCTTCATTTGCATGGGTGTCCAAATACTTATTGGTAGACCTGTATGTAACATAGTAACTGGTACTGCAAGTAGTCTAACGGTGTGGATGTTCTTGTAAATGTGCCCTAAGTGGCACGTAACATACTAATGCTAGGTTCACACCCGTGTTCTAGTTTCCGTTCTTTGCGTCTTCTTGGGGACCCGAAAAACAGAAATCCAATCCTCTTAAAAAGTAGTTACCCATGGAAACCTGTAGACCCAATAGGCTATTATGGGTTTTGTTGAGTTTTGGCCTGATTTCTTGTTTGTAGAACTTTTCTCTCTGCATTTTTAAAGCAGATTCGGAGACCGAATCCCCGAATGGAGATCTAACACAGGGGATGAACCTAACCTAACTGGCCCTGCCAAAGTATAACTGTGTGATAAATGTCCCTGTACATGTGCCCTAATATTGTGTGCTAGTGAACTTTCATTCATTCACTTCGTACGGCAATAGCTATGTCGTAATGCTGCATAATGAAAAATGACGCAACAGATATGAAAAATAATGCCGCTATATCCGTATATTTTATATCACAAGAGGTAATGTCTGTCATTAGGGAGATACTGGTACAGGGGCTTATTAGACCATGTATGCCCTACTAAGAATTCTGCGCAAGGAATACAAATAAGAACTCATTGGTGAAAAAGAGGTTTCTGCTCCTAGCGCCACCTATTGGAAGGTAGATCCCTATAGAGTAATACCTGGTTTTGAAAGTCTGGGACTAGGCAAGCTAGTATTACTTCTCCAGAAGGAAGAGATTACTATCCACAGCTGTTTTGGGGGTTTTGATAAAATAACATTTATTTCCAGATATTGAACATCACTCTCACTTTTGATGGGCTCATTGGTTCACAATGACTATGATATTAATAATGTACTGTAAACCTATTGATATTGTTTTATTTTACAGTAGAAAGTGCAGCTGTTCTTCCTTACCTTTCTCCTGGATAGACATGTCCAGATAGTTGTGACATGAGATGACCACAAAACAGCAAGATTTTGTGATATTGTATCATGGGTTGTCTATTCTGTACATGTCTCTATGTAGCCCTCCAATGGTCATGTTGTGAACTGCAGCATTTCAAGAGTTATGTTAGCATGCTGTGGTATTGTATTGAATTAGTTCATTAGAAATTGTAGTCTATAACTAATCGTGGGGTTCAGGTAACTCTACAATTTGAATTTACATAAGATATACAAGGTTAAGAATGTAGCAATCTTCCTTACCTTTCCACTTGATATCTGTGTCCCAAGGTCTTATGATACTGTATTACAAAATATGTCCTCTATGTGTCTATGTGCAACCATTTGTGAATTGCAGGGTGTCAAGAGTTATGCTAGCATCTTGAGATATTGTATTGTATTGGTTCATTGGAAATTGGAGTCCTTAACCAATTTCAAGCCCAGGTAAAGGTGAATATATCTGCATAATGTGAATTTAAGCAGTATAAGAACACGTCTTTCCTCACTGTCCTCTTGCTTGTCCAGATATCTGTGTCATGAGATGACTATCTTATCAAAACCACATGATTTTGTGATACTCTACATTGTATGTGTATACCTGCAGCCATCCAATGTTTTTGCTGTAAATTGCAGCCTGTCAAGAGCCATGTTAGCACAATGTCATATTGCTTTGGTTGGTTTGTTAGAAATTGGAGCCCTTTACCAATTTAGAGTTCAGGTAAGGGTGTCCGCATCTGTACAATGTGAAGTTACACAATATAAACATGGTCAAGAACAACCCTTTGTTTAATTCCATAGATGCAGTCCAAATGGATCCAACAGGCAAAGGTTAATGTAAGCACTGGCTGCCCTTATTAGAGGTCATTCTGCTTTTAGAATTTCATCGAGTCTCTTCATACTTTAATGGCATTTTAAGTTTTTGTGCTTTTTTTTTTTTTTTTTTATTCCTTCAAGAACATATTGTGGGACCTGTTTATCAAGGCAGATGAGAGATGGCGAGGAAACTTGGAACCAAGCTGGCTCTGTCTATGAAATTAAATGCTACTTTTATTAAATCATCTCCAGTTAAGCCATAGTTTTAGCGGATAAGGAGAGTAACAGATGCAGAGGAAGACCGTGTATGCACTCAGATGTTATTGCCTAATGAAAAACATGAATCCTAGCGTCAACATGATGGACTAGGAGATGGAGACAGTGGCAAGCAGTAAAGGTTAGGCACTGCACTGATGGAAAATAGACATTAGCAAATCTTGTTTGCCTCTCTTAAAATGTTAGCAGGAAGACTATACTGGCTTAAAGAGCTTTACCAGATGGCCCTTAAGGTGCCCGTACACATGGGAAGCAAGTATGGCTGAATTAACTATTTTGTTACTTTCCTCCAACAGTAAGCATAGGGAATGTTGGATTTTACAATGTTCCCATTGTAGATAAGATTTATTCTTCTATCCCTATTGACGCTTGTATAACCTTAAGAGTTGCAGTGGTTGTTCCTGCAATGGCGCCTGAAGCCAAAATGGCCCATGGGTCACCCTCAAAACACTAGGGTTAGATAAACATCTTTGATCTACTTTTTGATTGTCTTTGAAGGTTGGCCCTGATGGATTAGAGTAGGAGGATTTGTGATACAAAGCCTTCCATCCTGAGAAGGTAAAAAGTGTACCCTATTTATGGCAAAAATAGTAGTTGGTCAATGGAATATAGTCAATGAGGCATTGTGTTGGGAAAGCAGGTTCACAAAAGGGGGCAATATTACTATTTGGGGCCACTGACATGGGATGGGAATGATGGGAAGCTTGTATGCACAGATATATTGTGACTAAGTCTTCATGGTGGTCTGGGTCCAGAGAGTGAAGGAAAGGGAAATGTAAGTACTGCTAAAATGCATGTTTTATAGGACAGGGCTGGTGGTAATAAAAGCACACAAGGGGCCAAAGCTGAGCTTTTGCACTAGAGCCCATGAGCCCTTACTTTGGCCCCTGATCTTTGAAAGTCCTTGCTAGCATGGGTGCATTCCAGAAGGTCGGGGGGAAAAGTTTCTTAATGAGTGGGCATATGGTTTAGAAAACAAAAATTCATTGAACAATTGGTATCCATTTCCTATACACAACTGCTTACAACTCCCTTAATTGGTGAGGGATCTGGTGGTGAGACCCCTATAGATCATATACTGATAACCTATTCCGTGACTTGTCCATTAGTATCCAATACATATGGGGTCTTGTACAACCACTTTAAGGTCTATCCAGGATGACAGAAAGCCACCTCCCCCCCCCCCCCCCCGGGAGGAGGGGGAGGGGCAGAGGGTGCGGGGCGGGGTGGCGTTAGCAGGCAGAGAGAAGGCAGGGAGAGGAGTTGCTCTTTGCCTGAGCGTGAGGGGAGGCCACTGGAGCAGCGCTGCATCCACAGGGCCTCCCCAATCTACCGCTCCCTTCCCATGCCGGGCTGCATTGAACAATTGGTATCCATTTGGGATAGTCTTTGCTATTTGTCTCATTTTATACTAGGGCTACTTAAATTGTATTTCTTAATTCTGCCTAAAAGTCAATTTTACCCATTGACCTGCTCCAACAACAGCAGACATTGGGTTAACAAAGGAATAGACATATTAGCCTAATCCAGGACCCATTAGGGATAGCTCTCAGCTATCAGTTATTGAAAGTATAAGAATACCTAAAATGTCTGCCAAATTCTTATTTTTATTTTACTTTTTGGGAAGGGAGGAGGTAAACGCTCTCACGAAGAATAAAAATTTCATTTTGCTATGCTAAAGAATAGAATTTCTCTTGTATATTAACTCTGGAGCTTGGATGGGAAACAGGCGACTAGAATAAATTTATGGGTCTCCAGTAAGGTTTGCCGCAATAAAAAACCAAGACATCTTTGCATTATTATTTAAACATTTGGGAGATAGAAAGAGGATGGGGAACCTGGCGCGCAATATATGAAGAATTCATTGCAACTTTTATGATGCCGTGTTTCTCTAAATTCACTTTTAGTCCCTAACAATGTTGAACAAGGACAAAGATTCTATAATAGTCTCTTATCATATATATGAATAGTTTCCGGAACGATGGGGTCAGACAATAGCCGGCGCCAAAAAGAAACTGATCTGTCTGGTTGACAAGTTAATGGTCTGTACCGTCTAATAATCATCAAATCCCTTATAATAGGCTTAAACAAAGACAAAAATAAAGCTATCAAAACGATTTAGTAACGCAACAGGTTTACAAACCACAACGGGAAGTATGGGAAGCTGTCCAACATAGTCTAGATGATACCAAGATATCAGAGCCAACATTTGGAGTTTTTGTATATCCAGCACATCTTGTGCTTGAGGCACTTTTCGCTGTCACTTTTTTACGGTTTTCTTTGACACATGCTATGTAGTCAAAATTCACATGTCTTTAGACGAGGCTGACATTAAGCTAAGTGTCTCGCACTTGGAGACTCCTTATGTTCTCTATTGAAGAGACTCGTTTCCAAAGCTATGCAGATGGCTGATCTATGTTCACTGACATACTGTTGTCTCCTAGAATACACTTTGCGTCTTTCCCCAGGAGTCCCTGAATCTGAATAAAATTTGATGTAAAGAAATGGTCCATTATTTTAGCTATAAAAAAGAATGAGATAGATAGATAGATAGATAGATATGACATAGATAGATATGAGATAGATAGATAGATAGATAGATAGATAGATAGATGATAGATAGATAGATAGATAGATAGATAGATAGATAGATAGATAGGAGATAGATAGATAGATAGATAGATAGATAGATAGATAGATAGATAGATAGGAGATAGATAGATAGATATGCCATAGATAGATAGATAGATAGATAGATAGATAGATAGATAGATAGATAGATAATAGATAGATAGATAGATAGATAGATAGATAGATAGATAGGAGATAGATAGATAGATGGATAGATATGCGATAGATAGATAGATAGATAGATACAGTAGATAGATAGATAGGCAGATAGATGATAGATAGATAGATAGATAGATAGATAGATAGATAGATAGGCAGATAGATGATAGATAAATAGATAGATAGATAGATAGATAGATAGATAGATAGATATGCAATAGATAGATAGATAGATAGATATGCGATAGATAGATAGATAGATAGATAGATAGATAGATAATAGATAGATAGATAGATAGATAGATGATAGATAAATAGATAGATAGATAGATAGATAGATAGATATGCGATAGATAGATAGATAGATAGATAGATAGATATGCAATAGATAGATAGATAGATAGATAGATAGATAGATAGGAGATAGATAGATAGATAGATAGATAGATATGAGATAGATAGATAGATACAGTAGATAGATAGATAGGCAGATAGATGATAGATAGATAGATAGATAGATAGATAGATAGATAGATAGATAGATATGCGATAGATAGATAGATAGATAGATAGATAGATAGATATGTGATAGATAGATAGATAATAGATAGATAGATAGATAGATAGATAGATAGATAGATAATAGATAGATAGATAGATATGCGATAGATAGATAGATAGATAGATAGATAGATAATAGATAGATAGGCAGATAGATGATAGATAGATAGATAGATAGATAGATAGATAGATAGATAGATATGCGATAGATAGATAGATAGATAGATAGATATGTGATAGATAGATAGATAATAGATAGATAGATAGATAGATAGATAGATAGATAATAGATAGATAATAGATAGATAGATATGCGATAGATAGATAGATAGATAGATAATAGATAGATAGGCAGATAGATGATAGATAAATAGATAGATAGATAGATAGATAGATATGCGATAGATAGATAGATAGATAGATAGATAGATAGATAGATAGATATGTGATAGATAGATAGATAATAGATAGATAGATAGATAGATAGATAGATAGATAGATAATAGATAGATAGATAGATAGATAGATATGCGATAGATAGATAGATAGATAGATAGATAGATAGATAGATAATAGATAGATAGGCAGATAGATGATAGATAGATAGATAGATAGATAGATAGATAGATAGATAGATAGACATTTGATTATGCCAAGAAGTTACAAAGGTCTCAAAACAAAGTCCTGGGAATCTCATTGGCCTGTAATATTTTGCATGAAATGCAGCAGCTATTGACCAATACCCCGGCAGCGCCATCATAGGGCAAAAAAAGCATTACAGAGATCCGGAGGGCTATGAAACACAACCGGGCCAAATCCTCCAGAGCTAGAGACTCTCTATGTGTCAGGCTAATAAAGCTGAGGAAATTAGTCTTGGAAGAGAAGACGCCATGTAGTTTTACTTCAAGATCATCTGGCCCTATAATTCTGTCATGTTTCTTTAAATTCAGGAATTATAGACAAACAAGTTCCATGTAGTCTATACATGTAAACATTAGATTTTTGTTCTAGTTGCCATGGCTACATCCAGGAACATACATGTCTTTTATGACTGTATATTTTTCTATTTATACAGTAATCTGTATTTTCTTTCTAAACATATCATACCTCCTACTATTTGTATCTTGAATAGTCAGCTCCTCCCCTGTTAAGTGCCTCCAAACAACATAGAACCACCCCTTTCGTGAAAATCTACATAAGTTCCGCCCCCGAGGTACGCATGTAATATATTCATATCGTAAAAATTACGGTAAAAGTGATGTCTCTGTGACATTACAATATTTTCCTTATTTGTACATTATTTTCAGGAGTGGTCAGCTCCTCCCCTCCTAAATTCTGCAAGAGCCCTGCCCACGAGGAACGCATTTAATACAGCATATATATATATATATATATATATATATATATATATATATATATATATATACAGTCCTATGAAAAAGTTTGGGCACCCCTATTAATCTTAATCATTTTTTGTTCTAAATATTTTGGTGTTTGCAACAGCCATTTCAGTTTGATATATCTAATAACTGATGGACACAGTAATATTTCAGGATTGAAATGAGGTTTATTGTACTAACAGAAAATGTGCAATATGCATTAAACCAAAATTTGACCGGTGCAAAAGTATGGGCACCCTTATCATTTTATTGATTTGAATTCCCCTAACTACTTTTTACTGACTTACTGAAGCACAAAATTGGTTTTGTAACCTCAGTGAGCTTTGAACTTCATAGCCAGATGTATCCAATCATAAGAAAAGGTATTTAAGGTGGCCAATTGCAAGTTGATCTCCTATTTGAATCTCCTCTGAAGAGTGGCATCATGGGCTACTCAAAACAACTCTCAAATGATCTGAAAACAAAGATTGTTCAACATAGTTGTTCAGGGGAAGGATACAAAACGTTGTCTCAGAGATTTAACCTGTCAGTTTCCACTGTGAGGAACATAGTAAGGAAATGGAAGACCACAGGGACAGTTCTTGTTAAGCCCAGAAGTGGCAGGCCAAGAAAAATATCAGAAAGGCAGAGAAGAAGAATGGTGAGAACAGTCAAGGACAATCCACAGACCACCTCCAAAGAGCTGCAGCATCATCTTGCTGCAGATGGTGTCACTGTGCATCGGTCAACTATACAGCGCACTTTGCACAAATAGAAGCTGTATGGGAGAGTGATGAGAAAGAAGCCGTTTCTGCACGTACGCCACAAATAGAGTTGCCTGAGGTATGAAAAAGCACATTTGGACAAGGCAGCTTCATTTTGGAAACAAAAATTGAGTTGTTTGGTTATAAAAAAAAGGCGTTATGCATGGCGTCCAAAAAGAAACAGCATTCCAAGAAAAACACATGCTACCCACTGTAAAATTTGGTGGAGGTTCCATCATGCTTTGGGGCTGTGTGGCCAATGCCAGCATCGGGAATCTTGTTAAAGTTGAGAGTCGCATGGATTCCACTCAGTATCAGCAGATTCTTGAGAATAATGTTCAAGAATCAGTGACGAAGTTGAAGTTACGCCGGGGATGGATATTTCAGCAAGACAATGATCCAAAACACCGCTCCAAATCCTCAGGCATTCATGCAGAGGAACAATTACAATGTTCTGGAATGGCCATCCCAGTCCCCAGACCTGAATATCATTGAACATCTGTGGGATGATTTGAAGCGGGCTGTCCATGCTCGGCGACCATCTAACTTAACTGAACTTGAATTGTTTGTCCAAAATACCTTTATCCAGGATCCAGGAACTGATTAAAAGCTACAGGAAGCGACTAGAGGCTGTTATCTTTGCAAAAGGAGGATCTACTAAATATTAATGTCACTTTTCTGTTGAGGTGCCCATACTTTTGCACCGGTCAAATTTTGGTTTAATGCATATTGCACATTTTCTGTTAGTACAATAAACCTCATTTCAATCCTGAAATATTACTGTGTCCATCAGTTATTAGATATATCAAACTGAAATGGCTGTTATAAACACCAAAATATTTAGAACTAAAAATGATTAAGATTAATAGGGGTGCCCAAACTTTTTCATAGGACTGTATATATATATATATATATATATATATATATATATATATATATATATATAGTACAGCCCATGAGGAATTAATGTAATATAGCATATATATGGTACACAACTAAGCAGCTATAAAAAAGCTTTTCTGTTCCAGAACAGACTGCTGCCAATGGCAGCCTGTATTCCGTAACAGATTTAATAGTATCAATGGGGGATTGCAAGTCTTCATCCCTCCGCGAGCTTATTATTAGATCATTTACAGTATTCTCGCACAGAGTACAATTGGCCATGCAACACACATACGGTATATTACTGGCCGGTAGGATCATCAGAGGTGAACCTACACATTACTGCCAAGTATTGACTTTTATGTTAATCCGCTTAGCCTCTTCAGCTTCTTACAAGCGCAGTTTTCCCAGCCTGATGTCATGAGTTTATACTATCCCTTTAAACAGACAACTAAGCGCTCAGGTAGAAAATCCATCAAACATCTAATAAATAAAGCACGTTTGATTCCATTGTGGCGAATTCACATCTAGTCGCTCAGTCTCGCTAGGGTGAACTAGGCAAATTGAATTTTGCAAATTAATTTGATCAAATTTGCTACATCAAGTGACTGAGCTAGTTGCTGTGAAATTTTTCAGAATTGGGCACATTCATGTCTTAAGAAAGGTTGTTGAAATGAATTTGCATCTTGAAAACCAATATGAATTGAGAAGAGAAAATAAATGATGGAATTGCACAGTTTTTGTGTAGGAAAAGATCTTTTTAATGCAAATTACAAATGCCTAAAATAGACCCTAATAGATGGTGTTATTCATAGAGCTAGTGTGAAGCTCCTGGACCCATTTAGAAAATCCGTACCAGGTCCCCAGATGTAAGATGTCTTTGCAATATTTTTGCTGAGGAGCCTCTGGCCTGTCTAATCCAAGATGCAGTTCCAACCACTACACCCCCTATTGGTGATATATATAGTCAGGACGTTCACTTGAGACAAGGGCTACGTGTTGACATCTTGTAGGCCTATTTAGAACACAATCTCAAGGTGGCGGGTGACCTAGTGACTGTTACAAAATATCCGCCTATCACTAGGTCACTTGTGACTTCATTTCTCTAAGGCCCAGTTCAATCAGGGAAAGAATGGGTGGATTTTTGCTCTGAATCCACGTCATAATCTGCCCCCTCACAATGGAGGTCTATGTAGTCCGCTAGCTTGCTTTTTTCCGTTTTCACGGAAGAAAGAAGCGAGCTGCCTTTTCTTTAGGCGGACTTCGCAGCTGATTCAGCTCCGGTGTCCGCCTCGCGATGGCACCCTCCAGACTAGGCCCATTCATTTGAGCCTACTCCGGAGTGGGAAGCCGCGACTGTCGGAATCCACGACAGTCGTGGCAGGCGCATTTTGGCCCTATTGTGCCTGCGTCACACTCAGGGCCAAAATCTGCCAATCTGCTCCCCATAGAGAAACATTGAGGTCAGATGAAGATAAACCTGAATTTATATTGCAAATTTTTGTAAATTAAATTAATTGAATTTCAACAATACAAGAAAATTTACAAGAAAGCATAAAATATCAAAAAAATGTTGAGTAACACCCACTATATAGCCACCATTTCTCTGCCCACTACCACCCTACCAATGTGTACAGGAGAGAAAAAACAATATCAAAAAATTTGTATTTCCTCCCAAATTGATAAATTTCTAATATATTTTTCTTGCAAATATTTGCATTTTTGTTTTCTTTTCAGAGCCTTTGTTCCCCATCCACTGCACCCCCTATTGGTTATATGTATAAGAGAGGTTATAAGGACGCTTACTTGAGACAAGAGCTACCTGACAACATTTTGCAAGATTGTTTTAGCACAACCTCAAGGTCACGGATGACCTAGTGACTGTCACAAAGAATCCGCCTGTGTCGCGAGGTCACCCGTGACTTCATTTCTCAAAGAGAAACATTGAGGTCACATGATGATACATCTGCAATTTTAACAGCAATTCATTTTTATAGAATTTCAACAATGCAAGAAAGTTAATAAAAAGCAAATATATATATACATCCCAAGTAACATACAGTATATGACCACGATTTCCATGTCTACCACAACCCTGCCAATTTTCACAAGAGACGGTAAAAAAACACCATCCATATGAACCATCCACCAAGACTCATCCAAAATGTGCTTCTGTTTCTTACATATTTGTACTCCTGGATAGTCTTTTTGTTCCCAGAATTCGATTTTTATGTCTATTCCACCCCGTAAAGCGGAGATTTTTAGCTACTTATTAAGGACATTGTCAACATTGTGCAGGATAATTTTATAACAACCTAAAGAGTACGGATGACCGAGTGACTGGCAGAAAGAATCCATGTCACAAGGTCACCTATGGCTTCATTCCTCATAGGAAAACATTGATGTCAGATGAAGATGGCCGTATACTATAGTCCAAGTCTAATCGAATTTCATATGACTAAATCCGTATATACTCGAGTATAAGCTGACCCGAATATGAGCCGAGGCCCCTAATTTTACCACAAAAAAACTGGGAAAACTTATTGACTCGAGTATAAGCCTAGGGGGAAATGCAGCAGCTACTGGAAAATTTCAAAAATTAAAATGGTGTTTGGGTGCAGTAGTTGCTGGGTGCTGGGGAAGGGGAGGGGGTGTTTTGGTTGTCTGTCTGCCCCTTCCCTGAGCTTGAGGACTGGGTTTTTTTCCCCACTTGGAATTCAGCCTGAATGAATATAGGGTATCTGCAGTGCTCCTATTAACTCCTTCCTGACGGAACAGGAGCACTGCAGATTCCCTATATTCAGTAGACCGGGCACTTTCAGACACAGGGAGACCTAATGTGTATGTGTTTCACAGTCATTTTCTACTTTTATATGTATTCTAGGGAAAGGAGGGATTTACAACTTTTATTATTTTTCTTATTATATTTTTTTTTTAAGCTTCTTTTTTTTCACTATTTTATGGGAGATTCTATACATTACTATTGTGGCTGGTCATAGACCCCCCCTCCCAAAATTTTATATATATATATATATATATATATATATATATATATATATATATATATATACAGTCCTATGAAAAAGTTTGGGCACCCCTATTAATCTTAATCATTTTTAGTTCTAAATATTTTGGTGTTTACAACAGCCATTTCAGTTTGATATATCTAATAACTGATGGACACAGTAATATTTCAGGATTGAAATGAGGTTTATTGTACTAACAGAAAATGTGCAATATGCATTAAACCAAAATTTGACCGGTGCAAAAATATGGGCACCTCAACAGAAAAGTGACATTAATATTTAGTACATCCTCCTTTTGCAAAGATAACAGCCTCTAGTCGCTTCCTGTAGCTTTTAATCAGTTCCTGGATCCTGGATGAAGGGATTTTGGACAAACAATTCAAGTTCAGTTAAGTTTGATGGTCGCCGAACATGGACAGCCCGCTCTCAAATGATCTGAAAACAAAGATTGTTCAACATAGTTGTTCAGGGGAAGGATACAAAACGTTGTCTCAGAGATTTAACCTGTCAGTTTCCACTGTGAGGAACATAGTAAGGAAATGGAAGACCACAGGGACAATTCTTGTTAAGCCCAGAAGTGGCAGGCCAAGAAAAATATCAGAAAGGCAGAGAAGAAGAATGGTGAGAACAGTCAAGGACAATCCACAGACCACCTCCAAAGAGCTGCAGCATCATCTTGCTGCAGATGGTGTCACTGTGCATCAGTCAGCAATACAGCGCACTTTGCACAAATAGAAGCTGTATGGGAGAGTGATGAGAAAGAAGCCGTTTCTGCAAGCACACCACAAACAGAGTTGCCTGAGGTATGAAAAAGCACATTTGGACAAGGCAGCTTCATTTTGGAAACAAAAATTGAGTTGTTTGGTTATAAAAAAAGGCGTTATGCATGGCGTCCAAAAAGAAACAGCATTCCAAGAAAAACACATGCTACCCACTGTAAAATTTGGTGGAGGTTCCATCATGCTTTGGGGCTGTGTGGTCAATGCCGGCATCGGGAATCTTGTTAAAGTTGAGGGTCGCATGGATTCCACTCAGTATCAGCAGATTCTTGAGAATAATGTTCAAGAATCAGTGACGAAGTTGAAGTTACGCCGGGGATGGATATTTCAGCAAGACAATGATCCAAAACACCGCTCCAAATCGACTCAGGCATTCATGCAGAGGAACAATTACAATGTTCTGGAATGGCCATCCCAGTCCCCAGACCTGAATATCATTGAACATCTGTGGGATGATTTGAAGCGGGCTGTCCATGCTCGGCGACCATCTAACTTAACTGAACTTGAATTGTTTGTCCAAAATACCTTTATCCAGGATCCAGGAACTGATTAAAAGCTACAGGAAGCGACTAGAGGCTGTTATCTTTGCAAAAGGAGGATCTACTAAATATTAATGTCACTTTTCTGTTGAGGTGCCCATACTTTTGCACCGGTCAAATTTTGGTTTAATGCATATTGCACATTTTCTGTTAGTACAATAAACCTCATTTCAATCCTGAAATATTACTGTGTCCATCAGTTATTAGATATATCAAACTGAAATGGCTGTTGCAAATACCAAAATATTTAGAACTAAAAATGATTAAGATTAATAGGGGTGCCCAAACTTTTTCATAGGACTATATATATATATATATATATATATATATATATATATATATATATATATTTTTTTTTTTTTTTTTTTTTTTGCTTGACTGGAGTATAAGTCGAGGGGGGCTTTTTCAGCACAAACACTGTGCTGAAAAATTCGGCTTATACTTGAGTATGTTTTGCCTTTGCTTTGCATGAAGTGTATTCTAAGCTGAGCGTTTAGCAATACAGAATGATATAGATGTTTACAAGTGGTCGTAATGTCTTCACTGATCTGATCTTCTACACGAATTCTCCTGTTCTGAGCCACATGTACAATGGGAGCTCCAATGTACAAGACAGTAAGTTCTTAAGAATAGGAAGGATTTGTTCTGCTTGTATGACAAAGAAGGGACTGAGATGACCCCAGGTTAGACGTCACCTTGCTCGGTGGCTTAATATTTCCTGAATGGTTTCTGTATAATAAAAATTGTTAGTACAGCGTATCACTATAATAATCATGTGATTGACCACAGGGACCCCACACTTGCAATTTGTCCTGAATTTGCAAGAACTGTTCTGAATTGTGTGAGAAGGTGAAAGGCAAAGTGTTGGAATCGCCTTATATCAGCACTAGATTCCTGACATATGTGTGGTCCAGGGCAGGTCTGGAGTAGGCTTCAGCCCAGGTGTGGGTTCTGGGCTTGTTACTGAGCGTGCACTTCAGGGCAGATCCTGGGAGGAGAGGAAGTATCTGGGTCTGTCCTGACACTGAGAGCCTTGTGTTACGGTACAGTGTTTTTTGGTTGACTCGTGTGTCTGGTAGTAAGCCACGTGTATAGTTAGTATTTCATGTTTAGTTAGCACTCAGACGAGCATGTTATTTTGCCTGAAGTTAAGGCTGTACTCATTTTGCTTATTTTTGTGCTTGATGTAAAGGTTTATTTATTTAGCTGTTTTTCCTAAATAAACTGCTTTGCTGCAAGATTTGTGCCCCTGTCTGACTGGTTGGGTCCGCACCACTGCTTCTATCCAGCTACCTTCCCCACAATTATAAGAAGCAATTGTGGCAATTCAGGCATGGCCTGCTAAACTCTGAGCAAGAAGGGAATGGTACCTATCCAAAAGTGTGAGTGACTGTGTAGTGTTGAAACATTCCCACTTAAAGGGAGTCTGTCCCCAGAACCCAGTATATCAACCCAGCCCCTAAGATAGATAGGTCAGGACCAGCAGAGCCCAATATATCAACCTATCCCCTAAGATAGATAGGTTGGGGTCACCAGAACCCATTATATCAACCCAGCCCCTCCAATAGATAGGTTAGGGTCACCAGAACCCAGTATATCAACCCAGCCCTGCAGATAGATAGGTTAAGGGTCATCAGAACCCAGTATATCAACCTAGCCCTTCAGATAGATAGGTTAAGGGTCACCAGAACCCAGTATATCAACCTAGCCCTTCAGATAGATAGGTTAAGGGTCACCAGAACCCAGTATATAAACCTAGCCCTTCAGATAGATAGGTTAAGGGTCACCAGAACCCAGTATATCAACCTAGCCCTTCAGATACATAGGTTAGGGTCACCAGAACCCAGTATATCAACCTAGCCCTTCAGATACATAGGTTAAGGGTCACCAGAACCCAGTATATCAACCTAGCCCTTCAGATAGATAGGTTAAGGGTCATCAGAACCCAGTATATCAACCCAGACCCTAAGATAGATAGGTTAGGGTCACCTAAATCAAACAGTCCTTTCTCCTTGTGAATCACTGCCTTCATTGACCAGGAATGACAGAATATATTTCTATCCGAGCCGCATTCTCAAAATGATAGGATATTTTTAATTCCATAGGCTTCAAGGTGTTTTGTCTCTGAAACCCACTATGCCCTGCAGTTAGATAGGTTACGGTCACCTGAATCATTCAGTGTTATTTCTTTGTTCTTTGTTCCCTGTTTTTATCAATATGCAAATGATTTCTTTAGAGCAATTAGAGCGTTACCCTTGTCCAAAGAGGTAGGTGACAAAAACTGTGATATTTCAGCAACAGAGACACCTATTCACAATCAGATGACCCTACCACAACCAGTGGAGTGGTGTTGATATAATGGATTCCAGTTGCAGACTCCCTTTAAACTTTTCAAGTATCCCAATATACAGGAATGCCTCCATCTACAGCACCTATGCACAGTATACATACTGGATTGTGTAGTCTATGAGCATCATTTGCACTGGCACACCATCAACCTCAGTGTCCTATTTTATTAAATATGTTATCTGGTTACACCCGGTATCTCCATCCAATAAACCTGATTTTCTGAGCATAGAAAATGTATTCCATAGAAAATGCATTTGTCTCAATTCTATATTTATACCGATAAAACCCGGCGAGTGAAGCAAAGCTGTTGTTTGACTTCTGCATCAGAGCAAAAAACATACACAAATTTTCCTAGCCCTGAATGCAATTCATTCCCTGTTCTATAATCCCCCTATATTCTCATTTGCAGCCTGTATACAGCAGTTCAGTGCGTATACCGGGAGATTGACCGTGCCCGGCCTAGCATCCTGTGCCAGTTCATTGAGACGCGAGCACGGCCTCCACAACCAGCCTTTATTTCCTATTCAAAAACCAGTCAGCATTACGGTAAAGATTTTCGGCTTCTTCCAGCTTTCACACTGATACATCAAACTTGTTGACAAACTGGCATGGAGCCGCGCCGCGTATTGACTCGCTCATTATCGCGCCGTTGACCTGGATTCATATGAAATATGTAAATATTTGCCGGCTCGGAACCGGATGCCACTTAAAAATTGGGGGGGTTTCTTGAAGCCGTCCTATGGACCGTATCTTAACGCCGCAATGTGTCACCTTCACGTGATTTAATAAGGAGAACGGAGAGAGAACATTTTTTTGGCACGGGCGCCAAACAGATGTGAAGATGCAGATGCGGGAATGGTTAATTCGGTAAATAAGCGTTAGGTGACACGGGATGAAATTGGAAGGAAATAATTACATTTTCCAACATGCTTCTCCCAGCTTTCAGGGAAAAGAGGCCGAACCAGCCGTGTGTCTCGCTGGGATTTCTGCTGATCCACGCAGGTCTCCTTAACTACTTTTTGGGTAACCATGGTTACTGCATATTGCATCTCATTCTTGTGCTCCAGTGTGGCTTAGCCTGTCAGCTCAAGCTAAATTGGGAAAGCAGGATAGAAATAGACAGAGAGAGGGTTTTTTTTCTACAGCTTTTCTGATTAACCTCTTTGCAGCGACACAATTGTAATGAGTCAGTGGTCCTGTGACAGCCGCGCATTTACAACTCTGTAAACAGACGACTACGGTGCTTAGTTAAGGCCTTTTACTAAAATAATGCTTTTGATGCGAGCGACAACAAACACGACGAGTAAAGGGAGTTGCGTGTTGGATCCTCATAGAGACGAGGAATAACGTACGCACAGGGGCCTTAAAGCGAAACTGTCTCAGTTGTCCATATCAACCAATCACAGTGCAGCTTTCATTTTGTATTCTGCTTCTGAAAATTGAAAGCTGAGCTGTGATTGGTTGGTATGGGCAACTGGGATAGGTTTGATTTGAGGCCGATAAATCTGGCCCATGGAAACGGAATATAATATAAGAACTGGGGCAGATTTATGAAGACTGGCATTACGCACGCCAGTCTTCATAGCCCCGGTGAAGGTACAGGGTGAACCCAATTTATCACGAGGGGCACGCCTCCTTATAAATGAGGTGAACCGTCTGCCAGCCTACTCCAGCTTAAACTAGACTTTCCCCAGCATTTACCCAGATTTATGGTAAATTTGGTGGGCCAATGCCCCCCCCCCATACACACACCACACACACCACACACACATACACACACCCACCACACACACACACACACACACACACACCACACACACACCACACACACACCACACACACACACACCACACACACACACACCACACACACACACCACACACACACACACACACCACACACACACCACACACACACCACACACATACCACACACACACACCACACACACACACCACACACACACACACCACACACACACACACCACACACACACACACACCACACACACACCACACACACACGTCCTCATGATCACATCCTCGCAAATCACCAATTTGCACAAAAAATGTCCCATAGCAGCCAATCTAAACTACACTTTAATTTCTTAGACTACTGTGCAAAAGTGAAAGCAGATCCCTAATTGGTTGCTATTGTTAACATAAGGTGATTTATTAATCTCTTATGTGGCAGAAACAAGACCCAGACCTAAGATTTGCAAGCTTTTAAAGGTCTCTTGTGACAATAATTGTCACAAATGGTGTTTTAGGTTGTTCCTGACCTTGCCAAAAAGGAGCCCTAGAGAGTGCATGTTGTGGGTGAGGACAGGGGCCCCATTCATTTTATGAACATTTACGCTATAGCTATTATCTGGTGTAAATGATGCCTAAAATCTTTTCTTGGCAAATGACCAGTTAGAGGATGTTCTAAGCAAATGACTGGCTGAAGGATGTTCTAGGCCAGTGGTGCCCAATACCTCGATCGCGATCTAAAGGAAGTATGGGCCGATCGCGTGATATTTTGTATCTTTTTTTTTTTTTTTGACTGGTTCAAACGTCTACGTTTCAGCATAGGCGGCGTCATCAAAAGGATGAAAAGGATGAAAAGGAGAAAAAGGATGCGGCGGCAGCGGGAGCAGCAGCATCATCAATGTTGGTAAGTATGAGAACTTTATGTTTGTTTTATAATAGGCTGCTACCTGCTGGAGCATTCCCAGCAGGTAGCGGGCTATTTACCAACCTCCCCGGACCTGTTCACTGCCGCCCCCGCTTCCCCTTGTACTATATGCCGCGGAGGGCGGTAGTGATAAGGCCCGTGCCAGGCTGCGATCCCACTACCGCTATTATTATATTCGGGGGTCTTTTCAGACCCCTAAGCAGCGCCGCACCTCCCATGAGGCGACCTGAAGCGACCGCTTCAGGCAGCGCTATGCCAGGGCCCCAGGGAGGGCGGCATTTTTGCTTACCTAAGCCAGTCCAGGACAAGCTGTCTTAGCGTCACCGTCACCAAGCGGTGGATTGAGGAGGCCCTGTGGAGGCAGCGCTGCTCCAGCGGCCTCCCCTCATGCTCAAGCAGAGAGCAGGTCCTCTCCCTGCCTGCTCTCTGCCTGCTAACACCGCTCTGCCACGCCTCCTTCACTCCGCCCCACCTCCTTTGCTCCGCTCCTCCTCCTGGGGGGGGGGGCGGCATTCTGTCGCCCGCCTTGGGCGGCGAAAAAGGTAGGTTCACCCCTGCCCCTAAGTATAATAATCGGAGCCCTGGGGGAGGTGAGAGAACATAATAAACAATGTTACTTACCTCTCCGGGATCCGATGTCAATCTGACAATGTTGCATCCCAGGTCCCACCCACAGGCCCCACCCACTACCCACAAGAAGTGGGTAGTAGATCTTTTGACCTGGTCATTTTAGAAGTAGCTCGCATGCTGAAAAGGTGTGAGCACCCCTGTTCTAGGCAAATGACCGACAAATGACTTTACTTAGGTTTGAAATTGTGGAGACCCCATAGTAAATTTCCAAGAAGCCACCATTTTTCACGACTACACACCTCACCGGAAAAAATTCAGTAGAGAAGACTTCAATCATTTATTCTTGAGATGTTAATATAATGAATGGGATTTCGTTTTTCTGCCTCCTCTAAGCGTCATTGGTCATAATAGCTATATCTGCCACGGTGATTATTTAGACAGTGCACAGTTTGAGCTAAGTATTAGATAGGGGCAGGTAACTGAATCCTTTCATTTCAGGTCACAGTAAGAGTACAGAGCTGTCTGACAGCCGCTGTGCACTTTAATTCAAGGGTATGTAGAACACAGCAGCCTCCGGACCACACTCTGTGCTCAAAACCGTACACATGGCGTTGTCCTTTTTTAAAGCTGCCTGCACAGTCATTCATGTTATCTTGTCCTGCGCATTCATATTATAATAGCCAGGCAGATTTGTTTAGAGATAGGGCCCAAATGTAGTTTTTCCACAAAAATGTACAATTTGAAGACCTACAGTATATCCAATTGACAATTATTAATAGACTTTAATACTGTTTATCTCCCATAAGGTTACATTGTTACTACATCTGGCACTGTATAAAGAATGGTTTGCTTGTTTCTACTGAATTCATTACTTTTACAACATTCCGTTCTCTGTATAATTTATCGCTCTGATGTAGCATATTCTGGAATACTTGATCACTATATTCCATCCCCATTCTGTTAAGCAGCAATAATATTATCCAACACACTTTTATTTTCTTAAAGGGCTGATGGTTTTTGGTGACACTGGTGCCCTTAAACTTGAATTCAACTCTGCAGTTATTTGAGGGGCCGTAGTTTTATTTTTTTGGCTTTCTGTCCCTAGCGTCAAGCTTTGACTTTAGACCCCAGCTGTTTCTGTTTGTAAATGTTTTGCTGGAATTTGCACTCCAAGATGTGTTCACAGAACCAGTAAATCTTGACTCCGCATCTTGGGTCACAGTCAGCCCAAACAGGCGCGCACCAACAATAAGTCCCCTTTTGAAGCTCTGTCTACTGTAACATATCATACTCCTAAAATAAATAAAACCTTTTTAGCAGAAGTTATAAAGTTTATCAACAGTGACATAAGTTACATGACTAGAAAAAAGGGGTTACCAATGATGGCAAACTTGACAATGTAAAAATAAGGGTTTCCTAGTGGTCTATCTATCTATCTATCTATCTATCTATCTATCTATCTATCATCAGGGTCTGGGGTTGCTAGGTGGGGTGGCATAGACACACAAGTCCAGTTTCTTTAGTACAAAACAAAGGTAGAGTTTATTTTCACTCAAAAAGGTAGTGCAGCAACAAAAGGAGACAATACAAAAATAAATCCCTGCCCGGCTAGGCTCTAACTAAACATAGAATAGGTTACCTCACCTAGGATAACAGAAATCCAAAAGCCAGTAGAATCATTCAGGACACAGCTCCAAAAATATTACCTCTCTGTCAGCTCTCCAGCCAAAATCGGCCAAAGTGTTGCTGCTGGAGCTGGCTTCTTAAGCCTCCTTGACAAGGAGACTCTCTGCAGCTGAGTCGCTGCCAGAACATCCCCAAAGTGTGGACTGGAGGGGGGTGGAATGACAGGTCCCACTACCAATCCTACCTGCCATTCCTAAAAACCCAGCCCAGTACCGAGCTTTTACCAAAATGCTCAGCAGACGAAAGTTGTCTGCTGAGAACAAACATTCCTGGAGTTTTCTCATCTTACCCACCTCAGTAATCTGGGTGAGATGTGCACCCCCTCCATTACCTGACCAGCCATCAGCTTACACTATCTATCTATCTATCTATCTATCTATCTATCTATCTATCTATCAATCTATCAATCATCTATCTATCTATCTATCTATCTATCTATCTATCTATCTATCATCTATTTCATTTCCACTATTTCTGTGTCTATTGTAAATCCATGTATATCAGCAATAATTGATCCATCCAAGTGGCCATTTCTATTCTGTTGAGTACTGTGGCCCCTTCATGGACTCACTCATACTCCACTGCTCAGAATGTAATACCATACCCTAAGAATATGCCATAAGACTCTAAGATTTAATATACAAGGAAGAAAAAAGTCAGAAGGTGCTTAGTTAGCAGGATCTTACTAAATGTTGGTATGGTGGGTGGTCAGTGACCCTAGTGAGTGGTTTTACAAGGGACAGTGGTATGGTAAAGGTTATGTTGGTGATCTTAACTGCTGCTGGGATCCTCAGCCCTGACCGACAGTTTCCAAGTCTACACATAACATCCAGAAGAAAAGACTACAACAAAGGTCAGAACTTATCTGTGGTGCTCACGTATGGACACTTCAGGCAAAGCTTACCATAAGCCACAAAGATAGGATCCAATCTTCTTAGTCTTTCCTCAAGATTCCAAGGCTGGAATACTCTGTCAAAGTCAAATATTTCAGAACCATACAGTGAGACAGTTGTTAAAGGAAATTGGTGTCATTTTTGGGTGTAGAAGGTGTCCATAAGCATGAGGAGAACACACAGACCCAATGCAGATGGTATCTTGGGTCATATGCAAGTCCTCAACACCAAAAAAGTACATTGTTATCCAATATGACACCGAGCTGCCAAGAAATACTGTTATACAAATACAGCTGGTATCATATATAGGATGACAATATTATAACCAAGCAGGGCTGCCAAATGCCATCCACTTGTGAAAATGCAAAAATTTCTCCAACTAAAAACCAATCACGGCGGTTGAGAAGAAGAGATCAGTACATACAGAAGGTGGGGAGTACAGCAGCGGTGGCGAGGTATTTCTTTACAATTAGATTATAGAAAAGACGCCTTGCCAAAGACCTGACATAATCTTATTATCAAAGTCATTTCCTATAATAGCATTATAAAAGGCACCTCACAGAATGTAATTCCCTGGTATAATAATTAGCAAGATTTGCTTTTAATACATGATCTTTTAAAGTGCCGCATATCCCATCATATGTGAAAGGAAATCTACATTATGGGAGTGCTTGCCAAATAATCAACATGAAGGCTCAGACCCGCTCATAACAAACACAGTGGGAAACACAGGCACTTTGGACTAGCATAATATAGTTATCGCCAAAAAGAAATGTCTCTATCTATCTATCTATCTATCTATCTATCTATCTATCTATCTCCTATCTATCTATCTATCTATCTATCTATCTATCTATCTCCTATCTATCTATCTATCTATCTATCTATCTATCTATCTATCTATCCGACTACAGTATCTATCTATCTATCTATCTATCTATCTATCTATCTATCTATCTATCTCCTATCTATCTATCTATCTATCTATCTATCTATCTATCTATCTATCTATCATCTATCTATCTATATATCTATCTATCCGAATACAGTATCTATCTATCTATCTATCTATCTATCTATCTATCTATCTATCTATCTATCTATCTATCTATCTGATTTGTATCTATCTATATATGAATCTGATTTTCTTTCTTTCTTTCTTTCTTTCTTTCTTTCTTTCTTTCTTTCTTTCTTTCTTTCTTTCTTCTATCTATCTATCTATCTATCTATCTATCTCCTATCTATCTATCTATCTATCTATCTATCTATCTATCTATCTATCTATCTATCCGACTACAGTATCTATCTATCTATCTATCTATCTATCTATCTATCTATCTATCTATCTATCTATCTCCTATCTATCTATCTCCTATCTATCTATCTATCTATCTATCTATCTATCTATCTATCTATCTATCTATCTATCTATCTATCTATCTATTTATTTATCTATCTATCTATCCGACTACAGTATCTATCTATCTATCTATCTATCTATCTATCTATCTATCTATCTATCTATCTATCTGATTTGTATCGATCTATATATGAATCTGATTTTCTTTCTTTCTTTCTTTCTTTCTTTCTTTCTTTCTTTCTTTCTTTCTTTCTTTCTTTCTTTCTTTCTTTCTTTCTTTCTTTCTTATTTGTATCTATCTATCTATCTATCTATCTATCTATCTATCTATCTATCTATCTATCTATTTATGGTCCATATTTATCTGTCCCATATTTATTATTTCTGAGCTTTGAACATGTCACGACTTGATAAACTTTGTCGCACATATTTTACCCTGATGGGTCTGTAACTGTGATATATTAGAGGTTCTCTCCCCACAGGCTGGAGGTGCGCTCAGTGAATGTCTATATCATCTGTTGCCAATAACACTAACAGTTGGGCGGCCATGGAACATTACATTATGGGAAAATAAATTCATTTTTGTTATCATTATAAATGGTAAATTGCAATATGTTGAAGTGCAGAATGGTCGGACAAAATAAATTGTTTATCAGCGTTCTTCGTGTCGCCATTATCGTAAATCCAGTGGAACAGTTTTGTTTGCATGAAGTGGAGGTGTAAACAGCTTATTCTTACATCAAATAGTGTCCATAGCAACTGCAATTCGGAGATTACCACGTTATAGGGAGATTTCTGCAGCAATTTAGCAGAGAAGAGAACATGTGGTCACTATGAAATCAAAAGACCCGTGATGAAATACTTTCTCAAGGAACTGGTGGGTCATAGGGATATCTTGAGACGCGAAGCACTGAGATACTTTCCCTTTTTGAACATAAACATAATAGTTATTGCAAATCACAGTCGGCCAAAAGTATTTTATTTTTCCACATTTAAAGTTTTATAAAGAACATTCCATTTAGAGAATTATAGATTTCTTTAAAATTTGGAATGGTTTTCTTTGGAGACAGATTAAAGTGGCCACGCAGCCCTCCCTTCCTAAAACACATTTGTCGCAGTGTATAGTAAGTGCCCCAAGTACTTTATTATCAGCTTTTTGTCACTGGTTCTTTAGTATCTGTACTTACTTATAAACTTACTTAGTATTGTGAGCACAATCCGCTCTAACTACCACCGTATTAAAGTCCGAATGAATAAAATTGATGTATAAGCTAGCTTAGAGAAACTCACATACACCCAGCTATGATGTATATAGTGGGTTCTGCTTTAATGGAGGGAAAGAGGTAGCTTTAATACATTGTATAGACAAAGAACAGGTTGGACTAGTATAACTAGCATAACATGATTGGTGGCAAAGTTGTAAAATAGTTCTGGCACATGGCTATTGGATAAGAAACTGGAGAGACGTTGCATCCCATTAAGACTGAGGGGGGATGTGAGCTCTATAAGCAAAGAGGATAGTAGACATGGCACCACATAGGTTGGATTTGATGGACTGATGTCTTCATCCAACCTCATCTACTATGTAACCACATGGCTCTGGAAATCAAAATGGAGATTGCACAAGCTGACATCCTACACAATATGTATACTTTATTTATCCATGGACATCAATTCTCCATGCACTATTTCTTGGGGATCTTGTCCTGGGCTTGTGTTATACTGAGAACCCAACCTGAAGACGCAAAGCAGCAGGGAGGAGGAGGAAAGCAATCATGCTAGGTTCACACCTGTGTTCAGGTTTCTGTTCTTTAGTTCTGCTTGGGGACTCAAAAAATGGTAACCCAATCGACTTAAAAAGTGGTTATCTGCAGAAGCCCATAGACTAGGGTCGGAAAAGATCGGATCCTGATCGGCGATCTAGCAAATTTCATGATCGGGATCGGCTGGAAAATGATCGAAAATCGGATTTTAAAGTCAATCCTGAATTCTCAAGATTGGCTCAACCCTACTATAGACTATAACGGGGTCATCTGGGTTTCTGCCCAAAAAATGCGGATAGAAAAGCTGAATGGAATCCAGGCACAGGTGGCAACAATGATGAGATAAGACGTGTGTCTTAGACTACTTTAGATTACCTGAAGACACTGGAAATCAATTGTAGTCAGAGATCACAGATCTTCCCTAAAACAGGCAAAGCAAGCAAGATCGGCAATCATAGGTTATAGCAGGTAACCATCTAGTATAAGTACTGACTAACTAGCTGGACAGTCACTACAAAGCAGGAAAGTCCACAGACAGTGGATGTATTCTGTGCAAGAACTACACATGGGGCACCATTGGTTTCTGAGAACCCATTATGTCTCTATATTAATCCACAAGTAGTTGTAAGGATGAAACTCATTAGCTCAGTCACTTGCATGCAATTTAAAAGTCGGTAGGAGGTCGTATTTACAAGGGTTATCCAGGGAATAATAAAGCTTACTAGTACATTACCTCAACTAGTTAAGCTTTATTACTAAAATCTACCCTGGTCTCTAAAGCCCTGTTTATTACTTATGTTGACAGGAGCTGGGAAACATAGAAGTTTTGTTCCTCTGTATCTCCTTCTCGTACTCCGACTCTGTCACATGACCAACTCTAGTCTACTCTTTAAGATGGCATACAAGTAATGTGTAACCCCTTTAATGGGGTACTAGTGAGTAAGTTTTTGCTAGTCGGGAGTGCTGGCAGCTTGCATTTATGCAGGAGGAATGCATTGACCAGCATTGATTGGCCAGTGTACAGCATTCGGCCAATCAACGTTGGTTCTGCCGGAGGCTCGTCTGTGAGGAGGTGGAGTCTAAAATCGGACTACAATGGAGACTGCTGTGGTCCGATCTTAGATTCTGTTTCCTCACAGACGAGCCTCCGGCAGAACCTGCTGTACACTGGCCAATCAACATTATTCAATTCATTCCTATGAGAAAAAGTCAGCTTCTCATAACAGCAAGCTGCCTGCTCTCTTCCGATTAGCAAGGACGAGCCTGCTGCAGAACCAGCGTTGATTTGCCGCAGGCTCGTCTTTGCTAGTTGGGAGAGCTGGCAGCTGCAAGGACGTGATTTAGTGTGCAACGGCTCGGAACCATATACAGTACAGTCTTCCTCAATTCCGAACCGCTGCACACTAAATCCCATTGATCCGTTCCTACGCGTTGTCGTATGGTACATGTTTCCGACTTACGTCAAAATTCGGTTTACGACACTGCGTAAGAACGGATCAACGTCGTAAGTCGAGGACTACCTGTAATACCCCTGTGCCTCCTTGTAAAATTTAACATGTTTTAAAATACTACTCCATTTCTTCTACTTATTCTGCAAAAATGCACAAAATTTTGGAAAACTTGACAGACCAAGAATAGCAGAACGTCTCTAACGCATTCTTCACTTTCCAAAAACAACTGGATTGTCAATTACCGTACATAAACCTGATAATACGGCAATGTGCATGAGCCCTTATTTTCATAAAGATGCTGCCTTGCCTATGTCTCCATGCCCCTTATTTGCAAAGACAAATAAAGATGGCCTAATCCTTGCACAACGCTTGAGAAATGTGCTAAGACCTTCATAAATATGGAGCTTGCTGCAAGAGCCATGGCTGAGATGTGAATAATTGATATGGCCTCTCTTCTAATCTGCGTATGGCGAGATCGGCTCCATTGTCCATCTACATACATAATTTCATGTTGACAATGCACTTCATGATCATAAAACAATTTGAAGATCAATTTGTATAAGATTATTTTCTAATAGCGAAGGCAAATAGTTGCGAGGCGACAATATCCGCCTCAGTTGTGGATTTGCATTCATCCTGATAGACTTATTTTCTGCATTAGTTATTGTTTCCTCTACATTAGATAATATAATAAGAAATGTGTGTTTTTCGGAGAATATGACAACCCCCTTGTATGTTATATTTTGCTGGAGTGAACATGACAAGAGACTTTGACTCCCTTGAACAGCTGATCAATGTCGGACCAGATGTTGGACCTCCGCTGTTCTGCTATGGGTCCCATATAACCTAAGCATAGGTCATCAATACCAAAAGATTAGACAACTCTTATAAGCAGCATTATTACTCTAAACCTCCTACCAATGAATACATCGCTTTCTGCTCAGAAATATATTGTTCGGAATTTATCAAAGTTATGATTCTATAAAAGAAATTCTGTAACTGTGAAAGTTTGGGTCACAAATTTTTACGAACTTTTTAATGTTATTGGAAATATGTTGTTAGCATCATACAGAGCCATGTAGACGTTGGCAGCAGATGAGAAACAATTGGCTCATTAATCTTTGCTTTTAGCTTTCCAACACATGAAAATTGCACTGAATCCGACAACAATAGCAATAGTTCGTAATGTAGAATGTAAGATGGCACCCTGGTGCTCCCACAGCTGGCCACCATATAACATTAGTCATACTTTTTTCTTTGGGAAGATTGTCCTAAAAAACTTGTAGATATCCCCATGTAGAATCTGTAATTACTGAGAGAGAGAATGCATTGCATTAAAAGCAATCCACCGGAGCCCTACTCTTTACTGAAGAGGAGTACCAACAGAAGAAGAGTACCAACATAAGAGGAGTACCAATAGACAAGGAGTACCAACAGAAAATGAGTAGTACCAACAGAAAATAGGTACCAACCAAAGAGGGGTACCAACAGAAGAGGAGCACCAATAAAAGAGGAGTACCAACAGAAGAAGAGTACCAACATAAGAGGAGTACCAATAGACAAGGAGTACCAACAGAAAATGAGTACCAACAGAAAACAGGTGCCAACAAAAGAGGGGTACCAACAGAAGAGGAACACCATTAGAAGAGGAGTACCAACAGAAGAGGAGTACCAAGAAGAAGAGTACCGACAGAAGAGGAGCACCAACAGAAGAGGAGTACCAACAGAAGAGGAGCACCAACAGAAGAGGAGTACCAACAGAAGAGGAGTACCAACAGAAGAAGAGTACTGAGAGAAGAGTAATACCAACAGAAGAATAGTACCAACAGAAGAGGAGCCCCAATAGAAAAGGAGTACCAACAGAAGAGGAGTACCAACAGAAGAGCAGTACCAACAGAAGAGGAGTACCAACAGAAGAGGAGTACCAACAGAAGAAGAGTACTGAGAGAAGAGTAATACCAACAGAAGAGGAATACCAACAGAAGAGCAGTACCAACAGAAGAAGAGTACCGACAGAAGTGGAGTACCAACAGAAGAGGAGTATCAACAGAAGAAGAGTACTGAGAGAAGAGTAATACCAACAGAAGAAGAGTACCAACAAAAGAGGAGCACCAATAGAAAAGGAGTACCAACAGAAGAGGAATACCAAAAGAAGAGCAGCACCAACAGAAGAGGAGTACCAACATAAGAAGAGTACCAACAGAAGAAGAGTACCAACAGAAGAAGAGTACGAACAGAAGAGAAGTACCAACAGGAGAGGAGTATCAACAGAAGAGGAGTACCAACAGAAGAAGAGTACCGAGAGAAGAGGAATACCAAGAGAAGAGAATTACCAACAGAATAGGAGTACCAACAGAAGAATACCAACAGAATATTAGTACTAACTTTGAAGCAGTGCTGTCTGTCTACAGATGGGCATCTCTGGTCCATCCAAGTCATGTTGACAGGATCTTTAGAGGGTCAAATATAGAGATGAGCAAGCTGAATTTTTCCCAATTTTCCCCAAATTTAGGGTTTCTCCAAACCATTAAATTCTTGGGACTCGCTACCCACAAATCATTTTATACTCTGGAGTCTCTTCTAATAATTGGAGGTCCATGGGAGGTATAAAAAAATAACTCACATTCATGTTTTCTCACTTCTCCGGGACTCCGCTGACTTCTGGTCTTCCAACTTCTTCTGGTCTCTTGGGTGACATCAGTGGCACATGAAAATTGCTGAGACTTGTGATTGGAGCTCAATAGTTATGTGAGCCCATAGAGAAGTGATTAAAGGTGAATGTGAGTGCTTTTTTATTGTTCCATACTTCCCTTGGGACTTCCATTATTATAGTCCAAAGAGACCCCACAGTATAATAATACTGACCAAACCAAAACATGTGAATATTTGCAATACAACTTTTGCAAGGTTCCCCCATCATTAGTTAAATGACTTGCAAGGGTATCCACCAACTTTATTCTTCCTGGAAGAGAGCTACTGTATTTTCTGCAATAAGTAGGACACCGATTCAGTATAACATAGTCATAGATATTTAATGACTCCACTGATGATCAATCATTCATGACTCATGAGAATCTCTGCCATCTGTCCAAAAAAATGCTCAGTCTACTGTATACATATATTATTGATCTAGATAAGTATTAATTGTGGGATTACATAATCATGTGACAATTGGTGAATTACTTACCAGCTAGGTTTCAATAGCTCATTCTATTCTTAGATATTCCTAATGATCTCCCCGTACACATGCTTGCTTGAATTTGTTAAACAATTACGTGCTTCCAATGAAAAATAAGTGACCACCAGGCACCCCTGATAGCGGCTTATGTTCCTTGAGAACCTTGAAATTGAGCATACCTTGACATAAGATTATCAGTGTTGTCCAAAACTGAGTTGTATTGTGAATTATTCACTCCCTTCAGGTCCTCAGCTGTGTCATGTGACCAGCAATAAGACTGTACAACTGGCATAGCATCTCATTTGTGGACAGGATTAGAGATGAGCGAACAGTGAAATGTTCGAGGTTCGATATTCGTTTTGAGTAGCCCCTCAATATTCGACTACTCAAATCGAATATCGAACCCAATTATAGTCTATGGGGGGGGGGGGAGGAATGCTCATTTCAGGGGTAGGCAACGTTCGATCAAATTATACTTACCAAGTCCACAAGTGAGGGTCGGGCTGGATCCTCCAAGAAGTCTTCTCTGTGCAGCGTCCCCACGGCATCTTCCGGCTCTTCATTCACTCTGCCAGGCATCGGGCCTGGCCAGAGCCGACTGCGCATGTCCACACTACAAGCGGACATGCGCAGTCGGCTCTGCCCAGGGCTGATGCCTGGCAGAGTGAATTCAGAGCCGGAAGACGCCGCAGGGAAGCTGCACAGAGAAGACTTCTAAAGGTAGGAGAAGAACCAGCGTTGATTGACCGACTGTATAGCATTCGGCCAATCAATGCTGGTTCTGCATCGAACTTTTCCATTAGAATAGCGAGTGGTACTCGATCGAGTACGAGTATTTTGAATACCGTAGTATTCGATCGAATACCTACTCGATCGAGTACTACTCGCTCATCTCTAGACAGGATGTAACTTTCTATATTCATTCTTAGAAAACTTATATTGATCTCTCATATGAATAATTAGAGGAAATGATTTACTGTCACACATAAGAATATGTGGCAATTGGAGAGTCTTATTGCTGGTCATGTGACACCGCTGAGGATCTGAATGAAATGGATAACTCACAAATGCAGGTTAGACGATCACCTTATCTAAAATTTACATCAAGTATCTTTCTAACAGGCCAGAAAATGTAAAAAAATATTGTGTAACCTAAGACTGTACAGTATATACAGTCCTTGATAGTGATCCTTATAAACCCGATAACACAGTTACGCAGTTTCTTGGTGGCTTTCCCCCAAGGTCCTCTTGGCAGCTCTAAGCTAAAGCAGATACTCATTTAGTTGTAAATATATCACAGTTCCTTGACATGTGACAAGTGACAGGGTTGTCAGGTAGAAATATGGATGAGATGCAGCAAGGTGTGGAAGCTATAATCTTGTGCTGGAATTGCAATACTTTCTTGAGGTGCTTTGCTAGATTCAGCATCTCAGCACACATGTCTATAAGGCTGTCAAAGAAAGTTAACTAGCTTTTCTTTTTTTAATAAAGGAAAGTTGCAGTACAATCTATCTAGTCCCAATTGTGGCAATAAGAAAGATCAGCAATGTCACAATGAGTTTGCATGGAAGTTATATGCTCTCTTCTGGAGCACTGGCCTGGTCTTTGATTGTATCACACAGTGTTTCCCGTAATGAGCAGAAGGTCAAACTCACAAGACAAGTCTGTGAAAGCCTCAGCCTACCTCCTAACATTGTGTACATAATGTAGCAGAGAGGAGGCCTGTGCTTCAGAGGGGAACACATAACTACAAAATAAAACTCCCAGTAAGTTATCCACTAATATTACATTACAAATAGGCTTCTTTTCAATTAGGGATTGCATAAACAGTATACTGTCATGCTTCTATAAGAGGCTACACTTCATTCTGTGGGTTCTTCCAAGATGTGTCTGCTATAAGTTTGTTTAAGGATTCTCTAATTTCTTATTTTATCATTCCAATTTTTTCTTTACTACAATAAGACAGCATACTCACTTAACCCATCAATGTCTGCAGCTAAAAGAACAAACAATAGGTGAAATCGCAAAAGACACATACCGTATATACTTGAGTATAAGCCGACCCGAATATAAGCCGAGGCCCCTAATTTAACCACAAAAAACTGGGAAAACTTATTGACTCGAGTATAAGCCTAGGGGGAAATGCAGCAGCTACTGGAAAATTTAAAAAATTTAAATGGTCTGAGTTTTTGGGTGCAGTAGTTGCTGGGAGCTGGGAAAGGGGAGGGGGTGTTTTGGTTGTCTGTCTGCCCCTTCCCTGAGCTTGAGGACTGGGTTTTTTCTTCCCCCACTTGGAATTGAGTCTGGCTGAATATAGGGGATCTGCAGTGCTCCTATTAACCCCTTCCCGACAGAACAGGAGCACTGCAGATCCCCTATATTCAGTAGACCATCCACTTTCAGACACAGGGATACCTAATGTGTATGTGTTTTGCAGTAATTTTCTACTTTTGTATGTATTCTAAGGAAAGGAGGGATCTACAACTTTTATTTTTTATTTATTTTTTTAATCTTTTTTTTTTTTGCACTATTTTATGGGAGATTCTATACATTAACATTGTGGCTGGTCATAGACACCCCCTCCTAAAAAAAAGTAAAAAATAAAAAAATATATATATATTTTTTTTTTTTTGCTGACTTGAGTATAAGCCGAGGGAGCTTTTTCATATCAAAAACTGGGCTGAAAAATTCAGCTTATACTCGAGTATTTACGATCTATGATGTCACTTTATGACATCATGTTGTGAAAGAATATTGTCTTGAAAAGCTGGTCATCTAATGACACACACATTTGGCCATGTCTAGTCATGAGGAAAGGTAACACAGGATGTATTTGTATATTTGTAGAAATAGAGTAGGTTTACAAGGTGGAGATTGGAGAGGAATTTGAGGCAGCCATGTTTGTACTGTGATTAGAATCAGTCTGAGTCTCACACTGTGGTCTCCATGGCGGATTCAGCTTTGGAAACCATAGCAAGATCGACCAGGATGGAACAGAACTCTCTGCTATGGCTCCCATTGGAAAAACAGATTATGGCCAATTTAATTAGATGGAATCATCCTCAAAATCAGCTCCAAATTCATCCATGTGAACTTAGCCTTACAGTACTTGTTGTTTCTATCCCATCCAGCACTTAACACAAGTCTCACCAGATCCCTTTAGTTACATCCTTGAATTACGTGGGTTATCCAGGTAGTTAGAAATGATGGCCTACCCTTAGAATACGCCATCAATATTCGATTGGTTTGTGTCTGGCAATTTAAAGGGGCAGTACTTGTACGAGTGTTCTAGATTCTATAATGTATAAATTAATCCAAAGGATTCTTTCATTGACGGGTGTTCTGGTTCTGACATCGTTAACAAATTCAATGAAAAAATTGCAGAATCAATTTTGAAAACCGGGATAATAACTTTCATTTGGCCTTATTGTGGTGCCAGCGCCAATGTGTACTATGTAGCATTTCTCATACTCTCCCTCGTAGATATTTTGTCACAATTACAGCTAAACTTTTGCCAAGTAAAATATGAGATGATCATCTAACAAACATATGTTCTTCCAACTTGTCTTCTAATTATTCAGGCATTCATTTACAGGAAGCGTGTGGAGACTTTTCTGAACCATTGTTTACACCTTCACAGATGTTCATGCAATTGCATAAATTACTTTAGTGTTTTAGATGGGAGTTAAAGGGGTTGTCCTAGATTTTAAAAAATCCACAAAGCATAGGAATGTGCCAAAAAATGTATGGGTTTTTCTAGATTACAAAAAAATATAAAAATCATAAATTAAAATATAAGTTAAAGGGGTTGTCCTAGATTTTTAAAAATCCTAAAAGCAAGGAAGGTGTGAAAAAAAAAAAAAAAAATTCCTAACCTGGTATATCCTCTACTGACCTGGTTATTCCTGCCAGTTTTGTTGACATGTCCTGCAGTGGTATCATGTACATGACCAATAAGCCCAAACACTGTCCACTGATGGATAAGTCATCAAGACCAAATGGGACCACTGGGACAATGGAGCTTAGGTACAGTTTATGCTCTTTGTTTTTAATTTACCAAATTCCTTGCTTTTAGTAAATTTTTAGTCTCTGTGTGTTGTATGTTATACAGTGTTCGCGTCAGTTCGCATAGAATTTTTTGCAGGCGGATATTCAGGTGGAATCTGCCTGAAAAAACGCCTCCCATTCATATCAATGGGAGTCTCTTGCAGTTTTTTCCCCCACTAGCGATTCTTTTCAGCTAGCGGGAAAAAAAGTGTCATGACTAGAGATGAGCGAACAGTAAAATGTTTGAGGTTCGATATTCGTTTTGAGTAGCCCCTCAATATTCGACTACTCGAATAGAATATCAAACCCTATTATAGTCTATGGGGGGAAAATGCTCATTTCAGGGGTAGGCAACATTCGATCAAATTACACTTACCAAGTCCATGAGTGAGGGTCGGGCTGGATCCTCCGAGAAGTCTTCTCCGTGCAGTGTCCCCGCGGCATCTTCCGGCTCTGATTTCACTCTGCCAGGCATACGGCCTGGGCAGAGCCGACTGCCGAACTTTTACACTCGAATAGCGAGTGGTACTCGATTGAGTACGAGTATTTCGAATACCATAGTGTTCGATCGAATACCTACTCGATCGAATACTACTCGCTTATCTCTAGTCATGACCTATCTTCCAGCTGATTCTGGTGTCTTCGACTCCCACCTGATTAGGCCCATTCATCCCGGCCTAATCAGGAGCGGGATGCTGTGATGGAACGCACTGCATCGGCATTCCATCGTGGCTAGCCGCACCAAAAACCCAGCGATGGAAAGTGAAGAGAAATTTCTTCTTCACTTTCCGCCATGTGAACTGACCCTTACTGCCCATTTGGGTAATAGAACCTATTGGCATAAGCAGTAACAGGGCTTATATATTTGGAATAGTTGAACGGGTCTGTACAAACAGAACACCGAAATTCTCAGGGTGACATCAGATGTGGTATGTCATTGGGCTTTTCAAGGCAATCCCTTAACCCTACACAGATGTATAAAGAATAATGTTACGGCCAAAAAATCTACCAAGATAATGTTTCTTTAAGTGTTTGTGTTGGTTAGCTTTGTGTACGTTGTCGTAGATGTCTGGAATATTCTGTGCCGAACAGGTGCAGTTGTATTACGGGGGAAGGGTTGTCACCGAGCTTCTAACTATAATTAAGTATTTGATTATTGCGACTTATATAGACGACTTAATTGTGTGTCAGTTCCGGAGAAAATAGTGTTAAAAACCATCGCTATTACTAGGTTCACCCCTTCTATACTCGATCATGTCAAAGACATCTGTTCTGCTTCCCTACTGCTTAGCTACGGAATCTGGCACTCCAATAATGTTACATTATAGCAAGATTAAAACGGATTTAATCAGCCGGCGATTTATCATTTTCGCTGAAGAGTAGATAATGTCTTACAAGACCTTCATTTTCAATGACAGGAAATAAAGATCAGGTAGAAACACTCTACGCATTGTCTATGTTGTCTCATTGAGTGCTCTATGTGGCAGTACACACTGAGCTTGATTTATTGTATAGTATTTACACGCCGCAAGCGCCAGTTTGTCGCACTTCATTATTGCAAACCACTGTCGGAAATGAGTGGCTGCCTCCGAATGGAACGTTTTGATGAGTGGCAAAGGCGGAACAATTAGCCTCATCGTCTTTACAATAACTCAAGTTACATTACATCTGGAGCTTGTAATTACTCCGAGCGTGTTGATGCTCCTCATGATTAAGAGCTTAATGCCAAATAATGCAAGTGGTCCTTCCAAATGATACTCTATTGTCATGATATATATTAAAAACCTTATGATGGAGGGGCCACACGGTGGCTCAGTGGTTAGCACTGCAGCCTTGCAACGCTGGAGTCCTGGTGTTCAAATCCCACCAAGGGCATAAAACCATCTGCAAGGAGTTTTTATGTTCTCCCCGTGTTTGCATGGATTTCCAACCCATATTCCAAAGACATACTGATAGGGAAAGAAAAAATGTACATTGTGAGCTCTATGTGGGGCTCACAATCTACATTTAAAAAAAAAACAAACAAAAAAAACCTTATGGTGGCCATACACGTTAGAGTAAAATCCCCCGAACCCACCCATAGATTAATACCAGCAGCACCAGCTGATCATTGGGTCCCAACTTTGCCCTGATAGACGATATGATGAGTGGAAGTATTGGACTATCGGATTTCAACATGTCCAACAAACCACCATCACAACATATTCATTGTTTGCATGTATGTATGTATGTATGTACATCTTTGAATAGAGATATGACCACACAATCGCCACTCCCTTCATTTACGCCTGTACTAGTTCTACATACAGCTGAACAATGAGTGTTAGTGGTGTTGACTAGAGATAAGCGAGTAGTACTTGATCGAGTAGGTATTCGATCGAATACTACGGTATTCAAAATACTCGTACTCGATTGAGTACCACTCGCTGTTCGAATGTAAAAGTTTGATGCAGAACCAGCATTGATTGTCCGAATGCTATACAGTCAGCCAATCAACGCTGGTTCTTCTCCTACCTTTAGAAGTCTTCTCCGTGCAACTTCCCCGCGGTGTCTTCCGGTTCTAAATTCACTCTGCCAGGCATCGGGCCTGGCCAGAGCCGACTGCGCATGCCCGCTTGTAGTGCAGACATGCACAGTCGGCTCTGCCCAGGTCCGATGCCTGGCAGAGTGAATTCAGAGCCGGAAGACGCCGCAGGGACGCGGCACGGAGAAGACTGCTCGGAGGATCCAGCCCAACCCTCACTCGTGGACTTGGTAAGTTCAATTTGATCGAACGTTGCCTACCCCTGAAACGAGCATTTTCCCCCCATAGACTATAATAGGGTTCGATATTCGATTCGAGTAGTCGAATATTGAGGGGCTACTCGAAACGAATATCGAACCTCGATCATTTCACTGTTCGCTCATCTCTAGTGTTGACTACTCAGCAAACTTCCGTGTTGACAGCGTGTCTTGGTGACATACACAAATGAGATGTTGTACTGCGGCGGCGTTCATTTCCTGATGCTGCATACTTGTACTCTTACCCCTTTAGCAAAATCCACCATGTTTGTGACAGAGGGGTGTATCTGCATTCGTGCCGTAGAATTATAATTCCCACACGGTGTTCCTGTGCAGGCAGAGTTTCTCCACCATCTTAGGAATTATAGTAATTATGTCCCTTTGTGTGCGACGGAGTTTATCTTAAAGATAAAAATGTTTACTGTCAACCGGGCGAAGCTTCTTTCATATTTCGCGTAGCGTCAGTGCTGCCTGATAGTTCTTAAGCCTGGTGGAGAAGCGGCAATTCTGACAACAATAGTCAACCTACTATAACTATTCCCGGACTAATTATATATCTAGTATGCAGCTGGAAAACATTGGGAACTTCTGGATTGGTTTATGCAAGGAGAGAGACGTCTTCTACACAAAAATACTCATCTTTTTGGAGCTTTTACACCCAGAACATCTTTATTCATAGTACAAGACATTTCTTTAATAGTTCCTAATAAGTATTTAATAAGGTCATGACTGCAGTATGCATTTGTAAGGCTAAGTCTACATGGTGACTTTGATCGAGAGTATGGTCGCTCAATTGTAGATGGTTGTGTCGTCCAATGCTTTCTTCTCTAATGGAAGTGAATGGAGTTGCATTGTGGTCTAGAGGGGACTTCTAATCCCACCCAAATCCAGAAGTGCTCAATCCTTTTACAACTAGAAGAACTTGCAGTACCCTATGTGTCATGGTAAGGGAGTAAAATGGCAACATGGCAATAATTTAGCCTAGTTACCCTAATTGTCTTTACAGGCTGTGGTTAAGCATTGCTAAAATACGACCAATAACCATACTAAAACACCTGTCAAGGTTATACAACATACAGTATCCAAGGGACCTTAACATGGCTACAACGTCTAGACACAAGTTTAGGAAGCCTGGCCATACACCATTAATGGAAAACTCATTCTGCTGACAGCTATTTTGTCCAGCCTCCCCAGTACACAAGTATACCTTCTATGGCCAAATGTGCATGGATTTCCAGTAAGACTCCACGCACATGGCCGAATGTGCATCCGAGTTGGAGACAATTTTGCGGCAAAATGCACTCGGATTACACTGGGAGTGACATCCAAGTATCATGCGAGTGCATTCTACGATGTACTTGCCTCTATGGAAGCTTCCAATCCTTTTTGTTCCCATAACATGGAGCAGAATCGGAGCTGTTCTACTTTCATCGAAACTGACCATCGGAAGTCCCCTTGGATGCCACACTCAGACATGTGCAAGGAGCCTATATTTACAGCTGAACTAATACCATTTACATTTACAAGCAAATCGGGCAAAAATCTTGACTTGGCCCCCATACAATTTACATTTTGTTCACTTGGGAAGATGTAAAAGATGAGCCAGATCTCTGTGTTGTCTATGACTCCATCACTAATGTAAGTGAATGGAGTCACATTGCAACTTAATAGACGCGGTGACTGGGACTTCTTGTTGTAAAAAAAATCAATCTCTCTTCCTTTTAGAGGAGATATTCTGGCTTGGCTTTACTCCCAGATCATGTCACTAGGTTTCTGAAAAACCAGGCATTAATCTATAGGAGCTATCTTCTAAAGGGTGGTGCTAGAGTAAGTTTCTCCAGTTCCACTAAGGTGGACATGTTTGCCTATTCTTTTCCCAGATTACTTAGGATGACCTAATAAGTTCCTGTACACCACAAGGTGGCCTAAAGAGGACGTAGTTCCCCTTCTCACCTATGTCATATCTCAGCCAATGTCCATATAGTCTGTATATGAATATACTTTTTTGTATATTAAAATTTCATTTCAATACCTTTATGTCAGAAATGCTGTACACAGATGGGGTAAAGGATCTGTAAAATAATGGAGTGTTTTTTTTTTCTACTTGCCTTTTTTCCTTTTCATGCTGTCCGTCAATGTGACTTCTAATTAAATCAGAGTCTTGCTTAACTTCCCAGCAAACAGCTCGGCGGTGATAGGGAACTATCCCCAGGGGAACTCAATCAGTTTTAGTCTGTCAAACCCAGCTGTCCATCAGGTACGAGAGGAAAGCAAATCTGTTTTTGATTGTCCTTTGTGTTGTACTCGCCGCTTTATTTACACTTCAACTTTTTTCTGTTATTTTCTTCAATATTGTTCCAGTAGTCTTTGACCAAATTCTCTAGCTCAATGTATTTTATATGTGTAGTCTGAAATATTAACATTTTTGGTTCGTATTTGCCATGGAACTCAATCATGACAGGGACAATCATTCTAAGGGGTGTAGAGATGGCAGTCACAACTGGGTACTGGTGTGTCTGGGGGCCCAAAGGGCACCCTTGCCATAGGGGCTTGGAATCTCAATTTACCAACTATCTAATGCGTACAAGAGTGCCCCAAGTTTCCTTGGGCATCAGATTTTGGGGTAAAGAATAGGGTAATTGGATTTTGATATTACAAACAAGTTGCCACCAAGTTTCTCCTTTTCTCATAAAGGACACATGAACCTGCACTGCTATGGATGGAGGAAGGACTACACTAGATAGTTAAATTTGATGGGCAACATATCACTTTCGATATCATATCTCAAGAAGTTGTACATCACTCGAAACAAATAATTTGGTCATGTCTGAAAAAAAGTAATGGCACGGAAAGGCACATCTGTATCTGATGAATGCTTCACCGATAGCTATATAATATATATGGTCATCTTTAACTTGGTTTAATCAAGGTCACCAGCATCAAAATTTCCTTAAATTGGAAGATCTGCACTTTGTGTTTCATTCATTCTCTTGGACTAGATACAAGAATCCTTCGATCCCTTTCTTTTTGGCTAGACGTGTCCAGATATGTGAATCACACGATGATCAGCTGTTCAAAACAACATGATTTTACATTTGATTTGTCGTTATTAGCAGCCACCATATGGTACTCATTTTAATGAAAAATTGGAGTATTTATCCAAATTCAAGCTAAAATAAGGGTGGATATATCTCTACTCAGGGGTGAACCATGGCTTTCTGCCGTCTGAAGTGGACGTCAGAAAGCCGCCCCGCCCCCCTTCCCGAGGAGGGGGCAGAGCGGAGGGGACGGGCCGAGGGGAGAGGGCGGGGCCGAGCAGAGCCAGTGTCTTTAGCAGGCAGAGAGCAGGCACGGAGAGGACCTGCTCTCTGCCTGAGCGGTAAGGGGGTGAGCAGCGCTGCTCCAGCGGCCTCCCTAATCTACCGCTCAGTGACGGTGACCCTAAGCTAGTCCAGGACAGCTTGTCCTGGACTGGCTTAGGTCAGAAAAAATGCCGCCCTCCCCGTGGCCCTGGCATAGGTCCGCCTGAAGTGGTCGCTTCAGGTCTGTTTCATTGTAGTACTGAAAAAAAGCATCTCTCATTGCATTTCAGGAGGAAACTAATCTTGCAAAAAGTGTATTTCTTGTTTTGGGACTACTTAAAGAGAATGGTCCAAGCCATCGCCAATACTTTGCTTCCTTCCATAGGTGCACTAATTCCAGCACAGTTAGAATTTTTGCTCTAGCCCCCACAGTTCCTAAACAAATGTAAAGTTAGTCTCTGCACTCAATATACTGTTAAGACTTTATACTATTTCTACTGTCAGGTGGGTGGTCGGAGACCATCAGCTCCAGCCTAGTAGACAGTCTAATCAGCATATAAGGTGTCTAAACTAACTGCACTGTTTGCTTAGGCCTGGTTCGCATCTGTGTATGGGTTTCCGTTTGAGGAGTCCACTTGGGGACCCTGTGAATGGAAACCTAATCCACATAAAAAAGCGGTTACCTTAGGAATCCGGTGGACCCCTAGACTTTAATGGTTCGTGTGGTTTTCGCATGAAGAATGTGGAGACTTTTCTCTCTGCATTTTTCATGCAGAGAGGGGAACGGAATGGCCATGTGAACCGACCTTAGGAAAGGTGAGGACTAGAGAAGAAAATTCGAACTCTACTGGAATCAGTGAAGCGGCACTTATTAAAGTAAGTGTTGTAGAAGGTGTTGATAGGTTTTTAAGATGGCCATACACATTACCCACTTGCACACTGGGCTAACCCAAATGTCCATGTCTATGGGAGTTTGGGAGGAATAGCTGTCAACAGAAAAAACATTCACTCGACAGTTATCTAAAGTACGTGGTCCGCTTGAGCTTGCAACAGCCAATATAAGGCTTGGAGTTGAAAGAGCTAGTCAATAAGATCCAGTGATCAGCTTCAATTGTTCCTACATATAAGTGATAAAGAATTAACAATGCAATAAAATGGAGGGGAAGCAAAGACAGCTGATAAGAGGAGACAAATGAAAAAGTAAAAGGCGAAAGAAGGAAGATAGATTTAGCTGTCGTAGCTCATGAAGGTAATAATCAGCCCTGAGAAAAGAAGCTGTAAGTTCTAAAAGAGCATGACGCCTGAGAGAAGGACTTATTGGCCCACTACACATGGTAAGTGCTTGGCATAGGAATTCTATGGAGGTAACAGAGTAAGGAAAGCCGAACAAGTCTAGAACAGTGGTGAAGCATTAAGCGGAGTAGATAAGTCTATGGGATAGCGTTCACAAAGATTGAACATGACAGATGGCTGTCTCTAAGAATATAGTAATATATGTATAACGTGGACGTGGCGTATGTGGAAAGCTAAAAAATACACAGTATAATACACAGTTGTAGGAGCTCAACATATGTTGTCATGAAGACACATACACAACTCGCATTTCAATAATATTCAGCAATAAAAAGTTATCTAAATTTTTAAAAAAATTTTTGCTTTAACCCCAAATATTATCAACTCTTTAATTTTTGTTCCATCATCCCACCTTCCAAGAGCCATAATGTTTTAATTTTACAGCCATTTTTATGGGACTTTTTTTTTTTTTGTGGACAGCATTGTATTTTTCATTGGCACCATTTATTATTCCATATATGAATTGAAAAAGTGCACAAAAAACATATTTATGAGGCTGAATGAGAATAAACTTCAAAATACAATAAAAATAAGCCAAATGTGAGCAAAGCCCAATTCACATATATAGAGAACGATCTCCAATCGGTCCCGGACACAATCCTGTGCACGGATCTTAAACAACTCGGCTTAGGGCAATATTATAAGGTAAAAAGAAGCAGAAACGGAGTCCAGCAATGAAGGAGGAATCCAATAAAAATTAAAAGTTAAAGAGGACCTTTCACCATCCCTATAAATTGTACAGTGCTGCGGAATATGTTGGCGCTATATAAATAAAATGTATTATTATTATTATTATTATTATTATTATTATTATTATTATTATTATTATTATTATTATCTGGGGCACATGTGAACTCAGCACATTTCCCTTTCTGTGCCCCTGGTGAAGAGCTATTGTGCCGGTTTTGTAGCTCTCCACTGTCAGAAGGGCGTTTCTGACAGTCAGTCAGGAATGGCCTTCCTCACAGCAACGTCTATAGCGTTGTACAGTGAGAGGGGGTGTTGCTTACCGCCCCCTCCCCAGTAATAGTCTATGGACGAGTACTATCAGGGTGTTTCTCACCCCTCTCAAAGTACAGCGCAATAGGCGCTGCTGTGAGGAAGGGCGTTCCTGACTGACTGTCAGAAGCGCCCTTCTGACGGTGAAGAGCTACAGTACAGGCATCGATAGCTCTTCACCCAGGACACAGATCGCGAAAGCCGATGGAAAGGTTCCAAAACGCGTCGACTAACCCATGAACTGTTTTTTGCTCATGGTTGTTTCCACATAACCTTGTTTTTTCATGTATCAACATAAAAAATTAAGTTTTACAATTTTTTGGATTCCTCCTGGACCTTTTTTCCTTACATCAGAATAAAACGGTGTAATACATATACTATATATACCCAACAGACCGTGATCGGACTAATCTTTTATCCTACCTTCCAAGAGTCATATTGTATTATTATAAATTATAATATAATTATTGTTTCTAATGACTTAGACATTGTGGGGCTTGTTTTTTGTGGGACATTTTTTGCATGTAGAAACTGTTAAAAAAAAATTGAGAAGAAATGAAGACAAAAATAATTCTGCCTTATTTTGAGGGATTATGGTGATGCCAAAATTATGTTATAGTTCTTGTTATATGTAGCAGCGATACCAATTATGTTTATTTCTTATAGATTAAATAGGCCGTGTTTACGTATTTAATACTATTTTTTAAAATATATTCTAAAAAACTTCAGCTTTTTAAATTTTTTGTTAAAAGTTATGATTGATCTCAATGGTAACAACTAGTGACCAAGGCTATTTCTAAGCATCTCTATCCATCAGTATTGATCACCTCTCACTATATACATACCGTATATCAATCTAATTGCTCTAAATCTGACAAATTAACAACATTATTTCTCAAAATATAAGATTGTTTAATATTATGATCGAATAATGCAATTGACAGGGAGCCTAAAGAATACCCATCAGAGAGAGAGAGAGTATAGAATGATGTAATATAAGGACTCTACTTGGCTCAACCCCCATTGATTTACTTGCAATCTATGATAGAAGTGCGGTTAATAGAATAAGATTTCTTCTGCAGCTCAAATATTTATTAGATCATTAGAGGAATCAATCAGCGATTAATAATTTGATATTTCGAAGATTTCTTATATCACTTTGAAAGCTGCTTTACTATACAATGAGCCCATACTAGAGCCGTACGTAAAGAAATAGACAAGGAGGTGAAGGAATATGGCTGCTGGCGACATAGCTGATCTTTCGGTGATCTGGCAATTGATTAAAAAGACTTGTGCCCCTGAAGATCCTTATAATGTAAGAACTCTGTCATTGTCTCTATAATGTCTCGGATATTATAAGGAGCTTCTTTGATATCCCTATCATAGAAAAAAGAAATAAGAAAGAAGATGGGACTGGGAATAGAGATGAGCGAACAGTGTTCTATCGAACACATGTTCGATCGGATATCAGGGTGTTCGCCATGTTCGAATCGAATCGAACACCACGTGGTAAAGTGCGCCAAAATTCGATTCCCCTCCCACCTTCCCTGGCGCCTTTTTTGCACCAATAACAGCGCAGGGGAGGTGGGACAGGAACTACGACACTGGGGGCATTGAAAAAAATTGGAAAAAGTCATTGGCTGCCGAAATCAGGTGACCTCCATTTTAGACGAATAGTGGATTTCAAATCCGGGTCATATGAGAATGTGAACTTTGTGACTATGAGACAGGGATAGCTGTACAGGCAGGGATAGCTAGGGATAACCTTTATTTAGGGGGGAATGTTATTAAAAATAACTTTTTGGGGCTCTATCGGGTGTGTAATTGTGATTTTTGTGAAATAAACTTTTTCCCATAGGGATGCATTGGCCAGCGCTGATTGGCCGAATTCCGTACTCTGGCCAATCAGTGCTGGCCAATGCATTCTATTAGCTTGATGAAGCAGAGTGTGCACAAGGGTTCAAGCGCACCCTCGGCTCTGATGTAGCAGAGCCGAGGCTGCACAAGGGTTCAAGCGCACCCTCGGCTCTGATGTAGGAGAGCCGAGGGTGCACTTGAACCCTTGTGCACCCTCAGCTCTGCTACATCAGAGCCGAGGGTGCGCTTGAACCCTTGTGCACACTCTGCTTCATCAAGCTAATAGAATGCATTGGCCAGCGCTGATTGGCCAATGTATTCTATTAGCCTGATGAAGTAGAGCTGAATGTGTGTGCTAAGCACACACATTCAGCTCTACTTCATCGGGCTAATAGAATGCATTGGCCAGCGCTGATTGGCCAGAGTACGGAACTCGACCAATCAGCGCTGGCTCTGCTGGAGGAGGCGGAGTCTAAGATCGCTCCACACCAGTCTCCATTCAGGTCCGACCTTAGACTCCGCCTCCTCCGGCAGAGCCAGCGCTGATTGGCCGAAGGCTGGCCAATGCATTCCTATGCGAATGCAGAGACTTAGCAGTGCTGAGTCAGTTTTGCTCAACTACACATCTGATGCACACTCGGCACTGCTACATCAGATGTAGCAATCTGATGTAGCAGAGCCGAGGGTGCACTAGAACCCCTGTGCAAACTCAGTTCACGCTAATAGAATGCATTGGCCAGCGCTGATTGGCCAATGCATTCTATTAGCCCGATGAAGTAGAGCTGAATGTGTGTGCTAAGCACACACATTCAGCACTGCTTCATCACGCCAATACAATGCATTAGCCAGTGCTGATTGGCCAGAGTACGGAATTCGGCCAATCAGCGCTGGCTCTGCTGGAGGAGGCGGAGTCTAAGGTCGGACCTGAATGGAGACTGGTGTGGAGCGATCTTAGACTCCGCCTCCTCCAGCAGAGCCAGCGCTGATTGGTCGAGTTCCGTACTCTGGCCAATCAGCACTGGCCAATGCATTCTATTAGCCCGATGAAGTAGAGCTGAATGTGTGTGCTTAGCACACACATTCAGCTCTACTTCATCAGGCTAATAGAATACATTGGCCAATCAGCGCTGGCCAATGCATTCTATTAGCTTGATGAAGCAGAGTGTGCACAAGGGTTCAAGCGCACCCTCGGCTCTGATGTAGCAGAGCTGAGGGTGCACAAGGGTTCAAGTGCACCCTCGGCTCTCCTACATCAGAGCCGAGGGTGCGCTTGAACCCTTGTGCAGCCTCGGCTCTGCTACATCAGAGCCGAGGGTGCGCTTGAACCCTTGTGCACACTCTGCTTCATCAAGCTAATAGAATGCATTGGCCAGCGCTGATTGGCCAATGTATTCTATTAGCCTGATGAAGTAGAGCTGAATGTGTGTGCTAAGCACACACATTCAGCTCTACTTCATCGGGCTAATAGAATGCATTGGCCAGCGCTGATTGGCCAGAGTACGGAACTCGACCAATCAGCGCTGGCTCTGCTGGAGGAGGCGGAGTCTAAGATCGCTCCACACCAGTCTCCATTCAGGTCCGACCTTAGACTCCGCCTCCTCCGGCAGAGCCAGCGCTGATTGGCCGAAGGCTGGCCAATGCATTCCTATGCGAATGCAGAGACTTAGCAGTGCTGAGTCAGTTTTGCTCAACTACACATCTGATGCACACTCGGCACTGCTACATCAGATGTAGCAATCTGATGTAGCAGAGCCGAGGGTGCACTAGAACCCCTGTGCAAACTCAGTTCACGCTAATAGAATGCATTGGCCAGCGCTGATTGGCCAATGCATTCTATTAGCCCGATGAAGTAGAGCTGAATGTGTGTGCTAAGCACACACATTCAGCACTGCTTCATCACGCCAATACAATGCATTAGCCAGTGCTGATTGGCCAGAGTACGGAATTCGGCCAATCAGCGCTGGCTCTGCTGGAGGAGGCGGAGTCTAAGGTCGGACCTGAATGGAGACTGGTGTGGAGCGATCTTAGACTCCGCCTCCTCCAGCAGAGCCAGCGCTGATTGGTCGAGTTCCGTACTCTGGCCAATCAGCACTGGCCAATGCATTCTATTAGCCCGATGAAGTAGAGCTGAATGTGTGTGCTTAGCACACACATTCAGCTCTACTTCATCAGGCTAATAGAATACATTGGCCAATCAGCGCTGGCCAATGCATTCTATTAGCTTGATGAAGCAGAGTGTGCACAAGGGTTCAAGCGCACCCTCGGCTCTGATGTAGCAGAGCTGAGGGTGCACAAGGGTTCAAGTGCACCCTCGGCTCTCCTACATCAGAGCCGAGGGTGCGCTTGAACCCTTGTGCAGCCTCGGCTCTGCTACATCAGAGCCGAGGGTGCGCTTGAACCCTTGTGCACACTCTGCTTCATCAAGCTAATAGAATGCATTGGCCAGCACTGATTGGCCAGAGTACGGAATTCGGCCAATCAGCGCTGGCCAATGCATTCTATTAGCCCGATGAAGTAGAGCTGAATGTGTGTGCTAAGCACACACATTCAGCACTGCTTCATCATGCCAATACAATGCATTAGCCAGTGCTGATTGGCCAGAGTACGGAATTCGGCCAATCAGCGCTGGCTCTGCTGGAGGAGGCGGAGTCTAAGATCGCTCCACACCAGTCTCCATTCAGGTCCGACCTTAGACTCCGCCTCCTCCAGCAGAGCCAGCGCTGATTGGCCGAATTCCGTACTCTGGCCAATCAGCACTGGCTAATGCATTGTATTGGCGTGATGAAGCAGTGCTGAATGAGTGTGCTTAGCACACACATTCAGCTCTACTTCATCGGGCTAATAGAATGCATTGGCCAATCAGCGCTGGCCAATGCATTCTATTAGCGTGAACTCTGGCCAATCAGCGCTGGCCAATGCATTGTATTGGCGTGATGAAGCAGTGCTGAATGAGTGTGCTTAGCACACACATTCAGCTCTACTTCATCGGGCTAATAGAATGCATTGGCCAGCGCTGATTGGCCAGAGTACGGAATTCGGCCAATCAGCGCTGGCTCTGCTGGAGGAGGCGGAGTCTAAGATTGCTCCACACCAGTCTCCATTCAGGTCCGACCTTAGACTCCGCCTCCTCCAGCAGAGCCAGCGCTGATTGGCCGAATTCCGTACTCTGGCCAATCAGCACTGGCTAATGCATTGTATTGGCGTGATGAAGCAGTGCTGAATGTGTGTGCTTAGCACACACATTCAGCTCTACTTCATCGGGCTAATAGAATGCATTGGCCAGCGCTGATTGGCCGAATTCCGTACTCTGGCCAATCAGCACTGGCTAATGCATTGTATTGGCGTGATGAAGCAGTGCTGAATGTGTGTGCTTAGCACACACATTCAGCTCTACTTCATCGGGCTAATAGAATGCATTGGCCAATCAGCGCTGGCCAATGCATTCTATTAGCGTGAACTGAGTTTGCACAGGGGTTCTAGTGCACCCTCGGCTCTGCTACATCAGATTGCTACATCTGATGTAGCAGTGCCGAGTGTGCATCAGATGTGTAGTTGAGCAAAACTGACTCAGCACTGCTAAGTCTGCATTCGCATAGGAATGCATTGGCCAGCCTTCGGCCAATCAGCGCTGGCTCTGCCGGAGGAGGCGGAGTCTAAGGTCGGACCTGAATGGAGACTGGTGTGGAGCGATCTTAGACTCCGCCTCCTCCAGCAGAGCCAGCAGATTGGTCGAGTTCCGTACTCTGGCCAATCAGCACTGGCCAATGCATTTCTATGGGGAAAAGTTAGCTTGCGAAAATCGCAAACTGACAGGGATTTCCATGAAATAAAGTGACTTTTATGCCCCCAGACATGCTTCCCCTGCTGTCCCAGTGTCATTCCAGGGTGTTGGTATCATTTCCTGGGGTGTCATAGTGGACTTGGTGACCCTCCAGACACGAATTTGGGTTTCCCCCTTAACGAGTTTATGTTCCCCATAGACTATAATGGGGTTCGAAACCCATTCGAACACTCGAACAGTGAGCGGCTGTTCGAATCGAATTTCGAACCTCGAACATTTTAGTGTTCGCTCATCTCTAACTGGGAATAAAAGAGGTTTTTCCAATTGGCCTAACCATATTTCAAGTTATAGACAATTAAAAATTTAGACATTTTTGCAAATAGAACTAAAAATGTTGAGGATTTTCTCTAACCATCTTAGCAGTGACATCTTTTGTTTTGATCTTTTGCCAATGGAGATGACCATGAATGCAAGAACTTTCTATGGTCTAGAACTTATGAGATCCCCAACCATGATATCTTTATTGAGGCCAGGTTATCTTCTCATACATGTAGTGTCCTCCTGATAACCAGCCATGATGCCCTTATTGTGGTCAGGTTATCTTCTCATACATGTAGTGTCCTCTCCTGATAACTAACTAGCCATGGCGTCCTTATTGTGGTCAGGTTACCTTCTCATACATGTAGTGTCCTCCTGATAACCAGCCATGATGTCCTTATTGTGGTCAGGTTATCTTCTCATACATGTAGTGTCCTCCTGATAACCAGCCATGATGTCCTTATTATGGCCAGGTTATTTTCTCATACATGTAGTGTCCCCTCCTGATAACCAGCCATGATGTCCTTATTGTGGTCAGGTTATCTTCTCATACATGTAGTGTCCTCCTGATAAGCAGCCATGATGTCCTTATTGTGGTCAGGTTATCTTCTCATACATGTAGTGTCCTCCTGATAACCAGCCATGATGTCCTTATTATGGCCAGGTTATTTTCTCATACATGTAGTGTCCCCTCCTGATAACCAGCCATGATGTCCTTATTGTGGTCAGGTTATCTTCTCATACATGTAGTGTCCTCCTAATAACCAGCCATGATGTCCTTATTGTGGTCGGGTTATCTTCTCATACATGTAGTGTCCTCCTGATAACCAGCCATGATGTCCTTATTGTGGTCAGGTTATCTTCTCATACATGTAGTGTCCTCCTAATAACCAGCCATGATGTCCTTATTGTGGTCAGGTTATCTTCTCATACATGTAGTGTCCTCCTGATAACCAGCCTTGATGTCCTTATTGTGGTCAGATTATCTTCTAATACATGTAGTGTCCCTGTCTGATAACCTGTCCACAATAAGGACATCATGGTCAGGTTTCTGACATGTCCCAGACCATAGAAAGTTCCTGAACTCGTGGTCGTATCCATTTAGAACTGGTCAAGACAAAACACTGTCATCACTAAGATGGTTAAAGAAGATCTTTCAAATTGCAAAATTAATTCTTAATATTTGCAAAAATTGTTTCATTGTCTACACGTTTCATTCTGGTTATGTCCATGGGAAAATTCCTTTGAAGGAGCAGCTTCAGAAAGATTAAAATGAAGGGCATTGGGTATCTTATTCATGTATTATGCATTTATTATGAATTTTTAAAGGGGAAGCGTAACATGGCTATAAATGAGTGTGTGTAATATCTACAGGCTAAGCGAGAAATTAAGTGTATTTCTCAATAAGACTCATGTGGCTCACTATAATAAATGTGGCACGGCTGATAAGACTTATTTTGGAGGGCTGCTCCATTTTTCTGCCTATTTGTATCCCGAGGGACTGCACCCAGTGATGGTGTTTCTTGAGTGTGCGGCCGGATACTCATTGTGGGCATCTAATAGCATATTGATCACTCACTGATGGAACATCCTATCAATATAACAATGCAACTATTAGCATGGAAATAAGAATAACATTGTAGAAAAATGTCCTTATCCATCAGTTGAGTGGCTCCTTTACAGCTTAGTAACAATCCTAACCACATATCACTCAACTGCGGTATTATTTATTGGTATACTGTGACCACTACAGCCATTGGTGGCCTCACACTTTATAATACAAGATCGTTACTCGAGCGCGTCACACAATGAAGAAAGTAAGACGTAAAATCTCCCAAGAGTTACAGTTCTTTATCTGTGCTAGTCAGCTGTAATAGCAAGGGCTCGAAACGCCCACCAAGGAAGATAACACAGCATGCGGTAGAGTGCCACCTTCTTGGAATGTGTTAAAGTGCCTAGCAGGGGGCCCCTGAGCTAGACACAGGTGCGGGTGATAGGAATAACACATCCGAAAGCTCCATAGAAGTATGGAGGACTCATTGTGTATCCAACAGAATTAACCCTTTATCATCCTTTATAAAAATATGGTGTCATAAGTTAGAATTGAGCTAGGAAAGCATCGCATGGATGAGATATCCAAGACTTGTTCTTACACCGTTCCCCCTATCTAAGCATCATTGGCAAAAGAGACTAAATTTGGATAAGTTGCACTCCCCATACCAGGTTCTACTCTATCATAATCTGATATATGTATATTAGGATAATATTGTTATATGTAATGTGTGATATAAGATTGACGTGTTATGTTTCTATGGGATGGTGACGATGTAATTGCAATAATTTTTTAGGCACAAATGTCACATTGGGTGAACATTTGCCAAATTTTTGGCAATTTTTTTGCCTTCCCACGATGGACAAAATAGACATCTATGATTTGTGGCAAACATAGGCGACCCTTGTTAAAGGGGTTTAGACACCTTTTTGGAAATGACAAACACTGCCATGTAATGGCATAAGAAGACAATAAACCAGTGTAGTCCCCCCATACACCAAGGTGCCGTAGATGCTAATGTAAATAAACTGCTTATCCATAGCATCTCCAAGATGATGTCATTGTCCTCTACTACAAAGGCATTTAATACATTCAGTGCAGGAAAAGATAGAGGAGATGCAAGGAAGCCATGGGCGTCTTCTACATGTGCCTGTGCTGAATGCTCGCAACATCTTCATAGTAGAGTATACAGAATCATCACTTGTCAACATTTTGAGTAGATGTAGCGAGAAAACAGTATTCTTAGAATGCAGCAAAAATTTTCTCGACAGGCCATGGCCCTGTATGGGATATGGGCACAAAATGTACTGGTCAAAGCCTATTTTTTGGGACATGACCTGGATATGCAGTCCCACTTTACATAGAAAGCAACAGATGTGGGAATATTGCACTGGGACTAGGGGATTTACCTGCTCTTTTCGGGAGCTAGGGGGCAGGCATCTCTTTTTTCAGACATTTTGGAAGAATCAGAAACTCTACAAAATTGTACAACCCCTTTAATTTATATGTTGTACTTTAAGATCTCTCTTATTCATTCACCCCATCATAAAACAATTTCCAAAACTTTTTGGGATGATACAAATAAATTAACCATATGAGGTCCTTGTACATCACGTTTTATTTCCAATCTGTTGAATAGATTGGTTTAACTGATTCGAAAAATGGATAGAGAGAGACGGCATCCATTAAATGTAATGCTTAATGTGAATGGACCCTACGTTTTTTTGGGGGGTTACCGATGTGTGTTAATAATCTGGTACATATCACGCAAATCTTCCTGTCCTTGTTTCCTTCTATTGTGTCCTTCTCATCATTGTCCGTATTCTTCAGCTTCATCATCTTCAGCTTCTTTGTCTTTTTCATCTACATACGTTTCTTCATTTTCATTGTCTTTTCCTTCTATAGCTTTGTCATCTTTTGTTCTTTTCATGTTCATGGTCAACCAAGATTTGTGGAAATGTTGCAGTAGGGAAATTAGTAGAATAGAGGAAAACCAACTGCGGTGCAGCGCAATGTGAATAGATGCCTTAGGTCACCGAATCATATGAGAGACAATGGATAACGGAAAATTGAGACAATCTATTATGTCAAAACTCTTGTGCAACTTTTCACCGACAAGAAAATATTATAATGATACATTAGTCTCATTAATGTAGTGATTTTACAGCAGATTTGTTGGTGATTCTTGTGAAGACCTCACCTTAGGCTTAGTTCAGACTACCTGATGGATCCCATTGACTTAAAAAGAAGGTCTAACAAGTTTCCATTGACATTCCAGTATTTTTGACACAATAATAACTGTAAAGACTATCAAATTCTTTCCATCAAAAAAAATTCTAGTGCCCCAATGGAATGAAAAAAAAACCACACACCACTTTTCTGAGTCAATAGTGAGAACCAGTACTAGATACACTGATCAAAATGTGTGTCCAACACCCCCTGGGTCGCAACAACTCCAACCACACAGTGGTGTTCACCAGAGCCTCATATGGTGGGGATGGACTTGACGTCATTGCTGGGCAGAGCGGTACAGGTACACACAGCGCACCACAAATCACAGTACAACCAGGCACTGAGAACTCTTACCAGCAGATGTTTCGGGTAGCAGCGCAGGTCCAATGAACTAGGAGGCAGTGGCGGGTGCTCTGCAGGTGGCAGCAGAGAGTCAAGCATAGTCACACAGTCCAGGTCATCAACAAGAAGGCAGCACAGTACAGTGGGAAATCCAAAGGGAAGGTCACGTAGGCCAAGTCGGTAACAGAAGCGGTAGAGCAGTACGAAATCGGAATCCAGGAAGCAGAGTTCTAAAGGAAAGCTGGGATCATAAACAAGAGCGGGCACAGAACATAAATCAGGAGGCAAAAGGCAGGGTCAGAGGGCAAGTGATCAGAACATGAGAAAATGCTTACTATCAGTAACACAGGAGGAAACAATGAATAGCCAGCGGTGGCGGGGAGCCAGCCATCCTGAAATAAGCTCCAGTCCAATGCTAGGACAAAAACTGGAAGTCCCCTGTTCGGCTCAGGAGGAGCCCAGCAACACCCGCACATGGCTGTGGAGGTTCCTGCCTGTCTCCTGAGACCTGGAAGCAGAGGACTCTAGAGTGCAGAAAGGAGAGGTCCAACAACCTCCGATTCTACTCCTAACACATACTCTGAGATCTATTGAGATGACCAGCTTTGAAAAAAACATAGTTTTGCAATAATCTATTGGAATATTCTTATGCTAAATATGACACCTAGTGTTTGGGATGTGAATTGCAACCAGTGAAGGTTTTTGCTATTGTAATGTGCTAAATTTATTATGAGAACGTGACAACATTTTGGGAACGCCACGAGTTGACACATCTGTACACCCCAGCATTATTATTAAAGCAAAGTCAATGTAATGCATAGATGTTTGTATATAACACAACATGATTAAGGAGGTTTTGTAACTTCAATAGCGCCAAAGCTAATTAGTCGGAATGTAATTAAGCTTCCTCAATAAAATTAAACCTAACAACAAGTCGCTATTCACAATACCAGGAATCTTACCATAAAACTAAATTCCGGTGATGCAAATTTAATGAGCAAAGAAAATGTTGGTTTTTTTAAAGACATAATGCATCTCTATAATTAGTATTTCCAGGTAGATAGTAAAACATAAAAGGAACATAAAACTGACACGTAATTGCAATAACCTTGCATTAGACGACGCTTCTATGATGTATGAAACAATTGTATGATGGATTCCTTTTAAAAACAGGAAAATACGGTATTCATGCTAATCTAAATAATGCGTTTTTCCATTACGGTATAGATAAAGCAATCAAAGTGTTACAGCCAAACTAAACAAAACGTATTTCAGGCTGTAGTCATTCACATGCTGTATAACACCAGTCAGCTATGCTTTATGGCCGTCTGCTAATGTATTAGTAATTGTGCTTTATGCTACATGTTTACAATTTCGGTTTTGGAAATAATTCACCGAGCTTTGTTCTCTTGCTTGGTGGTTTAGGGCGAAGGACTGATAAAACCCATCCGCAGGCGAGATATTGCGCCTAATAGAATACCTAGCTAACCTATGGTAATTAAAATACATTAAAATGTCCAGGCAGGAATGAGTTATAACAAGTATCAATAGCAACGTTCCGTTTAGAACATGACTATAATATACTCTTACTAAGTATGCTAATAATTTATAAGGTATGAGTTAGGACGGACGTATATAGGGACGTACAGGGACCATTTCAGGTGCAGCTGCTGGGAGCTATGAGAGGGAATAGATGTAAGTTTTAGTAAAGAATATGTTTTTTAAGAGGGATCGAGAAGAGATTTTAGAGGTTAGGGATTTATAGGACCGATTCTGATGACTGGAGATGAGCGAATGGGTCGTAGCAAGCGGGTTCATTATGAATTTTCCGGAAATCTCAGATTCAGCTGAGCAAAAGATTGCTTGGATTTGCAACCATGAACCACCATTATGCTCCTCGGTATCTTTAGGGCCCGTGTCCACAATGTAACGCGGTGCTCATTCTGACACGTAAACACGTGTCAAAAACCCCGAGTATAATGATCGGAGGCCCAGGAGAGGTGAGAGAACACAAAAAGTACTTACCTCTCCTGGGCTCTGGAAGGATTCAGGCCTACCTGGCGATGTCAGGTGACCTTGGCCAATGTCATTATGTGTCGCAACACCATCCTGGGTCAGATGATGTCCAATGAAGATTGCTGACATCAGCGGGGAGTGCACCGTAGCCAGGGAGAGTTAAGAAACAGTGTTTTTTTTAAGTTTGTATCCTCCCCTGGATCTCCAATCATTATACTCTGGGGTCTGAAAAGACCCCATGGTATAATAATTGTTCTTGGGTGGTTCACAATGGGGCGTAATTCTATGTATAGGGGCCACTATGGGGCATAATACTGTGTGCAGGTAGGTCTGTTGGTCAGTCAGTTTATTTGGAGGGGGGGGGGTCGTTCCAGGGGGACATGTCAAATGTTTGCCTTGGGGCCCCACCATACCTTGTTATGCCACTGATGTCTCCCATTTAATAATGGAGCTGCAGCATTGGCCATGCGATCAATGAACTGAATCGACCCATATCGGTGTACTAGCTGGCATAGATTTCAGATTGTGATGCACAGACTTACTGATTATTATGTAGTAAACACTACTGCGATATTTTCAAACAGCACGAGAAAGAATCTTCCAGGCTAAAAATATTGAAGTTCTATCTTTAGACATTATTTCAGAATGCTGGAGGTTGAGGAAGATGTTGTTTTCTCCTAATAAGACATTTTGCAAAGTTTTATATATTCTCATAGATAGAGAGAGAGAGAGAGAGAGAGAGAGAGAGAGAGATAGGAGATAGATAGATAGATAGATAGATAGATAGATAGATAGATAGATGATAGATAGATAGATAGATAGATAGATAGATAGATAGATAGATGATAGATAGATAGATAGGAAGGGAGGGAGGAAATGCTCTTATCCATCTTGCTAAATCAGAGCACAATTAAAGGAACCATCTCATGACAATCATTCCCCCTAGTGATCAGTTGATCGTCGTAACTCAGGATTCTAAAACGCATGCTGATTGGATCATGGAAGTATATTTTATATATTTAATCTACTCCGATAATAGACAACATTATATTCACTTAAAGGGATTGTCTGATTTCCAACAAGCTATCCCTATCCAAAAGATAGGGAGATAAATTGCTGATCAGTTGGGTTCCCACCATTGGGATTCCCACTAACTGCGAGAACCAGTGTGTTTAGCACCTCAGTTGGAATGGAACAGATGGTTGAAAATGCGCACTGTCACTTTGTTTATTTCAACAGGGGTCACAAGAGATGGCCAAAGTACAGCACTAGGCTGTCTCTGGCAGTCCCCAATGAAATGAATGGTTCATAATTGTCCGGGCACACCCTAATTCTCGCAATATGGATAGCGGGTAACTTGTTTTGTCTCCTTCTATTGGATGGTCAACCCCTTTAAATGGGAGTTACAGGAACTACAGGAACAGACACAATCCATGGAAACCAGTGTTACACATCTTTATGATAACCATAAATCATACAAACCAGTTCCCATCTACTGAAGGCAACACCACAACATATCCACTACAGATCAAAGAGCAAAGTAAGCGTTTTCCTAAATTCCTTATTTTCTAGATATATTTTTAATGCACAGACTTGTTCCTTCCATCTGCAACATTTTGCACGTAAAACTTGTTTTTTTCAACATTTCTACCTAAACAGGTACTTGAAAACCATCTGCTAAAGTGTGAACCACTCTCTGACATTCCCCAGGCCATGACAGTAAACTTAGATACAATTAAACCAGGCAGAATTGTTCTTGTATCGTCGTATTCTCATTCTGAAGATTGATAACTCTTCCATGCTCATTAATGTATCTTTTCTCCTATACATGACATGTTTACTTACCCTGTATCCTAATTATAATTGTGCAATCTGTTTATAGGTCATATAGGATCCACTATATACAGGCAATATCCATAAAATAGCCATTGTACTCGACATACAAAGATATTGATTAAAAAAATAGAGTACAATCGTGTTTACTTGTTTTATATTACAATGTCAGACAATAAATCTGGTGCATGTTTAGATTAGGGCGGGTTCACACCTGCGCCCCGGGTCTCCGCTTTGTCTTCTGCCCAAGTAACTGAACAGGAGATAGAAACCGGCAGTCAGTTTTCAAAACCATTCATTTGAATGGGTTTGCAAAGTGACTGCTCGTGAGCGCCCAGGAGCGTCTTCTGCCTCTCCGCGGCAAAACTGGCTTTTTTCACCGGACACAAAGTCGGACATGCAGGACTTTGTGTCCGGTTTTAAAAAAAATTGATTAGAAGGTGTTCACGGGCGGACACTGACTACGGGTTTCCGTCTCCTGTCCATTTTTTTGCGCAGAAGACGGAAACCTGCAAAGAAGAGACCGGGCACAGGTGTGAACCCGCCCTTTCCTAGGTTAAGTTTACACCTTACACCATAAATTTGCACCCACATGCAATAGTGCACCCAGTGTTGCGTCTTAATCCCCATGCCCTTTGGAAGGTCCCATCAGTTACACTTGTGATGTCACCCTGGTGCAATAGGAGGCTGGAAGATGACTCCCCTTTTATATGTCCCTGCCTGACATGACGCATTTGACAGTATCATATCAGGCACCAAAACTAACTACTCGGATTGCTCAGGAATGGTGTGGGCTATAGAAATAATTCCAACTGCTCCAGAATCCGTGAAGCAACGCCTATTAAAGCAGGCAAACAACTGGTGTAGGCAGTGAAAGGTCTTCTTTACCAAAATTCTTCACAACACATCTAAACGCCCAGCTTGAGTACATAACATATACTCAAGGGCGTTATATATATATATATATATATATATATATATATATATATATATATATATATATATATACATATATATATATATATTCACAATCTGTAGCCATTTCAACAATGATAGAACATTTTGCCATTTCACACAAAAAATACAATCCCACTGTCGAGTGCGGCAAGGTTAGGGAGCAGTCCAAGGTCATCTCCTTGTAGGGTCCCGCCCTTGGGAGATGACATTGTTTTTATGGATACAAAATAGCACACAAATAACTAGAAGACATTGCAATGCACATCGCTTTGTGCCGTAGTGACATGTCATGTAGAAACAAGAAAACAGAAAATGGAGGAACAAAATATTCCCATGCCCTGCAGGCTCTTTCGAGGGTAAGAAGGGTGTGTGGGAGTTGTCAGGGTTGGACTCGTCAGCTGCTTTTCTAGTAATGTACGTGACAGTTGTGACTGGACTTAGCACTCCATAGGGCACTTCTTTTACCGCATCACTCTAGCCGAGCTGACACATGTCCACTTCAGGCTTCCATCTCACTGTGCCTGTCTTTTTCAATAGAGGTCTGTCACGGAGCACCTGTCCCACCACACTGACGGTGGGAGCTACGTTGTATTAAATGTTCACCCCAGATATGATGTACGGTTTAATCCTCAGTGCTGCTATCTATGTTACAAAACACCAGGCATATCGCTTAACACCGAGATCCAAATTTATATTCCTCGCCTCCCAACAGCATCATAAACACTGTACACAGTGCTGCGCTCGTAGACGTAGACTTGTCTTCGCCACGCGGTGCATTATAAATACTTCCCATATTGCTCCACTCTGACATATAGGCTTATCCTCCCAGAAGCTTCCTAGCGCTATAAACATTATAGATATTTCTAAACCCTGATCTATGGATTACCCTTCACCGCTTCTGTGGCGCTAACAACATTGTAGGTGGATGGATTCTCCGGCTCGCCACCATGTAATAAAGAAATAAAAAAAAGGTGGACTTGGATGGGAAAAAACAGGCTTGATGGTATTTTTATGCTGTAGGCAAGGCTAACACCCGATGAGTTCTTATAGGAGTGCGGATAATAGAATGGAGCAAGAAAGATTTCACAGAATCTCCTTTCATTAGATGTGCTCAGCGGGAACCTAATCAGAAGGTCGCGGTCGACTCCAGATATCGGCTTCTCTCCGGAAACTCGGGGGTTAAGGTGAAGTCCGCCGAAGATCGTTGCTCCCCTCTATAGGTGATTGTGTTAAGTAAGAATAATTAGGTGGCGGAGCGCGGTATTACGGGCGGCCCGCCGTCTAATGAACTAATGCGCTCAATTGCAGATAATTTTATAACCAGAGACCGTGACTAGCAGCCCGCAAAGATGAAATTGCATCTCTTAACAACCATTTAAAAAATAAAAACCAATTTTTTTGCCTTATTACACCGGCCCCCTAGAGAGAAAAATGCTGATGGATAAATAAGACTGTAATACATTTGTCTCGCACTCGGTTGTGTCCTATTCTTTTCAATTAAGTTTCTAAGACCTATTAATGTCGACTCCGTCTTCCCACATCCTCTGAGTCATTCTACGTGATGAAAGAACGGTCGAGGAAATGTTTGGCTGGTAATTGGTTAACCCTTCTCGGGAAGCTTTGCACATTAGATTGCCTGACGGGTGTTATATATATAGGTTTGCCTAAGGGAATATTGAAGCTTTGTCGGTCCCCAATGCTTGGCTTTAGACTGATGATGGCCGCCTCTTGGATATTGGTGCAATGCCCAGCGTTCACTTAGCACCCACTTGAATTTTTTAACTGCGGTTCACAAGATCACTGTATATCTTTTAGCCCTGGCACCAAAATTGCAGACTAAAATATATAACCGAGATGAATAAGGGTAATGGGCTTTAAATTTCATGGTAATCTATGGGCCTTTAGTTATGTGTTATCATTTATTTATTATGCAATCACATTATGATATTGTGTTATATGGAAGACTAGTAATGCGATGCATAAAACCAGATATTTTATCTATCTATCCATAGATATGTAGGTTTTTACCTTTCCTTTTGGAAAGAGATGAGCAGCTTTTGGAAATATGATATCACAAATCGATAGGTGGCAACCCAGAGGTGTCACTAGGAAGTCACAATATTGAGATGGTTTCTTAAGGAATTGGAATCTTTAACTAGAGATGAGCGAGTAGTATTCGATCGAATAGGTATTCAATCGAATACTACGGTATTCGAAATACTCGTACTCGATCGAATACTACTCGCTATTCGAATGGAAAAATTCAATGCAGAACCAGCGTTGATTGACCGAATGCTATACAGTCAGCCAATCAACGCTGGTTCCTCTCCTACCTTTAGAAGTCTTCTCCGTGCAGCTTCCACGCGGCGTCTTCCGGCTCTGAATTCACTCTGCCAGGCATCGGGCCTGGGCAAAGCCGACTGCGCATGCCCGCGCTACAAGAAAATGGCCGCTTTGACTGTAAGCGGCCACTTTCTTGTAGTGCAGACATGAGCAGTCAGCTCTTCCCAGGCCCGATGCCTGACAGAGTGAATTCAGAGCCGGAAGACGCCGCGGGGACGCTGCACGGAGAAGACTTCTCGGAGGATCCAGCCCGACCCTCACTTGTGGACTTGTTAAGTTCTATTTGATCGAATGTTGCCTACCCCTGAAACGAGCATTTTTCCCCCACAGAGTATAATAGGATTCGATATTCGATTCGAGTAGTCGAATATTGCGGGGCTACTCGAAACGAATATCGAATATCGAACATTTTACTCTCATCTCTATCTTTAACCAAAATAGAGGAAAGTTAAGGGAGGACACATCTGTATCCAACTCGTACATATTTTTCAATACCGTTAACCTTTTTATGGTAATACTGTGTAACATTTTAGGTGAATTTTTGCTACTAAAAGATGTCTGATCCCTGGGGCTTCCATCACTGGAACTGGATGTTCAGAATGGGGATCTGCACCTCTAGTCTTCTTGTATGAGACTGAAAAAGATAGCACTGTACAGAACTTAGCCACCTCCATTATCTCCATAGACTTCTTGTGTAATTGTAGCATACTGGCATGACCATCATTGATATGTCCTTCCTTACCTTTCCTCTTTACAGGATATACCCTGATTTTTGTGTGTCATGTGATGAGCAGTCTTTTGCAACATGATATCATAAAGTGATATGTCGTGTGCCTTCATTTGTCTTCAGTCACCCGGTGGCCTTGTTGTGAATTGCAGTATTTCAAGGAGATTGTTACCATGCTGCGATATTGCATTGAATTGGTATCTTGAAGTCTGTGATCATCTCAGAGCTAGGTTAAGGATGGAAACATATATGTAGTTCGCTGAGGCCCCATTAACATTTGTGTTCGGGTTTCAATTCGGGGAGTCCGCTTGGAAAAACGGAAACCTATACGCGTTAGAAAGCAGTTAACTAAGGAAAAGCCAAGGACCCCATAGACTATAATAAGTGCTGCTTGTAGGACTATTCTCTCCACCTGTTTCGTGTGGAGACTATACATTATAGTCTATGGGGTCCGTTAGTTTCCTTAGGTAACCGCTTTTTAATACATATAGTCTTCCATACGGGGGTCCCAACGGACTCCCCAAACGCAGATGTGAATGGGACATTAGACACAAGTTCCTTCGTCTTGTGATCAGTTGAGTTCCCAAGTCTAGAGTTAAATGTGTATGTCACCATTGCCTGCATGGTCACCATTCACAGCAGACACACCACCAGCCAGAACAAGGGTCCACGAACCCATTTTTTGGGACAGGTGCAGGTCCCAGAGGTGAAACTGCCTCTATGAGACATGTATGGTATATTCTGTAGATAAGCCATGAATGTCTAAAATGGGAATTCTCCTTTAACAAAAAGTAAAGGCTTCAAAGCTAAAAATTAATAAGTAATATTTCTCCTGGTCAAATGATCCAAAAGCTCCATTCAAGAGCTATATTTTCAATTAACCCTTCAGGTGAATATGTTGAACAATCCAATGCAGAGCCCCGTTAACAACTCTCATCTGATAAAAGGCTACAAATTCTCTCGGTGACATTTCGAGCTCGAAGATCCAATACTTTCTCAAAAATAACATGTCAAAAATGAATTTATCATCAGATGTCCCTAGATCTCTTGTGCCATTTCAAATAACAGTCATCCCAGTCAGTGAAGCACATTGGCTGTGTGTAATATTTCATTCCTCAATCTTCTTACATTGCTGCTCTTGAAGAATTGTCCTGCTTATTCTTCAATTTTGAAATCTGCACTTTCATCTGCTCCTTCACAAATAAATCCTTCTCTGGCCTTCCTGCCACTGAACTCGAAACTCTTCAAGCCATTCAGAAGGCATCAGCGAGGCTTATCGGACTCTCCTTTAGCTCTGTTTTTGAAGCAGTATACCCCATAAAATTCTTCATTTCCAGCAAAGTCTGGTTCCTGTCCTTCAAAGATCTCGTGTCCTCAACGACCGGCTGCATTTTATCTTTAATCTCTTGCTGCACCCTGTCTGGTCCCTTAGTCTGCCGAAGGCGTTCTCTTCTCCAGTCTCTCGCTTTTGTCTTTGCAGCTGTATCCTACTCGAAGATGTTCCTTAGAACTTCCATCTATGAAATTGTATTTGTTGCTGTGGTCAACAATGCACTTATTGTTAAAAAAAAATCCCATGTTTTGAATTTACATCTGCTGCAGCCTAGTCCTCAACGGAGATGGAAAAATTGGAAAATTTTCTCAAAGCCTGAGTTCAACAACGAAACAAGTTTTGTACCAGATGCAACATGGAATGTACATGGAATAGAGAGATGCTACAAATAATAGCACCCTGTCTGCATCTGTCAATCAATGAACTTCCTATATACAGTAGATTTGGTGGTCACAGAAGTGGGGTATTATATGGCAACCAATGCACACATCAAGGCTACCTTATTTATGGCCCACTGTTCTATTTTGAAGTCATTCTCAATTTCTTAAATGGATTCTATCATTAAAATAGTATTTTTTCTGCGTACAATGTCGGAATGGCCTTAAGAAAGGCTACTCGTCTCCTACTTTTAGATGTCTTTTCCAGGCCGCCGTTCAGTGGAAATCCCGGTTTTCGCCGGTATGCAAATGAGTTGTCTTGCAGCACTGGGGGCAGGCCCTAGTGCTCAAGCAGCACTGGGGGCGTCCCCAATGCTGTAAGGGAACTCTCCAGTACTGCCTCCATCTTCGTCTGGAACGGCCTCGCTTCATGTCTTCTTCCGGCGCTGGGTTCAAACTGCGCATGCCCGACGGTCACAAGAAAATGGCTGCTTACACACTAAGCCACTAAGTGGCTGTATCTTTTTGCCCGCGGGCATGCGCTTTGCCTATGCTCAAGGCCTATAAGTTTGAACCCAGCTCTAGAAGAAGACACAAAGAGCGGCTGTTCCAGATGAAGATGAAGGCGGCGCTGGAGATTTCTCTAGCAGCATTGCGGACGCCCAAGTCCTGTTTGAGTGCTGGGGCCCACCCCCAGTGCTGCAAGAGGACAAATTTGCATATGAAAACCGGTATTTCTAATGAACGGCGGCCCGGAGAAGACATCTAAAGGTAGGACATGAATAGCGTTTCTTAAGGCTATTCCGATGTGGTAGGCAGAAAAAATACAATTTTAATATTAGAATCCCTTTAAGGATGTCAAAATGTTGTTTTTTCCTGGAGTACCTTAATAAAATAGCATATAGCAATATAGCATATAGCAATAGCATATATAAATAGCATATAGCCTCGAGTCTTGGGGCAGGCTAGTGTTATTCTATAGACGTCAGAAGCAACATTGAATTATATGGTGTCCTACCCTGGAGGACTGGACCACAGCCATAGCTTACCATTGGAACACATCTATACAAATAGAGTGGCATATCACTTGTACAGATATCCTTTGCTAAGTCTGTAGACTTTAAAGAAGACCCCCTTTCAACAACTATAACTCCTTCATTATGTGCCATTGGACTGATTCCAAAGCCTTTGAAGTCCTCACCATTCCTGAGCAATTGGTGCTTTGAGTTTTGGCAACCCATAGACCAATTAGACTCTGCTGTCAGGTGGGTGGAGTGGTCTCAGACTCTCTGCTCTAAATAAGGACCGCCCCCTAACAGTAATGAGCCTAATTAGCATACTGGGTTCTGAAACTAACAGCACTGGTTGCTCAGTTGGTGGAAGTGGTGAAAAGTCTCAGCAAATGGAAATTAATGGGTCTAAGTATGTGAAAATTCAGCATCTTTATATAACTCAAAAAATTGCTGGAGAGAATATTTTGATTTTACAGGACAAAATAAGACGATGACGTGGTGTTCTGCTATTTCTTATAATATTAGATGTAAATGGTTTTATTTTTACTCTTGTATACACACTTTGCTTGTCTTTTGGAAATTGCCTTGAGACTGCCCCAGGTTCCTAAGAAACTCATTTCTGTTAAAGTGGCTATAAGCAAAAAGATTGGTCCACATTCACACAAGCATTCTAATTATGGAGTGTTTGTCTTTGACCTGTCAGCTATTAAGTAAGTTTAGCTAAATACTTGTAGTTCTCATAAAATAGAAACTCCAGGAACATCTTAAAATAAATGGGTAACAGTAGTTAAAGGGGTTATCACGGACTGTGGTTTTTATTGCTGTGGCCTCCTCAATACTTACCAAGAACAGTGCCGTACATGGTATAGTGGCCGTACTTGGTACTGCAGTTCAGCTCCATTCATTTGAAAGTTACTGATCTGCAGCATGGCCAACTGACCAATGGACGTGAAGTCACTGGTTAAGAAAAGGAAGGGAAACTCAATATCCTAGTCCCAGAAAAAACCTTTAAATGCGACAATTGTACAAAAAAAAGGTATTAGGTAAAATATATTTCAATTTCATATTCATTGTAATGCTAATTCACTTTGATTTCATTAGTCCTAGACACCCTTGGAAAACCAAAGATCCAACCATGACTTGTCTGCACTGAACTCATAGTACTTTATGATGTTGTGAATTCACGGTACGCCACGAGTCTCCAATCCCATATGATGATGATGCCAATATGGGGCAGTAGACCTGCAGTAGCTTGAAAAATCACAGCATCTTAAATCACTATGATCCTGTGAGTTCAGTCAATCTGTGAGTCTCTCAATTGGTCCGGAAAATGCAGACCACCCAAATCAGCTCTAAGGAAGTGATTTCTAGAAATAACATCTTATTATAACATAAGTTGGAAGAAACAAAGCTATTGTATTCACTACGTGGCTTGGCTGTAATAAGATAAGATAATCCTTTAATAGTCCCGCTATGGGGTAATTCAGTGTGTTACAGCAGCATGGATAATACAGTAATATATTACAAGATATAACACATACAAGCTCATAGCAGATAGAAAAGATACTAAAAGTCATAGCAACTAAGAAGAAAAAGAAAGTGTTAGGGAATAGCCAGATGATAATTCCCCAGAAGCTGCTGGTGAACCCTGGAGGGAGGGGCACAAGAGACAGTGAGCCCTAAGCTGAAGCCCCCAACTGACCCTTCCTATTGTCAGACCCTATCCTAGGTAATAGGCGACAACCACGACGACAATCCCTCCCTGAATACGTGAAACACAAAACGCAGACAAGACGTACAACAACAAAGGGAGGTCAGGTAGCCAGGGTTCGGTAACAAGAGAGCGATGCAGTGCCAAATCAGAGTCAAGAGAATAGTCAGTAGGAAAGCCAGAGGTCAAGGATTAGCATACAAGTAAATAACAGCAAGAGATACCAGAAAGCAAGGGCAATAACCGGCACCAGTGTGACTGTGAGCCAAGACTAAATAGGGAAGGAAGAACCCGCCCAGAACCTGACAGGAAGAAAAAGCTGTCAATCACAGGCAAGACAGATTAACCACTTAATGAACAGAGGCAACCTTGGCAGAAGACGGGTGTGGTGCAAATCCAATTAAGGACTAGAGCCGTGTTCACACAGTGCAACTAAAAACCTTAAGCAGATTGTCAAACTGCACACGCCTCCGGCGCCGCAGCATGCGAGCAGAGGGTGACGCAGAGACCCGAACAGGCAGAGATGTTACAGAAAGACTTCAGGATCATTTAGTTCTCTGTGCCAAGTGATCTTCGTTTAATGCTAAACATAGCCCATGGACAAAAGTGGCGCTGTTTCTGAGAAAAGGGATATAATTTATTCTAACTTCAGACAAAGCCTAAACATCCAGTCCATATCATGATAATGGCATCCATTTCACCCATTAGTCAGAAAAAGTTTTGACCTATACCTCCAACAAAGACCTACAACATATTCTAGTATGGGAATGAAATAACAGACTCTTCGACATTATTCTGTATCCCATATTAAATATACTAGGACCAAAGGAGCCAAATACTGTAGATGCTCTTATGTTCTATGTTGTGTTCTATTTTGTGTTCTATGTTGTGTTCTATGTTGTGCTGTTTTATGTTGTGTTCTATATTCTACGCCATGCTCTATGTTATGCTATATTTTATGTTGTGTTCTATGTTCTATGTTGTGTTCTATGTTCTATGCTGTGTTCTATGCTCTGTTTTATGCCATGTTTTATAATGTGCTAATAGAACACTATAGAGATACTTGGCTAGTATATCAGGAGCTTTTCCTAGCATGAAGTTGTAACCAGATCTAAGTGATCTCCACTTTGGTTAACTATAGCCATTTCTCAAGAAACCAATTCAAGACACCACCACAACGTGCTAACAAAGAACCTTGAACAATTCACACCTTGCACCCCACAAAGCAGCCATAGATAGTCACAAATGGAATAGTTAGCATATCCCTATATCGGGAGACCATGATGCTTTTGGAAACTTGTAATATACCAATGTGGACATGTCCACCAGAGAGGACAGATAAGGGAGGATACATCTGTACACATGACATGGAGGACCTTAATGGGATCTAAGTTTACCCCTAAACTAAAAGTTGACTTTTTATTTAATAATATTTAAATGACTCATATTTACTTATATTTTTTTTTACTTTTTTAATTTTTTTCTAATTATTATTTTTGAAATTTATTAACTATTTATGAAATATTATGCAATGTTACCTTCATCCCGTTCTCTTCTATCCTCATTCCTCCTATACTTTATAGCGGTAGACAGCCGGGTACTTTGTCCTACTCGCCAATTACAAGGACTATTCAGATGTCAATGGCACTAAAAGTTCTCAGAAAAGATTTGCATAACTTCAATAATTTTACATCCACGAAAGCCAAAATAAATAGTTTTCCATAAAATCACTTATATTCAGATAAGACATATTTTATGGGTTCTTCTTCCATATTTCAAGATTTGTCTCGTTCACAATCCTGGTGTTACTTTAAATTATTTTCCCATAAAATGATGTTTTACATTTCAGTGGAAACTGCTGGCAGGGGTGTTGTTTTAGTAAGAAGAGCGCCGTATATCTATAATCCAGAAAGATTTAGTGGCACATAGAACAATATGGGATATTTATCGCACATGAGATAAACATCTATCCGAGCAGTGTTTTTCTAAGAGCCTAATTCATCCACCAGTGACGAATCCTCTACTATATGGATCCACAGCCATAAATTTCATCCGGCTTCTGATAAATGTCTCAAGAGTTAACCCCGCAAAGCTGGATGAAATTCTCTTTATCTCGATTCACTTGATTTGATTTATGGACTAGTAAAAGTAGATTAATTCATAACGCTGGGTAACTATAAAAAAATGGTTGAGATGGATAATCTGTAGTCATTAAATATGGGATAGCGGGAGGGTAATTAGAATATTCTAGATGAAGATGACTATGTCTGCCTGTAGGTGGTTGATGAGGTTGGAATATGGATTTTATCTACTAAAGGTAAAGCCTACATGATGTATCGGTGAGCCACTTTGTAATCTGTAATCATCATCTCAATTCATGAGGAGCGATGCCATTATGTGAAATGGGAGCATGCTTTAGTATTTTTAGATGGATGCCATCCCCTTGGGACCGAGTCTTGAAAGCAAATATGCATCAAAATATATTATATAAAAGACATTATAGTCTACAATGGAAAGACATGATCTATGTAGTAGTAATCCAAGTCTAATAAGTAGGGTTGAGACGATTTTGAGATTTCAGGATCGATTTTAAAATCCGATTTCCGATCATTTTCCATCACCTATTGGGATCTGATCTTTTCTGAACCCGATCACTCAACCTTAGTCAATGCTTCTCTATGGGAAAATTCACTTTTTGGGTTGAGGCGATCTTGAGATTTCAAAATCTGAGTTCCAATCATTTTCCAGCCGATCCCGATCGTGAAATTTGCTTGATTGCCAATCAGGATCTGATCTTTTCTGAACCCGATTGCTCAACCCTAGAAATAAGCCTCACATGAAGCAGGTGTGTAACACATAGACCCGGGAGCAGCCTAATATTCTTGCTTTAACGTCACCTATACAGGGATGTAGACTTCTATAGGGATTCCTCAAGTTGCTTTGGGTTCCCATTGATCAGCTCTTTGAAGAAACTGTAGCTTTCGGGTTAGCACCTCTAAATACCTAGCACAGTGCTGTATACTACCTAGGGTATGTGCTTGATATTGCAACTCAGCCCCAATCATTTGAATGGGACTGGGCTACAGGAAGGCCATGGTGTCAAAGGCCTGTGACGGAGAAGCAGTGGTCACTAGAGATGAGCGAACAGTAAAATGTCCGAAGTTCGATATTCGTTTCGAGTAGCCCCTAAATATTCGAGTACTCAAATCGAATATCGAACCCTATTATAGTCTATGGGGTGAAAATGCTCGTTTCAGGGGTAGGCAACGTTCAATCAAATTATACTTACCAAGTCCACGAGTGAGGGTCGGGCTGGATCCTCCGAGAAGTCTTCTCCTTGCAGCGTCCCCGCGGCGTCTTCTGGCTGTTCATTCACTCTGCCAGGCATCGGGCCTGGGCAGAGCCGACTGCGCATGTCCACTTCTAGTGCGGGCATGCGCAGTCGGCTCTGCCCAGGCCCGATACCTGGCAGAGTGAATGAAGAGCCGGAAGACGCCGCGGGGAAGCTGCACGGAGAAGACTTCTAAAGGTAGGAGAAGAACCAGCATTGATTGGCCGACTGTATAGCATTTGGCCAATCAATGCTGGTTCTGCATCAAACTTTTACATTCGAACAGCGAGTGGTACTCGATCGAGTACGAGTATTTCGAATACCGTAGTATTCGATCGAATACCTACTCGATCGAGTACTACTCGCTCATCTCTAGTGGTCACCCAAGAGCCACCACAACTCTGAGCAACTGATGCTAGGGGGTTCCTGGTATAGGACCTACATGGTGTAATATTGATAGCCTGTAGTATCGAAATTGTGTACTCCATTTGTTGTGAGATATAGACAAAGATCATGAAAAAGTAAGGGTGGGGACATTTATATATGACTGCACAAGTTGTCGTGGGAAGGTTCTCTCTTTCTGACTGGTTTACAGAGAATTTAGCCCCAAAACATCTGTCTGCAGATGGGTTTCTCTTCCTTTTGGAGGATATATTCTGGATATACTTTAATCCCAGTTCATGGCATTTGCTTCTTGAAATCCAGGCATTGATCTATAGGCAGCTAACTTACAGAAAGTTGGCACTAGAGCTTTGGTTTCCTACTTATTTGCATAAGTATAAGCAGAGTATTACAAAATCATGTTGTTTTGAATGGCTGATCATCAGTCGATACACGTATAGAGCAAAGATAAGAGAGGCCACATCCATATTCTAAATCGCATAAAAATAGGAATAATTGGCATCAGGTAATGTTATTTATTACGGCATCACACGTTGACGAGTCTGCTGTATATACTTATCTGAACAGTGTGAATTATTTCTTTTTTGGGATGCTCTCCATAACAAGCTCCTAGATAAGAGGTCTGGAACCTGTACACCCTTGTTATCTAGCTAATTGCTAGCTATTGTTCTTCGTAATGAAGTATTCCAGGCTCCATGTGGATTAAGCCTGTGTTCTTCTATGGATTTCTCTCGTCACTGACAATCTATAAGTGGAGCTGGATTGAAAATACTTATATTTTTAGACATATTGCACGAGGAGGTGAACAGAATAGTCTTGCCTTTGCTTCAATGTCAGAACATCTCCAGTTAATCAGACAATCATTTCGAGGCTGCTCAATATCTTAGAGGTCACTTCCATATTTGTATTACATTCCATGCTACAAACCGGATTAGCGGCCGGGATCAATAAACAAACTTCCCTGTAAATAGCATAGACTAGGACAGACTTTTATCTGGGTTATGTGGGTTAACTGTATACATTTTATGTTGGGGATGGTATATTGTATCTAGGAACTTGTATGTAAGCCTAATTCGATTTCCCCCTTAAGGCTGCTGGATTTATATAGTGCATGGGGTAGGATACAGATGGCTCTAACCCTGTAAAGTGGCCATATTGGTTTATTGCAGCTCGGCTCCCATTCACTTCAATGGCAGTACCATGGCGTATGTGATGTACATTGACGGCCGCAGGATCTGTTTGGTGGGGGCCCCCTCTGGTCTTATATTGATGACCTATTATAGGGATAAGCCTTCACTATCAAATCTTGGATAAATTTAGCATTCAGCACTGCAGTATGGAGAGCAACCAGATTTCCTCTGTAGCTTCTAAACCACATAGCTATGATGCACCAGTCATCACTGTATATCATATAGCAGTCCTGTCAATGGAGATCTGCAAAGCTGGAGTATGCCATCAAATATATGGGTCAGCGAATTGCCCTGCCAATGTTATGCTCCTATCCTAGGACTGCAACTTGTTACCATGAATTTATAGTTACAAGACTTAATCTCTGTTTCCTTGGAATCTGTCAATAATGTCTTATAGTGCTGCAGAAGCATTAACTACTCGCCCGGCAGTAGGAAAGTGTGAGTCTTATCAGCTCATTGATGTAGCCATAGATATGGTCATGTAATGTTAGAATGACGTCAGCCATGGTACAAGTGAAGGGTGAATATTGATGGCCGCATGTGGTCTGGGTAACATGGTGCATGTGACGGCTGCATTTTCCGTACGGACTACAGCTTGGATGAATTGAGCTGAAAGCGCCATAGTGATCTATGATACTGTGAGTTTCAAAGATCCCTACGATATGGATTGGATCAATGGAGCTACAGTTGGTTTAGGAAATGTACTATGTTATCCAGATCTCACATACTTGCTTAAGTTTGGAATGAGAATGCTAAAAAGACAAAAAGATGCATAAATGGATATTACAAAGGATCTATAAACTAAACGCCTCTGACTCTAGCCCTTTGCACTGATTCCGGCACCGTTGGCCTTTTTTCTCTAGCCCCCACCATTCCCAAACAATCAGTGCTGTTAGTTTTGTTTCCCATTATGATAAATAGGCTCAGTACTGTCAAATGGGTGGTCTCATGGAGGACCAGATTACAAAACTGGGCACCATATCAGGCAAAAAAATTCTATGCACTGAATGCTCAGGAATGGTGGGGGCTAGAGAAAAATATCCAACTGCACTGGAATCAGTGAGTCAGTGTCAAGATGAGAAGCTGTAATGCTGGTGGAGGTGATAAAGGTCCTAAAGGTCCCTTATAGAGATGAGCGAGTAGTGTTCGAACGAGTAGGTGTTCGAGCGAATACTACGGTATTCGATATACTCGTACTTGATCGAACACTACTAGCTGTTCGAAGTTTAAGGTCCGATGCAGAACCAGCATTGATGCCCGCACATGTTCTTCTCTCACCTTTAGAAGTCTTCTCCGTGCAGCGTCCCCGCGGCGTCTTTCGGCTGGTATTCACTCTGCCTAGGCATCGGGGCCTAGGCAGAGCCGACTGCGCATGTGCGGGCATGCCCTCGCATGCGCAGTCGGCTCTGCTCAGGCGTCGGGCCGGGTAGAGCTGACCGTGCATGCGCAGTCGGCTCTGCCTAGGCCCCGATGCCTAGGCAGAGTGAATTCCAGCTGGAAGAAGACGCGGGGACGCTGTGCCGGGAGAAGACTTCAAGGAGAATCCAGCCCGACCGTCACTCGTGGACTTGGTAAGTATAATTTTATCGAATTTTGCGTACCCCTGAAACGAGCATTTCCACCCATAGACTATAATGGGGTTCGAAATCCGTTCGAACAGTGTACGGCTGTTCGAATCGGATTTCGAACCTCGGACATTTTAGTGTTCGCTCATCTCTAGTCCCTTATAGGCAGCAGCCATCTTGTCAACTCTACCATAGCTCATTGACGGTGCTGTGCCACTGCCCATCATTCCCGCATATGTCATTGATAATACACCTTTGCCATGTTGCTGGTAACTTAATAGTCCATGGGTATTATCAGTCCTTTACATGCAGACTCCATCATCACCAAGAAAGACAACACAAAAATACCTTTTATTTAAAGGGATTTCGGTTTTAACCCTTTAGATTTGAAACAATACACCTGAAGTGTTACATGCTTGCCGACACATTTATCAGCTTGTCACCCCGAGAAGTGTTCATGGTCCGCTGGCCCGCTTGTTAGTTTGCATGCACATAGTTTGCTGCATCTGGATGGAGAGTAATTAGAACAATTTGTGTCCATTGATCTCTGTGTATACGGGCTAATCTTAATTCCTCATGCACATGGACTAGTCATGTTCCCAGAGCCTACGAGTGTGTCCACACTCAACTCATCTCCAATTTGGCTTAAGATCCCAATGTGTCTTGAAGGCAATTTAACACATGCTAACAAAAGCCCTGAAAAGCTGCAATTCCCCTCCGCTATAGGGAGACACGCAGACACAAATAGGATGGTGAGATCTCTCGTTACTAAATCAGGTTATGTCGGAAGCATTGTGATATACACATGGACACGCAGTATACAGCCAATAGGATGAGTAAGAGAGCACGTATAGACACTTGGACCCATATCATGAAGCTATGGCATTGTGCAAGTCACTATGGAGTGCCTATATATACTGTTCAATAATGCCTCCCTATAGCGCTATATTCCATTGTGATATACATCGAAGGGTCATTGCTGTTTTGCAACATATATCAGTAACATTTGGTACTATGTACATGGGCCATTATTGGTCCGTACTGTATATAGCTATATCCTCTGTTGTCTTCCTAAAATTTTCTCTAAGAAGATCAGATTGATGGATAATTAAAGTAACTTTTAAGGGCCAGTCTATTTGGTGTTTTCTTTATCTAAATCCATTCAGCCATTCCAGAGATATAAGCCCTTTAAGTGTGGATGCGAATTAGGGTATATTAGCCAAGTGGGTGGTAACAATGTGGATCCTCTGGGGGGCGGGGAGTCCGTGTGCTGTATGTCATGTAATGTTACCACTTGGCTACTAGACCCTAATTTACATCAACACTAAGAGGGTTTATATCTTTGGAATAGCTGGTCTGGATAATCAAAACACCAAAAGTCCCCGCATGATCTTCTCCTGGTCTGTATTTCCTACTTCATTAGTTATAGGTAGGGTTGAGCGATTGGGATTGGGAGAGATCGGATCCCGATCAGCGATCGAGCAAATTTCACGATCGGGATCGGCTGGAAAATGATCAGAAATCCGATTTTAAAATTGATCCTGAAATCTCAAGATCGGCTCAACCCTACTGTATACATAATATACAACTAGGGTTGAGCGATCGGGATCGGGAAAGATTGGATCCCGATCGGCGATTGAGCAAATTTCACGATCGCGATCGGGATCAGGATCGGCTAGAAAATGATCGGAAATCGGATCCTGAAATCTCAAGATCGGCTCAATCCTAGTTATAGGTTGTTTATATACCCTGTCATGTGTTCTTTGCTCAGTTGTTTTCATTGTGCCCTATTGTCAGTCTGTGACATCTATATTTGCTGTAAAAAATTGGAAAATTTAATAAAATAAAGCAAAAATTAAAAAAAAAAAAAAAAAAAAAAAAAAAAAAAAACAATGCTCAGGTGACAGAAACTATCAGAAGAGTATGTCAGTGGCCTTTCTACGTTCCCTTTAAATGACAATTCCTTTGAACTCTGCATTGCTTCATTCCTCTGTTATTCCTCCTAGAAATCTATGAATGAATTGTCAAGTGGGTGTTGTCAATCAGGGGCGTGTCCCTAGCCTGTCTCACATCGTCCAATCAGTGACTGCGGGCATCTACTGCTTTTTGAAAAGTGAAAGGATAACCCCTACTGTCAATGACTGCTGTATGTTCAGGAAGAGTAACAGAGGGTCGTCTTCATGCAGAATTAAATGTTATTTCATATGGAATATATGTATTTATTAAAACAGATATGTCAAGAGAAGTGACAAGTCATCTTGCTTGGGGAGGCGATAGACTTCCTTTAAGACAGAGTACAAGATTCCTTGAAGGACAATATGATCTTACTCTCTGGCTGCCAGTTTTATAAATGGTAATTTTATGAGGTTACAGTATGTCTTAATCAAAGCCCATTTCAATTAATGGAAGATGGATCTGGTAGCGGTATGTGTTTAGTGCATTGGCCTTCTAGATTGCAGCCGCTTGCATGTTTCAGACTCTGTTTTTTTGTAAAGTAACAGCTTTATAAAGTCATTTTTCATGATAATTCACTGTCCCCTTGAAGTCTATAATTGACTTTAATTTTAGCTCTGTGGGAGTCACAGTGTAACTGCTCTCAATCCAATTAATAAATGTAAGTAAGTACAGAAATTAGTGATCTCTATGCGCAGAATGACCTATACGAATTTTAATGAGCATAAATAGCAAAGAAAAAAAACCCTATATTTAAAGTTAGCCCAGCGTGTACAGATGGAGGCGGGCGGGATTTTATCAGTACAGCAGAGCCGAGCTGGCGCCTTGCATCCGAAATGTGTCATTGCATAAAATAAGATGTCTATAAAGGGTTAAAATAACAGGGAGGTCTGAAAAGGACATGTAAGAACTTCCTGAGATAAGTGTCTCTCCTTCAATCATTCTACAAGTCTAAAGAGCCCTTTATGGAGATATCGCCTTATTTAGAGTGCCGCTGCCTGCTGACAGGGGGGAAGGGGCTTGTCAACAGCCACATAGCAAAGGGTTAAATGGCATTACATGGACAGCATATACATTCACTGCAAACTTTATATTATTATTATTATTATTATTATTATTATTATTATTATTATTATTATTTTAATGTTTTATTTATATTATTAGTAACAAAAATAAAAATAATAAATGTAAATAAATACATTTAATTATATATATATATATATATATATTATTATTTTTTTATATTATTTTTGTATTTTATTTATATTATTATATTATCAGTAACAAAAATCATAAATAATACATGTAAATAAAAAATAAATAAAAATGTATTTATTTATATATATATATATATATATATATATATATATATATATATATATATATACACACACACACACACACATTTTCCACCTTGCCTTCTATCTTACAGTCTATATACTTGACTAGACATCTCTGACCACTTAATGTGTATTCCTGGCTAGTCCCTTATTCAGACATCACCTTCATGAAAAGCTTCATTGATTTTTTTTTATGTCATCTCCATTGCTCAACAGCTCAGCTTCATTGTCTAATAGGGCTCTGAATTCTGAAATCCACCTCCAATCTTTTCCTTGCTTTAAACTGTAGCTTTGCTCCAATTAATTGACAACTTTCTATATTGTATAAGTACAAGCCTAGCTCCAATTTTACTGAAAGACAGAACATGTAGAATAAAGTCAATATTCAGCCCAAATAGCCTCAAAATTCTGCCCTGAATAATTGATAATATTTGTTCTCACTGTAGCAACCACTGGGGGGAGGCATCAAAGCTTGATGTGTATAGGACTGCCTACTTGCCTAATATACAATATTAAAGGGGTTGTCTGGAGATTTTGTATTGATGGCCTATCCCTAGGATAGTTTACTCTGGATCCATCAGACTCTGTGCACTGTACCTGGACCAGATATACCCCTAAAAAGTTGATCTCTGCAGGGGTCAGCTGTTGTTCTGCTACAATAAGATACTGTAGGGTTCCAAAAACCGACCGACGTAAAGAGCAACTGTTCGGGAGTATACCCGGTCTATGTACTATACAGTGCATGGAGCTGGAAGCAAACATCCCCATACTCTGTATAGTGTCAGGGACTCATTACTGAAGCTCAGCTACTATCTGCCTAAATTCCACCACCAAGCCTTTAAGTAGGTGCGTGTACTTTCCCTCCTTCTAGCGCTTTCTGGCTCTGTGCACTGTATAGCACATAAACTGGAGAACTGTGCAGGGTTCAGTTGTTGATCCCCTATGACAACATACTTTGACTGCCGCTGCACAGGTCAACTGTTTGGGTTATACCCAGTCCATGCACTATATACTATACTATACAGTGCATGGAGTCAGAAGGAGAAGGCATAGTATAGTGGCACGGTCCTTTTACTGCAGCTCAGCTCCTATCTACTTAAATTCTAGGACCACCGCTTTAAGTAGGTGCCTGTACTTTCCCTCCTTCCAGTGCTTTCTGGCTCTGTACACCATATAGCACATAAACTTGACAACTGTGCAGGGTTCAGCTGTTGATCCTCTACGATAACATACTTTGGGTGCCAAAAGCTGCGCGGTCATCTGTTTGGGTTATGCCCAGTCCATGCACTATACACTATACTATACAGTGCATGGAGTCAGAAGCAGATGTGGTAGGTCCCTTTTACTGCAGCTCAGCCCCCATCTACTTAAATTCTTCAACAACCCCTTTAAACAGGTGGTTTACTCTTATAACTGACTTTTGTATATACCAAGGCCAATGAGCCTCACTGTAACATGCAGACACGACAGAGCCCCTTTAATGCTCCACCAATGACCTTTAACCTTGGCTATAATACCTTCATTTAGCAAATAATGCCTCGATTTCCTTGCAGAGGAAAACAAAGAGAAAAGGCAGATCCATAAAATATGAAATGAAAGAAAAAAGACAAAAGCGGGAAGACTACAAAAATGAAACAAAGATAGAAGTATGTTCATAAAACACAACATAAACCCTGCACAAATGGATTCCCGCACTGTCTCTAAAGTCTGAAATTCCATTAAATTCCCCCATTCAGGCTCATTTCACTGTTCTTTCCTTGCTGCCTCCTTTTACATAAAGCTGTTTTCCTTCCGCCACATCCTATTGGTTTTTAGTGGTATGTGTCTCAGTATGCGAGCTCTTCACCTCTGATTACATCTCTCTATCCCAGTGCTCTTAATCTCCTCTCCCTGCCTCTGCCTGTACTTTCCCTCAGCTCTTCTTGTTAACCTTATCTCCTTTCCTCTCCAGTTCTTGTTTCAATCCTCTCTTGCCCCCAATGCCATACACGCTGCATCGCCAATCCTTTGTTATCCGGTCATAACAACTATTTGTCTCCAGCGTTGTATGAAGCATTGTATTCCAGAATAATTTCAATTAGTAATGGAGAGCAGGAACCGGGGGCTTGTAGCCTTGTATTCTCTTTCAGAGAGAGCAAATTCATCTCAATGGCCCAGATATCAAGACATCAGTAACCAGGACTGTATAAATAGACAGAGATAGAAAACCCAATTGTTTGCAGGCTGTTTATCTGGATGCTGCAGAATCTCTTGACAAGTAAACCAAATAGACAAAAAAGGGATTGATAAAGTTAGGCTTTTCCATTCTCTGGTGGGCAGGGGCACGAGCTCTGCTGGGGTGTAGTACTTGGAAAAGTAAGGGTCACTAAATTAGGGAGATTTTCCTTCTTGGAAAAGGAGGAAATGGGGGTCATCTGTAGCATATCTCAACCAGGTCGTCTTTATAATGTATCTCAACCAGGTTGTCCTTGCAACGTATCTCAACCAGGTCGTCCTTGTAATATATCTCAACCAGATCATCCTTGTAACGTATCTCAACCAGGTAGTCCTTGTAACGTATCTCAATCGGGTCGTCCTTGCAACATATCTCAACCAGGTTGTCCTTGCAAAGTATCTCAACTAGGTCATCCTTGTAATGTATCTCAACCAGGTCGTCCTAGCAACATATCTCAACAAGATCAGACTTGCAACACATCTCAACCAGGCCATTCTTGCAATGTATCTCAACCAGGTTGTCCTTGCAAAGTATCACAACCAGGTCGTCCTTGCAATGTATATCAACCAGGTTGTCCTTGTATTATATCTCAACCAGGTCGTCCTTGCAATGCATCTTGAGCAGGTCCTTTGCAAACGGATCTCAACCAGCTTGTCCTTGCAATGTATCTCAACTAGGTTATCCTTGCAACATATCTCAACCACTTCTTCTTTTTCCACATGCCGACCTCCCAATGTTTTGGACTGATGAAAAGGGACATTTATAGTTTACACTACATTCATATTTGTTCTGTTCTAGATGTGTTCATCCATCCTGGATCTCTTCATGTGTCCTGGATATCCTCATGTGTCCTGGATATCCTCATGTGTCCTGGATCTGTTCATCCATTCACATTTGTTCTGTTCTAGATCTACTCTGGGCTGTTACAAAACCAGAAGAACAGCAACAGATTAGTGAAATGATAGACATAAACTGTATCCCGAGGAAACTAATTGACTATTATGGGCTCCATTGGGCCCCTTGAAGTCACCAAAAAAATAAAACTTGAGCTTGCCACACTTTTTTTCTGTCAATTTCTGATCTGTTTCGGAGGGACTAAGGTGAACGGCAAAATGCTGGACCTAAATATAGCATAGAATGAAAGATCATGGACATTCACTTGTATTAATTTTTTTCTTATTAAAAAAATGTGTTTCCTTCTCCACTTATTAGGCTGTAGAAGTCTATGGAAACAGGAGAAGGGGGGGGGGAGAGGCTATTAATTGGTTTATTACCACATTTTGTTCAGTAGTACAGAAGATAGCACTGTCAGAAGAGCTCTTTCACTCATAAGGTAGAAGAATGAGTCTTTTCTAGCAAGCTCCTTTTCCCCTTCCCTTTTCCATAGACGTCTATGTAAATACTAACTTAACCTAATAAAGGGTTGAGAAAACATATTTTTTTAATACAATATATTACAAACTTTCTTATATGTACTATTCATTTGTAACAAAGTTGTTTTAGAATTGGAGGCATACTTTAAGTTCCATCCTAAATATTTCATGTTTCAGACGATGTCTAGATGTCTCTGGCAGTGATGATATTTAGGCACGTTCTGCCTCTCACAATAAATTCTGACAATACGAGCACTTACTCATTAAGCATACAGTAACGCATCCTGGACAGCTGCTTCCATGCATATCTTTTCAGCTGAAGTGGCTGCCGGCCAGAAAAGAGCAACATGTTTGACAGATCCTGTCCTCTGCTTTGAGGGCAATATGTCCTATATCTAAACCAAACCAAATAGAGAGATAGGTTCCCTTTAAACCATTTTTTTCAGATTCATAGGAGCAAATTCATACCAGAAAAAAAACAAACAAATGATATACCTTTGTATGAAATCAAAGTCATACATATATAAATTAGTGCCCATAGACTTCTACATACATACATAAATTAGTGCCCATAGACTTCTACATGCATACATAAATTAGTGCCCATTGACTTCTACATACATAAATTAGTGCCCATAGACTTCTACATACATAAATTAGTGCCCATAGACTTCTACATACATATGTAAATTAGTGCCCATAGACTTCTACATACATACATAAAAATAGAGCCTATAGACTTCTGCATACATACATACATACATACACACATGCATAAAATAGGGTCCTACATACATATATAAAATATGGTCACAGGATAAGATACCTACAGAAATATCATAAAACAGTGTAAAACACGTCAAAATATCTTACTTATTCACAAGAAGCAGCAGCATACTATAGAAAAGTGCAGAGCAGTAATGATGTGAATAAAGCACTTGGAGTAAGATAAAAAAAAAAAACTTATTAGCTGCAGAAGCATTTTGGTTTGTGTGTGTGTCCCTCTTGCACCACGTTTGCTATTTCACACATTTACATATATTTTATAGCCATACTGATAAAAGTTATCCAAGTTTTGGTCTTTCTGTTCATCAAATGAAGTGCAGAGCAGTAATGATGTGAATAAAGCACTTGGGGTGAGACGGAAAACTTATTATTAGCTGCAGAAGCAAGTGTGTGTGTCCCTGTTGCCCCAAGACTGCCACAGGATACATTTACATATATTTTATGTGAATACTAATAAATGTCCTCCACGTTTTGGCATTTCTGTTCATCGATTGAAGTGCAGAGCAGTAATGATGTGAATAAAGCACTTGGGGTGAGACGGAAAACTTATTATTAGCTGCAGAAGCAAGTTTGTGTGTCCCTGTTGCCCCAAGACTGCCACAGGATACATTTACATATATTTTATATGAATACTAATAAATGTCCTCCACGTTTTGGCCTTTCTGTTCATCGATTGAAGTGCAGAGCAGTAATGATGTGAATAAAGCACTTGGGGTGAGATAGAGAACTTATTATTAGCTGCAGAAGCATGTGTGTATGTGTCCCTGTTGCCCCAAGTCTGCCACAATGCACATTTACATATATTTTATAGCCATACTGATAAAAGTTCTCCAAGTTTTGGTCTTTCTGTTCATTGATTGAAGTGCAGAGCAGTAATGATGTGAATAAAGCACTTGGGGTGAGATAGAAAACTTATTATTAGCTGCAGAAGCATGTATGTGTGTCTCCACCTTTTACATTTACATATATTTTATAAGAATACTAATAAATGTCCTCCAAGTTTTGGCCTTTCCGTTCATCCATTGAAGTCCATAGCAGCCAAACTTTCTCTATCTTGAATCGACTTCCTGCAGAAAAAAAATAAATTGAATAGCGAACGGAAATCCAATCTTAGGTTTTGTATTCCTTTAAATAAGCGTACACTATATACTGTATCAGAACAACTTTCACATCTATCCTTTGATTCTCTTGCCATGCGTCATTGTAACCTAAAATAGCTTTTTATAATTAGAACTAAATCTCCTGTAAAATAATTAAAAAAATAAAAAGTGTAGTAAAATAATAACACCTTTCATGGCCGATCCCTTTCCCTTGCTTTGTGAGTCACCTCTGAAATCGGCTTCTGTTCTATAATGGCTGCTATCACCTTCTAGCAAAGAAATTTGTAATGACTTACCTGAATTCAACACAATTGTGCTACAGAACATTGAAAAATACATTAATAGCTATGAAACGCGGCTCCAGGAAACCATTTACACCAGTCCACTTTTTAGATGCAGTTTAAATAAAATTTTTAAAGAGAGTTCATCATGTTCCAGCTGAAATATAGTCCTATAATATATTGCAAGCTAGGACCTCTACTTGTAAGGCAGGGAACCTGTATATGGGACACTGAGCCGGACAGGATTACAATACTATAGACACACCATATAATAATCCAACCAGGGTTTAGAATTTGCTCTCTCATCTGTCAAGAATTGGCCACCTATGGAAATGTTCATACTATATATTTCGACAACCTGCTAAAAAAGTATTTAAAAAGCTGAACGTTGTCACAGTACAGGATAATGCACACAGTGATGTCATAGAGTAGGGATTATACACACAGTGATGTCACACTACAGGGATAATACACATAGTGATGTCACAGTACAGAGATAATACACACAGTGATGTCACAGTACAGGGATAATACACACAGTGATGTCACAGAGCGCGGATAATACACACATTGATGTCACAGTACAGGGATAATACACACAGTGATGTCACAGTACAGGGATAATACACACAGTGATGTCACAGTACAGGGATAATACACACAGTGATGTCACAGTACAGAGATAATACACACAGTGATGTCACAGTACAGGGATAATACACAGTGATGTCACAGTACAGAGATAATATACACATTGATGTCACAGTACAGGGATAATACACACAGTGATGTCACAGTACAAGATAATACACACAGTGATGTCACAGTACAGAGATAATACACACAGTGATGTCACAGTACAGGATAATACACACAGTGATGTCACAGTACAGGGATAATACACACAGTGATGTCACAGTACAAGATAATACACACAGTGATGTCACAGTACAGAGATAATACACACAGTGATGTCACAGTACAGGATAATACACACAGTGATGTCACAGTACAGGGATAATACACACAGTGATGTCACAGTACAGGGATAATACACAGTGATGTCACAGTACAGAGATAATATACACAGTGATGTCACAGTACAGGGATAATACACACAGTGATGTCACAGTACAGGGATAATACACACAGTGATGTCACAGTACAGGGATAATACACACAGTGATGTCACAGTACAGGGATAATACACACAGTGATGTCACAGTACAGAGATAATACACACAGTGATGTCACAGTACAGAGATAATACACACAGTGATGTCACAGTACAGAGATAATACACACAGTGATGTCACAGTACAGAGATAATACACACAGTGATGTCACAGTACAGGGATAATACACACAGTGATGTCACAGTACAGAGATAATACACACAGTGATGTCACAGAGCGCAGATAATACACACATTGATGTCACAGTACAGGGATAATACACACAGTGATGTCACAGTACAGGGATAATACACACAGTGATGTCACAGTGCAGGGATAATACACACAGTGATGTCACAGTACAGGGATAATACACACAGTGATGTCACAGAGCGCGGATAATACACACAGTGATGTCACAGTACAGGGATAATACACACAGTGATGTCACAGTACAGAGATAATACACACAGTGATGTCACAGTACAGGATAATACACAGTGATGTCACAGTACAGAGATAATATACACAGTGATGTCACAGTACAGGATAATACACACAGTGATGTCACAGTACAGGATAATACACACAGTGATGTCACAGTACAGGATAATACACACAGTGATGTCACAGTACAGGGATAATACACACAGTGATGTCACAGTACAGAGATAATACACACAGTGATGTCACAGTACAGGATAATACACAGTGATGTCACAGTACAGAGATAATATACACAGTGATGTCACAGTACAGGATACTACACACAGTGATGTCACAGTACAGGATAATACACACAGTGATGTCACAGTACAGGATAATACACACAGTGATGTCACAGTACAGGGATAATACACACAGTGATGTCACAGTACAGAGATAATACACACAGTGATGTCACAGTACAGGATAATACACAGTGATGTCACAGTACAGAGATAATATACACAGTGATGTCACAGTACAGGATAATACACACAGTGATGTCACAGTACAGGGATAATACACACAGTGATGTCACAGTACAAGATAATACACACAGTGATGTCACAGTACAGAGATAATACACACAGTGATGTCACAGTACAGGATAATACACACAGTGATGTCACAGTACAGGGATAATACACAGTGATGTCACAGTACAGAGATAATATACACAGTGATGTCACAGTACAGGGATAATACACACAGTGATGTCACAGTACAGGATAATACACTCAGTGATGTCACAGTACAGGGATAATACACACAGTGATGTCACAGTACAGAGATAATACACACAGTGATGTCACAGTACAAGATAATACACACAGTAATGTCACAGTACAGAGATAATACACACAGTGATGTCACAGTACAGGATAATACACACAGTGATGTCACAGTACAGGGATAATACACACAGTGATGTCACAGTACAGAGATAATAAACACAGTGATGTCACAGGATAGGGATAATAAAAACAATGATGTCTCACTACAGGGATAATACACAGAGAGATATCACAGCACAGGAATAATAGACAGTGATATAATAATAGTGAGATAATGCACACAGTGATCACTGTGCATTGTCTCAACAATGTGACATCACTGTGTGCATTATCCAACTATTGTCTATTATTCCTGTACTGTGATATCCCTGTATACCTTATCACTCTACTGTGACATCACTATGATTATTCTCTCTGTACAAAGACATCGTACTTCATGATGTTCGAACACAGGGGTTATACAGACAGTGATGTCACATGTGGGCATGATGCACACATGATGTCATAGTACAAAAATCATGCAGTGATGTCACAGTAGAGGAATAATGCAAACAGTAAATGATCGAAAATTGGATTTTAAAAACAATCATGAAATCTGAAGATCGGCTCAACCCTACTCATGTATATATCTTTACTAGGGTTGAGCGATTGGGATGGGGATAGATCGGATTCTGATCGGCGATCAAGCAAATTTCACCATCAGGATTGGCTGGAAAATGATCCAAAATCAGATTTTAAAAACGATCCTGAAATCTCAAGATCTGCTCAACCCTAATGGCAGGCGATACATAATAGTACAACATAGTTCATGTCTAGAAAAAACAATATACGTCAATTTATGTTTTTCCCACATCTTTAGGTAGCCAAAACTTCACTGTGATAACTTTTGAGTGAGCTGATACTTGAAGGACTTTTGTTGCCCTGTCACAAATATTTAATGTTATTTGCTCAGCATTAAAATTGATTCAATTCTGAAGGTCCCGGACGAGGCGGTTGATGAACTACTTAGATTTGTTATTTTGTTTCGCTTTTTCGTTATCATAATGTAGCTTTTGCGCGGACGTCTTGCTATTATCAGCGTCTATCCTCTATTCATTTAAATAGGCATTGATAACATCACATCTATGGCGAGGGAAGGGAATGAGAGACATGTACGCTGTCTACATCTCCAGCACCTCATACCCTGTGCAGTATCTTATTCCGCATTACTGTCCATCTCTTCGCTCTAATTGCAGTGGAGCCAACACTTTATCTTTTCAATCATAATTCTGTTTTCCTACTGTCCTGACCTGCATCAATAGAAATTTAACCGTGAAAATCACCGAGATAAGATTGTACAGGGATTGCAAGACCCAGAAGCAAGGTCAGCATGGGTAGCTTCAATCTGATAAACATTGGAATATAATCCAAGTCTCAGACAAACTACTTTACTGGTAAAATTACAACCTGCTTATAATAGTCAACGTATCCATAAAGCACGAAGAAATGATATAAGAATGGGACATGTCATATAAGCAATAATTCCATTACAAGACATTGGGATATGTTGTCTCCTGGCTGGTGAAGATATCTCCGTAATCAAAAACTAAAGTGCAAAAGTATATGCCGCTATGACTATGATTGGTTCTTCTTGGTTCTTGAGAGTGGTGGACCCATGTGCCACCACCACTTACTACTACCGTACTACATTGGGTGGTCCCATATACCCAAACTGAAATCTAGGCAAGAAACTGGTTTATATTTCAGTTATTTCTCATACTAGAGTTCTAACAGGCTGTGGCGTTCCCACCCTACCGCCCAAGCATGGTAGAAAACCAACAAAGTAGTAGATCTTTAGCGTCCATGTGCCAAAGATTTGCCTGGTATCAATTCCCCATCATTGATTTCCATAATTGCTTTTACAGCAAAATTTGCCTTGCTTTCTACGTTCAGTAGGTATCTCAGCACTAGGGTTGAGCCGATCTTGACTTTTCAGGATCGATTTTAAAATCCGATTTCTGATCATTTTTCATTCGAACCCGATCTCGATCCCAATTCCGATCCCAATGCAAGTCAATGGGATTTTTTTTTATTAATCGGAGATCGGATTTTAAAAGCAATCCTATTCACTATACAGCATGGAATCTAACAATTGAACGCTTTAATTGTTAGAATCCATGCTGTGTAGTGAATCACTAAGTAGCCAGAGGATTTATTTTTTTTAATCCTCTGGCTACTTAGTCCCCCCTGGTGTCCACTTACCTCCAGAGATGGCTGCTCCGGTGCCCGGTGTTCTTCTTCGCCTCGCTGCCGCTCCACGCTGCTCTTCTTGCCTCGCTGCCCCCCGCCTCCCAGGTTAGGAGAGTGTGGGCGGGTTAGGAGAGTGTGGGCGGGTACTGGGAGGGGAGACGTCACGTCTCCCCGCCCTGTACCCGCCCACACTCTCCTAAGCCACAAGCCCCACCTTCCTAGCTCTTTAAACACTAACCTGGGAGGCGGGGCAGTGATGCGAGAAGAGCAGCGTGGAGCGGCAGCGAGGCGAAGAAGAACACCGGAGCAGCAGAGCAGCCATCTCTGGAGGTAAGTAGCTACTAGAGATGTTACTTTAGTCTCCCATTAGAATGAATGGAGGCAGCCGGCGCACAGGGGGTTAAGGCTCTGTGCCAGCTGCTTGCATTCATTCCTATGGAACCACAGCAGAGCCTTCACACTGAGTATACACTATATACTCAGTGTGAAGGCTAAGCAAAGCATTGTGGGAAATACTACCGATCTCGATCCCACCTAAAAAGATTGTGTTCAGAATTCCGATCGCGATCGTGAAATTTTCTCGATCGCCGATCGGAATCCGATCGTTTCCGAACATGATCGCTCAACCCTACTCAGCTCCTTTAGCCCCTTTGATCAAAATGGTTGATATGTCACTTTAAGGATAAGAATGTACACAACATAGTGGAAGCCATGCAAGGGCAATGGCCTCAAAAGGCTCACATGTGCGAGTATGCCATCCAAAGTGGCGTTTGATGGTCCGTTTGTTCCGATGAAAAGAGAGAACAGAATGTATTCCGTCCAAATCCTGAGTCCTACCATGCATAAACGGTAAGCTCCTCCCACTATGCTACTGCTGATTGACAGCTTTGTCACTACATTGTGCATAGGGAGAAACCTGTCAATCAGCAAGTGGATGGAGATAGGAAGTCTGAATACTGAGGACTTGGCTGCACATATCTGAAGCTTAGGACACCAGTGCACCCACCTGTGACTTATAAAAAGTGTTTTTCTGAAAAATAATACAAGATAAAGGTAAAAGGAACCAAAGCTGGAATCAGGTTCTCAGTCACTATACTGCACTAGGTGATGACAGATTTTCTTTAAGCATGGATCATAGTTACAAGGGCAGAGCTATTCTGCGGCAATATGGCCATTTGATCATGCCATCCCTTCCATCTGGTGTATTATAAAACAAGGTTAGATCTGATTGACATATTACAGTGCAGCCATGCCGCTTATTATAGCCATCTAATGAAAAAATGATCAAAAGTTTCCTTTCTTTCCCAGCATTCACCAGTCATGTTTGAAATGTGAATTTAGACTTAATTCCAGGAACGACGTGCTAGGAAATATCGTGGCCTACATTCCTCAAACACAGAGCTCGGCTCTTTCTGTAGATTTGCATTCACACAATTCCTGAAGGGTAATTTTGAGGAACTGAACAAGAGATAAAGGGATTCACAACACGGGTGATCGGCAGGGAGTGTGTTTTTCAAAGTAAAACATAAGACATGTTTCATGTCTCCTACTGAGAAATTGTCCTGCAGAAAGGTTCTCTTCGTGGTAGGGTTGCCATCCTTTTTGGGAGAAAAGATACTTGCTTATTGATTTATTGTTGACACCAGATAAAAGTTTTGCCGGCACAGATATCGATTAACTCTTCTATTTTTACAGCATAATATAGCAATAATACATTTATATCTGTGAAGCCTTTTCTTTGATATTCCTTCTGATGCCATTAAAGGTGGCCGAACAACTACAGTAGCTAGTGGCGGTTTTTTCTCCCATCCTCCTTATAGGCATGTATTAAGCACGCTCATTTGGCCAAGCATGCATGTGTTCTCATTGAATGGAAAGGAACAAGGTGCTCCCAGATACTTCTATTCCAACATCTTCCCAATGAACATCTCACAAATATCTACTATATGTTATATGGACAAAATAGGCAGGTTCAGCCAACTTTAGCCTAATGCATATGGCACATGAAAAATGATGTGAAAAGTACACTGTCTACAATAAGTATTTGGACACCCAGTAATGTTCTGCAGAGGTGGAGTTATGGTCTGGGGGTGTTTCTCCTGGTATGGACAGGGAACCTTGGTCCCAGTGCATGGTAAACTCAACGCCAATGCCTATTGCACTGTTTTAGATGTGTGCTTCCTACCTTATGGCGGTTCTATGGGTCGGACCAGTGTTACTTCCAGGATGACAATGCCAGCTGTCATGTAGCGAGGTCTACCATGGCTTGGTACAGTGACAATCAGGTTAACTGACTGGACTGACCTGCCTAGGGCTTAGTTCTTGGTTTGGAAATATCCAAATAGGCCCTAAAAATGGCAACAAAATTGACCTAAATGTAATATGTTTATTGAAAGAATATGCAAATCTGTCTTCCATGATGTAAATAGGAAGACAGTGGCTTAGTCATGAAGCCCAATAGATTGCGCTCCCTTTACATCATGCCGACCTTCCCAGAGGCCTTTGCTGCAAATGATGTGGGATTTTACCATGCCAGTCTCCTCAGCCGAGGACAGCTGTTCCGATCTGATTGGTTCTCTTCAGCCCGGCGCACGATGTTAAAGGGAGCGCCCTCCATTGGGCTGCATGACTGAGGCACTGTCTTCCTATTTACATCATGGAAGACAGATTTGCATATTCTTCCCATGATACTCTTCACAGTGGAGCGCAAATGGCTTAATAAGACTCCACACAGCTAAATGGTGGTCTCTCCCTAAGGAGTGACGATATCCCCGTAACTATGTTTATTGAGGCATAGTGGAGGGAAATTATTAAGACTCACAATCTGTACGCCATTCTTAATCCATTCCCTGATGACCCAAACTGCATCTGAAGTATTAAGAGACTCCAACCTCCTAATAATTCAGGTCCCCTCCTATATGCCAATATTGATATCTACGCCAGTCAAGAGTAAATCTCTTGTATACCTTACACCCGTTTTCTGGCATGAGTTATAGTAAATTTGATAGGTTGAGGCATTCCCACCTTGGTCTCTGCCCTAATCTGCCCACTTTCTCAAAAAGTGGCACATCATTGGGGTAAAAAAAGTGCAGTGCACGAAATTTATTATTACAATTTATACCAATATTTTTGGGCATAGAGGAAATCGTGAATTGTCCCATTGAGTCAGTCGGGGCAGGTTATGTACACTGAGCCATATTGCAATAATGCACATGCAAGAACATTGCTGCTGGGGTATCCTTCATTCTGCATGGACCACATGGGTAAAATGTAAGGGACACTTTAAGCGCCATCCATTGACATCTCATAAAACGCCCCCATCCCAAGCAACGGCACTACAAATTTTATTACTATGCAACGTATTTTCCAACCCTTCTTATGAATCCACCACACATCGGCAAGCACACCATATAACACTGAGAGCACTGAGGGTCAACTTGCCCTCTGGTAATTCAAGCACACTGTATTGAAATATTAAATCTGAAAATCTCCTAAACATCTCTCTTTCCCCCTAAGACAGTCATTTTTTAGCTTCATTTGACACTCTTGTCGCTTATAATGTCTGCTACATATATAAAAGACTGTTTTCTTCATGGTTTCTCAAACACAATTTCATTTATCTGTATGATACATTATCACTAGGCCTCCACCTAAAATGAAGATTATTCACGGGCCTGCAGAGGGGAAAAAAATAATTTCATGATTTTCGATGGTTTATCTATTTATTAAATCCTGCACGACTGTATCCTATTGCGTAGCAACAAAAACCCTCCGACTTTCCTGCTTACATCTGCATTGAGTGCAAGCGTCTCTTTAATCGAGTTTCTTCTATTTGCTGCGTGTGTTGTATCCCGGGGAAATTTACACCATCGCAGACCAAGCAGATTTTATGTTAACAATAGATTTTATAAAATGACATCAAGGAGCATAGCAATGCAATGGTCATATACAATATATAGCGTTGTAATCTGCGATGTATTATGGCTGCTCTTAACGTAGCCTGACATGAATACAGAACAGACTTTGTGGTCCTTTTGTTTTGTCCTGAATTAATTATAGTGTCAGAAGTTGTGTGTTTTATCATCATGCGAAGATACTGTTCCATGGATCTCCACTAGTGGCCGCTGTTCTCAAGTGTCATTTTAACTCCCACCACTGGAGGCTGCTGTTCCCTGGCTCTTGCCCACGATCAAGATGGTGAGTATTGTTTCATTTCTTGGCCATCTTGCTTCCTGTTTTAGGCCTATATAAACCCAGAGCACATTATGACCGACGCTTGGGTATTTTGTTTATTCCCAGCAAATATTCCCTTACTAACCAGGGGTCAGCCTACTGCTGGCCTCCTAATAAACAGGGTTTCCAAATACACAAGGAGTACACATACTCGGCACTGTAGCAGCGTCCTCTTTAGCAGAGCTTTCTCACAGACTGGTTGACTGTGTCAGTGTTTCAGTCTCTCTCCAACTAAACAGCACACCTGTGCTATAGAGATGAGCGAGTAGTACTCTATCGAGTAGGTGTTCGATCGAATACAACGGTATTCGAAATACTCGTACTCGATTGAGCACTGTTTGCAAGGGTGAACCTGGGCTTTCTGCCGCTTGAAGCGGCGTCAGAAATCCGCCCCCCCCCCAGGAGGGGCAGAGCTGAGGGGCGGGGTCACAAGAAAGGGGTGGGGCTGAGCAGAAGATGCGGGTCGATCAGAAAGGGGGCGTGGCCGAGTGGAGCGAGCGGTGTTTGCAGGCAGAGAGCAGGCAGGGAGAGGACCTGCTCTCTGCCTGAGTGTGAGGGGCGGCCGCGGGAGCAGCGCTGCATCCAGCAGGGCCGCCCCAATATACCGCTCGCTTCCCGTGTCGGGCTGCTTCAGGTCGCCTCATGGGAGGCGCTGGCTGTTCGAATGTAAAAGTTCGATGCAGAACCAGCGTTGATTGGCAGAATGCTATCCATTGCCAATCAACGCTGGTTCTTCTCTTACCTTTAGAAGTCTTCTCCGTGCAGCGTCCCCGCGTCCTCTTCCGGCTCTGAATTCACTCTGCCAGGCATCGGGCCTGGGCAGAGCCGACTGCGCATGTCCGCTTGTAGTGCAGGCATGCACAGTCGGCTCTGCCCAGGCCCGATGCCTAGCAGAGTGAATTCAAGGCTGGAAGAGGACACGGGGATGCTGCGCAGGGAGAAGAATCCAACCCAACCCTCACTCATGGACTTGGTAAGTAGAATTTGATCGAATGTTGCGTACTCCTAAAACGAGCATTTCCCCCCATAGACTATAATGGGGTTCGAAACCCATCCGAACAGTCGAACAGTGTGCGGCTGTTCGAATCGGATTTCGAACCCTGAACATTTAGTGTTTAGTGTTCGCTCATCTCTACTGTGCTACTTACAAAACCCTGCTGGTCTGTTTCCAAGCCTGGAGTGGACAACCCTGCAGGACTGGCCCGAACTCCTACTCCAGTCCGGGATCTAAAAGTGCACACTGCAGTACTCTGGGGGAAAAATAGCGACTCTTCCAGACTATTCCTTACTCCAATTCACAGTTTGCATAACTTAACTGACATTATTTGGGAATCCAATAGTATAATGTAGGCACAGAATTGTGCTGTTATAATAATGTAGCAGGTGATACCTTGACCTGCGCAACTGTACATATACTTTGTACTTGAGCTTACATGTTATGCAATTTGTTTACCGATTTTCAGCATGCCGAATGAATGTCTGTCACCTCCAAAAAGTTCTTTTGTCATGACAAGCAGTCAGTGTCACAACTCTGTTTCTCGTCTTGCAAGAGCAATCTTGGTAGAAAAAAATTGCAACTGGGATTTCCTGGCTCTTACTCTCTGGCATGTATCATTGGAAGTATATGCAAATTAACCGTCCTCCAGAAGGAATAAAATATAAGAATGTTTTCTTACTTCTGGAGGAGAGCTCATTCATACTCTTCTTCCAAGACAAAAGAAGGGTGATGGTCACCCCATGTTTTGCAGAGGTGTCTCCACTAGAGTTGACCGAATAGTATTCAAAACTATTCGTCGAATACCTCGCTCCCATAGGAATGCGTGTAAGCGGCCGAACACCAAGGCGTTAAGCGCAGTGAATATTTGCCACATTCCTATGGGAGAGAGGTATTCGACAAATACTATTCGCTCAACACTAACTCCACCCTCCCGGGTTGGGGTAAAGTTATCCTTTAAGAAAACATACTCGCTCCTTTCTTAGAATGTTGTTTTCTCCTTTGTGATAAATAACTTAAAACCTGTTTACATTAGTTTTTATTGCTTTCCTCTTAATTATTATAATGGGGTTGAATGGTGCGCCTAGATACCATTGGCTGTCTCATTTCATTTCGTCAGTACTGAATAAACCCCGGTAGGATTATGTCCGGAGTGTGATTGCTCTTGACTGGTGAATGCTGGAAGAAACTCTTTATTTCCCATTATCATCAATTTAAATAAAGAAGCATTTCACACTGGAGTGAGGAGAGCATGTACCGCAGGAATGTGCCGAATAATTACATTGTATCTCGGTGTATGTGCAAAGGGCTGACGGAGATGAGACGCACAATACCGGAATTGTAACTGTGTGACATAAACAAGGTTTAGCGAACAGACAATTACTATCCTCTTTACATATTCCACCGCAATCACACTGCAGCCACCCAAAACCCTTCTCTGCCTCCAGCGCAATTCTTAAAGAATCGGTTCTCAGACATGAGAGGTGAGGACATGAAATGACAATGTCATTTGTGTATATAAATCCTCCCGCAGATCTCGAGAAGCAGCAGGTCAGCCAGGGGTCCAACAACACTTTTTTTTGCCTTACAGGAACTGAACATAATCAATCTAATCTTGTATCATTCAAAAACTCCCAGTCCCCATTCTGCACAACGTACCCTTTACTCCCTGTCTTAATAATTCGCAGAACATTGCCTGGTTTCGAGTACGCAATGACAGATCTGTATTAACATATTTGGCTGAGTTTTTGATACTTCATTTTGGAATCTATTAAAACTTCTCTATTCCGATTTTTTTGTAATTTTTAAAGGGGATCTATATTGTTCTAGAATTTTTAGAATCGGGGGTCCACTGACCAGAGGACCCCCGGTGGACCTAATAATAATGGACCAGCAGACGACTACTGTAGGAGCTGCCATTGGAGTCAAACTTGGTTCTTCCAAAAACAAAAAACAAGTTCAAGAGGAGATCCAAAAATTTTTTTTTTTTTTAAAAACTTAGCTTTTATTCGTTCCATGTAAGTAAAGGATTAGTGTACAAAGAAATAATCCATCAATTCAAATAATCCATCAGATTAGTTTACACGTTTCAGACATATTAGCTATGAGTAAGGAACCATGTGCTGAAACGCGTAAGATAATGGATTACTTGAATTGATGGGATTTTTTTGTACATTAATCATGGTTCTTTGACTAATGATATTTCCGATGCGTAAAGTGATAATATCAAAGTTTAGAATGATACTAAAAGTGGGCTAAAAGAGCTTGTTCTATATTAGACTAGGTCAGTGGTGTAACTAGGAATGGCCCCATGGCGAAAAGACCCCTTGAGTATAATGATGAGTGTTTAGGGGCTTGTGGACTCACTTACCGAGCCCGGATCCTGATCACAGTCTCTGCAGAAGGGGAAGCGCCGGCGGCCATGAGCAGGAGCCAGGATCGGTAAGTAAATAGGGCCCGTTACCTGTGAAGTTAGTCCCCCTAATGTCCTGGGATCTGTGGCAGCCACTACTGCTGCTACCCTGGTAGATAAGACCCTACCCTGGCCATCAGAATGACTCAAGGACATAACAAGTAACCAATGGCACCATAGCAAAACTTGTATTGACTCTACTCGCCCATGACCACCTTAAGGTCATAACTTGAAAAAAATATGATTATTTTTGTTTGCCGTATGCACAACTAGAACACTCGACGTGATGTCATATATAGGGATAGAGATAATAGGAATAGGGATAATAAACACAGGGATGTCACAATCATTGGATAATGGACACAATGAAGTTGAAACACAGTTTATTGTGGATAATGGTTGCTAATAGAGATGAGCGAACACTAAAATGTTCGAGGTTCGAAATCCGATTCGAACAGCCGCACACTGTTCAACTGTTCGAACGGGTTTCGAACCCCATTATAGTTTCTGGGGGGAAATGCTCGTTTCAGGGGTAGGCAACATTCGATCAAATTCTACTTACCAAGTCCATGAGTGAGGGTCGGGCTGGATTCTTCTCCCTGCGCAGCGTCCCTGCGTCCTCTTCCGGCCTTGAATTCACTCTGCTAGGCATCGGGCCTAGGCAGAGCCGACTGCGCATGCCCGTGCCCCCGCGGACATGCGCAGTGGGCTCTGCCCAGGCCCGATGCCTAAGCAGAGTGAATGCAGAGTCGGAAGAGGACGCGGGGACACTGCGCAGGGAGAAGACTTCTAAAGGTAAGAGAAGAACCAGCGTTGATTGGCAATACATAGCATTCGGCCAATCAATGCTGGTTCTGCATCGAATCTTAACTTCGAACAGCTAGTAGTACTCAATCGAGTACGAATATTTCGAATACCGTAGTATTCAATCGAACACTTACTCGATCGAGTACTACTCGCTCATCTCTAGTTGCTAACTACATACATTGTGATATCATAGGCAAGGAAAAAACATAATGATGTCACACCCAGGTATAGGACACACATGATGTCACAGCTCAGGAATTAGGGAATGATGTCACAGCACCGAAACAATTCAAAAAGTCATTGAGCAGTGAAAGAATAATCCACACATAAGGGGTAACCATGTTGCAATATTCAACTTGTCCAATATATTATGAAAAAAAATGCAGATTTTATTCGGAATTGGTGAACTAACTCGCTTCTTCTTTACCTGGAAACATGAATAAGTTTTATTATTTTGATATACAATCTCCAAGAACTTCCTTCTCAGTCCGTATTTCCAGAGGTCCAGGAGTAACAAGGTATTAATTACAGAATAGGAATATGTAGTAAAGCAAAAAATAAACTTGCTGAGCTTAATTTACAGTGGTGAGCTCGGGAAAGCTGCATTTCTGGAAGGGTCAAAAAGATCAGGGCCTTGGGTAGCAAAATAATTAATTGTGGCATGCAGCTGGTAAGAGAGACACTTTGACCCTGCTCAGGGCAGACGGTGCGCGGACAGGGGGGACGAGGTGAGCGTTATATATAAATCAGCACCTGTTACTCTGCAAAGTGTGACATCTTTTTTTAAGGCAGAATACAGAAATGAGTGATTTTAAGGTGGACTATAGCGAGTGTATCTGGGAAAGTAACCAATTATTTTGTGCACAAATTATCTGGATTGATTTAGATCCCCGTATTAGTAGACAATCCTTTTTCTATCATTAAAGAATAACTAATCTTTTATTTTGTTTCCATAAATCCTTAGTGCAGGTGAAGATTACAGACTTTGTGATATACTTTATTCAGAAAAAAAGTGATTTTTCTTACTTATTTGCCTCCTTTTGCCACTGATCAAATCTGAACAATAGAAGTCTACGGAGAGGGGAGAGGAGCAATATGATAGGACCTTAAAGCAGAGAGACATTTACATTGTAGAGAAACAATTAGGAATTACAGTTTCTTCTCCTGACATAAATCATTCATTTAATGCTGTAGACGGCCTCATATCTGTCTCCATTCTTTCCTCTCTCCCCTCCCCTCTCCGTAGACTTTATTGTCAACTGACACTGCTTGTGTATGGCACACAGATCAAAATTACTGAGATAAGGCCTAGTTCACATCTGTGTTTGGTATTCCGTTCGGGGAGTCCGCATGGGGATTACCGAGCGCATTGACAAGCAGTGAGCAGTGAAACCACACGGACCCCATAGACTATAATGGGATCCATGTTCTTTCCGCACAGTCTCCGCACGAGTCATGCGGACAGGGAAATAGTTCATGACGTACCTTTCTGTCCACATATTTTGTGCGAACACCACGTGGAAAAAACATGAACCCCATTATAGTCTATGGGTCCATGTGCTTTCACTGCTCACTGCTTGTCAATGCGTTCGGTATTCTGTTTGGGGGGGGGGGGGTTCCATGTGGAATACCGAACACAGAAGTGATCCAGGCCTAAGAAGCAAAGATAGACATAATAGTTATAGACACAGGCACTTTTCTATTGTGAAGTATATTGCAAAGGTTGTTCCCTTTACCGGTACTATTACTTACACTTTAAAGGAATGGTCTAGTTCTAACTCAAAATGATGTAAAATAGAAAAATTAATTACAACCTCACCAATTCCTTGCTGACATGTTGGTGAGGTTACCCCCACCTCTCCTGTAGACTGGTCATCAGTGTCCAATATCCTTGGGTCTTGGACAACCCCTTTAAGTTTTTTTTAGTATTATCCCATAGGTCTTAATCGTGGAACTTCTACCGCATAGAACTAAGTGCAAAGTTTTACATAATAACAAATAAAAATCCCATGAAGCTAATGGAGTCTACTGAGCTTTTCTAGTGGGCGACGGCAAAAGACTGATTAAGGCATCTTTAACATGTGACACATCATCTATAATAACTAAGATTCCCCCTAGAAAATTGGAGACAACACTTCATTAAATTCTTTAGCGAATCTTCTCTATTGTTCGGTCTCTTTGGATTGTACTTTCTGTTTTTAGTATTCCCTCCAACAATCCCACATTTTCAGTACCACCCACTGGGAGCACTTATCGGAGTCGTGGTGATATCTGGTATGTTTCTTTTACTTGTGTACCGGAACTGGAAAATTTAGCAACTGGGGCTATTCGTTCTAGGCCATTGTGATTGTGCCCTTTGGGCCCAATAATCTTCAGGATAAGCAGGAGTCATTAATCACAGTCTTGGTTTGGGAGATGGGAGTTCGCCCCGTGGCATAAATAATATCTTAGTTTCATGGTTCAATATTAACCACTTCGATACAACAACTCTTCGTCGTTCTTGTAACTGGGTTTGGAAATTTGACCTAAATTTCAGCAGTAGGTGTATGCTAAAAAAAGGCAAAACATTACGGCATCAGGCACATGCTGAAGACTACTTGAATGTAATTATACGCGGCTGCTTCCGATAATTGAGGTGTGCATCAAAGTAAAGTCATCATCGTAACTCCTGCTCAAAGATTTCAAATTACCTTTCGGAAAAAAAAATCAAATGTCAAAAACACTCCTCTCCGCCTCTCCCTCACTCCGCTTTCTATTTTTTTTCTATTTAGCGAAATTATTTGTCTTTGTATTTTCTTAATATCCTCATAGGAAGCCTGTTGTGTTCATGAAAAATTATTTCATCTTAGCATCGAAAGACTCAAAATCTTTAATCAAATTGCACCCGTAGAGAATAAAAAAAAAAAAAAATCTAATAAATCAAAATTAAATTTAAGAAGTAAATCTATAATGTAGAACTTCTCCGTCTCCGTTATTTTAGGCTTGGTTTATCTATGCATCTGCTTAAATTTTTTTTGATCAGACGTTCAGGAGATCCTTACACACCTTGATGTGAGAGCTATTCATTTGTGTAATGGCAGCAATCATCCTGGTTTTTATGAAAATGAATGAGACATTGTCACAGTCCGGGGCTCAGCTACTTATATCATTGAATGGTGATATTATCTTGCTGAAAGTGTTCACCTGTAACTGTTTACTTAATTCTAAGTAGAAGATGGAGCGGAGTTAAACCTGTCATTCTGTCATTTGGAATAACCGAAGCATACTTTTCCCCCTCCGCAACCGAAACCCTCAATCGTTTCAAGGGGCTATCCATGATGAGAAGAAATGGCTGCCTTCTTTTAGAAAGAGCTTCACTTCCTCTTCTTTGGAAATGTGTAATGGAATTGCTAAATGAGTAATTACCCAATACCTGCTGGTGAACCCTTGGGGGTGGGACAAGACAAGACTTTGAGCCCTAAGCTGAACCCTTCCCTATCCCTTCCTATTTGCCTGTCCTGTCCTAAGCGACAGGCGACAATTGGTCGACAAGCCCTTCCTAGATATAGGTGATGACACAGAACGCAGATAAGACAAACAACAAGAAAGGGAGCTCAGCTAGCCAAGGGTTCGGTAATAGTCAAGCAATGCAGTACAAAATCGTAATCCAAGAGAAAAGCCAAAGGTAAAACCAGAGGTCAGGAATAAGAATGCAGGTAACAAAACAGTAAGAGTAGCAGCCATCACGCACAAGGCAATAGCAAGTAGCGAGTTTGAATGAGTGCAGACATAACAAAATGATATCACGTCTGTTGGTCACATGGTCATGTAGTCTTTATTTTAATAGGACTAAGCTGGAGCATGGCCATCTGACCAAAGTATGTGATGTCACTTTACAAGAAGGAGTATTGGAGCTCCTTCTTAAAGAAAGCAGCAATGCTTTTTAATGCCAAATAACCTTTTTGAATCCCTCCCAATGGTACAGTAGACCATAAAGGGATCAGTGTCCTGGTTGGCAGGAGGTATGTTCCAACTTCAGCTCATCTGTGTCCTCTGAACATTAAATTTTGGAGGAAACCGGAGGGAGACATTATAATGTGGGGGCATACTGTCAGGGCCACTATAGGGGCATTATACTGTGCAGGGGCACAAAGAGACATTGATGGGAATGGGTGGAGTCAAAGCATAAGTTAGTGGGGCTGGAGGTGCAATGATTTCCTCATTTTCAAGCGGAAATCAGATGGAAACCTGGCGAGGGTAACCAATTTTTAAGTGGGTTAGGTTTCCCTTTCTCTGGTCTCCAAGCAGACCTGAGGAACAGAAAGCCGAATGCAGGTATGAACCTAACGATAGACTGCTCCAGGGCAGTGCTGTATCTGGTGAGCTTTACTACATGCCCCATTGAAGTCTATGACAAATCAGTAGCAGGAACCCCACTGCCCTAGAGCAGTTGATCTGCAGGGTGATGGCCTATCCTAAGGATAGGCTATCAGTATAAGAAAGTGGATAACCCATTTAATAATGAGCTTACCCCATTACTAGTAATATAACTCTCCATACTGGCTACCCATATTGTCAGCCTTAAAATAAACAGTGAAGAAGTGGAAATTAGTTTCCATTGTGTTTTGGTTGTATCCCTACAGAAGACTCACATTGGTGTGAGAACCGGCCGTAACAGTAACATAATGGGTCCCTCGGGACCTTGTCATTTGAGAAAAACATTTGCTCTTTAACCTTGTCTACTGGACACATTGATCAATACATATAAGTCACCAGGGGGCTTCACACATTGTGCTCTCCTCTCCCGGAGCAAGCTCGGGGCGATAAATTAATGGCTATTATTATTTTATCTTACTTTTATGACTCCTGTTTTACAATGGTCCACAATTTCGATATTTCACTCTGAAACATTAATAGAGTAGAAGTAGTTTTTCTCCATAAGTTAATAATGCAGATGATCAATTAGGCTCCGCGCCAACGTGCCAGATGTTTGGAAACGCAAACTTTTCGACATGTTACAAATGCATGAATAGTGTTTCTTATACACTCGGCCCTGAATTTACCCAGAGCGAGAACGCTCATTTTTATATTCATTGTGTCACTTGGCGTGGGATATTGTAAGAGGAATATTCACGATTTATCAAGCATGGGTTGAACAGCAGGAGGTGAAATCCAAAGGAGAAATATTTATAGTATTCAATATTGCATAGAATATGTTTGTTTGTTTGTTTTTGTCTTTCTTTTATGGGAAATTGTACCAGTTATAGACGTCGCGTTCGGTGGAGTAGTTAGCTCTGTCTATGGCACAGATACAAAAACAATAGAATTCTGAGAATTCTGTACAACAAAATAAGATGAATTATTTATCGAGGTAAAATGCTTCTATCCATGGCACAGATGGAAAAAGTTAGTGGAAGTTAAATACCATCTAATTATAGACAGTCTACCGCCCCACGGAAAATAGTCCAAGAGCCCCATCCATGTTTTCCCAGATGTAGGCGAATTTAGTACATACCGACAACCACCTATAGTGTTCCGTGCTTCTTTATCTCGATATTTTCCATTTGAGGAAAGTTGGACCACCTTCATATCCATTAGATAAGCTCCATCTGCCAAAATTTGTGGGTTTGGGCAACTTTTTTGAAATGCAACTTTTCCACAATGAGTGAACAAAATCTCATTAAGGCTGGATTCACACCAGCGTTGGAGACTACGGTGCAGAATCCAGTGGAGAGTTCTGCAAGGAGGAAACCAGACAGAAACATGGCGGATCCCTTCATAGTCTATAGGGTCCGTGGGTTTCTGCAGGTTACCACTGTTTAATTGGATCTAAGACTGTATAATGAAACATATTGTCTGTGCATTTCCGCAACGTGTGGCCTCAGCCTTATACTTAGTCAGTCAATATACCCAAGAAAAATAGATCCTTGTTTTCCGAGGCATAAGTTGAATTTACCACTTATGTACGGCCACCTTGAGCGTTCAGTAATTCTTTACCTTAACATCTCCCATTTGAGGAAAGCCGAGACACCTTCATACACATTAGATGGTTAGCTAATTTTGCAAAAATTTGTGGGTTTGGGCATTTTTTTCCTTAAAAAATGCTAATTTTCTGTGTTTTTTTCCTATAAAGTCTAAGGCTATACATACACAACCAACAACATCCACTTTTCATGGCTGTCTTGCCCCAAGGGGCACCCACCCGTTTTCATGGATCCCCATACATTTCAGTGTATGGAGGGATCCGTAAAACAACCAAAAGTAGGAGATGACCTATATATTTACAGTCATGAGTATAGCCCCAATTAACGGACAATGAAATCAATACTGCCATGTGACATCCATTAAATAAACAGACAACTATTTTGGAGGGAACATGGCTGGTCTGTTTAGCAGCTTGTATGACACCATCTTATCCCAGTAAGAGGGTGGAATAGATAGTGGAATAAAATTTCAAGAGAAAAATATTAGACTTACAGATAAGCCAAATGTATCAAATATTGTGGGACACTTAGTAAATGGGACCCAAATAATCCCAACACAGACACCTGCAATAAATCCCCATCGTGATAAATTCTTTGCCTTCCATATAAAGTTCCAACCTTGGTCACTTTAATGTTTGGTCAGACAATTAAATTTTTTTTATTGGATTCTTCCAGAAATTGCCGGAAATACAGATGACATCCCTCTAGTTCGCTGGAGACAACAATGGCTTGAAAATGGGACGCTCCTCTTCCATATTCACCACCAGGATGGATCATCAAATTTGCCAGGTCAAGAACCGACAGAAGAACCTCCAGGCGAGGCGGCGGAAGAAGAATTAAGGATATTACATATTTCAGTCATGGTAAGTTGGTTTTCAGTACTGCCTCATGTTTTGAATAGCATGTATGTACAGTCCTATGAAAAAGTTTGGGCACCCCTATTAATCTTAATCATTTTTAGTTCTAAATATTTTGGTGTTTGCAACAGCCATTTCAGTTTGATATATCTAATAACTGATGGACACAGTAATATTTCAGGATTGAAATGAGGTTTATTGTACTAACAGAAAATGCGCAATATGCATTAAACCAAAATTTGACCGGTGCAAAAATATGGGCACCTCAACAGAAAAGTGACATTAATATTTAGTAGATCCTCCTTTTGCAAAGATAACAGCCTCTAGTCGCTTCCTGTAGCTTTTAATCAGTTCCTGGATCCTGGATGAAGGTATTTTGGACCATTTCTTTCTACAAAACAATTCAAGTTCAGTTAAGTTTGATGGTCGCCGAACATGGACAGCCCGCTCTCAAATGATCTGAAAACAAAGATTGTTCAACATAGTTGTTCAGGGGAAGGATACAAAACGTTGTCTCAGAGATTTAACCTGTCAGTTTCCACTGTGAGGAACATAGTAAGGAAATGGAAGACCACAGGGACAGTTCTTGTTAAGTCCAGAAGTGGCAGGCCAAGAAAAATATCAGAAAGGCAGAGAAGAAGAATGGTGAGAACAGTCAAGGACAATCCACAGACCACCTCCAAAGAGCTGCAGCATCATCTTGCTGCAGATGGTGTCACTGTGCATCGGTCAACTATACAGCGCACTTTGCACAAATAGAAGCTGTATGGGAGAGTGATGAGAAAGAAGCCGTTTCTGCACGTACGCCACAAATAGAGTTGCCTGAGGTATGAAAAAGCACATTTGGACAAGGCAGCTTCATTTTGGAAACAAAAATTGAGTTGTTTGGTTATAAAAAAAAAGGCGTTATGCATGGCGTCCAAAAAGAAACAGCATTCCAAGAAAAACACATGCTACCCACTGTAAAATTTGGTGGAGGTTCCATCATGCTTTGGGGCTGTGTGGCCAATGCCGGCACCGGGAATCTTGTTAAAGTTGAGAGTCGCATGGATTCCACTCAGTATCAGCAGATTCTTGAGAATGTTCAAGAATCAGTGACGAAGTTGAAGTTACGCCGGGGATGGATATTTCAGCAAGACAATGATCCAAAACACCGCTCCAAATCCTCAGGCATTCATGCAGAGGAACAATTACAATGTTCTGGAATGGCCATCCCAGTCCCCAGACCTGAATATCATTGAACATCTGTGGGATGATTTGAAGTGGGCTGTCCATGCTCGGCGACCATCTAACTTAACTGAACTTGAATTGTTTGTCCAAAATACCTTTATCCAGGATCCAGGAACTGATTAAAAGCTACAGGAAGCGACTAGAGGCTGTTATCTTTGCAAAAGGAGGATCTACTAAATATTAATGTCACTTTTCTGTTGAGGTGCCCATACTTTTGCACCGGTCAAATTTTGGTTTAATGCATATTGCGCATTTTCTGTTAGTACAATAAACCTCATTTCAATCCTGAAATATTACTGTGTCCATCAGTTATTAGATATATCAAACTGAAATGGCTGTTGCAAACACCAAAATATTTAGAACTAAAAATGATTAAGATTAATAGGGGTGCCCAAACTTTTTCATAGGACTGTATGTATATATGTATGTATGTATGTATGTATGTAAAGGGAGTCTGTCATCAGAACTCAACATATTATAAGTAAGGCTCACCTGAATAAAATGTTGCTTTCCCCTTGTGATTGGATACCTCAGTTGCCTCTAGAATGTATTTTTTGTCAATATGCAAATGAGCAGTTTGGAGCAATGAGGACATACATCTTTGCAGCAATGGCAACACCCTTGTTGCTCCAAAGAGTTCCTTTACAGCAATTCATAATGGGAAAACACCATATGGTTCAGGTGACCCTCACCTATCTATCTGTGAGCTGGGCTGATATGCTGGCTTCTGATGACAGACTCCCTTTTAGTATACTTGTCATTTACGTAGACTGTTTTTAAATGACTGTGAACAGGTTATGGGTTTTAGATTTTTTGGTGACGACAAGTTGATCTAGGGTTTTATACTTATTCCTGGGTATGATTCAGGAAGGAATTTTTCCCTTTACATGGAGCAGTTGCCATCAGCCTCATTTTTTATTTTTTTTTGCCTTCTTCTCTATCAACACTTTATGGTAATAGGTGGGACTGCACGGACCTGTGTCTTCACCATACCTCATCCATTGTGTTATTATGTAATGGCAACCATACACATTCAATAGTTGGGTACTAGGTTGGACTTCATGGACATGTGTCTTCACTAAACCTCATCCACTATGTTATGTAAAGGCAGCTATACACATTCAATAGTTGAATGAAGACTTCCAGGACCTCCAGAACCTGTGTCTTCACCCAACCTCATCCATTGTGTTATTATGTAATGGTGGCCATACATGTTCAATACTTGGGTAATAGGTGGGACTTCCTGGACCTGTATCTTCACCCAACCTCATCCACTATGTTATTAAGTAAAGGTGACCATACACGTTCAATACTTGGGTAATAGGTGGGACTTTATGGACATATGTCTTCACCCAACCTCATCCACTATGTTATTAAGTAAAGGTGGCCATACACATTCAATACTTGGGTAATAGGTGGGACTTCATGGGCCTCTACCTTTATTAAGTAAAGGTGACCATACGCATTCAATACTTGGGTAATAGGTGGGACTTCATGGACCTGTATCTTCACCCAACCTCATCCACTATGTTATTAAGTAAAGGTGACCATACACATTCAATAGTTGGGTAATACGTGGAACTTCATGGACATGTGTCTTCACTCTACCTCATCCACTATTATTATGTAATGGTAGCCATATACATTTAATAGTTGGGTACTAGATGGGACATCATGGACCTGTGTCTTCATTCAACCTCATCCACTATCTTATTAAGTAAAGGTGGCCATACACATTCAATAGTTGGGTAATAGGTGGGACTTCAGGGACCTGTGTCTTCACCATACCTCATCCATTGTGTTATTATGTAGTGGCAACCATACACATTCAATAGTTGGGTAATAGGTGGGACTTAATGGACATGTGTCTTCACTAAACCTCATCCACTATGTTATGTAAAGGTGGCCATACACATTCAATAATAGGTGGGACTTCAAGGTCCTGTGTCTTCACTCAACCTCATCCACTGTGTTATTATGTAATGGTGGCCATACACGTTCAATACTTGGGTAATAGGTGGGACTTCATGGACCTGTATCTTCACCCAACCTCATCCACTACGTTATTAAGTAAAGGTGACCATACACATTCAATAGTTGGGTAATAGGTGGAACATCATGGACATGTGTCTTCACTCAACCTCATCCACTATGTTATCATGTAAAGGTGGCCATATACATTTAATAGTCATTCCTCTTTGAATCCTGATTCCCAGTATGGCCAACCATGCATTGTGTTCTGAATGGGGAAAATAAGTAAGTAGCAGTCAGATATCTCTTGAGAAAGGAATGGGCATGTTGATGTTGTTTTTTTTTTTTTTTTTTTGCTAAAATAGGCCGAACATGAGCTGAACAACCAGTCCTGACCAAATTTTGAAGTTACGCTGACCCAAATTTAATATGTATGTCCCTAAATGTTAGTATTACCCTATTCAGAGCCCTCTATGGAGAAATAAGTTTGATTCAGTAGAACCGCGGCTAGTCCAAGTGCAAGGGCTGTTATATAAAGCCTTAAATACGGCTGTTTTATGGCCATGTCAAACCGACCTTACAGATATAATGGATAAATACCTATGACGCCTTCACTTTTGGGCCATTTATAACTTTCTGACAGTTCAGAGCTGACCTTACATCTCAGCGCTTGTTTTTTTAAAGCACTTGTGTCTATTATTTACTCCGGTTCTCTGGTTTGGCTTTAGTATTCTGCTTCTGGCTCGAACTGTTAGGAAGAATGTAAAGTGCTTCTTGTTTTTGCTGCTTATACATTATTTATCATACGGCACGCTCTGATGTCCAGTGTGTACTGTAAAATAAATGGAGGCCCAAGGAGTTATTTTTTTTTCCACCGGAGAGGCCTTATATCCAAAATGATTACTGGTTTTTGACTGGTTTATATTTTCAATGCAACTGGGGGTTCTATGGGGGAAATATGAACCACAAAGACTTTATAGATGAAGAGGAGAGGACCTGTCAATCTTAAAGCTGGCTATATACACAATAGCCAAAGCGTTATAGGGGATGATGTCACATTTCCATTTCTAGCACAAATGTGGGGATGTGTAGGATCGGTCAGACCTGCGGCAGAGCTGGTACCTTTATACCAACGTGATGGGAGTTTTTATATAGAAGACCAAAATGTATACATATAGTGAATCATATAGACAGTATAGGTCCTAGTGATGGTCCTATACTTGGACCCTACCTCGATCAGCTGTACCAATTATAGCCTGAGCCTACTGTCTACAATGGACAAAGCGTATCTCCATCCAATGTGTATCTTCCAGCCCTGGAGATTGACTAGTGTATCTGATGGGTGCAGGGGTCTTTGTGTCGGCCCCACAATCTGATAATAATAACTTATCCTGTGAATGGTTCTTCTTCACTCTCCAGTATCCAAACTGTACAGACCCTGGGAAACCTCTTTAAAGGGGTTGGCCAGGATTTTTTATTTATAGACTATCCTTAGGCTAGGCCAAGAATATCTGATTTGAGGTGGCCAAATGATTGCCAATGCACAAATCAGCGGTTCAGGGCCAGTTTCAATGCCTATACTATACACATAGACATTTGGCTCCATTCCCGGTATAGTTCCCATTAAAGCTCCCATTACAGTAAATGAGAGCTGAGTGGCAGTACCTGAACTTGTCACAGAGCCAGCTGCTTCTAGATCCATGTTGTGTATAGTACTTGCATCAGATGTGGCCCTGAACAGTTGAGCCATGTTGGGGCTGCATGTCAGTTATCTATGGCCAACCCCTTTAAGGCTGCTTTTACACCACTATTTTTGTTTCCAGATTTTTCTGATCTTGTTCTTTTCTAGTGTCTTTTCTGTATATTATGAGATCTGTACTTTTACTAGGTTCTGTTTGTTTCTGTGCTTGTTTCTCGTCTATGGCTGTTTACTGGGCTGAATCCAGATTAGGATTATACATTATTACTTCCTTTCTGTCTACTGTCATTCCATCCACTATTCCAAAAATTCCATCCAAAAATTCCTACTTGCTTAAAAAATGTGACCTTTTTTTTACTTGTATGCCATTTTTCTGGCGCATAAGTCTTGATAAATCAGCTCAAGAGATGAGCGAACGGCGTTCGATCGAATTGATATTCGATCGGATATCAGGCTGTTCGAGATATTCAATTCCAATCTAAGGCTGCCTTCACACGGAGTAACGCCGGCTACCATTCACAGCCGTACACGCGAGTGCTGTGGAAGGCTCCCGAACACTTTTAGCTTTTATGTCATGTTTCATGATTAGTTTTATTTCAGTAGAAATGTTACTCAAACAGCTCTTTGGGGCTCTATCTCGTCAGGGTCCCTGTCAGCTTGTGTTATGCGGAAGCTGACTTTTTCTCATAGGAATGCATTGACCAGCATTGATTGGCCGAATGCCATACAGAGTACAGCATTCAGCCAATCAACGCTGGTTCTGCCAGAGGAGGCAGAGTCTAAGATTGGTCCACAGCAGTCACCATTGTGGTCAGATCTCAGGTATAGCAGAGTTGACACAGCTTTGCTACACCTGAGATGCAGCAGAGCGGGTCGTGCGCTGTGCTTTGCTACACCAGAGATGCAGCAAAGCTAGCCGTGCGCTGATCTATGCTACACCTGAGATGCAGCAGAGCTGACTGTGCACTGAACCCTGCTACATCTGAGATGCAGCAGAGCTGGCCGTGCGCTGAACCCTGCTACATCTGAGATGCAGCAGAGCTGACTGTGCGCTGAACCCTGCTACATCTGAGATGCAGCAGAGCTGACTGTGCACTGAACCCTGCTACATTTGAGATACAGCAGAGCTGACTGTGTGCTGAACCCTGCTACATCTGAGATGCAGCAGAGCTGGCTGTGTGTTGTGACTGTGACGCCGACTGGCGTCACAGGTGCTTCCATTCATTTCTATGGAAGCGTGCTGTTCGGATCGGCTGATCCGAACAGTGTTCGCTCATCTCTATTAGCGACATAATACAGTGACTTGGGCATGTTAGATGCTCCCAGACATGCTTCCTCTGCTGTCCCAGTTACATTCCAGAGGTGTTGTCCTCATTTGCTGAGGTGTCATAGTGGACTTGGGGACTCTCCTGAGTTGAAGAGTGGTTTCCCCTGAAACAAAGCTTTTTTCCCCATAGACTATAATGGGGTTCGATATTCATTCGAATAGTCGAATATTGAGGGGCTACTCGAAACGAATATCGAATATTGAATATTTCACTGTTCACTCATCTCTAATCAGCTCCCTTTTTTTCTAGATTCTACCATTGGACAACCATTATCATTTTAAATTACGTTACTTTTTTTTTCAGAATTTGCAAACATGCAAACAATAGAAAAACCAAACTGGTAAACCAAAGTAATAAAATCATATTTTTTAAATGCAAGATTGTCAAGAAATCTTCTAACAATAAAATAAACAAGCTGGAGAACATCTCCTTAGCAGTCAGTCATTACCCGCTTCCCTTTGAACCTATCCTGCCAGCCTCTCTCTGCGCTTTGTTGTATTTATAGATAGCAAACATTTCGGCTGACTCGAGATGAAAGATAGAGCCGCTTCCCACTCTTCTCCATGAGCCATTTCAGAACAAGTTATGCCAGTCATACTTCATGCGCACAGCGTCCTTTTAGGTGTACCTGTTAGATTTTGCCTAATGAGACGCTGAGTTAGCCCCAGTTAACAGTCGGAACTGTGAGAAGAAGACAATTATAATCTGCTTCTCTTTTATCCCACCTGAAATGTACATTCGACAGAACGCATTGTTGAGGCCCGTCTTCATCTTTGAAGAGAGGATATTCAAACAATAGCAATTATCCAGATTTGCCACTTTAATTGGGTGCCTGGCAGTCTGTATCCTGACACATGTCTGCAGCAGGATACATTGTAACTAATGAATTAAAAACAGCTCATTGTATAATAGCAGTCATCTTCTACGGGGTCGACCTGACACTTGGAAGAGGAGCATTGGCTTATGACATAAAGAGTTAATATCGCAATCCTGTTCACTGAATGGGGGTGTGATAAGCTGGACAACCTTGTATAGAATTGCGGAAGGGTTGTTGACCTAGCCGGGAAACGGTTATTGGAAGACGTTCATAGGAAAGAACAAACAAATGCGCTCAGAATTATTAGGCTGAGTATAAAGAGACCCAGAACTCTTGGTGTCTCCATATTGGGTATTTCCACCAATAAAGGTATAGATGTGACCCTTACCTTTTGGGAATATAAATAAAGGGAGTCTACCATCAACCTCAAGCATATTCAACTGCTACCACCGCATTATAGGACACATTACAGATATAATAATATTAAAATATGTTGGTTGCGGTTAAATTCTTGGGCGGGGGGACTCTCCTTAAAGACTCCAGTTTATTAAGAAATTCAGAACATGATCATGATTAGAGATGAGCCAATCAAGGCTGAAGAAGTGGAATTCGATCTAAATTTCAGGAACTATTCATTTCGCGTTGAATCTGGATTTCCTTACACTTCGTGGTAACGAATCACATTTGTTCCTAGAATGGCTGCTGCCCATGTTAGGACATGGGGCAAGGAACTCTGGGAATGCAGTATCACCCACAATGCCATGCGTGCAGCCAATCAGTAGCCAGCCCTGTGATTTCACAGGCCTTAAACCCCTTCGTGACCGCCCACGGCATCGGGAGCGGGTGTTTGACAGCTAACACCCTGCTCCATAACTCCCAGTAGGAGGAACCTCTTAACATGACTGCAGCTTCTAAATGGTTCCGCCATGCTATATGTCCCCCACTTCGAGATCAGGGGTGCCGATATGCATCTTCTTCAGACCAGGTCTGGTCAGTGACCCTGGGCTGTTGGTAGCCCTCAGATCCTGCCCAGAAGTGAGGAAGTCAGCCTATGTCTATCTGGGTGTCCACAGATAGACACATATAGTATAACTACTGACCAACTTACTGCAAAACCATGTTGTCTTTACAAAGCTGGCCATCTTGTGCCGCTTATCTCATGATGTATTGAAGGAGGAAAGGTTAAAAAAAATATGACTCATCTGTTTATTAGAAAAATTTGATAAAATAAATTTTTCTAATAATTCTTGAACTGCATAATTCCAAAACTGTTACATTATTTTCAAGCAGTTTTGTTCTTTTCTGGAATCTGTATTGATTTTTATTCACACTTGAAAATGAGGAGACATTAACTGTTTCTTACCTAGTTACTCTGAATATGCCCTTTTTCGGAAAAAATAAAAAAATGTCCTCCACAACTGCGAAAAATCTGCTTTTTCAAAAACTAGTGCGTTTTGGGAAGACACAACATGGTAATTTTTGCTCCTCAATCACAAACGTTTTCCTTAGAAAGTTAATAGGGGAAGAAAACAACCCGCTTTGGTTTTTAGCCGGGATTCGCTATGTGGGGTTTTAGCTTAAGGGTACGGCTTGAAAATAAAGATAGGCAAACCATTACACAGTAATAGGGTTGAAGGGTCACTGCCATAAAAATTAGGAAAGGATAGACTAGGAGGATCGCCTGGGTGGCGTTGGATAGAAAACAATGGAGCACGAATTTGGAGTGACGGTGGGATTAAAGCCTTGAGATGAAATATGGCCGATCTTGATATCAGTCATAGAGCTATCTCCGATTTTTTGTCCTGGAATTTGCAAAAGAAGGATCAAAGGATTGGAAATATGGAAGTCAAAGAAGGAATTTCCATGAATGGATGACCAGAGGTGACCACCCCATGTCAGGGCGTAAAAAAATATCAACTGATCGGCTCCGAATAAATATTATTGAAGATATATATTGTATACACTATATAATGTATATACATATATCATACTGTTTATAGTTTATAACTTTTTGTGTGTCTCTATAGTCAGTACCAGTCTTGCTACTTCTTCAGATGTCTGAAGTCATTGCAGCAGTCTCTCGGAGTGGGTGAAGGCACTAATGACATTAATAATCTTCAATAATCTTCTAACAGTGAAGTGTATGATGGATGCATGCCCTGTAGACTCTCTTGCATATAATAAATTGGGACATTGAGTATTGTCATTTACAGAATAGGTCAGAGCCTGGGGGCCTCCAAGTGACTTTTCTTATTCCTTCTGAAACTAGAAGATCCCCCCCGTCACTCTCTTCTAGGCGATCTCAGTGGATATTTATTTCCTGGATAATTAATTTTGATAACAAGCTGTCTGAATTCCCCTCTCCACATTCTCTTTCCCCCACCATCCATCACACTCCCAGCTCACATCTTAATATATTATGTGAATAATTAGAACAAAAGCAATGAGCTGTCAACACGTCTCCAGGTCCTTATATTAGTGAACGCCGCTCACTTTGTCTCTCTCAACCCCACTGTCTTTGGGACTAAGTCTTTGTTTGCTTAGAATAATATTATGTCATTGTGTCCCATTACCTTCTTGTAGAATATTAATGTATCTTAATGGAGAAAATTAAGTCTTCTTCACACTCTGGCATCAGTAAAAGTTAGTGTTTTATAAAACAATTGCTGTATAGGAAGAATTTGGAACTGATTTTCTCATATCAACATCCTTCACGGAATTTTCAAGGTGTTGGATGTTTGTGTACTTGGCATGGGCAAAATTCATTATAGCCAACCAGTCAATAGCTGGATGTGATAGAGGGAGAAGATGATATATATGACGGAGGAGAGAAGCTGAGCTCTGTGATATATAGGAGTGTATGATAGAGGAGAGAAGCTGAGCTCTGTGATATATAGGGTTATATGATAGAGGAGAGAAGCTGAGCTCTGTGATATATAGGGTTATATGATAGAGGAGAGAAGCTGAGCTCTGTGATATATAGGTTATATGATAGAGGAGAGAAGCTGAGCTCTGTGATATATAAGGTTATATGATAGAGGAGAGAAGCTGAGCTCTGTGATATATAGGGTTATATGATAGAGGAGAGAAGCTGAGCTCTGTGATATATAGGGTAATATGATAGAGGAGAGAAACTGAGCTGTGTGATATATAGGGTTATATGATAGAGGAGAGAAGCTGAGCTCTGTGATATATATGATTATATGATAGAGGAGAGAAGCTGAGCTCTGTGATATATAGGGTTATAGGATAGAGGAGAGAAGCTGAGCTCTGTGATATATAGGGCTATATGATAGAGGAGAGAAGCTGAGCTCTGTGATATATAGGGTTATAGGATAGAGGAGAGAACCGGAGCTGTGTGATATATAGGGTTATGTGATAGAGGAGAGAAGCTGAGCTCTGTGATATATAGGGTTATATGATAGAGGAGAGAAGCTGAGCTCTGTGATATATAGGGTTATAGGATAGAGGAGAGAACCGGAGCTGTGTGATATATAGGGTTATATGATAGAGGAGAGAAGCTGAGCTGTGTGATATATAGGGTTATATGATAGAGGAGAGAAGCTGAGCTGTGTGATATATAAGTTTATAGGATAGAGGAGAGAAGCTGAGCTCTGTGATATATAGGATTATATGATAAAGGACAGGAATATATAGGAATATACAGGTAGATATGGATATTTGTGTAATTTAATGGGCGTCTGCCACTCCTCTAATGGTGTATCAGACAGACTTACAAACCTACTGTTGTTACCGCAACCAAATCTGTCCTTTTGAGGGTCTTTTGCTGCTAGTGTGCATGTAAGACTTTAACAGCTACTTCCTGTCTATGGCAGCTACTTCCTGTCTATGGCAGCTACTTCCTGTCTATGGCAGCTACTTCCTGTCTATGGCAGCTACTTCCTGTCTATGGAAGCTACTTCCTGCCTCAGTTTAGAGTAGGAGAACAGCTGTGTAACACAAAGTGCAGCTCTAACAAGAGTAAAGCTTTGTCGGTTAAGAGGAAATGACCTTTGAGATTTAATATATAGGTGCAGATGCCTTTAAAATTCAGTTTCAGGTTGTTTGGTATTGAGTTCTGACTTAGAAATTTGGCCAAGAGTCATCATTAAGCCTGCGCCAAGGATGTCTATATTCTGTTTGTTAGCTGTGTACTGATATTCTATAAAACCTGTAAAATATGACCGAGAACCAAAATTTATACACAGTAGCTGCCAAAACCTTAAAAGCATTTGCTGATAACATCTCATAGATTACTACTTTCCCTATCATGAAATGACTATTAAAGTTGCCATTAATTAATCTTGTAAGACAAATATTAACTAGAAAAGGGCAAAATCCTACATTTCCATAAAATAATCAGACGGAAATAAACCCTATTATTGGAAGTGACATTCAGTTCAGGCCATAAATATATAATAGGTGGGAAAGTCTAGATCCCCATTTATTAAGAATACAGAAGGTTCTTGAGCTGTGTACTCTCAAGATGGAAAGCTGTTTTGAGCATGGGACCCCAAATGAGAAGGTATCTGGGTCTTCTTCTGTCATCTGTGTGCCGTCCGGCCAATGGCCGTGCATCCACGACCCATTTCAGTCAAAGAACAGGAGCCATGGAAGCACGGCTACAAAACCAGACTGGAATAGGACCTGTCCTGAGTTTTGTGAGCCGGACTATCAGCCCAAACACAGGACTGGTTAATTCATTGAGCCGACAGAGATGAATGGATCAGTGTGCAATACTGGAAAAAGCCGGATATCAAATCAAATCAAACAGGCTTTATTGGCACATCCGAATAGATATTTGGCATTGCCAAAGCTAGTAAAGTGTGTGTGTGGTGGGGGAGTTGGGTATGGGGGGGTGGGGTGGTTGATTTGGGGTATAACAGTCCATGGAGTCTCATCTTCCTCTTAGTGGCCACTATATGGGGAGGTGGGGTGGGTGGGGTGGGTGGTTTGGGGTATAACAGTCCGTGGAGTCTCATCTTCCTCTTAGTTAGTGGCCACTATATGGGGAGGTGGGGTGGGTGGTTTGGGGTATAACAGTCCGTGAAGTCTCATCTTCCTCTTAGTTGGTGGCCGCTATATGGGAGGTGGGGTGGGTGATTTGGGGTATAACAGTCCGTGGGGTCTCATCTTCCTCTTGTTTGGTGACAGCTGGACACGTATTGGGCAGCGATCTCCACAGTGGCCTCTTCTTCTCCCAGTCCCAGTAGGATGTAGTTTCCTCTTCTCGTCTGCAGATATGAAGCCTGGGATATGGGCAGAGAGTCTTTGGAAGTAGACGGCCCTCACAGCTGAGTATTTGGTGCAGTGTAGCAGGAAGTGGTTCTCATCTTCTAGGGCCCCCTGGTCACAGTGCTGGCATAGTCTGTTCTCCCGTGGCTAGTACTTCTGCCTGTGTCGCCCCATCTCCATCTCCAGGTTGTGGGTGCTCAGTCTATACCGGCTCAGGGTCTGTCTGTGTTTGGGGTGGGGTATTTTCTCCAGGTAGGTGGCCATGGTGTATTCTCTATTGAACCATACTATGGTCGTCAGCAAGGGACCTTAACAGGACCCCAGTCCCAGAGGCAGTAGACCAGTCAGTGATGTTGACGGCCCTTGATGACGTCTTCTGTGTCTGTCTAGGTCACCACTTATGCCAGTCACTGACCTCATGGCTAACCTCTACACCAAAGACTGGTGAGCAACTGACTAGCTCCAGCAGTCACGTGTCATCCGTGTACACAAGAAAGCATCATCATGGACCAGCCACAGGGTTGACTGGACTATCACTCCTGGAATAGAGGACCTGTAAATGGATCTATTTGCAGCCGTTCCATTTTTCTTTTGAGTCTGACAACCCCATTTTTTCGAGTCCTAGAAAACCCATTTAATGGACCTTACGTTGTAGAGAGCACTAATACAAAGGTTTACGTTAGATGGAGATCTCAGAGCACTAAGATGTGTGACACAGAACTAAATATACGGTCAGACATAAAGTAAAAATACAAAGATATTCCATAGCATTATTCTTGGGGGCGCAGGATCTGTCTCTGCAATGCCTTTCCTTTTGTAGTCTACACAATGTTCCAATAATACCTGGATCATAGCAGATGTGTACAATACTGGAGACACTGTCAAAGGCGAGAGAGACGGAAAAAAATGACATGAAATAAAATAAGAACACAAAACCAATTATCCACTTTTTCAAAAACCAACAATACCACTTGTAAGACTCGATGTGACAAGGAAGCTGTGTGTCCGATATCACACTTTTGTGTTCCTTTACAATGCAGACCTTTTTACTTTCTTAAATTTCGATATGCCTCCATATGGGCATTTTTGCTTACCATAAACACATTGGAACACAGTTAAAGGGATTCTACCATTAAAAACATTTTTTTTTTCTCGTGACACATAGGAATAGCCCTAAGAAAGGCTATTCTTCTCCTACCTTTAGATGTCTTCTCCGCGCCACCGTTCGGTATAAATCTCGGTTTTCAACTGTATGCAAATGAGTTCTCTCACAGCACTGGGGGTGGGCCCCAGCACTCAAACAGCACTGAGGGCATCCCCAATGCTGCCAGAGAACTCTCATGCACCGCCTCCATCTTTTTCTGGAATGCCCTCTTCACGCGTCTTCTTCCGGCGCTGGCGGTCAAACTTCTAGGTCTTGGGCCAGCAGGCCACAAGAAAATGGCCGCTTACTTACTGCATTATTGTATTAAACGGGTTTATCCAGTTTCTAACATTGATAGGATAAGTCATCAATATTAGATCTGTGAAGGTCCAACACCCAGGACAACTACATCACCAGTACAGAGACGGCACGGTTTATGGTATGGTTCACACATTACGAACCATGCTGATAAGGATAGGCCATCAATGTTAGAAACTGGATCACCCCTTTAATTTGTACATGAGAAAATTGGGTTCTCATTTTTTGGGGAGAAACCTGGCAGATCTCATTATAGTCTATGGGGTCCATGGGATTCCACGGGTAACCGCTTTTTAAGCACATTGGGTTTTAATTATTGCGTCCCCAAGTGGACCGGAGGAATGGAAACCCTAAGGCAGGTGTGAACTTAGCGTAAGATTGTAAAAACCCTCCCAAAAATGTCACTTTGCTTTGGCAGATTTTGGTTTTATGACTCACCTTAAAACCTTAACCCCTTAGAGATCTTATACTATTGACCATTACACCAGTAACCTTTCAACCCTTTGTACATTCCTGCTGTAATAATGCCTTTTAGTTGATTTCAATGTAGCTTTAGCAGACCTTGTATTTTCTGAGGACGTAAGACTTTTTTTTAAATTATTTTGTTGTTGATGAACAGAAAACATCAATTCTGAGTTTTACGGTTTATAGCGTTTATTTTGTAGAATAACGAATGTTCTAATTTTATTTTAGGGTTGTTATGGATGTGGTGATACCATTTGTCTGTTTTGGTTTTTTTCCATTAACTACGGGAGAAAAAAAGTCTATTTTTACTTTTTTTCTGTAAAATGACTTAGATGGTGTGGTCGACATTGACCACAGCGTATAAGAGGTTAAATGGCAACCATGCTTTTTGATTGATAATAGGGGGTTCGTGTCCTTGGTTTCCCCACCCCGGGGTCATCTGAAGTGACAGGGACAGGATGATAATACAATCATGTTCTCATCTCTTCACTGTCAGCTTCTCGTGTTCTCCGGCACACTGGTTAAAGTGAGAGTGCGAGTATATGCACCCTTGCTTTAACCAGTCATATGTCAAAATCTAGATGGGCAAGACCAAGATGGTGGCTGTAACCCATGTGGTTCAGATGTTAGACCTGTTTAAAAGGACTGTATGTGTCTTGCTCGAGGTAAACAGTAATGCACTTTGCTCAAATCCCGATAAGGGTGGAGGCAAAGGGGCTCACTATAACAGTCCATATTGAACTATAAGCACAGTCAAGGAGTTTACAGAAATGAAATTCTTCTACTTCCAGATCGGTGCCTCCATTACTGAGATAGTAGCCATTTTCCAGATATGCTAATGATCTGATCGGTACTATGAGAGTGTTGCCATTCCGTTCATTGTACTTAAGGCAGAGTTCACACGGAGTAAAAGCGCCGCGCATTGTGGCGCGTTTACGCCGCGTTTTTTTACAGTGCGCGATTACGCCGCGTTAACGCCGCGTTTAAAGCTCTAAATACTATACTCCACTATTCTGGAGATAGACTCCTTTTAAAGAGGACCTCCATCCGTTCCAAATCTTTGCATCCTTCAATAGGCACTGTTCCACTATTTATGGTGTTATTGGAATTTTTTCTCTAGTTTATACTGTTCCTGAGTAATCTCTGCTATTCTTCATCCCAGGACTTCCAAATTAGTCCCAGGACCACCCTGACCGTAGAGAACCTAATTAGTGCATTGGAGCTAAAACTGACTGCACCAATTGCTCAGGAATGGTGGGGGCTAGAGAATAAACTCCAACTGTGCCTGAATTAGTGAAATGTCCTCTTTAAAGGGGTTCTATCAGGCTCAAAATATCTTTCAAAGCAATAGTAGTGCCACATATTTAAATGTCTGTGCCAGATTTGGCTGCAGTTAGCCATGGCATTGGCAGAGAGTGACATTGTCAATCACAGCTGAAGAAGAGACAATGGATGTCAATTCCAGCTTGCAGCTGTCAGTAGGCAACTCTATATAACAAAATTTGCAGAAACATAAGTGTACGTCTCTGTAGGCTGGTACCCTAATATGCATACCTAAAAAAAATAGAAAAAGAGTGAATCCAATCTTATTTTTGGTACGTTGTTTGGCATACATATGGATCAAAAGCATCACATACACTAAAAAGACTGGATTCCTCCAGCTGACATTTATCAATGCAAATCATACATTGTCTCTGCATCATAAAGTGCCAAAAATTTACACCATCACCTGTTGTGCTGACATTTCGCGAAGCCTCCGGCTACGATCTTCATTCAGACTTTGCTCTATTTTACTTTAAGGAATCAAATGTTTATTTTTCGACTTTTAAAATATATATTTTTTTCCAGAATCGTCTAGAAGAAAAGTATAAGCAAACTCTCTGAATTCTTAATACACTGACTTTCTGCTCCTTTGACATACTGGCTGTCTTGAGAGGTCTTAATGTTTCATAGTCCATCAACTACTCTGTTTCCGCCAAATGTCAAAATAAAGGCAAATGCTAGAAATGTGTTGATGGGCCGAGGATTTGAGGCCGAGCCAACAAGTGACAGGGTCAGACAGTTGTTAAGAGGGGGAATGTGACCACTCCGCACTTGCTCACATGAGGCCCTCGTATTTACATCACATTTTTGGCAGGAACATTTGAGTAACTTCAACTACACAGTAAACAAGATCCTAAGAAAATTCAAAGAAAGATGGATTAGAGATTGGAGATACTCCAGAGATTATCCAGAATTAAAAAACATGGCTGATTTCATGTCAGGGATTGATATCACATCCAATGGTTACATGACCATGATGCAATTTTGCTCTATTCAAATTAATGGAACCGAGCTACAGGGTGGTCATGTGAGAAATAGAAGTGATGTCACTTCCTGCGAAGAAGAAAGCACACAAGTTTTCTAGTCCTGGATAACCCCTTTAAGGTCTCAAACACACGGCAGTTGTGTAGAAAATGCAGTTCCGTAATATGGACCAGTAGACAATCTGTGGGCTACCATGTAGCACCACAATGTAACAATGTATTCTTACCCCAAAGCAATGCTTCTAGTGAAGAGCAATTGGACAACATGACATTTCATGGGACATGCCACAATTTTATGTCTGACTGTATTAAGCCAACCCCTCCCAAAAAAAAATCTTGGAATGGGCTTGACTCTCTTTTAAGCATTACTGTAACAATAGTTACATAGTAGATGAGGTTGGATGAAGGCATCAGTCCATCAAGTCCAACCTATAACTCTATAGTCCTTTACAGTGTTGATCCACAGTCTTATATCAATTGCCCCATTCAGGGGAAAAAATTCCTTCCCGACTCCAATCCGGCAGACAGTATAACAACCCTGGATCAACTTGTCCTTAAAATCTAGAGTCCAGAACCCAGAATATTGTTCTAATCCTCTATCGTCACTAGAAAGACAGACATTTCCCTACCACGAGCCCAACAAAATTCCAAATGAAAGCACTGTGCCTTGCATGGGTGGCATGGGTCTCACTTCCCAGGAACCCACCAGACTCTATGCACTGGCACCACCAGAAGCCCATGCTTGGTAGTAGACACTTGGTCCCAGCCTAACACAGAGGGGCATTTGCTTCCCTTCGATAGGGTCTTTGTTCTGTTTGAGGTTGTCCAATTACAAACACTTATTCCCTATCCTGAGGACGCAGGATAAGGTTTACACCATTGGTGGTCAAACCATTGGGCCCCCCACTGTTCAGGAGTATGGAGGACTAAATTCCCCCCTTTATCCTCCAACTGAATGTAGTGGCAGTAACTGGCATTTCAGTCTCTGCTATTGGGCTGCCATTGGGGGTCGTCAACTTGAACATTGCTGCATCAGTAGCTATCACTCTGCCCATACCATACAGGGAGCATAGAGTAGGTTTTGGTGGACAATTGTGCTCACTCCTATTGTAAGGTCAGGTAAATTTGGTGAATAATATGTAGAATTTAGGTCAATGCAAAAATGCTACTTAATTCAGTCCGAAATGCAATTTTGAGATTTTCCATTTTGAGTCCGAAATCCTTTGGAGAATAAAGCTTGTGCACTTTAATGGGTGATGCTACTTGATGTCTCATTTTAGCTCCATTTTCGGCTTATAATAATTCTGTCATTATAGGGCCAAATAATTATAATGAGCAGGGATTTCTTTAATTTTCTTAATGAGATCTTTACTGTGCAGATTCTTAATTCCAAAAATCTAGGAAATGCTCATGTGAGATGCAGAGACATGCCTCAACAGCCAACGTGCATCAATTTGTGGCCGCCTGGAAGGGCCGATTGGTGACTCTTTGTGACCCTTTGAATTTGTGTTTTCCTTGTGAAAATCTGAAACATGTTCAGTAACCAGATCATGAGCACAAAACGCTAACGTGCAACGCATCAAAACTATTCACAATCTACACTTAAAGGGCACTTGTCACCATAATGAACCCCATCTAAATTTTGGAGACGGCCATCTTGTCTGAGCTTCTCCTCTGCTCTTTTAACAAAGAACTGTCATGGCCATAAACATCAATAGACTGACAACTCATTCTGGTCTATGGAGAGTTTTCTAGATATGCTCTGTGCAGGGATGGAGAGAAGATAAGATGCGACAAAAAACTCAAAAAAACACAGCAAAATCAGCAACAACATCAAAAAAGTAGCTTTTTAGCAACGTGGGACCTCAGCCTTAGGCCGGGTTCACACGGAGTATTTTGGTTCGTAATGTGGAACGTAGACACCATGGGAGCTTTTGTGGGCTGTATACGCTCCCATTGTTTTCAACAGGAGCCGGTACCGTATACGCTGCGCTATTTTGCAGCCGCCGCAAAATCACGACCGCAAAATAGCGCCGCGTATACGGTACCGGCTCCCATTGAAAACAATGGGAGCGTTTACGGCCCGCAAAAGCTCCCGCAGCGTCTACGTTCCACATTACGAACCAAAATACTACGTGTGAACCCGGCCTTGGGGCTATTGTGACATCCAGCACTGTCTCTGCCTCAGTGGTGTCATGTGTCCGGAGTAACTGCTGAGGCCTGAGAATGGACCATCAGTGGTCACAAGGGCTTGCCGAGCGTCATGACATCATGATGGTTGGTGTTCCCCCAATCACAGGCCTCAATGGTGACCCCACATGCATGATGTCACCAGGAGAATGCCAGATGCCATGAGGAGCCCCAAAAGTGGCAAAGAAAGAGGGGTATGAGTGTTGGGGGGGGGGGGGGGAGTATCTTGTTTTAAGAAGTGCTTCATTTTTTTCCCTTTAAGTTAGTGAATTACTTTGATGATTGATCCTCCATTATCTGTTAAGTAACTCATCTATCCTTGTGTCACCCTCCGACACCACTCCAAAATTCCTCGTCACATCCAGACATGTTATTTTGTATCTGCCTGTCATCTTTCGGTGTCTGCTACAAGTACACTATCACTAAATGCCAGCCAGGAGAAGACCCGGGGGACTTGAGGCTTCTCTCACAAACTCAACCATTACAGTGTCTTTGCATTGCACACATGTTATGTTAAAAGCCACGGCAGCTCGACAAGCCCGTTACAACCTTTCTCTTAGTGGATGTGAACCGTCCGGGGACACCATGCCTAGTGCATTGCTCATTGACCTCCTCCTGTGCAGTAATCTGTGATCTGATGAGCGCTAACACACGGTGGCAGAGGAGCACTTAAGCTATTGATGTCCTAGGTCCTACCAAACCACCAGGAACTCAGCATGGCGTCACTTTACCCTCTTATCTTGTTGGCTATCATTAGCTTTCAACGTATGTATCAAAGCTTCCAGTAAGAGCCGCGACTTTGTATCCTGGCTAGGCTACAGAAGTACTTTGGGAAGATATACAAGGGGGTGAGGCGAGGCAGAGTTTGGAATGAGAGGGGGCTTAAAGTGCTTTGTGGGTTGCCTGCTCTTGATGTTGTCTTTCTTGAGTGCTGTAGAGGACACTAAATTATAATGTGCAGCAAATGGATCAATTTTCTTCACTCTCGTTCACTTGTATGAGTAAAGGGAAAGCAGTGCCTTGACTACAGAGCACCAAGGGCACATAGGCAATTGAACAGCCATCATTGTCACTTCTCATTAACTCCATCAATGCCATCATTCTCCAAGTATTCAGCTCTCTGGCATATTGTCCTTATTACCATCTTCCTCATTTCATTTCCCACCAGACAAGGTATGTCGTCCTCCTCTCTATCCTTGCATGCCGTATCCCCCTCTCTCTCCCTGATATATTATTATACAGGAACAACCTCTATTTTAGCTATAATTTTCTTTGGAAATGAAAGCAGCCCATTTCATCCCAGACTATCCAGCCATTACTGCTGACAGCACAGAAACCTATTTGTAGGAAGAATATAATTATGGAGACATTATATTGGTGTAAACAATTTTTAAATCTCCACTTATCATAGAGCGAGAACGGTTTTCAGCACCGCTCTCGGTGGACAGCGCCGACGCTCACAATCCCGTTTAACAGCGATCTTTTACTATTTCTTCTACGCAATTAAATGATATCTTATTTTTAATTAAACTCGCAAAATGACTTTGGATTTGGAGCTTAATGCACTAAAAATAGCTTTGTCTGAACATAAACCACGCCAAGCCCTATCAGATCGTTGCTCGCTGCAGGGTCAGATGTGAACTTTTTTAATAACAAATCTTAAATCTGATCCAGATTGTTATTCGGCAGTGTTTATAGCACCATGCATTAAAAGGCAACAAAGAAAACCAGCCGCGATGATGTTCCCTCATTGTGCTTAGCTCCTAACTATACCCATAGGCACATAATGGAGTTAAAATGCAAAATCAGTAACAGACCCCCCCTTCCCACCTTCCTCCCCAATGACTGAGCATCCAAGGGCGTAATAAGTAACCGCAGGACCCAACTTCTGCAGAAATTTTTGATTGTGATCATTCTGGTTTTCCTTTATGCACATGGATAAACAACACAGTGATGTCATAGTACTAGAAGTATGCATACAGTGATGTCATAGTACTAGAAATATGCATACAGTGATGTCATATACTAGAAATATGCATACAGTGATGTCATAGTACTAGGAATATGCATACAGTGATGTCATAGTACTAGGAATATGCATACAGTGATGTCATAGTACTAGGAATATGCATACAGTGATGTCATAGTACTAGGAATATGCATACAGTGATGTCATGTACTAGAAATATGCATACAGTGATGTCATAGTACTAGGAGTATGAATACAGTGATGTCATAGTACTAGGAATATGCATACAGTGATGTCATAGTACTAGGAATATGCATACAGTGATGTCATGTACTAGAAATATGCATACAGTGATGTCATAGTACTAGGAGTATGAATACAGTGATGTCATAGTACTAGAAGTATGCATACAGTGATGTCATAGTCCTAGAAGTATGCATACAGTGATGTCATAGTACTAGAAGTATGCATACAGTGATGTCATATACTAGAAATATGCATACAGTGATGCCATAGTACTAGGAATATGCATACAGTGATGACATTGTACTAGGAATATGCATACAGTGGTGTCATTGTACTAGAAGTATGCATACAGTGATGTCATAGTACTAGAAGTATGCATACAGTGATGTCATTGTACTAGGAATATGCATACTGTGATGTCATTGTACTAGGAATATGCATACAGTGATGTCATTGTACTAGGAATATGCATACTGTGATGTCATTGTACTAGGAATATGCATACAGTGATGTCATAGTACGAGGAATATGCATACAGTGATGTCATAGTACTAGAAATATGCATACAGTGATGTCATAGTACTAGGAGTATGAATACAGTGATGTCATAGTACTAGAAGTATGCATACAGTGATGTCATAGTACTAGGAATATGCATACAGTGATGTCATAGTACTAGGAATATGCATACAGTGATGTCATTGTACTAGGAGTATGCATACAGTGATGTCATATACTAGAAATATGCATACAGTGATGCCATAGTACTAGGAATATGCATACAGTGATGTCATAGTACTAGAAATATGCATACAGTGATGTCATAGTATTAGGAATAGGCATACAGTGATGTCATTGTACTAGGAGTGATGTCATAGGACGGAGAGAATGCACACAGTAGTAGGATAATATACACAGTAAAGTTACAGCACAGATACAATGTATAGAGGAATGTCACACTATAAGGATAATGGACAAAGATGTCAGGGTGCGGGTATAATGGATACAGAGGTCACAGTACCATGACAGTGAACTGCTGAGTCTTGACCCAGTATATGCCAATGTCACAGTATGCGCACATGGGAAATCTGCATATGCAAATCTGACTTTCATGATGTAATTGGGAAGCCAGTGCCTCAGTCATGCACTCCAATAGAGGGCGCTCACTGAGCTTAATAAGACTCCACACACCTAAATGGTGGTCTCTCCCTATGGAGTGACGATATCCCCCCAACCAAGTATGCGCACAGTGATGTCACAGTAGTTAAATAAAGCACACTGAACTTAAAGCACATGTATATTGTACAGAGAGATGTCACAGTACTGGGATAATGGATACAGATGATACAGCACACAGTGATGTCACAGTACATATATATAGCATTGATAGCCCCTATATCCTCACATTGGACCTATTGTCCCCTCTCCCCTATCCTGCTACCAGATCTGAATGCTTGCATTCATCGCAGGGTTAAATTATTTGTATTCGATTTCCCCCAGTACTCACATGAAGAAGTTATCCAAATTGGATATTTTTTTCCTCCGTGGGTACATAAACAGAAGCTAATATCTTGTTTTTGGTGCGCACAGCCGCTTTTGTCATGTTAGCCGCACTCTAGAAAGATATACTTTTTCCAAAATTGATTTTTAGGTGTGCATGCCCAAACTTGCATTTTCATTTTAAAGGGAAGGGAATGAAATATGATGTACGGCGGCGGAATATGAAATGTGCTGCTATAATGTAAGCGTCTCCTCTCCCTGCAGATGTGCCGTAAAGCCTTCCCATTGTTAATTTAATGTAAACACCCACCAGATAGCGGATCCGGGATTGTTTGGCGATTCCAGAGAACTAATTTAACATCTAATACACAAATAAAATGATATGATAATATTTCTCGTACAAGCAGACTTTACTTGATCTTCTATTATTCCGTTTCATTCTATCCGGATATCAAAAGATTTCCATATGCCCATATTATGCAGAACATGATTCTAAGCATTCGGTTATTTTGTTTGCCCTTTTTGTCTCTACCTTGGTTGTTTGCATTGGATTTATTTCTCTTAATGTAATTCTTTTTCATCTTTTTTTCCCCCCTTTTTCTCTGCATTGCATTAGGGTGGAATGATCGCCCTCCTGCTGTGTATCCTGTGCCTTCTTCTTATTTTATATACTAGACGACGCTGGTGCAAGAGGAGACGCGCACCCCAGCCGCAGAAGAGTGCAAGCGCAGAAGCCGCCAACGAGATCCACTACATCCCTTCGGTGCTCATTGGAGGTGGCCATGGACGAGAGAGTCTCCGTAACGCACGCGGACAGTCCACTCATCCCGGTGGAACCCTTGGAATTCGGGAAACGCCTATCCTTGACGGTTATGAATATGATGTCACTGAGCTGCGTCATCATCTCCAGCGGGAGTGCATGAATGGTGGGGAAGATTTTGGCAGCCAGGTGTCCCGTACTCTGGACTCCCTCCAGGGATGCAATGATAAGAACACCATGGACCTCACTCCTGGTGTGTTTTCAATGGCAGGAACCATAACGTGAAAACACAAGTCATCAAATCTTATGAGATTTGATGGCTTGTTTCTGGTTTTGTGTCTGTTAATGGGTTACGATTTAGCAAATAGTTGTATTCTCTGAGGGCAAGGCAGTGTCTTTGGTTGTAGTCATGTCGTCATGGGGAATTGTGATAAGGCAAAGGGTAGCTTTAACCTGGTCATACACGTAAGTCTATAATTGGCCAGAATGTAGACAATCGATAGTCCATTGGATCTTTTATATGAATGATCTGACCACCAGCGTTCAAGACTAAAGTAGCTTACAATGTTAGGCAAAGAAGACTGGCATCCTGTACACCAGTCTTAGTTCAGTCCTCTGTTTGGCACCTGAATTATTAATGGTTCTGGCCTTTTAATAATTCTGGTGTCTGAAGTGAGTAAATTTGTCCCTGCCTGGGCTCTCTTTGTTCTCCATCCTTCTCCACCCATTTTCATAAAAAGTGTCATGTGAGAATGGAGATGGAACAATACGGAACATCATTGGCATAAGCGCGCCACGTTTACACTTATCTATTCTACGCCAGAAAGCTCATGTAGATGGTTAGTAAATCCCCCCCAACACTGGTGCAAAGTGGTCAACGGTCAATACTAACTAACCAATTGTGATGTCAATATGGAAGGGTTTTCCAGGCTGGGGGACATTTTTGATAGTAATAATCTATCCTTTGGAAATATCATTAGTATCAGATCATGGGGGCTGCACCCGGACCCCTCATAGATCAGGTCCCGGAGTTTCCTAATAATTGAACTATAGAGTAGATGGAGCCTTCTGCTTTTGTATAGGTTCTGGCACTAGAGAATGCCTGAAACAAGGGTGAGGGTCCGGGTATCGTATCTCCTATCAGATACTGATGACGTATACTAAGGAGAGATCATCAGTATCAACAATGTATCCCAGTCCAGAAAATCCTTTAAGCCAACAAAGAATGAAAATTCCAGTATTTTCATCTCAAATTTAAGTAAAACTCTGTCATTAAGTTGACTTTTATCTTATGTGTATGACCAGCTTTAAATTGACTGTTTGCTTTGCTAAATACTGTCCATTGTTTGTTAGGAATTCGAGAGGGTCTGTACCAAGATCAATCGGACAGCAGGTAGTACTATTGGTACTTGTTATAGATACCCCGGGGGCAGACACTTTAAAGTGATATACTATACGAAAGTATTTGTGGATGGCCCATACATGAGATCTTAATGTCCTACTCTTGGGACTTAGCAACCCTACTAGTAAAATGATTAAAGGGGCTGTAACCACTGGAATAAGGACAGTACCTTACATTGTATGGTGGCCATGAATGGTATTGCAGTGCTTTCCCATTCATATGAACTCACTGTAAAGGAATAGATCTGCAATACCACTCATAGCCACTGTACAATGTATGGCGCTGTGCCTGTTTCAGAGCACTACAACCATTCACACAGATGGGATACCTACTTATATGATATGTATGACTTGTCGTATGGATAGATCCTCAAGAGTCCTAGAAACCCCTTTGGGTTCCTGTTGTTGTCACAGCACATCCATACAGGGACAAGTGTCACAACATGGGTCAACAGTTGACTACCGTGGACATGGACAATGTGCAATGACAATGCAAAGCAGTGGCCGGTGGTCACCAAATGCCACGACCACGTGTTTATCATGATGAATGATCTTTAAGTGTCGCGACCGCCATTGAAACCATTTCCCCGCAGTCTACGGTAGAGAATTAATGAGCATAAACATTCCCCATCTCCGTAGAAAACACTCAGATGAGCAGTTGTTTCTGTCTTTTTAATATCAAGCCCTTTAGATGCCTTCATATCTGCATTTATAGGTGAACTTTTCAGTTGCATCCCGATGTACTATATAATTATTCTCTGGATTGCTCTGTTTACGAGCAGAAGAGATCTGATAATAGATGTTGCAGATGATTCAGATGCTCAGATTTTTGGTAGGCGCACGCTGTTTTACAACCTACGGTACGTCTGATTGATTCGACGGCAGTGGCGAGAAACTGAAATATCACAATGGAATTTTTCTGGAGGTTCTTTCATTACTTACCTTCTGCTCGTGTTATGTGGGTAGTAAGGAAGTAAAAGTCACTTTACCAATCTCTTATTGATGTTTACATGCTTCTTGGTTTCCCTCCAGTGATGACATGCCAACACAGATACAGCCATGTTTAGACTAGCCCATATGGGGGCTAGTAGGTTTGTAAGCTAGGGCCAACAACTCCTTATCAGTATTATACAGTATAGATGCAATGGCTCTCTGAGAGGACATCTAGGTGCACTAATATTCCCTCTTGGCTGTAGGAACCCCATTCATTTTTAGCGCCTTGTGCCCGCTACAACCTGCTGCTATATCAGCATGTATCCCCAGCCCACAATACTAAGAGCGCCCTAGATTTAATAGCTTTAAATAGGACTCTGTCTCATTTGCCCTTAAAATGGGATTGTATGTCTCCAAAACGCGTTGTGTCTTGAGCCAAATAAAAGATTGAACTTGGAAAGCGCCAGTCCGCACCTCTATCATCCATTTTCATTAGATTAAATAGGACATTCCATCAACTCTAACATTTTGTATCATTCAATAGGTACTGTTCCACTGATTCCAGAGCACTTGTAAGTTTTCTCTAGTCCCCCACCGTTCCTGAGCAATCTACACCATAGAATGCAATGTGTTAAAGGGGCTCTATCAGCAAAATCATGCTGATAGAGCCCCACATATGCGCGAATAGCCTTTAAAAAGGCTATTTAGGCACCGTAAATGTTATATTAAACTACCCCCCAGTTTTAAAATAATACCCTAAAAAAGAATGTGATCTACTTACGCATCGTGCACGATGGGCGGGCATTCAGGGTGCGCCGTCTTCTTCATCCACGCCTCCTCTTCCTCTGATGTCCTCGGGTCCCGTCCTCCTCCGGCACTCGTGAACTGACATTGATAAAAAAAAATGGCCTGGGCGCATGCGCAGTAGCCGTAGTAGAAGCCGCATGCTACTGCGCATGCGCCCAGGCCATTTTTTTTATCAGTGTCAGTTCGCGAGTGCCGGAGGAAGACGGGACCCGAGGACATCGGAGTAAGAGGAGGCGTGGATGAAGAAGACGGCGCACCCTGAATGCCCGCCCATCGTGCACGATGCGTAAGTAGATCACATTCTTTTTTAGGATATTATTTTAAAACTGGGGGGTAGTTTAATATAACATTTTACGGTGCCTGAATAGCCTTTTTAAAGGCTATTCACGCATATATGGGGCTCTATCAGCATGATTTTGCTGATAGAGCCCCTTTAAGTAAGCTCTCTTCAGCCAGGTGGGCAGTCCTGGACTGGTGTAGACAGACAGGGGCCACCCACTTGACTGTAGAGAGTCTAGTATATTGGGTGTTTAAACTAATAAAAATGATTGCCCAGGAAGGGTGGACACGAGAAAAAATTCCAACTATGCCAGTGGAAGAAAGAATTATCTAAATGATTCAATGAGTTGCAAGTGGTGGAGGTGATGAAAGGGCCTCTTTAAGGGGGCCCTGTCAGCAGACTGTTTGCAGGACTTCCGGGACCAAAACTGTCCAAGGCAAAGCTTAGGCAGCATGCTACTATGGAAAAAATAATGTGTGTCCATGCTGTTTTACAAATTTGTAAATAATATTTGCATGAGATGTATAGTAGGACCCCAGAACAATTGGTGGGTCACACCAGACCCTTGGTCATGGTTACAGCAGTCACGTGTCCTTGTCAAATGAAATCATTGCTAGAAGCTCGTTAACGGACACGGCAGGGATCTGAGAAGTATCAGGATAGGAGTATTGGTGGTTTGATAAGAGGAGTATTATTTCCTTTTGTCTTTTTTATTGCACGGCTAGGCAACGACTTCAGGTTATGCCGCAGGAATGATTATTTTTGGTTTTTAGTCTTGCTCTTGTAAGACAGTGAAGGGACGCTTTGCAGTTTAGTACCTGTCCGTGCGGGGACTGCCGCTCTCCTGTAATACTCAGTGACACTTGGAATAGATGGAGCTCTGCTGTTTTCCCCAACACTTTTGGAGAGATAAGTGTGTGCTGCTTTTTTTTGGTGTGTGCTTTTACCGCTCCTATAAAAACAGCAGATTTTTTTTTTTCTATATCTAGAGTAGCGCTTCTGCCGGAAAAGTGCTCTGCGTTCTACTTATAATGCGTGCCCCAGAGGCATCATTATATGTGTGATTTTTCAGCCTGCAGTTCCATCAATACTTGAAAAAAATGCCAAAAAAGGGAAAAGTATAAAAAAAAAAATTATTACATTTCATTTAGATTGTTTGACTGCAGAAGGTTATGTCAATGTTATTGACAATCCTCATATCACAGCGTTATAAATGCGATACAAGAGAGAAAATGTAGAGTTGATTTCTTAAAAGTAAAATCCATCTACGGGGTTTATGCGAAGAAGGAGAGAAAACCGTACAATTCTTCATCCCATAACTGCAGAAGCCTTGTCTTAAAGCCCTCTTAAAGGGAATGACACCAACCTCCTTTTAAAGTGAAGGAGGTCAGGGAGATGTGTGCATGAATGTTGTGAAGGATCCCAATGTATTACAATGCACATATAGCAAAAACTAGCAGGATGCAATTTTTTGATTTTTGCAAAGCTAATTTTGCGCCGTTCATCTCTGAATGTCTTGAGATAAGAGCAAAGATGGGAATTCAGACAGTCATAGAGATTCGTGCACCTTCAGGTTTTCCAATTTTTTTTTTATATTATACTTAGCATTGAGTGGTGAGGGTGACTCAAAGAAAAAGTCACAATGTTTGCACAAAAACCCAATTTGCACATAAAATTGATGACTTTTCATTAGAGATGAGCGAACACTAAAATGTTCGAGGTTCGAAATTCGATTCGAACAGCCGCTCACTGTTCGAGTGTTCGAATGGGTTTCGAACCCCATTATAGTCTATGGGGAACATAAACTCGTTAAGGGGGAAACCCAAATTCGTGTCTGGAGGGTCACCAAGTCCACTATGACACCCCAGGAAATGATACCAACACCCTGGAATGACACTGGGACAGCAGGGGAAGCGTGTCTGGGGGCATAAAAGTCACTTTATTTCATGGAAATCCCTGTCAGTTTGCGATTTTCGCAAGCTAACTTTTCCCCATAGAAATGCATTGGCCAGTGCTGATTGGCCAGAGTACGGAACTCGACCAATCAGCGCTGGCTCTGCTGGAGGAGGCGGAGTCTAAGATCGCTCCACACCAGTCTCCATTCAGGTCCGACCTTAGACTCCGCCTCCTCCGGCAGAGCCAGCGCTGATTGGCCGAAGGCTGGCCAATGCATTCCTATGCGAATGCAGACTTAGCAGTGCTGAGTCAGTTTTGCTCAACTACACATCTGATGCACACTCGGCACTGCTACATCAGATGTAGCAATCTGATGTAGCAGAGCCGAGGGTGCACTAGAACCCCTGTGCAAACTCAGTTCACGCTAATAGAATGCATTGGCCAGCGCTGATTGGCCAATGCATTCTATTAGCCCGATGAAGTAGAGCTGAATGTGTGTGCTAAGCACACACATTCAGCACTGCTTCATCACGCCAATACAATGCATTAGCCAGTGCTGATTGGCCAGAGTACGGAATTCGGCCAATCAGCGCTGGCTCTGCTGGAGGAGGCGGAGTCTAAGATCGCTCCACACCAGTCTCCATTCAGGTCCGACCTTAGACTCCGCCTCCTCCGGCAGAGCCAGCACTGATTGGCCGAAGGCTGGCCAATGCATTCCTATGCGAATGCAGGCTTAGCAGTGCTGAGTCAGTTTTGCTCAACTACACATCTGATGCACACTCGGCACTGCTACATCAGATGTAGCAATCTGATGTAGCAGAGCCGAGGGTGCACTAGAACCCCTGTGCAAACTCAGTTCACGCTAATAGAATGCATTGGCCAGCGCTGATTGGCCAATGCATTCTATTAGCCCGATGAAGTAGAGCTGAATGTGTGTGCTTAGCACACACATTCAGCTCTACTTCATCAGGCTAATAGAATACATTGGCCAATCAGCGCTGGCCAATGCATTCTATTAGCTTGATGAAGCAGAGTGTGCACAAGGGTTCAAGCGCACCCTCGGCTCTGATGTAGCAGAGCTGAGGGTGCACAAGGGTTCAAGTGCACCCTCGGCTCTCCTACATCTGAGCCGAGGGTGCGCTTGAACCCTTGTGCAGCCTCGGCTCTGCTACATCAGAGCCGAGGGTGCGCTTGAACCCTTGTGCACACTCTGCTTCATCAAGCTAATAGAATGCATTGGCCAGCACTGATTGGCCAGAGTACGGAATTCGGCCAATCAGCGCTGGCCAATGCATCCCTATGGGAAAAAGTTTATCTCACAAAAATCACAATTACACACCCGATAGAGCCCCAAAAAGTTATTTTTAATAACATTCCCCCCTAAATAAAGGTTATCCCTAGCTATCCCTGCCTGTACAGCTATCCCTGTCTCATAGTCACAAAGTTCACATTCTCATATGACCCGGATTTGAAATCCACTATTCGTCTAAAATGGAGGTCACCTGATTTCGGCAGCCAATGACTTTTTCCAATTTTTTTCAATGCCCCCAGTGTCGTAGTTCCTGTCCCACCTCCCCTGCGCTGTTATTGGTGCAAAAAAGGCGCCAGGGAAGGTGGGAGGGGAATCGAATTTTGGCGCACTTTACCACGTGGTGTTCGATTCGATTCGAACATGGCGAACACCCTGATATCCGATCGAACATGTGTTCGATAGAACACTGTTCGCTCATCTCTACTTTTCATGCATTGTATACCTGAAAACTTAGACATAGACATCATGATCCTCATAGCAAAAGTCAGAATTGGCAAAAAGTGGAGTAAAGAAGACAGGTTGCTGAAATAAAGGGGGAAAATTTATAAAGACTGGCATATTGTATGCCAGTCTTAATAAAAGCCCAAACTAGAGATGTATGCATAGGCTTGCAAATATATGGCACGTAGGAACTAGAATAGCGTTTCATGCTCACTCCAGAAAACTAGCATGAGTAAAATCAGTCCAGTAGACACAACCCCACATTGGCCAGTCCCTGCACCATCCACATTTGTGCAAGGTGGTGGGTGAGGTGCAGATCAGGGCTTTGCACCAAATTTGTGCCTCAATATCATCCCTCTATACCGGAAAACTAGTGACATGGGAATAATGATTCCCCCTTTCCCAATTTTTTGCTTTCGAAGAATGTAAAAGAAAAATGTAAAACAAAACCTCAACCTCTATTACAATTACAAGAATGATTCTCTGAATATATTTGGATATTCTGCTATTTTTTTTTAAATAAAGGGTTAATGATCTCACAACATAGGGGGTAGGTTTGTCACCATGAAGCCGAAAATGAACTTATTATGCTCTGGGGACTCTCACTCAGGGAGGTGTAAAAAGATAATGAATCATAATACTCACCTTCCCTCACCTCTTTTGGACCTCCTCGCGGGGTGCATAGTTCCTTTTAGGTCCTCTGGGTGATGTCATGCACCTACTCTGATGAGGCCTGTGGGGGCAACATGGTGGCTCAGTGATTAGCACTGTAGCCTTGCAGCACTGCTGCCCTGGGTTCGAATCCCACCAGCAACAACATCTGCAAGGAGTTTGTATGTTCTCCCCATGTTTGCGTGGATTTCCTCCCATACTACAAAGACATACTAATAGGAAAAAAATGTACATTGTGAACCCTATAGGGGGCACACAATCTACATAAAAAAAACTGATGAGGCCTATGATTGGACCTAGGGGTGCACCAAGCATCATGATACTTGGACTGCCCCACATAAACAAAGGCCAAATTGTTTAGAGAGAAACCTGCAGGCCCCCTTCATCCACAGGCCCTGTATAACCTTACAACCCAACCTCCAGCATTTCTTAGGAATAGGAAAGGCCGTGAATATAAGTTTGGTGGGGATATGACCCAGGGCATCAGAACTTTATAGCTTATGGAGATGAAACCAGAAGGCTCCACACATTGTATAGTGGATGTGCCCACTTGAACAGGACCTGAGCTGCAATAATCCACCATGGGTTGGACCTAATGGATTGATGTCTTCATCCAACCTCATCTACTATGTAACTATGGGCATTACACAGTGGAAGGAGCCTTCTACTTCTTCCAAGACACAGTGACTGCCAAGAACAGCTGTTTTTCGGATGCGTTGGGTGTTGGACCCCAACTCATCTGAATCCGATGATTCATCAATAATAAAAAATCAACACAAGCCCCTTTAATTGTATTCAAGGTCAGACATCTACTTGCATATGAATAGTCAGATTGCTACACTACAAGTATATCCATTATACCTATCGTATTATTTATCTGCATACAATATCAGTTTTCTGTGGATACTGCATTACAGTGGGTATATATAAGTATAGTGTCCCAATTATTGCAACTGCCATGTACAGGAGGTGAAAGCTGAGTCTTCGAAATACCAGATGTTAGTCTTGATGAGATGCAAATGATGTGATAATGAGTCCTAAGCGTACCCCTTCCTCTGACATATACAGGTGTTAATGCCAGAAAATAGCATCACACTTGTAATTGTGCACATCGGTAGTTTTTTTTTCCGGTAGTTTTAATATCTCAGGTATTTGTGCAGTGTACACATATCTGTGCTCCGGAGAAGAATAGACTGGAAAAAATAATTACCCCCCAGAGTATAATTAGGTCACAAATGACGAGGTATTGTGTTCTTAACAAGTAATTATTGATTTTATGATACATTAATAATATATAAGGCCTGTCATGAAGAGCAGCCAAAGAAATGTTTGGAAGGAAGGAAAATGAATTGAAGATTTTGTCAAAATTTGGCTTTGTTTTAGAATACAATTTTTAAGGGGCAAATTATAAAAATGTGAAATTTTTTTTAAATAAATCACCTTGTGTATAGGTAGAAATATACATGAGAGTACAGTCAGTCAATGTCAATGGGACCATATGTGTATGTTAGTGTCAACTCTTCCCCAATGGGATGGGGCTGCTGGGCTCTCCACCGATCCTTCAGTGCACCAAAGGAGGAGCTGACAGCAGATTATTTCCTTAACCTATTGAGAATACAGGCTAGGGTTGAGCGATCGGGATCGGAAAAGATCGGATTCCAGTCGGCGATTGAGTAAATTTCATGATCGCGATTGGAATTCCGATCCTGATCTTTTCCAGCAGGATCGAGGTCAGAGGTTATCTCAAGACCTGCTCAACCCTATTCATATATATCATAAATAGGGTTGAGCGATTGGGATCAGGAAAGATCGGATCCTGATCCGCGATCGAGCAAATTTCACGATTGCAATGTCCATGGCAATGCCGAGTAGTTGAGTAGAGCCATAGTAGGTATGACCACACACAGAATCTATACCGCTCCAATCTACGAAGCCAAAAGTATAATGTGTACTGCCCTATGGTGCCATGGTATGCTTGTATTGTCCCATAAGTGTATTGCAACTCTCTATAATATGGCAACTAGTGCAACTTTTTTTTCTTTCGAATTCTGTATAATTCAGATTATAAATATATATATACTTCTGTATAAAATCAGTTGTATACGGTAGCAGGGTGAAATAGTCTTACAATGGTGTCATATTATGTCTTTATGCAACTTGCAGCTTAAATGGAACCATAAGAGTAGGGTTGAGCCCATCTTGAGATTTCAAGATCGATTTCCGATCATTTTCCAGCCGATCTCGATCGTGAAATTTGCTCGATTGCCGATTCCGATCTTTTCCAATCCCGATCGCTCAACCCTAGTCAATGCTTCTCTGTGGGAAAAGTCACTTTTAGGGTTGAGCTGATCTTGAGATAACCTCCGACCTTGATCCCGCTGGAAAAGATCAGGATCGGAATTCCAAATGTGATCAGGAAATTTACTCAATCGCCAATCGGAATCCAATCTTTTCCGAACCCGATCGTTCAACCCTACATAAGAATCAGTTTACATGGAAGAATTTGCCACAGATTCACCCCCAAATCTAAAGCAGATTTCTCCTGAATCCGCCTTCCATTGTTTTCAATAGGAGGCAGAGATGGGAGCAGGACACAGAAAAAATAAGCCCCCTAGCTCAATCTGCAGCTCGAGACTCCCTCCATTCATCCAGGTCTAATCAGGCATTGGATGCTACAACGGCATTGGCATCTTGTCACGGATAGCCTGTGCAAAAATGCCAGGGGTGGAAAATAAAGAGGAATTTCCTCTTCATTTTCCACCGTATGAACAGAACCTGATATATCTTAGGCGTAAGATAAAATTTAAGTAGAGAACGGTGAGTGGGAGTTGAGCTGACCATACACATTAGGTGTATGTTGGCCGAAACTAACAATTTTGGCAGAAGTGACCGACTAATATATATGGGTTTCCACTACCCTCTTCCAGTGAAGGGAATGGTCAAGTGCGTGCAATATTTTTGGTCTTGGAGAGAAAAGTTTCCTCCATAGGAGTCTGGAAACATGTTTCTCCTCTCCCCCAATTGAGGAATTGATGCAGCAAATAAACGAGGTCTGTTTTGTTCATCCAGAACCAATGCCATTCTCTTTGATAGTTTGTGTTTGGTGTTAGGGTTGAGCGATCAGGAAAGATTGGATCCCGATCGGCTATCGAGCAAATTTCATGATCGTGATCAGGATCAGCTGGAAAATGATCGAAAATCAGATTTTAAAAACGATCCTGAAATCTCAAGATTGGCTCAACCCTACTCCATAAACATAAAGTAACTAGGATTGAACGATCGGGATCGGGAAAGATCGGATACCGATTGGGGCTCGAACAAATTTCACGATCGGGATTGGCTGGAAAATGATCGAAAATCGGATTTTAAAAACGATCCTGAAATCTCAAGATCGGCTCAACCCAAATTACAGCACATAACTAGTCAACTCAGCAATGGAAAGCTCATGAGCCAGTCTAGAGTTCCCTTGGCATTGGATGTGTGGGTGCCTGAACTCATAAACCACTTTCATGTATTGTATGTTGATCGTTTTTTACTACAATTAAGTTGCATTTCTCAGGATGGCAAAGAAAACTGTTAATCTAGTAATGGAAAAAATGATTTCTATGAAATATTACATTGTACCAATTCCTCCTACTTTCACCACCTACAGCACTTAATGTACATTGCTAGGTTTACGGACTGCAGGCTGCCACAGCTGCCAGAATGATCTGTAATTTGGTGTGAATGAAGGTCTGATTAGTGAATAACAGTTTTGCCTCCTTATATAACAGCACCACAATAATATTACTCTGTATGGAGACACTAGAGCAACAATGTAATGTGTGCTTCAGTGAAATGTGTGGTGTGTTATTAGAGACTAAAGGGAACTTCTTTAACTTCACAAAGTTCTGCAAAAGAGCATTTAATATTCCCAGAGATGGCCGAGACAACACAATGCTGCTTTTTGCTGGAAAGAGTAGTCTGCTGCTAAGGAACAGCTGTACATAGTGCTTACAAGGGGAAAACACTGTTTGATTCTAGTGACCCTAACCTATCCATCTGCAGGGCTGTGCTGATATGCTGGAATCTGGTGACCCTCACCTATCTATCTGCAGGGCTGTGCTGATATGCTGGAATCTGGTGACCCTCACCTATCTATCTGCAGGGCTATGCTGATATGCTGGGTTCTGGTGACCTTAAACTATCTATCTGCAGGGCTGGGGTGATATGTTGGATTCTGATGACCCTAACCTATCTATCTGCGGGGCTGTATTGATATGTTGGATTCTGATGACCCTAACCTATCTATCTGCAGGGCTGGGGTGATATGTTGGGTTCTGGTGACAGACTCCCTTTAAGTAGACACTAGATGTATATACAGAAAAGATAAGCAGAAGTAATGATGAGGAGATGTAAAGTAATTATAGAAGTTATTCTTTGGACAATCACAAGGCTGACAATGGAATGGTCACATTACTACAATGTATTGTGTTGCGGTACGTTGCGGACGTGCAGTATCTAGTGTAATTCTGCAGTACAAAGACGCAGCATCATTCCATTTATTTTGTATTGTTTTCTAAATGGAGTTTGCTGAGTCTTTCACTGGTATATACCGTATTATAGAAGCTTGCAGGGAGTCTAATGGTATAGTAATTGTGTATTTTTATGTTATATGAAAACTTACGTCAGTCTGAAATATTTTCTATGTTTTCTCATATAAGTTTTAACAATAGGTCCAATTTCAGCCACTGACTACCCAATGGGCTTCCTTCAACCAGGGTGGATTTACGTACTAGCCTAGTATATTATATAAGTTCCCTGGGCAAATCACCCACTGGATCAGTCGTCACTATGGGATTTGTGGGGTTCCGACATCCTGGACCCCACACAGATCAGTTGTTCTGGCAGGCTCTAGGCACCAAAAGCTGCTGCAGTGGATGTGTAGGTTGTTCCTATCCATGTAATAGGAGTAGCCCTGCAATACCCAGGAGTCCTCGCTATATAGGGCAGGATTGCAATGCCACTCTCATTACTTGAAAAGGATCAGACCGTATGCACTTGCCATCCACTGCACCCATTTCTGGCGCATGGAGGATGACAAAAAAGCTGATCTGTGGGGTCCGATAAATGTAACTGGCATAGATCTGCTGTTCTGGTATCCTCCATGCGCCAGAAATGGGTGAAGTGGATGGTGAGTTCTTGTAGTCTGTTCCTTTTCAAGTAATAAGAAAGGAACTACAACTGCAATGGCTTTCAGACCCCCATAGACCCCATAGGGATGTCGTAGCCTGTGGATAAGTCATTAGCATGAAAAATCCATTTGGGGCTGGAAAACTGTGTGAAGACCTTTCCAGGTGTGGTTTCTGGGTGCATGGAGGATGCCTAAAGAGTAGAGATGAGCGAACAGTAAAATGTTCGAGGTTCGATATTCGTTTCGAGTAGCCCTGCAATATTCGACTACTCGAATCGAATATCGAACCCTATTATAGTCTATGGGGGGAAAATGCTCGTTTCAGGGGTAGGCAACATTCGATCAAATTATACTTACCAAGTCCACAAGTGAGGGCTGCATCCTCCGAGAAGTCTTCTCCTTGCAGCGTCTCCGCGGAGTCTTCCGGCTCTTCATTCACTCTGCCAGGCATCGGGCCTGGGCAGAGCCGACTGCGCATGCCTGCACTACAAGCGGACATGCGCAGTTGGCTCTGCCCAGGCCCAATGCCTGGCAGAGTGAATTCAGAGCCGGAAGACGCCGCGGGGAAGCTGCACGGAGAAGACTTCTAAAGGTAGGAGAAGAACCAGCGTTGATTGGCCGACTGTATAGCATTCGGCCAATCAATGCTGGTTCTGCATCGAACTTTTCCATTCGAATAGCGAGTGGTACTCGATCGAGTATGAGTATTTCGAATACCTACTCGATCGAGTACTACTCGCTCATCTCTACTAAAGAGTTGATCTGTGGTGGTCCGATAGACGTAACCCTCATAGATCAGCTGTTCTGGTATCCTCCAGGCGTCAGAAATGGGTCCAGTGGTTGGTGAGTATTTGCAGTGGCAATGCAACCGCAAGTTATCGAGCCCCCACAAATCCCATAGCCATATCCTATCCTGTAGGTCAAGATTTGAGGTCAGGAAAACCACTTGAAGACCTTTCCAAGCCTGGTCACCAAGGGTTTAAGGACAACCCAAGGGCTTATATCTTTGTGTATTTTTTATTACTGACTGAGCCGCTCTCTGAAGTCTTAGTAAATGACTCTACGTCAGTCTTAATACTCAGTGATAAAGTCGTCTTTGTACTTGATTTCCAGTATGATGTATTTTATGCTGTCTGGAATCGTCTTCATTTCCGTGCACACATAGAAATGAGTGTATACGGCGCTCATTGTCAGGTAAACTACACCATTAGGCCGCCCCCTCTGTGATATCAGACTGATAAAGCCTGGCGTTATTGTAGTCATTAGGCGCAGACGAGAGGACAGATGCTGCTCACCTTCTCTTTTGCATTCCGCGTCTTCTAGATTCTTCACTTCTGTCAAGATCTAAATGACAAGACAGTGCAAAGGGAATTACTTTCCACAACAGCAATGTAACCTTGAGCAGCCGCTCCATTGTCTCCATGGCCATTTATCACAGCGCACAACTCACAACTCTCACAAAAGACTCGCTAACTTTTTTTTAACATCTTTACCTGTTTTCTTTCGATCTAATACAATTTTCATACATCCATTCCGCCAATTTACAAATGAGGCCTCGCTGCATCGGGCTAGACTAGAGATATCAAGTATTTATGACATAACAAGCCATTACCAATAGCCGTCCACGTGAAGGATCTTCCATCAAATATAAGAATCCCTGCAAAGACGCCATTATTAAGTGTTATTGGTAGAATTAGTATCATTATTGGTATCATCACCACTCCGTGTATTCCCATAATAATGTGCCAGGCAACAAAGAACTCAGTACCATCTGTAGTATGGCAGCCATTGTTTGCTATAATGTCCATAGGATATTTGCAGAATAGTAGACAAATTGCAGGATACATAATCTGAAGTCTCCTGTATTATATTCTTACAAAGTAGCATTTCTGGCTGGTAACTGGGGCAGTGATGGTAATAATAATCTTATATGTATATCTAGTTATCTATCTATTATCTATCTATCTATCTATCTATCTATCTATCTATCTATCTATCTATCTATCCATATATCTATCTCATATCTATCTATCTATTCATATCTATCTATCTATCTATCTATCATCTATCTATCTATTCATATCTATCTATTTATCGATTATCTTTCTATCTATAATCTATCTATCTTCCTATCTATCTATCTATCTATCTATCTATCTATCTATCTATCTATCTATCTATCTATCTATCCATCCATATCTATCTATCTATCTATCTATCTATCAATCATATATCTATCTATCTATCTATCTATCATTTATCTATCTTTCTATCATTTATCTATCTATCTAGCTATCTAGCTAGCTAGCTAGCTATCTAGTTATTCTCTATCATCTATCTTTTTAAAGAGAACGTGTTTTAGGATTGGGTCCTGCAGGGTTCTCTCTCAGCGCACAGCGCCACCTGCGGGTCAATCTAACTCTTGCCCTTGGCCTCGGGTAGTGAGGTGTCTGGAGTGTAAGTCCAGTTTGAGCATGCTCAGACTTTTTGGAGCCGCTCACAAGCTAAGTGCCATTTCTTCCCTATTGAGCATGAGCGGTGAGGTCATGGCCACGTCCCTATTGGGCAGGGACTTCCCTTTAAATAGTGTGAGCCGACGCCCGCCCGAAGTTAACACTTTCATCACTTCATGTCTTTTTTTTATTAAACACAGTACTTGTATCCCCCATGAAATGGAAATTCTGGAACATCTGTGTTGCTGTTGTTCTATTCTTCTATTATTCCTCGTAGAATAGTAGATCTAAATGGTCATTTGCTTCCATTCCCTTTGTTCCAGGATTACTGTATGTCTCTGTACTGGCAGCACCAATGGACAGTGTGCAGGGACACCCCCTACTGGAAATTACTAGTTGTCAAATATTTACCAAAACAGAGTAGTCAGGGGTTGTGTCAGCTCCTCATTAAATAGTTCCCATAGTATTTACATAGTATACTCCCCTAAAAGAAAAAAATATATCTCGGCTACATCCTCCTATTAAAATACAATTTAGTTATACGCACTTCTGCAATTCTGGGTGACAGTCTCCCATATGGATAATCTGTTATTCACCTTTCCCAGAGTCCTGAAAGGCGGAAGAGACAAGGATGCCATTATACTATAACTAGGCAAATCATCTTATAGGGCTTCTCGAGGGTAACTCCCCCGAGGACCTCTAAGGATCCTGCACATAGTGACTTGACAGGAGAGGACAAGTGAAGGTCTTAGGTATTTGCTGATTTTATTTCCGGGATGGGCTCTACATTTTTACCGTTCCTTTATTCATAGCCTTGATACAATTTGTAATAAACTCATTTTCTGAAACGTGAGATTCCCCTAACAAATTTTGGTTGTGCACTCACGTCTCGGGTTCCTGACGCCTTCCACACCTTCTTTCATTAGCGTTACTTTTGCATATCTGATTAGACATTCCTGTTAGGTCGCTACAATTACTACCTGCTGGGCTGACAGTCTCTTGGAACACAATTGAATTTACCTGCATGCGTTGCGGTGCCGTAGCCATATATTATGTCGTATTTCGGATGTCCTTGAGTCGGTGTACACACCTGTGTGAGCCTCTTAGTCTGAACTTGTAATATGCTAATTTCTTTATTTCTCTTTGTCCTTCTCTTTCAGTCTTTGCTTTGAATTCTGCGTCTTCGGGGGGTGATAACGCCAAGATGTCTCTGATGAGCAAGTATAAGGAAAGCATGATCTCGAACAATCCAGGGGACCCCAACAACCAGCCCACTACCCTGCTGTCACATGGTGCTTCCAGCCATAAACGAATCAACAGCAAGTCGCGAGGTGCCCGCGTGTGAGAGAGTCTGCGTGGGTGTATTTCTCGCATTGCGTAAATGCCTGTTTTTGCTAATTAATTTCACCACATATGTTGCGTTAGCGCAGGAGAAAATCTGTGTGAGTGTAAGACATATTTGTTACAGTCCTTACTGTGTGTATTTCCATATGATTCATATATATATATATAGTGCTTTGTATGTGTAGATGTCTTCACAGTATACGCGATAAGAGTATACGCCATTTTCTAAGTGGCCGCCTACCTGTTCTTGTGCATCAGGTTGCATTAATAAACAGCGTTTATTTCAACCTATTTTGTGTCCCTTTGTTAGTACTATCATGAGTATAACTGTCTGAGCCAAAGTATAAGTGTACGATTCATTTCCACCTAGAGAGCCGAAAATTGTTCACTTCATTTCCACCTAGAGAAGCGAAATCCATCCCTCCGAATACAGATGTGTCCTCCCTTAGCTCCAATTTTTCATGAAGCAACTTCAATCCACTATTGACCTGTTGCAATGCATAGATGCATAGCTTATCACTTTGTGACACAATATCACAGAATTATGTTGCCTTGAAGGGGGCAACGCGGTGGCTCAGTGGTTAGCACTGCAGCCTTGCAGCACTAGAGTACTGGCTTCAAATCCCGCCAGGAACAACATCTGCAAGGAGTTTGTATGTTGCTTGGATTTCCTCCTATTCTACAAAGACATACTGATAGGAAAAAAAAAAAAGTACGTTGTGATCCCTATATGGGGCTCACAATCTACATTAAAAAAAAAAAAAAAAGAATTATGTTGTCTTGAAAAGCTGATCATCTCGTCACACACATCTCCAGCCAAGAGATAAAGGTAAGGAGGGACACATCTGTGTTGAACTAGATAGGGATCATTGATCCCTATGGGATTTTATTCTGTAGACCTCTGGGCCATTGATGGATAAATAGATTGAGTCATTATCATGTGATTGCTAAGCCGTATATATATATTGTATATGGGCAGATTTCATGTACTTCTAGCATTAGTGAAGTGGTACAAAACTGTACCATTACTACACCACTAGGGTTGAGTGATCGGGATCGGGTAAGATTTGATCAATAAAACAAATTTCACGATCGGGATCGGCTGGAAAATGATCAAAAATCGGATTTTAAAATCGATCCTGAAATCTCAAGATCGGCTCAACCCTACTGTATATATAATATACAGTTAGGGTTGAGCGATTGGGATCGGGAAAGATCAGATCCCGACTGGCAATCAAGCAAATTTCACGATCGGGATCGGCTGGAAAATGATCAGAAATCGGCTTTTAAAATCGATCCTGAAATCTCAAGATTGGCTCAACCCCATACACCCCACAAAGTAGACTTCTCTCTACTCCTGACATGTCTATTGTACTTATATCGCCCATAAAATGACAATTCTGGAGCATCTTTCTGCATCTTTCTCTGATATTCCTCTTGATTATTTAAAGGGGTTCTCCAGTTTATAATATTGATGGCCTATCTTTAGATTGTGCAGGTGTCCAACAAGCAAACGTCTATGGGGCATGCCTTCAAATTGTACAGGACGTGAGCAGCACCAAGGATAGCATGTCAGTATTATATACTGGATAACCCCTTTAAAAATATATTGACAACTTGGTGTTACCAATCCCCTTATTCAAGTGCTGTGTTTCTGCATCAACTGTAGAGACATGGATACAACTGATAACATCCAGTTGTCAGTTTCAAATATTTTCATGAGGAATAACAGAGGAACATCACAAAGTAACATTTCGGTAGAAGATGCTCCAGAATTATTATTCCCATGGAATTCAAGTATTTACTGAAATAGATAAGTCAAGAAAGGTCAAACTGATCTTCTTTAATGCAATTTTTAAAATGGCGACCAGAGTCACAACTTAAAACTTTCACTCAGTCATTCACATGAAGCCTGACTGCTCCATACAATCTCCATTGACTTCCATATTGTCTCCATAGACTTCTATAATACCATTCTACATTTCTTTGGAATCCAACAATACAAATTGTGCCACATTCTATCAGATGATGCATTAAGGAAGAATAATGCCACATCATGGCACCATACAAGGCACAATAGTGAAGCATATGCCATACTATAGTACATATAGTACTATAGTACATAGTAAGGCGCTGCAGGGACTTTGCATGCCTCCATTAAGAATGTGAGCACATGTCTCAGCCATGTGCAGGAAGTCTAAGGAGCCATCTTTAAAATGCAGAAAAGAATAATGGTCCACGTCTATCAATGATGTCTCAAAGTAACCCGGCCTTGCTGATAATCCCTCTCTTCTCGTGACTATAGGCTACAAGGTTACTTCCTCTGACTAATGGAGGGCTATGTATGTCATGCATACATTAACTTGTTTGTGATGAGTCTCTTGTGTTTTGTATCCGGTATTTGCGTCAGTCCTTCTGTGACTCACAGCACAATATTCTTGTTTATACCATATATATGTATATACATTAATACGAAATTTTAGAAGGAGACCTTTACCCTATTACGTCTTTTACAGTAGAAACAGAAGTGTCCATTACCTTATGAGCGCCCGCATAATGATATCCCTATGTATCCTATTCATAAGAGAGTCTGTATCCAAGAGAATCTATTGCACATGTCATTGGGAAGAATTCCAAGGAGAAAATCTTCCATCAGATTATATGCCTATAATATATAGATGTATAATAATGTTAATGTATATAGGAGCTGTATGTGATGTATAGTGTTAAAAGGCTGTAGAGTTTCCTTTCAGTTGAAAACAGACACAGAACTTTAGTTGTACTTGTCCTTGTATAAGAGTATTTTGAGATTTCTCAGAAATGGAGGAATGTATATTATTATTTCAATATGGAGATGGGAATAAGCTAGAGCCATACAATGGATTGCAGTCCAGCGTGTCCAAACCTAGACCGTCAGAGCTCTGTTAGACTGTTAGACTCTGTTATACTTCAATATACTCCAATATACGCCATTATACTCCAATATACTTCAATATACTCCAGTATACTCCAATATACTCCATTATGCTCTAATATACACCAATATACTCCATGACACTCCATTATAATCCAATATACTCCATTATATTTCAATATACTCCAGTATACTCTAATATACTTCAATATACTCCAATATACTCCAATATACTCCATTATGCTCTAATGTACACCAATATACACCAACATACACCAATATACTGCATGACACTCCATTATACTCCAATATACTCCATACCACTCTAATGTACTACATTATACTCTGATATACTCCATTATACGCCATTATATCCCAATATACTCCATTATACTCCAATATACTCCATTATACTCCAATATACTTCATTATACTCCAATATACTCCATTATACTCCAATATACTCCAAAATACTGCATCATACTCCACTATACTCCAATATTCACCAACATACACCAATATACTTTCCATTATACTGCAATATACTACTCCATTATACTCCAATATACTCCAATATACTGCATTATACTCCAATATACTCCATTATACTCCAATATTCACCAACATACACCAATATACTCTCCATTATACTGCAATATGTTCCAAAGTACTCCATTATTCTCCAATATACTCCAATATACCCCATTATACTCCAATATACTCCATTATACTCCAATATACTCCAACATACTCCATTATACTCCATTATTGTCTCATAGATAATCCAGATACATAGTATATAGAGCCCAGATAAATTGTGCCATACACTACCTATATAAATAGCACACACTAATACTAGGTAAATATTCATCTTTACACAAGACCTAGTAAGGTGATGACTTATTTAGCACTAACACTTACAAATCTATGAGTATAGATAAATAATATACACAATAGCATAACAAAGTCCCAGTGTGATATGTAAGTGCGGCTTCTCCCCACCTGTCAGTATTACTGATACCAATGACATGAGCTGGTGTACCCTTGTAATAAATAATTAATGGCGGTCTGATCTGATATGTAGAGAGGGAGATGTATTTTTTCTATTTTTAAAGCTCCTTATAAATGTTAATCTACTAAATGAATATCTTGAGTAGGGTGGTGGGAGCGAGGCCGGTATTATCCCAGCTTGGCGCCCTGTAATTGGTTTGCCTGTTACAAGTAAAAATAAAAACAAAAAGGAAAAGCCTGTTGGAAATAAAGAGAGTGTATTGTTGTATTGGGACTCAGAACAAACATAACCTAAATATATGATTTATACATACTGAATAGAGTAAGAGCAAATACCATACAGTTATAGGTTTATGTAATAAAACAGGGAAAGAAAATCTGAATCTTATAAAATCTATGTAAGGTGATAAAGGAGAGAAGCTGAGCTTTGTGATATATAGGGTTATATGATAGAGGAGAGAAGCTGAGCTCTGTGATATATAGGGTTATAGGATAGAGGAGAGAACCGGAGCTGTGTGATATATAGGGTTATATGATAGAGGAGAGAAGCTGAGCTCTGTGATATATAGGGTTATATGATAGAGGAGAGAAGCTGAGCTCTCTGATATATAGGTTATATGATAGAGGAGAGAAGCTGAGCTCTGTGATATATAGGTTATATGATAGAGGAGAGAAGCTGAGCTCTGTGATATATAGGGTTATATGATAGAGGAGAGAAGCTGAGCTCTGTGATATATAGGGTTATAGGATAGAGGAGAGAACCGGAGCTGTGTGATATATAGGGTTATGTGATAGAGGAGAGAAGCTGAGCTCTGTGATATATAGGGTTATATGATAGAGGAGAGAAGCTGAGCTCTGTGATATATAGGGTTATATGATAGAGGAGAGAAGCTGAGCTCTGTGATATATAGGGTTATAGGATAAAGGAGAGAACCGGAGCTGTGTGATATATAGGGTTATATGATAGAGGAGAGAAGCTGAGCTCTGTGATATATAGGGTTATATGATAGAGGAGAGAAGCTGAGCTCTGTGATATATAGGGTTATATGATAGAGGAGAGAAGCTGAGCTCTGTGATATATAGGGTTATATGATAGAGGAGGGAAGCTGAGCTCTGTGATATATAGGGTTATATGATAGAGGAGAGAAGCTGAGCTCTCTGATATATAGGTTATATGATAGAGGAGAGAAGCTGAGCTCTGTGATATATAGGTTATATGATAGAGGAGAGAAGCTGAGCTCTGTGATATATAGGTTATATGATAGAGGAGAGAAGCTGAGCTCTGTGATATATAGGGTTATATGATAGAGGAGAGAAGCTGAGCTCTGTGATATATAGGGTTATGTGATAGAGGAGAGAAGCTGAGCTCTGTGATATATAAGGTTATATGATGGAGGAGAGAAGATGAGCTGTGTGATATATAGGGTTATATGACAGAGAAGAGAAGCTGAGCTCTGTGATATATAGGATTATATGATAGAGGAGAGAAGCTTAGTTCTGTGATATATAGGGTTATATGATAGAGGAGAGAAGCTTGGCTCTGTGATATATAGGTTATATGATAGAGGAGAGAAGCTTAGCTCTGTGATATATAGGGTTATATGATAGAGGAGAGAAGCTGAGCTCTGTGATATATAGGGTTATAGGATAGAGGAGAGAACCGGAGCTGTGTGATATATAGGGTTATATGATAGAGGAGAGAAGCTGAGCTCTGTGATATATAGGGTTATATGATAGAGGAGAGAAGCTGAGCTCTGTGATATATAGGGTTATATGACAGAGGGAGAGAAGCTGAGCTCTGTGATATATAGGTTATATGATAGAGGAGGGAAGCTGAGCTCTGTGATATATAGGGTTATATGATACAGGAGAGAAGCTGAGCTCTGTGATATATAGGTTATATGATAGAGGAGAGAAGCTGAGCTCTGTGATATATAGGTTATATGATAGAGGAGAGAAGCTGAGCTCTGTGATATATAGGGTTATAGGATAGAGGAGAGAACCGGAGCTGTGTGATATATAGGGTTATGTGATAGAGGAGAGAAGCTGAGCTCTGTGATATATAGGGTTATATGATAGAGGAGAGAAGCTGAGCTCTGTGGTATATAGGGTTATATGATAGAGGAGAGAAGCTGAGCTCTGTGATATATAGGGTTATAGGATAGAGGAGAGAACCGGAGCTGCGTGATATATAGGGTTATATGATAGAGGAGAGAAGCTGAGCTCTGTGATATATAGGGTTATATGATAGAGGAGAGAAGCTGAGCTCTGTGATATATAGGGTTATATGATAGAGGAGAGAAGCTGAGCTCTGTGATATATAGGGTTATATGATAGAGGAGGGAAGCTGAGCTCTGTGATATATAGGGTTATATGATACAGGAGAGAAGCTGAGCTCTCTGATATATAGGTTATATGATAGAGGAGAGAAGCTGAGCTCTGTGATATATAGGGTTATATGATAGAGGAGAGAAGCTGAGCTCTGTGATATATAGGTTATATGATAGAGGAGAGAAGCTGAGCTCTGTGATATATAGGGTTATGTGATAGAGGAGAGAAGCTGAGCTCTGTGATATATAAGGTTATATGATGGAGGAGAGAAGCTGAGCTGTGTGATATATAGGGTTATATGACAGAGAAGAGAAGCTGAGCTCTGTGATATATAGGATTATATGATAGAGGAGAGAAGCTTAGCTCTGTGATATATAGGGTTATATGATAGAGGAGAGAAGCTGAGCTCTGTGATATATAGGTTATATGATAGAGGAGAGAAGCTTAGCTCTGTGATATATAGGGTTATATGATAGAGGAGAGAAGCTGAGCTCTGTGATATATAGGGTTATAGGATAAAGGAGAGAACCGGAGCTGTGTGATATATAGGGTTATATGATAGAGGAGAGAAGCTGAGCTCTGTGATATATAGGGTTATATGATAGAGGAGAGAGGCTGAGCTCTGTGATATATAGGGTTATATGATAGAGGAGGGAAGCTGAGCTCTGTGATATATAGGGTTATATGATAGAGGAGAGAAGCTGAGCTCTCTGATATATAGGTTATATGATAGAGGAGAGAAGCTGAGCTCTGTGATATATAGGTTATATGATAGAGGAGAGAAGCTGAGCTCTGTGATATATAGGTTATATGATAGAGGAGAGAAGCTGAGCTCTGTGATATATAGGGTTATATGATAGAGGAGAGAAGCTGAGCTCTGTGATATATAGGGTTATGTGATAGAGGAGAGAAGCTGAGCTCTGTGATATATAAGGTTATATGATGGAGGAGAGAAGCTGAGCTGTGTGATATATAGGGTTATATGACAGAGAAGAGAAGCTGAGCTCTGTGATATATAGGATTATATGATAGAGGAGAGAAGCTTAGCTCTGTGATATATAGGGTTATATGATAGAGGAGAGAAGCTTGGCTCTGTGATATATAGGTTATATGATAGAGGAGAGAAGCTTAGCTCTGTGATATATAGGGTTATATGATAGAGGAGAGAAGCTGAGCTCTGTGATATATAGGGTTATAGGATAGAGGAGAGAACCGGAGCTGTGTGATATATAGGGTTATATGATAGAGGAGAGAAGCTGAGCTCTGTGATATATAGGGTTATATGATAGAGGAGAGAAGCTGAGCTCTGTGATATATAGGGTTATATGATAGAGGGAGAGAAGCTGAGCTCTGTGATATATAGGTTATATGATAGAGGAGGGAAGCTGAGCTCTGTGATATATAGGGTTATATGATACAGGAGAGAAGCTGAGCTCTGTGATATATAGGTTATATGATAGAGGAGAGAAGCTGAGCTCTGTGATATATAGGTTATATTATAGAGGAGAGAAGCTGAGCTCTGTGATATATAGGGTTATATGATAGAGGAGAGAAGCTGAGCTCTGTGATATATAGGGTTATAGGATAGAGGAGAGAACCGGAGCTGTGTGATATATAGGGTTATGTGATAGAGGAGAGAAGCTGAGCTCTGTGATATATAGGGTTATATGATAGAGGAGAGAAGCTGAGCTCTGTGATATATAGGGTTATATGATAGAGGAGAGAAGCTGAGCTCTGTGATATATAGGGTTATAGGATAGAGGAGAGAACCGGAGCTGTGTGATATATAGGGTTATATGATAGAGGAGAGAAGCTGAGCTCTGTGATATATAGGGTTATATGATAGAGGAGAGAAGCTGAGCTCTGTGATATATAGGGTTATATGATAGAGGAGAGAAGCTGAGCTCTGTGATATATAGGGTTATATGATAGAGGAGGGAAGCTGAGCTCTGTGATATATAGGGTTATATGATACAGGAGAGAAGCTGAGCTCTCTGATATATAGGTTATATGATAGAGGAGAGAAGCTGAGCTCTGTGATATATAGGGTTATATGATAGAGGAGAGAAGCTGAGCTCTGTGATATATAGGTTATATGATAGAGGAGAGAAGCTGAGCTCTGTGATATATAGGGTTATGTGATAGAGGAGAGAAGCTGAGCTCTGTGATATATAAGGTTATATGATGGAGGAGAGAAGCTGAGCTGTGTGATATATAGGGTTATATGACAGAGAAGAGAAGCTGAGCTCTGTGATATATAGGATTATATGATAGAGGAGAGAAGCTTAGCTCTGTGATATATAGGGTTATATGATAGAGGAGAGAAGCTGAGCTCTGTGATATATAGGTTATATGATAGAGGAGAGAAGCTTAGCTCTGTGATATATAGGGTTATATGATAGAGGAGAGAAGCTGAGCTCTGTGATATATAGGTTATATGATAGAGGAGAGAAGCTGAGCTCTGTGATATATAGGGTTATATGATAGAGGAGAGAAGCTGAGCTCTGTGATATATAGGGTTATATGATAGAGGAGAGAAGCTGATAATATAAATAAATAAAATATAAATAATATAAAATATCTGGAATAGACTCCCCGCCCGCACCCCAAAGTCTGCTCATAGCTGGAGGTTAAATTAAAGTTTTCTACAATACAATCTCTTCTATTCTATTGCTTGAAGTAACTTTTTACATCTCTTGCTATTTAATTACTTTAGTGTTGATATAGTCTTCCGTCTCCCACAGCAATATCTCAGCTCTACGTACATTTATAGAAACAAATATTGCAATGTTTCTGGATTCTCTCGTAGTTGTTCTGCTATATAGTGATAATCTACATTAAATGATTCTAGCAATAGATATTAACTCTCCTATATTGTAGAGCAAGCGGTGCTCTGGGGTTTGCTAATAAGTAGATATGTGCAGGCTCATGGACTAATATAAGGTATGTTTGGGGTCCCTTATATGAATGGCTGAGGTGTCCACAGTAAGGAGCCTACCAATCTGATATTAATAGTCTAACAATAGGACATCAATATTGTGAACACCCTTTAAGACTTTCTCCAGTATGTAACTGGACTTGTTGGACCTGTAGTCTGGAGCCTATTGCCACTCCCATAAGAATCAGCCCTCATGGCACAAAAGTTGTCCTTTTGGATGAACTTAAAGAGGACCTATCATGTCTTTGGAGATTGGCGGTATTATATAGCACTTGAAAGCTGATTTCGGCACTGACATCCCTCCACTGTCAGAAAGTCAGGCTCAGCGTCATCACTGGGTTGGGCTGGGAGGAACGTCCACTATTCCATAGCCTTGTACTGTCAGGGGGACGTTCCTCACAGCCCATGGATGATACTAGTCTGCTAATAGACACCTTATAAATTGTGTTAAAGGGGTTTTCTGGAAAACATATTGATGATCTATGTGTGATCAAGGAGCCCGACCCCAGCACTCACTACGGCACTTACGAGTTTCATCCCTGTATCAAAGACAAGACATTCATCAGTCAAATGGGAAGATAGCGCCTCGGTCCCATTCAAGTGTATGGGGATGAGCTGTAAGTACAGTGCTGTATGTACGGCGTAAAGCTTGGCATTCAATGAAGAGATCACAGCACTCCTTGACTAACTGAGCAATGCAGGTTCTGGGTGTCTTGCACGTTAGACCCCAACCAATCAACTTTTAACAGTCTATCCTAAGGATAGGCCACCAGAGTGCATGTTCTTGGAAACTCATTCAATCATATCATCTGTGGGTATCCTTTTTGTCGGACCCCAATGACGTAATATAAGGATAGGTCATCGATATTTCAGTCCCAAACTGGTTAAGGCTAGTGTTCTTCATCGTTTGGGTCCGTGGGCGACCCAAACGACAGAGAATCTGTCAACTAAAACAGCAGTTAGATGAGGTCACCCGTGGACCCCTTAGACTAGAATGGCGTCCACCAGGTTTGCGTCATCTTTATATTAAAACCAACATAGAGTAAAGTCCTTCTACAGAGAGCCCGATGAAGCCTAAGATGTCTGGTTCTGTTATAAGTGGTGGTGGATGAGGGAGGGTCCCATTCTATACTATTGTCTTCGCTAAAGCTTTGCTTGGCCATAATGAAATAATTCCACCAGTAGAGCGGTCACCACCTCCTCCAAAGCCAGAGAAGCGATCTCCTGCCATACTGTAAAGATTCCAGCAGCTTCTAGCTCTATATGTATTGTAATCCAGTATCCACAGGCAAGCAGGGAGGTCAGCACAGGTAATAAATGCCAGCTTTGACTTGAGTCCAATGTACTTAAATATTTTATTTGGACATTAGAAAACAGCGCATGGAAATCCTAACAAAACAGGCTAGAGTTAGCGGGATGTATTCCTCTGAATAGTAACATACCATTTGAGACAGAGCTGGAAACTAGAGCAGAATCCTAAGGCTCAATTTACTATGAATTCTACAAGTCGAGCCTGAGGACTTTGCTTTTGTCTGTCTGGTCTCAGCAGGGAGTATCTATGCACTGGGCGGTCTCCATGTTTTTAACTTTCTTTTATTGAATTTAGAGGGAGTGCAGATGTCACTATCTTTTTCTTCACCGAGATTAAAATCAGAAGAATAGCACCAATTTTTTTGGAACGTAGAGTAAATATTCTGCCTAGAGATTTGCTATTTACTAGATCGTATAGATTGTATACATACTGTAAATGGGTTTTGCGGCTTGAAGTTTTTTAAGGCTGGATATTAATACTTCGATTTAAGTAATATTTCAGACTGAAGCATTTATCACCTTCCATTGGGGAACAAGGGATTTGGGCCCCCCATTCTGTAGATCCCAGTCGTGGGCCTCCCACCAATTTAGAACTGAATATCTATGTACTCCATAGGTGGTAAACATGATAGATTGGAGAACTTCTTTAACATATTAAAGGCACTAGTGGTATACAATCCATACCTGCAATACTTTAATGAGAACAGATCTGTCCTTCCTTATCTGTTCCCTTGGTTCAACATATCCTGAGATGTGTGGTGGTGGCTCTAAAAAATATATATTTTGTGATACTCTGTCTGGAGATGTCGATACTATATTTGTCTCTCTGTGGCCACCCAGTGGTTGTCACATGAATTGCAGCCCAGAGTTTTGCTAGCATGTTGCAACATACTGTTAAATTTGTATCATGGGAAATTTGAGTCTTTACCAAAATTTGAGTAAGAGAGGAACACATCTAGGTTTTGGACATTTTGTTGTTGTTGGAAGGGTAAACAGGATCCTCAACTGATCAGCTGTAATCTGTAATGTAATCCAGCAGCAAGTGATCAATTCCTTCTTATACAAAATGAAGTATTACACAGTTAAGGAGATGCTCTTGGTGGTATATGAAGTGCCTAAGGAGATTTGTGTAGAGGACTGATCTCTTTTTAGGTTATCAGTATTAGATCTGTGGGGTTCTGACGCCTGGACCCTGCACTGATCAGCACATCCGGTTGCCTCTAGGTACTAGGATCTACTGTGGTGAATGGGGCTGGAAGCAGATCTGCTTATATTTAAGTAGGCGCAGAGCCCTTTTAACCCTAAAGTGGTGGCATTAGGGTACGGTAGCTATGAATCTATTACTAGAATAAGAGCCGGACCTATCCAAAGCAATAGTGTTCAGTGCCCAAAGGCAGCCAAAACAGCTGATCGGTGTGGTTTACGGATGTCTGATCAGATATTGATCTTGTGGATGGGTTATTAGTATAAAAAGCCCCGTTGGGGTTTGCAAACCTCCTAAGGCAAGAGCCTAGGAATTCTCAGTACTGATATCAGGAACCTAGATTGCAGGCGGGGAACTATGGAGTTCCCCTTTAAGCCTTAAATAGTCATGCTTCATGTTTTGGAAAGTTAAGATAAAGGTCATTGGATCCAAGTACCAAGTCCTTGACCCTAGTCATGGCCTCTACCACTGACTTCCCATGAAGGTCACTGACCTGCGAGTGCTGAGAGTCTCCATTATTAGTGTCCTGATACTTTTAGTAGTATATAGTTTGCTTGCCCCTTTACATGCCTCATCTATCAATTGGCAATAAGCAGCATCATTAGCTTTCTAAATGTAAATGAACGAATTGTGGAGGGGTAGAATTATCCCGATGCCACAGCTATATCTTATTATAAAAGGGTTATTAACCTTCTGTCACCAAACACTTATATCTAAGTGCTGTAATTGATGAGTTAAACATTGCTGTTCTCAGCATTGGGCCCGGGCGATTTTGGAACTAGTCCTCACATTTCACGTAGTTTTACAGCAAATGAAAATTCTACTTAAGGAGTTTCAATTGTGCATTTTCTATCTATGGACGGCAATTGGAATCTAATCGCTGGGCAATGGCATTGGGACAAATGTATATACGAGACAATCATAGTTACTGAAAGTAACCCGAGTTGCGATGTTGATTGGTCTTCATTCGCTGCATTTTGCAAAAATTCCATTAAAAAATTGAACTGCAATATCGGCATATACTCCAAGGGACTTGTCAGGTTTCCTCTTACTTAAGCTCACTCACAGGGCCACTTTAACCATAGGTGCAACGGTACCAAGCCCTATGGTTACAAGGCCCCCTCAGATTGAGGGGACAGTCCCACATTTTGGGTGATGTCCCACTCGTCTGGGCGGCAAGCCGTTCTCCCTACATTGTCTTTCTAGTGAGCTTTTGAGACTCATGTATATGCATCGTAGGCAAACTGAGAAGGCGGAGATATAAAGGAAGGGACAGTGCACCAATGATAAGAAAGGGGGGGGGGTCTTAGACTACCCCAGACTACCACTGGCAGTGTAGCTATGATGAAGTCACAGATCACAGAGCAATCTAAAATCAAATCCTAAAAAATAAATAGGTAAACATCACCTATAGGTAAGGGCTTCCATCTTGTTTGGAGCTCAAGACTGGACTCCACTTTAATACCTTTCAATCATAAAGATTCCCACAATTGCGTCCAATATAGGCAACTTTTTCCTGAGCTAAAATGGTTAGACTCCAGTATTGTATCTACTGATACATTGTCAAGAGAATAGGACTGAGCTTTCAGCGCCTTACTACCCAATGTACAAAGCTGTATAATTTTGTTACAATGTGGCCCTGGTCGGCAGTAGGTGGCAAAAGTTGGACCCCTGGAGATCTGATATTAATGGCCAATTTTAAGGATAGCTCATCATAAAATTGTGAACAACCCCTTTAAAGATCAAATTTGCCATTAATGCTTACTCTGTGCAAATTTCATAAGATTCTCTATCCTATTCTCCACCAATATTTGTGCAAAATTTGTATAAAAACTGTGCAAAATAAAATTTACGTAAAAATTGTAGTCGGTGGCCACAAACAGATTGTAACAGTCTATAAAATTTGTGGCAGGTAGGGTTGAGCAATCGGGATCGGAAAAGATCGGATTCCGATCGGCGATCGAGTAAATTTCACGATCGCGATCGGAATTCCTTTTTTGGTGGGATTGAGGTCTCACGTTATTTCCCACAATGCTTGGCTACTGGCCAATAGGGTTGAGCGATCAGGATCTGAAAAGATCGGATTCCGATTGGCGATCGAGCAAATTTCATGATCAGGATTGGCTGGAAAATGATCGAAAATTGTATTTTAAAAACGATCCTGAAATCTCGAGATCGGCTCAACCCTAGTGGCAGGTCAAACTACATTTAGGTCAGAAATCTGATTTCTGCCAAATATTCTGCTCCAAATTTTTCTGCATGACTGTACATTACTCTATAAAGAAATAAAAAAATGATAAAAACAATGAAAAGGATTAAAAGGAGTAAGTAAAAGTCGTAGGGGGGTCGTACAAAACTATCCACAAAGATAATCCGCTTCTTAAATGTAGAAAATGCAAAGGTAATAAAAGAATAAGTAGGTACAGTAAAACGCTATTAGAGGATAAGGGAATAATTTTTTTCTTATTAGTTGTAATAGCTTTGAGATGTTCCGTAGTGAAGTTTTGGCACCTTGAGTTAAATTAGGAGTGTAATAATTGCAGGAACTATTCTTTACACCATTATATCATTATCACATTATTATGTTATCAGTCTCTCTGAAACATAGATAACACCTACCGTAATTCGTACAGCCTCTGATCCAGATACTAATAAGGGCGAGAATCATATGCACGTTGTCCAAAGTGGTCTCCAAGTTTATGACTCATAAAGACGGTCATTGCATAGGTGAAGCTGGCGCTCTTAGGTGATCTTGCTGTATAACTTGCTTGTTCCAATCACTGCAATGTGGATTAATACATGCAAGGTTTCTGCCGTTACATGTTACTTAGTGTGGGATTGCTACAATATTGTGTTCCTCATAGGGAGTTTAAGTTGGGCATTTTTGTGGGATCAATGGTGTGGTATTTCGGCAAACCAACTTCTTCAGAAGTATAAAGTGTAGTCAAGGGTCCCAACGTAAAATCCATGCCAGGGTCCAAAGTAATAGTCCTAAGTCGTGGAGCTTCTCTAAACATAGGTCATCAATATCAAATTGGTGGGGGTCCAACCAGAGGAGTAACTTGAGAGGGTGCAGAAGGTGTAGCCGCAATGGGGCCCATAAGCACTGGCATCAGTATTGAGATTGCAGCTTCCATGTGACCCATAAGCCAAGGAGACCCACAGATTACCCTAACCACACTAAGGTGGATTAAACTCCTTAGCACCTGTAACCTTCACTATCAAGATGATGTGGTGGACCCCAGACAAAATATTGCACTGGGGCCCACAAGACTTTACTTACACCACTGGCTCTAACACTTGGTATCACTAGCAATCAGCTGTTCTCGGTAGGTATATAGAGTTATATCTCTTTATGCCGCTACACCGTAAAGTAATTGGAACATAGAACGTATCATTATCATGTATTTCATGTGAAAATCCATTGTATGAGCCCCCAGTCATTCGGCGCCATCTTACCGATCCATATAACATGAATCCTTAGTATGGCCATGCACATGAGCCCTACGGGGTAATACACTCAGTCTATCCAATATATGTTTTTTTAAAACCTTTATTTGAAGTTCTTCGCGTGTTGATCAAATGGTTGCGTCCGTACGGATTTGCTATGAACCTTGGGTGGAATCTATATACAAGTCTTTGTAGTCTGGACTTTGAATCTAGGACTTTGTGTTTTGTTCGCTTTTATGTTTATTGGTAGACTAGTACTGTTCTTAACAAAGAAGTAGTAAATTGGATCAGTTACTCCAGAAGTCCAAGGTAGAAAGAGATTATTGGATTGATTATTATTAACAAAACATTAAAGAGTTTGGTCATGAACAACATTTGGCAACGAGGCATAAAGTAGGTAATAAATGGATAAACATTGGGGTTCCCATAGGGGTTCCCATAGGGGTTCCTGTCCTGGTTAAATAGGGGCACTGTCACAATTGCATGCTGAGTATTGCACTCGATTATGTCTGGGATTCCCATAGACTTTGAATGGGGTGGCAGTGCCCATGTGTGACAACGACTCCATTTAACAAGAACCTTTCTCCACTTTCACTAACTCCAACTCTTTGCACTGATTCTAGCATCGTTGGAATATTTTCTCCAGCCCTTACCATTCCTGAGCAATTGCTGCTATTAAGTTCAGCACCCAATATGCTAATTAGGCTCTATACTGTCAGGTGGGCGGTCCTGAGGCATCGTCTCCAGTTTAGGACCACCCACAGGACAGTAAAGACCCTAATTACTGTTTTGGATATTAAAACTAACTAAATTATTTCCCAGAAGTGTTACAGTCTAGAAAAACAATGCCAGAATTAGTGGATTATTGAAGGCTGAAAAGAGCTGGAGTTGGTGGAGGTGGTGAGAGGTCTTCTTTGAACGAGACTCCTATTCTTGTGATCAGTGAAGGTCCCAGTGGTCAGAACTCCAGAGATCATGAATTTATCATGATGTTATTTGTGGGCCAATTCCTTTAAGGATGATCAGAGGTGAAGAACCTCATAAATAATTAGATTTTATCTATAGATCGGTTCTATTACAGTCATCGCTGTGGATATTTCAGGTGTCACTCCATGCAAACACTGAAAAATTCAATATTCCCTCAAATTTTTTGAATGCTATCAATCTGAAAAGCTGTTCATGGGCACTGCTGGCATAAGCCAAAATCATGGCAGGTGGTCATTAAAATACTACCTGTGTTGCCTGGTACAGGTATGGCTCATGCCGTCATTGCTCAGTTTTCAGGTTGCAAAGGTCAGGACAGGCTTCAGTTATTTCCTATAGATATATAGTGTCCCATAGGATTGCTCAATATACAGTATTAATGCTTCATATTCATCATTATAGTCTAAGGGGTCCGTGTGCTTTCACTGCTAACCGCTTGCCAATGCGTTCCCCATGTGGATTCCCCCTGAACAGATTACCGACGCAGATGTGAACCAAAGCTAAGCTGAACTTTTGCTCACTAGTATGTTGACTTTTTTTGACTTTTTCTAGTCTCTTTGACATTACACTACTTCCTATATTGCCTTTACTTTTTTTGTATGGAGTATAAAATGTCTCTGCCTCCTCCATCTATCATTCAGATGATATCTAAGTTATGTCCTTGGCCCCCTCCTGCTCTCTATATACTCCCTAGGCAAACTAATCAAGTCCTACCGTTTAAATCACCATCTATATGCTGATGATACATTAATGTATATTTCCACTTGCATCATATCTTCTTATTTTATTGCAAATTGCCTTAAATCCATCTCTTCCTGGAAGTCTTCCAATTATCTCAAATTAAATCTCGCCCAAACTGAATTAATCATTTTCCCGCCATCTTCCTTTGCAGATTTTCTATAGCCATTGACCACACCACAATGTCTCCATCCCCCCACTGTTCAATGCCGATGTTCTGGCATATTAGTGGACATATTAAAAATCTAATTAAATCTTCTCATGTCCTGCTGAAAAAAACCCTGCTCAACCTGTACCATTACTAAATCACTTCGCCCCTATATCCCGCGCATAATTTTGTGCTTACATTAATGCAATATTCTCGGCTTTACTTTTACTTAACCTTTTCTTTTCAATCAATCATCTGAGTCCCCTGGACAGTAATTGGTCATTTAAGGCTCTGTTCAGATTAGTGGTATTTATGTCCCGTTCTGGTACTTTTTATACTTAGTTCAGAGTTATATAGTTTGCTGTCATCACAATGGAGCCTTGACAGAGCCCATGACAAGTCAATAGGATCCATCAGGATTTGCTTGGGATCTGTTCCGGAAAAGATCCATGGTACATAGGAAAAGCTGATGGACTGGCACTCAAGAATTAAGTGGCACTGTAAATAAATCTTCTTTAGTGGATGCAAATAGAAAAACCCATAAAATTGGACCAAATATTCATTCTAAAAAATGGAAACACAATCTGCTTAAAAAACGGTAACCCGCGGAAATCTGCAGACCCCATAGGCTATAATGGGGTCTCCAGGGTTTCCAGAATGACTTTTCTCTCTGCATTTTTCAAGCGGATTTATGGACGGAATCCCCAAACAAGTCCTGAGTGGGGTTGAGCCGATCTTGAGATTTCAAGATTGTTTTTTAAATCTAATTTCAATCAATTTCCAGCTGAACCCAATCTTTCCCGATTTCGATCGCTCAACCCTAGTTGCTTAATGTTTATGGAGTAGGGTTGAGCCGATCTTGAGATTTCAGGATCGTTTTTAAAACCAGATTTTCAATAATTTTCCAGCCGATCCCGATCGTGATCGTGAAATTTGCTCGATCGGGATCCAGTCTTTCCCGACCCGATCACTCAACCCTAGTCCTGAGATTGGGCGTTCATGGTATCTTAAGCGGGTCTGAATTCCATCTACATCTAAGGGTATGTTCACATGGTGGAATTTGCAATGCATAGGCATCCCGTCACGGCATTCGGCTCCGAATTAGGCCCGAATGAATCGGGAGGGAACGTTGCACCATGGACACCATAGCTGAGTCAGCTGCAGAATCTGTGGCAAGATAGGGAAGCTCGCTTCTTTTTTCTGCTACTAGCTAGTGAAAAAAAAGAAGTGAGTGGCTTCCATTAAAGTCAATGGGAGATGTTTTTGGCAGCAGATTTTGAACCGGATTCCGCCTTAATTCTACTCCAAAAAACTCCATGTGAACATACCCCAAGGGTCGTTCAGACTTGAAACACTTAAGATACCACAAACGCGAAGTCTGAGTTTCCATGAATATTTGATCTCCACTTTATGGCTTTTCAATACAGTAAATTTATTGGTAGTACCACGAAACTCTTGAGGTTCCAGTCCTACAGTTTTCTATGTTCCATGGATTTGGTTTGAAAGCTCCATGTGGGATGCGAGGATGTTTGTATAATGAAAATTTCTACAATATACCTTCAGTATTGTATTGGAAAATGTAGACCTTTCCATCATACAAACAATATCTAACATTAGACAACCCCGTTAACGGGGCTATGTTAAGAAAGACTGAATATTAGTCTTTCTAAATGGGTTGGTCCCATTGGGACGATCCTGGGACATATGACCTTTTTATGGCAAATGAATTGAAAATTGTGAATATTTTATATTGTTGCCTCACCACACTCACTGTAAGGAGTATAATAATGACAAATCGGGTTTGTTTCGGGTTTGTAAAGCCAGACATAATGACGGCTATTTTTAAAGGGTTGTCTTAATTTTAAAATATTTAGATAAGTATACATTGTTATTGCAAGCCAATACAATCGGACAGACCCTACAGTAGCTTTCACCAGGCCTATGAGTTCAAATCTCGCCTCCGTTCACGACTGTCAATGTTGACTCTCTGTATTACCCTGGGCTAGAAAATACTGTAAATGGCTCCTTGATCTGTTTGTTATTATGACTATAATTTGCCACTCTCTGAAATTAGCGATATGTTCCTTTCTGCTGGAACAATACATGTTTAGCTAAATTACTCGGCAATTTATCCTAGATTAAGAGGTTCTTTGTAGTTTCAAGGCAACAGCAATTGAGTCCAGTGATTGCGACGGCGGCGGTGCGTTGTCCTTCTGGTGCCCTTGAGTTGTGAATAATTAAGATGGAAAATCTGGAAGTGTTAATAAAAGCGATTTCTACCGTAACATTTCAACAGGTAGCCAATGGCTATTGTCCAATCGCCTGCGGGTCACCATCCGAGAGTGACCCCAAACGGTAAATCAGATGCAGTACCGGACAGGAAATGAAGAGACAAATGCTACCGGCTCCTTAAGATTTCTTGACATATTCTTTTGTGCTCCTTTTAATCTCTTGACTGCCAGCGGCTTTGGAAGTATGTCGTTTTGCAATTTGTTGCTGGCCCCTCGAGCGGTGGAATATGTTTGTGAGAGTTTATTTATATTTCATCAGATTATTTCATTGATCCTACGCTCTCCCTCCCTGTGCTGTCCTATTTTAATTTTACTTATCAAAAGACGCTGACTTATATCTTACAGCAGGCTCAGCCTTTCTGAACCCCGAAGGAGACTGTGGAGGGGAGATGGATAGTGAAACGCAGCTAACCTTCTATACAGACCCTTCTCGCAGCCGGAGACGGAGCCGAGGTCAGTGACATTACGCTATGGATTCTATGCAATGATCTTTTGGACCCTTTTAGACACTACGGACTAAGTGGAACAGTATCCTCTGCATCCTCTATAATTATACCGTCACATAAGTATTGATCCCTGGAAGACCTGAGATCTTATATATAGACACACAGCTGTGCATGGTTATCGTCTGTTCCATCTCAATCTTGATACTTTTAGTAAAACCTTAAAATTTAAAGTATAAGTAAGATAAACTTTGTAGTATGCTGTGCCCGTTTCTTCATTCATTTGCCTTCTCCTGCCTTTGATCAGTACCTTTGATCAGTACTGTCAATGGAGAAGTCAATGGAGAGGAGAGATGGAGATAGAGAAGAGTTCCTGAAAGCAGAAATATATCTGCATAATAGAGAGTACAGATGAGTGAGTAGTACTCGATCGAGTAGGTATTCGTTCGAATACTACGGTATTCGAAATACTCGTACTCGATCGATTACCACTCGCTGTTCGAATGTAAAAGTTCGATGCAGAACCAGCATTGATTGGCTGAATGCTATACAGTCGGCCAATCAACGCTGGTTCTTCTCCTACTTTTAGAAGTCTTCTCCGTGCAGCTTCCCCGCGGCGTCTTCTGGCTCTTCATTCACTCTGCCAGGCATCTGGCTGGGCAGAGCCGAGCCGACTGCGCATGTCCGCTTGTAGTGCGGGCATGCGCAGTCGGCTCTGCCCAGGCCCGATGCCTGGCAGAGTGAATTCAGAGCCAGAAGATGCCGCGGGGACGCTGCAAATACAATAATACAGAGAACATAAAAACAATTAAAAACAGCAAATACAGCAATTTACCAAGAAAAATAATAGACACATATTTACTGGTGAATTGCCAGGTTCGGTGCTTTTATGCTCTCTGTGTTATTTGCATTTTTTCAATAATAAAGTCAGAATTGTTTTTCATCTGTTGTTGGAGCTGTAGGTCTCCTCCATGATGTTCATGTTATATGGAAAACTAGGCTAGGACCACCCGTTGCGGAAACTCAGTGTTTCTGCTCTTCGCAGCATTGCAGCACGAGAAAAAAAGTGATGTTTTACTGTTCTAGCAAAGTAAATGAGATTTTACTGCAGAAGTGCTGTGAAAAATAGAAAAATTGTATTGGAAAAAATGCATTTACAAATGTGTTTTCCTCCCACGAGTGTTTTAGCTGCATTTCTGCATCGTGTCTGGTGTAATTCATCTACCCCAATGATTGGTTGTAAAGATGGGTGGGCTCAGGTGACCTTCACCTATCTATATCCAGGGCTGGGTTGATATGTTGGGTCTGATGACAGACTCCCTTTAAGTGCCTATTTAAGAGTCTTGGGGTCTAAGTTGTAACTGGGTGAGGGTCCATTGTTATGGTGGAAGCAGAGAATTTAATAAACTGTCATGAAAAAAACTTCTTTGAGCCCCATGTAGCTCTTATTCATCTAGTGATCACCTATTTCATACATTGTAAAAAGTAGATCCCATATGGGAACTCATCCTGGTGGAATCATCTTGTATATCTAGAGTGCACTGTATATACATATACATAGTCCACCTTCTTTGAGCTGTTGGGTCGTTGTCCATATTAACATTATATTTCCTCTTATTTCAGCAGTTGGATCACCCCGCAGTCCAGTCAACAAGATGACTCTGACCCTTCTAGGTATCACCAGCTGTATTGTCGGCTTGGTATGTTCATCCCATATCAGCTGCCCTTTGATAGTGAGGATCACGCTCCATGTACCAGAGCACCTTATTGCTGATGGTAAGGATATGCACCAAGGAAAAGCTATTCTTGCAAAGTTCAATTTTGAGCTGGAAAACCCCTTTATAGAACATACTGATAATGTGTCTTGTAAATCGTATTACATTTATAATGCACTATTAGAGAAATTTTGTAAAATTGTTGACATTTTTCGCAATTTCAAATGTCTAAAGGATTCTTGGATAATTGATCCTAGCCATAATTATAATACTAGCTGTGAGATCTATACCCATCATTCGTATAGGAACAAAATGGCGGTCCAGTGGTTGTGCCAATAGTGCCTATTTCCTTGAAGTTCTAGGTTCCTGGTGTTGAATCTGACTGAGGACCACATGTGCATATAGTTTGTGTGCTCGCCCTATGATTGCATGGGTTTCCCTTAGGTTACTTTGGTTTCCTCCCATACATACGGTACATTTCCAAGCTGTTGTGTGAGTCCCTTTGGTTGGGAAATTGTTGATGTAAATTAAGTTACATGACATACTGTATACGCATAGGAGAAGATGTATCATACCTTTTAGACTATCCTCACTACTTTCCTAAAAAGGAATATGGCGAGGACACCAACAATGACACCAGCAAGGACACCAATGACACCAACAAGGACACCAACAATGCCAATCTTCCTAAATCTCCCCCACTATGGTTATATATGATAATTGTGAGTCTTGTGTAATACAATATACTGATATGCTATTCCCTTACATCTAGGAAGCCGCTTCATCCTCCTGGAGGGCAGCCAGTTAGACGCCAGCGATTGGCTGAACCCAGCACAGGTCGTCCTTTTCTCCCAAATGAACTCCAGTGGTCCCTGGGCCCTAGACCTTTGTGCGAAAAGAATTTTGGACCCTTGTGAGCATTTATGTGACCCAGAGACAGGTAATATATCTTTGGCTTGCCATTTGTAGGGATTGTTGTAAAATTTTAGAAAAAATTTTAGTGACCTACAATTTTTGTAATCATTCTTGAAACTTAGTAAGGGGGGTATCGTCACTCCTTGGGAGAGACCACCATATAGGTGTGTGGAGACTTATTAAGCCTTTAGCACTCCACTTTGCAAGGGACTATGGGAAGAATATGCAAATCTGTCTTCCATGATATAATTAGGAAGTCAGGTGCCTCAGTGTTGCAAACCAATAGAGCGCGCTCACTGGAATGTGCGAGCCTGTCTTCCCTGATGTAATTAGGAATGATTAGGCATGATGTTAAAGGGAGCAGCCTTTATTGGGCTATTTTCACTGAGATTCTGACTTCCTAATTACATAACGGAAGACAGGCTTGCACATTCCAGTGAGCGCCCTCTATTGGTTTACAACACTGAGGCACCTGACTTCCTAATTACATCATGGAAGACAGATTTGCATATTCTTCCCATAGTCTCAAGAAACTTAGCACATTAGAGATCATGATGAGTATATGAGACCAAGCTTCTTGTTTCTGCTTCTAGGGGAGTGTTTGTGTCATGAAGGTTATATGAGGGATCCAGTACACAAGCACCTGTGTATACGGAATGAGTGGGGAACTAACCAAGGGTACGTACCAAAATCCAAAATTCCTGCCATTTTTAAATTTCTTTGATGTGTTTCCTCTGTTCTATTTTCTGATGAGATTGTGATATTAATCTGATTGGGGTATTTCTATGTCTGTATGAACTAGGACAGTGCTAGGAAAGAGTCTGGATATACATAGAATGGACATAGAATACCAGCCAATGGACAACAATTTTAACGAAAGCGGCCATGTTTTCCAACTCCCATACAATCATTTGACTGTTATTTTTGCTTAAAGTGTATTTTCATTGACTTTTCATGCAGCCCTTGGCCCTACACCATGTTCCAAAGAGGTTTCGATCTGGTTTTAGGGGAGCAGCCAGCAGACAAGATATTCAGGTATGTAAGATATTTAGTGGTATCCTGTCATTTTGTACATGCAGCCCTATCTGTAGGCAGTACGCTACAGTGGGAGGAGCGGAGCAGATTGATATATACTTTAGAGGGGAAAAATTAAGTATAATATGTATTTTAATTCCTTAAATATCTGCACTTTCTATAGTTTGGAGTCCAGTGGGCGGTCCTACAAGGACCACTGCCCACTGGACTCCTAAGAATAGCAAGAGCAGAGATTTTTGAGAATAAAATATGTTACATTGTATCCCGATCTGCTCATTTGCTTCTGATCTATAACACACTGCCTACAGATCATACACTATGTCAATGTGAAAATTCCCTTTAAGTAAACTAAAGATCATTTGCCAGGATATCTATGAAAAATAATGCAAAAGTAAACAGCCATAGGTATTATGGCCCTTGGGGTCCAATCACTTCTTATATTCTGGATTTTGTGTAGAAGATTACTGAATTATTAATAGGGGCTAGGGGCAGCGCCTCTCCTTTACTGTATCGTGCATATACGTATGCATATACATATCCTATATACGGTATCTGCCGATGTTACACCAGTTGGCGTTATCGTTGTAGACTCAGCCTATGACCTTGACAGCTTCCAGCATCTTCTATCAAGTGACTGAGGAGCGTCTCTCACCGTCATATCCTCCATCATCTTCATTTGTAATGTCTCACAGTCTGACAGACACCAAGGACTAGCATAACAGTCGTGACCTCAAGGTCCAGGGTTCTCCTCAATAAATCTTATCATGTCACAACATATTGCACAATTTCTGAGGATTATACTCTATTGTTTGTGCTTGTTCTAGGGGATTTTTTTCTGAGATTGATTTGCGGTCAATTTTTCATACAGTTTTATAAAATCCTATACAGTATGTGAAGAACGGCAATGTGTATTTCACGTTTCGTTCTCTGAATGTTTGCTTTTTCATTTTGCTACTTAAGGCCGGGGCCCCACGGGACGGAAACGCTGCGATTTGCCCACGGTGGAAAAATTGTGGCGTTTTACAGTAAGAGCAAAGTGAATGGGATTCTAACGAATCCCATGCCCACTTTGGTATAAAAACCGCGGTACGGGCACATCGCGGTTTCCAAAATTAGCGCAGTTTTGGAAATTGCATCATTATATCTACGGAAATGCCGGCAGTTTCCCCATAGATATAATTGTAACAGAAAGTCAGTGGAGGAAAACTGTGCGTACTTTCTGTTTAAAGCGGTTTTTAGCTGTGGATGTCCCATGGGGCCTTGGCCTAAAGAGTTTTTTTATTTACTTATGGTCTATTCTTAGGACAGGCTACATAGATATGATTAGTGGGGGGCAATAGCTAGACAGTTGTTCGGGGCCACTTCTGATACACTTGGACTATGCACAGCCCGAAGCCTGAAGCAGTTGTATAGTTGTATGGCCAGTCTATGTATAATGGCTGGGTGCCATATTACAGCTCTGTTCTCAATGAAGTCAATGGGAGCTCAGCTGCAATGATGGCACCTGGCCACTACACAGGGCATGGAGTCAACTGCTGGTGTGATTAATTCATTGGAAGTGGCCCTGAACAGCTGATCTATACAGGGGTCAGCTGTCAGCCCCCCACCATTATGATAATTTTGGCCTATCCCCAAACCATACGCTTTAGCCAAATCATTGTATTTTGCCTGACACCCTCATACACATGCACTCTCAGCCAAGCAAAGTCTGCATACTGAACATGGAGAGACAGACAGCTCTGGCAATACCTTATATCCCCAAACATGGTAGCCATAACCATTTCAATATCTCTGGCACCGGGCACACACTTGCAAAACCAATAGTGCTCTGACTTCCGTTCACCGTCAGCTTTGCAGCAGTATATAATATGTCACAACATTGTAGAGGACGCGAAAGGTTCTTTTAAGATGCATCTTTTTATGTAGGTACTAAATAATCTACACCGCCATAGTACAAGTCTGTATTATAGGTATCCATAAAATGATAGGCTCATACTATACCTCTATATACCGTGAATTTTATAGAGGCTTTTGTCTCACCGATTCCTATGTGGAAAGAATCATTGCTGCTTTTATAGGTGAATATTGCAGATAAAGTGAATGCTCTTGGACAAATGATGTCGCTGACCTATGAGGTGGAGGTGCTGCTCGCCCGAGTGTCGCTGCTGCTGATCCTCACCAATCACATATTAATAGTTCAATGGTTATTTCTATATAAACTGTTGCGAAATAGTTAATGGTGTCACATGCTACCATAAAGTCTGCTCTACCGGTATGCATTTTTAACCCAGATTCACGTTTTTCTTAACCCAGATTTACTTATACCCTGGGAGAAGGTATGTGGCTTCCGCTCAGCAAGAGCTTTGTCATACCCCCTGCTGAACTGGCCATTAATCCATCAGCCAAGTGTAAAACAGACATGAGTGTTATGGAGGATGCTGTTGAGGTCAGGTGAGTGCGCGGGGGTACACAGGGGAGCGGTAGTGTCACTGCGCAGCCCCTCGCCCTGCGCTCTGATTAATGTGCCCGCTTGTATCAGGGACATGCTGTGCTGGGAAGTAATGATTAGATATATGAATGCATGCCTTACAGCTCGCTCTCATGAACAGTTACAATCTTACAGCGGCAGCCTATGTGCCCGATGATTTGTATGTTCTCACCAACACATCTCTCACTTTTTTGCCTCTGTCTCAATCCTTCCCTTTTTTTCTTAATCTATTTCCCCCTTGCCCTGACCTCCCTCTTGCCCCTTTGCACTGATATGCAGCCTTTTTTTCTAGCTTTCCTTGATTTGATGGATTTCCTCCCTGTCTCTTCCTATCTATCATCCTACTCCCTGCCTCCTTTCCTATTGTTTGCTTTGCCCACAGAGAGGAGCTTATGACCTCCTCCTCATTTGATAACCTTGAGATTCTGCTAGACTCCTTTGGACCAGTTCGGGATTGCTCCAAAGGGAATGGAGGCTGTAGCAAGAACTTCCGATGTGTTTCTGACCGCAAGTTGGATTCCAGTGGCTGTGTGGTGAGTTTGGTTGCTTTTAGGATGCATTAACCTAAAGTCTATTGAATTTTAATGTTCTGGGCAAGTAACATGTTGTTCGCTTGAAAGTAATGGACACCTTTAAGAAGAAGGGATTCTTCAGCTTTTATTAATTCTCCTACATTGCAGGCTGCTCAAACGTCTTCATTGTAAAAGCCAGCAGAGAACTATAAGTACACTCATAAAGTAGACTTTTGTTGAAAGTAGCCCCAAAAGTTTCTGTAGTTTTTGAAGTGTTTGTTCAGCAATTACCTTCTTCACCTTTCTGAATTGTCTGTGACCCCCACCGATGATGAGAACAGAGTGAATGAAGTTAAGATTCTTTGTCTGTCCCTTAGATCTTAAATGGATGGATATTATGCATATTCTACACTCCATTCAAATGGGGACATATCCTCCAATTCTAATGATCGGTGGTGTGGTTCCAGACACTATAGATAGGTAATAAGTCATGGTTATAGGACACTACCTTTAGTATATACCAAGAAGAGAAAATAGTGCACAGCGCCAAGTGCTAATAATTAGAGATGAACGAACAGTAAAATGTTTGAGATTCGATATTCGTTTCGAGTAGCCCCTCAATATTCGACTACTCGAATCGAATATCAAACCCTATTATAGTCTATGGGGGGAAAATGCTTGTTTCAGGGGTAGGCAACGTTCGATCAAATTATACTTACCAAGTCCACGAGTGAGGGTCGGGCTGGATCCTCCGAGAAGTCTTCTACGTGCAGCATCCCTTGCTGCATCTTCCAGCTCTGAATTCACTCTGCCAGGCATCGGGCCTGGGCAGAGCTGACTGCACATGTCCACACTACAAGCAGACATGCGCAGTCGGCTCTGCCCAGGCCCGATGCCTGGCAGAGTGAATTCAGAGCCGGAAGACGCCGCGGGGAAGCTGCGTGGAGAAGACTTCTAAAGGTAGGAGAAGAACCAGCATTGATTGGCCGACTGTATAGCATTCGGCCAATCAATGCTGATTCTGCATCGAACGTTTCCATTCGAATAGCGAGTGGTACTCGATTGAGTACGAGTATTTCGAATACCGTAGTATTCGATCGGATACCTACTCGATCGAATACTACTCACTCATCTCTACTAATAATGTGATACTGTGATGGATAAAAACATATGAGTGCTGGAGTAAATTAAAGGCTCACCTTCTGTGGTTGTGACAATAGCTCACAACCACTATGTAAACATGTAGTGGAGGACCTTCAAAGTGAGTGAGGGACCTATCAGAGGGGATGGACCCCAGTAGCAGCATCCAAACCTCTGTAACGCCAAATAACCAGTACTGACATCTGGAACATCCAAAGGGCAAGCAAAGAAGGAGGCAGGAGACGCGCTGGTCCAAGTCAATTTCTTTTATTCAACACACAACGCATTTCGTGTTAAACACCACACTTGTACACACTTGATAAAGGGTGTCGTTAACCAGAAACACGTTGTGTGTTGAATAAAAGAAATTGACTTGGACCAGTGCACCTCCTGCCTCCTTCTTTGCTTGACCCTTTGGACCACTGTCTCTGAAAAAGAATAACTGAACATTGCTTTTAATCTTGGACTTCTACTTTAATACCCATATGGATGTTGTTTTCGTGTTCTCGCACTTCTCAATCCATAGGTAAACTTAAAGGGTAATAGGAGTCTGCAGGATTCCCATTCCCTGCAAGGAGCATGTGGATAGACCAGAATTGTGAATCAACAACCATATTGTTGAGATAGGAAGTATGTTGCAGCCCTGCAATGTCTTCAGATCTCATCATTGGTGAAAACCAGTTACTATATAGGTGCTATATTTGGAAAGGGTACTTGCATTTTAAGGGTAACTAAATAAAATAGTTTCTTTGTGGACTGAGTAACATGAAAGAAAGAAAAATCTCCCATTGCAATATAATGGTCCGCTTTATAATGTTGGAGAAGGCAGCAGGTTTGGACTTCATTCACTTCTCTTAACTCCCCAAATTTTGCTCCTTCTCTCTGCTCCAGGATCAGCCAGCACTGGAGCAAAGAAAGGAGCCCAGAGGTATAATAACAGTAATAAAGAACATTGTACTCATCGCTTGCTCCCCGGGCTCTTGTTAAGGCCTCTGTATTGATGGATGTGAATGTTGGATGCTCGGTGAGCAAACCCAATCGTTGCATCGGGTGGTGATGACAACCCTAAATAAGGGCTTCTCGAATTTTCCTACTGAGGCCTTAGCTGTCAATCCCTAGCAATGCTTGGGGCACACCAGCAATCAAACATATGCATAACACCTACATGTTACAGGGTTTGCAGCATCACTGCAGTCTCTGCCGATGCCCGTCAGAGACAGGGACCTACGCCTCACCAACCAATGAGTAATGGCAAATTCGGGTGGCACAAAGCTCTGATTTAGAGAGTAGATTATCTTTTCACGTGGGTTAATGTTAGTAAGCCAGCAATAAAAGGGTGTCCAAAGGCGGAGGCGCAGCCATCAGAGAGTAGTATATATGGGTTTGGAATATAGATATCAGTTGTGAGTTAATACATCTGAAGTGCTGAAAACATGAGTGGATTGACGTCCTTGCCTTAGGTCTTAACAAACGGCTCAATAGAGATCAGAGAAAGCTCGCTTCATGGACGTCTTTTTAACAAGTGGGTTTATTACAGATTACATTTTTTCTTGTATAAAAAAATCTGAACTAGAGATCCATATTCAGACTATTGACTTCTCTGTGATAAATAGAGTACCAAGATCGAAAACTTGCCTATCCTTGTAATACACTGTCTACCAATATGTATTTGGACACGTGCGGTAGAATAGAAAAACTACATTTATTCCTATTCAATAGTTGGTAGACTCCATCAGATGCTTCCTTACGGATGGTATTGATGGACACAATACTCCCGGATGCCTGGTGACATTCCTGGTGTATGTGAGCCATTGGTTGGGTGCGGTCTCTCTGGCCAGCACTTGTTGGTCTCTATCTTCCAGCTTCGGGGGTCTGCCGACTCGGGGCACATTCCGACAATCACCGATCACCTTCCACTTCGTAATCACAAAGGCCACTGTCAATTTTGGGTAATTCAGTTCGCTTTCCATGTTCCTTAAGGATGGATCATTTCTGTGGTACCCCACAATTACCCCTTTCTAGAAACAACTCTGCACTTCGTGGCATCTTACATCCGACTAATGCCAATGCTGTTTCCTGTTTAACGGCGGAAGGCGGGACATACATCATGATTGCAGATATCTTCATTTGCATGGGGGTCCATGGGTGCATGGGTGTTTTGCGGAGACAAAAATTCTGGTTGCAAGTAGAATGGGGGACAGAATCCCTGAACGGAAACAGAGACTGGTGGGAAAACAACAAAAACTTCATCTTCTACTTGGATTTTGATGGAGGTGCCTTCCAGAAAGTTTAGGAATATATATTTTTTCTATTGCTTATATTACCACATTTCCATCAGTCCCATTCCCCACAGGCTCACTATCTATGTCCCTACCTTAGACCTACACTATGGCCGATTTCACAGCCCATCAATTAACCATCAATTTTGTAGCATCGGATAAAGTCACGCAAACACAAGAAGAACCTATAAGCACCCTGCACTTTTTTACCCATGGTTGACTTGGAACCAGGACCCCACTGCCGCAAGAGCTCTGAGCTATGGGGATCAGGATGAAGATGAAAAACAGTATAAATAAGTGAACCATGCCACTGCATGTTCCAGCCAAAAAAATTTAACAATGTAATGAAATGTATTTTTTACAAGCTACAGCGGCTACAAAATAATTTCCTTTCTTCTCGCTAGCAGTGATCGGTTAACTGTAACGTTTCGAGCCATGTAGCAGGCATAAAAGTGCGCAAAAGGACAGCACAAATGTAATTGCAGGGCAGTATACAATCATTTCTGTACTTCTGAATTGAATGAAGTCGGAAAAAAAATGTGTCATGATAACATTTAAAAGTCTTGTCTCTAAGCATCCTGGGAATTGGTCCAGTCAGTCGGAATATAATAGACCTCGCTCCGGCCCTAAGAAGTCGCCATTTTAACCCCTTCGTTTCCGCAGGAGGAGGTCATGGAATCCACGTCTGAGCAATTTCCTGCCGTCCGTGTGACATTGGAGGGGCGAGGAACTCGGAGATTTGCAAACTCTTTCACAATATGTGGTTTCTAATGGCTTTAATACATCACAGTCATCTGGTTCAGTTAACTGGGTCATAAGGCATGCACCGGGAGTAATCGGGTACAATGGTAGATATTACACGATTTAATAGACATTAAACATCCAGACCACCTCTGTAGTGGTTCCTAGATGAATCATAATCACCAGATCTCTCCAACTGCTGGAGTGGGGAAAAAAAAACGCAACTTTTTTTCATGACTGAAGGTGAACTGAGATAACCTCATGTCCCCGATAAATCTGTCTGACTATGTAAGTGGCCTCTTCAAGGGCTGAAATGTCAGACCATTTTAGAATTGCCTAATGGATTATATGAAATAGCTCACATTCCTCTTCCTTCTAAAATATGTTCCTCTACTTGTTTGTTTTCTTTCTTTTGTCCATAGAAAAGCACAACTTTTTGTTTGAAATGTTTTTGACCGAACTCCAAAAAATGTGTAGTTTTTGTTATTGCACAAAAATATGAGTTATTAACTCTTGACATTTATGGAAAATTCAATTGATAGGTCACCATTGTCACGTAAACCAGATAACCGTGACCCTGGTTTGTCAATTGCATAATTGCACAAAATTTCAATGGCAATTGCAAAATTACACAATTTCCAAATACTTCAATAGAGAGGTAGCTGCTATTGACCCTCATTCTCCCAAGAGGTGAGCATCCCAGAGATGGAACCAATGCCTATCCTTTGGATTTATCATAAAAGTTTAGAGCTTGGTTCACATCTGCGTTTGGTATTCGGTTCGGGGAGTCCACATGGGGAATATCAAATGCATTGACAAGCAGTGGGCACTCAAAGCACACGGACCCCATAGACCATAATGGGGTCCATGTGTTTGCCATGTGGTGTCTGCACAAGTCATGTGGAGAGAAAAGTACTTTATGAACTACTTTCCTCTCCGCATGACATGTGCGAAGACCACACGGAAAACACAAGGACCTCATTATAGCCTATGGGGTCCATGTGTTTTCATTGCTCACTGCTTGTCAATGCATTCCATATATCATTCGGGGGGTCCCCAAGTGGACTCCCTGAACTGTACACCGAACGTAGATGTGAACCGGGCCTAAGATAGGAAATAAAACTTGCCACTTTTACTGGTCTAGAAACAAAGTGTAGACAATAGAGATGGGCGAAACTTTCTAAATTTGTTTCATGTCAGGTTCAGACAAATCAATCCGCCAATTCGTTTTCATACAAACATTGGTGTAACTAAACACTTGTGGGCCCCGTTACAATCTTTCATCCGGGGCTCCTACCTCATCCCTACAGCAAATTCTGGATAGTGATGGTTATGGGTGCTAAGAAGTTTAATCCACCTTAGTGTGGTTAGGGATAATCTGTGGGTCTCCTTGGCTTATGGGCCAGATGGAAGCTACAATCTCAATACTGATGCCAGTTCTTATAGGCTCCCTAAGGCTCCAGGGCCTCGGTGCACCCTCTGCACCCCCTCAAGTCACGTCCCCGCCCAAAGACCTCCCTACAACATAAGAAGGCACTTGGTACTATAGATAGCATATAGTAACATTGGGGCCCAGGAACTGCAAGCTACATGTCTGCTCAGTAGGATTACTCATGGTCATTGCCCTACTTTGTTCATTGGCTGGTTTACATTCAGTCATCGAAACTAGGTCAATGACATAGAGTTAAATGGTGGGCGGCCATATAACTACTTTAGCCAGAAACGAATCCTAAAAATTCAGAATTCATTGGAATCGATTAGCTCATCTCTAAAAATATTTCATTTTCAGTTGATGCCTTACCTTAAACAGAAATTTCATATTTCAACTATTTAATTGGGTGTTTTCATTTTCTGAGGTACTTCTTGTATTAAATTAATTTTTTTTACCTAACCATGAGAGAATATATCTTAATTAAAAGTGACACTTTACTTTGCTTAAAGCTTTATGTCTTAAGTAGTATGTGAGAAAATTGTGAAAAGAAAATGTCAGCTGGAGAAAATTATATACCAGTAATGATAAAGGCCCAAAATATTCTATCAATATTTCTCTATTATTTACGATCTTATTTTTTCCCATTAACTTAACCATGTTTAATCTTGTAGACAATTAAAAGCTAAATATTTTTGCAAATTTAAAAATTTACCAATTTTGAAGATTTTTAAAAATTTTCTCTAACCATCTTAGTGGTGACGTCTGTTGTCTTGATCAATTGCCAATGGATCTGACCATGAACTTTTTATGGTCTGGGACTTGTCAGAAACCCAACCATAATTTCCTCTTATATATGTAGTATCCCTATATGATAACCTGTCCACCATAAGGTTAGGTTTCTGACAAGTCCCAGATTATAGAAAGTTCCTATATTCATGTAGAAGAAAAGGAGAAGGTATACAATTGAAAGGAGGCTCTTATATACAAGTTCCTTATGGTATCCTGCAGCATATTTGCTCACAGATGTTGTAACTGGGCCTGGAGATCTTGCATACATGTAGGTTGGTGTCCTAGTTGGTTCCATGAACCCCCAATTGCTGGTGATCTGGCATGCCAAGGAAGTATTGCAATCTAGTGGAGACAGAACTGGGAAACCATTGCTATATGTGGGCGAGCACTATACTGCTGAAAACGACAGATAGAAGTCCTGCCATGAAAGGCAACACATGTTTAATACATTTTTTGTTATTAAAATGTGTCCAAAATTCTTAGTAATGATGAAGTCCCCATATACACGACCATGCATGATGTAGGGCAGCAGATGTGAGTTTGCACCAGAATGCAGTCGAATGACACTCAACATCTGTGGGGACTTTGGATCCATTCTAATCTGATGACTTAGTAGCATGACTTACGACTTGGCTTATATCCAAAGTCATGTCATAAGGCTTCTTGGATGTAGGCCACTACCTACCTTCCAATAGGTGGCACTAGGGACACAGGAAGGAATCTTGAGCCGTGGAACCCGTATATTTTTTTTAGCATCCTGCTGCAATTGAAATCAATGGGAGGCAGATTCTGGAGGAATCTGCCCCCAAAACTGCTGCAATTCTTACATGTGAACATACTCTTAGGCCAATTCCCATGTTACGTGGTGCAGCCAAAAAGCGCTGCGGGAAAAATCGTGGCAGAAGCGCATCGCAGTTTTCACAGAAAGTCTTCAGAGGTTTCCTCTGCGGACCTTCTGCTTCCTTCATACTCATAGGGAATCTACCGGTATTTCTGTGGGCACAATTGACACAATGGCTTTGGGAATCGTAGAATTTCCGCCATTAATTTTTTTTTTTTTTTTGCATTGTGTGGCTAGCGAATCCTATCCATTTTGCAGGGATTGTAAAACGCCATCGTGTTTACGCATTGTGGGGCCCTGGCCTTAGGCCTGGTTCATATCTGCGTTCGGTATGCTATTCGGGGACAAATGCATTAACAAATGGTGAGCAATGAAAGCACACGGACCCCATAAATTGTAATGAGGTCCATGTGTTTTCCGAGCAATGTCTGCACAAATCATGCAGAGAGGAAAGTACTTCAAACAACACTTCTCTCTGTATGATTCGTGCGGAAACCGTGCGGAAAACACACGGACCCCATTATAGTCTGTGGGGTCCTTGTGCTTTCATTGCTCACCACTTTTTAATATCAAATACTGAACGCAGATGTGAACCAAGCCTTGTACTGCAAACTCCTATTTGCAAAATTGTGTCTTACAGAAACAAAGTAACAGAAACACCAAAGCAAACTTTACATCCAATTCCTAATAACCTTTTGGTACAAATGATGGGTGCGACATATGCTTGTCTCCAGAAGTAAGGACACGCGGTATCATCTTGCACCAGGTATCATGTTGCACCTGGCGTTCTCTGTTAACCCTGGCGAGTGGGGGGGAGGGAGGACTCGTGATCACACATCCCCTTATTTAGCATGTAACACCTCTGTGCACCTGCTCCATCAAAGACAGGCAAATGCAGAAAGAGAAAGTGTCAGTGGTATTTTGTTCCCCTCTGAGGGGACCAGATCTGTTAACAAGAGAAATTGAATCACAAGCAGACTGTGATTGTGAAACAGAGAACAGGATAACAGGGGAAGGGAGGTGAGAATGAGTATTGTAAGAAAGATGCCAGGAGAGCGGAGAAGAGTATATTTAGAAATGGAGGATTGCGTGGCAGGCAAATAGAAAAGAGCTCAGCGTGCAACTCTCAAATGATGGCAAAAAAAAAAAAATGCAAGCGAAATAAAAGTCAGGTGCAGAGAGAAAGAAAAGCAACATTCACACGTTTAGAGCTATGAAACATATGTATTCAGCTTTTATATAGCCGGGACATATCAATCAATAGGCATTGTAGACTTGGCGTCATAGGAAGTATGTGTTCTGCTTTTTTTCTCTTTTACCTAGATCTCACCTAGCTAACAATTTAACATAATAAGGATCACAAAACCATGCTGAAACAAAGTGGTCAAAGCGCCAAAGCGTCCCTATTTACAGCATGGTGCTATACTGCGGCCATTGTTGGCATGCCCAGGTTAGCAGCGCCGAACAGTAAGGAAAGGTTGTGAGTAATAGCCTGTCGAAGAATTGTTTGTAAAGGGTAAGAGAATAATGACGGCTCTGCTTCATAGTTATTTAAAGGGGTTTTCAGTCCCTAATGTATGTTTAATACTGGTGACCTATCCATAACATAGGTCATTGTATCTGATCAGTGGGGATCTAATGCCCAGACCTCATACAGATCAGCTGTTCTGGTCGTGTCCAGGCATCGGAAGTTGCTGCTGTGGACGTTGTCTTATAATCACATGCAAGACGGGGCTGGAGTAGGAGTAGGCTCATGAGACTCATGCAGAAGGTTGCCTGTTTTGTTCCAGGTAGGTCCAAACTAGAATTGATAATACTGACAGAAACATAATATACAGTCCTATGAAAAAGTTTGGGCACCCCTATTAATCTTAATCATTTTTAGTTCTAAATATTTTGGTGTTTGCAACAGCCATTTCAGTTTGATATATCTAATAACTGATGGACACAGTAATATTTCAGGATTGAAATGAGGTTTATTGTACTAACAGAAAATGTGCAATATGCATTAAACCAAAATTTGACCAGTGCAAAAGTATGGGCACCTCAACAGAAAAGTGACATTAATATTTAGAAGATCCTCCTTTTGCAAAGATAACAGCCTCTAGTCGCTTCCTGTAGCTTTTAATCAGTTCCTGGATCCTGGATAAAGGTATTTTGGACCATTCCTCTTTACAAAACAATTCAAGTTCAGTTAAGTTTGATGGTCGCCGAACATGGACAGCCCGCTCTCAAATTATCTGAAAACAAAAATTGTTCAACATAGTTGTTATGGGGAAGGATACAAAAAGTTGTCTCAGAGATTGAACCTGTCAGTTTCCACTGTGAGGAACATAGTAAGGAAATGGAAGACCACAGGGACAGTTCTTGTTAAGCCCAGAAGTGGCAGGCCAAGAAAAATATCAGAAAGGCAGAGAAGAAGAATGGTGAGAACAGTCAAGGACAATCCACAGATCACCTCCAAAGAGCTGCAGCATCATCTTGCTGCAGATGGTGTCACTGTGCATCGGTCAACAATACAGCGCACTTTGCACAAATAGAAGCTGTATGGGAGAGTGATGAGAAAGAAGCCGTTTCTGCACGTACGCCACAAATAGAGTTGCCTGAGGTATGCAAAAGCACATTTGGACAAGCCAGCTTCATTTTGGAAGAAGGTCCTGTGGACTGATGAAACAAAGATTGAGTTGTTTGGTTATACAAAAAGGCGTTATGCATGGCGTCCAAAAAAACAGCATTCCAAGAAAAACACTTGCTACCCACTGTAAAATTTGGTGGAGGTTCCATCATGCTTTGGGGCTGTGTGGCCAATGCCGGCACCGGGAATCTTGTTAAAGTTGAGAGTCGCATGGATTCCACTCAGTATCAGCAGATTCTTGAGAATAATGTTCAAGAATCAGTGAAGAAGTTGAAGTTACGCCGGGGATGGATATTTCAGCAAGACAATGATCCAAAACACTGCTCCAAATCGACTCAGGCATTCATGCAGAGGAACAAATACAATGTTCTGGAATGGCCATCCCAGTCCACAGACCTGAATATCATTGAATATCTGTGGGATGATTTGAAGCGGGCTGTCCATGCTTGGCGACCATCTAACTTAACTGAACTTGAATTGTTTTATAAAGAGTAATGGTCCAAAATACCTTCATCCAAGATCCAGGAACTGATTAAAAGCTACAGGAAGCGACTAGAGGCTGTTATCTTTGCAAAAGGAGGATCTAATAAATATTAATGTCACTTTTCTGTTGAGGTGCCCATACTTTTGCACTGGTCAAATTTTGGTTTAATGCATATTGCACATTTTCTGTTAGTACAATAAACCTCATTTCAATCCTGAAATATTACTGTGTCCATCAGTTATTAGATATATCAAACTGAAATGGCTGTTGCAAACACCAAAATGTTTAGAACTAAAAATGATTAAGAATATTAGGGGTGCCCAAACTTTTTCATAGGACTGTATACTTATACTCACCATGACTCACCTCTCTTGGGATCCCTTGCAACATCTAATCGGTCCTTGGCCTCGTTGCATGGACCATGCTTTAACACAAGCCCAGTTCCATGTCTCAGTGGTTCCTCGTGGGTTGTGATGTCATCTAGGAGGCCATAAGAGTCTAGAAGAAGACATAGATAGTCCACCAGACACCAAGAGGAGCCCAGGTAAGATGAGTATCAGTGTTTGCTATGCTTCCTCGCTTCCCCTGGGCCTCCTCTAAAGAGACCCCAGAGCATAATAATGGGTCATAGTTGACACACCCCTTACATTTTGGCTTCGGCCAAACCTAAAAATTTGGGAAAATTTTGGATGGATCCAGTTTGTTCCGTGAACTCTAACTGTGCAATCCAATAAAATAGGATCGAAGGACAGCAGGAGATTAGGGGAAGAAAAACTGGGATTTTTTTGTGCATTTTCTATGTTTAGCATTCCTTTAACATACCATTGTATGACTATATAGGCCAAGATAAGAGGTAGAGATCTTCAAGACACAAGGCTGATATAAATAATGAAATGGAGGTGAGAACTGGATGTGAAAGTGCCGGAGCTTAATGCTGTTCTATGGCAACATCAGCAAATTGTGTTCACTGGTCATTAGATATTACTAAATGGTCATTTAATGCTTGGTTTACCCCGAAGAGAGCTATAGAAGGAGCGTATACATTATGTATGCAGTGATATAACCTGGGTAAACCATGATATGTGATAACAATCTGTGAAAGCATTGTGCTAGTTTCTGCTCACTTGGCTCATATACATGGTAGCACATCACATGGAAAGCTATAGACTGTGCTTTGTATCTGTTTTACTTCTACGACAGAAGAATTGGCCCAAATCTTCAATTATTTGGTCTAAAATGCACTTTTGTCCTGGATTTACTCATAGTTGGTGCAAACTGTTAGATAGACAGTCTGGGGCAGATGTTGGATGATAAATCTGGTGTATTCTTACACCGTCTAGTCTACGTTTATACCACCTTCTAGTTTTCTTACGTTGAGCCGGATAACTTTTATTTTGGCACGTTTTAAGCCAGTCCTGTTTTTTTGCAGAGATGCCACACCCACACGTCCAGTAAGTCAAAAAAAATTTGCAAAAACTCTATGCGCCAAGATGTTCCCCATTGATATACCATTTTTAAGTCAGTTCTAGTCGTCACCACAATAGTAAATCTGGGCCATTGTGTCCATGCTTCTAAACCAAAATTCAGATTGGAAATCACTGAAGGTATTAATATTCCTTATTTATCAGCGATGTCCTTGATAGAGATGCATCATCCAATATAAAATTTTGGCAATTTCTATCTTAGTTTACAATCCCCTTGGTATTAGGAGACATTCACAAAATCAATGTAACTTGGTGAATTGACCTGTCCTTATTTCTGAGGCCGACCATACAAGCATTGGGCTCATTCATAGCCAACACAATATTCCTATTCAGTAACCAAGATGAAGTACAACTCCAGAAGGGACGGTCTTTGGTAGTAAACCTTGGGGCTGATTTACTAATCCTGTCTAATATTTAATCCAGATGGTCTAAAGATGTGTGAATTTTATCAATATGACTGATCCCAGATGGTAAATTTAGAAAATATTTAGGCTAAATCCCCATGTTGTGGAAATGCAGCTTTTTTTGGTTGCACTTTTTGAGCCAAACCCAGGAGTGGATTGAGCCGAAGGCAGAAGTGTAAGAATTTTCATGTATTTCCGATTCATTTTGTAGCCATTCTTGGCTTTGGCTCAACAAAAATGCAACAAAATCTGCAACAAAAAAGTTAGGTTTCTGCATCGTGGGACCTCAGCCTTAGACATCTTTGTCCAGCTTTACATCACCTGGCACCTTTTGTACCATAATTTCCCACAATTGGGGGATAACCTTTTCCCTGGAAGCCATGCCTTCCAACAAAGTCATGCAGCGTGCCTGCAGGTCCATCAATAGGACCCATAAGGACTCTTTGCGATGATGCACTGTTACGGTTCTGTGTATATATATAAATAATATTTTTTAAACAACAGAACCTCTAGTCTGCAAGACACTGCAGCGAGGTCCACAGGCCCAGATGGACGGCTGTAAGTCTGAACAGCGTGCTACCAGTTAAACTGCACTGGCAGTTATGTGGCGCGGTACTCAATGTGAACAAGCTGAAACTAAACCTTGCCAGTTAAGCCCTACATCAAGTCCAACCTATAACCCTACAGTCCCCTACATCAAGTCCAACCTATAACCCTACAATCCCCTACAGGGTTGATGCCAAAAATATTACTATGAATAATTTATATTATTATTAATATACTTTCACACTAGCGTTCCATCATGGGAACAGAAAAATGGATTAAACAATAAATATGGATCTGTTCTATGATGGACAACAATGGATCCCAAGGGACTCAGTTTAATATAATGGGGTCGGTATCCAATGTATTATTCCTTACATGGTGCAAAACTCATACTTGCAGTGTTTTATCATCTTGGTTTTACGCCAGGCATGTAGGCTTCCCTAGCCCAGCTAGAATATAGATGAATGCAATAAACCCATTCCCCATAATATCCGATGATACATTATACAACATGAACAGAAGCTTTTAGGCATCCAGAACCTTTCCCTCGGTGCTAACCCATTATTTTATATTCATTCCAGCGATCCTAATGGCTCCCACCAAGCTCTTATGATTTATCACCCACCTAGTTCAAACAAACGATGACACCGATCTGTCAGACCTGAGTTTTTTTGGTTTTGTTTTAGATTTTTTTCCTATTTGATCGTTGGCTCGGGTTCAGCGTGTTTACTGCAAGATCTGAGTATTTTAGATTGCAAGTAGCCAAACTTGTTTTTGAAGTTATGTTCACTCTCTCGGTTATTGCTTAGCAACCTCATCTTCCCGAGCCGCGGTGTCACCGCTTCTACTAAAAAGTGGTTTGTATTCCGTAAACTGAACCCTTAAGAATGAAGAGAAAAGATGCGAAGTTCTCCAGCAAGGCAGATCAATTGTCAGACACTTGATTAAAATGTTTTAGATTTGGCAGAGCGACACGCAAATAAATAATAAACACTTCATTTTTTATAATGCACTCTCGAAAATGTAGAAAGGAATCGAAAAGCTTTGGAATAAATGGATGTAGAACATCATATGCAGGATAAATCAGATTCAAGGACAAGTATAAAATGGTGGTTATGACAATGAAGGTCTGACGCATTAATCTTTTGTCTCTACAGTGCCCGCCAGGACTAAGTCCTATGAAAGACATGTCTGGGTGTTACAATCGGCAGGTCGGAGTTGACTGCTCGGATGGATTTAATGGAGGCTGTGAACAACTGTGTCTACAGAAAGAAGTCCCCTTTCCAGATGACCCAGAGATGTATAACATTTTAATGGTTTGTGGGTAAGAGTCATATGGATTTTTTTCCTTGACTGTTTATGCTATTGTATTGCAAAAGTTTCAGTTGTTGTCTAGCCTTCCGTAATGTATAAGAAAAATCCAAGTTCGCCTGAAATTCCCGTAAATGATGCAACAGACAGACCTCAACCAATGTAGACCAGTGTCCGACCAAAGACACAGCGACCTCCATACTGGCTATTCTCTAGGGATTTAACAAAGGGGATGTCCAGGAACTATAATTTTTTGGTAGGAGGCCATGAAAAATGAGTAAAAAAAATACTCATTTGTTCCGGCTCTCTAGTGCGTTACCCGCCACTGGAAGCCCTTTCCACACATGACCACTGTGGCCAGTTAGCGGCCTAAGGAAAGAACCCAGGGTGTCAATCACATATGTTACCTGTGATGACCTGGTTCCTTTATGTAGGCCGCTGACGCCAATCAGTCATGTGTGGTGAGGACTTCCACCAGAACAAGCCTCTGGGTGCTGCTGGATCTGACATTGGCAAGGGACACCAGAAAGCCAAGGATAGGTGAATATGCTTTATTTTTTTTATTTTTCACCTTCCCCTCCTGGCAAAAAGCTGCAACTCCTGGACAACCCCTATAAGTTGTATTCACACCAGTGTTTGGAACCTCCATTGGAGACTTCAGCCAATAGCTATTTCTCCCAACACCCCCAGTATAACGCTATTTCTTGAGCAAATGCATATCTTTTCAATCAATTTAGGGAGTGAACTATCGCCCTCAAGGCATGGCAGCTCTTGCTAGAGAACTCCTATTCTTCAGGGGAAGCTCTGGCGGTAGCTGAGTGATGTACTTCGTCTATCTTTGGCAATCTCATTGAAGTGAACGAGAGAGCTGAAACATCCTGTCCAACATGGGGATGTCTACCTTCAGCCTGGCTGTGGTCAGGCTGAATACACAATGGGGGGCACCCCCTGTTACCTGGATCTGTGGGGGTCTCAGCATTCAGACCTCCAGCAATTCTCCTTAGTTAGAAGATAAATACGCTTCATGGCATAAGCCATATAAAGTCCAACTATTTCCATACAGTGGGGCAAAAAAGTATTTAGTCAGTCACCAATAGTGCAAGTTCCACCACTTAAAAAGATGAGAGACGTTTGTAATTTACATCATAGGTAGACCTCAACTATGAGAGACAAAATGAGAAAACAAATCCAGAAAATCACATTGTCTGATTTTGTAAGAATTTATTTGCAAATTATGGTGGAAAATAAGTATTTGGTCAGTAACAAAATTTCATCTCAATACTTTGCTATATATCCTTTGTTGGCAATGACAGAGGTCAAACGTTTTCTGTAAGTCTTCACAAGGTTGGCACACACTGTTGTTGGTATGTTGGCCCATTCCTCCATGCAGATCTCCTCTAGAGCAGTGATGTTTTGGGGATGTCGCTTGGCAACACGGACTTTCAACTCCCTCCAAAGGTTTTCTATAGGGTTGAGATCTGGAGACTGGCTAGGCCACTCCAGGACCTTGAAATGCTTCTTACAAAGCCACTCCTTCGTTGCCCTGGCGGTGTGCTTTGGATCATTGTCATGTTGAAAGACCCAGCCACGTTTCATCTTCAATGCCCTTGCTGATGGAAGGAGGTTTGCACTCAAAATCTCATGATACATGGCCCCATTCATTCTTTCATGTACCCGGATCAGTCGTCCTGGCCCCTTTGCAGAGAAACAGCCCCAAAGCATGATGTTTCCACCCCCACGCTTTACAGTAGGTATGGTGTTTGATGGTGTTCAATTTTGTTTCTGTTGTCCTTTGACAGCTCTTTGGTCTTCACCATAGTGGAGTTTGGAGTCTGACTGTTTGAGGGTGTGCACAGGTGTCTTTTTATACTGATAACAAGTTTAAACAGGTGCCATTACTACAGGTAATGAGTGGAGGAAAGAGGAGACTCGTAAAGAAGAAGTTACAGGTCTGTGAGAGCCAGAAATCTTGATTGCTTGTAGGTGACCAAATACTTATTTTCCACCATAATTTGCAAAAAAAATTCTTACAAAATCAGACAATGTAATTTTCTGGATTTGTTTTCTCATTTTGTCTCTCATAGTTGAGGACTACCTATGATGTAAATTACAGACGCCTCTCATCTTTTTAAGTGGTGGAACTTGCACTATTGGTGACTGACTAAATACTTTTTTGCCCCACTGTATGTATTACTCTTAGATCTGTAGTACAGAGCTACTAATGTAAAGTGAATGCTACATTCACTCCCTAAGTGCATCATTCATGTCATCCAGCCTCCAGACGAGCCCCCGCGGCATCTTCCGGCTCTGAATTCACTCTGCCAGGCATCGGGACTCGGCAGAGCCGACTGCGCATGCCCTCACTACAAGAAAATGTAGTGCGGGCATGCGCAGTCAGCTCTGCCCAGGCCCGATGCCTGGCAGAGTGAATACAGAGCCGGAAGACGCCGCGGGGAAGCTGCGCGGAGAAGACTTATAAAGTTAGGAGAAGAACCAGCGTTGATTGGCCGACTGTATAGCATTCAGCCAATCAATGCTGGTTCTGCATCGCACTTTTCCATTCAAATAGCGAGTGGTACTCGATCGAGTACGAGTATTTCGAATACCGTAATATTCGATCGAATACCTACTCGATCGAATACTACTCGCTCATCTCTACAGTCTACCAATCACATGACCAGTCAGGGAAACTGATTGGAGACTGAAAAAACTGCGTGTATAATTCATTTTACATTAGCATGTCCTGTACTACAGATGTAATATACTTGGCCTCAGTGAGGTTTTAAAGGATTTTTCTAATATAGACAATACCTTTATGGCAGAAAAAGCTAAAGGCAATAACTTGATCACAACAAAAAGCCGATCTCTATGGATAAACTGGTCAGCAAGTGTTTCATTTCCCTGCAGTGCCCCTGCAGGTGAAAAGGAGAACTACATGGTGCTCATTGCAATCATATATCACAGGAATATGTCAGAAAACAACTAAAAATAAAGCAATTATATGACTATAATACGGCTTTGTCGCCATTCATATCGCGTTCTGTTTCCAACTGCAGTTCAGAAAATAAGTGGTTGCTGTGTTTGTCCTCTGCTCTAGTTGCGGTAAATACGGCTATTGTGTACACAGCAAGTATCAATGTAACATAATTACTGAAATTAGATAATTGGGTAATGCTATTAATATCAGTAACCTTTAATAATTTCTGCTGTGCCAAATCCTCTGTGTTTTTCTATCACAGCAAAAATTATCTGTTGAGTGGCACTTTTAATTGTCTTGTAAACCAAAGGCATTTCGGCTGATGAAAATTCACCTTTGTCTATATTGTACCGGTATGGAGAGATTCAGATGAGAACGCAGATTTTTTATTTTTTTTGCTTTGAAGCATACACTGCAGAATAAATAGGAGCTAAATTTGGAATCATGCAAATACTAGACTAGGATATAGGAAAGGTCGGTTTTGGAATACCTAACAGACTATGTCCTAGACATGTTCCCCACCAATGCCAAGGGTGTAATTATAGGGAGGGGGCAGAGGTAGCAGTTGCTTCCAGGCTCTGGACCTTCTGGGGGCCCCGAAGGTATATACCATTTTTCTAAATGGCACAAGTTAGGGAGAATTCTTGTGGGCCCCGGTGGAATCTTTTGTCCAGGCCCCCTACCTCACCCTACAGTGAATTCTTGATAGTGATGGTTGCGGGTGCTAAGGAGTTTAATCCACCGTAGTGTGGTTAGGGTAATCCGTGGGTCTCCTTGGCTTATGTTAAAGATGGAAGCTGCAATCTCAATACTGATGCCAGTGCTTATGGGCTCCCTAAGGCTGTTGGGCCCCTGCACCCTCTGCACCCCCTCAAGTTACGCCCCTGAGGAGCACCATTATAGGGTTTGCATTGGGGCCCTGGAGCTTGACAATGAAAAGTATGGCCAGACTTTTGTATAAAGATATACAAAATATAACATTGTTAGGGTACATAAGGCAACATTTGAGGCTGTATTAGACTTGTCCCCAGTCGCACTGGTCTTATTTGTAAAGGGACAAATCTATTGAAAGTATTACCCTCCCCATTGTCTTTTGCATTGACTCCTGGGCAGACAACAATTGGGGACACCACTGACCATAGAATAACCCTAAAGTTGTCATACCTCCAATGAGCTCAAAACTCCCATATAATAACCACATTCCAGTATCCACTCCATGCCAGTTGCCATAAAATAATAAAAGCACGAAAGGTCCCTTACCCCACCAGCAAGAACTGAAATGGGGTGGGCAACTAGTAATGTCTAAGCACCTAGTGGAGACCTGTTCTATGTTTCTTCTCTGCTCCTGAGCTTGATGTGAGATTAGCAATTGGTTCCCGGAGCAAAGAGACAATGGGGAGCCGAGGGGTGAGCAATAAATGCAGTTCAGCACTTACTCCCTAGGGTGCCCGTAACAGCAATGAGCTCCTCCATTGAGCTCCTCGTACTGACGGATTCACTCATCGCACTTCTAAATTAAGGATGCCGTCCCTGGATGTGCATGGGCATCCACCAAGGATAGTGAAGTTCTCAGCTGCAGAGCGTACCTCCTGGGGCATGTCACCTGGTCTAAAGGCTTATATAAGATGTTAATTTAAGTTACTTACGAAATGTCTTCAAGAGATCTTCCTTGAAAAAGTTAAGAAAAGATCAATTTCCTAATAGAGACATGAAAGTAGAATATAACTAGCAGAACTATATCCTCATTAGTCAGTAAACAGTTGCCTTCACTGATGTTACAGTAACAGTGTTTGCACCTTATTATATGTGAATGCCATTTGCTTTTATTTAGGTTATGGATTATATTTGACTGTATTCTGTTTTAATTGGCATTAGGGTCAGGCCTGTGCTCCTGCACCGCCTTATGGAAGGCGCCCAGCAATTATAGAGTTGCTTTACTGCATTGCAGGTCACTAATCCTAATGAAACAAAGAGGAGACAGATCTGCTGACGCAAGACATGACTTAGTCTCCAGTTCGGAGTATGGGATTTATTATTGATTTGACCAATTTTGTGGTTTTCCTACAGCTGTATTGAAGATTATAAACTAGGTCCAGATGGGTTGTCATGTCATCTGGTCACAGAATCATGTCCCGGTGGAGCTCACTGTGGGGAAAGTCCAGAGGTGCCGATGAACCAGACACTGTTTGGGGAGATCTTTTATGGTTACAACAACCAGACCAAGGAAATTTCACCAGGCCAGCTCCTAAAGGGATCATTTAGGTGAATAATAATGAGTTTATTAATCTGTATAATTCAGTATTGTACACTCATGTGCATATCTATTGTATGATGATGGGTCACACTAAGATAATTGTACGACATCAGTCTTGTCAGTTCCTAGGACAATACAATTACACACATTCCCAAAAGGGATGCCACCCCGGAAAGTTCCTTAATAATTGGTATGCAAATTTTGCAAGATGCAAATTTAACATCCCTGTAGAATAATAAAATATATTACCAAGAGTTAAATATGGATGACGTATCATTAGGATAGATCAACATGAAAAGATGATCAGCAGAGATCTAATAACTGGCTAGAGATGACTGAAGCAATTCATAACCAGATGGGTTAGCTACAAATTTTCCAAAAATTTGAGGTTTGGCCAAATTTTTGGGATTCACCACCCATGTACCATTATAATGCTCTGGGTTTCCCCAAGGTATACTAAATGGAGGCCCAATGGAGGTGCAGACAAAATTAAAAGAAACACTGATACTTAGCGTTTCTCACCTCTATGGGCATCTGCTCATGTGGCATCTTCTCCAACCCAAGTATCATGATGTCAGAGTGTCCAATATCTGGTCTTAGGGGTGTCACCAGACATATGGCATCAGAGAAAATACTGGAAGACCAGTATCCAGGAAAGAAAGCTGGATGATCAGGAGAGGTGAGAAAGGAGAATTGATTACCAAACCAAAATTGTGGGCAAATTTTACAAATATTAGTTAAATGAATGTTGCAAGTTTTGCCATCACGACACCTGGGACCCCAACACATCAACTGCTCAAAAGTGTAGTGGCTCTTGGGTGAGCACCTTTTCCACTTTTTCCGCGTCAGTGATGTCACATTGATCCGTCATGTGTCATTGGCTTGCAGCTAAGTCCCATTCAAGTGAAAACTGCAATGCCAAGTACTGTGTAATTGGTGGTGGTCCTTGTGGAAGAGAAGGTGGAAGCATTTATAGACTGAGGGAGCTCTTCACAGGTCCTACAGCCTATGGATAAATTGGATGTAGATGCTGAAAAATGATATAAGAATATATTCATGTCTCTATTGTAGACAGAATAATTTTGCCCGTGGACTGGAGCATCAGCTACCGGATGGTCTCATTGTATCCACCATACCCTCAGAAACCCAATGCCATGAAGAGATTTCCGAGCCGGTTCCTGACCCTGATTTTCTGACAGGTCAGTAATCCCATTGATTTTCCTCCTCCTCTTTGTAGAATAATAGATGAAGAGATATCTAATAGATTTCCAGGTGCTTCGAATGTCAGGTTGTCGCCACTTGCTGTGGCGAAGTGTATTTTATGCTTATTTTAGCGTTATTAGCTGACACAAGGAAGAACATTGTTTATAGGCTGTGTTAAAGCTATATTATCACCCCGTAATGTGTTATCACATGGCACTCTCACCCATTAATGCTATTTGTGCATAGAAAGCCATGAAAAGGTGATAATATCAGATGATAACACATCCCGTAGAGATCGATGAAGTCTCACCACCAGGTATTCATGCTGTAGACAATTTGGTGACAAGATATTACCTGTTTTTTATATTGTGATGCATCTGACACCGGGGTGTTGTGAGTTATACAGAAGGAAATCTAATCTTGACATATTTGCAAATGTAGGGAAATATTTATATCAGATGAGAAAAAATGAAGACCCTATATCTGCTGCTTAAATGGGGGAGCGATGCGCATGCTTGTTCACAATGCCTATAGTCTATGGAAGAGGTAGGCAACCTTCGGCACTCCAGTTGTTGTAAAACTACAACTCCCATCATGCATATTTGCTCATGCTTGGAACTTCTATGGAAGTGAATGGAGCATGTTGGGAGTTGCGTTTTCACAGGTGCTGGAGTGCCGAAGGTCATGGTCTATAGAACTGGCAAGGACTCCCATTCCTATGATCAGTGGAGTCCCAGCTATCGGACCCATCTTGTGCATAGGTGATAAGTTATCATTGTGGGATTAACTAATGCATTTCTCCCATTCACCTGACCATCCGAACTTGCAAATGGGAAATCATAAACGCAATATGGGCTGGCAAAGATCATGTGATTCAGTATGAAGAGCAATAACTTGACTCTTTCAGTGGGTTTCAATGACTTCTTGGTTTTCAGTGATAAGATCTCACGGTACAGAATGTTATACAATGCTACATCTGTATATCAATGTTTTCACCCTTTTATTTTGTTGATATAAAGACATCTCTAGACTTGTAATTTGTGTCTTTTGCTCTGATTTGTTTATGTTGCGTATTTATGTAGCACCATTGTATTCCACAACACTTTACAGATATTGTCAACACTGTCCCATATAGGGTTCACAGGGTTGCAGGCAATCTTTTTTCCGGGGCCCCCTACCTCATCCCTACAGTGAATTCTTGATAGTGATGGTTACAGATGCTAAGGAGTTTAATCCACCTTAGAGTGGGTAGGGGAATCTGTGGGTCTGCTTGTCTTATGGGCCAGATGGAAGCTGCAATCTCAATACTGATGCCAGTGCTTATGGGTCCCCCAAGGCTCCTAGACCCTGGTGTGACTGCACCCCCTCAAGTTACACCCCTGCTCACAATCAGTATGTTTTCAGAGTATAGCAGAAAACCCACACAACATGGGACGAACATACAAACTCTCTGCAGATGTTGTCCTCAGTTGGATTCGAACCTAGGAGTCAAGTTCTGCAAGGCAACAGTGCTACCCATTGAGCCACTATGCTACTCTTATGCAAATATCTGTGTTTCCAGACAACAAACTCACCTTCGGTAGTCTGATCAAGCTCCCATATTTTGCATTGTTCCAATTCCTACTAAAAGAACCTGTGCACAATACTAGCCAAATGGATGCCATATGGTCGCCTCATCAACTGTATCCTACAGTTTCATCTCTTACGTCAGTTCAGACAGGTGACTATAGCTCAAGGTACACAATACTATAATACTTTAATTCTGAGGCATTTAAAATCTTGACCCATGTGTCGCTACACCCAAAGCCTTAGACTTTATTAGTATCCACTCTTTTACGCTCCCGTTTACAGTATTTACACCATTATTTCCTCGTGACAGCTGCAAAGTTTTGGTAACAAACAGTTAAAGTCAAAATGTTGAGTCTCAGAATTTCACAGGCAGACGATTCCAGTTGAAGTCATTACTAATCAGCACGGTGACATTATCGAACCATTACGCTTTTCTTAGACACCTTCTTATCCCACTCTAACATATGCCGCGTAGCCTGCGCTCCGATATTGTATGAACCCTGTCTAATTAGCAGCTTTCATAGATAAACGGGATCTGTCATTACTCTCCACTCACCTATTACTAGAGCTGTCTGCATTCTTCTCTTTAGCTCGCGCTGTAACCTTATGCACACATACATTATCTTCCTTTTATGTAAATTGGTAACATGACTTAAACAGATGAGGTTGACCTTCTATTAATATGATAAAAGGATAGCAGGGATGTTTTGGCTCTGCAAGGTTTGCTGACTGTGCCTTATACATAGTGGATGCCATGCCCTTTCCAAACCTTACCACATCCCAATGTGTTCGAAAAAGCTCTGATCCTATCAGTTGTTCTTTAAGATCCACTCTTCAATAATCCATCATGACGGGCAGGAAAAACATTCTCAAGGTGTATATCCTCCCTAAGATACTTTACGTATTGCAAACAGCCCCCATCCTAGTCCCTAATTCTTTCTTCAAGACTCTCCGTAGTCTCTTCATCTCATTCCTCTGAAAGAACTCTCACCCATGCCTAGTCTATTCTCTTCTAACCCGGGACAAAATGCAAGGTGGCTTTGCACTTCCTGACATATAATCCTACAAAAAAGTTGTCCACCTTGCAAGATGGCTTGAATTAGTCTCCACTGATGCTCTCCTCATCCATATTTCCCTGGAATGGTACTTATTACCCATTCCCTACCAATGGTTCCTCTGGTCTTCTCATTATACCGGTAATACTTCCCCAGTTCTTAGAAATCTCACCAGGGGTACCATTTATACATGTCAAGCTTTTCCCACTACAATATCTCCAGGCACTTCTCCTTCACCAAAAATGTCTTTCAGCCTCCTTCCTAGTTTGGGTTCCTCTACTCTTCCAGACCCCTGTTTTTCCTGGACTCACCTCCTCCACATCCCTATCTGCTCCTCACTGACTGACAAGGACCCTCCTTCCCTGACATCCTTCTTGTCCAAGAGGGATTGCCAAAGAGTGACCTTCCTCACTCCTGGTCCTTCCAACTCTCCTATAGGTCCTTCTCCTGCTGTATCCCCCTTCTGCTTAGGTATCTCAACTGGTCTGAGATCATCATCCACAATATTCTATACCTATATGGTTAAGTATTACACTTAGTGGGCTTGGTGTCTTTCTCCTTTTGTCTCACACAATCATTATTGGAAAGTATAGACCTTGTAGATCTACGTAGTTCATCCAACCATATCCTTTGGTCAAACTGGTTGTTCCTATCTTTAAGCTTATTTTCCAGTAGAGGACAATTTCTGTAGGCACCTCAATTGCTTCTGTTGTCCCCTTTTTCTTCAAAGTCCCCCATAAATATGCATGATCAGTTCCTCCAAGATCAAGACCAATCAGATGAGTGTTGTCAGACACTTCGGCAGTGATTTATCTTTCCTAAGGTTTGGGTGTTCTCAAACTCTTCCTGCCCTGTCGAAATCAAGAGGCTCTGCTATATTTTCTCTGATAAATATGGGGGCGTTTGGGCATGTTTTAGTTTAAATGGGTTGATCGGCTTGGAAAACGAGGGAGACCCTCGTTTGGGACCTCTATTAAAAAACCTTTTTCAGGACAGCCCAAAACATCCATGCATGGATGTCAACCAGCACCATATTTCCCCTTTGGCAGCAATGCATGTGGATTGACTATTCGCTTTCCAGAGATGAGATCTGATCAGTGGGAATCGCCATAATGGAGACCCCCAATGATAAGCTTATTTTTAGGCAATCTTTCTTACATATTGGTAGATGTTACATTTTTCTCTTCCCTTTCTCCTATATATAGCTAGAACTTCCAATATGATTTATGTATCAATAATCTCCTGTGTGTTTGTGGGGGGTGTAGATAAATGAAGGTTCTTTTTTTGGGTGGTTATTATATTCGTTCCCTTACCTCTAAATAATACATTGTTTCAAGAGGAATATGATATTATATTGATGCGATCTGGGACAGCATTACCTAAATCGGATTATGTACTGTGCTAATCATAATTCTAGTGCCATTTGACACATACCGGTTTTCAGATGGATTATGTGATATCGCAACTTTGCAGAGTGGCTCATTTGATGATTTTGATCAATTAAGACCTAAATTAATGGATAGAAGTTCCTAATCTTATTTGTGCTCCAAGGGGTAATTTCACAGCTCTTTGCATTTATCCTCACAATGATTATCATAAAGTTGACAATCATCTCCTACTGGTCTTTGTGTCTGACACCAGTTATCACGTAGCGAATAAATCTTATGTCTGTTTGTCAGGGCGGACTATAAATCATATATAATTTATTATCGTTTTATGTTTCGGTGTAGCTTATAGCTGGCAATGTATGCGGCAAGGTAAGGACAAATAAAGAAGGAAGGGAGTAGAAAGAGTTTTTGTTGTTGAGGTTGGATGCCTCAAAAACACACCTTAGGCTACACGTACGGGACTATGTACAGGTCCACGAGAAGACAGCCCACCACGAACCCATTCTTTTCATTAGTGATTCCAGGGTGCAAAATGGCAAAATGGATAGGGATAGGACCTGTCCAGAGTTTTGCCCCAGGGCTCACGGCACCTTACATGAACCTGTGTATGGGGCCATAAGAAAATAATAGGGGCTAGAGGAAAACTGCACCAGAATTAGTGGATCAGTGGATGCAAAGAGCCGTAGGTCGTGATGGTGAAGGGTCTTCTTTATGGCGCCTTAGCTAGATCAGTTAATGCTTCTATATATCCTTTGATCCATTAAAGCAAATGGATATTTCCATCATGGAAAGCAAATTCCTTCCTTACACAACATTTCTTCTTTACATAAAAAGTTAGAGTAGATAAAATTTCTTGTTGCCGAGTAGAAGCTCTTGGGCAAAATCACAAGACTCCCTGCTTACCTACTATGTGCTATTTATAATACTGGTAGGCTCTTGTGTGGCAGTGGGGCCCCCTCAGGTTCCAGGGCCCGGCTGTGCCCGAAGCAACGTCGCTGCTGCCATTAAAAAAACATTTAAGTGAAATCATCAGTTTCCACCAGAGGAATCCGGGATGTTTCATGATAACCTCCGAACAGATGGGAAGGGAATTCAGGCAAGTTCATGAACTCGAAAAGCTCCTCAACAGAAATGTAAACATTAAAATTAGGCTTTTATTATTAATAATCTTAATTTACAACTCTTGTAATTCGTATCTGTTATTGGCTTGAATGGAGATGAATTGCAATACCAGACACAGCCATAAGACAAGACTGGTGTTTTTTATGGAAGAACGTCCAGTTCTATATAAACCCTTCACCAGCAATATCTCCCTTCCTTCTGGCACACTCTCAAGGGTTTAGGAAGCTGAGGTTTGGTTGGGTTGTTTGGTTGGTTCTTTTCGTTGAAAAACACAAGTTCATCATAAAAATGTACTTTTTTAAAAAATTATTAAATTAAATATAAATTAATTGAACCTTAAAGTCCTTATCTGTCAGGAAGAGGAAGTCCTAAAAGACCAAATTGTTCTATCTGTGTCACTGCAAGGGACAGCGATAGCCGACACCACCAAACATCTTCTTACATCTTGGTTTTCTGAATCACTGTGAGTAGGTTTAGAAGAGAAGACTTTTCTTCACCCTGGGCAAAGGTTCACTAGTAGAGATGAGCGAGTAGTACTCGATCGAGTAGGTATTCGATTGAATACTACGGTATTCGAAATACTCGTACTCGATTGAGTACCACTCACTATTCGAATGTAAAAGTTTGATGCAAAACCAGCATTGATTGGCCGAATGCTATACAGTCGGCCAATCAACGCTGGTTCTTCTCCTACCTTTAGAAGTCTTCTCCATGCAGCTTCCCCGCGGCGTCTTCCAGCTCTTCATTCACTCTGCCAGGCATCGGGCCTGGGCAGAGCCTGTCCGCTTGTAGTGTGGACATGCGCAGTCGGCTCTGCCCAGGCCCGATGCCTGGCAGAGTGAATGAAGAGCCGGAAGATGCCGCGGGGACGCTGCAAGGAGAAGACTTCTCGGAGGATCCAGCCCGACCCTCACTCGTGGACTTGGTAAGTATAATTTGATCGAATGTTGCCTACCCCTGAAACGAGCATTTTCCCCCCATAGGCTATAATAGGGTTCGATATTCGATTTGAGTAGTTAAATATTGAGGGGCTACTGGAAACGAATATCATACCTCGAACATTTTACTGTTCGCTCATCTCTATTCAGTAGTGATGGGCGAATCTTGTAGAATTTAGGTGGAAATTTGTGGAAGCTGAATAATTTTGAGTACAGTAAAAAATATTGTGATGAAGTGTAGTACAATATGAATTTTTAGGATCAAAAACCACCAAATTCTCCAATTTCAACAGGACTGTTCCGTTCACCTAGGTGTAAAGCCTAGTTCACATGGGGCTCTGTGTGAACACATTGCATTGCGGCTTTCCACTCCGGATTAAGTCCAAATGAATTGGCCTAGTTCACAGGGTGGTGTCGCGAGGCGGATGCTGTGGAACAGAATTACAGCAGATTTGTTTAAGTAACATTTATAGTAATTTACAATACTTGGCAAGTGGATGATTTTTGTTTAAAAGAAAAGTCTTGTCCATTTTCAGCCAAAGTGTTCCTCGAGAACATTGCCCAGCAATGCAGAAGGCATACCACCAAATCTGCAGCAAAATTCCTAAAAATATATTCACAGTTCATTGCAGGACAAGGTACATTGCAGAAATAATCCACAGTGAATATGGCTTGTGTGAATTGACCTTTAGACTCACAAGATCCTCATTTGAAGATGCATCAAAGTACTTAATGTTTGTTGCTTTCCTCAAAGTGTATTTGGGGCTGCTCTATATACACACCTTCCATGGATAGACTGCCGGTGAGGACACTTCATAGAAGTCTTCTTCTTTATATTCAGCACTTGTTATTCTTGCTGCATCAGCCTGTCAATCTTTACACATGTGATGATGATAAATACAGATTAAGGTCTATGAAATCCACAACTTTTCGGAGCAGGTATATAAATATTATCGGAGCCTTCATCCATCACCTCTCTGGATTTTAGACAGTTCATTTTGTTGCAGTCAATTTTATGTACAGTGACTTGCAATTTCTAAATTAAACATTGTTTCTTCTCCTGTTATTTGATAGTGAACATTATCCAAGTCTTCACGTCAAGGTCTCTGATTTATTTGCTTATTTCCATGATCCAGGGGCTGACAGTAGACTGGCACACATCCATTGTCATGCATAAAGTGTTCTACAGACAGATACTGTTCCTCCAAATGTATCTCCGGCAGCCGATCATTCTGTCTTTCTGATTCCATTTCTGTCACTCAAATCACACAATTCCAAAAAATTATTTATCTATCTATCTATCTATCTATCTATCTATCTATCTATCTATCTATCTATCTATATATCATCTATCTATCTATCTATCCATCCATATCTATCTATCTATCTATCTATCCATCTCATTGTCTATCTATCTATCTATCTATCTATCTATCTATCTATCTATCTATTTTCTAGAAACTGTGTTAATTCAGTACTTCATTTATAAAAGTTATCTGATTAAAACACAAGCAGCTTTTTATTCTTTAAATTAGACTTTTTTCTTAAGGCTTTGCTCCCTAGTAAGTATAAGGAGTAGCACTGGTCAATAAATAGCGTGGTGCACTCAGATAAAAAAAATAAAAAAAATAGGTCAGCATTCGTTTAAAGTGCTGACCTTATTTTTTGTTTAGATAGGTAACTATAAGAAACAATCCCACATCCAAAAACTTAGGATGATATGTAAAATGTAAAGAAAGCAAGAATGCAGGGATTTGGAATTCTTATATAAGCATATCTTATACACGGGGAAACATAGAACATGTATAAGATGGGAAGTGTTAGAATTCATTTCATTTACTTAGGAAAAAGTTTTGACAGCGATAGGATAGATAGATAGATAGATAGATAGGAGATAGATAGATAGATAGATAGATAGATAGATAGATAGATAGATAGGAGATAGATAGATAGATAGATAGATAGATAGATAGATAGATAGATAGAGTAGATGATAGATGATAGATAGATAGATGATAGATAGATAGATAGATAGATAGATAGATAGATAGATAGAGTAGATGATAGATAGATAGATAGATAGATAGATAGATAGATAGATGAAAAATATAGGCTTGTGATTTGAGTGGATACTGTGATCAACCAACAATATGTGTAATATTAAAGTAGTCCCCCCATATGGTACTGTAAGAAAACAAAAACTTCCATATTTAAAAAATAATAAAAAGTTTTTCTTCCTTTCAGGCATGGTCAACTTCAGTGAGGTCACTGGTTATCCTCTAGTTCAGCACTGGACTGTTCGATCTGTTATGTACCATGTTCGGCTCAACCAACCAACTGTTTCCCAAGGTAAAGCCTTCCTCATGGCCGCCATCTCCCATCATCACATAACTCTGTGTATTCATTCTATCTATACAACAATATGTTCAAGTCTGCACATTTCAGTGTCCGTTTAATAAATGATACTGAATGTTCTAACCAGATTTTGACTGAGAATACAAAATAGGTAAAGATTCTGTGCAAGGGTTTTTCTTTCTGTTGTTGTTGCTATTGGGCCTGTCCACCAGGGGCGCTCATGTTTCCTTCCTGTACATCTCTATGGTTATTCTAAATTCTAATGGAAAACATGGGTTAAAAAGTGTAAGGTTGGGGTTGAGAAACAATCCTTAAATGGGTTTTCCCATCACATAACCACCAAATTTTGTAATGTTTTCAAGATTTTCTCTAAACATCTTAGTGGTGATAGTATTTTGTCTTGATAGGTTGCAAATAGTTACAACCATGAACGGAGGAACTTTCTATGATCTGACACTTGTCACAGCAGCAATTTCCTTATTGTGGTTAAGTTTTCCTCCATGTTGTGTCCAATGGTGTAACTAAAGTCTTGCGGGCCCCTGTGCAATCTTTTCTCTGTGGCCCCCTACCTCATCCCTATAGTTAATTCTTGATAGTGATGGTTATGGGTGGTAAGGAGTTTAATCCGCCTTAGTGTGGTTAGGGTAATCTGTGGATCTCCTTGGATTATGGGCCAGATGGAAGCTGCAATCTCAATACTGATGCCAGTGCTTATCGGCCCCCTAAGGCTCTTGGGCCCCTCTGCACCCCCTCAAGTTATGTCCCCAGTAGTTTCCCTTTCTGACAACCTGTCCACAATAAGGAAATCATGGTTAGATTTTTGACAAGTCACAGACCATAAAAAGTTCCTGCCTTCATGGTCGTACCCCTTGGCAATTGATCAAGACAAAAGATGTCACCATTAAGATGGTTGGAGAAAATCTTTAGAATTGCTAAATTTTAATTATTGAAATATACAAAAATGTTAATTTATGTGTACAAATGTAAATATGGTTATGTTCATTGGAGAAAATCATCCATCCATTGGTTGTTTCCCATCAATCTACAATTTGCCTCATTGTTGTTGTCCATCAGATATACATGTAACCTCCCTTACTTGGCCTCTTGACTGGACATCACACCAGATATGTGTGTCACAAGCTAAGCAACTTTTCCCAAAGTAATATGGTCTTGTGATACGTTAACACTAAGGAGTTGGCTAACTATTCCATTTGTGTCTATATGTGGCTATTTTGTGTAGATAGGTTTTTTGCATTCCAGCCTTTCGAGGTTAACCAATTGGTTAACCAACTGGAGATCAGTTAAGTGTGGACACATCCGTCAAAGCAGCAGCCTCCACCTATATTGAGAGACTGATAGAGTACCGCTGTCTCACGAGTGTCCTTACGACAATAAGCCCGTTCTCCTACAGTGGGACATTAGCATAGGATCTTTACGATAAGGTGCGGAGCTTACTCGGCACTGTTCTGAGTCATTGTCAATAAGTCCATAAGAACAGAGTGATTGCTCGGACTTTAATGATACCTCTGCTGTGACCGCAGCTGACCTGCCAGAGCCGAGCCTCGGAGAGTGGTGCAGGTTCACCATACCTTGACCGATGTGAATATTATTTTAGGAGATATAAAAATAATGCATTCTTTATAGAGTAATCCGAAAACCACAATCAGTGAGTGAAAATGTCAAAGCCGCTAATTGGTTCAGCCCTGCCTGCGGATGTCATGTAACCTGGCCCGCTAAGGCTTCTTGATGAGGACGTGAGTTATTTGATGCAATAATCCCACTCATTAAAATTGACCTTGTGTTCTTGGATGCGGGAAAAGAAAAATATCACTAAGAAAAGGGCCGATCAATTGTAACATATTTATAAGAGGCAAAAACATGTTATCTTTATTTTTATACGGATACAACTTTCCCGGGAAGCTTAATGAGTTGTTTGTACCAAAATAAAGAGAAATACGTGTCAATTCTTAAAAGAATTCTGTGTTGCCTTTTTTGTGCCAAAGAAGTTTTCAGAAAACAATATGTTTAATGGTATAGAATAGATGTAATTATATTGTATACACTTTCATATAAAGGAATACTTTAGTATAATAGGGTACCTATCGCTTTAAAAAGTGACAGTGAATAATGGGGGTCCTTGAGTGGACCCCCAACGTTTCCTATAACTAAGGAACAAAAACATTCAGCTGCACACTGTGCTTCTTTGAATTTTGGATACGGCTCTAATTGCCTCTTGTTGGCAAGTGGAACAAGCAATGTATTGAATGTAGAGGTGAACAGATGTGAGCTGGGGGTCTCAGCGCACAAACTCTCTGTAGGCATAGGTGCTAGGCTCAAAGTGGGGTGCTAGGAGTGGGGAGTCCAAAAAGCAGTGAGCATGGAGATTATATTCACTGCTCACTCCATGGACCCCATATTATGTGGAATTTGGGCATCATATTATGTGGGAGTTGGTGACATTATACAATGTGGGACCTGGGTACAATATACTGTGTTGGGGACACTAAAGGGGCATTATACTATGTGAAGTTGGCGACATTATACAGTCAGGGACCTGGATACAATATACTGTGTTCGGGACACTAAGGGGGCATTATACTATGTGGGAGTTGGTGACATTATACAGTGTGGGACCTGAATACAATATACTGTGTTGAGGACACTAAAGGAGCATTATACTATGTGAAGTTGGTGACATTATACAGTCAGGGACCCCGTACAATATACTGTGTTGGGAACACTAAAGGGGCATTATACTATGTGAAGTTGGCGACATTATACAGTCAGGGACCTTGGAACAATATATTATGTTGGGGACACTAAGGGTGCATTATACTATGTGGAAGTTGGTGACATTATACAGTGTGAGACCTGGGGACAATATACTGTGTTGGGGACACTAAGGAGGCATTATACTATGTGGGAGTTGGTGACATTATACAGTGTGAGACCTGGGGACAATATACTGTGTTGGGGACACTGTACTATGTGGGAGTTGGTGACATTATATAGTGTGGGACCCGGGGACAATATACTGTGTTGGAGACACTAAGCGGGCATTATACTATATGGGAGTTGGTGACATTATACAGTTTGGGACCGGGGGACAATATACTGTGTTGGGGACACTGTACTATGTGGGAGTTGGTGACATTATATAGTGTGGGACCCGGGGACAATATACTGTGTTGGCGACACTAAGGGGGCATTATACTATATGGAAGTTGGCGACATTTTACAATTCGGGACCTGGGTACAATATACTGTTTTGGCGATGCTAAGGGGAGTTGGCGACATTATACAGTGTGGGACCTGTGGATGATATACTGTTTTTGGGACACTAAGGGGGCATTATACTATGAGGGAGTTGGTGACATTATACAGTGTGGGACCTGGGTACAATATACCGTTGTCAAGATCTGAACCTGTGTCCCGGAGTCTGTATCCTTGCTTGGTAAGCTATTCAGCTGGTTGAATAGTTGTCTGCTGGACTATTGTGTTGAACCTACTCCTGAGGATCATCATCTGTTTCTACTCTTTAGAACCTGCCCTGAGTTAACCCTGATTGGACTGCCTATATATAGGTGACTCTGACACTTCCTGCTTTGTTACTTTATTAGCCAGTGGGTAGGAAGTCTAAAAACCCTCCAAAAAACTTGATAGTCTTCAGTAGTTAATACCTTTTTAATGGCTAACTAATAATGATGACAGATTACAACGTTTCGGAACTCTGGGCTTCTTTACTTGAGAAAGGAGCCTGGAGTTCCGAAACGTTGTAATCTGTCATCATTATTAGTTAGCCATTAAAAAGGTATCAACTACTAAAGACTATCAAGTTTTTTGTTAAATTATAGTAAATTTTTGAAAAAAGATCAGAATTTCATGTTAGAGTATTTATCTGTTCTGGGCTTTATCTGCCGTCTATTGTGAACATCTGATCTCCAGGCACACAGATTACACATCACATTTAGATCTCCGAGTTATTGGATTCAGCTCCAGAAATAACTTACATATCAGATTAGACAGTAGAATTTTACTTGATGTCAAACCGTTCCTTGTTTGCCTTTTTTTCAAAGTGTCAAAATGTTGTTGGAAAAGGTCACTTGTATCATCTTTACATACTGCAAATGTGCAGAGCAAGTAATACAAATTCCATCCGAACCATCTGATCGGCATCATTAAGGACTGGCAGATCCCATGGGCAGAAAAGATAGAAAATGAGATGTACTGCAAAGCTTCTGGAAACCAGAAAGGAAATCTCATAGGTCCCTCAGGTTTCCAGAACATTTCCAATCTCATTACAATTCTGCTATTTTTAGAGAACAAATTTTGGTAAAATCTTGAGTTCTGAAATGTGTAATGGCTACCATAAGGTAAACCTGGTAACCAAAGCATATATGTAGCAGTGAATCTTATCTATCTATCTATCTATCTATCTATCTATCTATCTATCTATCTTGCAGATATTGTACTTTTGGGAAATTTATAATGAAGCTGATTTTTAAAGTCAATTTTGGTGAAGTCTTGCACCAAATTTGCACATCTTTATAAAATGAATATGTCCTTAGATTTAAGACTTCTTTCCTGAGATGTTATTCCACCTTTGCATGCCACTACCATACTGGACTGAGACTTTGTTAATTTTTGAGTCACATTTTCCAAACCACCCACTTTTCAAATGCTTAATTTTGTAAGAATTTTGCGTGAAAAAGTCCAATAATTTACAAAACCCTATTTTCTAACTTTCTGATGGCAAATCTGGTGTACAGGACTTAATAAGTCTCTATATAGAGTACCAAAACCAGTTGGCTGCTGCTCTAGTGCCATCTGGTGTGCGTAGAATCAATCTCGATGGATCAATGTTAGGAGTCAGATGACCGAGAAGGACTGAAAAGTTCCACCTTCTTCAAAGTTCTGCTCAGGATCTTTACATCTTGGTCAAAGTAGAGAGTGGATGCAAAGAGTGTCTCATACTCTAGAGGGCCTGTCCTATCCAGCAGGACATGGGCAACCCATTATTTTTGATGGGTTTAATGCATAATTCCCTCTGCAGGGGCACCATAGGGAAATTCAATGCTTGATGCCAGGTTTCAGCCGATAACAGCCGATTAGTCAGGAACCAACAGGGGGATACTTTGTAACTTATTTATTGCCATTTGGCCCTCCTAAAAAATAAGAGACATCAACCACTTGAAAAAAAAAAATCTTAAATCTGGCAGGATTTTATTTTGTAACAAAACAGACTCCACTTTTCGAAGTCGGACTATCTTATTACTCAGGTCAATACAACATGTTCTATGGTCCGCTCTTGCGTTATGAATGACTCTAAGATTGGAATTAGTCAGAGACCGGCTGACCTATGTACATTAGACCTCCCAAGTGACTTATTTTTCTGCATTGTGAGCAGACATTGAAAAGGTCTGACTAGGACAAATCTAGTACTCTGAGATTATGCTAGCCCTAAGTATAGCAATTTATTACCAACTGCGCTGGATTTCCAAATGCCAAACACTCAGAAAGATGTTAGCGACTATTGGCAAAGTAGTTGTAATAATATGGTGGAGAGGTTCTGCAACATGGAGACATTTCGTGCCACTTACATACATTTTAAGTGATCTTTTCCTGTACTTTATTATACCTTTTATGATTTTTATTTTAATGCTTTTAAACTTTGTTCTTTTTCCCCCAGCCTTCACCCATGCCCTTCATGCTCTTGATGGAGCTACCTCCAGACTCGAATTTATGCCATTTTTAGAACAGTTTGGAAACCATTACATTCAGGAAGCCGTGTATGGATTTGAGGAAACTTGTTCTATTTGGTATCCCAACCGACAAGTTCAGAGACAACTGTGGCTTGAATTTGAGGATATAAGCAAAGGTAAGAGGTTGTAGCCTTCTGTTTAACCCTTTTGCAACTGTCTAACAAAGCTTTTCATAACCAGTTCCTCTACCCTGATTTTCCAAGGTCACATGTAATCTCTGGTCCTCGTGAGGACTTCTCTATGCTCCACTTATCTGCTCCTCACATTGTACCTTCCATGCATCCCACCATTATCAGTACTCCAACACTCTCCCACCTTCTGATCTTTCAAAATCAACCTAAAAATCGTATAATGCTGTAAAATAACAAACTGAGTCATGCTCATCTTAAAAATCCTCCACCATACCCCACGCCACCATACCCCGTGCCCATTCCCTAGTGCCGTGCAACTCTATATTGCGGCCTCCAGCAATGACATTTTTACACTAACATGTAGCCTCTGATGCAGTCATCAGTGACCTTAGTGGTGTCTACTGCCAGTGACCATTAGAGTCTGGTGGGCAGAGACTGGTGGGAAGTAGCAGCACAGGAATGGCTGCTAATTGGTAATGAGTTTGTTGTTTTATAGTGTTGTAAGATTTTGGTAAAAAAAAATTTAAAGGTCTAAATAGAACCTTTAATAATATATATATATATATATATATATATATATATATATATATATATATTTTTTAAATCCAGTATATCAAGTCATGTCATGAGTCAAGGTGGTCGAAACGATTTGTTCAACCCAAATATTCCAAATTGTTCGATTTTTAAGAAAGCAGCATAATTGCATAATGGCTGCGACATATATTGTGGTAAATTACTCTACTCTGTGGTCTCTTCAGACCTCATAGTATAATAGATGGAGGTCCAGGGGAGGTGAAAAAAGGGATTTATACTCCCTTTCCATCACCTCTTTTTGCTCTCCTTGTGGTGTTCAGTTCTAGAGCATTTCACTTTCAGTTCTATCCGAACTTGTTCAACCCGAAACAAATGTGGGACCTGAGCTACCTGAACCTAAAGTGATCCGAATACTGAGAGTTTTAGCCATTTCTAGTCATGGTGCTCCACAAAATGGATGCTTATCATAAGACACAGGAGACAGGTTAGCAGTTGAAATAGGCATAGCACGTAGTTCAGTTTATTTTTTCACAGTATTATACATGGAGACAGAATTCACTTACAGTAGCAGATTTCACTTTTATGTTACTGTACACACATAACCAGGAGTGTTTATTGCTCTTCCGCACTTTCTGTGACCCCTTTTACGGTTGCATTCTGGTCCGACCCCTCGGACCAAGCCCTCCTTTCTCACCACTCTTGGGAAAATGCAGAATGTGTTTGAGCCATGGACACCTACATTTCTGCACTGATTTACCAGTGTAAATGTTCAGTAATCAACAGGTTCAGAAGGTCTTAGTTCTCAAGCACAAGATCTGGTGACTTAAGACTACCTATTAACCTTATAAGTCACTAACTAGCTTGAAGAGCTGAAGCTGATGTGCAGTAACCTATCTCCTTGATCTATGGCTAGTAGGGTTGAGCCGATCTTGGGATTTCAAGATCGATTTTAAAATCCGATTTCCGATCATTTCCAGCCGATCTCGATCCTGATCTCTATCATGAAATTTGCTCGATCACCGATAGGAATCCAATCTTTTCCGATCTAGATTCTCAACGCTAGTCAATGCTTTTCTATAGGAAAAGTCACTTTTAGGGTTGAGCTGATCTTGAGATAACCTCCAATCTCGATCCCGCTGGAAAAGATCTAGTCGGAATTCCGATCGCGATCGTGAAATTTACTCGATCACTGATCGGAATCCGATCTTTTCCGATCCCGATCACTCAACCCTAATGGCTAGCTTAGGTTAGAGCTCAACAAGAAGTAATTCACTGGCGTAGGGCAGAGGGCTCCACTAAACACCTCCCACCTAAAGATGGACAAACCTCCCAAAATTTATTTAGTGTTCAGGTATGGTGGCTCAGATCCCTGATTTGGTTTGGGTCAAACAAGTTAAGTTTGCTTAAAACAACACATGTTGTTAGGGTTCCTAGGAACCTATCTATAAAACTTAGTGTATGATACTGTCAGGGCTCCTAGGAACTTATCTCATTTCTAGTTCTCTAAGGCAAACACAGCCAAAGTTATGTCAATGTGAAAGTGACATTATTATACTCAGGAGTCTCTTTAGACACCAGAGTATAATTGGTGGTGACCCATGAGGTCATAACACTCAGCATTACTATTTAGATTAACACTTTAGTGTCCAGTATAAAGCTGGCAAGTGCAGATAGCCAATCACAAACAATATATAACAGTGCAAATACATTGCATACATGTAACTGTACAGTCCTCTTGCAGTGGCTCTTTTAAGGAAAACTTCAATAGGACCACCTGGTAGACCCCCAATCCTAGATTCAGCAGAGGCTTACGAGAATACATTGCTAGTTACTGTGCATATATATATATATATATATATATATATATATATATATATATATCATTTTGTTCAGCTTCTCCTGGCCTTTAGCATGCTGCCCATAGTTATCCTTCCCTTTTAAAAAATAGTATTCACCCCAAGCCCGTAGATACAATGTAATCTGCACAAGTTTACGCTGAGTGCATATTCTTATTTTTGGAACACAGGAAGACAGTATATGTTTTCTTCCGAATCTTGGCACCACTTCACATTGCTGCATAATACCAGGATTTGACTGCAGGGCAAACAAGATGGCATGGAAAAAGTCTTGCCATAACTGGCAGGAGTCATTACCATCAATCATTAGCCCACATACTGAGAATTGTTCTATTTCGTCTCCCAAACATTTGGATACAATGAATCCCAAAGCAAGGACTGGCTGCAATTTTATTGGATTTGCCGGAAATGAGTTGTTGGTCATTGATTGTAATTGTGTAACCTTGCCTTGTGTTATAGCCATCTGACCGTTCATATAGGAATGGATTGACGGTCCAGTTAATACACTGGTTATGGATTTTCAATGCACAGTCCGGGGTGCGGGATATTGCTCCAGTTGTTAATTAGATTGTCTATTGAACACTTGGTTATTTTTATATGGTCCAAAATATATTGGATCGTTTATTACACTTAGGTAAAGGCTCCTATATAAGTATGGCTGACATGTTATATGTTTATTTATTGGGTACTTCTAGTAGGGTACTGGGGTCCCTTGGGCCCATCTAAGGAAATTATTCATTGGGTGCAATGTCAATGTATGCAGATCATGGGCAAGCACATTTTAATAGCATAGTAAACTATCCCGCAGGACACATCATCAATACGCTTTATTTATGCATTACATAGGACGACCGCCATACAAAAGACTTGGCGACACCCTTTATTGACCGGACTGTTTTAGGCTTCGATGACCAAACCATTTTTTATGTTTTTCTGTTATCACATTCCAAGCCCTATAGCTTTTTTTTTATATTCCCTTCCATTTGACTGTATAAGGGGTTTATTTTTTGCAGGAAAAGTGGTAGTATGTAATGACACTATTTTGGGGTCGATATACCGCTTTCCAAGACTCTTAACTTAATTTGTTTTTAGTTAACGAAATTGTTGGACAGTTTATTTTTTGCGATAAGACCTCACTTTTTTATTGATTCCGTATTTAGGAACATATTGTTTTTTTGATCACTTTTTATAATGCTTTTTTGGTGGCGACAGACAAAAAAACCTGCAATTTTGGAATAATTTTTAGATTTTTTTTGTACGTTAGTTTTTTCATACTCTTTTTCATCCACTTAGGGAACTTTAATTTGGATTTTTTGATCACTTTTATAATACATTGCACTACCTATGTCATGCAATGCATTATCTGAAATTTCCCCAATGTGGAACTATTAAAGGATTATCTCATCTTATCTTATATTACCTGCCATTTACTGGCAAGGATTCTATTACACCATGCCTATAGGATTATGCCTAGACAGCCCTGGGGGCTTTCCTTTCTATGTAAAGGCTTCGGACCCAAGCAATCTCAATTACGGGTGCCGGTTCCCCCAGTTAAGAGCCCTCTCCCTTAGATGCTGCAATCACTGTTCTTTACCATGTAGATTCATTTTGAAGACATGCAACACAAGGGGAATTAAGTAGAAACAAAAAAAGTATTGAACAAAAAAGTATTGAAAAACTTGAACATGTTTTATATTTTAGATTCTTTTGCTTTATTCACAGCTTCACACAGTTTTGGCATTTTCTTACTCAGCTTACTGAGGTAGTCACCTGGAATGATTTACAATTAGCAGGTTTGCCTTGTCAGGAGTTCGTGCCTTCGTAATCTGTTTGAGACCATCAGTTGTGTTATGTAGAAATAAGATTGTTACATTCACATATTGTTGTAATGATGACAAGACCCATTGCACGGGATATGGAGAAATGACAGTCCATCATTACTTTAAGATATGAAGATCAGTCAGTCCAGAAAATTTCAAGAATTTGAAAAATATCCTCAAGTGCAGTCATAAAAACCATCCAACCCTATGGTGAAACTGGCTTTCATGAGGACCGCCACGGGAAAGGAAGGCCAAATGTTACCGCTGCTGTAGAGGTTGAGTTCATAGATTTAACAATGCCTCAGATCAGAGCCCACATAAATGCTTCAAAGAGATCCAATACCAGATACATCTCAACATCAACTATTCAGAGAAGACTTCAAGCACCAGGCTTTTATGGTAGAATTGTTTCAAAGAAGTCTTGTGAGGAACAAGAAGAAAAAGAGAATTGTTTAGGCCAAGACACACAAGGAATGGACATGAGACCAGTGAAAAACTGTACTTTGGCCGGATGAATCAATATATGACATTTTATTTCCATCTGCCACATCTTTTTAAGTTGAGTGCATGGTTTCTACCCGTGTGGATCCCACCAAGGTGGAAGAGTGACAGTTCTTTGGTGATTTATACAAAATTCAAGGCACATTTGACCAGCATTCGGCAGAGATGTGCTATCCCATCTGGTTTATGCCTAGTGGGGCCATCATTTGTTTTTTAACAGGACAGAGACCCCCAAACAAACCTCCAGGCTATGTAAGTGCTATTTGACAGAGACAGAGAGCGGAGGGGTGCTGCATCGGATGATATGGCCTCCACAATCATCTGATCTAAACCCAATTGAGATAGTTTGAGATGAGTTGGACTGTGGAGTGAAAGAAAAGCAGCCAACAATTACTCACCTCAGGGAACTCCTTCAAGACTGTTAGAGAACCATTCCAGGTGACTACCTCATGAAGCTGAGGGAATTGTGAAAGTGTGGCATCAAAGAAAACAAGGTTCAGATCTAAAACATATTATGGTTTGTTTAACCCTTTAGCGTTTACTGTTGAATTCCTTGTGTATTCTTTCATACTTTTCATGTCTTCAATATAAATGTAAGTGACCCACAATGAATTGTTATATTATGCGAAGAGCAATTATTTATGGCAGAAGAGCCAAAACTTGCAAGACGCATCGGCTGAAACAATGTAGGTTGTCCATGTTACAGGATTATGAATAAAACACAACTCTATTTCCAACCATATAATATCATCTTTGTCCTTGCTGTGTGAACTGATTTATTTAACAGAGATATCAAATTTTGGGTTTTACTGAAGGATTAATTGTTTCTTTTGTTCTTGACGCCTTCTGAAGATACAAATCTATTTGTTCTGCGGATTCCTTATCTATAATGAAAAACAGCAAGGGGGACAGTAGTAATTGCAATTTTGACAGTGGTTGGACTCTGAAGATATTAGTCAAGATCAACCAGGGGAAAAGAGACCTATGAGGCCAAGGATGCGAAACCTTCTCGTGTTCACCTCCTGAGCTGCAAATAACATACAGAGATTGGGGCAGATTTGGTGCACGTGTATAGAGTATACCAGCTTCGACCTGGTAAAAGATTGATGAAACCTCAAATTTAGGGTTGAGCCGATCTTGAGATTTCAGGATCATTTTTAAAATTCAATTTCCGATCGTTTTCCATCCAAACCCGATCCTGATCCCAATTCCGATCCTAATGCAAGTCAATGGGATTTTTTTTAATGATCGAAAATCGGATTTTAAAAACGATCCTATTCACTACACAGTGTGGAGTCCAAAAATTGAAGGCTTCAATTTTTGGACTCCACACTATGTAGTGAATAGGATCGCCAGAGGATTAAATACATGCATCTACACACAGTTCCACATGCCAAAGGATTAGATACGCACATCTGCACACCGTTCCACATGCCAGAGGATTAGATACGCGCATTTGCGCAAAGTACCACACGCCAGAGGATTAGATACACACGTCATCACACAGTACCACACGCCGGAGAATTACATATGCATGTCTGCACATAGTACCACAAGCCGGAGGATTACATACACATGTCTTAACACAATACCACACGCCAGAGGATTAGGAACGCACATCTGCACACAGTTCCACACGCCGCAGGATTACATACGCGCCACTGCACACAATACCACACGCCGGAGGATTGGATACATGCTAATGCACACAGTTACACACGCTGCAGGATTAGATACATGCATCTACACACAATTCCACATGCCACAGGATTAAACATGCATGTCTGCACACAGTTCCACATGCCAAACAATTAGATACGTGCAGTATAGCTTCACTCCAGATCTCTATAACATCCGAACCCTGCTTTGTCACTAATATCCGAAATGAGATACACATGATCACATGATGCTTATGGACACACACACATACAATATACAAAATACACCAATTCAAAACTGGACAATTGTTATGGGGTCACTACACAAACAAAATATGAAATATACCCGTGCGAAGCCGGGTCCTCTGCTAGGATTTAATAATAAAAAAGATACAATTTTACATTTTCACTCAGTCCACTAAAGCCTGATCCCAGCCTTAAACTTGCTAATCCGTGAGAGTTTTCATTTCAGCAGTGACCCCATTTACATCAGGAACAAGACTGACAGGATCACAATAGAACTTCACACCTCCGCAGATAACACCTATTGTGAGCCATAATTGTATCCACTGCTAACAATAGATGATGTCGCGGCTTATCTACTCCTCTCCCTGCACAGGGTATGCCTAGAAAACTCTCACATAGACATCAATGAATCACCTGCAGCCTATTGCTGTTTATGGCCATGACCGTGCCGTAAAGCATATCACTAAATGCTGTTAACGGGGCAAAGAATAAGATCAGGCAAGACGGCCGCCCACATGAACATGTACTGATGATTTTTGATGGTTGATTTCAGCCTACTTTTAAGAAAAGTGATAAGCATGATGCAAAAAGGAGGAAGTTACAAATGTATAGTGACGTGCTAACAATTGTTCCTTCTGACATGCTTGTATGAATCAGCCATCATATTTTTCAATGCACTTCCATCAGTCAACTGATATAAATATATTGATAAATCTCCCTTTTACTGCAGTAGCTGATAAAACTTGCTGCCTTGCGCCACCACTAGGGGGAGCTCAGAGTATAAGAATACAGTTACCACTGAACTCAATGAACACTGTAAAATCTCCTTACTAAGTGCTCCCCCTAGTGGTGGCTGCAGGAAAATGCAGTGAATGGGTCCAATACCAGGATAAGAAGATCAGCACAGGCCCCCTTCCCCTAGGGACCCATAGCAGCTGTGTGCATAAGATTTCAGCAGTAAATCTTATGCAATCGGTAGGGAAGTCAAAAGCAGCAACTAGTCATTGTCAGAGGTAACCAGAGACAGGTGGGAGGAACAGGAAAGTTTTGTCACCGGACTGCCAGGCAATGGCTTAGACCAAAATGTTATCAAACCAATAAAATCTATTTTTTGTTCTGCACATACTTCACCTTTAAGGAGGCATTTCTGAGTACCATAGATGAGTTTTACATGCTGATTGTCACGCACTGGACAGACCATTGAGGCTCCATGTACAAAACCCAAGTGATTTGCAGTACACATTATATTTGCCACATAACTGCGCTTTACACTGGTAGGTTAATTGACTTCCCAGAAACTTGGCCTTAGTAGCAGGTGCTTGTAGGGAAATTGAATTGAAAGCTTCAACTGAGATGTGAGCGAATACAATGTGGCCTAATAACGCTGGCGCTGAATACTAAAAGGTTACATTAATATTACAGTCTATATCTGATTGAACAGTGCCAGTATGGAGCGAGGGGGTATAGTCACACAGTCATGGAACATTTAGAGAGGGAACAGGAACATAGTGTATAGTCAGAAGTGTATGCACCCTGAAGAAAATGCCTGCCACTAGGCTAAGGCTACACCCTGAAGAGAATGCCTGCATCTAGGATAATGCTACACCCTGAAGAATATGCCTGCCACTAGGCTAAGGCTACACCCTGAAGAAAACACCTGCAACTAGGCTAAGGCTACACCCTGAAGAAAACACCTTCAACTAGGCTAAGGCTACACCCTGAAGAAAACACCTTCAACTAGGATAATGCTACACCCTGAAGAATATGCCTGCCACTAGGCTAAGGCTACACCCTGAAGAAAACACCTGCAACTAGGCTAAGGCTACACCCTGAAGAAAACACCTTCAACTAGGCTAAGGCTACACCCTGAAGAAAACACCTTCAACTAGGCTAAGGCTACACCCTGAAGAATATGCCTGCCACTAGGCTAAGGCTTCACCCTGAAGAATATGCCTGCCACTAGGCTAAGGCTACACCCTGAAGAATACACCTGCAACTAGGCTAAGGCTACACCCTGAAGAATACACCTGCAACTAGGCTAAGCCTACACCCTGAAGAATATACCTGCAACTAGGCTAAGCCTACACCCTGAAGAATATACCTGCAACTAGGCTAAGGCTACACCCTGAAGAATACACCTGCAACTAGCCTACACCCTGAAGAATATACCTGCAACTAGGCTAAGGCTACACTATGAAGAATATGCCTGCCACCAGGCTAAGGCTACACCCTGAAGAATATGCCTGCCACTAGGCTAAGGCTACACCCTGAAGAATATGCCTGCCACTAGGCTAAGGTTACACCCTGAAGAAAACGCCTGCCACTAGGCTAAGGCTTCATCCTGAAGAATATACCTGCAACTAGGCTAAGGCTACACTATGAAGAATATGCCTGCCACCAGGCTAAGGCTACACCCTGAAGAATATGCCTGCCACTAAGCTAAGGCTACACCCTGAAGAATATGCCTGCCACTAGGCTAAGGTTACACCCTGAAGAAAACGCCTGCCACTAGGCTAAGGCTTCATCCTGAAGAATATGCCTGCCACTAGGCTAAGGCTACACCCTGAAGAATATGCCTGCCACTAGGCTAAGGCTACACCCTGAAGAATATGCCTGCCACTAGGCTAAGGTTACACCCTGAAGAAAACGCCTGCCACTAGGCTAAGGCTTCATCCTGAAGAATACACCTGCAACTAGGCTAAGGCTACAGCCTGAAGAGAATGCCTGCATCTAGGCCAAGGCTACACCCTGAATAAAACACCTGAAACTAGGCTAAGGCTACACCTTGAAGAATATGCCTGCATCTAGGCTAAGGCTTCATCCTGAATAAAGCGCCTGTAACTAGACTAAGGCTTCATCCTGATTAAAACGCCTGCAACTAGGCTAAGGCTACACCCTGAAGAGAATGCCTGCAACTAGGCTAAGGCTACACCCTGAAGAGAACGACGCCTGCAACTACACTAAAGCTGCATCCTGAAGAAAACGCCTGCAACCAGGCTAAGGATACACCCTGACGAATACGCCTGCAACTAGGCTAAGGCTACAGGTATCACATTACAAAAAGGTGCAAATTGTTTGCAAATTTCTGTCCTGCAATGTTTTAGAGATGTGATATAGATCAGTGACGTCCCAAACATGTCAGACGGTAGTTACATTCACTTTCGACTCCTGTTGCAGTCTATGATATAAAAACAATTAGTAACGAGTAAAGGACAAAAATCCCAAAAATCGTTTCGTTTTTGGATTTGGGTGGCTTGGGTCTCTAATTTGTTTCAGGGATATTCGGGTCGAAGCCAGCTCGTGACAAAGCATTGTGCCACACGCTAGTTGTATTTACTTGCAACTTCCACTTACATGTTCTCCAAGATAGTTATCAAAAATCTAAATTTTGTTTGAGATCCTTATCTGCGGTGTAGACATACAAATATAATATGTTATAGCAATAACATAAAAAAATTAATGTGGTCTTTAAAGGACTTTCCCACGTTTTTTGTGTTGATGACCTATGGATCTGATTAATCCACTGACTTAAAGGGGTATTCCCATGAACATAATCATATCTATATTTGTAGATAATTAAAAGTTAAACATTTTTGCAAATGTAAGTAATTAAAAATTCTGCAGCGTTTTAAAGTTTTTCTCCAATTATCTTAGTGGCAATAATATGTTGTCTTGAATAGCTTGTGATCACAAGATATCTAGAGGAAATCTTTAAAATGCTAAAGAATGTTTAATTACTAGGGTTGAGCGATCATGTTCGGAAAAAATCGGATTCTGATCGGCGATCGAGAAAAATTCATGATCGCGATCGGAATCCCGAACACGATCTTTTTAGGTGATCGGTGATCATTTCCCACAATGCTTTGCTAGCTAGTCTCCGATTCATTCTAATGGGAGACTAGCTAACATCTCTAGTAGCTACTTACCTGAAGAGATGGCTGGTCCGGTGCCCGGTCTGCCTCCCAGGTTAGGCGAGTGTGGGCGGGTTAGGAGAGTGTGGGCGGGTACTGGGAGGGGAGATGTCACGGCTCCCCATCCTGTTCCCGCCCACACTCTCCTAAGCCACAAGCCCCGCCTTCCTAGCTCTTTAAACACTAACCTGGGAGGCGGGGGCAGCGAGGCAAAGAAGACCGAGAACACCGAGCACCGGACAAGCCATCTCTTCAGGTAAGTGGACACTAGGGGGGACTAAGTAGCCAGAGGATTAAAAAAAAATCCTCTGGCTACTTAGTGATTAAATAAATTCACTACACAGCGTGGATTCTAACAATTAAAGCATTCAATTGTTAGATTTCATGCTGTATAGTGAATAGGATTGCTTTTAAAATCCGATCTCCGATTAGTAAAAAAAATCCCATTGACTTGCATTGGGATCGGAATTGGGATTGAGATCGGGTTCGAATGAAAAATGATCGGAAATCGGATTTCAAAATCGATCCTGAAAAGTCAAGATCGGCTCAACCCTATTAATTACTTATATTTGTAAAAATGTTTATCTTTTAATTCTCTACAAACTTAAACATTGTTATCTTCGTGGGAAGACTCCTTAAAGGGGTGAGTCATAAATAACACTGTGCAGTGGCCTAAATCGGTACTGCAGCTGCTGCCTATTAAAATGAATAGGAGAGGGACATTGGTAAGCCATCAATACAAAAATCCTGAGACGTTGGTTTGGTCTTATAAGGGCTAAGGAGTCCCATTGTGTCTCATTTCAGCTTTTGTATAAGTACAGACTATGTGTGTTTTAGCATTGCATCTTCTATGTTCATCTAATTTTAAGGACATGTTCCACCTTGGAATATGTGAAGCTGCGGAGTGGCGCCCTTGATAAATCTCAGAGCTTCGGTATAAGAGCCAGTAATTCTGAATGCACTGTCACTCTGGGATTGTCTGTACTTAGCTGTATCTAAGATGTCCTGTCTCATTAATCCTGATATCAGATGATGTGGCACCATTGACAAAGCTCTGTCTGTGACTATTGTAAACAGTCCTATGGATAAAGCTCTATGGGTACAATGTGTACAATGCTATTCTTATTATACGTATGAGTAGAAGACAGCTCCTCGTGCATACTAAAGAGATGTCTAAGAGATGGATCTGCTCCTTATTAGCTTTGGCAGTAAATTCTCTCCAAATATGTAACTGATCTGATTTAGCGATACTGACAAAGTCAACTACACACATTTATTGCAGGAACTTTCCCATAAGCAGAATAGATGGCTGAGAAATATGACGAAGCAAATGACATGATAGTAAAATACAGTCTGCAGCGCAAGACTCAATTATAGATTCTAGGTGGTGATTTGCAAATACTGGATCTCATTTATCAAACCATCGTAGACAAGGAGACCTCATTGCCCAAAGCAACTAATCTGGGTTCAGCTTTTACTTTCTAAATTGCGCTGAAAAAAAAAAATGAAATATGGAATCTGCATACCCTCCAGGGTAGTCGTTGTGGAGGTGGAGCATTGCGCCCAAATTCTTCAGTATACTGCCAAAAACCATCAATCTACGCTTAGAAATTTTGGCCCAAACGGCAGCTACTTATCAATATTAAACAACTTCTTGATGCCTTCTCTGTAGGGCTCTGATCACACGTGTGCTCAGGTTTTCCTTCATAAGGATGCCAAGGTATTGAACGATCTAAACAGGGACGGACAGAACCGGGGTCAATTGGGGTAAATTGGGGGTTCTGTTAAAATTTACGCAAATTTGAAGGCAAAAATAACTTCAAATAAATTGACTGAGAAGTACCAAATATGCTCTGCTGTATGTAATGTAATAGAACACTATAGAGCTGTCTGCTTCCATCTCTGTGCAGTGTATAGTACGGGTGTTGAAAATAGTCCCAAATAAGTGCCACCTTTAAAAAAAATTCTTTACCAACCCCTTTGAGAGAACCATTGGGGATTCCAGTAGGGGAGAAGACAACCCTACTACTGGACCTCCATAAATCTATCTTCTGCAGGTCTTTCACCTTGCCTACATGCACTCATACCTATCTTGATTCTTAATTTAAAAAAAAACCCTATAGACGTATGAGAAGAGTTACCTGGACCCATAGATTTTGTCAAGATGTTGACAATCTAAAAATAAAAGTACAATGATCTACTGAAGTACCAACAACCTGAAAAATGTAATGGATAAATCAATTTCTACTTTGACAAACACAAGAAAAAACCTCTTCAATTCAATAGACTGTCTAGTATTTGCTGAATGGTTGACAACCCTACACCGTACTTCCCCAAAGCTATCCTCTGTAGGCTTTCCCTATGCCTGCATGCACTGACATCTAGTGTTATTCTAAGAAAAACTCAAAAAAAGTCAGCCAAACCTGCCGAGTTTGTTGAGTCAATGATTAATATATAGAAGAACTCACCGACTGCCACCCAACAGATGATGTTGAGCGCGAGAAGGATCAGACCTGCTGAATTTCAGCGCCCGATCCATTTGTTCTGCATAGAGATATGTCACTACCAAAGGTACTGGAAAGTGACTTACGGCATTGCAAACATAACTTTCAGCATGCACGCTCTCTCTCAGGAAAGTAGAACATGAAACGTTCATGCTACAACGTAGAACTTTATTCGTATGGATCTTTTCCAATAAAGTTCTACGTTGTACCAGAAGCGTTTTGTGTTCTACTTTGCTGAGAGAGAGGATGCATGCTGGCAATTTTAGGAACTATTTTCCTATCCTCTTTAATTCCGCATGACTCCAGATTATTCTGGTAGATGTTAGCCAGTGGTCCATACTTGGACCTTTAAGTGTCTTCTCCACAAGAAGCCTGCTACCTACTCTCGGATTGGTTGTTTTCCCACTGAACATCTTTTGGTTCAGTTCTAAGGAGCGCAGCTGTCTTGAATTTTCCACACTTGGACCTTTAAGCGTCTTCGCTACAAGAAGCCTGCAATCTACTCTTGTATAGGTTGCTCTCCAACCGAACATCTACCAGTTCAATTCTAAGGAGCATGGCCGTCTTGAATTTTTTATTGTATCTGAAAAGATAACTTTGACTGAGCCAACCCCGTATGTGTATGTGAGAATCAGGAGAAGAACTGTCAGCTGAACAAACTTTTGGCCAACATCTATTGAAGGTCTACGGGCACCTTTAACCCTTGCGGCCTTTGTGCACTTACGTCGAGGAAAGACGTTGAGATCCATAACCAGAATGATCTCCAACCAAGTGACCTACTGTATATAAATGCATATTAGCAACACTTAGATGATCAATATACAGCATACAATACGGTTATCACACAATTCCTTTACAGACTCTCTTCAGATCGAATTCCAGAATATCTACTCTTCACACTTTACATCTCCAGACATAAAAAGACAGAAAAACAACAAAGTACAGCGCAAGCTGTGTAATCTTTAACAAGATGGGAAGTGTTGCTTTCTAAAGGCTTGTGGTTATTTAGCCTCAGCACTGCTAAGGTGTAATATCTGCCTCAATCCTAGCATCCAACCGTGAGAGCTCTCACGTCTTACAGTTTCCAACACAGACAGAGCTTAAAATACAAGCTCCCATATTGTGCATCTGTCTCGGGCTCATTTGTGACTATAGCATCAGCAGATTATTTGCATGTGTGACTAGTCTCTCCTTAGATGTGTTATGAGCACCACAAACAATGTGCCTTCAGATTTTAATGATGTTCTGCTGTTCACCCCATTAGAATTTGGCTTGAGTTGTACTGTGTTATATTATGTTTCTTGTATACCTAAAGAAGATGATTATATTAGTCTCGAGACATTTATTAGGCCACCGTTGAGTGACCCAGTAAGGAATTTGTATGGTTTCTTAAAGGAGATTTCCCATAAACAAAACCATTTTGATTGGTAGTTAAACAATTTTGCAAATATAACTCATTAAAAATGTTGCAGTTTTATGAGTTTTCGTTAACTATCAGGATTTTGTCTTGACCGGTTGTCAATGAATAGGACCACGAATGCAGGAACTTTCTATGGTCTAGGTCATGTCACAAACTCAGCCATGATTTCTTTACCATGGGCAGGTTATCTTCTCCTGCATGATCTCCTGTCCACCATAAGGAATTCATGGCAGGTTTTCTGAAAAGTCACAGAGCATAGAAAATTCCAGCGTTCATGGTCGTATTTGTTGGTAACCAGCTAAGGGAAAAAAAGTCACCACTAACGCTGGGTTCACACTTGTGTTGCCTCTCCACTGTTCAGGTCCATTGGAGGACCAAAATAATGGAGAGGCAAAACATTAAAATAGCATCAACATACAGAGTCCGATAGACCCCCATTGACCATATTGAGGTCCACCAGATGTCCATCATTTGAAAACTGAAACCAGTGGAGGAAAGAGTCCTCCATTCAGGACTTTTTCCTGTGCTAATTTTCAAGTGGACACTGTGATGGTCTCCAACAAAGATTTAAGTGCAGATGTGAACATAGGGTTAAATAAATAGAGAAAACTCTACCCAATTTTTAATGATTTATATTTGCAAAAATATTTAACTTTTAGTTGTCTACAAATTTAAATATGGTTATTTTTGCGGGAAAACCCCTTTAAGGAGAGGCTGACACAAGATCCCATTGTGTATGACCTGACTTCATGAAATAAAAATCAGCTATACCATAAAGGTCATATGAGTTGGTTTCTAACGCTTGCAAATTCCAAGAAAGGAGATTTGGGTCTCTGAGACTTGACTTGTTCTTCATTCAAATGTTTTGCTCTCCTTTCAAAGGAAATACACCATCGGATGAGTCTGAGGAAAGAGAGAGAGAACCAAAAGTGCTGACCTTCCCTGAGTACATCAACAGTCTTCTAGATACCGGCACCAGGAGACTGATACAAGGTTTGCGCATGGAGTGTCAAAGCCGTGGACGATGCTCTTCTTATTGCCAGCTGTGCCATGTTACTTCTAGCCCAGATGCTCCACCTGAACCTGTTCTTCTAGAAGTCACAAAGGCAGTTCCGATATATGAGCTGGTCACAAACAACAATGTGACTCAGCAGGTAAGGACCTTTAATGGGAACATTATATATGGTGGCCCATAGGAAAGGAGGTGTTCTTAATGCAAAGGGAATTTTAGGGTTCTTCTGACCCTGCAGGTCATAGCATTTTATCAAGGCAGTGCACCCCTTACAGAAGCATCATCTTTAAGTGGCTTTCCAACTAACAACAGGATAGGAGATAAACACCTTATCTGTTTGGTCCCCAGCAATCACAACAACCGGGATGCTCGAGCCCTTTGTGTAAATGGAGAAATAGTATGGAAGCATGTCCACTGCTTCCATTTTTGTGCAATTGACAGGGTGCTGTGCATGGCTATTGCCGTTAGTCAAAAGGAATGAAGCAGCGGTCAAGCATTCACCCAATGGTCTTACCCCAATAATCAGACACTTATCTGATATCCTTTAGATAGAGATTAAGGCCCCATGCACACAACTGAGTGTTCTGTCCCATGAGGGACCAAGTTTTCAATGGAAAGCAGTTGGCGTAATGTCTGAGTTCTTTCCATGATGTACTTGCTTTTATGGAGGCTTCCAATGGTTTTGTTCCGATGATATAGAGAAAGATAGGACCAGCTCTATGTTCATTGGAATGGGACGGACCATTAGACTCCTCCTCGGAAGAATGTTAACCTAAATACTCAGTCACGTGCATTAGGCTTTAGTTTTGATAGTGGGTTAACCCTTGTAAGGAGTTTGTCCAACGTTCACCTATTGTTGACTGATCCTCAGAATAGATCATCATTAGAGATGAGCAAACAGTAAAATGTTCGAGATTCGATAGTCGTTTCGAGTAGCCCCTCAATATTCGACTTCTCAAATCGAATATCGAACCCTATTATACTCTATGGGGGGGAAATGCTTGTTTCAGGGGTAGGCAACATTCGATCAAATTATACTTACCAAGTCCACGAGTGAGGGTCGGGCTGGATCCTCCGAGAAGTCTTCTCCATGCAGCGCCCCCACGGCGTCTTCCAGCTCTGAATTCACTTGGGCAGAGCCGACTGCGCATGCCCACACTACAAGCGGCCATGTGCAGTTGGCTCTGCTCAGGCCCGATGTCTGGCAGAGTGAATTCAGAGCTGGAAGATGCCGCGGGGAAGTTGCATGGAGAAGACTTCTAAAGGTAAGAGAAGAACCAGCGTTGATTGGTCGACTGTACAGCATTCAGCCAATCAATGCTGGTTCTGCATCAAACTTTTCCATTCAAATAGCGAGTAGTACTCGATCGAGTACGAGTATTTAGAATACCGTAGTATTTGATTGAATACCTACTCGATCGAATACTACTCGCTCATCTCTAATCATCATTATCTAATGGGTGGAGATCTGATACCTGCTATTGCTTCATAGGACAGTGATGTCACATTCATTCATCATGTGGCTTTGATGCATGTTAGACCCATTAAAGTGAATGGGGCAGAGCTATAGTTTCAAGTACTGCCCTATGAAACGTACTGCACTCTGCTTAATATTCAGTGAAGAGGCCACAGTGCCCATCCAAACACCAAGGTCCTTTCAACATCTGACTGTGGGTGTGCCGGTTGTCGGACCCCCACCACTCAGATATTGATGATGGTCTATACATAATTCATGAATTTATAAATCCTAGAAAACCCCTTTCTGGAAATGCAATGTATATAGTTACCTTATATGTTCCTATATGTTTAGTGCTTCCCCCTCTTGTCCATCACAGTGACGAGGTCCGGTCTTATCTTCTGCGAGGTGTATTTATCACTAGACTTAGGAAGACTTTCATGTCGTGCCAAGATATTTCCCCTTAATAAATATTTTAATGCTAATTTAATCCAAAAAAATCTAGAGACCAAGAATTTGTATATGGAAAAGTAAGAAAAACCAGCCAGTCTTGTTTTAGTAATGTTCTTGGCTGCGTCTTATTCCTGACCTTATTACAACCTGGAATATACTGAATGTTTAATTTCTCGAAACCAACTTCTTATTTATAATAAAGAATAATTTACGCCCCATGTACCCGGAGTTCAGCTTGGTGCTTTTATGCAAGCACTAGACATCTTGGTCTGCTTACTCTGCACAGTAGGGTCGCTATTCTTTAATGTATATCATTTAATGAACTGGTAAGAACAGGTAATGTGCGAAAACTAAGAAAAATACTCCAATAATGTGACAGATGTCACTCAAAGAACATATATTATGGCATATTAACTCATATTCCTGCACGCAACAGTAATAAATTATTATGTACCGAGCAAATCAAATAATAGGGTTATTAAGTCACACAAGACATGTCTGACAAGTATAGGACGACCTGTAGGAACCTTAAAGGCAAACTGTGAATAAGGTTTCACATTATAATTTTTCTTTAGTTATGAAAGAGGTTGTACTAGCAAGTCATGTCCATGCGCCTTACAAGATGGCATGGATCGGGACACCACACTGTGACCCCAGTGGACATGACCCCCTAAGTCCCCACTAGCGGGGGCTGCTGGTAACCAGAGGGGTATAATTCAGATTTATGTCTATGCAGGATTTATGGAGCTGTGCAGCAGTAAAAACTATAAGCCTATTGTTGTGTGTCCAGGATCAGGGCTCAGCTGTCTGTCTGTCTCTCAGTTACTATAGGATTCAGCGCTCAGCTGTCTGGCTGTCTCTCAGTTACTATAGGATTCAGTGCTCAGCTGTCTGTCTCTCACTTACTATAGGATTCAGCGCTCAGCTGTCTGTCTGTCTCTCACTTACTATAGGATTCAGTGCTCAGCTGTCTGTCTGTCTCTCAGTTATTACAGGATTCAGTGCTCAGCTGTCTGTCTGTCTCTCAGTTACTATAGGATTCAGTGCTCAGCTGTCTGTCTGTCTCTCAGTTACTATAGGATTCAGCGCTCAGCTGTCTGTCTCTCACTTACTATAGGATTCAGCGCTCAGCTGTCTGTCTCTCAGTTACTATAGGATTCAGTGCTCAGCTGTCTGTCTGTCTCTCACTTACTATAGGATTCAGTGCTCAGCTGTCTGACTGTCTCTCAGTTACTATAGGATTCAGTGCTCAGCTGTCTGTCTGTCTCTCACTTACTATAGGATTCAGTGCTCAGCTGTCTGTCTGTCTCTCAGTTACTATAGGATTCAGTGCTCAGCTGTCTGTCTGTCTCTCAGTTACTATAGGATTCAGTGCTCAGCTGTCTGTCTGTCTCTCAGTTACTATAGGATTCAGTGTTCAGCTGTCTGTCTGTCTCTCAGTTACTATAGGATTCAGTGCTCAGCTGTCTGTCTGTCTCTCAGTTACTATAGGATTCAGTGTTCAGCTGTCTGTCTGTCTCTCAGTTACTATAGGATTCAGTGTTCAGCTGTCTGTCTGTCTCTCAGTTACTATAGGATTCAGTGCTCAGCTGTCTGTCTGTCTCTCAGTTACTATAGGATTCAGTGCTCAGCTGTCTGTCTCTCAGTTACTATAGGATTCAGTGCTCAGCTGTCTGTCTGTCTCTCAGTTACTATAGGATTCAGTGCTCAGCTGTCTGTCTGTCTCTCACTTACTATAGGATTCAGTGCTCAGCTGTCTGTCTCTCCCTTAGTGCAAGCCTCAGAGCTCAGTTGTATGTCTATCTGTCTGTCTCTCAGTTAATGCACAATTCAGTGCTCAGCTGTCTGTCTGTCTCTCAGTTATTATAGGATTCAGCGCTCAGCTGTCTGTCTGTCTCTCAGTTACTATAGGATTCAGTGCTCAGCTGTCTGTCTGTCTCTCAGTTACTATAGGATTCAGTGCTCAGCTGTCTGTCTGTCTCTCACTTACTATAGGATTCAGTGCTCAGCTGTCTGTCTGTCTCTCAGTTACTATAGGATTCAGTGCTCAGCTGTCTGTCTCTCAGTTACTATAGGATTCAGTGCTCAGCTGTCTGTCTGTCTCTCAGTTACTATAGGATTCAGTGCTCAGCTGTCTGTCTGTCTCTCAGTTACTATAGGATTCAGTGCTCAGCTGTCTGTCTGTCTCTCAGTTACTATAGGATTCAGTGCTCAGCTGTCTGTCTGTCTCTCACTTACTATAGGATTCAGTGCTCAGCTGTCTGTCTGTCTCTCAGTTACTATAGGATTCAGTGCTCAGCTGTCTGTCTCTCAGTTACTATAGGATTCAGTGTTCAGCTGTCTGTCTGTCTCTCAGTTACTATAGGATTCAGTGCTCAGCTGTCTGTCTGTCTCTCAGTTACTATAGGATTCAGTGTTCAGCTGTCTGTCTGTCTCTCAGTTACTATAGGATTCAGTGTTCAGCTGTCTGTCTGTCTCTCAGTTACTATAGGATTCAGTGCTCAGCTGTCTGTCTGTCTCTCAGTTACTATAGGATTCAGTGCTCAGCTGTCTGTCTCTCAGTTACTATAGGATTCAGTGCTCAGCTGTCTGTCTGTCTCTCAGTTACTATAGGATTCAGTGCTCAGCTGTCTGTCTCTCCCTTAGTGCAAGCCTCAGAGCTCAGTTGTATGTCTATCTGTCTGTCTCTCAGTTAATGCACAATTCAGTGCTCAGCTGTCTGTCTGTCTCTCAGTTACTATAGGATTCAGTGCTCAGCTGTCTGTCTGTCTCTCAGTTACTATAGGATTCAGTGCTCAGCTGTCTGTCTGTCTCTCAGTTACTATAGGATTCAGTGCTCAGCTGTCTGTCTGTCTCTCAGTTACTATAGGATTCAGTGCTCAGCTGTCTGTCTGTCTCTCACTTACTATAGGATTCAGTGCTCAGCTGTCTGTCTGTCTCTCAGTTACTATAGGATTCAGTGCTCAGCTGTCTGTCTCTCAGTTACTATAGGATTCAGTGCTCAGCTGTCTGTCTGTCTCTCAGTTACTATAGGATTCAGTGCTCAGCTGTCTGTCTGTCTCTCAGTTACTATAGGATTCAGTGCTCAGCTGTCTGTCTGTCTCTCAGTTACTATAGGATTCAGTGCTCAGCTGTCTGTCTGTCTCTCACTTACTATAGGATTCAGTGCTCAGCTGTCTGTCTGTCTCTCAGTTACTATAGGATTCAGTGCTCAGCTGTCTGTCTCTCAGTTACTATAGGATTCAGTGTTCAGCTGTCTGTCTGTCTCTCAGTTACTATAGGATTCAGTGCTCAGCTGTCTGTCTGTCTCTCAGTTACTATAGGATTCAGTGTTCAGCTGTCTGTCTGTCTCTCAGTTACTATAGGATTCAGTGTTCAGCTGTCTGTCTGTCTCTCAGTTACTATAGGATTCAGTGCTCAGCTGTCTGTCTGTCTCTCAGTTACTATAGGATTCAGTGCTCAGCTGTCTGTCTCTCAGTTACTATAGGATTCAGTGCTCAGCTGTCTGTCTGTCTCTCACTTACTATAGGATTCAGTGCTCAGCTGTCTGTCTCTCCCTTAGTGCAAGCCTCAGAGCTCAGTTGTATGTCTATCTGTCTGTCTCTCAGTTAATGCACAATTCAGTGCTCAGCTGTCTGTCTGTCTCTCAGTTACTATAGGATTCAGTGCTCAGCTGTCTGTCTGTCTCTCACTTACTATAGGATTCAGTGCTCAGCTGTCTGTCTGTCTCTCACTTACTATAGGATTCAGTGCTCAGCTGTCTGTCTGTCTCTCAGTTACTATAGGATTCAGTGCTCAGCTGTCTGTCTCTCAGTTACTATAGGATTCAGTGCTCAGCTGTCTGTCTGTCTCTCAGTTACTATAGGATTCAGTGCTCAGCTGTCTGTCTGTCTCTCAGTTACTATAGGATTCAGTGCTCAGCTGTCTGTCTGTCTCTCAGTTACTATAGGATTCAGTGCTCAGCTGTCTGTCTGTCTCTCACTTACTATAGGATTCAGTGCTCAGCTGTCTGTCTGTCTCTCAGTTACTATAGGATTCAGTGCTCAGCTGTCTGTCTCTCAGTTACTATAGGATTCAGTGCTCAGCTGTCTGTCTGTCTCTCAGTTACTATAGGATTCAGTGCTCAGCTGTCTGTCTGTCTCTCAGTTATTACAGGATTCAGTGCTCAGCTGTCTGTCTGTCTCTCGGTTACTATAGGATTCAGTGCTCAGCTGTCTGTCTTTCTGTCTCTCAGTTGCTGCAGGAAGCCGTGCTCAGCTCTCTTTGGTGCTCAGGTCGTGGGGACGTGATTGAAGACTGGTGTCGATGTGACTCCACAGCATTCGGTGTAGATGGACTCCCGACATGCGCCCCTCTGCCACAACCTGTGTAAGGTTCAAGATTACAGACATTAATCTGCATGTGATTTTTTCATACATGTCTATTGTCTCTTTCCTTCTTCACTTAAACAGAATAGATCAGAAGCTCTTAGACATGTGAGTGCAGCATGTATACAATACTCAGATGTGCACTCCACTCAGCCCCATTGGTTGCACACTCAGTTATGTGCATAGGCCTAAGGCTCCAAAGTGAAGATGAGATTTCAACCTCTGACCCCCTTCGTATGCTTAGGAGTCCAGTGGGCGGTCCTTCTTAGTAAATGTAAGGGTTGTCCATCATTGTGTAGACTCCTATGCATAGACAGTATATAGACTCCAATACTAGTTATTCCCATAAAATTATACACCATTCTTCTCTGCTCCTCCTGCTCTATAACATGACGCCTGCCCATCAGATACCAGGTTTACCATGACAGGGATACCCTTTAAATCTGGAAAGTGAACTCTTCCCTATTTATCCTCCACCATCACCTTTCACAGATCACTGTCATCCTCAGTACCTGCATTCGGTGTTGGCGAGTCTCAGCTCTCGTCTCCCTAACAGGATATTGTTTGTAGCTGTCTCATCTTTTATATGATGCAATAAAACATATTTTATTGATAATTATGTTTCCACAGTTCCCAGTCTCATGTTCTGTTTCACACATCTCTGAGCTTTGTGGGATACGAGTAATAATTTTCTTTTTATTAAGTTATGGATCGCGGCTTGCTAAACCAATTTTGTAAGCCGTGTGCAGCGCCTCTACCCTCTGTATGTTTCATGTGCTATAAAGCTCTTTAATCTGATCTATAGGGTTGTGTCACTGATTCATAAGATCACATCATTAAAGATATGGTAAGTCAATAAAATATGGAACTTCAAGGACTCTTCGATATGTGAACGGGGACGAAGCAATCTGTTTTCTGCAAATGTTATGTCAGGGAAGTTCATCCAAATACAAGCAATGTAATGAATGTGTGTATGGGCATGACACCCCATATAGCACTTAAAGGGTGACCTACATAGTAGGTGTCCAAAGCAGAAACTGTATAGAGAGAAACTGTAAAGGAAACCCAAAATAAGTTGTGGAACCACTTCATTTTCAGGATTGGTGAGATCCTCATAGTTGGAGCCCTGCCAAACATAAATGAATACCTATAAATGAATACCCCAAACATAAATGAATACCTATAAATGAATACCCCAAACATACAGTAAATGAATACCCATAAATGAATACCCCAAACATAAATGAGTACCCTGCTAATATGCCTTCACTTTATAGCATTGAAATAACCATTTAATGTTTTCATTAGTTCTCAATTTACTTTTTTTCCATTATCAGCTTTCAAGACCCTCTTTCATGTCCTCACAGGTTGCATCTGTCTATGCTGCAGGAGCCGAGCAGTTCCCTCCTGGTGCTCGAATGGATGCATTATGAATCCCCCATCGGAGCACGAATAGTTGACTATCTCATCAGCCAGGAGAAGGTTACTGACAAGCTGGACCATTCCAAAGTGGAAGCAGGTAACAATGATGGTGAGAAGAGATTTTTTATTTTTTTATTTTTTTTTTTTTTTTACAAAATAATATTTTCTAGCAGTGTGATCAGTTTTTGAGGTCAAATTTTGTAAATCGTATTGTGATCTCAACATCATCCAGTCTGTGTGGGATGACATGAAGAGACAGACGGATTGGACAAGCCAAGATGTGTGCTTAGTTCTCCAAGATGGCGGGAACAACCTCCCTGCTGAGTTCCTTCAAATACTCTGCATATGTATCAAGAAGAATTTATGGAACGAAAAGGGCAAAGGTCACACCACATATAGACAGGATTTAGAATTCTCTTTTCTTTATTCGCTTCAATTTGATTATTATTAAATGAAATTAATTTAAAATTTTATTTTATTTCTGAAAGTGTTCTTACTTGGCAGCAATTTCCTAAAATTTGTGCACAATACTGTAGATGGCGTACAGATGTATAATCCTGTGTAAATTATAAAAAGGGGTGCAGCCCCTAAAACACCTAAGGGTTGGTTCACATCTGCGTTAGAATTCTGTCTGGGGGAGTCCGCAGACAGAAAGGAATATCAAACGCAATTGCAAGGGGTGTGCAGTGAAAGCTATAGACTATAATGGGGTCCGTGTGCTTGCCGCCAGATCTCCGCAGGGTCCATGCGGATAGGAAAGTAGTTCACAATCTACTTTCCTGTCCGCATGATTCATGCGGGCAGCGCTCGGCAAGCACATCGACCCCAGTATAGTCTATAGGGTCCATGTGCTTTTACAGCACAGTGTTTGCAATTGCGTTTGGTATTCCGTTCAGGGGGGTCCTCATGTGGAATACCAACGCAGATGTGAACGAGGGGTTATCACTGAGAGCGTCGTGTCAGATCTGCACCTGTTCCAATTCTGGAAAACCCCTTTGATCATAATGTGACATTTTAAGGTATCTCAGTGGTTAGTACCGTGACCTTGCATCGCTGGAGTCCTGGGTTCGAATCCGGCCATGACAACATCTACAAGGAGATTGTATGTTCTCCCAGTGTTGGTGTGAGTTTCCTGCACACTCCAAAGACATACTGATAGGGAATATAGATTGTGAGTCCTATGTGGGATACAATCATTTGAAATATTATTATTATTTTATATTAGTGCATAGTATACAATGTATATACATCATGTCTACGCTACTTTATTACTGTTCCAACCATTTCCCATTTCTTTTATCTCGCCCCTATTATTTTGATTTATCAGAGACGGTGCTAAGCTTCGTGGAGGATATAATCTCCGGAGCCAAATCTCCCTGTGTGATGCCGGCCCAAGTACCTGACAAACATTCCTCGGCTATATCGATCGTGGTGCGCTGCCTGGAGTCTGACACTTCGTACACGTGAGCGCTATCCTCCGCCGCTCCATACTGTTATTTGATTATCAGGGATATAACGGAGTCAGACTCTGCCGGATAAAGTGCTCGGCTTCTATTTTCATTTAAATTGACCATCTTTAACATTAGTAAAGTGAATCAGTCAAGTGAATTATTATGGAGCATTGTGGGAAAAAAAGGTTAATAGATTTTGCTATTAATAGTCCCCGTATTATTTAACAGGTGACATGCTGTTGCCTTAGGACTTCTGGGCCTGTTAATAACCCCGGTTTGGTAAATTAATCTTTTCATATTACTCCCGTTTAATCATCTTTGGTAATATCTATTGAAGTTGAGGTCTTACTTTGGCCAAGGTATGATAAGCTTTGCACCGCGCCGCAGGGTTCCGCTCTTGAAATCGGTAATAATAATTTGCTGTCTTCATCATAGACAGGGTTTGTAGCTTAACCCCTATTAGTCCTGGACTTAAGACATCTTGCTGCACGACTTGTACATCGATCTAAATAAAATGGTGTTGTCTCCTGGATTTAGGTTTACGTTATGGGGAGTTGATAACACAGGCAGACGTTCGGAGCCGAGTCACGTGACTGTGAGAATGCCCTGTCCAGAGGTGGATGACGTGAAGTCACAAGGTAAAGGGGGTATTAAAGGGAGTTGTAAATTCTTACGTTTCCTAAGCTCCCTATTGGTCTCTTCTGTTCTGCTCCTATGATGACCTGTTGACATTGACATGTGACCCCCTGCAACCAATCACTGCCTATAGTGGTAACCTCAGGGGTGTTGATACCTCCCTGCTATAGCCAGCGATTGGCTGCAAAGAGACTTGTCCATGTCATCATGTTGTCACTCAAGTTGGAAGAACAGAGACTGGCAAGGAACCCAGATAACTTACCATGAGGGATCAGTAAGTATTATCTCTAATATTATTATTTTAAAGTATTTTTTTAAAATTTTCCTCTACATTGGCTCAACATCTCCTTTAAGAAATTAAAATAGATGTAGAAGATGCTCTAACAAATATAATAAAAAAAATATTATATTAAATCCCCCAACCAGTGATGGCCATTGAGCACAGTCTGTTTTTATTCACCTTGAACAATCCACGACTCATTTGGCTATTGGGCCAAATGCAGAAAGGTCCTTAAAGGGATTCTGCCATTAGAATCCCTTTTTGAACAAATACCACATCAGAATAGCCTTTAGAAAGGCTATTCTTCTCCTACCTTTATTATTCTGATCCATGCCTCCGTTTCGGTGTAATCTCATTTTTCGTCTGTATGCAAATGAGTCTTCAGAAAGCATGGGGGGCCATTTCCCCTGCAGTCAGAAAGCACAGGGGGCATCCCCTGTACTCCCTGAAGACTCTCCAGTGACTCCTCCATCTAATTCGGCCAATGCCTCTCCACTGCGTCATCCTCGTTGTCACCTTCCGGCAAGTCTTTGCTCAATATCGAAGTGCATGTTCAGTTGGCTTTGTGTAAGTGGCCACAGTAAAATGGCTGAACAGACATGCTCTGCCCAAAGCCCGATGGTAGAGCCAACTGGCAGGCTAGGGTTTCAATCCCAAATGCAGACTCACCGGAAGATGACGATGAGGATGGCATGGCGGAGAGGCATTGGTCGAAGAAGATGGAGGCGTCACTGGAGAAACCCTTTAATTTACACTCATATCCGTTGGCAACTGATCAGGACCATAGACTCTCACTGCTAAGAGATGAGTAGAACACTGTTTGGATCAGCCGATCCGGACAGCACGCTCCCATAGAAATGAATGGAAGCACCTGTGACGATGACTTTGCTGGCGGCCGGCCGGCATCACAGGTGCTTCCATTCATTTCTATGGGAGCATGCTGTTCGGATCAGCTGATCCTAACAGTGTTCGCTCATCTCTAATGGTTAGAGATAATCTTTAAAATTCTCCAAAATTCTCCAATTGCAACAATGTTTAATTATTAATTGTCTACAAATCTAATCATGGTTATGTTCATTCGGAACCCCTTAAAGGCATTGTTTACGTACTTTTCTGCCTGTATATTATGATACAGTGTGATTTCTTGTAAGATATAAAGCCAGATTGACACCTAGAGGATTGGCTCCGATCTCAGTATACTTATGCATTGGATTACGCTAAGCTTAACACTTTTTTTATGTTTGTCTTCCTTGTACTAAGATAGAGCAGACATGAAGATACTTTCTTAGAAGTATTAGAAGCTTCCGACCATCTTGTGCATATTTCATTGCGAGATGTTCTGCGCTGTAAATAAATTAATAGATAGACAATGTTAAAAGATAAAAAACATATAAAATGCATCACAATCGCAAAATAAAAGATGATCCCGAGAAGTAAAAAGCTGTTTGATGTGTTGTACTGAGATTAACTTTGGTATCCAGGAGTCATTTTATAGTCCATACCTCCCCCCTCTGTTCTGTCTCGGTAACAGGGAGATCAGAATTACATAAAGTAGTCAAATATTCATGTAACACCAAGTAGAATGTTTTTTTATGGTCCACGCAAGGCTTTTTAGAATTGGTATGGAATATTCTCTCCGAGACTTTTAAGTATTAACTTATTCAATTGTGCTCTGTCCCTATGGATTTTGGGAAGTGCATATTCCTGTTTTCTTCATGGAATTATCAAATTGCGGGTAGGATTTAGCGATCACCATGCAAGTAACTGTAACCTTGTCTGACTCTTTTTGTTAGTTTATAAGTACTTTCTTACTCTAGTTGACCATGAAACAGATTGATGGTGTGATCAGGGGCATAACTACCGGGGTAGCAGCGGTATCGGCTGCCACCGGGCCCCACAGGGCCTGGTATATTAGGGGGCCCGGTGACAGCCACTACTACTGTGGATTTTTATTAGTAAGCCATTACTCCAGCCGATAATGGTTCCGATTTACTTACCGAGACCGGCTCCTGCTCATGGCCGCTGGGCTTTCCCTTCTGCAGAGGCAGCCGTGAGCAGGAGCCAGGATGGGTAAGTAAGGCCGCGGGTCCGCGAGCTCTAAGAAGACCAGATAAATCTCCCAGGGTCAGAATAGCTTATTTTGTCATCTTGGACCTTATCACATGGAAAATGCTGTTCAATCTGCAGGCGTGGATGGGGCTGAGCTGAAATACCACAACTGACCTGAGAACAATAGTGGCACTGTTTTGGATAGAGATGGGTGAACCTCTCAAGATTCATTTTGGTCTCAAGTGGCACAAGTCCCAGATTAGTTTTTGGTCAAACAAGTTTAGTACGAACTTGAAGTGAAATTATTATACACTGGACTTTTTTCAGATCCCAGAGAATAATAGGGGAGGTGTAAAAAATTTTTATACTCACATTCCCTCACATATTTTGGGCCGTCTTATGACGTCCTTCACTCTTTTGGCCTTCTCAGTGATCTCATGCGCCCTGGTCACTACTGAGGTGTGTGTTTGGGGTTCTTTGGTCACATGGGTGCACCAATCATCATGCCATCATAATGCCCTTATAACGGCTGTGACCCAATCACAGGCCTCAGGCGTGACCTAGGTGCATGACCTCACTAGGAGGGCACCAGTTGCCACAAAGATGTCCAAAAGAGGTAACAGAAGATGAGTATGTATTTTTTTTTTTTACACCTCTAGAGATGAGCGAGTAGTTAAATATTCGATATTCGTTTCGAGTAGCCCCTCAATATTCGACAACTCGAATCAAATATCGAATCGGGCTGGATTCTCCGAGAAGTCTTCTCCATGCAGCATCCCCGCTGCATCTTCCGGCTCTGAATTCACTCTGCCAGGCATCGGGCCTGGGCAGAGCCGATTGCGCATGCCCGCACTACAAGAAAATGGCCGCTTACAGTCAAAGCGGCCATTTTTTTGTAGCGCGGGCATGCGCAGTCGGCTTTGCCCAGGCCCGATGCCTGGCAGAGTGAATTCAGAGCCGGAAGACGCCGCAGGGACGCTGCATGAAGAAGACTTCTAAAGGTAGGAGAAGAACCAGCGTTGATTGGCCGACTGTATAGCATTTGGCCAATCAACGCTAGTTCTGCATCAAATTTTTCCATTCGAATAGCGAGTGGTACTCGATCGAGTACAAGTATTTTGAATACCGTAGTATTCGATCGAATACCTACTCAATCGAATACTACTCGCTCATCTCTATACACCTCCATTTGGCCTCCACCTATTATACTCTGAGGTCTAAAGGCACCCCAAAGTATAATAACTTACCCAATGCCACTGGCCATTTTAATTTGTCTAGGACAAATCCTCAATTGTTTGGTTTCTTAGAAAACCGAACAATTTGGAATATTTGGGCCAAACCCGGCACGGAATTGTTTCTCCCATCTCTAGTTGTGGAAGGAAAGCAATCTTGTTTTTGTCTTGAGCTCTTTAACACGTACAACAATTGGCTCCGCTAACGCTGAAATTCCATCAAGCTCTTGAGTAATTCTGTTGCTTTCAGATCTCCGATATCACAACATTGGCATTAAAAGTAAGAAGCAAGCTTGAAATACAGAATATCTAAACCAGAACTAGTTCTGGGTCATAAAATCTCCAAGTGCTAAAAAAAAACATTTCAGAAACCGAGATCAAATTTCTTGGCAATTGTAATTAATTAAATGTAATAAATTGCCAGAAAGTTCTTTGTTGAGATCCATGACCTCAGCTGTTATATTTTGTATATTCAGTGATATTTGCTACGGCGGTTCCTGCAGTTTAGCTTCCTCGGAAAACCAATTAAATATAATTAAGACTGAAGTTAATAAACTGTTAAAGATGACAGAGAACAGTTAAAATGGGTTATTGTTTTGTCTCAGCGCTTCTCCTGAATATTCTGTCTTGTATTTTCAAGTTCTGCCATTAAGGAAATAATGAGTTTGGGGAAAAAAATGTGAGAATTAAAGGCTAATCTGATTCAATGTAGTCTGCTGCGTGGTCATTACAGTGACGATGGCTTCTCAAAAACGCAACGTTAAATGAAGTTGGGTAAATTTTACTGACTTTTTCTTTTATTGCTCATTGTTTACTCCAACGCAGAGGTGGCTGATAAAATCTACAACCTCTTTAATGGTTACACCAGCGGAAAGGAGCAGCAGACGGCATACAACACCTTGCTGGAACTGGGGTCCCCTAGTCTACACCGTGTACGATTCCACTACAACCAGCACTTCCAGAGTTTTGGGGAGTTCACCTGGCGTTGTGAGGATGAACTGGGACCCAGGTATTCTCTTAATTGTTAGCGTGCCCTATAGAGATGAGCGAACACTGTTCGGATCAGCCGTTCCGAACAGCACGCTCCCATAGAAATGAATGGAAGCACCTGGCACGGCAAAGTGTACGTGCCAGGTGCTTCCATTCATTTCTATGGGAACGGCTGATCCGAACAGTGTTCGCTCATCTCTAGTGCCCTACTCTATCAGGAAGCAGACAGTTCCCACTATTAGCGTTATTATGTACAGAGATCAATTATTGGCTACGCAAGGCAGGAAGTTTGCTTATTGCATCTTCAACCAATAGCATCAGAGCAGGAAATGACGTCGGGGGGGGGGGGTTCATTTTGTTGGTTAGTATCTATTTCCTAGTATGATATGGACTTTCGTGGTGAGTCTATGTGTATAGTATGGGCTGGAAGATATAATAGTCTTAGTATGTTAAACTTCCTAGTATGCCAAAGAAGTCCAGATTCCTAGTTTAACCTTTACTGTCTTAAATAGACAATGGAGGGAGCCAGTTTGTAAAGTGCTGAGATAAATTTTCCAAAACATTTCACCACCCATGAATCTACGAAGATTGATTATTATGTTTTTGGGTCTTTTTGGGTAAAAGAAGATTTGTATAATTAAAAAAACACTTCTACTTACCTTACCTGGGCTCCAATATGTCATCTAGCCATAGATGTCTTCCAGTTGTCTCCCTGACATCATTGGCTCCATATTACCACTGAGTCCTGTCATCGGGCCTAAGTGGTCCCATGCAAAGGGGCACTGACATCATGATTCTTTGACGTATGCAGTATCTGCAAAGTGTCATGACAGAAGATACTCATGAAAGAAGACCCGATAGAAGAGCCAATAGTTTTTGTTTCTTTCATGCATTTGTGATACTCTGAAGCGTGGAGTGAGTCCAGACTTCTTCACAGACCTGACTAATCTTTGTGAAACAAATCTTTCAGTAGTCTTAACTACTTGCAAGGAGGCTGGGAAGGTTAAAAAAAAATCCATACTCACCTGTCCTGGGTGCTCCGGTGTCTCCCACCATGGTCTGTTCCTGGTCTTATTTTGGTGGCAGCACCTGACCTTTTTTTTTTTCACCTTCCCTGACCTCCTTGTAAAAATTTTTTACCCTGGACAACTCCAGTAGGTTGTCTTTGATAGAAAAAAAAATAATAATAATTTCACCTATTGGCGGAATAGGGACTCTGCAAACAGCACATTTCTAGTCATCGCAGTTCATGAGTTTTGACCCCTCGGAAGCTATACAAGCAGTGGGGAGATCAATGTAAAAACATGTAGTCATGTTTTATGCATTATCCAGAAGTCCAACTGTTAATGCACCCAATGGCGGAATCCCAAGTGATTGTAATATATGACATACTCTAGAGCAGTGGTTCTTAACCTTGTTTGAGGTACCGAACCCACCAGTCTCATATGTACATTCACCGAACCCTTCTTTAGTGATAAATCAAATATGATTTTTTTTCCAAATTCAAGACATAGGTATGTTTTTTTTTTTTACTGGTACACAAAATGAACCGTGCATATGGCCTAGGGTTCGATCTAACCCTGGTTAAGAACCACTGGCCTAGAGTTATAACCGGTACATACTGTACAAAGAAATAAATATCTAATTTCATGCCCCCTTTTACAGGAAAGCTGGCTTGGTATTATCTCAGCTAGAAACCTTGAGTCCACGATGCAGCTATCTCCTGGGCGAGCCAAGAATCAGTCTACGGCGCTCTTCCCTGCGCTACCTTGCCTGCCGCTACAGTGAACCCAAACCCAGCGCAATGAACTGGACTGAACTCAGTAGAGATCTGAGGAAGAACTGTGAGGAACAAATACTTATAGTCCTGAGCAATGATTATGGAGACAGCAAAGACAACTGAAAGTCACTGGTGCCTCGCCCAGTACCAGGACTCAGGAAGAGATTGTGCTTCATATAAAAGCAAGCTGAATTTGTAACTGTACAAAAAGACTTGTCGATGAACTAGCCCTGTGTCGAGTTCTGATCTTACAACAGAAATTAAACTGGACAACATATATGACTGCCACTTGTTAGTTTCTGGATGTATGAGCATGGCAAGAGATGTCGTGACCTCCTCAGTCATGGTGCACTAAACATAAACCAAGGTAATACCGGAGCCCCGAACCCCCAGATGTATATCATGTAATATCCTACAGTATTGCATCCACTATTATGGACATAAATACTTAAATGGTTGCAACGATGATGTAACTCAGGCTCTATGTCATGAAGATGTTTACCCCATTATGCCATGAGGTCTGTGCAATGTAATAATGGAAATTATACAATGTTTTTTCTATGGTCTATCGGTAGTACGAGTCAGTGTTCTGCCTTGGTTAAGAATGTCCATCTAAGAAATATAAAAAGACCCTTTTTTTCTAAACCTACAAGTGATAACAAAAGATAATTCCACGTAGAGAGTTCACAGTAACCGTCAGAGCTCTGATTTCTTTCTACTCTTGGTCATAAAGAGTCGAGAGGCCACAGAGCGGATCACACAGTGCCTGATTCTCGCCAGGTTTGGTCTATTGATCGGTGTCTTCCAGCTGTACAACTGGTTCAGTAGCAGCTTTCCCCAGGAAGAAGATCCAGGTCCCTTTTCCATTTAACAATTTGACATGAGCCAGAAAGGCCTTTTTTTACCGTTTACTATTTTTTCTATCAAAATAAGTTGATAGCTATTTTTATTGACCTTAATAGACCAGGACCTTAAAGCCAAGATGAGTTACGTTATTAAGTAGTCTATGTATGCTTGGCCGATGTGAAGTACGCTCAAGCTGAGTCAGAGTGTTAGAGGAACATGATCCCACGTCAGTAGATCTCCATCTCAACACCTTTCTACCATAGATGTGTCCTTCCTTACCTTTCCTTTCGACTCATGAGATGCCCAGGTATTGTGTTACTCTACAAGGCGTTATTTATCCATTATATGTCTGCATCAAATTTGTTGGATTCCTTACAAAATTTATGAAACGGTAAGGATGGATACATCTTGTTTTATCTTAATGAATAAGTCCTCTCAAAAATATCCAAAATGGATTGTCCCAACTATGAAGGACTCCGTCATTGCCTTTGTACTGGGTCTTCTATCAAATCCATATTCAGGCAAGACAATGTCAGATGCCTTCAACCCCCAAAATTTTTTTAACATTTACCATCATTTCAAACCAAGGTTTCCTTCAACATTAATGTGAATACATTTCCATGTATCAGTCCATTACAAAATAGAGCAACTCAATGTCTATACTTCTCTTCCTCCTCACCAGTCGTCGTGTACTCATGTCCATTTGTTCCATGGCTCCAAATGTTTGACTGTAATGGTCTTGAGATTTCAACTTTTTTAAGTTTTAGGAAAAAAAACGCACATTCAGGTTTTGTTTATGAAGTTTTCAAGCCAAAACCAAGTATGGATCATAAATGGTTGGCGAATACAAAGGGGAGATGATACTTCTTCATTTTTAGAAATCCAAAAACCGTACCAACAAAACCTGACAGTCCTTAACCTCAAAGAAATCCATCCCCTTACAGTATTACCCATTTATAGACATGTAAGAAACAATGAAGATTACTAATCGTTTTCTTCAAAGAATAAGCCGACATCAAACAATTTTTCCAAAAGCGTTCACATCAAGATGAAAGATTCTTTGGCATGTCAGTGCATTCCAGAAACAAGTCCAAAAATTGATTGTTAGTTTTTCCTCTTCATTTCGTTGATTTTACCAATGTCTTTATATCATTTACATACACAATGCAAAAAAATGCAGAAGGAAACAGAATTTACTATACAAAGAATTTAGAACATGTATAGCTTCTATAAGACACCTTTAAAGGGATCCTATCATAGAAACCCTTTTTTTATGAGTAACACGTCGAAATAGCCTTAAGCAAGGCTATTGATCTCCTACCTTTCATTGTCTTCTCTGCGCCGCCGTTCCGGAGCAATCCAGGTTCTTGTCGGTATGCAAATGAGTTATCGTGTAGCACTGGGGGCGGGCCCCAGCGCTCAAACAGCACTGGGGGCGTCCCCAATACTGCCAGAGAGCTCTCTCCAGCACCGCCTCCATCTTTATCAGCATCGTCTTCTTCATTCTCTTCTTTCGGTGCAGGTTTCCAACTTCTAGGCCTCGGGCCTTGGGCAGAGCAGACTGCATATGCCTACAGTTCATGAGATAATAGCCGCTTACAATACTGTGCAAGCGTCCATTTTCTCGTGGCCTGTGGGTATGCGCAGTCTGCTCTGCCCAAGGCCTATAAGTCAGAAATCTGCACCAGAAGAAGAGGATGAAGAAGACGCTGCTGACGAAGATGGGGGTGGCGCTGGAGAGAGTTCTCTCGTAGCATTGTGGACGCCCCCAGTGCTGTTTGAGCACTGGGGACCGCCCCCAGTGCTGCGAGATAACTCATTTGCATACCGACAAGAATCGGGATTCCGACAGAACGGCAGCCTGGAGAAGACAACGAAAGGTAGGAGAAGAATAGCTTTTCTTAAGGCTATTCTGACGTGTTGCTCATAAAAAAAAGGGTTTTTATGATAGGATTCCTTTAACAAAACAGAACAAATATTTAGCATATGTATAAAGTAATATTTTATTTCTTTTAATTCAGTAAGGATAATTTTTTGAAAATTAAGGTAAATAATTTTTATTTCCTAAATTTTTAAAATTGACATTTCGGTCATGGAGAGGGGTTTTTTTTAGAATTTTTTTTAGAAATCAAAAGTTAAAGGTCTGTCGGGATTACACCTTCAGAAAAAAAATAAAAGCAGTATTCACTTCATCAATACCCGTCAATGTGGTTCTGGTAATTTTCTCATCCCTACTGCTCTCTAGTACATAACAAATACCAATCAAACAACCACTGTTTGAGGCAAGTCACCATTGTGGCCAGTGATGGGCCGTGTGGTCATTTTCTGCACGATGAGGGGGGCCAACACCTAGAAAGCAGTAAGGACCCTGAAGGGATTGGAAAGGAAGCAGTGAGGGATTTGTGAGATTACAAGTGATTATTTTTTAACCCATTCTGACACTTTTCTAAAATTTTGAAATTTTCCCATTGGACTAGTCCTTTACATGTTACGCTCTTTTCCTGTATGGTATGTTTGTGATGTAGACATTCACTTTAACTCCTGGTCTTTTGGGTTCAAACATCAGGTTGTATATCGGTTTTATAGAGAAAATCTACAGCTGTATAGCCCATAAAATGTGAAGAGCCCTTTCCTGGGGCCATTAATGTGAAGAGCTGAGTTATCATAAGCTGAACCAAACGCGGGATCAGCCTTTGCTTGTCGATAGATGTCAAGTAAGAAATACAATTTATCAGAAGATGAAGTTGTTTGGAGACTGGGTCATGTTGCCAAAAACATCTAAAAGTAGTCATTTTATTTTGTACTATTTTGTAGCAAATAAGAGCAGTGCCGAGTCTCGGAGTATTGTTCCCAGGAAACACAGATTTCGTAGCCTTGAATTAATTGGTAAGGAGGTGAGGGGTGCAACATCCTTTATTCTCATCTGCTGTAACACTTATTTACACCTTGGTTCATAAATCACGTTTTATTATAAATTTGTAAATTGTTTAACCCTTTGCAAATACAATGCATGACTGTTAATAGCAAATGAAAAAGGAACCTCAGTGAAAAATATTGTATATTGTCCTGTGTTAGGAAGATCCCCTGTTCTCAATGACACATGTCACCTTCGCAGCAGAGTTGACAATCAATGTTTTGGTCTATCAATTGGGATGAACAAATGATATCTTTTTTTTTTTTGCTTTTCACTGACTTATTTACACGAAGATTTTTGTTTTGTTTTTGAATGTATTAGAAGATTGAGTTACTAACTCTGAAGACAGGTCACTACCTGCAATGTAAGAAATGATGCAATCTGCAAGTGACTAAGACCCCTAAATTAGAAAATTTGGTTTCCGACTATTAAGGGGGTTGTCCAGGAAAAAAAAAAACATTTCTAGATTAAACTAACCCCCCCCCCATCTCCTTTATAAATTAATTTTGTTAGAAAAAGTGAATTTTGACTATCTTCATAGTATCCCGTGACTCTCCGTCTCACTGCTTCTGGAGATGGGGGTCATATACCAGATCTCCCCTTTCTTTCCTACCATCCCCAGCCTTCACCCTCTTACTTCTCATCCCCTCCTCTCAATACACTCCTCCTGTCCCAAGCACTCCCCTCCCGTCTCTTCACTTTCCATCCAATCTCCTCTTTTCACTGCACTCCTCCCATCCCAAGCCCTCCCCTCCCATCTCTTCACTGCCCATCCAATCTCCTCTCTTCACTACACTCCTCCCATCCCAAGCCCTCCCCTCCCATCTCTTCATTTCCCATCCAATCCCTTCCCTTCACTACACTTCTCCCGTCCCCAGCCCTCCCCTCCTGTCCCTTCATTTCACTTCACTTCCCCTCCCCTCGCTGCACTCCTCCCATCCTCAACCCTCCCCTCCCATCCTTTCTCTTCCTGTCCCCTCCCCTCACTACATCCGACCGGGCATACTTACCTTTCCTTCCTGCTGATGGCTGCTGAGGGTGTAGTGGGTGGGCTAGCTAAGGAAACAGTGAGGGGGGAATGTGGAAGAAAGGGAGGGGTCAGTCAGTAAGAGAAGGAGAAGTGAGGCATCCAGGAACTTGTAGGAAACACATAAGAGGAAGTTATGGATGTAAACAAATGCAGAGGATGCAATGAGCTTACTGAGAACCCCAGAAATCACTCAAAACACTAATAAAGCTATGTGGTAACATTTATTAACCCATTAATAGCGCTAACAGACCTTTCTTGTAAAATGATTTTTAGCCTGGAAAACTCCTTTAACTATACTATCATTTGGCTTTGTTTATCCTACCATCATAGTCTGTTCTGTAGGGTATCCATTGCTTTTACATGACTAGGAAAGCATAAACTGACACCCTATTCTATTAAAGCAGTTGCCCCAAAATTGACATTAATCTACTATCCACAGAATTCATGATCGCTAATGAGCGTAGGATTATGATCTCGGTGGAAAATGAATCTCAAATGCCTGCCTTGGGCACCAATAAAACAGTTATAACTGTCATGGTTTCATCAGTAAAGGAAGCCATGATGGGGACATATTGTTTAGCACAGTTCAGCTTATGAAGGTCATACTCAAAAAGTAACCAGCAGTCAACCAGCTAACTAAACAACCAACCATCATAGCTTCTTCCTCAAATACTTCTGTTTGTGAACACATTATTTTGCATAATATTCGGTTAAACTATAGCATGGTGATAGACATTTCGGAGAAAATGTGATAGCTGTTTGTCAAAAGCAACCAATTAGATGTTAGTTATTGTATAAACTGTACAAACTTTGTATTGTGATTGGTTGCTGTCTATAACACTCCTTATGGAAATCTACCAATGAAACAGTGTGTAGAAAATAGCCGATTTTCGGTTAGACCATCCATCTTTGAAACCCGGTCATAAATATTGTAATCTCGATTTGATAGTTTACGTGATAATGAAGATTATTCTTATTAATAGTCCATCCAAATTGGTAAAGGGTCCTAATTGGGGATGTGATGCCCTGTGAAGGAATCCCTTGTCTTCAGTAGCATCTAAAATAGAAGACTTGAAGGACTTCACTCAACAGTAACGACAAGACTATCTTTCTGAAGATTTATCCAAATTACAGATATTTGTTACTTGTAAATTTTACAATTCTAGCCTATCCCCAATGTCTCAGTTACTTTTTTGAGACAAAATTTTGCTAAGAACTGCCAGGTTAAGAACCCCAAATTTTAATTTGCCAATTGTTTTACAAAGGTCATTTTTATATTTCTTGTTTTATATCCACTGTTTTGTGTTGGCGATCCAAAGGAGTGTTTCTTATTGGAAGTTCTGTTCTTACATAGGAGAACTACACTGTGATAAAGGAACTGCCTATTAGTGGTCACATGGTCAGGGAAAGTCACATGATAATTTATAAAAGGTTGGCCACTTTGCCGAGAAATTTTATAAATGGTATACGCCGTCATGTAATGGCATGCTATATGGTTAAATGCTTCGGGGCCTACCTTAGCTCACACTGTAGAGTCCCAATAGTGCCCATGAGTAAGACTACATGAATTAAGATTCTTAGTTACCACCACATGTTGTATCTGCCCCGGCCTTTGGCACCTTCACGGAAGATGATATGGCCAACCCCATCTTGGGAACCAATGGATGTTGCTGTTTATTTGCAAGTGTTATCTATAGGCACACAGTGTGAGTATTTCATGTCTTACCACATCGGGGTATTTTATTTCTGAAAATTTCCTTAGAAAGTAGACAACTACTTGTTCAATGGAGAATAAAAATGAATATCTATAGGCATTAAATGAAAAAAAAAATTCCCCAAATTTTCAATATACCTACTCCAGAGGTTTGTCTCTGTTTTAGCACCTCCACTAACCTGAATGCACTTTGTACGGGATAAAGTTTTGCCTACACCGCACCTCACCTATCCACAGTGGTTATTTGCCATCCATATCATACATAAACCATATCACAACACGCAGGAGGGATCCCCAATTGACAATTGTTCTTCAATGGACCTCTGAAGTAAGTATATAAAAAATTGGGGGATTTTAATTTTTTTGCAACTATTCTTTTCTCGAAAACCTCTAATTTGCATTATAGTTATCAGTAGAATAAAAAAGATCTTGATGTTTTTGACTTTCACTACAAATAAATCTTTGATCACCATTTTCGATCAATCACGATGTATAATAATAATGTGTATTTTTAAATGACCTGAATTTATTTGACTTGTAATTATTTACTAGATGAAAAAAAAAAGAAAATTGCATGTGCAATAAATACTTATGTTAACATGTTCTTTTGGCTCTCACATACATGTGTATCACGCTGGTATAATGAGACAACGACCAAGTTGCTTATCTTTTATAATGTAGTCTTATGTCCTGGTAAGTTACTGGTGGTAATTCTCCTCTACTAGTTGGGGCAAAGAGTTATAGTCAGTAAAGCTCTTGAGGACCACAACCCCTCAAATATCAGTGGGCTCTGTTCCAGCCTGAGGCGTAGACAGCAGGTGTGGTCTCTGAGTTAGCCTCTTTAAACTGTCAAACTTCCTTTGTACTCCTAGCTGTTGCAGGAGCATGTTTTGTCGCTGACCAGGGGTGATGGTTAACCCTTGGCAGCCTTGCTGTTTCAGCTGTACTGTGCACCTGTCCAGTGAGGTTAACTAGCAGGGTGTTGTTGCAGCTTGTTCACATTGAGTACTGTGCCACATGACTGCCAGTGCAGTTTAACTGGGTATAGACAAAGTCTATAGGACTAACGGTAAATAAGGGAAGATGGGCATGGAAAGGACCATAGATATCCTAAATAATGCCTGAAGAGTATAAAGCATCTATTCATGTATCTCTAATGGAACATTTCAGTACCACTAATCAAATTCGATGTATACCTCTGATTATACACATTAGCAAGGTGTAAATTGCGCCATATACCATGCAATGGCAGCTCATTCGTCATAAAAGACGCTTTCAGGAGCATTTGTAAAGATTACAAAGCTTTCATATGTTGGCAGAAAATAAAGCAGGCAGTGTTTAGTCATTTGTCCATGCTAGGAGAAGCCTGAAATTTGCAAGATTATTCCTTTGCAATCCTATTTTTCCTCTATGTAGATGCCATTAAATATTCACTTCAGTCCTTCAGCAGAAACAAACATTTTCAGAATCTTGAACAAAGTCCAAACTTTTTTGGAAAAAAACAAATGGAAAAAAAAAACGAGCAGAAATTTGTTTTGAAAAATTTGCCGTAAACATTTCATCCCCTAAATTAAAATGGAATAACGGCCAATTAGATTCCATGTAGCAGAATGATAGCAATTACAATACTGGCCGCGAACGAGTGCGGGCGCTTAGATGGAAGACTTAGAAGTGAATGGATGCAGGAAAGTTATCACAGTAATCATAGCTGATAAGAAGAGCTGAACCATAAACGGCTGAAAATAGCGGACTGGAATTTCTAGCAAGGCATTCAATGGGATTTTGACAAATGAAATGACTGTCTAGTTTGAGTTGGATTGCTTTTGATACCTCACTCTCCCAAAGACATCCTTCCACTGCCCAATTTGCTTTCTACCACAAGTGATATCTTAAAAAGACTCCAGATCTTTTCGCAACATAAACGTTAAAAGTGGTTGTCTAAGGACTAGGGTTGGGAAAGATCAGATCCCAATCGGCGTTCGAGCAAATTTCACGATCAGGATCGGCTGGAAAATGATCGAAAATCGGATTTTAAAAACGATCCTGAAATCTCAAGATCATCTAAACCCTACTAATGACCTCAAGTTGTAACAAGGCCAAGTGAAGATGAAAACCTTCTCAGTCACTAACAGTTGTAGCATGGGTTAAACCAGGGTGTGCCCACTTGGGCACTGGTTGAAATCAGGTACAATTGGTACATAGAGGTCGCTCAATCAAACTTAAGCTGGTGGATGTGTGCAACCCGCAGCCAATGTGCAAAGCGGATACTGGGAGTAGGATACTGGGTGCCACCACAGGTGAGTCATGAAGGGAATATAAAACTAGCAGAGGGGGGAACCCTACACTATTAACAAGTGCAGGTAGACATTAACAAGGGGGTTTCCAGCAAAAAAATCTTCTTTTAAAAAAGGTCTTTTAGTGCTATTAATAGGTTAATAAGTGCAACCAAATACTTTAGCTGTGTTTTGAGTGATTTCTGGGTTTTTCTGGGAGCTTCTGGTATTGTAAGGGAATTGCAATAGGAGCAACTCCACAGTAGCTGCTGGTGAATCCTAAGGGGAGAGCACAATAAACAGTGAGCCCTAAGCTGAATCCCCCCCACTGTCCTATCCTAAGCAATAGATGGCAAATGGTTGGCGGGCACTTCCTATATAAGTGACAACACAGTAAAAAGACAAAACAACAACAAAGGGAGGTCAGTTAGCAAAGGATTCCGTAACAGTCGAGCAAAATGGTACAGAATCAAAATCCAAGAGAGTAGTTACAAGAGTGAGCCAGAGGTCAGCAATAAAATAGTAGCAGAAGAGGAGCTTAGCAGGGACAAAGTCCCAATAGCCATTAAGTCTACGAAGGCTGATCTCCAGTATATAGGAAGCCCAAGACCCACCCTAGGCTTGATTGGAAGACAGGCTGTTAGTCACACAGGCCAGACTAGAATTAACCATTTGATGAACAGAGGACACAAGGTGCAGGAGATGGGTGTGGTGGAAATTCAATTACAGAGATAGAACAGTGTTCACTGAACTTGCCTCCTGCACCACAGTGTGTGAGCAGAGGGTGGCACAGAGACCCGAACAGGCAGAGATGTTACAGGTATCCTCTGCATTTGTTTACATGGTGTGGCTTCCTGTTCTTTTATCCTACAACTACCATGATACATTGCTCTTCACTATGACTTACACTAACTCCCCCTCCGACTTTCTCCTCCAGATACATGAAATCCTCATTTGTATTTAGGTAAAATTTCCTTAGGAACGCAACAGGAAGCTAAAAAGGGCTATTGAGTAACATCACTTGATTGAACGTTCCAATGAGAATATATTGTAATATAATATTGATCGATATGCTGACAAATGATCCTTAACTTTCTTCAAGTGTGATATGAATACCGCAAGCTACAAGATATTACACCAGTGACCATAACTGGGTACATGCACCTATGGTGTAAGGTTTATTAGGTATGATTTTTTTAGCACTGGAACCTAAACACGGCAAGGTGGAGGGTACGGTAAAACCAGACTTGCGTGAATCATGGTGGATGAATGGCGGTCCCTGGAGGTTATAAGTAACGCTGCACTGCAGACCTCTCGCTCTACAGGTATTTAAGTCAATGACTTTTTCTGCAAATTAACAATTCATTTTGATGAAATGCAAAGTTATCCATGTACAACTTGTGCAAAGGGGAATATTTTCGTGATAACAGAGAATTATTCATCTGACTTAGCAAAACTGTTTAGTAAAACCCGTGTGTAGCTGATGTCTTCTAAAGAGAGCAAGCAATTTCATAGGTCGTGATATTGCAGAAGTAACTTTACTGTATACACAGTATATATTACAAGTCTAAGGTTTATGGAGAAAATATCAGCTCTTATGGGATATCCCTCCTGCTTACACAGGCACCGTTCCCTGCCACGCTCACAGACTAGGCATTTGACTCCTTACACACTTCTGAATTGTTTCAAAATTTTCTCCCATATTACCATTTTTGAAGAGTGGGAGGGTTTACTTACAAGTTATCAAACTTTGTATAATTCAATAATTCAGACCAAGACTATAAACTTTGTAATATATCAGAGAAAAATGCTTCTTTCCACTTATCATGCTATTTTGTGTTCCCTTCTATACTGACATTCACTCTAAAATCTCTGCTGAAGCCTTTCTTGTCTGATTACAGCTTTCCTTTAAATAGGACCTTTTATGTCCTTGGGCGCATGTGGTTTTAGAAAGCCAACAGTGCATAGCATTCAGCACACTGTTGGCTTTCTCTTTATGTGCCCCCGGGCAAGAGATATCGGTGTCGTTACCAGTATCTCTTCACTGTCAGAAGGGCATTCCTGACAGTCTAGCTGGGCTGTGAGGAACGCCCCTCCTGGCAGTAATATCCGTAGCACTGTACTGTCAGAGGGGTTGTTCTTTACTGCCCAGCCATGGGTGCACCTCGTCTATAGATGAGTACTGTAAGGAGGGGGGAAAGCGTTCCTCACGTTCCTCCTCGTCTAGCTGGGTGCTAAGGAACATCCCCTCTGACAGTACAGGACTATGGACGAGTACTGTCATGAGGGGTGTGTCTCACAGCCCAGCCAGCCTGTCAGGAACACCCTTCTGACAGTGAAGGGATATCAGTAATGACACCAATAGCTCTTGCCCTGGGGCACACGGGAAAGCCGACAGTGCACAGAATTCGGCACACTGATGGCTTTCTAGTGATATATAAAACCACATGTGCCCGAGGATATGAAAGGTTTTCTTTAAGAAGGAGCTAAGAGTGAAAAGCAAAGACAAGGTAACAGATGTCCTACAGATGCAAACGATAACATAGCTTCTGGATTCACATCTATACTGGTCAGTACTTCTCTGTAATTGGCGATATGGAGCAGCTGATCTTTCATTTTGTAGATAGAGGAACAAAGTCTCTTATTTTATCCATGTGTTGGTTATGGTAGACATCATAGCACACGGTCTCTACCCATCAGATCATGAAACGGCAGCTGAGAATTTGATCTGGAATCAGAAAATCTGCTCCATTCCAGCAGTTGACCAGATCCTTGCTGCACCCCGTTAACAGACACATAGGGAATATTGGGAAATCCAATCATTGGTTGCGATTGGACAACGTTCCGGCCAATGACTGACTAAAGAGAGCATATTCATGTATTTCCTGTGTGTAGGGAGACATGGTGGGGACCCAGGCAGCATCTGGAGCAGTGGGAGATCCCGGTGAGGTGGGTACCCTTTTGTTATGTTAATGTCCTCATTAGGGTTGAGGGATCTGGATCGGGAAAGATCAGATCCCGATAGGCGATTGAGCAAATTTCAGGATCGGGCTCGGCCGGAAAATGATTGAAAATCGGATTTTGAAATCTCAAGATCGGCTCAACCCCACTGTATATATAATATACAATTTGGGTTAAGCGATAGGGATCGGGAAAGATCAGATCCCGATTGGCGATTGAGCAAATTTCACAATCGCAATCGGCTGGAAAATGATTGGAAATCGGATTTTAAAATTGATCCTGAAATCTCAAGATCGGCTCAACCCTAGTCCTCATATGTAGCCCTAGGAAGTCAGCCATACCTACTGTATTCACCATGCAGGTGGATATAATGGCAGAAGAGAATTATCGTAGACCAATACACATCCTCATCTTCTGACCTACCTACAATGTAATGGCCTTTACTATTGCCATACACCTACATAGTTGACTCTCAGAATATCTTCACCTAATTTAACCCATTACATGTTTGCATATGTTAAATTGGAAACCTCCGTCCACAAGAAGCTTTACGAAATCACCAATGCATGGCGAGACAGAATAAATATCATTAACTCTGTTGTCATTTTTGATGAATGACACACCAAACGTGTTATATCGGGTCTTCATGGGCTGTCATCCATCTGAAAAATGTTCATGTATTTTGATCTTCTGGTTCATACATGGGTCAGTGATGACACTTTGACTTCCTTTCGTACAGTAAACCTTTCCCACCATGGGACCATATGCGTATGGTTTATGTAGTTACTTATAAGGCATTCTCCTCCTTAAAGGGAGCCTTGGACTATGAAACATGCAGTCTAATGTGTAAGTGGCATGTTGTAGATCAGGAGGAGCTGAGAAGAATGATCTATGGTGTTGTAGGAAAGGCTTCAGTATGACTTTTCATTTCTTGATCTAAATCTTCTGGGGTTAGGAGTCCAGGGGGCGGAGTTACTCATCCTAATCACCGATTAACATTTATTTTTGCATGTGCACTCATACAGGAAAGACTGTCGGTTGACTGAGTAGGACCGCCCACTGGACTCCTTAGTACAGAATGAGTGGAGGTTTAGATCAAGGACGAGTTCATTAGATGTCCACAGAATAGGTTGACGAAATTACTGATGGAAAGGTCCTGCATGCAGGACTTTTTCAACCAGGTAAAATGTTGTATGCTGGAATCGTAGTTCAAATGGTAGATTAATTTATTAGCACAACACGTTTCGGGATAAGTGTGCATAGGGACTTGTCTCGAAACGTGTTTTGTTAATAAAAGAATCTATGGTTGGACCTGCGCGCTTTCTGCCTCCTTTTTACCTACACTGTATTATTATGGATAATGGGATTTTTTGATATCTGTTGGTGTCCGTCAGCCCAGTTTGCGTTTTCAGTGTGACACGATCCCTTTAAGTGGATTGTTAGACAGTAGAGATGAGCAAACATTAAAATGTCCGAGGTTCGAAATCCGATTTGAACAGCCGCACACTGTTCGAACGGATTTCGAACCCCATTATAGTCTATGGTGGGAAATGCTCGTTTCAGGGGTACGCAAAATTCAATAAAATTATACTTACCAAGTCCATGAGTGACGGTCGGGCTGGATTCTCCTTGAAGTCTTCTCCCAGAGCTCTGACTGGAATTCACTTTGCCTAGGCATCGGGGCCTAGGCAGAGCTGACTGCGCATGCGCGGTTGGCTCTGCCCGGCCCGACGCCTGAGCAGAGCTGACTGCGCATGTGGGGGCATGCCCGCGCATGCGCAGTCGGCTCTGCCTAGGCCGGATGCCTGGCAGAGTGAATTACAAGCTGGAAAACGCCGCGGGGACGCTGCACAGAGAAGACTTCTAAAGGTAAGAGAAGAACCAGCGTTGATTGGCAGAATATATAGCATTCTGCCAATCAACGCTAGTTCTGCATCGAACCTTAAACTTCGAACAGCTAGTAGTGTTCGATCGAGTACGAGTATTTCGAATACCATAGTATTCGATCGAACACCTACTCGATTGAACACTACTTGCTCATCTCTATTAGACAGTAGAAACAGAAATCTGTCTGTATTCCTTCCAGAAAATTCCCTCCATTCTATGGTCTGAACTTGGTATCGCATCTTGGTATCATCTCCTTGAGCTGAGTGCAATACCAAGGAAAGCCACTGGAAACGAGGGTCGCTGTTTTTGAAAAACAAAAAGGCTCATTCAAATTTTTTAACGGGGTAATTCTTGTTCCTCTTCCATCGTCCTGGCCTGAATTTCCATAGATTTCTTTGTAGTGATTTTAGCAACGCTTCCACGTTGGGGACCAGTTTGTACACATTGGGCGTAATTGGCCACAACTGAAAATCTTCAAATGAGCCACGTGACAAAGAAAATTAAATTTAATCTATAAACCGCCAAGATGGCGAATGTAACTGGGGATGAAGAGAGTGGGAGGAGTAATGAGAGTATGAGTATATTTTAATGTGTCTTGTAATCTTTTTAGGACGTGAGTTAGTACATAACAACCCACAATTGGCCATTCTGTCATACAGCCTTCATTAAGATATTTCCTCCTTTGTTTCATTATCCGACTCCAGGGCCCCGACGTCTTAAATTTTCAGTAAACAGTCATAAAGAGAGATGCCGCTTATTGCTTCCGAACATGAAAATCCACCAGAGATTTCACTACTTCATCATTTTAAATATCCAAAAGAGCAGGAAGTGTTCTGATATTTATTTACAGTTTAAGAAATATACAGCGAGTATCCTACACATTTATAGCATAGACATAAAACAATCAGGTGGTGGGAAGGATAGAAAACGCCGACAATACACATTGGAAACAATATCGAATGGTAAACGGCCTGGGAAATTCATTAAAGCCTCACCCCGGCGTCAAATAATGGGGCAATCTAGGACTTAATCATGGACAACCTATCCTTAGGAGAGATCATCAATTGGAGATCGGACGGAAACCTGGCACCCCCACTGATCAGCTCCCTAAGCACCACTTAGCAAATTATGTGACATCATGTCAGTGGCATAACTAGGAACAGCGGGGCCCCCTGGCGAACTTTTGACATGGGCCTCTCCCCGACCGACGCCCCCCGAAGACCCCAACTGACCCCCCCCTCGTATTCCTGCTCTCTCTATTATGCCACATAGTGGCCCCTGCACACAGTATTATGCCCCATAGTGGCCCCTGCACACACTATTATTCCCCATAGTGGCCCCTGCACACACTATTATCACCCATAGTGGCCTCTACACACAGTATTATACCCCATAGTGGCCCCTGCACACAGTATTATGCCCCATAATGGCTCCTGAACACAGTATTATGCCACATAGTGGCCCCTGCACACAGTATTATGTCCCTCAGTGGCCCCTGCACACAGTATTATGCCCCATAGTGGCTCCTGAACACAGTATTATGCCACATAGTGGCACATACACACACCATTATGCCCCATAGTGGCCCCTGCACACAGTATTATCCCCATAGTGGCCCCTGCACACAGTATTATGCCCCATAGTGGCTCCTGAACACAGTATTATGCCACATAGTGGCACATACACACACTATTATGCCCCATAGTGGCCCCTGCACACAGTATTATCCCCATAGTGGCCCCTGCACACAGTATTATGCCCCATAGTGGCCCCTGCACACAGTATTATGCCCCATAGTGGCCCCTGCACACAGTATTATGCCCCATAGTGGCCCCTGCACACAGTATTATCCCCATAGTGGCACATATACACACTATTATGTACCACTGTGGACACCTATGAACAAATATTATACTCTGGGGTCTTTTCAGACCCCAGAGTATAATAATCGGAGATTGCAGGGGGTCCAAACATAAAAACACTGTAACTTACCTATCTGCCGTTCCGCTGCAGTCCTCGGTGGTGTCGGCCATCTTCCTGGGATGTCACATGACCCAGGACACCTGACTCCTATTGTCCCGGGCCCTGTGGCAGCCATTACCCCAGTTACACCACTGCATCATGTTCATCAACCACTAAAGATGAACAAACCTCTAAGGATTTGTTTCGTTGCCTGTCGGGGCAAAGCAATCCTCCGGTTTGTTTCAGTCCGAACTTGTATGGATAGGACCGGAAGTGAAATTATTATACTTTGGGGTATAATAGGGGGAGGCCCAGGGGATATAATAAAATTTTTAAAAAATTCTACTCATGATATCATGACATGTCCTCACTCAGCGGTAACCCAGGGCGTCACAGAAGAGAATTGGACATTTTGAGGAGGCAGACACAGTGCGCCAGACAAAAGAGGTAATGAAAGGTAAGTATACATGTTTTTTAACTTTAGGCAACACAGTGGCTCAGTGATTAGCACTGCAGTCTTGCAGAGTCTTGGGTTCGAATCCTGTCAAGGGCAACATTTGCAAGGAGTTTGTATGTTCTCCTTGTATTTGTGTGGATTTCCTCCCATAATCCAAAGAAATACTGATAAGGAAAAATGTATGTTGTGAGCCCTATACAATCTACATTATAAAAATATATATGTATATTTTTGTCACCTCCCCTGGTGGCCATTTTAGTTCATCCAAGACAAATCCAAAACCCCAAAAAGCAAACTAAATGGAATATTTGGGTGAAATCTGGTTTGTTACAGACTGACTTGTCCATTTCTATAGACCACATGGCCTGTTCGCTGCTCAGTCCTGTTCAAGTGAAGAGCTGAGCACAGATGCTATAGAATCGTACTGCATGAAGTAGTGAAGAGGCCGCAGCGCTCAGACCTCACAATCACATATAGATCCCAAAGATAGGTTGCGAATACCTCGCTACATAGGAATGAATGGGAGCGGCCGGCGCTTAACCCCTTCACGATCGGCCGCTCCCATTCATTCCTATGGAGCGAGGTATTCGTATCTAGGATTCAAATACTATTCGCTCAACACTAGTCACCAACTATTAAGCCTGGAAAACTCCTTGAGGCTAAGGCCCAACTTGGCAGAAACGCAGCTTTTTTTGTTGCAGATTTTGCTGCGTTTTTTGAGCCAAAGCCAAAAATGGCTACAAACAGAATGGAAAATATAAGAGAAGTTCTTATACTTCTCCCTTCTGTTCAATCCAATCCTGGATTTGGCTCAAAAAATTGCAGCAAAATTTGCAACAAAAAAGCTGTGTTTCCGCATCGTGGGTCCTTAGCCTAGGTGCTTAGCTGCAGAATCTTATAGATTTAATAGGGGAAAAGAAACGCAGCAAAGTCTCAACACATTTTTAGTCGGGACCTTAAAAGGATTGTCCAGGATTGTCCAAACAACGCCACATTTGTCCATCATTCATTGGACTAGGACTGTGCTCCAGTACCAGGCACAGACAGGAACGAGAGTGACGATATTTCTAAAAAGAAAAAAATAGACCTTATTCTAATTCTGCAAAATGACTTTAAAACCCATCAGTATATATAGGATTATCCACCATCTCCTAGTTACCTGATCATAATACAAAGAAGGAAATTGGAAAGCTTGTCAAAGTTTATTGTGCTATCCCCCATGATCGTCATACCCACGGAGAGGAAGCTTTTATGTCCCGTCACGTGGCATGGATCTTTGCGAGGGCTTGATGCTTTCCATGGCAGCCTGTCAAACCCAGTATTCTGAAATCTTAAACTGTAGCTGGAGCAGGAAAAAAAAATGGCATGTTCTTCTAGTGAGTTGTCATTGTTTGACTATTACATCCAAGGCTGCTGTCAGCTACATAGCATAAAGGCTGTAGATCCATTATACTGCACAGTCTGGAGATTCTGCCAGGGATTATAACTATCTAATAGCAGAGATTTTCATAGAAAAAAATCTTCTTCACTTATGGTTGTAATACTTTTTCTTTCTAAGCATTGAGGGTCTTGCCAGCCCAAGGCCATATCATCATTGGCCCAAATGACTGGAAATCACCATGGTCCATTGGTAGGTTCAGAAAGGGTTATTCTTCACTGAGAATCCATTGGTAGATTCAGCTAGGGTTATTCTCAACTGAATACAGACATGCCTTCCCCTAGCTTTCCTCTTGGCTTAACATATCCTGAAATGATCGGTGCAGGAGACCAACTTGATGGACAATACAGAGGTCTCTTATAGGGTGTCTTATGTTTATAGAGGCTACCTGACTCTCCATAGACCAATCGATGAAGGAAGGAAAGATTAAGCATGCTGAATTTTATATGCCAGATTTTTTTAATTTTTACACTGGCATACTCTTTTCTTCCTATTGAAAACACATGCACACTTGGCCAAGCAAACAGTCATTTCTCTGGGGAAGTCGAGGGGAAAGCTAAAATCCAAATGACAGTTTGGACAATAACTATTGAAGGTGTAAGCTACAACTTAAAAGGATTCTACCATTAAAAACGTTTTGTTTGTTTTTTCTAGTTGACACGAAGGAATAGCCTTAAGAAAGGCTATTCTTCTCCTACCTTTAGTTGTCTTCCTCAGTTAAAATTCAGTTTTCTGTCGGTATGCAAATGAGTACTCTTGCAGCACTGGGGGTGGTCCCCAGCACTCAAACAGCACTAGGGGTGTCCCCAATGCAGCGAGAGAACTTTCCAGCGCCACCTCCATCTTCTTCAGGAACGTCGTTTTCATGCGTCTTCTTCTGGCGCAGGCGGTGAAACTTGTAGGCCTAGGGCCTCGGGCAGAGCCAACTGCGCAAGCCCACAGGCCACAAGAAAATGTCCACTTACTTACTGTGCATGGGCATGCGCAGTCGGCTCTGCCCGAGGCCTACAAGTTTCCCCGCCTGCACCGGAAGAAGACGCATGAAGACGACGTTCCTGAAGAAGATGGATGCGGCGCTGGAGAGAACTCATTTGCATACCGACGGAAAACTGAATTTTAACCGAACGGTGGGGCGAAGAAGACATCTAAAGTTAGGAGAAGAATAGCCTTTCTTAAGGCGGTATGCCTTAAGTCCGTCATGTCAACTAGAAAAAAAAAGCTTTTAATGGTAGAATCCCTAGGATTTGACCAATCATGTCCATTGTTGAACAGACGTGCCTTGGAAGTCCCATGGTTGGCCAATCAGCTGCCATCTTGTACAGATATTAAATACTCTAAAGGGAGGAACTGATAATGAATATTTATGGATGGCCATTATAAAAGATACACAGAATATATTTATAATGTTCAAACAGAAATTGTAAAAAAAAACATAGAAAGTGAGTATTTTGGAAACAGACGCTTCATAGAATGTAAGTAGCGATTTATATGCTAGACGTGTTCCGCTTCTTTTAATGTCTTCCTTCGGCTCCCATTCGGCACCATTCAGGTAATGATTATGCTTTCTATCTGAGATAGCTTTACCTGTGACTTGGGCTTGTATTTCTCATAAAGTGATAATTATCGGACATAATGCTGATCCATCAGAAAACATGGCGGCTCCATTAGCCGAGCGAGATATTGAGCGCACGCATTTTTCATCTTTAATTGATAAGGCTGATGGCTGCTTTGCTTTGATGTAGATCAACTATGTGAAATGATGAACTATAATGTCAGATTTTGGTGGAAAAGATGCAAAATCTTATTAACATGTTCTTTACGATAGGCCCATGGAATAAAAATGTCCAGTTTCATCAGTGTTGTGAGTTCTTCAATTTCTTTGCAAGGATTTTCCGTATAATTAGAGGATCTGAAGTTATGTCTTGGAGACTTTATTTCACCGGTTTACTTAATGTGAATACTTTATCTTTGTGCTGGTTTTATTGTTTTAATATGATTATACTTAGAGATGGATGAACAGCTATGGCACCAGCCGGGTTTGATTGGAATATGCCAAATTGGTCCGAAAAAAATTGACATATGTGTCAGATGAAATAAATTATTGTAAATTATTATTTATAAATTATTAAATTATTATACTCCGTGGTGTTTTCAGACCCAAGATAATAATAGGTAGAGGTCCAGAGGAGGTGAAAAAAAATTATGACGTCACCCACGAGGCCATGAGATGCCTAGGAACGATCACTGTGAGGGGACCCAGGAGAGGTGAGTAGTTATTAGAGATGAGCGAGTAGTGTTCGATCGAGTAGGTGTTTGATCGAATACTACGGTATTCGAAATACTCGTACTCGATCGAACACTACTTGCTGTTCAAAGTTTAAGGTTCGATGCAGAAGCAGCGTTGATTGGCAGAATGCTATACATTCTGCCAATCAACACTGGTTCTTCTCTTACCTTTAGAAGTCTTCTCCGTGCAGCGTCCCCGTGGCGTCTTCCGGCTGGAATTCACTCTGCTTAGGCATCTGGCCTAGGCAGAGCCGACTGCGCATGCGCAGGCATGCCCTCGCATGGGCAGTCGGCTCTGCTCAGACGTCGGGCCGGGCAGAGCTGACTTCGCATGTCCGCGCATGCACAGTCGGCTCTGCCTAGGCCCTGATGCCTAGGCAGAGTGAATTCCAGCCGGAAGAAGATGCGGGGACGCTGCGCCGGGAGAAGACTTCAAGGAGAATCCAGCCCGACCGTCACTCGTGGACTTGGTAAGTATAATTTTATCGAATTTTGCGTACCCCTGAAACGAGCACTTCCCCCTTAGACTATAATGGGGTTCAAAATCCGTTTGAACAGTCGAACAGTGTGCGGCTGTTCGAATCGGATTTCGAACCTCGGACATTTTAGTGTTTGCTCATCTCTAGTAGTTATGAGTTTTTAATGTTTCGCCGCACCTCTTCTGGAACTTATATATCCAAATAGATAACTAAAGTGATTCCAGAATATAATGATGGCATTTCCAGGCTCAAATCAGCTTGGTTTGAAATTAAACTGGCAGCCAAACCTTGCAAATATTTGCAAAAATGAAATTCACAAGGATTACCCACCTCTAAAAGCCACCAATATTCTAAATGGTGCAATATACTTTTACATAGTTACATAGTAGATGAGGTTGGATGAAGACACCAGTCCATCTAGTGCAACCTATAACCCTACAGTGTTGATCCAGGGAAAGGCAAAAACAAAAACCTTAAAACATGATGCCAATTGCCCCATTTCAGGGGAAAATATTCCTTCCCGACTCCAATCTAGCAATCAGTATAAACCCTGGATCAACGTGTCCTTAAAAAAAATCTAGAACCCGTCATATTGTTCTGTTCGAGAAAGCATCCTGGGCTGGATCAATGAATCCACCATCACCACTTCCAGGGGCAATGAGTTCCAATGGTAGGTGGAGGGTCTTATATACATTTTGCAACGGGTCGAAAAGATATAACCATGTCAAATAAGCTTCAATTTTTCCATTCTGTTGTAGAAGTAGAAAAAAAAATACCCACATGTTGAATCCATCATATTGTAGTGTCCCAGTGGGACCATTGCTAAAAAACTTAACCAGTGTCCAAGTGTATTTTTGTACTTTTTCGTAAGGTATTGGCTGGTTACTGTATTGAGCTTGATATGACTTTACGTGGACTAGACCTGAAGAAAGGTAGATGGCGCATTTGTACAACTTCAGATCATTCTAGTGAGGTAGAGGAGAGTTTAATTTTCTCCCTCTTAGGGAAAGGAGACTTTTAGATGGAGTGTGTATGTTAGATTGACCTAAACCTGTTGGTTACAAATGAGAGTTAGTGTTATTTCGAAAGCAAAATATAGATGAGATGCATGACAAACACCGTCCGAGTAATTTCTAATTGGATTCATAGCTACAACTAGAACCCATGACCTTCAGACCTAGAAACAAGTTGATCCATCTTAAATCCTCTGCTCTAGCCCAGTGGTGTCTTGGCTATGCCTTCATTTTTGTTGAAGATTATTGTATCGACTGTTCAACTGCCTTGTTGAGATGTTTGCACCATCCTCCATTGTCTTCTGAATCCTGCATTACCCTCAAGAGCATCTCAACCACCATCAGTCAGGCTGTGCCCTGCAGGAAACTATTACCACCGACAACCATACTGCTTCATCACCATTGCTCGAGCTCTTTAGAAGTACCAGCGTTTTAGTAAATCTGAGTATAGCCACTGTGAGCCTAACCATGACCCACTACTATTTCCATCCTTATTACACTCCTTCACTGGGTTGCCGAAATATAAAGAACATCAGCCATGGGCAATAGAGATGAGCGAACAGTAAAATGTTTGAGGTTTGATATTTGTTTCTAGTAGCCCCTCAATATTCGACTACTCAAATCGAATATCGAACCCTATTATAGTCTATGGGGGGGGGGGGATGCTCATTTCAGGGGTAGGCAACATTCAATCAAATTATACTTACCAAGTCCATGAGTGAGGGTCGGGCTGGATCCTCCGAGAAGTCTTCTCCTTGCAGCGTCCCCGCGGCATCTTCCGGCTCTTCATTCACTCTGCCAGGCATTGGGCCTGGGCAGAGCCAACTGCACATGCCTGAACTATAAGCGGACATGCGCAGTCGGCTCTGCCCAGGCCCGATGCCTGGCAGAGTGAATGAAGAGCCGGAAGACGCCGCGGGGAAGCTGCACGGAGAAGACTTCTAAAGGTAAGAGAAGAACCAGCGTTGATTGGCCGACTGTATAGCATTCGGCCAATCAATGCTGGTTCTGCATCGAACTTTTACATTCGAACAGCGAGTGGTACTTGATCGAGTACGAGTATTTCGAATATGGTAGTATTCGATCGAATACCTACTCGATCAAATACTACTCGCTCATCTCTAATGGGCAATGGACAACACTGACAATTCCTTTTAGATATGAAGAACGGTGTTGTAGTTTTCTCCATTCTTCCTTACAAATATGGCGGAGACTCTCGAAGGGAGTGTGAGCAAAATGGCACAGAAGAGACAGAATTCCAGCTTAACTTGTATGAAAATTCTTGAATTTGTATAAATATTCTTAAAAACTTTTTTGCCTCCTCCAACAACGGTAAGACTTAGAATTAATGGTGGGGCTTACTTGAAAAGGATTGGGGTTTAAGATGTAACGTTACAATTCTGGCACAATTTTCTGGACTGGTGTAACCGTAGACGAGACAACCTGAAGCTATATCGCATGTATCATCCAGCATTACCACTTGTGATAAATGGGCCACATCATCAGACTGCCTAGTCTAAGTTTTCACTGTCTCAAAATTGGACAGGATTAGCAAATCTGTCCCAATCTATCACCAATGTGTGTTGTAACTTGTATGCTATTATTTATCACCCTTATTGTATATCATGAGAATCAATGAAAACTGGATTTATAAAAAAGCGCTTACAGCAAAGTGTAAAACTTACAGAAGTCGAGGTCTCGTCTTCAAGGGCTAAAATAAGTAACTTTCTTTGATGATATAATTATGAGGCACAAAAAATAACACAAGTAAGCCAAAGAGAAAAATCGCTATATAGAACAAGAGCTGTATAAGAAATTCAATAAAGTAAACTTTTATTGGGCAGATATGAAAGCTCAGCTATTATCCGGTAACATAGAACCCTAAAGCTTTACTTACCTTAATAGGGTCATTTCAGAGAGCACCTACTGTCCTATATTTAAGGGATATCCCATGAACATAAATTTATAGAAAAGTAAAATTTGAGGACCTGTCATGTCCTCGGAGATGGGCATAACCTTCCATAGCTTTGCACTGTTGGGGGTCATTCACCATAGCCCAGCAGTGACGCTAGGCTGTAAGGTCTGTCCTTCTGATGTTGAAGGGAAATTGGTGCGGAAAATAACGGCACCGATATCTCCAGCCCTGGGGGCAGTGAACTGAACGCAACGCATTGTCAGCTTTCTAGCGGTATATAAAACCGCCCCTATCCAAAGACATGAAAGGTCCTCTTTTTTGGAAATATAAGTCATTCAATTTTTGAAGATTTTTTCCTAACCATCAGTGGTGACCATCTTTTATCTTGATAGGTTGCTAATCGATATGGCCATGATTGTAGGAACTTTCTATGGTCTTGCATAGAGATGAGAGAATCTTCTGAAATTTGTTTTAGTAAGAATTATAGACTATAATGGGGTCTGTGCGCTTTAACTGCACAGCGCTCCTCCTAAACACTCTCCTCCTGCTATTCGTGGACTTGGTGACTCTCCTTTAGTCGAATAGTGGTTTCGCCTGAAACGAGCATTTTTTCCCATAGACTATAATGGGATTCGATATTCGATCGAGTAGTCGAATATTGAGGCTCTACTCGAAACGAATATTGAATCTGGAATATTTCACTGCTCGCTCATCTCTACATATTACCTATCCTGTGGACAGATGATGGATTGATTCTATTAGACCAGTCTCTTTAAAGTGCACCTCTAATAACAAAACAACTTCATGAATGAATGAATAGTACCAGTGAATATATAAAACTTTGTAATACATCTTATTTACAAAACATGTTTCCTTTTCCAGTTGCATCAGACTGAGTTACCTGTGGATATTATTCTATCAAAAGGGGAAAGGGGAAGAGGATGCTGGCAAAACCATACTAATAACTACAGCTGCTACACTCTACTATACAGAATGAGAGACATATATGTTTCGAAATAAAGGCCTACCACTGCATAGCATGACACTATAAAGCAATGATCATCTTCTTCCTCCCCCTCCCCTCTCCAAGAGTTCTGTGTGTGAGCTGGATAAGGATGCAGACTCCATATAAACAAACAGACGGAGTGAAACTAAGGAGGAGGAGAGCAGCCTAATAAGTGGAGAAGGGAATGGATTTTGTTAATAAGATATATTACAAAGTTTCTTATATTGACATATACTATTCATTTCTGAAGATATTTATAATGTATGTTTATTATTGGAAGTACGATAAGATACAACCGAAGATGCGCTTTCCATCGTAACATGTCAAAATAGAAGCACAGACGTGATCCGCTTAAAAGATAGCAAAGAAAACAAAGTGATATCCAGTCGTAATATTTCTTCTGTTTTTGGCATCGAACAGATTGCCCGCACAAAGGTAGAACAATAAAAATAAAATAACAATAACTAGGTACTCCTATATAGATTAGATGAAAACATGGTGAGGATAGGAAGGCCGCTCTTCTGATTTTTTTGTGCTGAATGGGTATCATACTGTTGCTAGAAGGATTAGGCCAATGTGCAGCAGGTAAGCATTAGACAGCAGGATCATGACAAGAAAAAACTTTGTTGGAAATATCCTACGTGTTGGATCAGTCCATTCTTTGTTTCCTTTATAGTAACAAAAATTACCATCTAACAATGGACGCCAACAAATCATAAGACCCCCCCCATTGACTATAATAGTGTCTGCTAAGTATCTGTTATGTTCTCTGTCATTACACCGGATTAAAATGTTCTACATCCACGATTTTAGACAACCTCTATGATCGAGTCTCCTAATGTGAACAGAGCCTAACGCACCGATTCTGTGCCTTCATTAGGTTTCATTAACGAAGGTAACTGTTCAAACCTGTGATGTATAGTATTGTCAGCAGGGCCCAGGAGTCTTAGGGGGCCCATAAGCACTGGCATCAGTATTGAGGTTGCAGCTTTCATCTGGCCATAAGCCAAGGAGACCCACAGATTTACCTAACCACACTAAGGCCCCGTTCCCACGGAGTAACGCGCCGCTCATTCTGACACGTAAACATGTGTCAGAGTGAGGCACTTCAAAACAGATCCCATTGACTTCAATGGGTTCCAGCTTATGCACGCTACACATTGAAATCAATGGAAGGCTTTTTAACCCATTGATTTCAATGTGTAGCACGCGTAAGCCGGCACCCATTGAAGTCAATGGGATCTGTTTTGAAGTGCCTCACTCTGACATGTTTACGTGTCAGAATGAGCGGCGCGTTACTCCGTGGGAACGGTGCCTTAGGTGGATAAACTCCTTAGCACCCGTAACCATCACTATCAAGAATTCACAGTAGTGATGAGGTAGTTGGCCCGGACAAAAGATCGCACCAGGGCCCACAAGACTTTAGTTATGCCCCTGATTGTCAGCATCCTTAGTACTGCCCCTGTTATTTGACATAAGGTTGCTGGTACAGCCTTAAAGGGGTTGTCCAGTTTAGGCAAAGAAGTGCCATTGTTTGTATAATGAAAAGTTATACAATGTTACAATATATTTAGTATATTTATTCTAAACAATTTTCTAGATCTCTTAGGGTATGTTCACACGGCGGAAAATGGGTTCCACATGTCACTATACCGCGTGGCTAGTCGTGAGGGAATGCCGATGCAGATCACCAGCATCCCGTTGCAGCATTCTCCAATGAATGGAACTAATTGGGAAGGAGTCTTGCGCCGCGGACCAGGGAAAATTGACCGGAGATTAAGTGGTTAAAAGAACATGTGATCATAGCTTAGGAACCGACCACAGGGAATTTCCAATAACCAAGTATGAGCAGATAAATCATCAAAAATAACCAACATGAAATCTATGTTAATACCCTTGTATTTATTCATATATTATAATCTTATAAAATACCTTGGACTGCAGGAATACTGACGATTGCTAATCCAATACAAATCCAATATACACAACATACTGTGGTCATGCAAATGATGGGACAAAACACGGAGACATGTACGGTATATCTGCCATTGGTTACTACGTCTTAGTCTATACTGTGTGGGCAGATGACGGAATGCAATGAATAAAAGTGCTCTGGAATATCAGTCTACATTTGGTAAATAACAGATGGAGGTAAGGATAACATAAAGTTTCTGTGCGTACGTCTCAACCATAATGCTGAAAATACATGTTCTAAACTTCCACTTCCATATCCTATCCAGGTCATCTGGATTCATAATCTGCTTGAAAAATTCAGTAGCGAAGATCCTGTGTGTTGCTAGGAATCATGGATGAAACTGATCCTTCTGTTGACCGTTCTTTTTATGGAGGTCTCTCATGTTGGCGGGGCACGCACTGTCTCCCCGGTATCTGGTAGAGGGAGCGCCGGCCAGTTAGATCTTTGAGACCGGTTCTCCTCGGCTTCTGGGTCGCGACATGTACACTCATCCTTCTCGCACTCAGCCCCGAATGGAATAACTTGACCCTGCAGTATGGAACAATAAAACAATAGGACTGAATACAGTACATATTAATACAGCATAATAGTAAAGATACCGTTATACGTACTGTACTACGGCATCACTACTGTTATTGTATGTCGATATTATTATAGTTTCCCACAGTCAAAAATAACTACTACTACTACTACTACTACTACTACTACTACTAATACTACTTTTTTCCTTGTAAAGGTCACTGTACAGTCCTACCACTGACAATAAGAGTTGATATTCAGGGTCTAGAGAGGCCGAACCCAAATGCAACAACCTCTTTGACCACAGCTCCTGTCCCCTGTATGATGTAAAACAGTGTCCCTACAGCTGAGAAGCTATTCATGGTTTAGAAATGTTTGTTATTGTGCAGATTCCCTGTGTTCTCCCCTTACTGATTGGACAAGGCACTTCTGAATCACTCTGCCTGATCAAAGGAGAACTATGCAGCGATATCATTGCAGCAACATAGTCCTCTCTATCTCCTCCCTGTACTCATCATTATGATCAGTGCAAGGAGGAAAAGGCATCTGAACTATCAATGTTACTACTTCTGTTACAGCCAGGACAACACTGATAACTTGAGGGTGAATCACTGAACCCCACTACTGCCCTTGACCATGAAGGATCCTCAGAGTGGCTCCTTCATTACCCCAGACCAAAAGGGTACTGGAAACAAATCCCTCATTTCCATATATCCCTATGTAATGTTATGTAGTAATGTATTACATTAATGTTTTTACTGTCCTAGAACTCTAGAGATGACGACATTAACACCTTCACTACCCCTTTGTTATAGCCCTTGGTGCTGCTAAAATACTACTTGCCTATTTTCCTTTAATACTATTTGTGAGATGAGGTTGGCACACCATACACCAGCCGCACAAAGTGCAAGCCCTGAACTGCTATTACAGCTATACCATTGCACAAGACGCTACAGGCAATTCCCTTTAAAGGCTGCAGAAGAGTGAGTGCATGGTCAGAGGCATAAGTTACATTGTGGTATATTGAATAGAGGTATGCTTAATGTGGCAGAGGGATCTTTGGGGTCCCCTGAGTGTCCAGGGCCCAGTAGTGACGGCTATACCTCCACCTCCTATTGCTATGCCCCTGTGCACAGCCTTCCACTGACAGTAACAACTGATCTTTGGGGTCTAGAATGGCCGGACAAATAGCTGATTACTAGGTGTCTTTGTTGTACGTATGTGGCAACCTCTTTGACCACAACCTCTGTTCCTAAATCAGTAATACCATGCAACTTAGAACTCATCCCCACTCAGGGAACATTTGCAGACTTTTTATGTATCCTTCTCTTTATGTATTCTGTCTGATCTTAAAGAGAACTGTGCAGTCATCAGTTACTGCTACATAGTTCTTTGTATCTCCTTTCTGAACTCATCTATGTAATCAGTATAGGGAGAAATAGGAGCCTGAACCATCAACGTTTCTCCTACCATTGGATAAAGGACCACACTGAAGCCTGGAGAGGGGAATAATCACTGTCCTGTGCATCCTCACAGTTATACTCTTTTATTGCCTTAAACATCAAGTATGCTGGAATTAAACATCTCACTGCCCTACAGTACCAAGTCTACCACCCTAGGCCACCAGGGATGCAGATATTAACCCCTTCCCTGGCTATTTACTACCTTATCCCTGATTGCGGCTAATATGCTACTATATGTGCCTATTTGCCTTTAATATTATTTGTGCAATGAGGCCGGCACATCACAGAACAGCTGCGAAAATTCCCTCTCCAGTTAATTCGCTGCACAAAATAACGTCCGGATGACTTATTTATACACTGAAAACTTTATTAGCATTATAAAGGGCGTGTCAATGCCTCATTCAATCCCCATATCACGAAATACCATCCCAACCCCCCAAAAAAACGGTAGAATCACTCTATACAACGGTGACTCTAACACTGTTGATATGGAGAATACGAGAGGCAGAAATCCCACTTCCACATATCTCCAACACAAAAAAAAAGTGATTCTCATTTTCCACCGGCGAATGGCGGTTGCGCCACAATGATGCAATTGTGTGCATACAGAAAGGATATATTGTGGAATGGGATATGACCTGCTAGTTGAATTGTTTCCTTACCTTGTGCGAGGACAAAGTAGAGGCACAGCAGTCCCCTCCGTCATACTGACAATACGCTCGGTTATTAATTGTGTCACACCAGCCATCTGCTTGAAAGGGCTACACAGGAACACAGAGTCAGTCACCACAATACACCAAGGAAATCAATAGCAAGTACGTAACCTTTACAGCTTTGACTCCGAGGCTAGAGAGAGAACAATATTTTTTTTTTTTTTTTCATCGCTGGCAGAAAATTGTCGAGATGAAATGCTTTGTCTGTTAGATACATTCCTGATGTGTAGGTGGATAAACGGGGGATACTGTTAGCAGACTAAGAGCTGCCGCCTCTGTTATGTCGCCTTCTATAAGAGAAGAAAATGCTGAACCGAACGCAGCCATTTACATAGCGCGCAAACAATAGGAAAATCCAAATTGCTTGTCAAAGGGAAGGTAAAATGCTGGATGTGGTGAGACCCAACGCTCTGCAAAGCGCAATCTGTTTTTATAGAGATAACAGGAGACTTTGCAGCAGGAAAACATTGGTCTACACAAGAAGCGGGCGATGCATTGTATTCCAGAGACTTCACAAAGGTCCTTGGTCCCAAGAAGAGACAGTGCTTTACCAATAAAACCCACATTGTACTGGTTTTCTTAACCCCTTAAGGACGCAGGGTAGTTTGGACGTTAATGCTCGGCGACTTTTATTATGTGTTCCTTTCCCGTCTTCCAATAGTCATAACTTTTTTATTTTTCTATTCAAATAACTATGCGAGGGCTTATTATGTACGGGATGAGTTGGGGTTTTATATGGAATCATTTTGAGGTCCACATAATGTTTTGATGTGTTAGAGTATGTTTACACAGAGCTGTTTGCAGGCGGATTTTGACGCAGAATCCACCTCAAAATCCGCTCGCATTCATTTCAACGGGAGTCCCTCATTTTTTTTCTCCTGCTAGTGATTTTTTTCAGGTAGCGGGAAAAAGAAGCAACATGTCCTATCTTCCTGCGGATACCGTAGCTCGAGACTCACTCTTGATTAGGCCCATTCATTGAGGTCTAATCAGAAGCAAGACGCCACGATGGGATGCCAAGGCACTGCGTAAGCATCACGTTGTGGCTAGTCACGCAGAAAAGTCACACAGCAGGAAAGGTTTCTGCCACGTGAACATACCCTTAAAGGGAATGTATTGTCATTCTTTTTGTTATTTATATATGAATATATGTCACCTCCCACTAATATATTAACCAATATATAACAGAGCTCATCTTCTCTTCTCTATTATATAACCCTATATATCACAGCGCTCAGCTTCTCTCCCTCTATCATATAACCCTATATATCACAGCGCTCAGCTTCTCTCCTCTATCATATAATCCTGTATATCACACAGCTCAGCTTCTCTCCTCTATCATATAATCCTGTATATCACACAGCTCAGCTTCTCTCCTCTATCATATAATCCTATATATCACAGAGCTCAGCTTCTCTCCTCTATCATATAACCTTATATATCACAGTGCTCAGCTTCTCTCCTCTATCATATAACCCTATATATCACAGAGCTCAGCTTCTCTCCTCTATCATATAACCTATATATCACAGAGCTCAGCTTCTCTCCTCTATCATATAATCCTATATATCACAGAGCTCAGCTTCTCTCCCTCTATCATATAACCTATATATCACAGAGCTCAGCTTCTCTCCTCTATCATATAACCCTATATATCACAGAGTGCAGCTTCTCTCCTCTATCATATAACCTTATATATCAAAGAGCTCAGCTTCTCTCCTCTATCATATAACCCTATATATCACAGAGTGCAGCTTCTCTCCTCTATCATATAACCCTATATATCACACAGCTCAGCTTCTCTCCTCTATCCTATAACCTATATACCACAGAGCTCAGCTTCTCTCCTCTATCATATAACCCTATATATCACAGAGTGCAGCTTCTCTCCTCTATCATATAACCTTATATATCAAAGAGCTCAGCTTCTCTCCTCTATCATATAACCCTATATATCACAGAGCTCAGCTTCTCTCCTCTATCATATAACCCTATATATCACAGAGCTTAGCTTCTCTCCTCTATCCTATAACCTATATACCACAGAGCTCAGCTTCTCTCCTCTACAGTGGCGTAACTACCGTGGTAGCAGCAGTAGCAGCTGCCACAGGGCCCGGGCCATTACGGGGCCCGGTGACAGCCGCTACCGCTGCTTTTTTTTTTTTCAATAGGCAGTTACGGGCCCTATTCACTTGCCGATCCTGGCTGGGCCGGGATCGGCAAGTGACACCGCGGGCCCCACAAGGGCTATCATTATACTCGGGGGTCTTTGCAGACCCCCGAGTATAATGACCGGCGGACCGGAGAGGTAAGGGAACATAAAAAACTGTTACTTACCTCTCCGCGATCCTGCCAGGCCTCCGTCCTACTGCTGTCTGACGTCTCTGACGTCACATGAACCCGGCATGCTTCCCGGGTCATGTGACGTCCGACGTCATTAACGAAGGACGCGAGAGGAGGACAGCACAGCACAGGAGCCGGGGAACAGGTAAGAAGTAACAGTGTTTTTTTTTTTATGTTTTTATTTCCCGGGTCTCCGATTATTATACTCTGGGGTCTGAAAAGACCCCAGAGTATAATAATTGTTTATGGGTGTCCACAGAGGAACATAATACTGTGTACAGGGGACACTATTGGGGTTAATACTGTGTGCAAGGGACACTATTGGGGTTAATACTGTGTGTACAGGGGACACTATTGGGGTTAATACTGTGTGCAGGGGACACTATTGGGGTTAATACTGTGTGTGCAGGGGACACTATTGGGGTTAATACTGTGTGCAGGGGCAAGTAAGGGACATAATAGAGTGCGGAGGAGGGGGTCGGTCGAGGTCTTCGGCGTCAGTTGGGATGGGGGGGGGCCCCATGTCAAAAGTTCGCCACGGGGCCCCGCCATTCCTAGTTACGCCACTGCTGCTCTATCATATAACCCTATATATCACAGAGCTCAGCTTCTCTCCTCTATCATATAACCTTATATATCAAAGAGCTCAGCTTCTCTCCTCTATCATATAACCCTATATATCACAGAGCTTAGCTTCTCTCCTCTATCCTATAACCTATATACCACAGAGCTCAGCTTCTCTCCTCTATCATATAACCCTATATATCACAGAGCTCAGCTTCTCTCCTCTATCATATAACCCTATATATCACAGAGCTCAGCTTCTCTCCTCTATCATATAACCTATATATCACAGAGCTCAGCTTCTCTCCTCTATCATATAACCCTATATATAACAGAGCTCGGCTTCTCTCCTCTATCATATAACCCTATATACCACAGAGCTCAGCTTCTCTCCTCTATCATATAACCCTATATATCACAGAGCTCAGCTTCTCTCCTCTATCATATAACCCTATATATCACAGAGCTTATTTTTAATAATCTAAGAGTTGAGCTGCAATACCAGACACAGTCTATAAATAAAATTGCCACTGTTTATGGGGGGCACCTTTTCCTCCCGTTATACAACCCCTTTTGGTGCACTTCTCTATTAGCTGAATTGCTTCTGCCAGGAAGCCATGAGCGCCCCTGAAACAAACTATACACCTCCTCTGTAATTTGCCTTTTGGCTATAGACTACCACATCACAGCCTAAAGCCAGTCGACTGACTGCATATAAACCATTAGAATTCTCCGCCTGGCTCACTGTTAGGGTCATTGTGTTTGTAGCAGGAGGGATTGGGCTAATTATAATATATCTGAAAGATTTACATTGTGTAATTTCCTGATATTTCAGCCAAAGTACTTGAAAAGTGCACATATACCGTCATAAAATAATAATGCCAATAAAAGCTTCATAAACTATTAACACGGCCATGTAGTTCAGTTGTTTATTGAACGGCAGATACAGTAAATATCTATAAATGTACAATACTGAGAGATAGCGTTCAACACACAAAAGATCCCGATATTAAAGATGCGAAACTAGAAGGGACTGATCTGAATAGAAAACACATTAATGAAGTAAATATTTCACATCTGTATGCAGCTCACACAAGATCATTTGCAATGGAACAAGTTGATTCTGCTTCAGGCTACAGATGCAAAAAAAATATGGTTGTACCAGCAAGAACACCAGTGGTTCCCAAACAAAAATTCTTTTATCACCAGGTCTACAATTAAACTTGTTTACTGGGATTAGTGGAATAGTAAAGGAGAGTTATGGCTCGCACACCGGTGGCTCATGCATAAAATATTCCGCGAGAACATCTAGAACTTTCAGCGGTTTAAAAAGAACTAAAACTTACACAATATGGAAAATGAAATGATGGTTGGCTACTATACGACAATAACTATAGACCCACATTAAAGACGACCTTTCACCACCGTAACCAACTTCAATAAATGCAGATCGGCCGATTCCGACACAGTTGGAATTTTTTGTCTAGCCCCCACCATTCCTGAGCAATTGGTGCTGTCAGTTTTGATCTCCATTATACCGTTATACCATACAATAGGTGGTCACGGACTGTCTTGTAGAGTTTGGGATCACCCACCTGACAGTAAAAGGAATAATAGTGTGCAGAAAATAATACCATCAATTGCTCAGGAATGGTGGGGGCTAGAGAGAAATTCCATCTATCTCAGAATCAATGCAGAGGCATCTGTTGAACTATGCTAAGAGTTGGAGCTGGGGTTGGTGGTGAAAGGTCCTCTTTAAAGGAGGTTTCCTTCTTTAGACACATAGTATACCCATGGGAAATGCTGTAAATTTCTGAGTAAGGGCTCTACCTTGTGAAGGGTGTGGTCTGGGAAGACAGGTATGTCCCAGCCAGGCAGCTAAAGGATGTTTGGTAAAGGCCCACACCAGGGAGGTCAGCTGACTAATCAAGGCCTGATAACAGTCTGTGTGTAGGACTAGCAGTGTGGCACCACACTGACAGAGCTGACCTGTCCAGACCGATCCTCCAAAGCAGGTACTGTGCCACCCAATGTTGTTGCCAAGGTGGGAGACTGGTAGCCAGTCTCCTGTATAGTCAGGGAAAAGTTTCCTTATGTTTAAGTTAGTTCTCAGCCGAGAAGGGTTTTGTTTTGGTTATTTGTAGCTTTGCAAAGGCAGTTAATGCACTACAAGTGAATAAAGCCTGAACTTGTGTGCAATCCAGTGTCTGTGTCCCTTTTTCCTGCATTGCTACAAGTATCTACCTGAGCGATTCCCCACAACCTATATGGATAATGCTGGTAAATCAGGTCTGATAAAGTTATGAACAATTCGAATTGGTATCATGGCTGGTGGACCATTGTTTCAGAAATTGCCAACCTTGTGGAGTGTTTTTTTTTATACAATAGTGTCAATAGCATATCAAGAATGGTGTAAGCGAGGAAGGACATCCAGTGAAAGGGGAACATGTGAAAGTAAATAACTACAAAAGATGTCAAGAATCAGTCTGAAGAACAACAAAATTGCTGAAAATACCATACTACCTCAGAGTGCATCAGTACCTAGTTCTAACTGGTCGCAACAGCTTGAAGCTATATTGTCACATGGATGAAAATTTCTTTAAGGGCCCCTTCACATGGCGTAAGCGCTCAGCTCATTCGGCTTTACGAGTGCTCCCATTGAAGTGAATGGGAAGTGTTTAGAAGCGCTCGCGTGTACGGCTCGGAATGAGCCGAGTGCTTACGCCGTGTGAAGGGGCCCTAAGAGGACTTCTAGACCAAGAGGAATCTATGTTATGCCATGATGAATTGCCAAAGAAGCCCAATGGGCTAATAGATTATTATTTTTAACAATAAGGCAATGGCTACCTTTGAGTACTTTTCATACTTGTGTTGGGCAAACGTCATGAGATTCCTGAGTTTTTCCAGCCAGTTTAGTTTCAGACCGATCTTGTTTAGTCCAAACCAGATCCGCTATTATTATACTCTGGGATTGTTTGAGACCCTAGTGTATAATAAGCGGAGTTCCAGGTGTTAAATGCAAGTATCATGACATAAGCTCAACCCAATGACCACTAAGGACCAATCTGAAATCTTAGCAGCCCCCAGGAACTACTGACATCACACAAGAGGCCAGAAGAGGCCAAGAAGGATGGTGACCCACACTGATATTGAAGCCCAGAAGAGGTTGAGAATGACTGTTAAGTTTTAAAAAGTAATAGTGATTCATGGGTTGACAACCACAAAAATTCTGGGTTCTGCTGAGCTTGAAATTTTTGGAAATTTGTACTGAACTGCTCTGTCCAGGAATTAAAACTTGTAATTAGGGAACTTTTTCATCTGTGATTGTAGATGACCTCTGTGTTGGAGGCTCCAAATGTAGACTTTGACTTGTGAATGTAGTCTTACCTAGTAGTCACATTGTGGTCTCAGGCCCAGTTCACATCTACACTCGGGCCATTTTGTTCCCCTTGAAAGGGGTAGAGAGAAAAGTCCTGCAAGCAGTGCTTTCTCTCCACATTTTTTGTGCGGAAACCATGCATAAATCCACATGGACCCCATTATAGTCTATGGGGCCCATGGGTTTCCTTAGGTAACTGCTTTTTTTTCGGATTAGGTTTCCATTCCTGGGGTGCAGATGTGAACCAGGCCTTAGTCACTAGCCCTGATATTATCACTGACTTGCCGACCATCTCCCTTCGCGTTTGCACCTTATATAAATGCTATTGCTTATTTCATTCCTGGCCATCTGACCATTCAACATCAATAACAATATGACCTAGACAGGCGTCTGCAACTCACGTCCCACTTGACAACCTCGTCCAGGATGATGGCTGACTGACATTTAGAAAAGAAATAAGTTACCGATGAGCCCGCCATAAAATTCCAAATTATGATTTGAGACATTTTAATCTATCCCCTACTCTTGCATAAAATTCAATATAAAAACATTATATATGGCTCGAGTCAAAATCAAATGATCCCCAAATCAAAATCCTACCTAATGTTCTCTATTACCCAGGAATTTATATTCTCGGGAAATGTTGGAAGATTTTACTTAAAAAAGATGGTCGTGTTTAATTTCCTTTTCAAAGATCATTCGATCTCTTTGCAGGAGTAAATCACTCTCGGCGGAGCAGATTCACCAGGCACTAATGAGAGATATCACACCCTGATTTGGAAATAAATTGCCACTGAAGTCATTGACACTTAGTAAATCCCAGAACATGTGCTTATAAACCCGTCAGTTCTGCTGACATATGGCTCCGTACTTTCAAAGCTGTATTACTGCCAGAAAGTCTCATCTTTGTCAGCACAGAGGATTTTTTTTTTTTTTTTTTGGAGTTCAGCAGCTTCAAGAGCACAAAAACAAAAGACTTTGTGGTGATCTCATTTTGCCCGAATTAACTCAACATAAATCCTACACGAAAATATTAAAAAGAAATTTAATGCAAATGAACCAGACGGAGCATGTGTCGGCTTAGAGGGGATTGTTCGAGAGAAAACTGCAGATGATTTTTGGAAAAAAAAAAAGTAATTTTTCTCTATGCTGCCAGTAAATAGTCCACAGCGCAGTAGATTATTTTTGGCAGAGATGAAGATAATTCCATTGTATCTGGGCGCGAATGTCTTTTAGGGAAGACATCCTATCCTACTATTAGAAATGTGAAAGTTTGGATGTTTGTTACTCTTTCACGCCAAAATGTCTGAATGGATTTGAATGAAATTTAGCACATAGATAGATTGTAACCTCAATTAAAACATAGTCTACTTTTTATCATAGTAAATGACATGGCTTCACGACTGTTATGAATTTATGTTCACATACTATATTAAACAGCTCTAGGCAGCTACTTTTTATCCCGGTAAATGACATGTCTTCACGACTGTTATGAATTTATGTTCACATACTATATTAAACAGCTCTTGGCAGCTACTTTTTATCCTGGTAAATGACATGGCTTCACGACTGTTATGAATTTATGTTCACATACTATATTAAACAGCTCTTGGCAGCAGCTTATCTCAGCCAGGACTGTTATCGTTTTGTGTAAACACATAGATCTAAAAATGAGAATAAAAATTTTGAAAATTGGTTCTTCCTCTAATTATTTGTTCAAGGTGATGTCTTCTGTCTTAACATTTGTCTCATTAATTAGATTCGTGGATGTAGAAGAAAAATTGTGAATTTTTTAAAAAACATATTTGAAATATATTAGCCGATTTTTATATTTATAAAATGGTGGCGGCCATCTTTAAAAAGGACCTTTTACTACTTCCAATAGTCTCAACTCAACTCATCCACAATTGGAATTTTTTCTGTAACCCCTACTGTTCCTCAAAAATAATTTATGTTAACTTCAACGCCCAATATGCTAACTAAACTCTATATTGTAAATGGGTGGTCCCAAGTAGCCTGGCCTTTTCTAGGGCTTCCCACCTGAAATGGGCCTGGATTTCTTTCTTGAGAGTAACAGCATCATAAGTTATAGGAACTAGAAATTTTTTAGATTGGATGTTGACCATATTTGCCATATTTGGAGCTGGGAAGGAATCGTCAGATGGGAAAATTGGTCTTGTGGGTTTTTTTTGCCTTCGCCTTGATCAACTTGGTAAGTTTATGGGTTGGACCTGTAAGACTTCTGTCTTTATCCAATCTTATCTATTATGTTACTATGACAGGAGAAAGCCTAATTAGCATATTAAGTTCTTAAACTAACCACCAATTGCTCAGGAGTGGCTGGGGTTAAAGAAAAAATTCATTTTGCACCTGAATCAATGGGTTGAAACTTGTTGAGGAATGCAAAGAGTAGAAGTTGGTGATGAGATCCTCTTTAAGGTGCACAGCTCCATCTTGTATTATCATTATAGACAGTATAGCAGAGTGTTTATGCTTTATGATAGCTGCAATGTATGGAAGGTAACAACAGAAAAGTGTCTACGGCTTTAGTGCAATTCAGCCCCCTGAACGGAAACCTATATGCATTAAAAAGCTCTTACCTAGGAAACCCTTGGACCCCATAGACTGAATAGGGTCCATGTGGTTTCCACTTGGTTTCCACACAAATCATGCAGAAAGAAAAGTATCTCCACCTGTTTTGTGAGGAAACCACAATGGACCCCATCATAGTCTATGAGGTCTGTGGGTTTCCTTAGGTAACCGCTTTTTAATGCGTATAGGTTTCCATTCAGGGGGTCCCCAAGTGGATTCCCCAAACAGAAAACCGAATGCAGTTGTGAATAGGGCCTTATAGAAAGGGAATCTGTCATGCCTTGACCACAGAGATCAGGGAATGGCAGAGTAGGGTAGATGTCTTATTTGTATGTTAAGTCTTAATATTCTGCCTTACCTAATCCTCCATTAGTACAAGAAAGCTATTATCTGTGATTATAACCCTGTCCCCTAATGAGAAGACTCTGCTAAGCCTGTCTTCTAATGATGATATGGCTCTGCTAAGCCTGACTTCTAATGATGAAATGGCTCTGCTGACCCTTGTCCCAATCTACACAGCAAAGCATAACCTATGAGTCTATTTTGTGTGCTCTGTTGAACATTATGAAAACTGCAATATTTCTGTATTTTACATACTCATATAGTAAACTGAAAAACACCACCAAAACTGTGAAATATGTTTAGAATAAAACATCATTTAAATAATGTATCGTTTTCTGATGATACATCTCTTGTAATGGTGTAGGTAGCTCGAAGCTCCTTGAAGTGTACTTGTCACACAGTTGTGATACATGTGATTTATTACAATATACCATTACTATCAGCAATGGAATATATGAATAGTAATGGAATATATTAAAGCATATTGTCAGACTCCCTACTGAATATCCATTGTGTTTTTCCACCTTAAATCATAACTTAATTTACTCCAGACTCATCCATTGCCTACATATCATATGTGAAGATTACACGTTATATGTCTATGAGCTACTTATAGATGCCCAGAAATATGGAACAGTTAATATTAAAGGACCACCTCAGCTGGACATACCCCCCTCATGGCCAGAAATATGGAACATTTAGTATTAAAGGACCACCTCAGTTGGACATATCTTCCTCATGGCCAGGAGACCTTTAAGGAGAATCCCTTATATTCCACCATTTCAACCAAGCCTAACAGTGACATCAAAACTTCTACTTAGGGCAGGTTCACATCTGCACCCAGTCTCTGCTTTAGCCAATCCGGCCAGTTTCCATCTACTACCCCACGAAACTGGACAGGAGACAGAAACCCCGGCGGTCAGCTTTCAAACCCATTCACTTAAATGGGTTTGCAGAGGAGACCGCCGTGTGCATCTTCTGCCTGTTTGCGGGGAAACCATTTTTTAGCCGGACAAGGACTTTGTGTCCATTCAAGTGAATGGGTTTGAAAGCTGACCACCGGGTTTCCGTCTCCTGTTCAGTTTCGTGGGGCAGAAGACAGAACCCGTCCGGATTGGCTAAAGAGGAGTCCGGGCGCAGATGTGAACCTGCCCTAAGTACTCTATTAGCATATGTAGTAGCAATGATCTGGTTAAAAAAGGTAAGGTTATGCATTGACAATAAAAGAGGAACATTGGATTTAACACAATAGCGGTGCGGCGTTGCATCCATGGCTGTCTTACCTCACAGGATGGAATACAGTGCAAAGTAGAAGGGTCTGGGTACCACTGAAGAGTTCCTGTACACATAATATTCTGACAAAAAAGATAAATAGTTATATTTAGAGTTAAATTTTATATCGAAACACTAAAACGAATTATTCTTAAAGGCAACCTGTCAGCTCGATTTGGGACACTAAACCCTATCTATTACATTGTAAATGCCCCTGTAGAGAAGTCCTGGAAGTTGTCACATAATCCCCATTGAGCCCTGAACTCAACATCATCCAGTCTGTCTGGGATGACATGAAGAGACAGATTGGATTGGAGCAATCTACATCCATAGAAGATCTTTGCATAGCTCTCCAAGATGGAGGGAACAACCTCCCTGCCGAGTTCCTTCAAATGTACCGAGTAGAAGTGATGAAACGCGAGGACTGATCACACCAAATATTGTTGGCATTTAGATTTCTCGTTTCTTCATTCACTTCATTTTGTTAACTCTTTCCCGATTTTCGATTTTGACCCCCACCCTCCAAACTCCATAACTTTTTTCTGTTCACAGAGCCATATGAGGACTTAATGTTTGTGGGACAAATTCTATTTTGTAATGGTATCATTTAATATTCCATACAACGTAATGGGAACCTGGAAAAAAAATTCAGAATGGTATAGAATTGGAGAAAAGGGGCATCAATGTGACTTTCTTATAGGCTTTGTTTTTTTTTTTTTTGTTTTTTTTTTTTTAAATGTAGATTGTGAGCCCCACATAGAGCTCACAATGTACATTTTTCCCTATCAGTATGTCTTTTTTTTTTGGAATATGGGATGGAAATCCATGCAAACATGGGGAGAACATACAAACTCCTTGCAGATGGTTTTTTGCCCTTGGTGGGATTTGAACACCAGAGCTCAGCGCTGCAAGGCTGCAGTGCTAACCACTGAGCCACCGTGTGGCCCCCTCTTGTTTTTACGCTGTTCACGGTGCAGTCAAAATGACATGTCATCTGTATTCTACGGGTCGGTATGATTCTGGGGTTACCAAGTTTTTATAGTGTTATTTTTGCATATTAACCACCTTAAAAAAATACAAATTTTGAAAGAAATTTTTTTTCTTGGAGTTGTTATATTGTGACGTACGTACGTTTTATATATTTCTGTGTATGGGGATGTATAAGGTGTCTTTTTTTTGTGGTGCTAGATGTACTTTTTCGTTATATCATTTTGGGGAATGTCTGATGTTTTGCTCATTTTTTATTCAAATTTTTATGGGAAGCAAAACAGTAAAAAAAATAGCAATTTGGTAAATTCACGACATAGCATAACTATTGAGGTTGATCTATGACTATATTGTCTACCAATAAGTATTTGGACACCCAGTAAAGTTCTGCGGAGGTGGAGTTATGGTCTGGGGGTGTTTATCCTGGTATGGACAGGGACCCTTGTTCCCAGTCCATGGTAAACTCAATGCTGACACCTATTGCACTATGTTAGATGACAGTGTGCTTCCTACATTATGGCGGTTCTATGGGTCGGACCAATGTTACTTCCAGGATGACAACGCCAGCTGTCATGTAGTGAGGTCTACCATGGCTTGGTACAGTGACAATCAGTGTAACCGACCGGACTGGCCTGCCCAGAGCCCAGACTTGAACCCTATCGAGCACCTCTGGGACGAGTTGGATTGCCAAACTAAGGGGTGCAGCAGCTGTCCAAAATCGGTGAAAGGACTTACCTGTCTTCTCCAAGCTGAATGGAATAAAATACCACTAGCCATCTTACACGGACTTGTGGAAAGCCCCAGAGGGTTGAGGCTGTAATTGCTGCTCGTGCCGCTTGGACCACAGGTGTCCAAATACTTATTGATAGACATTGTATATCACTATGACTGATCTGGGCGTATTCATAAGGCTTCCGAATGTCAAGGAAAGAGAACAGCTCCCGTGATCTCGCCGTGAAAGAGAAGGAAGCCATTTATAATCATGGACAACCCTTTAAAAGAAGTCTGCCCCATGACTTTCCTCTTTAATAGTTAAAATAAACCATGTAGACGGTGTTTCAGAGGTGGAATCCTTGGAAGAGCCTCTCATCTCTTATGCAACATTTATAATACTGGTGTCTTATCATTTGGGTAAGGAACTTCTGGACTACCAATGGCCAAACCTTAGAAAGACGTTGCAGACATCCATCCACATCGTACCTGCACCTTGGTAGGGTTCATCCAGTGTTCTACAGAATCTGCTGTCATGGTCTTGGGTAGAATTACTGGGTCATTTGGTGGATAGTTACAATAGGCCGTGCAGTTCGCTCCTGTAGGAAGATGAAAACAATTTATTTTTTTTTAATTTGTATTAAATAAAGCTGATAATGAAAAGGACAGGGAAGAAGCAAGCAGTGATTCATGTCTGCAAAGGCGTGTTGTTCTTTGCTTTAAGGTCTGGCAACAGAAGTCAGTCTGACGCACATTCACCGCGTTACAAGAAAGATGTAAGAGTCAGATACTACAGATGAGTCAACTTTTTAAAAATGATGTGTCAACACAAGCTTGTTATGAAGAGATTCTGTAAATCTCTTGTGTCTCCAGTATGGACGTCCTCACCTATTGCATGTCCATGGTCACATATGTATTGGATACCATTGACTTCTGGTGGTGGGGGACACGTCCCTGTTAGATCCTTGCAGAGGCTCAGTTTTTCTGTCCAGGTGCCATCTTTACTGCACACTGTAGATACCTAAAGAATATTTTTTTTAAAAATGTAAAAAAATTATTGCAAGAAAAAGTGTGCAAACCAAGTCAAGGCAAGTCATTGGAACCTAAAAACAGCAGTACATACATGGTGACCAAAATACGAGAAGGTCAATTTCCTCCAGATTTAGAAGGGTGATTAGCCATGCATTGGTGCGAGCAGTAAGCCAAGGGATGGACATGTGCCATTGTATCTTGGGGTTGAGTGGGTAGAATTTTTATCAGAGGCATTTTTTAATACATATGGTACACTCATTTGCAGTATTTTTTTCTGTTTTCTACTTGTTAGAAAGGGACCCTTGACAATAGGCTGAACACAAAATGTGAGATCCCAAATGATCAGCTGTAATCTATGGGAAAACGTGACAGTAAAGTGTTCTATTTCACCGCAGTGATGTAAATGGAGGAATCAAGTATTGCAAAGGGTCCCTTTAAATCAATGGGCTGTAAAGGATGAGACAGGTTCTCCAGAGTGAGACACATAATTTGTAATTGCTCTCCACTATGCCCAAAAATTGGGTCCTCCATGACCTTCGTTGTTGTCCACCATTGATCTTCGGGTCCTCCGTTGTAGGTTATATCAGGGGCCAAGATAAGAAGCCAAGTCAGCATGGGTGGGACTACATGGCACTATTTGCATATTGTAGATACTGGAGGAACTTATGCCAGCCAAGAACTGGGGAACACTTGATATACAGGGTGGGCCATGCGTATGATAAAATGGAAGTGGTTGCTGATATCACCTTACCGTTTGTGGCATTTTAGTAAATGGGAGGGAGGAAACATTTGAGGCCGGGTGATGCCCATGGTGGCCATCTGCAAAGCTTCCATTTTGGATTCAACTTTACTTTTTTCAATGGGAAGGGGGTCATGTGTTACATCAAGCACATGGAGAATTGCACAAGAAAAATAATTCATTATTGTTGTATCCTGTATCTGTTGTTTCATGTGCCCCAAATTCTGGATCTTCAAGGATTACACCATAGCCCACAAATGGCACCAGATAGAAATTTAAGGGAGTGAGATCCGGAGACCTTGGGTGTATCCGTATCTGGGTGTATCCATATTTATGGCCCACCTGGGTGTATCCATACTTATGGCCGGCCCTGTATATAAGTCACTCCAGTTTTCTGGCTTGGGTTATAATACATTATTGTCCCCTTCCTCTCCTCCTTGCTCCACCCACTTTTACAAAAACGAAAATAGGAGCAATGGGATGGACAAAAAAGGGCCATGTGCCAAAGATGTGCTACAATTACATGTATCTACTCAAGGAAACTGTACCATAAACTCCCCACCACCACCACCACTACTATTTATTTTGGTACTATTAGTTGTAGCACTATTTATTTGTCATACTGTAGCCACTATTGACACGGGTACTCCATGCCCTATTCTTTGGGTCACTATTTAATTTCAGCACTGTATGACCGTGTTTGGTTCGCTTTGTATGTTGCGATACTATTTAGTCACTACGTGGCAGCATTATTTATCGTTCCTTCCATCTTAACTCAATCTCAACATTTAATTATACATTTGGCTCATATTTCTCCGAAAAAATGATTACAAATAGCAGTAAACCACGCCGCTGCCATGTTGTCTATTCCATAATATCATTTATGAAGCAGAAAGCCAGACCCTGAACTGTATACACATCAATATCGTTTCATATAACTCTCCTCTTCCTTTTGTTGACAGGATGATAAAACAGCACTAAATTATCCCACAGTTCAGATATGTCAAGCAGTGGTGACACTTGAGTGCTAAAACTGTTATATTAAAATCATATCCTTTAGAACACCTCCCTCCCGCTGTTATTAAGTGGTCCATGTCAGAGACGCGCCATCACTTGATGTGACAGTCAGACAGCGGAGAGATGCAGATCTCTGTGCTCCGCTGCATACACCAGTCTCCTGCTGACCTTCATTGCTCGGCCAATATGTCTGTTTATATTTCCATTAGAAACATTTTATATCAATAATGTGTATTTATAATTTGTATCTTAAGATTAAAACTGCCACGGTGAAGGTTTTTTCTAATGGCTCCTTGAATGAAGTGTGATCTGAAGCTATTACACTTGCAGAAACCACCCACTGCTTTCCTGTCATGAGAAGATCAAAAGCAATCTTCAGAAAAATTAGCTTCCAATTAGCAGGTCGTCCTCATTTAGGAAGTGTGTCATTGTTATTTCAGCAAAATATACCTAAATTGGATATCTTTTTGGCTTCCGAGCGAATAGTTTCTAACATGCCCATAAGTTGATAATTGTTTTCTGTACATTGCAACTGTAAGTAGGTTGTCTATAGATCGGGTATTGGGGGTCGCTAGTGCATGGGCAAAATGGATACACTGTGGCCAATGGTTTATGACAAGGGCTCGGTGTCACAGTCGATTTGTACTTGTAGGTAGGTTGTCTATAGATCGGGTATTGGGGGGTCACTAGTGCATGGGCAAATGTGAACTGCAACATTCTGTGCAAAATACATACACTGTAGCCAATGGTTTATGACCAGGGCTTGGCATGACAGTCTATTTGTAATTGTAGGTAGGTTGTCTATAGATTGTGTATTGGGGATCACTAGTGCATGGACAAAACGGATACACTGCGGCCAATTTATTATGAATAGTTCTTGGCGTGACAGTCTATTTGCAATTGTAGGTAGGTTGCCTATAGATCGTGTATTGGGGGTCGCTAGTGCATGGGCAAAATGGATACACTGTAGCCAATGTATTATGACTGGTGCGCGGTATCTCAGTCTATTTGCAATTGTAGGTAGGTTGTCTATAGGTTGTATTTAGGGGTAGCTACTAGAGATGAGCGAGTAGTACTCGATCGAGTAGGTATTCGATCGAATACTACGGTATTCGAAATACTCGTACCCGATCGAGTACCACTCGCTGTTCGAATGTAAAAGTTCGATGCAGAACCAGCATTGATTGGCCGAATGCTATACAGTCGGCCAATCAACGCTGGTTCTTCTCCTACCTTTAAAAGTCTTCTGCTCGGAGGATCCAGCCCGACCCTCACTTGTGGACTTGGTAAGTATAATTTGATCGAACGTTGCCTACCCCTGAAACGAGCATTTTCCCCCCATAGACTATAATAGGGTTCGATATTCGATTCGAGTAGTCGAATATTGAGGGGCTACTCGAAACGAATATCGAACCTCGAACTTTTTACTGTTCGCTCATCTCTAGTAGCTAGTGCATGAGCAAATGTGAACTGTTGCAACACTCTGTGCAAAATGCATACAATGTGGCCAATATATCATGTCCGGGGCTCGGTGTCACAATCTATTTGTACTTGTAGGTAGGTTGTCTATAGATCGTGTATTGGGGTCGCTAGTGCATGGGCAAAAAGGATACGCTGTATTATGATTGGTGCTCGGTATCACAGTCTATTTGCAATTGTAGGTAGGTTGTCTATAGGTTGTGTTTTGGGGTATCTAGTGCATGAGCAAATGTAAATGTTGCAACACTCTGTGCAAAATACATACAATGTGGCCAATGTATCATGTCTGGGGTTTGGTGTCACAGTCTATTTGTGCATTGGCGCAAGATGGCGTAGAATTATTTTATAGGCTTTTAATAATGTTGACGCACCACAGAGAGAAATTAAATCTCTACCAGTCAGGCATAGTCGGTGGTATGATAAATCTGAAGGGCCGAGTGTCTCTGCGCTGGTCTAACAAGATTCCCACCCCATTTGGCCTAATTTTTTAAGTAGTGAGTGGATATTAAATAGGAAAAGTACCCAAAAACACATGAGACATATGAGACAAAAATAATGATCCTTCATGTCTCTCATGACATAAAACTGGCCTCTAAGGCATGATAAATTGACCCCATTGTGTTATACCTAGTGGCAGGGGGCAGAGCATGATACTGGGATGCCCCCTTTAAGGAGATTTCCATCTAAGTCATATTGATGACCTCTCCTTAGCTTAGGTCATCAACCTCAAATCAGTGACAGTCTGACAGAGTGACCACTGATTGGCTATTTTCAGAGCTGGAAGCACATAGCTCCGTCCTCCATATAGTGGCTAAGTGGAGTAACTGCAGGCTAGTGTCTATACAAGTTGAAAAGTTGAGCTGCAGTAACTCCGCACAGCCACTACATGGAGAACAGCGCTATCTGCTGCTTCAGCCTCTCTTTGGCATACAGTGGATACAGAGAACAGCTGATTGCAGATGTCAAACTCCCACTTATATGATATTGATGACCAGTCCAAAGTAAAGGTTATCAATATCATTTTCCCGTAAAACCCATTTAAGGTGGGAAAACATCTTCAGTAGCTCAAGGTCGAACTCTCATTTGCTTGACAGCCATTCCTCTTAACCGCACTTACACATGGAAGTTCAATTTGGACAACAACAAAGTGGTGGCTTTTCTCCGGGAAGAGCAAATGATCAAACATATTGAAATCCAACATGGCAGCCATCTTCCCTGTGTCATCATAATATGTCAGGGGAGAGTAAGCACTCTGCTATACACAAGATAGTTGGTGTCCAGCATTAGGCTGAGTCCAGTGTTTGGGCTGAGGACCCATGTTGCAGAAACGCAATGTCTTTGGAGAAGCTAAAATGCAAAAGGCATAGGAAAAGCAATGAAAAACACAAGTGTTATGGGAATTGCCTTGGCGCCCCGTTGCTTCCTCCGATGGAAGTCTTCGCTTCATATGACCACAGAAACCAATCAGCGACCTAAGAAAAGGAACTGGGACATCATTCATATACATCACCATGTCCTCTCCTTAGGCCTCTGATTGACGTCAGTGGTTGCAGGATGCAAGGAGTTCCAGTTGAAGAAGTGGAGTGGAAGACATCGGAGCACCAGGGACAGTAGGGTTGAGCCGATCTTGAGATTTCAGGACCGTTTTTAAAATCCGATTTTTGATCATTTTCCAGTCAATCCCAATCATGATCGTGAAATTTGCTCGATCGCCGATCACTATCCGTTCGTTCCCGATCCCGATCACTCAACCCTAGTTAGGTTTATGGTGTAGGGTTTATCCGATCTTGAGATTTCAGGACCGCTCTTAAAATCTGATTTTTGATAATTTTCCAGCCGATCCCAATTGTGAGATTTCCTTGATCGCCGATTGGGATCCGATCTTTCCCGATTCCGATAGCTCAGGTGAGTATGGGGGGGTTATACCTTCCCTAGTCCCCTTGCTCAAAACTGTATATCTTGGACCACGTTAGACTAATTTTGGACTAACCTCTTTCAATACTGCTGTCGGGACGAATAGTGATATGGTGGACATAACTATAGTTGCACCTGTGCTGTCTCTTAACATAAAGATTGACAGATCCCAATGTAGGAAGACCAAAACCAAAAATGGGCACTGGGGAATATAACATTATGCTCTTGGTGCACCAAACACATTCATTACACACAAGTTAAAAGTGGATGGTGCGTTGACACAACAAGGTATGTGCATTATATCACTATCAGATCCTACGCCAGGAGAGATTTTCGAGGAGATAGACTCCCTTTAAATCCCATATTAAAGCCCCAGGTCCACAAAGTCAAGCGCATGTACTGAGGGTATTAATCACCTATAGGCCTTACAAGAACTGGCAGAGCGGAGCGTTTAGTGAGATGACTGAGCCTAGCAGCGGCGTTCAGTATAATCCACAACGCAGCTGCCAAATATCAATATGGCATGATAAGCCATACGAGGGAGACACGCTTCCCGGCAGCTTGAAAGTTTTATTAAAAACACTTTCACAACAGGAAGCAATTTCACTTCCTGCACATAGCGATGTGTAAAGTCCACACGACTCCTCCACGATCTGTCGCTCATCAATATTCTATGGATTTTACCGGCATAGCTGGGATGATCTAATGGCTTACCCAGCGCAGCGTTATTTTCTTCCACCTCCGAATGGAGATGTAAATACATAAGAGAGAACGCCGTTAAATGCATCCCTATTGGATTCCAAACACGTAGCCGGGAATCAATACCCTGCCAGAGGGATACACAGACTGAGAGATGAAATCTGTTCGCTTGTGTCTCGTCTTTAATTGGTCCCATTATAATTTCTTGTATTAGCTGCCTATTTGCGCAGAGACAACAGTGGTTTCGGCGGATTCTGGGGTTACGAGTAGTTAACATTCTGGAGGTACTCGCCGTACCCAAGGACATCTTTACATCATGGAGTACTTAAAGCAAATCTCCATTTATTTCCTAAACTTTTCATAGCATTGTGCCTGGGGGTGCTCCATTACAACAATATAGGCATTGTAGTTAAAATTCCACTTTTTATCTTATTATCATAGCTGGAAGCTGCCTTAATGGAAATGAATGGAAGCCCTTCCAGGGTCCTACCTTAAAGGGGATGCATTGCCTAATTATTATTATTATTTTTTTTTACCAATCCAGTGATTAAACCCAGATACTATTAAATATGTTTTATTATCTTATTAGATGTTTATTTTCTTCTATTTTAAATATGATTATGGGGCAACCTTTTTCCCAAGGTGCCATTAGCAGCATTTAGAAACAGCCACAAGAACTATAAGACTCTGTATTCTGAATGTAAAAGTTCGTCACGAGGCTCCACCATTACTAGTTATTTCACCGTAGATAGGTTAGTGTCACCAGAACCCAATACATCAACCAGCCCTGCAGATAGATAGGTTAATGTCACCAGAACCCAGTATATCACCCCAGCTCTACAGATAGATAGGTTAGTATCACCAGAACCAGCATATCACCCCAGCCCTGCAGATAGATAGGTTAGTGTCACCAGAACCAGCATATCACCCCAGCCCTGCAGATAGATAGGTTAGTGTCACCAGAACCAGCATATCACCCCAGCCCTGCAGATAGATAGGTTATGGTCACTAGAACCAGCATATTACCCCAGCCCTACAGATTGATAGGTTAGTGTCACCAGAACCCAATATATCACCCCAGCTCTACAGATAGATAGGTTAGTGTCACCAGAACCAGCATATCAACCCCCACACAGCAGAACCCAGCATATCAACCTATCCCTGATAGGTTAGGGTCACCTGAATCAAATAGTGGTTTCCCCTGGTGGATCACTACCTCATTTGGTAAGATATTACCATTTTCATCAATATGCAAATGATCTCTTTGGAGCAATGACAATGTTGCTGTTTACCTCTCTGGAGCAATGGCAATGCCTTCATTGCTCCATAGAGCTCATCTGCATATTGACAAAAACAATGATATCTCAGGAACGGTGGCAGCAATTCAAGAGAGGAAAGCACCTAATTCAGGTGACCCTAACCTATCTATTTGCAGGGCTGGAGTGATATGCTGGTACTGGTGACCCTAACCTATCTATCTGCAGGGCTGGGGTGATATGCTGGTGTTAGAGTTAAGTCCTCCATCTTTGTATTTTGGCAGCCATCTTGTAATCTTTCACATATAAACTGTATAAGTATGTATTTTTCTGCTTAAGTCAAGGAGGCCCTTTGTTAGACTTTAAGGAATGTGATAATGAACGTTAATACATAGGTTGCTAATCATTATCTCTCAAGGGCCTCATTTTGAGAAGATGCAGCTGACTTTGTATATCTCTTATCTCCTTTACATGATGTATGGACAAATAACCAACAAAAGTATTAATCTTATGGTATCTGGGCACTCTGTCATATTTTATGGTATATGAAGGTCACTTAGAGTGTATAGACACAGGGTCTATGGAACATATCATCTTATCTCTTTTGCCATGATATATACATATAGACATAGTCTGGGATGTTAGCTCACATAAGTATTTTGAATCCTTCTTTGTTTCATGGGAAAGTCCATCCCAGTGTGGAAAGTTGTAATGAGATGCAGATCATATCAGGCCTCAGCCAATAGTCATGTGCCAGGCTTATCTTATATCTCTATGACCAATCATGGTATACTAATTAGAATAGCCAAGCCAGCTCTTTGTCTGTAATGTATTTAAACTACCTTTTTTTATAATAAAATCAGAACTCTTTTGATACACTACCATCTTGTGTCTTTAATCAGTTCTCCAGGCTTAAAGAAAATGGCTGCAGTCCATCTAGGCCTGTTAATTAATTATCTAATTTGGAACTCTGCAACATACTCTTATGAGGACACTTTAATGTCCCCAACAATGGGTACTGGTGACACTAACCTATCTATCTGCAGGGCTGGGGTGATATGCTGGGTCTGGTGACACTAACCTATCTATCTGCAGGGCTGGGGTGATACTCTGGTTTTGGTGATCCTAACCTATCTATCTGCAGGGCTGGGGTGATATGCTGGGTCTGGTGACACTAACCTATCTATCTGCAGGGCTGGGGTGATATGCTGGGTCTGGTGACACTAACCTATCTATCTGCAGGGCTGGGGTGATACTCTGGTTTTGGTGGCACTAACCTATCTGTGAGGCTGAGTTGATATGCTCGGGTCTACAGACAGACTCCCTTTAAACAGAAGGCCAGTTTCTGAAGGCACATTCCCTTTAAGATAGGTGTGCTTGTCCTCATTGCCTAATCCATGTACAACTTGTTCAAGTGCACGTATAGATTGATAAAGTACAGAATCTGCAGTAATACTAGAGGTATTAGGAGTCATAGGACATGACCTAGAGATACCAAGACTGTGCCAAGTGTATAACAGAGCAGTCTTGGTAAATACGAGCGAGGGCGACTATTAGGCCAATACTTTAATGAATTAATAGTTTAAACCATTACAGGAATCTACTTTCTAGTAGCTTAGAATATTATACCTAGAGCTTGTAGTCAGTGTCAGGAGCCTGGATGTAATTATGTTAGTGTAATAGCCAGGATCGCACCTAATGTAGAGAGCACTTCGCATTGTCAAGTTTGGCTAAAATAATGTAATAAATCTAATTAGTTTCAGGGCAGAGGGTGAAAGAAAAGTAAGGTAAGAATAAAGACACCGCTTGTTAGAAGGAAGCGATAATAAAAACCAAAGAAATAGTATAAAAAAAAAATTACTAGACCGGTTGTATATTAATAATTTAGGGCTTTTTGGGGTCATACTATAAAAAACAGCAGTAAGGACCCATACACTTGTCAGAACCGTACTTCAATAATTACTTTCCTCTCTACATGACTCGTGCGGACACTATCTGGAAAACACAAGGACCCCATTATAGTCTATGGGGTCCATGTGCTATCATAAGCTCACCGTTTGTCAATGCGTTCGGTATTCCATTCGGGGGTCTCCAAGCGGACTCCCCAAACGGAATACCGAACACAGATGTGAACCAGGCCTAAGGGATGTAATACAGCTAATTTATTAGGGTGCCCGTTTTTCAGGAAAGTGTAAGACTTCTCCATAAGTCATTGGCATATTACTAGTTCTGTACCAATTACCCCCAAATACACATGTAATACATATTTAGGGTAACCAATAAATTTAGGAATACTAGAATGGAGATGAGGCTAATATATTAGGGTGCCTACTTTATAGGATGTGGAGTATAAGGGGAAACCCTTAAAGGGATTCTATCATGAGAATCTCTTTTTGACTCACCACCATGTCGGAATAGCCTTAAGAAAGGCCTTAAGAAAGGCTATTCTTCCTCTACCTTTAGAATTCTTCTCCATGCCGCCATTCCATTGATATTCCCGTTTTCCGACATATGCAATTGAGGTGTCCCTTGTGCTGCTTAAGACTCTCCAGCGATGCCCTCCATCTACTTCTTGAGACCGCCAAATCGCCACGTATTCATCTGAAAGCGCCGACTGCATTGGTTCGTCGACCATTTTCCTGTGGCCGAACAGACAATCATATAAGAAGCCACAAGAAAATGGCCGACGGACAAGCACAGTCAGCGCTTTAGGCTGAAGACGCGGCGAAGGGGTGGTCTCGAGAAGAAGATGGAGGGTGTCGCTGAAGAGTCTTCAGACTGCACAGGGGACGCCTCTTATACTGTCTGGAGACTCATGTACCTACGTCAGAAACTGTGAATATCAATGAAACTGCGTCGTGGAGAAGAATTCTAAAGGTAGGCGAAGAATGGCCTTTCTTAAGGTTATTCCGACGTGGTGGTAAGTCACAGAGAGATTCTAATGATAGAATCCCGTTAATGTAGCAAATTTTGGTGCAGAAGATTGTGATTTATATCTGTGAAAACTACTGTACTATAGATACTCTAGCAAAGCCCTTTACTATCTTCAATGTAACCCTTTCCCACTGGGTATCTACACATAGTATAGTTAGCATATCACTTTGTGACAACATACCACAAAATGATGATGTTTTTAGAAAAGTTGTTTAACTTATAGTCTACGTATCTGGACATGTCCAGTCAATAGGCTTGGTTCACATCTGCGTCGGTAATCTGTTCAGAGGACTCCGCATGGGGACTCTTCCAAACGGACAGGGGTGAACCTAGCTTTTATGCCGCCTGAGGTGGACGACGGGAGGAGGGGGCGGAGCGGAGGGGGTGGGGCATAGCAGGGACGGGGCAGAGCGAGGGGGCGGAGCAGATGGGGCGGCGTTAGCAGGCAGAGAGCAGGTAGGGAGAGGACCTTCTCTCTGCCTGAGCATCAGGGAAGGCCGGTGGAGCAGCACTGCGTCCACTGGGCCTCCCCAATCCACCACTCGCTTCCCGTGCCGGGCTGCCGAGACGGTGATGCTAAGCCAGTCCAGGACAGCTTGTCCTGGACTGGCTTAGGTCAGCAAAAATGCCGCCACCCCCGGGGCCCGCATAGCGCCGCCTGAGGCGGTCACTTCAGGTCGCCTCATGGGAGGTGCGGCGCTGCAAACGGACTATCGAACGCATTGAAATGCGGTGTGCAGTGAAAGCACAAGGACCCCTTAGACTATAATGGGGTCCTTCTGTTTTCCACACGGTCTCCACAAGGAACATGCAAACAGAAAAGTACTTCACGATCTACTTTCCTGTCCGCATTACGTGTGCGGACACCGTGCGGAAAGCACACGGACCCCATTATAGTCTATGGTGTCCGTGCGCTTTCATTGCACAGCGCTTGCCAATACGTTCGGTAGTCCTTTCCCCATGCGGACTACCCAAACGGATTGCTAATGCAGATGTGAACTGGACCTAAGAGAGGACATATCTTTATATCATAGGACATACGAGCTGTCAGAGATGCCAAGATTGTTGACAGGTCTGATCAAACAGTGAAGGAAAACAGCAATATAATGTATTTAGCTGAAGTTGTGCTGGTGTAGCCAATATATGAAGGTCATTGCAAGGTGGTCTGTACTTTGATGGCAGAATAAAGGGAAGAAGATCTGAAGTCAAAGCGCTTTTGCAAGTTTAATAGTAAAAAAAAAAAAAAAATCAGGGTCCATCTGCTGAATGGTGTGCTAGACTTCCCTTTGTGAGTCTGTACCTCTTGTAATCCAATTTAAGAGAGTTAAATGACTGATCGCTTTAAAACAGACAAGGGACACAAAGTTCAATTAAAAATCTCGTTCGGCACATTGTGAACTAAGCACTTCTAGCAAAGGTGTGAAAAACAAATTTATTCCGGCGCTCTCATCACTGTCACAGATAATCAACTTAATTAGGTGTTAATTATGTTTCACTGTTAAAATGAAATGTGACTATATCTGCACACAATCAAAATTACTTCTATTACCCCCCGCGCCAAAATATCGCTCTTGCATTTTTGCCACCGCTATTTTTAAATTATGCTGTACGTAGAAGACTCCGTCTAAGTCGCCTTCTCCAAGTAAGGAAAAAAAAGCTCAAATTTTGTGCTGGATGAGCAATTTGGGAAAATAACACGTTTTGTATTATTCTGTTTTCCGCACCTGCAGAATTGCAAAACCCAGGGGCCATAGAACTCATCCCTATTTAAGGTAAAGCGCTCAAGAGAGAGCAGGGAATATTAAGTTAGCCGCGTGGTCGGGGTTATAGTGTCAATGTATTAGACCTAAGCTGTTTTCTCAGCAAAAGGATAACATTATAGATGAGCTGGACTGAACACACCTGACACTGAGCTTCAAGGTGATGCTTGGTTCACCCGAACGGAACTGCAAGCGCTGTGCAGTGAAAGCACACAGACCCCATAGACTATAATGGGGTCCGTGTGCTTGACGCGCGCTGCCCGCACAAATCACCAGGTTGTGAACTACTTTTCTGTCCGCATAATTTCTGCGGAGATCTGGCGGCAAGCACATGGACCCCATTATAGGCGGGGTCCGTGTGCTTTCACTGGCATACAGCTTGCAGTTGCATTCGGTATTCCTACTTGCCTGAACTGTCCTAGGCGACAGACGACAACTGGGCGGCAAACCCTACCTAGATATAGGTGATGACACAGAACGCAGACAAGACAAACAACAACAAAAGGGAGGTCAGCTAACCAAGGCGTTGGTAATAGAGATGAGCGAGTAGTACTCGATCGAGTAGGTATTCGATCGAATACTACGGTATTCGAATGTAAACGTTCGATGCAGAACCAGCATTAATTGGCCGAATGCTATACAGTCGCCCAATCAACGCTGGTTCTTCTCCTACCTTTAGAAGTCTTCTCCGTGCAGCTTCCCCGCGGCGTCTTCCAGCTCTGAATTCACTCTGCCAGGCATCGGGCCTGGGCAGAGCCGACTGCGCATGTCTGCTTGTAGTGTGGGCATGCGCAGTCGGCTCTGCCCAGCCCCGATGCATGGCAGAGTGAATTCAGAGCCGGAAGACGCCGCGGGGACGCTGCACGGAGAAGACTTCTCGGAGGATCCAGCCCGACCCTCACTCGTGGACTTGGTAAGTATAATTTGATCGAATGTTGCCTACCCCTGAAACGAGCATTTTCCCCCCATAGAGTATAATAGGGTTCGATATTCGATTTGTATAGTCGAATATTGAGGGGCTACTCGAAACGAATATCGAACCTCGAACATTTTACGGTTCACTCATCTCTAGTTGGTAACAATTGCAAGCAGCACTTTTCTCTCCGCATGTTTCGTGTGGAAACCACACGGACCCCATTTCAGTCTATGGGTCCATGTGGTTTCTTTAGGTAACCGCTTTTTAATGCGTACAGGTTTCCACTCCGAGGGGGGTCCCCAAGCGGAAAATACAAACAAACCGGGCCTCAGATTCCTTTCATAGCTGCAGTCACACATAAAGTTTTTGATGCAGTTTTTAATGTTGTTTTACGAGGCAAATACAGCAATAGATACGAAACAGAGAACTAGAAGTCTTTTATTATGTTTTTCCTTCTATTTGGATCAACTTCTAACTTTGGATTTTGAAAAACTGCATCAAGAATCGTATCAAAAACGGCATGTGTGGTTGCTGCCCAATAATAGATGACTGTGCGACACGTGGATCACGTCGGGTCAGTGATTCTGAATGTATAAACTAATTTGCAACATTTTAGGTTCTTATTTTGCTCAGCAAAGGATTTTTGCGCAGTCAGAACAAGGCTGTTCGGTCGCCTATAGAGTACAGTTCCGACAGAGTGCAGAAAAACTAATTCTAAGGTAGAAATTGCTAAATTTTACACTTACTTTTGATGTGTGAATGGTGCAGAAGTAACAAATATCACAGAATGCACCAAAGTAAGTACAGACAGCAATCCCTAATAAAGGACTGAAATACAACATTATGCTGCCACATACTGCCCATGTAATATACCGTACAGTGTGTAATAATAATGATGATGATGAATATGCCCCACTGACTCTCTAGTGCCACCTATTGCAGATGACAGGTACTCGAGTATATGCATGGTTACAGTTTCGCTCCCTGATGGTATTATATGTGTATTCAGGCTTGAACCTGAATTTTCAGCCACTTTGTTGTGAGTGTATCTTTATGCCAATGAGCTGCCATGTGGGTGTATCTATGTTCTGCTTAGATCGGTGGCACAGAGGCTGTGAATATAATCATACAATATTAGCATATGCAACTTGCAAATGATAGAAGCTTATTAAATCAGTACCATGCTAAATGAATTATTAGTTATCATATGCAAATCATTCATTTTGCTGAAATGTTAATGCACTACAACAGAACATTTGCATCGCTGGCACCTAAAGGAGGAACACATTGTGTAGTGATAAGAAGAGACTCGTACTGTGTAAGATCTGCAGTATAGGGTGCACTTGCTGTCCACCTCCACGCCACGGGTGCAGTTATACATTCCCCGGAGGATGAGGGGCAATGGTTCACATGTGATAGGAATACATCGGCCCGTCGCCCACAGTCCTGTCTGCAGACAGTGGATTTTCAGGAACTTTCTGCAAAACAGATATTAAAGTAGTTAAACTGTGTCGTGATGTAACATCATATATCGGAAGTCAACGTTAGGAAGGATCAGACATGTCAAAATTCAACATGCCCAATTACACCTCTCCTCAACATCTGCCTTCACAGTCAGCATACTGCCATACATAAGATAGCTAGCTGACTGTTCCTGCCCAATTTTCTGTTCCTGTCCACATGTATATAGATATCTCTAGTTAAAGGGGATAGATCATCAGAAAATGACCCATTTTTTAAAACAAATTTTGTGTTAAACTTATTTTTAAGAAATTTTAGTGAGTTGTTTTTAAACGTTTTCCATTTTATCTATAGTAAAAAATTCTAAAAATCCTGCAATTCGGACTCTGATCACTAAGCCAAATAATAGGCTGAGACTTCCAATTTTCTGTAGAACATTTTTTTGCAGAAGCCGCCTCTCTTATTATGACACTGATGATCATAGCTATTGTGTATATGTAGGTAAGACGTAAAAGTCCACCAGTCACTATAGGTGATGCCACAGCCTGTCTACTCCCCGCTCTGCACAATGACCTCTCCACCAGTTACAAAGTAATGCCAAGAATACTTTCCCATAGTAGTCAATAAGGTCTGGTCCAAGTCATTGTGTTTATAGCCCATGGTCCATCTTCAGTAGAAAGGGAGTGGCAGCGTATTTTAGGCTTAGTGACAAGAGTTGGAATTTCTTTAAAATGTAGGTTATAATTAGGGATGAGCGAGTACTATTCGAAACGGCCGTTTGGAATAGCACGCATCCATAGGAATGAATGGAAGTGGCTGGCCCTTAAGCGGCGACTTAACCCCCTGCGTGCTGGCTATGTCCATTGATTCCTATGGGTGCGTGCTATTCCAAACTGGAGTTTCGAATAGTACTCGCTCATCTCTAGTTATAATATGAAAAATTTTAAACAATCATAAAATCATAAAAAAATGAATTAAGCAATATGTCATTCTGTAGCAAGACATTCCTAATGAATAGGTGTCTAGATGACAACTCAATACAGTGTTGCCACCATGTAGACTTCAAAGCAGATTTCTATGTACATCAGGTATGTAAGATGTTAAAGGGATTATCCGGCTTCCAAAAATAGCCAAACCAGAATAAATCTTTCAAAAAGAAGAGGTTCCCATCCCCAGACAACTGTATTGTGATACTGGTTGGCTGTGTGAGAGGTCTTGACATGGGACTGGATGGGAACCTCTTGCAGTTATTCTGGCTTGGCCATTACACCCAGACTATGCCCTTAGCCAAGTATTAATCTATAAGGATCTACCTTCCAAAAGGTGGCGCTAGGAACAAATTACTCTTTTTCACCGATAAAATCTTATTTGTATATTTCTCACCAAGACTTGACTTTGAAGTTTATCGCAGGAAACTGTCTCCAAGTCAAGTTACCGAGCCAAATCTACAATAAGGCAGTCAGTGTGCTAATACTAACATCATAAAATACAATGTAAGGATCGGCATCACACACTGTCCAATAATAAATACAGATATGCTTCATCCGGCCACAATACAACACTTAAAGATCCAAAATGTGGAAAGTCGCTCCCAAGACTCTACTCACTATGGATTTTTACCTTTTATATTGTGGTTGGACGAATAACATGTTTTATTATATTCATTAGTGGAAGGATTGTGGTTCTTATAATACAAAGGGTGTTTATATATGGAAGGTGGCAAGGGAAGCTTTACTGCAAGAAGGACTTGGTTACCTAGATAATAAGTAGATGTACGTAGTACACTACATAATGGGGGGGGGGGGCAACAGCTGTATCCTGTTCTGAAAATGTAAGGGGGGCATATACTTCTAACTATTCACTATTCCGTACAGCTGCCTAAGACTGTTTGCATTGCAATAGAGTATCTTCAAGTTACTGGGTCCCAATGCAACATTTCTTATGGGGCCCCCATTTATCATGTGCTATCTATAATACTGGTGTCTTCTTACTTTGTAGACCTTTGGGCCCCCATAGGCTCCAGGATCTGGCAACAATTGCTACCTCTGCACCCCTATAGCTATGCCCCTGAGTTTCCTTTGTAGGTCCAAATACAGAACCAAAAAAAGTAGTTCTGTATACTGTACTGGTGGCTTTGACAGGGCAAATGGGTTGTAAATTGATCATATAAAGTGCCAAGAACCTCACATATGTATACAGAGGTAATGACTAGAGATGAGCGAACAGTAAAATGTTCGAAGTTCGATATTCGTTTCGAGTAGCCCCTCAATATTCGACTACTCGAATCGAATATTGAACCCTATTATAGTCTATGGGGGGAAAATGCTCGTTTCAGGGATAGGCAACGTTCGATCAAATTATACTTACCAAGTCCACGAGTGAGGGTCGGGCTGGATCCTCCGTGCAGTCTTCTCCATGCAGCGTCCCCGTGGCATCTTCCGGCTCTTCACTCACTCTGCCAGGCATCGGGCCTGGGCAGAGCTGACTGCGCATGTCCGCACTACAAGCACTACAGTTGGCTCTGCCCAGGCCCGATGCCTGGCAGAGTGAATGAAGAGCCGGAAAACGCCGCGGGGAAGCTGCATGGAGAAGACTTCTAAAGGTAGGAGAAGAACCAGCGTTGATTGGCCGACTGTATAGCATTCGGCCAATCAATGCTGGTTCTGCATCGAACTTTTACATTCAAATAGCGAGTGGTACTCAATCGAGTACGAGTATTTCGAATACCGTAGTATTCGATCGAATACCTACTCGATCGAGTACTACTCGCTCATCTGTAGTAATGACTAAAGCAGTAGTAAAGCACAAATTTTATATACTTATTGTCTGTGTTGGTCTTACCAACCTAGTTGAGAATCAGCAAATACTATAACTAGAGCCGCTGCTGCTCTTGGTTATCTTTCTGTTCCTCCTAGTCCTACCTTCCTCCTCTTCCTGGTCTTCACCCTGGTGACATCCTTCTCCAATCTGCTCCAGTGATGTGCCACTCTGTTTTTTGGACATGTGTGCTTGCTGGCTCTACCTCTTAAAGGTTCAGTCTATGTAAAATTACAAGATCGGAACCACCACCTAACCCCCAGGTTGCTCTGCCTCATCCTTCCTCTATGGGGGGTGTCAGACTATAATAAAACCAGACCCTATAGCACAGATAACTACGTATGACAACGGGAGAGCAAGGAGTAGATGAAGCAACCCATGGTGTGGGTACTGGTTCCGATCACTTGACTCGGGGTCACAACCAGCCTGGCCCATCTTGAATAAATCCACAGAGGAGGTGTAACATCTCTGCCTGTTCGGGCCTCTGCGCCACCCTCTGCTCGTGTGCTGCGGCGCAGGAGGCGGGTGCAGTTTGATAATCTGCTTAAAGTTTTTGGTCGCACTGTGTGAACTCAGCTCTAGTTCTGTGATTGCATTTGAACCACACCCGTCTTCTGCCTAGGTTGCCTCTGTCCATTAAGTGGTTAATCTGGCCTTGCCCTGTGATTGACAGCTGCCTTTCTGTGAACTCCATGGGCGGGTTCTTCCTCCCTATTTAGCCTTGGTTCCCATTCACACCAGTGCTTGTTATTGCCGTGTGCATACCTGCTCTTACTGTCCCTGTTTGCTTATTCTATTATACTTGACCTTTGGCTTTCCTCATTGACTATTCTCTTGACTCCGATTTGGCACTGCATCACTCTCCTGTTACCGAACCCTGGCTAGCTGACCTCCCTTTGTTGTTGTTCGTCTTGTCTGCGTTTTGTGTTTCACATATTCAGGGAGGGACTGTCCTCGTGGTTGTCGCCTATTACCTAGGATAGGGCCTGGCAATAGGAAGGGCAAGTGGGGGGCTTCAGCTTAGGGCTCACTGTCTCTTGTGCCCCTCCCAGGGTTTAACAGTTCTGGGAATTGCTGTCTTAGCAATTCCCTTACAGGAGGTAAGTAAAATTAATTACCTTGGACAATCCCTTTAAGTTCCATCCTTTATCTGTTAGCAGAAAGTTATATTCTTATGATATATTCTTATCTTACGTAGGTTTGAGAGGTGGGTGGTGCGATGAATTATTTGCATCAGTATATGGAGGGGAGTGGGTAAAAACTTTCTGATTTAGAAATATTCATCCTGTACGTGTTAATGTGTTCTCAGACGTGAGTTCTAACAGTTGGCGATAAGGAAAGAAGAAACTGGGAACTGTTACTTTTATGACGAGTGAAGACGCGATAGCGGAAGGTGAGAAGCGTTTAGCATAATAATATGATTTTCTAATTGTTACAGTAATAGGCATATTATATTTTCTAATATAACAGATATCAAGAATTACATAGGATAGAAATGACAGGTTTCATCACCCACCTCCGAGGCCGTCTCTCTGAAACTTCTGCTACGTGGAAGCCCAGCTTACATCGATACCTACACGTCGAGCCCACATCATGGTTACCCTGGTGGCAGCGTGGTGTGAGGAGTCTGGCATTGGCTATGGCTGGCGGAGAGTCACATTCAATCTTGCAGTAGCCTTCAGGAAGAGACCAATGGCCATCCGACATACATGTCACCCATTGGCTCATGCCTACAATGCAGAGATTTGCGATTAACTCTTTGTCATATGTGTTGTAAAACGTACTGTACAAGAGTATATTTTATATAGTGGTGATGTAACCGACCAAGGTTGCATGGAGTTGCTGTCCCATATATCCTATAGCTGGTTCATTGTGTCAAACCCGTTCTAAGTGCAGAGTGTTATCCTGTGCTGATATTTAGTATGTGACTCCTGTATAGATCCTTTAAAGAGGATTCGACAATAAGTCAGAAAAGTCCAATGACCTCAGATCTGAGCATTTTGGTGTTTTGTTTATCCAAATCCATTCAGCCATTCCAAAGATATAAGTCCTGTTAGTAATTATTCAAATTAGATTCTAATAGCCAAGTGGGCGGTAACAGCATGACATAGAGGACACAGAGATCCCGCCCCCAGAGAAACCACAGTGTGACCATTCTAATTTACATCAACACCAGTGGCATGACTAGGAATGGTGGGGCCCTGTGGCATATTTTTGCACACAGTATGATGGCCCATAGTGTCCCCTGCACATAGTATTATGCCCCATAGTGTCCCATGCACACAGTATGATGCCCCATAGTGTCCTCTGCACACAATATTATACCCCATAGTGTCCCCTGCACACAGTATTATACCCCATAGTGTCTCCTGCACACAGTATTATACCCCATAGTGTCCCCTGCACACAGTATTATACCACATAGTGTCCCCTGCACACAGTATGATGCCCCATATTGGCCCCTGCACACAGTATTATGCCCCATAGTGTCCCCTGCACACAGTATTATGCCCCATAGTGTCCCCTGCATTCAGTATTATACCCTATAGTGGCCCCTGCACACAGTATGATGCCCCATAGTGTCCACTGCAAACAGTATGATGCCCCATAGTGTCCCCTGCACACAGTATGATGCCCCATAGTGTCCCCTGCACACAGTATCATGCCCCATAGTGGCCCCTGCGCACAGTATGATGGCCCATAGTGACCCCTGCACACAGTATGATGCCCCATAGTGTCCCTGCAAAGAGTATGATGCCCCATAGTGTCCCCTGCACACAGTATTATGCCCCAAAGTGACCCCTGCACACAGTATGATGCCCCATAGTGTCCCTGCAAAGAGTGTGATGCCCCATAGTGTCCCCTGCACAGTATCATGCCCCATAGTATCCCCTGCACACAGTATGATGCCCCATAATGTCCCCTACACACAGTATTATGCCCCATAGTGGACCACCCATGAACAATTATTATACTCTGGGGTCTTTTTAGACCGCAGAGTATAATAATTGGAGACCCAGGAGGAGATACAAACATAAAAAACACTGTTACTTACCTCTCCTGGACTCTGGTGCTGATGTCAACAATCTTCAATTATGAAAGAGATGTCACTTGTGCCAGGGCTTGTGTCGCGACACATAAGGAGGAAGGCCCTGGCCCATATGATATCTGTGACGTCACCAAGTAGGCCCTAAAGCCTTCTGGAGCCAGGAGAGGTAAGTATACAGTGTTTTGTATGTTCCCTCACCTCTCCTAGCCCTCCAATCATTATAACACGGGGGGTCTGAAAAAAATCTCTGAGTATAATGCTAATATTTGTGAGGTTCATGGCCCACGGCCTCACGGCTCCTGCTCATGGCCGCCTCCGCAGAAGGGAAAGCACCAGCAGCCGTGAGCAGGAACCAGGAATGGTACGTAAATAGGGCCATTACTCCAACAGGTAATGGACTATTAAAAAAATCCGCTGTGTCCCGGGCACTGCGTCAGCCGCTGCTATGGCTACCCTGGTTGTATCGCCCATAATCAGCATTAACAAGGCTTATATCTTTGGAATGGCTGAACAGATTTGGATAAACAAAACACCAAAATGCTCAGGGTGACAGCGCCGATCAGATGATACAGGTCATGAACAAAACACCAAAATGCTCAGGGTGACAGTACCTGTCCAATGATGTATGTCATAAACAAAACACCAAAATTCTGGACTAAGCAGGAACAACATACAAATATACAAGTATACAAGTATATACAAGTATATTTAGACTGTGTGAAAATGTTGCCTTGGCAGATGTTACTTGAGTACCCAAAATACTAAGCTGTTGGCCACCATGCCAACATCTAATGAAGGTAATAATGAGAATACGTTATGTTTTTTTTCAGTAGTAGAAAGCAACAAAACAACATGTTTGGCAATTAGTCTTTATAAATGCAGATATATCTGTTTATATCTGTAATATTATCTCCAGTATGTTTAAGAACTCAGATTTCATAATCGCAGGTAAAGGTATAAATATTGTAGGGATTATATAACAGGTAAAAATAGAAATATCATTAAGTTTTAATTATGCAAGTCTCAATTCACGCGTTTCGCTGACCTTTTCAACATTCATCATCGTATAACAGTTTATTTTCAATTTCTTCAGATATTTCTTTATTTATGGATACCCGTTAGACCATAAAACTATGTAATCATGAAACGAAAACTTCGCCGGTCAACCGAAGGCTCAAGGAAAATCTGCAAAAAGACCCTAAACACCCCAAAAAGATCAGGAGTCCTTCATTGCTATGGTAAGACCAACTGGATTATTTTCTCAAACTTTGTGACTGTATCCTCCTTATCGTAGACTATAGATACATCCATTCATTGATACTCTGTTTATTGGCATTACATTGTGCACCTGTCCAGTGTCAGACTCAGGTTCCTTGGGCCCACCAAATAAAATGATTCTGGAGGCCCACCCTCCAACAACCCATAGATAATAGAGTATAGCACCATTTAAATTTGGGAGTCTTCCTTTGCACCGTTATTGTGCTAGAGTCAGTGCCCAATGGACTCTGGTGGTCCAGTCTGACAGTGCACCCTACTATTTTTCCAGCAATATAAGGGTCAGTTCACACAGAGGAATTTGCTGCGAATTTGGGGGAAGATTCCGCCCCTAAATCTGGAGCAGATTCCTCCTGGAATCCATCTCCTATTGTATTCAATGGGAGGCAGAGATCGCACCAGGATGCAGAAAAAAGAAGTGTCCTGTTCGATCTTGCCTCGCATTCCGCGGCTTATTCAACCGCGGGGTCCACAGCTTGAGACACCCTCCTGATTAGACCCATTCATCCAGGCCTAATCAGGATGCCGCGACAGAATGCTGATGCTGACGGCAGAAAATGAAGAGAAATTTCCTTTTCATTGTCTGTCGTGTGAACATACCCTAAGGGTATCTCCATGTCCTATCTGACCTAAGGGTGAAGAAACTGCAAACAAGGGCCTTTAGTCTATGCTATGATTAGTACTGATGTTGTTCAAAAAAAGAAGCCTACAAGTAGAGATGAGCGAACAGTAAAATGTTCGAGGTTCGATATTCGTTTCGAGTAGTCCCTCAATATTCGACTACTCGAATTGAATATCGAATCCTATTATACTCTATGGGGGGAAAATGCTCGTCTCAGGGGTAGGCAACGTTCGATCAAATTATACTTACCAAGTCCACGAGTGAAGGTCGGGCTGGATCCTCCGAGAAGTCTTCTCCGTGCAGCGTCCCTGCGGCGTCTTCTGACTCTTCATTCACTCTGCCAGGCATCGGGCCTGGGCAGAGCCGACTGCACATGCCCGCACTACAAGCCCGATGCCTGGCAGAGTGAATGAAGAGCCGGAAGACGCCGCGGGGAAGCTGCATGGAGAAGACTCCTAAAGGTAGGAGAAGAACCAGCGTTGATTGGCCGACTGTATAGCATTCGGCCAATCAATGCTGGTTCTGCGTCGAACTTTTACATTCGAGCAGCGAGTGGTACTCGATCGAGTACGAGTATTTCGAATACCGTAGTATTCGATCGAATACCTACTCGATTGAGTACTACTCGCTCATCTCTACCTACAAGACCACACAATTTGCTTACAGGACTCCCTGCCCCAACTGTTATGGGTTGGGTCCAGGAATTCTGCTGGATTCCTAGGACTTTGTGCAAAGTAGGTCTCCAAGGGATGCTCTCCTAGATAAATATAATATAGTTGGAGACCATGGCAAAAGAAGCCTCACCAGGGCAAGGAGTTGACAATGGAACTTTTTTTTTTGTAGATTGTGAGCCCCCATATAGGGATCACAATGTACTTTTTTTCCTACCATTATGTCTATGTAGAATGGGAGAAAATCCGTGCAAACTCCTTGCCCAATGGAGGACCCTCTGGTAGTCCTGGCGGGATTCCAACCCAGGACTTCAGTGCTGCAAAGCTGAAGTGCTAACCACTGAGTTTCCCCTGCAATGGAACTTTTTTAGTGATGGTCATTAACAAGCAGACTAGGAGACAAAAATTATTGCCAGGCAGCCCCTGAGGTTAGTAAGTATTAGGAGCTGTAGTGCTGTATCCAGCATTGAAGGTCTACAGAAGACTTTGTCCCCTCCCTAATCTCAAGGAGAAAAAAGAGAGACCTGGTGACAAAAATGGCCTGAGGAGGTGCAAAAACAGATGAGACGGCTGATCAGAGAGGGGAAAGTCAACTACAGGCGTAAGATGGAACTACAGATGGGGGAAGGAAGGGTCACCAAAGTGTGGAATAGCCTTAAAACTTCTGAAATTTCCCCACAGTGGAACTACTAAAGGATTATCTTAATATGCACCAGGTAGCAGCATCAGTGTCTTGGATACCTCTTTTCTAAAACATCCTGCACAATTCTAGAAGAAGAAGCTCATAATTATATTTTATGTGTGAGTTGCATTAAAATAAGTATAACAACATTTAGTGATCCTGGAGGCTACTGGAAATTATTCTTAAAGATAATGTCACTTGTGTTAAGGTGATCTTTGTGATCATTACAAGGCAAGAACTCCGGGGCTGAAAATGCTTGTTTTGAAAGTCGTAAAATAAATTGCCATTGTTTTGCAGAAATGTCACTGATTAAATGCAGCGCCCTGTCATAACATATAGGAGCCGCCGAATTCCATTACTGTCACTGGAGAGATTCTTCCAAAAGCAATCAGATATTTGTACACACTAATAGCAAAAGTACCATCTACAGGCTGCAAAATGGTGCTGCAACCTGCGCTCCAAATGACATCCCATGGGCCCTGTACCATAGCTTATAGGAACATTATTCTGCACACCGGCCTGGAGGAGCCAAAGAAGATGTACAAGCCCAACAAGACGCTTAGAAGCCAAGCTCCATGTTCTCTTAAGAGTGACTCCAAAGTGAAACAATAAATGTAACATAGTTGTAATGCATCGTTATACGTGAGCTGTAGCTATCATTGACAAATTGATGATACTATGATCATTAACAGCAATGGGCAAACCTTCTTCACGAATGTTCAAAACCTTCCACTGCAAGTTTCTATTCCATCTAAACCAGAGGTTCTATTATTACACTCCCTACAGACCCCAGAGTATAATAACATGAGGCCCAGGAGAGGTGGACTGATGATCCGGATCAAGGGATCCCAAGTTACAAATGTGGACATCTATGGCAGAGCAGGAAGCTGTAGTCCCTGCTCTTACATAGATCACTGCATAGAAGCCACAGCAGCAGATTCTGCGCAAGGGGCGCAATTTTATTTAAAGGGCCAGTAATATTTCATTAAAATGTTGCCTATTCAATAAAAAAGAACAACCCTTTAACTATATCTATAACTAAATCCATCATTTTAATACTTAACTGATTTTTTTTTTCCACTTGTATCAGGAATATTTTTGCATATTTAACTTAAATGACATCAAGGGAAAAAGCAAAGTATTATTTAATATAAGGAAAAAATTATCTGGGTAGACCAACTCATTAGGACAAAAATGTCATGGAAGCAGTAGATATGTATGTACCTTGGAATTTGGCAGGAGGAAGGCACGTGAAGAAGCATCGGCTTCCTAGACCTGTTCCATCTGGACAGAAGAAACTAGCATGGAATACCAGTGATGATGGAGGAGGTCCACAATCCAAAAAGTTGCATGTGACACTTAGGTTCCAGTTTCCACCCATACACTTTAAGGAAGCGTCCTGATATAGGGGATTGAAATAAGACAGCACATAAGTTAAGTGTTTCATGTAGATTTCAGCTACAACTCACCAACCAGTTTTCTGGTGTACACACTATAGTAACATTCCCTAGTGTATACAGGGCACCTGAGGTCGTCTGAGATAGTCCTCCTGGTCGGTGAGATGGCCATTGAGCTTGAATCGGGGAGGTAGACACGACTTCTGACACCAATCAGTGGCCTCAGTGGTCGCTGGAAAGGGACCGGTGAGGTCACTCACATACACACAGAGACTGCCGAGGTCACTGATTAGCCCCGGCACATGAGAGGAAGCGGATCGGGATAGGTGAGTATACCTCTTTATTGTTTTACACTCACTCTTGCCATTCCTATGTTTTCTGTAATTCATGGACAACCCCTTTAAGTAAAATATAACATTCGATAGAGGACACACGAGTAGTCACACAACCCAGTATTCGAAGTCTAAATATTGTATTCTGAAGTCAATGTCCGCCTTTTAGAACACCATGACACACACTACATGAAGGTGCTTCATTCATCATAGATATACTCTTGGACAGAAGAAATTGCCGGTGTATCAGAAGACACAAAGCATAGCAGTTGGGTTCATATGTCACATCACAGAAGGTGCGCGGTATAGCGGTGTAACAATTGAGTTCAGATGTCATATCAGGGAAGGTGCTGTATATAGCGGCTTTATTCTCATATTACATGTTCCATGGTATGTTGCATCCAATGCAGTAAAATAGAAGTAACCATTAACACAGCAGTATACGATGTTTTGGGCAGGTATAACTGACCGAAACATGGTACACTTGATACTATATACTGTGTTAATGGTTATCTCTATTTTACTGCAGTGGATGCAATTATACAATGGAACACGTAATAGGAGAACAAAGCCCCTACATGGTTTTTTTTATGGTTTTCTATTGGTGGAATATATGGAATAGAGAATCCTCCTCCAGAACAGGAAATGTGATAGATACCACTGAGTTGCCATAAAATATCCACCCAATAAACTTCCACTTTATACCTTTATTCATTTCTAAATGTATCGTTATAGTGGTCAAAGATTAATTTTCATGTTTCCGACCTCCACATTCCTTCCCTGAAGCGGAGACTACGTGGATCCTAGGAGTGTACCGTATACTGGTTAATAAACCAGGGCAGTGTATATAACACACTCTTCTCTCTCCGCATGTTTCACCATGTGGACGACACACGGACCCCATTATAGTCTATGGGGTCCGTGTGGTTTCCTAGCTAACCGCTTTTTAACTGCATTCCCAAGCGGACTCCCCAAAAGGAATACCGAACGCAGATGTCAACCAGGCCTTAGTAGTAGTAGTAGTAGTGTACTAGTAAATCTCCCCTATCATTTTTATGATTGAAGATATTCTATATATGTGTTCTCTCGCCTCCACAGCCCCTTTCGTATGCCGTGTTATAAATCTCGTAGACAATGGGATCCTTTGCTCAAAATCCCATTAGCCAGAGAAGATACTCACAAGAGATAGCCTCTCCCACTCTAGAGGTCAGCTATTACATAGTCATCCAATAAGCAAGAATAAAGAATATCTTGAAGAATAGACCACATTAGGGACATTGGATTTGGTTTCTGATCAATTTCAGTCTTAAAGGGGACCTCTCAACGCCTCCACCAATTCCATCTCTTTATATCCTTCCATAGGTGTCTTTCCACAGATTCTGGCACAGTTGGAATTTTTTCTCTAACCCTCACCATTCCAGAGCAATCATTTCAGTAGATTTTAGCACAATTGTGAACTCTGCTATCAGGTGGGCGGGCACAGATGCTCTGCTCCAGTCAAGGACTGCCCCCCTGATAGTAGAGAGTACAAATGTGGTCAAAGTAACAGAAGAGACTGCTCAGGAATGGTGGGGGCTAGAGGAAAAATTCCAACTGTGCTAGAATCAGTGGAGCAGTGCCTATTGAATGATGGAATGAGCTGGAGTTGTTGGAGGTGGTGAAAGGTCCTCTTCAATTGGCTGCTATGATAACACTGAGCTGCCATAACACATGGAACGGAAGTGTTATTATGGGGACAGATGCTCGGAGATCTTTTGGGCATTATTCATACTGAAGCATCTCTCTTACCTGTACGATTTTATGTCCGGTCTTGCTGACTGTATGGAGGACGTAGCCCTCGTCACATGTCACTGAACACATGGTCTCTCCATTCAGATCTGTGGAACATTGGGTAGTCCCATGTGACACATGCAGAGCAGGGCATAAGCTGGGGAATGAAAAGGACACCATGACATGACACAACATGAAATCTATTACTTCCAGAGTCAATAGACTCCTCTAAGAAGCCATGATGCTAATGTGAACACAGCCCTATATCCATGTGATACCGTTCCATGAATTACCTGAAATTCTCTCCATTAGGTTGGTGATTTTTCCCCACCGGTGAGTCGCTGCTACTAGCTGGGGATCTAAGGGCCACTCCATGAACCCCAATGAATGGGGAGGAGAACTTCAATGTGAGTGACGCCGCTGTGTACATGGGGTATTTTGGACCTCTCAAGACCACAGGGTTATTCTTACATGAAAGTCGGTGAATACCTAGGAAAACAGACATAACAATGGCGTTAGCTGGTTGTTCTATACCAAAGTGTCGGAATATACATGCTGGGGTCTCCATCTGAATAGAGGAAGGTTTGGGATCTATAGTGTTGAGATTAATGTTTTCACCAGTGGGAAACCATAAAAAGCTTCAAAAACAGGTGACATATAATTGAAGCGTCGCCTTGCAAGTTATTATTTTTGATGTAGAAAGCAAATTTTGTGGCAGGCGTCTGTTATTTTCTTTTGCAGGTGACCTAAATCTGAAGGGTCATTTTAGCGCAGCAGAAATAAGGCCACCACGCAGAGCGTACGCCTTTGTTCTGATGACGCCAGACGAGCACTTTTCCATACCTGCCGTGCGTTCCCTCCCATTCTCCACCTTTGGGAAGTGTTTTGCAAATGCTTTGAGTGATCATTTTTAATATATATAATGAAGATAATACCTCGCTGCTGTGGCTTCAGAAACACCTTTTGATCGGTCACATTTTTACCTGTTTTCCCCTCGTTTGATCTTCAATCCAGTACAATAGGGCTACAGATGTCAGAACCAGCTTTATAGGATATTTGATCCTCGTGATAATCTGCTTATCAGAACGATCCCCCTCCCCACAACCCTCATCAAATCCCTGTGGAAAACCTTAAGTTTAGGCCGCACTGACATGTGATCATCACGGAAGCGGCTCCGCTCTGCTTATTTTTGAGAGGTGTGCTGTCTACGGTGATCCATTTGTCACATCTATGAAAAGCAGACCACCCTTAATTTTTGGAATATTTCTTACACTGTTCAATGTCTCTAAGGGTAACTTCATTCTGAGTTTTTTGGACCGGATTTTGGGGCGGAGGCTGCCTCGGAATCTGTTCCAAAAAATGGCTATCCATTAGAGATGAGCGAACAGTGAAATATTCGATATTCGATATTTGTTTCGAGTATCCCCTCAATATTCGACTACTCGAATCGAATATCGAACCCTATTATAGTCTATGGGGGGAAAATGCTCGTTTCAGGGATAGGCAACATTCGATCAAATTACACTTACCAAGTCCATGAGTGAGGGTCGGGCTGGATTCTCTGAGAAGTCTTCTCCGTGCAGCTTCCCCGCAGCATCTTCCGGCTCTGAATTCACTCTGCCAGGCATCGGGCCTGGGCAGAGCCGACTGCGCATGCCCGCACTACAAGAAAATGGCTGCTTACAGTCAAAGCGGCCATTTTCTTGTAGCACGGGTATGCGCAGTTGGCTCTGCCCAGGCCCGATGCCTGACAGAGCGAATTCAGAGTCGGAAGACGCCACGGGGACGCTGCACGGAGAAGACTTCTAAAAGTAGGAGAAGAACCAGCGTTGATTGGCCAACTGTATAGCATTCGGCCAATCAATGCTGGTTCTGCATCGAATTTTTCCATTCGAATAGTGAGTGGTACTCGATTGAGTACAAGCATTTCAAATACAGTAGTATTCGATCGAATACCTACTCAATCGAATACTACTCGCTCATCTCTACTATCCATGACTGGATGTCGATGCAGTGCATACATGGCATCCAGTCGCGGGATTCTGCTCCAGATTAGGCCCAAATGAATGGGCCTAGTCAGGAGGGAGTGTCGCGAGGTGGACGTCCGCTGCTGAATTAGCCATGTCGCTTCTTTTTTCTGCGAGCGGGAACAAACGCATTAAAAGGAACCCATTGATTTCAATGGGAGACGTTTTTTTTGAGCAGGATTCTGATGCGTATTCCACATCAAAATCCAGTCCAAAAAACTCTGTCTGAACCCGGCCTAAGTCTGTGAAAAACGGATGACATGGAAGCCATCCATTTGTTTTTCACAGACCTTATAGACTTGCAGTAATGTGATGAATTAGTATCAGTACAAAAAAAAAAACTACACGCTTCCTTTTTTTTTTCTCATACCCATAGTCTGCAAAAAAAATGGATGTCTGAATAAATACATTGACACAAATGGATACGTATAATGTCCGTGTACATAAATTACTGATGTGTGAATACAGCCCATCTGTAAGGCCAAGGCTCCATGTAGTGTACACGCCACAATTTGGCCGCCATGTTTTACAGTCCCTGCAAATCGGACGGGATTCTAGCAAATCCCATTCACACATTGCAGAACAATACGCGCAGCAGAAATGTTGCCGTTGCGTTTTTGGAAATTGCAGCATGTCAATTACACTTACGGAAGTGCTGGCGGTATAACTGAAGCAGAATATCCACATTGGAAAACCCTGCTTACTTTATGCGCTGCAATGCGTTTCCGCGACGTGCTTTCTTACTGCGGCCCCGTACGTGGAGTCTTAGTCTTAAGCATCCCCCACAAGGAGTTAAATAACTTGTTTATGCCACAGCACCTCACAATCCCCCTCCTCCACCCTCATCTACAATTCACTTTGTCCTGCCTTTCCAGCAATGATCTTTTGGAGCGCAGATCTGAGTATTTTGGTAAATCACGTGCACGATAAAGTTATGTCATCCGCTCAGTGAATGCTGATACGGAATGATTTATTGTATTATCTCATGATATTGATTTCATTTCCGTAATGTAAGACAGTGCGACATCAAGAGGCAAAAATGATAAATAATGACTCACATGCAGCAGTCAGCGAGGACTGTATGTGACAGGTACGAGAATAACAGGATGGAGGGACTCTGATCATCTAGAAATGTTATCAGGAAAGCCATTCAACTGCACTGGAGCCAATAACCTCTTGTTACCAAGGCGCGCTGTATAGAACATCCTTATGTAAAGAACAATGTCATATTTAGCACTGCGTCACCAGTGCGAAAGGAGCCACTTCGTTGTATGGCAGGGGTATACATATATAAAGATATACTGTCAAGGGAAGCTGTAGGAGTCGTACCCAGGACGGAGTAATACAAGTACTCCAAGGGTGTAGTAGGATTTCAGGGGTATAGCTATGGGGGTGCAGAGGTAGCTAGAGGACCCTTGACCTAGAGGGGGCCCCAATTGTCCATCTACTACTGCAAATAGCACAGGTAGGGGCTCCAATACAGATTTTGCACTTAAAGTTATGCCTCTGCAAGATCTATGGTAGATACGTCATGTCTCATAAGTAAGTCGCATCACCAGCTATAATAACATTCAGTACAACTATCTGTTTAGGATAGTGTTTTCCAACCCTGTCCTCAGGGAACCCCCGACAGGCCATAGCTTCAGGATTTCCTATAGAGAAAGCACATGTGCTAATTAGTAATTAAGTCCAATTAATTAAATCTCCTGTGCAACATTAAGGAAATCCTCAAAACATTGCCTGTTGGGTTTCCTTGAAGACAAGCTTGGAAAACACAGAATGGGGATGTGTTATGTACTCGGTGATATCTGGCAGTCACATAGACAATGAATAGAGCGGAATTCACTCTCAATTCATAGGGGATCCTGTTCTTTGGTTTGTGGTGATCCCAGTGGTCGATTCATGATCGGTTACCAACCTATCATGTGGATAGGCCATAGCTTGCTTTGGTGGCAAAAGCCCTTTAAAGAGGACCGTTCATGTCCCTCTGATATTGGTGATGTTATATACCACTAAAAAGCTGTCAGGCTTACCAGTATATGCCCCATTGTGGAGATATTGGTGCCATTAATTTCAGCACCGATATCCCTCCACTGTCAGAAGAGCTGGCCTTACAACACAGTGTCATCCCAGGACTGTAAGGAATACTCCTACCCCAATGGTACTGTTACATAGACTTGTAATGTCTACACCAACATCACCAATATATCTGCGATCGGGGCTCATACCAGCAAAGATGACAGAAAATAAGACCGCCAATGTCAGAGGACTAGGGTTGAGCCGATCTTGAGATTTCAGGATAGATTTTAAAATCCGATTTCCAATCATTTTCCAGCCGATCCCGATCGTGAAATTTGCTGAATTGCAGATCGGAATCCGATCTTTTCCGATCCCGATTGCACAACCCTAGTCAAAGCTTCTCTATGGGAAAAGTCACTTTTAGGGTTGAGACGATCTTGAGATTTCAAAATCCGATTTCCGATCATTTTCCAGCCGATCGCGATCGTGAAATTTGCTCCGATCTTTTCCAATCCCAATCGCTCAACCCTACAGAGGACAGGAAAGGTCTTCTTTGAGGTCCTCTCTGTACCACTGTATTTGCAGTCATTCTCACTAAAGAAAAATTATTGGGACTTAAGGAATTTTAGAAAATGTCTACAACACATAGAAATGAGGTATTGAGCATGTGCACCAATTTTTTGGTGCAAATTATGCATCTGGCACATATTTATTTGTTTATCTGACCCAATACGTCTGCTTGGTGGGGGGCTGACTGCTAGGACCCCCAATTATCTGATACTTGCCCAGTATGCTGAGACTAAGGAATGAGTGTCTTTCCTGGGACAAACCCTTTGATCGGATCTGCAACCACTCTATAAACTAGCAATTTAAAGGGAACCTGTTCCGTGAAAAATTCAACAATATGCAGGCAGTATATTATATAATATGCATATATTATAGAGCAGGAGGAGCTGAGTAGATTGATATACAGGTGTGTAGGGAAAGATCCAGTATAAGCTGTCATTTAGCCACGGAAATCTCTGCTCTTTCTATGTTCAGAAGTCTAGGAGGCGGAGCTATCAGTGATGTCAGCCTGCCCTCTATCACAGAGATCTGCAAATCACTGATAGCTCCGCCTCCTTGATGTCTCAGTATAGAATGAGCAGAGATTTCTGCGGATAAGTGACAGGTTATACTGAATCTTTTCCTACATATCTATACATTAATCTGTTCAGCTCCTCCTGCTCTATAACATCCTGTCAATAGATTGGGTTGCATTTTCCATGTGACATGTCCCCTTTAAGCACCTTTTCCTCAACTTTTACAACACTGAGGGCTTTCTGTGACCACTTCTCTATCTTTATTGGCACACACGCGAACCTCTTATGACACAAATCATCCCTTTATTATATTGGCAGTAGTCGCTACAACGCGCTTTCAGCTTCCACATTATCTTCATACTCACAAATCAACCATTTCGGAAAATTCTGCAATCTTCCCTGTGTGTTATATAACCATCTTCAGAATACATTAAGAACAGGCCGCTGCCAGTGGAAGAACGTGAATGATTTATCTCAGCAAGGAGAATGCTTTGTATTGTAACATACCACGATACTAGCCATCCCATGTAAGGTCAAGAATTTCGCTGCACTTGGACATTTCCATCTCCAAGCCAATATACAGATCACTTTGGAAAGGAATGAGAAAATGAGTTCATTGTCCTGTTTTGAATTACAGTTTAGGGTAACTCTGACCGTATACTATATACCGGGAATTACTTAAAGGGGAACTCCAGCAATAGCGCTGTTTAAAAGGGGGGTGGCCATCTTGCCCGAGCTTCTCTTCCCTCTGTTAACAGCATTTAGTAATATGCTTTACAACACAGTCATGGCTATAGGCAGCAATCGTATGGAGCCGACTCATTGAGGTCTACTGGAAGGTTTTCTAGACTTACTTTGTGCATTATGGACATGACATCATCTATTGTCAGGACTGGACGCAATGATGGCTCAGTGGTGTTATTATATGGAGGTGTGATCTTCTATTGCAATCTTGGCTGTGATGTAAATAAAGTAACTGCTGCAAAGAATTGGCAAGTGCCAGTCTATTATAAGGTACCCGAATGAAGATTCTAGGGTATAGAATAGGCATGGATGTTTAATAATATAGTGCATCACCATGCCCTGACCCCAATGCAAGTTTTAAGTGTATTGCTGATTCTGTAATAAACCTGTAACTTGTATCAGCACCCAATACTGAGTCTGATGGTTCACATACCCCTCCTCCATATGGGCTTGCTTCCCTATATAGCATGCATGGTGCTGTACTGCAGCCCACCATAGTTCTGTGCATGTTGTTGGAAATTAGATGATAGCTTAGATGCCGGAGCGGTGGGTCTCACTCCTTGGGTTTGCCCAGTCGTGGTCTTACCACTTGCAACCATGATGATGACACGCAGTTGTCAATTTATTTAAAAATTGATAGGGGGAATAGCAGAGGAATGGCACAATGCAGAGAGAAGATTCTCCGAATCTCCACTATAAGTGGAGTCACCAGAACCCAGAATAGCATCTCAGCCACTCAGGTACATGGGTTAGGGTCATCTGACACAAACGGAGATATTTTGGCAAGAGGAGACCCCAGTTTAATTTAGGGGAGCCTAACCTATCTATCTGCAAGGTTGGGGTGATATATTGGGTTCCGGTGACCCTAATCTATCTATCTTCAAGACTGGAATGATATGCTGAAATCTGGTGACCCTCACCTATCTATCTGCAAGGTTGGGATGATATATTGGGTTCTGGTGACCCTAACCTATCTATCTTCAAGGCTGGAATGATATGCTGGAATCTGGTGACCCTCACCTATCTATCTGTAGGGCTGGGGTGATATATTGGGTTCTGGTGACACTAACTTATCTATCTGCGGGGCTGGGGTGATATATTCGGTTCTGGTGACACTAACCTATCTATCTGTAGGGCTGGGGTGATATATTGGGTTCTGCTGACACCTAACCTATCTATCTGCGGGGCTGGGGTGATATGCTGGAATCTGGTGACCCTCACCTATCTATCTGTAGGGCTGGGGTGATATATTGGGTTCTGGTGACACTAACTTATCTATCTGCGGGGCTGGGGTGATATATTCGGTTCTGGTGACCCTAACCTATCTATCTGCAGGGCTGGGTTGATATATTGGGTTCTGGTGACCCTAACCTATCTATCTGCAGGGCTGGGTTGATATATTGGGTTCTGGTTACCCTAACCTATCTATCTGCAGGGCTGGGTGATACGCTGGGGTCTGTTGACAGACTCCCTTTAATTCCCTTTATCCTGTAACCTAGTAGCTATGTACCATACAAACATGAAGCAGAGGTTTTGTTCATACCAACCAGTCGGGATATCATTTTATATTAAGCGTGTTTGCAGAGTGTCAGATCTATGACACTTTCCTTATACCGGGGTCTCACTAGTATAAATGGTAAGGCATTTACTTCTCCATATGTGCCTATAAAGCTTAATAGGGCAATGACATAAAAAAAAAGTTTGCCCAAATGTTCTCAATGTGATTGTAAACAAGTTGCTGGACTGGAGGCTGGATCCAAGGAACAGATGTCCCCATGTTAGCGATTCAGTGACAATGACACGATGCCTTGTTATTGCTTTTATATCTATAAACACCTTCACGAGTTGTTAAGTAATAACTAACGTGACACTAATGAAGCCAAAATCACTCCAGCAGATGGCATGACTGAATCATTAAAAATACCGCCGAGATGGGATGATAGCACCTATGACATGCCAAACGTGCAGAGCCTGGGAGGTCGCTACACAGCAATGTCTACTTCTGGGTGCTAAGTCTGAAGATATCACCTGATGCCCCATTTACAAACCTAGAATTGGGACCGTTTTTATATGTTCTATGGGGAAATGTAGATTTGCTTGTTGCATCTGCTGTTTGTAAAATGATACAATATGACATGAATTCCATTATAGCCTCAGATCACACATCGTGGAAAAGTTGCAATTTTGTTACAGATTTTTTTTTAAGGAATTATAAAGGAACGACTTGTACTTTTCTTGCCTGTCTCAGATTAAATGAAAGGAGTTTGCACTTGGTTCACACTAAACTTCGTGTTTCTGTCCTTCGGGTTCGCTTGGGAAACCCTATCCACTTAAAAAGTGGTTAACTTCAGAAACTAGCAGACTCCATAGACTTTAATGGGGTCTTCCGGGTTTCCGCATGGTTTCCGATGATGTTATACTGAAATCAGTGGGGAGAAAGCTTTGCTCTCCCTCTATTTTAAGCAGAATGGGGGACAAAGTCACCAAACACTAGTGTGAACTTAGCATAACATATATGTATAGGAACTAATTTATCGAAGCGATGTCGGACTAGACAGTCAACTTAGTTCTGCTACTTGCAATTGTTAAAGGACAGTGATATGGAGTTTCACATCGTTTGGTCATATGCTCATGATGCTCAGTCCCATTCAAATGAATGGGGTGTCACTGCAATACCAAGCACAACCACTATTAAATGCATGGCACTCTACTTGGCAAGAGACCAAAGCACTCAATATCATAGACCTGGACAACCCTTTTAATACTGCATTGATACACATCTTTTAATCCTAGCCCTTGTCCCAGACTGTTTCTGGCCAGGGGTCCATACTAAATGGCTTCTGTCTTTAACTTAGGCCCTCGCTTCTCTCATCGTTGCAATGCTCTATGCCTGCCATTCCCTCTGCGCTCATACACGATGGGCTATATGAAAGAGCGGAGAGGCTTATAGTAGTCAAGTGTAGTCAGGACAGGGTCAGAGGAGGCGCTGTGTTGCAAAGGGACCATTTTTTACAGCACATAACAACATATGGAGTCCAGTTTATAATAAGGAGCAAAACGGAAGTTGTATACACAGAGGAAGCAGCCAGGAGTTCATAGGGAGTAATCATATCATAAGAGCCAACATCTCGGAAATGAAGGCTCCGGCAAAAAAGGGGTGAATATCTCAGAGCCTAGTATGTGCCAGCTAATAACAGCATATTATTAAAGGGAGTCTGTCACCAGACCCAGGATATCACCCCGGCCCTGCAGATAGTTAGGTTAGTGTCACCAGACCCAGGATATCAATCCAGCCCTGCAGATAGATAGGTTAGTGTCACCAGACCCAGGATATCAATCCAGCCCTGCAGATATATAGGTTAGTGTCAGCAGACCCAGTATATCAACCCAGCCCTGCAGATAGATAGGTTAGTGTCACCAGACCCAGCATATCACCCCAGCCCTGCAGATAGATAGGTTACTGTCACCAGACCCAGCATATCACCCCAGCCCTGCACTTAGATAGGTTAGGGTCACCAGACCCAGCATATCACCCCAGCCCTGCACTTAGATAGGTTACTGTCACCAGACCCAGGATATCAATCCAGCCCTGCAGATAGATAGGTTACTGTCACCAGACCCAGCATATCACCCCAGCCCTGCAGATAGATAGGTTACTGTCACCAGACTCAGCATATCACTCAGCCCTGCACTTAGATAGGTTACTGTCACCAGACTCAGCATATCACCCAGCCCTGCACTTAGATAGGTTACTGTCGCCAGACCCAGGATATCAATCCAGCCCTGCAGATAGATATGTTACTGTCACCAGACCCAGGATATCAATCCAGCCCTGCAGATAGATAGGTTAGTGTCACCAGACCCAGGATATCAATCCAGCCCTGCAGATAGATAGGTTAGTGTCACCAGACCCAGGATATCAATCCAGCCCTGCAGATATATAGGTTAGTGTCAGCAGACCCAGTATATCAACCCAGCCCTGCAGATAGATAGGTTAGTGTCACCAGACCCAGCATATCACCCCAGCCCTGCAGATAGATAGGTTACTGTCACCAGACCCAGCATATCACCCCAGCCCTGCACTTAGATAGGTTAGGGTCACCAGACCCAGCATATCACCCCAGCCCTGCACTTAGATAGGTTACTGTCACCAGACCCAGGATATCAATCCAGCCCTGCAGATAGATAGGTTACTGTCACCAGACCCAGCATATCACCCCAACCCTGCAGATAGATAGGTTACTGTCACCAGACTCAGCATATCACTCAGCCCTGCACTTAGATAGGTTACTGTCACCAGACTCAGCATATCACCCAGCCCTGCACTTAGATAGGTTACTGTCGCCAGACCCAGGATATCAATCCAGCCCTGCAGATAGATATGTTACTGTCACCAGACCCAGGATATCAATCCAGCCCTGCAGATAGATAGGTTAGTGTCACCAGACCCAGCATATCACCCAGCCCTGCACTTAGATAGGTTACTGTCACCAGACCCAGGATATCAATCCAGCCCTGCTTAATAGATAGGTTACTGTCACCAGACCCAGCATATCACCCCAGCCCTGCAGATAGATAGGTTAGGGTCACCAGACCCAGCATATCACCCAGCCCTGCACTTAGATAGGTTACTGTCACCAGACCCAGGATATCAATCCAGCCCTGCTTAATAGATAGGTTACTGTCACCAGACTCAGAATATCAACCCAGCCCCGCAGATAGATAGGTTAGTGTCACCAGAATGAAACAGTGTTTTCCCCTTGTGAATCACTGCCTCCATTGCTCAGAAATCGTTGTTTTTGTCGTCAATATGCAAATTAGCTCTTTGGAACAACAAGGGTCATTGCCATTGGTCCAACAAGTTAAATGGCAACACCCTCACTGCTCCAAAGAGCTTATTTTCATAATGGCAAAACTATAATATCTCAGAAATGGAGGCGGCGATTCACAAGGTGGAAACACTGTTTCATTCAGTTGACCCTAACCTATCTCTCTGGGTGGATATGCTGGGTTCTGGTGACCAACTCCATGTACATAAGCTGACGTGTAGTTCACATCACATTTCATTATTGCCTAAACAACCAGCCTCTTTAATGATTTACTCTATTGGCGTACATAAAAGAAAGGGAACCCCTTAGCAAGGTCCAACTGGGTCCTCCATTGCTGGATTTTGCCACCTAGGACAGAAGGGAGTATTGTTTGTTCCCTCCTCCATGACCCCTGGGCCAGAATTTTTCCCTTTTTATGGTAGTTCCTCTGGATAAGGGTAGTCACACAGTACCAAAGGGAAGGGGTCAGCCAGGTTGGGTCTATCCATCTCCATTCACCCCATAGAAGCTGTACAGGCATCCTCTATAGGAGGTGCGCCTTTAATCCCATCCTTAGATTACTGCACTTTACAGTCTATCTTTCTCCTTCACATTGCCATGGCGTAAAAAAAATCATTCCTTCTATCCACTTTACTTACCAAGCGAACGGTTCTGTCCTGTCACATCCGTCAGATGAGCAGTGACTGTGGCCTTCAGGGCGCTCTTAGGAAGGTTGCCATCAGAAGACAGGTAAACGAGGAATGAATCTGCAAGACCGGGGTTATCAAAGCTAACCTGAGCGAGGACGGATTAACAGTGAGAAGGTAATAGTTAACACATGTAAAATCACAATCTGCTCATATACTAGGCTGACAATGCAAAGAGGCGTCTGTCATACAGCGAGGGGAATTGTTAATCTACAAGGGAATGAAAGCCTTACTGTATAACACATGTATTAAAGTGGAAGGATCATTACTTATTCCTCTGCACAGTGCTAGAGGTCACCATTAACTGAATCTCCAGATTTTAGGTCCATTATTCTGTACTGATTCATTTCTTAGCACCTTCATAGGACCATACCTTTATAATATGGCACAGGACCCCGCTACATCCCTGCCAGGTGCCTATGGTGTTTCATAGCTTGCACCCAGCTCTCACTGCCAAAGTTTGAGATAACAAAGATACCGGCAATTTTACCCCTTAGACGCGGTACCATTTAAAGGGAGTCTGTCTCCAAAACCCAGCATATCAACCTAGGCCTGCAGACAAATAGGTTAGGGTTCCCTAAACCCAACAGTGTTTTACCCAAGAGGAAAACAACAGTCGATTCAATTGGACTTAACCTATCTATCTGCAGGTGGGTTCTGGTGACAGACTCCCTTTAAGTGCTTAGAGTGGGGGGGGGATCATCTTCCGCAACCAAATAGTAGGGTTCAGAGGAGTTGTCATGGCATCTCGGCCTGCAGGCTATCAAGGTCTAATAGGAATCTGCCGGCATGTGCAATATACTGCAATACAGAAGTATTGCAATATATTGTATATTGATCGCATGATCAAGTCACTCAGTGGACCTGTAAAGTTATTTATTAAAAAGTGTTTTAAGAATGTTTTAAAAATAAATAATAAATATTAAACAATAGACATTAAAAGCTCAACCCATCCACCTTGTCCTGCTGAATGATCGTATCAGTGTGTATATAGAGATAACCTTTATTTGTTGAATGAGACCTCCTACTGCACTCCCAAACATAGGGAGAGAAATTTCCTGCTAATACGGCATAAGCACTTCCTACTGGACTACATCAAGTCCATTTTTAAAGGTAGTCTGCCACCAAAACTCAATCCAGCCCTGCAGATAGATAGGTTAAGCGCACACCCTATTCCTATTGTGAATAGATCCCTCCATTCCATGTACTTTGTCATTGCTCCAGAGAGGTAAGTGGTAGCAATGCCCTTACTGCTCCAAAGAGATCGGTTACCTATTGACAAAAAATGACAGGATCACAGCAAGAGAAGCCCCGGGGTAACAAGGGTAACCATCATTTGATTCAGGTGACCCTAACCTATCTGCAGGGTTGGTTTGATATGCAGGGTTCTGGTAAGCCTAACCTATCTATCTGCGGGGTTTGTTTGACATGCAGGATTCTGGTGACCCTAACCTATCTATCTTCAGGGTTGGTTTGACATGCAGGGTTCTGGTGACCCTAACCTATCTATCTTCAGCTTTGGTTTGACATGCAGGGTTCTGGTGACCCTATCCTATCTATCTGCAGGGTTGGTTTGACATGCAGGGTTCTGGTGACCCTAACCTATCTATCTTCAGCTTTGGTTTGACATGCAGGGTTCTGGTGACCCTAACCTATCTATCTGCAGGGTTGGTTTGCTATGTAGGGTTCTGGTGACCCTAACCTATCTATCTGCAGGGTTGGTTTGATATGCAGGGTTCTGGTGACCCTATCCTATCTGTCTTCAGGGTTGGTTTGACATTCAGGGTTCTGGTGACCCTAACTTATCTATCTGCAGGGTTGGTTTGACATGCAGGGTTCTGGTGACCCTAACTTATCTATCTGCAGGGTTGGTTTGACATGCAGGGTTCTGGTGATCCTAACCTATCTATCTTCAGGGTTGGTTTGACATGCAGGGTTCTGGTCTCAGATACTTTTTAAAAAGTTTCATAAGTCTGACCACAGTTTAGAAGACTTATATTACCTTTAACCATACAGACTGTCCAGGGGGCATGTTGCAGGGAATCCAGGAAAGCATCTTATTTTCAGGTACCGCATTGAACGGCAGGCAACTCTACAAACAAAATACAAGACACGTCTAGGAAAATAATCTTTCTTGTTTCCACCTCAATTGCCAATAGTTTAGATTTTTTTTCCAGGGACACTTCAATACTGTACAAAAGCATCCAAGCACATAATGAGTTGTATTATCTAGTGATGGACCATGGTGTGCTAAACTATCCATCAAAACATGTTTACCAACCAGACTCACTTTGCATTTTAAATTATCCCGTTGAATAAATATTCATTTCCGAAACCCAAATTATTAGAATAATAGAAATGCCATCAGCGTGTATTCGAAAAATTAGATTCTGCAACACTTCTAGAACGGAGTCTGGACAACCTGGGGATGTTCATGCTGAAAATCAGGAGGGTTAGGATTTTTGTATGCAGAATCATGGCCGGAGAATCCCTGCATTTGCCCCAATGTCAAGAATAAGGGACTTATCCTCAAAATGTATTTGTGTAGTAAATCTATTACTGGTGCACCCTGATCTCTGATAAACCACAGTCCGCAAATGGTGATCAGCCATGGAAGTATTAACATAGTCCTTTTCATGCACTTGAACAAGGGGGTGCTGAAGTCAAAGGTGAACATAAAATAGAGGGGGCTCATAACAGATTGGTGACCCCATTTACTACCAGTACAGACTTCTAGTTGGGCTAATTCCTCAATCCCATGCTTGCTTACAATGCAGTTCTTCTCAGTGAGGTTGGCACCACCTCATTGCAAGAGGAATGACACCAGGGCAAAAACCTCTTTCCCTCTATGTCTATGTTCATAGATTGACTTAAAGGACTATTCCATGGTAAAAATAGTGATGGCCTATCCTAAAGATAGTTCATCAATACCATATTGGCATGGAGAACTAAGCACAGATCTTCTATGGATGTAGGCTTGCTCCAATCCATCTGCCTCTTCATATCATCCCAGACAGACTGGATGATGTTGAGATCAGGGCTCTGCAGGGGCCGGATCATCGCTTCCAAGGCTCCTCCTCCAAAGAGCGGCCACACCAAAAATGAATAGGATTTAGATTTCTCTTTTGTTCATTCGCTACATTTTGTTAATGGACAAAAATAAACTATTAACCCTTCTATTTCTGAAAGCATTTTTTTGACTTTAGCCTAAACTTTGTATTTTCCAAAAAGTTGGATGAAGACTGATTTAGTCATTACCGTTATACAGTGGACCAACCCTATGATGCATCCTCTACCCTGTCCATTATCTGGAAAGCAGGTTCGATACAACTTAACATATCACGCTCCCTTCTTATTGTTAATTATGTATATTACATATGTGAGAGTACATTGTTTTGGGTAAGATTCGGCATTGAGTATAATTACCTATTATTCACTGACCCACCGCAGTGTTCATAAAGTTTTAATCATAAATTGCACAGTTGGGCTTTGTTTCCAAGTTACAATGAGTCTGAATTAGTACTTAAACAAGAACTATATGCATGCAATTAAAATAATTAGGGAAGTAAAAATGCATAATATAGGGACCACAACATTATTTCTCCGCAGGGGTCCTGGAAGTCTGTGAAAATATAGCAATTAATGACCTAAGAAGTCAGAAGTCACCCTAGGAGTCTAAGGTGGCGTACAGAATGTTGTGAGCTGTGGATTGCCTGGGAAGAACTCAATCAATGTACTGTGAAATCCCATTAAAATGTAGCGTGGAGAAGTGATACAAACATAGAAAAACTTGTGACAGAAACTATGAGCTGTCACATATACAAGAAGCGGGTGATAAGCGCTTGTTACACTTTATCTGGGGAGGGGGTTTTATTTGTAGTTTTAAGTTGGGTTTCTAAATGACTTACATGTGGATTCCAACGAAACAAACGTATCACAAGAGTGTAAAAATTGATTTTAAGGCTTGTCCAGGGGTGAAATGTTTTTTAAACATGTGAAGAAAGGGTTAAAAAATTGCAACAGATTTCAAGCTGCAATCTTTCCACTTTCATTCATTTTCAAACCCCTGCAGTTTGCAACCTGTTCCTATTCCCAGACTCCTTCCAATCCCTTGGAGTCCCTCCAAGTAATACATAATGGATAAGGGATCTCTGTGTCCAAGATTCTCCTGTCCTCATTAGCTCCATTTACTAACACAGCTTAGGCCCAGTTCACATCCGCGTTCAGGTTTCCATTCAGGGAGTCCACTTGGGGACACCCCCCCCCATGCGGAAACCTATATGCATTAAATAGCGGTTACCTTCAGGAGGTGTAAAAAAAAAAAAAAAAAATAAATCATATGTACCTTTCCTTACCTCCTTTTCGCAGTGATCATGCTCTCCTGGAGACTTCATGTCAGGGGTTACTACTAAAGCCTATGATAGAGTCACCTGTGGTCACATGGCCACTCTGAGCATCATGTCATCATGGCCACGTGACCAGTGAGGTCCAACAACAGGCCTTGACGGTGACCCTGGCCACATGATTTCACCAAGGAGACGGGGAGAGGGCCAGATGCCACTAGGAGGCCCAAAATAAGGAAGGGAAGGTTGGTCTGAATGTTTTTGTTATTTTGTTTACACTTCCCCTGGGAGCCCTGACAGTGTTCTACACTATGTTTTATAGATAGGTTCCTAGGAGCCCTGACAGTGTTATACACTATGTTATATAGATAGGTTCCTAGGAGTCCTGACAGTGTTCTACACTATGTTTTATAGATAGGTTCCTAGGAGCCCTGACAGTGTTCTACACTATGTTTTATAGATAGGTTCCTATGAGCCCTGACAGTGTTATACGCTATGTTTTATAGATAGTTTCCTAGGAGCCCTGACAGTGTTCTACACTATGTTTTATAGATAGGTTCCTAGGAGCCCTGACAGTATTCTACACTATGTTTTATAGATAGGTTCCTAGGAACCCTGACAGTGTTATACACTATGTATTATACATAGATTCCTAGGAGTCCTGACAGTGCCATACACTATGTTTTATAGATAGGTTCCTAGGAGCCCTGACAGTGTTATACACTATGTTTTATAGATAGATTCCTAGGAGCCCTGACAGTTTCCTACACTATATTTTATAGATAGGTTCCTAGGAGCCCTGACAGTATTCTACACTATGTTTTATAGATAGGTTCCTAGGAGCCCTGACAGTGTTCTACACTATGTTTTATAGATAGGTTCCTAGGAGCCCTGACAGTATTCTACACTATGTTTTATAGATAGGTTCCTAGGAGCCCTGACAGTGCCATACACTATGTTTTATAGATAGGTTCCTAGGAACCCTGACAGTGTTATACACTATGTATTATACATAGATTCCTAGGAGTCCTGACAGTGTTCTACACTATGTTTTATAGATAGGTTCCTAGGAGCCCTGACAGTGTTATACACTATGTTTTATAGATAGATTCCTAGGAGCCCTGACAGTTTCCTACACTATATTTTATAGATAGGTTCCTAGGAGCCCTGACAGTGTTCTACACTATGTTTTATAGATAGGTTCCTAGGTGTCCTGACAGTGTCATACACTATGTTTTATAGATAGGTTCCTAGGAGTCCTGACAGTGTTCTACACTATGTTTTATAGATAGGTTCCTAGGAGTCCTGACAGTGTTCTACACTATGTTTTATAGATAGGTTCCTAGGAGCCCTGACAGTGTTATACACTATGTTTTATAGATAGGTTCCTAGGAGTCCTGACAGTGCCATACACTATGTTTTATAGATAGGTTCCTAGGAGTCCTGACAGTGTCATACACTATGTTTTATAGATAGGTTCCTAGGTGTCCTGACAGTGTCATACACTATGTTTTATAGATAGGTTCCTAGGAGCCCTGACAGTATTTTTATAGATAGGTTCCTAGGAGCCCTTATAGTGTTCTACACTATGTTTCATAGATAGGTTCCTAGGAGCCCTGACAGTATTCTACACTATGTTTTATAGATAGGTTCCTAGGAGCCCTGACAGTGTTCTAAACTATGTTTTATAGATAGGTTCCTAGGAGCCCTGACAGTATTCTACACTATGTTTTATAGATAGGTTCCTAGGAGCCCTGACAGTGCCATACACTATGTTTTATAGATAGGTTCCTAGGAACCCTGACAGTGTTATACACTATGTATTATACATAGATTCCTAGGAGTCCTGACAGTGTTCTACACTATGTTTTATAGATAGGTTCCTAGGAGCCCTGACAGTGTTATACACTATGTTTTATAGATAGATTCCTAGGAGCCCTGACAGTTTCCTACACTATATTTTATAGATAGGTTCCTAGGAGCCCTGACAGTGTTCTACACTATGTTTTATAGATAGGTTCCTAGGTGTCCTGACAGTGTCATACACTATGTTTTATAGATAGGTTCCTAGGAGTCCTGACAGTGTTCTACACTATGTTTTATAGATAGGTTCCTAGGAGTCCTGACAGTGTTCTACACTATGTTTTATAGATAGGTTCCTAGGAGCCCTGACAGTGTTATACACTATGTTTTATAGATAGGTTCCTAGGAGTCCTGACAGTGCCATACACTATGTTTTATAGATAGGTTCCTAGGAGTCCTGACAGTGTTCTACACTATGTTTTATAGACAGGTTCCTAGGAGTCCTGACAGTGTTCTACACTATGTTTTATAGATAGGTTCCTAGGAACCCTGACAGTGTTATACACTATGTATTATACATAGATTCCTAGGAGTCCTGACAGTGTTCTACACTATGTTTTATAGATAGGTTCCTAGGAGCCCTGACAGTATTCTACACTATGTTTTATAGATAGGTTCCTAGGAACCCTGACAGTGTTATACACTATGTATTATACATAGATTCCTAGGAGTCCTGACAGTGTTCTACACTATGTTTTATAGATAGGTTTCTAGGAGCCCTGACAGTGTTATACACTATGTTTTATAGATAGATTCCTAGGAGCCCTGACAGTTTCCTACACTATATTTTATAGATAGGTTCCTAGGAGCCCTGACAGTGTTCTACACTATATTTTATAGATAGGTTCCTAGGAGCCCTGACAGTGTTCTACACTATGTTTTATAGATAGGTTCCTAGGTGTCCTGACAGTGTCATACACTATGTTTTATAGATAGGTTCCTAGGAGCCCTGACAGTATTTTTATAGATAGGTTCCTAGGAGCCCTTATAGTGTTCTACACTATGTTTCATAGATAGGTTCCTAGGAGCCCTGACAGTATTCTACACTATGTTTTATAGATAGGTTCCTAGGAGCCCTGACAGTGTTCTACACTATATTTTATAGATAGGTTCCTAGGAGCCCTGACAGTATTCTACACTATGTTTTATAGATAGGTTCCTAGGAGCCCTGACAGTGCCATACACTATGTTTTATAGATAGGTTCCTAGGAGCCCTGACAGTGTTCTACACTATGTTTTATAGATAGGTTCCTAGGTGTCCTGACAGTGTCATACACTATGTTTTATAGATAGGTTCCTAGGAGTCCTGACAGTGTTCTACACTATGTTTTATAGATAGGTTCCTAGGAGTCCTGACAGTGTTCTACACTATGTTTTATAGATAGGTTCCTAGGAGCCCTGACAGTGTTATACACTATGTTTTATAGATAGGTTCCTAGGAGTCCTGACAGTGCCATACACTATGTTTTATAGATAGGTTCCTAGGAGTCCTGACAGTGTTCTACACTATGTTTTATAGACAGGTTCCTAGGAGTCCTGACAGTGTTCTACACTATGTTTTATAGATAGGTTCCTAGGAACCCTGACAGTGTTATACACTATGTATTATACATAGATTCCTAGGAGTCCTGACAGTGTTCTACACTATGTTTTATAGATAGGTTCCTAGGAGCCCTGACAGTATTCTACACTATGTTTTATAGATAGGTTCCTAGGAACCCTGACAGTGTTATACACTATGTATTATACATAGATTCCTAGGAGTCCTGACAGTGTTCTACACTATGTTTTATAGATAGGTTCCTAGGAGCCCTGACAGTGTTATACACTATGTTTTATAGATAGATTCCTAGGAGCCCTGACAGTTTCCTACACTATATTTTATAGATAGGTTCCTAGGAGCCCTGACAGTGTTCTACACTATATTTTATAGATAGGTTCCTAGGAGCCCTGACAGTGTTCTACACTATGTTTTATAGATAGGTTCCTAGGTGTCCTGAAAGTGTCATACACTATGTTTTATAGATAGGTTCCTAGGAGCCCTGACAGTATTTTTATAGATAGGTTCCTAGGAGCCCTTATAGTGTTCTACACTAAGTTTCATAGATAGGTTCCTAGGAGCCCTGACAGTATTCTACACTATGTTTTATAGATAGGTTCCTAGGAGCCCTGACAGTGTTCTACACTATATTTTATAGATAGGTTCCTAGGAGCCCTGACAGTATTCTACACTATGTTTTATAGATAGGTTCCTAGGAGCCCTGACAGTGCCATACACTATGTTTTATAGATAGGTTCCTAGGAACCCTGACAGTGTTATACACTATGTATTATACATAGATTCCTAGGAGTCCTGACAGTGTTCTACACTATGTTTTATAGATAGGTTCCTAGGAGCCCTGACAGTGTTATACACTATGTTTTATAGATAGATTTCTAGGAGCCCTGACAGTTTCCTACACTATATTTTATAGATAGGTTCCTAGGAGCCCTGACAGTGTTCTACACTATGTTTTATAGATAGGTTCCTAGGTGTCCTGACAGTGTCATACACTATGTTTTATAGATAGGTTCCTAGGAGTCCTGACAGTGTTCTACACTATGTTTTATAGATAGGTTCCTAGGAGTCCTGAAAGTGTTCTACACTATGTTTTATAGATAGGTTCCTAGGAGCCCTGACAGTGTTATACACTATGTTTTATAGATAGGTTCCTAGGAGTCCTGACAGTGCCATACACTATGTTTTATAGATAGGTTCCTAGGAGTCCTGACAGTGTTCTACACTATGTTTTATAGATAGGTTCCTAGGAGCCCTGACAGTGTTCTACACTATGTTTTATAGATAGGTTCCTAGGTGTCCTGACAGTGTCATACACTATGTTTTATAGATAGGTTCCTAGGAGCCCTGACAGTATTTTTATAGATAGGTTCCTAGGAGCCCTTATAGTGTTCTACACTATGTTTCATAGATAGGTTCCTAGGAGCCCTGACAGTATTCTACACTATGTTTTATAGATAGGTTCCTAGAAGCCCTGACAGTGTTCTACACTATGTTTTATAGATAGGTTCCTAGGAGCCCTGACAGTATTCTACACTATGTTTTATAGATAGGTTCCTAGGAGCCCTGACAGTGCCATACACTATGTTTTATAGATAGGTTCCTAGGAACCCTGACAGTGTTATACACTATGTATTATACATAGATTCCTAGGAGTCCTGACAGTGTTCTACACTATGTTTTATAGATAGGTTCCTAGGAGCCCTGACAGTGTTATACACTATGTTTTATAGATAGATTCCTAGGAGCCCTGACAGTTTCCTACACTATATTTTATAGATAGGTTCCTAGGAGCCCTGACAGTGTTCTACACTATGTTTTATAGATAGGTTCCTAGGTGTCCTGACAGTGTCATACACTATGTTTTATAGATAGGTTCCTAGGAGTCCTGACAGTGTTCTACACTATGTTTTATAGATAGGTTCCTAGGAGTCCTGACAGTGTTCTACACTATGTTTTATAGATAGGTTCCTAGGAGCCCTGACAGTGTTATACACTATGTTTTATAGATAGGTTCCTAGGAGTCCTGACAGTGCCATACACTATGTTTTATAGATAGGTTCCTAGGAGTCCTGACAGTGTTCTACACTATGTTTTATAGACAGGTTCCTAGGAGTCCTGACAGTGTTCTACACTATGTTTTATAGATAGGTTCCTAGGAGCCCTGACAGTGTTCTACACTATGTTTTATAGATAGGTTCCTATGAGCCCTGACAGTGTTATACGCTATGTTTTATAGATAGTTTCCTAGGAGCCCTGACAGTGTTCTACACTATGTTTTATAGATAGGTTCCTAGGAGCCCTGACAGTATTCTACACTATGTTTTATAGATAGGTTCCTAGGAACCCTGACAGTGTTATACACTATGTATTATACATAGATTCCTAGGAGCCCTGACAGTGTTCTACACTATATTTTATAGATAGGTTCCTAGGAGCCGTGACAGTGTTCTACACTATGTTTTATAGATAGGTTCCTAGGTGTCCTGACAGTGTCATACACTATGTTTCATAGATAGGTTCCTAGGAGCCCTGACAGTATTTTTATAGATAGGTTCCTAGGAGCCCTTATAGTGTTCTACACTATGTTTCATAGATAGGTTCCTAGGAGCCCTGACAGTATTCTACACTATGTTTTATAGATAGGTTCCTAGGAGCCCTGACAGTGTTCTACACTATATTTTATAGATAGGTTCCTAGGAGCCCTGACAGTATTCTACACTATGTTTTATAGATAGGTTCCTAGGAGCCCTGACAGTGCCATACACTATGTTTTATAGATAGGTTCCTAGGAACCCTGACAGTGTTATACACTATGTATTATACATAGATTCCTAGGAGTCCTGACAGTGTTCTACACTATGTTTTATAGATAGGTTCCTAGGAGCCCTGACAGTGTTATACACTATGTTTTATAGATAGATTTCTAGGAGCCCTGACAGTTTCCTACACTATATTTTATAGATAGGTTCCTAGGAGCCCTGACAGTGTTCTACACTATGTTTTATAGATAGGTTCCTAGGTGTCCTGACAGTGTCATACACTATGTTTTATAGATAGGTTCCTAGGAGTCCTGACAGTGTTCTACACTATGTTTTATAGATAGGTTCCTAGGAGTCCTGACAGTGTTCTACACTATGTTTTATAGATAGGTTCCTAGGAGCCCTGACAGTGTTATACACTATGTTTTATAGATAGGTTCCTAGGAGTCCTGACAGTGCCATACACTATGTTTTATAGATAGGTTCCTAGGAGTCCTGACAGTGTTCTACACTATGTTTTATAGATAGGTTCCTAGGAGCCCTGACAGTGTTCTACACTATGTTTTATAGATAGGTTCCTAGGTGTCCTGACAGTGTCATACACTATGTTTTATAGATAGGTTCCTAGGAGCCCTGACAGTATTTTTATAGATAGGTTCCTAGGAGCCCTTATAGTGTTCTACACTATGTTTCATAGATAGGTTCCTAGGAGCCCTGACAGTATTCTACACTATGTTTTATAGATAGGTTCCTAGGAGCCCTGACAGTGTTCTACACTATGTTTTATAGATAGGTTCCTAGGAGCCCTGACAGTATTCTACACTATGTTTTATAGATAGGTTCCTAGGAGCCCTGACAGTGCCATACACTATGTTTTATACATAGATTCCTAGGAGTCCTGACAGTGTTCTACACTATGTTTTATAGATAGGTTCCTAGGTGTCCTGACAGTGTCATACACTATGTTTTATAGATAGGTTCCTAGGAGTCCTGACAGTGTTCTACACTATGTTTTATAGATAGGTTCCTAGGAGTCCTGACAGTGTTCTACACTATGTTTTATAGATAGGTTCCTAGGAGCCCTGACAGTGTTATACACTATGTTTTATAGATAGGTTCCTAGGAGTCCTGACAGTGCCATACACTATGTTTTATAGATAGGTTCCTAGGAGTCCTGACAGTGTTCTACACTATGTTTTATAGACAGGTTCCTAGGAGTCCTGACAGTGTTCTACACTATGTTTTATAGATAGGTTCCTAGGAGCCCTGACAGTGTTCTACACTATGTTTTATAGATAGGTTCCTATGAGCCCTGACAGTGTTATACGCTATGTTTTATAGATAGTTTCCTAGGAGCCCTGACAGTGTTCTACACTATGTTTTATAGATAGGTTCCTAGGAGCCCTGACAGTATTCTACACTATGTTTTATAGATAGGTTCCTAGGAACCCTGACAGTGTTATACACTATGTATTATACATAGATTCCTAGGAGTCCTGACAGTGTTCTACACTATGTTTTATAGATAGGTTCCTAGGAGCCCTGACAGTGTTATACACTATGTTTTATAGATAGATTCCTAGGAGCCCTGACAGTTTCCTACACTATATTTTATAGATAGGTTCCTAGGAGCCCTGACAGTGTTCTACACTATATTTTATAGATAGGTTCCTAGGAGCCCTGACAGTGTTCTACACTATGTTTTATAGATAGGTTCCTAGGTGTCCTGACAGTGTCATACACTATGTTTTATAGATAGGTTCCTAGGAGCCCTGACAGTATTCTACACTATGTTTTATAGATAGGTTCCTAGGAGCCCTGACAGTGTTCTACACTATATTTTATAGATAGGTTCCTAGGAGCCCTGACAGTATTCTACACTATGTTTTATAGATAGGTTCCTAGGAGCCCTGACAGTGCCATACACTATGTTTTATAGATAGGTTCCTAGGAACCCTGACAGTGTTATACACTATGTATTATACATAGATTCCTAGGAGTCCTGACAGTGTTCTACACTATGTTTTATAGATAGGTTCCTAGGAGCCCTGACAGTGTTATACACTATGTTTTATAGATAGATTTCTAGGAGCCCTGACAGTTTCCTACACTATATTTTATAGATAGGTTCCTAGGAGCCCTGACAGTGTTCTACACTATGTTTTATAGATAGGTTCCTAGGTGTCCTGACAGTGTCATACACTATGTTTTATAGATAGGTTCCTAGGAGTCCTGACAGTGTTCTACACTATGTTTTATAGATAGGTTCCTAGGAGCCCTGACAGTGTTCTACACTATGTTTTATAGATAGGTTCCTAGGTGTCCTGACAGTGTCATACACTATGTTTTATAGATAGGTTCCTAGGAGCCCTGACAGTATTTTTATAGATAGGTTCCTAGGAGCCCTTATAGTGTTCTACACTATGTTTCATAGATAGGTTCCTAGGAGCCCTGACAGTATTCTACACTATGTTTTATAGATAGGTTCCTAGGAGCCCTGACAGTGTTCTACACTATGTTTTATAGATAGGTTCCTAGGAGCCCTGACAGTATTCTACACTATGTTTTATAGATAGGTTCCTAGGAGCCCTGACAGTGCCATACACTATGTTTTATACATAGATTCCTAGGAGTCCTGACAGTGTTCTACACTATGTTTTATAGATAGGTTCCTAGGTGTCCTGACAGTGTCATACACTATGTTTTATAGATAGGTTCCTAGGAGTCCTGACAGTGTTCTACACTATGTTTTATAGATAGGTTCCTAGGAGTCCTGACAGTGTTCTACACTATGTTTTATAGATAGGTTCCTAGGAGCCCTGACAGTGTTATACACTATGTTTTATAGATAGGTTCCTAGGAGTCCTGACAGTGCCATACACTATGTTTTATAGATAGGTTCCTAGGAGTCCTGACAGTGTTCTACACTATGTTTTATAGACAGGTTCCTAGGAGTCCTGACAGTGTTCTACACTATGTTTTATAGATAGGTTCCTAGGAGCCCTGACAGTGTTCTACACTATGTTTTATAGATAGGTTCCTATGAGCCCTGACAGTGTTATACGCTATGTTTTATAGATAGTTTCCTAGGAGCCCTGACAGTGTTCTACACTATGTTTTATAGATAGGTTCCTAGGAGCCCTGACAGTATTCTACACTATGTTTTATAGATAGGTTCCTAGGAACCCTGACAGTGTTATACACTATGTATTATACATAGATTCCTAGGAGTCCTGACAGTGTTCTACACTATGTTTTATAGATAGGTTCCTAGGAGCCCTGACAGTGTTATACACTATGTTTTATAGATAGATTCCTAGGAGCCCTGACAGTTTCCTACACTATATTTTATAGATAGGTTCCTAGGAGCCCTGACAGTGTTCTACACTATATTTTATAGATAGGTTCCTAGGAGCCCTGACAGTGTTCTACACTATGTTTTATAGATAGGTTCCTAGGTGTCCTGACAGTGTCATACACTATGTTTTATAGATAGGTTCCTAGGAGCCCTGACAGTATTCTACACTATGTTTTATAGATAGGTTCCTAGGAGCCCTGACAGTGTTCTACACTATATTTTATAGATAGGTTCCTAGGAGCCCTGACAGTATTCTACACTATGTTTTATAGATAGGTTCCTAGGAGCCCTGACAGTGCCATACACTATGTTTTATAGATAGGTTCCTAGGAACCCTGACAGTGTTATACACTATGTATTATACATAGATTCCTAGGAGTCCTGACAGTGTTCTACACTATGTTTTATAGATAGGTTCCTAGGAGCCCTGACAGTGTTATACACTATGTTTTATAGATAGATTTCTAGGAGCCCTGACAGTTTCCTACACTATATTTTATAGATAGGTTCCTAGGAGCCCTGACAGTGTTCTACACTATGTTTTATAGATAGGTTCCTAGGTGTCCTGACAGTGTCATACACTATGTTTTATAGATAGGTTCCTAGGAGTCCTGACAGTGTTCTACACTATGTTTTATAGATAGGTTCCTAGGAGTCCTGAAAGTGTTCTACACTATGTTTTATAGATAGGTTCCTAGGAGCCCTGACAGTGTTATACACTATGTTTTATAGATAGGTTCCTAGGAGTCCTGACAGTGCCATACACTATGTTTTATAGATAGGTTCCTAGGAGTCCTGACAGTGTTCTACACTATGTTTTATAGATAGGTTCCTAGGAGCCCTGACAGTGTTCTACACTATGTTTTATAGATAGGTTCCTAGGTGTCCTGACAGTGTCATACACTATGTTTTATAGATAGGTTCCTAGGAGCCCTGACAGTATTTTTATAGATAGGTTCCTAGGAGCCCTTATAGTGTTCTACACTATGTTTCATAGATAGGTTCCTAGGAGCCCTGACAGTATTCTACACTATGTTTTATAGATAGGTTCCTAGAAGCCCTGACAGTGTTCTACACTATGTTTTATAGATAGGTTCCTAGGAGCCCTGACAGTATTCTACACTATGTTTTATAGATAGGTTCCTAGGAGCCCTGACAGTGCCATACACTATGTTTTATAGATAGGTTCCTAGGAACCCTGACAGTGTTATACACTATGTATTATACATAGATTCCTAGGAGTCCTGACAGTGTTCTACACTATGTTTTATAGATAGGTTCCTAGGAGCCCTGACAGTGTTATACACTATGTTTTATAGATAGATTCCTAGGAGCCCTGACAGTTTCCTACACTATATTTTATAGATAGGTTCCTAGGAGCCCTGACAGTGTTCTACACTATGTTTTATAGATAGGTTCCTAGGTGTCCTGACAGTGTCATACACTATGTTTTATAGATAGGTTCCTAGGAGTCCTGACAGTGTTCTACACTATGTTTTATAGATAGGTTCCTAGGAGTCCTGACAGTGTTCTACACTATGTTTTATAGATAGGTTCCTAGGAGCCCTGACAGTGTTATACACTATGTTTTATAGATAGGTTCCTAGGAGTCCTGACAGTGCCATACACTATGTTTTATAGATAGGTTCCTAGGAGTCCTGACAGTGTTCTACACTATGTTTTATAGACAGGTTCCTAGGAGTCCTGACAGTGTTCTACACTATGTTTTATAGATAGGTTCCTAGGAGCCCTGACAGTGTTCTACACTATGTTTTATAGATAGGTTCCTATGAGCCCTGACAGTGTTATACGCTATGTTTTATAGATAGTTTCCTAGGAGCCCTGACAGTGTTCTACACTATGTTTTATAGATAGGTTCCTAGGAGCCCTGACAGTATTCTACACTATGTTTTATAGATAGGTTCCTAGGAACCCTGACAGTGTTATACACTATGTATTATACATAGATTCCTAGGAGCCCTGACAGTGTTCTACACTATATTTTATAGATAGGTTCCTAGGAGCCGTGACAGTGTTCTACACTATGTTTTATAGATAGGTTCCTAGGTGTCCTGACAGTGTCATACACTATGTTTCATAGATAGGTTCCTAGGAGCCCTGACAGTATTTTTATAGATAGGTTCCTAGGAGCCCTTATAGTGTTCTACACTATGTTTCATAGATAGGTTCCTAGGAGCCCTGACAGTATTCTACACTATGTTTTATAGATAGGTTCCTAGGAGCCCTGACAGTGTTCTACACTATATTTTATAGATAGGTTCCTAGGAGCCCTGACAGTATTCTACACTATGTTTTATAGATAGGTTCCTAGGAGCCCTGACAGTGCCATACACTATGTTTTATAGATAGGTTCCTAGGAACCCTGACAGTGTTATACACTATGTATTATACATAGATTCCTAGGAGTCCTGACAGTGTTCTACACTATGTTTTATAGATAGGTTCCTAGGAGCCCTGACAGTGTTATACACTATGTTTTATAGATAGATTTCTAGGAGCCCTGACAGTTTCCTACACTATATTTTATAGATAGGTTCCTAGGAGCCCTGACAGTGTTCTACACTATGTTTTATAGATAGGTTCCTAGGTGTCCTGACAGTGTCATACACTATGTTTTATAGATAGGTTCCTAGGAGTCCTGACAGTGTTCTACACTATGTTTTATAGATAGGTTCCTAGGAGTCCTGACAGTGTTCTACACTATGTTTTATAGATAGGTTCCTAGGAGCCCTGACAGTGTTATACACTATGTTTTATAGATAGGTTCCTAGGAGTCCTGACAGTGCCATACACTATGTTTTATAGATAGGTTCCTAGGAGTCCTGACAGTGTTCTACACTATGTTTTATAGATAGGTTCCTAGGAGCCCTGACAGTGTTCTACACTATGTTTTATAGATAGGTTCCTAGGTGTCCTGACAGTGTCATACACTATGTTTTATAGATAGGTTCCTAGGAGCCCTGACAGTATTTTTATAGATAGGTTCCTAGGAGCCCTTATAGTGTTCTACACTATGTTTCATAGATAGGTTCCTAGGAGCCCTGACAGTATTCTACACTATGTTTTATAGATAGGTTCCTAGGAGCCCTGACAGTGTTCTACACTATGTTTTATAGATAGGTTCCTAGGAGCCCTGACAGTATTCTACACTATGTTTTATAGATAGGTTCCTAGGAGCCCTGACAGTGCCATACACTATGTTTTATAGATAGGTTCCTAGGAACCCTGACAGTGTTATACACTATGTATTATACATAGATTCCTAGGAGTCCTGACAGTGTTCTACACTATGTTTTATAGATAGGTTCCTAGGTGTCCTGACAGTGTCATACACTATGTTTTATAGATAGGTTCCTAGGAGTCCTGACAGTGTTCTACACTATGTTTTATAGATAGGTTCCTAGGAGTCCTGACAGTGTTCTACACTATGTTTTATAGATAGGTTCCTAGGAGCCCTGACAGTGTTATACACTATGTTTTATAGATAGGTTCCTAGGAGTCCTGACAGTGCCATACACTATGTTTTATAGATAGGTTCCTAGGAGTCCTGACAGTGTTCTACACTATGTTTTATAGACAGGTTCCTAGGAGTCCTGACAGTGTTCTACACTATGTTTTATAGATAGGTTCCTAGGAGCCCTGACAGTGTTCTACACTATGTTTTATAGATAGGTTCCTATGAGCCCTGACAGTGTTATACGCTATGTTTTATAGATAGTTTCCTAGGAGCCCTGACAGTGTTCTACACTATGTTTTATAGATAGGTTCCTAGGAGCCCTGACAGTATTCTACACTATGTTTTATAGATAGGTTCCTAGGAACCCTGACAGTGTTATACACTATGTATTATACATAGATTCCTAGGAGTCCTGACAGTGTTCTACACTATGTTTTATAGATAGGTTCCTAGGAGCCCTGACAGTGTTATACACTATGTTTTATAGATAGATTCCTAGGAGCCCTGACAGTTTCCTACACTATATTTTATAGATAGGTTCCTAGGAGCCCTGACAGTGTTCTACACTATATTTTATAGATAGGTTCCTAGGAGCCCTGACAGTGTTCTACACTATGTTTTATAGATAGGTTCCTAGGTGTCCTGACAGTGTCATACACTATGTTTTATAGATAGGTTCCTAGGAGCCCTGACAGTATTTTTATAGATAGGTTCCTAGGAGCCCTTATAGTGTTCTACACTATGTTTCATAGATAGGTTCCTAGGAGCCCTGACAGTATTCTACACTATGTTTTATAGATAGGTTCCTAGGAGCCCTGACAGTGTTCTACACTATGTTTTATAGATAGGTTCCTAGGAGCCCTGACAGTATTCTACACTATGTTTTATAGATAGGTTCCTAGGAGCCCTGACAGTGCCATACACTATGTTTTATAGATAAGTTCCTAGGAACCCTGACAGTGTTATACACTATGTATTATACATAGATTCCTAGGAGTCCTGACAGTGTTCTACACTATGTTTTATAGATAGGTTCCTAGGAGCCCTGACAGTGTTATACACTATGTTTTATAGATAGATTCCTAGGAGCCCTGACAGTTTCCTACACTATATTTTATAGATAGGTTCCTAGGAGCCCTGACAGTGTTCTACACTATGTTTTATAGATAGGTTCCTAGGTGTCCTGACAGTGTCATACACTATGTTTTATAGATAGGTTCCTAGGAGCCCTGACAGTATTTTTATAGATAGGTTTCTAGGAGCCCTTATAGTGTTCTACACTATGTTTCATAGATAGGTTCCTAGGAGCCCTGACAGTATTCTACACTATGTTTTATAGATAGGTTCCTAGGAGCCCTGACAGTGTTCTACACTATGTTTTATAGATAGGTTCCTAGGAGCCCTGACAGTATTCTACACTATGTTTTATAGATAGGTTCCTAGGAGCCCTGACAGTGCCATACACTATGTTTTATAGATAGGTTCCTAGGAGTCCTGACAGTGTTCTACACTATGTTTTATAGATAGGTTCTAGGAGCCCTGACAGTATTCTACACTATGTTTTATAGATAGGTTCCTAGGAGCCCTGACAGTGCCATACACTATGCTTTATAGATAGGTTCCTAGGAGCCCTGACAGTGTTCTACACTATGTTTTATAGATAGGTTCCTAGGAGCCCTGACAGTGTTATACACTATGTTTTATAGATAGGTTCCTAGGAGTCCTGACAGTGCCATACACTATGTTTTATAGATAGGTTCCTAGGAGTCCTGACAGTGTTCTACACTATGTTTTATAGATAGGTTCTAGGAGCCCTGACAGTGTTCTACACTATATTTTATAGACAGGTTCCTAGAAGCCCTGACAGTGTTCTACACTAAGTTTTATAGATAAGTTCCTAGGAGCCCTGACAGTGTTCTACACTATGTTTTATAGATAGGTTCCTAGGTGTCCTGACAGTATTCTACACTATGTTTTATAGATAGGTTCCTAGGAGCCCTGACAGTATTCTACACTATGTTTTATAGATAGGTTCCTAGGAGCCATGACAGTGTTCTACACTATGTTTCATAGATAGGTTCCTAGGAGCCCTGACAGTGTTCTACACTATGTTTTATAGATAGGTTCCTAGGAGCCCTGACAGTGTTATATACTATGTTTTATAGATAGGTTCCTAGGAGCCCTGACAGAGTTATACACTATGTTTTATAGATAGATTCCTAGGAGCCCTGACAGTTTCCTACACTATATTTTATAGATAGGTTCCTAGGAGCCCTGACAGTATTTTTATAGATAGGTTCCTAGGAGCCCTTATAGTGTTCTACACTGTGTTTCATAGATAGGTTCCTAGGAGCCCTGACAGTGTTATACACTATGTTTTATAGATAGGTTCCTAGGAGCCCTGACAGTGTTCTACACTATGTTTTATAGATAGGTTCCTAGGAGCCCTGACAGTATTCTACACTATGTTTTATAGATAGGTTCCTAGGAGCCCTGACAGTGCCATACACTATGTTTTATAGATAGATTCCTAGGAGTCCTGACAGTGTTCTACACTATGTTTTATAGATAGGTTCCTAGGAGCCCTGACAGTGTTATACACTATGTTTTATAGATAGTTTCCTAGGAGCCCTGACAGTGCCATACACTATGTTTTATAGATAGGTTCCTAGGAGTCCTGACAGTGTTCTACACTATGTTTTATGGATAGGTTCTAGGAGCCCTGACAGTATTCTACACTATGTTTTATAGATAGGTTCCTAGGAGCCCTGACAGTGCCATACACTATGTTTTATACATAGGTTCCTAGGAGCCCTGACAGTGCCATACACTATGTTTTATAGATAGGTTCCTAGGAGTCCTGACAGTGTTCTACACTATGTTTTATAGATAGGTTCTAGGAGCCCTGACAGTATTCTACACTATGTTTTATAGATAGGTTCCTAGGAGCCCTGACAGTGCCATACACTATGCTTTATAGATAGGTTCCTAGGAGCCCTGACAGTATTCTACACTATGTTTTATAGATAGGTTCCTAGGAGCCCTGACAGTGTTCTACACTATATTTTATAGATAGGTTCCTAGGAGCCCTGACAGTATTCTACACTATGTTTTATAGATAGGTTCCTAGGAGCCCTGACAGTGCCATACACTATGTTTTATAGATAGGTTCCTAGGAACCCTGACAGTGTTATACACTATGTATTATACATAGATTCCTAGGAGTCCTGACAGTGTTCTACACTATGTTTTATAGATAGGTTCCTAGGAGCCCTGACAGTGTTATACACTATGTTTTATAGATAGATTTCTAGGAGCCCTGACAGTTTCCTACACTATATTTCATAGATAGGTTCCTAGGAGCCCTGACAGTGTTCTACACTATGTTTTATAGATAGGTTCCTAGGTGTCCTGACAGTGTCATACACTATGTTTTATAGATAGGTTCCTAGGAGTCCTGACAGTGTTCTACACTATGTTTTATAGATAGGTTCCTAGGAGTCCTGAAAGTGTTCTACACTATGTTTTATAGATAGGTTCCTAGGAGCCCTGACAGTGTTATACACTATGTTTTATAGATAGGTTCCTAGGAGTCCTGACAGTGCCATACACTATGTTTTATAGATAGGTTCCTAGGAGTCCTGACAGTGTTCTACACTATGTTTTATAGATAGGTTCCTAGGAGCCCTGACAGTGTTCTACACTATGTTTTATAGATAGGTTCCTAGGTGTCCTGACAGTGTCATACACTATGTTTTATAGATAGGTTCCTAGGAGCCCTGACAGTATTTTTATAGATAGGTTCCTAGGAGCCCTTATAGTGTTCTACACTATGTTTCATAGATAGGTTCCTAGGAGCCCTGACAGTATTCTACACTATGTTTTATAGATAGGTTCCTAGAAGCCCTGACAGTGTTCTACACTATGTTTTATAGATAGGTTCCTAGGAGCCCTGACAGTATTCTACACTATGTTTTATAGATAGGTTCCTAGGAGCCCTGACAGTGCCATACACTATGTTTTATAGATAGGTTCCTAGGAACCCTGACAGTGTTATACACTATGTATTATACATAGATTCCTAGGAGTCCTGACAGTGTTCTACACTATGTTTTATAGATAGGTTCCTAGGAGCCCTGACAGTGTTATACACTATGTTTTATAGATAGATTCCTAGGAGCCCTGACAGTTTCCTACACTATATTTTATAGATAGGTTCCTAGGAGCCCTGACAGTGTTCTACACTATGTTTTATAGATAGGTTCCTAGGTGTCCTGACAGTGTCATACACTATGTTTTATAGATAGGTTCCTAGGAGTCCTGACAGTGTTCTACACTATGTTTTATAGATAGGTTCCTAGGAGTCCTGACAGTGTTCTACACTATGTTTTATAGATAGGTTCCTAGGAGCCCTGACAGTGTTATACACTATGTTTTATAGATAGGTTCCTAGGAGTCCTGACAGTGCCATACACTATGTTTTATAGATAGGTTCCTAGGAGTCCTGACAGTGTTCTACACTATGTTTTATAGACAGGTTCCTAGGAGTCCTGACAGTGTTCTACACTATGTTTTATAGATAGGTTCCTAGGAGCCCTGACAGTGTTCTACACTATGTTTTATAGATAGGTTCCTATGAGCCCTGACAGTGTTATACGCTATGTTTTATAGATAGTTTCCTAGGAGCCCTGACAGTGTTCTACACTATGTTTTATAGATAGGTTCCTAGGAGCCCTGACAGTATTCTACACTATGTTTTATAGATAGGTTCCTAGGAACCCTGACAGTGTTATACACTATGTATTATACATAGATTCCTAGGAGCCCTGACAGTGTTCTACACTATATTTTATAGATAGGTTCCTAGGAGCCGTGACAGTGTTCTACACTATGTTTTATAGATAGGTTCCTAGGTGTCCTGACAGTGTCATACACTATGTTTCATAGATAGGTTCCTAGGAGCCCTGACAGTATTTTTATAGATAGGTTCCTAGGAGCCCTTATAGTGTTCTACACTATGTTTCATAGATAGGTTCCTAGGAGCCCTGACAGTATTCTACACTATGTTTTATAGATAGGTTCCTAGGAGCCCTGACAGTGTTCTACACTATATTTTATAGATAGGTTCCTAGGAGCCCTGACAGTATTCTACACTATGTTTTATAGATAGGTTCCTAGGAGCCCTGACAGTGCCATACACTATGTTTTATAGATAGGTTCCTAGGAACCCTGACAGTGTTATACACTATGTATTATACATAGATTCCTAGGAGTCCTGACAGTGTTCTACACTATGTTTTATAGATAGGTTCCTAGGAGCCCTGACAGTGTTATACACTATGTTTTATAGATAGATTTCTAGGAGCCCTGACAGTTTCCTACACTATATTTTATAGATAGGTTCCTAGGAGCCCTGACAGTGTTCTACACTATGTTTTATAGATAGGTTCCTAGGTGTCCTGACAGTGTCATACACTATGTTTTATAGATAGGTTCCTAGGAGTCCTGACAGTGTTCTACACTATGTTTTATAGATAGGTTCCTAGGAGTCCTGACAGTGTTCTACACTATGTTTTATAGATAGGTTCCTAGGAGCCCTGACAGTGTTATACACTATGTTTTATAGATAGGTTCCTAGGAGTCCTGACAGTGCCATACACTATGTTTTATAGATAGGTTCCTAGGAGTCCTGACAGTGTTCTACACTATGTTTTATAGATAGGTTCCTAGGAGCCCTGACAGTGTTCTACACTATGTTTTATAGATAGGTTCCTAGGTGTCCTGACAGTGTCATACACTATGTTTTATAGATAGGTTCCTAGGAGCCCTGACAGTATTTTTATAGATAGGTTCCTAGGAGCCCTTATAGTGTTCTACACTATGTTTCATAGATAGGTTCCTAGGAGCCCTGACAGTATTCTACACTATGTTTTATAGATAGGTTCCTAGGAGCCCTGACAGTGTTCTACACTATGTTTTATAGATAGGTTCCTAGGAGCCCTGACAGTATTCTACACTATGTTTTATAGATAGGTTCCTAGGAGCCCTGACAGTGCCATACACTATGTTTTATAGATAGGTTCCTAGGAACCCTGACAGTGTTATACACTATGTATTATACATAGATTCCTAGGAGTCCTGACAGTGTTCTACACTATGTTTTATAGATAGGTTCCTAGGTGTCCTGACAGTGTCATACACTATGTTTTATAGATAGGTTCCTAGGAGTCCTGACAGTGTTCTACACTATGTTTTATAGATAGGTTCCTAGGAGTCCTGACAGTGTTCTACACTATGTTTTATAGATAGGTTCCTAGGAGCCCTGACAGTGTTATACACTATGTTTTATAGATAGGTTCCTAGGAGTCCTGACAGTGCCATACACTATGTTTTATAGATAGGTTCCTAGGAGTCCTGACAGTGTTCTACACTATGTTTTATAGACAGGTTCCTAGGAGTCCTGACAGTGTTCTACACTATGTTTTATAGATAGGTTCCTAGGAGCCCTGACAGTGTTCTACACTATGTTTTATAGATAGGTTCCTATGAGCCCTGACAGTGTTATACGCTATGTTTTATAGATAGTTTCCTAGGAGCCCTGACAGTGTTCTACACTATGTTTTATAGATAGGTTCCTAGGAGCCCTGACAGTATTCTACACTATGTTTTATAGATAGGTTCCTAGGAACCCTGACAGTGTTATACACTATGTATTATACATAGATTCCTAGGAGTCCTGACAGTGTTCTACACTATGTTTTATAGATAGGTTCCTAGGAGCCCTGACAGTGTTATACACTATGTTTTATAGATAGATTCCTAGGAGCCCTGACAGTTTCCTACACTATATTTTATAGATAGGTTCCTAGGAGCCCTGACAGTGTTCTACACTATATTTTATAGATAGGTTCCTAGGAGCCCTGACAGTGTTCTACACTATGTTTTATAGATAGGTTCCTAGGTGTCCTGACAGTGTCATACACTATGTTTTATAGATAGGTTCCTAGGAGCCCTGACAGTATTTTTATAGATAGGTTCCTAGGAGCCCTTATAGTGTTCTACACTATGTTTCATAGATAGGTTCCTAGGAGCCCTGACAGTATTCTACACTATGTTTTATAGATAGGTTCCTAGGAGCCCTGACAGTGTTCTACACTATGTTTTATAGATAGGTTCCTAGGAGCCCTGACAGTATTCTACACTATGTTTTATAGATAGGTTCCTAGGAGCCCTGACAGTGCCATACACTATGTTTTATAGATAAGTTCCTAGGAACCCTGACAGTGTTATACACTATGTATTATACATAGATTCCTAGGAGTCCTGACAGTGTTCTACACTATGTTTTATAGATAGGTTCCTAGGAGCCCTGACAGTGTTATACACTATGTTTTATAGATAGATTCCTAGGAGCCCTGACAGTTTCCTACACTATATTTTATAGATAGGTTCCTAGGAGCCCTGACAGTGTTCTACACTATGTTTTATAGATAGGTTCCTAGGTGTCCTGACAGTGTCATACACTATGTTTTATAGATAGGTTCCTAGGAGCCCTGACAGTATTTTTATAGATAGGTTTCTAGGAGCCCTTATAGTGTTCTACACTATGTTTCATAGATAGGTTCCTAGGAGCCCTGACAGTATTCTACACTATGTTTTATAGATAGGTTCCTAGGAGCCCTGACAGTGTTCTACACTATGTTTTATAGATAGGTTCCTAGGAGCCCTGACAGTATTCTACACTATGTTTTATAGATAGGTTCCTAGGAGCCCTGACAGTGCCATACACTATGTTTTATAGATAGGTTCCTAGGAGTCCTGACAGTGTTCTACACTATGTTTTATAGATAGGTTCTAGGAGCCCTGACAGTATTCTACACTATGTTTTATAGATAGGTTCCTAGGAGCCCTGACAGTGCCATACACTATGCTTTATAGATAGGTTCCTAGGAGCCCTGACAGTGTTCTACACTATGTTTTATAGATAGGTTCCTAGGAGCCCTGACAGTGTTATACACTATGTTTTATAGATAGGTTCCTAGGAGTCCTGACAGTGCCATACACTATGTTTTATAGATAGGTTCCTAGGAGTCCTGACAGTGTTCTACACTATGTTTTATAGATAGGTTCTAGGAGCCCTGACAGTGTTCTACACTATATTTTATAGACAGGTTCCTAGAAGCCCTGACAGTGTTCTACACTATGTTTTATAGATAAGTTCCTAGGAGCCCTGACAGTGTTCTACACTATGTTTTATAGATAGGTTCCTAGGTGTCCTGACAGTATTCTACACTATGTTTTATAGATAGGTTCCTAGGAGCCCTGACAGTATTCTACACTATGTTTTATAGATAGGTTCCTAGGAGCCATGACAGTGTTCTACACTATGTTTCATAGATAGGTTCCTAGGAGCCCTGACAGTGTTCTACACTATGTTTTATAGATAGGTTCCTAGGAGCCCTGACAGTATTCTACACTATGTTTTATAGATAGGTTCCTAGGAGCCCTGACAGTGCCATACACTATGTTTTATAGATAGATTCCTAGGAGTCCTGACAGTGTTCTACACTATGTTTTATAGATAGGTTCCTAGGAGCCCTGACAGTGTTATACACTATGTTTTATAGATAGTTTCCTAGGAGCCCTGACAGTGCCATACACTATGTTTTATAGATAGGTTCCTAGGAGTCCTGACAGTGTTCTACACTATGTTTTATGGATAGGTTCTAGGAGCCCTGACAGTATTCTACACTATGTTTTATAGATAGGTTCCTAGGAGCCCTGACAGTGCCATACACTATGTTTTATACATAGGTTCCTAGGAGCCCTGACAGTGCCATACACTATGTTTTATAGATAGGTTCCTAGGAGTCCTGACAGTGTTCTACACTATGTTTTATAGATAGGTTCTAGGAGCCCTGACAGTATTCTACACTATGTTTTATAGATAGGTTCCTAGGAGCCCTGACAGTGCCATACACTATGCTTTATAGATAGGTTCCTAGGAGCCCTGACAGTGTTCTACACTATGTTTTATACATAGGTTCCTAGGAGCCCTGACAGTGCCATACACTATGTTTTATAGATAGGTTCCTAGGAGTCCTGACAGTGTTCTACACTATGTTTTATAGATAGGTTCTAGGAGCCCTGACAGTATTCTACACTATGTTTTATAGATAGGTTCCTAGGAGCCCTGACAGTGCCATACACTATGCTTTATAGATAGGTTCCTAGGAGCCCTGACAGTGTTCTACACTATGTTTTATAGATAGGTTCCTAGGAGCCCTGACAGTGTTATACACTATGTTTTATAGATAGGTTCCTAGGAGTCCTGACAGTGCCATACACTATGTTTTATAGATAGGTTCTAGGAGCCCTGACAGTGTTCTACACTATATTTTATAGACAGGTTCCTAGAAGCCCTGACAGTGTTCTACACTATGTTTTATAGATAAGTTCCTAGGAGCCCTGACAGTGTTCTACACTATGTTTTATAGATAGGTTCCTAGGTGTCCTGACAGTATTCTACACTATGTTTTATAGATAGGTTCCTAGGAGCCCTGACAGTATTCTACACTATGTTTTATAGATAGGTTCCTAGGAGCCATGACAGTGTTCTACACTATGTTTCATAGATAGGTTCCTAGGAGCCCTGACAGTGTTCTACACTATGTTTTATAGATAGGTTCCTAGGAGCCCTGACAGTGTTATATACTATGTTTTATAGATAGGTTCCTAGGAGCCCTGACAGTGTTATACACTATGTTTTATAGATAGATTCCTAGGAGCCCTGACAGTTTCCTACACTATATTTTATAGATAGGTTCCTAGGAGCCCTGACAGTATTTTTATAGATAGGTTCCTAGGAGCCCTTATAGTGTTCTACACTGTGTTTCATAGATAGGTTCCTAGGAGCCCTGACAGTGTTATACACTATGTTTTATAGATAGGTTCCTAGGAGCCCTGACAGTGTTCTACACTATGTTTTATAGATAGGTTCCTAGGAGCCCTGACAGTATTCTACACTATGTTTTATAGATAGGTTCCTAGGAGCCCTGACAGTGCCATACACTATGTTTTATAGATAGATTCCTAGGAGTCCTGACAGTGTTCTACACTATGTTTTATAGATAGGTTCCTAGGAGCCCTGACAGTGTTATACACTATGTTTTATAGATAGTTTCCTAGGAGCCCTGACAGTGCCATACACTATGTTTTATAGATAGGTTCCTAGGAGTCCTGACAGTGTTCTACACTATGTTTTATGGATAGGTTCTAGGAGCCCTGACAGTATTCTACACTATGTTTTATAGATAGGTTCCTAGGAGCCCTGACAGTGCCATACACTATGTTTTATACATAGGTTCCTAGGAGCCCTGACAGTGTTCTACACTATGTTTTATAGATAGGTTCTAGGAGCCCTGACAGTGTTCTACACTATGTTTTATAGATAGGTTCTAGGAGCCCTGACAGTATTCTACACTATGTTTTATAGATAGGTTCCTAGGAGCCCTGACAGTGCCATACACTATGTTTTATACATAGGTTCCTAGGAGTCCTGACAGTATTCTACACTATGTTTTATAGATAGGTTCCTAGGAGCCCTTATAGTGTTCTACACTATGTTTCATAGATAGGTTCCTAGGAGCCCTGACAGTGTTCTACACTATGTTTTATAGATAGGTTCCTAGGAGCCCTGACAGTATTCTACACTATGTTTTATAGATAGGTTCCTAGGAGCCCTTATAGTGTTCTACACTATGTTTCATAGATAGGTTCCTAGGAGCCCTGACAGTGTTCTACACTATGTTTTATAGATAGGTTCTAGGAGCCCTGACAGTATTCTACACTATGTTTTATAGATAGGTTCCTAGGAGCCCTGACAGTGCCATACACTATGTTTTATACATAGGTTCCTAGGAGCCCTGACAGTATTCTACACTATGTTTTATAGATTGGTTCCTAGGAGCCCTTATAGTGTTCTACACTATGTTTCATAGATAGGTTCCTAGGAGCCCTGACAGTGTTCTACACTATGTTTTATAGATAGGTTCCTAGGAGCCTTGACAGTATTCTACACTATGTTTTATAAATAGGTTCCTAGGAGCCCTGACAGTGTTATACACTATGTTTTATAGATAGGTTCCTAGGAGCCCTGACAGTGTTCTACACTATGTTTTATAGATAGGATCCTAGGAGCCCTGACAGTGTTCTACACTATGTTTTATAGATAGGTTCCTAGGAGCCCTGACAGTGCCATACACTATGTTTTATAGATAGAGTCCTAGGAGCCATGACAGTGTTATACACTATGTTTTATAGATAGGTTCCTAGGAGCCCTGACAGTGCCATACACTATGTTTTATAGATAGGTTCCTAGGAGCCCTGACAGTGTTCTACACTATGTTTTATAGACAGGTTTCTAGGAGGTTTCTATACTTTAAGCTAATTTAAGATGTGGTTTGTAACAACCTTATTTAAGCCAAAACAAGTCTTAGGGTCCATTCACACGGAGTAACGCCAGGCGTTTTTTTTGTGTAATTTGTGTGTATTTTTACAGCTGTAAAAAGCAGTCTTCATTGAGTTCTATAGTAAAATGCTGGCGTTTTTTTACGTCCGTAATTTTACATCCGTAATTTTACATCCATAAAATTACGGACGTAAAAATACAGGCGTATTTTACTATAGAACTCAATGGAGACTGCTTTTTACATCTGTAAAAATACACACAAATTACACACAAAAAACGCCTGGCGTTACTCCGTGTGAATGGACCCTTAGGTCCAAGTCACTGAGAGGTATACCCATCTCTAGATGTGTTGTTGTAGAACAGGTACAGCTCCATATGTTGTGGAGTGACTGTGAATGGTACTGTAGCTCTATCTCATCTAACTTTTTTAACCAAAAATCAAGTGAAATCAAGAATCAAGATCCCCTATCTATCACGTTCCATATTAATATACTGGTATGTGGCAGAGAGGCCTTTGGACCCCCTTAGGCACCAGGCACTGGACACAACTACAATTTCTGCATCCCCTATGGCTAAGTCCCCGCTTCATCAATCGCTACGACATGTAATATTATTTACAGTAGAAAGAAAAATATAATTACTTTGTTTGTCCTTGAAACATACAAGTGACAAAAACGCTGTTTCGCCACTAAATAAATTGTTAGCATACACACAGCTGGAAAGTAAACCAGTCAAACTAATAAAGAACAAACCCGCACGTCTAGATTTTAAGAATCAGCATCTACACAGTGCTACTCATTTATTTCACTTTAGGTTTCCATGATCAGTGGTATTATTGCCGCATTCACCCACGGCTGTCGAGAATTTCTCCTGGAGGTCACTATACCGTATGCAGCAAATATGGTTCTATTAAATCAATTGTGTCACAAAATACAGACTATGAAGTAAGTTTGGCGGACACATGAAAGTATTCGAAGTTCCCAGCTGGGCGCCAATGTCTTAACTGTAATTTGATGAAAGATGTTATAGATCGCAGTAGTAACATCACCGTGGGTAACCTACACAAATGAACCAGAATGTTGAAACGCGTTCAATTCCAATACCTCAAGTTTTGTGACAAGATGAAAGATTTTACATCTGCGACAGCTTGAAAATATTTTCCGTGGAAGTTGTATAACTTTATAGATAAATATTATAATAAAATAAATCCTACACACTGATATGCTGATTTTACTTCTCAATTCGTCTCTTCAGCCGTTACATTGTTTGTTTTGCGTGTTTGGCGGGACTGATGTGATATTTGTCATCTTCTTTTATTATTCATTGCATGTTACATTTACTGTATATTAGGTGTTGCACTAATTTGTCCATTTTGCAAATTCTCAGAATTTTTAACATTCAAACAGATTCCACGGATTCATTGGTTAGGTAACCAAAGTCAATGAAGGCCAATGGATATCTTTATTTTTGGGCTGCCTGAAGTCTTTCCAGTGATGCCCTTCTTCTTCTACAGTCATGTGAGTTCTTCCGGCGAGACTTTGTTCACTCGTGTAGCGGCCACAGAAAAATGGCCAACAATACATGCGCAGTTGGCTCTGCTATCTGCGCATGTCTTGTCGGCCATTTTTCTGTGGCAGCTACATGAACGTACTGCGCATGCATGCTCAGTAGCTCTGTACTGGCATCACTTACACAGAAAAAGATGCAGGAGGATGCACGTAGCTGTGGAAGGGCGTCGCTGGAGAGTCTTCAGGCAGCACATGGGATGCCCCTGTTCTGTTCGAGCATAGGGGGACCGCCCCCTGTGCTGTCTGGAGACTTATTTGTATACAAAAAAAATGGGAATATCTCTGAGTTGGCGGCATGGAGAACAATTCTAAAGTTAGGGGAAGTAGTACTGAGTAGTTATAGTACTGAGAAAAGGGATTCTAATGATAGAATCCCTTTAATAGCCCATCAACATTACTTTGACATGTCAGAACTTTAGCAAGGCATTTCTTTAACTGGGGCAAACAATTAAACACCTAGAATGTGACTAGATGTGTCCCTATAAATTGTAATGTAACATACATACTGTTAAACCACACACATACTATAGATAGTACCACAACAACACCTATTAGAGCTGCTTAGATCTAGTTACAACAGCTGGCAAGAAGATCTGGCTGTTGTAACTTACTGTAGTATAGACACGAGAATATCTAAAAATTCACATCTAGAGCTCCCCTTCATGTCCTTAATTGTGCCTGGGATAGTATGGTGTCTGAACCCCTCCCCAATCCCCCTTCCCTGCAGTTACCACTCTTTCACATTATTAATTATTATTATTATTATTATTCCATAGGCACCATGTGCTACAGTTTGGTTCCCCTATGATATTGCATGCAGTAAAATGTGCCATATTTTATTGACTCATGTATTCAGTAATCCCTACAATTAGTCTGCACTAGTACTGTACAGAACAAACTTATAGAGTCGTAAAAGCAAGATCTATAACTTGGGCCGGGCACATGTGGCGTTAAAGTGATTCTAGGACTATTTTAGAGAATTGGGGACTCTTGACTATTAGATCATTGATTATGTTCATTTTATGTATCACCTTTTGGATGGGTTCTCCAATCACTGCAGAAACTGGACAGTTCTGTAGGTCTTCATGTGAAGTAGCCGCATGAGTAGCCCACTGATCTTTGTATCCCTGGGATGTGACCTCATCACTGTCAGCGGACATTTCTACGCCATCATCAAGAAAATCACTGTCTTCACTGGGAATATAACAAAAACTTGGCTTTCCTGTCAATACAAAATATGATATAAAAAAGGAGCTTGAGCAGTCTCCAGAAGATCTTATGACATATTTGTCTGTAAGTACCGCGCACAGTGCTCACCTCGGCAAATATAATTTTCTTCCAGCTGACACTTTTGAGAACAGCCATCGCCATTTTGCAGAGCGCCATCATCGCATTCTTCTCCGAGCTCCCTGAAGTCATAATATGGACAGGAATAGATCTATTAGACAACTGTGCTAGCCCCATAGAGACCCCATAAATGTAGCGTCATGTATCTTCCACTGCGTATATGACTTATGATCTATATGTTTATTGAACAATTTAGGAGCATAAAAATCAATGCAAAGAACCAGCAAGGCAGCAAAAACCGCAATGAAATCAGGTTCTGTCCTGTATCGGAAGGCTACGTTTTAGTGCGGCCTGATAGTCGAAGGGACTTGGAATTTTTGGCCGCTCTTCAACACCAAGAGGTAAATGTTTTGCAGGAGAATTTGACAACTATGGATAGGTGTGAAGCCCTGCTGCAATGAATCTGCTAAAAACCTTTTTATTAATTGCTCGCTTCAAATACTAATGTAGATATGATATAAGACCATGCAAAAACACTCAGTATATTTTATACCGTGAAACGTACATGATGAATGTAGTCATTGTACGAAGACTAAGAACACCAGTGGCTGCGGGTAGGATCTCTCCGTTACACTAAGAACTGGGTGAAAGGGTTAAAAAAAGTTTCCAAGATCAAAAAGTCCATGGTCGTCATTTTGGACGGCCATGCCATAAATTAAAGAGGATCTTTTACCATCTCCGCCTGCATTTTTCCTCTAATTCCCACCATTCCTGAGCAATCAGTGTGAATAGTTTTGTAGCCTGATATGATAATTGGGGTCTCTATTGCCAAGTGAGAAGTCTTGGCCCAGAGTAGACTAGGGGTCACGAATTTAAGCTATCTGATACTGTCCAATCAGAGGTGACAGTTTAAGGGCTCAGAACCACACCCCCTTGTCTGTTCAACACATACCTAACGCCATCCACTTGAGAGCCTAATTAGAATATCAGACATATCCAGAGAATAAATTCCAACTGAGGTGAAATCAGTGGGGAATTCTAATGCAACTGTAATTTTTTCTCCAATTCTCACCATTCCCGAGGAATCAGTGTAGGTAGTTTTGGAGACTGATGTGATAATTGGGGTCTCTATTGTCAAGAAGGGGGTTTCAACCCAGAGTGACTGGTAGGTGTAAGTGTAAGCTATCTGAACCTGTCCAATGAGAGACAGTCAGTTTCAGAGCTCAAGGTGCACCACCTTGTCTGGTCCTATCTTACAATTTTCAGGAGCCACACCCACTGTTCCCCATTCCTAAAATCTATTACCAAATTATGCTAACCAGTAACCATGTAATTGGGAATCCATTGGGAAACAACCAGTCAACCTTAAAATGTTTTGGAAAAAAAAAAGCTGAGCTGTGATTCGTTGATGTGGCAAGAAAGACAGTCTTACTACCAGCCTATTACTATCATGAGTTGGGCCCCAATAAGTTCACAACCTCTGCATTCCCAATATTTGGCCTATGGTTCTCCTTATCTCTGGTGAAACGTAAAAGAAAGTGAGGTTATTTTAACCCTTTAAATATAATGACTTACTCATTGACTTCTCCATCTCCACAGAATGGAGCCCCGTGGACGTGAATCAGTGCAGGAGAAAGTTCTCCAATTGAAGTCCCACCAACCACATGGACCTGGTATTGATATTTATGACCCAGTTTTACTTCCCTGTAGATGGAAAGAACGCACAGGTTAAAGCTAAAACCGTGATTAAATGTCATTAATCTAATAATGCAACCTTTAGAGGTATACATTGGAGGTATATCCTGATGCCTCGGGTGTGGTCTACTATATAGTCATACAATGGAATATGTCACCCATAGGTTACCACTAGAAAGGCACCAAAGGAAATTTCTCTTAAATGGTTTAGGCCACAAAAAGTATTTATCCTCTATCCATAAGATAGAGGATAAATACCTGATCAGTGAGGTCTGACTGCAAAGACCCCCATGATCCCAAGAATGGAGGGTCCTTTTCCCCCATTGCACATTTAGACTGACCGTAGTCTGTGTCGGGGCCACTGTGAGCATATAATACTGTGTGGGGGCCTTTGGTGAGCAGATAATACTGTGTGAGGTTCACTGTGGAGCATATAATACTGTGTGGGGCCTTTGGTGAACACATAATACTGTGTGGGGTTCACTGTGGAGCATATAATACTGTGTGGGGGCCTTTGGTGAGCACATAATACTGTGTGGGGTTCACTGTGAAGCATATAATACTGTGTGGGGGCCTTTGGTGAGCACATAATACTGTGTGGGGGCCACAGTGAAGCATGTAATACTGTTAGAGGGACACTGTGGCCCATGTAATAATGTTTGAGACTACTATGGAGCACATAATACTGTTTGGAGGCTGCTATGGAGCACATAATACTGTGTGGGGTCCACTGCGGAGCATATAATCTGTCCCAGTATTGTTTACATGCTGGACGTTGCGCTGCTCACTCACCATATTCCTGATAACTGCAGTTGTGGGTGCTAAAGCTTTATCCCTTTCAAGTATCTGAGATATCCCTTCAGAACCCGCAGCTGCCACTATCAAGAATTCGCTCTAGGAAGGGTGTAGGGGGCTCCGGACAAAAGTTTGCCCCCGGGACCACAAGACTTCAGTCACTCCACTGGTCAGACCTCCATTGATCTCCTATTCATGACCTATTCTAAGAATATAACCCCTTTAATGTTACATTAGGGACTTGGTTTTTATCCAACTCCTTAATGTATTCCTTTAGGTTCACCTCAAGTGAACTTTAACTTTCAGCTCGGTGAAATGTCTTCCCACCAAGGTATATTCTCATTACCTGCTAAAAGGTATCTGATGGAGCTCACGTTTCAGCAGATACAATTGTCAGTCTGCAGTTCCGAGCACATTATTTAGGAAAAATGCAATTACTCGTTTAAAGTGAAATTAATCTCAGAATTTATTATAAAAAATATACCACCCACATTCAGTATGGTTCATTAGTTTCAAGGATAATGACTTATTATCTTCATCACAGATCCCCACCCACTGTGTCCTACACTATTCCTCACACACAGACGCATTAGTCATTCACATCAGTCTAATAATGGGCTGGCATTCATCTCTGTCGTATGTTCTACATTTCGTACAAGTCTGATGTGCTAACCCTCTGTGCCTGGAATGACTATGGTCAGACCCCTTACGTATCCATCCTTTGTACCTGTTCACATCTGGATGTACTGGATATTAGAAAGCTAGAGCAGAAAAAGGAACAGTACAGATTATTTTATCTAAACCACCAGATAACCCTTACCTATCTGTGCATTAAAGGGGTTATCCCACCTTTAAATTTCATATTCAACGTCAATGTTTGCCCTTTATGTCCTATTAAAAAATGATCTATTCAAGGGTAATGACATTTACTTATCTGGTATAGCACCACCTGCTGTTCACAATGCGTGTCCACCTACTGAGCTGTATTCTGGTGGACGCACATGCTCAATCACTACCCCCACAGGCAGGATCTATGTTTTGCCCTGCTATGATGCAGGGGCAGTAAGGCCTGGTTCACATCTGCGTTCGGTGATTCCACTTGGGGACACCCCCAAATGGAATACCAAACGCATTACCCCAAAGATACTCCCCTTAGTCCAATTGCTAATCTATGCTGTTGGCCAAGAGCTCTGGGCTAAATCAGTCTCCTTCCCCTTCTGTCAGCAGACAATATCACTCCTTTTTAGGCCTGGTTCACATCTGCATTCGGTATTCCATTCAGGGAGTCTGCTTGGGGACCCCCTCAATGAAATATCTAATGCATTAAAATCTGGTGAGTGATAAAAGCACACGGACCCTATAGACTATAATGGGGTCCATGTGTTTTCTGCGCGGTGTCCGCACAAGTCATGCGAAGAGGAAAGTAGTTCTTGAAGTACTTTTCTCTCTGCATGACTCGTGCGGACACTGCACGGAAAACACACGGACCCCATTATAGTCTATGGGGTCCATGTGTTTTCACTGCTCACTGGTTTTTAATGAATTCGTTATTTCGTTCGGAAGGTTCCCAAGTGGACTTCCCGAACGAATACCAAACGCAGATGTGAACCAGACCTAAAAAGGAGTGATATTGTCTGCTGCCAGAAGGGGAAGGAGACTGATTTAGCCCAGAGCTCTCTGCTAACAGCATAGATTAGCACTAGGACCAAGGGGGATACATTTGTGGTAGAATGTGAACTAATGAATACACACATGCTGTATGTTTTTGAGGTGGCCCATTGTATAGGAAACACCAGTCTTCTGAACTCTCCGAGATAGTAAAAAATACAACGACGGCGTCATCCTTGCGAAGGCCAAGAGGCTTCTCTTTTGTCTTCTGGCCAATAAAGCGGACCTATGGCTACATTTGGCATCTGTTCCTGACAAATACATTATGTTGCATGTGTTGATTCTAAGTCTATGGCAATGTGCCCTTAGCTCTGCTCCATCTGTACGCTGTAGGTAAAAAACGAGCATCATAAATAATATTATTAACTGTAGTTGCTTTATTCCATACGGACATGACTGAAGCCAATAGACTCTTCTTCTTAGTATATAAGCACCTAAAATATTCTTTCTTACATCCATGTTTTAGAGGCAGGTTCTACTCACGTGTCGGTGAAAGTGCGCTGGGTTTGGGTCTTTGGGACTTGGGAATCTCTTAGGAATGGAGGGTTCCTGACTATTTTGTATTTCACAGGTCTGCAGGATGAGCAAAGAGGATCATGAGGCACGGACACAAGGAGGACGGCATCTATCTCCATGCTCGCATCAAACGTATATACACGGACTCTCGATACTTTGTGTTCAGTGGTGAGTCTAATGGTCAATGGAATATCACAAAAGGCTTCCATACTTCCCAGGTGTAAAGATTCATTATGTTCTGTAACTAACTCGATATCTGAGAGCGGGTTAGTTACGTTAGGGGACAGGTATGTTATCCATATGGTGAGGGCCTGAGGTCGAACAGGTTTTAAGAAATGGAGCTCCAGCATACATCCATGAGGCTCAGTACAGGGGACAGACATATTGGTAAGCAAGTGAATCTCGGGACTCCATGCCTGTAAGCTTGTCTGGCAAGGCTGGTCCACATCAGGAGGGCCTGGATAAAAATACAGAAGTCTGTGAACACAAGCCCCCTCTTTACACATCGTAGACTCTCACTTATACAGACAGTATGAACATTGGAAATTTTTAGCTGATCCAAGCTGATATTTGGAATTACTTGAAACCTGGGACACATATGTCTACTAAACCCAATACACTAGGATAATAGGATTTATTTCACATTTATTTCTCTCCCAACCAATTATCTGGTTTGGTCGGGTGTCACTTGGAGACAGCTCAAAAATGCAAACAAGGCTGTGGTATGTTACCTGAGCGGAAAGCGCGTGGAAGAGTGTGAAGAGTGAAAATCGTTAATTGTCTTTTATGGTTTTATCGATGAAGGTAAGCGCTGAAAAGGGTCAACATAACACCGGAAATCTTAGCGAATGACTAACTTTGCACGACACGGAGAGAAAATTGTCAAAGCTGTAACTAAGCTGCTAAAAGACATAGGCATGTTCTTCCTATTAGGGTTGAAGATATAGAGGAAAGTGAACATATAAGCCACATGCGTTTCTCATCCCCTCCCTCCATCCAAGATCAACATTGGTCACACATTGCATCATCCCAGTCAGTAAATCAATCAGAGAATCTCTAGAATTGTCTAAGTTTCTTTCTGATAGATTGATAACTAATGATTCAGTATCAATGTATCAAAGAAATGTAGAGTTACCAATGGAATAGCAAGAGTGAAGAGTCCTACAATCTACAGGCTAGGGGGGTACTATACCACCCTAGACCACCAAGGGTGCTATCAGTAACTTCTTGTTTTCCATAGGCTATCAGATAGTATCAGCGCCGCACCTCCCATGAGGCGACCTGAAGCGACCGCTTCAGGTGGTGCTATGCCAGGGCCCCGGGCATTTTTTGCTTACCTAAGCCAGTCCAGGACAAGCTGTCCTGGACTGGCTTAGCGTCACCGTCACCGAGAGGTGGATTGGGGAGGCCCCATGGATGCAGCGCTGCTCCAGCGGCCTCCCCTCACGCTCAGGCAGAGAGCAGGTCCTCTCCCTGCCTGCTCTCTGCCTGCTAACGCCGCTCCACCACGCCCCCTTTGCTCTGCCCCGCCCCCTTCGCGCCGCTCCGCTTTCTGTCGTCTGCCTCGGGTGGCAGAAAAGGTCGGTTCACCCCTGGATAGTATATAGGAGGTAGAGTCCTTCACTAGGCTTCCTTAGACAACCAGGTATATAATCGTCAACTTCTTCATTGCCCTAGACCACCAGGGATGTTATTAATCTCTATGCTATTAACCTATATTAGATGAATGTTTATGGCAGCATTCCAGTTTTCGCCCAACATTTGTTTGGGGATGAATGATGGGGCTGCTGGATTTCAACATGTTCAATCCTTTTGTTCTTACATAGATAAGTCATCACCATGGTGTTGGACACCAGCTTGGTAGAGGCTAACTATCCTAACCCCATTCAGCAAACATTCCCGATCAAGCCAAGACCACATTTGTATGCGGGACCCCAAACATTAGCCTAGTAGTTATCTGATGCACATGGCCACGTTTAGCCCACCGGGGATGTTCTCATTAATTCCTTTACTGGCCATTTTCCAGATACCATCATATTTTTTACAGTCAGCACAAGAGATGCAAGTGAGTATTTTGGTGGAAGGGGACCCACACGCTATTTTTGCCCAGGGGCCCTACGTCGCCTGGTTCTTCTTACCCCTTTGTGTCTATCATATTGGCGTTCGGTCAGCCGCTTTCCCTATTTTGACCCCGTCTCACTACCATTAAACTAAGCAAAACAATCATCTTGTAAATGAACCACAATAGTGGATCACCAGAGAAGCAAAACAGCACGAAATGCCAGAACAATTACAAATATGACATTTCATGGAAATTTTATTGGAAAGCAAGTACACTGGTCTGCATTCCACCCAATGAGTCAGGTTTCCTGGAAATCGAACTTGTTAAATTAATCTCAATAACTTTCCCTTAGCACTTGTAATTACTTTTATTATAGTGCTGGACGCTGCAAGCTTTTAGGCCTCACAGACACGGTTCCAGTTGGCGACCTGGAGCTATAATCCAATGGCTTTTATACGATACCGCAAAGATATATAAGTAGATACGTAAAATTTCTAAGTACGCCGGATCCTCTAGTGCTAGTTTCTTGGGATAAGACATTAAAAACATTATAGCGTCTTTAATAAAGGAAAACCAAGTCCAAGCAAAAACTGAGAAGGCCCTTTTGCTATTATATATTGTTTGGACCTGACCAATGCATGATATCGAAATGGTTTGCCGAGAGTTAAATATTGTTGATCTCTTCTTTGGCTACACAGGACTCCCACAGATCAGCCCCACTTCCAATTCACGGGCCAGTGATGTTATGTTCCTTTGTCACATGGTCTTTACTCAGCTTAGTCCTATTGAAGTGAACGGGTATGAGCCAAAGTATCAAGTACCCAAGGAGAGGTCATCAATGTTGAACACTCGGAAAAACACCTTTAAAAATTAATAGACGCAACAATCAAACAAGATATTTGGATGACCAAATAAATGAAGCAGACCAATGTTTTTTGTGGTTGTTAAACCCCAACTTCAATAACTGGTGTTGGAGTGTGAAATACTTACCCACTGCTTCTTCTGGAGCCCAGTAGCCAGAATTGTCACAGGCACGGGGTGAGGAGGCCTGATGTGCGTATTGTAAGAAAGAGCCATCATCGGTGCAAGACTCGCAACTATATCCTGAATCCCTATAACAAAAGAAGCAAAGTATAATTTAAGGCTTATGAAAGGACCCGAGTGAAAGAAGAAAGACCAGACCAGGTCCTGCAGACCAAATGAGGCCCCTCAGACTGTCATCTATGGCCTTCAGGCAGGGGTGGGGGCATCCAGTTCTACTCAGTTTTGGTGATCCAATTGTTAAAAATGCAGCCGTATCACAGAACTGGGGAAAGGAAGAGCCCCAAACCATCTCTGAAATAGGCCCAACCAGATTCCAACTTGTAGGTCACAAGCCTCATTACAGAACAATGAAGTCCGTTCCACAAAACATAATGGTGGCTTACAAAGAATTTCTATTACCTTTCATACAATTCTCCACTGATAGGAGGCATCCATTGAATTGTGAGAAAGTCTGGACTCTGTTTAATCACGATCGGGGCCAAAGGAACAGGTGAAGGCTTGGGTGACCTAGTCCATCCTTGATACTTGAGATCAAGGTAACAGTGCATCCGAGCAACCTGGTTTGGAGTGAAGCTGTTGGCACAGTCATCATCTGACAATGAAAATGGAAGCGATAATAAGGTTAGACAGTCAGTATTAAGTCCAAATTCAAGAAACCGTACATTGTAGAATTCAGTTTTATCTGTTATCAATACAGTATGTGCAGAAATGTCCTTCCTTAGATGTGTTCTTGGTTGAGCATAAGATGATCATCTTTTCAAAATAATATGCTGTTGCCATATTCTGTCACAAGATATCTATACTATGGGTTATAGCCTTTAAGGGTAGTGCTCTTATTTCAAAATATTGTATTAAATCAGATTGATAAGCAATTGAAGTCACTTGCACAAAGGTCAAGGGTAGACAAACCTGTATAAGCCAAACATTTGGTGGATCAAGCTAGACCTCAAGTAAGTATGCATGTGTTGTCAATGGGAAGAAGGGATTAAACTGCTGTCAGATACGTAGGACTGCAACCTATCCCTCTTGAGAACAAAAGGCTTAGACATGGAAATTCAATATGTCCGGTCCTTCCCCTGATATCACCTGTCAGTGAAGAGTCGGGACACATGAAGATAGTCAACTGGTGGGCTAAGTTGTTTTGGCCAACCTTGGCCTTAACTTTGTAGTCAATTCACTTCTGGCGCCAGGATCTTGGCTCCATGACTTCACAGTATAGAGATGTATGTCTAAGCAAGCACACATACAGAGAAGACTCTTGGCTCAAGAAGTCGAATTGGCATGAGAAGCGTATTACCAAGTCTAAGAACTCTTTAAATAATGGAAGACCTCGAGCATGTGAAAGACATAAAGTCCTATAGCATATTTAGTCACAATAACTAGGTCAGACTACACATGAAATATTTCCATGTGCTGCGCTCATTTCCACCAACCATGCAGGTAGATGATAAGAATTATGATATGACATGGAGGAACGGTTGGTGGTCTGCACGCCATATGTGGAACCCAAGGCTTTTTTCTGTGCAACTCACCCAAATCTATATTTCATGGCTTCATTTTTTATAGCCCTCACCCCACGACCATAACGTTAACATATTTCATGTATAAGGCCTCCATCATATAGCGACAGCCCTGATTTAATACATCTACACAAAATACAATTCTAAAACCCAGCGGGGCCTCTCTTCTGTCCCAAAAAATAAGACTAAGGGGCAGAGAAACTAGGGTGGCAGAAAGCCTGGATTCAGTAATATCCAAATAACACAGCATGGCAAATTAAAATAGCGCAGCGAGGTAATGAAAACTATTATTGCTTGTTGTGTATCACTAATGGGAATCTGTAATGAAAGCATTTTTATTGCATAATGTGTCACCGAATCTATGAAAGTGTCATATAGTTCAATGATATAGTATATAAAAGTGTCAGCTTTATTCCCTTTAACCGTTGGATTCATCTTTGGATGTTTTCGCCTATGGATTTGGTTTAACGGTAAATATACTGAAGCTGTGACCTTGGAAAAAGTTGAGCGTTTCATGTTTTAAGGAAGCATTAAAGGGTTAACCAATGTCTGTAAGGTCTGTGAATAAGTGGCCATGGAATACCAGAGGTGTGGCTATAAGGGCTGTGGTTGTGGTAACATTTGCATTCCAGGCAGTGCCATAAAATCCAATGATACATAAGAAGATACCAGTTTTATTAATGGCATATAATAGGTGGGGCCCCAAATGTAGCATTGGAGTTATGCCTCTACCTCTTTACAAAGTTGTTTTGTATATTTTTAATAGGTGTCTAATAAGTACAAGTATGTCTACCTTTAACTTTGCTCACATTTGGTTAAAGGGATTCTATCATTAAAACTTTTTTTTTTTTTTTTTCTCACTCTCACGTAGGAATAGCCTTAAGAAAGGCTATTCGTCTCCTACCTTTAGATGTCTTCTCCGCGCCACCGTTCGGTATATAATCCAGTTTTCGTTGGTATGTAAATGAGTTCTCTCGCAGCACTGGGAGTGGCCCCTAGCGCTCAAACAGCACTGGAGCATCCCCAATGCTACGAGAGAACTTTCCAGCTCTTCCTCCATCTTCTTCAGGAACCAGTCTTTGTGTATTCTTCCTGCAGTGGCTTCAAACTTCTAGGCCTCAGGCCTAGGGTAAAGCCGACCGCGCATGACTGCTGGCCACAAGAAGATGGCCGCTTACACAGTATCGTAAGCGGCCATTTTCTAGTGGCCGGCAGGTATGCGCAGTCGGCTGCCTAGAAGTTTAAAGCCATGGCCAGAAGAAGACGTGATGAAGATCCGTTCCTGAAGAAGATGGAGGCAGCGCTGGAGAGTTCTCTGGCAGCATTGGGGATGCCTCCAGTGCTGTTTGAGCACCGGGGCCCGCCCTTAGTGCTGAGTCAGAACTCATTTACATACCGACAAAAACTGGATTATATACCAAACGGTGGTGCGGAGAAGACATCTAAAGGTAGGGGAAAAATAGCCTTTCTTAAGGCTGTTCCTACATGGTAGTAAGAAAAAAATTAAGTTTTAATGATAGGATCCCTTTAAATGGAGTCTACCACCAACCCAAACATATTCACTGGCCACCACCACATTACAGTCATAAACAACCTACCTCTGTTATGTAGATCACTTTTGTAGATTTGGAACAAAAATACTTTGCAGTGCTATGTAAATGAGGCAGTTTGTGCACTGGGGGCGGCCAAAAGTCCTGAGAGCACTGCACTAGGATAGGTGATGGCATACAGTGATAGGATCGATCACACTGTACAGGGTCGAGCAAGCTGGAGATGATCTGGTAAGAGTAGTGCTCCCAGGGCTGAAGGTCCGCCCCTAGTGCACAAACTACCTCATTTGATAACACATCTTTTCTCCAAATCTACAAAAGTGAAATATATAACAAAGGCCTTAGGAGGACTTTTGTTCTCCCGACCTCCTGATCATTGGGAGATCAGACACTTAGCTCCAGTCCTGTGGATAGGAAATAAGTGTCCATAATGGAACAACTTCTTTAAGGACTCCGATTTCTCATTAAACCTATTAAATCCAATAAAACAACATACTCTCAGTCTGTGATAGTATAAAATACCGAACACAACCACTGGGTGGCAACACAGACATATATACAGTAGCTTATCTCTTTGTGACAGAATATCAAAAAACAATATTGAAAAGCTGATCATCACATATCTGGACTGGATAGACAAGGACGAGTAAGAAAGGACACATCTGTAGATATAATATTCATAAACCTCAGTATGGCATATGAACAGACGTTATCGTCAATTGCATCAATGCTTATTAAAATAAAACTCCACATTGGAGACACTTTTTTATTTCTTTATATAACATTATTACTTAAATTGTACCCTCAGGATTTCTCAAATCCCCCATAAGTTTTAAGCACATCTGTCAACAGAACATAGGCTGGTGCTGTACAATAGGTTATCCATATTCTACAGGCTGCCATAAAACTGCAGCTCATTATCAGAGTCACAAGGGATCAGATAAAAACTGTCTCCATGTAACTAATGTGTAGCCGCCCCAATCGCTGGACTCGCACATGAGATTTTTGTTATTTCCTATGAGATTTAGAAAAACCACTAAATGTTGGTTTTGTGAAAATTGTTAAAAAAAAATGTGTAATTTATCCATCTAAAGTTCATGCGTAACACAAAATATCCAAAAAGAACTAGAAAATGTTGCTTGTAGCCTCACCCGTGTAGCTCATGTAGTTGTTATAAGGAGTTCCAGTGTAAAACATGGGTCCGCAGGTGTCATTTGTTGGGTCAGGATCTCGGCAAAGCTTGTTTTTGGGTGTGGGTGCGGTGTCTGCACATAGGTCTCCAGTTTCCATGGAAGGTTCGGTTTCACTGCAGGGGTCGTCACAAGATTCCCGTTCACTGACTCCTTTAAAGACATGATAAAGTCCTAGGGCATGACCCACCTCGTGAATCATTGTGTTGGTGTGGCCTGGCATTCCGTAATATGATGGGTTTAAGACTATGCCCCCTGGAAAAAAAAGAATAATATGACTTCAAGTTCCTGATATATGGACGAACACAAGGACATTAATAGATGTGCAATAAGATATTTAGCACTTGGAACCTGTATAAATAAAATAAAATGCTACAAAATGGGTTTCCGGGGGTTGATGTCGATGGATGTCCACTATAGGCCATCTCCATCATGGTGGTAGAGCTCTTAATATCTAATTTCGTAGAAAGAGAATGATTGAAAGGGATTAGTCTTGTTCCTGCACATCATGAAGAGGTCAGAAGATAAGATGAGATAAAATAATCCTTTAATAGTACAAAGTCCATCACCATAGTGCACTTCCTTTGGTGCATGTAAAAAAAATTTCTTCCTTAGGACACCCCTTGGTTGGTATAAAGCACACCAGATTTTACTCCATAAAATTGGTGCATGCCAGTAAGAAATTTTGAAGGCAAATTTTGTCACCCGCTAATAATACATTTTATCTAAATGATGGTGAATATAACACTGGGGTAAAGGCAGACAGACACCAGATGGAGGGGGCTCTGTCTGGATCTGTCTTTTAATGTCCATTTGACCTATGAGAGCATCAGCCATCCACAATGGTAGTGTGGATCTACTCTCACGCCTCACCTCTAGCCTGAACCACAAGCCTACCACAAATATGAAGAGCCTCTACCCATCCACTTATAAATACATTGTATCTTAGCCTTGATATTACACACGGCAGTCTTAATAACATGTATAACTCATAATCCATAACATAAGAAACACCTTAGTGGAAAGCAATTGGCTCCAAAGTCACTTCTAAATGTTGTTCTCTTACGCTAGACTTTGGTGGACCATTGCTATATCAGAGCCCGAGCTCTAGTGCTTTGGTGGACCAATGATCCATATCAGTACTGATCTTCTAAAACTGAACATGAGTAGATTCTAGACCATTTTGGAACAAACCAGATTTGTCTCGAATTTTCCAAAAGTTGTCTGAAATGTCAGAGGTTGTCAACCCTAGAACCACTATATTACTCTAGGGTCTCTACTGGCTTATGGAGACCCAAGTGAGATGTGGAAACATAACAAATTCACCTTGTCTCAACTCTCCTGGGTTACCTTGTTGCATTCAGTGATCATTTTGCGTCCACATCACAGACCTTGAGGTGACTGGTAGGACCCAATTGTGCACCTCAGATAACCCTGGGAGGCAAGAGGTCAGAAGAAGGCACCAAGGGACCATTGAACACCACGAGGAAGCACAGGAGAGGTGAAGCAAGGTGAGTATACGTGTTTATTATCTCTCTACACCTCTCCTGGGCCTCTTCTTATTATACTTTAGGTTCTGAACAGACCCCAGAGTATAATAACAGCACTTCTTACCAGAACCAAGACAGGCAGATGAACCTCTTGAGATTTGCCCATCTCTAGTAGATTCTATCAACCACCCAAATAACCGTCTGTGTTTATAGTCAAACAGCTTGCTAAAGACTTTTGAAGCCCTGAAGACTAGAAATAAGGAAAAGGAAAAGAACGGAGCAAAGTTCTGCAATAAAATCAGCATGAAACGTCTTCCCATTGACAGTACGGGCACAAATTGCCGAGCCAGCCAGATCTGGCCGGTCTTCTAATAAATATAGATAGGGACACTACATATGACATTGAAGCTTCATGTGCTTTAAACCTGAAGCATCCTGATGGTCATTTAGTGCAATACAAAGCGACTTTTAACCACAATGAAATGCTTAATGTCTCGAGCATCCATCCCTCTTGATGTAATTAAATTGGCTCTACATTGTCCACTGATCTGGTCATATTCCAGTAACTTCCCTTCCAGCTGTAATTACAGAAGAGTCAGTGTTTTTTTAGAAGTGTGAAATTAAATAGCGTGTCTATAATTTAAATAGGGACATTTCCAAAAGAAGACTGAATAATACAAAGAAATAAATCAGCCGCCACTTAGAAAACCATTACTTATTATAGGATGAAATTTACCCATTACTTAAAGCAACAGTGTTTTGTTTTGGCTGTTATCTCGCCTGCCAAGAAGTTTCTGTTACTTTTTATTTAAAATAAGAGGGAACAAAGTTGCATCAAGCGATTGCTATGTAATTAATATGTCTGGCACTTCCAAGAAGGAGCCCGGCGAAATGAACATCTGATGAAAGGCTTGGTAATGCACACCAGACTAGCAAACTGATATATACACCGAGATGGAGCCGGCGAAACCATGATTTAAAGCAAACAAATATATATAACTGGTAACTATGGACAATGGATGCTCTGTTTGTGCAAACGAAAATAGACCAAAATAGCCTTTGTACACTATGATTAAATTGTCATTTTATTTAATATTAAAAACCATGCTGTGAGAGCCCAGCCGGGGAGTGGATCGGAATATACAACAGGAAAACAAGCCCATGTGACTTTGTAAATTAAAGGCATGTTCCAGCCCCAAACACTTTTGTAACTGGTGACCTATCCATAAAATAAGCTATTAGTGGGGGTCCGTCACCCAGATCCTACAACGATCGGCTGATCCAGCTGCCTCCTGGCGCCACAAACTATTGCGGTGGATGAAGCCCGGAGCAAGTAATAGGCTAAAAGATGTTCACTAGAGATGAGCGAACAGTAAAATGTTCGAGGTTCGATATTCGTTTCGAGTAGCCCCTCAATATTCGACTACTCTAATCGAATATCGAACCCAATTATAGTCTATGGGGGGAAAATGCTCGTTTCAGGGGTAGGCAACGTTCGATCAAATTATACTTACCAAGTCCACGAGTGAGGGTCGGGCTGGATCCTCTGAGAAGTCTTCTCCATGCAGCGTCCCTGTGGCATCTTCCGGCTCTGAATTCACTCTGCAAGGCATCGGGCCTGGGCAGAGCCGACTGCACATGCCCACACTACAAGCGGACATGTGCCGTCGGCTCTGCCCAGGCCCGATGCCTGGCAGAGTGAATTCAGAGCCGGAACACGCCATGGGGAAGCTGCATGGAGAAGACTTCTAAAGGTAGGAGAAGAACCAGTGTTGATTGGCTGACTGTATAGCATTCGGCCAATCAATGCTGGTTCTACATCGAACTTTTCCATTCGAATAGCGAGTGGTACTCAATCGAGTACGAGTATTTTGAATACCGTAGTATTCGATCGAATACCTACTTGATTGAGTACTACTCGCTCATCTCTAATGTTCACCCTATAGCAGTACTGCAGTATGACTTGAATAGCAGCAGTGCTTCTTCTGGTGCCCATCCGCAATGATAGCTTTGTTTGATGGCACCGGGATCAGCAGATCAGTGCGGGGTCAGGGTACAAAATCCCTACCAAATAGATACGGATGGCTTTAGAGACTTACTGCTTCCATTATACCTATAGAGAAACCACCCGCATTTCCATAGGTGTAACTAACATGCTGCGATTTCCAAAACCGAAAGGATTTTGGAAATGGCAGTGTGTCCGCTGCGTGTATTTTTACGCAATGTGTGGATGGGATTCACTTTGCCAGGGCTGTAAAACAGAAGAGTTTTGCTGTGATTTTTCTGCCAACTGGGGTCCCCATCCTTTGTCTGGTTTTGGCTGGGTACCAAATGACGGGTGCACTCACTGGCCCCTTAAGAAGTCAACAGTATTGGCATCACGCTCTATGGGCAACACTGGCAGAGTTGGAGGAAGAGGAGGATGCCAGAGGAGAGTGGAGGGGAGCCAGACCACAAGAGCACAGCAGAGTATTACCCTATAAGAAGTAGACCCTAGGGGGAAGGGATTTTCTTTGCTAGTGTAATGCCACCAGAGTCTTGTTCCTCCTGGTAGGACTTCCTATTGGTGCACCAATGGGTGCTCCTACGACAAGGAACATTGGTGGTGTTACACTAGCAATGAAAATCCCTTTCCCCCTGGGGTCTATTTCTTATAGGGTTATTCACAAATAATCTAAGTGACATTGTAGATAATATGTACATTGCGTGCAACAAAAGTGGAAATACACTCGTGTGGAACAATGCAAGTCAAAGTGGATTCATTGAACAAGATCAAAGAGGGACTGGATGCCTTTCTTGAAGAGAACAATATTACGCACTATCAATTCTAGATTTTAAGGACACATTGATCCAGGGTTTTTATACTGATTGCCAGATTGGAGTCGGGAAGGAATATTTTGACCCTGAAATGAGGCAATTGGCATGAGCCTCATGGGGTTTTTTTTACCTTCCCCTGGATCAACACTGTAGGGATTGTAGGGTTATAGGTTGGACTTGATGGACTGATGTCTTCATCCAACCTCATCTACTATGTAACTATATATTATATCTACCACTTACCTTGAACACCAAGGGCGTCCTTGTCCCATGGCCAAGTTGCAGCTCCAGCTAACTCCTCCCCTGCAGAACCAGCAAAGAAAATATTCAGGAACAAAGTGCTGTTCAACTGCAAGGCATCTCTCAGTTCCTTTACACTCATATATGCCCTATTAGGATGCAAAAGAGAAGATGAAGCAAATTATCATTAAACAAAACTTGTCTCTATAGAACACTTTTATTTAGTCTGCAATTAAGAAACTGGTTTATTAGTATCACCGGATCCAGTGACAATCTCTCATAAGAAATCAAGTCATTGCGATAACAACGTCAGCTAGCAGAACAGTCAATATGGTGTCATTTTTCAATAATAAATATGCTAAAAAGGAAGCATTAGAGCAAAAGGAATGCAGTGAAGTGATGCAAAAAGCAATGCAATTAGGACATATACAACCACCCAGGGAACGGGAGGCTGAGTGCCGGAATGAAGATCTGTTCACCACTGAGCACGCATTGGAAAAAGGCTTATTTAATCAAAAAGCTCATTTACATCCCATGTTCCAAATTTTAGCACCCGTCGAGGGGCAGAACCCGAAAAAACGGAATGAAGCCATTTGTCGTTAGGTTTAGAATTTCCGCATCGGTGGCTCGGTTAATGTGAGGGTCCACCTTTGGAGCTACTGAGCAGATTGGACAGGAATTTTCTAATATAAGGTTATTGGAAATCACTCAAGTGCATGCCCATAAAATCCTAAAGACCTCCTTTTGTCCTGCAGACCACAATGGACACGGACAGTTTTATGGCAGAAACCAATCAACAGTTATTACTGAGAACTATAAACATGTTCTTAGGAAGGGTTAATAAATCAACGGCTAATAAACCGACAGAATGTTACAATATACATATACTATACATACAAATTATACAACATGGTTACTAGTGGACATTGCTTTTTCTTATTTAAAGTGATTTTATAATGAGATTGAGTTACAGTCTAGAGCTGCATTCATAATTCTGCTGGTTGTCATTGGAAATAGTCATCAATATGTTGGGATGTCCTTAAAGGGATGCTCACAAACACAAAGAAACGCCGAGCGGCACAATATTGTGACACAGTTTCGGAAGTGTAAAGTAGGAGAGTCAAAATGGCCTCTTATCTTCAATAGTTGTAAGTAGTCACAACAACCAATAAGCACAAGTGAGACCCAATTTTGGGTGGAGGCGTTCCTGTTCTTACGTTGCGTGGGAACGTCAAACAGTGGGAGCAGAATTGGGTGGATCACTCACAACTGTGACAGGGAAGGCCACGCACTTCGGTAGACAATAAAATCTCACTTCGTACGTATGGAGACAATCGAAAACAAGGAGCACTACGCGTTTCGGGATCAAACTCCCTTTATCAAGTGCATACAGTCATAAGTATGATGATGAACATAAGTATGATGTACAGTTTTCTTGTGAGAAAACTCTTCTCTCATGTCCTTAAAGAGAATCAGTCACCAGGACTAAGAATATCAACAAATCCTTGCAGATAGATAGGTTAGAGCTACCAGAACCAGCACATCAACCCAGCCCTGCAGATAGAAAGGTTAGGGTCACCAGACCCAGCATATCACCCCAGCCCTGCAGATAGATAGGTTACAGTCACCAGAACCAGCATATCAACCCAGCCCTGAAGATAGATAGGTTAGTGTCACCAGACCCCAGTATATCACCCAGCCCTGCAGATAGATAGGTTAGTGTCACCAGACCCCAGTATATCACCCCAGCCCTGCAGATAGAAAGGTTAGGGTCACCAGACCCAGCATATCACCCCAGCCCTACAGATAGATAGGTTACAGTCACCAGAACCAGCATATCAACCCAGCCCTGAAGATAGATAGGTTAGTGTCACCAGACCCCAGTATATCACCCAGCCCTGCAGATAGATAGGTTAGTGTCATCAGACCCAGCATATCACCCCAGCCCTGCAGATAGATAGGTTAGTGTCACCAAACCCAGCATATCACCCCAGCCCTGCAGATAGATAGGTTACTGTCACCAGACCCAGTATATCACCCCAGCCCTGCAGATAGATAGGTTACTGTCACCAGACCCAGTATATCACCCCAGCCCAGCAGATTGATAGTTAAGGATAACTGAATCAAACCGTGTTTTACCCTTGTAAAGCCTTCATTGCCAAGACATAGAGGTTTTTGTAGTTATGCAAATGAGCTCTTTGGAGCAAAGGTGTTGCCATTGCTCCAAATACTGATTTGCATATTGACAACAATAGAGTAGTCTCAGCAATGGAGGTACACGATGGGAAAACACTGTTTTATGTACATGACCCTAACCTATCTCCAGGGCTAGGATGATATTCTGGGTTCTGGTGACAGACTCCCTTTAAAGAGACACTAAACAAAGCCAATCCAATAACTTACCATATTCTCTTAATATTCTTCTTCTTTCTTAGTTTGCCTCACATTACAATTAAAACTGGGACATAGATATAAAATTTTTTCTATGTTTGTGCTAGGAGCTCAGCTAGTTATGGCCCTCTACTCCTGTGGTGCCTGGTTGTAAGACAACTGGCTGGAGCAGTAGACTTCCTACGCTAACCGGTCTGCAGAAGTATTTTGTCCACACTTGCCTAAAACTTTTGCACATCACTGTAGGCTTGTCTGTACTGTACTATGTGCCAAATGTGGAAAAGAAACATCATTGAATGATCATCCTCAAGGAATACTGTGAGATTTTAGGTTGCAGAATTGTGAATGCAGCTCTGGGGTAGAATATAGAACGTAACTCAAACCGCTAGGTTCAAATTTTGTCACTGTATTTGTTCAAACCTTCAATTTTCTGAGACAATTCTTTAATTTCCTCACCCCTTTTTTATCAAATACAACCCATAAAATCTTTGACATTCACACTCTAAACATGGCGATGGTTTTTTTGGCCCCACGTTATCAAAATTCTACTGTAGCAAAGAATAGGCGAGATGTCCAATGTGGGAAATTTCCACTGAAAATATCTTTAGAAAATTGTTCCAATTTCCAATTTTTCATTTCTTGAAAATAATTTTTCCTTCCAGAATTTTAGACCTAGAAATTCCGGATTTGATTCGTCAGCAATAGTTTTACAGATGGGATTTTTTTTCTTCTTCTTCTTGTGGACGGAATTCAGTTTGTAGGATTTTATTGTAGCCCATTCCAAATATTTCTCCATATTTTTGTTAGAAAATAATAATATATTACACATTACAATGGATTTTCTCTTAATGTTGGGTTGGGGGCACCTAATTTCTTTTAAAGCCTAAGATTTTGTAGTACTTGGTTGTATGTGAAGACTTATGCCAGGTGAGGTGGCTCCAGGAGGTCTGCTGTGGATTTGAGGGTCACGAGAACGATAGTGGTATTAGAATTTGGTCAGATTTTCATTACTCTTTTTATTTTACAAAATTCCTTCAGATGCTGGTTTTTGCTCCTTCCAGGGAATTGTAAGAAAGATCACTGGGCCCCAACCCAAACCCTAATCCTACCGCAACCCTGTGGACCATAGAGCAGACTTCTCGGAGCCACCTTTGCCAGCCTGGCGAACGGAGTACCAGATGCATAGTTGTGACGTTACCGGGATTTTGGACAAGAATTCTAAGACGTCGATGAGATTTCAAACAAAAGAAACATTTCAGATTAGCATAGCTGTTCTTTAAATCAATTCAGCTCGGAGTACTTTAGTTACATGGATTCCGCCTCTGCTCTATCGCTAGAATATTATTAATTCATGTCTGTAGGAAAGAGTCTTATTTTTAATTATATCCATAAAATATTGGAAGTTCTTTTTCAGCAGATTGTATAAATGTAAAAGAGGAAGATCTGAGTTTAACCGTTCAGTGATAGTCGCTGCATAGATTCATGTCATTTCCAATGACTTTTAATGATTTCAATGGATGCAAATTGGCTCTCCTCCAAAAGGAAGAAAACTACTGTCTCTCTAGTACCATCTTAAGGTAGATACCAAGTACCAGATTTTCTTTGGACAATGGGATGTATCTGACTATAAGGTTTAGGCAATAAAAATTAGGAAAAAATATTTTGTATTAATTCGACCTTCCTTGGTGATCAAGTAGAATAGAGAGGTAAATGTCACTAGAAGGTATGGGAGGGAAGATGATGGGGGTACTACAGAGCCCCACTAATGTCCTACACATGGTATAGTGTCCCATTGAAACCTTCACAGAATATGAAGCAGAATTATTCTATGTGGAGCATTATAGTATTCTGTGTGGGGCACCAGTGTGGCATTATACTGTGTGGGACACTAAGGACATTATACTGTGTGTGGTATACTAACATAGCATTATACTGTGTAAGCAGTGGTGTAACTGTCCCGGGCCATAGCAGCGGAGGCAGCTGCCACAGGGCCCGGGACATTAGGGGCCCGGCGACAGCCACTAACGCTGCTATCATTATACTTGGGGGTATTTTCGGACCCCCGAGTATAATGATTGGCGGACCGGGAGAGGTAAAAAACATAAAAAACTCTGTTACTTACCTCTCCATGATCCTGCCAGCCCTCCTTCCTTGTTGTCTGACGTCTCTGACATCACATGAACCCAGCCTGCTTCCCGGGTCATGTGACGTCCGACGTCATTGCAGAAGGACGGCAGCGGAGGCCGACAGTGTAGGAGACGGGGGACAGGTAAGAAACAACAGTTTTTTACGTTTTTATTCTGCCAGGTTTCCGATTATTATACTCTGGGGTCTGAAAAGACCCCAGAGTATAATAATTGTTTATGGGTGTCCATGGGACATAATACTGGGTGCAGGGGCCACTATGGGGCATAATACTGTGTGCAGGGGCCACTATGGGGGATAATACTTTGTCCAGGGGACACCATGGGGCATGATACTGTGTGCAGGGACCACTATAGGGCATAATACTGTGTGCAGGGGCCACTATGGGGGATAATACTGTGTGTAGGGGCCACTATGGGGACATAATACTGTGTGCAGGGGCCACTATGGGGGATAATACTGTGTGCAGGGGCCACTATGGGGACATAATACTGTGTGCAGGGGCCACTATGGGACATAATACTGTGTTCAGAGGCCACTATGGGGCATAATACTGTGTGCAGGGGCCACTATGGGACATAATACTGTGTGCAGGGGCCACTTTGGGACATAATACTGTGTGCAGGGGCCACTATGAGGGATAATAAAACGCACAGGAATGCGTAGGAGGGGGTCGGTCGAGATCGTTGGTGTCGGTCGGGGAGAGGGGCCATGTCAAAAGTTCGCCACGTGGCCCCGCTATTCCTAGTTACGCCACTGTGTGTAAGGACAGTAAGGAGCATTATATTGTGAGTGGAGTATTAACATGGCATTATACTGTGTGGGGGCAATAAGGAGCATGATACTGTGTTGAGGGCTCTAACATGGAATTATTCATTGCCATTCATTGCCCCTAGGCTCCCATGATAAAATAACCATTTATTGTATACATTTTCTTATTGGGTGGTGCAAGAACATATCAATTTTGCATTCAGTGAAGTGGGGGGTCTTCAAAAAAGTTCAAGCCATGTCAAAGGTTGACATATTTGTAGGTAGGATGTGTGGTCAACAAATAGGGATGCCAAGATCTGAACTGGTTGTGGTGTAGGTGAAGGGATTACTCTACTTTGTCCATAGGGATCTAATTACCCCTTGTTTATATGAAAAAGAAACGCAACGATTATATGAGACTGTTATTCGACTTTTTATAATTTTCCGAAAATATGTATTTCTTCCTAGTAAGCCCCATTAGGATTAAATTCCGGAAGCGTTGATCTACGTATCTGCTATTATAGAAATCGATGACTTGCCAGTCACTAGGTTGCCTAAACGCATCCCTAGCCGGTGGGCTCATTGTTATTCCAAACTTGTTGAATTCTCTGCGATTGGCTAGAAATCTATCGCTGACTTGATTAATTTATTTCTTGGTTCAGCTGAATTAATAAATGCCTTAAATTTAATAAATGGGAAAAGTCAGTGAAATAGCATCCGGCAAAGAGAAAAAAACAAACCGTCAGCAGATTTGTCATATAGTGTATATTCATTTCATGCAAGATTGAGATTCGGTTAAAATCCGTGTAAATTAACAATTCAGAGTGTTGGTTTAGATCTCTTTTTTATGTATATATGTTTATCTTTATTTGTATGGCAGGAACAATGAACGGACGGTGTTACTAATGCAACGTATCGAGACGCGGAAGTTACACTCGGTATCTGATATGGGAAGACATGCGGAGATTTGTTATCTGGACTGTAGAGGGGGCAAGTGAGTAGAGCTTTTAATCCGCTCAAATCCTACTGTGTAATATTGTTATGGTATGGTTGTACATTACTATTATACTCAGCTTATAGTGTATTTATGGGTTCAGTATTCCCATTGGTTGCTTGAAGTTTACGCATATGTCATCTAGAAATGGGCAAAAATTCTCACCAACCTCTATAACTGCAAAAATAAGTGAATGTTTTAATTTATACGACAGTACCCCATTATAAAAGTCAATGGAACCTCATCCTGACTTGATGGTCTTGATGGTCTTGATGGTCTGCCCATAAATCTCGAGAACAAACCTATTCTCAGTGGAGACTTTGATACTTGTGTTCTATGGTGATAAATGTTGCGTACATTGCAGCAATGAATGTTCTAGGTTTGCCTACTAATCACTGTTTAGTCTTACAAACAATTGTAACATTCCAGGGTACAAAAATGGTTAACCAAGAAATCAACCAATTAAGTAACATATATACATATATGGTTTGAAGGTAACAGGCAGGGTGCTGGAGTCCCGCTATATCAGTGCCAAATTTCTTAAATATGTGTGGTCCAGGGCAGGTGTTGAATAGGCCTCAGCCCCAGGTGTGGGTCCTGGTCTCGGTTCCTGGGGCATAAAAGGCTGCAGAGCCTGCACGTCAGGGCAAATCCTGGGAGGAGGGGAGGCGTCTGGGTCTGTCCCGACACTGTGAGACTGCTGAGATTGTATTGACCTTTTTTGTTGATTTGTGTGGCTGGTAGTAAGCCACCTGTACAGTTAGTACTTATTGTGTAGTTAGTGCTCAGACGAGCAGGGTTTTTGCCTGAAGTTAAGGCTGTATTTTATATTGCTCCTTTTGTCCATCGAAATAGAACTTCTACTTTTCAGACTTTATACCTCGAGGGAATGTTAAAATAAACATTTTCTTAAGAAATGATCTACAAGACAATGTCTCAGAGTGACCTCTCTGAAGCTGTTGGGTGCATGCATTTTTATATACTGTATATATATTTGTTTATCACACAGTATATATATCTTTTTGTCCTGAGTATAAAATAGCTTCCTAGTTTCTTGCATTATTACAAACAGCAAAAATAGAAGACTCAGCGTATACCGGCCAGGTGGAAGCTAAAAGGACAATCTCTCGACCTCTGACGGGAGGAGGGGGGGTTGGTGGATCCCATTGACATATAGTATGGGCCAGAAAAGCCGTAAAGGCGTGAAAGAGCCTCAACACCTTAAACACGCCCTGTTACATATACAGTTAGTGAATCATATAGTATGTGATTAGTTGGCTTTATGAGTAGTTATATGACTATTAGTACACTATTGACCATTCCTCCAAAGTAGAAACATCTTTAAATACAAGTAACTTGATGTATAGGAGCTATATATCACTTTCATCCTGGCGTTCATTGTTAATGGAGTCATGTACAGTATGTCTGTTCTCAAATGGAAATCCTGACTTCTTCCATTGACTTTTAGGGGGACCATTAGGTTTCCATGAGGGTAACAGTATTTTTCATGCAATAATAGAATTCCAATGATTGTCATCAGAAACACTAATGAAAAATATAGAACACTAGCACAACAAATTATAATTATATCGATTACAACCCTGAAGACGTAAAGAGGTTTTTACAACTTACACATTGACGGCATATCTGCAGGATATAAATGACTGATAGATATGGCTACCAACTCTGGGACCTCCATCTATTTCCAGAAAATGGGACCGCAGAATTCCACTCAACCTGGTATAGTTGCGGCTGGCCATTGCACCAAGGCAAAGTAGATGGCAAGTGTGAGACTCTCGGCATTAACTTCTATGGGGTCTACTTGCCACCTTGACTATACACACATCTGAAGACAACTCTCCATTCAATCCTATCCTGAATATAATGGCGGGTGGGCGGCCACCTCATCAAGTTCAATGGAGATTGGGAGACCCACATGTTGGAGATAGCTGTGCAACCCTGAAGTGGGACCCTCATCTATCAGATACTAATGGCATATCCTGCATAGTCCATAAATGACTAACATTGAAATATCTATAGAAATCCAACAAACATTATGTTTTAAGGGGTTCCCAGGCAAACTAGAAATCTCAAGGGGGTCGGGGATTGGTTAACATAAATAAGAAGCAATGTCACCTACCCCTGGTCCCCTGTGCCATTTTGTGCCGTCACTGCCTGGGTCACATGTTGGATCAGTGACATCACTGCTAATACGTGATCGGAGCTGCTTAACTTCTAGTCCAGGCAGTGGCGGCAAAGAAAAGAACATGGAACGAGACGCAGAAACAGAGAACCAGGAATAGGTGAGTATCACTTCTTTTATTTTAGCCCATGGGAAATCCAGTTGGTCTTGAAGAACCCCTTAAGTAACAATCTGGTGAAAAGGTGGTGATCTTCATTGTCTTACCTTGATTGAAGAATCAGATTTTTATATTCTCAACATTTTTGGAATATTATGTGAACATAAACCTACCGATCAAGTAACAGCTCATAATTATTCCTTACCTTCCCTTTGCATCAGGATCAAAGCATGTCTTTGTACTATTTCCAGATTCTTTGCTTGGGCAACAGTCTCCGTCATCATAGTCATCCCTTGCTGTGTTGCATTCAAGATGGCACACCCCATCACCCTTCTTACTGGAACTACAAGGCCTGAAGAAACCACAGTCTCCACCGTCATAGCCAGTAAGGGGGTGTTTACATTCAGGGTCACACCGATCATTGCCAACTCTGCCTGGTTCACATCCAGGCAATACTACTCGATTCCGTAAGCTGGAATTACGAATCTCTACTACATTAAGTTGCCAATGGATGCCATGTGGACTGTAAGCATTGGACAAGGCCTCATGCTGTCTCTCAATCTGTTCAGTGCTTACCAATGGTCTGGATCCATCATCTTCACACACATTTACCACCCGGTAATGGACCACTTTTTCCCATTTTACTTCTGTCCTGCTATACCCGCTAGCCACATCAGGGAAATCACAAAGTGTTCTACCACAAGGAGGGAGTGTAATAGTGGAGATGATCTCTTTGGCTGGCGTAAGTCCTGGTATAACATCTGGATAAACTCCATCTTTGTATAGACTCCATATATCATTGGAAAGAATTGAGTGACTTGGCATTAGTGGTAAAGTTTGAGAGGTTCTTCTAAAGGTTTCTGATCTTAATTGGTGTTGAGTCCTAACTTCTGACCACAGGCGTAAGGAGAAAAGATGACCCCGATAGTAGTTACCAGTTTCTGAGTTATCCCCTCCAAGCATAAGGGATCTACATAAGGAAATAAAGGAACTGTGGAGGGGACCCAATTGACCTTTGGCCCTTGCAACCTGAGCTCCATCAATGTAGAGCAAAATTTGTTGTCCATCGTAAATGGCAGCAAGATGAGTCCAGATACCAGGCTTGTAGCGATGTGGAGACATCAAGACCGTGGCGGTCTGAGAGCGGTCAGTTCGGAGTGAGAAGTAGATACGTGCATCTCTCTTTGCATCGGCGACAGCTGGGCGAATCCCAATAGACCAGCCACGGTCACTGGCCACGTGCGAACAATTATCGAACATGCCTGGAAGAGGAAAACAAAGAGAAATTTGGTGCTTACAAAATATGTTACAGAGAATGTTTCACCCATAGTTTTTAGTAAGAGGGACGGATATTCTTTTCTCCTACTCTGTTTTCTTTTTCTGTTTGGTACATAATCATAAGATCGGCCATCTTGTCTGTGCTGTGTCTCTATTTTGTTCTTAGATTTGCTTGACACATACATGCCAACTCTCTAAGAATGTCCCGAAGGCTTCAGAAAAGAGGGGTGACCTCGCAAAGTCCCAAAAAAGTGGACAAACCTCCTGAGCCCAGTAGAATGCTCTCACATCCATCAGACTCTGTGTTATTCTATCTGTCGTGTGGCCATTTACTGTGCCGATCCTGTCCTGAAGAAGAGGCATAGGCCCACGTCAGAAATGTTGCATGTGCAAAAATCAGGACGTCATCTCCAAATGGTGGTTGTGGCCATACCAAACGGGGAATAGCGTGGCCTAAATGTGCCGGCCCCCCAGAAACCAAACCCAAAATGTTGGTAAGTATGGATTTACAGCAACCATGTTAACATACAAGCCTGTAGTTTTGTGGACATGAACTTTGACCTGTACAGAGGTTACTATTAGAGATGAGCGAACACTATTTGAAACAGCCGTTTTGAATAGCACACTCCAATTCAAATGAATGGACGCAGCCAGCACGCGGGGGGGGGGGGGGGGGGGGTTAAGCGGCAAAGTCTGCGTGCCGGCCACTTCCATTCATTTCTATGGGAGCGTGCTATTCGAAACGGTTGTTTCGAATAGTGTTCGCTCATCTCTAGTTGCTATGCATGAAGGAGATGAGGTTAGTTATGTCCATCACCTATAGTAAAAGCTGGATGATATATTACTAGGGTTGAACGATCAGGATTGGAAAGATCAGATTCCGATCTGCGATCGAGCAAATTTCATGATCGCAATCGGGATCGGCTGAAAAATGATCGGAAATCAGATTTTAAAATCGATCCTGAAATCTCAAGATCGGCTCAACCCCATACATTACCTATAAAGAGGTGATACATGTCATTGAAATCCAAGATGATTGCTAAGAAGTGATCTCCACAGAGCAGGAAGTATACAACTATTGCGAGGCTCAGAGGCCAGTTAAATAGAAAATTGCAAAAAAACATACATATATATATATATATATATATATATATATATATATATATATACTGTATATATGATAGGTTATTTTCTTTCAGTCCATTTCCTTTAAGCTTTAGAACCATTACTGGCCATGATGAAATAAAATCACCTTGACCTATAACCAGTGAGAGCCGGTCACAGATGGCAGGGTAATAAAGACAATATGATTTTGTCCCAATGACTGCAGAACAAGATCTCTCCATCCTGGGAATTGCAATTATCGCAGACTTGCAGGTAGTCTCCAGAATTCGCGCTATCATTAGTTTCTCAAGGACCCAATCAACACATTGTAAAAAGTGCATTTCCCGATTAACAGGTAAGAAAAAAAAAGCTTTTTCAATCTGCTGATTTTTGATAAACATTTTCTAGCAAGTCAAAACAGCATGACAATCGACTCCCTAAAAGCGGAATTACAATTCTCCACCACCTCTCCGTTATAATGAAGGCACGAGATTTCACGACCTCGGGATAGACAGACAAGTGCAAGTCACAAATTAAGTGGGAAAAAAAAAGAAAATATCAGATAAACAGAGATGGCCTGTTATAAGGGAAGATCCTTAAGCGTTATCTGAAATATTTATCTGCTTGTAGAGGATGATGTATTATAAGATTAGCGATTCTAACACCGCTGCTTGCTACCTTAAAGACTATTGCATATTTTAATATCCACTTACGTGCTTATGATGTCTAATAAAACTCCTTTTCGACCAATGTAAGACAGCTAGAGATACAGGGACATAGACAATAGATAGATGGATGGATGGATGGATGGATGGATGGATGGATGGATGGATAGATAGATAGATAGATAGATAGATAGATAGATAGATAGATAGATAGATAGATAGATAGATAGACAGTTTTATAGACAATAGACAGGTAGTCTATAGATAGATAGATAGATAGATAGATAGATAGATAGATAGATAATAAAGAGATAGATAGATAGATAGATAGATAATAAAGAGATAGATAGATAGATAGATAGATAGATAGATAATAGATAGGAGATAGATAGATAGATAGATAGATAGATAGATAGATAGGAGATAGACAGACAGACAGACAGACAGACAGACAGACAGACAGACAGATAGATAGATAGATAGATAGATAGATAGATAGATAGATAGGAGATAGATAGATAGACAGTGACAAAGACAACAGACAGGTTGACTATAGATAGATGGATGGATGGATGGATGGATAGATAGATAGATAGATAGATAGATAGATAGATAGATAGGAGATAGATAGATAGATAGATAGATAGATAGATAGATAGATAGATAGATAGATAGACAGTGACAAAGACAACAGACAGGTTGACTATAGATGGATGGATGGATGGATAGATAGATAGATAGATAGATAGATAGATAGATAGATAGATACTGCAGATAGATAGATAATAGATAGATGATTGATAGATGATAGATAGATAGATAGATAGATAGATAGATAGATAGATAGATAGATAGAGAGATAGTTGAATTTTTCAGCTAGGAAATTTTCTACATACCCTAATTGCGAATATTCTTGAAAACAGACTATTAGTGAATGACCCCATTATTTATTGTTGATCACCCTGCCTGAAAGTAAATAAAGCTAAATAAGTTCCTCTTACTTAAAGGGGCTTTCTTAAACTATGTTACTGAGAACCTTATTCTGGATCCTCCGCTGATCACCTGTTTTAAGAGTCTCCAGTGTTTGCAAAAGGCAACTTACCAAGAACATCGCCATCCATTGTATAGTGGCTATGCTTGGTATTGTAGCTCAATTGAATGGGACTGAGCCGTAGCAAGATCATGTGATTAGTGAACATGATGTCATATTTCTACATTAAATTCCTGCAGTAGAATATGGGATTAATGAATGAATGTAAATGTGTCTTCTGTGGGTTACAAAACAATCTGTTCTACCCCGGCTCTAAGTCCTCTGTAATTATAGGAGAATATTTGCATTTTTTACAGACGTTCATGGAAAGCGGCAGGGTTTTCTACTAATCTTTAAAGACATGAACGGCTAAAACCCTATCAAGGCAGAGAAATTATTAAAACTAATAAAGCTAATTTGAGGATGATACATTTTGTAGCTGAGTAAAAGAACATCACCTTTCCATTAATTACTTGTTTTTTTCCCTTAAGTACAGTACAAGCTATTCCCGCTGACTCTTTAATGTGCAAGGTGCTGCAAATGGGAAGACGATTGGCAATGCACACAACCTACTGCCAGTCTAAGGGGCATGGGGCTGACATGGTAAACCAATTAGGTATAACATTAAACTTGTCTGGATAATAAGTATAGCAAGAGAACGCAACTGGCAGACCGCAGTCCGGACCCAGACTGTGGCTGCCAGCTCTCCGGACCCAGACCGTGGCTGCCAGCTCTCTGGACCTAGACCATGGCTGCCAGCTCTCCGGACCCAGACCGTGGCTGCCAGCTCTCCGGACCCAGACTGTGGCTGCCAGCTCTCCAGACCTAGACCATGGCTGCCAGCTCTCCGGACCCAGACCGTGGCTGCCAGCTCTCTGGACCTAGACCATGGCTGCCAGCTATCCGAACGCAGACCATGGCTGCCAACTCTCCGGACCCAGACTGTAGCTGCCAGCTATCCGAACGCAGACTGTGGCTGCCAGCTCTCCGGACCCAGACCATGGCTGCCAACTCTCCGGACCCAGACCTTGGCTGCCAGCTCTCTGGAACCAGATCGTGGCTGCCAGCGTTCCAGACCCAGACCGTGGCTGCTAGTTCTCCGGACCTAGACCGTGGCTACCAGCTCTCCGGACCCAGACCATGGCTTCCAGCTCTCCGGACCCAGACCGTTGCTGCCAGCTCTCCAAACCCAGACCATGGCTGCCAGCTCTCCAGACCAAGACCGTGGCGTCCAACTCTCTGGACCCAGGCCGTGGCTGCCAGCTCTCCGAACACATACCATTGCTGCCAGCTCTTTGCACCCACATCGTGGCTGCCAGCTGTCTGGACCCAGACCATGGCTGTCAGCTCTCCGGACCCCTGACTCTTTGTCTTGTGCATCATGACAGCGATTGCTGTCCCTTTAGCACTGATATGTAACATTGTCAGGAATTGGTAATCGTCCCTGATGCCTACACAGGAATAACGTGGCTAGCCCATTGTGGAGGTAGCAGGGAAGATTGCCGATTGTTGCTGCTCCTTGGTATTGTATCAGTGCTAATGAGATAGTGGTCTGAAATTCTATATGTAAGTCAAAATGAGGTGTTTTGCAATCCTCATATTGCCTGGTTAAAGAAGGCTTCCAACAAGTCCAGCTCTTTACACTTTAATAGTCACTGCTCCACTGATTCCAGCACAGTTTAATTTTTTCTCTAGCCCCCACTATTCCTGAGCAATCAATGCTGTTAGTTTTGGTGCCTGATATGCTGTTTAGGCTCTGTACTGTCAGGAGGGAGAAGACAAGGGGTGTGACTCTGAGCTCTGACACTGGCTGCTTCTGATTGGTGCTTTGAGCCACGCCTCCCTGCCTGACACCGCCTTCTGACATTACAGAGCCTAAACAGCACATCAGGCTCCAAAACTAACTGCACTAGTTGCTCAGTAACAGTCGGGGCTAGAGAGAAAATTCTAACTGTGCTGGAATCAGCGACTATTACTAGATACTAAGAACCACAATAGGTGAATATGGTGAAAAGTTCACTTTATGTGACCACAGCAAGGTAGAAATAAAGGACCAGGATCTCTCCATTCACTTGCAAGGCTGTAATGCTCAACAAAACCACTGGGTGACCAAAGAGAGGTGGACAAAATAACTAGAACATGGGGATCAGATATCCCAGTAAATAACAGCTATCCTATGAGGGTTGCAGTAATGGGATGCAGGCTATTTATCCTCCTAGTTGAAGATAAAAAATGTATCTGCCATGCGGAAAAAAAACCACCTCTGGCAACTGCAAATGCCATCAGCTTAGAAATATAAATTAAATATTTGGGTCTTAGAATTTATTCTGTGTCAGCTGCCCAATAAATTCCTCATCCCAGCCAACCTATTAATCTATTATGGATGATATTTACACTATGTAAAATGCTTGAGGTGAAACAATGTGCAATTCTCAATTCAATGTAGCACAATACACTCGGAACAACAGAGGACACATCAATGTAGATTTGCCATTTAGGAGTCTGGGAAAGCTGGCTGACAACTCATGGGAGCCGGACTGGGCACTCATATTGGTTGTCATCCTACAGTGACAGAAACAAGTGGATGGAAGGATTTTGAATGTACTGTAGATAGATAAAAAGATAACTTATATTGTATATGAGAGATAGATAGATAGATAGATAGATAGATGATAGATAGATAGATAGATAGATAGATAGATAGATGATAGATAGATAGATAGATAGATAGATAGATAGATAGATAGATAATAGATAGATAGATAGATAGATAGATAGATAGATCTCTTAGAGAAGACCCCACACCCCCCAGAAGATTACTTCAATGTAATTTTGGATGCTTGTCTCAAAGAAGTTTTACTGTATACGATATCTGAGAAAGCAAAAGAAATAGATAGATAGATAGATAGATAGATAGATAGATGATTGATTGATTGATAGATAGATAGATAGATAGATAGATAGATAATAGATAGATAGATAGATAGATAGATGATAGATAGATAGATAGATAGATAGATAGATGATTGATAGATAGATAGATAGATAGATAGATAGATAGATAGATAGATAATAGATAGATAGATAGATAGATAGATAATAGATAGATGATTGATTGATTGATTGATAGATAGATAGAAAGATAGACAGACAGACAGACAGACAGACAGACAGATAGATAGATAGATAGATAGATGATAGATACATAGATAGAATTAATTAAATAGGCAATAGATAGAAAAAGAAAGAAGTCTTGATGATATAATTTGCTGTATTGCTATAACTTAAAACAAAGCCACCGACACTCACTTTAGATCATACCTCCAATAAAAAAAAAAAAAAAAAAACTACTTTTTGTAAAAGAATAGTATATGTGACTATAAGAAATTTTGAGGGGATATTGTCACTCCATAAGGAGAGAACCACCATATAGGTGTGTGGAGTCTTATTAAGCCATGAGCGCTCCACTGTGCAAGGGAACATGGGAAGAATATGCAAATCTGACTTCCATGATGTAATTAGGATGTCATTGCCTCAAGTATGCACATCAATAGAGGGCTCTGACTGAGAATGTGCAAGTCTATCTTCCATGATGTAATAAGAAATTTTGTAATTTATCTTAGTAAATAAATCTATTTCCCTCTCCATTTATAAGGCTGGTTTACTTCCTCCATATAAGTCTATAGAGAGGGGAGGGGGAGGAGGGGGCTCTTTTAATGCCGTGTTTCAAGATAAGACTCTACCACTGCATAAATATCTACAATCTATCTATAAATTAATTACCGGCCTCCCCATAGATGTCTGTGTGTGAGGTGAATATGGAGATGGAGTGCTATGGAAGATAAGGAGGAGGAGAGCAGCCTAATAAGTGCATAAGGAGACTGAATTCTTTAATAAGATGTATTACAAAGTTTCTTATATTCTCCTATACTATTCATTTACATAGAGCTGTTCTATAGATACATTTTATTTTTTGTTACATATGTAAATCAATAGGTGATAGACAGATAATAATAGGTATATATATAAGATAGATGGATAGACATGAGGTAGATAGATGATAAATAGATAGATAGATAGATAGATAGATAGATAGATAGATAGATAGATAGATAGATGTCCCAGGCGTCCTGGGTTCAAATCCTGCCAAAGACAACATCTGCATGGAGTTTGTACATTGCACTTTCCATTAATATGGCCCAAACTGCTGATTTACTTTGGAAATCCCTTTTCGTGTCCATCGGCCGCACCACATATGGCCACAATACAAATTGTATATCTTACAGACCTGATTGAAAATCGTGAGCCCTAATACCTATTAGACATAAGTCACCATTTCTCTAAAACGAATGTGCAATAGTAGAAACCCTGAATATAAGGAATACAGAAAAATAAGAGAATAGTCCTACTGCCCCCTGGAGGTCATCCTGTAAATAGCAGCATCACCTATTGATGAGCTTGGAACAGCTTAGACAATGACAAATATTATTGCCTGCACAATGAAAGTCGCAATATGTCAGAATCCGCAAGAGCTTCCCCCAAATGTCCACTTCCACAATGCAGGAAACCCACAGGACCCGGCTGGCACTTGCACTAATGTGATGTCTTAACAAGCCGGGGACTTGTGTCAATTTTCATGCATAATTAGAAGTGGTGAAAAGGTCATTGCAAAGCAATAGATATGAGTGTCCCAGAATAGTGGCCGTGCTTCATTACTGCCTATACGAGACGCCTTTCATTAAAAAAAAAAATCTCATTTCTGCAAATATTAATATCACAGACTGAAATGTGTAAAGCAATAATTCCCTCTAGTGGTTAAAGTTGGGTATTGCTATAAAAGGAAGGGTTAAATAGTAAAACTGAGATGCAAAGCTTAGAAAAAATAAACTGGATGTAAATGTTCCTGGAGGTTCTCGGGACTGGAGATCGGTGAGATAAAGTCGGGAGCTGGGATTTGGGGGGGTTTGTGGACAGTCACCCTCTCCTTAGTGTATAATGGATGATATCAGGGAACCAGATTGTATCTAACTACACAAAAATGTAGTTAAAGGGATTATCCCTTATCTCTTAGGGCCTGTTCACATGGGCATAGAGGGGGCAGATTATGGCGCGTAATCCACGTCATAATCCGCCCCCTCACAATGGTGGTCTATGGAGAGGCTAGGCTACTTTTTTCCGTGAGCGGCGTGTCGCCACTGATGGAAAAAAGAAGCGGCTGCCCTTTCTTCAGGCGGATTCCACGGCTCATTGAGCCGCAGCGTCCGCCTGGTGGCAGCAACCTCCTGACTCGGCCCATTCATTTGAGCCGACTCCGGAGGGGGAAGCCGCGAATGTCGGAAGACGCGACTGTCGGAAGCCGCAACAGTCGTGGCAGGCAGGTTTTGACCGGAGAGTGACGCGGCTCCCCACGTCACTATCTGTGTCAAAATCCTCGCTTACGCTCCCCGGGTGAACTTCGCATTATACTGAGCTGAACTTCCTATGGCCATGGCATTGCTGTATTCACTTGAACAGGACTGAGCTTCAGTATGGTAACGTGATGTCACTTCCTGAGAAGAGGAAGTGGAGCTCAGTATCGGATATGTTACATCTCTAATGTTTCTTTAACCACTTCCATCCACTTTGCAGGTACTGTAAAATGTTGCGATTTTTGCCATGGCATTTCCATAGTGGCCAAATCGTATCATTTACGCAACAGGGACCCATCATAGTTCTTTATATTATGATCCACCTCTTCTACTCACTACTAGACCCTTCATTTCTTCTGGCACGTCCATTTTCTGGACTCTAAACTACAACGCCCACAAATATTTGTGCCCAGACCCAGGCAATGTTGTTATGACCCCGTGCCCTACATCCTATATAGTATCATTTTGGGCATTCCCTTCCTCTATAAGCCATGAGTGCACTGTGGAGACGCAGCCCCCCTGCCGAGCTATGTCTATCCCATCATTAGTGATGGCAAATATATTAAAGGTTAGATTCCGACCAGGTCAAACGTACGGAACGCGGGGTGAGGTGGCTGGATATAGCAACACCACAGTAATGAAAGCGTTGCCTTAGGTGACTGTTTAAAAGGAAAACATTTGTCCTGGAAAACCCCTTTAAGTTTTCCTCTCTAGCTCTATAAATGGGTAGGCTTGTGTTTATAAACCATAGCGGTTCCTCGTCCGAGTATCGCTTCTCGCTATTACATTCTAGGAAACCATTTTCTCCTCGCCCCATCGGTTACTCATTTCCCAAGAAGAGCACACTAACCCAAACAATAGAAACAAGAAAAACTCCTTTTTAAAGTTAATTTCCTACAATTTACTGCTACCTGAGACAAGCACCTCGCTCCGTCTTATTATAGGATCACCACTGCTGTCAACATTCTCTGTTTCCATATTCATCTGTCCAAGAATACTGAAAAGTCATCCAACTTCTTCATGTAATTTTGGCAAAATCCAGCCGAGTCAACAGACGTGCAATATTACTAGACAAATATTGTGCTTCTGCTCCAAAAGTTTCTGTTGTAAAGTAAAATTAGAATTTTGTGTAAAAGTCACAGATCAGTTCAGTCGACGTTCACTCGTTGCCAACCCACAGCACGCCTCATTTATGAGAATTGATGCTACAGATTGGGTACACACACGAAAAAAAAACACAACATTCAGGTGCCACTCAAATGTCAGAGCCAACAGAATGTTTTTAGGTTTAGGGCATATGGGCTCATAAAATCTAAACTTGTTGCCATTTTTAGTTCTCTTGGCTGGCCTAGTTCTAGAAATTGGCAAATCTTGGGTATACTCATATTAGTCAGTGCTAAGGTGTCTTATGGACCACTTGGCAATAGATCCATGGCCTGCAGGATTTTGTAATGCAAGCTCGGCTAGGTCAAGTTAGGACAACCTTCTGGGGAGAGTAGAGGTCTAGCAGAGATATCCAAAAACAGTGGAATTTTTTAGTGTTCATGTCAATTGTGTAAATTCTTACTGCCATACACATTACGTAGAGAACTTTGTAGTTTGACTTGGTTACTTGCAATGGAGACAAGTCTAGCAGAAGATGGTCTCTCACTAACCCTAGTTGGGCTGGCCATACACATTGCAGAACTTTAGTCCTACACATGATGGGGTTGGACAGAGAGGGTCTGTTCTCCTTTGGGCATATTGAAAGTGATCAAACCAATTTCTCTATACTCCATTTGCCATTGGAGGAAGGTTGGATACCACCATAGACGTTCAATGCTTAGTTGGTCCCATCGTAATTGATGCAAATGGATATGCCATACATGGTGGTGGAAGTTCAACCAATGGGAATCCTAAGATAAAGGGTGCCAGTTGCCTATTCATAGGTGCAAAGTCTCCTCCCAGAGTATGTAATGTATAAATCCATATAAAGTATAGGGGTCATACATAACAATAACAAACCAAAGGGGCACAATGCTTATGTAGAGTCATTTATCCCAGCACTATGCCTCTTCAGTCTTGATCAACTCTCGACCAATAGATCCATATACAACTTTCCAAGATGAGAGTGGTGCAGTGATCATCCAAGACCTCAAACAATCACTAAAAGAAGGGAAAGAAGCACTCACATGAGAAGTATACCCCTTCATTTTTGATCGGCTTTTCTTGGAGAGCCAACATTGTATGTTGTCAAATATTGCAGAATGCTCTCAGTCCAGTGTGCAGAGAAAGCAGATGTGTGGCGGCTTTAAGGAAAACAGACCCTCCCCTCTCCATTCACTAAATGAAGAGACCAGTCCCTCTGCCTTTTACTCACTGTGAATCTGTCTCAGTTTGCAGTTACTAAGTACGGGACTTCCCTAGTGACAGGACAAGAACAGCAGGGATAGAAGGGAGGCACCTAGTGGCAGGAAATTTAGAGAGGCTTTAAAAGAAGAAAACAGCAACAATTTTTTTAAAAATTAAAGGCATTATTGGTCCAGAATCACATGCTCTATTAAATGAGACTAAGTTGCCTGAAAAGCTAGTTGCTATTTAAAGGGGTTTTCTGGACCTCACCACTAAGCAGTCTGAATGGGTTGTGTTGCTCACAAGTGTTGCAGCCTCTTCCCTGTGCTAATGACATCATGTTCAATGGTCACATGGTACAGCAGCAACTCAGTCCCATTCAAGAGAATGGGGCTGAGCTGCAATGCCGAGCACAGCTCCTATGATATGTGTAGACCTATGCTTGATATTCATTTACTCATTCTAAGGACGTCCTCCCTATTCTACGATCCAAATAAAAATGGTCAACCACAATAAGCAAGTCATATTTGTTTTCAACGGAACCAAGTTGCAATACACAAAATCACCTTGGACAGGGGTGGCGCTGTTTAGAAGAAATCGCACACGGTTTGAAAACTTTAACCGACCCTTAAAGAATATGATACATGTCGGAAGCAATCAGGGCAAATATGGACAGAGAACAAGAAACCATCCTGCATAAAAGTTGTCCCTTGATCACCGCTCAGGCTTCCTAATTCTAAAATAATAAGTAATAATTGATGAAATGTGTGTTTTGCCGTCTCCATAGACGTCACTGTGTGATAGTGGGAATTGGGATAAGCGGTTTCCTCATAGCTCAATGAGTTAATGACAAACTGCAGCCACTTTGTGACACACGAACACTTGATACCGCTAACTGGAGACTGCTCAGCTGCTATTAGCGTGTTATGTGCTATTGAGCAGAAAAGCCTTTTATATATTTAGAGCTGTACTGAGACTGTTTGTGCTGACTGGAGATACGGAGCCAGCCAAAGGCTTTCCTGAGATGAAAAAAAAGCAAACAAATAAATCTGCAGTTCACACGAGCTGCAAAAAGCGAAGAACGGCTTCCTTACAATGTTTAATAACACGTCCATAGAAACAAAAGTAATAATGAAATGTGTATGATAACGTTTACGATCCCCTTTATAATGCGGGAAGATTCCTCGTGTCGATAAATAGGATTTGTCCTTAGGATGTTTTATTAGCATGCAATCCGGACAAAAACAGATAACGTTTCGATTCTATATAGATCTTCGTCAATCGGATATTCAGAAGTTATGTAACTCACGTAGGATGAATGGCTGTCCTGTGAGCAGCTTCCGTTGGGTGGCAGGACGGCCATTGTTCCTACACTAGTTACAGTCCTATGAAAAAGTTTGGGCACCCCTATTAATCTTAATCATTTTTAGTTCTAAATATTTTGGTGTTTGCAACAGCCATTTCAGTTTGATATATCTAATAACTGATGGACACAGTAATATTTCAGGATTGAAATGAGGTTTATTGTACTAACAGAAAATGCGCAATATGCATTAAACCAAAATTTGACCGGTGCAAAAATATGGGCACCTCAACAGAAAAGTGACATTAATATTTAGTAGATCCTCCTTTTGCAAAGATAACAGCCTCTAGTCGCTTCCTGTAGCTTTTAATCAGTTCCTGGATCCTGGATGAAGGGATTTTGGACCATTTCTTTCTACAAAACAATTCAAGTTCAGTTAAGTTTGATGGTCGCCGAACATGGACAGCCCGCTCTCAAATGATCTGAAAACAAAGATTGTTCAACATAGTTGTTCAGGGGAAGGATACAAAATGTTGTCTCAGAGATTTAACCTGTCAGTTTCCACTGTGAGGAACATAGTAAGGAAATGGAAGACCACAGGGACAATTCTTGTTAAGCCCAGAAGTGGCAGGCCAAGAAAAATATCAGAAAGGCAGAGAAGAAGAATGGAGAGAACAGTCAAGGACAATCCACAGACCACCTCCAAAGAGCTGCAGCATCATCTTGCTGCAGATGGTGTCACTGTGCATCGGTCAACTATACAGCGCACTTTGCACAAGGAGAAGCTGTATGGGAGAGTGATGAGAAAGAAGCCGTTTCTGCACGTACGCCACAAATAGAGTTGCCTGAGGTATGAAAAAGCACATTTGGACAAGGCAGCTTCATTTTGGAAACAAAAATTGAGTTGTTTGGTTATAAAAAAAGGCGTTATGCATGGCGTCCAAAAAGAAACAGCATTCCAAGAAAAACACATGCTACCCACTGTAAAATTTGGTGGAGGTTCCATCATGCTTTGGGGCTGTGTGGCCAATGCCGGCACCGGGAATCTTGTTAAAGTTGAGAGTCGCATGGATTCCACTCAGTATCAGCAGATTCTTGAGAATAATGTTCAAGAATCAGTGACGAAGTTGAAGTTACGCCGGGGATGGATATTTCAGTAAGACAATGATCCAAAACACTGCTCCAAATCCTCAGGCATTCATGAAGAGGAACAATTACAATGTTCTGGAATGGCCATCCCAGTCCCCAGACCTGAATATCATTGAACATCTGTGGGATGATTTGAAGCGGGCTGTCCATGCTCGGCGACCATCTAACTTAACTGAACTTGAATTGTTTGTCCAAAATACCTTTATCCAGGATCCAGGAACTGATTAAAAGCTACAGGAAGCGACTAGAGGCTGTTATCTTTGCAAAAGGAGGATCTACTAAATATTAATGTCACTTTTCTGTTGAGGTGCCCATACTTTTGCACCGGTCAAATTTTGGTTTAATGCATATTGCACATTTTCTGTTATTACAATAAACCTCATTTCAATCCTGAAATATTACTGTGTCCATCAGTTATTAGATATATCAAACTGAAATGGCTGTTATAAACACCAAAATATTTAGAACTAAAAATGATTAAGATTAATAGGGGTGCCCAAACTTTTTCATAGGACTGTACTTAACTTCTGACTATCCGATGGTCTGATGAGGATTCATATAAGACCGAAACGTCACATGATTTTGTCTGGATTGCATGTAAATAAAATATCCTCAGCTTCTCTCCTCTATCATATAACCTATATATCACAGAGCTCAGCTTCTCTCCTCTAGCATATAACCCTATATATCACAGAGCTCAGCTTCTCTCCTCTATCATATAACCCTATATATCACAGTGCTCAGCTTCTCTCCTCTATCATATAACCCTATATATCACAGAGCTCAGCTTCTCTCCTCTAGCATATAACCCTATATATCACAGAGCTCAGCTTCTCTCCTCTATCATATAACCCTATATATCACACAGCTCAGCTTCTCTCCTCTATCACATAACCCTATATATCACAGAGCTCAGCTTCTCTCCTCTATCATATAATCCTATATATATCACAGAGCTCAGCTTCTCTCCTCTATCATATAACCCTATATATCACAGAGCTCAGCTTCTCTCCTCTATCATATAACCCTATACATCACAGAGCACAGCTTCTCTCCTCTATCATATAACCCTATATATCACAGAGCTCAGCTTCTCTCCTCTATCATATAACCCTATATATCACAGAGCTCAGCTTCTCTCCTCTATCATATAACCCTATATATCACAGAGCTCAGCTTCTCTCCTCTATCATATAACCCTATATATCACAGAGCTCAGCTTCTCTCCTCTATCATATAACCCTATATATCACAGAGCTCAGCTTCTCTTCTCTATCATATAACCTATATATCACAGAGCTCAGCTTCTCTTCTCTAACCTATAACCCTATATATCACACAGCTCAGCTTCTCTGCATATACCATTACACATAAGGGTCACCTAAAGTAACCCCCACCTAGTGCTATTGAACTGGATTTCATCCCTATACTGATGTGCTCTGATCACCAGAATCTGATTTTTCTAGCTACACAAATATTTCTTATAATATATGTCATATAACCCCATGTCATTTCTCTATAGTGGTTATACATGGAGGCGAATGACATTATCACAATATCACACATTTTATGTGAGTTTAACATTAAAAACCTGTGACCTGCCAACCCTGGCTTATATATTAGAACGTCTTTGTGCACAGACACAGATTAAAAATCATTAGGATACAACCCGATCCGTCTGAATACAAATGACTGAAGCCGAAAACAAATAGCTGAACTTGTACAATTTCGCCGTCTGATCAGTTTGACCAATCTCCGAAGTCAATTAGCACCTGCCTCCGGGCCATGGGATGTGGGTTTTTAATGTTTGCGAGTTCCACAACTTAACACAACAGCGATGTGTTTACCGCAGCCCACAGCCCCTATTACTCAGCAGCCTGGCCTGGAAATTGCCAGGACCGAGCAGATAATCAGCCTAATAACAATGGTATAGTATAACCTTGTTTTTAACATATTTTCGTAAGTATGCGGAACGCAGTGGAATGTTCTGTGTTACGAAAAACACAAGTATCATTTAGCGCTATGTGGTCCTTATTTTATGGTTTGGAATTTGCAGAAAGTGCATACAAATAAAGAGCCTGCTTCCAAATTGCAGATTGTAATCATAACCAAGTTACCGGGAAACTATAGCATTGATATTTACTGCCAAGCATAAGCTGTCCTTAGCTAAACCAAATGTTCGGAAAAACAAAGAGTGTCGAGCACCAATTTGCACGGCAAGCCGTCCCAATTTTCGGAACGTAACATTATCCAGAGATGTTTGATGGTTTCTAAAGGGCTCCATACACATAAGAGACAATCCTCGTTGTCTGTGTGTATTAGTATATTTATATGGTGGCCTGATGAAGACACATATAAATTGTATAATTTACTTTATCACATCGTCTCCTACGACCATTTATAATTGGAGTACATTTTACCAGTAGCGCTCTACCATTTCCCGTTTTTTCCCTACTGTCTTTACATTTTGCGCCACCACCCACTTTGTGAGATGGCGTCCGGGTAAGAGCTGCAACCGGAACTGGTGGAATCCTATGGAGTCCAGGATAATGGAGACGGGCGCCAGGTCACCCATTTTGCTGTATATCATCCAGAGATGTTTGGTGGTTTCTAAAGGCCCCCATACACATAAGAGAAAATCTGGACCAACTTGTCAATTTCTTCAAGACCAGTGGAGCATAACCAACCTCTGGAGTGCCAGGGAGCTCTTATCTTATTGATGTGGACTGTCAAGTGCAAGAACGTGAGGTGGGTGGAGCGCTAAGACTGAAATCTTGGTTGTTGGTGTGCACAGTTCAGTTGGCACACAGGGAATTAAGACTCACAGAGTACCCATGTTGGGGAGGAAACCAACTGAGTAGAAATCAGGTGTCAAACATGAGGAGCTTAGAGTGGAGGCCAAGATGGAGAGAGAATGCAATGATGCACTACAAGCGGGCATGCGCAGTCGGCTCTGCCCAGGCCCGATGCCTGGCAGAGTGAATTCAGAACCGGAAGACGCCGCGGGGAAGCTGCACGGAGAAGACTTCTAAAGGTAGGAGAAGAACCAGCGTTGATTGGCCGACTGTATAGCATTCGGCCAATCAATGCTGGTTCTGCATCAAACTTTTCCATTCGAATAGCGAGTGGTACTCGATCGAGTACGAGTATTTTGAATACCGTAGTATTTGATTGAATACCTACTCTATCGAGTACTACTCGCTCATCTCTACTCAGCACCTAGGGCATTGAAAGGGTTTTCTCATATTAGGAACTTGTCCCTTATCGACAGGATGGAAAATCGGTTGAAGGTAGGTGGAGATCCAAACACTAGGGCTCCAGTGATCAAAAATCAGGGCAATGTTACTCTCTGTACTGAATAGAGTGGTGGAACGTCGGCTATCTCTGGCATCCCATTGAAAGAAGTGGAGCTAGAGCATACTTGTCCAGCCACAGATCCCTTTAGAACCGGGAGTAAAATTCCATATTCTTAAGAGTGGTGGTGGGATGTCCAGCAGTAAGAACTCCACCGATAAGCAACCTATCCCCTATACTACCGCAGATATAAATAGACATATAGTATAACTGGACCATTTTGATTCATGCAGCTATATCAGCTTTAGATATAATTCTGGATAGCACGTGACATATATGCCGGAACCATCACAGGCACAGTGCGAAGAACAAGTTCAGCACCAGACCAGCTTGAGAGCTGCCAAAATGCCACAGCAGTCGGATCATTGTTGACGACAACAGGCTCATTATATGGCGTCCCAGTGAGCTGCTGAGATGCCGGAACAATCACAGGCACGGCACGAGGAACAAGTTCAGCAGCAGGACAGCTTGAGAGCTGTCAAAATGCCGGAGCAGGCAAAGCATCGACGGCAGCAATTTGCTCATAAATTCCCTATACAGAGATGCACTTTCCTCCTTTACTATGTACGCCCGTATGTCTGTACCTTTAAATAAAGGGATGAATAAATATTGCATGTATGCAGTACCATGGTCCAGTCTATGTGACGCGCTGTATTCTGTTGCTCTGGATCTTTTATGCAGGAAGGTCCATCAGCCTATGAATTAAATTTCTCAGAAACATTTGCAGTTTGATCAATAGCCGCTGAATTATTCATGGTGGAGCAATGGATATGTCCTTGTTTTAATCAGCAGAAGTCCTAAAAAATAAATTATAAGCCCACATGATGCATAGAATAGGTAAAAGAGCTAATTGGAATTAAAATGATGTACCAAGGAACTCATTTGTGTGATCTCAGATGAGACTGATGATAGCCATGGCGGCCTCACCTTTTAACACGTCGCATCTGAAAATCAAGAATCCATTCCTTACACATTTAACTTGTATTTTACCAATCAACAATTTCCATAATAGAGAGAAACAGGTCATTTACATGAATCATCCATCTCTGCTTAACAATGCTGGAGCCGTGGCCATACAATGCATATATTATACAAGGGCGCCATCAGTATTCACTACTAATATAGCATTGAAGTAAAGGAACCTCCCATGTATGTCCATGTATGTAAACTAATCCTAGATTTGATGGGGTCATCCAGTATAGAAAACCCATTTCCATACACCTTAAGAGGAAATTATGAGTTAATAGAGGGCGGTCCATAGAGATGAGCAGACCAGTCCATAACAAAGCAAAGTCGTTACGAATCAACCAAACATCTCAGGTGTGGCATGCCTCCACTTGGCCCTACACTTGGCCCTCCACTTTGCCTCCACTTCGCCCTCCACTTGGCCTCCACTTAGCCTCCACTCGGCCCTCCCCTTGACCTCCACTTGACCCTCCTCTTGGCCTCCACTTGACCCTCCACTTGGCCTCCACTTGACCCTCCACTTGGCCTCCACTTGACCCTCCACTTGGCCTCCATTTGACCCTCCACTTGACCTCCACTTGGCCCTCCACTTGACCCTCCACTTGGCCCTCCACTTGGCCTCCACTTGGCCCTCCACTTGGCCTTCCACTTGGCCTCCACTTGGCCCTCCACTTGACCCTCCACTTGGCCTCCACTTGGCCCTCCACTTGACCCTCCTCTTGGCCTCCACTTGGCCCTCCACTTGGCCTCCACTTGACCCTCCACTTGACCCTCCACTTGGCCTCCACTTGACCCTCCACTTGGCCTCCACTTGACCTCCACTTGGCCCTCCACTTGGCCTCCACTTGGCCTTCCACTTGGCCTCCACTTGACCCTCCACTTGGCCTCCACTTGACCCTCCACTTGGCCTCCACTTGGCCCTTCACTTGACCCCCCACTTGGCCTCCACTTGGCCCTCCACGTTGTGTCTGAAGAGAGCATAATATATGCAGCAGAATATAATAAAAGCACTTCTTGTTCATACCAAAAACGGAACAGGTTGGCACACATGGCGAATAGTTGTGAAATGAATCTCAAGAGGTTTAAGCATCACTAGTGGTCCAATGTTTAAGATCCATATCTCTTTGCCAAAGAGTATCCCTCACTCTGTAGGACTTGTCCTGTCCTCTATAACATAATCAAACCCACAAATTTATATGGACATTGTGCAATGCTTAGTTTCCCCCAGTGGTGGCGATATGAGAAAATTGCCAGGTTTCTCCACAGTTATTGATGGGGATCCTGGTAAGTATAGGGACATTGTGACCTTTTTATTATCAAGAGAACCTTCTAGCAATTGCCCAAGCAGACAAACACTTTACTGTTCCTATCCCCTTGTTTAGATGATTCTGTATTTATCCACAAATAAAAGTTTACAATATTTCCTTCTTACTGTGCATGTTGTTAAAAATGTTGGAAGTTTCTGATACTTACTTAGATAGAATAGCGCCACCTGGTTTGCAAGGTGTACCGGGAGGTGCATGTCCATCTAATGAGCTGAGTATTGGTAGATACATATGCTCAATCACTCTTCGAGCAGCCAGGTATCTGCATAGTTATCCTCTGTTCACTACCAAGCAGTCCATACAAAGGACAGGACAAGAGGTGAACTAGACCGGGTGACCAGCTATGGCACCACCACAAGTATTAGGGATTTAATGCACAATGTAACACTGTCATGTGCAACTTACCAAAATGTGTGCAGGACCTGTTACTATTGTCCACATTTTGGCAGGTTCTCAAGTCAATGGGGCTTATTAATGAAGATTGGCACATAGAACGCGTCTTTAATGGATCTGTTTTTCTTCGGGGTGGCTTTATTTATTTAAGGGCTCTGCATTTGTTTAGCGATTTAGGTATCTGATGTTTATCGGTATTTATTGGTATTTATTAGTATTTATTAGTATTTAGGGCATCTGAGATCTATTTTCATTAAAGGGGTTAGAGAGTGAAAGTTATTTGGAGATCTATTCATCTCTTTTGTATTTATTCAGGGCTCTGTACTCAATCTTCCTTACCTACCTAGGATATCATCTTGTCCCGGCCCTTCTCTGCAGGTTCATGGCATTATTGCTGAGAAGGCTCCTTTTTCGGAGAACAGCACACTTTGAAACAAAAAAGTGCTGAAAAGGATATCTTATGTTAGAAACACTGCAAATTACTGTAAAACAGTCTGTGAAGACCTGCGGTATAAAACGTATTCATGGGATGACCTATTAAAGCGCATGGCTAAGATTTCCCAATATGATTTTGTATATTTAAAGCCTATGGGTCCAACTGGACTTGATTTTGCAACCATCAAGAACATGTGAAACATTAAATTTCAAGTAAATTGAGCTAATCTGTGAAAATGCACAATGCTGAGGTGTCCCTGATAGACATATTATTTATGTCACAGACTTGCAGTATTTGCCTTATACTATGTGAAATTATTAAAAATCTGTTTTACTACTATGAGAAACCCTGGGCATCCTGCTCCCCTTACCCACATGTAAAGGAAGCCAGTGAGTCCTGCTCCAGTTACCCACACATAGAGGAATCCTTTGTGCCATTCTTCACTTACCTACACATAGAGGGAGCCAGTGAGTCCTATTCCACTTACCCACACATGGAGTAAGTCTATGAGCTCTACCCCCCCCCCCCACACACAAACATAAAGGACGTCTGTGAACCCTGACCCCCTTACCCACACATAGAGGAAGCCTGAGAGTCCTGACCCCCTTACCAACACATAGATAACGACTATGAGTTCTGCCCCTTTACCCACATATAGAGGAAGCCTATGAGTTCTGCCCCCCTTACCCACATAAAGAGGAAGCCTATGAGTTGCCCCCCTTACCCACATATAGAGGAAGCCTGTGAGTCCTGCTCCCCTTACCCACATATAGAGGAAGCCTATGAGTTGCCCCCCTTACCCACATATAGAGGAAGCCTATGAGTTCTGCCCCCCTTACCCACATAAAGAGGAAGCCTATGAGTTGCCCCCCTTACCCACATATAGAGAAAGCCTATGAGTTCTGCCCCCCTTACCCACATAAAGAGGAAGCCTATGAGTTGCCCCCCTTACCCACATATAGAGGAAGCCTGTGAGTCCTGCTCCCCTTACCCACATATAGAGGAAGCCTATGAGTTCTGCCCCCCTTACCCACATATAGAGGAAGCCTATGAGTTCTGCCCCCTTACCAACACATACATAACGACTATGAGTCCTGCCCCTCTTACCCACATATAGAGGAAGCCTATGAGTTCTGCCCCCCTTACCCACATATAGAGGAAGCCTATGAGTTCTGCCCCCCTTACCCACATATAGAGGAAGCCTATGAGTTCTGCCCCCCTTACCCACATATAGAGGAAGCCTATGAGTTCTGCCCCCCTTACCCACATATAGAGGAAGCCTATGAGTTCTGCCCCCCTTACCCACATATAGAGGAAGCCTATGAGTTCTGCCCCCCTTACCCACATATAGAGGAAGCCTGTGAGTCCTGCTCCCCTTACCCACATATAGAGGAAGCCTATGAGTCCTGCCCCCCTTACCCACATATAGAGGAAGCCTATGAGTTCTGCCCCCCTTACCCACATATAGAGGAAGCCAATGAGTTCTGCCCCCCTTACCCACATATAGAGGAAGCCTATGAGTTCTGCCCCCTTACCAACACATACATAACGACTATGAGTCCTGCCCCTCTTACCCACATATAGAGGAAGCCTATGAGTTCTGCCCCCCTTACCCACATATAGAGGAAGCCTATGAGTTCTGTCCCCCTTACCCACATATAGAGGAAGCCTATGAGTTCTGCCCCCTTACCCACATATAGAGGAAGCCTATGAGTTCTGCCCCCCTTACCCACATATAGAGGAAGCCTATGAGTTCTGCCCCCCTTACCCACATATAGAGGAAGCCTATGAGTTCTGCCCCCTTACCCACATATAGAGGAAGCCTATGAGTTGCCCCACTTACCCACATATAGAGGAAGCCTATGAGTTCTGCCCCCCTTACCCACATATAGAGGAAGCCTATGAGTTCTGCCCCCTTACCAACACATACATAACGACTATGAGTCCTGCCCCTCTTACCCACATATAGAGGAAGCCTATGAGTTCTGCCCCCCTTACCCACATAAAGAGGAAGCCTATGAGTTGCCCCCCTTACCCACATATAGAGGAAGCCTGTGAGTCCTGCTCCCCTTACCCACATATAGAGGAAGCCTATGAGTTGCCCCCCTTACCCACATATAGAGGAAGCCTATGAGTTCTGCCCCCCTTACCCACATAAAGAGGAAGCCTATGAGTTGCCCCCCTTACCCACATATAGAGGAAGCCTATGAGTTCTGCCCCCCTTACCCACATAAAGAGGAAGCCTATGAGTTGCCCCCCTTACCCACATATAGAGGAAGCCTGTGAGTCCTGCTCCCCTTACCCACATATAGAGGAAGCCTGTGAGTCCTGCTCCCCTTACCCACATATAAAGGAAGCCTATGAGTTCTGCCCCCCTTACCCACATATAGAGGAAGCCTATGAGTTCTGCCCCCCTTACCCACATATAGAGGAAGCCTATGAGTTCTGCCCCCCTTACCCACATATAGAGGAAGCCTATGAGTTCTTCCCCCCTTACCCACATATAGAGGAAGCCTATGAGTTCTGCCCCCCTTACCCACATATAGAGGAAGCCTATGAGTTCTGCCCCCCTTACCCACATATAGAGGAAGCCTGTGAGTCCTGCCCCCCTTACCCACATATAGAGGAAGCCTATGAGTTCTGCCCCCCTTACCCACATATAGAGGAAGCCTATGAGTTCTGCCCCCTTACCAACACATACATAACGACTATGAGTCCTGCCCCTCTTACCCACATATAGAGGAAGCCTATGAGTTCTGCCCCCCTTACCCACATATAGAGGAAGCCTATGAGTTCTGCCCCCCTTACCCACATATAGAGGAAGCCTATGAGTTCTGCCCCCTTACCCACATATAGAGGAAGCCTATGAGTTCTGCCCCCCTTACCCACATATAGAGGAAGCCTATGAGTTCTGCCCCCCTTACCCACATATAGAGGAAGCCTATGAGTTCTGCCCCCTTACCCACATATAGAGGAAGCCTATGAGTTGCCCCACTTACCCACATATAGAGGAAGCCTATGAGTTCTGCCCCACTTACCCACATATAGAGGAAGCCTGTGAGTCCTGCTCCCCCGCTCAAAAAAAGTAGAAAGGAAAAGGGTAGTACATCAGCGCCGGACACCTTCATAACCGCAGGACCTCTCCCTTGAAAACATTGTAAAATCTAGTTGGAAGACCTCATATCGTACAAACAGCCGATAGATTATCCAACACTTATCTGACGTCAGTGATGTACTCTCCATAGAGGCTGACCACATGACTTTTATGGGACCCACAGTGAAGGGGGCCTGACTGTAAACTAATTCAGATGGTTCCGGACACTCAAAGGCTTTTTCTGTAGCCACCTTAGGAGAACTCACCATATAGAGATTGTATTGCTCTAATTGAGCTCTATAGTATCTGTATACATTTATACGCAGTGAGCTCCCCCTAGTGCTGGCAGATAGAGTTTTATTACTTACTGTGTAAAAGAAATAATGTGAATCACAGGAGGTCATTTCTTACAAATTCATTTTTATAAATATATTCCTATTTATATCTATTAACATTTATAAATAACTATATTGAAGATAATGTCATGTCCGTATGGAGTGATTATAGTGATAGAGGAAAAACTGTAACCACTACTCTGTAAATGGACATTTGGTAGTTGTCACAGGTCAAAAAAATGCTTGTCACTTGAAAAGTGAAGAGGAATAACTTCATAAAAAGCCACCAAAACGGATCCCTTTAGATCAAGCAACAATTAGTGACAATTGTAAAATTTGAAAAAACAATGTGACACACTAGTAGCGTGCCTGGCCCGAAAAAGATGGAATATACTCTGATACGGATTCTTTGACCATGAGAACAGAACTTGTGATGTTATCCACTCCATTGTGTATGTGGTTTGTGGTTTGCGTCAGGCAGTATTCAACAGTGCCATTCGATGTGCACTTTATATTACAACCATGAAATGAGGGAGGCAATGGCTTGCCCTGGTGAAGTTGGGGGTAGGAAATGGTCTAGTGTAGAGGAACTAGAGGAGACAGAGGGGTCCCATCTGGTATTAAGACTGTGCTTGCCCTGCAGTCAGAGTGTCTGCCAATGCCACCACCACTTGAGCTAGGTCTTTTGTTGGGGCTGCAGGATCCCTCAAAGATCTCACAATTCTTGGGGCAACATGGTGGCTCAGTGGTTAACACTGTAGCCTTGCAGCGCTGGAGTCCTGGGTTTGAATCCTGCGAAGGATAAAACATCTGCAAGGAGTTTGTAGGATTTCCCCATGTTTGCATGGATTTCCTCCCATATTCCAAAGACATACTGATAGGGAAAAAAATCTACATTGTGAGCTCTATGTGGAGCTCACAATCTACATTAAAAAAAAAAAAAAAGATCTCACAATTCTTAACAGATTTCCCCTACTGGTATAACTATCAGTAACATAGCCCCTTACACTACTACCTCCACCAACACTCAATAAATAACAGGGTTTCCTTTCTAATTATTGCAGACTGTTTGACTGTGTATTAGGTGAACCAGAACAAAAACTCTTACATAACAGACAGTAAAGGCAGAATCAGCACTTTGGTGTTAGAACAGCAGTTTATATGTATTTAACAAAAAAATTAAACTCTTGCCCCACAAAATCCTTAACAAAAAATGTTTCAATAGCAGTAGTGACTGTCGGTTAAAATTATGCTTAAACACTTTGCATACAGATGAAACTGCTCTATTGCACAACAGACAACAGTTAAATTATAGGTCATTTTTATCAGACTGACATAAATGTAGGCACTGCCATTGTAAAGAACTTTGTATGAAGTCCGTCCTTACTCTGTTAAACAGCTTTAGGCCACGGGATGTAAATGTCGCGATTTGCTCGCAGCAGAGAATCCCATGCCCACTTTGCGGAAAAGATCGCAGAGCAGACACGCTGCGATTTGCAGCATGTCAATTATATCTATGGAAACACCGGCGGCTTTCCCATATATATAATGTTAAGAGAAAGTCCGCAGAGGAAAACTCTATGAACTTTCTCTTAAAAGCGCTGCAGAAAGAACCGCAATGCGTTCACGCCGCGGTTCTTTCCGCAGCGCTTCAGCGCTGCGATTACGGCCCGTGGAGCCTTAGCCTTAACACGGAGAATAACTTATTTATCAATCTGGAGAGTGTTTACAGGTCATATGACTCAAATGGCCCATGTCTATAGAAGTCTACTGAGAGTGGGAGAGTGGGATGGAAGAATGAGCAGATAATGCAGCACATAAGAAAACCTGGACTTTGACTGATGCTGGAACTGAATAGAAACTGTCTATCACAACCAAAGCACTTTACTCACACTGTAACAGTCCGTCCCTTTAAGAAGTTGTTAAATCTATTATGTTGTTAAATCTTCTGCACATGTAGACTAGGATCATTCACCCACTGGAAGGTGCATGAGCAATAAGGTTCCTAGCTTTCTAGTTCCTGTAAAGATGTGTTTTTCTTCTATTACTCTGATGGCCCATGGTTTGACCTCTGGCTGTTTACCTATCAATTTTTGTGCTAAGAGGAGGTGCTGAATGGTGACCAAAACAAAAATTGGTGCAGTAGATGGCACAGTCACGCTCCAAGTGCGCCAAACAGCTAATGTGCATCTACCTTAAATTTCATTTTCTGAGCAGCAATTTTGTATTTCACACAAAAAATATGTTCACTAATACCCCAAGTCCCCATCCCACCCACTCAAGAACCTATATTTCATGTGATGGTACATTTCCGTTAGGGCTAAGGCCCCACGTTGCAGAAATGTAGCTTTTTTGTTGCAGATTTTGCTTCGGTTTTTTGAGCCAAAGTCAGGAATGGATTGAGCAGAAGAAAGAAGCATAAGAACTTCCAATATATTTCCTACTCTTATTGTAGCCCTTCTTGGCTTTGGCTCAAACATCTGCAGCAAAATTTGCAACAAAAAAAAGCTGTGTTTCTGCAACGTGCAGTCTCAGGCTAAATGGAACTCTGGCTGTTTATAGTTACTCCCCCCCCCCTTCCCAATAGCTATTACAGGCATATAGAATAGAAACAGAACTACACTTGGTCAAATCTGGTATTGCAGTTTAGCTCAAAATTAGTTAGTAATAATATCAGTTACTGATTTCTCACTAAGGCCTCGTTCACATCTGCGTCGGTAATCCGTTCGGGGGAGTCCGTGTGCTTTCCACGAGATCTCCGCAGGAAACATGCGGACAGGAAAGTACTTCACAATCTACTTTTCTGTCCGCGTGACTTGTGCGGAGATTTCGCGGCAAGCACACGGACCCCATTATAGTCTATGGGGTCCGTGTACTTTCACTGCACACCGCTTGCAAATGCGTTCGTTAGTCCGTTGGGGGGTCCCCATGCGGACTCGCTGTACAGATTATCAAACGCAGATGTGAATGAGGTGTAAACTACTATGGAGGAAATATTCCCACATGTTACCACATTCATCATGTATTTCCTAGTAGCCATCTCTATATGTAAGTTGATATAGGAAGTCATGCTTATATATCTGACTTTAATCAAATATTTCTGGATGATCAACATATGCAATATGTAAAGACAAAATACAGATGAAAGGGTTAAGTCTTACTTGCTATGACCGCTGGACCATTTTGGCCTCCTTCTGGCTTCACCCATAGTTCTACAGTGAAAGTTTCTCGAGGTATTTGCTGCTCGGCTTCCGGATTTAACACCAATCGGCTGTGTGCTCCAGAGAAGTAAATGGAGCCTTCAACAGAACTGTTCCTTTGTACTGAAAAGGGTACAAAGTAATTTGATAATATCCTTTGCATATTACTTAACTCTGCATCTCTGGGGTGTCTTTTGTTTCTTTTCAGTGGAGCAAAATGTTCCTGCTCTGTTTTAGTGCTTCTCCTGAGGGACTGTCTATGTTTGTGGATCACGTTCCAGTCATTGGGAGCCTCTAATGTGTCTTCGATTGTATCTGTGCCCTTAGCTTGGTTTTGCATTTTTAAACTACAGTCCTCTGCTCCATCCTTGGATAGGCACTCGACACTCTTGTCTACTGTCCTGAACCAAGTCACTTGTTTTGGGTAGATTTCACGAGGGTGGAGCTGGAAATTCACCAAGGTTCTTCTTTCTTGACCAAGTCTACAAGAGTCTTTCATTGATAGTAACTTCAATCGTTCTGCTCTCAAAACCAGTTCTTGCTTGTATTGAAGAATGGAGTCTTCTCTATGGGGTCTTCCCCAGCAAGTCATGACAAAAAAGGTCAAGAAAGGTATCTGCAAGCATCGCATCTTGGTCCTCACCACCCAAACACCGCTAGTACAATGGAGTAACACACAATGACCACAGGAACTTCAATAAGTAAATCTAAACATATATCTTTATACACTGTCTGGATGTTTCAATATCTTGTGGTGCTTTTCTTTGTCTGTATCAATAAAAGTATGACTGTTCTCCATGTTGCAGGATCTGCTCTTGGTTACCCTGTTCTACTGGACATTCATGCCTTGGTTTCATTCTAAATTTGTTGGTGACTGTCAATGGTCATCCTTCATTTCATGCTACTTGCTCCCTTTTCTGTTCATTTTCCAGCTCCAGTAGCTTTTTCGCGTAGTGCAGAAGCTATGGGATGAAAATTTTTGCCTGATGTAGATGTGATGTTACAACCCCCGGTGGATTCCTAACATGTGTTCCTGGGCCAGATGTTGAGCGGACACATGTGTAGCATATGTTTAACACATGCTGTCCACATCCATATTTTTCCACCTTTCAAACTTCACATGAAGATCTCTAGCAAAATTTGCCTTCCGCTACTTCGCATCCATGTATTTCAAAAATTGTTGTGTTCCTCTCTTCAGTGTGTGTGGCAAAAAAGAGAAGCGAACGCTATTGGCCTAAGGGGAACGTGAAGCAAGCAACATCTGGAGCAATGTAAGCAGCTAGGACACAATTCACAGTAGCAATAAAGGTGAGGAATATTATAATGTTGCAATAAATACTAGTGGGAAATAGTCGATAAAATCTTTACCTAAAATTGTTATATAACATAAAGTGGACAATGTAACCACTAGCAGGTATGTTGCATGGTACACATAGCCAATAGCATTAAAGTATCAATGCAAAAGATCGATGTAAGAAAGATGGCGGCTAACATAGAGTACAGATAGATTTTGCATAGGGATCTTGCATATGAATGTTTGACAGATGTGTGGTCTTATTGTGTAGTACTAAACGAAAGACACCAGTAGTGTTGACCATAGGGTGGCTGCTTGGCAGAAAGTTGTGTTGTCTCACACTTTTCTCCAATCTCAATATCTTCATGAGCCTATGATTCTCCAAATTCCTATAGGAAAGGAAGAGAGAACACCAAGTAAAAAACTTGAAGTAATGCATAAAATATTGAAAAGAATTATCACACCCACCCATCTGTAGCTTCAACATATTTGTCAATCCGATAATGATTTTGGCTTTGATCTAGAGACCTAGAGAATATTTTACCCAAGCTATGGATGTGCTTGTCCTTAATATTCCTTAATTTTATTAAGGACTTTAATTTGTCACTGTACATACTCAATACGTTACCGAGACTTTCTAGCTATACACATAACAGGATGGTATTCAAATCTTCAACCACTGGAAGAACACAGAAAGACAAATATTGCATAAACATCTCTACAACAGAATTTCTCAAAATCATGTTTTTTCAGGCCTGGTCATCTTGTGCTACACATGTCTGGATTAGAGATAGGCAAACCACTAAAGAATCATTCCGGATTGGATGGCTCAGGTCCAGGATGTGTTTCAGATTGAGCAAGTTCAGTATGACCGACACCATTAATTAGCTAAATACAAGGCTCCTAGGAACCCATCTAGAAACATAGTGTAGAACACTGTCACGGCTCCTAGGAACCTATCTATAAAATATAGCATAGAATACTCTTGGGGCTTCATGGAACCTATTTATACAACATAGTGTAAAACACTGTCAGGTTTCCTGGTGCCTATCTATAAAAAATAGTGTAGAACACTGTCAGGGCTCCTAGGAACCTATCTATAAAACATAGTGTACAACAGTGTCAGGACTCCTAGGAACCTATCTATAAAACATAGTGTAGAGCACTGTCAGGGCTCCTAGGAAACTATCTATAAAAAATAGTGTAGAACACTGTCAGGGCTCCTAGGAACCTATCTATAAAACATAGTGTAAAACACTGTCAGGACTCCTAGGAACCTATCTATAAAACATAGTGTACAACAGTGTCAGGACTCCTAGGAACCTATCTATAAAACATAGTGTAAAACACTGTCAGGACTCCTAGGAACCTATCTATAAAACATAGTGTACAACAGTGTCAGGACTCCTAGGAACCTATCTATAAAACATAGTGTAGAGCACTGTCAGGGCTCCTAGGAAACTATCTATAAAACATAGTGTAGAACACTGTCAGGGCTCCTAGGAACCTATCTATAAAACATAGTGTACAACAGTGTCAGGACTCCTAGGAACCTATCTATAAAACATAGTGTAGAACACTGTCAGGGCTCCTAGGAACCTATCTATAAAACATAGTGTAGAACACTGTCAGGGCTCCTAGGAACCTATCTATAAAACATAGTGTATAACACTGTCAGGGCTCCTAGGAACCTATCTATAAAACATAGTATATAACACTGTCAGGGCTCCTAGGAACCTATCTATAAAACATAGTGTAGAACACTGTCAGGGCTCCTAGGAAACTATCTATAAAACATAGTGTAGAAGACTATCAGTGCTTGTAGGAACCTATCTATAAAACAGCATAGAACACTGTCAGTGCTTGTAGGAACCTATCAATAAAACATAGTGTAGAACACTATAAGGACTCCTAGGAACCTATCTATAAGACATAGTGTAGAACACGGTCAGGGCTCCTAGGAATCTATCTATAAAACATAGTGTAGAACACTGTCAGGGCTCCTAGGAACCTATCTATAAAACATAGTGTAGAACACTGTCAGAGCTCCTAGGAACCCATCTATAAAACATAGTGTAGAAAACTGTCAGGGCTCCTAGGAACCTATCTATAAAACATAGTGTAGAACACGGTCAGGGCTCCTAGGAACCTATCTATAAACCATAGTGTAGAACACTGTCAGGGCTCCTAGGAACCCATCTATAAAACATAGTGTAGAACACTGTCAGGGCTCCTAGGAACCTATCTATAAAACATAGTGTAGAACACGGTCAGGGCTCCTAGGAACCTATCTATAAAACATAGTGTAGGACACTGTCAGGGCTCCTAGGAACCTATCTATAAAACATAGTGTAGAACACTGTCGGGGCTCCTAGGAACCTATCTATAAAACATAGTGTATGACACTGTCAGGGCGCCTAGGAACCTTTCTATCCAATCTAGTATAGATTATTGTAGGCAAGTACTATCCTGATGACAAAATGCCAGTAAGAAGCCCTACCTTTGCTTTGTCACAAGCCAGGTTTTATCTGAATATCCCAAATGTATTGTTTTTTAATTAAATCAAACAATTGTGGATATTTAAAATTAAAATGGCCACCACGACATACATTGGTGTAAGTGATTATACTGTTAATATATTATTATAAAAGCTGAAGGTCCAGGGGAGATGTAAAAAACAAAAAGCATTTATACTCACCTTCCCTCACCTGTTTTGGGCCTCCTCGTAGTGTCGGGCGTTCTCTCTTTGTCTCTTCGTCTGACTATATGTACTTGGGGTCACCATTGAAGCCTCTGATTGAATCTCAGCAGGGACGTGGACACGCCAAAGATTATGACATCATGATGCACAGTGTGCCCATGATATTAGTGGTGCCCACTGATGTCAGTGGTGCTCAATGGTGCCCACTGGTGGTTCAATCACAGGTCTCAATGGTAACTGTAGGCGCATGATGTCACCAGAAAACTATGAAGAGGTCCAAAACAAGTAATGGAAGGTGAGTATGAATATTTTTTTCATTTTTTTCACCTCCCCTTGGCCTCCACCTATTATTCTCTGGGGTTGAAGAGACAATAATGCAGAGTCTATTTTAGTTTACCTGAGACAAATCTTCATTTGTTCAGTTTCGTAAAAGACTGAACAAACTAGAATATTCGGGCAAGGTACAAGTCAGCTTGCCCATCTCTGCTCTGAATTTATCAAGAAAATTAGAATCATTTATCTTTCGGCAAAGACCAGTATATAAAGCCTATGGTATATACAGTCATGGAGCTTCTCCAACTCCATATAACAGATTGTAGGTCTGTTGGAAGTAATGCCTTTAGGAATGAATACATTGAATATGACATATGGATCTGTTTGTCCCTATAATTTGATATACAAAATGTGCTTTTTCCTCTATATAAAATTAGAACAATTGCATGGGTCCACAGCTGTCACGGATGGACAGATGCAGCCACCGGACTCTCTGCGTTGGAATATGTTGCTGCAGTGTGAGATGTGTGAAAAGTCATTGTGCAAAATGTGACCAATCATGCCAAATATTTTTATATTGAGTTGACCGATGGCAGAAATTTGTATCATAAATGGTTGTTCTCAGGATTTTTACAATTTCCCATTTTGGCCAACTAGAGACTAATGTATGGCCCGCTTAACTCTCTGTGCCCCCAATTCTATGCCGAGGTTTGATAGGTTCCAATTAGAAATGGTTGAAACTCCCAAGATTAGTTTTGTTTCAGGGGGCTTGGGATCCTGATTTGTTTCAGATCGACCAAGTTCAGATAGACTCGGAAGGGAAAGTATTATACTCTGCAGTCTCTTCAGATCTAAGAGTATAATGGATGGAAATTCAGGGGAGGTGTAAAAAATAAAAAAAAATTATACTCATCTTCCCTCCCCTCTTTGGGGGCCACATAATGGAGGCATGGTCTCCTAGAAGCAATGCTTCAGGAGAAAAAGACAGTATCTCAAGGATGCAACAAAAGGCAGATCAAGAGAGTCTATTGGCACGTAGTCCATATGGTAATATAGAGGATCGGTGCACACAGCTTTGCCATGTGCATGGAACCTTAAGGGGTCACCGTGATTATTTTTATTGACAAGGGAATGTCAAAAAGTTAAGGCGGCCATTCTTATATCGGCATGCCTGGTTCAGCAGAGGATGCGTGTGTATGAATGGGGAGAGGGGAGTAAGCTGTTGTCAGACACTTCTAATAGAAGCGTATGTCCCTTAAATACAATGGTTGGGCATGGATATGGACGTGCACAACCCTTCGTTCCTTTGACATCATTTGGGGATAGGATAGTTGGTCGGTCTTTCTAACTTCAACATTTTTGCCAACTTTTCTCTTAAACAGGACCTTTCACCATTTGGGGCACATGTGGTTTAATACACCAATAGAAAGCTGACAGTACGCTGAATTCAGTGCACTATCGGCTTTCCCATTTTGTGCCCCCAGTGAAGAGGTATCGGTGCCAGTACTGTAGCTCTTCACTGTCAGAAGGGCATTCCTGACAGTCAGTCAAGAACGCCCTTCCTCACAGTAGCATATAGAGTGCTGTACTGTGAGAGCGGTGAGGAACACCACCTCCCCTCCTGATAGTACTCATTCATAGACAAGTACTGGGGGGGGGGCGTTCCTCACCGTTCAGTGTCATGGCCGGGCAGTAAGGAGTGCCCCCTCTCACAATACAGCACAATAGACACTGCTGTGAGGATGGGTGTTCCTGACTGACTGTCAGAAACGCCCTTCTGACAGTGAAGAGCTACGGAACTGGCACTGATAGATCTTCACTGGGGGAACAGAACAGGAAAGCCGATAAAATCGATAAAAAGATCAGATCCAATCATGATATTGATCAGGAGTAAAACGTATATATAAAGGAGACCTAATTTTATTTTATTTTTTTTTAAAAAAAAGGTACAAACTGGCCCTCAAAAACAACAAAGTCACAAATTACAATATACTAAGCTGGTAGGTAAGTGACTGATGTGAGAATTCCCAATACTATACAGTTGTCTCCAACCTGTGGCTCTAGAGGTTATCCCATTATAAAATAGCTTATCCTAAATGACTAGTACAAGTCAATATAGCAAACTTTGTAATGTATGTTAGTAAACAAAAATGACTCTTTTTCCATATACTAGGCAGCTTTCTATTTCTCATTTCTGAATAACATAGAACCCTATGGAGAGGGGAGGAGGGAGAAGGAGTCTGCTAGAAAGATACACACATAATGCAGTCTGTAAGCTCTGCTACACTGAATAAAATAGCTGATTTGACCCTACAGTATATAGTATGATAGTGTCAACTCCTAGCCACCAGCAGATCCTCGTCTCCCCTCCCCTTTCCATAAACTTCTGTATTTGAGACTAGATACAGATATGGCTGCTATAAGAGAAGAGGAAGAGGAAAGCAGCCTGATGAGAGGAGAAAAAAGCATTATCCTTTAAAAACATTCTTATATTCACTTGTGCTACTCATTTATGAGAAGTTGTTTTATCATTGGAGGTCCACTTTAAGATATCGTTAGAGTACAACTCCCAGCATGCAGCATGCAGCTGTTACAGAATGCTGGGAATTATAGTTACATAATATGGAGAGTCACAGGTTAGAGACTGCAGCATTATTAGAATATAATATGATTACAATATAAATATGAATAAACATAACTTCGTAAAGGGAACTTGTCAGATGGTTTCCACCATAAATAGTATCAAGTAATGACCTTTACTATGGTTCCCTTAGTATGGTGTCCCTGTGATGTCCTGTACTATAGTGTCCTTATGGTGTCCCTTATTAAGATTTCTGTTTCTTAAAAGTAAAGTTAAAAGCTTTTAAAACCTTAGATCAGCATATGCAAATTTACCTTAAAGAGGTTGCCCCATCTCAAGGATCCTATCTATACTGATAGCTTATGTAAATTGAAGCCTTTTCCCAAATATATTGCTTTACAAAATCTGCTTTGTTTGCCTCCTAGGTGAATTTATTCCCCCCATTGTTTACACTGCGTTGCTATAACCACGGACCTATAGGACAAGTGACATCACTCACTCACTGCTCTTTCCGGCAGGGCAATCTGTTCAGATAATTGTAGTTATCTGATAAATCGATAAATATGAGTCTGTTATATCTATGTGTAAATACACAGATAACACTTTGTTTGTTCTGTACAAGCATCTGCAGATTATCTGACCTGCAGAAGTGTTCTGTGTCCCCTTCAGCAGGAGGGAAGAGGAGGGAAAGAAATACAGAAAGTGATAAGCAGACACTGCATACAGCCTGGCTGAAAAGCTTAGATGGGAGAACACCTTTAACTAGTCATGGGGGTAGGTAGAAGCTAGTCATGCATCCGATGTGGGGTTGAGTTTGTAGTGGAATGCATTCAGATAGCATTGGAGTATCATCCAAGTGCATTGCATGATGTACTTATCTCTATGGGGGCTCTATATGGACCATCTGACATACCCTGAGAGGAGTATGCAATGCCACACTCGGATGTGTGCAGGAAGCTAACGCAACCTGTTTCATTCACCCTGTACCCCTACAGACTGTCATGTCTGCTTTCCTTGCTATCTACTCCTCCTTCCAGCTGCTATGTCTAAAAACTGAAAGAACATAAGTGGGGCAAAGAGCCAACATAGCCAGGAGCAGTATACTGTGAGATCTATGTCCGAAACAGCAGGGCAACCAGCTACTGTAGGTGGAGAAGATACACAGACTCTACATCAGGGAAACGATAGAAAACTCTCAATGAAGACTCTTTAAAAGATGTGTCCACAAGGCTTTAAGAAAATTATATAAAAAGTTGGCACCGCTAGGGGGCTGGAGGGGCACTTGCACCCGATGCTGGGCAGAAGGGTAAGTGACACCGTGCTTTGGCCAGCTGTTTTAGAAACAGGACAAAGGGTATAATAAACTTTTTGCAAAGGGTGAAGGAACGCCTTGCAGTTGATATATATATATATATATATATATATATATATATATATATATATACAGTCCTATGAAAAAGTTTGCGCACCCCTATTAATCTTAATCATTTTTAGTTCTAAATATTTTGGTGTTTGCAACAGCCATTTCAGTTTGATATATCTAATAACTGATGGACACAGTAATATTTCAGGATTGAAATGAGGTTTATTGTACTAACAGAAAATGCGCAATATGCATTAAACCAAAATTTGACCGGTGCAAAAGTATGGGCACCCTTATCATTTTATTGATTTGAATACTCCTAACTACTTTTTACTGACTTACTGAAGCACAAAATTGGTTTTGTAACCTCAGTGAGCTTTGAACTTCATAGCCAGGTGTATCCAATCATGAGAAAAGGTATTTAAGGTGGCCAATTGCAAGTTGATCTCCTATTTGAATCTCCTCTGAAGAGTGGCATCATGGGCTACTCAAAACAACTCTCAAATGATCTGAAAACAAAGATTGTTCAACATAGTTGTTCAGTGGAAGGATACAAAAAGCTGTCTCAGAGATTTAACCTGTCAGTTTCCACTGTGAGGAACATAGTAAGGAAATGGAAGAGCACAGGGACAGTTCTTGTTAAGCCCAGAAGTGGCAGGCCAAGAAAAATATCAGAAAGGCAGAGAAGAAGAATGGTGAGAACAGTCAAGGACAATCCACAGACCACCTCCAAAGAGTTGCAGCATCATCTTGCTGCAGATGGTGTCACTGTGCATCGGTCAACTATACAGCGCACTTTGCACAAATAGAAGCTGTATGGGAGAGTGATGAGAAAGAAGCCGTTTCTGCACGTACGCCACAAATAGAGTTGCCTGAGGTATGAAAAAGCACATTTGGACAAGGCAGCTTCATTTTGGAAACAAAAATTGAGTTGTTTGGTTATAAAAAAAGGCGTTATGCATGGCGTCCAAAAAGAAACAGCATTCCAAGAAAAACACATGCTACCCACTGTAAAATTTGGTGGAGGTTCCATCATGCTTTGGGGCTGTGTGGCCAATGCCGGCATCGGGAATCTTGTTAAAGTTGAGGGTCGCATGGATTCCACTCAGTATCAGCAGATTCTTGAGAATAATGTTCAAGAATCAGTGACGAAGTTGAAGTTACGCCGGGGATGGATATTTCAGCAAGACAATGATCCAAAACACCGCTCCAAATCCTCAGGCATTCATGCAGAGGAACAATTACAATGTTCTGGAATGGCCATCCCAGTCCCCAGACCTGAATATCATTGAACATCTGTGGGATGATTTGAAGCGGGCTGTCCATGCTCGGCGACCATCTAACTTAACTGAACTTGAATTGTTTGTCCAAAATACCTTTATCCAGGATCCAGGAACTGATTAAAAGCTACAGGAAGCGACTAGAGGCTGTTATCTTTGCAAAAGGAGGATGTACTAAATATTAATGTCACTTTTCTGTTGAGGTGCCCATACTTTTGCACCGGTCAAATTTTGGTTTAATGCATATTGCGCATTTTCTGTTAGTACAATAAACCTCATTTCAATCCTGAAATATTACTGTGTCCATCAGTTATTAGATATATCAAACTGAAATGGCTGTTGCAAATACCAAAATATTTAGAACTAAAAATGATTAAGATTAATAGGGGTGCCCAAACTTTTTCATAGGACTGTATATATATATATATATATATATATATATATATATATATATATATATATATATAGTTCTTAAAATATCATCTTAATATATTAAATTGAGCCACTATTTGCCATGTGCAGTTCAGATCGTGCCGGAATCTTAAAATCCTCCTAGCAGTTCCTTGCCCAGCCTAAGCGATTCTCACTTTTTGTTTGTATTCCTCCAATTGCTTTGTTATTTGCTTCACACTTTCCTCAATGACTTCACAGCTCTTCCATTCATGAATTTGCAGCATTGTTTTTGTGTCCTCAACACCAACTTAATACAAGATCGTCCATTGTCTTTATAGAAGCGGTCTCTAACCTGTGACCTCCCAGCTGCTGTGAAACTACAACTCCCAGCATAGCTGACAGCCAGAGGCCACAGGGTATAGAGCGCTGCTTTATAGTAACTGTGCAGTCAGCTGTAGACCGTTCCAAGCGGCAGCGCGTGTTCCTAGACAAATACATCCTCTAACATTCAGTGCCAAAGACATGTGCAAAGGAGACATAGCAGTAGGTACATCTTACTCCTAGAACGTTATGTCCGCTATGACCTTTGACACTATATAACTGTTCCCTGTATAATCATGTATATTATATATGTCCATATTATGTTGTCTCCTATGTGAAGTCAGGAGCAGCCTTCTATATATGACATATACTCTGTCTTACCAGACACTATCCTATCTCATACTCCAAAATCAAGTAACTTTAAGACATGCACTGGTGTAGGATATTTGCCCACATACAATAGATTTGAGAAGACCGCCCCCTTCTCCAGATATCTTCTAAGTATCTTCTTTGAGAAGACCAGCCTCCATAACATCACTTTTCCGTGTATCAGTACATCAAATTACATTGAAAAACTTCTTACAATAAGAAGACATCATCTCGTCTCGACATATCTTAGATGACTTTCACACACTCAGTTTGCAGAGTAAATCAGGATAGCCCATATACCACTACAATCCTAGAGACGACCACCCAACGTTGCATGAAAAAGGGGTCTTCTAGAAGCTAGTATGAAAATCCATCACAGAAAATGTGCTCTGAGTATGGAGGTGGTCTTCTCAAAGGGGTGGTCTTCTCGAGAGGTTTCACTGTATAGGATATATCCTGTTATATTAGGTTGCCCTTGAGTAACGAATCTTATATCGTGAAACCACTTTGAGATGATCACCCAAAGTTGCATCAAAAGTAGTCTATTAGGTGGTTTCTGAAAAAAATATGTGGTGGGCATGAAAATCTGGTCTAGATAAGTAAGTGGTCTTCTGAAAGAGGTGGTCTTTTAAAGAGCTTCCACTCTACGGGGTTCAGGTAGCTTCGGCATATTCACTAGTTCAATACAGAGCAGGACACGACTCCAGATACTACCATAGAAGTCCCATCTTACAATTAAAGTGCTCACATTATCATGTTGTGTCCTAAAACTCATACAACATGTTAGATTTATCTCCAGTCCTCATGCTATAGCAGAATGAGTTACCTGGTCCCTTATACCCACTGAATAAGTCAAGTCTTATTTTAAACACATCTCAAGTTGCCTCCATCCACCTGTCCAGGGTGAGCCACCTGTCCCATCCATCTCTCCTCCACATCCATCCTCCTGTGCCCTGTGTCTATCCATCTGGAGTAAGCCACCTGTCCATCCATCTTTCCCCCGTCTACAAATTATCCCATTGACAACTATAGCAAATGAGAAGAAAAGATGAAGTGAAGATCACTTACGTCATCTTGTATTCTCATCTGCTACTACATTGTCCTCTATGATTAGATAGCTTTGGTAGCACAAAGTCATTCACTATCGTGTAGTAGGGAAAGTATCTAAAATAGAGTATAGGTCCTGCCCTATGGGTCATATATGCCAACCTGTCCTCAAGTAGTGTAAAGTCAGCATCTAATATTATATACAATATGTCTTGACCTCTGGGTCATTCATGACAACCAGTCTTTAAGTAATCTGATATAAACATATAATATTATATACTGTAAGTCCTGTCCTATGGGTCATATATGCCAACCTGTCCTCAAGTAGAGTAAGGTAAGTATCTAATATTATATAATATAAGTCTTGTCCATGGAGCCATCTGTCCTTAAGTAACGCAATATAAGCATGACCACAACCTGTCCTCAAGGAGTCTGATATAATCATCTAATATTATATACTATAAGTCTTGTCCTTGGGGTCACTTATGACAACCTGTCCTGGAGTAGTCTGATATAACCATCTAATATTATATAAGTCCCATCCAAAGAGTTAGTTTTGCCAACCTGTCCAGCTCAGGTAACCTATTCAGTAGGACCCAGCAATGTGACTTCTCCCCATCCCCTCCCCTCTATATCCATCACTTATCCTATACAAGTCTACTACATGACCAATTACCATACAACCCTACCCTAGCATTGTGCTCATAGCTGTCCAGAAGACCATTCTCTACATACCCATCGTGAAAATATCCCGAGCCCTTCTTCCAGATGATTGATAGACTGTCGCCCCTTTCTCAGTTTGCTGAGCACTGGTGATCTCAGAAGAGACAGACTACAAATGAATAAGCAATACTTGGTTCCCTTCATCTGGAAAATGAGTCAGGAGTCAGCGCATCTCATTTTGTTGGGCTAGTATTAGTTACAGCATCACATTGCACACAAGTTACAAGCGACCTACCTGGGACTCTTGCTAGGTACTGTCTTGCAAGCTCTCTTGTTTTGGTCTCTTGTCTCGTCTATGCCCGCATCCCTCTGTCCTTTTATCTCAGTTTTCCTCTTGTGTTCCCCTCTGCCCCCTCCCGGAGCCCCTTTTTCTGTTCCCCTTCCTCCTATTCATAGTCTTTTTTTTTTCCCCTTTTTTTTTTTTTTTTTTTTTTTTTTAATTTCAGACTCCTCCCCCGCTGGCTATGAAACCCCCCTCTCCCTGAAGCAGGTCCCTATTCAGGTGGGCTTTGCCTATCAGGATGAGCTAATCCTCTCTCTCGCCTTAAATCGCTCAGCCTTTACTACGTTCACTCACGACTTGTTTTGATGATTGCAAATTTTTTTTTCCCTGAAATCCCAGAGAACACGTCTGTTTTCACACCTGCCTGTCCAGCGAGGAACAAGCCACAGTGACCGAGTACAAAAATAAAATCTCCATGCCCCTCTACAGACCCCCACACAGAGCGATTTACGTTTGCACATACTGTACTACTTTATTCATTCTGCCGGAGAGAGAGAAGAAAAAAAAGGGAACGAGAGAGAAGGAGAAAAAAAAAAAAAGATACTGGAAAAGACAGACACATGGAGGTGTTGCTATAACAAACAGAGAGGGGAAGAAAAAAGTAGATTCAAGAAGAAGCAATTATGTGTTTGATGGAAATAAAATAAAGGATCCGCACAGTGGTCGCTTCATATTTGTGGAATAAAAATTAAGACCTCGCTTTGTAGCCGGTGCCAATTTACAACTGCTTGCCCGTTCCAGCCTGGCATGGAAGTTCTTAAGTAGAAATAGTGCCAATGGCAGCGCAAGAGCTACGGGGGGCAGACACTTGTTCCTAAATTCTGACAAATGCAGAGTCAGGGTGAGGATAGAGGGGGTGGGTGGAGGAGAAAAGGTAGATAGATTCAGGGTCACCAGTTCACAGACACAGACAGCCGTGCGTGGGAGGACATCACCTCATTCATAAAAGCAGCAGCATGCTCTTACCTAGGCTTGCAAGTGCTTATATTACCTAGATTGGCACCGTGTCCTCCGCCGGCGAAGCTTCTCCTGCTGTTGCTACTAATCCATTCATAACAAGTTTGATCATTTCCACATCAAGATCACGGGCTGTTTAGTCTCTTGTCTCTTCCACTCTCTCTCTCTCTCTCTCTCTCTTACTCTCCACCCCTTTCTCTCTTTCATTCCCAAGCTCACCACTCTCCACTTCAAATTTTGGCAGCTTAAAGTGAACAACAAAAAATGTTCAAACATTTCAATGTTTTCCTCATCTCGCAATTCCGTTTTGACATCCCCATTCTGCTCCTCCGAGCTCCTATCTTTCCTCTTCCCTTCCTCCGTCCACCCTTTCCTCTCCTCGCCCTGCCCGTCCTTCTCTCTTTTATCACCATTAATGGGCCGTTATTCATCGCAGCTATCAATGCCGCCTTCATTTATAAAATATGGGGACTGATGTAGTGCAATTTTGCTAATTTTTTTTTTTTTTTTACATTCTTCCCGCATATTTATAATTTATTTGGTTATTAATTTCTAGCCATTGAAGAATGGGAAGGGGTTATAATGAAAACGGGAATTAACAATTAGCTGATTCTATTTCACCGCTGTTTAGACTAGCAGGACGTTGGCGCGTCGACGGACTCAACAAATATTTGCTTAAATTGCGTTTTGATGGGAGGATTTCCAGGTACTTACATCATTGGAGATGGAGGCCAAAATGTCCTGGTGATGTTACTTTTCTTGGTATGGAGCGCTTGTTCCTGAATGTAATGAATTCAGTCCCAGACTGTGCAGTGTCAATGGAAGGCCAAGTGGGACAGTGGTGCAGCCATTAAACCTTGGCCTGTCCCGTCTCCTGACATGTCTGTATTGGTACTCTGTCTACCAATAAGTATTTGGACCCCCATGCAAATGAAGATAACTGCGGTCGTGATGTACGTCACGCCTTCCGCCGTTAAATAGGAAACAGCATTGGCATTAGTCACATGCAAGATGCCACAAAGTGCAAAGTTGTCCGATTTCGAGAAAGGGGTAATTGTCGGGTACCACAGAAATGGTCCATCCTTAAGGGACATAGCAAGCAAACTGAATTACCCAAAATCGACGTGGGCTATGTGATTACGAAGTGGAAGGTGAACGGTGATTGTCGGAATGTGCCCCGAGTCTGCAGACCCCCGAAACTGGGAGATAGAGACCAACGAGTGCTGGCCAGAGAAACCGCACCCAACCGATGGGTCACATACACCAGGAGTGTCACCAGGCATCCGGGAGTATTGTGTCGATCAATACCATCTGTAAGGAAGCATCTGCTGGGGTCTACCAACTATTGGACAGGAATAAATGTTGTTTTTCTATTCTACCACAGGGGTCCAAATACTTATTGGTAGACAGTGTAACTACTTGTATTCCCCATGAAACCCATTATTCTCCATTATAACTTTTTGTTTTTCCTCTGCTGCATCTCCTGAATATTTATGAATAAATTGACAACTGGGTGTTACCATTACCCTTGTTGAAGAGTTGTGTCAGCACTTATTCAACAATGTGAGAGTGTAACACCAATTGGTGACACCTTCATGTGAATTTATTCAATAACCGAGGAACAGCCCAGTGCAACGTTACAAGAGACAATGCTCTAGAATTGTTATTGCATTAAGAATTTGCTGTAAAGTAAGAATGCTCTCAGAAATCAAAGGGTTAATAGTTTGGTTCTGTCAATTAACAAAATTAATTGAATAAAGCAAAGAGAAATGTAAATCCCATGAATATTTGCCCTTTGGAGGAGGAGTTTTGGAAGTGATGATCCAGCCCCTGCAGAGCCCTGATCTTACTATCCTCCAGTCTGTCTGGGATGACATGAAGAGACAGAAGGATTGGAGCATGCAACATCCACAGAAGATCTGTGCTTAGTTCTCCAAGATGGTGGGAACAACCTCCCTGCCAATTTCTGCCAAAAACTGTCTGTGAGTACCGAGAAGAACCGATGGAAGGCAAAGGGCAAGGTCACACCGAATTTTGATGTGATTTACATTTCTCTTTTTTTCTGTTCACTTTATCTTAATTGATGAAAACAAACTATTAACAATATTCTATTTTTGTCTTTTGCTAGGTTCACTCCTGTGCTCAGGTTTTCGTTAAAATCTGTTTAGAAAGTGTTTACCCACTGAAAATTGAAGACCACATAGACTATAAAAGGGTCCACCTGGATCCACCTGAATAATGTGGAGAGAAAAGTTTTGCTTGCAGGAATTTTCTCTCTGTGTTTTTCAAGTGGAATGGGGGACAGACACAATCCCCGAACAGAAACCCAGCCTTAAAAAGACAAAAGTATTGGAGGCAGGGTGATCTCTTTATCAGCTAACCAGAAAAATTACATAAGATAAGCAAATAAAAGGCAATAAAACAGGCTATGGGGGTGACGACTTAGGAATTAAGTGATCTAGAGTCAGTCTGATGGGGGGATGAAGTGGGTCCATGTAGGGGCTCATAAATTGAGGCTAGATTGAGTCCTGTTGTTGGAATTTATCAGTCAAAGCAATATAATGCTTTGGGGTCTCCTCAGATCCCAGATTATAATAAATGTAGGCTCGGGAGAGGTGAGTAAAAATACCATGTATACTTACCTTGCCTCGCCTCTACTGGGCATCCTCATGGTGTGCAGGCGTCATCTTCAGGCCTCTAGCTGATGTCATGCTCCACTGTCTAAGAACTACATGTAAACAGTCACACCTGTGTTCTGTCTGTGGCCATATGGAGAGCAGAGGAGGGAATTAGGGGATCCCTCCACCCTCCTCCATTAGGTTGGGATTCCCAGAGGAGGATATGCCTGAAGTGGGAAAACCTCTTAAAATTTTTATGCTATACTAAACAATTTTGGATAATTTTATTTATAGAAAAAATAAATTGAGTATGTATCACTAAGATCACACAGATGTTTGGCCATCATCTATTTCTCCCAACTCTACTATACACATGCACCATCAGCTTGGCCGAGCGTGCATGTGTTCTCATTGAGGAGCTAGGCACAAGCCACTGTCACATCTTCTGAAGGTGCCTTATCTTCTGTGTTAAAATTCAAGATCTTTCCACCTTTGACACCATTTTAGGGGATAGTCTGGAGGCTCCCATATACATAAGATAATTCTGCCCATAAGCCTACACTATACCTACACTATATCTAATCCACATGTGAACGTTTTTCTCTAACGTGGTCCCATCTTGTCTAACTTCGAGTAATGACCTTTGATGTTCCGGCTCACTAAGTTTTCCATTGCAGAAAAGTCAACTTATAAGCTTTCATACCTTTAATCAGAATATGTAAATTTGCTTTAACTAGTCATGGGGGCGGGGAGAAGCTTCATCTAGTCATGTAGTCATTGCACTAAGGAACACCCTGTGAGGTGACCAGTTAGTAGGGCATGAGACTGACATCAGTGAGGGACATGTCTGTTCTTCCTCCAAGGATGTGTTTTAGTGCCATGACGGATGCCATGTGGTACCAGCTTAGGGTTTCCTCTAAGTATCACAAAGCAAGTTGTTATCCAGTTAGGACAAAGTCACATGACAACACCAATAATACTTAGCAGCTCCACTACTAAAGGTGCCCATATACCTATAAAGCTCACAACCCCCTAGTTTCGGCTGAATATGGGGAGCAGCTTAGGCACCTCTTACGGAAACTTATCTCCCCTGAATACATTGGGTGTTGAAATCCAACATGCTCAATCCTTCTTTCTCCCAACCATCATTGGGAAGAGTCAGGGGCTCGCATACAGATAAAAAAGTTGGCAATTCTTACCAATCTTTGGATTTGGTAAGAGTTGTATAAAGCAGTAATGCAGAACCTCTCTACGTCTATAGGGCATTTAGAGGTTTTTCCAATAAGAAACCATTTGCTACCATGTTGCAATCTTTATGACAAGTATTACTTCTAGAGCAGTCTTTCCATAAGGAGCTCTATGGAGGAACCATATGGCAGAACACATCTCTTTAGTACAGAACCTTACAAATCCGTGTCTGAGGGCAGGTTCAGTACACATGGCTTTGCTATGTGCTTAAAGCCTAATTCTTACCACTTCCCTTATCCTCTGGTTTAGGATCAGTTCACATAGAGGAATTTGTGACAGATTCCACCCCCGAATCCCCAGAATACGCGTCCAATTGTTTTCAATGTGAGGCAGAAATCGCAAAAGGATGCGGAAAAAAGAAGGGTCCTGCTCGATCTTGCCGCAGATTCCGTCTCGAGACACCCTCCTGACTAGACCCATTCATCCAGGCCTAGTCAGGAGCGGGACGCCGTGACAGAGTGCTGATGCACTGCATCGGCATCCCGTCACGGCTAGCCCGCGCGAAAATGCCGGCGGCAGAAAATGAAGAGGAATTTCCTCTTCATTTTCCACTGTGTGAGCGTTAGGCAAACTATAGATACCAAACACTATGGAGATATTATTTTAGATTCTACTGACATCTTTTCTCCAGTTTTCCAGATTTTATTACATAATTCATTACTATTTATTCCAAGTCCATGTACCGGCAGCCAATAATAGATTGCCAATAGCGCTGCTTATCTGATAACCCACCTGATGAAGGGTCATTCCCAGACCCAAAGTCCCACATGTTGAAATTAGTTTATGTAACCCCTTTGCCTCAGTCCGTGAATGAAGATATACATCTTACACATCTTACACAGTTGGCTAAACTTTCCAATAAGAATATATAGAAAAAATCGGAACACGCATTGGCCCAGATTTACTAAAAGTTAGACAGGAAGCCTGAAAGTGTGCCAGATTTATCACAGTGACTGATAGTGGATGATAAACCTGGTGTATCTTCTCAAGTCTATGTTTATACTACCTTTTAGTTGGCTTACCCTTAGTTCACATCTGCGTTTGGTAATCCGTTCGAGGGAGTCCGCATGGGGACCCCCGAATGGAATACCAAATGCATGGCAAGCGGTGAGCAGTTAAAGCACACGTAGCCCATAGACTATAATGGGGTTCATGTGCTTTCCGCACGCTGCCTGCACGAATCATACGGACATGAAAGTAGATCACAATCTACTTTTCTGTCCACATGTTCCATGCGGACACTGCACGGAGAGCACTTCACGGAGAGGTCCAATATACATATACAGAGGTGTAATATATACAAATAATAGCACAAAAGCCTGGGCTGCAAAATTCAACTAAAGGGAGAAGCTCCATACACATGGGGGAATTTGGAATGGGAAATTTAGTCCTATTTACATGATGCAAATAGAAAGAGATTGTATCTATGTATATGTAGATGACAATCAAGAGGAGTGTCAATGTCTGTAAGGAGATGAGGAATATGTTGGTCATATAGAAGGAAGAAAAATATATAAATAAGATGAGCTGGACAGAGAGGAGCCACCCAGTGGACAGCTCACGCCAGTCCTGGCTGATTTTTAAGGTGCATTTCCAGGAGTTTTAAATTGGTAATCTATCTTTGAGATAGGTTATCATTTCAATATCCATGGGAAGGAGTGCCACTTCTGTATTACAGGCCATGTAGTGTCATGCTCATTGGTCACATGGTCTAATCACAGCTCAGTCCCATTCAAGTCGGTTAATCTGCAATACCAAACACAGTCATTGTACCATTGTATGGACCTGTGTTTAATAAGTACTGAAAAGACTGCAGCTCTGAAGCCCCTTCAAACAGATCTCAGACCCCTGCCAATCTTTAATTGACAACGTAACCTAAGGATAGATAGTCAATTGTTTTGCGTGAAAAATCCCTTTAATCTATGTTTTAGCTGAACTTCATAGAGTAAAACATGATTATAATAAGGAGGCCTGTTGGAATTTCATGTTACTTATGGATCGGGCAACATAAGGCTACATGCACATAGGGGAATCCATGATGGAAAATATGGTGAATAGATCGGCCGTATTTCCTGGCCCAAACCCAGTTAGGAGACCAGGACTCTGTGAATAGTAGGGAGTTATAGTGCTATGAGCCACTGCCTCCACATGGCTGTGCTGTCTTTACTATACTGTATACAGTACCAGGCCATGAAATCGTGGGCAGGCAGGTAGGGATTCCCGGCAACTGTCTTGTAACGAGCTGTGTACCTGTATGTTCATCACAGACCATGGACTCTATATCACGTGATCATGGACATGACCATGGACTGTATATCACATGGCCATGGACTGTATATCACATGGCCATGGACTGTATATCACATGACCATAGACTGTATATCACATGGCCATGGACTGTATATCACATGACCATAGACTGTATATCACATGGCCATGGACTGTATATCACATGTGTAAAGGCGTTGTGTCAACTTAGGCTAACACTGATCAAAAATGCAAAACACACATGTAGTTGCCAAAAATTCAAGAGTTAATGATAGTAAAACTGTAGATATCTACAGTTTTACTATCATTAACTCTTGAATTTTTGGCAACTACATGTGTGTTTTGCATTTTTGATCAGTGTTAGCCTAAGTTGACACAACGCCTTTACGCCTGATTATCCGGCCTGAACATCATACTGGGTGAGGGACTCATAGCTAGGGTTGAGCGATCGAGATTGGAAAAGATCGGACCCCGATCCAGCAAATTTTTAATTGTTTTTATGTAGATTGTGAGCCCCATATAGGGATCACAATGTACTTTTTTTTCCTATCAGTATGGCTTTGTAGAATGGGAGGAAATCCACGTAAATATGGGGAGAACATACCAACTTCTTGCAAATGTTGTTCCTGACAGGATTTGAACACAGGACTCCAGTGCTGCAAGGTAGCAGTGCTAACCACTGAGCCACCGTGTTTCCCCACGATCAAGCAAATTTTACTATCGGGATCGGCTGGAAAATGATCAGAAATCGGATTTTGAAATCTCAAGATTGCCTCAACCCTAAAAGTGACTTTTCCCATAGAGAAGCATTGACTAAGGTTGAGTGATCAGGATCGGAAAAGATCGGATTCTGATCGGTGATCGAGCAAATTTCACGATCGCGATCGGGATTGCGATTGGCTGGAAAATGATCAGAAATCAGATTTTAAAATCAATCCTGAAATCTCAAGATCGGCTCAACTCTACTCCTAGCATACTAGTTATCTATGCTACCAAGAGACCCTGGCTCCCAGCCGCATAATGTCCTGTACTATAATCACTATGGGGCGGTATGTCGCTGGGTGGCAGGGACTCCTAACTTCATAGATTAAAGCAAGCATTTGAGATTAACTTTATTATCTCTTTTGTCAACAAAAAATGAATGCAACAGATATGGTTACTTACACCTGACATGCTAGGCTGTGAATTGTAGGGAACCCAAAAAATTATGGGGAAACCCACATCATAAATCTATAGCAGTTTTAGGGTCCCTATTTTGATTCAATTGATATTTTTGGATATGTTGAGACACTTTCATGACTACGTGTGTCCTCCAGAGGCAGCCAACAAACAAGCTAAAAAATTTTTGGAATTTCCTAAGAACATAGGAAGATCTTTTTTCAACCCCCCTCAAAAGAATAGGCAACTATGTACTACATGTTTCAAGAACACGTGGAAAAATGCCATTCTTAATAAAGGACCCAACTGGCACAGGGCACAACTGATTTTTTAAAGTGGCTTTGGTCTCTTCAGAAATCAGGGGCGGATCCAGGGCCCGGGCGAGCCGAGTAACCGCCCGGGGTCCCGCGCCCAGCGGGGCCCCGCGGCATGGCCCAGACCCAGCGCCGCACCTCTACTGGGGGTGGCAGCCCGGGCGATTTTTTTTTTCTTTTTTTTTTCGTTTTCTTTTTTCTTTGAACCAGCGCAGGAGAGCTGCCGCTCTCCATGCGCTGGTTCAGACATCTACGTATCAGCGTAGGTGGCGTCATCACACTGCCTATGCTGATACGTAGATGTCTGATGTCTGCCAAGAGAAGAGGATCGCGGAGGCAGCTGGAGCAGCAGCAGTGCGATCGGTAAGTATAATAACATTTTTTTGTTTTATAATATGCTGCTACCTGCTCGAGTATATCCCAGCAGCTAGCGGCCTATTTACCAACCTCCCCGGTCCTGCTCACTGCCGCCCCCGCTTTCCCTTGTACTATAGGCCGCGGAGGTCGGCAGTGAATAGGCCCAGAATTAGATCTGTCCAAGAGTGTATCCTCTGGGCATGAGCAAGAAAGGATCAGCCATGTTTACATGCGTCATCCTTTAGTTGTTGGGGAAGATTGGTTGTCATCAGAGATGTCTGACAGCAGCTTATTCCCTTTCTCCCATTCCAAATAAGTGCACACTTGGCTGAACTGAACATGCACGTGTATGGGCAGAGGCATAGCATGAAATTCCTGGGCCACTATGCAGAATCTGTAGCCCTTACCATGTACTATTTATAATACTGGTGCCATCTTATGTTCTACAGATGCCTTTGGGCCCCCCCCCCCCCCCAGACTCCAGGGCCCATTAGCGATTGCACCACCTATAGCGACACTCCTATATATTGGAAATGTCAGGGCGAATAGCTTCTGGCTGACCCATCTCGTCACCGTAGACGGTTCCTCTTGAGATCAGTTTTTCTAAAATCCATGGACCATTTTCAAGTTCAAGAGAAATAGGTTTTTAGTGGAGATGTCAGTGAAAGGCAGAAGCAATAAAGATATCCAACTGCAAAGTACGGCTTTTTTAGGGTAAATCCAATTTACGTCTCAAAACTCTGGTTGAGAGTCAATAATCTAAGACATGGATCTGTAGCGGACATCAATCATCCAGGTGATAAAACCTGACTGGATTAGAGCCACCAGCTGACAAGTGCCTGCTGACACCACTGAGCAGATTTTAGGAAGGACTTGTTATCCTTTTATGCTTTTTCTTCAAAGCATTTTATTGCTTTATTATCTTGCCCTGTAGGCCCTCGTTCACATCCAGCATTTTCATGGCAGAGGTTACATGTAACGTGTAAGTGAAAAGCAATTCATGAGTTCACATATCCCGTTAAAACCTCATGGGGACCCCACCCGAACGGAATACCAAACACATTGGCAAGTGGGGTGCAGTGAAAGTACACGGACCCCATAGACTATAATGGGGTCCGTGTACTCTCCGCGCGGTGCGCGCACGGAATGTGCAGAGAGAAAACTTCTTCATGATCTACTTTCATGTCCATATGATTCATGCGGGCAGCACAAGGAGAGCACACGGACCCCATTATAATCTATAGGGTCCGTGTGCTTTCACCGCTTGGCAGTGGTATTCCCCACACGGACTCCCTGAACGAATTACCAAACGCAGATGTGAATGAGGGGTTATACTAGAAATCCACACTGGTTCCTGACTGGCGGAGCGCACCAGAATTATAAAGAGGTTGGAACCTCCAGACACTGTCTAAAAATGAGGTGCGTTGCGTACAGGAGTTGAGGCGCCTTTTTGGATGCTGTATAGGCGCCGCACAGTAAGAAATCCTGGACCATTATCTATAGAAACCATACGTCTATCACATGGCCGGGGACCGAGATTTCCATGTGGTTTTGTGCAATAGTGAACAGGGGTCCCTTTAGGGTCCATTCACACGGAGGAAGATGGTGATGAATTTGGTGTGGAATTTTCTACGCTGAAAATAAAGCCTCCCATTGATTTCAATGGGTTCCGCTAGCTTTTTTTTTTCACTAGCCGAATTTTCAATGGGAGGCTTTTTTTTCATCGTGGAATATTCCACATCAAATTCCTCACCATTTTCCTTGGTGTGAATGGACCACTTGCAGCCTCCTCCTACACATAGAGAGGTACAGAACAGGTCCATTAACCCTTTCCTGGCACAGCTATTTTTCGATTTTCATTTTTTACTCCCCACCTTCCAAAAACCCATAACTTTAGTACTTTCCCATTCACAGAGGGTTTGATTTTTGCAAGACAAATTGTATTTCCTAATGGCACCATTTAACATTCCGTACGATGTAGTGGAAAGGAACCAAGGGGCTCAGCCCCAAAGAAAATCCTACACTTGAGCAGTGAGTGCGGCATAGCGTCCAGGATCATACACATACAGAAGTTTAGAACTGTTATGAGATCACGTTACAAAAAAATGTTTCAAATTTATTCATGGATTCCACAGATTCCAAGTTCGAAAATTGAGGACAGAGAAGTTTCATGGTAACATTGACCGTTCACTCTTATAATCTCCGCGAAGGAAGGGGGACTGGGAGACTTCCAAGACTGAACTATCGAAAGTTTAATGGTTATAAGAATGTACCGTAGTGAACAACAAGTCTCATGGACCAGGAAAAATCATTGTGATTCGTGTCCAATAGTGGAAGGTCAGGGGGTATTTATAGGTGCCCACGAGATATCTGAAATTGAATTAAATGTCGCCTTCCATTACTTTGCAATATTTGGGCAGAACTAGAATTGTAAACAAAGGTGCCCTATAAACGGTATTATTAACCTGTTGTTATTCCATTCCGGGATCGACTAAGTATCTGCTCGGGTCAGGGGCCAATAGACTGACGTGTAAAAATAACGTCATCTTAGTATATTTTTGCCCTGTATATTGATAAGTATAGCAGAAATCTTTTTCAATGCAAAGGCATCAAACAAATATACACAAAGTGGTATATAGAGCTATATACTTAGGGTAGGAGCCTGCTGGTTATCCGGAGCTGGTTGTTAGTTCAGAAAACTGGGCAGAAGCAATATGTCAGCCCTTCCTGCCCCTATTATGTATAATTGTCCCAAATTAAACCTTTATGGTTATATTGGAGTCTAAGGCCTCGTTTGCATCTAAGTCAGTAATCCGTTCGGGGACCGAACGCATTTGCAAGCGGTGTTCAGTGAAAGCACATGGATCCCATTAGACTATAATAGGGTCCGTGTGCTTGCCGCGAGATATCCGCAGGGAAAATGCGGACAGAAAAGTACTTCACAATCTACTTTCCTGTGCGCCTGATTTGTGCAGAGATCTCGCAGCAAGCGCATGGACCCCATTATAGTCTATGGGATCTGTGTACTTTCACTGCAAACTGCTTGTAAATGCGTTCGGTAGTCCGTTCAGGGGGTCCCCATGTGGACTCCCTGAATGAATACCGAACACAGATCTGTGAACCAAGGGTAAGGCCCAGTTTACATCTGCATTCGGACCATTCTGTTCCCCTATCTGCATGAAAACTGCTGAGAAAAAAGTCACTTTTCTCTTCGCATTTTTCGTGTGGAAACCGAGTGGAAACCACACGGACCCCATTATAATCATTATAATCTATAGGGTTCACGGGTTTCATTAGGTAACCGCTTTTTTATGCAGATAGATTTCCATTCAGGGATCCCAAAATGGATTCCCCGAATGCAGATGTGAACCGGGCCTAAGGCTCCATACGCTGATATTCACCATTGCAGAATGATGATGATGTCATCACACCTTTGATGACGTCATCATTCTCCTGAATCCTTCTGACCTGGGTAGAAGAGGCCAAACCAGCCATTCCTGTCTCTCTGCTAAACCTCCCTCCATAGACTACATTCTCTGCTCCCCACTGCTCCTTAAAGGGAACCTGTCACCAAGAAAATGGCTGGTAGAATGCACAGTATATAAAGAGCGGGGATTTATGGTCAATGAATGAACCGACAAATTATACAGACACTTATATATCATTCTGCTCTATAACATGCTGCCAGCACATGGAACTCTATGTATAATGCGACAGATGTCAAGGTAATGTGCTGTATCCAAAGAGTAACTGTCTTCTCTGTTAAACATAAAACTTTGTATAACGTGATATATCTTTGAATTCTTTTGCACTATATTTAGCTTTTATTTTCACATTTTTGACGTAATATGTAATGATGAAGAGGAGTTGGCAGGTGCTGTGTGTAGGGTTGTGCATAGGATCGGACCCATAACTCCCATTCGCCTCTGCGCTGACCTTTCCTGCGCTGACCCTGTTTTTTCTGCAGCTTTTGTCCCTTTCCCCCATGTCCATCACACGTCAACCTCTTATGTCCCTGTGCTTATCTGTTGCAATCCCTTGGCCCTGGCCGGTGCAGGCACCTTGCCTCGCTTCTCCCTGCATTCTCGCTCACATACCTCTTTCTTTCCTCTCTTCTTTCAGTCTTTTTTTCTCACTTCTCACCCTGCGTTCCTTCCTTTCTCTCCCCCCTTTCCCTTTTTTATTTTTTTTTTGCTCTCCTTCTCTGAAGTACTATCTGTGCTGATCGGAGCAACTCATTTCTGCCAACAAGTGCTAGGGGCCCATTGCAGGGTACTGGCTCAGATCTTCTACCAGCACACGCTGCATAGAGGGGAGGACTCCAGACCACTGGGAATGATCGGGATAGGATTTTAATATGGGAGGGGGGGTCTGGGCAGTAGTGGTTATAGGCACAAGAAAAATAAGCTTCTGCCTATGGACTAATGCAGCGGAAAGGCCACAGTTCACTCGATCCCGGCTGTAATTGGCCATGTGCAATGTACTTACTAGGCACATATAATAATGTGTATCCTTTAACTGATTCAGTGCCAATGCGGCTGTCAGTTACTTAGTGAAACCTAGGAAATACACAATGCGGCGGCAGAGAAGGAGTGCAGGTTTGGCTGTGACAAAAGCCTGATATATTTCTGCCTTGTATTGGCCGGGATCACCTCTCATTGTGGTGAAGTGGAAGCAGCCAGCGTGTAATGCAGTACGGTGAATATACTTGGCTGCAGACTGCGTCGAGATCGGCGTGCTGGACAATGAAGCTCTGAGGTCTGAGCTGTGAGCGGATGTACAATGCAGAAATAAAAAATCTGAAAAGCGTCTATCTTGGCCTAAAAAAAATTAGACTCATTCACCTATAGGGTTCAGATCTATGTGAGGGAGGTTAAACGGACGCAGAAACAAAAGACGTATCGTCTATACGTGGATGCAATCTATTGTTCTATGTTATCAGCCAAAATTCTGAGTGACTGTAGAGTAGAGTCCAAGCGATTGGGACCTTTACGAATATTGAAGGTCTTGATATGTGATTGACATTAGAATCTCGGATTACTCTATGAGACCCATGCGGCATAAAAACGTGACATTTCACAGCCCCTGTTCCATAATATGCAGCCTCAGCCTTAAAGAAGGTTTCACCATCATCATAGACGGGGATTCTTTATGGTAAAAGCAGTAAGACTATGGAACTGTAAGCCGCAACATCTTGCGATAGTTGATTTATTGAACACAGTTAAGAGGGACTTGGATGCCTTTGTCGAAAGTAAAAATATCACAAATTATGGGAACCAGATTCCTAGGGATGGGACGTTGATCCAGGGATTTATTCTGATTGCTATATTTGGAGTCGGGAAGGATTTTTGTTCTGTAATATGGAGCCTCCACCTCGTGTTTTTTTGCCGATAAATCAACACCGTAAGATTAGAGTTTGGACTTGATGGACCCGTGTCTTTTTCCAATCTTATCAGCTGTGTTACTGTGTTGCTATAAGACTAACTGGTATGTTTTTATGAAAATGAGTGTAATATAACGATATAATATAATTAGAATTATACAAACAAGCAGATCCCATGTACAGATAATATTAGGCTGAAATGGAAGTTTCAGCGGACGTACTCTTTGACTTGGACATACACATTAGATTTCAGGTGGCTGTCATGTGGTTGTCCGATTGATGATTGGATCCCAAAATTGACTTACGCTAAATTCACATCTGCACCAGAGACTCTACCGCAGAAACCGTCCTCAGGACTTTTCTCTCTGACACTTGCAGTATGAAAATGGCGGACACCTGGCAGACCCCATCATAGTCTATGGGATCCACCAGTGTCTGTGCGTAACCGCTGTTTTAGCGGTCTGGCTCTCCGTTATTCAGGTTCCCCACCAGATCCGAACATCAGAGAGATGAGTGCATATGTGAACCTAACCTAAACTGCAGGGGGATTTAGACATTAAAAAACCAAAGCATTGTGAGTCTGTGCAAGATGGCAGATGGTCAGCCATCACTATGTACGCCGAGGCAAATTTTGCTCCACCCACTTCTATGTTGACTCCACCCATTCTCAGCCATTTTTCCATGTGTCACCACACAGTATAATGCTCCTAAAGTCACCCGTACATTATAATGTTCCCTTCCAACTGCCCCACAGTATTAAGTCCCTCTCCTGGTGCCCCAGTTTAAACTGGGGGACACTAGAGGGGGACATTAAACTGGGGGCAACTAGAGGGGGATATTAAACTCAGGCAGCTGGAAGGGGACATTAAACCATAGGGGTAGATGGAAGGAGACATTAAACTGGGGGAACATCTAGAAACGGACAGTTCCCCATCCAGCTACTCATAGGTTTTAATGTTCTCCTCCAGTAATCTCCATTGTTTAATGTCCCCCTCCAGTTGACCACAGTTTAATGTCCCTCTTTATATCCCCCAGTTTAAGTGCCCCCTTCATATCCCCCCAGTTTAATTGCCCCCTTCATCTCCCCCAGTTTAATGTGCCTCCTTCATTTGCCCCCAGTTTCATGTCCCCCTCCATCTGTTCCCCCAATTTCATGTGCCCCTTCCATCTCTTCCAGCAGTTTCATGTCCCCCTCGATCTGCCCCCATTTTAATTACACCCCTCCATCTTCCCTCAATTTAATATCCCCCTCCATCTGCCTCCAATTTAATGTTCCCCCTCCATCTGTCTCCAGTTTCATGAACCCCCCTTTATCTGCCCCCAGTTTAATGTTCCCTCTCCATCTGTATTCAAGCTTCTTGTCCCCCCTTCATCTGCCAAGAGTTTAATATCCTCCTCCACCTGCCCCTTCATCTGCCCCCTTCATCATGTTCCCCCCGTGTAACATAAAAAAACACTGATACTCACCTTTCCTCCTTTCCTCACTCCCCCACCACTCTGTCTGCAGTCTCAGTGTTCTTGGAGCTGTAGGCGTGATGTGAGTGACATCATCACATTGTGCCTACAGCTCCTGGGGCCGGGGCACAGTGGTGAAGCAGGAGCTGCTCCTGCTTCATTCGCCAATGTGTTCAACTCATCTGCACTCAGAGAACGCAGATGAGTTGAAACCGGGACATACCTCCCACCAACCGGGACTGCGGGACACAACCCAGAATGTCCTGCAGAATACGGGATGGTTGGGAGGTACAGTATGTATATTATGATTGCAATACCTGAAGCTCTGGAAAGCTGAATTTATCACCATAGGGATCTATAAAGATCTAATTTTTGTTTAATAAAACCATAACATGGATCCTAAAATGTCTAAAACTGTCCATAATATAGTAAGGTAGGAAATGATATTTTCTTATATAACAAATGGCATGTTGGTTTCCAACAGAGACTATATATGTGCAGAGCTAAAGGAACTCCAGTTTCCGACTCCTGATTTTTATCTCTTGTTTATGTATTAATTTGGAAGGATCCGGTGACTTATTGTGAGGGCTCCTTGTCCTAGACGACACGGACCATCAACAGAAATATATGCGGTTAAAGTGACAGAAAAATGACAGATGCAAAAAACATAATGGGGAGATTTATGAAACTGTGGCCCAGATTTACTAAAAGTCGAACAGTATATCCTTAGGCAATATGAGAATACACCAGATTTATCACAGTGACTGAAGCTGGGTGAGAACTCTGGCATATCTTTAGTCTATGTAGTCTAAGTTTATACCCGCCTTTAGTTGGCTTACATTGAATCAGAATTATATAACACAATTTTGGGAATTCATGGTGCATAATGGCGGATGGTAGACATGTCGTCTTTTTCTGAGAATCTGCACCACTACCACTATTCGACTCAGGAGAGTCACAAAGTCCACCATCACACCCCAGGAAATGATGCCAACACCCTGGAATGCAACTGGGACAGCAGGGGAAGCATGTCTGGGGGCATCTAACATGCCCAAGTCACTGTATTATGTCGGGATCTCTGTCAGCTTGTGATATGCGGGAGCTGACTTTTTCCCATAGGAATGCATTGACCAGCGTTGATTGGCCGAATAACATACAGAGTACAGCTTTTGGCCAATCAACGCTGGTTCTGCTGGAGGCTCTTCTGTGAGGAGTCATAGTTCCTGTCCCACCTCCCCTGCACAGTTATTTGTGCAAAAAAAGCGCCAGGGAAGGTGGGAGGGGATACAAATTTTTACTGCGTTTCCCTCGTGGTGTTCGATTCCAATCGAATGCCTCGAATGGCCTGATATTCAATTGAACAGTGTTCGCTCATCTCTAGATTCTATCATTAAAATAATAGAGGCCTTTCCAGACGAAGATGAAGGTGGCGCTGGAGAGTTCTCTCGCAGCATTGCGGACGCCTTCAGTGCTGCGAGAGAACTAATTTGCATACTGACGAGCGATACCTGTGTACTAATCACATGACCATGAACCGTAAATCACATGACCATGGTCAGAGTTTTATCCTCTAGAAGTAACAGAATGAATGACGGCAAGCCGAAATCTAGAAAACCGTGAGGAATTGATACAGAAAATATATTGGAAAATTGTATATCTTTTTATTGTACATTTGTTTGTCAATATTTGTCTGAAAGTGGCCAACCCCTTTAAGGCAGAAAAAATAAAATTTGATGAATAGTCTGCAATATACAGACCAAGTAAAACCGAACCTATCTTATAAATAAACCACACAACACCTAAAACCTGAATAAAACCGCGGTAACAATGTCTTCAGCCGTCACTTCCCTGTCTCTCATTATTATAACATATGGCAGCCTCTGGATTGACTCTCATCTCCAGGTGCCCCAGTCACTGAGGGAAGCCATCTGCGGCGAGACAGGCTTAAGCCTTCATTTGCTCGGTGTCGTGCTGACTCTCGCGCTTCATGCTCCTCATAGTACTCTCTTGTAATGAGCTCGGCTGAACTTTCCATTGCTGGGAACAGAAATGACTCCACTTGAAGAGTCATTCTCGCGTCTACTTGTCTTCATCAAACACAAATCTATCTACTTATTACAGACAACTTACGTTATTACCATCTCTGTGGAAGAGGTCAAGCTAGTGCTATGTGTCTTCCTTCCCGAAATCTCCTTTATCCAGGTTCTGCCATGCACTGCTATGCCAGTAATACCGCACATGTGGTCTGTATTAAACCGTAGGCTTATTGATGTAAATTTGGAAGAACTGCTAATGTCATTCACACCTATGTATAAGGAACATTCCTGGAGGTGGAGTGGAGCTATGTGAGGTAAAGTAGCCTACATTTACTCTATTCCCAGTGGCTGATAACAGAGAACAATAGAAAGACATAGAAAATAGATCACATTTACTATACAGTTACCTATCCTCAATAGCTGTCTGCTCAATGCCCATTAACCACTGAACCGCCGTGCTGTACACTGTGTATACCTTCATATATTCTAGCTCAACCACATTATGAGCTCAACTACCCTGAAAAACTACACTATTTGCACACAAAAAAAAATCTGAAATCTTAGGTTGTTGATTTTAATCTCAAGGCTCTGTGTCTTCCATGTTATATCACCACCACTATTTTAATCTTGTTTGTGACCATCATTGTATTTAAAGCTCATGGATAGTGTACACAGTGATGTCACAGTACAGAGATAATACACACAGTGATGTCACAGTACAGGGATAATACAGACAGTGATGTCACAGTAAAGAAATAATACACACAGTGATGTCACAGTACAGGATAATACACACAGTGATGTCACAGTACAGAGATAATACACACAGTGATGTCACAGTACAGGATAATACACACAGTGATGTCACAGTACAGGATAATACACACAGTGATGTCACAGTACAGAGATAATACACACAGTGATGTCACAGTACAGGGATAATACACACAGTGATGTCGCAGTACAGGGATAATACACACAGTGATGTCACAGTACAGGAATAATACACACAGTGATGTCACAGTACAGAAATAATACACACAGTGATGTCACAGTACAGAGATAATACACACAGTGATGTCACAGTACAGGGATAATACAGACAGTGATGTCACAGTAAAGAAATAATACACACAGTGATGTCACAGTACAGGAATAATACACACAGTGATGTCACAGTACAGGATAATACACACAGTGATGTCACAGTACAGGGATAATACACACAGTGATGTCACAGTACAGGGATAATACAGACAGTGATGTCACAGTAAAGGGATAATACACACAGTGATGTCACAGTACAGAGATAATACACACAGTGATGTCACAGTACAGGATAATACACACAGTGATGTCACAGTACAGGGATAATACACACAGTGATGTCACAGTATAGGGATAATACACACAGTGATGTCACAGTACAGGGACAATACACACAGTGATGTCACAGTACAGGGATAATACACACAGTGATGTCACAGTACAGGATAATACACACAGTGATGTCACAGTACAGAGATAATACACACAGTGATGTCACAGTACAGGGATAATACACACAGTGATGTCACAGTACAGGGATAATACACACAGTGATGTCACAGTACAGGGATAATACACACAGTGATGTCACAGTACAGGGATAATACACACAGTGATGTCACAGTACAGGGATAATACACACAGTGATGTCACAGTAGAGAGATAATACACAGTGATGTCACAGTACAGGGATAATACAGACAGTGATGTCACAGTAAAGGGATAATACACACAGAGTGATGTCACAGTACAGGAATAATACACACAGTGATGTCACAGTACAGGATAATACACACAGTGATGTCACAGTACAGGGATAATACACACAGTGATGTCACAGTACAGGGATAATACAGACAGTGATGTCACAGTAAAGGGATAATACACACAGTGATGTCACAGTACAGAGATAATACACACAGTGATGTCACAGTACAGGATAATACACACAGTGATGTCACAGTACAGGGATAATACACACAGTGATGTCACAGTATAGGGATAATACACACAGTGATGTCACAGTACAGGGACAATACACACAGTGATGTCACAGTACAGGGATAATACACACAGTGATGTCACAGTACAGGATAATACACACAGTGATGTCACAGTACAGAGATAATACACACAGTGATGTCACAGTACAGGGATAATACACACAGTGATGTCACAGTACAGGGATAATACACACAGTGATGTCACAGTACAGGGATAATACACACAGTGATGTCACAGTACAGGGATAATACACACAGTGATGTCACAGTACAGGGATAATACACACAGTGATGTCACAGTAGAGAGATAATACACAGTGATGTCACAGTACAGGGATAATACAGACAGTGATGTCACAGTAAAGGGATAATACACACAGAGTGATGTCACAGTACAGGGATAATACACATAGTGATGTCACAATACAGAGATAATACACACAGTGATGTCACAGTACAGAGATAATACACACAGTGATGTCACAGTAAAGGGATAATACACACAGAGTGATGTCACAGTACAGAGATAATACACAGACTGATGTCACAGTACAGAGATAATACACACAGTGATGTCACAGTACAGGGATAATACACACAGTGATGTCACAGTACAGAGATAATACACACAGTGATGTCACAGTACAGGGATATTATACACAGTGATGTCACAGTACAGGATAATACACACAGTGATGTCACAGTGCAGGGACAATACACACAGTGATGTCACAGTACAGGGTAATACACACAGTGATGTCACAGTACAGGGATAATACAGACAGTGATGTCACAATAAAGGGATAATACACACAGAGTGATGTCACAGTACAGGGATAATACACACAGTGATGTCACAGTAAAGGGATAATACACACAGAGTGATGTCACAGTACAGGGATAATACACAGACTGATGTCACAGTACAGAGATAATACACACAGTGATGTCACAGTAAAGGGATAATACACACAGAGTGATGTCACAGTACAGGGATAATACACAGACTGATGTCACAGTACAGAGATAATACACACAGTGATGTCACAGTACAGGGATAATACACAGAGTGATGTCACAGTAGAGAGATAATACACACAGTGATGTCACAGTACAGGGATAATACAGACAGTGATGTCACAGTATAGGGATAAAACACACAGTGACGTCACAGTACAGAGATAATACACACAGTGATGTCACAGTAAAGGGATATTATACACAGTGATGTCACAGTACAGGATAATACACACAGAGATGTCACAGTGCAGGGACAATACACACAGTGATGTCACAGTACAGGGTAATACACACAGTGATGTCACAGTACAGGATCATACACACAGTGATGTCACAGTACAGAAATAATACACACAGTGATGTCACAGTACAGGGATAATACACACAGTGATGTCACAGTACAGGAATAATACACACAGTGATGTCACAGTAAATGAATAATACACACAGTGATGTCACAGTACAGGGATAATACACACAGTGATGTCACAGTACAGGGATAATACACACAGTGATGTCACAGTACAGTTATAATACACACAGTGATGTCACAGTATAGGGATAATACACACAGTGATGTCACAGTACAGGGATAATACACACAGTGATGTCACAGTACAGATATAATACACACAGTGATGTCACAGTACAGGGATAATACACACAGTGATGTCACAGTAGAGAGATAATACACACAGTGATGTCACAGTACAGGATAATACACACAGTGATGTCACAGTATAGGGATAATACACACAGTGATGTCACAGTACAGGGATAATACACACAGTGATGTCACAGTACAGGGATAATACACACAGTGATGTCACAGTACAGGGATAATACACACAGTGATGTCACAGTACAGGATAATACACACAGTGATGTCACAGTATAGGGATAATACACACAGTGATGTCACAGTACAGGGATAATACACACAGTGATGTCACAGTACAGGGTAATACAAACAGTGATGTCACAGTACAGGGATAATACAGACAGTGATGTCACAGTAAAGGGATAATACACACAGAGTGATGTCACAGTACAGGGATAATACACATAGTGATGTCACAGTACAGAGATAATACACACAGTGATGTCACAGTATAGGGATAATACACACAGAGTGATGTCACAGTACAGGGATAATACACAGACTGATGTCACAGTACAGAGATAATACACACAGTGATGTCACAGTACAGGGATAATACACAGAGTGATGTCACAGTACAGATATAATACACACAGTGATGTCACAGTACAGGGATAATACACACAGTGATGTCACAGTAGAGAGATAATACACACAGTGATGTCACAGTACAGGATAATACACACAGTGATGTCACAGTATAGGGATAATACACACAGTGATGTCACAGTACAGGGATAATACACACAGTGATGTCACAGTACAGGGATAATACACACAGTGATGTCACAGTACAGGGATAATACACACAGTGATGTCACAGTACAGGATAATACACACAGTGATGTCACAGTATAGGGATAATACACACAGTGATGTCACAGTACAGGGATAATACACACAGTGATGTCACAGTACAGGGTAATACAAACAGTGATGTCACAGTACAGGGATAATACAGACAGTGATGTCACAGTAAAGGGATAATACACACAGAGTGATGTCACAGTACAGGGATAATACACATAGTGATGTCACAGTACAGAGATAATACACACAGTGATGTCACAGTATAGGGATAATACACACAGAGTGATGTCACAGTACAGGGATAATACACAGACTGATGTCACAGTACAGAGATAATACACACAGTGATGTCACAGTACAGGGATAATACACAGAGTGATGTCACAGTAGAGAGATAATACACACAGTGATGTCACAGTACAGGGATAATACAGACAGTGATGTCACAGTATAGGGATAATACACACAGTGATGTCACAGTACAGGGTAATACACACAGTGATGTCACAGTACAGGATAATACACACAATGATGTCACAGTACAGAAATAATACACACAGTGATGTCACAGTACAGAGATAATACACACAGTGATGTCACAGTACAGGGATATTATACACAGTGATGTCACAGTACAGGATAATACACACAGTGATGTCACAGTGCAGGGACAATACACACAGTGATGTCACAGTACAGGGTAATACACACAGTGATGTCACAGTACAGGATAATACACACAGTGATGTCACAGTACAGAAATAATACACACAGTGATGTCACAGTACAGGGATAATACACACAGTGATGTCACAGTACAGGAATAATACACACAGTGATGTCACAGTAAATGAATAATACACACAGTGATGTCACAGTACAGGGATAATACACACAGTGATGTCACAGTACAGGGATAATACACACAGTGATGTCACAGTACAGTTATAATACACACAGTGATGTCACAGTATAGGGATAATACACACAGTGATGTCACAGTTCAGGGATAATACACACAGTGATGTCACAGTACAGAGATAATACACACAGTGATGTCACAGTACAGGGATAATACACACAGTGATGTCACAGTACAGAGATAATACACACAGTGATGTCACAGTACAGGATAATACACACAGTGATGTCACAGTATAGGGATAATACACACAGTGATGTCACAGTACAGGGATAATACACACAGTGATGTCACAGTAGAGGGATAATACACACAGTGATGTCACAGTACAGGATAATACACACAGTGATGTCACAGTACAGGGATAATACACACAGTGATGTCACGGGATAATACACACAGTGATGTCACAGTACAGGGATAATACACACAGTGATGTCACAGTACAGGGATAATACATACAGTGATGTCACAGTACAGGATAATACACACAGTGATGTCACAGTATAGGGATAATACACACAGTGATGTCACAGTACAGGGATAATACAAACAGTGATGTCACAGTACAGGGATAATACACACAGTGATGTCACAGTACAGGATAATACACACAGTGATGTCACAGTACAGGGATAATACACACAGTGATGTCACAGTACAGAGATAATGCACACAGTGATGTCACAGTACAGGGATAATACACACAGTGATGTCACAGTACAGAGATAATACACACAGTGATGTCACAGTACAGGGATATTATACACAGTGATGTCACAGTACAGGATAATACACACAGTGATGTCACAGTACAGAGATAATACACACAGTGATGTCACAGTACAGGGATAATACACACAGTGATGTCACAGTACAGGGATAATACACACAGTGATGTCACAGTACAGGGATAATACACACAGTGATGTCACAGTACAGGGATAATACACACAGTGATGTCACAGTACAGGGATAATACACACAGTGATGTCACAGTAGAGAGATAATACACAGTGATGTCACAGTACAGGGATAATACAGACAGTGATGTCACAGTAAAGGGATAATACACACAGAGTGATGTCACAGTACAGGGATAATACACATAGTGATGTCACAATACAGAGATAATACACACAGTGATGTCACAGTACAGAGATAATACACACAGTGATGTCACAGTAAAGGGATAATACACACAGAGTGATGTCACAGTACAGAGATAATACACAGACTGATGTCACAGTACAGAGATAATACACACAGTGATGTCACAGTACAGGGATAATACACACAGTGATGTCACAGTACAGAGATAATACACACAGTGATGTCACAGTACAGGGATATTATACACAGTGATGTCACAGTACAGGATAATACACACAGTGATGTCACAGTGCAGGGACAATACACACAGTGATGTCACAGTACAGGGTAATACACACAGTGATGTCACAGTACAGGGATAATACAGACAGTGATGTCACAATAAAGGGATAATACACACAGAGTGATGTCACAGTACAGGGATAATACACACAGTGATGTCACAGTAAAGGGATAATACACACAGAGTGATGTCACAGTACAGGGATAATACACAGACTGATGTCACAGTACAGAGATAATACACACAGTGATGTCACAGTAAAGGGATAATACACACAGAGTGATGTCACAGTACAGGGATAATACACAGACTGATGTCACAGTACAGAGATAATACACACAGTGATGTCACAGTACAGGGATAATACACAGAGTGATGTCACAGTAGAGAGATAATACACACAGTGATGTCACAGTACAGGGATAATACAGACAGTGATGTCACAGTATAGGGATAAAACACACAGTGACGTCACAGTACAGAGATAATACACACAGTGATGTCACAGTAAAGGGATATTATACACAGTGATGTCACAGTACAGGATAATACACACAGTGATGTCACAGTGCAGGGACAATACACACAGTGATGTCACAGTACAGGGTAATACACACAGTGATGTCACAGTACAGGATCATACACACAGTGATGTCACAGTACAGAAATAATACACACAGTGATGTCACAGTACAGGGATAATACACACAGTGATGTCACAGTACAGGAATAATACACACAGTGATGTCACAGTAAATGAATAATACACACAGTGATGTCACAGTACAGGGATAATACACACAGTGATGTCACAGTACAGGGATAATACACACAGTGATGTCACAGTACAGTTATAATACACACAGTGATGTCACAGTATAGGGATAATACACACAGTGATGTCACAGTACAGGGATAATACACACAGTGATGTCACAGTACAGATATAATACACACAGTGATGTCACAGTACAGGGATAATACACACAGTGATGTCACAGTAGAGAGATAATACACACAGTGATGTCACAGTACAGGATAATACACACAGTGATGTCACAGTATAGGGATAATACACACAGTGATGTCACAGTACAGGGATAATACACACAGTGATGTCACAGTACAGGGATAATACACACAGTGATGTCACAGTACAGGGATAATACACACAGTGATGTCACAGTACAGGATAATACACACAGTGATGTCACAGTATAGGGATAATACACACAGTGATGTCACAGTACAGGGATAATACACACAGTGATGTCACAGTACAGGGTAATACAAACAGTGATGTCACAGTACAGGGATAATACAGACAGTGATGTCACAGTAAAGGGATAATACACACAGAGTGATGTCACAGTACAGGGATAATACACATAGTGATGTCACAGTACAGAGATAATACACACAGTGATGTCACAGTATAGGGATAATACACACAGAGTGATGTCACAGTACAGGGATAATACACAGACTGATGTCACAGTACAGAGATAATACACACAGTGATGTCACAGTACAGGGATAATACACAGAGTGATGTCACAGTACAGATATAATACACACAGTGATGTCACAGTACAGGGATAATACACACAGTGATGTCACAGTATAGGGATAATACACACAGTGATGTCACAGTACAGGGATAATACACACAGTGATGTCACAGTACAGGGATAATACACACAGTGATGTCACAGTAAATGAATAATACACACAGTGATGTCACAGTACAGGGATAATACACACAGTGATGTCACAGTACAGGGATAATACACACAGTGATGTCACAGTACAGTTATAATACACACAGTGATGTCACAGTATAGGGATAATACACACAGTGATGTCACAGTTCAGGGATAATACACACAGTGATGTCACAGTACAGAGATAATACACACAGTGATGTCACAGTACAGGGATAATACAGACAGTGATGTCACTGATGTCACAGTAAAGGGATAATACACACAGAGTGATGTCACAGTACAGGGATAATACACATAGTGATGTCACAGTACAGAGATAATACACACAGTGATGTCACAGTATAGGGATAATACACACAGAGTGATGTCACAGTACAGGGATAATACACAGACTGATGTCACAGTACAGAGATAATACACACAGTGATGTCACAGTACAGGGATAATACACAGAGTGATGTCACAGTAGAGAGATAATACACACAGTGATGTCACAGTACAGGGATAATACAGACAGTGATGTCACAGTATAGGGATAATACACACAGTGATGTCACAGTACAGGGTAATACACACAGTGATGTCACAGTACAGGATAATACACACAATGATGTCACAGTACAGAAATAATACACACAGTGATGTCACAGTACAGAGATAATACACACAGTGATGTCACAGTACAGGGATATTATACACAGTGATGTCACAGTACAGGATAATACACACAGTGATGTCACAGTGCAGGGACAATACACACAGTGATGTCACAGTACAGGGTAATACACACAGTGATGTCACAGTACAGGATAATACACACAGTGATGTCACAGTACAGAAATAATACACACAGTGATGTCACAGTACAGGGATAATACACACAGTGATGTCACAGTACAGGAATAATACACACAGTGATGTCACAGTAAATGAATAATACACACAGTGATGTCACAGTACAGGGATAATACACACAGTGATGTCACAGTACAGGGATAATACACACAGTGATGTCACAGTACAGTTATAATACACACAGTGATGTCACAGTATAGGGATAATACACACAGTGATGTCACAGTTCAGGGATAATACACACAGTGATGTCACAGTACAGAGATAATACACACAGTGATGTCACAGTACAGGGATAATACACACAGTGATGTCACAGTACAGAGATAATACACACAGTGATGTCACAGTACAGGATAATACACACAGTGATGTCACAGTATAGGGATAATACACACAGTGATGTCACAGTACAGGGATAATACACACAGTGATGTCACAGTAGAGGGATAATACACACAGTGATGTCACAGTACAGGATAATACACACAGTGATGTCACAGTATAGGGATAATACACACAGTGATGTCACAGTACAGGGATAATACACACAGTGATGTCACGGGATAATACACACAGTGATGTCACAGTACAGGGATAATACACACAGTGATGTCACAGTACAGGGATAATACACACAGTGATGTCACAGTACAGGATAATACACACAGTGATGTCACAGTATAGGGATAATACACACAGTGATGTCACAGTACAGGGATAATACAAACAGTGATGTCACAGTACAGGGATAATACACACAGTGATGTCACAGTACAGGATAATACACACAGTGATGTCACAGTACAGGGATAATACACACAGTGATGTCACAGTACAGAGATAATGCACACAGTGATGTCACAGTACAGGGATAATACACACAGTGATGTCACAGTACAGAGATAATACACACAGTGATGTCACAGTACAGGGATATTATACACAGTGATGTCACAGTACAGGATAATACACACAGTGATGTCACAGTACAGAGATAATACACACAGTGATGTCACAGTAGAGGGTAATACACACAGTGATGTCACAGTACAGGGATAATACAGACAGTGATGTCACAGTAAAGGGATAATACACACAGAGTGATGTCACAGTACAGGGATAATACACATAGTGATGTCACAGTACAGAGATAATACACACAGTGATGTCACAGTAAAGGGATAATACACACAGATTGATGTCACAGTACAGGGATAATACACACAGTGATGTCACAGTACAGGGATAATACACAGAGTGATGTCACAGTATAGGGATAATACACACAGTGATGTCACAGTACAGAGATAATACACACAGTGATGTCACAGTACAGGGATAATACACACAGTGATGTCACAGTACAGAGATAATACACACAGTGATGTCACAGTACAGGGATATTATACACAGTGATGTCACAGTACAGGATAATACACACAGTGATGTCACAGTGCAGGGACAATACACACAGTGATGTCACAGTACAGAGTAATACACACAGTGATGTCACAGTACAGGATAATACACACAGTGATGTCACAGTACAGAAATAATACACACAGTGATGTCACAGTACAGGGATAATACACACAGTGATGTCACAGTACAGGAATAATACACACAGTGATGTCACAGTAAATGAATAATACACACAGTGATGTCACAGTACAGGGATAATACACACAGTGATGTCACAGTACAGGAATAATACACACAGTGATGTCACAATACAGTTATAATACACACAGTGATGTCACAGTATAGGGATAATACACACAGTGATGTCACAGTACAGGGATAATACACACAGTGATGTCACAGTACAGGGTAATACAAACAGTGATGTCACAGTACAGGGATAATACAGACAGTGATGTCACAGTAAAGGGATAATACACACAGAGTGATGTCACAGTACAGGGATAATACACATAGTGATGTCACAGTACAGAGATAATACACACAGTGATGTCACAGTATAGGGATAATACACACAGAGTGATGTCACAGTACAGGGATAATACACAGACTGATGTCACAGTACAGAGATAATACACACAGTGATGTCACAGTACAGGGATAATACACAGAGTGATGTCACAGTAGAGAGATAATACACACAGTGATGTCACAGTACAGGGATAATACAGACAGTGATGTCACAGTATAGGGATAATACACACAGTGATGTCACAGTACAGGGTAATACACACAGTGATGTCACAGTACAGGATAATACACACAATGATGTCACAGTACAGAAATAATACACACAGTGATGTCACAGTACAGAGATAATACACACAGTGATGTCACAGTACAGGGATATTATACACAGTGATGTCACAGTACAGGATAATACACACAGTGATGTCACAGTGCAGGGACAATACACACAGTGATGTCACAGTACAGGGTAATACACACAGTGATGTCACAGTACAGGATAATACACACAGTGATGTCACAGTACAGAAATAATACACACAGTGATGTCACAGTACAGGGATAATACACACAGTGATGTCACAGTACAGGAATAATACACACAGTGATGTCACAGTAAATGAATAATACACACAGTGATGTCACAGTACAGGGATAATACACACAGTGATGTCACAGTACAGGGATAATACACACAGTGATGTCACAGTACAGTTATAATACACACAGTGATGTCACAGTATAGGGATAATACACACAGTGATGTCACAGTTCAGGGATAATACACACAGTGATGTCACAGTACAGAGATAATACACACAGTGATGTCACAGTACAGGGATAATACACACAGTGATGTCACAGTACAGAGATAATACACACAGTGATGTCACAGTACAGGATAATACACACAGTGATGTCACAGTATAGGGATAATACACACAGTGATGTCACAGTACAGGGATAATACACACAGTGATGTCACAGTAGAGGGATAATACACACAGTGATGTCACAGTACAGGATAATACACACAGTGATGTCACAGTATAGGGATAATACACACAGTGATGTCACAGTACAGGGATAATACACACAGTGATGTCACGGGATAATACACACAGTGATGTCACAGTACAGGGATAATACACACAGTGATGTCACAGTACAGGGATAATACACACAGTGATGTCACAGTACAGGATAATACACACAGTGATGTCACAGTATAGGGATAATACACACAGTGATGTCACAGTACAGGGATAATACAAACAGTGATGTCACAGTACAGGGATAATACACACAGTGATGTCACAGTACAGGATAATACACACAGTGATGTCACAGTACAGGGATAATACACACAGTGATGTCACAGTACAGAGATAATGCACACAGTGATGTCACAGTACAGGGATAATACACACAGTGATGTCACAGTACAGAGATAATACACACAGTGATGTCACAGTACAGGGATATTATACACAGTGATGTCACAGTACAGGATAATACACACAGTGATGTCACAGTACAGAGATAATACACACAGTGATGTCACAGTAGAGGGTAATACACACAGTGATGTCACAGTACAGGGATAATACAGACAGTGATGTCACAGTAAAGGGATAATACACACAGAGTGATGTCACAGTACAGGGATAATACACATAGTGATGTCACAGTACAGAGATAATACACACAGTGATGTCACAGTAAAGGGATAATACACACAGATTGATGTCACAGTACAGGGATAATACACACAGTGATGTCACAGTACAGGGATAATACACAGAGTGATGTCACAGTATAGGGATAATACACACAGTGATGTCACAGTACAGAGATAATACACACAGTGATGTCACAGTACAGGGATAATACACACAGTGATGTCACAGTACAGAGATAATACACACAGTGATGTCACAGTACAGGGATATTATACACAGTGATGTCACAGTACAGGATAATACACACAGTGATGTCACAGTGCAGGGACAATACACACAGTGATGTCACAGTACAGAGTAATACACACAGTGATGTCACAGTACAGGATAATACACACAGTGATGTCACAGTACAGAAATAATACACACAGTGATGTCACAGTACAGGGATAATACACACAGTGATGTCACAGTACAGGAATAATACACACAGTGATGTCACAGTAAATGAATAATACACACAGTGATGTCACAGTACAGGGATAATACACACAGTGATGTCACAGTACAGGAATAATACACACAGTGATGTCACAATACAGTTATAATACACACAGTGATGTCACAGTATAGGGATAATACACACAGTGATGTCACAGTACAGGGATAATACACACAGTGATGTCACAGTACAGAGATAATACACACAGTGATGTCACAGTACAGAGATAATACACACAGTGATGTCACAGTACAGGGATAATACACACAGTGATGTCACAGTACAGAGATAATACACACAGTGATGTCACAGTACAGGGATATTATACACAGTGATGTCACAGTACAGGATAATACACACAGTGATGTCACAGTGCAGGGACAATACACACAGTGATGTCACAGTACAGGGTAATACACACAGTGATGTCACAGTACAGGGATAATACAGACAGTGATGTCACAGTAAAGGGATAATACACACAGAGTGATGTCACAGTACAGGGATAATACACATAGTGATGTCACAGTACAGAGATAATACACACAGTGATGTCACAGTAAAGGGATAATACACACAGAGTGATGTCACAGTACAGGGATAATACACAGACTGATGTCACAGTACAGAGATAATACACACAGTGATGTCACAGTACAGGGATTATACACAGAGTGATGTCACAGTACAGAGATAATACACACAGTGATGTCATAGTACAGGGATAATACAGACAGTGATGTCACAGTATAGGGATAATACACACAGTGATGTCACAGTACAGAGATAATACACACAGTGATGTCACAGTACAGGGATAATACACACAGTGATGTCACAGTACAGGGATAATACACACAGTGATGTCACAGTACAGAGATAATACACACAGTGATGTCACAGTACAGAGATAATACACACAGTGATGTCACAGTACAGGGATAATACACACAGTGATGTCACAGTACAGGGATATTATACACAGTGATGTCACAGTACAGGATAATACACACAGTGATGTCACAGTACAGAGATAATACACACAGTGATGTCACAGTACAGAGATAATACACACAGTGATGTCACAGTACAGGGATAATACACACAGTGATGTCACAGTACAGGGATATTATACACAGTGATGTCACAGTACAGGATAATACACACAGTGATGTCACAGTGCAGGGACAATACACACAGTGATGTCACAGTACAGGATAATACACACAGTGATGTCACAGTACAGAAATAATACACACAGTGATGTCACAGTACAGGGATAATACACACAGTGATGTCACAGTACAGGAATAATACACACAGTGATGTCACAGTAAATGAATAATACACACAGTGATGTCACAGTACAGGGATAATACACACAGTGATGTCACAGTATAGGGATAATACACACAGTGATGTCACAGTAAAGTTATAATACACACAGTGATGTCACAGTATAGGGTTAATACACACAGTGATGTCACAGTACAGGGATAATACACACAGTGATGTCACAGTAGAGAGATAATACACACAGTGATGTCACAGTACAGGATAATACACACAGTGATGTCACAGTATAGGGATAATACACACAGTGATGTCACAGTACAGGATAATACACACAGTGATGTCACAGTATAGGGATAATACACACAGTGATGTCACAGTACAGGGATAATACACACAGTGATGTCACAGTACAGGGATAATACACACAGTGATGTCACAGTACAGGGATAATACACACAGTGATGTCACAGTACAGGGATAATACACATAGTGATGTCACAGTACAGAGATAATACACACAGTGATGTCACAGTAAAGGGATAATACACAGAGTGATGTCACAGTACAGGGATAATACACAGAGTGATGTCACAGTACAGAGATAATACACACAGTGATGTCACAGTACAGGGATAATACACAGAGTGATGTCACAGTACAGGGATAATACACAGAGTGATGTCACAGTAGAGAGATAATACACACAGTGATGTCACAGTCCAGAAATAATACACACAGTGATGTCACAGTACAGGGATAATACACACAGTGATGTCACAGTACAGGATAATACACACAGTGATGTCACAGTACAGGGATAATACACACAGTGATGTCACAGTACAGGGATAATACACACAGTGATGTCACAGTACAGAGATAATACACACAGTGATGTCACAGTACAGGGATAATACACACAGTGATGTCACAGTACAGAGATAATACACACAGTGATGTCACAGTACAGAGATAATACACACAGTGATTTCACAGTACAGGGATAATACACAGAGTGATGTCACAGTACAGGGATAATACACAGAGTGATGTCAAAGTAGAGAGATAATACACACAGTGATGTCACAGTACAGAAATAATACAGACAGTGATGTCACAGTACAGGGATAATACACACAGTGATGTCACAGTACAGAGATAATACACACAGTGATATCACAGTACAGGGATAATACACACAGTGATGTCACAGTACAGAGATAATACACACAGTGATGTCACAGTACAGGGATATTATACACAGTGATGTCACAGTACAGGATAATACACACAGTGATGTCACAGTACAGGGACAATACACACAGTGATGTCACATTACAGGGTAATACACACAGTGATGTCACAGTACAGGGATAATACACACAGTGATGTCACAGTACAGGGATAATACACAGAGTGATGTCACAGTACAGAGATAATACACACAGTGATGTCACAGAACAGAGATAATACACACAGTGATGTCACGGTACAGGGATAATACACAGAGTGATGTCACAGTTGAGAGATAATACACACAGTGATGTCACAGTACAGGGATAATACAGACAGTGATGTCACAGTACAGGGATAATACACACAGTGATGTCACAGTACAGGGATAATACACACAGTGATGTCACAGTACAGGGATAATACACACAGTGATGTCACAGTATAGAGATAATACACACAGTGATGTCACAGTACAGGGATATTATACACAGTGATGTCACAGTACAGGGATAATACACACAGTGATGTCACAGTACAGAGATAATACACACAGTGATGTCACAGTACAGGGATATTATACACAGTGATGTCACAGTACAGGGACAATACACACAGTGATGTCACAGTACAGGGTAATACACACAGTGATGTCACAGTACAGAGATAATACACACAGTGATGTCACAGTACAGGATAATACACACAGTGATGTCACAGTACAGAAATAATACACACAGTGATGTCACAGTACAGAGATAATATACACAGTGATGTCACAGTACAGAGATAATACACACAGTGATGTCACAGTACAGGATAATACACACAGTGATGTCACAGAACAGGAATAATACACACAGTGATGTCACAGTACAGGGATAATACACACAGTGATGTCACAGTACAGAGATAATACACACAGTGATGTCACAGTAGAGGGATAATACACACAGTGATGTCACAGTACAGAGATAATACACACAGTGATGTCACAGTACAGAGATAATACACACAGTGATGTCACAGTACAGGGATAATACACACAGTGATGTCACAGTACAGGGATAATACACACAGTGATGTCACAGTACAGAGATAATACACACAGTGATGTCACAGTACAGGGATAATACACACAGTGATGTCACAGTACAGGGATAATACACACAGTGATGTCACAGTACAGGGATAATACACACAGTGATGTCACAGTACAGAGATAATACACACAGTGATGTCACAGTAAATGAATAATACACAGTGATGTCACAGTACAGAGATAATACACACAGTGATGTCACAGTACATGAATAATACACACAGTAATGTCACAGTACAGGGTAATACACGTAGGAATAATAAAAAAAAATGAATAATTCACATAAAAAGTGCCATAACAAAATTACATAATGATGTCATATGCAGGTATAATACAAACATAACCAGCTACAGTACAAAATTAATTCAAAATGTCATGCCACAATAAAGCCATAATACACACAGCAGTGGTGACTATTGGGTCATTTCTCTACAGAATTAAATTATAATAATTCTAAATTAAGGAGTTTTTTTCAGCATTTTATGGCTCATGATTTATCCTTAAAGGCATCATTTAAAGATCGGCAAAGATTTGTCCCCTGGCACCGCCACTGATCAGCTTTTGAAAGCTTGCCTTCCTTTTCACCAGCTATATGACATCACTGTTACTATTCATGAGACCTGTGAGGAGCTCAGCCCCATCCAAGTGTATGGGGCGTAGCTGCAATACCATGTACAGCCACTATAATACGGACGGCCCTGTGCTAACTTGAACGCTGCAATCTCTTAAAGCATTTGATTGACGGGGATCCTGGAAAACCCCTTTAAGGTTTAAATATTTAGAGAATCCATTAATATATTTACATAGGTCATTGAAGAATAAAGGATGCCTGAGAATAGGATGTACCTACACGTCTTCATGTAGCTGATTAGCGGTGGTGCCGGGTGTCAGACCCCCGCCAATGTGATACTGTTGTACTAAGGATAAGCCATAACCATCATAGTCCTCTTTAACTAGACATTAACTAGAGGGAACTTATAACAGATAAGGTCATTGCTGCAAATGTAACAATTTCATTTCTTATTTTGCTCTCAGATTCTCTACCTTCACATAATATAAGAATGTGAAGAATTCCTACCTCTGAGCTCTTTCTTCTATGAAGTTCACTAGAGTTTTTTGTGGACTCCGTAAACATCATACTGGGATTTCGCCAGCTAGTAGGTACACTGGAAACTCCAATCCCCCTGTGAACTAGCACTTGAACAAACAGGAGTTCCTAAGAATAACACACACTGTAGGCCATGAGACATTCCAAAGTTATCTGAAACAGGCTGCGCTTTGCAACAAATCAAGAAAAACCCGCTCTAATCAATCTGACGTGACTCCATGACACACACAATGTACTATGCTAAAGATACTATGCCCAAGAAATGGATCCTGATATGGCATGTGCAATGTCTGACAATCAGAAGCTGGAAAGGATTATAGGGGTTACTGGAATTTCTATTATCCTTTGGATAGGTCAATGAGATGTGACCAGTGGAGGCCAACACCATTCACCTGGAGAAGCTACCACCCATATATCACATAGGGTGTAACATCTCTGCCTGTTCTGGTCTCTGCGCCACCCTCTGCTCACATGCTGCGGCGCAGGAGGCGTGTGCAGTTTGATAACTTGCTTAGATCTTGTCTGAACACTGTCCTATTCCTTCACCTTGTTAATTGATTTTCCACCACACCCGTCTCCTTCACCTTCATTTCCCTCTGCTCCTCTAAGAGTTAAGTTTTGTTTTGCCCTGTGATTGATAGCCTGCCTTCCTATCAGATTCAGGGCAGGTTCTTCCTCCCTATTTATTCTTGGCTCACATTCACATTGGTGCCTGCTATTGCTTTGTGCTTGCTGGCTTTCTCTTTCTGTTTAATTACTTGTATTCTGATTCTTGACCTCTGGCTTTCCCTATAGACTACTCTTTTGGATATCGATTTTGACACTGCATTGCTCGACTGTTACTGACCCCTGGCTAGCTGACCTCCCTTTGCTGTTGTTGTCTTGTCTGCGTTTTCTGTGCCACGTATATAGGAAGGGATCATCTCCAAGTTGTCGCCTATCACTTAGGATAGGACTGGCAAGCAGAAAGGGACAGTGGGGGCTTCAGACCAGGGCTCACTGTCTCTTTTGCCCCTTCCTCCAGGGTTCAGCAGCTACTGGGGAACTGCTCCAATTGCAATTCCCTAACATAGGGGCTGTGCTTGGTATGGCATCTCAGTCCTATTCACTTGAATGGGGATGAGCTGCTTCTGTACCACGTGACTGTTGAACATGACATCATCAGCACAGGGAAGAGGCTGCAAAGTACTGTGACCTCTTCAAATAGCTAATATATGGGGATCTGGGGTGTTAGACCCCATTGATCATATATATTGGTGCCTAAAAGTTTACGAACGCTTCATAATTTTCTATATTTTTGCATAAATTTGACCTAAAACTACGTAACATTTTCACACTAGTCCTAAAAATACATAAAGAGAATCAAATCAAACAAATGTGTCAGAAATATTAGACTTGATCCTTTATTTATAGATAAAAAATGATGCAATATCACATATCCGTGAGCAGTACAAGTATGTGAACCTTTAGTATCAGAAGATAATATGAAGTTAACATTAGAATCAGATGTGAGTGGGTAACGTGTTTTATTTCAAGAATTGGAGTCTATGAAAACCAGATAATGTGATTTCCGAGGACCTCAAAAGAAGAGTTATTGATATTCATAAGACTGGACAAGGTTACATAACCATTCCTAAAGCATTTGGACGCCATCAATCTATAGTCGGACAGAATGGAGAAACTCAAGACCAATAATTCCTTCCCCAGGTGAGACCATCCAATATAAGTCGCGCCAAGAGAATGGCATAATAGTCCACAAGGTCCCATTCATTGTATAGGACTGTGCCTCGCTCCAACAAAAAGTTTTATGTATTTGCCCTGTAGTAGAAGACATACCGATACAAAGTGGACAATACACTGACTGAGTGAGCACATTGTTCAGTTTATTTAGCCTCAGAACGGGTTCTCCAGCTAGTCATCCGATCAGCGGACCGACCTGCCAAATTACACATCATTCGGAAGTCACTGATTTCTATTTATGTCTATGATAGTATGAGATCCAGGCGCTGATAGACTTACATAAAAAAGGCTTGGAGGCTGAAGAAAATGAACGACAAACCGAGGGAAGACATTGATCATTTTGTTAAAGGACTAAGACATAAAACGTTTTGCCAGAGTCGGACTTTAAGGGGAACCTCTTACATTGAACATAGTGCTGGATCTGCAGGTAGTATCTTATAGAGTAAAGCATATCGCTAAATGCTGTTAACAGATTATGGGAGAAGATCAGACAAAATGGCCATCGTCATATTAATGTACAAAAAATGCAACAAAAAAGAAAAAAGTGAAATATCGGGACTATATATATATAGTATATATATGTATAAATATATATTCCAAAATATGTTGATACCTTCCTTCTAAGAAAGGAACCCAGCTGAATCCATGTTAATGACCTCTCACCATCCATACTAAGTTCATGCTTTTCCTTCATTAAAAAAAAAAAAAAAAAAAAAAACCTCTTTGAAGATAACAAGGTTGAAAGAATAAGAAAGATCTCCATGGCTTCTGCTCACTTATGGTTGACTATTGATAAATAGGGTCTCTGACAGCACTTTGACAATGTACAGTATGTCCTCCCTTGTTCAAAGTGTCCCTTTGGAAATGCAAAGTGGGCGATCGATGTGGGCTTGTCATGACTAAAAGCTTCTCGGAGTGTAGCAAGGGGCTAATTACTAATCAATCTGCTTGAAGGGATGAGGAGAAGGAGAAGAACAGTAATGTGCAAAAGACAAGAACATGTCTGGAATCAAAAGTGTGAAGAATCTGTTTTGTGTCCAGACCCCAGTATGAAATTCACAGCGAGATCCATTACATCATCTTGAGAGAACTTTCACCCCATAATACCTCTGCCCTACGGAGAGGACAGTGAGGGAGACTATGAAACGGTGGAATTAAATTAATTTACAGTCTTGAAACAATGTACCACTGAGCCTGGGTGGATAGTGTGCTGCGGAGAGCCATATTTAAAGGTATAGTAATTGCCCGTAGCATCATGAATACAGGTCTAGCCAACAGTTCGGTCACGGAGTTGTGAAAACTAAGTATGCATCTGATGAGACAGGGAACAAAATATTTCATATAGGTTATTTGATCTGGTCGAATTCTGCTCATATTATTCCACAAGCCCACAGTGTAGTACATTCCTGCAATGGAGGAGGATGGCATTAGAAGTGGTGGCATGAGTCCATGGCCTTACATGAGCAAGCTACATAAAATACAACTTAAGCTAGTGATACACATTTAATTTCAAAATGTATGTCGACCTGTACCACCAACTAATGGTATGGTATGGTATGGTATGGTATGGTGGCTTCTCTTGCTGGGTTTCAACATGTCCAATCTTTGGTTCTTGGAGAGATAAGCTGCCACAGAGAGAGAGTTAGTTAGAGACTTTCTCCCCAACCCCTACTGAAAACACATGAACACTAGGGTTGAGCGATCGTGTTCGGAAAAGATTGGATTCCGATCTGCGATCGAGAAAATTTCCCACAATGCTTTGCTTAGCCTTCACACTGAGTATATAGTGTATACTCAGTGTGAAGGCTCCGCTGCGGTTCCATAGGAATGAATGGAAGCAGCAGGCACACAGCTTTAACCCCCTGCGCGCCGGCTGCCTCCATTCATTCTAATGGGAGACTAAACTAACATCTCTAGTAGCTACTTACCTCCAGAGATGGCTGCTCCAATCCCGGTGTTCTTCTTCGCCTCGCTGCCGCTCCACACTGCTCTTCTCGCCTCGCTGCCCTGCCTCCCAGGTTAGTGTTTAAAGAGCTAGGAAGGCGGGGCTTGTGGCTTAGTAGACGTGACATCTCCCCTCCCAGTACCCGCCCACACTCTCCTAACCCTCCCACACTCTCCTAACCTGAGAGGCAGGAGCCAGCGAGAAGAGCAGCGCAGAGCGGCAGCGAGGCGAAGAAGAACACCGGAGCAGCCATCTCTGCAGGTAAGTGGACACCAGGGGGGACTAAGTAGCCAGAGGATTGAAAAAAATACTCTGGCTACTTAGTGATTCACTACACAGCGTGGATTCTAACAATTAAAGCGTTCAGTTGTTAGATTCCATGCTGTATAGCGAATAGGATTGCTTTTAAAATCCAATCTCCGATTAATAAAAAAAACCCATTGACTTCCATTGGGATCGGAATTGGGATCGAGATCGGGTTCGAATGAAAAATGATCGGAAATCGGATTTTAAAATCGATCCTGAAAAGTCAAGATCAGCTCCACCCTAATGAACACTCAACCAAAGTATGCATGTATATGGGGTATGGGTTTTGGAATGGCTCACCAGAATACCAGGAGATCCTCCACTGTGCCCATGTTCTGACATAAAAATGGGCTTCAAAAATCCAGCAGATTCCAGTCCCATTTGGGCCTGTTGTTGGAGCCAGTCACTTGGGTTCTTTGCAAAGGCTCTATTAGACGTTATGGATATAACACGACGCCATCAAAAGAACATGACATGGTCTGTATAGATGGTGGAACCTTAGAATTATTTTCTCTGGTGGCCCCAGAAAAACCCAATTTAACGCACAAGTATCTCAAGTATATGGCCAGTAACAGTTACTCTCTAGTATTGTTTGTTCTGACCATCTAGAAATAAGTCTAGAAATAAGGGATATCATACCTACAACCTGTATGGAAAAAAAAAATGACACCTTGGATAACGTGGAACAAAATATATGGCCCAAACCGAGCTGGCTCCTTTTTAAGAGGCCCTTGAGCAGCTGCAATGGCTGTAACTATCATATGTAAATTATTATACATTTTTAGTTTATAACTTTATTATGGTTTTGTGTAGTCGGTCAACATCTGAAATGGCCGTTTGGTTTCAGAGGGTAAAAGACTAGGCAACTGCCCAGGAACCACAGGAGCGAACTAAAACCACACAACATCATTTATCAGTGTATAGTGGTAACATACCAGAGCTATGGATTCTCTAAGCCATAAATCATTTGGGGATAGTAAAACTAGGATACAAAGTCTGGTCTTCACCATTAACCACTACAAGAAACTATGGATTTTGCTACAGGAAGATCTAGAAGTTGTGGTCTCTAGAATACGTAGTGTTGTTAGAAAATGAGAGTCCAAACTAGGAAAGCAGCAGACCAGAGGACATGAGGAGTAGAAGACAGATCAGAAACAGAACCTGGAGTAGAACAACAGGTATCAGATGAAAAATCCAAGGGATAGAGGAAAAGGTGATGTCCAGGAACAAGGCCAAGACCAGGAACCAAAACTCAGGGAATAAGAGCCAGGATGGAATGGCCAAAAATCAGCAGACAATGGGTAGATTTATCAATCCCTCTATGCCAGTTTTCTGGAATCATATTATGGCAGATATTTGTTTCCAGAGCCCAACACCAGCTGAGTCATAGTGAAGGACAGAAGCCAATGTAGAGGTGATCAAAATAGTCCGAAGAACATTGGAGTATAGTTACCAATACTGTCAAACACTGTCTTAAACTACCAATCCCACTTGTAGTTTTAGACATACAGTAGCAGGAGGAGGGTGTTTAGGAGGAGCGCTGTGCAGTTAAAGTGCACGGACTCCATTATAGTCTATGGGGTCCGTGCGCTTTACCTGCACAGCGCTTGCAGTTGTGCTGATAAAAAGTCAGCTCCCTCGTAACCGCAAGCTGCCATCTCTCCCAACTAGCCTGCGGCAAATCAACGCTGTTTCTGCAACAGGCTCGTCCTTGTTAGTCAGAAGAGATCTGGCAGCTTGCTGTTACGAGTGAGCTTACTTTTTCTCATATAAATGAATTGACCAGCGTTGGTTGGCCAGTGTACAGCATTCGGCCAATCAACGCTGGTTTTGCCGGAGGCTCGTCTGTGAGGAGGCGGAGTATAAAATTGGACCACAATGGAGACTGCTGTGGTCCGATCTTAGACTCCGCCTCCTCACAGATGAGCCTCCGGCAGAACCAGCGTTGATTTGCCGAATGCTATACACTGTTTTTACTGAATATTTACTGCAAATAGCTAGTAGTATTTGATCGAGTACGAATATTTTGAATACCATAGTATTCGATCGGATCCTACTCGCTCATCTCTAGTGTCAATTTTAACAGAAATATTTTCGAAATTGTCAAGTCTGTCGGATTTTTCTGTTCTTTCTGGTGCACACTGTTCAAAAATAGGTGGCAGTAGATGGTGATGATGATTGATCGTTGACATACCATAGTCCATTGATCATGAACAATAGAGATCTATAGACAAGTTCCTCCTACTAAATAATCATAGTATCAATAAGAACCCGATGTGTCTGAGTCTTGTACTACGGAGACCGATGAATGCCATGCAGTATCGTATGTTGGATGTGTACTACGCATGCCATGGATTGTTGATAAGATAAAGGAGACAATCACTTTTGCAGTTTTATAGTCCACATTAAAGTATCCATTCTAATATATAATACATCTGCTAAACCAAAAAATGCACATATCCCCGAGCATCTGTTTTGATAAATCTCGCTCTGCATGTTATGTGGATGATCAGTGCAGTTCGATGAAAGGTCACAAGGAGGGAGTTCTGGCCCGTGCCATGAAAGAGGAGACCGCTCGCATTTTCAGAGGGGAAAAATATGGATTAGGAACATTTGTTGAGCTCATTCCCTTAATATCAGGTACTAAATAAGACAGGAAAACCATTGCATTCCAAAAATCAGGTACATTAAGAACAAATCCAATGTATTAATGCCAGGTTAGCATTTTAAGAGAGATATAAAAGACACAGAAGCAATAGATACGAGTGTCTACTGAGTGCCGTTGACATGAAAACAAAGAGATTAAGAGATTGATCCTTTAGACTTCATGCACACGTCCAGGTTCGCTATCAAGGGGGTGTCTGGTCCATTTGATAAAAATAGAGGATAGGAACACAACAGATCGCAAGCCCCCATAAAGGTAAGTGCATAGTGAAATGCTCTCAGATGTCACTCCAAGTGTCACCCAACTGCATAAAGCTGCAAAATCGGACCCAACTCGGGAGCAAACTCGGTCATCTGCACATTCACAAAGTAAAAGTTAAATGTGGGGCTACTTTATTACCCCAAGTGCAATGTTTCAGCTTCTTCCATGTGCCCCTACAGCATATACAGAGGTGCCCTTCCTAAACTTTTGTCGTGTTTCAAGATACCCCAGGATGGTGTGTGCCACTTGTGTTGTAAGCAGCTTCTTTATTCAGAGTTGGTCATTGTACACTACTTACAGATATGGATCTGGAGACCACGTGGGCCAGGGTTATGGTGTGGGGAGACACAATGTATGGTAGCTGGACCTGTCTAGTCTTCATTTCAGTTACACTAACATGGATTTGGTCCTAGAACCAGTGGATTAAGAATCGTAGTCACTGTCGGTGCAACCATTACCAACCCTGGAGGGGTAGTGGGTCCAAGGCCAGCTGGAGATGGTTGGGGCCCTACAGCATTATGACAGCGGTCAGTGAAAGACTGATTCCCTGACCAATGTCTTTCTTATAAAAATAATACCCCTCTGGTAGCAGAGATCAGCGCTCATCTCCGATGTCTGTGTAGGTCACTGCACTGGACTCTCTGGGCTGCAGAGATGAAAGCCAATCTCTGCTTCCAGTAATGTATTATCTTTACAAGGGAGGCAACAGTTGAGGTTTCAGGGACCTCTCAGTAGTTGATCCCTACAAGAGGGCAACTTAGTTACCTGCTATTGATGACCTATTGATGATAGCTGGCCATCAATAAGAGATCAATGGGGGTCCAACACCAAGGATCAGCTGTTTGAAGGGACCATGGTGCTTGTACAAGAGCTCCGACCCCTTCAGTATTTACACCACACACCATCTGTTTTACTGTGACTGTGCAATGAAATTACAGCCTCATCCTATAGAAATTAACAAAATGTACTTACAATTGATGTCACTATATGCAATGTAAACAGTGAAGATATGATGGTGCTCATACTAGTGCCATAGCCCCTTCAACAGCTGATCAGCAGGTAGAGGTTGGGTGTTGGACCCCCTCTGTTCTTGTATTGATGACCCGTCCTGAGGATAGGTTATCAATACCAAAACCTATTATAACCGTTTAAAGAAGTTGTCCACCATTTAAAAATTGATGGCCTATCATGAGGGTAGGTCATCAATTTTTCGTCGGTGAGGTCTGACCATAGATTAGCTGTTTCCAAGATCGAACCTCTACCAGCATTGAGGTGCTGTGCTGCTTACTAAAGTATTCTTGATAACAGAGGTCATGGATACTATAGCCATATCCAAGTCTACGGGACACCACTACACCACCCATAACGGTAACCAGAGGTATGGCTATCTCTCCAGTATCCCAGATTCCATTTTTCAGCTCGACACCAGACCACATGTTGTTCGTACTACTGTGAGCAGCTTCCCTGGCCTAAACATGCTATGATAGCCTGCATCATCTCCATCGCGCACGTCTAGGATATCATTGGTCGGCAATTGCAGGAGTTACATCTGTCAATCTTGATGATTTGCACACCCAAGTGCATTCAGCGTGACATAACCTTCCTCAGATAATCATTTATAACCTCATTGATAGCATGTCCAAGGCCTAGGAGTATTTCTACGCGTGGCGCTCATAATCCAAGACTGAATAAATTGTGATGTTTTGAATATTTTATTTCCATCTTTTTTATCATTTGCATATTATTAACATATCTATCCAGTTTGAGATTTCCATAATTCCAAGACTTTTCCTTCTTGGTGTTGCGTTTTCAGTGTTGAGCAGTGAATAGAATTTCTACCCTAAGGATCTTGTGTCTACAATGAGGTCCCGATTATCTGTAAATATACCGGATGCGAAGACGATGAAGACTATGAAGACTATGAAGACAACCATTAACATCGATGTGGTACTGGATAACACAAGAAAAGTTTCCACCACTTGCCCACCCTTAGCATTTTGCTGCGATATCTTCGCGTAAGCCTTCATTTTCTTCAGTAAGATGATTTACTTGGTTGTAATATGCTGACATCTTATAACTGCGGCGAGGTAGCATGACTTTTTACTACGAGTTAATGCGTGCTTTGTCTATGTTGTGACAGAAACACTATCAGCCGATTTCGATCTCAGTCAAACCCTCACTATCGCCTCAAAGCTATTTTGAGCCCTGTGTGTTTGGACAGTTATTATTTGGCTGGAACGCGCTGACTGTTTCAGTTAATAATCTCTCAGTACTTAGTCCAGGCATTGGACACAATATAGCAAAACATGGCAACTCCATACGTCTTAAACCCCAGACTCCACCTCAAAAGCCATCGAGTCTCTTCGGGCTTCGAGTAATGCAGAACAAATCATAGACGTAAATGAGAGGGGCCAGGGAAAGCAACAAAGAACAGTCGAGTCTGTAGGACGAAAAAACGTAAAACCAACAGAGAAAACAAAACGGTCAAGAATGAAAGAGGCATAGATGAGGTGGAACAAAATAATCATGAAAAATTGGAGTGGCAAGGTGCTTAAAAAAAACTAACATAAGCCTTAAAAACCTTATAAGTAGAGATGAGTGAACAGTAAAATGTTCGATATTCGATATTCGTTTCGAGTAGCCCCTCAATATTCGACTACTCGAATCAAATGTTGAACCCTATTATACTCTATGGGGGAAAAATGCTCGTTTCAGGGGTAGGCAACATTCGATCAAATAGAACTTACCAAGTTCACGAGTGAGGGTCGGGCTGGATTCTCTGAGAAGTCTTCTCCTCGCTGCATCCCTGTGGCATCTTCCGGCTCTGAATTCACTCTGCCAGGCACCGGGCCTGGGTAGAGCCGACTGCACATGTCCGAACTACAAGAAAATGGCCGCTTACAGTGAAAGCGGCCATTTTCTTGTAGCGCGGGCATGCGCAGTCAGCTCTGCCCAGGCCCGCTGCCTGGCAGAGTGAATTTAGAGCTGGAAGACACCACGGGGACGCAGCGAGGAGAAGACTTATAAAGGTAGGAGAAGAACCAGCGTCGATTGGCCGACTGTATAGCATTCGGCCAAACAACGCTGGTTCTGCATCGAATTTTTCCATTCAATAGTGAGTAGTATTCGATCGAGTACGAGTATTTCGAATACGGTAGTATTCGATCGAATACCTACTCGATCGAATACTACTCGCTCATCTCTACTTATAAGACATGGCTATATTTACTAAGGAAACTCAAATATTAGGTATCCAGAAACATGCACCAGTAGATGGGATGGGCAGATTTATTATGTGGTGGATGCCAGTTTTGCCAGTTTTTTTTTCCGTTTCCCATACCACTTTCCTGGAAGGAGGCATGGTGAGGGGCATAATGTTGGGCAAGAAAAATTACCTGTTCTGTGTTGGGGTCCAAATCAACTTTTGGGTCTGGTTTAAGACTGAATTAATTGTGGGCTTTAATTTATTTAGAGGTCGGAATCAGGTTAGGGACCTGGGGTCTAAATTACTTTTTGTGCCCTTGCTTGGGGTCTTCAGTTTTGTTGTCTAGTCATTTGGGGTCTGGTGAGCCAAACCTGAGTGTCTACAAAAGGAATGGGAAATACAAAGGGAAGATTTATACTTCTTCCTTCTACGTAACCCACCACTGGCTTTGGCTCAAAAACAGCAGCAAAATCTGCAACAAAGAAGCAGGGGTTTTGAGGGTCATGAATTAATTTAGGGGTATGATGCTTAAGTCTATTTAGGGATCTAATCTGGAGTCTAAATCTGTTTTAAACCCTAGTCTAGACCTTTGCATAAAAGCTTTGCATCCTTGACAATTGGGTGTCACCATTTCTTATGTACCCCTATAAAGTGTGGTACTTTCTATAGCAACTGGGCACTCTCAGACTGGATATGGGCACAGCAATTTAGTAGCAAAATGATAACATCCAGTTGTCAATGTATTCATACATTGCTAGGCAGAATAACAAGGCACTGTGCAGAGTCTTAAGAAAGCTGCACCCGAATTATTTCATGGGTATTACAAGTACAAGTACTAAAAAAAGACATGTCAGGAGAGGTGACAACTCCTCAATATTTGCTTTTTCTTCTGCCTGGAACCACATCTGGTCAGTTCAGTATGTTCTTGCACAGCCTGCAGCGTAATAATATTCCTTGTGAGTCAGCAGAGTTACCATGCTTCCTTAAGGATACGTTACTTTTGCAGACCACCTTGCGGTCTACAGAATCTTACAGACCATGCATGCTCAAGGAGCAGGTAGCTCCTCATAGATCAATGCCTGGTTTTCTAAGAAACCTAGTTACATTGACTGGGAATAAAGCCAAGTCAGAATACCTCTTCCAAAAGACTGGGTCTCTCTTCCTTTTGCAGGAGAGGTTCTGGTTTGGCTATAATCCCAGCCATGTAACTAGGTTTCTTAGAAAACCAAGCATTGATGGAAAGGGAGCTGCCTTCCAAAAGATGGCGCTTAAGTAAACTTTCCTTTTTCCCATCAAGGAGAATCTATTTGCATATTCTTCTCCCAAATAATAATAATTCTGTGGCCCTTCTGAGTAGATCTGACCACTAGATCATCACAGCATGGTGATTTTATTGGATATACAGTATTGGTATTTGAGTATTGGTAGTATACAGTTGTTCCTGAGCCCTGACTGATAAAGTGAAGTCTATCCTTAACCGTGTGACCGGAATTTTATGTTCTACTTTTATTCTCTGTGTACTTTACATCTTGACAAAAACAGCAAGGAACATAATGTTATTCTTTCGACTCCTTCTAGGTTACAATCCTGAATCCACCCGGATCTGCAGGGGAAATGAGAAAATGAGTTTTCTTCGTTTTGGAGGTAAATATTCCCTGAAATTTTCTCTCTGGACAGTTGATATTCTAGTGAGGCTCGCTTTCAGTAAATATCATATTTTCCTGCTCTTTTTAGTTCTTAGCTCCAACAGGCAGGGAACTCTCTCCTTACATCTTATTGTTTACTCGTTTGTCTTAATTACTTGTGTTATTATTATTATTATTATTATTATTATTATTATTATGATCATTCTTTTTTTTTGTCAATTATTTAAAGGTGTCCCCTCCCGACCAGAGACATAAGTCCTTAGCCCAGAACTTATCTAAGGACTTGTGGGGTTGGTATAAGTGTGATCTTTTGAACCTTTCATCCACTGTGGGAAGGTTATCTGTATGCACTTGAGAAAGAGCAAGAAGGCTCGAAACGCGTTGTGCAAATAAAGTTTGTTGATTTACCCTGGCGAGCACGGTTCTTCTGTTCTCCCCTTAAAGAGGACCTTTCACCATATCTGGGCACAGGCAGTGTTATATACTGCCAGAAAGCTGACAGTGCGCTGAATTCAGCGCACTGTTGGCTTTCCCGATCCGTGCCCGGTGTAAAGCGCTATCGGTCCCGGTACCGTAGCGCTTTACAGTCAGAAGGGCGTTTCTGACCATTAGCCAGAGACGTCCTTCTGCCTCGCGGCGCCAATTGCGCTGTGCTGTGGAGCCGGGAGGAACGCCCCCTCCCTCTCCTGATAATGCTAGTCTACGGACAAGCTGTGTGAGCAGAGGGAGGGGGCATTCCTCCTGGCTCCACAGCACAGCGCGATTGGCGCCGCGAGGCAGAAGGACGTCTCTGGCTAATGGTCAGAAACGCCCTTCTGACCATAGAAGAGCTACGGTACCGGGCCGTAAGCTCTTCACACCGGGCACAGATCGGGAAAGCCGACAGTGCGCTTTCTGGCAGTATATAGAACTGCCTGTGCCCGGACATGGTGAAAGGTCCTCTTTAAGTGAGAAGGTCCACCCCAATATTGATACTTTTGCACCTTTCGGAATTTACCAAAAAAAGTTATACTAGTTTTATAGTACATTTTTGGGGCGCAAGCATTTGTGCTAAAAAATGCACCAAAAATGCAAGATGAACCAGATACAGAATCATCCTGCTCCAGGGGGGAAATCAATTAAGGCTAGTGTAAGAAACGCCATTCTTAATAAATTCGCCCCATTGTGATGACCTGTAACCTTTTTGAAAAAAAAATTTAAAAAATCATGCCGACCACCGTGGGCACATTTCTGCCTTTTTATTATTATTATTTTACTATGTCTCAGCTGTCTATTCGATTCTAACCGTCGGGTCCCATCTGCTTTGGTAATAGGTTTGGGGAGTCCACATGGAGACTCCCAAACGGATTACTGAATGCATTTGCAAGCGGTGTACAGTGAAAGCACATGGACTCCATAGACTATAATGGGATCCATTTGCTTGCCGTGCACTGTCTGCACGAGTCATGCGGACAGGAAAGTAGATTGGGAAGTACTTTCCTGACCGCATGTTCCCTGCGGAGACCTGGCGGCAAGCACATGGACCCCATTATAGTCTATGGGGTCCTTGTGCTTTCACTGGCACATCGCTTGCAAATGCGTTTGGTATTCCATTCAGGGAGATCCCCATGCGGACTCCCCTGAACGGATTACCAATGCAGATGTGAACAAGCCCTTATAGGCAGGTCATGTCTCGGCGATGGGAACAGAGCCTTAGCCCAAAACTTGTCTAAGTGCACAGTCCTCTATTATTGGTATTATTAGATTCGGCAACATGTTTGGTTGTATTTTCCATTTGTAGAAAGAATTTCTAAGTATTTTTGCAGTATATATAAAAATAATAAAAAAATAAAAAAAACTGAATAACAATGCAGCCAGGGCAGTGTTAAACATAAAAAACAAAAGAACCCAGACTAAACGTAACTATCAAAAATATAAATTTTATGAATCTAAAAAATACACAAACATGTAGACATAAATAACAACAAATGGAGGAGCTGAAGTGCCCACAAAAGTGAGCAGGTAGGAAGGTGGTATATAGAAATGTATTCAGTCAGCCAGGGTGCCAAACATGCCAAAACAGTAAATATAAAACCCCACATATATAAAAAATAAGAGTGAACAACAAATGCCTGAGTGAATGTGAAGACAAAATGATAAATCATCACAGATCTGCAGCGTGCAACTGTTAATGGAAATAGTGAGAAAACAATGAGGTAAGTATATAAATTACTGTGAAAAGCAATAAAGATATAAATCACCACAATATACAGGCATGGATGGAACCCCCTATAATGCCGTTACCTATACCACACACCCGACCGGCACACGCCCGACGCGCGTTTCGCTCGCTATTTTTGATAGTTACGTTTGGTCTGGGTTCTTTTGTTTTTTAAGTATAAATAAAAACTAGAGATGAGCGAACAGTAAAATGTTCGAGGTTCGATATTCGTTTTGAGTAGCCCCTCAATATTCAACTACTCGAATCGAATATTGAACCCTATTATAGTCTATGGGGGGAAAATGCTCATTTCAAGGGTAGGCAACATTCGATCAAATTATACTTACCAAGTCCACGAGTGAGGGTTGGGCTGGATCCTCCGAGAAGTCTTCTCCGTGCAGCGTCCCCGCAGCATCTTCCGGCTCTGAATTCACCCTGCCGCTTACAATGAAAGCGGCCATTTTCTTGTAGCGCGGGCATGCGCAGTCGGCTCTGCCCAGGCCCGATGCCTAGCAGAGTGAATTCAGAGCCAGAAGATGCCGCGGGGATGCTGCACGGAGAAGACTTCTAAAGGTAGAATACTGTATAGCATTCGGCCAATCAATGCTGGTTTTGCATCGAACTTTTCCATTCGAATAGCGAGTGGTACTCGATCGAGTATGAGTATTTCGAATACCGTAGTATTCGATTGAATACTTACTCGATCGAGTACTACTCGCTCATCTCTAATAAAAACATAATTTTCAGAAACACTCGGATCCTTTGATAGACAAGAGGGTCAGCAGAACTATCTTCACATCCATCTATGTAAGGATTGTAAGATTTTAATTTCACCCTAAAACTGTAATACCTTATGCCATGGCTATCCTCTGCTGGTTCATTAGAAGTTCTCCAATCCAGCAATGATTGGGTTACATAAAGAATACTAATCATTCGAAAAAAATTTTTTGAAAAAGTAAAGAACACGGAATTGGTAGTAAACTGAGAGGTGTCTTCGTAGCCAGGTTTTTTTTTTCTTTCGGAGAACAATGTTGCTTGGCAGGACTGGTGATTTTTCTCATGGCAATAAACCAGAGAAGGAGCTGAAGGCAGAAAACAAATATGAAATGAAATATGGCACAGATTTGGCAATATCCTGCAGGATAAACTCAAGACAGAAAGAATAGAGAGAGAATACAAGAGTGCGGGAGAAAGAAAACAAAGGTTTGGCACAAATCTTATAATCAAGAATTCAAGGTTAAGGTTCTGGAGAGAATGTGGGGGTGGGAGACGTGACTGAGCTTAACCTTTTCATGCCTGAACTTTGACAAGAGCTCTAATAAGCTTGTCAGTGCTGTCGCGGGGGTTTCTTAGTACAATCTAATCCAATTCTCTCCTACGTACTACAGATGACAATGGGTGGACTTTGTAGCACCCTGGACAGCTACTGTTATTGCACCCTCGATGACTTTTGTGCTTTCACCTGTGCAGTCCTTGTGTTAATGTCACATCACAACACGCTCTCCAAACCTCTCTGTCCAAACCCGGGATAACCTCAAAGCACATCAGCTCCGTCCTCCCCAAATATCCTCAGAATGTAAATTGAAAACCACAAAATTACAAGGGTTTGTTTCTTTACGATAGCCCTAGAGCCTGAGCCAAGACTAGCGGAGTCCAACTATTAGGGTCATTTACTAAAAGCCGTGTCTCCCTCCACCTCACATAAAGTAGTAGATACTTGGAACAATCTTCCAGCAGATGTGGTTAGAAAATCTACAGTAAGTGAAATTTGACATGTCTGGGATAAAGATATATGTATTGTAAGATAAAAAGTAAGAAATGATATAAGGCAGACTAGAAGAACCACGTAGTCCTTGTCTGCTGTCAGTTTTCGGTGTTCGTAAAGGATGTATCATATTGTGTTGGTGATATATTGAATCTCTTATATTTTTGGACATTTGACTGAGCTCAGGGTTGTCTCATTTTATTAAGAAAACATACCAGGGTTCTTATAGATTGTAGGATTGGCCATTTTCTGATAAAAATTCAAAAATCGTATAAACTGCTGTGACTTCACAGGTAAAACTCAGGGGCATAGCTAAAGTCTTGAGGGCGTCGGTGCAAACTTCTGTCCAGGCCCCTTACCTCATCCCGACAGTGAATTCTTGATAGTGATGGTTACGGGTGCTAAGGAGTTTAGGGTAATCTGTGGGTCTCCTTACCTTATGGGCCAGATGGAAGCTGCAATCTCAATACTGATGCCAGTGCTTATGGGCTCCCTAAGGCTCTGTGCCCGGTATGACTGCACCCTACGCCCCTGGTGAAGGTGTATAAAACCTTCTTACCCTGGAATGTATGGTGAAGCCCTCTCTGCCCATGGATCCCCTGTATAAACGTGGCAGACACAGCACCCCTAGCAGCTATGATGGCGTGGTGATAAGATTTACCCATGTGTCCACCTCCTTGTTTGCCTCCTATTTGGCACTGAAAGAGTTTAGTGCATGCCCAGAGAGAACGCAGCCAGTCATGTGACCACCACCATCTTGGGATTTATGGACATGGCTACCACCACACGCCATCTTTACACATGAGGCCCATGGTCAGCATACATACCAGCGTAAAGGGTGGCTACTTTTAGAGCTTCACATATCAGATAACAATGGTTTATGCCATTTCTAAAATTTTATCAGAAAGTAGCCAATCCCTTTAGGGACAATGATCAGTTTCAAGGGTTGTCTAGTTAGGACAATTTCTTTCCATATGTTCTATTAGCGCATGCGAACATTATTCAGGACCTCTCTTTATTATCCAGCGTGAAGAGTTAGGACAAACAGCGGCTCCTGCTTTCGACGCTTTATTGCACCTAAGGTACTCCGCTCATACGAATGGACACAATATACTAAGACACTTCTCCTGCTCTGGCCACTCTGCAGCTTCCTTCACAGCTGAATATACTGTATATTATCTGCGGTTTTATGTACTTTAACATTTGTCCTCATGAATATAACTCATAGCACTAGGACAAGTCCACGAGATCTCAGTACACTATCACAACGTGTCCTGCTATTCTCTTCCTCAATAAAATCTGTTACTTTTGTAAGACCTTGCAGATCTTTATACCTTCTGTCCCATAATTCAGCAGCCAGGAGTGATTCTTCTTGTCTTCTATATATTCAGTTTCACCCTCAGATCTACTGCTGGCAGTGGAGTTTAGTTTATTGAAGCAGCTATTCCAGTGCTTCATAGGGTTGTGTCTATTCACTGCATATTAATAGGTCTAGGATACACGTTATCCTGTTTGTAGTATACACTGTCAATGCCCTAGGGAGCGCTATTGCTGTTCCTTTTGTTTTATGCACACTAGAAGAAGCCATAAGTTGCTGATTGTTGGGGCTCGGACTCCTGTGATCATTAAAACACAATGGCCACTTAGTATTTTTCGGGTAAAGCTTCACACCTTGAATGTACTAGCATATCTCAATAAATTAGAATATCATCAAAAAGTTTAGTGGTGAAAGTAAATTTTGCTTTTTATTTGTTTGGTCCCAGAGTCTGGAGGAAGTGTGGAGAGGCCGCTGTACACCATACAAGCTGCTGGAGGTCTAGCGTCAAGTTTCCACCATCAGTGATGGTTTGGGGAGCCATGTTATCTGCTGGTGTAGGTCCACTGTATTCTATCAAGACCAAAGTCAGTGCAGCCGTCTACCAGGAAGTTCTAGAGAACTTCAGGCTTCCTTCTGCCCACAAGCTTTTTGGAGATGGGGTTTTCATCTTCCAGCAGGACTTGGCCAATGTTCAAACTGCCAAAAGTACCAAGACCTGGTGTAATGACCACAGTATCACTGATTGGCCAGCAAACTTGCCCGACCTTAACCTCATAGAGGATCTAATGGTATTGTCAAGAGTAGGGTTGAGCCGATCTTGACTTTTCAGGATCAATTTTAAAATCCGATTTCCGATCATTTTGCATTCGAACTCGATCTCGATCCCAATTCCGATCCCAATGCAAGTCAATGGGATTTTTTTTATTAATCGGAGATCGGATTTTAAAAGCAATCCTATTCACTATACAGCATGAAATCTAACAATTGAACGCTTTAATTGTTAGAATCCACGCTGTGTAGTGAATCACTAAGTAGCCAGAGGATTTTTTTTTAATCAGAGATGGCTACTCCGGTGCCCGGTGTTCTTCTTCACCTCGGCGCTGCTCCACGCTGCTCTTCTCGCCTCACTGCCCCCTGCCTCCCAGATTAGGAGAGTGTGGGCCGGAACTGGGAGGGGAGACGTCATGTCTCCCCGCCCTGTACCCGCCCACACTTTCCTAAGCCACAAGCCCCGCCTTCCTAGCTCTTTAAACACTAACCTGGGAGGCGGGGGCAGCAAAGTGAGAAGAGCAGCGTGGAGCGGCAGTGAGGCGAAGAAGGAGAACACTAGGCACCGAGCAGCCATCTCTGGAGGTAAGTAGCTACTAGAGATGTTAGTTTAGTCTCCCATTAGAATGAATGGAGGCAGCTGGCGCGCAGGGGGTTAAGGCTGTGTGCCGGCTGCTTCCATTCATTCCTATGGAACCACAGCGGAGCCTTCACACTGAGTATACACTCCACTCAGAATGAGCAGAGCGTATACTCAGTGTGAAGGCTAAGGAAAGCATTGTAGGAAATAGTACCGATCTCAATCCCACCTAAAAAGATCGTGTTCTGAATTCCGATCGCGATCGTGAAATTTTCTCGATCACCGATCAGAATCTGATCTTTTCCGAACACGATCACTCAACCCTAGTCAAGAGGAAGATGAGTCACCAGACCCAACAATGCAGACAAGCTGAAGGCTGCTATCTTACAACCTGGGCTTCCATAACACCTCTGCAGTGCCACAGGCTGATCCCTCTATGCCATATGGCCGCAGTGATGCCATCATTCATGCACTAGGTGCCCCGACCAAGTATTGAGGACATTTACTGGACAGACTTGTCATTTGGCCAACATTTCTGTATTATCTTATATAGTATTCTAATTTTCTGAGATAATGACTTTTGGGTTTTCCATGGCTGTAAGCCATATTCATCAATGTTAACAGAAAGAAACACTTGAAAACTTTCAATCTGTTTGTAAAGACTCAATATAATATACGGGGGTCACTTTTCATATAACTTTTTGATGATATTCTAATTTATTGAGATGCATTAGTATTTGTATTTCCCATAATGTAACCATTCTGCAGCATGTTTCCAAATCTACATTGTGACTCTGTTATGGCTCCTACAAATTTACGAATAAATTGACAACTGGGTGTTACCATTGGGGGGGGCTGTCACTGTCCAATCAGAGCTGAATGTATCAGACTGTGTAAGGACACACCCCTTTGACAAGAGGAATGGAAACCCCATTAATTTCCAGGAAGGAAAAACAAGGAAACATGTCAGGTAGAGGTATAAGAACAGATGGGATATCTCCTGGGGAATACAAGTATAATATCCATGTCAGTAGAGGTGACGGGTTCCAGTCTTGCCTCGCTTGTTCCTATATGGGATGCTTAAGGTAACGCGTTAATATTAGTTAAATGCTGCCATATGATTGTTCTCCTCTTGTCCAATACCGGTCAATGGAGCGCATATGTATCTATTGCTGGATATTGCTATCTTCCTTGTGAAACGAAAGCCGGGGGACCCCTATTTATGACAAGTGAGGGCTCCAAAAGTAGGTTCCACACCAAACATATATTCCCATGATGCGCCACCCTATACCATCTCAATGGGTAACTTCTTAATGCCTATTTTTCTGTGCTTTTATATTTTATAAGATTTACATAGGTGACCCAAGGCTATGTATGGACAATAAATAATCGGGATACAATCAGTCCTTTAAGGGGAACATAGAAAATAAGTCCAACTGCTATATTTTTGGTAATAGGACTTTAGTGCCCTCAGGCCTGGGTTGTATGGACAAGATCCTTATTGTTTGGCATCTTATCCACTTGATAGGGGACGTCTTTTTACTCTTTCCAGTTATGTCTATGGTTTGGGGTAAGTGATGTAAGATTTCGTTCCTTAGAATGTCTTGCACATGGGTCACTGCTGTGATCTCAGCTCTTCAGTACCATGGACAGTGGACCTCTCTGAAGTGGTGTATAGTCTTTTGTAGGCTGTAAATCTCTGTCCCAAGGCTTATACACTAAATGCAGCCACTTGACTATTTGCAAAAAGATTTTCCCCCTACTCTAAGTTTACTCTATAAAACCCATAGATATAAAGAGTTGAAAAGCAACGGAGTACATGCATATACAAGCCAGGCCAATAATATAATATGTGATACATGTATATACCTCATATATCATCAGTGTTACATTTGACAATATTCTCTGCCATATTGTCTATATGCCTATTGTCCTCATATTATCAGTATTCTATACTTAAAGGAGTTTTCTAGATCCAAATCGATTTTTCATACTGTTGACATATGTACAGGACAGGTCCTCAGTATTTGATCTGTGGGGGTCTCATACCCATATAAACACAGAGAACACATCCAGAGGCACAGCTCTGTTCTTTATGTAGTAGTTGGTCAGGTTATGGCCGGCCGCTTAACCCCCTGCGCGCCGGCTGCGTCCATTCATTCCTATGTGTACGTGCTAATCGAAACGGCCGTTTCAAATAGTGTTCACTCATCTCTAGTCTGGAGCTTTTCTAGGTTAGTTCTGGCACTGAAGGCTACTTAGGACAGCTGATCAGTTAGGATTACTAAGGTGTCAATCCCCCATCAATTTGATTTTGATGACCTGTTCTAATAATACATTATCAATATCTGTTAACAAAGAAAATCCCTTTAAGACAATTTCAATGTGTACCCCATCTTCCTATCTTTATTCTGTACCAACAAGGGCCATCTGGTCTTCTTCAGTGTTTGAGTACCTGCTACTTGCCATTAGGCAGTAATTCTTGCAGACTCAACTTGCCCGATCCCTGGCTATGACTGAGCTCTGCCTGCCTAGACCCTTTATCCATCTAGGTCTCCTGCGGGTCGCCTTGGAATCATTGCTAACACAGAACATTCCAGAGATACTAACCAGGGGATTCCTTTTTGGAAGGTTCATACTAAATAACTTAAAAAGGTTTTCCGTCACCCAGTGGTTTTTCAGAATTTTGCAGGGTAGGTCCATCAGTATTTAACTGGTGGGGCTCTGACACCTAAATACCTATGGTTATTGGACCAACACCAACCAGATGCTGGCCTAATCCTGTGGATTGTTCTTCAGTATGAAATCCATCGAGGAGCCATAAAACCCCTTTAAGGGTGAAGACACAATCCCTTAGACTCTGCTCCCAGTCAAATCCATTTGGACCACACCCACAGCTGGCTTTTGTAACTGTTATATATAAGACCTAGTGCTTGATATGTTTGGTTTGGGGCTACAGCAGTTAATTGGTGAGACTTTTTTTTATTAAAATGGGAATATAGATTGAAATTGCAAAATTTTATTTTTGATCCACAAATTGAAAAATTGCAATGATGATGAGGGTCCGAGGATGTTTGTCATATATTTCTAGAACTTAGACAATGTAGATTGTGAACCCCATATAGGGCTGACAATGTACATTCTTTCCCTATCAGTATGTCTTTGGAGTATGGGAGGAAATCCATGTAACGCTAGGTTCACACCTGCGTTTGGGTCTCCGTTCTGTGCTTTCCATCTTCTGCATGCAAGAAGACGGAAACCACAGACCGGGTCCGGCCGTGAGCGGTGGTGAGCGTTTTATGCTCTCCGCCGCGAAACCGGTTTTTTTAATCCGGACACAGAGTACTGCATGTCCGACTCTGTGTCCGGATTAAAAAAACGATTTCGCAGTGGAGAGCATAAAACGCTCACCAGCGCTCACGGCCGGACAGCTTTCTCTCCCATTCAAATGAGAGTTCTGCAGGTTTCCGTATCCTGCCTGTTTTGTGCAGGAAACGGAAACCTGCAGAATGGACACTGGGCACAGATGTGAACGAGCCCTAAACATAGGGGGAATATGCAAACTCCTTGCAGATGTTGTCCTTGGCAGGATTCAAACCCAGGACTCCAGCACTGCACGGCTGCAGTGCTAACCACTGAGTCACAATGTGGCTCCTAGAACTTGGACAACTGTATGGATTTATTTGAATTGGTTGAACATACTCTATGTGTATTGTCCGCCAACGCCATCATTTCTAGACATTTCCGTGTGTCAAAAGATACCATCAAGTAGAGCCATCAGAACCATAGTAGCATTGATGAGAGGTTCGAGAGCTACCTATGGCTTTGTTTATTTCCCTACATCCTATTACATACTTTTAATTACAACTTCCTTTCCAGAAGACCCTTTTAAGGTCACCAGAAGAAACGGTTCTGAAGGCTCACCTCCATGGATCTCCATGGTAAGTGATTTCCTCCAAATTGGGTTGTCTTCTGCTGGACCTTCAGAGTTCATTTGTCATTTGCCGGAGGATTCCCTTGTCTTATCCTGGATACTTTGTCACTTGTATGGATCTCTTCAGCCAGCCGTAATGTAGTAATAACTTAGAACAATGGTCCTCATCAATTTTCATATGAGCCTTAGTATCAATCTTTATCTTTTAACCGGAATTCCCATCTCAAGAACGCATACATCAATAATTTAGCAACTTCTTGAAAACATTTCCCCGAAGAGTTAGCTAGTAATGAAAAGCACAATTATAACTTAGTATGTAATAAAGCAAAATATGAGGCCGATTTGACAAAATAAGGACAAATCTTTGTTTCGACAGTAACTCTTTGGTCTGGTTTGGCAGGCAGGAAACTTTGATAAATGTTCTCCTTAATGTGAGTGATGTAATCTCTCCCCTAATTTGTCTTGTTCCTTTCGCAGGACATAGAACCTTCAATACCATTAGCTCAAAGACACATTAAACAGGGAGAAGAAAGGGCACAGAGAAGAAATTCAAAGTGACATTTTCAATGTCACTTAAGAGCCAAAACCCATTCTGATAGTTTGACAAATGTCTTCGGAGCGCCGACTTTTAATCAAATGTTTTAACAGACTTAATGAAGGAGGCATTAAATTCTGTAAACTCTTTCCCTACAAAATAACGTTCCAGAAAATTCACATAATGGATGAGAGCTGCCCATAGATACATTACAATGAATATTAATACAAAACAGACTAGATCGCCATTAAGGAGGCGATGGGACTAAAGTCGTCGATTCCGTCCGATGCCAGGGAGGCATGACCAACCCACCAAGAGTTAACATGAAACTGTGCAGTTAGCAATTTCCATTAAAGGTTTCCGGAACACTTAAGAGGAAGAAATATATTTATACAGAACCCTGAAGAATTAATTGATGGAGAAAGGAGCTTTTATAAAGCAGATTTAGAACGTGCCTGACTCCACTCTCTGGGTAGGAGCCGGGTCCACATGGGGCAGCTTACATAACTCTTTGGTTTGGATGAAACAATAAAATGAAACATTAAAATGTTCCATCTACCTCTGGGGTCTGAAGTGCAGAGTGCTTTAAATCCCATTTGTCTACCCTTTCTTGAAACATATTACATAATAGTTGGAGGTCAGCTGCATGGATGAGCTCAGTCTTAGCGCATGCTACACATTAGACCATAAAACCCCACCACCATTCTTCAGCTGCCATTAATCTAAGATTAGAGATGAGCGAACACTAAAATGTTCGAGGTTCGAAATTCGATTCGAACAGCCGCTCACTGTTCGAGTGTTCGAATGGGTTTCGAACCCCATTATAGTCTATGGGGAACATAAACTCGTTAAGGGGGAAACCCAAATTCGTGTCTGGAGGGTCACCAAGTCCACTATGACACCCCAGGAAATGATACCAACACCCTGGAATGACACTGGGACAGCAGGGGAAGCATGTCTGGGGGCATAAAAGTCACTTTATTTCATGGAAATCCCTGTCAGTTTGCGATTTTCGCAAGCTAACTTTTCCCCATAGAAATGCATTGGCCAGTGCTGATTGGCCAGAGTACGGAACTCGACCAATCAGCGCTGGCTCTGCTGGAGGAGGCGGAGTCTAAGATAGCTCCACACCAGTCTCCATTCAGGTCCGACCTTAGACTCCGCCTCCTCCGGCAGAGCCAGCGCTGATTGGCCGAAGGCTGGCCAATGCATTCCTATGCGAATGCAGACTTAGCAGTGCTGAGTCAGTTTTGCTCAACTACACATCTGATGCACACTCGGCACTGCTACATCAGATGTAGCAATCTGATGTAGCAGAGCCGAGGGTGCACTAGAACCCCTGTGCAAACTCAGTTCACGCTAATAGAATGCATTGGCCAGCGCTGATTGGCCAATGCATTCTATTAGCCCGATGAAGTAGAGCTGAATGTGTGTGCTAAGCACACACATTCAGCACTGCTTCATCAAGCCAATACAATGCATTAGCCAGTGCTGATTGGCCAGAGTACGGAATTCGGCCAATCAGCGCTGGCCAATGCATTCTATTAGCCCGATGAAGTAGAGCTGAATGTGTGTGCTAAGCACACACATTCAGCACTGCTTCATCAAGCCAATACAATGCATTAGCCAGTGCTGATTGGCCAGAGTACGGAATTCGGCCAATCAGCGCTGGCCAATGCATTCTATTAGCCCGATGAAGTAGAGCTGAATGTGTGTGCTAAGCACACACATTCAGCTCTACTTCATCGGGCTAATAGAATGCATTGGCCAGCGCTGATTGGCCAGAGTACGGAACTCGACCAATCAGCGCTGGCTCTGCTGGAGGAGGCGGAGTCTAAGGTCGGACCTGAATGGAGACTGGTGTGGAGCGATCTTAGACTCCGCCTCCTCCAGCAGAGCCAGCGCTGATTGGCCGAATTCCGTACTCTGGCCAATCAGCACTGGCTAATGCATTGTATTGGCGTGATGAAGCAGTGCTGAATGTGTGTGCTTAGCACACACATTCAGCTCTACTTCATCGGGCTAATAGAATGCATTGGCCAGCGCTGATTGGCCGAATTCCGTACTCTGGCCAATCAGTGCTGGCCAATGCATTCTATTAGCTTGATGAAGCAGAGTGTGCACAAGGGTTCAAGCGCACCCTCGGCTCTGATGTAGGAGAGCCGAGGGTGCACTTGAACCCTTGTGCACCCTCAGCTCTGCTACATCAGAGCCGAGGGTGCGCTTGAACCCTTGTGCACACTCTGCTTCATCAAGCTAATAGAATGCATTGGCCAGCGCTGATTGGCCAATGTATTCTATTAGCCTGATGAAGTAGAGCTGAATGTGTGTGCTAAGCACACACATTCAGCTCTACTTCATCGGGCTAATAGAATGCATTGGCCAGCGCTGATTGGCCAGAGTACGGAACTCGACCAATCAGCGCTGGCTCTGCTGGAGGAGGCGGAGTCTAAGATAGCTCCACACCAGTCTCCATTCAGGTCCGACCTTAGACTCCGCCTCCTCCGGCAGAGCCAGCGCTGATTGGCCGAAGGCTGGCCAATGCATTCCTATGCGAATGCAGACTTAGCAGTGCTGAGTCAGTTTTGCTCAACTACACATCTGATGCACACTCGGCACTGCTACATCAGATGTAGCAATCTGATGTAGCAGAGCCGAGGGTGCACTAGAACCCCTGTGCAAACTCAGTTCACGCTAATAGAATGCATTGGCCAGCGCTGATTGGCCAATGCATTCTATTAGCCCGATGAAGTAGAGCTGAATGTGTGTGCTAAGCACACACATTCAGCACTGCTTCATCAAGCCAATACAATGCATTAGCCAGTGCTGATTGGCCAGAGTACGGAATTCGGCCAATCAGCGCTGGCCAATGCATTCTATTAGCCCGATGAAGTAGAGCTGAATGTGTGTGCTAAGCACACACATTCAGCACTGCTTCATCAAGCCAATACAATGCATTAGCCAGTGCTGATTGGCCAGAGTACGGAATTCGGCCAATCAGCGCTGGCCAATGCATTCTATTAGCCCGATGAAGTAGAGCTGAATGTGTGTGCTAAGCACACACATTCAGCTCTACTTCATCGGGCTAATAGAATGCATTGGCCAGCGCTGATTGGCCAGAGTACGGAACTCGACCAATCAGCGCTGGCTCTGCTGGAGGAGGCGGAGTCTAAGGTCGGACCTGAATGGAGACTGGTGTGGAGCGATCTTAGACTCCGCCTCCTCCAGCAGAGCCAGCGCTGATTGGCCGAATTCCGTACTCTGGCCAATCAGCACTGGCTAATGCATTGTATTGGCGTGATGAAGCAGTGCTGAATGTGTGTGCTTAGCACACACATTCAGCTCTACTTCATCGGGCTAATAGAATGCATTGGCCAGCGCTGATTGGCCGAATTCCGTACTCTGGCCAATCAGTGCTGGCCAATGCATTCTATTAGCTTGATGAAGCAGAGTGTGCACAAGGGTTCAAGCGCACCCTCGGCTCTGATGTAGGAGAGCCGAGGGTGCACTTGAACCCTTGTGCACCCTCAGCTCTGCTACATCAGAGCCGAGGGTGCGCTTGAACCCTTGTGCACACTCTGCTTCATCAAGCTAATAGAATGCATTGGCCAGCGCTGATTGGCCAATGTATTCTATTAGCCTGATGAAGTAGAGCTGAATGTGTGTGCTAAGCACACACATTCAGCTCTACTTCATCGGGCTAATAGAATGCATTGGCCAGCGCTGATTGGCCAGAGTACGGAACTCGACCAATCAGCGCTGGCTCTGCTGGAGGAGGCGGAGTCTAAGATCGCTCCACACCAGTCTCCATTCAGGTCCGACCTTAGACTCCGCCTCCTCCAGCAGAGCCAGCGCTGATTGGCCGAATTCCGTACTCTGGCCAATCAGCACTGGCTAATGCATTGTATTGGCTTGATGAAGCAGTGCTGAATGTGTGTGCTTAGCACACACATTCAGCTCTACTTCATCGGGCTAATAGAATGCATTGGCCAATCAGCGCTGGCCAATGCATTCTATTAGCGTGAACTGAGTTTGCACAGGGGTTCTAGTGCACCCTCGGCTCTGCTACATCAGATTGCTACATCTGATGTAGCAGTGCCGAGTGTGCATCAGATGTGTAGTTGAGCAAAACTGACTCAGCACTGCTAAGTATGCATTCGCATAGGAATGCATTGGCCAGCCTTCGGCCAATCAGCGCTGGCTCTGCCGGAGGAGGCGGAGTCTAAGGTCGGACCTGAATGGAGACTGGTGTGGAGCGACCTTAGACTCCGCCTCCTCCAGCAGAGCCAGCGCTGATTGGCCGAATTCCGTACTCTGGCCAATCAGCACTGGCTAATGCATTGTATTGGCTTGATGAAGCAGTGCTGAATGTGTGTGCTTAGCACACACATTCAGCTCTACTTCATCGGGCTAATAGAATGCATTGGCCAATCAGCGCTGGCCAATGCATTCTATTAGCGTGAACTGAGTTTGCACAGGGGTTCTAGTGCACCCTCGGCTCTGCTACATCAGATTGCTACATCTGATGTAGCAGTGCCGAGTGTGCATCAGATGTGTAGTTGAGCAAAACTGACTCAGCACTGCTAAGTCTCTGCATTCGCATAGGAATGCATTGGCCAGCCTTCGGCCAATCAGCGCTGGCTCTGCCGGAGGAGGCGGAGTCTAAGGTCGGACCTGAATGGAGACTGGTGTGGAGCGATCTTAGACTCCGCCTCCTCCAGCAGAGCCAGCGCTGATTGGTCGAGTTCCGTACTCTGGCCAATCAGCGCTGGCCAATGCATTCTATTAGCCCGATGAAGTAGAGCTGAATGTGTGTGCTTAGCACACACATTCAGCTCTACTTCATCAGGCTAATAGAATACATTGGCCAATCAGCGCTGGCCAATGCATTCTATTAGCTTGATGAAGCAGAGTGTGCACAAGGGTTCAAGCGCACCCTCGGCTCTGATGTAGCAGAGCTGAGGGTGCACAAGGGTTCAAGTGCACCCTCGGCTCTCCTACATCAGAGCCGAGGGTGCGCTTGAACCCTTGTGCAGCCTCGGCTCTGCTACATCAGAGCCGAGGGTGCGCTTGAACCCTTGTGCACACTCTGCTTCATCAAGCTAATAGAATGCATTGGCCAGCACTGATTGGCCAGAGTACGGAATTCGGCCAATCAGCGCTGGCCAATGCATCCCTATGGGAAAAAGTTTATCTCACAAAAATCACAATTACACACCCGATAGAGCCCCAAAAAGTTATTTTTAATAACATTCCCCCCTAAATAAAGGTTATCCCTAGCTATCCCTGCCTGTACAGCTATCCCTGTCTCATAGTCACAAAGTTCACATTCTCATATGACCCGGATTTGAAATCCACTATTCGTCTAAAATGGAGGTCACCTGATTTCGGCAGCCAATGACTTTTTCCAATTTTTTTCAATGCCCCCAGTGTCGTAGTTCCTGTCCCACCTCCCCTGCGCTGTTATTGGTGCAAAAAAGGCGCCAGGGAAGGTGGGAGGGGAATCGAATTTTGGCGCACTTTACCACGTGGTGTTCGATTCGATTCGAACATGGCGAACACCCTGATATCCGATCGAACATGTGTTCGATAGAACACTGTTCGCTCATCTCTATCTAAGATCACTAACATGTTCCTAAAAGCCAATCAATTTGAGCCACAGAATGCCTAAACAGGGCACTTGGTATATAGAGTAGACGTCACTGTAGCTAGAAAGGTCATATATTGGGTCCAGAGAATGGAGGGGTTCATTTAGATTTGGGATACTTGCATCGTATTTCGTGAGTAAAAATCAATAGTGATGGATTTCTGGTATTTAGAGATGGATGTACACATTAGATAGCTGTCAGTCTGTATCTATTTTTAGGAATTAGCAAACTGGTTGAATTTGTTTTGAATTTCCCCAAAAACATGGGGTTGCACAAGCCAGGGGGTTCTTGGGGTTTGAAACTCAGGAACCACTATTACCATACTGTGGGGTTTCTTCAGGAGGAGTTTGTTTTGAATTTTCCCAAAATTTCGCAGTTGCACAGGCAAAGTGGTTCTTGGGGTTTGCTACTCAAGAACCACTATTACCATACTATGGGATCTCTTCAGGAGGAGAGTAGTCATAACTAACAGTCTTACTCACCTCTTCTGGGCTCTGTTCCAATGTCCAAAGGTCCCCTCAATGTTCTCTTCTGTCCTCTTTGGGCCTCCTCAATAATGTCAGCAGCTGCCAAGAACCATTGCCACCTAGGAACTCTGGGAACTTGAACCAGGCCTAGTTCAGACCTGGCTCCTTTGCTACACAGTACATCCTTCCTCTCTGTGTGTGAACTAACTCCTGCAAATCATGGTGATCACATGGAAACCTCTTCTGGTCTGTTCTCCTGGGAGCTGCCTGATCAATGAGACCACTGAGTCCTCCTCTCTCTAATGATCATGGAGGAGCTCTCTGCTGTACTACATTACATTACCTTACTCTGGACTTGGTTCAGAGTTCAACCATGACATACTAGCACAACTTTGGACAAACTGCAATATCTTGTAATAACAAGATGGCTACACATAAACTCATCTTGTGACAGAGTTATAGTTGAGCTGATCTTGAGATTTCAGGATCGTTTTAAAAATCCGATTTCCGATCCTTTTCCATTCGAACCCGATCCTGGTCCCAATTGCGATCCTAATATAAGTCAATGGAATTTTTTTAATAATCGAAATTTGGATTTTAAAAAATGATCCTATTCACTACAGAGCATGGAGTCTAAAAATTGAACGCTTTAATTTTTAGACTCCTCGCTGTGTAGTCATTAAAAAAATCTCCCGGCTACTTAAGTCCCCCCTGCTGTCCACTTACCTGCACAGAAGAGCTGCCCCTGCCGCTCCACACTGCTGTCGCTCCTCTTATTTCTACTTCGCATGTCTGCAAGGCACCATATGTGCCCCCGCCTCCCAGACTAGTGTTACTGATGCTGGGAGTAGGCGGGGTTTGTTGTGGCTTAGGAGTGTGTGGATGAGTACAGGGCGGGGAGACGTGAGTGCATCACTCACGTCTCCCCTCCCAGTACCCACCCACACTTCCTAAGCCAAAAGCCCCGCCTTCTTCTTAGCTCTGTAACACTAACCGGGAAAAGAACGGGGAGCGACAGCGGCAGAGGATCTGTGCAGGTAAGTGGACTATTCTGTTTCTAGTGGACTATACTATTCTGTTTCCTCTCTGATGTGCCGTATACTGGACCCTGCTACATCTGCATTACTGTACAGTGACTTGTCTATCTACTCTTCTGCTTCGTCCCTGAAGCAGAAGAGTAGATAGACAAGTCAATGTACAGTAATGCAGATGTAGCAGAGTGCAGTATACAGCACAGAAGAGAGGAAACAGAAGAGTAGATACTATCTACTCTTCTGTTTCCTCCCTGCTATGCCGTAGAAATGAATGGATGCAGCCGGCGTGCATGGGGTTAAGCGATCGGACGCCGGCACAGGCTGTGTGGTGGCTGCATCCAGTCATTCCTACGGGAGCGTGCTGTTCGAAATGGCAGTTTCGAATAGTACTCACTCATCTCTAGTAGCTAACATTGTTAGCTTGTCCCACAATGCTTAGCCAGTAGCAAAGCATTGTGGGAAATAACCTCCAACCTCAATCCCGCCTAAAAAGATTGGGATCGGAATTCCGATCGTGATCGTTAAATTTACTCGATCGCCAATCAGAAACCGATCTTTCCAATCCTGATCGCTCAACCCTAGACAGAGTATCTGAGAATCATGTTTTTTCTAAAAGCTAGTCATCTTGTGCAACACATCTTGGGATATGTTGTGCTTAGAGGGAAACTAAGTCAGGACGCAACTCTAGCTAAGCAAATGTCAAGACATTGTAGTACCAAAGCAGTAGCAGTAGATGGTGTACAGATCAAGTCAAGCATAGGCATTGGCTGAAATCGGGGAGATTAGAACGTATCGGTTGCCTTACTGAAACAAGATTCTGGCACAAGCGACTCAGTACAGGGATAGACCAGTCACCTGTGCACTGGGATAGGTAAACTGGTAGACCCTTCAACAATGTAAACATGTACAACCAACTAGAAATATTGTGGAAACCTAAACTACAATACTTGCAATGCTAAATAATCTTACTACCAAATACATTAGATTTGTTTGCACATAAAAAATCCCTCTTACATTCCGGAAGAAACATTTCGCTGCCAATATCTCTGAAGCTTTTAATCACCATCTGAAAACATTATACTCAATGTGATTGATGTGCATATCCCATTTCTGTTGTGTTTTGCTTCATTCATAAACATATTGACTTGGTTTATTTTCTGTTTAAAGGGGATGTACAGAATTAGACAAAAAAATGAAGACTTCTTAACCCCTTCCCGCCGATGGCATTTTTTGATTTTCGTTTTTCGTTTTTGACTCCCCTCCTTCTAAACCCCATAACTTTTTATTTCTCCGCTCCCAGAGTCATATGAGGTCTTAATTTTTGCAGGACAATTTTTTCTTCATGATGCCACCATTAATTATTCTATATAATGTACTGGGAAGCAGGAAAAAAATTCAGAATGGGGTGGATTTGAAGAAAAAATGCATTTCTGCGACTTTCTTACGGGCTTTGGTTTTACGGCGTTCACTGTGCAGCCAAAATGACATGTCCCCTATATTCTGTGTTTCGGTACGGTTCCAGGGATACCAAATTTATATGGTTTTATTTACATTTTGACCCCTAAAAATAATTCCAAAACGGTGTTAAAAAATTTTTTTTCTAAAAGTCTCCATATTCCGACGGCCGTAACTTTTTTATACGTGCGTGTACGGGGATGTATAGGGCGTCTTTTTTTGCGGGGCCGGGTGTACTTTTTAGTTCTACCATTTTCGGGAAATGTTATTGCTTTGATCACTTTTTATTCAAATTTTTATCAGAATTAAAACAGTGAAAAAGCGGCGGTTTGGCACTTTTGACTATTTTTCCTGCTACGGCGTTTACCAAACAGGAAAAATATTTTTATAGATTTGTAGAGCGGGCGATTTCGGACGCGGGGATACCTAACATGTATATGTTTCACAGTTTTTAACTACTTTTATATGTGTTCTAGGGAAAGGGGGGTGATTTGAACTTTTAATTCTTTTTATATTTTTTAATATTTTTTTTAACTTTTTTTTTTTTTTTTTTTTTGCATTTATTAGACCCCCTAGGGGTGTTGAACCCCAGGGGGTCTGATCACTAATGCAATGCATTACAATGCTAATGCATTGCAATGCATTGCAAAAAAGCATCATCTCTTTTGCAGGCTGCATACACCAGCCTGCAAAAGAGAGAATTTGCAGACCGGCTGGGAGCCTTTAACAAGGCTCCCGGCTGTCATGGCAACGGGGGGTCGGCCCTGGAGCATGCTCCAGGAGCCGGCGATCCCTGCCAAAATGGCGGCGCCCATGCGCCGCCGGGAAAATGGCGCCTCCGGCGCCTTTGACAGCAGCGCCAGAGGGGTTAATGCCTCCGATCGGTCCGGGGACCGATCGGAGGCATCAGAGCCGGTTGTCTACTGCTTAAAGCAGTAGACACCCGGCGGCTATGACAGCCGCCCGGCTCCCGGGCGGTCGCCATAGTTACAGACCCGACACGCGCCGTACTATTACGGCGCATGTCGGGAAGGGGTTAAAGACATAGCACCATATATACAGACGTGGACAAAATAGTTGGTACCCCTTGTTTAATGAAAGAAAAAACAACAATGGTCACAGAAATAACTTGAATCTGACAAAAGTAATAATAACCAAACTACATGTTGACAAGTCACAAAGCTTCTGGGAGAATTTCCCATGGACAAATGAGACAAAAATCAAACTTTTCGGCACATTAACTCTATATTCACAGACGAAAAAATGAAGCATATCTTGAAAAGAACACTGTCCCTACTGTGAAACATGGAGGAGGTTCTGTTATGTTCTGGGGCTGCTTTGCTGCATCTGGCACAGGGTGTCTTGAATCTGTGCAGGGTACAATGAAATCTCAAGACTATCAAGAGATTCTCAGTGTCAGAAAGCTTGGTCTTAGTCGCAGGTTATGGGTCTTACAACAGAATAATGACCCAAAACACAGCTAAAAAAGCTAAAAATAATAATCCTACAGTACTATCTACAGTAAAGTAAATACCTACAGAGCCCTCAATTATATGACCGATCATTACAGGGTATCTTCCACTTATTTGCTTCTGTACCAAGAATTAAATGAATAATCCCATTCAGAGATGATCGAGTAATATTTGAAACTATAGTTTCGAATACCTCACTCCCATAGGAATGCATGGAAGCGGCCAAACACCAAGGGGTTAAGCGCCGGCCGCTAACATGCATTCCCATGGAGCGAGATATTCAAATCAACTCTAATCCCATTACCTTCTCCACTCTCCCCAGCATTGAAATCCCAGGTAATAAATTACTCCCACATTCAAGGTCACATTCCGCTGTGATGTTTTGTTTGCTGGATGCACTGCTCACAGGGAGGGGTAGTGAGCTTGCGAACAAATCATCACAGCTGAGGTCAGTGACCTGATAATAAATCAGATAAATGGTGCTAAATTTAGACAGGATGTATATTAGGAAGTGTTTTGTATTGATGCATCCTGTTATTTGGCCCATATTAACAAAAAACAGACAAACCCTTTAATAAGTATTGACCTTAATCCCTACTTTTTTTTAAATGTAGATTGTGAGCCTCATATAGAGATCACAATGTACATTTATTTATTTTCCTATCAGTATGTCTTTGTAGAATGGGAGGAAATCCACACAAACACAAGGAGAACATACAAACTCCTTGCAGATGCTGTTCCTGGCAGGACTCGAACCCAAGACTACAGAGCTGCAAGGCTGCCATGCTAATCTCTGAGACACCGTGTTGCCCCTTAATCCCTACTTATTTTGGTCTGATGAGTACAGTGGGCGGTCCAACTCACTGACTGACAGTTACTAAGTAAAGAGAAAGCTGCCAATCACTGAGTAGGACCGCCCACTGGACTCAAGCTCGAGGAGTCTAAGGATTTAGACCAATAAATAATAGGTTATATTAAATCCTTTCCTATAAAACTATATATGAATGTGCTCAGCTCTCCTTGCTCTTTAACATACTGCCTACAGGTTTTTGATGTGAGAGGATCCCTTTAAATATATTTTTAGGAATATGAACTGGATACATACATAGATTCTTAATCTAGTATACTATATATCTATCTAAAAGGCATAAGAAACAGAACTCGTATCATCAGCTCTGTAAACAAGATATTTTTTCTTCTTCTACACACTCTGCCAGTTTTTATTCATCGCTACAGGTGCACAAAGCTCTTAAAAACACGAGTCACGACTTAGCTAATAGCTTATATGGAAGATAAGTGACCCTAGAAAAACATGGATATTTATACACTACACAAAAGACGCCAGAAACACTGGATTGTTTTCAAAGCGATCCAGACGGTTATATTTGTAACTGAACATTGTGTGCAAAGTCTGTATCTAAACATTAAAGAACAGTATAGTGATGGAAGCGAAGAGAAAGACATGATAAGACATGAATTTTGCAAATGATCTCGGCAAACAACATGAGTTTTGCAGCCACTGCTGTTGATTTGTGTGCTGGCGTTATTGACATCATGACAATTCAACATAAACATGCCTACATAAAAAAGCTAGAGTTAATGGACTCTTTATTGCAGCCAGTTAAATGGACTCATTTATGATTCACTTGCATAGTGCTAGTACTAGTATAGGTGTGATGTCATACTGGAAGTATCCCATTCCTAACATCATTCCATACTTGGATTTATAACCCTGGATTCTCCTTAGGGAAAACAAAGCTATACAACTAGTCATTCTAAAGATAAGCTGATAGGAATTTGGTTCAAATTGAATGTGCCCAAAATGACTTGAAAAGTTGGAAGGTTGGGTGGCAAATGATAAAATAAACCTGTCCTAGCTCGCACCTAAGCCACAGCTCCTTGCTCTTCAGCACCAGTCTGAGGACTTTCCTGTGCATCAACCCCAATGTGACCAGGCGATGCGCACACCATCTGGAGAGCGATTCTGCAATTTCAGAAATGGCGCACATCATTCCACACATGGCCACTGCGTTCTTCAGCATTAATATGGATGAAATGCATGTCATCACTGAAGCACCTGAAATTTCAAATACCAGGTCAGAGGACCCTGGAGCAGGAGAATCTAGGACAGGTGAGTAGAGATGGGGGAACCTCTCAGGATTAGTTTCATTTCAGGTTTGGCCAGTTCTGGTCCAATATTCATTTCATATTGATCAAGTTCAGCAGTATTCACACCTTAAAAGGGTATTCCCAACTGGCTTGTTCAGCAACCTGAATGCTGTGTGCTCTGTTCACTTCCTGGTTTTCTTGGTACATTGGTGGGCGGGGTTTCACTTGCTCTGCTAGGTCTCTCCATAGCAGTATGTTTGCAGTCAGTAATGAGGGATTGGTTATAAATAAATTACCACAGTATGAAGCTGATCTAGAGGCTGATGTAGCAGAGCTGGATTTGAGTCATTTTGCAATACATACAGAGGTACTGGACTCCCTATCTCAGCCCTTATCAGCCAAATTCAATTAAACCGACTGATAAATGGAAGAGCAGGAGATAAAGAGTTCAGAAATCCCGGAACACTCACCTCCCCTCTCACCTATCTGAGGAGCTCCGTTACTTGTCTGTGGCAGAGACATACACAGCTCAGAGCTGCTCCCAGCACTCAGCCCCACCACTCCCTGAGAGCAGGCAGCTACGTCACTTGTGGACTGAGCAGACAAGCTCAGCACCAAGCAGTAATGGAAACAAAGTGTAAACAATGAAGTGAATAAATTAAGATAGCTGCCAAACAAAGCAGCTTTGATAAAGCAATGTATTTAGGAAAAGTCTTAAATCCACATAAACTAGCAGTATAGATAGGATCCTTGTGATGGGACAACCCCTTTAAATTGGCTCTAAACATATATTACAACACTATCAGGGCTCCTAGTAACCTATCTATAAAACATAGTGTATAACACTGTCAGGGCTCCTAGGAACCTATCTATAAAACATAGTGTATAACACTGTCAGTGCTCCTAGGAACCTATCTATAAAACATAGTGTATGACACTGTCAGGACTCCTAGGAACCTATCTATAATACATAGTGTATAACACTGTCAGGGCTCCTAGGAACCTATCTATAAAACATAGTGTAGAACACTATCTATAAAGTATAGTGTATGACACTGTCAGGGCTCCTAGGAACCTATCTATAAAGTATAGTGTATGACACTGTCAGGGCTCCTAGGAACTTACTGTATCTAACCAGTTTCTAGCTCTCTAAAGCAAAACATGAAGTTATGTCAGTGTAAAAATTGACATTTGGGTTCAACCCAGTTCAGTACGAGTTGGTTTGCACATCTCTACAGGTGAGTATCTTTAAGCCCTTACCTGACTTTGGGGCCCTGAAACCTAGCTACCATTTTGCAGTATTTGTGCAGATCAAATCCAAAAAGTTTCACTTTAGCTAGAAACTGAAACTTTTCGGAAATTTGGATTAAGTGCAATTGGTTACAAATCTACTTGCTCATCTCTTGTTACAACACGAACCAGTGACTCTTAATCGTTACCCTGCTAAGATTTATAGTCTGTGTCTGAGCTTTAGCATCACTTCCAGTCTCTATGGTCCTATGCACCTTATGTCTTGGTTGTCCCATTCATGTATAATTGTTTTAGGCAGGTGTTGAAAAAAACTGCAAAGTAAGAATGCTTAGAAACAAAGAAATGTTAGCAGTTTATTTTTGTAATTAACAAATTGAAGTGACAAACAAAAGAGAAATCTCAATCACATCAATTTTCGGTGTGACTTTTGCCCTTTGGATTGATGGAAGTGATAATATGGCGAGGGCTGGCATTATGGGGGGGCAAACTGGGCAATTGCCCAGGGCCCGCACACCTTTAGGAGCCCCATACTTTCTCTACTGTTAGGGTTAAGGACTGGCTGCAAATAAATCATCTGCAGATGAAGGAGCTGCTGATCATTTCTTGTAAAAGCTTCCCACACTGAGCATCTTCCTGTGCCGCCGGGTCATTGAGCGCTGAGCGATCGAGACGGCAGGGAAGAGAATAAACCTTCCCTGCCATCTCTCTGGGAGCTCTGGCTGAAGTTACAGCTGGCTCCCAGCTTCAGCATCTGCACGATCTCCGTGCAGCTTCTGTGTTCTGACTGGACATACTGGTACATCCTGTCAGAACTTGGCAACCACTTCCCGGACGTATAAAGTCTATGGGCGGTCCGGAAGTGGTTAAAAAAGCAAGAGATGAAGATTAAGACAAAGCAGTTGATCAGTTTGTATACAAGAGTCCTTTACAAGCTGTGTTCTTCCTTGTACATATAATATTATATACAGAAATTGAATAACTAAGTCTACTACAATATACTGCTAAGACACCACTAAGTTAACATCACTAAAAGAGCAGTGGTAAAATGTTATCAAAGCGAAGAAGGTTTAACGTAAAGAAGGATTTTTAGCCCAACTCTGTTTTCCAACATATATTACCGATTCCTCGCATAGATAAGAAAACAGTGTTTAATCTCTAGCCATTGCCTGTCTTGTAGATGTTTTGTCATCTGTACGGTAAGGAATTGTTGACGGCTTCCAATCCAGTTTGTGCTACATTTCTTCTTGAGTAATAGTCGCTCTGGACCTTATTTATCACGTTACAATTGAGTCCATTGGCAATCAGAAAGGAAGTCAGGATTCATCTCTATGGCAGATTCACAGATCGCTGTCTGGAGATGGCATTGTCCATGATTTACAGGCACTGGTTCCTTACTGTTCTCTTCCCGTTAGCACATCCAATTATTCCAAGTCCACAGTCCGGAGAGACGAGCTCTGTAATTACAACGTACATTGTCTTCACTGCGATAAAACAGCCAGGAGTCCCATAAACAGCTTATGTTACACACAACGAAAGAACATCCTAGACCTGGCAATCTAAGACTCATGGAAAGCTTAATGTATGATTTGTGGCCGATAGCTGGACTTGTATGTTACAATCTAGTTTTATAGACTCAGTTACAGTTATTCTATGGAATAGCCAACATATAGGGCAGTCGCCATTAGATATAAGATATGTTTGTTTGACTGTGTACAGTCATGTCATAAGAATATACAATGTCACATTAGATGCAGAACAGGCATGGTTAGCTTGAGGTTCTGCCAAAGTCTTATCTAAGACTCTTCTTCCATTATATGAGCGGACCTAACTTTGAAATGCCAATTGCAACTACTTCCATCAAACCAGATATAAAGTCATTAGATTCTCCGCAGCAAGGACAGACCTTCCATGAATTTTATGTTGACCTCTTTTCTCTTACTTGGGACATGCTTGACAATTTTAAAAGAATCTATGAATGGGCCGGTGCATAGATAGTTCCATAGTAGATGAGGTTGGATGAAGACACCAGTCCATCGGTTAAATAGCAGATGCAGTTCAGAGCCAAAGTAAGAACCAGTACTAGACATACAGAATAAAATGGTTAACATTGTGCCGTGTGTTCCACACACCCCTGGGTCGCACCATCTCCAACCTCACAATGGTGTTCACCAGAGCCCCAGATGGTGGGGATGGACTTGACTGCACTGCAGGGCAGGTCGGGATTCACCAAACACACGGCATACCACAAGTCATAGCAAACTAAACACTGAGACTCTTACTAGTAGACGTTTCGAGTTGCGCTGTTAGTCCAGGGATCCAGAAGGTTGTAGCAGGTGGTCAGCAGGGGACGGAAGAGAGTCAATCATAGTCGTATGTTCCAGGTCGTCAGCAAGAGAACAGTGCATTATAGTGGGAAATCCAAGTGGAACGTCAGGCAGGCCGAGTCGGTAACTGGAACGGTAGCAGAGTACAAAGCGGAGTTCAGGGGGCAAAGGTCTAGAGGCAAGCCGGGGTTGTTAACAGGAACTGGCAGAGTATGAAATCAGGAGGCAGAGGCAAGGTCAAAGGTCAAGGTAAAAGGGTCAGGAACACAGGAAATCAGATCAGGGACCTTTTACTATCAGGGTATGGAGTTCATCTGAATAGCCAGCAGCAGTCCGGAGCCAGAGCTCTCCTTATATAGGCAATGGCCTGCTGCCAGGCCAAAACCAGAAGTCCCCCGTCTGGCTCAGGAGGAGACTCTCACAATGCTGCGGAGCTTCCGGCCTGCTTCCCGAGACCCAGAACCGAGGACTTGGGAGCGCAGTGAGGAAAGGGCCGGCAGCCTCTGCACAGTGTTGTGGAGGCTTCAGTCTTCCCTCTAAAACCATCAAGTCCAATCTATAACGCTACAGTATTGATCCAGACGAAGGCAAAAAAAACATGACACTGATGCCAATTGCCCCATTTCAGGGGAAAAAAATTCCTTCCCAACTCAGATCTGGCAATCAGTATAAACCCTCTATCAATCAGTCCTTAACAAAATCTAGAGCAGATAACCCATAATATTTTTCTCAATTAGGCGGGTTTCCGTCTTCTGCCCTGAGAAACTGGATGGGAGACGGAAACCTGTCAGTCAGTTTTCAAACCCATTAACTTGAATGGGTTTGCAAAGTGACCGCCTGTGTGCGTCTTCTGCCTGTCAACGGCAAAACCGTTTTTTTTAGCCGGACACAAAGTCAAAACGGTTTTGCCGCGGAGAGGCAGAAGACGCACACGGGCAGTCACATTGCAAACCCATTCAAGTGAATGGGTTTGAAAACTGGCCGCTGGGTTTCCGTCTCCTGTCCAGTTTCTCGGAGCAGAAGATGGAAACCGGCTGGATTGGCTAAACCGGAGACCGGGCACAGAGGTGAACCCGCCTTTAGCAGTCAGTCTTGCAATCTTTCCATCAATCCCCTTTTCACTAGAGATGAGCGAACAGTAAAATGTTCGAGGTTCGATATTCGTTTCGAGTAGTCCCTCAATATTCGACTACTCGAATCGAATATTGAACCCTATTATAGTCTATGGGGGGAAAATGTTCGTTTCAGGGGTAGGCAACGTTCGATCAAATTACACTTACCAAGTCCACAAGTGAGGGTTGGGCTGGATCCTCCGAGAAGTCTTCTCCTTGCATCGTCCCCGTGGCGTCTTCCGGCTCTTCATTCACTCTGCCAGGCATCGGGCCTGGGCAGAGCCGACTGTGCATGCCTGCAGTACAAGCCCGATGCCTGGCAGAGTGAATGAAGAGCCGGAAGACGCCGCGGGGAAGCTGCACAGAGAAGACTTCTAAAGGTAAGAGAAGAACCAGCGTTGATTGGCCGACTGTATAGCATTCGGCCAATCAATGCTGGTTCTGCATCGAACTTTTACATTCGAACAGTGAGTGGTACTCGATCGAGTATGAGTATTTCGAATACCGTAGTATTCGATTGAATACCTACTCGATCGAGTACTACTCGCTCATCTCTACTTTTCACGGTTTATAACATATGTTCTTTTTCCATTATTATTATTGGCCTCATTTATTCTTTTTTTTTTTTTTTTGCTCAGACAATTCTCGTATATTCTTTCCACAGAACATATGTTGTTTATTTAAATGATGTCATAAAAAGGCGTTTATTCCAGCGACGTGCGCCACGTGTGATCGTATCATTCAGGTAGACCTGCGGGTACATAACCAAGTAGCCCATTAAACAATGTACTTATCATCTTGGACCTGATCTCACTTATACAATATCTCATATTGACAGAGGGATAAAATAAAAGAGCACTATGTCCTTTCAATGACCAAAAAGCAGTCAAGAGAGAATGATTGCTGCCTGCAAAATCTTTCCATCTGTTCTTGACCTTACTACTTTACTACTTAACCTGACACATCATTCTGAGAAGCAACCTAATACTTCTATCTGCTATTCCCGAAGAGAGAGACATACTTGTAAAATGAATAATCCTAACACCCACCTCTCCTTTCCAGGGTTGCAAACTTTCCTAAAATATCTGCAGCGTTATCATGGAGAATAGTCGCCGGCATACCTTGGCATTTTAAAGTAAAAAAGCCTTCGCGTCCTGAATTAATGTCACATATTCTCCGTTTCCGTTCCGACGTTGATGAATAGATCTGATTCCCGTAAAATTAACAACATCTCACCTCTGGTGTGAAGAGTAGTTCAGGGTCATCCCTAATGATACTGAACCGTGTTCTCCATAGCGGATAAATTATGGCAAATTCTGCAAATCTGTCACCGCAGAGGCCGTAACTTTGTAACTAGTGGTGACATTACAGATCCTGTAACTTCAAAGGATGACAAATCTTGAAAAATATGACAATATAAAGTATGTGTTCATTGACATATACACTGTCATACGCCTTTCTCCTTGCCTACGGCGATCATTTTTCAACCACCTGACAAAATCCTACTGAGCTCGGAGAATTTGTAGCTTGTCTCGTTGCCCGATCATGTACTTTGTTGCCTTATCTATTGAGGTATTTAGAGGAGTATATCACTCTTTTGACTTTAAGCCATTTCCTCCTTGTTTTCTAACTCAGTACACCTTGACAAATGCCAGTAAGGTTGCAGAAAGCCCCCCTACAGTACTTAGGCCGGTGTGGGAAAAATGCTGCAAAGATGAATAATATTAAACATAGAAGGGTTAATAGTTTATATTTGCAAATTAATAAAAGATAAATCTAAATCCCATCAATATTTGGGGTGACCTTTGCTACATAACAGCATCAGTTCTTCTGGATACACTGTTTTTTAAGGAACTCGGCAGGGAGGTTGTTCCTACCTTCTTGGAGAACTAAGCACAGATCTCCTGTAGATGTAGGTTTGCTCCAATCCTTCTGTGTCTTCATTTCATCCAAGACAGACTGGATGATGGTGAGATCAGGGCTCCGTGGGGGCCGTATTATCACTTCCAGGACTCCTCCTCCAAAGGGTGAAGGACACACCAAATATTTTTTTTTAATTAAATTTTTCTTTCATTCATTTAAAGGGATTCTATCATTAGAATCCCTTTATTCAGTACTACCACGTCGGAATAGCCTTAGGAAAGGCTATTCTTCCCCTACCTTTAGATTCCAAATCCGTGCTGCTGTTCCAGTGATATTCCCAGTTTTCTCCGTATGGAAATGAGTCTCCAGACAGCACAGGGGGCGTCCCCTGTGCATCCTGAAGACTTTCCAGCAACGCCATTCTTCTTCTACAGCCCCTGCATTCTATACAGAGTACAGATCATACTGAGCATTAGACTGGCATTGGACTGGCATCCAACGCATAAGTGATGCCAGTACAGAGCTACTGAGCATGCTCAGTGTGCTCTGTACTTCGTAGAACTACATGAGCGTACTGCACATGCTCATGTAGCGGCCACAGAAAAATGGCCGATAAGACATGTGCAGTCAGCTCTGCTCGACTGTGCATGTCTTGTTGGCAATTTTCTGTGGTTGCTACACGAGCAAACACAGTCTCGCCAGAAGAAGACACAGGAGGCCGCGTGCGGCTGTAGAAAAAGAAGGGCATCGCTGGGGAGTCTTCAGGCAGCAAAAGGGACGCCCTCTGTGCTGTCTGGAGACTCATTTACATGTGGAGAAAACTGGGAACATCACTGGAACGGCAGCGTGGAGAAGAATTTTAAAGGTAGGGGAAGAATAAAAGTAGAATAGAAGAATAGAATAGAAGTAGTGAAAAAGGGAATTCTAATGATAGACTCCCTCTATTAAAGAGGATCTTTCACCACCTCCAACTCTTCGCATCCTTGCTGCTCCACTGATTCTGCTGCACTTGGAATTTTTTCTCTAGTTCCCCCCACGTCAGAGCAATCATTTCTGCTACTTTCAGTACAATGATGCTATTTGTTATCAAGTAGGTGGTCCCTGTCTCTCTAGTCCAGCAAAGAACCTCCCACCTGACAGTAGAGAGCACGATTGTGCTGAAAGTAACAGTAGCGATTACTCAGGAATGGTGGGAACTAGAGAAAAAATTCCAATTGCACTGGTATCCGGGGAGTAGCACTTACTAATGGAAGGATGCGATTAGTTCGAGTTAATGGAGATGGTTGTAGCTTCCCCACCCCATCCCACACCTGCCTAAAACATTTGCACAATACTGTATAGCATTAGTCCAGTTAATAGTGTCACACGAACCGCAGCCAATTCAATTTTTCCAAGGTGTAGAAGCCAACAAGCCATCCCTCCCCTGTCAATCACGTCCCCTGTCTGGGCTGCTAACTCTTTTCACTTGCTCTGTAATCCTTAATGATAATCTAATTTATGTCACTGGGAGAATTCCCATGCTTACTGGATTCTAAAGTGCTTGGAGCCATGCAGGATTTATGGAAATAATTTATAGATTAGATGATTTCTGTTTAAAAAAAAAAGAGGTTTAATCGCTGGAATTGAATAATTTAATTTTAATGCTTTAATGTTTGTTTAATAAAATAGAATTTTTGGAGATTTGCTGAGGTAGGGGAACAATTAGAAGGAATACCGGGATATTTTGCAATACGGTTTGATATCAGTTCAAAGTCACATAGTAGGAAAAAGTCCTGGCTTAGTAAAAAAAACTTCTGGCTTAGTAACTTTTGTGTTAACTAATAGCTTCTGTTATATGGAGTTTTTGCCTTAGGTGGCCACAGGCTTAATGATTTGGATCGGGAATAGACAGATGTTACAATTATATCAACGTGGAAAAATATTTTGCAATGATCAGAAAGATTTGCCCTTTGCAAAAAAAAATGGTTCGGATTATAGTAAAATCGTTACAGGGAAACCAATAACCAATTGCAACTGCTAATAAATGCAGCATATAATACCAGAGGCATACCATGAAGATTTGAGGCCCCAGTGAAGAATCTGTACCGTCCCCACAATTATAATGTATGGTTTATAGTATTGGTCACCAGATTGGGAAGAGACAGCTTAAGGGCCCCCCTAAGGCTCCTGGGCCCAGGTGCAACTGCACCCTCTGCTTCTTGGCCAGCTGCAACTTTGCCTCATCAAAATAAGTGATCCCTCTACCACCCTCCATAAGTATAATATTCAGGTTAAGGCCTTTGTGGTGGACGGTTTTTTAACATCTGCCACAGATCCGGTTTCAGAACAATGAAAGTCATTGTTTGTACTCGCACATGCACTTATTTATCCACTTTAAGGGAGTCTATCACTGCCCCATGCTACCTTAAACAACTCCCATAGTGCTGTAGATGCTGTTAGCAGAATGAAAACCATACCTTTCTTATGTTTCAGAGTCCCAGGGATGCCTAGAAAAAGCACTTTTATTTTTTAAGCTGAATGCGGAATGAGCATGTTTAGTGGTGATACAGCAATGCTCAGTTATAGAAGAAAACTCCCCCTGTGCTCCAAGATCCTCATTTGAATAAAGAATAAAAGTGCTTTTTCTAGGAATCCCTGGGGCTCTGAAACTTAAGAAAGGTATGGTTTTTATTCTGCTAACAGCATCTACAGCACTATGGGAGTGGTTTAAAGTAGCATGGGGCAGTGCTAGGTTGTCTTTAAGTCACATCGATTTTGCATTTCATTTTTTCTCTCTCCACTTCTGAAGGCTATAACTTTTTTTTATTTTCCAGTTCACGGAGTCATATGAGGACTTATTTTTTGTGGGACAAATTTTACTTTATAGCGTAACCTTTAATTTTCTGTACACTATACTGGGATGTTGGAAAAAAATTCAGAATGGAGCAGAATTGGAAAAATAATAAGATAATTTTCTTACAGGTGTCATTTTCACAGTGCTTATATCTGGATTTTCCTGGATAGCACATTCATTGCTATGGGCCCATACACATGACTGTGAATTACACGGTCATGTGTGCAGGCCGACAATCCGGGTTGCAAAATATTGCACAGGTCCTATTACTATCCAATTTTGCGGCCCTGCTTCTGTGGCTTTCTATCAGTGTCCATGGGTCATGCAGGCTCTGGCTCATAGCCCCTTAGGCCTTCGGAGTCCTGTATATGGTGGTGTGCAGTGTGTAGGTCAGTAAAAATGCCAACGATAGTGTGCACAAGGCCTTAAATCTATGGTCACATTGGGTATTTTTTATCCTGTTTTCACCATGTTTCTCATTCACAGTAAAACATGCTTGCTGCAGCCTCCCATTGTTTCCTGTGGCAAACAGCATCGTAGTTCATATGGCACGGATTTCCCTGCGTGAGGAAATGAATTCCAGTGTTTTAGGAAAAAAGCGGCAGCGTAACCTTTTTTTGCTGTGGTTATAGCGTTGACAACAGCACTGAAACCTATCTCCCGGGGGTTAATCAGCACGCGGACCAAGGCCAGTTCAAAACTGCAGAAACTCAAGACTCAGCTCCGGACTTCTGCCATGGGCTCCATGCTAAAAATACACATCAGCTTTTTCTTTTCAACGTGTATTTCCGCTGTGTAAATATACTGTAAAGGGCCAGTATTCCGTAACTGCACATGGCCTCAGCCAATCTCTAGTGCTCCAAACTTCTAAAGGACCCTTTCCCATGACTTTGTACCAAAGCAGTAAGGTCCTTTTGCCTCTGGAGTCTTCAAAGATGTTGCAATTGTTTCTGTCCTGATCCCTACTTGTCTGCCTCTCCCAAAGGAACTCTGCCTTGACCTGTGCATTGTCTGACTACGACTACTTCTCCTTGCCTTTGCAGTGTGACTTGGCGACACTAGACTACTCAGGTCGCAGCAACCTTGGGTATTGCCTGGAAAAGTCCATATCGCCTTGCAGGAGGTAAGGGTTTAGAAGGCAATCCCTTGGATTGACGAAGACAAATCCATTGGGTCCATATATTTCGTTGGCCATGTTACAACCCTAGTTTAATATGTAACCATGTGGTTTTTCTTAATAGTCTTATATGCCAAGCTGCAAACCACACCAATGGCTGCAGTGCTGGTCTAGTATGTAAGTTAATGATGCTGCCCGAAGTTTGCAAATTCATGTTTCACAATCTGACAATATTTAGTAATATTTGTTGTTTCATTTTTGCAAACGTATTTAATTGTAGTGAGCTTGGAGCCACTTGGAAGAGAACTATGCGCAGGACCACAATATTTATTGTGATTGGCCAGAGGCGCTGGCAGCGGCGAGGTGTACCTGGCCGGAGACAGCATCACATTGTAGGACCCGATCCACTTACACTCAATCCTGAAGTATTGTTTTCAGCCAAGTAAGCCTTGTTGTTATTGAGTTCCAGGACAAACTCGATAAATATATTATATATTATAGCACTGGCAAAAAAAAATTCTGCATGCTTTATTAATATGTCACAGGCTGAAGACAACTGATCCAACAACGCCATAAAAACGGCATGAAAAATAGGGTGATAACGCACTACTGTGCTCAGTAACTAAACAGATAGTGTTACAACAGTCCAATTGATTCCTTCCATGAAAAATACAAAAATATATTTTATTCTACCCACTAGGATCCTCAAAGATTTCAAAAACAGGTGTTCAACCCCCAATCTCATCATTATAAAAAATAATAAGACCTACACCCAGTGGCATAACTAGGAATGGCGGGGCCCCGTGGCGAACTTTTGACATGGCCCCCCTCCCGACCGACGCTGAAGGCCTCGACCAACTGACCCCTACCACCGCCGACCCCAGAGTATAATAATCGGAGACCTAGAGGGATACAAACATAACAAACTACTGTTACTTACCTATCTCCCAACTCCCCAGCGTCACTTTCGGCCATCTTCCGGGATGTCATGTGATCGGGGCCCTGCGTCGCAGGTCATATGACGTCATGCAAGTAGGCTGAAGCCTGCCCAGAGCCTGGAGAGGTAAGTAACACAGTATTTTATCTTATCTTACCTCTCCCGGGCCTCCAATCTTTATACTCGAGGGTCCGAAAAGACCCCCGAGTATAATAGTGCTTATGGGGCCTGCGCCGTCACTTACCGATCCCGGCCCCTACTACGGCTACTGCGCATGCACCCAGGCCATTTTTTTTTAGCAATGTCAGTTCGCGAGCGCCGGAGGAAGACAGGACCCGAGGACATCGCAGGAAGAGGAGGCGTGGATGAAGAAGACGTCGGACCCTGAATGCCCGCCCACCGTGCACGATGGGTAAGTAGATCGCATTCTGTTTTAGGGTATTATTTTAAAATTGGGGGGTAGTTTAATATAACTTTAGCGGTGCCTGAATAGCCTTTTTAAAGGCTATTCACGCATATGTGGGGCTCTATCAGCATGATTTTGCTGATAGAGCTCCTTTAAATAGCACATCGGGCACCAAAACTAACTGCGCTTGCTGCTGAGGAATGGTGAGGGCTAAAGAGATAATTCCAACTGTGCTGGAATCAGTGGAGCTGCACCAATTTACAGATGCAAAGAACTAGAATTGGTGGAGGTGTTGAAAGGTACTTTTTAAAGAATTTGCTGTTATAGCCAGAACCACAAGTCAGAGTTTTGGTGACACAAGGAGAACCTGAACAATGTTGAGGTGGTTTTAATGTTACGGCTAATCAGGGTAATACATAATACTTATTCCAAGAAGACAATCATTATGAAACAGGTTAAGTAACAAAGATAATGGATATCTATAGACGAGATAAAATGTGATGTGGATGAGGACTGAAATAAAAGTTAAAAAAAAAATCAATGTAAGACAATCATATGCAGAATTGGGTTTTAGTAATATACATTTATATACAGGAGACAATTACATACCGTAATTAGCCTTTTAATGAATATAATAAAATATTAATTTTATCATCCAAGTAAAGTGACCAAGTGTGTTTCATTGATTTCTCCCTTAACTGTATTGAGTCAGTGGGCAGGAGTTATTATAATGGTAGTGGGCATATGAGGACAAGGGGTGTAAAAGTCATGGATGAAAAGCGGCTAATGGCAGGAATCACAAAGATGAACAACATTGGGCAGTCAGGAAGACATAAAACACTGGATGACGTAAGACACACATGTAAGACAGCTTAACACGGGCATCAAAGAACTGAAATGATGGGAAGTCAGGGCATACATGAAGCACATCTCTGGATAATGACTTAGTTGTACGGTATGGACGGAAATACAGATGTACGGCGTAACTAGAGGAACGTCTGTATGAAGCTACATCAAGAGAGCTATTCTGAAGGGGCCAAGAGTCTAAAAAAAAATGTGTGAAGAAAATAAAAGTGAATTTTTTGGAAATGGAAGTATCAACAGGGAATAGCGAATATTATAATTCTTATGAATGTGTTCACTTGGACTAGTAAGGTGCAGAAGTGTCGAAGAGGAGTGTAATGTTCTTAGCACTAAGGAAGAACACAACGTTATTGAACAGTGAACGCCATAAAAAGTCTGGCTGTTTTTGCTTATCAAATCCTCGAAAAAAATTGAATAACAACAATATCAAAAAGTAGTATATGGTCCAGAATGGCAGCAAGAAAAACTAAAACTCATCCTGTAAAACACAAGCCCTCACACAGCTCTGCTGATAGAAAGACAAAGTAGTTATGAGTTATCAGAATATCGCCAAGCTTTAATTTTTGCAAAAGTAGAATAAATCAGAATAATTTTCACGTGTCCTTTATACTATATATACGTGATGGCGAACCTATGGCATAGGTGCCAGAGGTGGTACTCAGAGCCCTCTCTTTGGGCATCGATCTGTGGAACAGATTGTATTGTGGGGGCCACTGTGCAGCAGATTATACTGTGTGGGGGGCCACTGTGGAGTAGATTATACTGTGTGGGGGTCACTGTACAGCAGATTATACTGTGTGGGGGTCACTGTACAGCAGATTATACTGTGTGGGGGCCACTGTGGAGCAGATTATACTGTGTGGGGGCCACTGTGGAGCAGATTACACTGTGTAGGGGTCACTGTGAAGCAGTTTGGACTGTGTGGGGGTCACAGTGGAGCAGAAAGCTCTATAAAGCCCCATTCACATGACCGTATTTTGCAGATTCATAAACGTCTGCAATTGTGGATCCGCACATTATTAAGGTTAAATTCCCGTGTTGACACTTTGTGATAAATTAGTTGGTTTTGGGTTACAGTTTGGGCACTCGGTCTCTAAAAGTTTCGCCATCACTTCTATATACCAATAAAAAACTAAGACTCATGCTGCAAAAAAGAAGTCGTCACATAGCTCTGTTTATAGAAAGACGAATGTTACGGCTCCTGGAATATGGCAACGAAGCAATTTTGTTGAAATTGAAACAAACTACACAGGGGAGGTCCCCTGGGCTGTCCGAAGACTCTCCAGCGATGCCTCCATCTTCTTCTCACCTCTTCACAGGTGATCGGACGCATCTTCAGCCAAAAGCGCCGACTGCTCATGTCCATTGGTCATTTTCCTGTGGCCCCGTTCGGTGACAGAAAAATGACGACGGACATGTGCAGTCGGTGCTTTTGGTTGAAGAAGCGGCCGATGACCCGGCGAAGAGGTGGTTGGGAGAAGAAGAGGGAGGCGTCTCTGGAGAGTTTTTGGACAACACAGGGCTGTCTGAAAGATCATTTACATATAGAAGAAATAAGAAATTTCTCAGGAACGGCGGTGCAGAGGAGAAAAGAAATGTAAGAGAAGAAAAGCCTTTCTTAAGGCTATTCCGAAGTGTGCTTTGTTAAAAAAGGGATTCTAATTAGAGATGATCGAACAGTATTCGAAACTGCAGTTTCGAATACCTCGCACCATAGGAATGAATGGGAGCGGTCGATGCGTGGCCGGCGCCGGCTGCTGACGCTTAACCCCTTGCTCCTATTGGAGCGAGGTATTCGAAACTATGTTTCGAATACTATTCGAATCAACTCTAATTCTAATGATAGAATCCCAAGATCTAGTATAACCAGACACCATGTTCAATGAGCAGGTTCCCTTTAAGTAATATTTCACAATTTCCTTCTTGAACTATGGTCAATCTTCTGTATAGATATAAATATGTCCTATTCACTATATTTAGCCCCGTCTATCTATGGCTCCATGGTTTATTTGCCGATAACGTACTGGGTGTATATGTGTGTTTGCAGTTTGGCAAGGAGCTTGGATGTAACATATCACTACCTCGTAATGATTTACTTAGCTTTTTAGAAAGTTGTAGACTGAAGAGCTTTGCCATTAAAGGACACAGCTTGGAGGGTGAGCGACCTCTAATGTGTAATGCGCCTTCGCCTGGCTTCCTATGGGTAGCTTGGCAGACTAAAGCGAAGATATGAAGCATGTTGCTGCTGGTCTCCAGCGTACACCTTTAGGGACCTGTTTCTAAGACAACTGGTGAGTAAAAAGCTTGGAATGTTGAAGTTCGAGAGGCCTAAAGGAAATCCCGCATACTTCCTAGCTGAACTCACATTTGCTATATATGTATTTTTGTAGCGTTTCTTTTTATACTCTTCATAGAAAAGTCCAACTTGTTAGGAGCCAGTGCATTTAGTGGCAGAAATCTGAAAGTTACCACTTAGGGTTTTTCTTCATTTTCATCAACTTTAGGATGGGAAAACCAATGTCCTTCAAATACTACAGATAGACTAAAATAGCTAAGAGGTTGCTGGCACTTGTAGTTACAGCGATTCCACAGAGCTTGGAAAATTAAATCTGCAATCCATGGACAGCAAGGACCATAGAGCATGTAGAAAAGGGCAGCCCAAATGGAACAACACCCATCTCATACAATAAATGTGCTCTAAGGCCGGGTTCACACGGAGTATTCTGGCTCGTCATTTGGTATGTAGACGCCAAAGGAGGATTTGCGGGCCGTATACGCTCCCATTGTTTTCAATGGGAGCCGGTACCATACACGCGGCGCTATTTTGCGGCCGTGATTTTTGATTTAAATTATTGGCACTGATATCTATTAGAGATGAGCGAGTAGTTAAATACTCGATATTCGTTTCGAGTAGCCCCTCAATATTCGACTACTCGAATCGAATATCAAATCCTATTATACTCTATGGGGGAAAAATGCTCGTTTCAGGGGTAGGCAACATTCGATCAAATTGAACTTACCAAGTCCACGAGTGAGGGTCGGGCTGGATTCTCCGAGAAGACTTCTCCGTGCAGCGTCCCCGCGTCGTCATCAGGCAATGAATTCACTCTGCTAGGCATCGGGCCTGGGCATAGACGACTGCGCATGCTCGCACTACAAGAAAATGGCCGCTTACAGTCAAAGCGGCCATTTTCTTGTAGCGCGGGCATGCACAGTCGGCTCTGTCCAGGCCCGATGCCTAGCAGAGTGAATTCAGAGTCGGAAGACATGGCAGGGAAGCTGCACGGAGAAGACTTCTAAAAGTAGGAGAAGAAACAGCGTTGATTGGCCGACTGTTTAACAGTCGGCCAATCAACGCTGGTTCTGCATCGATTTTTTCCATTCGAATAGTGAGTGGTACTTGATCGAGTACGAGTATTTTGAATACCGTAGTATTCGATCGAATACCTACTCGATCAAATACTACTCACTCATCTCTAATATCTATCTCTGCAACAGGGGAAGATACCGGCAAATTTGAAAGTACGTACTGTCAGCTTTGCTATGGTATATAACTTGCCTACCTTAGAGGACATGAAAGGTCTTCTTTAAAAGGGTTTTCCCATGTAGACATTGGGGGTAATTTACTAACCCATCTATGCCAGTTTTGTGGCATCGATGGATAAAAATGTGCCCTATCCTTGATGCTTAGCTCTTTTTTGGAACAGTACCCATGCATGCGTCTATCTGTTCCCATAGGCATGTGCGGTCACGTGTTTTCCTATTTGCTGGAGTTCAAAGAGAGACACATATGATTCATTGTGTGATGGATTACACAGTATCACAGGAAGATGCACAATATGAAGCTGATGTAGCAGAGATGGATTTGATAGGTGATGAGAATCCCAAATTTACACGGTACAGGAACAAGAGTCAGCTTGCAATAAACTACGTTTTAGGTCTGTGTTTATATACAGAGGTCATGGACTCCCTAGCTCAGCCCTTATTAGCAAAATTCAATTAGCAGACCTGATAACTGGGAGATAAACAGCTCATAAATACAAGCTGCTCCCCCCTCCTGAGAGCAGTGAGTTACGTCACTTGTCCTGGGTGGCGAGATAAGATCATCCCCAGGTTATGGAACCGCAGTGTAAACAATGAAGTGAATAATATCAGATAGCAGCCAAGCAAAGCAGTTTTGCTGAAGCAATGTATTTAGGAAAAGTCTTAAATCCACATAAGCTATCAGAATAGGTAGGATCCTTGAGATGGGACAACCCCTTTAAATAGCAAATTAGGAACCAAAACTAACTGCGCTTATTTCTCAGGAACTGTGAAGGCTAAAGAGAAAATTCCAAGTGTGCTAGAATCAATAGTGCAGTGACTATTAACAGATGCTAAGAACTTGTTGGAGGTATAGTAACTCCAGCCAGTACTGGGCTATTAAAAAAAAATGCAGCGGTAGCGGCTGTCGCCGGGCCCCTAATGTCTCGGGCCCTGTGGCAGCTGCTACCACGGTAGTTACACCACTGAACCGATCAAACTTCCTTTCAATAGAAAACAGGCAGTAAAGTTCCCATTAGCAATGTTCTGCGCAATGCCAGGGAGACTCTGTACATGTGTACTCAATAGTGATATCTCTGGTTCTGTCATAGCTAGTACATCGATCTTGGCAGCAACCCATCGGGACTTCATATACCATCTGCTCCACCATTGCTGGCAAAGTCAGTGCCTCCTAGTGGCTTGGAGGCTGGATACAGCAGCAATATTCCAGTGAATGCTTTCAGCTGGATAATGTCTTGCCACACTGCACAAAATGTTCAGGAATGGTTTGAGGAACATGTCAAAGAGTTTAAGATGTTGACTTGACCTCCAAATTCCTTAGATCTCAATCCGAATAAGCATCTGTGGATGTGCTGTAAAAAACAAGTTTGATTCATGGAGAGTTTTTTTTCCCCATCATAGAGGACTTAAAGAATCTGCTGATAACATTTTGGCCCCAGATATCTTCAGAGGTCTTGCAGATTCCATTTCTTGTCAAAGCTGATATGATGGCACAAGAGGAACCTATACAGTACAATATTAAGCAGGTGGTTTTAATGTTATGTATCTAATGGTATATACACTCTATACAATATTCCATAATTGCCTGTTCCGTATCGATCCCACCTCTAGGACTGATTCCATACCAATCGAAAGAACAGAAGACCCACAACGCTTACACTAAAAAGTTATCCTATATCTCAAATATGGCTGCAAAGAATATTAAAAGACGTCATATAAGAAGGCATCGACATTGCTGAGCGTTCCTCCACTAGGACCATTATCATTGTCACTAATTCACTCCTCTTTATACTCATGAATAACAGTATACAAAGCAAATCGCACATCAAATCAGCACACAAGGGAGTCCTAAAAACAGACTAAAATAAATCCTGAGTATTTGTAAGAGGAATGCTTCAGATCGTTCCAGCGGGATGGCTTCCAATTCCTTGAGTGATGAAGCTGGAGGGAATCTTCTCCTCTGTCATGTTTGTAGTGCTGGCCACGATGCTACACTATGGGGACGGCGCTGGCCATGGGAGATGTTGAACCTCTTTTTGAACTCAGCCGAGAATAAATCTTTGCATACAATGGTACTATCATCTTGATCCTCATAATACTATCTAAGGAATACTTTGGCACTACTATTGAAGTCAAAGTTGGATTGAAGGGGTTGTCCAGTTTTTTATTGATGACTTATTCTCCTCCACAGATCTCTTATTGATGACCTATCTTAAAGAGCAGGAGCAGGAGTCCAGTAGTCGGGTAAGGCTGGAGAGAGCACACGGATTGCTCGGTAGTAGTCCGGGAGCAGATACGTAAAGACTGGGTAGAAATCTGAAGTATCTCAGGAGCTGAAGTAAAGCTACATTGAGCCTACAGCCAGCAAAGGGAAGTTCCAAAGAACTAAAGAGAATCACCAGAAAGGAGATCTTCTGGGTGCACAGCCTGTATTCAGACACCTAAACACAATACTAACACAACCACGAGTAGGTTCAACACAATAGTGCAGCAGACAACTATTCAACCAGCTGAATAGCTCAAGGAGACAGAACAGGACACATTATAATACTAAAGCCAACCTACACTGAATGGTTAATTACCTGTGAACATTGGACAGGAGGCCGATCAGCTCGGGTGCCAGGTGCTGGTTCCGATCACATGATCATGAGTCAGTTAGGCATGAGAAAACCAATTTGGATCTAACCGAAATAGACCAGACTTTTCCAAACATTTTGGGATTGACCTAAATCCAAATCTTTTACAGTTCATAAACTGCGAACCAATATTGTACTAGTTGATCTCCTTGGACCACAGTAATAAATAGAGGCCCCATTGGAGTAAAAATAACAAACAGTTATATTCCCATTGTCTCAATACTCCTGTGATCCCTTAGCGTCTGCTTTAGGCCTCTGGCTATAACTAGAGTTGAACGATCAGGATTGGGAAAGATCAGATCCCGATCAGTGATCGAGCAAATCTCACGTTCGGGATCGGGTGGAATATGATTGAAAATGGGATTTAGAAATCTCAAGATTGGCTCAACCCTACTGTATATATAATATACAATAAGGGTTGAGCGATCGGCATCGGGAAAGATCGGATCCTGATCGGTGATCAAGTAAATTTCATGATCGCGATCGGCTGGAAAATAATCGTAAATCGGATTTTAAAATCGATCCTGAAATCTCAAGATCGGCTCAACCCTAGCTATAGCCCATAAGATTGGCCAAGTGACACCTGTAGCCCAATCACAGATCTGAACGGCGACCCTGGGGCACATTATATCAGCAAGAGGCTTGAAGAAGATGCTGGAGGAATGCCGGACACCACAAGAATGCCCAAGAGAAGTGAGGTAAGGTGAGAATAACTGTATGTTACTTTTACTCAGCTCCTCTAGGCCTCCATTTATTATGTTTTGGGGGCTTGAGGAGCGTCTTCTAGTTTGTGTCAACCAAGTGTGACCTAAAACGAACCGAAGGCCCAAACCTCATGCGTGAATATTTGCCAAATCCCATCTTGAGAGGTAGAAAAGCCTCCAATAAGACCTTCATCAGACTCTGTGAAATAGTTGGTAGTGGCGTCAAACCACATCGGATATTTCTCTACAATCCCAATTTTACTTGGATTTGTACCTACGTTGTTTGATACCTTGCTGCTATACAGCTATATGGTGATGAAATCTACTATTATCGTACCAATGAGTATGAAGTCTCTTACTTATCGAGATGCGCCATTTTTATGCCAGTGTCTAGTCTAATCTGGATCCATGTGTTAGAATCTACTATCATCAACAACAAGCTGTCCTATTTCTGTGGCAAGACGAGAACTGCTGAATCGTGCGCCCAGGCTGCCACGAGTCGTGTGTTGTACAGAATACAAAGTGGTTATTGCTCAGTGTGATATTCCGCTGTAATCCAATTGCTCAGACTTAGCTTCAAATGAGCGAGTTAGTGGCATTACTACCTGGAGAAGCCAGAAGAGATTACTTATGTCAGCTTGCGAATGTCCCGGCCGCTGCTCGCTGTGTGCTGTAATTAGTGCTTAATCTATTCTGCTGCTCAATATGGCTGTACTTAGCTCGCCCTCTGGTGACCAAAGCTCTTCATGAAGTCAGATACGCTGACAAGTACGCACGTTGCCAGTGCCCAGGGTGGAGAAAGGGCACATGATTGTAGCCTTAAATATTGCAAATATGAAAAAGCCTAGTGTTATATAGTATTGTATAGAAGACACGGCGTACAAGCTCTATACAATGCTGTGCAAACGGTTTGGGAAAAATGCTGCATAGTAAGAATGCTTTCAGAAATAGAAGGGTTAATAGTTTATTTCTGTCAATTAAAATGTAGTGAACGGACAAAAGAGAAATGTAAATCCCATCAATATTTGGTGCAACCTTTACCCTTTGGAGGAGGAGTCCTGGAAGCAATGATATGGCCCCCTTCTAATCTCAACATCATCCAGTCTATCTGGGATGACATGAAGAGACAGACGGATTGCAGCAGGCCGACATCCAACGAAGATCTGTGCTTAACTCTCCATGTTAGTGGGAATATCCTCCATGACGGGACTGCCTGCAAGTCCAGAGAAAAACTGATGGAAGGCAAAGGGCAAAGGTCACACCAAACATTGCTGGGAATTCTTCAGTCGTTTCATTTAGTTAATTGACACAATTACCGTAAACTAATAAAACTTCTATTTCTGAAAGCAAGTCTTGGTAGCAATTTTGTACACCTAAATCGTTTGCACAGTACTGTACCCATACCTCCCAACCGTCCCGATTTCCGCGGGACATTCACGATTTTGGTGACGTGTCCCGCGGTCCCGGTTGGAGGGAGGTATGTCCCGATTTCAACTCAGATCTGCGTCCAGAGGACGCAGATCTGAGTTGAACACGTACGCGGCTAAAGCAAGGAGCTGTCACAGTTCAGCTCCTCACTTCGCCGCTGCACGACGCCTACTGGCTGTGTAGACGCGATGTGATGACGTCACATCGCGTCTACAACTGTGTGCGAGAGAGAGAGGCGCGGAGAGAGTGGCGGGGGAACGAGGAGAAGGTAAGTGTAATGTGTACACTGAGGTGGAACATGAAACTGGGGGCAGATGAAGAAGAGGACGGCATGACACTGGGGGCAGAGATGTGGGGACACGAATCTGGGGGCAGAGATGGAGGGGACATGAATCTGGGGGCAGAGATGGAGAGGACATGAATCTGGGGGCAGAGATGTGGAGATATGAATCTGGGGGCAGAGATGTGGAGATATCAATCTGGGGGCAGAGATGGAGAGGACATGAATCTGGGGGCAGAGATGGAGGGGACATGAATCTGGGGGCAGAGATGTGGAGATATGAATCTGGGGGCAGAGATGTGGAGATATCAATCTGGGGGCAGAGATGGAGAGGACATGAATCTGGGGGCAGAGATGGAGGGGACATGAATCTGGGGGCAGAGATGTGGAGATATGAATCTGGGGGCAGAGATGGAGAGGACATGAATCTGCTGATGACATACACTGCACGTTCTTACTAAGTGGCAAGAGTGGCGCAAAAATTTGCAGAAACACCTGATTTGCACAAAGGAATTGCAGAAAACTGTTGTACAAGGCATAATAAATCTCCCCCTATTAGTTTATCAGCCGCAGCGTATTGTACCTATAGCTGCATGAACTACAACGGTTGTCACCAAGACAGAAAGAAAGCTAGCTGCTAAGAAACCTGAACTCGTGCAACCTGCAGAATGAATTGCGGGGCAAAATTCAGCAAACGCAGAAATGAACAAAGAGTCTATGATACTAATTATATATAGTGCATGCATATAGTTACTGCATTGGAATAAAACCGTAATGTAGAGTAAATGGTAATGGGAGAATTTGGAAAGAGGATAGAAACTTGCAATAACAATATAATAGGATACATTAATGATATTATTCCAATTGCACTTAGCTGTGCATTAGCATTGCATACCTGAGTATAGACCGGAGCGGAGATGGAAAGACTGAGGTTAAAAAGAAGAAAAAAAAGCATTGTTATTACCGATGGGATATTAGCCTTAGGTCCTGGAGATTTATGTTTGCATCAAAAAGCGTCGTGCCTTAGAAGCGTAATAAAAGGAGATGGTTTGTTCTGTTAAGTAAATAAGCGCTCATGCAGATTGCGCTGTGATAATCGTCAGGTTATTGTGTGATTCCCTTCTCCTCCTATGTCTCACTGGTAACAATTTGAAAGCTTTACTATTACAATAAATCTTTTTTTCGGCATAAATGTGAGTTTTTGAAGTTGACATCTTAGAACTGGAGGGGCTTAAGTTTCAGTAGCTGCTTTGAAATTCCCAGGAGTCTTGTATAAAATGTTCTTGATAAGCGCAGAGAACGCGAGTAACAGAATCTCTGCAATATCTTATGGAGCCAGATCCAGCATTAGTCTGAATTCTGATGTGACATTCATCTTCAAAGAGGTTGTCTCATCATAGACAACCCCCATTATATGAGAGCAGCCTGCCGGAGAAACCCTGGGCAACAAACCTAGTAGCCCCCGCATGGTTGTTATTCTATACAGTTTGTCTCATAACCGTAGCCATACTACCACGTAGTGTCAAGACCGCACCGCTGCACTGCATTTGGAAAGTCTTCATACCGCCATAGCAGCAGAGACAGCTGCCACAGGGGCCGGGACATTAGGGGCCCGGTGACAGCCGCTACCGATGCTATCATTATACTCAGGCGTCTTTTCGGACCCCCGAGTATAATGATTGGCGGACCGGCAGAGGTAATATAAAAAACACTGTTACTTACCTCTCCATGATCCTGCCTGGCCTCCTTCCTAGTCGTCTGACGTCACATGAACCCAGCCTGCGTCCCGGATCATGTGACGTCCGACGTAATTGAACAAGGACAGTAGCTGAGGCCGACAGCATAGGAGACGGGGAACAGGCAAGTAGCAGTAGTTTTTTATGTTTTTATTCCCCTGGGTCTCCGATTATTATACTCTGGGGTCTGAAAAGACCCCAGAGTATAATAATTGATTATGGGTGTCCACAGTGGAGCATAATAGTGTGTGCAGGGGCCACTATGGGGGATAATACTGTGTGCAGGGGCCACTATGTGGGATAATACTGTGTGCAGGGGCCACTAAGGGACATAATACTATGTGCAGTTGCCACTGAGGGACACAATACTGTGTGGAGGGGCCACTATGGGACATAATACTGTGTGCAGGTGCCACTAAGGGACATAATACTGTGTGCAGGGGCCACTATGGGGGATACTACTGTGTGCAGGGGCCACTGAGGGACATACTACTGTGTGCAGGGGCCACTATGGGGGATAATACTGTGTGCAGAGACCACTATGGGACATAATACTGTGTGCAGGTGCCACTAAGGGACATAATACTGTGTGCAGGGGCCACTATGGAGCATAATACAGCGTGCAGGAATGCATAGGAGGGGGTCGGTCGAGGTCATCGGTGTCGGGAGCCCCATGTCAAAAGTTTGCCACAGGGCCCCGCCATTCCTAGTTACGCCACTGTTCAGACTCTTTCATTTGTTCATATTTTGTTGACGCCATGTTGTAAAATCTAAAAGTTTTCCCCATCAATGGGCTCTCGGTTCCCCATAATGAGGGTTGTTTTTTTTTAGCAAATTTATTAAAAAGGAAAAAAACTAAAATTCCATATGGACATAAGTATTCAGCAACGGGGCCTCACATTTCTCTTGATCTTCTTTGAAATGTTTCTCCACCTTGACTGGAGTCCTCCTGGGGTAAATTGGGTTCATTGGGCATGATTTGAAAAGGCACAGCCTTGTCTATATAAGGTTTCACCTCTGATAATGCAGACCAGAGCATAAACCAAGCCATGTGTAGGGTTGGGCCTGTAGAGCTCAGAGACAGGATTGTGTACAGGGCCGGAGAAGGATACCAAAAATATGCGATGCACTGAAAGATCCCAAGAGCACAGTGGAAGACTCAACCAGGGCTCTTCCTAGGGATGTCCGCCCCACTAAAATAAGGAATCAGGGGAGAAGGTTCCCAATGGACACTATGGCTGGGATCCAAAGATCCTCTATGCAGGAATGGGAGAAACTTCAAGAAGGTCAACCATCACTGCTCATCACTTGCCCACAACCATCTCTACAGTGAAACATGGTGGTGGCAGCATTATGCTGTTTCTGTAGGAGTGTTTTTCAGTCGCTGGAAAAGGGTGACTGGTCAGTGGTGAGGGAAAGCTGAATGGAGCAAAGTACAGAGATGGACTGAATGTTCATCTTCCAAGAAGACAATAACCCTAAGTGAACAGCCAACACAACACAGGAGTAACTTAGGGACATTTCAGTGAATGTCCTTAAGTGGTCCAGCCAGAACCTTGACTTGAAACCAATCAAACATCTCTGGAGAGACTTGAAAAACGGATGTCCATCAAGAGTCCTCACTCTGGCAGATCTTGAGAGGACCTGGCAGAAAATCCCCCAAATCCAGGTGTCTCAAACCTTGTAGCATCATAGCCAAGAAGATGAAAATGCTGCTTCTACTAGAGATTGACTAAAGGGTCTGGCTACTGATATCAATACAATATTTCAGTGGTTCCTCTTTAGTACAGTAGCAAAGATTTGTAACGTTCTGCTGCCACTTTAAGACTATGGGTTAGTGAGTTCAATATGTTGGGAGAAGACATAATAAAAGGTGAAAAAAGTTATGTCAAGCAGAAGTAGACAAGGCGAGGGGCGACATCAAGCTCCAATCAGAGGTGGACGATGTAAGAGTCATGGCCTTTGCCTGCTTCTGACTGACATTAAAGAGTCTAGTCAGCATATCAGACACTGACACTAGCAGCACCAATGGCTCAGGAACGGTGGGGGGTAGAGAAAAAATTCCAGCTGTGGTGCTATCAGTGAAGAGAAGAGTATTAAAGGGGTTGTCTCACAAAGTAAACTGAGCAGGACCTTCTGTCCTTCTCCACATTCACCCTGAGTATAACACATTGAATGTGGGTAAGACTGGCCACGATCGGTGCTCCCATTCACTTCAATAGGAGCTCCAACCATCACCAGTCCTGGCTGGCTCAGGTTGAATATGGAGCGGGACAAAGGTTCTGCTCAGTTTCCTTCATGGGACAACCCCTTTAAAGGATGAAAAGAGCTTGAGGAGGTGAAAGGTCCTCTTTAAATGTGCATTAAACAACCTAAGAATGTTTGCAACCGTTTCCTATGCCTCAGGTGCAAGTATATGGCCAGAATAATAGGAACCAGTCATCCTTATCCATAACAGACCCCACTGAAAACCATATCCACCGTTATTACGTTCAGGGGCACTTGAACCCCCGCATCTTTTTGTATCCTTTATTGAGTTAATGGACAAGCAGCAGAGATAGTATATACTGTATATATGAAGAAGCTTATCCACTTATACTCACAAAAAGCAATTGTCGGGGCTTCAGTGTCTGGAAAGTTCTCTGAATACCGGAGCCAGATAAGCCTTGTTATCTTTCAGCTAATTTCAATTATTACACATAATACGGTCCTCTCCATCTCAATGAGCTGACTTCAGGAAATTGTTCATGCACAGAAGGCTTCACTGTAGAATCGAGTTTCTCTTTTACAGAATGCAGCGGTTCATCTACACATAAGAACAACCCAAACAATGACAGATTATATCATGTTTCAATGCATGCACTCGCCATTGAATAGTAGCACTATATTGCAAGTCGGAGGGCAAAGGGAGGGTATAAATTGCAGGTGAATGGCAGACAATGTGACGTATAACACAGTCCACATGTATGTTACCATTGAAAGCTTAAAAATGAGCAAATCCAATAATAACCCTATAATTGATGAATTTCAGGGATTTATCTAATATGTAAGCACAGGATCACCAAATGGAATGGGGTTTGGCGACATACATACATGCACATGGGCATTATAGCATGGATTTCTTGGTCATGCGACCTGCATGATAATTACCCCAGGTATATTGCTCTCCAGTTCTCTATATAGTGCTGAAGGCAGTTTCGATCTTATTCATACTGCAGGGTTTAAAGAGTATCATTGGATACCCCTTTTTTTCTCCCTAAAACGTAGGAATAGCCTTAAGTAAGGCTATTCTTCTTCTACCTTTAGATGTCTTCTCCACGCTGCGGTAGAAATCCGGGTTTTCTTCGGTATGCAAATGAGTTCAAGGCTCAAGGCTGCGAGAGAAATCTCCAGAGACACCTCCATCTTCTGGAACGGCCAATCCATGCGTCTTCTTCTGTCCTGGGTTTCAATCTTCTAGGCCTCGGGCAGAGCCGACTGCGCTTGCCCACGGCCACAAGGAAATGGCTGCTTACACAGCTTACTGAGTAAGTGGTCATTTTCTTGTGTCCGCGGGCATTTACAGTCGGCTCTACCCAAGGCCAAAGGCAGAGCTGACTGCCTAGAAGATTGAAACCCAGGATGGAAGAAGTTACAAGGAGAAGGCATTCTAGAAGATGGAGGCAGCGCTGGAGATTTCTCTCACAGCATTGGGGACGCACCCAGTACTGTGAGAGAAGTCATTTGCATACCAAAGAAAACCTGGAACGGCAGCGCGGAGAAGACATCTAAAGGTAGGAGAGAAATAGCCTTTCTTAAGGCTATTCCTATGTGTTAGTCAGAAAAAAAGGGTATCCAATCATAGGATCCCTTTAACAATCGTGGACTATCAGTTGTGGATAGCTCACGTCCCCACCATTTTTTGATGGTCCATGTGTCTGATCTGATTAAAATCAGAACTTGTTATATCTCGAGTCATCTTCACGGATCCCTCCAATCTGTAAAACTGGATTGCCCTGGGATGTCCATCAGGCTTGAGAAACGTTCTGTTTCTGAGCCAAGTACATGGCCCGTTTGTGTGAATAAAGCCTATAACGGGGTTTTTCACAAACGCCATAATGCCAGGCACATAGTACTTATCTACTTAATACTATCCTCTTGCCCACTATCACCAACTACCGTGGTCTTATTACCAGCCACAGTGTCCCTGCTCAGAGGCGCACACACAGTGGAGGTCTCTGTGGAAGAAGAGTTATGGGCTCCTTGTATTGCATCAGTAATAGTCAGCCATGAAGATCAATAGCTTAGGCAATGACTTAATAGGAAGTGAAAAGCTTCTGGTAAGATGATAGGAGCCACTGACCTACTGGGTCCCAGTGCAGCTGCACAAATTGCACCAATGGTATGTCCGCCCACGTCCCCATTGCTTCTTTGCCAACCTCACCCCTCACAGTGCTCCTGACATTAACTGAGGACTAATTTCCAGCCAGGGTATGAATCCATGCCACAGGGACTCCCTTGCTTGCCATGTGGCCTACAATGCGAGACATAGTAATCATACTAGCTACAGCAGTACCTACTTTGCTTGTCTAACACACACAGACCAATGGCTGCTCTCCCCTCTATGGCTGCTCGCCCCTCTATTCCCTTATTCCGCTCTCCTCCACTATGAGGAAGTCAGCCACTCACCCAATAGATGACGTATGACTTCCTTTACAGCTCAGATTAGCAATGAGGAAACTCCTTACTAATGTAAGGATATAAGTTCATAAGGGTATATCATACTTGTCAACTCTCCTAGAACATCTGGAAGGCTCCCACAAAAAGGGGGTACCTCCTAGTGTCCCAGAATAGTGGGCAACTCTCCATGACCCAGAGGAATGTTCATACATCTGCAGAGCTCCTGGTCATAGTCCATGTGACACAGACACTTTATGTAAGAAAAGAGACGTGGCCAGCGCATTTTGTGCCCATGTAACGTAACCCCCAGAAAGTTCTTATGTAGGGGGCATATGTGCATTTAGCAGATTGGTTGAAAATCAGTTCCATTCATCCAAATGGGACTAATTCTGCAACTAAAATGGGTACCACCCCAATGTCTGAATAGGACCGTCCCCCTCAATCATTTTCCAACCCTCCCTTCCTCCACCAAACAGAAATCAGCATAGATATTTCCAAATTCTACCCTATACCTTTCTCTCATTGAGCCCATAATGGTTGATGACCTCTGTCGCATTGAGCACTTTCCTGTTGAAAGTCAAAAACGTGTGTAGGGGGAGGACGTGGTCCTGTCATTGTCTTCTGACTGTTGCATTGTGGGATCTCTTCTTTATATCCAGAGGTGTGTTGGTCTGTATATGGGCCCAGCCTGGCCTAGAAATGTCTTGCTGCGTCTCAAACATCACCTGCATCAAGTTCCTCTGAGTGATGGAGATTCGGGGTGGTGTACTTTAGGCCCGGTTCACATTAGCGTTTGGGTTTCTGTTTGGGAACACCCCGAACGGAAACCTATAGGCATTAAAAAGCGGTTACCTGGGAAACTGTGGACCCCATAGATTATAATGGGGTCCGTGTGGTTTCCGCTTGCTGTCTGCACGTAACATGCGGAGAGAGAGAACTCCTGCAAGAAGCATTTTTCTCTCCGCATGTTTTGTACGGACACTGAGAGGAAACCACACGGACCCCATTAAAGTCTATGGGGTCCGCATCTTTCCTGAAGGTAACCGCTTTTTAATGCGTATAGGTTTCCATTCAAGTGGACTCCCCAAATGTTGATGTAAATGGGGCCTGAGACTGTGTTAGAACCGGGAAGTGGTTAGGTGGTGGTTCCTGATATACTAGTGAAGGCAGATGGTGGATACGCTCTGCTATTTAGTGATGTCAGTACTTACTTCCAATGACTTTACATATGAGTCACTCACAGTAGGTGGGGGGTCTGTGGACCACCTACATTACTTTCCCAGCTGCAATCCTATGGTTACGTGTTTAACGTATGCATGGATTTCAGCAAGTAGATGAATGGGACATCCTCAAAAAGTTCTGCAACAAGTCTGTGTCATGTTAATACACTCTTAAATATTTTACCCTAACAGTACTTGTCCATTGAAGTCATGATAGCTTGTGGAAAGGATGGCGTGCGACGAGCTCACAGACTGCATGCCATGGATCGGAAAGTGCAGCTGCAGTTGATTCTTCAATCCTGTCTGATAAGAATCCGTACAGGAGGTGAAGCACAATCCTGGAGACTGGATATCTTTGGCTGCAGAAGAAGGACTAGGGAGAAAAGAGAGCAAAATAGAGGATATGATGTTAGATTAAATCACAAGCTGGGAAGAAGTGATGAAAATTAATCAAGACAGAAAAGGTGATAAAGGCATCTCTAATTCGACCAGATTAATATAGATAAGGGAGACGGGTCAGAAAAGAGCTCTGCCTGGTGCCAGGAAAGTCATCTGTGTGTGTGTGTGTGTAGTCCGGATAGCTGGGGCATGGCCGCATATTTAATCTTTAGCAGGTGCAATAAGTCACGGAGGCGACGCAATAAAGAAGATAAGGAATACGTGTCGGACGGAAAGGATTTGGAGGGCAACGCATTGTAGGGAGTAGCAATTTAATTAATATACAACAAAGAGCTTTGATATCATTGGTAGGAACTTACCGTAATACTGGACTACAGGAAAATAACATAGACTGAAATTTAAAGGGGTGCGATGAAATTTTTGTCAGTGGATCTAAAAAATAAGTGTTTCCTTTTTGTCCAGTAAAGGGATTGTTTTATATAGATAATCTTTGTCCATATGTGTCCTATTAGGCCTTATAAATAGAGATGAGCGAGTACTGTTCGGATCAGCCGATCCAAACAGCACGCTCCATAGAAATGAATGGATGCACCTGATACTTCCGCTTTGACGGCGGCCGGCCGCTTAACCCCCTGCGTGCCGGCTACGTCCATTCATTTCTATGCGAGCGTGCTGTTCGGATCGGCTGATCCGAACAGTACTCGCTCATCTCTACTTATAAATACTAAAATGGGGGTGCTGAACAGGAATTAGCCTGGACCGTACTGGCCTGCTCATTTATTACATGTCCGGAATCTGGGACTTGCAGGCACCCTGTTCTACACTTGCTACTGGTACATAGAGAAGAGCAGGATCAGACAAGACTGAACAAGACTTCTGGCCCCCTGCTGACGCTAGGTTCACACCTGCCTTCGGGTCTCCGTTCTGTGGTTTCCATCTTCTGCATGCAGAAGACGGAAACCTGTCAGACCGGGTCTGGCCATGAGCGTTTTATGCTCTCCGCCGTGAAACCGTTTTTTTTTAAACCGGACACAGAGTACTGCATGTCCGACTCTGTGTCCGATTTAAAAAAAAAAAAAGGTTTCGCAGCGGAGTGCATAAAACGCTCACCGGCGCTCATGGCCCGATATCTTTCAAACCCATTCAAATGAATGGGTTTGAAAGAGTCCTGCAGGTTTCCGTCTCCTGCCTCTGTTTTGTGCAGGAAACGGAAACCTGCAGAATGGAAACCGGGCGCAGATGTGAATGAGCCCTGAGTTGTGCAAATCTAAGAATGGGGTTTGCAGTAGATTTATCTAGTGCAGTGAATGCACCTGGGATCATATTCCTGTGCTGAGTATTATGTGACACTAGCCTCTGGCCGCGACTTCGTCTGCGTGTTGTTGGCTTCGATGATCCACCTATATTCAGCAAATTTGACTGCTCCAGCATTTCAGTAGCTCTTAAGCTGTCCTGCTGCTAAACTTATTACTTTGCGCTGTGCCCATGATTGTTCTGGCATCTCAGCATCTCGCTGGGACGCCATATAATGAGCATGTTGTTGGCGTAATCTGCCTGCTCCGGTGTTTCGGCAACTGTTAAGCTGGCCTGCACTGAACTCATTCCTCGCACTGTGCCAGTGATTGTTCCGGCATCTCAGCAGCTCGCTGGGATGCCATATAATGAACGTGTTGTTGGTGCCGATGATCCCCGTCAGCTCCACTTGAGGAGAACTCTGTGACTTCTGGCTACCTTCCTAGCTCTCATTGTTTTAGAATTTTGCAACAAATTAGATTTTCTTTTTTCCGGCATGTTTAAAAGTAGCAAACTGCCAATTTGGATGAAAGGTGTTTTCCCATCCAGTGTGTCAGCATGTTGCCTGGGGCTGATCAGATAATATTCAAATGCATGTACACAATCCACTGAGGGTTAGCTGAGTGTTTACATAGAGAGATAACAGACCTGGGACCTGAGATAAGCTGCTGCAAGAGCAGTGTGATATAGTATGTGAACATAAATTCATAACAGTCCTAAAGCCATGTCATTTACCGGGAGCCTATGTTTTAATTGAGGTTACAAATAATCTATGTGCCAAATCACATTCAAATCCGTTCAGTGTCTTTTGCATGATTAACTAACAAACACACAAACATCCAAACTTTCACATTTATAATATTAGTAGGATACATATTCTCAGTGGAGTGACGTAGCAACCACAAGGACCTGCACACATGCAGAACATTTCCCACACTTGTGACTAGTGCAACCCCATGAGTGGTATAATGGAGGAGTAGCCTTTCAGCGTACAAAGAGCTAGGAATCAGTGGTTACTTCTGTTTAACTGTATTGTAAATATATTTGCCAAAACTGGGTAATGGCATGTGACACTTTTGGGTCAGTGGGCGCAAATGTGCTAGCAATAGCCCCTCTTTAGATAATATAAAGTACTCAAGTCAAATATAAAGTGACGTCTACCCTGGAAGCCCAAGAGATGTCCCTGTCTGCCTCACTCCCCCCTTCCCAGAACTTCTGGTAGAGTTGACAAGTATGACTGTAAGACCCCCAACACTATTGTAACCAATGCACCAGAAGGTTTCATCATGATTGTGTGGAAATAAAGTTTTTGTGTTCACCTGCAACTGTATCGTGAGTGTCACCTTAAAAGGAGAGGCAGAAGACGCTTACGGGCGGACTCTTTGCAAACCTATTCAAATGAATGAGTTTGAAAACTGACTGCCGGTTTCCGTCTCCTGTCCAGTTTCTTGGGCAGAAGACGGAAACCTGAAAAGAAGACACTGGGTACAGGTGTGAACCCGCCCTCAGTTGTGTAAATTTTGGGTTGAATGGCGCAGTAATGCCTAGAACATGTTACTCTTCCTTTCACATGTATAACCGAAAACCTTTGCTTTAGCATATAGGTGACATTCATAGTAACATGCACTACCCATTAATTTAATTAAAAACTGTTTGCAGTTCTTGATTAAAAAACACTATGTAAACCCAGCCAAAGGATTTCAATTGAATGACAATTACTATACAGGTAACCTGCATAGTCACAGTGCTTCAGGAAAAAAGGTATGGTTTTTGGAGCCAAAACCAGAAAAAAACAGGAGCGTATGAGCAGAAAAGTATTAGGGTCTCCTTTGTATTTCCCATTCCTTCTGTGCCACTCCTGAGTTTGGTTTATAAAAAAAAAAAAAAAAAAAAAGGGGGACGGGGACGGGACATACTGTGTGAGGGTCAGTAAAGGGAGAATTATATTGTGTGAGTCAATAAAGCGGGGGATTGGTAAGGCCCGAGAACCCCACAAACACTGCTATCATTATACTCTGGAGTCCTGATCGTTGGGCCAGGGGAGGGGAGAAACCATAAAAAAAAACCTGTTACTTACCTCTCCTTTGCTCTGGTAGGCTGCAGGCCTGTTTGGTGACTTCACAGACGTCACATAGCCCAGGCCAGCATCATTATGCTTTACGATGCCAGTCTGAGTCAGGTGACGTCTAGTCCAATATTGAAGAGATCTGCGGGGAGTGCTCTGGAGCCAGGGAGAGGTAACTAACAGTGTTTATTATGTTTGTATCCTCCCCTGGTTCTCCAATCATTATACTCTGGAGCCTGAAAAGACCCCAGAGTATAATCATTGTTCGTGAATTGTCCACAATGGGGAATAATACTGTGTGCAGGGGCCACTATGGGGCATATAGTGTGTGCAGGGGCCACTATGGAGCATAATACTGTATGCAGGGGCCACTATGGGGCATAATATTGTGCGCAGGGGTCACTATGGGGCATAACAGTGTGTGCAGGGGCCACTATGGGGCACAACAGTGTGTGCAGGGGCCACTATGGAGCATAATGCTGTGTGCAGGGGCCACTATGGGGCATAATAGTGTGTGCAGGGGCCACTGTGGGGCATAATAGTGTGTGCAGAGGCCACTATGGGGTATAATATTGTGCGCAGGGGTCACTATGGGGCATAACAGTGTGCGCAGGGGCCACTATGGGGCACAACAGTGTGTGCAGGGGCCACTATGGAGCATAATGCTGTGTGCAGGGGCCACTATGGGGCATAATACTGTGTACAGGGGCCACTATGGGGCATAATACTGTTTGCAGGTGCACAACAGTGTGTGCAGGGGCCACTATGGGGCATAATAGTGTATGCAGGGGCCACTATGGAGCATACTGCTGTGTGCAGGGGCCACTATGGGGCACAACAGTGTGTGCAGGGGCCACTATGGGGCATAATACTGTGGGTGCAGGAATGTGGTTTGTGCTGGGAGGGAAGAAGGGGGTTGGGTAGGTCAGGGGCCTAGGAGGGGCTCCATGTGAAATGTTCGCCTTGGGGCCCGGCCATTCCTAGTTACGCCACTGGTTTTGTATATTTTGTGTAACGTATGTAAACTGTCAAATGTAAAGCACCATGGAATTAATCTAATAATGTAGAACACCAAGGGGGTCATAGCCTAAATGTTTTTAATACTGGACACTTCAGACATAACTTTGCTTGTGGCCCCAAGAACGCCGACTCTGTCTTAGCAGAAGTAAGAGCGGTGCTTGCTTTACATTTTCCATTCCTTTTTATGCCATTTCTTGAGTTAGCTAAACAAAAAAACAATGCAAACTGCAAAAAAACAAAACAAAACCAAAACAATGTGTACCCCAGCCGAAAGGGGTTAAATAGTAGGTCACACAGCGTATTATGTCCTGAGGTAGAGCAGACTACTTGTCTGCAGCGTTGTCTAACTATATCTGGGGAATCACAAGTGTCAGCAGTGTCTGACCCATATACAAATACACTCCAGATCAGACAGAAATGAACGCTTCGCGATTTGCACCCTTTTGTCCTCACTTTGTCGCCCTACACGCAGCCGTGTCGTCGCACAAAGTGGGCGTGGCTGTTGTCTGGCGCCCCGTCAGTGGCCGGACGCTTCCGGTGTCTGGCTGGAGCTGGCTCCCTTGTTGACACTTTATTGTTCCCACTCCTGGTGAACAGAAGAATGCGGCGGGCCTGAGCCGGGAGTCTGAGCTCAGAAGCAACACAAAATGTCTTCGGGCCGGCAGTCTCAGCAACTCCCCGGACCGGGAGGTGGGACAGGCCCATCCTCGTCCTCATCATCCTCCACCCCGTCTAGCTCTTCTTCCTCGGCGGGGCCCCTGAGACCGGTGGCTTCCAGTATGTCCAGGCTCGGAGTGACGGGCAACGGCTCTGCACTGACCGGAAGGGCCGGGAATTCAGTGCCCAGAAAGAGGCCTCTGCCCACCCCCCTGTGTAACGGACTCATCAACTCCTATGAGGATAAAAGCAACGACTTTGTGTGGTGAGAATGATAGGGACCCCCCTACCTTGTCTGACAAGATGGTATGGTCCTGCTGTAAACTCTAGTCCTAGCATACCAGTACTACAAGGACTACAAGTCCAAGCATGCCCTGCCAGCTGCAGTAAGGGCAGATCTACAAAATTACTGTGCACCCCTGACTAATCCTCATCTACACACACTGGGACCTAATCTGTATCAGGGTCTGCTGGGACTTGTAGTTATACAAGTGAGGAGTCACATGTTAGAGACCGTCATGAGATCAGCAACCTGTTACTCTCTACCTGGTGCAAAACTACAAATCCCAGCATGCACTCTCACTCATCTATGCTTGTACCTCCCATGGAAGTGAGTGGTACATGCTGGGAGCCCCTGATCTCAAGAACAGGGTACCAAGGCTCCCCCATATGAATGAAGCGCGGGCCCCCGTATCCACTGCTGCTCCATATAACTGCAGACTGCTCTTGGCTAGCAGCGGCAGTCACATAGAGGTGTATGAACGTGTTCAGGACCCCCGCTGTCATGATTGGGGGGTGCCAGTGATGAGACAGCCAGCAATCTGTTACCTATCCTGTGAATTGGGGATAAGCAGTGGTTGTGAGAGGAACTGAAGGCCTAGTGTGTATGGCAGCAGTCTGGGCACCGCTTATCTTTCTGTTGCTGGTAACCCAAAATGACAACAACTTTGAATTTTTCATAGAATGATGGCTAAGGCCTCTCATAGAGGGTCGCGGCGGCAACGCATCACGTTTTTTTTCCGCGGCGCTTTCTGCAAAAAGCCTGCAGAGTTTCTGCTTCAAAATATACCTATAGGGAAACTGCAGCGCATCAGTTATATGTATACGGGAACGCTGACTGTTTCCAAAAACACAACGTTCTTGGAAATTGCAGCGTTTCTGCAATGTGTGGATGGGATTTGCAGGGACTGTAAAGCACAGCAGTTTTTTGTGCTGTATTTCCGCCACGTGGGTCCCCAGCCTGACTCCCCTCCTCACACCCTGGTCATTCTGAAGCAGTAAAGGTCCTCTAATTCATTAAAGGGATTCTACCATTAAAACCTCTTTTTTTGTGGATAAGACGTTGGAATAGCCTTTAGAAAGGCTATTCGTCTCTTACCTTTAGATGTGATCCCCGCCACGCCGTTCCTTAGAAATACCGTTTTTTACCAATATGCAAATTATTTCTCTGGCAGCGATGGGGGCGGGCCCCAGCGATGAAAATGCGATTGGGGTGTCCCCACTGCTGCTCGAGAACACGATCCTGTGACTACTCTATCTTCGGCTGGATCCTTCCCTTCTCTGTTGTCTTCCTCCTGTGTCACCTCCGACGCCTGCGCAGTTAGCTCTGCCAGTGAGACACTAGTAGAGCCGACTGCGCATGCCAGCTGGCGGCCATTTTTGGGAGGCCGCTCTTGTAGTTCAATGCAGGAGCGGCCTCCCAAAAATGGCTGCCGGCCGGCATTCACACTAGACTCTGCTGGTGTCTCACTCCGTGTGCAGGCTCCCTATAGATTTCAGCTCTCAATAGAGAAAGAAAGGGGGGAAAAAAAAATGTAGGAGCCAAAATGTGTATTAGACCGGGGCCCCACGTGGTGTACACGCCGCAGCAAAGACCACAGCTTTTTACAGTTCCTGCAAAGCGGATGGGAATTTAGTGAATCGCAGAATGTCAGTTACACTTAATGAAACCCCGGCGGTTTTCATATAGGTATAAACCTCTACGGGAAAAACATGACGTGTTGCTGCCACGGTTGTTCTTGCAGCTTTTTTTTTTTTTCTTATTGCTGTGGCCCATTACGTGGGACTTCAGCGTCAATGACACAAATCCTTCCAGAAAATCAAAAGTTGGTACCGTTTAGTTACACTGTAACTGCAAAAATTCCCTATTGATTTTTGGTAGCTGTTGGTACGTCAGTGCATTGCAGTCTATTGACTGATGGGGATTATTTAATGCTCCGGTTTCCCTGCTTTGTATCATACACATTACATTGGATTGCTGGGGCTTTCTGCACGTGGGGAGGAATTTACTAACCCATCTGAATTTTTTGGTTAAGGTGGCGCCTGTTAATAAATCAGGTGCCTCCTGTGCCAGCGGAGGACGTCAGTGAAGGGGTTATGCCATGAGCTATGTTTATCAGAGGATGGATGGAGGGCAAATTGCTGATCTGTAGGGCTCTGACTACTGAGACTTCCACCAGTCCTGAGAATGGGGAACATGTTTGGCTGCCTTCTCAGGATTGATGGGGTAAGGGGTACCTGCAGTTAGTTTCCTATCTATGCTATTATTATTTATTATGCTTATTTGTATAGCGCCATCATATTCCACACAGCTTTACAGACATTGACATTCACTGTCCCATATAGGGCTCACAATCAACATTTCCTATCAATATGTCTTTAGAGTGTGGGAGGAAACCCATGCGAACATGGGGAGAACATACAAACTCCTTGCAGATGTTGTCCTTGGCAGGATTTGAACCCAGGACTCCAGCGATGCTATAGATAATTACTCATAACATAATGCCTTTAAGTCTAGGCTACAGAATTCCTCCAATGGGCCCTTTTTTTTTTTTTTTTTTATATATACATCAGGAACTTTGCCAGTTGCATATATAAAATGTCTATTAGGAAGGTTAGGAGTGTGTCCGTTTGATCTGATACTTGTTAGCTGGCATCTTAGGGCAATAGACCTGGATTAAATACCTTCCTAATGGAGTCCTGTGTTGTGGTCCAGCCCTGGCCTGAGCAGTGGCTCTGTATGTAACGCAGTCTAAGGGTAAGTTCACGCAGGGTTTTTTGGACCGGAACCTGAGATGGAGGCCGCCTCAGGTTCCGGACCAAAATACGGGTAGCGGCATCCAGTCACACACTCCGCTCCAGATTAGGCCCAAATGCATGGACCTAGTCGGGAGGAGGGAGAGTCTTCAGTCGGATGTCGTGAGGTGAATCTGCCTGAAAGAATGAGCATGTGGCTTCTTTTTTCCGGAAGCCAGAACAAACGCCTCCCGGAAAAAAGAACTGACCGGCTCCTGTTGATTTCAATGGGAGGCCGTCTTTTTGGCAGGATTTTGAGGTGGATACGGCCTCAAAAGCCTGACCAAAAAACCCTGTATGAACTTACCCTAAGCCTCCTGCGTATGGCGGTAGTGTAGCTAACAAAGTTGTGCACGGGGCCGTACTGATTTTTCGGAGTTTCTTTCATATTCCCTATGACTAGAGTTTTGCTTTGTTACATTGTGCCAAGTATTGTGAAGATCTTTAGAAACATTTAATCTAGCAGAGATTGGGCCTAAAATATGCTGCAGTTAGGAGCTGTTCACATGGAGGAATCTGATGCAGTCGCCTCTATTAACTCCAGCAATGTACAAGGCTTTGTACACTGAATAGCGTCTGACACAGTGGGGCTATTTGGTGGACCCCATGGGTTCCGGGGCTGAATCTACTACGGGATCCATGGAGAGACCGAGGACGATGCTTCTTTTTTCAGCATGCTGCAGATAGAAGTTTCCTACCTCCCATCGTGGTGGAATCGGCCGTTAGCGTCCCTTTATGGAGCTGTAAGCTCACAGTGCTCTTAGTTTGAAGCCACAGCAAGCTCAGTGTATTGTCTCATATATAGCTATGACTTTCTTAAGGGGTTATGTAAGGCTAACTTCACACAGGGGGCGGTGTCACTCTCAGGTCAAAACCCAACTGTCACGGCTTCCCTCCCCAGAGTCAGCTCAAATGAATGGGCCAACTCTGGAGGTTGGGGACGCCGTGGCTCGCCGAGCCGCGGAATCCACCTGAAGAGAGGGCAGCCCGCTTCTCTTTTCCGTGATTGCAGCCTGGCGGTCTCCATAGATCATCATTGTGAGAGGGCGGATTATGACGTGGATTACACGCCATAGTACAGCCCCTCTGTGCTCGTGTGAACAGTCCCTAATAGTCCCAATGACCAAAATTGAATATCTTTCCAATACAATTTTGGGCTCTGCTCGTGTTCAGTGACGGCAAGTGTTGTTGTTAGAGAGTAGAGAGCATCCTACAATGGTATGACGTGTTGTTGCTCCTCCATGAACTAAACCTAGCCATCAGGTACAATATATCCCATCCAGGTAGTTTGCAACAATGCGAGTTTCTGTTCACGTATATGTTGTTAGAGTTCCCATGGACTTACAGTGGGATCCTCTTGGGTCTCTATGTGGCGTTCATTGTTTTGACGGCAAGTATAGCAGTGGCAATGCACCCCTAAAATCTCAGGGCGCTGTGTATAATTGGCGCTCTCATACAGAGGATTGCCTAGGCTCTATAACACCGTATCAAGCTCTCTGCCTTGAGCAGTATAGTCTCTTGGGTTTTCAGTCTCGGGATGTAACAAGATGCTTCAGTACAGACAGCAAGCTGTAATTTGGGAAATAATAGACCAGTAGTGCTTAACTGGATAACCCAGCCCCACAGACAGGTAAGGGTCCCTGAATCATAGTGTTTTACCCTTGTGAATCGCTGCCTCCATTACTGAGGGATCACCATTTTTGACAGTACAGAGCTATGGACAAGCACTGTGGAGTGGCGTTCATCACAGCCGAGCTAGACTGTCAGGAACGCCCTTCTGACAGTAGGAAGATATCGGTGCTGAAACTAATGGCACTGATATCTCCAGCCCCAGGGCACGTAACCGGAAAGCCGACAGTGCGCTGAATTCAGCACACTGTGAGCTTTCTAGCAGTATATAAAACCGCAAGTGCAGGAGGGCATGAAAGGTCCTCTTTAAAAAGTACTCTGGAGCAACAAGAACAATGCCATTGCTCCAAAGAGCGAAGAGGCAACGTTCCCATTGCTTCAAAAACCTACTTTGCCTATTGACAAAAATGGTGATGTCTCAGCAATGGAGGCAGCGATTCACAAGGGTAAAACACTGATTCAGGGACTCTAACCTGTCTGTGGGGCTGGGTTATCGGGTGCACTAAATTCAGCGCACTGTTGGCTTTCTAGCAGTATATAAAACCGCATCTGCCTGAGGACATGAAAGGTCTTTTTAAAATTTTGACAGACAGTGATATCTTGAGAAGGCAGGCTCTGACTCTCAAGGGGGAAACTGCTGTTTAATTCCGAAGACCCTGAGTCTAGATTCACCCGTAAAACTCGGACCGTGTATTTCCCAGTCTGAACAGTATGCGCATAGAGGGTCTCCTAGCAGGATAGCTACCCCTGCCCCTCTGCTACATGCTGTTCTGTACAGATTAGTGTCACTATATTTACCAACCTTATTGAAGGAGCTGTGGGGCAACCAAGCAATACCTCAGGTTGATAGTACTAGGACCCATCTTTACCTCAGGTTGATAGTACTAGGACCCATCTTTACCTCAGGTTGATAGTACTAGGACCCATCTTTACCTCAGGTTGATAGTACTAGGACCCATCTTTACCTCAGGTTGATAGTATTAGGACCCATCTTTACCTCAGGTTGATAGTACTAGGACCCATCTTTACCTCAGGTTGATAGTACTAGGACCCATCCTTACCTCAGGTTGATAGTACTAGGACCCATCTTTTCCTCAGGTTGATAGTACTAGGACCCATCTTAACCTCAGGTTGCTAGTACTAGGACCCATCCTTACCTCAGGTTGATAGTACTAGGACCCATCTTTACCTCAGGTTGATAGTACTAGGACCCATCTTTACCTCAGGTTGATAGTACTAGGACCCATCTTTACCTCAGGTTGATAGTACTAGGACCCATCTTTACCTCAGGTTGATAGTACTAGGACCCATCTTTTCCTCAGGTTGATAGTACTAGGACCCATCCTTACCTCAGGTTGATAGTACTAGGACCCATCTTTACCTCAGGTTGATAGTACTAGGACCCATCTTTACCTCAGGTTGATAGTACTAGGACCCATCTTTACCTCAGGTTGATAGTACTAGGACCCATCTTTACCTCATGTTGATAGTACTAGGACCCATCTTTACCTCAGGTTGATAGTACTAGGACCCATCTTTACCTCAGGTTGATAGTACTAGGACCCATCTTTACCTCAGGTTGATAGTACTAGGACCCATCCTTACCTCAGGTTGATAGTACTAGGACCCATCTTTACCTCAGGTTGATAGTACTAGGACCCATCTTTACCTCAGGTTGATAGTACTAGGACCCATCTTTACCTCAGGTTGATAGTACTAGGACCCATCTTTACCTCAGGTTGATAGTACTAGGACCCATCCTTACCTCAGGTTGCTAGTACTAGGACCCATCTTTACCTCAGGTTGCTAGTACTAGGACCCATCTTTACCTCACTTTGATAGTACTAGGACCCATCTTTACCTCAGGTTGATAGTACTAGAACCCATCTTTACCTCAGGTTGATAGTACTAGGACCCATCTTTACCTCAGGTTGATAGTACTAGGACCCATCTTTACCTCAGGTTGATAGTACTAGGACCCATCTTTACCTCAGGTTGATAGTACTAGGACCCATCTTTACCTCAGGTTGATAGTACTAGGACCCATCTTTACCTCAGGTTGATAGTACTAGGACCCATCTTTACCTCAGGTTGATAGTACTAGGACCCATCCTTACCTCCGGTTGATAGTACTAGGACCCATCTTTACCTCAGGTTGATAGTACTAGGACCCATCCTTACCTCAGGTTGATAGTACTAGGACCCATCTTTACCTCCACTGGATCTGTTATTTTTAGTTTAGTCTGCCCATTAATGAGAACCTGACATCTTAGTAAATCTCCTTGTGAAACCTGCGAGACCAGAGCCTGTTTACAAGCAGTGTCCTGTTTACGTGTCTATCTCACAGCGACCCCGGTGTTCTGATCCAGACGCCACATTCCTGGCATTACTGGTATGCAAGGAGTTAAGTACGATTGTGTGTTCACGAGAAGCGCGGAGAGTACAGATGGAGTGTGTGCGCTCACTTTGTATTGTTCTAGCTCCAGATTCAGGCAATTATTACCCTTGTAAAAGTTTTCTATTGGGACCTGATGTTAGTAAGGCTCCATACAATTGTGCAATGTCTCTGATAGGGGGGCGCGTGAGTTGGCGGCTACATGGGCCACTAGTAACACCTTATTATCTGCTCGCTCCCTCTTGTAACCCCCAGTTTACTCATTTTAACCCTTTCAGCTGCTTTATAGAAGTGTTTAAATAGCAATTCACTATTACAGTGTTATTACCGGGATTAGGCCGAGACCTCCTCAGATGGGTCTACATTGCCGCTAGCCAACTACGGCCTCTACTAAAGGCTACTTGGCTGTGGACAGGCGGCAGCCCGAGATGTGAATCTGCCTGCAGCTCTGTGAGCGGGAGCTCGCGTCATATAGGAATCGCTATTGGGGCTCCTCTTCTCTAATCTTTTATAATTATTTTTTTAAATTTCTTTTATTATATTTTATTATTTTTCAAATTTCTTTTAAAATATATGTCCTGCCTTTGAGAAGCTGGTCTGTGGGGGTGCTGGGCACTGCATCAATCAGATAGTGATGACCTTTTATAAGGGCGGGTTCACACCTGCGCCCGGTCTCCGCTTTGTGGGTTTCCGTCTTCTGCCCGAGAAACTGGACAGTGGACGGAAACCCAGCGGTCAGTTTTCAAACCCGTTCACTTGAAGCCTGTGAGCGTCCTCTGCCTCTCTGCGGCGAAACGTGTTTTTTTTTTTTTTTTAAGTGTAGATTGTGAGCCCCACATAGAGCTCACAATGTACATTTTTTTTCCCTATCAGTATGTCTTTGGAATATGGGATGGAAATCCATGTAAACACTGGGAGAACATACAAACTCCTTGCGGATGTTTTTTTTCCCTTGGTGGGAGTTGAGCACCAGGACTCAGCGGTGCAAGGCTGCAGTGCTAACCACTGAGCCACTGTGTGGCCCCGTTTTTTTTTTTTTTTTTTTTTTTTTATTAATCGGACATGCAGGACTTTGTGTCTGGTTACAAAAAACAAAACAAAAAAACAACCCGGTTTTGCCACGGACACCAGAAGACGCTCACGGGCGTACACTGACTGTCGGGTTTCCGTCTCCTGTCCAGCTTCTCGGGCAGAAGACGGAAACCCACAAAGCGGAGACCAGGCGCAGGTGTGAACCTGCCCTAAGTGGGATAGTAAAATCACAGGACTCCAACTTTTCACAAGTGATGGCCATGGTCGGTCAGGAGCAACAAATCTCTTCTAATTCATGAAAAAGTCAGTGATGGATTTTCTATAAAAGTAACAAACTAGGTGAACTAATTGACATAAAAATATTAATAATTGTATAATCTAGGCCCTAGATTCTAGGGAGAAAATGTGCTTTATTTCAAAGTCTATGGCGGTGGTTTGTCTTCCAGTCCATGCAAAATTTATCACGACTCCAACTCTGCAGGCCTTTTTGCAGTCGATAGCCCCCCCCCCTCACGTGGTGAACCCCCGGCGTATTACAGCTGCAGTAAAGCGGGTGCTGTTCAATCCCCCCCCCCCCCATAGTCCAAAAGATCCTACAGCATGTTCTCAGTAGTATTGGGGACCCCAGCTGCTGCTTTGACTTTTTGGTGATGGGGGGGCGTGTATGTTGTGTATGGACCCTTCTTTTTGTTGGCCCTTGTGTCATGTTTAACCCTTTCACCTACTTCTTTTTTCTGTTTCAGCCCAATATGCTTTGATATGATTGAAGAAGCCTACATGACAAAATGCGGACACAGTTTCTGGTAAGACCTTGTCCTTCTGCATTTATTTTTGTGTATTTTCTCCCACACTTGCCTTGATGTACGGTCACTTACATTGCAGTCCAGGCTCAGTAGATCCTTTGCTCTTTATCTATGGATTTTTTTTTTCCTATTTACTTTACTACAACTTTTTTTATAATGTAGATTGTGAGCCCCATATAGGGATCACAATAAACTTTATTTTTTCCTATCAGTATGTCTTTGAAGAATGGGAGGAAATCCACGCAAACACGGGGAGAACTTACAAACTCATTGCAGGTGTTGTTTCTGGCGGGATCCAAACCCAGGAGTCTAGTGCTGCAAGGCTACAGTGCTAACCACTGAGCCACTGTATTGCCCCTTATTTTACTATAACTTTTTGAAGCAGTTTCAAGCGAGTTATTGACTTTCCTGTTTCCATCCCAATCGCAGTGTCAGGACAGAAGTGTAAAATGGGGGCCACATTCAAGCCATTCTCCCCTTACCACCCTTTTAATGTGACAAGAGGATAAAATAAGGTTTAGTGAGAAAGGATGGAACCGCCTGTGAACATGCACCCATGTATAGCAAGCATATATGTGCATGGACAGCCAAAATATTAGGCAAATGTCAAGGGGTGCAAAGAGTCATGCCCCCCTTCATGGACGTTGTGCCTTGTACTCTAGTGCACTTGGAATTATAAGGATTTCTCGGACTACAATATTGATAATGAATTTAATACTGGTGTCAGCCCTAAGGACTGGTCAATGGCCAAACCCGGGACCCCGGTCGATCAGCCGTTTGAAGTGCTTGGATGGGCTCCACTTCCTTTTCTTAGGCCACTGCCTTTTCATCCATTTGTCATGTGGCCATACTGTCGCTCAGTCCCATTCAAAAGATGCCACTATAAAACGTACAGCAACTTCGAAGAGACTCTTGTCCCTTCAGTCAGCTTATGTGTGGCAATTAAGTGTATTGAACCATCGACACTCTGATGTCGATGATCTTTCCTGATCAATATCGTTGGCCTAGAGATCCCCTTTAAGGCTGCTAGTCTTGTAACTTCCCTCCAGTGTGTTTTGGGGACTCCAGGTTACCATGATGTGTGATCAGTAATGAGTAGCAGCTCTGACCTATAAAGTTATATCTATATAGGGTAGGACTCCATTAGTATGGTCCGAGCCAGAGGAGGATGAAGCCAGGTACAATATATGAGCCGTTCGGTCACATCTATTCACCGGGGTGGATGGGCCTCCTATGACAGAGGAGCCAGCAGTATAGCTTCAGGCACGTTGACTTTTCGGATGTGCGCTTTGCCCAGTTTTGTACTTTTTATGAAACCTAGAACGCTGCTCGCACTTGGACACTTCATTCATTTTGTGGCCACTTTTTTTTTTTTTCCTCCTCCAGGCAGATATAGACCTTTTCAGTAATTCTATAATTATACCATTGGTTGCCTTGATGTTGTGGCCAGCGCTCGCTATGAGAACGGCTTTTATAGCCTTTTGTGTTTGGAGCGCGTTTTGGGGGCATTGAAAGCGATGGAGTCCAGAACAGACTTCCTGCTTTTTATAGTTTGCCTCGACGCGTTCCTCTCGTAGGATCTCCAATATTTTTTTTTTTACTCCTTTTGTCTTTGGCGTTTGTTGGGAGACGTGTAAACTATGTAAATTGATAGTTGACATCACCACTAAGTATCTGGAGCTTTTGGAAGCCGTCAATTAGTGGATTGTGTTAGGACAATGAACTTTTGAGTCTGTACGCCGCTCGCAGGCTGCCTCGGCGTGTTAATGTCCTCTGGTGATGGAGTGCACTCGATTGTTTGCATTAAGCTAGAACATTCAATTCCTCATTTCACAACCTTTTTTCGATTTCCTTCTCTGTTTTCTACCCTTAACTCACCCTTCCTAAAGCAATTTTTTATCCTTAGATGAACTGTGAGATCCCACAGAGATGTACTGCAGACTCCGGAGCTCCAGAAATCTACAGAAATGTAATACTCTGTAGTGCTGACTGCAACAAAAGTCACAGTGGTAATGAAGTCAATATTGTGCCATGGCTATTACTGATGTACAGGCAAGACCTTAAATCCTATAGCCTGAAGTCAGCGCACGCTTAACCCTTTGCGTCACGTAAAGCAAGACGAAGGGGTTTGTGCTGCACCACACCACCAAGGTCCAACGTAATCCCTGTGTTACACGGGTTTATAGGGACTTGCCTATTGATGGCCTGTCCGTAGGGTAGGTCGGCAGTATATGATTGGTTGGGATCCGGCAGCCAGGACCCCCACCGATCAGCTGTTTGACGAGGTCACAGCGTTCTGTGCCATTGATGTCCCATTCATCAGTTACGTTGTACAGGAGTAGTTCATTTAATCTTTTCGTAGTTTTTCCCACAGCACTTTTCACAGAAAGTGTCTTCTGTGAACCTTCTGCTTCGAAATTATACCTATAGGGAGACCACTGGTGTTTCCGTAGGTATAATTGACATGCTGTGATTTCCGAAACTGCGCCGGTTTTGTAATTCACGATGGATCAACACAAGTATGCATCTATCCTTATGGACCATGTTCACCCCTACATGCGAAATGGCATCTACCAGCAGGACAATGTGACATGTTATGAAGCTCGCAGTGTACGTGTGTGGTTTGAGGAGCACCAGGATGAGTTTACCGTACTCCCTTGGCCAGCAAATTCCCCGGACTTGAACCCAATTGAGAATCTGTGGGACCACCTCGATCAGATTGTTTGTGCCATGGATGGTCAACCGCGTAACTTAGTGCAGCTGGCCACGGCACTGGAGTCGGCATGGCTCAACATCCCAGTGACATCATCACAACATCCCCTCTCCTCATGCACGTCTCGCAGCGGTCCGCTCTGCCAAAAGGGGGTTATTCTGGATTTGGACAGGTGGTCACATTAATGTGACTGGACTGTATATGATCAGTCCAACCTCTAGCACCCTGACTGGTTATATCACAGACCTAACAAATCTGACATCCCAGTGAATTTAGAAGGTTTGGCGGTCATCTCTAGGTTTTGCTAAGCCCTTACATGCTCTGCTGGGTTTGGGTGGTAATTCTGGATAATGTGCAGACTGCGTTTCCCAAGCTGCTCAAAAGAAGCCTAAATCTGACCGTCCACTGAATGCAGTGTAATATGGGAATCTATAGGTAACATGTAACACTGTATATCAGGCAGTATTTCTACCTTAACGTCCATCCCATGACCTCATAGATATTAATGGATCTCTTCTCCTGACAGCAGCTTTAACTGGCCTTTCTCAGGCCAACTTCATGGCTATTTCACTAGACTCAAGTGTATGCGGGATCCATGAAAACCGGTTACCCTCTGCATGGGAAAAGTACCGACGCTACGGCGCTGTGGATCCACAACCTTCCCCCTGCCTGTGGTTTCCGAGACGGATGTGCGCAGCTTTATTTTTGGAGCCACGGCATAGCGATCGTCTCCAGCATCTTTCACACGCCGAGGGTTAAAAATCCATTTCCCAGTTCTAACGCTCCTGTGCTAAACATACATATGATTCCCAAGTTTCTGAAAAGAAAAAAAAAATGAAAGAAGTAAAAGCGAGCCTGGTGAAATCACATCCAGGTGTCAGTCTGGATGCATATCTCCTATTTTTTAAGACCTTTTTAAAACTAATAGCAGCTGCCTCCCTGACATTGGAGACGTTTTATCCCTGGAATAAATCCATGTTCTGTGAGAATACAGAGGGGGAAAGATGTTTTTGTTTTTCTGCGGCTTATCTTAAGCCCTTTGTTACTGAAGGGGCCTCATGGTGTTGTGGAGTAATGCGGTGTTGGCCCCGCTGCCGGTACACGGACAGGACCTCGGATTTGTCTCTGCACTTCCAAACACTGTTCATTGTTCGCCGCTGAATGGGACAGTGTTGTCGGCCGTGTTGGCGCTGGGGGCTTTGATGAAAAGTAGCAGCGGTTTTGTCTCTGTACAAACCTTCAGATCTTCTATTAATCTTTGTTTTCACAAGTAATTCTCCTTCTTTGACAGTCGTTTACAGGGAGATTCCAACCTAAATGTGTTGGTTTAAGGCTCTGGGAATGCCCTGATGTGGTATTTGGGGTATGTTCACACAGTCACTGCTAGGATGTGCCAGTCACTGCGATGGCTTGTGGTTTTACACGTATGACCCCTGTTGTCTGTGCTGTGCAGATTCACACGTGAGTGGGGTGTTTAAGGCTAAGATCCCGTGTATCAAGCCACAGCCAAAAAGCGCTTTGGGAAAAACTGCAGCGGAAACGCATTATGGTTTTTCTCGCAGCGTTTTCCTCTGTGGACTTTCTGCTTCAACTATTCCTGAGTATCTGATGTTTGAGGGTGCATCACCAGGTCAAAGAAGGAGCCCCATATAGAGATCACAATGTACATTTATTTCCCCTATCAGTATGTCTTTGTAGAATGGGAGGAAATCCACACAAACACAGGGAGAACATTCAAACTCCTTGCAGATGTTGTTCCTGGCGGGATTTGAACCCAGGACTCCAGCTCTGCGAGGCTGCAGTGCTAACCACTGAGCCACCGTGTAGCCCCCCCCCCCAACTCCTATTCTAGTTATGAGAGTGGACGTTCCCTGGGGCCACCAATATACAATGGACAGGACTGCAGCTCTTTGTCACACGAGTAGGTCTCTGTCCATCGCAGCCACTTCTGGAACAGCTGATCTGTGGGGGTTCAGGTGTCTGATGACATATATTCTGTAGAATATGAAACTTGCAGGAGCCGGGAAACCTTTTAAAGGGCTGTTCCATGTCTCTGATATTGATTGTGGCCATTTTACTACTTACCAAGGGCAGTGCCATACATTGTATAGTGGCAGATCTTGGTATTGCACCTTGAATGGCATTGTGCTCCAACTTGGCAAAGTCAGCGGTGGACGTGAGAAGAGGAAGTGGCGCTCAATATGCCAATCCTGCTACTCCGCTATACACATGAATGTACGACTAAGCTGCTGCCAAACATCTCTACCGCCTTATCACCCATACGGATAAATTATTAGGCGTGGTGAAATCCAACATTCCTTGAGAGTTTCTTTTGGGACAATAGGGACACCCATTACACATAAGATTTGGATTTGGCAGTATAGTGTAATGTCCACTGTATAAGGGGTTATCCGGAGCTACGACATTGATATTACTGCGGCCTCTACACCGCTTGTCAAGCCCAGCGCCGTACATTGTATTGTGGCTGTACTTGGTATTGCAGCTTATCCCCAGGACTGACCTGCAGCTTGGCCATGTGACCAATAGATGTGATGTCACGGCCTAAGAAGAGCTCATCGTCCTAAAAACCCCTTTAAATAGAAGATATGGCCTCTCTGACTCCATCTGGGGCCTTACATAAGTATTACGTACTTGATCTCTTATCCTGGCTCTGTGTGTGTCCTAAAGGAGAACTCTCTTCTAACAGAATGGGTTGGGGAAGGGATTGTCTTGTCCTATTTGTCTGACCGCCATGTTACAGTCTAAGACCGCCCTCTGGACTCCTAAGCCTAGAAAGCATTAGAACTTCCACCGAATCTTTCCCCACAGACCATATATCAATCTACTCTGCTTTTCAATGGTCTCGCTCTTCTTCAGGAAACCAGGGGAGCTGGTGCAAAAAAGAAAAAATTGAATTTTTTTTTTTCCCTCTTGTCACTTTTTATACCACAAAACTGCCATACAAGGTTAAAATAAAGATCTGCGGTAAGGTCTTCAGAAATAAGACTTGTTTGCTGCGCCTCTCTTGTATGACCTCTGGAGCGCACACATTATTTCAGCAGCTTTTTATGTTATGCCTGTCTGCATTGTTGGCCCGAGTCGGGGCCCATTTAGCGGTGTCTGTACCGCGATCCCCCCTGAGTACAGCGCCATACAGAAGGGGCCGTTCTCTTCTTCTTCTTCGTGTATTAATAATCTATCGGCACAAAGAAACAACAAGTCCTATTCCCAGTCTTAGATAGATTTCACATTCACATGTTGGAATCTTTATCACTTTTTATCGCTTGATGGATCAGACTTTGTATCCAGTAATGAAACCTGTTCCCTATAAACCAGTTGAGCTGTGTGAGCACACGGAGCCCCAGGAGATGGCAGTAAGCAGCAGGGGGGGAGGCCGTGTGATAGCGAATATCAGACATCTTGTTCCCGTGTCACTCAAGTCTTCCTAGCAGTATTTCATGTAGGCAAGCTCTGTATCATCACAGCCCAGATATCCAGTCGAAAAGCATCAATTCTCACTAAGCAGCAGCCGAAAGCAAAAGGCAAAAAGCAAATAAATGTTCGGCGCTCAGCAGTGGAAATCTGAGTGTATAGACGGCTTATGTCATCCGCCGCAGTCTTGCTGGTGCGCTGCCACATGGTGCACGGTTTACACCTTTTTTGGTATACACTGTAAAGAAATGTGGTTATCTGATATATTTATATCCTCTGATAGTCAGTGACGGCCAAAAAACCATGTGTGTTTTGTCTCCTAACAGCTACAAATGCATTCATCAAAGTCTGGAGGACAATAATCGCTGCCCAAAGTGTAACTATGTGGTGGATAACATTGACCATCTCTACCCAAACTTCCTAGGTGAGTGGAATCCGTGTTTTATGTCCATTTACTTATGCCTCTTAAAGGGATCCTATCATTAAATCTCAATTTTTTGTGACTAACACGTAGGAATATCCTTAAGAAAGGCTATTCTTCTCCTACCTTTAGATGTCTTCTCAACGCCGCCATTCAATATAAATCCCAGTTTTCGCCAGCATGCAAATGAGTTCTCTCACAGCACTGGGGGCGGGCCCCTGGGCTTAAACAGCACTAGGGGCGTCCCCAATGCTGCGAGAGAACTCTCCAGTGCCGCATCCATCTTCTTCAGCAGCGTCCTCTTCACGCGTATTCTTCTGGCGGTGGCTTCAAACTTCTAGGGCAAAGCCGACTGCGCATGCTCGCTGGCCACAATAAAATGGCGGCTATTTTCTTGTGGCCGGCAGGCATGCGCAGTCGGCTTTGTCCTAGGCCTGAGGCCTAGAAGTTTGCAGCCAACTCCCAGAAGAAGACGCGTGAAGAGGCCATTCCTGAAGAAGATGGAGGCGGTGCTGGAGGGTTCTCTCGCAGCATTGGGGACTTCCCCAGTGCTGTTTGAGCCCAGAGGCCCGCCCCCGGTGCTGTGAGAACTCATTTGCATACCGGCAAAAACCAGGATCTATACCGAACGGCGGCGCGGAGAAGACATCTAAAGATAGAAGAATAGCCTTCTTAAGGCTATTCCGACGTGTTGGTCACAAAAAATTGCATTTTAATGATATGATCCCTTTAACTCTTGGAATACAACTTTTAAAGGGGATATTCACCTTTACGGAATTGATGACCTTTCAGTAAAGTGTATTTCTTGGTCAGAAGTGGATGGATGTGTTCTGTTTTGTGGCAGAGTTACTGCAGCTCGGCTCTCATTCACTTATATAGGATCTGAGCTGCAGTAACTCTGTACAACAGCTACATGGAGAAGGGTTATCGGCTTCTGTTTCTGTCTTCTATATAGCGACTGATGAGAACAGCTGATCAGTTATCATTTGGGGTCTGAAATTGAGAGGTCATCAATATACTTTGCTCACAAAACCCATTTAAGATTGGCCATGAGTTTTACATGAGCAGCAGTCTGACTCTCGGGACCTCCACTGCTCAGTTGTTGCCCCGGGCGTGCCGTTCCCTACATCGTTTACTTGTCAGGCACCGCCCTGTTCACACACTCTCTATGGATGGTGGTGGTTGTGGGTTCTGCAGCAGTTCTGTACACTTGACGGGAACCACCACTATCCCGAAAAAGGTGACTGAGCCTTTTGCCTGGCGAGACAGCTGATCTGCAGGGGTCTGACAGTCAGACCTCCTGCTGATCTAAAATTGATGGCCTATCCTAAAGGTGCATAACACATTAAGTCTAAGTATCAAGTAATCCCCAGCCGATAATGGCATTTTAAAAGGGTACAGATGTGATCTTGTTCCATTTACTCTCTATGTAATGCATTGTGTTGTAGAATTTTGGCTGCTAAATCCACACCGATACTCTACAAAAACAACTTAATAAAAGCCCATTCACAAACAGTGCGAAAAAATCTGCAGTGGGTTCTAGGCATGTGTCCAAAGGGGTTAGAGGAGCGAGAGCTATGTTTTATAGCGTTGTTGTCAGACAGCAAACCTTTAAGTGGGTGTTCCTACTTTATGGCACATCTATAGCATAGGCCATCACTTTTATTGACGGAACCCGTAGACTCCATGCATACGAATGAGTGCACATCTGAGTTAGGGGGATGACGCTCAGTGACATCCAGGTGTCATCCAAATGCGTTGTGTCATGCACTTCTATGGAGGCTTCTGATCCATTCTGTTCCAATGAGAAGAATAGGATCTGCTCTATTTTCAATGGAACAGACCATTGGATGCAGACATGGAGCCTAGAACTGACCGGTCATGACAATGAAGTGGCTGCTCCCCTTGTAAGCCGCCTCCAGACCAGGGAACTGCATCTGGCCTCGCGTGCTCTGCAGGGAAACAGTCAGTAGATCAGTCGGACCCCCGTTAATCACGTCTAGCATTACATGACGTGTGCTGAGAGTATATACTGGTATACATGGATTACAATGGTGGTGGTGGGCTCTTGGATACATCCATTTTATTGTGCTATTCTCTAGTTTAGATGAAGCCGTATCCATGTCTATTCAGTTCAGTAGGTACAATCCCTCGAACTCTCATCTTAGTGACTCGCCCTGTGTTTTTATCTTCCAGTAAATGAACTTATTCTCAAACAGAAGCAGAGATTTGACGACAAGCGGCTGAAGCTGGACCCCTCGGTAAGATGTGAATAAAGCATTACTAAATGAAAGTGACGCAGGTTATCAAAAAGCAATTGTACAAACTGCGCTCCAGTGATATCCGGTGTCTAATGGGTAACAAAGCGCCAAGTCCCAGCCTTGCTCTATATTATGAAGTAATACTTTTATAATACTCGCTGCCGGCTATTATCTTGTTGTTATGCTGCATCCTTTCTGAAATGACAGTGAGGCCCCATTCACACGGGGCACGGGATGGCATATTTTGGTCCTGATTTTGACGCGGGAAGCCTGCCGCGACTGTCGTGGCTTCTGACAGTCGCGGCTTGCTGCTCCAGAGTAGGCTTAAATGAATGGGCTTAGTCCGGAGGGTGGTGTTGCGAGGTGGACGCCGGCACTGAATCAGCCGCGGATTCCGCCTGAAGAAAGGGCAGCTCGCTTCTTTTTTCTGTGAGTGGCAACGTACCGTTCACAGAAAAAATTAAGCTAGCGGTCTGCATAGACCTCTATTGTGAGGAGGTGGATTCTGACGTGAATTCAGCACCAAAATCCGCCCCCTCTTGCCCCGTGTGAATGAGCCCCAACAATGCTTAGGACCAAGGTGGCGGCTGATGCCTGGGTGTGGAGGGGATGGCAAAATACATATTGTTTTCCCATCTGAGACTTTATTTAAAAGTGTTTTCCACAGGATAGGTCATCAGTATCTGATCAGGTGTCGGCCAACCACAGAACCCACACAGATCAGCCATTCAGGCATCCACCAGGCACCGGTAGCTGCTGCAATGGACGGGAACACAGCGCAGTGTACAGACTGCTCCCTATTCAGGTAATAGGAGTGAAACTGCAAATCTCTAGAACCCTGGCTATAGCGTTAACAGGACTGCAGCTCATCTCCTTGAATAGGACCAGCCTCCACGTTACGTTCTCCATCCACTTTAGCATTTTCCAGTGTCTGAAACATATGATCTGTGTGTGGCCTGAGTCTCTGAACCCCACCTTCTCCCACAGAGCCCGATAGCCTATCCTGTGTATAGGTCATCAGTATAAAAAAAAATCCACTTGAGGCTGGAAAACCTCTTTGAAGCCAAACCCCCCCCACTTTGTTTAAATGCAGCGGTTTTCCCACTGTGGAAACCCTGCCATAAAAAATGCTGCGTTTTACAGCAACTGCAAAGTGAGTGAGAGCCTGGCTAATCCCATCCATACATTGCAGGCAAAAAACCTCAGCGGAAAAGCCGTGATTTAAAAAAAAAAAAACGCTGATGTTTTTGAGAGCCGTAGCATGTCAGATAGACCTGTGGAAATGCTGGTGTTTTCCCTCTAGGTTTAAAGGGGCTAAGTTTTTCCGTGCAGATTTTCAAGCCATATTAAAGGGGCTCTATCAGCAAAATTTTGCTGTGTGAGCCCCACATATGCGTGAATAGCCTTTAAAAAGGCCATTCAGGCACCACTAATCTTATTTTAAACCCTGGTCCCGTTTTAAAATAAAACTATAAAAACATATATGTAAATTATACCTGAACGCTGGGCAGTGATGCACGATCCGACGTCAACTTCTGGCACGCCTACACCTACGCATATGTGGGGCTCATACAGCAAAATTTTGCTGATAGAGCCCCTTTAATATGGCTTGAAAATTAATATGGCTTGAAAATCTGCACGGAAAAACTTAGCAAGAAGCAATGAAAAACTCTGCGGGAAAAAAATGCAATGTGGTTCCGCTATGTTTTTTTCCGCACTTTTTTTTTTTTTTTTATTTTTTTTATTTATATATATATATATATATATATATATATATATATATATATATATATATATATATATATATATAAAGGGTTTTGGTACGTGGAGCCTAAAAGGATTTTATGTGCACAAACAATAAAGGGTACCTAGACTTCGGTTCTCCCGTGCACTCTGACTACTTGGCCCATGCATACAGATTGTACAGATACAGTTGTCACCATTGGGGTCACACCTAGAATACGGTGCACGGACCTATGTGCAATATTCTCAGGTCATGACTCAGTTGCCATGGTAACTATACTGCCCAGCGTGCAGGAGCGTCGCACCACACTAGACACCTTGCACGTGAAAGTATAGACTGTCAAGCACTGCGGCCTCTTCACTCCTCACATAGCACTGGACTTTCTACAGCAGTGATGCTTTGTATGGCAACTGGGCCCCATTCACTTGAATGGGCCTGGGGTGCTCACATTGATAGAGGACCTTTCATATCTTAGGGCACATGCGGTTTTAGGAATGCGCCCTCTTACAGTACAGCGCTAAGGACACTACTGTCAGGGGGGGCCTTCCTCACAATCCAGCTACAGACTGTCAGGAACGCCCTTTTGACAGTGAAGAGGTGTCTGTAACTACACCCATATCTGTTGCATCGGGACACATAACAGGAAAGCCGCTGAATTCAGCACAATGTCGGCTTTTAGCGGTATATAAAACCGCATGTGCCCGAGGACATGAAGGGTACTTTTTAAATCCTGACGTACCCCTTTAACACTTTCAGCACTTTGTGCTACAGTATGTTCTCTCTTTGTCCCTTTGCTATCTATGTGCATCCACCCTTGTTGCTCAGATCCGCAGCGTGGGGCCCACCCGCCTGCCAAATGCCACTTTTGGTATATCGCTCTTACCAAATCTAACACACAGCTATAGCAACTTGCTGCTTACTACAAGGGACCCCCGTAGGTAATGGTGCCACTTATAAAAGGGTATGTTGTAGTGTTTTAGGGTTAATGTGAATACCAAGTAGCCACCTCTGTAATTAAAAGCACTTGGCTCCACAGATCCCGGGTACGAGTTAGTATTGGCCGCCTTCCTCTCATTGTGCGTAATAACCTGAGGAGACACTTTGTCTTCGCTAGCACGCGTTGTTGAACTCATTCTGGAGCGTTCAGATTTCAGGATTGAATAGGGTTGGAGAGCTCCAAAAATGTGCCTACTAAAGATCAACACCGAGAGCACGGCCTGACATTTACCGTGTTCGCTGCGGAGCCGGCTGCCATTCTCGTAAATGTGAAGGTATTTTGTTGTCATCGTTTGTAGCCAGAAAAAGGTATCTCGATGACAGGTCTGAAATAATGGCCGAATTGTACTATGAGGTCGCTAGTGAGATGAATTTATGACCACCATGAAGTGGCTAAAAAAACTTAAAGGGACCCTGACTTTCAGTCCCCGTCCTCTTGACCACTGGGGGATCTTATGATCGGGCACCTATTCCCTGTCCTGTGGATAGGGGATAAGTCTCCATAACAGGACAACCTCCTTTAAGGATTGACATGTTTCCTTAATCTAAGAGAAGTAACTGTGAGCCAGTGATGGGACCGCCTACAGGTCTCCCAAGCGCACACAGTGCACAGACTTCAGACACCATGTTATACAATTATATATATATATATATATATATATATATATATATATATATATATATATATATACAAAATGACATGGCGATTTGCTCTGATCCTCTTACTCGGTAGATTGCTTTACGGTACTGGCAGTTCAGCGTTCAACTTTGCAGGTTTCCTTTAAGGATGTGCAGAGGTTAATATGGATGTACTGTGGTAGGTAAAGAGTTGTTTAATCGATATACTGAATTTTTTTTTCTTTTTGGTCCTAGAATGGTCACCGATGGCAGATCTTCCAAGACCTTCTGGTAACTGATCAAGATAATCTGGACCTAGCCAATGTCAACCTGATGCTTCAGCTTTTGGTACAGAAGAAGAGGCAGCTGGAAGCAGTAAGTACAAATAAGTAGTCACCCTTATTGCACCTCTAAGGGCTGTTCCATCTTAGGAAGTTATCCCTTATATACCCTTCTATAGGATTGGGAATAACTTGCATATTGGTGGAGGTCTGACAGCTGAGGCCCATCACGATGAACTGGGGAGTTTGGGTAGAGTGGACGCCAACTTCTCCATTCATTTGAGTAGGAGCACCACAGGGCTTGGGTTGCAGATTAGTGGGGTCTGACTGCTGAAACCCCCACAGATCAGAACACATTTCCATTCATTTCTATGTGAAGCTTTAGATAAACAAGCACTGTTAAGGGTAAGTTCACAGAGATTTTTGGTCTGGAACCTGAGGTGGAGGCCGCCTCAGGTTCTGGACCAAAAGCTGGGTAGCCGCGACTGAAAGCTGGTGCAGTGTAATGGCATCCAGTTGCGCACTCTGCTCCGGATTAGGTCCAATGAATGGGCCTAGTCCAGAGGAGGGAGTGTCTTCAGGCCGAATCGCGAGGTGAATTCTCCTGAAGAAGGAGCATCTCACTTCTTTTTTTCTGGGAGCCGGAAGAAACGGCTCCCGGAAAAAACTCCTGACCGGTTCCCATTGATTTCAATGGGAGACGTCTTTTTTTTAGGTCAGGATTTTGAGGCGGATACGGCCTCAAAATCCTGACCAAAAATCTCCGTGTGAACTTACCTTAAAAGCCATAAGCAGTTCATTGAGACATGGGCACTAGGCAGGTCAGACCTCCACAGCTCTGCACTTTATCCTGTAGATTGAGAAAACCCTTTTAAGCAGTGTCAGCTGAAATGAACGGGAGCCACTTGACAGAGTAATATCCTGGATTATTAGTATCCAGGAGGAGGTGATGGAGTACAGCCGCCTTCCCCAGAGGCCGGGAAGTAAGAAGAGACGCAGACAGTGTTATCTGTGTGTATAATGTTACCAGGCTGCTCTAGGTCTGCAGTAGTATTCATCATGAAAAGGGATATCCCCAGAATATTTCTCATATAAAAAGGGCTGCACGGCCATTAATAGCTGTATTGTAGCGTTTCTAGCAAATAAAATACTGTGTTCATCCTTTTTGTGCTACCATTAGAGATGAGTGAGTGCTATTCAAAACTCCCGTTTCAAATAGCATGCACCCATAGGAATGAATGGACGCAGCCGGCAAGCAGGGGGTTAAGCGGCCGGCCGCTTCCATTCATTCCTATGGGTGCGTGCTATTCGAATAGTACTCGCTCATCTCTAGCGACCACGTGTCTCTACAGTAGGATTATATATATATATATATATATATGTGTGTATAGATTTTATTATAATAAAAATATATATTTAGTATGCCATGGATTTAGGATCCCATGGGGTTGATGTAGGAGCGGCACTCCCTGCCCACATAGGTCGTGACATACGTTTGTCACGTGACCTGATCACATCTCAGTCCCAATCAAGCAAATGGGCCGAGCAGCTGCTGCAATACCAAGTACCAATGATAAATACTGCCGCTGATTGTTCGGGACCCCCATTGTGGACCCCGCCAATCTTTCATTGAAGGATAGCTCATCGGTTCTTTAGCCTGGAAAATCCCTTTAAGCAGCGCATGCATGACCACCTCTCTGCTAAATAAAAACAAAACCTGGAACCTCCCCAATCTCTCTGTCTCTGGAACCCGACCAGTCTGACTTTTATGACATGTGATTCTAAGAAAACCTGTCAAACATCATTTGGACCGCTTTTCCAATTTACTTCGTTCCACGACGATTGTTAAATATCACTGAATTGGCCATTTTGGATTCTTTAAGCCATTTTCCCGCTGTATTAACTCCATATGGAAAAGTCTTACCGATCAATGCCTATTTTTTTTTTTTTTTTTTTTTTTTTTGTTTTGTTCCCCTTTCTTTCCTGGTGACGTTGCCCCTGTTGGTCTCTTGGCAATCGCCCCCCGTCCTCCCTAAGACAGCCTCGTGGAATTGATAAAGAGTCTTTCTGTCCCGGTTGCTCGCCGTGCCAGTAACACAGCCTCCCTCTGCAGCACATATTGTTCAGCTGCGCTGCCAGGACGGCCATAAAAATATTTTGGCCAAATATCACAGCAACAAAAGGGAAAATAATATAATCTTCAGATTAAATTTAGCTTTGGGAGAAAAAAAAAATAGAGGGTTGAAGGCGGCCTTACGTTCTGTCTACTAGAGGTTGGCACAGAGACATTTTCAGCAGTCCGTACCAGGAGGGTAAAATTAGGAATAAACACGAAGCCGCGAAATCGGCGGTAACTTCTACTCGCACTTGGCTAGTCATGTCAGTGTTGATGTAACCTATGGCCAGAACTGATAAGAGCCGTGACATTCATATTCCGCTGGCAGTCCTGTATTTTTTTCCCTTTTTATTCTATTTTTAATAAGTTTTTGAGCTTCATCGCGCCATGTCTTATATAGTTAGTCTCTTCACTGTGTCATGGCATCCAGTGTGGCTCGTATAATGTGTGAATGTGTTTATTGCGTGTTTTTCTTTAATATAACTCTGCCTTCTGTATCTGCTACCCAACTAGCGATGACGACCTATAACGTGTCAGCAGTCAGTTTATTGGCTCTGATATGACAACCTTTTCTTAGGATAGGTCATCGGGATCTGATATCCGGAGATACAACTCCTGACACAGGGGCCCGGAAGCAGGAACAGCTTTGTGCACTGTGTAGTGGCCAGAACTGGTATTGCAGCTCGATTGGGACTGAGCTTCAGTAAAGGCTCATTCACACGGGGTACGGGATGGCGTATTTTGGTCCTGATTTTGATGCGGGAGGCTTGGGACAGTCGGGGCTGGGGACAGTTGCAGCTTCCCGCTCTGGAGTAGGCCTAGTCCAGAGGGTGCTGCCGCGAGGCAGGGTGGAATCTGCCTGAAGAAAGGGCAGCTCGCTTCTTTTTTCCGCTTGCAGGAGCAAACCACTAGCGGAAAAAAGAACGCTAGCGGTCTACATAGACCTCTGTTGTGAGGGGGAGGATTCTGGGGAGGATTCGGTGCCAAAATCCACCCCCTCTTGCCTCATGTGAATGATCCCTAACCCACAGCCAGTACACAAGGTATGGAGCTGTCCCTGCTGCTGGGCGCTGCAGCTTCTTTCATTGATGGGGCTCCAGGAAGTCCTAAAGATAGACGGTCCTTTATCACTAATCTTTTAGGCAATTTTGGATGACCAAAAGCCTTTTATTGCCTGTCAAGTGCAACCGTGATGGTTCCATTCCCCACAAGCAATTGCTTGTTCAGTTGTCAGCAGTGGCAGGTGGCCGTGTTACATGTGCCGTGGTTGTTATTCAGGGCCGCGAGCTTCCTGCACATGTGACGATGGTTCACGGACCAGCATAAGTGCAAGATTTCACCAGTGATGTCTGGACAAGCAAGCACAGTCAGTCTAGGCTCGGTGGAAGTAGTTGCACAGACTTGGCAGAGTTGGAGGTGTTTGCCCCTGTTGCGCACGGCACGCAACTTGCCTATTACAAAGAATTTCTTTTCACAGAACTGTAACCACTCCAGACAAACAACAGTTTGTGTTAGTGCAATACAAAGCTTTTCCTGGAAAGCGCCTTATAGTCCCCAAAAACGATTTTAGTAAGTCGATGGTTACTGTAGATTTCACACACGCTGCAGGAATCGTGGAGCAGAGAGCGGGAAATTCACACGGCACGTTTGTAAGGGCTCGTTCACACGGGGCAAGAGGGGGCAGATCTTGACGCCGAATCCACCTCAAAATCTGCCCCCTCACAATGGAGGTCTATGTAGACTGCTAGCGACCTGCCCCTTCTTCAGGCAGATTCCCGCAGCTGATTCAGCCGCAGCGTCTGCCTCGTGACAGCACCCTCCGGACTAGGTCCATTCACTTGGGTCTACTCCGGAGAGGGAAGCCCGCAACTGTCGGAAGTCGTGTCAGGCGCATTTTCATCCTATTCGGACGCGGCTTCCCGCGTCAAAATCGGGGCCAAAATATGCGGTCACAACCCCCGTGTAAACTAGCCCTAAGAAATCCATCTAGTCTAGACCCTGGCCTAGTTATGTTCTGCTGCTATGTTTGCCAGTGTCGGACATGTGCTGCTGTGAACAACATCCGGACGTCACCAGAGAAAGAACAGAAATAGGCTCCAGAAAATGCATTCCTGGCCCAAGATTAGGAAGAGATGGCATAGATATAGGTTTAGAATTGAAAATTGGCTGCTTGCAGCCACCACTAGGGGGAGCTTAGCGGCCTATGGTTTTGTTGTAAATCATTGCCAATAGGCCTCTGTCTCCCCTTGAGGCCACTGTAAGTAGCTGTAGCTGTGTTTCTTTTTAATATCTGTTTGCAGGAGATTTGGAGCCGAATTTTAGAAAGGGGTTTTGAGTTGGGACCCTTACCTCTATTACGTCTGTATGCCTTACTAAGTGTCACGGACAGGTTTTGCTTGCATGAGCCCAGGACTAGAGAATACCCTGACACCATTACCCTTAGAAGTGAATATATCTGCCGTGCTGTTGTCTCCCAGACGTGTTTGTAGCTGCCGCCAGGCTTAGGATTTTTGACTCTCTGTATAGGTTAAAAATTGTATTTTTCCATCTTCCCTCTCTGCAGGAGTCGCACGCTGCTCAAGTTCAGATCCTGATGGAATTCCTGAAAGTGGCTCGACGGAATAAGCGAGAGGTAATAGGGGTTTAATGTTAAATGCAGACGCTCTGAAATAGTCTTCGTTTCCACAGAGGTTTCTTGGTGTACTTTATAGCTCCCTTCAGTTCTGAGCCGCGTACACAGCGCCGCCGGTAGGAGCACGTTATGAAACGGCGGCAGGACTAATCTCTAACACTGATCTCCTTGGCACATGGAGTAAGAGAAATGGAGTGAATCCGTATTTCAATGACTTTTGGAAGTGGGTAGAATGGTGCTGCCTATTTAAGAAAATCCCCAAAACTTTGCAATACAGTCCGCAGCCGCAGCCTCTTCTATCAGCTGATCTTTGGGTCCTAAATTTCGGGACGCCATGATCTGATGTGACTCATCCTAACGATAGATCATCTATATGAAAGTACCAGGGCCTTTGCATTCATTTATAACATCAGGGTCAGATTATGGCTACGTTATTTTTTCAGACTTTGCCTATGTCGGTGCTGCGGAGTGCACACTAAAACCATTTTAGGCCGATAGGACAGTGTTTTTCCACAGATCCATTCCTAAATGTCACATGGCAAGGACCCGTAGTCTGATACTGGAAATGCACGCCGTTGGAAATTTTCATTTTCCCCTTGTACTTTAGAAGGCGACCTCTTGCTTTCAAGTGAAATTTAACCTACAGGAATGTGACCGATTCTTCAGGGCTTTCATTGTGGCACTTCAGATTGTTCATTCCTTAAAAAGCTGGATGCCTGGAAGCCTTGTGCTGCCCTATAGGTCGCTAGTCCAGATGCACTGGAAAGGGAAAGGGAGTGTTATAACTTTCAGATGGGGAGGGCTTAGCCCAAATCTCTTGACTCTGACACCTGCTCTGATTCCTTTTATTAAAGGGGGTTTTCAAAATAGTTTTTCCATACCGTTGACCTATCCAGAGGAGGCGATCTGTCTTGGTCTGACACCCGGACCCCACACAGATCAGCTGAATTTCCCCATGGTGGGACTATTAAAGCATTATCTTATCCTGGCAGCATATGGGTGCTGGAAGCTGCTAGCGGGCTGGTGGTGCTAGCGGACTATTAAAGTAATAGGGGTGCAGCTGCCCTGACCATCCCATAGCAGTGCTATTGGGGAATTGCAGCGCCTATTACTGTCCCCTAGAAGCTTCTGGCACCCACAGACCAGGGTAACTTCTCTCGGGGGGGGGGGATGGGGATGGCATTATTTTTATCACTCCTATTGAAGTGAACAGGAGCGCAGTTGCATCCTGTCCAGCCCGGGCATGTCTGCAGGATTGGGATGGGATTTGGTAGTCTGACCCCTATAAATAAGCTGATTATTAGGGTTGCGCGATCGAGATCGGAAAAGATCGAATTCCGATCGGCAATCGAGTAAATTTTGCGATGGGAACTCCGATCCTGATATTTTCCGGCGGGATCGAGGTCAGAGGTTGTCTCAAGATCGGCTCAACCCTACTCATGTATATAACATGAATAGGGTTGAGCGATCGGGATCGGAAAATATCAGATTCCGATCGGCGATCGAGCAAATTTCTCGATCGGGATCGACTGGAAAATGATCGGAAAATCGGATTTTAAAATCGATCCTGAAATCTCAAGATCGGCTCAACCCTATTGATTATCCTTTAGCCTGCGATTGTCTAATATCTTTTGTGCCGTAACCCCCTGAAAGCGTAAGTGCTGCTTTAACAGACTGGGTTTGATCCAGAAATCATACGTGGGACCACATAGGGCGTTGTATCGGTTGTCTCTCTCCAGCCACGTCTATGTGACCCCCAACGTTCACAACCTGCCTTCCCCATTCGAACCTAACCGGATGGCCTCACACATCGGGCTTGTTTATTTGGAACGTGTCTTATGAGGTCAGGCCACGTTTCTCATCATGTCATTACCTCCAGTGTTGATGGCGCTCGGTCACTCCAGCAGTTTCATTGACGAAGTTTGCGATATAACTTTCTGATCGGGTCAAGAGATGCTAAACATGCTCGGTGTCTCTCATCTGTCAGGATTACAGATTGCATAACCTCCTGCCTCCTTCCCAAGTTTTCTCCTGTACCCCCCCCTCCTTTTTTTTTTTTCGACTTCGTATATTTCCTATGTTTTGGTCAAGAATAATTAAAAACAAATGACCAAGCTGAAATGATATTTATATTGGCAGGAAAATAACCTAAAGAAACTCCCTCTACACCCCTGGAGATAAACATTGTGCTGATGATATAACGTTCGTACAGCGAGCCCCTCACTTTATTTATTTCACTTTTTATACATCCTCCCCCCCCGCTTTAGGAAATAGTCTTGTGTCTGTTTGGGTTTCCAGTTCTGGCATTTATAGGATGCTTATTCCTTTCTAGAAAGATAGGGCCCCATCCAGGATTCGTCCGGTGACTCGCTGAACCCTTGGACCCCACTCGTTTTATTCCATCCAAGAAAGCCCGAGCGTGCGTATGATATGTTTTGGCCATATTTGACGTGTCACGGCCCAGAATTCCTCCTCGGCGTTTGAGTCACAAATGATGGGTTCCCGGAGTCGTAGAGAGTAAACATCCCCAAGCATATTTCTATGGAGCGCTGTAATTGCTTGCGTTTTTTGGCTTCGGACGTCATCGACTTTTAATCAGCGGATTTGTTTATGGGTTTCAGATTTTGCAGGCGCTAAACTGGACTGGTGGGGAAGTGATAGCGGGGTGGTCACATTGTAGGATCAGAGAATATGTCATGGATATCGGTCGACGTCTTATGTTTTTTTTGCAATTATTGAGTATATACAACATCGGGACCCCTCACAGCTGAGAATCCAGTCTTCTTCGACATCATACATAGATTTTTCCAGGACTCTTAATAGTCATGGCGCACCCTTGGGATAGGTCATCAATTTCAGATTAGTTGGGGGCTGACTCCTGACACACTCTAACTGATCAGCTGTTGGAAGGGGCCATGGCCTCAATTAGCTGTCGTACCACACACAGGCACTAGGGGCAGTATGGCCCTGTCTGTACCTGTAAACAGTAAGGCCGGGGCCCCACGGGACGTAAACGCTGTGATATGCCCACAGTGGAGACGCTGCGGGAAAAATCGCAGCTTTGTACAGTCCAGGCAAAGTGGATGGGATTCATGCAAATCCCATCCCCGCTTTGCAGAAGAAATCGCAGCGCGGACACGCTGTGATTTGCAAAGCTGTTGCGGCTTTGCAAATCACAGCATGTCAATTATATCTACGGAAACGCCGGCGGCTTTCCCGTAGATATAATAGTAACTGCATGCGGAGGAAAACTCTGCGAACTTTCTGTTGAAAGCGCAGCGGAAAGAACCGCAATGCGTTACGGCCTGTGGGGCCTCAGCCTAGGCTTTACCCAAACGCCATTGCCCCTGCAAACAGATGGAGGTGCCCATGAGTCTTATTTCCCACCACTCTGATATGGTTCTCCTATCCCAAGCACAGGCCCTGGGAACCTTAGAAATTTCCTATTAAATTGTTTAAAGGGATCCTATCATTGAACGCGTAGGAATAACCTTAAGAAAGGCTATTCTTCTCTTACATTTAGATGTAATCCCCGCTCCTATTTATATAGCGCCATCCTATTCCGCAGGACTGTACAGTTTGTATTGATGAAATCTTGCATGTCCTGTTTTCTCTCTGTCATCAGATCTCTTAGTTTTATGTATCATGTAACTCTGTAGATGATGAGACGCGAGGCTGTAAAGTGTTTTTCTTGTCTCCTTCTCTCTTCTTGACCTCGCAGCAATTGGAGCAGATCCAGAAGGAGCTGAGTGTGGTGGAGGAAGACATAAAGCGTGTAGAGGTGAGAGACGTCATTAAAGTTGTCCAACCCCGGATGCTCTTGGCAATGTCTCCGCTAACATCTGGCTCCAAAGCTTAGGTGGCTTTACATGGGGGTAGATCCCACACTAGTGGCTAATAATAATAATAATAATAATAATAATAATAATAATAAATATTATTATTATTATTATTTCCTCCCTTCTCTATTAAAAGCAATATTTCTAGTTTTTTTTTTTTTTTTAAAGTGATACACACAACTAATAATTTTATTCATTAATAAATATTTAATCTATTTTAATAAAACTGTTGATTGTACTACCTGACCTCTGGTGCCAAAATTGACATGTTTTTTTGGTTGGCACAAGATTTCAAGCTATGTCCAATCCATAGGATCGTTGATAAGTGTGGGGTCACAAGAATGTGTGTGTGTGTGTGTGGGGGGGGGGGGGGGTTGTACCCTGTGTAAATAAAGCAAAGCTGAGGCCTCACATGCCCACTGCCCCTTAAATAAACTCTCTGGGAGTGCCAAAGAGAAGCCTGGAAATGCCTGACTATATTGGCAGTCCCTTGGTGTTAAATGGAACGGCCGCGCCAGCACTCAACCGCCACTTCATTCATGCAGGAGGACACGGGATTGTCTCTCTTTGGACATTCCCTTGTTCTCCCGGTCTCATCGCTAAAACCCCAGATCAGACACTTGTGTATCGTTCATAGTTGTAATCTCAGGAGTGAATTGAGCAGAAGGGAGACGTATAAGAGCTTTTTCCCAGTCCCTTTGTAGCCATTCTTGGCTTTGGCTCAAAAAAACCATAGCAATAGAAGCTGCGTTTATGCAACGTGGAGCCTTAGGGCTAGTTCACATGGGGGCAAGGAGGTGGATTTTGACAGCGGATTTCGCCTCAAAATCCGCCTATGGAGACCACTAGCGTACTTTTTTCCATTAGCAGCATGTTGCCACTAGCGGATAAAAGAAGCGAGCTGCCCTTTCTTCAGGCAGCTTCCGCCTGTCAGCAGCAACCCCCGGCTCCCCGCGTCACTGAGGATCTCCTTTAGGACGCATCCACACGGAGAAAAATGGCACTGAATTTGGTGTGGAATTTCAATGCTGAAAAAAAAGTCTCTGACTCCAATGGTTTTTTTTTTGTCTGCTAGCAGAAGTCAATGGAAGGCTTTTTTTTTTTTTTTTTTTTTTCAGCGCTGAAATTCCACTCCACCATTTTCCTCCGTGTGAATGCATCCTTGAGGAATCTGTTCAGCGATTTTAACCTCTCAAAACTGCTTACAGTGCTATATACCGGACTATATACAGGATTGTCGGCATACCTTGATTGGGTGGCCATGCCGGTTGCATTCACGCACATATTAATGCTCCTACTTGCACATGCCCAGGAGGCATCCACTTCATGTAGTGTCCTGAATGCTCCCCTTGGTGACCCCATTGGTTGCAAAGAACCCAGGGCACTGTACATGAAGGGGCCTCCTCTTGGGCGCTTGCAATGGCAATACCTCTAACATTAATGCATGGGTCTCCTGATATAGCAATATGACCATAACCTTGCATTATGACGTTCCTCTTATTCCTAGAGACTTATGAATAACTTGACTGATACTTTCCAGTCCATGTTGTTAGTTCCTGACTGTATTGGGACTTATCAGGGTGCAGTTACGCTACCATTATTTTATGTCTATTGCTCTCGTCCATCACCATAGGAGATCAGCAGACGTAAAGTCAGGTGCAGATGGACTTCTTTGTGCCTAGTGTCTGTCTTTTTAACGTCTTCCCCATGTGACAATGACAACAGTAGACTGTATTAATGGTAGTGTGAATATGTACTTCCACCCATTCGTTCAAAGATCTATCCAGGAGGAATAACAGAGTAACACCCTAAGAGCTTATCCATAGGAATGGCCGACGTGTCCTGGGGATGACAAATCCTTTTCAATTGCAGGGATGTTCTTTTTTTCTTGCTAGTAACGGCCATGTGTAATACTGGTCTATTCTGGTGTAGGTTGTCACTTTTGCTTGTAAATGGAAATGTCTTTGTGTGGCAGGAGATGAGCGGCTTATACTCCCCCCGCAGTGAGGACAGCACCGTGCCACAGTTTGAAGCCCCTTCCCCATCACACAGGTAATCTCTTCTCTTCTTCTTCTCCTCTTCTCACAGACTGACATGAGCGATCGGCGTCCTCATCGCAGTCTCTTTGCTTTTATGTTAATGTGACAGGAGTAAATTTATTCCTCACCTGGGACAAGTATCTTAGTACTAAAATAGATTGTGCTGAGGCAAAGGGGTCTGAGACCTCGCCAGATCGTACGTGTGTCAGTCAGAGCAACACGCAAGAGAATCTACATCTGATAGAAGGGAGATGGCGAAAATCAGCTCATGTGGAAATCTGATCTAATGGTAAACCTTGTAATAGGCAAAATCATAATGCTTGACATGTTACATATTCAGGTCTGTGCCCCGGTGGCGGAGATATTGGTGCCATTAGTTTCAGTATCCATGTCGCTGCACTGCCTTTCTGACAGTGAAGGGTTATCAATGCCGATGGTGTTGATATCTCTGGCACGGAGGCACAATCTGCAAAACTGACAGGGCACTGAATCCGACCCACGGTCAGCTTTGTAACGATATGTAACATGGCATATGTTAGGGGGCATGAAAGGTCCTCTTTAAAGGGGTCCTCTGGACTGGAATATTGATCCCTTTTCTTAGGATAGGTCACTAATATCAGTTCATTGGAGGTCTGACACCTGGAATCCCCTCACATAGGGTGCAGCATTTGGACAAGTTTTGTGGACTCTTCACTGCCGTACATTGTATAGTGGTTTGGTTTGGTATTGTACCTTGACCCCATTGATTACAATAGTTCACAGCTTCTGCATGGGCATGTGACCAATGGGCGTATCATCACTGGCCTGGGGAGAGGAGATGGAGCTCACGAAGAACTACATGCTCTTTAAACAGCGGGTCTATGGGTGTCTTGTGTGTCAGACTTTACCAATCTAATATTGATGGTCTATGCCAGGGGTAGGGAACATTCGGCACCCCAGCTATTGCAAAACTACAACTCCCAGCATGCATACTTGCTCTGCTGTTCTTGGAACTCCCGTAGAAGCGAATGGCGCATGCTGGGAGTTGTAGTTTGCAGCTTTAGAGCCGAAGATTGGTCTATGCTAAGGATAGGTCTTCAATATCTTACTCCTGTCGACATGTTCTTTCAAAAAGGAACCCGAGAGCATAAACCACCAGTATCTCTCTATGCACTGGTGCTTTAATGTCTCAAACACGTGGTACTAATGGGGCACGCGCATTTCTCCGATTTAGCCAAGGTCCGTACACTTTGCAGTGGGTAGTGCATATGCGATGAAGGCTGAAGTTTCCTGCAGAATTCTTAAAGTCCTCAACTGCTGCAAGGTGCGCTTGGTTTATGAAGAGGCAGGAGCCTTGTATTAAGTCAAGTACACTCCCTTGCACCAAAGTGCAACTCTGCCACTCAGGATCTAGCGCAGATTTCCTCTATAACTTCACCTTCAATAAATATCTGGCCAGGGTCTCCATGTCTTGTCTTCTGTGCCGTGCCGTCCACCTTCACAAAAAGTGAGCAAGGTGCAGAACAAATGATGTACTTACATGAACAGCCCATTGATTCATTTCTCACTTTATATTGCTTTGTTTCCCATGTGATGCCTTGGCGGAGAGGTTTAACACTTGCTGTCAGGGTCCCCTACAGCTTATAGCCCTTTGCCTGGGGGTGTTCAGTAACTGGGGACCTTTGTAATCCTAGTCTATAGGGACTGGCCACATCTAGTTTTTGCCGTGTCTCTACAGCTTCCTCTTTATTGCTTCATACGATGTCCTGAATTCTGGGAAGCGTAGTTCAGCCTTGCCTGAGATCCCAGAGACGACTCGCATCTATTTCTAGTCTCCGATGACACGTTCTAAGTCTTAAATCAATGCCGGGATCTACTTTGATGGTAGAAGTGGTTGTCCCTGCCGCTCCTCTGGTGTGTACAGAACAGCTAGCCTCTGCCAGATAAATAAAACGTGAAGGCGTCAGATCAATCCGATGCTTTGTCTCTATGTTCCTCTAATACGTCCGGGGTTGATGGACAACTCTTCCTGAAAAGGAAGATGCCGCTTTACAAATGGCACTTGCTGCCATGTCTGTATATAACTAGGCATTGTGCAATTACAGTTTCCTCTGCCATGGGAAAGCTATCTGTCCTTGCAGCCGGCAGTGCTATTTTATAGGAAGATGAGACTTTGTTTAATCTGCCCTGAGATCTTTCATCATTTTTCGGTTTGCTCTTGTACCATTACTCCATCGCTCTCTCATTCAGTCCAAGGGCCAGTCAGCGTGTTCCTGCGAGATGTCTTGGGTTAATGCACACGAAACCTGAAGTCTCTTTTTGTTGTCTAATCTATTGCAATCTTTTGCTCCCTGCTAAGAGCTAGCGCTGACTGGAGAGAGGATAACTCTAAGGATCTTTGACAAAAGACTGGACAAATGTCCAGCGCTGTTGTCACTGCCATAGTTATGTAGTACATGAGATTGATTTTAGTGGTGCACCCCTAAAGAGTACCTGAGTTTTCATGAAAAGTTGAAACACTTCCAGGGTTTTGCCATGCTGTCTGTTTTATGACTGTATATAAGTCTCCATACATAGTGTCCTGTCAGTTTTTTTGCTGCTAATAATTTAGAGAGGAGCGAGCACCATTCGGAACGGCCGTTTCAAATAGCACGCACCCATAGGAGGGAATGGAAGCGGCCGGCACGCTGGCTTTGCCGGCGGCCGGCCGCTTAACCCCCCTGCGTGCCGGCTGCGCCCATTCATTCCTATGGGTGCGTGCTATTTGAAACGGGAGTTTTGAATAGTACTCTCTCATCTCCACCAATAATAATAGGAACATAATAATAAGGAGCAGTCTAACCTCCCCCCCCCCCCCCATTCCATTACTGATGCTGTTCCGCCATTTTGCTAGGAGTAACTGTACAATAGCAATATCATAGCTGAGAAAAGCTCAAGTGATTATTATATAGGAGATCCAGGAACTATGGACTATAAATGCATGCAGCTAAAACACAAGGAAAAAAAATCCAAGCACAATCCGTAAAACGGCTTGTTGTCTGTGGATAATATCCCTTTGGTAATAACACAGGCAGCTGGTAGTAAATACAAGTACACGGAATACTTTTCTTATGTTGTAAGTTGTGAGATGTTCAGGGTCTTCAGTCCATTACACAGAGCAGTTTGTAGAACTGCTTTGAGGAGAATCAACCCCTCCCATCTGCATTCACCGTGTGAAGAGGAAAAAGCTCAACAGCACAAAGATCAATCACAGCTCAACTTGCTGTGATTGATCTTTCCTCTACGGATGAAATTCTCTGGCAACAAAGAACTCAAGTGTAAATTAGCTAGAAGGGAGACATCTAGTGACAGGAACATTTAGGCAAAGGCCCCGCGTTGTGGAAACACGGCTTCTTTTTTTTTTTTTTTTTTTTTGCAGGTTTTGCTGTGGTTTTTTGAGTCAAAGTCTGGAGTGGATTGAAAAGGAATGGAAGATATAAAGAAAGCTCTTGAATGTTTCCCTTTTGTTAAATCCACTCCAGACTTTGGCTCAAAAAAAGCAGCAAAATCTGCAACAAAAAAAGCTGCGTTTCTGCAACGTGGGGCGTTAGGGAGGTTTTTCAAGCAGAATCAGAATATTTAAAGTACAGAATCAGAATCATACGCTCTATGAAATTAGGCAAAGTTGTCTGAAAAGATAGCCATTTGAAGGAGTTATTCCAATCTCAGGATTTCACCTTGCCTCCTGTCTCCTCTCCCCTCCACTTAATTTACCTTTGGATTTACAGATGAAGATATTTGTTCTTTTAGATCCCTTTTGCATGTCAGTGTACACTAGGGCTGCGGGCACACATTGCAAACTCTGTTGCAGTTTTGAGCCCCAAAATCCCAGCTTTTGCAATGTGTAGCCTCGGACTTATTCTGAATGACTAAGCTATATTAACCTCATTTTTCTTTTTTCTACAGTAGTATAATAGACTCCACAGAATACAGCCAGCCGCCTGGATTCAGTGGCAATTCACAAGTAAGGGGTTTTCTTTGTAATTTGTATGGTAAAGATCAACTTGATGTTATAAGTAGAGATGAGCGAGTACTATTCAAAACTTCTGTTTCGAATAGCATGCACACATAGGAATGAATAAACGCAGCCAGCGCGCAGGGGGATAAGCGTCCGGCCGCCGGCAAAATCAGCGTGCCGGCTTCTTCCATTCATTCCTATGGGTGCGTGCGATTCGAAACGGCCGTTTGGAATAATACTAGCTCATCTCTAGTTATAAGTTCTTTTTTGCTGTTCTCAATACTTGACCAGACGTCCTTTCCTTTTGTCAGGGTTTTCTGCTCCTAACAAGTTACTTTTTATTTGTCTGAATTTCCAGCAGGGTCCTGTTACTTGTGGTGCAAATAAGTTTAAGTTTTAGGCCATTGTGGGGTTATTTGTCATAGTCGGTGAGCGCCAGTTCTCTACTGTAATGAACTCTGTTTTCTGCCGGGGTCTATGATACAGCATCCGTCTAAAATTGGTGTGCGAAAAACTCCTGCATGGGTGACCATTTTTGTCCACTGGTTTCAGTTTTAAAGAGACAGACCCCTTTCTAGTCAGTGCGGTTCATCGGTCTCCACATGTAACTGCAGTTGTAGCCCCCACACAGTACAATCTGTCCACAGTGGCCCCCACACAGTATAATCTGCTCCACAGATAGGTGCCCAAAGAGAGGGCTCTGAGTGCCACCTCTGGCATCTGTGCCATAGGTTCGCCATCACGGGTATAATTAGTAGCGAGGCCATTGGGGTCAGACAGAGATGAGCGGGGCGCCCTTCATCCCTGCGATGTTATCATCCGCCGAGTTCCTTTTGTGGGCATCTCTTTGACCTTTCAGTGGCGCTGTACTGATCTTTAATCTTTCCCGTTCTCGCACACAGACAAAAAAGCAGCCGTGGTATAACAGTACGCTGGCGTCCCGCCGGAAACGTCTCACAGCACATTTTGAAGACTTGGAGCAGTGCTACTTCTCTACCAGGATGGCTCGCGTGTCAGGTAGGAACACACTATCCTGCCAGTGTGAATTGTCCTCTGAAGTCTCCTATAACTCATCATGTCAGACATGTACACAACCTCTGCCCATTCTCCCAGTAATGGATGCATAAAACGATCTTTGATAGAGTAAGACGGGTCATAAACTAGAGCATTTGAGCAATTGCTGCACCCCATATGGACCAAGTGTGCATGCATCTTCCTGCAGGGATGGGTTGTGCTTACAGACTTCCTGCAGGGATGGGTTGTGCTTACAGACTTCCTTTTAGGGTCCACATACTGTGGTCACCAATTTCACTGCACATTAAATTGGTAACGACAGCACGGTATTTCAGTTTAATGCAAAATTCAATTTTAAAGCTGCCAATTTTTAGTAAATCCTAAAGTTTTTCTTTCCTTAATCACGGCTGGTGACCTTGCTCTAGAGGGGCGGAAGCTTTGGGGCAGAACCCAAGTTAGTGTGCGACCTGTAGGGTAGGGGTCAGCGACCTTCACCTGTTGTAAAACTACAACTCCCAGTATGCTCCATGCACTTTTGTTTCACCTAGCGTGTACGTTGGTACTTTTGGTTTCTCGAATGTCACTGACCACTCCTACAGACTTTGACTCCGCTCTTCATGTGCAATACTTAGCAGGATACACCAAATCCCAGCAATCTTCAGATATATGAAGAGACCCCGACCCTTCACAGCTTCCATGCCGGTTCTGTCTTCTTTCGAGTATTTCTCCCTGCGGCCTGCGAGGGTCACTGTTTCCATAGTTTTTATTAGACAAGCCCTTAAAGGTAATTGGCTGAACAGTGACATCTGCTGGCAGAAGAGAGGAATCCTTCATTCTACCAACAGCAATAAAGATTGCAGCCAAACCAGGAACGTAATGAGCTTTTCAATGTTTTCTTACTATTAAAAGAGGTGTGCACATGGACTAGGCTCTGGAGTTGCGTTCACTTTCACCACTGCCCTTTTGTTAGTTTTGCAGCTGGAAGTTGTTCTGCCCTATGTAAGGATTACACAAGCTCCGCATCTGTCTGATCCAGCTTTTCTGGACACGCCGTACTTTCAGTAACTTTGGGTAATGCGATTAGGATGTGACTAGAACAGAACAAGGGAGCAGATGCTTTGTACTTGCAGCCTGCAGGTGCCCTGTTGCAGCCCTAATCCTGCCCTTTCCCCCCCTCAGTGTTTGCATACTGACTACTTTATCCTATCTAGTCCCAGCCACTTCTCTGTTTCCAATTTCTCCTGCTCGCACCGCTGAACGTGGAATGGATTGTTATAAATCCGCCACCGGCTGCACATCTGGGCTGATACGGCCTATTTAGTACATGGCCTCCTTTGAACTACGGGCAGATTTGCTGTAATCGTCTCCGTGATTTATGGATTTGGTCATAGTTACAGATCTCTTAGCAAGCAGGTGCTGGACACGTACACAAGTTCTGAGGCTGGACGGATATTACTGTGGTTTTAGTTCCTAGAGTACTTGCTCAGACATTGGCGGAAATAGTATTTATTTTATCATTTAGATTTCAATATCCAGAGATCATAAAGGGGTTCCCATAACCTAGACGCTGCTACAATATAATAATCACGGAGTTCTGTAAACATACCACAAATCAAACTGTCTTCCTGATTACATGATGGAAGACAGATTTGCATATTCTTCCCATGATCCCTTGCACAGTGGAGCGCAAATGGCTTAATAAGACTCTACACACCTAAATGGTGGTCTCTCTCTAAGGAGTGACAATATCCCCTTAACCCTGTCTAGAAGCCTCTCACCTCTGCCAAGTCAGTCTTCTCTACGCCAGGCTGAAGAGATCCAAATAGATCGAATCGACTGTCCTTGGCTGAGAGACTGTACTTGGTAAAATCCCACATCTTTGCAGCAAAGGCCTCTGGGAAGGTCGGGCATGATGTTAAAGGGAGCGCCCTCTATTGGGCTGCATGACTGAGGCACTGTCTTCCTAATTACATGATGGAAGACAGATTTGCATATTCTTCCCATGTTCCTTTGCACAGTGGAACGCAAATGGCTTAATAAGACTCCACACACCTAAATGGTGGTCTCTCCCTAAGGAGTGATGATATCCCCTTAACACAAATCAATATGCAGCAAAGAAAAAAAACGAGATGGAAAGGTGTTTTCCAAGACAAAAAGATGGATGAGCTATCCTTGGGTCTGAACCCTGGGCCCAAACAGATCAGCTGATCGACGTGGCAGCAGCAATTCAGCAAGCGACGTCGCCTTCATCAGTCACGTGACCTGTTTTGCAGTTCAGTCCTGTTGAAGTACATGGGCTAAGCAATGATACCAAGTCCAATGTATGGGTATAATAACCTTGCCTATGCCTTAGAGTAGGACGGTGCCAGGTACTAGGGTGCAGTGCCTCACGTCCCGCGGCCCACTAGTAAATGGTTATGATGTACGCCAACTTGGTATTGTGGTTTTATTCTTACATTTGGGCTTCTTTCTTTCCCCTGCACAGACGAGAGCCGGACGGTGAGTCAGCTGGATGAGTTTCAGGAGTGTTTATCCAAATTCACCCGATATAATTCTGTGCGTCCTCTCGCCACCCTCTCCTACGCCAGCGACCTGTATAATGGCTCCAGCATCGTATCCAGGTAAGCGTTTCCAGCTCCTTTCTATAGACTGTGGTCTGTTCAACACGGGCACCCGGTGTCCTTTGTGGCTGTGAATGGGTTAAACTTCCCTGTTGCTTGCAACCCATTGGAAATGAAATAAGGCGCAGAATTCCATTTAACCACTTTTTTTTACGCCTTAAGTGAGCGCCGCGCAGTGATTTGTCACTCGCTTGCAGCAATGCATCGGCAGGGTGACAGATTTATCACTGTTTAGATGCCACTGGATTTTATTTACAGATTTATTATTGCAGCATAGAAATTTTTCTCCGGTGATGTATATGCGCCTTCACTTGTCAGCGCCGATTGTTATTCTAGCTGAAGACACTTGGTGGCGCCCTCGGCACATCTATATCTCCTTTTTACAGCAGCAGCAGGAGTCACCAGTCCAAAAGTGCACATTGTTGTGTCTGATCTGCTCTTACAGGAGTGCGTGTGTACATTCTAGCTATCAAATATGTCATATTCTTCAGAATAGAAGTCGCGTTTTGAAAAGAGCAGAATTTTGCTTGTGCGTCTTATATTCTGCATCTTCTGTAATGGGCAAATATTCAGGGCAACAGTTGTCAGCAACAAGGAATTGTATTAGGGTGCTGTGACTCTTAGTCACAATCGAACCTACTTTGACTTTTTTGTGACTGTTGCAGCACCCTCTGGTTTGAATGTAACTCCATTCGCTACCATGAGTGAAAGAGTTGCAAGGTCTACCATACCCAGTGTTGGTAGCTCCCAGGCCCTGACTGATATCTGCAGTGTCATGCTGGTTGTGAAGAGGTCGCTGCTGTGGCCTGGGATTGGTGAAGATCGGTCGTCATAAGGGATGTCCCTTCTTATGTCACCCTTTGTCGCCCGGTCTCCGCTTTGCAGGTTTTCGTCTTCTGCCCGAGAAACTGGACAGGAGATGTAAACCGGCAGTCAGTTTTCAAACCCCTTCATTTGAATGGGTTTGCAAAGTGTCCGCCCGTCTGTGTCTTCTGCCTGTCCGTGGCGAAACCGTTCTTTTTAACCAGACATGCAGAACTTTGTGTCTGGTTAAAAAAAACAAAAAAAACTGTTTCGCATCGGAGGCCACAAAACGCTCACGGGTGGACACTGACTGCCGGGTTTCCGTCTCCTGTCCAGTTTCTCTGGCAGAAGATGGACACCCACAAAGCAGAGATCGTGTGTAGATGTGAATCCGCCCTATGGAGTTACTGATTCTGGAAATGGAGATTGGAGATTATCTGGCGTCTGACGCACAGAACTCCATGGGTCAGCAGTTTCAAGCGAAAGTAGACTTATCTAAGTGCTGCTTCAATTTCCTATACCATGTGACGTCATGTTTCAGTCACATGGTTTGTTCACAGATCAGTCCCATTCAAATTTATTGATTTAAGTTGTGAGACTGAGGGCATTTTCCCATACAGAGATATACCATTGTGCTTTGTAAATGATGAAAAGACTGCAACACTCACCCTAAAGCTGTAATCTTCAGACAGCTGATCGGCAGGGAGCCCAGGTGTCAATCTAAGACTATCCAATACAGTATATATATCATATAGGATTTTTTTTTCTGACTAACACATAGGAATAGCCTTAAGAAAGGCTATTCTTCTCCTACCTTTAGATGTCTTCTCCGCTCTGTCGTTCGGTAGAAATCCCGGTTTTCTTCGGTATGCAAATGAGTTCTCTCACAGCACTGGGGGCGGTCCTCTGTGCTGAAACAGCACTGGGGGCGTCCCGAATGCTGCGAGAGAACTCTCTAGCGACGCCTCCATCTTCATCTGGAACGGTCTCTCCCTGCATCTTCTTCAGTCCTGGGTTTCAATCTCCTAGGCCTCGGGCAGAGCCGATTGCACATGCCCGGGCCACAAGAAAATGGCTGCTTACACCAGCTTACTGTGTAAGCGGCCACAAGAAAATGACTGCTTACAGTGTAAGCGACCATTTTCTTGTGGCCCAGGCATGTGCAGTTGGCTAGGCCCAAAGCCTAGAAGATTGAAACCCAGGACGGAAGAACATGCAGGGAGAGGGCGTTCCAGAAGAAGATGGAGGCGTCGCCGGAAAGTTCTCTGGCAGCATTGGAGACGCACCCAGTGCTGCGAGAGAACTCATTTGCATACCAACGAAAACCGGGATTTATACCGAATGGCAGCGCGGAGAAGACATCTAAAGGTAGGAGAAGAGTAGACTTTCTTAAGGCTATTCCTACGTCTTAGGGAGAAATAAAGGGTATCCAATGATAGGATCCCTTTAAGCCTAGAAAACTTCTTTAACAAAGGTCCTTTAAGATGTGGCAGGCACTCTAAGCTACCACCATGGCGGTTCTCTCCTCAGTGACACAGGCACGCTTAGTCCAGCTATCTAAAGTCTAAGGAAAGTCTTGTTGTCTGAGAAAAGTAAATGTGCATATTTCTATGCGTGCACCTGTGTTTATTTGCATTTTGAGTGACATTAATGTACTTTATACAGTTGTCACAGCAGCCGGGAACAGATCTTATTGAATTATAATGGATCCATCAACTTTCTTTTTGGGGGTTTTGTAATGTATGACATAAAATTGAACACGCACACAATACTGCTTTCTCCATCAAAGACCAATAGAAACCTGACAAAGTGCAAGAGCAAAATCTCCGAAGAGTTCATAGAAGGCGCTCGGTAAACAAGTGCTGACGGCTCCGGAGCACAATAACAGATATAACGCATGACTAATACAAAGAAAGGAAGTGCAGCAACATCAACAAGACTCTGATTCCATAAACTGAAAATGGAAAGAGATAAAAGGAACCTGCAGATGGGCTCAACCTTGATGGGAACCTGTCAGGGCTATGGGGGACACTAAACCACTTATCCTTATAGACTGCCTGCGCTGTTCTTCAGTGAAGCCAGAGATGTACAGCCGCCCGACGTCACTGCACATGTGCACTAGAGTCGTGGTGTACTCCTCTGGCTGCATTGAAGATCCGTGCCAGTGTGCGGTATGCAGCTGATAGGGGGAGTATAAAACTTGTTTTTTTTCTAATGCGGCCATGAATTGTGTTATACCGGTGATTTGGGACTATAAATCTCGGTCTTGTGGGTAGTTTAGTGTCCCATATTGCCCTGAAAAACCCTTCAAAGAGAATCTATCAGGGAATCGGTTTATATATTTTCTTCTGGGCAAGGCCACATGATCATAACCAACAAGGCCTTAGTTAGTCAGGATCCCCTGGGGTCGTGATGCTTGACGGGTCAGAGCAGACGTGGACAGCGCTGTTCATCCATTTTTAGACGTCAACCATATGACGCAGGCTAATTCCAAGAGTCTCTGCTGGTTTGTCTTCATCCCTGTTGCGATGGCATGTGGTATCCAAACGTGACCTTCTTGTAGCCACTCGCTGGCCTCATTAGTGATGCAGGTGATGAGGTCTAAGCCGTGTTTATGACTAATTGACCAATAGTACTGGGTAACTGTCGTGGTCCTAATTAATAGGCTGAGTGCCAGCAGTGAGGACATGACACCAGACACACTATGTTGGTATTCGTTCCTCTCTCAACCAAGAAGGAAATACTGACGCGCTTTTATAAAAACAATGTGGGGTTAAATAGTAGCAGAGGAAGGAAGTGATAGAACAACAATGTACATTTTCATATTCATTCCTGATTGGTATGAGACATATCAATCAAACAGAAAAATTTTAAGCAGTTCCATATATAGCCAGCTACTCCCGCTCCTGCGTGGTAACCTTGGGGAGCGGTCTTCTGGCAGCAAGCCAAGCATTTGTTTTTCTTGCACCCGTCCTGGATGCAGGCGCCATCTTATCATATAACATTATACCAGTTTCAACTTTATCTAGCATTCAGATTTTAAGGATAACAATGTTTTCCATACATTACATGATTATATCCTTCACATAGGTGTATGGATATGACAGCTGAGGTCATGGATTGGGTACGGTAGTCACCTTCATGTTCGGCACATCATCCCTGCAGGACAGCGAAGAGATACAGATGCGGATTACTAGGGTCTAGGGGATTAAACCATAGCGGTGATAATTTACCTTATGGGGCAGGTTTGTAGTTACCCAGCAGTTGGGGTTCCCTTGTTCAGGCAGCGCTTCTGTCCATGTTTTTAGGTGAAGTTTAGACCCATGACTTTATACGGTCTGCAAAACCAAACCTAACTGGTTTATGGCTTGGGAGATGGAGTGTTTGCTAGGTACCCCTTGTTCCTGCGATCAGACCCTTACCTCCTATCCTGTGGATTGGTCCCAGTGCTAATACTGCCATACATTTGTTCCTTGTGATTCCTTCTGCATTGTGTGGTGCGGTCTTAGCAGCGATTGCTGTATTCACTGGCTCTGAGCAGGCGCTCGCTTGCTTTGTCATCTATATCGCTGTCTAATGCTGACAAATGTTGAGTTTATTGTCGCTATAACCACCTGGGCCAACTATTGCAGTGTTTGGCGGCTAATCGCGTCTCATCACAATGATGAATGTTCACACGGTGCAGTCGGTGACCTTTTATGTCAGGCAGTGCATAAAAAGCACAGAGTGCTAACCCGGGCCTTATAATCCTCACGACCTGCCAGGCCCTTAGTAAAATCATAGGAATCTTAGGAAATCATTTGTCAGCCGCATGTGCTGTTATCTCGCTTCATCTCGGTTTATGCCTCTGGCGTGGTCGTGACGCCTTGTATCCCCATCTTAATTTATTTCACCATTGTGTAAGTGTGTTTACAGCTCACAAGTGACTCGCACAAGGATCCAAATGCAGACTATAGGGGCGTAGAGGTGAGTAGTGATCACTTTCTCTAATAGGCATACTGTGACGTATATGCTAGGCAAGGTGTCAGTGTATAGGGACAAGGGACATGATCACGACTAGGAGGGATCTTCATGGCGCTGTTTATTGGGGCATACAGAACAAATAGTGACCTAGGACAAAATCCGGTGGTAGAGGTAAAGTTGGATTTTGGGATGAGCATGCACCTTTTATATGTATGTTCGGGAAACCGGATGGATTTCAGGAGGACCAGCTCACCATCTACTGTGTGCGACAGAGAATCCTCCAGTGTTTTGGGTTTCAGTATCTCGTGTATGACCAGTCCTCATACACATGCACATGATACCCGCGTGCAGTTAATGCTCTTCACAGACCCAGACATTTTAATTCATGAACCCAGGTTTCATAACTGGCAGGAATAGGACCTTTCCTTTGGTTTTCCTTTAGGTTTGCAGACCCATACATGGATCATAATACGCCGATGTCTGTGTGGGGTAATAAGGAATGAATGGGTCATTATGCTAGACGTTAAAGGGTTTTCTGGCCCCAAATTGATATATATTTTTTTTCATATTGATATCCAACAGGAGTCAAACGCCTGTACCCTACGCAGATCAGCTATTGCAGCAGGCTGCTGCTAGTGGGTGGGAAGAGCATGCAGAAGGCTCCTGCTAGTGCGTGGGGGGAGCATGTAGCAGGCTCCTGGTAGTGGGTAGGAGGAGCATGCAGCAGGCTGCTGCTAGTGGGTGGGAAGAGCATGCAGCAGGCTCCTGCTAGTGGGTGGGGAGAGCATGCAGCACGGCTCCTGTTCAAGTGATAGGCGCTTACACTACGCCGTGGATGAGGCTGCAGCTCCACTCCTGTTACATAAAAAGCAGCGATGCTGCACGTACTCTCCATTTCAATTCCAGCTTCTGGCATCCTGCGGCTGCTGCAACAGCTGATCTGTGTGGGGTCTGGGTGTTGGTCCCCTATTCTAGGCCAGTGATGGAGAACCTTTTAGAGAACAAGCGCCCAAACTGCAACCCAAAACCCACTAATTTATTACAAAGTGCCAATACAGCAATTTAACCTTAATACTGTGTGGATCCACAATTACAGACCTGCAAAATATGGTCATACAAGTGGGGCTTTATGGAGCTTTCTGCTCCACTGTGACCCCCACACAGTACAATCTGCTCCACAGTGGCCCCCACACAGTAAAATCTACTCCACAGTGACCCCCACACAGTACAATCTGCTCCACAGTGATCCCCACACAGTATAATCTGCTCCACAGTGGCCCCCACACAGTATAATCTACTCCACAGTGACCCCCACACAGTATAGTCTGCTCCACAGTGGCCCCCACATAATACAATTTGCTCCACAGTAGCCCTCATACAGTATAATCTGTACCACGGATGGGTGCCCAAAGAGAGAGCTCTGAGTGCTACCTCTAGCACCTGTGCCATAGATTCGCCATCACAGTACTAGGCTATCTGTCTGAAAACTTGATTTGGGACTGACAAACTATATAGTTGTGTGTACAGAGCCCAAGTCAGTAGTTCTGTCTTTTGGTCGGCTTGCTTGGGTGTTCTTTGCCTTTCTAGAACTGGAGCCACTGAGTGACTACTCCACAGGATCACGTTCTAGATTTATTCTGGAGCGGCTTGTACAGTACACAGATCACTCCTTGTACAAAGCCTTGCCAGAGTAAACAGGCCTCAATGGTTACAAGTCAGCGCTTCTGAAATAAGTTTGTCAGTAGCCAGCAGAAAGCTTCCTGACGCTCGAGTTTGTGTCAGGAGCCTTTGATGTATCCAACCTTGATCTCCCGCGAAAAGTGGAGGGTCAGCACTGAAGTTGCAGAAGTGACGGGCAGAGATTTATTTGCAAGAAAAGGAATCAATGTTGCATCTTAACAAGAATTGTCTCCTCGTGTAAGACTGCCACTCCAAGATGTTTTATTCCGCTAATAAGTTCCCATGTAAGACTGCCACTCCAAGATGTTTTATTCCGCTAATAAGTTCCCATCTGTTGTTGCCCTGATCCCGACACTTGTTTCATGCCTTGTTAGTACAGTAAAGAATATATATGTATACGGCTCGTCTTGTGTATCATAGCGAGCAGATGGATGGAAGTGGAAACCTTCGGAACTGTTTCGCATCTTTGCAAAGTTGGAAAAATACAAGATTTTAGTGAGATTGTTTCTTGCAATTCTACGCCGCGTATCTGTAGTTTAAAGGGATTCTCTCATTGGAAACCTATTTTTCGCAAACCCATGTTGGTCCTACCTTTCTTTCTCTGCTATTTGTGAGCATTTTCGGTTTTCTTCTTTATACAAATGAGTCTTCAGAAAGCACAAGGGGGCATTCCCGGTGCTCAATGAGTGCACCCTTCTGAAGATCCAACGCTTCCTCTCTCTTCTGCAGACTCCTCTCCGCCACGTCATCGGCCACCGAGCGTCTGGTCGGGATCTAAGTCCCGCACTTGATCTGTCGGCTCGGCCTTGTTACGTTGGGCACAGCCCACTGCGTCTGTCCGTTTGGCCATTTTCCTGTGGCCTTTTATACGAGCATATAGGAAAATCGCTGAATGGACATGGAGTCTGCTCTGCCCAATGCAACATGACAGAGACGACTGATCGTGTACGGGGTTTGGATCCAGAACAGAGACTCAACTGTTTAGTCTTCCCTCAGTCTGAATGGACAACTAGGTGTTACCTGCACAGTCTGACATGGCCTACTCAGTGTTGGCATTAGACTTTACAGATACTATCCCCCTAGTTGTCTAGTTTATTCATATATTTTTATGAGGATTAACAGAGGTACGGGCATAACACAGTAAGAGAGTTGATATTCCCAAAGTTATCTAACCAGATGCTAACCACTCATTGACTATATGTACTGTACAGCTATATTTCATGCAGTGGTGTAACTAGGAATGGCATGGCCCTGTGTCGAACTTTTGACTTTTGTATTATCCCCCATAGTGGCCCCTGCACACAGTATTATCCCCCATAGTGGCCCCTACACACAGTGTTATGCCCCATAGTGGCCCCTACACACAGTATTATGCCCCATAGTGGCCCCTGCACACACTATTATATCTTAGTGGCCCCTGTACACAGTATTATATCTCATAGTGGCCCCTGCACACCGTATTATGCCCCATAGTGGCCCCTGCACACCGTATTATGCCCCATAGTGGCCCCTGCACACCGTATTATCCCCCATAGTGGCCCCTACACACAGTGTTATGCCCCATAGTGGCCCCTGCACACAGTATTATGCCCCACTGTGGACATCCATGAACAAATATTATACTCTGGGGTCTTTTCATACCCCAGAGTATAATAATCTGAGACCGAGGTGGGGGTGCCAACATAAACACTGTTACTTACCTATCCCTGGCTCGGCTGCACTCCTCGGTGGTGTCGGCCATCTTCAATGACATCTGGGATGTCACATGACCCGGGACGCAGGCTACGGTCATGTGATGTCAGGGACATCACTAAAGTAGGCTCTAAGCCTGTCTGGTGCCCGGAGAGGTAATTAACGCTGTTTTTTTATGTTCTCTTACCTCTCCGGGGCCTCCGATCATAATGCTCGGACGTCTGAAAAGACCCCCCCCCTCCCCGAGTATAATGGTGTTTGTGGGGCCCGTGGCATCACTTACCAATCCTGGCCCCTGCCAAGATCGGTAAGTAAATAGGGCCCATTACCATTCATTAGCAATGGAAGCACCAGCGATAGCCAAGTCCTGTCCTTTGGCTATTTCCAGCCCCCTATGAGTGGAGCAGAGGTGCGTCTACGTTCACCATTGCTAACTTCTCATAGACTTAAAACGCCCACAGTTCTCAGGCTTGGCGGGGGTCTCTGCTGTTGGACCCCCCCCCCCCCCCCCCCCACTGATCACCAAGTAATATGAATATTTTTTTTTGCATAGAACTCCTTTTAAACTCTACAATTGCTGCCCCGAATATCCTTCTAACAACGTGTGTAGGATTTAGAGAACAGAATGTTACCGGTGGAGACAGTCTTTCTGATAAAAGCTTCACCAACGTAACCAGCCTTTACACAGCAAAGTTAATTCTGATCTTTTGTCGCTTCCTAGCGCTACTTTCTGCATGTTGTATAGCCAGAGAGAGAATGGGATAATTGCTATGTGTATTGTGAGCCGCGCTCCTCTCTGCTTTGCAAGATAATACGTTACGTTTTGCTTAAAGGGGATAAAACTGTAGGCTGAAAGCCGGAAAATCATTTTTAATGTCTTATTTCCACATGCTTACAGATCAGAAATATCTGCCTGCACCTCGCTTAGTAATTGTCCAGTCGCGCGGAGTAAATTCGCCTTCAGGTTCCCTCCTCATTAATGGAGACCGGCTTGTTTTCGGCTTCCTCTTTGCCTTCCGAGAATATATAATTATTCCGTCTCATATACTTTTATTAACTCACTTTACTTGTTCGAGAACGGACTTTCACTTTCCAATGTACTCATGGTGTTTGTTCTCTAGGAGACAGACACACCGTATAGATTTATTTCTCCCCCCCCCCCCCCCAACATTTTGACTGGGGGTCTCCTGTCCTCAGAATTTAGTGACTTGTTTAGTTCAGATGTCACTGACGGAAATCTCTTGCATATATAATGGTGACCCCGTAGTAATCTATTAGGGGTGCCGTTTATTTAGTCTCTGCTCATTTGCTTCCATAAACTTTCAACCTTTTGTTATGGGCGGCTGTCCCAGTCTGACCCCCGGTCTAGAGCTTACTCTCCTTTTGTCGGACATCTTGTACGTTATATCCTTAAGGCTCCACGTTGCGAAAATGCAACTTTTTTTTTTTTTTTGAGCCAAAGCCAGAAGGGAGAAGTATGGAAGCTTCTTATGCATTTCTCATCCCTTTTGCACCCATTCTTGGCGTTGGCTCAAAAAAGCAGCAACCGAAAAAAGTTGTATTTGTGCAAGGTGGGCCTCAGCCTTAAGGAGTTCTTCAGGGAGTCTGACTGTGCTTTTTTTTTTAGATTCTCTACCTAACCCCAGGTCGTTTAATTGGAACCACTAACAAGACCCAGGGTCTATCCACGTCCTCTCCCATGTTCCAGTCAGGGCTCGTTCACATCTGCACCCGGTGTCCGTTCTGCAGATTTCCGTTTCCTGCATAAAACAGAGCGGACACAGAGTCGGACATGCAGTACTCTGTGTCCGGATTAAAAAATCCGGTGTCGCGGCGGAGAGCAGAAAACGCTCACCGCCGCTCACGGCCGGACCCGGTCTGTGCTTTCCGTCTTCTGGCATGCAGAAGACGGAAAGCACAGAACGGAGACCAGAACGCAGGTGTGAACCTAGCGTTACTTGTGCTATAGGGGATGTCTTTACTATAGTCCACCAGCCCCCATAGCACAGATAGCTACCTATCACTGGCGAGAAGGGATAACACTCAGTAGACTGGGTGCTGGTTTCAATCTTATGAGGTTGAAACCAGCCTGGAATTCCTTGGTACAGCATCTGAAAACCCCTAAAGAAAGTAAAGACTCTCGGGAGAGCCCCTTTAAATTTGCGTCTATCAAATTCCTCCCAGCACCTTTACCTTCTCAGCTCTTCTCTCCCTGTACCTCTGTAAGCCTCCCCTGTAAAGATACCATTTCTTCTTTATCTAAGAGACTATTGAATAGAGTCCATATAATTTGCTTCAGAATGATCAAACTCCCCTATCTTTCTTGGTCTCTGCTTTGTGTGCTGTGTGCGGAATCTCCAGTGTATCCTGTGAGTTGCAGCTTATGTCTTTGAAAGCAAAAGGATTGGGCATTTGAAATCCAAGTGTCCAGTCTTTTTCTCCAATTATGCATCCAAGCATATAATATCTATAATTGTGTAATATAATTCATTTTATTTTGGCGTTGGAGTCGGTAAAATTTTTCCTACTCCCACCAAAATTGTCCTTGACTCTGACTCCACAGTTCTAAATAAATAGGTCTCTAAATGTAACCCTGGCACCCACCGGCTTTGGCGTAGACCCCGGGGGTGGTGCCTAATATAGTTACACATCGATACGAAGTGAAGCCTAAACTTTGCAGGAGCCCAAACGTTGTAGATAACCTCTAACTGTGGGTGCTAATGCCCTTAGGCTGAGTTCACACGGGATATTTTGGTCAGGATTTTGAGGCCGTATCCACCTCAAAATCCTGACCAAAAAGACGACTCCCATTGAAATCAACGGGAGCCAGTCAGTTCTTTTTTTCGGAAGCCATTCTGGCTTCTGGGAAAAAAGAACGGGGCATGCTCATTCTTCAGGCGGATTCACCTTGCAAATCCACCTGAAAACACTCCCAACTAGGCCCGTTCATTTGCGCCTAATCCGGAGCAGAGTGAGCGACTGGATCAGCAGTGCATCGGCATCCAGACGCAGCTACTCTTACTTTGGATCAGAACCAGAGACGGCCTCCGCCTCAGGTTCTGGACCAAAAAACCCTGTGTGAACCTGGCCTAAGGTGACCATTGCCCTAAGAACCTCCTACCAGCTGAATCAGGACAACGTATCTACCTTATGAAGAATCCTCGGAAATGGTTAAATTTTCAGTGTCCCTCTCGAATTGATTCTCCAGTTCAGCTTTACCCCTTATGTAAAGGTTCAGGAATAGAAAAGAGCATTTATGTAAATGTTCAGTCACAAATCAGTCCGAACGATGAAACGCTGAAAGGAATGATTATTCTAATGTATTCTGGGAAAGTTAGAAGCCGACTCGGTAGCCGAGGATGGTAAAGAGCCCCAGACTCAGGTGGACGCTTCACTTTCAGCGGCGGTTCCCAGCAGAGCGAGGGACATTCACTTCCCAGTCTTTCATGTCCTTTCTTTCATATCCACCAGAGTTCCCCACAGTGGGGGTAAGGTCATAGACAGCGAATCTCCACAGGGGGTTCGACCTCTAATTTGCCTTGTATAGGACAGAGCTGCCTCGGGGAACAGCCGTATTAATCACATATGTGCCGGGTCACCTCTCCAGGCTAAGCCCCACAGCGTCATGTGCTCAGGGTCACCGGGCTTCAATTCTGGATACGACGAGAGGGATTTTCAGTGGAAGAAACCTCTCCAGTTTAAGTATTTATCAGCTAGAAAGCCTTAGTGCATGGACGATATCCTCGAGCAAGCTGCGCCCCAGCTTTCATAGCAGCTGTGCAAAGAAAGCATCTTCACTGTAAACAGAAGCCCAAGCTGCGGAGGTGCCCACAGCATATGCCCTTGTCATCGGAGCTGCTAGATACTAAGCAGTCGCAATTACAGGTCAGACTCGGATGAAATCTACGCCGTCCGACGTTCTAGGTTTTTATTTTAGCCCCCGTACTAAGAGGATCATGGACACCGTTGTTAATGTAGATGGAAGATCTCGCTAGACTTCAGATATCTGATGATAGAAAGTAAAGCTGGATACTTTGATTATTGCCTGTGCCAGTGAGCAACGCAGTGACCCTGGCAGTGGCCATAGAGAACAATTAGATTTCATTAAAGGGCACCTCCAATGGAAAATAAACCCTTCACAGTACAGATGTTCCCTGTAAAAAGAATCTTTCACCACCTCCAACAAGTCCAGCTCATTACACCATTTAGTGGTCACTGCTCTGCTGTTTCCAGCACAGTTGGAATTTTTTCTCTAGCCCTCACCGTTCCTGAGCAATCAGTGCTGTTAGTTTTGGTACCTGACATACTATTTAGTCTCTGCACTGTCAGGAGGGCGGTGTCAGGCAGGAGCAGACAAGGGGTGGGATTCTGAGCTCTGACACTGGCTGCCTCTGATTGGAGCTCTGAAGCACGCCCCCTGCCTGACACCGCCCACCTGATAGTACAGAGCCTAAATAGCACATCAGGCACCAAAACGACCTGCACTTGTTTCTCAGGAGCAGTGGTTACTAGATAGAGAATTCCAACTGTGCTGGAATCAGTGAAGCAGAGACTATTAACGGATACTAAGGACCTGAACTGTACATGGCGTAATTTATTGCCGAGAGGAGGGGGCTTCATTCAGCCCACCACCAGTTTAACCCGTTAAATGCTGAAGTGCAAAATGCAGAACTAGATTTGGTTGTGTAAAGAGTCCTGTGGGCGGAGCTTCTGCCTTATAGTTGTGTTAAATTGCAATGTCTAGTGTAACTCGCGTAGAGCATCACACGGATCCACTCGTGTAAAAAAAAAAAAAAAAAAAAGGACCTTCTACTACTGACCGCTAGTCTCCAAATGATGTCAGACAAGACAAGATCATTGAAGAAAATATCTATCTATCTATAAAAAAAAATTACATTTTACTAGTGCTCCTCTTAGTGGCCACCAGGTGGTGCTAAAAAACTTCTAAATAGCAAATCGGGTTTAGCAACTGCAACCTTCATCCTAAACTTCCCGCATAGGGGTGAAGCATGACTGAAGACTCCAGTTTATGGGGCTGTACTAAGGCGCCCCCTACCACTGCTGGGGATCCCTCTGTACCTCTGCATGTCTTCAGTTTTTATATGAAGGTACACAGAGGCTTTTTCGGCATCATACAGAATCTCACACAAATCCCATATATTGTATGCAATCCCAAATTTTTAGAGAAATTTTTCCCCCTTTTCAAGTGCTGTACGTGGCCACAAAATGGTTGCTTGATTGGGCAACATGGTGGCTCAGTGGTTAACACTGCAGCTTTGCAGCGCTGGAGTCTTGGGTCCGAGTACTGCCAAGGACAACATCTACAAGAAGTTTGGATGTTCTCCCCATGTTTGCGTGTTTCGTCCCATAGTCCAAAGACGTACTGATAGGGAAAAATGTACATTGTGATCCCTATATGGGGCTCACTATCTACAAAAAAATAATGGTTGCTTGATCACTGAAATTGACCTGGACAGCATACAATTTTTTAGACCAGAATACAAAGCGATGGCTATTCCTTGACCTTTTAGGCGTGTAGGGTGTCAACAATAAGAAAGTCAAGCGTCCATCAGGTAAAAGGCCAAAACCAAAATGGATTCGTCCTAAAGAGGAGCCGCTGTACACCTGATGGTGGAAGGTCCTGGCAGCAGTACCTACGTGGCGTTGCTGTCCTGTGTGCACAATTCTTCCGTTTTTGCAGCAGCGCATTTCAGGAAACATGCTAGAAAAGTACTGTAGTTTAGAGATGAGTGATTAGTATTCGATCGGATACCTCGCTCCCATAGGAATGCGTGTAAGCGGCCGAACACCAAGGGGTTAAGCGCAGTGAATATTCGATGCGCTTAACCCCTTGGTGTTCGGCTGCTTACACGCATTCCTATGGGAGCGAGGTATCCGATCGAATACTACTCGCTCATCTCTTCTATAGTTAAGTGCGCGTGCTTCTTTTGGGGTGTATACCTGTAAGTGCTGCCTGGGTTTCCCTGATCTGACCTACAATCCTGATTTTACTTCTTGGCTCAGCAGAAGTCTTATTAGGTTCTTCCAAGTTACCCGCTGCCTCCTTGTCTCTAGAAATTTGCTGAGCTAGTCTTCTGTCTTTTCATCAGTACCTGGATAATGGTTCCTGAGACTGAGGTAAGGCAACATACAAGAGAATCTTAAAGTGCATAAATGATTCAGAGACGTGTAGTAAGTTCCTTCACACGTCCTTTCCACCTTCTGGCTGCTATCCTAAGAGGAGCAATGATCCGTCTATATCATGGTTTTCAAGTCTGTTGTGAACAGCGGCACACAAAGGGAATACATGAATACATTTACCAGATCCTTAGGTCAAGTTCTTGAGTTATTCTATATGAGCGCTCCTTATTATTGAGGTGTACAAGGCGGGCGCTATACAGGAGCTGATCACAAGAGGCCATGTTATTTTCCAGGTTTGGGCTCTTAGGGAGCCTTCACACGATGTAACTCTGCGCTCATTCTGATCGTAAAAAGCAGCTCCCATTGACTTGAATGGGAGCCGGCATACGTGCGCTCCCCATTGAAATCAATGGGAGGCTTTTTGTCCCTATGCTTTCAATGTATTATGCGTGTATCACATTGAAAGCATAGGGAAAAAAGCCTCCCATTAGGGGGTGCTTATGCTGAGAAAACCCTATGAATAAATCTTGCCTAAGGGCTCGATCCGGCAAGAGGGGGCGGATTTTGACGCCGAATCCACCTCAGAATCCGCCCCCTCACAATTCAGGTCTATGCAGACCACTAGTTTCCTTTTTTATGTGCACGGTATGTTCCAGCTCACGGAAAAAAGAAGAGAGCTGCCCTTTCTTCAGGCAGATTCCGCCCCGGTGTCCGCCTCAGGCAGCACCCTCCAGGCTAAGTTCGCTCATTTGGGCCTACTGCGGAGCGGAAAGCCGCGACAGTCAGGAGTGGGTGGAGCAGAAGGGAGACAAATAAGAATTTCCTATATATTTCCCAGTCCTTTTGCAGTCGCTCCAAAAAACGCAGCAAAATCTGCAGCAAAAGAAGTTGTGTTTCCGCAATGTGGGGCCTAAGCCTAAAACTTCTTGGCACGGGGAGACTCCACTTAGGGCAAACCTCTTTTGCGCAAGTTGTAAATTTTGGCGCGGAATCTACCGCAAAATCTGCCCCCTCACCATAGAGGTCTATGTAGACTGCTAGCGATCTTTTTTTCCGCGAGCGAGCTGCTCTTTGTTGAGGCGTCTGCTGCAGCAGAAATTGCTGCGGTGCGTCCGCGTCAAGACAATCCCTCCGGACTAGGCCTGTTCATTTGGGCCTATTCTGGAGCGAGAAGCCGCGACTGTCGGTAGCTGCGACAGTTGTAGCTAGCCGCGGCAGGCACGTTTTGGTCCTGATTCTGACACGCTTCCCGCGTCAAAATCAGGACCTAAATACGTGGTGTTAGCCCGACGGCATGCTATTGTCTAGTGAGGTGCAAAGCGTGTGTCTCAAGCACTTAATAAAAGTGGCGCGGCTCTTTGCATCCGTTTTTACCATGTATATCTGTGCTGTATTGTGTATTGCCGGCCCCTGCAGTAATACCTCACCTTCGCACACGCTCTGCGCCATGATCAGGATGCATTCTACAGTGCAGCCCCATTAGTTACCAAGCGGCCGTCATCTCCCCTTCCATCACAGTAACTTATGGCCCTACCACCCTGCTAGAAAGAAATTGCGGTGGACATGGAGGAAGAATTACACGCCGCACCCTCCGCTCCACTTTCACCAAGCAGACATGTTGTCTTAAGAAGGATTTCAGGTTACTTATAAGCTTGTCCAGCCCTCCCCTCCCTCCTTTATTGTCATTATTCTTCCTCACACCCTGAGCCGCTACTAAATCAGCCTCACTGCAATGATGTGTCATGGGAAGCTAATGGAGCATTTCAGCCGGGGCGCTGGAGGAGGGGAGCGTTACATAAAAATAAAGACTGCGCCAGCTAGCCAACACACCGTTATATTAGGTAGCGCTGACCTTCAGGGGTCCGGAGAACACTGGAGATGTGGCCGGGCCTGTCAGAGCGGAGATAGTGCCGCAATAAGAAGGATGGCCATGGATCTGTGCGCCCCCATCAAGGCCCCTTCTCTAGGCTTCTGGCAATCTTGAGATCGTTTCAGTTATGGTCTTTGGTATCACAACCAGTCGAGGTGCTAACATGTATGCAGTGTCGTTTCAGTAGTACCTTTGCAGCAGTGGTCATTAGAATTCTGTATCGATAGAGTAACAAGTGTCAGATGAAAGGTTAATGTGAGTGGGTGGGCAGCGGTTTCCATGGGATCTGTATGTAGGTGGCCATAGGTGTTATAGTTGTTAGTGACCTGATGGGAAGAAGCTGTCCGTAAAATTCTCATTATACGGGTGTTACTAACAAGGGTAAGCGCAGAGCCTCAATGCTTACAGGATCAGAACAACAACAACAAAAAAAATAAATATATATATTATAATATAATATAAAATATAATATAATATATATATATATATATATATATATATATATATATATATATATATTTTTTTTTTTTATTATTAACTACCCCACAGTTTGTATCATGTGGCCCTTCAGGTGAGCCTACCCCTTTTTGTAAGGACACCATCTTGGTAATGTGCAGCCTCCAGCTGTGATAGCCGGTAGTAGCAGGCAGCCATTTGTTTCCTTTGCTGCAGACACTGGTGTCAAAATGTATATAGCTCCCCGCCATGGTTTGTATTGGGTTCCCTGCCCCGGAGACCCCTCTCTATGCTGTACATAGACCCACAGTAATATGGTAAGAAGTAGTGTTTTTGAGCAGGTGACAGATCTGACCCCGTTGTCCATGCTGAGCCTTTGCACTCCCTGTATATAGGCCTTTTGTCCTGGCATGAGAATTAATATTTTTATGACTTGGTTTTATTTCCACAGCATAGAGTTTGACAGAGACTGTGACTACTTCGCCATTGCTGGTGTGACCAAGAAGATCAAGGTGTACGAGTATGGCACGGTCATCCAGGACGCTGTGGACATCCATTACCCTGAGAACGAAATGACTTGCAATTCTAAAATCAGGTAAGAGGTCATTATTGTTATAGGGGTTTTCTAGGCAAGTGATGCTGATGGCTACATAGAGGATAGTGTGAGGGTCCTGGGGGTCCCACCTGCACCGATCTGATATGGATGATGCTATCCCAAGGTTTAGTCCACAGTGTAATTTGCCAGGAAAACCTATTTTCTGTTACATTCCCAGTCTGTAATGTTCAGGGGTAATCTGGGCAGGAGATGTGAGACCCCTACTCATCCTGAGGATTTGCTCTTGTTTTCTATAGGGGCTCGCTAATGCCTGACTATGGGTAAGGGTACTTTGGTGTTTGCATACGGATGTCCCTACATGTACTGCCTCCTTCCAGTGACGTTTGGCACAAGTTGTCAGGATTCGCATAGTCACACATGTATTATATGTATGATGAGACGTCCTCTTGACTCGGGAGCCTCTGACTGACAGTCCTGCCGGATATTACAGGCAGAATGGTGACACGAGGACACCACAAGTGAACCTGAAAGACCTCCCTGTGTCATTGGGGTCTGCCTGGGGCTGTAAGACTGATCCAAGTGTGAACAGGGCCTCAGTTATTGTAAAGAGGCTGCTTCATACAGTGTGCAACTTGGCCTTCATCAGGCAGACACCACAGTGGAAAGCTTGACCGTATATTGTTAATGGCCGTCACGCAGGGATCTATGTATCCGTTGCAACAGCAGCTTTTCCTGTGCTTGCAGTAAATGCAAAAGAGCCATAGGGTGTATTTATTCAGTGTTTTGGGAGCCATCACTTCACTTAAATTCTATATCCAGACTTTTCACATTCTCCGTTCTTCTCTCATTTAACATAAAGTCCAAAAGTGATTAAAAAAAAAAAAGTGAATAATCATATGTCCTAAATTAAGAGTGTAGCAGAGCCCAGTCTTAGCGTGTCCTCCGTATAGAGAACACTCGTAGCACAATCCCCCCGTGTCCTCTCAGATGGGTGCGTGATACATGTCCGCTCCCGTCAGCGCGGTGCTGAGCACTAATCTGCAGCGTGCCAGCTGTGTCCCTGAGCCCTGACTGCCTCCTCTGTACCAGCAATGTACTTGGAGCGCTGCCATAGACCAGCTGGATCACCCATTCTCTTCACCTGCTTCCTGAACAAATTTATCCCCTGTCTCTTTCCAATCTCTTATTCACAGCAAGGTCCCTGGGGAAATACACTTCATTTTCGTTTTGTATGGCATTCCTCCACCTCCTGTTGTAGCCACCAGAGCATAGAAACATTCAGGATAAAATAGCGTGGCGGTACATATGGGTGGAGGAGATAGGTGCTTGCTGCAGGTCACTGTGTAGTCCCTGGAAAAACCTGTTCACGTCCTGACATTTAACTGTAGTTGTTATCCTATAGTCATTGATATCTGATCGCTGTAGTCTCTTTATCGATTACACGGTAGGACGCCCTATTTTTATATAGCTTGTATTGCAGCTCAGCCCCATTTATTGAATGGGACTGATATGCAAACAAGCCATGTGACTCCTGACTGTGCCATCACAGGCCTGTGAAGTGTTGTGGCCTCTTATAACAGCTTGGCGTAGGACCCCCACCCATCTGGTGATCTATTCTAAGGGTAGGTCTTCAGTATAAGATATCATCACCAGTTCCCCTCCAGCTAACAATTGGTGGCCCCAGCGGTCACGCTTACCGCATATGGGAGAACTAGGGGAGGTCAGAATTTTTTTCTAAAGATCAGAGGTACACCTGAAAGAATTTGGGGTCCACAGACTAATCTCACCGCTCTGTATTTGGGCCGGTCGGCCGCTCTTCTTGTAGCTGTGTTAACATACTGCGTCTCTTAACCTTGTCTGGTGTAATTGGAGGTCACCGCGTAGGTGTCCACTGTGAATATTGAGAAGATCTCCATTATTCTTCCAGTTCATCAAATCCATCAGTTCACTTGGAGACAGGACAGATGCTGCTGATACCTTATTAAAATGCTGGAAAGTGACCAACAAATGTAATGTACAAGATATGGGAGCGGTGCGGGCTCGGAGAGGTCATTCATTAACTGTGTTATCCCAGCGTTGGCCTTATAGCAGACAACTCCTCGTTTTTCTGCTTCCAGGGGAAATTTGTCACCGTGGATTGAGATGGAAGGTGTCAGAATAAGGTTCAGACCTTGCCGGGCCCATGTTGAATAGTAGGTAGTGTTGTCTTGCAGGGCTGGGGTCCTGGGTTAGAATCCGACAAAGGACACCTGCATTAGCATCTTGGGTCTCTTCACGGACCTGCATGTAACCATGGAGGCCACCGATTGGCTATGAGGATAAGAGACACGCGTTCTGGGAACTGAGTTATTTTTTGGGAATGTGTCCCAATGTCTTTGGGCTTTTATTTAAGATAAGATAAGATAATCCTTTAATAGTCCCACATTGGGGAAATTTCAGCATGTTACAGCAGCATAGTAATATGCACAGGATAATACAGAGTAATATATTACAGACGTAGACACATATACCGTATTTTACGGACTATAAGGCGCACTGGACTATAAGGCGCATTGCCCATGAGCGCCTTATAGTCCGTCTCGGTTCATATATAAGGCACACCGGACTATAAGGCGCAGTCCGGTGCGCATTATATGTTATTGAAAGCGGCAGCAGGCAGACTTTGCCAGCGGCCGCTTAATCCCCCGCGTGCCAGCCGCTTCTATTGGAAGCGCTCGGCAGGCGAGGAGTGAAAGGGGCTCTATCAGCAAAATCATGCTGATAGAGCCCAACTGTAAAAGTTATATTAAAATAACCCCCCCCGTTTTAAAATAAAACCCTGAAACAGAATGTGAAACTTACCGAACGGTGCAGGGTGGGCGGGCATTCAGGCCTCCTCTTCCTCCAATGTTCCGTCCTCCTCCTCCGGCGCTCGCAAACTGATAATGGCCTGGGCGCATGCGCAGTAGCCGTAGTAGAAGCATTATGATATTGCGCATGTGCCCAGGCCATTATCAGTTCGCAAGCGCCGGAGGAAGTGGTCAGGACATCGGAGGAAGAGGAGGCCTGAATGCCCGCCCACCCTGCACCGTTCGGTAAGTTTCACATTCTGTTTCAGGGTTTTATTTTAAAACGGGGGGGTAGTTTAATATAACTTTTAAGGGTGCATTCACACTACGGAACGCCAGCGTGTATCACAGCCGTACACGCCGGCGTGACAGCAGGGCTGCCGGACACTTCCCATTCATTTCTATGGGAGCCGGCATGCGAGCGCTCCCCATAGAAATGAATGGACTGCTTTTTTTCCATTCATTTCTATGGGGAGCGCTCGCATGCCGGCTCCCATAGAAATGAATGGGAAGTGTTCGGCAGCCCTGCTGTAACGCCGGCGTGTACGGCTGTGATGCACGCTGGTGTTCCGTAGTGTGAATGCACCCTTACGGTGCCTTTTATGTATGTATGGAAGCGGCACGCAGACTTTGCCGCCGCTTCCATCCATATATATGGCGCACCGGACTATAAGGCGCACTTACGATTTCTGAGGAAATCGTAGGTTTTTATGTGCTCCTTATAGTCCGGAAAATACGGTAAGCTGAAAAGAGAAGATATACTAGGAGTCCATGGCAGCTAAGGAAAAACGGAAGAGAGAGGAAAGAGGATTTGCAGCAGTTACCTTATTTACATCACAGACCAGACAGACGGGATTACATTAGAAGATAACGCCTTTGTCAGTAACCTTCTCATTGCATGTACTACGGACTAGAGATGTCACATTCCTTCCCCGATCAGAACATGTCTATAAAACTCTCGCGAAGACTCGAATGAGTTGACTCTAGACTATTTTTACCTATGACCATGAGATATCTAACAGAGCAGAGTGTAAGATCAGGCAACATGGCCGCCTCCATAATAATGTGCAGAAAATACAATGGCGATATGTTCCCTTTAAAGGGATCCTATCATTGGATACCCTTTTTTTTCTCCCTAACACGTAGGAATAGCCTTAAAGGGGTATTCCCATGACACTGGTTCTCTCTTCACTTCCTGCTTTTCTCGGCACATAGGTGGGCGGGTTTCACTTGCAGGGGATTGGTTGTAAATTAATTACCACAGTGTGAAGCTGATGTAGCAGGGCTGGATTTGAGTCAGTTTACAGAGGTAATGGACTCCCTATCTCAGCCCTTATCAGCCAAATTCAATTAAACCAACTGATAACAGCTCAGAAATCCCAGAGCTCTCACCTCGCCTATCTGAGAAGCTCCGCTACTTATCAGACACAAATAGCTCAGAGCTGCTCCCAGCCCCTCCCTCTCCCTCTGAGAGCAGGCAGCTACATCACTTGACAAATGAGCAGATAATCCCAAGGGCCATAAAAAAGGAGTGTAAACAATGAAGTGAATAAATTAAGATAGCGGCCAAACAAAGCCGTTTTGATAAAGCAATGCATTTAGGAAAAGTCTTAAATCCACATAAACTAGCAGTATAGATAGGATCCTTGTGATGGGACAACCCCTTTAAGAAAGGCTATTCTTCTCCTACCTTTAGATGTCTTCTCCGTGCCGCCATTCGGTAGAAATCTGGGTTTTCGTCAGTATGCAAATGAGTTCTTTCACAGCACTGAGGGCGTCCCCAATGCGAGAGAACTCTCCAGCGCCGCCTCCATCTTCTTCTGGAACGGCCTCTCCCTGCGTCTTCTTCCATCCTGGGTTTCAGTCTTCTAGGCCTTGGGCAGAGCTGACTGCGCATGCCCAGGACACAAGAAAATGGTTTCTTACAACAGCTTACTGTGTGTTTTCTTATGGCCTGGGAATGCGCAGTCGTCTCTGTCCGAGGTCTAGAAGATTAAAACCCGGGGACGGAAGAAGACACAGGGAGAGGGCGTTCCTGAAGAAGATGGAGGCGGCGCTGGAGAGTTCTCTCACATTGGGGACGCCTCCAGTGCTGTGAGAGAACTCATTTGCATACTGACGAAAACCCGGATTTCTACCGAATGGCGGCCCGGAGAAGACATCTAAAGGTAGGAGAAGACTAACCTTTCTTACGGGTAGTTCACACTGGGGACGGTGGGGCGAATTTTGGCACAGAGAGTGACGCGGGGAGCTGCGTCACTCTCAGGTCAAAACCCACCTGCCACGACTGTCGCGGTCGCAGCTTCCCCCTCCGGAGTCGGCTCAAATGAAGGGGCTGACTCCGGAGGTTGCTGCCTGAAGAAAGGGCGGCTCGCTTCTTTTTTTCCACTAGAGGCATCATGCTGTTAGTGGAAAAAAGAACGCTAGCGGTCTCCATAGACCACCATTGTGAGGGGGTGGATTATGACCTGGATGACGCGCCATAATCCGCTCCCTCTGTGCCCGTGTGAATGGGCCCTTAAAGCTATTCCTACGTGTTAGTCAGAAAAAAGGGTATCCAATGATGGGATCCCTTTAAGGCTGGTATAACCCCTTTAATTCAACCAATATGGCTTTTTTTATTCTTCCATCTAAAGCTGATCCTTTTCCAGTTCCATACGTTCAGTTTGGTATTTGCTTTATAGCAGGACAATCAGATTGTAGAAGTTATTATCATCCCCGCTGGCTCTGACCAGTGATTTTCTTTTGTGAGTGCCTGTGTGCACACGGGTGTAATTACGGGACTTGTTGTAGGTGGACAAACACTTGAGTGATGCAGTTTATCCCCTTGTCCGTGGCCCCTTCTATTTTGCCATGTGTTCCTCTTGTCCGTCATAATTACACCCTTCGTTGCACATGTTTGAGCAGTTTTATTGACTGTAGTTACTTTACAGCAATTTTCCCAATTTCCTCCCCATCCAGTTTTCCTGCAGTTCATTGGATTTGTCACTTATTTTTTATGATTAAAGTCGCTCTCCCAGAAATGAGAAGAAAATGCTGCCTCGGCCGGAGAGAAGATGCTCACCCGACATCTAAATTCTATCTACTTGGTCTGTGCCCGAGCAGGGGTCATACAAGCAGCCCCCACCATGAATTTGTTGAGGACCCCAGTGACTTGTTATGGGACACTAACTTCTTATAGGAAGCGAAAATCTGCCTTTTTGTTAAATATCTCACTTTTGGCACATGTCAAATGAAGGGTATCATGTCGTTACCTTCTTCTCTAAAAGACAACTCTGTAAAGATCTCGGCAGGTTCGGGGCGATCAGCTGAAGATGACTATTTTTCTACACTGGCCACTACAGGAAAAATGTGGTATTGCATGGTGTCTGTTCAAACGATATTGTGCAGCTGGGTCTTCCAGAATGGGGAGTGCCATTTGCTCTTATGAGGACGTGTAGTGGCCTTGTTTTGTTATTTTTAAATACTTTTTGCCCTAAATAGTGACTACATTATCAGTTGCCAGAGGGGGAAGGAGACTAATTTTGTCTAGCGCCTTCCCTTATCATCATCCCCAAGGGGTACACAAGGAAACCACCAAACCACAAAAATAAGCTACTTCAACTTTTTATTTGCATTAAAGGGATTTTCCTTCGGATAGACCATCAATTTAAAGATCAGCAGGGGCTCAACACCTCCGAATCAGGTTTCACGTGGTAACGGCGATTCCTGTGTTCCCCTTATTCATCACTGTCTATGATGTCTCCGTTGTTGGTCACATGGCCTGTTTGCTGCTCAGTCCCGCTGTACACGCGTGGCACCGTGCGCTCATCTGAACGCCGTGGCCTCTTCAAGCCGAATCGGTCATCCGCAAAGTCTGGAAAACCGCATTTTGCTATGTCAGGACATTGGGTATGAGAATGATTGATTGGGATAACCCCTTTAAGGTGGCCTTCTGGATACGGTATCAGTCACATCTTAAAGGGGCTCTATCAGCAAAATCATGCTGCTAGAGCCCCACATATGCGTGCATAGCCTTTAAAAAGGCTATTCAGGCACCGTAAAAGTTAAATTAAACTACCCCGCCGTTTTAAAATAATAACTTAAAAAGAATGTTCTCTACTTACGGAACGTGCACCCTGGGCGGGCATTCAGGGTGCGCCGTCTTCTTCTTCCCCGCCTCTTCTTCCTCTGACGTCTTCGGGTCCCGTCCTCCTCCGGCGCTTGCTCGCGGACACTGATAAAAAAAAAAAATAGCCCGGGCGCATGCGCAGTAGCACGCGGCTTCTACTACGGCTACTGCGCATGTGCCCAAGCTATTTTTTTTTTATCAGTGTCTGCGAGCAAGCGCCGGAGGAGGACGGGACCCGAAGACGTCAGAGGAAGAAGAGGCAGGGAAGAAGATGAAGACACACCCAGAATGCCCGCCCAGGGTGCACATTCCGTAAGTAGAGAACATTCTTTTTTAAGTTATTATTTTAAAACGGGGGGGTAGTTTAATATAACATTACCGATGCCTGAATAGCCTTTTTAAAGGCTATGCACGCATATGTGGGGCTCTAGCAGCATGATTTTGCTGATAGAGCCCCTTTAAAGGTGTACTTTTTTTTTTTTTTGCGATAAAAAGTGGGTTGAATGCCATCAGCGCCCGCTCACAAGGGAATGCCTGAAAATATGGCAGCGTGTGGACATTATTATGGAATTGGGCGACGTCCCTGTGAGGATTGTCACGACTGCGGATCCCACATGTCTGGTCTTATTATACTTTGTATTATAAATCCCTAGAGAAGACGAGATGACTGCGCCATTGCATCAAATGAAAAAAAAAATGAACGTTTGTCCTTGCATACAATTCAAAAAAGAACCTTTTTTTTAAAAAAAAAAAAAAAAAATTCCTAACAATGCTGATTTTTTATAAATAAAATAAAAATCCTTGCATCCCGGTTTCGGGGGCACGCGGCATTCAGCTGGACGCCTCTCCCTGACAAAAGAATGGGGGGGATTGATGTGTGGAAGCGTAAAACTGTACACAATACAGGCGACTGATAACTCATTTGTCTGTTTCAGAGACTGAAATTCGGCAACGTTCCTTCTCACAGTGGCGGTTTCCTTGACTTTGTACTTGGCTGGTTATAAAGCCCTGCCTGGAGTGAGACGTCGGAGTGCTTTATGTGTTGCGATTTCTGACTTTCAAAGATGTTAGACCACATATCAAGGGTGGTCGGACGGCATTGAATCCCAGCCCAGTGATCATTATGACTGATTCCTACCATAAAACTTTAATCCAGGTGCTTTCATTAAAACCGGTTTCGTCTCTCCGCACATTGTGCGAGTCGCCTCCGGTGATGTCACTTCGTTTATCAACCTTAATTGAACGTTTTAGGGGTCAGTACATCGTCGCTGCTTTAGTCTTCCATTCAAAAACAAAGGTCTTTTGTCCCCTTGAAAGTAGAGAGGATGTTTATTATCTCAGGCTGGATTCCTTTGTTTCAGTTTTTAAAGAAAATTATAGATTTGTAGTTACAAAAACTGCTTCACACCTATCCAATGGCAGTGTGCGAAATTGCAACAAAGCCTCAGTCGTTTAAAGAGGATCTTTCATGGTTTGGGGCACAGGCAGTTCTATATACTGCTGGAAAGTCGACAGTGCACTGAATTCAGCGCATCATCAGCCCCGTGCCCCGTGTGAAGAGCTAGCGGTCCCGGTAACGTAGCTCCTCACAGTCATAAAGGCGTTTCTGAAACTCTGTCAGGGCCGTCTTTCTGTACAAGCAGCGCCAATAGCGCTGCAAAAACGCCCTTCTGACTGTGAAGAGCTACGGTACCGGCACCACTAGCTCTTCACCCGGGGCACAGGTCGGAAAAACCGACGGTGCGCTGAATTCAGCGCACTGTCGGCTTTCCAGCAGTATATAGAATTGCCTGTGCACCAAACCATGTAACGATTCTGATACAGTTGGAATTTTTTTCTCTAGCCTCCACCATTCCTGAGCAATCAGTGCTGTTAGTTTTGGTGCCTGATATTCTATTTAGCCTCTGTACTGTGAGGAAGGCGGTGTCAGGCAGGACAGACAAGGGGTGGGATTCTGAGCTCTGACTGACTCTGATTGGATGTTCAAATCACACCCCCTCCCTGACTCCGCCCTTCTGACAGTACAGAGCTTACATAGCACATCAGGCACCAAAACTATCAGTTATTGATGGCTAGGGAATGGTGGGGGCTAGAGAGAAAGTTCCAACTATGCTAGAATCAGTGGAGCAGCTACTATTCACAGATGCCAAGACCTTATATTGGTGGAGGTGGTGAGAGGTCTTCTATAACTGGAGTTGAGATGCAATGTCCTACACAACCACTATAGCATGTAGACACGGGAATTCATTGATGAGACCACAGCGCTCGTCTAAACCCTGCAATCTCTTCAGGCAGCTGTGTGGGTTCCAGATGTCAGACCCCCGCCAATGTGATATTCATGACTTATCCTAAGGATAGCTTGACCAGGTTACAATCCCAAAAACCCCTTTAACAATGTACTTGTATCACTGCTCTATATGGCACAACATCGCAGGCAACAGGGGACGCTGTGATCATCCATACTGCGTAGATCTTTACTTTGTTCCTTGCATCCACCCAGATTATGATTTCGAGCTCCTCATTCATTGGTGCTGCCCAGTACCTTAAAGGGATCCTATCATTCACACACTATTATTTCTAGGTACCACGTCAGAATAGCCTTAAGAAAGGCTATTCGTCTTCTACCTTTCGTTGTGTTCTCTGTGCCGCTGTTTGCCTACAATCCTGGTTCTTGTCTGTATGCAAATTAGCTCTCTCGCAGCACTGGGGGCGTCCCCAATGCTGCAAGAGAACTCTCCACCTCCATCTTCTTTAGCAGCGTCATCTTCAGCCTCTTCTTCCGGCGGTGGCTTGTAACTTCTAGGCCTCGGGCCTTGGGCAGAGCAGACTGCGAATGCCCACAGGGCACGACTAATAGCCTTTCTTAAGGCTATTCCGAAGTGGTACCTAGAAAAAATTGTGTGTAAATGATAGGATCCCTTTAACTGAGCTGCAGTACCAAGCACAGCCACTATACCATGTGCGGCACTGTGCTGGGTAAGTAGTAACGACAACCACAGCAACAAATATCCAAATCCTGACAACCTCTTTGAGTCAGACAGCCTGTATGGTTTCCGCTGGGGGCTGTCTTTACACAGACATCGCCATCATCACTGCACTGGCCCCATTCAGATCCGTTAATTAACCTAATTGCGTGTTGCGACACATAATGTCGTCCACGTTCCGTTTCCCTGTGAGGATTCCTAACACCAATGGTAGAGGCGCCATCCTCCGAAAAATGAATAAAGACCTGCAACAAGAATGAGGTCCATAGGGAAGATGCCAGTTTACCATCCAAACCCCCCTCCCCAATATCCTCTTAAGAACTCCATTATTTAACAATAAAGACCACCTCGGGACGATCTTCAGCTTAGAAATCTCTCACGGCTCGGGAATGAACGCGATGCCGTTTTGTGGTCCCCTACAGAAGGGGCACACAGTGTATGGAATGAGTCAGGTGTGGAGTTTGTGGGCACCCCCATGGGTACGAGATTGACTCCTCGCCCTTCTGATTCTGAGCTGTAATATATTTTTATCTTTTGCAGCTGTATAAGCTGGAGCAGTTACCACAAAAACCTACTGGCCAGCAGCGATTACGAAGGGACGGTGATTCTCTGGGACGGCTTTACAGGGCAAAGATCCAAAGTATACCAGGTAACGCAATCTGCAAATGTCTATGGCTCCTTTCCTCCTCCTCCGCTTCCAGTGCGAAATTGTCACGCCACCGCTCTAGCGCTGCCACTTTATAGGCCCCCGGGGAGAAAACCTATCTTTTGCTAGGACGCACGCCGCAGTATTTGTTTTGTTTTACCTGAATATTTTCGCTTGTGGTGTTTTATTTTTTTTTTGTCCCTATTCTTTGCATTCCTTTTATATTGAAATACAAAGTCGGAACTGTCGGTGGTAAAGTCTGTGCAGGCAGAACAAAAAATATTCCCATTGTTTATTCCCTGCTTCTTTCTAATGGGTCGAAGTCTGTAGAACAGACTGACCTCACATGTACCGAATAGTAGGGGCGCTCACTTGGGGGGCATGAATGAAAGCAGTCTATTAAAATGGCCTATTTATGCCAAGTTTTTATGATAAACAGATTTAAGAATTTTTGCTTTTTTTTTTTTTTTTTTTTTTTTTCTTTTTTCACTTTATAGTTTAGAATGGTGCTAAATCTTACAATAGACTGACACTTGCCTATTCGGTAGAGGCGTTCTTTTCAGCAGTCACCCCATTTCCATCACAGACAAGATTACAATAGAAGATAACAGCTTTATAGATAATAGCACGGACCCAACATTGCATCCATTGCTAACCATAGATGGCGTTATAGCTTATCTACGTTCTGGGCCCATCCATAGATCTCAATGAGTCAACTCACTCAGTTGCTATCTGTAGCCATGAGACTGCTGTAAAGCATACCACTAAATGCTGTGAAGAGTAGAGACTAGATGGCCACCCCCATTAAACATATTATTTTATTCCATATTTAGTATTGTCTACAAATATTATTGTATGTTTTGATACGAATGATGTATCAAAACCTACAATAAGCTTGGTCAGTTGCGGATTTAGGAGTCCAGTGGGCGGTCCTACTCAGTGATTTGGCAGCATCGGTTTGCGCCGTCTTGCAGGTATTGCTGTCCGTCATGAAATGAAAAAGATCCCACCACGAAGCAATAATTCTTTAGTTTGAATGCTTATTTATTTTCAAAGAATTCAGTAATGCTTGGTGAAATACATGAAGTAGGACCGCCCATTGGACTACTAAGCCAAGGATGAGCTGAGATTTACCCGGATAATTTACAAGTTGTGCAGAATATTCCTATGCAAACCTGTTACTCTGCTCACATCCTCCTGCTCTACATTTCTTGCCTGCAGATTTGACATTTATATTGACAGGTTCCCTTTAAGAAATGTTTTTATATTTTGGCTGTTTTATCGATAAATTTTCCCAGTTATGTTGGAGAGTCCCATGAGTGCCCTTGACGTGCGGCCATGTTGGTTTTCAGTCGTTTTCTCAGTACACACCATCAGTAACTTAGTTTTTTACCATGAACATCCTTTATAAAAATATCCACCAGAACAAGAAATGACAATATATGAAGGTGCGACATGGAAGCCCCTTATAGTAGGAGCTCCGCACTCTCCCTATAGGTCACCGTATAGAGTCCGTATGTTGCGCTGTCTTGGTGAATGTCATCAGTCACAGCTTTATTTCTCTTGCAAAACAGGAACATGAAAAGAGATGTTGGAGCGTGGATTTTAACCTCATGGACCCCAAACTTCTGGCGTCCGGCTCTGATGATGCCAAAGGTACGTCACTGGTTTTGCTACATGGACTACGTAGCCCCTATACAATAAACATAACACAAGATATGTGTATGTATCAGTAATGCCATTATATATGAGGTCATTGCTTACTGTGACTTTTGGAAGGTTAGGTCCCAGCTTTTGGTGTAATTTGGGCTGGAAAAATCTATTTCTGAATGTTTTACAAGAGTAACCAGGCAGATTTACTAATCCCATGTAATATTTAGGCAGTGTAAGGATGCAGTAAATATATTAAAGTGGCTCGCGCTGTATATCACGGGGTCTTTCTTTAGACAGAAACCTTACACCACCTATTGGTTGTCTGACTTTGTATTAAACTTTTGGTGTACAGGGGCACACTTTAATCTTTTTGTCACTCTTCTTTTATCACATCCTCCATCCTCTGGAAAAAATTTTGTGCCAGAAATTGTGACGTCCCCCCATTTGCATCAGGCATGACAGATCTTAAGACCTGACTTGATTTGTACCGGGTACATCCATAGCTTGTGTAGATTCCAGCTCGAGGCACAAGGATTTCCCAAGAAGAGGCAAAATTATTAAGACTTGTGTCTAATCATTTTGGCACATCCCACTAGGACACAACTGTTGTTTTTTTTTGTTTGTTTGTTTGTTTTTCCCTAAGGGGTTGTGCCATTAAAGGGATCCTATCATTGGATACCTTATTTTATTTTTTTTTTTTCCCTCCCCAACACGTAGGAATAGCCTTAGGAAAGGCTATCCTTCTCCTACCTTTAGATGTCTTCTCCGCGCTGCTGTTCGGTAAAAATCCAGGTTTTCTTCGGTATGCAAATGAGTTCTCTCGCAGCACTGGGGGCGTCCCCAATGCTGCCAGAGAACTCTCCAGCGCCGCCTCCATCTTCTTCTGGAACGCCCTCTCCCTGTGTCTTCTTCTGTCCTGGGTTTCAATCTTCTAGGCCTCAGGCAGAGCCGACTGCGCATGCCCGGGCCACAAGAAAATGGCCGCTTACACCAGATTACTGTGTAAGCGGTCATTTTCTTATGGCCCAGGCATGCGCAGACAGCTCTGCCCAAGACCCGATGGCGCAGCCGACTGCGCATGCCCAGAAGATTTGAAACCCAGGATGGAAGAAGACGCAGAGAGAGGCGTTCCAGAAGAAGATGGAGGCGGTGCTGGAGAGTTCTCTCGCAGCATTGTGGAACCCCCCCAGTGCTGTTTGAGCGCTGAGGACAGCCCCCAGTGCTGCGAGAGAACTCATTTGCATACCGAAGAAAACCTGGATTTGTACCGAACGGCAGCGCGGAGAAGACTTCTAATGGTAAGAGAAGAAAAGCCTTTCTTAAGGCTAGTCCTACATGTTGGTCAGAAAAAAAGGGTATTCAAGGATAGGATACCGTTAAGGACACCTATTCCTTAAGCACAGGACAAGGGGATAAGTGTCTGATGTCTGGATCTCTCAGCATTTAGAAGAACGGAGGACTAAAGCCTACTGGTGAATGGAGCACCAGTGTGCTTGCATGACCAATGCTGGGTTCACTGGTGGAGATCACAGTCCTGCAGCCCCATAGCAGTGACTAGAGTATTGGTCACTGGTGCTCCACGTACAAGATGGACTTTTGCTCCAGTGGTCGGACCCCCAGCAATCTGACACTTAATCCCTATCAAGAGGGTAATGGATAATTGTCCTTAACAAGACTACCTCTACAAGACGCTTACTACACAGCAGACTTTAATAAATCCTAATAAATTCTCACGCATCTAGTATAGTACACCTTCCCCTAGGTGAACCCTCTCTGCCAGGTCCCTCCATAGGTGACAGAAAACCCTGTGATCAGCAAAATGTCAGACTGAAAGTGAACAAACCGTGTGCCCGAAATGTTTTGACTCGTAAAGACGGCCTCTATTTACAGGGAACCCTTCATGTCCTCAGGGAGATGGCGTGTTATTTACCATACAAAGCTGGCGCTGCACTGAATTCAGGGCGCTCACTTTTCCTCAGTATCTTTCATTTTGGCTGCTATCGGTGTACAGGGGATTTAGTGTTGTTGTCATGGATGGGCCGTGCAGCGCCCCCCCCTTAAAGTACAGAACTATAGAAGACTATTGTTATTGCTGTCCACCCAGCGTTGATGTTGACTTCTAAGGCCGACCCCTCTGATAGTTTTGGCTACTGATATGACTGCACTAACATCACAGATCTCTTTGCAGTGGAGGAAGATGCCGGCACAACTTGTTTCCCTAAATTCAGCACATTGGCATCTTTGCAGTGGTATATAACTGGCGCCATCTTACAATGGGTTCGATCAGTTGCCATTGCAGATGGGTGACACATCATCTACACACAGGGTCTCCTCCTCTGTCCATACGTCTTGAGGCCGTGTGGGTAGGTGGGTGAAACAACCCCTCTGGTATAAATCTAATAGTAGTCAGTCCATTAACAAGGAGCGGTGTGTTGGCACGTTTCAGCTATACGCTCTGCCAGACATCTGCCTATTTCTATATACTGAGGAGGGTGACATATAAATGACTTCAAGAATTTGCATTTCTGTAATTTGACTATAATTTTTCATGCTACATTCAATATAGAAATGCCAATGCCATTGACAGGTGGGTTTAATGCATGCCAAAGTAAAGGCGGCTTAGCGGGTATCCTGTGTATTTTTTTTAACGGACGGTCTAGTTAATCTGCTGCATGGCATGTATTAATAAGCCTGTGCGTAGAAAATCGATATTTCCAATAGTGATGGGCCAGCGGTCTGGCGCTTTCTTACCTTGTCGATGGGGAAGTGTTCTGTGGTAAAGTTTAACAAGCCTGCAGTTAATGATGCACATACAGAAAATGAAGTCTCAGCCCTCGCTCCCATGTATAGTTAATGGATGTGCGATGTCTGATACATACAGATGGGTCCTCCCTTAAAGGGCTTTTATATGCTTTACTGCAGTCTATTCAATACTTACCAAGCACAGTGCCATACATTGCTTTGTGGCGGTGCTTGGTATTGCAGCTCAGCCCTATTCACTTGAAGGAAACCGAGCTGCAGCATTTTTGTTTGATCAATGGATGTGATGTAATTGCCGAGGAGAGCAAATGGATCACATTTTAATAGTCTGGGATAACCCCCTTTATTTAGGTGAAGGACTCCAGCTTTAGACATGCGATCAAAATTCTTCACAGGCTGCATTTCACAAAACACCCACTAGGTGGCTGTGGATAGACACGCATAGTATAGATAGCATATGACAAAGGCCAAGAGGGAGCGGATTTTGGCGCTGAATCCACGTCATAATCCGCCATTTCACAATAGCGGTCTATGTAGACCGCTAGCTTTCCTTTCTTCAGGCGGATTCCGCTGTTGACTCAGCCACGGCGTCCGCCATTCATTTGGGCCTACTCCAGAGCGTGAAGCCACGGCAGGCGTATTTTGGTTCTATTCTGACGCGGCTTCCCGCATCAAAATCAGGACCAAAATATGCACCCCCTCCCACCCCCCCACCCCCCTTGCCCCATGTGAACTAGGCCTAAGGGGTGCTCATCTTATGACACATATAAATAGAATAGGACATATCCAGCCAAGAGGAAAATTACAGAAGGACATATCTCTGTGGGCTTAGTAAAACCTTTGTGTGGTGAATATCCAAATTGCATGGCAAGATGGCCTTTAAGGGGGGTGGTCTTCTCTTAGTATGCACGATGTATGGTATAAGTGGAAATATGGTCATGGTAAGGGGGTGGTCTTCTCGAAGAGAGAATCTTTTAGAGACTGGTGTCTGTGTACGCCTCTGTTACTTCTGTAGGGGCAATGCGGTATTATAGGGCAACCATTTAGATGAATGGCCCTCCATGGGTAACTTGTTCCTTGTAAGTGACTGGCCTGGCTCACAGGGTTTCCCACATTTCTATTTGTGCATCTACCTGAACCCTATCTATGAATTAGTGTTGGCGTAATGTTCTGCAGCTTCGTCCCATTTACTTGGATACATCACCTCGTGCAAGTAGATAGGCCGGTGTAAGCAATAAAGGGCCTGCAGTGCTGACTCTTCCTACAGATGAATCACGGGGTACAGCGAGTTGGACCCCCACCAAAGTCATTTAAATATCCACTTCCGATATTCTTATCCCAGAATATCCCTTTAACTTGTGGGATATAAATCTGAAGTCCACTAAAGCCATGTTGTGCGTGCACTTGCTATACATATAAAGGCCAGTTTAGCCTTGTTCACCATTGCACTAATGTCTTCTACCAATAAATATCCTCGTATTCCTGCACCTTGGCCCCGTGTCCCAGGAAGTTTCTCCTTGCAGTCGTTTCCCTCGGCCCGGCCGTGGAGCCGAATGTTTTTTGTCTGCCGGTTTAAGTAATAAACAGTCTCTGTTTGCTGAGCCGGCGACTCCCTGACCTGATCCGTCTAGTGGACTTAATTTTTCGGCCCAGTGTTCTGCTTTGCACGTGGAGTGAGAAGTCATTAGAGGCGCTGGTGCATATTACAGCTGTGCCAGGCCTCGGTGCGGGCACCTCTCCCGCTCCCATCTGCCATCCGGCCTCGTCTGCCTAATCGCTTGTGATTGGTGAGACACAACTGTATTGGTCGCAATTACATCTCCATGGCAGCCTTTCCTCTTACATCAACATCAGCGCGCTCTGCCCTGACAGACCTTCTTCTGTGGCTCTGCTTGACATGTTTTGTGAAGTGTCTTGGAAAGGACTGGCAACTGCTTGAAGAAATCTCAGAGAGCAGACCGGCGGGATCTCGAACAAGTTATCTGTTCCTTAATGGCCCTGTAAATGAAAGATATGAATGTATTTATAAAGGCGCTACTAATAACGTGCATGGATGACATTTGCGTCATTGCTAACCAGAAGGTAATTGGAAACGTTGCAAATTGATAGCTTTCTGTATACTGTAATATACGGATGTGCCCGGTCCTCCACTGCAGGAGAATACGGGGCCAAAGGGGTTGTCTTAATCCATACGGCCCTCTACAATGGTTCTATCCTTGGCCTAGATTCACACGACTCTATCTACGTGACTATTTATTTTTGTCAGTTTTTTCGGTTCTGCTTTTAGCGTGCCCGTGACCTTATAATGGATGACCGTGTTAGCCATAGACATTAATGTTAAATAATGGATGCTTCACGTCCGTCATGAGTCCATTATTTTGAATGGACGCGCAGGTCTTGCACCCTGCATTGTCTGCTAAAATTACAGACGCGGTGGATTTAGTGAAAACAGACACTAACGTACAACAGATCAAATGGCATTGAAGTCAATGGGATTTTTAACGGATTTATGACAAATCTGTTAGTGTCCATTGCTATCATTTTGTACCGGACACGACTGACCGTAGTGTGAGCGCCCCCTTAGGAGACTTCTATGCCTTTGTGGTACAGTATACATCTTGTATGAACGCTGTCATCTGTGTAATACCGTACTAGCGAATATCTGAGCTGTCACCAACCTCCAGGGGCCACACGCACATCCATCACTCACATGCCAAAATACTAGATGTGATTTTTTAAGTGACACCATAAAACATTAAGCACATAATGAGTTATTCATCGCATTAGACCGGGAGAGGCTGTAAAAGTTACCATATAAAATTTTACTCAACTTCCCATAAACTGGAGCCAAAGTGATTTCATTTGTCTTTTCTGCAGAAGGGACAAACCACATTTTCTGCAGGAATATATTAAAGGGTTTTCTTAAATTTATTTTATTTTTTTTTTGGTGTTAATGAGACAGAAATATCGGATCAGCGAGGGGCTAGTAGTCAGCCCCTGCACGGATCAGCGGTTTGGGTTTCATACAGAGCCAGGAGAAGATAGATTGCGTGCCTTGAATTATGATCGCGAGCCGTTGACTCTGACACACACAGAATATGCTGGAGGACTCCTTTAATGCTGCTGTTATACAGTCCCTATTGGGTCTCTTCTATACGGTACACACCAGTATCACTGTACAGCATAGCGTATAGTGCAAAGTAAGGGTGCATTCACACAGAGGAAAATGGCGCCGAATTTGGTGTGGAATCCTCATCAGATTCAGCACTGAAAAAAAGCCTCCCATTGACTTCAATGGAAAAAAGAAACCCATTGAAGCCAATGGGAGGCTTTTTTTTTTTTCAGTGCTGAATCTGACGTGGATTCCACACCAAATTCAACGCCATTTTCCACCGTGTGAATGCACCCTAACTTCTTCCAGCTTATCTACAGCCGTCTGTCTTATTGGACTTCATATATGAAAGATATGGAAACCATGTCTCTATGGAGGGCAGGTCTTAGGAAGTCATGAAGATGAGGTTTGGAAGGAACTCCAAACAAGATATTTGGAACACCACAAAGGGTGTTTGGTTTATTTTGGGCATTCTTACCCTAACCTTGCCGACTGACTTTGGTGATGACCATCCCAGTCTTACCTCCACAGAGCCTTGGCTTCTATATATTGAGTCGATTAAGGTCTATCTGGGCTTTTTAGCCTTAAAAGAACCACTAACCACATGGCAAAGATAGTCATCCCAGCACTTCCGACCTCCTTCATCTAGTTCTAAGGATCTGCACTTGGCTTCTCTGACATTCCTATAGAGATGAATGAAGCGCTTACTGGCACGAGTAACCTTCCTCTCCATTCCTAAGGGCATTGCCATTTTCATTGGTAGCCATTCTAGCGATCGGACAGCGACACCTTATCCTTAAAGGGGTATTTGTGACATGAAACCACCCAAAGGGCCTTTATGGACGGGGGGTTTAGTGGCCCAAATAGCGTTCTTGTAAAGCTGTTGCACCCATATCGATGAAGGGGGATCTGGGGGATGTAGACTGACTCCGTCTCCTCTCTAGGTAACCTATATTTTACTATTCCACCCTGGCACGGACAGCTTTACAACTCCGCTACTTGAGCCCAGTCTTTAAGAACCTAGTGTCCTGCATTTCCTCAATAGGTTCCCTTTAAAGACACAGCATGATATTTTTTGTTATCCATAGTGTATGTCCCAAGCCTAATGGGAGCCACAAGTGTCTGCCTACCCCTCACCCATCCCGACGTATAACATAAGTTGTCGGATTCCGCGTACATCTTCCTATATGTTGGTCGCCACTCACCTGCCTGACTACAACATAAATGCCAATCCCATTAGAAGAAAGATTAATTATGGCTGCATTGCAGATCCTTCGTGCCGGCAGTATAAGGTACAGTTATCTCTGTGATATTCCATGACATGTAGGTGGAGAAGTAAATTAATGCCATGTACTGAATCACCTTTACAAGCGGCAATGAAATGCGTTGCTCGGCTAATTCAGCCTGCAAAATCTTGGACGTAATCCTGCGGAAAATAACTTTCTGATTAATTATCGGCCCCTCCGTATCCAAAGGATAAACGCACAAATATAAGAACCATATATATATATATATATATATATATATATAATCCTCCCCCCCCCCCTTCTTCCTGCGTTCCTCTACAATCCTTCCTGATCATGGGACGAGGTCGTAAAACATCTTTGTCGCTGCCTCATCTTAACGTCCCATCTCCAGCCCCGAGGATACATCTGGAAGCCTCACAAATGCGTAAATCAACTCCCATTCACGTTTATTATTCCCATATACTTAAAGTAGATTTTTTCGGAGCAGGCAAAACGCGCAGGCGAAAGTGTGTCGCTGCGAGTGGCGGCTTTCTCGGAGGAATAATTATACATGCTTCATAATCACAACGCCTCGTACTTCACACAGTGCATAAATATTAGAGAACGAGGAGTCCATCTGATCGGGGGAGATTTAATCTAATCCAAAGCTCTGTGTCATCTTAAGCAATTTTTTTTTTATCGCCGACAAGTAAGCAGTAATGGCTTTTTTGTTGTGTTTGAAATATTACAGGCTTTAGTCTAACATCATAAACTTGGCGCACCGCGCCGCTTTCTGCATTCATTAGCTCGATTTTCTACGGCATAGAGGAAGAGTTGTCTGATGGTTGGCAGGATGACAGCCGGGACCCCCATCGTTCAAGACTCCGGGGATCACAGTTTACGCATTAGTGTGAGTGGCACCTCGCCCCTCTCCATTCACTTCTGAGGGACTGGTGATCGCACATACAGTATGCAAGGTTCATTGCACAGGGACAATTTATCCCCTTATCCTCTGGGGAAAACAGGACATGGCAAGCGACTTCAAGATGTAAGGCTGCGTGATCGAGTGCAGGGCTCCAATCTGATCATTTTTATAGAGCAGGTTCGATTGTGCTCTGTGATATCTAATCTGGCTGATACCACCCATAGGAATAAATGAAGCATCAAAAGGAATTTGTAGGATACCCATGGTGATTATAGTACGGGACGGTATGTCACCAGGGGCATCATAGATGACCATCATGCTAGGACTCTCTCTCCCTGTATACTGGGAAATTCAGGGCGACTATGGCCACAACTCCTGTTGCATAACCAAAGCTCCCGGTGTCGCCCTGCACTAGTGCAAGTTACTGTAGCCACATTGCAACATAAGGGAAATTGTGAATACAAGAAATTGAGCAGCGTCTTTTTGAGGGGGACTAAGTTGCATTTCCTTAAATCACAATATGACCATTGGGAAAAATATGCAAATCTGTTTCCCAAGATGTAAATAGGAAAACATTGCCTCTGTTTGCTGCCCTCTAGGGGTAGCTCCCTTGAATATCATGCCCGACTTTTTCAACAAGCCTTTGCCGCTATGATGCGGGATTTAGCCAAATCAATATCCCAGCTGTGGACAGCGCCGTTTCCATCTGGTTGGATCTCCTCAGCACAGTGTAGGGAAAATTGATTTGGCAGAGATGAGAGACTTCTAGACCAGGTTCTGGGGGTAATATCTCTCCCTAAGGAGAGATCACCTTCTCAGGCGTATGGAGACTTACAAAAAGACTTTTTAGCTCCACTTGGGGGGATTATGAAAAAAATATGCATTTCTGTTTCCCAAGATGTAAATAGGAAGAGATCAAAGCAGCGCTGTCCACAGCTGGGATATTGAATTGGCTAAATCCCTCATCATAGCAGCAAAGGCTTGTTGAAAACGTTGGGCATGATGTTCAAGGGAGCTACCCCTAGAGGGCAGCAAACAGAGGCACAGTTTTCCTATTTACATTCATATTTTCCCATAATTCCCCCCAGTAGAGCTAAAAACGCTTTTTGTAAGACTCCACACTCCCAAGAAGGTGGTCTCTCCTTAGGGAGTGATATTACCCCCAGAATATGACCATTCACATATGCTTACCCTGGGCTCTCTGTTCAGGGACCTGTAGAGACCAGCAGACCCCATTGCCTGTAATGTGGTCTGCCCCTTCAAAACTGAAAGCTGATTTTCTGCAGTCTTTGTAACAGAGACTCGGAACGCAGATGTGAGCCCTGCCTTACATTAGTAACACCGTGATCTTTTGCCGCTACTTCTGACCACAGTTGTCATGTGGTTCTAGCTTTATTTGCTGAGCATTGTGTATTGATCACATGACCATTACCTATTGTTATCCCCTTGATAGCAGATCATAAAACGTCATCAGAACTTGTACAGAATAAAAATCCTATAACTTCTTCCGTATACGAGCGGGCTAGGTTTTGGTCAAATGAGCTTCTCCAACCTTTTGGCTCCTAATCTTTTGCGCAGCCACAATTTGTATCTTCCAGTGCTGGCTCGGTACCATTGGTAGTCAGGTCTGTTCAGCCTTTCCCCAGGTTTCCTTCCCTATAAACACATCACTCTTGATGTTCCGGTCTGTAAGCTATACTTGCATCAAAGAGTCCCCGAGGAGCAGAACCAGAGTTTACAACTCCTGAATTTTCTATAATTTTTGTGCCACTGTAATTGCTGCCCGGCAGCGGGCTCCTTACCCGTATCTAACCGCGGACAAAGCAATATGTAAGTTACTGAACAAACCAGCGCTCCAGTTTGCCTCTGAGGAATTCTCTGTCTCGGCTTCTCGTGCACATCTGAAAGCTTTGCATGAATTTGATGCCTTAAACTGCGGATCTCTTCTCTCCGCTGTGCTATAAATTGTGAATTACTTTTCTTGTATGGCAACGATGTGGTCTGACTAAACCTGGGTATAGGGAACCTGCAGACTATCTCAACTCGCCCGGCACACTGATCTACTGGCCACATTTGCTGCACTGCTTGACTGAAGATCAAGGTGTTTAACTCCTGACGGCGGCGGCTTCCATCCCGACCTTTATGGCATATCCATAAATAAATGTCCCATATCCATCAATTCTGTCTTTAGATGTCTGTTATCTCGAGAACTGGGTCTGGGAAGTCCTAAGGATATGTCAGACATGTTCCAGATGGAAATGTCATAGAATTGTAACGGACGGAGTTTGAGACCCAATTGTATGTGGTCCAGCCGTAATGGATCAGCCAGTTTTATGCATTAGCATCTGAGGATCTGTCACTTCTCCTGATGTCTGTTTTTGTTAAAAGGGGTCTGTCACCAGAACCAGCATATCACCCCAGCCCTGCAGATAGATAGGTTAGTGTCACCAGATCCCACCATATCACCCCAGCCCCACAGATAGATAGGTTAGGGTCACCAGAACCAGCATATCACCCCAGCCCTGCAGATAGATAGGTTACTGTCACCAGAACCAGCATATCACCCCAGCCCTGCCGATAGATCAGGGTCATGGTTTAAAGGGTTGTAATCATCTTAGCAAATCGCTCTCCAGATGGGAATACCTGACCACAAGTGCCAAGACGTGATTTGCAAAAACGGCGTGAAGGAGCCTTGTTATAACTCGCAAAGAGGAGACCGGTGGTCGGGACTTGCGGGCAATTTCCCTCATTTTGGCAGCAATTTTCAAAGATTAAGTCATTCTCTGAACAATGTAAGAAAACTTTAACCCTTTTTAGGCCTATTTATTTCAGAGGAAGTAAGGCTATGGAAGATTTGTAAAAAAAATTTAAGGTCTCAGTTCTTAAAAATATCCAGAAACCAAAAAAAAAAAAAAATACAAGTGTGCACTAAAACGACACATCTGGGGGTGTAATCTTACGATCAATGCACAGTGGACCAGGGAGAGGTGAGTAATGTGTTACTTGTCCCATCCGCTGTACTAATACGTCTTAGGAATAAGTCACACCGCCCCTTTAAGCGTAGGTTCTCTTTTCAGTGTTGCATTTATGGGATTGTATTTCCAACATCCTATTATCTGAGTTGGATTTCTTACACAGCCTTTGTATGCTGCACAATAGACAGAATACAGGCTGCCAAAAACAGCAGTATGTTGTCATCTGGCAGACTCTGAGCAAGAAAACGATTTCTCAGCAGCCCTGCACTATTATTGGAGAAGGGATCTGTACAAATAATGATGGTCTAGGAGGCGTCCTACAGAGCTTTTAGGTATACAGATATGCCAATGGGTCTGGTATATACTAAGGGACTCCCTTGTATCCTCAGTCTAGACAGTAGAGCGCTGTGGATCCATTTAAGCGTATGCATAAGGAGTTTTATGCACATGGCCCCCTTATAGCACTGTATTACAGAAAACGTGTACTCTATAAGTGTATAGCTACACAGTCCAGTCACATTAATGTCACCACCAGAATAACCCCCTTTGGCTGAGCGGACCGCTGCGAGACGTGCAGGAAGAGAGGGGGTGTTGTGGTGATGGTCACTGGGATGTTGAGCCATGCCGACTCTAGTACCGTGTCCAGCTGCGCTAGGTTACATGGTTGAGCATCCATGGCGCAAACAACCCGATCAAGGTGGTCCCACAGATTCTCCATTGGGTTCGGGGAATTTGCTGGCCAAGGGAGTACGGTAAACTCATCCTGGTGCTCCTCGTACCACGCACGTACACTGCGAGCTTTATGACACGTCGCATTGTCCTGCTGGTAGATGCCATCATCCTGAGGAAAAACAATTCACATGTAGGGGTGAACATGGTCTGCAAGGATAGATGCATACTTGTGTTGATCCATCGTGCCTTCCACAATGATGAGTGCACCCAGATGACACGCGCCTTCTGCCATTGGTTATTTAACGTTGACGTCAAAAGTAGGCGGCGGTCACATTAATATGACTGGACTGTGTATATGGTTAAGTTTTCCTATCTCATAGAGCTTGGTTTACTGGGACTCCCACTTATCCTGCTGGTTCAGCGCTGCGTCCCCTTCCAAGGTTGCTCAAGCCTTGTGGGCAGTTCTACAGGGAACCGACCCTGACTCCCCACCGGTCATACATAATCCTCTATATGTAAGATGGTAGTGCGCCTTTAAGTCATTGCCTATTGTTATGTTAAGTGAATTTGCTGAGATGTGAGGTTTCACCGCATTGCTCTCCTATTCCCCGACTGCCTGCAAGAATCCTGTAACGCTGTGTAATAGAGCTCCGTGCCGGCGTCCATTACATCTGAATGGTAAAGGCCGGTGAATGCAGCCTGAATGTTAAGCACTGTCCTGACATTCAGTAATATTGACTGCGGAGGGTGTCCTGACATCTGGGCCTCCTTATAAATCTGACTATTATAATCTGGATGAATGAAGTAGTCATCTCCTCTCTGTACATGTTTCTGCATGACTTCATATCACAGGCCGCATAGACATTAGTAATAGCCAAGCGATGGTGATGATGAAGCAAATAGGTTGACAGCAGCCGAAGTATAGGGAGAAAGTCAATTCTCCCCCGGCAGCGCTAACGTAACAGAATTGCTTGGAAAGCAGGATATTTCATGAGGTTGTCAGATCCAACAAACAGGAGGCTTTAGACAGATACGCTACTAGTCATGGGCAATGGCATTTATACTGACCCGCTAACTTCAGTCAATACAGTCTGTCCATACTGAGCGGCTGAAACCCTGTGTGTGTAGTAGTGGGCTACTGTACTAGCCAGTCCGGCCAGCTATTTGTATAGAGAGACCTACTGGGCTTACAGAGGTTTCCAGCCAATGAAATGAATGGCCTATCCTCAGGAAAGGCCACCAATATCAGATCTATAGGGGGTCTTTCTTCTCCACCCCTGTAAAAGAGTGCAAGCTCTGCAGCCACGTCACTGCTCACTCTTTAGCGGCTCTGATAGGTATCACAGTTTCCCCATTCACTTCAATGAAGGAGTTGTAATACCGTACACAACCACTATGCGTTATGATGAGGGTGAGCACTAGCATTTGCACCTCTTCAAACAGCTGATCAGCAGGGGTCCAATATTATCCTGAACATAGGCCATCCATTCTCCTGGGAAACTTCTTTAAACACTGCCTTGAAAATGCATACCTTTTGAGCATAGATGAATGTTTAGTGCCATGGAAAGCATAAAATTCACATTTTGGGAAAACAAAAAATATTAATTAAAGCGAAGGCTAAAAATATTGACAACGTCAGATTTATGGAAATCCAGCACTTGGCACACACATCGATCAGCAGCAGATATACAGAGAATGGAGCAGGAAGCAGACAGCGCTGTTCTGTATGTAGTGGCCCAATCGAGTTACTGCAACTCTGTGCCCATTTAAGGGTATGTTCACATGGAGTTTTTAGCAGGCGGATTTTGATGCGGAATCCACCTCAAAATCTGCCTGCAAAAATGGCTGCTTGCTTCTCCCCCCCCCCCCTACCCCCCCCATTAGCTAGTAGTGGGAAAAAGAAGCGACTTGACCTATTTTGCTGCGGATTCCGTGGCGTCCGCAGCTGGAGACCCGCTCCTGTTTCGTCCCATTCATGCGGGAATGCCAGTGCTGCATTGGCATTCCATCGTGGCCCTCCTTACGGCAAGTTCACAAGGCAGAAAAGGTTTCCGCCACCCTTTCCGTCGTGTGAACATACCCTAAGTATCTGGAAGCTGATCTGCAATACCTGGTCTGGCCACTACACACAGAACGGGGCTGTCTGCTTCCTGCTCCATTCTGTGTATCAAGTTACTGAGAATATCTCCTCGATCATGGTGACAGATTCCTAGTCCCTGAAGATGTGGACTATACACTATGAACACTATGTTCCTTATGTTTTATACTTGTATAATATTTATTTGTCCTTTTTGTTATTTTCCCCCTTTTAGTCAAGCTATGGTCTACCAACCTGGATAATTCTGTTGCTAGTATTGAAGCCAAAGCCAATGTATGCTGTGTGAAATTCAGTCCCTCTTCCCGTTACCACCTGGCGTTTGGCTGTGCAGGTAAGTCCTTCCATTTTATATCATCTTATGTCATCGAATTTAGCAAGTGTCCACCGTTTACAGCAGGTGATACGTGGCCTGGACAGTCACACATTATCCTCTTGCTCTGGCACTCTAGACATTCGGGTTTTCCTGAAGTGTCGTTTCAAAATTTTAAGGCTCTGTAGAGGAAAACGTACTGTATAACTGTTGGATAGCCATGCAAGCTTGGCCAAGTGTGCACACTTATTACCTGTGGCTGTGACTTCACAGAACCAGGTGATCCTTGCAGTTCAGTCCTCAGTTTGGTCCTGGGGACTGTTTGGTGCCACTTTACATGAGGGTAGCACAGGGTGTTATTTTTCTCTATATGGGAATATACCACATACATAGTTTAACCCTGTGTAGACTATACATTTTTTTGTTAAGAGTCCCTTCCTGATCACACAGATACAGATTTATGATCATATCCCCTGCAATGGCTGGGTCTGGTCCGCTTATCATCATTTTGTGCTCTGGCAATGAAATCTACACCAGCTTGTAAATCGGCATACATGATCCTACATCAGTTCTGCTCACCCCGTCGCCTCTGTGAAAATGGTGAGGGCAGTGCAAAGGTTAAAAAAATAAAAAGCTGCAAACCCCAATTTGTACAAAAAATGTTTTAGACCTTTTTCATGCCTGGTGTACAAGGTGTGATAATATCCCCATATATCCTGATACTTAACACCCACCTATGCATGGGACACTGAAAGGCAGTGGCAGACCCCTGTACTCTTGATACCTGGGAGTCCCAGCCGTTGGACTCACAACAATTAAGTAGGTATCTACTACACACAGAATAAGGGTAAGTCCAGATGGAGTTTTATGGTCTGGAACCTGAGGCGGAGGTCGCCTCAGGTTCTGGACCAAAAACCGAGTAGCCGCCACGGAAAGCAGGTGAACTGCATCGGCATCCAGTTACATGCTCTGCTCCAGGTTAGTCCCAATGAATGGGCCTAGTCCGGAGGAGGGAGTGTCTTCAGGAGGATTCGCCTCACGATTCGGCCTGAAGAATGAGCCAGGAGCCAGAAAAAAAGACTTGAGCGGCTCACATTGATTTCAATGGGAGCTGTCTTTTTGGTCAGGATTTTGAGGCGGATACGGCCTGACCAAAAATCTCCATGTGAAGGGGATCCCTCTCTATAGCAGAGAAAAACCCTTTCAATTTACTGGTTTTTCTTTATATTCACACACATGTTGGTTACCCCCAAAGCAAGAGATGTTCTTTCTAGCTCAAGTGTAGTTTTCTAAACCAAACATCCCCTTTAAGTTAAAATCCAAGGAGATTAGGTAAGACGTTGTCCATTGTAATGTATGGGGCGGCTTTACAGGGAAAGTGTGCCTAAAACTTCACAGGCAGACATCACGAGGCTTCACATAAGAGCCTTCACCTCCGGCCTCCACCTGCCAGCTGTGTAATGTCTGGCTCGGGTTTGTTCAGACCTTTCTCTATGTACAGGTCAGTTGTACGAGGCCTATGTTACACTTTCCATCGCTCGCAGGTTCTACATATCGAGCTACTACATGAAGGCTACGTCTAAGTCTGTAGGGGCCTGTACACTTTATTCATGGCAGCTGCATTTTATAAGGAGACCAGAGCGGGGGGGAGGCCGGCTTCTGCTTAACCCATTGTATGCTGGAACACGACACACTTGTCGGGAGGCTGTTAATACCATTGGCAAATCTCTTCCAAACACAGAAGGTTTAGTTCCTTATATCACTTTATGTACCCAGCAAATCTCTACTCCCAGTCGTCCTCTCTTTCTGTAGCAGCTCATGTAGATCATTGCCTTCTGATGCACCAGCGGAATAAGTTAAGCCTCTCGCTGTACGACTAGAAGCCGACTAAATCCGTCTCCGGTCCAGCCCGCTGTAATCACTGCAGAAATAGGAGCAGGTTCTTACTGTATAAGTTCCCCCTCCGCCGCCCCCCCCCCCCCCCCAAAAAAAAAAAAAAAAAAAAAATCACTGTAGCATGCTTAAGAGGCATCTGGTTGACCCGTTTGGTTTTTTAATGCAGAGAAGTTTCCTATGAGAATCTTGCACAAACAAAAATAATATATTTATATATTGTATAAAATATATAGAACCGCATTGTGACCCCTATTGTGCTTGTCATCAAAATTTGCTGGATTCGTTTGCAAGTAGAGGTCGTGTTTTTTTTGTTTGTTTGTTTGTTTTTTTTTCGTTCTCTGGATATCCACCTAATGTGCCCAATAATGGGGAGAGAAACTGCAGAATATGAGGCATCACTCCAATGCCCAAGCACAAGAAGATCCAGATGGTCAAAATGATCTAAAAATTCTCAAATGGGAATAATTTTTTTAAATGAGGTTTTGCAAATTCTAATGTAGTTTTAGTAAAGCGAAGAGAGAAGACCAGGAGCTCTTGCCTGTTTCTATGTTAAGAGGACTGTTAGGCTAGGTTCACCTTACTATTATTTAATATCTGTCTCTCTCATCCGTCACAGGATAAGAGCAACGGACTTTAAACGTCGGATGTAGTTTGAGCTTCCTCACTCCCTTCCTCCCTATCTGTCTGCATTCACCCCATTGCTCCTGTCATGTTTTTTTTTCTTTTTGACTGAAGAAAAATCCATTAGAAAAGTAAATAGAAATGACTTCAACATGGCAGACGCTGTCTTCTTTCTTCCATTAGTCAAAGGGAATGGATACAGACTTAGGAAATTCATCCCCGTCTTTTATTTTGCTACAGTTAAAGGGGTATTCCCATCTCAAGGATGTTATCTTCTATACTGGTAACTTATGTAAATTGAAGAATTTTCCTAAATATTGCTTTGGCAATGCTGCTTTGTTTACCTGCTGTGTGAACTTATTCCTCCCATTATTTACACAGTGTTTTCATAGTGCCGGACCTGTGTGATAAGCAGGACAGATGACAACACTCACTGTTGTTTACAGTAAAGCCCTGTCTGCTATATCTCTATGTAAACACACTGATAGCACTGAGTCCATTTTCTACAAGCATGTGCATATTATCTGATCTGCATTTATATTAGATTTCTAGTAGTAATAATAAGTATTGCTATACTTCATAGTGTTCTGTTCAGCAAACTGGGGGGGGGGGGGCGGCTTTGACTGTTTCAGAAATAGCACAAGAGCAAAGCTGCTGAAACGGGGACATGGGAAAACCCCTTTATCTGTGGCCGTCATCCTATGACTGATGGGGACAGTAGACATTGACAACTTAGGTTACTATTCCACATGCAGCAGAGTCTCAGTTACCACACGTGGCTTCCCCTCCATTGCCACGCCATACCTGTATATGCAGCGTCTAACCTTGGCCAGCCCAGGCGCAGCCCTGCAGTGAGCCGTAACCCTTGGTTCTCGCCGTTCTGCCGCAGATGGGACCAAGGTCAAAAATGTGGATATTTCAATTCACTTCTAGATGTTCCCCTTTAAATCCTGTTACAGCATTTCATCTCATGGCATTTAGCTTAGGGTGCAAACCTGTACCGTAGTGACGGAGCTGGAATCTATTGGCAATAAATGTGGAGGATGCAAAAGAAAGCTTATTAGCATATTGTCCATGGTGCCTGCCTTGTAATCCATAGCAAGATAGCCCTCTATTTTTAAGCTTGTTCCCCTCCTCTTCCCCGCTGTGCACGTTTTGCTCTCTTTCATTGACATTTTTATCGCCTGCTGTGTCAAAAGCTTTTGACAATACAATTAAAAGGGAAAGGGCGCCTGCACCCCTCCCCCCCAGCACTCGGTGTCAAGCCCATTATCCAGAGCTGTCTGAATGTCATCTATAACCTCCAGCCATTGCTAGGGCCTGTCAAAATAGAAGGTTGTGAAGCTGAGGGCAGGACACGCCACGTATCCATGTGATGGCGCTCCTAGGTAGCTCACATCCGTGCCCTTACAAGCATCTCCGCGTACGCCAAGGCCCCTTCAAGACTCTAATGGGGATGCTCGGCTATCCGGCTCTACGACGCTGATCGTTCAGGCCTATAAATGTCCGCCTTGGTGCTTTCATATGGAAATGCCTCGTCTTTTCTAGCATTATAAACCTATGTATCTGAACATCAGCGTCTTCTAAATACCCTTACGACAAATGACTCCTCCGACTGGCATTAATTCCCCTCTCTGAGTGCACGCAGCCATGTAATATCACATATTACATTGTTCAGACACAAAATAAGCCTTTTTTTCCCTTCTTTTTTTTCCACATTGAGATTGAATATCACTTAAAGCTTCCAAAGTACCTATAAGAAGGCTTTGTATCCGGGCACTTAGCGGCTCCTTAATGGGCGGTATGATTAGGGAGACTAAAGTGTAGAATTATACGGAAGCATCTTATGTCTACTTAATCGGATGGTCCATTTATCTAATGTCCATCGTCAGGGTTTTCTCTGTTTTACCTCTATACTGTAACCAGAAAACTAGACAATTGGTTTTAGCACCATAGAATTAAGGGTTCCGCTGATCTGATCCTTTATGTTCCCTTTAAAGAAATGCTCAAAGATGGAAGACTAATGGGTTTCTAGTCTATTATAAAGTTTTCCTAAGTAGCAGATATGGAAAAAGTAGCAGATCGGTGGTGAGACCGACCTCTGAGACCTCCACCGATCACAAAAATGGGGGTGGTATGTTCAACAAGCAAACTCCCATCCCGTTTATTTCAGTGGGATTGCCATCTGTCAGACCACCATTGTTTTGTTTTTTTTTGTTTGTTTTTTTGTTTTTTTGTTTTTTTTTAATGGAGATTGTGAGCCCCATATAGTGATCACAATCTACGTTTTTCCTATCAGTATGTCTTTGTAGAATGGGAGGAAATCCACGCAAACACGGGGAGAACATACAAACTCCTGGCAGATGTTGTTCCTGGTGGGATTCGAACCCAGGACTCCAGCGCTGCAAGGCTGCAAGCCACCGTGTTGCCTCTAGACCAGGGGTGCTCACACTTTTTCAGTGTGTGAGCTACTTTTTAGCTGACCAAGGCAAAAGATCTACTGGGGCGGGACCGGGCGGGCTTGTAGGCAGGACAGGCATGTCTGTGGGCGGGGCCGGGCGGATCGCGAGAGCAAGACAGTGGCGTTCTGTGGCCGCCTAGGGATCCCCAGTGATTGTTTGTTCACAGCGCAGGCTGAGAGTTAACTCTGGACACTGGCAGGCTGGGGCTGCGCTGGCAGGCTGGGGCTGCGGCAGCCCCGCCTGCCAGTGTCCAGAGATGATTCTCAGCCTGCACTGTGAACAAGCAGACACCGGTAGATCGCGATCGACGTATTGGGCACCCCTGCTCTAGACCACCATTGATTTGAAACTTATTCCCTATTTGTAGCTCCAAACATGTGGAAATTCCCTTTAAAGCACCGTATCCATCACCTAATCGTAGCCTATTCGTATCGGATTTCAAGGGCTCAGGCCACAGGATATGTAATGAGTAGAGCAAACCACGGACTCCGGCTCCCCTATTATTCCACAGTCTGGCTCAGACTACTGACCCCTTCATAAATGGCTCGAATTCCTAAAAAAAGCTCTATCTATCTATACAATATATAATTGTATTATTATTTAATATATATATATATATATATATATATATATATATATATATATATATATATATATATATATATATTATTTTTAAGCCAGAATCGGTAACTTTTTTTTTTTTCTGACTGCACTCAAAACTGGTGCTCATTCACTCATTGACTACAATGAGAAAAACATGCAAATCTGTTTTCCAAGATGTAAATAGTAAAACGTGCCTCTGCCTGCTGCCCTCTTGTTTTCCCTACGCTTTGCTGAAGAGATCCAACCAGATCGAAACAGCGCTGTCCACAGCTGGAATACTGATTTGGCTAATCCCCGCATCATAGTATTAAATGCTTGTTGAAAAAGTTGAGCATGATGTTTAAAGGGACTCCCCCTAGAGGGCAGCAAACAGAGGCACTGTTTTCCGATTTACATCTTGTAAAACCGATTTGCATATTTTTCCCATAATCCCCCAGTGGAGCGAAAAAGGCTTTTGTAAGACTCCATATGCCTGAGAAGGTGCTCATTCCTTAAGGAGCGATACTATCCCCAGAACCTGACTACAATTAAGTCTACAATTCCGGTTTGCAGAAGCCTCTGTGCTCAGCGCCAATCTACCCCAGACCATTTCTAGATTGATACGTACGTATAGACGATCCGAGGATGGCAGATCGATATCCTGACCTCAAAAAACCCCTTTGAATTATTTCCAGCCATTTCTGTCTCTCCATAAGCTGGGTGAAAATTCCAGATGGATGGCTTCACTGCTTTGACATAGGTCGTGGCTCTGTTATTCAGGACTCCTCACCCGTGGCGTATGGCGGATTAGTTACAGGATTTCTACATGGGTGAACGGGCCTGTTCAAGACATTTCTGCAACAAATCTGCCACTTGTGGCCTTCGAGGCTGTGGAGTTGAAGCCGGAGCAGAATCAGAAATAAGTTACTGACTTGGATTCAAAGTTAAACTTCTATTAAAGCGTATAATACAATTCTAGATATTATTACATTATTACATAGGTTGTTGGGAAACATGCACTCAACATGTACGTCTTGTGCGACTCCAGCCTTATTAGCAAATTTGCCAAAGTAAAACCTAAAATCCAAATTTATTCCTGGAGTTTATAAGTACAATATAAAGGCTACTTAAAGGGGGTTTCCACTTTGGACAACGGGTGGGATAATTTTCAGTTCACCTCCTCACCGTGTTCTCCTTCCGGGCCTGTATGGTTTTCATTTGCTGCCCCCACAAGGGACATAATATTATACAGTTCCCATTGTCAGCAATGTTCTGTTTGATAATAGACTAGAGACCCCCTTTAACCATCACAAAGCAGATTGCCCTAAGTAGCCCCTGGGCCCCCTCTAATAGTACACTGATGGATCCGGAAATAATAGCCACAGATGTCTCTCTTGGCCTGTGTGTGCTGTAATGCTGGATATGATGGTGGACAGGCTCGCCAGCTCTGGGTTTGACCCAATTTGAGAATATTCTGGGCACTCATGCAGGCAAGGGCCTTGTGGACGACCTCTGGAACCAGCCCTAGTACACCGGCTGTTCTCCACACATAACACTTAGTGACTCTTCCAGCCATTGGACATCTTGGTGATCATGGATTCCAGCACCGCAACTAATGATGGATTCGATACTTTTGTAACTTCATTTACATATATTTATATGGGTACAGTGCTTTGTAAGGCTCGTGGGGGAAGCGGGTTATGGATCCAGAAAAATAAGTCCTGTAAACCTCTCGTCCGACATTTGGGGGACAAAAATGGACTGGCCAATCCCACTGTTTCCTTATAACCTCTCTCTTCTTGCTATTTTTCTATTCTCTTGGGTTTTTAAGGATTTTTTTTTAACACTAAATTTTTATACTCTGGATACAATTAGTGATAGTACGAATATTGTATAGAATGTGTGCTGGGAACATTTAAAGGGATTTTTTCTGACTAACTCGTAGAAATAGCCTTAAGAAAGGTTATTCTTCTCCTACCTTTAGATGTCTTCTCCTCACCGCTGTTCAGTAGAAATCCCGGTTTTCGTCTCTATGCAAATTAGTTCTCTCGCAGCACTGGGGGCGTCCCCAATGCTGCGAGAGAGCTCTCCAGTGATGCCTCTATCTTCTTCTGGAACGCCCTCTCCCCGTGTCGTCTTCCGGCACAGGGGTCAAACTTCTACGCATGCACAGTCTGCTCTGCCCGACTGCACATGCGCGTGGCCATTTTTTTTTTTTGGCCGCTTACATTGGCGTTAGTTTCGGCAATGATCTCTGCCCACCGTCAGAAGGGCGTTCCCGACAGGCTAGCTGTCTAGTAGTCCTCTTTTCAGAGACCCCAACACTTGGGTGGGCATTGTGGTGTCTTTACTCTATGCTTGTTATCATAGCTATGACAAATGAATGTGACATCACAGGCCTGTGCACCAGGATGATACATCATCAATATTTAACTCCAAGAAACCCCATTAAACTTAATCGAAGAAGTCCCATTGGTAATAAGGGGGTTAATCTCCTGCCGATCTGTTCCGACAGGTTAGAGGGGTGCTGGGAATCTGCAACAATCATCCTTTTGCAAACTGGGTGGTGCCTCCTGCTCCAGATAGTTATCTTATAGCCAGCCACAGCACATTCCGGGGGAGAACTCTTGTAGACATCCTAAAAGGACACGGGGTTATTCTCCGCCTTGTCTGTTCTATCTTCAGTCAGGCGGCCGATCAAAGGAATGGGGCTTTATAAAGGTGCATCACTTTTTTTGGGGGTGCGAGGCTAGTACATGGGACAGTTGTCTTACAGTCACGCATCGGGCAGTGAGGAGGAGGAGGAGGGCGACTGAGCTCCTAAGACAGATTTCTTGTTTTAGATTTCTCAGTTCTTGATATTAGACACATGGAGTGAAAGGAGATCTAGGGAGAAAGGGTTTGGATGTTCTTTTTTGTGTGTTTAGTGTTCCTATGAACGTTGCAGACCCATTATTTGCTGTGGGTTATTTTGCAGCTTCACATTCAGAGGCTTCTGTTGTAAAGCCGTCTTTGTCTGGTTCTGTGCAAGTGGGACTTGCTCAAGGTGGCCGCACAATCTGTATTTTGCTGCTTTAGATGTCACGTGGCGATCCCCATTGTTCGTACGGTTACAATCCATGTTCTTGTCTCATATCACCCTTAAGTTGTAACTAATATCGGAACGTCATTACTTCATTTCATATTAGTTTATTTTTTTTTTAGGTCCAAATTGTTTTCCCGTACTTTGTTTCCCACGCAGATGGTATTTTTCTCCTTTTTTTCTTTAATCTTCTTGTCTGACGGCCCATATGGCGGACGAGCGGCGCTGTCTCTTTAAAGCTCGGCCAGCTGTTCCGTTGCATTTCCCATTAATGCTTACAGCATCGGTCCTTTCTTTTTGTAGTTATAAAGGTGGGGGGGGGGAAATAAATGTAGCATAAAGATCGCCTGAATTGATGTGTGCATAGGGAAAAGGGAGGGGGGGCGCAGGAAACCAAATTCGTTCACGGCACGCTCTGTGTCAGAGCAATCAATTAATAATTAAGCAACTAATTTTAGCCAAGGAACGATGCCGAAAGGGATGGAGAACGATCGCCCCACAAGCACGTGTAGGCACATCGTGTTCCGGCCGGGTGCCAGGGGGTACAGTTTGCTTAGACATATCCATAGGGGGTACCAAGGCTACAAGGAGAATGGGTCATTTGAAGCTATTTGCGGCGGATTATTCGGTAGCGCACACATTAGCGGAGTGCACCTTTTAAACTTTCCCGTATTCGTCTCATCTTCACTAATGGCTTAGTCGGTGTAAGAGGTTAGACATCATTCCTTCTTGAAAGACTCCGCTGCTGGCTTTAATCTTCCCCCGTCGCCGCAGTTCTCCCGGTGCTCTGATTGAAGGAATCAATATGTATTTGGAGTGCTGAATAGTGATTGTTCCTGGGAGCCTTTGGCAGGTCACGGTGTGGACAGATTAACCGTTTAGGGCGATCCTAGAAGTCCTGCGCCTTTGGTCGCTACGGTGTCCTCTCCTCCTCAGTGGTCGTCCCACTTTGTCGTATGGAGGCTCCTCTTGTCACTCGGAGGTGCTTTCATCAGATATATATATAAAGGACATTCGAGCGATTACCATTTAGCTTTATTCCTCCTCATCCTCATAATACTAATGTGAAGCGGGCTGTGTATATAGCCTGACAGCTGCGAGTTACATGTGTAGCAAGGCTGGGCTCCGTGGACATGTGTTTTGTCAATGTGCTGGCCTTGTTTTTAACAGCTAGCACGCTGACTTATCTGTGGCTCCATACACACACACATGTACATGATCACAGGCCTAAGAGTAGGGAAGTGAGCCCAGGCCATGTTCTATTTCTGGCTGTTTTGAAGGCCTGGCTTACTGCAGGAAATCCCTGGATTCGTGGAGACCTTCCAGGTGCGCCCGTGCCGTTTTCCCACAGACCCATTGCTGCACCTTAAAGGGTTGTCCCATCACAAGGATCCTATCTATACTGCTTGTTAATGTGGATGTAAGACTTTTCCTAAATACATTGCTTCAGCAAAACTGCTTTGTTTGTCCACTATCTTACTTCATTCAACTCATTGTTGACACAGCCCTTGACTTACCTGCTCAAAAGTCAAGTGATGTATCTGCTGCTCTCAGGGGGGAGGGAGGAGGGGCAAAGTGCAGGAAGCGAGCCTGTGTTTCTAGCTATTCCTGTGTCTGCACCACGTGACCTTCCTGCTCTCAGATAGAGGAGAGGAGCTGCTTTCATTTCTTCTGTTCTCCCAGTTATCTGGCTAGATAATACAATTGTGTTCACTATGGCAGAGACAGGCAGGCTCTGTATGTAACACAGAATGGAGTTGCTGCTGCCTGTACTTCATAGTCCAATATGGGTGGGCGGAGCTACACGTGAATTTGGGGGCAGAGCTAAACAGCAGGTTGCATGTGAAACCCCGCCTACCAAATGATGCAAGAAACCAGGAAGAAAGAAGATTTTACAGGAGTGAAGACTGGTGAGTATGCGACGTGGGAATACCCCTTTAAAGGGATTCTACCATTAAAATCATATTTGGTGTTGATCACACGTAGGAATATCCTTAAAGTCTATTCTTCTCCTAACTTTAGATGTCTTCTCCGCGCCGCTGTTTGGTAGAAATCCTGGTTTTCATCGATATGCAATTGAGTGTACTCTCAGCACTGAGGGCGTCCCCATTGTGGTGAGAGAAATCTCTAGCGACACCTCCATCTTCTTTAGGAACGGGCTCTTCACGCACTTTTTTCTGGAGCTGGGTTCAAACTTCTAGATCTTGGACAGAGCCGACTGCGCATGCCCGCAGGCCACAAGAAAATGGCCGCTTACTTACTGTGTAAGTGGCCATTTTTCTTGTGGTTGCAGGCATTTGCAGTTGGCTCTGACAGAGGCCTAGAAGTTTGAACCCAGCCCCGGAAGAAGACCGTTCCTGAAGAAGATGGAAGTGTCGCTGGAGAGTTCTCTTGCAGCATTGGGGATGCCCCCAGTGCTGTTTGAGTGCTGAGGACCGCCCCCAGTGCTGTGAGAGAACTCAATTGCCAACAAAAACCGGGATTTTAACTGAACAGCGGGCCAGAGACGACTTCTAAAGGTAGGAGAAGGCTATTCCGACGTATTAACGAGTAAAAAAAGGGTTTGAATGGTAGAATCCCTTTAAACTGCAATACCAAGCACAGCCACTATACAGTATAAGGCACTGTGCTGGGTAAGGAGTGATGAGGCAGAAATACTTGACTCAACATGGCCCCCTTTTAAACATCTCATCGGTGGGGGTGCTTTATTATCAGACCCCCACCAACCATCCAGATGGCTTGTTCTAAGGGTAGATTATCAATATAATCCTATAGTTCCAGAACACTCATTGAACTAATTCTTAAAGCATAGGGACATACAACACTACCGTGGGCCCATTTGGCTTTGCTTGGGTCCCCATTGTTGTATACACCCATAGACTTTGTATGAGCCCATACACCAATCTGCTGGCTACCAATGTCAGCTTCACCAGCCCATGCACCAGTGAGAACTTCTGACATGTCGGATGTTTTATACAAAAAAAAAAAGGAATAGTCAAAAAGATCTCCCCCCCCCCCCCCCTCCCTAAAACTGACGTCCTATCACCAATCCTGAGGCGTGATTTATTTTAGTATTTTCCTGTATTCGCTGCCAAGATCCACGGAGGAGCCCTGCGAGTCCTGCTTATCCCACCCACACTGAGTGAGTGACAGCTTTTCTTGTATTCACTTGTAAACAGGAAGAGCTGTCAATCAGCAGTGTGTGGGTGGGGGGGAGCAGGCGGAGATGAACACCAGCTACAGACACATCACTTTATATCACCCCACTTCTTATCTCTGCAATCTTCTAAGACTATTCCACCTCCTGTTACATATTCCCGAGCCAGAGGACGACCTTGACCTTAAGGAATCCAAAGTCCAAACTTTTTACCTACAATCCTGATGTCTGCAGCGTTTCTTCTGGCCATCTGTTCAGTGCTGGGATTTCTGTAGGACGTTGCACAGGCCACGTATACATCAGATGGTAGAGGCAGATCCTGGGGGGTGATGGAGATCATGGTCACAAAGAGGTCCCTTGTGGTGTATAGCCATTGACACCGCCATCTTTCCCCATCCTCTTAAAGCCACAGATGACGAAGTGACGATATTTCTACTCTGACTCTTTCCATGGAAATCTGTAATGGTTTCTTCCAGCAATATGGCAACCAGAAGCCTCATGACAAAACAATAGTTAAGAGAAATCATGGGGCAGCATTATGGTGGGGAATTAAAGGGGTGCTCTCATGCATCGGATATGTCATAAATGTCTGATGGACGGGAGTCTCGCCTAATTTGGATCGGTAAGTATCAGTATGGGAGTCCCCCAACCTTACAGCCTGCCTGGTGCTGACATTACAATGGTAGCAGGTGGATGAGTATGTGCAGCCACATCTTTATTCACCGTGGCGGTGGAACCAAAGAAGTTCTGCAGGCGCCTATATTTTAAGACCTGACAGATCCTGTGGTTATGCCATTTGTGTAAAATGAGTATATACCTTTAACCCTTATTAGTAATACTGCTTTTTTTTTTTTTTTTTCTTAGCCGATACAAAGATACCCCATCTCCATAATATGTGGCCCCCTAACCCTATGTACCCTCCCTTCCCCAATTGTCCCGGAGCCCTGAACAATGTGAATAGATCATACGTGCATGACTTTTTCCATGACTTTATCAGCTGTATTTAGATCTCCCATTGCAATACCACAGCAGTGGCTGCTCTAGATGGTGTGTATGAATAGGGCTACCTCTTGTGTCACCCCCTCTCCCTCATAGATTGTAAGCTCTTGCGAGCAGGGCCCTCAGTCCCAGTTTGTGAAATGACTATCTCTTTGTGATGTCTCTTTTTTTGTTTGTATTTGATCCCTACAAATTGTAGAGTGCTGCGGAATATGTTGGCGCTATATAAATAACATTTATTAATAATGGGGCTCCCCTCTTACCCCATTCTAGCAATAGAACCTGGGACTATCTAGTGCTCTATGTGTTTGCCTATCGTGGCGTTTAATAAGCTGCTTTTCCATAAAGGCTCCTCTGCTTCTTAGATTTCCACTTCCGAATATCAGCTTGGTGAAAATTCTTGTAACGAGGGCATCATGTTCTCAAGTCACATAGGTGCAGCCACACAGCCATGGAGATACACTTCGGATAAAGTTTCCAAATTAAGAGGCTCCAGTCTCTTCATAAATCCGGCGCCCTGCCTTGCCTCAATATGGAAATTTATGCCGGTTACGAGCTGGTATCAGTTATTATATGCAGTTCATGCCAATTTTCCTGCATGAGTTATTATGTGTGTATTTAGATAGATAGATAGATAGATAGATAGATAGATAGATAGATAATAGGTAGATGGATGGATGGATAGATAGACAGATAGATAGATAGATAGATAGATAGATAGATAGATAGATAGATATCGGACCATGTACTCCACCCACTTTTGCAAGAAATGGCAAGCAATGTACCCATTAAGACCCATGTTTAATAATTTCCCCCATTGTATAGGAACCACTCAAGTTTTGCAGAGTTCAAACACTGACTAACAGCGATATACACAAGATACTAAATAAACTCCACGCGTTCTGCAAACAGCAGTTTCCAAATGCAAAGTGAGAATTCTTTTTTTTTTTTTTTTTTTTTTTTTTTTTTATGTGATTGTGAGCCCCACATAGAGCTCACAATGCACATTTTTTTTCCTATCAGTATGTCTTTTTGGAATATGGGACGGAAGTTTATACAAACACGGGGAGAACATACAAACTCCTTGCCCTTGGCGGGATTTGAGCACCAGGACCCAGTGCTGCAAGGCTACAGTGCTAACCACTGAGCCACCGTGTGGCCCCCCTCAAATTGAGGATTCTTGTGATGCTTCATCCTCATGGTCGTCCATCACCAGGCGGTGCTGTAAGATGCCGAGCTGTGCACCATTCATCTTCTCCATGTATTCTCCTATAACATTGATTCTGTGTCCATCACGGCATTCTCTTCTCACTGCCCTATATTTCCTTCTTAGAACATGTCCACCAAATGATCACCTCTTAGTAAAAGTCCTCTGTTACAGCTTATACGTGGCAGATCCGCCTAGGTCTGGTAATGGATCACCCCGAGACAACAGAGACGCACATCATGTAGCCGTCATGGAGGGAGAACAGGAGCGATAATACAAATGCCATTGCTACTTCTCTTATATAACACTCTGTTCATTCAAGATCTCACAGCTTTATTTTCTAACCAGTCCTGATGGATAGCATTGCCTGTATCGGGATCACACATGGTGGTTGGAACATGTTACGAGGACCACTTGATTTTGCAGTATCTGCTCCTTCTGTTCTCTTACCCGCACATTGTAAGAGGGACCAAAATGGGTGTCCTGATCTTATGGAAACCAAAGCAAAGTCCCGTTCCTCCCATTACCATATTCCCGTCATCTCTGTTACTATGTGTTCCTATGGGAGTTAGTCCGTCAACCCAGTCATTGGAGTGCATGGGCCGGCAGCCAAGGAATTGGGTTCTGCGTAACCTGACCCTTCTCGTTGCCACAATCAATCACCACTAAATAGCCCGCACAGCCCGCCGCGCCATACTAACAAATTATCCCATCGCTTATATTGCCAACATCTGCTAATTTTGATTTGTTGTTACAATTTGCAACCCCGCACATAAAAAATGGATGTACACGAGGAATCGATGGAAATGTAACCTTATTAATATAAAAGGGAGCGGGTCTGGCCTCATTGTAATACATGCTGTGGTGTTAACCCCTTTCTCTCCTCTCCATTTCCCCAGATCACTGTGTCCACTATTATGACCTCCGCAACACTAAACAGCCCATCATGGTGTTTAAAGGACATCGCAAAGCTGTCTCTTATGCCAAGTTTGTCAATGGGGAGGAGATAGTCTCCGCGTAAGTATCTTTTGCACTCGGCAATCTGTTCTCAGAGGTTTCCGCCGTCTTTGGGCAGGATCTGTAGAGGTGATCTATTTTTTCATGAATTGATGAAAATGAGTGACTTGGGTGCTGCAGTGCGTTGTGTCTGTGCATTGCAGGCATCATCAACAATTAATAGGGATAATGCCTTTGAGTGGCCTTCCGAGCGATGTGGAGACCCGCCGAACGGTTTCTGCACTTTACACTAAAGTATAGCCGCGTATTACTTGGCTGCAGGAGATGGCGGCGAGCTTGATGCTAATTACCAGTATACAGAACTTGTGTCGTCCCGGTGTCCGAGGAGATCGCAAGGCCTGTCCTCGGGGGCCGCGGATCAAGCGCATTCAGTTACATAAGCACAGTTATAGAGGAAACCTAGGAATATATTCACTAGATCCAAACTCCGCTAGATTGACAGGTCTCTTGCCGTAGACTAGAAGGGACAGACCTGTCAGTCAGGCCGGAGGCTAGCATCCCAGCGGACACGGCTCCCTGTGCCTGGTTCTAAAGCCATGTTTTGTTTTTTTTTCTGAAGCATCGCAGTATTGCAAAGTAAAATGTAGGGGACAGTTTATTAAGACTGGTGTATAGCATGACCATTTTAATGAACGGACGCTCCTAAATTATAGGGAGGCGAATACAGGGTTACATAGTGCTAAGCTAAACAATCCCTCGAAGAACTTCCAACATTGGATTCTTACATCTTTATATAGGTTCGTGTTCAGATTATTGTGGCCACTTGTTGCTTGCCTATACTAGTCATTATCCTTTGAAGATTGTTCCCTGCTCAGCCTTCTGTATTTCTTAGGTCAACAGATAGCCAACTGAAGTTATGGAACGTCACCAGACCCCACTGCCTGCGCTCCTTCAAGGGTCACATCAACGAAAAGAATTTTGTCGGTTTGGCGTCTAATGGAGATTATATTGCCTGTGGTCAGTATTGGATTAAATGATGATTTAGGTTTTCAATGACTTTATTCACACTGCACAGATTTACTGTCTTCTTTGTATGTGCATTAATATTCATTTTCTTAATTTTATTATTTTTTTCCCCCACGCACTGATCAGCCGCTTGATGTTCATATAAGCACGTGAAGCGAGAAGGGTTGTTGACGGGCTGAATCAAAGTTAGGACTAGTTCACACGTGTACATGGTGTTGAGGATTTTAGTCAGGAAAAAATCAACTCCGGACATTGTCCGGTGGGTTTTGATGATTTTGGACGCGAGTCAAGGGGAGACGGAAAAACCGCCCCTCAGTTTTGGTCGCAGTTTTTGCCAGTTCCGCGTCTAAAAACCCTCAACGCATTTTTTCCAGCTCTCATTGACTCCCATTGGTTTTTGCAGGTGGAATCCGTCATGTAGCTTCCTTTTCCACTAGCGGAATAAAGAACACTACATAGGACTCTATTGTATGGAGGCGGATTCCACGTCAAAATCCAGCTCATTTTGCCCCGTCTGAACATAGCCCTTATTGTATACCCTCTCCTACTCTTCACCAGATTTCTTAAAACCCTAGACAACTCCTTTAATTCTGATTGAGCAAGAACTTCTGTCTCTGTCATTTATTAGCACTGCCCTTTTATGAGCAAGACCCGACCCATTAACCATTATTTCTGATTTGTTGCCCAACAAACTGTCTGCTGCTTTATTTTGGTCACAACAAGCTACTCCCTATCCCCACGGGGTGGTGGAAACCTGACTACTAGGACTGCCAACATGCATAAGACTGAAGCTACAGGTTGGCGATACACACTGTGGCTCCATTCACCGCCATGGGAATCACTGGAGATAGCTGAAGGGCAAGTCTTGGCTGTGGCTGTGGTTCCCATTACAATAAATGTATTTCCAACCCGCTGTTCCAGTCAAACTGAGGTGCAGGGAATACCAGGATGTCGATTTTGCGTTGGATGTGCCGTAACTTACACGCTGACTGCTATGTATTTTACCTGTACGAGCTGCAGAACTTTTACTGTCCTATATGTGAAATTCCCTGTATTATTCATTTGGTCCATTCTCGTCCATGTTTGAGCTCATATTACATCTCTCTCTATTATTCTACTATAGGAAGTGAAAACAATTCCCTCTACCTGTACTATAAAGGTCTCTCGAAAACCCTTCTGACTTTCAAGTTTGACACTGTTAAGAGTGTATTGGACAAAGATCGCAAAGAAGACGACACCAATGAGTTTGTGAGCGCTGTGTGTTGGAGAGCTCTTCCTGATGGGGTAAGACCATTGGACACCATTGTACTTTCCAGACTTTCCGAAAGTGTTTGTAACGTGTTTACCTGTACTTTAAAGGGATTCTATCATTGAAATGCAATTTTTCTGGGTACCACCTTGGAATAGCCTTAAGAAAGGCTATTCTTCTCCTAGCTTTAGATGTCTTCTCTGGGCCACTGTTCGGTAGAAATCCGGGTTTTCTTCGGTATGCAAATGAGTTCTTGTGCAGCACTGGGGGCGTCCCCAATGCTACGAGAGAACTCTCCAGCGCTGCCTCTATCTTCTTCTGGAACGGCCTCTCTTCACGTCTTCTGGCGCTGGCTTCAAACTTCAATACTGTGTAAGCAGCCATTTACTTGTGGCCGGCAGGCATGCGCAGTCGGCTTTGCCCTAGGCCCGAGGCCTAGAAGTTTGAAGCCAGCGCCGGAAGAAGACGCAAAGAGAGGCCGTTCCAGAAGAAGATAGAAACGGCGCTGGAGAGTTCTCTCGCAGCATTGGGGATGCCCCCAGTGCTGTTTGAGCACTGAGGACCTCCCCCAGTGCTGCGAGAGAACTCATTTGCATACAGGTGAAAACCGGGATTAATACCGAACGGCGGCGCAGAGAAGACATCTACAGGTAGGAGAAGAATAGCCTTTCTTAAGACTATTCCGACGTGGAAGGCAGAAAAAATACTATTTTAATGATCCAATCCCTTTAAGCTTACAATATGAGACTCAGAAAAGCAGTAATGATCATTAAAGGGAGCCCCTTAAGCGCCTCCTGCTCTGGTATTGACAGTAAGACGTCTGGTGAGGATATAAGGCGGCAGCTCCACGTAGCAGACACTTTCTGCCGCAAAACAGTGAGATGGAATTGCATCATAAACTCTTGTGAATGCAAGTGGAAGGATTCACGCGGGTCCTCAAAGACCTTCCTTGTCCTCTTCCTAGACCACCTCACCGCTGACCCTCTCTAAATACATAAGCAATTCCATTCTGTCTAGAAAAAGATATAGTCTTACCTTCATGTTCTTGTCTGGCACCGATGACCTTCAGTATCCTCTTACGGCGGCGTCTTCCAGCAATAATCGGGTTCACACAGCTCCCTTAAACAAATGCGATGAGAATTGTTCACCGTGCTAACTCCACGGCCATCACCGCACAGAATTTAGATCAGTGCTGGGTAATAGATGTGGAGAGCAGAGCGCGATTTTTCTTATTTTTTTGTTTTGTATGATTGTTTTTTTTCGTAGCCCCAGCGCCGCCAATAGCTCTTCTTTAAACAATGGGAAAGGTGTTGGTGCACAGAGCCGGGTACGACTCCGCATATTAATTTCTTCTCCGGCCTTCGTCCTCGTTACGATAAAGCCGAGCAAATTGCCGGCTGTTTGTCTGAAAGAGTTCATTACTGCAGATAAGGCAATTGAGAAGGGGGAGGCGGGAGCGACGCGACTACTAGAAGTACCATAGAAACTAATATCAGAACTGAAATCACCCAGCACATCCAGATAAGGGAGCGCAAGCAGAAAATTAGCTTTGGGTAAAGGTTAATGGCGGTGTCGGCTGAGATGGTGGAGCCAGAGGACACTCACATAGGCATTGTCTAATGAATTAGGCCTTCCTTAATGGGCAGAAAACCTGGAAAATTGGCTAAAGGGGAAAAATAATTAGATGTTCGGCTGCGGTAGAATGTTACATGGGTGCATTCGAGAAATTACGTATACTGCAAGTGGTTTTCATATCGGGGTATATTTTTATGCATTTGTGGGTTTGTCTATTTAGATTAGAAGGATAAATGTTGTAATACACGGCCTATGGATCTGTATGCCATAAAAAGTAAATCCCCTTCAGTAGTTTCCCACAAAATCTCTGTACGGATGGCTGGTAAGGCATGCTAGCGGACAATAGGAGGCGCTGTCACCGAGAACTCAGGAGATCCTCAGCCAATATGGAGTGAACAAGATTTGCTCTTCAGCAGTCTAGACTTCAGCAATGCAAGACGGCGACTGTAGTCTGCTGTCTACATGGGCTCTGCTGAAGCCAGGATTCCATCCGGGAGACATGAGGACCCCCCCCTCCCGAACAGAATACCGAACACAAGTGCAAGCACTGGTGCAGTAAAAGCACACAGACCCCATAGACTATAATGGGGTCCATGTGCTGGCTGCCAGATCTCCGCAGGGGTCATGCGAACAGGAAGGTACTTCACTATCTAATTTCCTGTCCGCATGATTGGTGCATCCAGCACACGGCCAGAACACGCTACAGCCGCCTTTCTAGGTTCTTTCCCAAATGTAAGAAAAAACGCCATAAAGGCAAGCCTCATGCGCAGGACTGCGTGCAGTGTTCAGGTCACTACATTGACATGTACATGTATATTGAACCATTGACCCAACATATTCTGTTGTTCTGATCCGTTGGAAGACCAGGTCAATTGACTAAGTCTCCAGGGACTCTGATGCAGATGTGAGCCCTCCGGAGAGGAGCTTTATTACTTCTGACAAGCCATGGCTGGCAGCCAGTGAGGAAGGAGTTGGCTGTGGGAATCGAGTGAGTCGGTGGTCTACCTGGTGCCCTACTTTTACTTCGTACTGTGGATATAATATCTGTGCCCACCTTAAAGATGTTGTACTCCAACATAAACTGATCATCTATCCACAGCGATAAATGTCTGAAGTGGGAGGGGTTGGTCCAACCATTGGGACCGCCATTGATCTCAAAAACAAGGATGCAGGGGTCCCCCTGTTGAAATGGGCTGCGTGCTGCCGGTCTGTTGAATTTTATGGGACTTCCATATACACCTGCAGACTGAAATGATACTTGACCGCCGCTCCATCTATTACAGGGAATCCCGTCCTTGTAGTCTGTGATGTCTCCAGCAGTCAAACTTTCCCGTGGATAGGAGAGAAGTCTAGTATCTGGTTCTACTTCCTTTACAAAAAGAGAGGTCACACTCTTGCCAAATCTATAGTGCTGTTTGAGTCCAGGCAATGGGAAGAGAGTCATGCCACACTGTTATGCCCCAACAAATCTCCTCCTCCGCAGTACGGCCATGGCGAGCAGTTTGGTAGCGTGACCTTCACCAGCTGCCCCATTTTGAGATTGGCTCTGTTGCCCCCTCTGTACGGCGCACTCCTTGTATATAAAGAGCGTGATTTATTTCCCTACCTCTATAATATACAGAAGTTATGTGCTCCTGTGCTCCATACTTCATAGATATTAGGATGTGCATGGAGATTAATTAGAGCGATGTGCAGAGTATTGGGGTGAGGGCTCGGTCACCCTTCCATCATGGCTTTTTTTGCCTTCACCGGTTAAACTTTTCACCTTGCTTCTCCCCCACCCCTTATTCCATAAAGAAAGATAAAGGATAAATCTATCACCATCCTTATACATGACCGGTCTAAAGGAATACGCACTAAAATGCTCCCCATCAGCTAGAATGGCAACGTCTTAGCCGACTAAGCTTGGAAGGGGCTCAAAAGTCCCTTTAACATTAATTTATAGCAAAACAGGCAACGGGGAAATAAGCGGTGATTTATTAGTGATCAGCGTTGCGGTCCCCAACAGGGATATCTGCGTATACAGCCGGCGAGCCGCTGACATTTACAGAAGAACAGACACTGCAGACTTGTGTTCCTGCTCGGCCAGATATTCTGTGAGCACGTTACATGCAGGTATAGGGACATCATGCTGTATACTTTTATATGTTCTGTCGACGTGACGTTGAAATGTTTATGTGAATGTGCTGTGTCCAAATCAAAAAAACACAAGGACACGGACTCTCGTGCCGATTATTACCAGCTGGAAGTGAATGTCGAGTCTTCCTATAGAATGAGGGAAGACGGAGATCTTGAATAGAGTGAGGATTTGATACAGAAAGTGTCTTGGGAAAATATTACTAAACAGAATTTGCTGAAATTAGAATATTTCTAATGCTGAGATGGGAATAACACGTAGGAATAGCCTTAAGAAAGGTTATTCTTCTCCTACCTTTATATGTCTTTTCCGCACTGCCATTCGATAGAAATCCGGGTTTTCTCTCGCAGCACTGGGGGCGTTCCCTATGCTGCGAGAGAACTCTCCAGCACCGCCTTCATCTTCTTCAGGAACGCTCTCTCCCTGTCGCGCCTTCCGTCCTGGCTTTCAGTCTTCTAGACCTCGGGCAGAGCTGACTGCGCATGCCCAGGCCACAAGAAAATGGCTGCTTACACCAGCTTACTGTGTAAGTGGTCATTTTCTTGTAGCCCTGGCATGCGCAGTCGGCTCTGCCCAAGGCCTAGAAGATTGAAGGCCAGGACGGAAGAGGACACAAGGAGAGGGCGTTCCTGAAGAAGATGGAGGCGCTGCTGGAGAGTTCTCTCGCAGTGCTGTTCATCTTCTCTGCTTCAGTTTTTTTTGGCTTTGATGTTTACCTGTAATCTGAAGAACTTCATGGTGAATGTTAGGGAGACATTCAGTTAGGGGCGATGTTGGGGCCCCATAACTGTTCTTGCAGGGGGGGGGGGGGGGGGTCTTTTCAGACCTTCAAGTATAATGATCCGAGGCCCAGGAGAGATAAGAGAACATAAAGAGTGTTACTTACCTCTCCCACCTCCAGGCAGGCTTCGGGCCTACGTGTATGACGTCCCTGACTTCAGGCCATGTCAAAAGTTCGCCACAGGGCCCCGCCATTCGTAGTTACGCCACTGTTGCCTTCTATATCTATTTTAATCCTATCTGATGTATATGATGTGATTACTGAGAATATGGACTTTGTTATGTAGATTATGAGCCCATATAGGGCTTACAATGTACATTTTTTTCCTATCAGTATGTCTTTGTAGAATGGCAGGAAATCCACACAAACACGGGGAGAACATACAAACTCCTTGCAGATGTTGTCCTTGGCAGGATTTGAACCCAGGACTCCAACGCTGCAAGGCTGCAGTGCTAACCACTGAGCCACCGTATTGCCCTGAGAATGGGTTACGTTATTGCCACAGTTCCTATATACCAAACACCATACATAACATTTATTACCTTCTCACCTCTGTTACTTTTTGCAGTCACTTCTTGTCGTCACCAATTTGGATACAACTTGCAGGTCATCCAAAGTAAAGTGATAATAAAATCTTCCTTAAAACCGCAGTTACTGTTCATCCATGCATTGCACCTAGAATAGGGTTAGAAACAAGCAGGCAAGGAAGCCGACCCTCCTACAGACAGAGAAAAGCAGCGGCGGCTCCTAGCATGAAAAGTGCTGATCAGGTAAATTTGCAGCCATGGGTATTATACACCTGAGTGTAGAGAGAAGCCGCTTCTTGCTAGACCTGCACTTTAAGACTTGTAATTCAATTCTTTTTTTTTAATAGGAAATTTTTTATCTTGAATTTTCTCACCAATGTTTTACTAGTTCACAACACCTTCCCCCCCCCCCCCCCCCTACACACTTGTACAGGCAAATAGAATAAATCATTCCCAGACCTATACCACGGGTCATTACGTAGGGATCAAAATCCTACCGCGCTCATGCTGTACTTATTTTATATACTGTATGTCGAAAAATCCATAGAAGCGGCATCTGCTGAGGCTGCTGGGTCGCTGCGTTTTATGCGGCCCAGAACATTAAGCGGATAATTACAATTGGGGCTATTAAGAAAAGATCACATCTGTTTTCAGTACATGCAGTCGCAACGTAGTGAGGAGATCACCGTGTGCGGAGGGGGAGCTTAGGAGTTGGTCAGCGAGTACATCCCTGAAAGACTACGGCACAATACAGAGTCAAGGCGTAACGTGTTCACCTAAAATCAAGAGATACGATTGCTGATATTTATTTTTCATGTTTAACTGCTTTTCTGCTACATACGGTATTAGTTTTAAGGAAGTGGGGGGTTTTCTCATATGTTGTCCGAAAGACCATCCCTTCATTGGTCGTTGGCTCTTCATTGTTTTTCGTTATCCTTTGATCACCACCTTCAATAAGTCACGTGATCACAATGTGGTGTGTTTTCTAGCATAGGTTGCTGTGCAAACAGGAGGTCTCTCTGTGCTGCCTACAGATACGATTGACAAATGCCAGGATCCCTCAGTGCCATTGCCTCTCACACCTCTCAACCTCCCTGCCTCGGATATAATCTCTTTCCTACATCCCCTTCTCTTACATACTGTCACATCAGTTTTCCTGTAGGGAACCAAATGCATAAAGTTGTCACTTCTTCAGAGACCAGGAGTGCAATGATAAAGTAAGCAAGTCCATTCGGCAGTGTTATACGTCTTCCCTGGCTCACACGGACTGTCTGCCATCTGTGAGTGTTATTCAGTGTTTTCCTATGGGATGCAGCTTCAGCCTGTTTCGCCTACCTCATGATTGTGATTGATGGGTTTCTCCCTATCAGCTCTTACAAGCAGGTGGCAGCTCTTACAAGGAGAAACGGAAGCAGTAGGTATAGAAATACACTGGAGATTTTGCAACATGAGTCAAGGGAGTTTTCCAAGTAAATTACATGTCACGACCCTATCTCTTCCTACTCTTAAACCAGGGTAAGTGCATTGTGATGAGAGAAGCCAGAGATAGGAAATGTAGGGTGCACAGGAGACTTCCTTAGGAAATGGTGTGGAGAGCTTGTATGGCACATCGACTAAAACTGGTATCTTCAAGGAATATACAAGAAACTCCTTTTTTTTTTTTTTTTTACAAGTCCCTATTAGATTCAAATCTCCCTTGTAATGAAATTGGGTTTCTATACTAGACAAGTATTGCATGTTGCATGCATCAACGTATATTCATATCTGCGCTAGGCTTCCTGATGTTCGGGCCTGCCTGGGAAGCTGAACCGAGAGCTGGACCGCCGTTTTAGCGTTTACACTGTGCAGGACTTTTCTCTCCACCAATTCTCAGTGATTTCTGCATCTGAGTCTCCAATGGAATCTCCACCTCAGATGTGAACTTAGCCTTACAAGTTGTGATATTTGTAAGATCCTCAGTTGTTCTCCAATGCAGCAACAGTTTGCAGACCTGTCTATGCAGAATAAACCCCTCCTCTCTCCATTCTACGTGTGAAGATGGAAAACGACCGCCGCTACACGCACGCTCTGATGCAAGTAATATATGGAATGTATCTAGGGACGGGCTTCCTTAGTAACAAGAGTGAACTGCAAATTAGCTGGAAGGGAGACATTTAGCGACAGGAACTTTAGAGGTTTTTTTAGGCAGAAAGCAGCAACATTTTTATTTAAAGTGCATCACTTTGGTCCAGAATCACGTGCTCTGTGAAATGAGACTAAATTATCTGAAAAGTTAGTGACAATTTTGTGGGAAAAAAACAAACAATAATAAGGTTCAAAAAAGATGTCAAGGTCCAACCTTATAAACCTACAGGGTAGCAAAAACCACCGAGACGGATGCCGATTGCCACAGGGGAATAGCTCCATTCAGATTCTGAATATGGCATTTAGTATAAATCCCTGGATCGGCCTTTCCTCTCCACAAATCTAGTTCCCATAACTTGTTAGATTATAATCCTCTGTACTGTTTGTTACAGGTTAGGATATATCCATGTACTGGAGAAAAGACTCACTGGCTTCATATTCCAAAGTATAGGAGACCTGGCAGAAGTGACGTTTGTAGAGCCTTTCATGTTACACATCTGAGCGTTGGATAGATCGGGCTTTGACAGCTTATTTTTGTTCTGTCACGTTAAACCATCACGTTGATTTCTTATATTATTTCACGAGACAGCTTTCCCTTCACGCTAATGATATTTACTTCTTGCGCTATTGTTTCTCAGCACTCAGGCAGCTTCCTTTGTCAGACGTTAACCATGAAATATGTATCTGTGATAGGAAAACCTCCCCTCGCGTTGGGTGTAGTCTAATTCCGTCAAGGAACTCTGCCCTGTCTAATGAGTTCCATAGTGTACGCATTACTGATCAATGGCTGGCAGACTCCCTGGGCTCGTACTTCAGCAATGATTGATTTTATCCTTATTACATTGGGATATTGTTCACCCGTACACACCTCCTACTCATCTGCTACAGTCTGCGCCATCGTCTATTCACCAAATAGAAAGAGGACTTCAAGAGGTCTCCCGTGCAGTCTGCCGATTGCAGTCCTCAATTAGACTAAAATATACAATGCCTATACAAAAGAAGACATTTTAGCAAAATTAACATGTTAGGTTGGTGCAATTGTGGTCCGAATGCAAAAGGGGCAATAGCCACAGGTAAGGGTGCATTCAGGAGGATGTACAGGATCAGCTGGGAATGCAACTAGTGCGTATGTCATAGTAGCCAGTGGTTTTTGTATATCACAGTATTGCCTATACAGTGGTGGATTTTCAGACTTCTACACCCATCGTATTGCAAAGTATACCGTAAACATACACTGCAAAAACCATGCAAATGCACCGTAAAGGTGTTTCCAAATATACCAGCATTGTGATAGGATATTAATACATATAACTATTAGCCCAACTTGTATATTTCCATTGCTTTCTCTGGAAATCTACTGCTCTAACTAGACATTAGACACCCTAAGACGTCTAAGGAGCGTCGGTAGATTGTATAGCTCTGATACATCACCATTTAGGCTACCTGATGATTTACCTTACAAAAATCTGACCACCTAAATCCCATACATGGACATTATCATTTGCACAAACCACATTCCTATGTTTAAATTAAAAAAAAAAAATCTTCATTAGTAGCATCCTGCGTATTTCTGTGGCTTAGTCCTGCTGCAGATGGCACATTCAGTGGGGCCAACCTTTGTGCAGATCCACAGCACTTCAAAGTACATGTCCAAGGCCAAAATCCAGGTAAACCTTGTATTTCTGATATGGATCTTCGAGTAAAATGCAGCATTATTGGTCATGTTGGCGTCTCCATCTTTTCCTTCCCCAGGGCATGGGTATTGACATGCCAATCCAGGCTTTGCTTCATTGCAAGGTTTTTTTCTGCAGTTTTTATAGATTGAGGCTGAATTTCCTAGTACAATTCCTGTCCTCTCATGAGCATTTTTGGGACCTCTTTCTTTTCTCTGTAGTTTCTCTTGCAATCATTCAGGTTTACTTTGTTCTTGCGAATCTCATTTGTAAACGTGCTCTTTGGTGGCCATAGTCTCTGCTATATATACACAGTCCAGTCATATTAATGTGACCACCTGTCACAATCCAGAATAGCCACCTTTGGCAGAGCGGACCGCTGCGAGACGTGCAGGAAGAGAGGGGATGTTGTGATGACGGTCACTGGGATGTTGAGCCATGCCGACTCCAGTGCCGTGGCCAGCTGCGCTAGGTTACGCGGTTGAGCATCCATGGCGCGAACAACCCGACCGAGGTGTTCCCACAGATTCTCAATTGGGTTCAAGTCCGGGGAATATGCTGGCTGCTGGTGGGAGTACGGTAAACTCATCCTGGTGCTCCTCGAACCACGCACATACACTGCGAGCTTTATAACACGTGACATTGTCCTGCTGGTAGATGCCATCATCCTGAGGAAAAACATTTGGCATGTAGGGGTGAACATGGTCCGCAAGGATAGATACATACTGGTGTTAATCCATCGTGCCTTTGACAATGATGAGTGCACCCAGATGGCTGATGACATGTGCCTTCTGCCATTGGTTATTTAACGTTGACGTCAAAAGTAGGCGGACTTTGTACATGCATACGTACAGGTGCGGCCATCCGAGGATCCATGATGTCTCCTGAATAAGTGCATGGTTTTACATAGACACCCACTTCATCTACAGTATTTGGTTGCTCTTAGAGAAATCACGTCCACCCATTTAGTTAAACCTAATCTCCCATCTTCCTTTGCTTTACATCTCTCCTTACAAGTCATCCGGCTATAATGGTAAGCATTTAGCTCATCATTTCTTCGGATAGACTGAAGAGTCACACGCGCTCTTTGACAGCCTGTAATAGCTGTTCTCAGATTTTCAGTCTGTCTCTGCATTTCCCTAGATGGGAACATTTATAATTATCTAATGGCATATGTAATTTACCTGTCCTGTATTTAGTTTGGCCTCTTGTCTGACTCCTTCATTTTATCACATGGGGCACATTAGTCTAAGGCGGCAGCATATTGGTAATTTCTATACCTTCCCGGGATGGAGGAAGTGGTTAACACAGCCTTTTTTTTTTTTTTTTCCCCCCCACTCTCTTCCTCTGACGGTTATTGAAGGTTGCCGAAGTGCCGTTGTCCATCTTTTTTATGGCTGGCACCTGGAGAGCGTGATTAACCGCGTCTCCGAGAGCATGGCGTAATTTATTTATCAGAATATTGCACGACAACAGGGGAAGCAGAGGAGATACAATGTTAAAGATGTGCTTTGGCATGAAGGTGGCTGAGCAGGGCATGGTCAGATGATGACATTCCGGTCTGAACAGATATATATCGCCAAGTGATGGGGGACGAGGCAAGGCAGAACGTCAAGGTACATCTTGGCATTATAGCGCCAGAAGATGAAATGCGTTGGCAGCTGAGAAAGCTATTGGATCACTCCTATAGAGTATCCAAGTCAACGGGGATGTGTTATTAAGGATGTTCTTTGGCAGAATAAGCAACATTAAGGTGGCTAAAGAGCTCTTGGAAATACCTTCCCACAGTTCGGAGTAGATGGGTATCAGTATAATAATTTTGTATGACTGGTTGTACGGCGCGCTGTGAACGACGGAGGTCTTGTCAAGTACACTTAGGCTGTAGGTAAACGCAATGTAGTGCTAATGATTGTAGGTATGGATGTTTGGCTAGAATTGGGAGCAATTTGCAATGTGTAAACAGGTATTGAGTGCAAACATTTTCTCCTTTGCACACCGTTAAAACCTCCATCCTATAGCTCGGTCTGTCTTGCCTGGTTTAGCAGCAGGGCCTTCTTTATTGACGGAAGATTTAGGTTACGTTCACATCTGCATCAGTTTTCATTCGGAGAATCAGACAGAAATCCTTTAAGGCGAAACTTTTTCAGCTAACATTGCCTGGGAGAAATGAGTGGACACCCTGTGGACCCCTTTATAGTCAATGTGGTCCCTCAGTCATTAAGCAGACGACCTATTTGGATTTTCATTCTTCTGATCACGCCATGGACCAGAAGACTCTTTCCAAGGATGGTGTCCCTTCCACTACAGACCAATAACGTCATGTTCTTTTGTCAATGAATGATTTTGAGCGGCAATACCAAGTAGACTCTATACAACGTACAGTGCTGTGCTTGGTATTCAATGAAGAGGATGCAGAACCAGATGATCTGTGGGTCTTGGACCTCCATTGGTCTGATATTGAAGACCTATCTTAAGGATTGGTCATCGATATTCCAATCTCAGAACCCCTTTTGAAGGGGTTTTCATTATTCGTATATTGACTGCCTATCCTTGAGAGAGGCCATTAATATCTACCAGATTTGTGAGCGAGACTCTGCGCCCCTCTGATAATAGATTTTTTACACCACAGACCTATAAGTTTACCAGTGAATGGAACAAAGGTAGCAGTACCTAGACATCCGGTCTAACGTATTGGGATCAATGAAGAGGCTGTGGTGAACACCCTTCAGATACCTGATCGAGAGGTGCCACCTGATATATTGAGAGTAATATGCTGATCCATGAAAATCCTTTTAAATTGCATTTTTTTTTCCATCAAGAGTAATTCAAGAGAGCAGCAGGGAAGATGAAATTGTATTCCCCATGGGCTCTCCAATATGATCTACAGAGTTCAGGTGCAGTTCATGAATTGGGTGAATGGATAGAAGTGAAGGGTTGTCTTCGGGAGCTGTAGGCACATTGGGATACGTATATGGCCCACTGTCCAGTGACCGCATATACACAACACTTGTACTCTGGTAATAGATATGGGGGTTGTACATCTTTCCCTCTATATAGGTTTTCAGGCCCTTCCTTGTGCCACAAGCCTTGAGCCACACCTCGCCCGTACCATTGTGTGAATGTGGGCAGGACAGGAATGCTTTGGCCCAACAGGTCTATTATAACTTTGGATTCTTGACGTTATCCACTGGATTATTAGTCTTCTATCACTGTCACATCCGTCACACACCATGCATAACAATACATGAAGTGTAGTATGTGGAAGCCGAATGTCTCCTCGTGTGCAGGTGAAGTGTCTGCTCACGGTCTCAGGCTTCCTATAGTAACGTCTTGGAGATCTCTGTCTGGCTCTGTACAGTGCACACTGAGCCGGATCGTTCCTCTCCATACACCCCTCTCGCTGATACATTTGTGTAGTTAAAAGGAGCAGCACAGATCAATGCGCCAACAAGAAGTAGAGGGCACAAGTTGTTGTACCTAATGGCGCATTACTAATGACTAGCTTCATTGTTTCCCCATTCTTTTGTTCTTCTATTATTCGGCGCTTAGTATTGTGTGAGCGGCTTATTATCTGTAGTGGAAGTCGCTATTAGCAGTCCACAAAAAATACATTTTTATACATTTACCAGTCGTGGCTGAAGGTTTTGTCACCGTTGTAGAAAATGTTCTAGAATTCAATACGGAAATTACAACCACGTCAGGGATGAGAAGCATTTATTTTTCATTCCAAAAAGGGTTAGGGCACGTTCACACGGGTCAAGAGGGGGCGGATTTTGGCGCTGAATCCACGTCAGTATTTGCCCCCTCACAATGGAGGCCTATGTAGACCACTGCCCTTCAGGCAGATTCTACTAGTGCTGACTCTCCGTGGACTGCTAAAGTATCAGTAACACCTGAAGTCCAATGGACCCCAGACTATATTGGAGTCTGTCGGGAATCTGCCATTTTAAAAATGAAAACAATGGAAGTTGGTCTTCCATGCCAGACTTTTTCCTCCAATGATTTTCAGGAAGACAGTGGGACAGAGACTCCGGCGCAGATGTGAACGTAGCCTTAAAATAGTATTCCCATCTCGGCCATGTTTGAGATTTTTCCTTGGGATTTACCGAAATGTTAGTAAATGGAAGTTACGGGAACTAGCATGGCAAGCTATGAAGTTTCCATTACTTTAGGGGTTCTGGAAACTACGTAGAACAGCGGTTTGGTCCCAAATGATGTCACTTGAATGACCGATGCTGTCAGACATTGCTTCGTGGCCCCAGTCTCCTAACAGATTATGTAGTAGTCACTGGGAGGTGCCACTCTCTTGTAAACCCGTAGGATCCATTCCATACATAGCCATTATCTCTTCTCTCTCTCCTACTGTTTCCTCTTTGTTGTTTTCCTCTCCTCAGTCACTCAACTATAATCAAATTTAGGAATTTGCTTTGCGTGAAGTATTTGGAAGATGAAAAATGATTAGTACCTCGAAGGAAGGCTGTTATCTAGCAAGAACAATCTCTAGTTTATATTGTTTTCTTTGTCCTTAAGGTGTTTGAGTGTTACGCACTGTGGGGGGTCATTTCTGCAATGTTTTCCTAACTTCTCCTCCATGGTAACCACTTTCGCCTTTATATCTTCCAAACGGAGCCCATTTCACTTACACTGCTTAGTCTGGTCTAAACTTTCAACAAAATTGATTTTTCTGGAAGTATTTGTGAGTTTATTAAATTTTGTAATATACTCTTATTAATGAATTTTGGCTCCTTTGTGTGAAATCCTGCATGGTAATCCACTTCTTGCCGCCCTTTATTCTTTTCTGTACACTTCTGGTCACTAAACTACAGGGGTGTACGGGTTTTAATACTATAGGGGTGTTGAGGCTTTGGGGTGTCAAACCTAGAATACTGCTTTGGGTGTCCTATATGAAAGATGAGATGAGATTCTTGTTCTACTTGTATTAGGGCCTAGTCACCTCTTGTTTTAATAATCTGTTGAACAGGGCAGTTATACAGATACAAAAATTGAATGTGAATAACGGATGCAAATAGACGGGCCACTGTTCACATCGAGTCATTGAGCCAATGTTTAAAAAAAAAAAATAATAATAATAATAATTTTCTATAGGTCATAAAACACTTCTGTGTCCTAGAAAAAATGGACAGAAACTGATCTGTCTCTATTTAAGGCTCTATTCAAATCACGTTTTTTGTTTGTTTTTGTTTTGGGGTTTTTTTAATATAAAAGAACATCCATTTAGTAGGTAGAAAAATCTCTCCTTTCACATGAGACCAGAAGCAGTGGTCTAAGTTTTATAATGCCCAGGATAGCACTGAAGTGACACCACAAAGCCTCAACTTCCCTGCATTATTAAAACTTGCGAGGAACAATTTCAGAGGCAGGGGTGTACGGACACCTCTGCCTCTGAACTTGTTCCTCAGACCATGCCTGTGATAGTTCCGCCATCTCAGCAGCTCACTGAGACGCCATATAATGAGTGTGTTGTTGGCGTCGATGATCTGCCTGCTCCGCGTTTTGGCTGCTCTAAGAGCCACTTGACACCTAGCTTCCTAGCCTCCTCAGTTCGGCTTGAGGTGAAGCCTGTGACTTCTGGCTACCTTCCTAGCTCTCGTTTTTGAGAATTTTGCGACAAATTAGATTTCTGTTTTCCTGGCATGTTTAAAATTCTGAAACTGCGAATTTGGATTTAAGTGGGTTTTCCCATCTCAATGTCTCAGCACGCTGCCTGTAGTGCCTGCTTCTCACTGCCCGTATTTGTCTCCCCCCTCATCCCTCTGGCTGAACAGGACACAGAACACTTCTGCAGATCAAATAATATGCAGATGCATGTTATCTGTGTGTTACATAGAGAGATCACAAACCTGGCTTTATCAGCAAAGTGCAATAAGTCTGAATTTTCCTACCGGGTAGAGCTGTGTAATATAGTATATGAACATAAATTCATAACAGTCGTGAAGCCATGTCATTTAACGGGATAAAAAGTAGCCGATGTGTTAATCCAGGTTACAAACTATGTGCCACATTTCATCCAAATCCGTTCAGTTGTTTTGCATGATTAACAAACATACAAACTTTGACATGTATACATTTATAATATTAGTAAAATAAATAAATAAATATAAATAAATATATATAATATATATATATATATATATATATATATATATATATATATATATATATATATATATATATATATATATATATATATATATATATGTCTTTTATCTGGCGATACTGAAAGATCACTACGCACTCCTCTGATTTCTTACCCAGCCTGAGTAGTTCCACAATAAATGGAAAGCTGCAGGTTAAAGATCGCTGCTCTGGAGGAATAAATGACAGCTTGTGGTAGTTCTGTCATTGAATAGAATATACGTTATTAAAAGTTACTTGCTTTCGAAGTTGCGCTGTTGGAGTTGCCCTCATACCCTTGAATGGCTGAAGCTTTTAACCAGCGCTGAAGAACGTCGGATGAATGCCACCTGCATAATTTACTAGCCAGGTTAATGCAGCCCAGTTTATCCTCTAACAGGGGGGAAACATTTTAACTATTTAAGAAGGCAGAGCAGTTTGGGCATTAAAGCTCGGCTATATTATTTTTCATATTTTCCTTCTACATGAAGATATGTTTTTCTGACCTGGCCATGTGAGGGTTTGTTCTTTGCATAATGAGTTGTATTTTTAATTGGTACAGTTTTGAGGTACATAAATTTTGACTTTTATTAATTTTTTTTAAGGGATTTGCATGACATTTTATTTGATTTTTTTTTTTTTTTTTTTTTTAAATGATGTTTATTGCTTCCGGCCGGTGCCTCATGTGGGGCCACGTTGACCCTGAATGCATCCAGGCGGAAAGTTGGTGGAAGTGGATGAAGTGCAGCACTTTGCTATCTCCGGCGCTCCCATTAAAGTGAATGAGCTCACCAACCTTCAGCCTTCCTGCCTACATTCAGCATGGTTGCACTCAGGTTAAATGTGCTAGGAAGCCATTGATTGGTCATTACAACCTCTCCCACCCCTGATATTTTCTCTGTGGGTCGACCACTGGGGTGAAATAAGGGGCCCGTCCCCCTTCAACCATCCGGACCAGGTGATGGATATTGATCAATGTACCTTAATGGAAGGAGTTTTGGCCTTGGATCCTCGCTGTGTGATCAGATCCTGTGCCTTCTACATCAACGTGCCAACCTCTTACGGCACTGAGCATTCACTATACTCTCAGGTCGATGTAATAATACAGCACAGCGGTTAAACACAAACACAGACGCATACATTGGACCTCTACCAACCTTGAGAATGGGGGTCCAGAGTGTGTCTTCATGAATGAAGCAGCGAGTATGCATTACTGCAGTTAGCACCCATTCATCTACACGGTACTACTAGATTGTGAATCGCAGCTCTTGGCTTTCTCCTTCAATCCTGTAGAGCTTAATGGAATTAATGGAACGCGTCCACTCTTCTCCTCTGCCTCCCATTGTCCATCCTGTGGATAGGGGACAAGTGTCTCTAACAGGACAACATGGAAACTGAAATTTTTTGATGCCTCCCTTGTTAACCCATTACCAGACCAGGTTCATTGCGGCCTGTTGTGCTCCCCTGCGGATGGAGGGATTGGTGCCAATATACTAGTATAGTAAAGGGTTATCCTCTGATACAACACAGTCTAGTAGGTTTGGATAACACCAATAAGTGGATGAGCTATTACTGGGGCCAGATTGTTTTGGCTGTATAAACGTCTAATAGCCTTTTACTAGCTCTCTTAGCAATATATGAGCGAGATTTATGTAGCGATGCATCTCCATCCGCGTTTCACAGGTGCAGGCAATTAATTGCTTTTATTGGATTTTTGCGCGCCGTATTCCGTGATGCCAAGTTGCGCAATTCCTGAATCGGCCACCCCCCGAGTCTTTTGGACCTGGCCTGTGGAACAAGCAAGCGATGGTTCTTTTCTCTACACGTGTTTGCTGCGCTGGCTGTTACGCTCCGCTAGGAACATGATGACCTGGAATCCAGATAACACTGTGAAAGCTGAAAATCTCTCCCACGAAGCACCAACTAAACAGCGCGTTTCTTGACAAGCCTCAGCAAGTATTGTTTTATTAAAAGGGAAGAAAATCCATGCCCGTCAACAGCGAGGAGCAGTTTCTTGTCTCTTCCTACCAGATAAAACCTTCCCGCTGGTCTGTACACTAAGTGACTCGAAAAGCGAGTGGGAGCAGAGGACAATTGCACACATTATTGTTTTGTATATACTGTAGCTGCGGAGACCTGTGTACTTCAGGAGACAAATGGAAAATGCGGTTGGTAAAATATGCTACCGCTTGGTTATCAATCTAGGCATGCACATGTAACATTGCAACACAACATGTGGTCTAACTAGCGCTGCAGGAGCTGCATTGTCTGTCTGAACCATGCTGAAATCTAGGACATGTAGGGCAAGGGAATAGCCGATGTGTATGGAAGGAGCTACTTACCTGTACAGGATTGGAATTGGCTGTTTGCTCACTTCTAATATTTCCAGCGGCAAAGTTTTTGGCAAGTGGTTCATCATATGATTCCTCGTCCCGCTGGTCCCGGTTCTTTGCAGCATAGAAAAGGACCGCTCGGCCAATCCCTGATAGGAAATCACAAAGTATTTTCACTAGTATATTTGGGTCGAAGGACCTTTTTTCGCTAGCACCACATATAATTTTAGAGTGTGCGGTACCATTGACTTTTTTTTGCTACTTGATAGGAAATCACAGTCTGGATCCCAATCACTGCTAACGTGGGGTCACCATTGTGTTTAGTAATAGGCCGAGCGATCCTCTGTCGGGCCAAGTAGTAGTAACTAGCAAGGAAGCCATGGAATGAGCCCTTTGTCAAAATGTTTCCATTCTGGAAAATACCATTTAAAGCAACTCGTTTTGCGCCGTCTGCCTTCTTATAGTTTATGAACGTTATAGAAGAGTTCCCCTTTGAGTCAAAATGGAGCTCTCTCTGCACTGGGCCAGATCTGTCCATATCTCTGACAACCAGTTTAAAGAGAACCTGACACCAGGAAAGAAAAACCCAATGACCTCAATTATCTGATAGGTGCCTTCACCTTCAGCATTTGTTCTTTTTAGTTATCCAAATCCATTCAGCTATTCCAAAGATACAAGACCTGTAAAGGGTAAATTGTATAAACACGAAGTCTATGGAGGTCCTAAAAATGCACCGCTCTGTACTGTATGGGGTCAATTGGATTTCTTAAAGCCCCATTCACAAGACTGTACAGCAGGTGTCGGCTACCCTCGGCACGCCAACATGCTCCATTCAGTTCCATAGGAATTCTAAGAACAGCAGAGCAAGTATGCATGCTGGGAGTTGTAGTTTTACAACAGCCGAAGATTGCCTACCCCTGTTGTACGAGAGAGAACATCAGACAGACCAAAGTGAGGAGGACACTTTAGGATTACCTACCCAGTATACTATAAGTGACGAGCTGTGTTAACCAATGAACCCTTTTGATGGTCGGGTCTTGGCACTTAGCCAGCTTACTGTGTGGGTGGCCATTTTCTTGTGGCCTGTGGGCGTGCGCAGTCGGCTCGATCCGAGGCCTAGAAGTTTGAACCCAGCTCTGGAAGAAGACGCGCAGAGAGGCCGTTCCTGAAGATGATGGAGGCAGCGCTGGAGAGTTCTCTCGCAACATTGGGCCCGCCCCCAGTGCTGCAAGATAACTCATTTGCATACCGGTGGAGAAACAGAATTTCTACCGAACGGCGGCGCAGAGAAGACATCTAAAGGTAGGAGATTTTAATGATTAGAATCCCTTTAACCTTAATGTAGCAGATGATAAAAAATAAATTAAGGCGATTAAATAAATTATGGTGACTAAAACGGTCAGAAGATGTTCGCAGTCTTCCCTCTTTCTCCAGAAGCCTCCGTGCGCTCTAGAGCTTTCTCTACATTTGCGTCTCCGAATATTGATTGCTAAGAAGATCGTAAACCGCAAGTATGGCGTGTGTATGCACGGCAAAAGCAGCAAGCCTAGGAGAAGGCTGTCATTATCGGAGAGCGTCACCTGTAATATCCTTACACATCACACTGTGGCTCCATACTTGTGGCCCGCTAATGTCAAGTACAGCAGTGCACCCAATAGAGTGTTCCTTAATGGTCCCCATTTGCATTTGGTCTCCTAATGCTTCAAGCTGTATTGTAGCGGGATCGGATGCATCAATTTTATTTCTACGATTCGTTTTCAGCCATCACATAGCAGCTTTTGTCAGATATGACTGAGATGTCAGAATATCCTTGGAGTTCTATTAAGAAAATCTAGTGCAAGTAAAGCTGTTTCCCATGCACTAGATTTTAGAGATTTCCCCCGTGGCGTCTGGACTATAATTACTAGATAACCGGCACCCATGTCTAAAGCTTCCTAAGCTGAAAGGTGGATCTCCCCTCAGGACGCCGCCTTGGCACAAATATTTCCACTTAAAGCACGTTTTGGATTTAAGGGAAAAAGAAAAAAAAATCTGTTAGGATTTTTGCTTCTTTAGTGGCGAGCTGCGCGGCACAGAGGGGGAGTACACCAGAGAAGGGAAAAAGTCATTACACACTCAGCTGGTGCAAGATATTTCTGGTCCAGTATTTTCCATTGTCACGTTGGTGGCTTTAACACTATCCTTGCTAAAAGGCACAGGAGTAGCAGAGCTGAATTTGTCATTGAACTGTTGGAGCTGCTTCATTCATACATAATAACATTGTGAGATAGTCTCGCCCATTTAGACCCCTGAAGAAACACTAATCTTAGAAAATGCACAAAAATTGCAGCACTCTCTCCCTCCGCCTTCTCATTTTGATCCTGTTTTGTCTTTGGCTGCGTTCACAGCTGCGTCCTGGTCTCCGTTTTTCTGGTTCGTTGCAGGACCAGAAGAAGGACAATAGATCCTGAGGGGGACCCCATTCACCATCATTGGACCACATATCACTAGGTAATACTGACATCTAAGACACCTCTTTGGAGGAAAAGGGTCACAAATGAGTAAAGTTCCCGATCACCAAACCGAAAACCTCTTCAGACCAAAAAGTCGGGATTCCTGGACTTTCATACATTTTACCATCCTCACCCGCTCACACTCTTTGACTCTCCACCAATCCAGTTCAATCGTGATAGTCCCCCATCGTTCCAGAGTGATCGATAAGTTAGTTTTGGTGCCTAATATGTAAACTGCGTCCTCTAATGACAAAGGGGTGGTATCAGGCTGGAGCATACAAAAGGCCATGATACAGAGCTGAAGTTGGGCTGCTCTTGACTTACATCATCCATTAGTGCTAGTTCACACAGGGCAAGTTGGCAGCGGATTTTGACGTGTAATCCGCCTCAAAATCTGCTGATCCCATTGACTTCAATGGGAGCCCCTCTCATTTTTTTTTTTTTCTGCTAGCTAGTAGCGGGAAAAAGAAGCGAGCTGCCCTATCTTGCTGAGGTGCGAGGCTCCGGCCCATTCATTTGGGTTTAATCCATCGCGGAATGCCGCGATGGAATGTGTACACGCGGAACCCCATGTGAACTAGCCCTTAGTGAGTCTAGGTAGCGTTTCAGACACCAAAATTAGCTGTGCGGATTGCAGGAGCTGCAAGGGGTTAAAAACAAAATACTAGCTGCCCTGGAATCAGTAGGGGAACGCCTAATAAAGGGGGAGAAGAAGTGGTGGTAGTGAAGGTGGCGAAAAGAACCCTTTAAGACAGTCAGTCCAACTTTTCTCCGCAACTCGAGTGTCTCTTCAGGCAAATACATGAAACTGACCACTACTACGGCCTTTTGTTTCATGGAACGTTCGCTATAAATGAAGGCCGTGCTGGCATTATGGCCTCTTCCTTTTTTTGCACAGGCGTCCTGCATGGAGAAGAGATGGTAGAAGTGAACCTTGACATGGCTGAAAGGGAAAACCAGCACATTTAGCTTTGCTCCATTTCACAAACTTCACTATGGTATACGGGTAATATTAGAGAAGTCCTGCTCTGGATGCAGAGTAGTTAAAATCAGAATCTTTCCTCTAGATAGCGCCTGCCAAGCAATCCAGGAAAGCAAGCAGTGTGTAATGAGAAATGGACAGGTCGTTCCATGTTATGCCTCGTGAACCCACAAGGACCTTCTGTCCATGGTTCCTAGTTTTACCTGTAGATAGGAGAGGATCGATGATGGAGTCTTTGTATACGGGTTATATTGACAAGGTCATTTCTATATACGTAGGGACTTGTATGTACTTGGCTTATATTATTTTAGCTGTTAATTCACAATCCAGAGTTGCTGATGTAAAGATCTCGAGCTTTGAATGATGAAAGTCAGATAGATACGAGGAGAGGCTTCTATAGCTTCAGGGCGGCTCCTACTGGGATAGTCGGAGTAATAATTGGTCCAGCCTCGGGCATGTTTAATTTCCAAGCTTTCAGGGTGGAGTTGCACTGTGAACTGCGTGTGGGAGAACGCACAACAAAAGAAATTTTGTACCGCTGTGCGGGTTTGAGGTGTATAGCCTGATCCCAGCATAAAGGCTTCATTCAGCACACAGGCTGCAGGTGAATGAGCTGGCAGAACGGCGCGGCTGTTCCTGAGCTCAGCGAGCTGGCAGCATGTCAGTATCAGAGCGGCAGACGATGCTTTAGGCAGGATGGCTGGTAATGACTTGCATGTTTGCTGAGAATTCGGCTGAAGGTAAACAAGGGCTTGATGAAAGACCGTCGTCTAGTATATTAATAGCTGTTGGCCCTAGCAAAGTATAACATATATAACATCCAACAAGCTAGAGACGGCTGGAATTTTTACTTTTGTTGAGACACAAAGGCAAATATCCAAAATGGTGACCGTGCTTATGACTTGAGGCCTCTTTACGTTTCCTTTTACGTTCCATCGGAGGTATAGGTTAGGAGTATTCACTAATGTATAGCTGTAATCCCGACTGTGGGGTCGGTAGACTAAACCATCCACGCCAGCCCGACACCAACTCTTTTATTAATGGCTGACGAAAGCAGGAAAGGGCCTCACGTTCAGGAGAAAAGCTTGTGCCTGAATTCTTACGAACCAAATATGTAACTCGAATTATGCAGTATCAATAATTATGTAATTAAAAAAAAAAAGAAATTGCAACTCTCGGCCGGGCTCCCCGGCCCTGGCTCTGATGTATGCCACTTTATAAGAACTAGGCGACCAACATGGGACCAATGATTCTCTTAACGAAAGAAAAGCAAAAAATGCTACGCCATACTGGACGAGGCTATGTCTTGGGACTTATAATTAAGGTTGGATTCCCCTGCATATATACAGAATATAAAGTAAAAATGTAATATGAACAGGACCCAATCTTTAGACAGCAGTTAGCTAATGCAATGACTGGCCAATTCCTTGCACTCGACGCAAAAGAAACTCAATCGCAACTTGGAAAGCTATGGTGACTAGTCCAGTAACTCCCACGGCATATACCGTACTTCAGTTACCCACTAGATTTGTTTGCTATGCATTCTTTATATGAACTAGGCCAAGTTCTAACTCTTGTGTAGACATATTTTTTTACCCTATGGTAAATTTGTGTGGCCAGTCAACCATACAGACAATTGGTCGAGGGTTCTGTAGGGAAAACTCAGAGGAACCATTTGGTGGAGTTGCGGAATCCAATTCCTGGTTACCCCACTGATCAGTAACATAAAGGATCAGTAAGTGTTGAGTACGTCTGAAAAAGTAACACAGCCCTTTCATCATGCGGATCACTTGGGGGCCTACGGTTAGGCCCTCAATAGGTAGAGGAATCCTGTCAGCTGCTATGAGCCCTCCAGAAATAGCTGATGTGGAGGTGTAAAGTAGTTAAAACATTCTTAGGTGAATGGGCTTACTAGCTGTATGAATGAGAATAGGGCAGTGATGGAGAACCTTTTAGAGACCGAGTGCCCAAATTGCAACCCAAAACCCACTAATTTATTACAAAGTGACAACACGGCAATTTAACCTTAATAATGTGCAGGTCCACAATTGTGGACAGTTTTGGACGGCCTGTAATATCACTTAGATACTATGTGATAAAAAATAGTACAATCTGCTCCACTGTGGCCGATACACAGTACAATTTGCTCCATGTTGAGCCCCACACAGTATAATGGGTGCCCACAGAGAGGGCTCTGAGTACCACCTATGGCACACGTGCCATAGGTTCGCCATCATGAGAATAGGGCATTGTAATGGGTAAGTGTGCTCTCTGCAGTAAATTCTCTCCTTCTGAATAGGCGCTAAAGTTGTCAGAAAGGAGGGGCCGGGATGAGTTTACAAGCGAGAGTCCAGGACACTTCCCAGTAAGGATAAGACGCACAACTTGGTCATACAACTAGTAAGAATGAACTGCTTAACCCTTTAACTGGTGCCTTCTCTGACCACCTCGGTCGTTAAAATCTCTGGATTCGTCCCACTCTCATTTTCCATCACTCCCAGCTGCATTAGTTTGGTGGTGAATATATTGTGTAGATTTTATTTTTTTCCCAAGAACTGCCAAGGAAACGTCCCCTTTAACCATTCCTCACTCTAGCGAAAGGAGTCCTTCCACGCCGGAGATGACACCAGTCTTTCCTTTCATGTCATTGTATTAGAAATCTGAAATGTTGATTCAATAAATGTCTCTCCAGATCTATATAATACCGTTTTACACCGGCATCTCCTGCTCGCAGATTGCCATAAAATAAACTGTCAAACTCCACATTTTAAGGAAATGAAATCCATGTTCTTTGGAATGTAAAGCACACGAGGCAATTTCAGTCCGGCTTCAGATAATATTACCATGTTCAGTCTTCTGGCTGACTGTGAGATTAATACCGCCTTTCTATAGAACACTGAATTACAAGAACACGGAGGTCACCCTTGTATTTTTTTTTGTATTTTTTTTTTTTTCTTTATAAGAACAAACAGCTTTTTCATAATGTTGGCGGTCTGCATGGAAAATGCTAAATGAGGGATAAAATGCAGAGAGTCTTCCATCGTAAGGTCACCGAAAGTAAATACCGCCGTTTGTCACTATACCTTTCCTTAAGAAATTCACTTTCTGTGCATGGTGTGGAAGGAACAAGGCCCCTTAACCCTTTAAGGATACCGAGTTGAGGCTCGTCATCTTTTTATATTTTACTTCTCTGCCTTGCAAAATTCATAACTTTTAGTTTTCTGTCGACCATAGCCATAGGATTCAGTTTTTTGGGGGGTTTTTATATGTAGATTGTGAGCCCCATATGAGGAACACAATGTACATTTTTCTTCCTATCAGTATGTCTTTGTAGAATGGGAGGAAATCCACGCAAAGACGGGGAGAACATACAAACTCCTTGCAGATGTTGTTCCTGGCGGGATTCGAACCCAGGACTCCAGCACTGCAAGGCTGCAGTGCTAACCGCTGAGCCACCGTGTTGCCCAGGATTCTGTATTGTTTGTGCAGAGAGTTGTATTTTTTAGATGGCACCATTTCGGAGTACTTGCAATGTATTGGTCAACTTTTATTAAACTTTTTGAATCTTCTGCATGAACAAAAAAAAAAAAACCTAAACAATTCGGGGGGAAGGTTGCTTTTTTGGGGGGGCCTTCTCTATGGCATTAAATCTGGAGTGGCAACGTTTTTCTGCCAAGTCATTACACTTTCCGTGATACCTTTATATCCGTTTTATGTTTTACCACTTTTACTAAATAAAAGGTTTGTTGACTCAAGTAGGGATTGAATTATGGGACGAGGGTAAATTCAGACAGTCGTAATACCATAGATTGCTATAATGCTGCTACTTCACATCCCTAGACCCATGGTGGGATGGAAGTCATGGCCATGATACCAACCACATTGCGATGGTCTTAATGTGACTGTAGTGCAAATAGGCAGGTTGGAATGAATATTCTCCAGTTAGTCGGCTCGCAACATAGTGACAGGATCCACTGAATGTTCTAAGGCAGTGATGGCGAACCTTTTTGAGACCAAGTGCCCAAACTGCAACCCAAAACCCACCAAATTATCGCAAAGTGACACCACTGGCAATTTAACCTTAATATTCTGCAGATCCACGATTGAGGACAGTTAAGGACCCACAAATTACAGTCATGTGAGGGTCACACGGTGGCTCAGTGGTTAGCACTGCAGCCCTGCAGCGCTGGAGTCCTGGTGTTCAAATCCCGCCAAGGGCATAAAACTATCTGCAAGGAGTTTGTATGTTCTCCCCGTGTTTGCATGGACTTCCATCCCATATTCCAAAAAAGACATAATGATAGGGAAAAATGTACATTGTGAGGCTCACAATCTACATTTAAAAAAAAAATTACAGTCGTGTGAATGGGGCTTTACGGAACTTGTACTGAAAGGTAATGGTCTCGGCATTTGGTACTTTTGAACAGTTAATGTTCACCATTTACACCGCACAGAGTCTGTTTTATAGTCACCAAGCAATGTTATTACGGTCTGTAGTAATATTATGACTTCTGTAAAACCGATACTGTTTGATATACAAAGTGAATGCACCCCACACAGTACAATCTGCTCTGCACTGGCCCCACACAGTACAGTCTGCTCCGCACTGGCCCCCACACAGTACAATGTGGCCCCAAAGCAGTATTAGGCTGCATTCACACAGAGTAACGCCAGGCGTCATTTGTGTGTAATTTGTGTGTCTTTTACGGCCGTCATAAAACGTTTACATAGAGTTCTATAGGAAAAGACGGGCCGTCATTTACGGCCGTCATTTACGGCCGTCATTACAATGACGGCCGTAAATGACGGCCGTCTTTTCCTATAGAACTCTATGTAAACGTTTTATGACGGCCGTAAAAGACACACAAATTACACACAAATGACGCCTGGCGTTACTCTGTGTGAATGCAGCCTTACAGTATATGCTAGCCCTAGGTGCCTGTGCAGACGGCCATGGGCGAGTTCAGTGTGCTCTCTGGGTTTTTGCCAAGGCTGCCTTGTGCCCTTTTATCATCTCTGATTCCTACAGAACGGTCCTCTAAGTCGTAGTCTGGATGCTATCGCTGTATCATTTCCCAGGCAGATGAAAAGCCGGGTGTATATTTAGACACTTTTTGGAATTTATAGTTCCAAAAGCGAAGTCAGAATACAAACAAGCTTGGCATCAGAAATGGCACGGCAGAGAGAGTGCAGAGCCTAGGAGCCAAGTGGGCAACATAATATCTGCATGCTTCACAGCCAAGGGTATAGCAGCCATTAGCCATAGAAATTCTGGTGTGCAGTGCGTGTGTTTTTTCTTGTTTTTGTTTTTTTTTCCTCCCCCCTCCACAAAATGGTAATTTTGCTCAATCTTCTTTTTAATAAGGAACATTTTAATTTTGTTTGTTCCAAAATTTCCTCCAAATTGTAACGCTTTAACAATAATTGACCGTTCCTAAGAAGTGTTCTTCCCTAAAGTGTCAGGATAAGAGTGCCCCCTGTGGCCTGTTCTTGAAATAATTTGACGCGGCGTTTGCTTAACTGCCTGGAAATTTGGTTTTATTTTGCGCCCGTGGCTTGGCTTAGAAGAAGCATGGTCTTCGCCCACCGCGCTGACATCACATCATTATATCATGTAATTACAGTCACAACCTCGCTCCAGCGTCTGTTCACATTTCTGCACAACTACAAAGGCCTACACAATAGAGCGTATTATTCTTGCAACGAATCCGTTCCCTCGTTGCGAATTCCACCGTGCAAAAGTCCTTGGCAGCGAAGTGGTTAAGCGCAACACCTCCTACCATATTGCATTTGAGTGCAGGCGCATAACCTCTTCATTATCTGCCTGTGATTCAGTCCATTAATAGTTGGCCTCACTTATATTTAGCTTTTATTAGAGCCTTCATCTCCACATTCCATTTTATTTACAAGGCCGGCGCGATCGCTTAATCTGTAGGCATTTTACAGCCTGCCATCTGATGCATCAGAATATTACGTGGACAATGGAAGCTAATCATTCCTGATCAGATGCATGCCAGGGCTCCTGAAAAATCCTCATCGGATGGCAGGAGGGAGACCGAGTTCATACACCGCCCCCACGCCACCAAACCACTCATAGCACTTGTATAATGGTTCTATAAGGGCATGCTACTTTGATTTATTTTTGTTTTTGTCTAATTTGCATTATAGTTTGCATTTTCACAGTTGTGTAGTTATTTGACTAGAAAAGTTTACACCCCCTTTCAACAGCTTTTCAGGGACAACGTCATACGGGGTTGTCAAATGCCTGATACCAGGTATTACCGTAGCTTGGTTATGTGTATTGGTCAGGAGATGGACTGATCAGTGACGCCTCCTGAGAAGAAAAATGGAGCTGCAATGGAGAATAAGGGGCATTTTTGGAAAGTCTAGAAGCCACCCTACCCATTAACATCATTAGTTTGATACCGATATTCCTGTTGACAGACTCCCTTTAAATGGGTTATCTCGGGAAGACTCCCCTGTTTGTCCTTTTTAGATAAATTGTCCCTCTTTTTAAATGGGCTTTCTATTACAATGGTTCTCCTGAAAACGGCTATGGAAACTAAAGCCTGATCGAACTGACATGGCCAAGGGAAACTGCCAATAGCCATCTATGTGGTACTATCTATCACTAGTGAATGAGTTCTGGAGATATCGCTCCCTAAGGAGAGATCACCTTCTCAGTCGTATGGAGTCTTACAAAAGCCTTTTTTGCTCCACTGGGGGGATTTGCTGTGCTGAGGAGATCCAACCAGATCGAAACACCTCTGTCCATAGCTGGGAGGCAGATTTGGCTAATCCCCGCATCATAGCAACAAAGGCTTGTTGAAAAAGCCGGGCATGGTGTTTAAGGGGGCTGCCCCTAGAAGGCAGCAGGCAGAGGCACGGTTTTCCTATTTACACCTTAGAAAACAGATTTGCTTATTGAATGAGTGACACTGAAATAATCTAATACTTCAGAGTGGAAGTCACTCTTTCCAGACCTACTTTTGTGTAAGCTGATGTGCCTTCCGAAAAAGGGCTGTACTGATAGGTTGGTGTTTGGTGGGCGAAAATATTCTAAAACTGGCTTAGAATGGGTTAAGTTAGGTACACACTAGTGCTGTTTCCGTCCTTCGGGTCCACACAATGGGACTGTAATGGGGACCACCTGATTTTATGCTGAAATCTCTGCCGACTTAAGTGGAATCTCAATTGGATTCGCCATATTGTCAACATAAACAAGTGGCTAATGCCCTATATTACCTTTTAGATGCTGCGCAGGTCTCTCCTGTTCTTGCGTCCTGTCCCCCTCAACCTATAGAGAAAACAAGTTGATCCTTGACCATAGCGGTGACCTGTTTCCGCCTGTCATTGGCTAAGCAGGCATTTCATATGTGTTGGGATGGGATCGGACAGTGGACTCCAGTGAACCCTTGGCAAGCCCTGGCATGGGGCCCACAGTATTGCATTTACCTTTGCACCAATGTTGGATTCTTAAGATGTTATGTTTACAGTAAAACGGTAGAAACACACGTTGCAAAAATTTTTACCAAAGACCTGCATTTACTCTGATCCCTCGCGAAGCTCTACACAAGCCAAAATCCATTTCTCCTGTGATCTTTTACATTGAGGTTAATAGAAAGCGTTTTGACCATGAAGTTAAAAGTTCAGGCCGCTACCAGTTTCTTTGTTTCTCTCTCCTCCCATTATGAAGTCAAAGGGTTTTGCGAGGCGTTGCTGCTTTTATGATCACAAAGAGATCAAACCATAAGAAGGTTAAAAGATTTTTTTTGTTAGATCAATGCCGCAATGTGTAATGAAAGGTAGGACAAGATTGCCGGGATTTCTGCCGATAGGAGTCTGTATTGAAGCCCTGAGAAGAAACGCCGAAGATACATTCAATGCAGAAAGTGGAACATTTCCCATGTGTGGTGATCAGTGAGTGACCTGCCCCGGCGACCGCCATCGAGAGTGTAATGAAACTGTCTGCTGTGATGGGCGCTCGGCAGTGTCCTTGGATTCTGGATGTGATTTTTATCTCTCCGCCAGCTGACCGATACAGATGATGCGTTCTTTGCCCTTGTACGTTTACACACGTGTTTATGGGATTGCCTTATTACATTAATGTATGCCTGGTCCGGGAGATCTCCTCAGCGTTCTACTTGCTTTGACATAAGTGATATTTTATTTATAGGCTAATAAAACAACCCCGACTGGTGAATGAAAGGAAAATCTATAAGACAAGATTGAATGGGTTTTCCCTATATAGTGAGCAGACCACCTACTTTAATCTGTCTTAAGATTCCCCCCTCCCCGTGTCTTATCCCTTCCTCCTACAATTTATGTTCTGCTCTTAAACCTCCTAAGCCTCTTGCTGTTCTGCCGGATTCCTTGCTCTCCTCGCCTACCTTTAGCCATTACCACACGTAGTCATTTTCTTGGAGGATTTCTGTTCCTCACAGTAACAATTCCACAATTTCTTTCTAATTTTCTCCTAAAAGGATACCAAGAGCCTACTTATCTGCAACCAGAGCTGCATTCACAATTCTGAGTTGTAATCTCTTGTGTTCCCTGCCATGATTCCGTGATCCCTTGTCTGTCCAAGTATGTCGCTATAGCTTTTGCCCAAGCTATTGAAAATTTGGCCAAATGCTGGGGCTGTGTTCTTCCTTCTGACTACCCAACTCCCACCACATCACAGCCATTATATGGACACACAAACATGTTACATAGCTCCTGACCAAACTGCAAAATCAGAGGTCTACAAGTTCCTTGTGGTATCCTTGTACATAGATGTTGCAGCTGGACCTGTAGATTCTGCTCACTCGTAGGTTACCAAAATTTACATCCCAGGAAATCTCGTAAATGCAATGATTGCTGATAAGACAGGTGACCGGGCAGACCAAGATAGTGCAAGACTGGGAGACCTTTGCTATGTGGGGGTGAGCATTATCCTTCTGAAAAATGCCATTAGGAAATCCTTCTGAGACAACACATTTGCTGGTACAATGTCCTGTACATACTGTTTTTTGTTTTGTTTTGTTTGTTGTTTTTTTTTTTGGGGGGGGGTTGCAGAGGGGTGTATTATCTTAAGTGTTCACAGCTAGACTTGTCCTAAGATTTAATGTATCTCCTTTTTCTGTACAGTAGAACATAATATCTTCATTATATACACGGCCACGTACTGTTTGTCAGTGGGATTATTCACCACATTGTCTGTTCCCACGAGACTCCCTCCTGCATTCCTAGTTCTCTTGTACGTACTTGTGTCTGCACAAGTTTATTCATTTTTAATTTTTTTTTTGCAAATACCTTTTTAGGTTACGTTCACACATGTGGATTTCACCCATTGCAATATTGCAAAATCTACATGTAAAATATAGATTTTGCCTTAACCCTTTGCAGATTAGCAGCAGAATTTGCCAGGAGGGTAAGGTATTACATTATCTATCGGTAGGGGTATCCATTGCTGTACTATAACGTCTTACAACCCAGCCCCCGACCACAGCTGCGGCAGCGGGGGTCAGTGTGTGTTTACACATTGTTTTCATGGATATAGGATATGTATATTGCTCCCTATGGAAACATTCTGCATCCGTCAGTGAGATGTAAGCAAACAAACTTCCCACCTCCCCGGAGGTCCCAGAGATCAGGACGTGGTTCTTGAATTCCTAACATGAAGCACATAGGGATATCTATGATGAAATACCAGCATAGTGCATATTAGGAGTCCAGGGCTCTCGTCTTGTGCTTTCCTAATGAAGATGTATCCCTGTTCTCCCGGCCAACCCCTTTAAATTTTTAATTTTACATACTTTCCATTCTCTTGTGTACCACCGAAGTCAGCGAGGTGCATACTCTTTACGTACGATAACAATAGACTGGTTCTTACGTGAACACGGAATTTCTTTAAGACCCGCTGCTTCTCCATTTACTCCAAGTAGCATTCATGTGCTGAAGGTCACGGTGTAACAAGCCTCTTAATGCAGCTTTAGATGTAGACCAGACGTTTTTGATAAGTCGAGTAACATTCACACTTGGACAATAACGCTTTTTTTTTTTTCTTTTACAGGAGTCCAATGTTCTTATTGCTGCTAACAGCCAGGGCACGATCAAGGTACGTAGCCCCCATTCATCTCTGCAGACATGGCTACCAGACAATATGGTTCTCGGAGAGCTTCTTTGTGTCTCCATATTCTCCCGGCCTTCACTTGAATATCTTGCGACAAAAGTTGAAAAACATCAAGTCATTGATTTGCTGTTTAATGTGCTTCCCAATCTCGTTTTCTCTTACAACCTTGTTATAGTTGGTTCCATTTCGCGTCTACGCATCACCTGGTACACTCCTGAGTCAGCCGTTTTATCTACCTAATAGAAATACAGCCTGATTCTTAAAGAAGCCATCCAGCGTAGGCCTCGGAAGAATTTTTTTTTAGCTGTCTTGATTCCTTCCGCCCCTTCAATATGGTTCCCCTACGTTTACTATTAGAGATGAGCAAGTAGTATTCGGTCGAATACCTCGCCGCCATAGGAATGTGTGTAAGCGGCCAAACACCAAGGGGTTAAGCGCATCCAATATTCAATACACTTAACCCCTTTATGTTTGGCCGCTTACACGCATTCCTATGGCGACGAGGTATTCGATCCAATACTACTCGCTCATCTCTATTTACTATCAGTAAGTAGTGGGGACCAAGCATGTCATGAGTGCTGCTTGCCCGAGATATACAAGGCTATTCAAAGATGGTAGTGATCCTGTAGATGAATAAAATTAGATGAGTTAACCCATTATGATGTGCAGTGAGCACCTTTACTGTCATAGGCCCCACTCTAATGTATAAAAGTTTTAATTGGGAGTCTGTCATAAGATCCAGCATAGCACCACAGCCCTGCAGACCAGAAAGCTTTGGGTCACCTAAATTTGTGTATCTCCCATTTGTAAATCACTGCTTCTGTTTCAGAGATATTGCTATTTATGTCAACATCCAAATTAGCTCTTTGGTGCAATGGAAACATTGCTGCCTAGCTCTTCAGAGCAATAGCAACGCCCTAGTTGCTCCAAGTTTCCTGTTTGTATATTGGGAAGAAAACAAATAAACAATAGACTATCACTGAAATGTAGGCCCTGATTCACAAGGGGGTAAACAAAGTTTGGCTAGGGTCACCTGATCAATATGGGTGGAGAATTGGTTTTGATGACAGACTCCCTTTTAAGAGAAGTGTCTGTGTTGTGCACACGCTTAGGCTGGGGGGCTGCCTCAGGTTCCGGTCCAAAATACGGGTAGCTGCAAGTGGATGCCATTGCAGTGCATCGGCATCCAGTGAGCACTCCGCCCCGGATTAGGCCTAAATGAATGGGGCTAGTCAGGAGGAGAGAGAGTCTTCAGGCGGATTCGCGAGGCGACTTGGCCTGAAGAATAAGCATGTCCGTTTTTTTTCCGGGAGCCGGAACAAACCACTCCCGGAAAAAAGAACTGACCGGTCAATGGGAGCCGTCTTTTTGATTAGGATTTTGAGGCAAATTCGACCTCAAAATCCTGGCCAAAAAAACTCTGTGTGAACTCTGCCTTATGGTGACCTTGCACCCCTGTACCACAGGGTAACTTGGCAAACCTTTGCAGACCTAAAATAAAGGTAGAATTGAAGTGGAAGAAGCATCAAGACTAAAAATTAACCATTTCCAACACAAGTGTTGTTGTATTCGACTGTAAAGTAACTTCAGCCTGTCTTCCTCCCTCTTACGTGTGATAGGGTTCTCTCTGTCGGCTATTACAAGCAGGAGTCAGGGGAGACGCTAGACATTCTGCACACAGCACTCACAGATAGTATAAACAAGGAGACAGAGGAGTTATAAACTTACACTGCAGAAAGATTTCTGATTATTTGGCATTAAAAGAATTACCGGGATACAACAAAAAAAAAAAAAAAATCTTACCACAGTCCTATACTACTGCAAAACCAGTAATGTGCCTTATCTTCTGTTCAGGTACTGGAACTGGTATGAAACATGGACGTCGTGCTCTCGAGTGAAGAGGTCTTCAAATTTTTCTTGTCCTGAGGCAGGATCTCCACCTGCAGAAAACTCTAAAACTGTTCCTGATGGAGTCTTCTCAAAGCATTACGTCACATGTCACTTCTGGACTCTCATGAGACTTTGGGCATGGAAAGAATGGGAAAGGGCATAAATGGACAGTTTTATGCCGCCATCCTTGGGCACTCAAGAATTCTCCTGCCCTCATAACTGTGTACTTTTTCTCTTCTGGTGCTGCTTTATACCTTAGTAATTTTGGGGGGGCCTGTATCCTGTTGCTTTGTGCAGTTCCTACCCATACTGAGGACATAACCTGAGAGGTAGAGAAAAGCTTCATTTTTATCATAGAGGAAGCTATAAAAAAAAAAAACAGATCATGCAAAAAGTCCCAAAAAATTAAATAAAGATTTAAATATTTCTAAGGACGGTGTGATTTGGGTTTTTTCCCCCTATTGGGTCAATACAGAGGAGGCATTGGGTAACTCAACTGAATGGGGTTTTTTTGGCAGCGGATTTTGACTCGGAATCCGCCTCAAAATCCGCTGCCAAAACCAGCGCCCATTGACTTCAATGGGAGCTGCTCACTGCTTTTTTTCCACTATTGCAGTTTTTTGGGCCAAAACCAGGAGTGGAGTGAGCAGAAGGTAGAAGTAGAAGAACTTCCTATAGATTTCCCATTCCTTTTGTAGCCGTTCTTGGCTTTAGCTCAAAAAAACACAACAAAATCTGCAACAAAAAACGCAAAAATTTCTGCAACATTGTGGCCTAAGCCTACAGGGCTTTCCTAGCCCAAAATAGTTTTCATACAGATGACCTTTCCTCGGAATAGGTAAGGCCTATTATATATTATAGGTAAGGCCTGCGTCGGTAATCCGATCGGGGGAGCACGAGATACACAGTATCATATCAGTAAAATGAACAATTCTGCAGTTCCCTGGAAGCAATCCTATACATCGCTCCTATTACTTGTAACAAAGCAATGCGGCATGTGATTCCCGTCCACTATCAGTCTGTGGACATGGAGGCTGTTGCAACAGCTGATCTGTGCAGGTGTCTGATCCAACACATCACATACAGATTAGGCCTCGTTCACATCTGCATCCGTAATCTGTTGAGGGAATTCCGCATGGGGACACCCTGAACGCATTGGCAAGCAGTGTACAGTGAAAGCACATGGACCTCATAGACTATAATGGGGTCCGTGTGCTTTACGCAGGGTCTCAGCATGGAACATGCGGACAGAACACGATCTACAGTACTTTCCTATCCGTAAGACTCGTGTGGAAAGCACATAGACCCCATTACAGTCTATGGGGTTCGTGTGCTTTCACTGTACACTGCTTGCCAATGCGTTCAGGGTGTCCCCATGCAGACTTCCCCGAACAGATTACCGATGCAGATGTGAACGAGGCCTAATCTGTATGTGATGTGTTGGGTCAGACACCTGCACAGATCAGCTGTTGCAGCAGCCTCCATGTCCACAGACTGGTAGTGGAGGGGAAGCACATGCAGCATTGCTTTGTTACAAGTAACAGGAGCGATGTATAGGATTGCTTCCAGGGAACTGCAGGATTGTTCATTTTACTGATATAGGAGCGGTGTATCTCGTGCTTCCGGTCCACTAGCAGCTTCTGGCACCCATAGCCTGCTAGCAGAGCTGATTTGTGTGACGTCTGGGTGTGGATAGATTTGAAACCATTTTGGGCCGGAAAACCCCTTTAGGTTGAGGCCCCATATTGCAGAAATGCAGCTTATCTTTTGCAGTTTTTTGAGCCAAAGCCAAGAGTGGAGACAAAAGGAATGGGAAATCTATAAGAAGTTCTTATACTTTTACATTGTGCTCCATACTCTTCTGGCTATCATTGTACTGTGTGTCGTAGATTCTGCTCTCTGGGAGAGTCCATAATATGTAGAATACATTTTGTGCGTCTATTGGGCGCTAGTAGTATCACACATAGGGATGTAATCTCGGGTAGAATAAGCTGAGCGCTGCCGCTATACAATCCATTCATTGACCACTTTGTAGTCTGCCTGATTGGATGTGAGCACAATACGCTTTCTAGTACATCGCATGTTCTCTATTATGATGGCAATAACTCGCGGTTTATTTAATATTGCAGGACCTACCCGCAGCTATATGGCAGCGTTACGGTATGTTTTCTCCTGACACGCCGCCTGGATGGCACCTCTGTTGGTTGTGTCTCTCGATTTTTCCTTTTATCTTTGATAAAGTGGTTCAATTTACATAAACTAAGGCAAATGTATAAGTGCACTTGGCATTTTTAAATGGCTCCCCTGCTTAAAAGCACATCACATTTTCAGATTTTTTTGTGTTTTTTTTTTTTTTTTTTCCCTTGAAAACGAGGCTAAACATTCTCCCGCCTCAGAAGTGGCACATGCCAGTGCATATGATGCCATTATGTATGCAAATCCCTAATGCGTGTTCGGTACAAGGCCAGACAAATAAGATCTACGCTGCTTATTGTTGTCGCTTACGTCAAGATCAAAATGTAGGAGGGAAAAGATCTTGGTGATTTTTCTTTTTATTCTTTCTCTCTATTCTTGATGTCTTTGTTCACGTTACTGGATAGTTCATAAAAGGTATAAAGCACATATTACTATAGCGTTAGCGGCGACGGCCCCGATGCTTGGCTGAATACTTCCTGTGTTTACTTCTTATCTGAGTGAGTCTGTTCTCCATATACAAGCAGGTTAGTTTACAATGCAGTCTAAGGCCTCGTTCACATCTACGTTGGTATTCGATCGGTGGAGTCCGCATGAGGACCCCCTCGAACAGAATACCGAACGCAACTGTAAACGGCAAGCACATGGACCCCGTAGACTAGAATGGGGTCCATGTGCTTGCTGCCAGATCTCCGCAGGCATCATGCGGACAGGAAAGTAGTTCACAATGTACTTTCCTGTCCGCATGATTCGTGCGGGCAGCGTGTGGCAAGCACATGGACCCCATTCTAGTCTATGGCAGGGGTAGGGAACGTATGACTCTCCAGCTATTACAAAACTACAACTCCCAGCATGCATACTTGCTCTGCTGTTCTTGAAACTCCCATGGAAGTGAATGGAGCATGCTGGGAGTTGTAGTTTCACAACAGCTGGAGAGCTGAAAGTTCCCTACCCCTGGTCTATGGGGTCCATGTGCTTTCAGTGCACACTGCTTTCCGTTGAGTTCAGTATTCCGCTCAGGGGGTCCTCATGTGGACTCCCCTGGACCGAATACCAACGCAGATGTGAACGAGGGGAGAGGAGGAGAATGAGAGAGATGTAAGGGATTAAATGAGTCATTTTGCACTGGGGGTCTTTCAGCTCCCTGGAGCCCTGCTCTTGCCACTTAGATCCCGTACTTACTATTTCCTGTCTGCACCACCCTGTGCATTGGGTGTGGTTTCTCCCACTGCTATGACATCACCAATCCTACTTGAGCGGCAAGAACGGTGAACCCAAGGCTGAAGTCCCACCCCCAGTGCACCAACTACAAAAGCCATCAAAGCCGTTTTTCTACAAGAGCCTGGTACAGTAGTAATGTGCTCTGTGATATTGCTAAGTTTGCTTGGAGGAGATAGTAGACTCCCTTTTTTTGTGTTAAAGCAGAAAATGTCTTAAGTAATGAGTTGAGTAAAGTTGTTGTTCTTATTTATGTTGGACATATGGTAGTGGCTTAATATAGCCTGAGCATTGCGCAGTTTGCATGTTGACCCTTTGTGACACCCTGTCTTCATAACTTCGCACCATAGTGATGCGCGCTGTGGCCTCTTCGTATACCGCGTTTCGGCAGTCTGCATATTCCAGATTGTGTATCTGAGCACGTCGCCCGAGCAGGTTTCCTGCGGCTAGCAGCTCTTCTGGCTTTAAAGACTAATTTATTATTAACCACCTCGTTTATTACCAGGATTTATTATTTGCAGCCACAGAAAAAAAAAAATGAAAAAAAATTCATCTGGCTGGATTTCAATAAACAATGCCGGCGTTCTGCTCCCGCGCTGTGGTGTATTGAATATATCTCTCAATATCATATCACCAGTTTGGATTCCCGATAGTCTGCGCCTGCAGTGTACACAGCTGAACTTTATTGTTTTGGGGTTTTTTTTTGTTCCCTTCCATTGTTTTATGGAATACATAGATCACAGAAAAGCTGGCTGTGTTTTGTAGTTGCTTAAAGCTTAAAAACTGCCCCCCCCCCAAAAAAAAAAAAAAAAAAAAAAGGAAAAGTAATGCTTTGGGAGCTACTCTTTCATGGAAGATGGTCATGCTGCTAATTCTTGGTCAAACTGGATATTTCTTAAAAAATTGGACTTTCTACTTTTCAATGTAATCCCCCATGACTTCAACAAACTTACTCCACTTCATCTCCATTGATCGGATGCCCTCAGGATGGAAGGGGACTTCTTGCTGTTGCAGGACCATGTTACCACCTCCATGGCTGTTACCGCCTCCTTGACTGCATTATCGTCAGAAAGTTGTTGCCCGTACTGAATTTCTTCTGATTACGAAAGAGAACGTAATGGCTGGGGGCCAGGTCCGGACAGTAGGGTGGATGGTTAAGATCCATGAAGAGCAACTTATGGTTTGCGAGACGAGCGAGTTGCCACATTGTCGTGAAGCAGCAACACGTTTGCCGACAACCTTCTATGGTGTTTCTCTGTGATGGTCTTCCTAGGTGTCTCCAGTAATACTTTCCAGTTGACTGCTGCACACAATTTCTTTGGAGTTGGGCACTTCCATGGCATGGACTCCTGTTTGGTCTTGGGATCAATGGTGGTGGACCAATGTCATCACCCATAAGAATCCGAGAAACACTAACTTTGACCCAACGATCTTCCAAAATTGGTCTCCACTTTATGGCACATTTCCTCTGAAGAGGCTTCGATGGGTCAACCTAAACACTGGGACAACCTAAACATCTTCAATTGACTCCACCACCATATACAGCAATCATTCTTCATGAATTTCTTTAGGCATCTTATGCCTTTGCAAGGAATTTAATCACAAAATGAAACCCCAAATCCCCCCCCATTTCGCAGTATACAGCACTGGCCATCCTGTCACTTCCAGTGCCTTCATCAGACTAACCTACTACTGTGTGTGTAGCATCTCTAGATATGTCTCGATCTACACAGTCAAGCTCTGCTTTCTAACATGGAGATTGCCAACTTCCTGAACACTAAGCATTGTTTCCATGTCACTTGTCTGCTCTCCGTCACACCATATGTAGGCGATTGCTATGTTTTCAGTCCGTGATGTAACACATGAAAAGATGAAATTGCAGCACGATTGAAGGAGAATAGAAGCTACAAAGGCGCTTTTAGCACACAAAGCTACCGACATAAGCTTTTTCTTTTTTTTTTGCATATTTCAGCTTCGGTATTACACAGATATTTCCTGGCGCTCTTTAAAAGTGCAAATAAATAATGAACAACTCTATTGAGATTTTTCTTTTGAAACACCAACAGCGTTCAAAGCCGATATTCCGACTCAACTACCCATTTACGCCACAGTCATTATTTTACTGCATGTTATAGAGGACGTAGCAAATGCCCTGGAATTTCGCTCGCGCGTTGCTTTAGCTATTGATAATGTATAATAGACCTCGCAGACCTATAGACTCCCTGCAGGGTTTATTACATATAGATGTCAGAGTCGCACACAAGAGCGCAACGCCTCGAAATGGATATACGGTGTAGTTTCAGAGTGACGGTATATGGTATGATTGGATTGTCGGATGTGTCGTTTCTTGGCCAAGTCATGGTGGCATCTGTCAACTCGATCCACGGCGTAATGAAGATTTGCCATAATATATACGCACCACAGTCAGTTCTCTGCGCAACGCGGTGAATCGTAAATACCTATCAATATTTGTGTAGAACGCCTGACGAACTAATTAACAAGTTCCCTACACAGTAGGCAATGAAATGGATCTAACGCCGAGTCCGTCTACGCCGGCATTGATTTACCGCAGGATACATACAATAGGGCAGGAATGGAGTTTTCAGCCTGTGATTTACTTAAGATCTAATTAAATTTATTTCTATTCTGACCTTATGTATCATAGATTTTAGTTTAGTATTAATTGAAATATGCCATGTTTACTTTCCACTTAAAGTTCCCCATGCATGGCGCTCTCTAATGATTTCTCTGCTCTTTTTTGATAGGTTTCTATGGAGACCTGTATTCATGAATATAATGTAAAAATATAAGTTCAAAGACAAAACTTATTACTTTATTCGCATAATGAGACATTTAAAGTGATCCCGACCCCGACGTGTGGGGAGGAATTACAATGGTTACCATACTAGAGGTTCATCATGTTCACAGAGGCAGGAATTAGGAAATGTTTTTTTTGTTTGTTTTTTTTTACGATGCTGTTTTTGTTATGGACCCAGTAACTTTCCTGTAAAAAATGCTTGTGGTTTTTGCAAAAGATGCGTTAAAAATCCCATCGCGTTTTTTCCACCTCCCATTGATTTCAATGGGTTTTTCAAGGTCTAATCCGCCTGAAGATAGGTCATGTCTAGAGATGAGCGAACAGCGTTCTATCGAGTACATGTTCGATCGGATATCAGGCTGTTCGAGATGTTCGATTCCAGTTGAACACCAGGTGGCAAACTCACTAAAAATTTGATTCCCCTCCCACCAGCAGTGCTGGCCGTGCGCTCAGCTTGGCTGCATCTCCGGTGTAGTCGAGCTGAGCGCACGGCCAGCACTGCTACATCTTGGCATAGGAATGCATTGACCAGCGTTGATTGGCTGATACATACAGAGTACAGCATTCGGGCAATCAACGCTGGTTCTGCCGGAGGAGGCGGAGTCTAAGATCGGTGCACAGCAGTCCCCATTCTGGTCAGAAATTAGACTCCGCTTCCTCACAGACGAGCCTCCAGCAGAACCAGCGTTCATTGGCTGAATGCTGTACTCTGTATGGCCTTCGGCCAATCAACGCTGGTCAATGCATTCCTATGGGAAAAAGTCAGCCCCTGCATATCGCAAGCTGACAGAGATCTCGACGTAATACAGTGACTTGGGAATGTTAGATGCCCCCAGACATGCTTCCCCTGCTGTCCCAGTTGCATTCCAGGGTGTTGGCATAATTTCCTGGGGTGTCATAGTGGACTTGGTGACCCTCCTGAGTCGAATATTGGTTTCCCCCTAAACGAGTATTTATTCCCCATAGACTATAATGGGGTTCGATGTTCGATCGAACAGTCGAGTATTGAGTGGCTACTCGAATCGAACTTCGAACATTTCACTGTTCGCTCATCTCTAGTCATGTCGCTTTTTTTTTTCCCCTCTAGCTGAATAATATTAAAATGAATGGGAGGCGTATTCTGCCTAAAAATCAGCCTGAGACACCTCATTTGCCATTGTTTAAGATAGTGAAGGGACTCTTGGAAGGTCACAGATGCCTTGACCCATCCACTTTACTATAACTCACACCATAAACTGGCACAAGTTATACCGGGAAATTACACCAGCCCTTGGCTGCAAAGAGACGTCTCAAGATCTGCCAGAATTAAGTCAGGAGCCTCTTAATAATTCTGGCGATTGGAATGGAATGGGTTGATACTTTTAGAGAAAATTCGAGTCTCACTCATTTCCTCCATTTCTTTCCTTACTTTCCCTCTTGGTCCAAGATGTGTTTTGTGGTTCTTAATTTTTTTCTCCAAAGCTGGTCATGTCAAGGTAAGGAAGGACGCCTCTCTACTGTACATGTCTATACTTTAAGAACTAGAAGCGTCCACATTGTTGACCTTAGGTTATAATGTAGCTCAGTCTACACTCTCATTGTCCGAGTCATGATGCTGCGTGACCTAAGACAACAAAGGCCATTGAAAAGTCTTTGAAAATATCAAGATAAGATGTCTAGCCTTAGTGTTGTGATGCATTAAGAAAGTGGGTTAACTTGGCTACATCTGTACTTGTCTTTAGCCCATGATGGTCTTGGCTACATCGGTATATGATATTTTTTATTTTTGATACCATATTGATAAGTGGCCCATTCCAAAAATATGCTTTGTATTCTGTATATATGTTATTACATCTACAGTGGCGGAGTATGTTATACATGGGCAGGCCAGGTCGCTTCTTGGTTAGTGATTTTTTTCATCTGGCTGATATAGGTGCGGGTCCTTATCAGAGATCACAATATACAATACTACACGTATAACGAGGGATTGTCTTTATGTGACAGATTGAAGGGAATCTGTCAGGAAATCTCTGCTGCTGAATTACTGACAGGATAAGATTGACAGATTCTCTTGTTACAACATTTTACTCAGAAACATGATGTTTTGGAGAAAACAGTATGGAAATGAATCGGGAAGGAAGAGTGACTCCCCCACCTGGGTCTGCTAGATTGGGTAGTCTCTCCCTTAAAGGGGTTGTCCAGTTTCAACAAATAAATGTTGTTTGTATAATAAAAAGGTATACAACTTTGCAATATACTTTCTGTATCAATTCCTCAAAGTTTTCTAGATCTCTGCTTGCTGTCATTTATTCTGTTTGACGGTGGATAAAGAATGGTCCATGGTCATGTGATATACAGGCCATGGTCACGTGATATACAGTGCATGGTTACGTGATATACAGTGCATGGTCATGTGATATACAATCCAGAGTCATGTGATGACACAAAGCACACCTGTGTGTCGTTACATGACCATAGACTGCATATCACATGACAATGAACTGTACACTCACTGGCCACTTTATTAGGTACACCTGTCCAACTGCTCGTTAACACTTAATTTCTAATCAGCCAATCACATGGCGGCAACTCAGTGCATTTAGGCATGTAGACATGGTCAAGACAATCTCCTGCAGTTCAAACCGAGCATCAGTATGGGGAAGAAAGGTGATTTGAGTGCCTTTGAACGTGGCATGGTTGTTGGTGGCAGAAGGGCTGGTCTGAGTATTTCAGAAACTGCTGATCTACTGGGATTTTCACGCACAACCATCTCTAGGGTTTACAGAGAATGGTCCGAAAAAGAAAAAACATCCAGTGAGCGGCAGTTCTGTGGGCGGAAATGCGTTGTTGATGTCAGAGGTCAGAGGAGAATGGCCAGACTGGTTCGAGCTGATAGAAAGGCAACAGTGACTCAAATAGCCACCCGTTACAACCAAGGTAGCCAGAAGAGCATCTCTGAACGCCGCACAGTACGTCGAACTTTGAGGCAGATGGGCTACAGCAGCAGAAGACCACACCGGGTGCCACTCCTTTCAGCTAAGAACAGGAAACTGAGGCTACAATTTGCACAAGCTCATCGAAATTGGACAATTGAAGATTGGAAAAACGTTGCCTGGTCTGATGAGTCTCGATTTCTGCTGCGACATTCGGATGGTAGGGTCAGAATTTGGCGTCAACAACATGAAAGCATGGATCCATCCTGCCTTGTATCAACGGTTCAGGCTGGTGGTGGTGGTGTCATGGTGTGGGGAATATTTTCTTGGCACTCTTTGGGCCCCTTGGTACCAATTGAGCATCGTTGCAATGCCAAAGCCTACCTGAGTATTGTTGCTGACCATGTCCATCCCTTTATGACCACAATGTACCCAACATCTGATGGCTACTTTCAGCAGGATAATGCAATGCCATGTCATAAAGCTGGAATCATCTCAGACTGGTTTCTTGAACATGACAATGAGTTCACTGTACTCCAATGGCCTCCACAGTCACCAGATCTCAATCCAATAGAGGAGCATCTTTGGGATGTGGTGGAACAGGAGATTCGCATCATGGATGTGCAGCCGACAAATCTGCGACTGCAACTGTGTGATGCCATCATGTCAATATGGACCAAAATCTCTGAGGAATGCTTCCAGCACCTTATTGAATCTATGCCACGAAGAATTGAGGCAGTTCTGAAGGCAAAAGGGGGTCCAACCCGTTACTAGCATGGTGTACCTAATAAAGTGGCCGGTGAGTGTATATCACGTGACCATGGACTGTATATCACATGACCATAGACTGTATATCACATGACTATGAACTGTATATCACGTGACTATGAACTGTATATCACATGACCATAGACTGAGCAATAAGTAGGAGCCAGATAGAAAAGAGCTTGGCTGTAAGATCAGACTACACTGGGCTTGTTTGTTGTCTATTACCATGGGGACAGTCTCTATTAGTAGCTGTAGATACATGATGGGCTTCTTCATTTTTTTATTCCATATGCACTGAAATAATTGAAAGAAAATGGGATTGGGAATGGTAGTATAAGTTATCTTGTTCAGTTACAGTATCTGCTTTACTTACAATGTAAGAGACTCCGGAGCGCCGTTCCTCCGGCTCTTTTACTTCATTCTCCAGGTGGTCAGCGCAGGAGATTCATGGCGGCAGAGCTATGTATAAATTTATAAGCCCTGACACTCTATTTCTCGTGTGACACGTGCAGACTCATTAGTTGTTTCTCCTGGTGACAAATGGCTACCTGTGGAGGGCGCTGGATGTTTTAATTAACAATCACAGACAGAGCTGATGGATTTCCTGATGGTAACCGTCCCAGGGTCTCCAAAAACTTGGTGTTAGTGTTTTATTTGTGGTTATCTTGTGACGGGTAAATCTTTAAGCTCCTGAGTTTGTTTTTGATGTATGAGATGATGCGGCACTATGGTGAAAAATCAATGAGACGTCGGCCTATTCTAGTCTATGCTAAGGACTGGTGAGAGTCCCAGAGGTCGGACTACCACTGAGCTGCAAGATATCCTATATCCTGTGAATAGGTAGTATATTTTTGGGACCAGAATGCCCCATGGGCATCAGACCACCACCGATCAACTGCTGCTGGCCAACAGATCCATATGAGTGAATTGGATTCTAATTAAAGGAGACGTCTCTTTTTCCATCAATGGCGCCACTCTTATCTCTATGGCTGTTTACATGATCCCTATTAAAGACATATAGCCAAGCTTCAATACCAGGCACAACCTGTAGACAATAGCGGTGCTGGTTATTGTAAAAAGTGGATACAATTTTCTAATCCTAGGCAACTGATTCCAAGGAGTTCCATATAGATACTATGTCTTTATAGAGAGACATTACCTGGGGCGTGTTTCACAGACGACCCTTGCTCTAGAAGGAACTCTGGGAAAGGAATATCTAACTAAGTTCCCCTGGATAGAAAAAAGAAAAATTTGCTCTAGTGCCACCCTTTGTAAGGTAACACCCTATTGATCAATGCCTGGTTTTCTAGGAAACCTTTTGATATTGTCTGGGATTAATGCCAGATCAGAACTTCTCCTCCAAAAGGAAGAAAGACCCATCTACAGAGAGCTGCTCCGGGGTTATTGCCACTCATCAGTGTGAAGCAGGTTATTGGTGCAAAAGTCATAGACGTCAGAAGGGTGTCAACTTTGACACTTTCTTCCAAAAGGTGGCGCTAGAACAAATTTCCATTAAGGAGAACTTATTTATGTATTCTTTTCCTAAAATACAGAATACACAGAAAAAATCTACTATTGCAAAGAAACAAGTATACAATAGTAGGCATTGTGTTTTCTTGCTCAGGACCAGATGTCAGAACACATTGCCTCCGTACAATTGATGACTGTATTTATTTGTCCTCTATAACTCTAACTAACATGTTTATTGCCTGGAAAACTGTAGCTGTCAGCATCCCTGCGAGGTAGGAGCTGTGCTGGATTCACTGGTGTGAACTGGACATTCTGTGCTAATAATACCTCCGCCCCACGGCCTCCTCCAGGGTCAGGAAAAACGGATTATATGTTATTAGAAGGGAAAAACAATATCTGGCCTGAAGTGTGTTCCAGCAATAAATGCAACTATATTCATATTCTGGGTAATACTCGCTTATCGCTGCCAAATTGTTCCTGGAAACTTTGTTGCTATTCACATACTTTTTATGTAGGTTGGTTGGTTTGATATCCAAGTTATATTCCAAGGAGTGGTAAAGGGGTATCTGGTTTGGGCAATCTCTTGGTCTTCAAAAAAAAAATCAGTTAAGTACTTGGTCTAATAGTCTACGAGGTAGCGGGCCTGTAAGTGTTTGTTTCCTCTACAGCATCCCTACAGGAGAAATGAAGTATTACACGTCAGTAACACACGGTGCTTCAGATATATGTGATGAATGGAGGTAACCCAATATTCCTAAAATCAAAGTAGTCTATGAAGTAGATTCAAAATCTTCTCTTATTGATGATGTCACCCATGTCTAGCACCAGGATCCATGTCTAGCACCAGGATCCATAGCTAGCACCTGGACCCATGTCTAGCACCTGGACCCATGTCTAGCACCTGGACCCATGTCTAGCACCTGGACCCATGTCTAGCACCTGGACCCATGTCTAGCACCTGGACCCATGTCTAGCACCTGGACCCATAGCTAGCACCTGGACTCATAGCTAGCACCTGGACTCATAGCTAGCACCTGGACTCATGTCTAGCACTAGGACCCATGTCTAGCACCTGGACTCCTAGCTAGCACCTGGACCCATGTCTAGCACCTGGACCCATGTCTAGCACCAGGATCCATGTCTAGCACCTGGACTCCTAGCTAGCACCTGGACTCCTAGCTAGCACCTGGACCCATGTCTAGCACCTGGACCCATGTCTAGCACCTGGACCCATGTCTAGCACCTGGACCCATAGCTAGCACCTGGACTCATAGCTAGCACCTGGACTCATAGCTAGCACCTGGACTCATGTCTAGCACTAGGACCCATGTCTAGCACCTGGACTCCTAGCTAGCACCTGGACCCATGTCTAGCACCTGGACCCATGTCTAGCACCAGGATCCATGTCTAGCACCTGGACTCCTAGCTAGCACCTGGACTCCTAGCTAGCACCTGGACCCATGTCTAGCACCTGGACCCATGTCTAGCACCAGGATCCATGTCTAGCACCTGGATCCATGTCTAGCACCTGGACCCATGTCTAGTGCATAGCTAGTGCTTGTACTTAAAGATCAGCAAACTGGTTTGTAACAAATTGAGATCATTACAAACTTTCCACAACTTTTAGATTCTTCCAATTCTGATATTTTTGGGGTTCTCCATCCACTGTGTCTTCATACCCCAGAGCGGAATTGGAGGCCCAGGAGAGGAACTCCTTCCCTCAACTCTGTCCTGGGCTCCATTGTGATCCTCTTCCAACCTCCGAGGTGATATCCTGAGGTCTGTAGCGCCTCTGAGATCTCTAATTGCTTGCATCAAAGCATCACGACATTGGCGCGCCCCACATGGGTCAATGGTTCCCCCGGCCAACGACATCACTAAAATAACCAGAAGACAATGAAAGAGAATTACAATATAAGGAACGCTATATAAGGTGAGTATCAGTGTTTATTATTTTACGACACCTCTCTTACTTTGCAACGTGTTTTTGTTTTGTTTACTCACACAAGCCTAAAACTTTTGCACCACACTTACACATTCATCATGCAAGTGGTTTGTGACTTTGCTGTCACTTAGATGGTGATATAGGTTTATCTGTGACGCTTCTTCATTTCTCTGCCCTCAACTACTTAATATTTTACAGTGAAATAGATGAATGTCTTTCAGGACTGTGATCTGCTCCTCGTCCCGGTTTTCGTTGCGCTGCTGTCAGCTGTCTGCTTTATCTGCTGTAAGAAACCTTCCTGTCTGTTTACAGTGAGGGCTGACATCCCCCCTCCCCACCTTCCTCCTCATATTCCTGCATTGGCCTTGGTGGGTATGGAGCGTCGCTTTACAATTCCTTCCCTTTCCTATAGACCTGGATTTGGTTAATGGCATCTCCTCTGTATTGTGAATAGGAGAGCGTATCGACTCGCCCCGCGCGGCGGCCGCACTGCAATCACAGCATCTTGACTTTTTTTTCCCCCAGCTATTGATTCCCATCCGCCTGCACAGTCGCACAGGCTTCCTACTCCCGATGTTGATCAATATCCCGAACGACCTTTACACGGGACCCCAGGACTTCAGGAAACTGAAATATCACTGCCAAAATCCAAAGGTCGCCCAATCCTTTATTACGTCTCACTTAGAAGGACCCGCGGATCAGTGCGGCCGGGAGTGAGTGCTTTGTGAGATCCTTAGTACAGCAGAGGTGCAGAGCATTGCAGCTGTCTCCAGCACATACAAGTCTTTGAGTTGACCTTGGCCAGATATTTTTGTACTGTGCATCATGTTGTTGATATCTGACTTTGTGCATAAGATGGGATGCATTGATTCATTGCACTTGTTCAGACTATGTATTGGCACTACTTTTCCCTAGAGAACGAAGAGATGAATCTATAGGTGTCTAAACTACAGCCCCTTAAAAGGTTGGTAAAGCATAATAAAAATCCAAAAGTAGCGCCTCTGCTGTCCACAAGTTGTCTGAGATTGCAACTCCGTCCCATTCAGTTAAATGTGATGAGCTGTAATACCACACACAGCCTGCAGAACGGGGAGGCGCTGTTATTGAAAATAAATAGCCATGTTTTTATGATCTTGAACAAACCCTTTAAAGATGAACAGGAAACGTAATACAGTGCAATGAAGGGGATGGTCGGGGGTGCATGTCAAATGTTCGCCTTGGGGCCCAGCCATTCCTAGTTATGCCACTGGTTCAGCACCATCATACCTAAGGATAGTCCTAAGGATAGCACCAAGCTGTTTTTATGAGGCAGATGTGCAGTACACATAAGGCTGGATTCACACCAGCGTTTGAACTCCATTCAGGGTTTCCATCCCCAAACCCGCTTGAAAAATGTAGATGAAAAAGTCCTGCAAGCAGGACTTTTTTCTCCACATTTTTAGAGTGGAAAGCTGGTGGACCCCATTATAGTACAACAACGTGGTGGACCCCATTATAGTCTATGGAATTTGTGGGTTTCTGTGGATAACCGCTTTTTAAGTGGATTAGGTTTCCGTTCTTTGGGTCCCTAAGCGAACCGGGCCTAAGAGAGATTTCAATTTGTACCAATATTGACAGGCTTGGCGAACTTTTCTCTTATGTGTATAGGCACCTTTAGATTATCAACTAAATCAGAGGTGAACAAACTGGTTAGTAACCCAGTTCTCGGGATCGGGAAAGATCGGATTCTGATTGACTATCGAGCAAATATCGGGATGGGCTGGAAAATGATCAGAAATCGGATTTTGAAATCTCAAGATCGGCTCAACCGGTTCAGCGATCAGGAAAGATCGGATCCTGATCGGTGATCGAGCAAATTTCACGATCGGGATCGGCTAGAAAATGATCGGAAAACGGATTTTAAAATGGATCCTGAAATCTCAAGATCGGCTCAACCCTAATTGACTTTTCCAAAAATGTTGGGTTCATCGGACCCTGAAATCTTTTGGGTTCACCACCCACACATCATTATTATAGTCTGGGATCTCTTCAGATCTGTGATTGGGTCAAAGCATTATAATGTTGACACCAGTGATTGGGTATCAGCGGTCCCCGGGGGCCAAGGACATCGCCCAGGAACAAACACTGGATGTTACAAGGGGCCTAGAAGAAGTGGCGGAAGGTGAATATGTTTATTATGTTTCCTCACCTCCTGGGGCCTCTGATTTGGAGTCAGCGGAGATGGCATAGTATAGTATGAGCACCTCCGGTTCAGTCTGAAACAAAACTGGTTGGAAATCCTTGCTGATATTCGCCAAACAAATCTCACAAGGTTTGCCCATCTGTAGCGTCCATCTGTAGACAGCAGCGTATAGAGTTAATGGGGGCCGAGATTTTGGAAACTTTGACTTATTATATTGCAAAATTGTACAAAGTATAAACTGTATTTGAATGACGACTCGACTAATAAGGTGTAAATTCCGAAACGGCAGAGGATAAAGGTGATAGTAGATTCCATCTAATCCCGGGCCGAGCTGCGCGAATATATTATTCATGGTCTTTTTATGTTGTACACTAGTTTTTGAAGCTACAAGTCTCAGTACTATAAAGAGAAAGTTCTTTGACTTGCAGACTGTTTGGTTCCAGCGTGGCAGGAGATCTGTAGATTGCCTTCCTTCCTTTTCCATATAACTCTTTTAGTATTATTTATGCAAAAAAAGTTAAAATTTTTGTGAACTTGCTGTGCAAGTGATTGATCGAATTACAATCTAAAAATCAGGCTGGATCTCAGTCTCAGTGAGCTAAGAAATTGGAAGCAATCACACTTGGTGGCTTCAAGACTTGGAATCCAAGTGGAGGAAATCAATAGTATTATGAATTAATGCAGAGTCCTACGGTATGCGCATGGTAATATATCTGGCCGTCGACAATAAAGACATTATTACCATCCTTGTAGGACTGTTCAGCTGGGATAATAACATGGAGATTGTGTGGTGCGAGATACAGATGACTGTGCGTATGTCACTTATTATCGAGTAAACTGGTGCTGGCCGTGTATGGAGCAATTACAGTTTGTCAATGTAAATGTAATATTTGTCATTGATTTTAGATTAGTATTCGGGTTAGTTATCCTGTGTCTATTTCCAACCAGATTCCAAGTGACTGAAGACCTCAAATTTGTCTAGACGAGAGGTATCAGCCACTTGTCTACTAGAGTGTCTAGTCCATAGATATCAGACCATATGTCTACTAGAGTGTCTGGAGCATAGGTGTCAGACCAAATGTCTACTAGAGTGTCTGGAGCATAGGTGTCAGACCATATGTCTACTAGAGTGTCTAGACCATAGATATCAGACCAAATGTCTACTAGAGTGTCTGGAGCATAGGTGTCAGACCAAATGTCTACTAGAGTGTCTGGAGCATAGATATCAGACCAAATGTCTACTAGAGTGTCTGGAGCATAGGTGTCAGACCAAATGTCTACTAGAGTGTCTGGAGCATAGGTGTCAGACCATATGTCTACTAGAGTGTCTAGACCATAGATATCAGACCAAATGTCTACTAGAGTGTCTGGAGCATAGGTGTCAGACCAAATGTCTACTAGAGTGTCTGGAGCATAGATATCAGACCAAATGTCTACTAGAGTGTCTGGAGCATAGGTGTCAGACCAAATGTCTACTAGAGTGTCTGGAGCTTAGGTGTCGGACCAAATGTCTACTAGAGTGTCTAGACCATAGATATCAGACCATATGTCTACTAGAGTGTCTGGAGCTTAGGTGTCGGACCAAATGTCTACTAGAGTGTCTAGACCAGGGGTCTCAAACTCGCAGACTAATCCACGCCAAGCCTAGTATGTTCCATTTAGTGGTGACCGCCGCTACGCTACATAAAAATGGCTGGCTGTAGCGCAGCGGCGGGAGAATGTCCCGGACCTTGGGCCCGCCCCCTGTAGCCTAGTAACGGATTGGCCAATCCAGCCGCAGCTCTTTTCCTCATGCGTCATTGATGTCCTGATGCTGAGCGCGGCGGCTGGATTTTAGCAGCGGAGGCCAGACCAGCAGTGACAAGGTAAGTGCCAATTTTACAAACCCCAAAAAACTGCTTTTATTGTCCCCTATTTTGCCCCCAAATCTTTCAATTACTACAACTCCCAGCAGCTCCAGATGCCCTGGAGCTGCTGGGAGTTGTAGTGCACCCACCCTATATAGATAATGTCCCACACTATTGTTATGCTGGTGCCCTTTTCTAGAGCTCCAGCAATTGTTTGTAGACCTAGTGCGGCCCGCCGACTGGCTGGGATCTTGCTCTGCGGCCCACATGCTGAGTTGAGTTTGAGACCCCTGCTCTAGACCATAGGTGTCGGATGAAATGTCTAGTAGAGTGTCTAGACCAAATCAAATCAAACAAGCTTTATTGGCACGTCCGAATAGATATTTGGCATTGCCAAATCTAGTAAAGTGGGGGGGAGTTGGGGGGGGGGGAGTGGTTGATTTGGGGTATAACAGTCTGTGGAGTCTCATCTTCCTCTTAGTTGGTGACTGCTATATGGGGGGTGGGGTGGGTGGTTTGGGGTATAACAGTCTGTGGAGTCTCATCTTCCTCTTGTTTGGTGACAGCTGGACACGTATTGGGCAGCGATCTCCACAGTGGCCTCTTCTTCTCCCACTAGGATGTAGAGTTTCCTCTTCTCGTCTGCAGATATGAAGTCTGGGATGTGGGCAGAGAGTCTTTGGTAGTAGACGGCCCTCACAGCTGAGTATTTGGTGCAGTGTAGCAGGAAGTGGGTCTCATCTTCTAGGGCCCCCTGGTCACAGTTCTGGCACAATCTCTTCTCCCATGGCTTGTACGTCTGCCTGACCATAGATATCAGACCAAATGTCTACTAGAGTGTCTGGAGCATAGGTGTCAAAACTGGTGCCTGATACTTTGCCCGTGTCTTGCATTCGTCTTGTATGTTGAATAAATCTTTGACAATTGGTAAATCAGTATTTCCCTTGAACCTTACACACAGTGACATTTTTGACTCCTCTAATGACCCTAATAAACTGACATACATGTCCATTTTTAGCAGGTGATTTGCACTCATTCCGTTTTTCCATATTTGATGGCCGAGTTTCATCCGTTTTGCTTCAGTTTTTAACTGTCAGTGAAAAAAAAAAACCTGAATTTCATTGGTCTTTCTTTTTGGATCCAACCCACTGATCGATGTTTTTACTGACATAACACTGTTGTCATTAAGTTTTACATGAGTTAAAAATGGATCCATCCAATTCTATTGGGTCTGTGTGCCCTTGAACATGGACGTGTGATGTACATTGCAAAAACAGTCATCACGTATCTCGAGTGAATAAGCCTTTGCTCTGAGACCTGGGTTGAGGTTCTGTTGAATTAGGATATGATGCAATGGGCTTGAGCGTACCCCATGGTGCACAATTGTCTTTTTTCATAAAGGACTTTCCAGGAGAGTCGCACAAGACATTGCCTGAGATTGTATTTCCCACAGACATCTGCCTTCCACTTTAAGTCATCTACAAGCTCTAGTCTACATCTTATATATTGGGAAGCATAAATCAAAGATTCTTTAGTGCCGGTCTTCAGCAGATGCAGATAAGGGCACCTGCCAAACAAGATCACAGCACCATGCAGAAGACCTGTCACTCCCGGCTACACAAAGCAAACTTTCTTTAAAGAAGAAGTGAAGGTTTAGATAAGACACAGCGCTGACCTGCAGAGAGTGTAATAGGTTCTTCTTTACTTCTTTCAAGCCTTTAATGTGTCCTGATCATTGTATGGGGTTGGAGACAAATTCTTACATAATGTCTAATTAATGTTTGCTTTCCTTATATAATTTAAGATCAAAGAAGAAATAAAGACCTTCAGGTGGCCGCAGGACGTCTTGACTCATCATCATAAACAAATACTATGTGTACCGATATGATATGTCTGGCACTGGCCATGGTGCATAAAGGAAGGTTCCTCCAAGATAGGTCAGGACCAGGACTACACTACAAATCTTGGTCGATAGACATACTGGTGATATTGGTAGCCTGGGATACGGCTTGGATGATAGATCCACCACTGTATTGGCTTGTCTTCAGATGATGATGGTGCTCAATGCTAGCCGAAGCCCTGGACTTGTGAAATTCATACAGATGAGCATGCATTTTGTGGCTACTACATTGTGATGTCACAGTACAGGGATAATACACACAGTGATGTCACAGTACAGAGATAATACACACAGTGATGTCACAGTACAGAGATAATACACACAGTGATGTCACAGTACAGGGATAATACACACAGTGATGTCACAGTACAGGGGTAATACACACAGTGATGTCACAGTACAGAGATAATACACACAGTGTGATGTCACAGTGCAGGGATAATACACACAGTGATGTCACAGTGCAGGGATAATACACACAGTGATGTCACAGTACAGGGATAATACACACAGTGATGTCACAGTATAGAGATAATACACACAGTGATGTCACAGTACAGGGATAATACACACAGTGATGTCACAGTACAGGGATAATACACACAGTGTGATGTCACAGTGCAGGGATAATACACACAGTGATGTCACAGTACAGGATAATACACACAGTGATGTCACAGTACAGGGATAATACACACAGTGATGTCACAGTACAGGGATAATACACACAGTGATGTCACAGTACAGGGATAATACACACAGTGATGTCACAGTACAGGGATAATACACACAGTGATGTCACAGTACAGAGATAATACACACAGTGATGTCACAGTACAGGGATAATACACTCAGTGATGTCACATTACAGGGATAATACACTCAGTGATGTCACATTACAGGGTTAATACACACAGTGATGTCACAGTACAGGGTTAATACACACAGTGATGTCACAGTACAGAGATAATACACAGTGATATCACAGTACAGAGATAATACACACAGTGATGTCACAGTACAGAGATAATACACACAGTGATGTCACAGTACACAGATAATACACTCAGTGATGTCACAGTAAAGGGTTAATACACACAGTGATGTCACTGTACACAGATAATACACACAGTGATGTCACAGTACACGGATAATACACTCAGTGATGTCACAGTACAGGGATAATACACACAGTGATGTCACAGTACAGGGATAATACACACAGTGATGTCACAGTACAGGGATAATACACACAGTGATGTCACAGTACAGGGATAATACACACAGTGATGTCACAGTACAGGGATAATACACACAGTGATGTCACAGTACAGAGAAAATACACATAGTGATGTCACAGTACAGAGATAATACACACAGTGATGTCACAGTACAGGATAATACACACAGTGATGTCACAGTACAGGGATAATACACACAGTGATGTCACAGTACAGGGATAATACACACAGTGATGTCACAGTACAGGGATAATACACACAGTGATGTCACAGTACAGGGATAATACACACAGTGATGTCACAGTACAGAGATAATACACACAGTGATGTCACAGTACAGAGATAATACACACAGTGATGTCACAGTACAGGGATAATACACTCAGTGATGTCACATTACAGGGATAATACACTCAGTGATGTCACATTACAGGGTTAATACACACAGTGATGTCACAGTACAGGGTTAATACACACAGTGATGTCACAGTACAGAGATAATACACAGTGATATCACAGTACAGAGATAATACACACAGAGATGTCACAGTACAGAGATAATACACACAGTGATGTCACAGTACAGAGATAATACACACAGTGATGTGACAGTACAGAGATAATACACACAGTGATGTCACAGTACACAGATAATACACTCAGTGATGTCACAGTAAAGGGTTAATACACACAGTGATGTCACAGTACACAGATAATACACACAGTGATGTCACAGTACACGGATAATACACTCAGTGATGTCACAGTACAGGGATAATACACACAGTGATGTCACAGTACAGGGATAATACACACAGTGATGTCACAGTACAGAGATAATACACACAGTGATGTCACAGTACAGGGATAATACACACAGTGATGTCACAGTACAGGATAATACACACAGTGATGTCACAGTACAGGATAATACACACAGTGATGTCACAGTACAGGGGTAATACACACAGTGATATCACAGTACAGGATAATACACACAGTGATGTCACAGTACAGGGGTAATACACACAGTGATGTCACAGTACAGGGATAATACACACAGTGATGTCACAGTACAGAGATAATACACACAGTGATGTCACAGTACAGGGATAATACACACAGTGATGTCACAGTACAGAGATAATACACACAGTGATGTCACAGTACAGGGATAATAAACACAGCATCATTATACAAGGATAATGGATACCATGACATCACATAGTAGTTAATAAACACTGGATTTCCCTTACACCAGTTGACTGTACTCTGATAGGAAGGGAGATAGATAGATAGATAGATAGATAGATAGATAGATGGATGGATGGATGGATGGATGGATGGATGGATGGATGGATGGATGGATGGAGCAAATCAGTAAGAATTTCCTAACATGAATCTGAACAACACCCTGGCCCATGATAGCGGTCTAGCGCAGTATATACTAGATTGTAGACTTGGAAGGTACAAGATATGGCAGTATATACTACATTTAATCTCTTCTTGCTCCAGCTCTCCTCTTGAACTTTTAGTTTCCAAGCTTTGAGCTCATAGGGATTAATTTATTCCTGCCATTTGTCTACAGTATTAGTGAAGGTTTTATCTCAGAAATGAGATGATAGATGACAAGACATACGATGAACTGAGAGAGCGAGTGACATTCTTCAGACACATAGAAGAGAGGTTATGAAACATATAAGACGGGAATGTGAAGTGGAGGAGCTAAATATCAGTGAAATATAGGAGTCTTATGAGTAAATGTTAATGGTCTCAGCTTGTGTCCTCCTTCCATCCCAAGTAATCATCATGTAATGTCTGTACGGCAGTAGCGAGGACTGATTCATAGGTCACGGGATGGAAGTTTCCATGTCACACAGTGTTTTTCTATATAACAATGCAGTGACCTTCAAAATACTCTGTTATTATCATATAGAAAGATCCGGGAGTCAAGGTACAGAATCATGAGAAATATAGTCAAGTGGATATTCCCATACCAGCTATATATGGCTAGAAACACGGAAAGGTCTTAGGTTATTTGGGTTCTCTATTCATATGGGGGATCTTGTCTAGATACTGTAATAGTTTAGGGGTTTGCTCTAAGATCTATATTAATTTCTAGAGATGAGCCAAGCTTCGCAATGAACTGGGTTTGGCCAATTTTTTTTTTTTTAAATCAGGTTTTCTACCCACAAATCATTAATGGATTCCAGTATATAACAATATGAGGCCCTGGGGATGTCATACTCACCTTCTCTCACCTGTCCCGGGCTCCCTTGTAACATCCAATGTTCTATCTAAGGCATCTTCTTAGGTGATCCTCTTCAGCCGGAGCTGAAGGGAAGGGAAGACCCCACACCGTAGCTGGCATGGACCCCCTAGGTCTGGCTGAGCGAGGGTCTCTTCCCGCCGGGTCGGCGGAGGTCAGATCGATCGATGTGAATCTGTTGGAAACTTGGCAGTAAATGTTCGATTTCCCTACAGTGCCCCCACAGGTGAAAGTAGGTATTACTCAGTTCTCATTCAAACCAATTAGCTTTCTTAGAGGATGTTTTTGTAATCTTCTAACCTAGAGAACTCCTGTAAGAGAAGGAATGAAATGTAGTAACAGGCCGTGATGACTTTTACCTGCTATGGAGGAATATTTAGACATTTCTTCTGATTTGCTTACAGCTCTTTTCAGTAACTATGGTTTCCATGGAGACAGCATCATCTTACAAAAGTTTTCTGGAAACACATCAACAGTACAACGGAGGTCGTAGAAAAGAAAATAAGAAGAATCTAAACATGGGAAACATGTCTGTCTACAGTATCTATCTATCACTGTATCTTCTATCTATCTGTCTGTCTGTCTATCTATCTATCTATTTCCTATCTACCCTGTTTCCCCGAAAATAAGACAGTGTCATATTAAATTCTCTTCCGAAATATATGACCTGTCTTATTTTCGGGGGGATGTCTTATGGAACGGCTGGAGCGGGGGACAATCGGCAGTCATGCCGGCGCTTCCTTAACGGAGTGCCGACATGACTGCCGGTTGTAGGTGGTGCAAGAGGTGGTGGTGGGGGCGAGGTATGCTAGTTACCTTCTCCATCTTCATAGCAGCGCTGGTGCTGTTGTTGGTCACGGTGGTGGAAGTGGTTGGCGGGGCTTAGCAGAGATTAGCGAGGCTTCCGGCGGTTGTGCCGGAGAGCCTCACTTAGTGGGCATTGCAGCCGGCTGAACGCTGTGCTCCGTGTGCACAGGAAAGCTGGCTGCCTCCTCTGCTGTGATACCACTGTTCTGGCTGCTGTGAGATGAGCTGGGAAAGTGGACTCCCCGCAGCATACAATGCTTTCCCAGTTCATCTTACAGCAGCAGGAACAGTGATATCACAGCAGAGGCAGCAGCCGGCATACCTGTGCACACGGAACATCGTGCACATTGTTCTGCCGGCTGCAGTGTTTTTGGGGATGTCTTATTTTCAGGGGGTGCCTTATATTAGGCAATTTAACAAAACCTCCCCCCATGCCCCATGATATCTATCTATCTATCTATCTATCTATCTATCTATCTATCTATCTATCTATCGCTATAGTTTGTAGCTCTTTCTGAACTGTTTTTAGGAGTTTACTTGCCCTATACTGTACACAGTAGTTAGAGGAGAATCTTCTCTATAATAGTCTGACTCAGAAACAGACCCAGAATTCTGCAGGACATATCTATGGAAGTACTGACCCACACAGTTGTCAATGAAATACATTGGTTGTGATAGAATGTTTCATTCTGCTCCCTTCTCCCCCTACCCTCTCCTTAGACTCCTATAGACATGTGATCTGCAGTCTGCCTTAGGAGCAGTGAGCAGGAATACAGTCAGATAAGAGCAAAAAGAGTAATTTCTCTCCGATAAATATATTGTACCGCTTCTTTTAATCTTCTGACTCATTCTTCATCAAAAAGGGATTCTCCATTTTGAACAATTAATTAAGTTAATCCTAAAGTGTCCACCAGCTGGGAACCCATTGTTGTCCACGTGCTAAGATCCCATTGTGTCCCTCTGCTAAGATTCCATTGTGTCCACCTGCTAAGATCCCATTGTGTCCACCTGCTAAGATCCCATTGTGTCCTCCTGCTAAGACCCCATTGTGTCCACCTGCTAAGATCCCATTGTGTCCACCTGCTAAGATTCCATTGTGTCCACCTGCTAAGATCCCATTGTGTCCTCCTGCTAAGACCCCATTGTGTCCACCTGCTAAGATCCCATTGTGTCCACCTACTAAGATCCCATTGTGTCCTCCTGCTAAGATCCCATTGTGTCCTCCTGCTAAGACCCCATTGTGTCCACCTGCTAAGATCCCATTGTGTCCACCTGCTAAGATTCCATTGTGTCCACCTGCTAAGATCCCATTGTGTCCTCCTGCTAAGACCCCATTGTGTCCTCCTGCTAAGGCCCCATTGTGTCCACCTGCTAAGATCCCATTGTGTCCACCTGCTAAGATCCCATTGTGTCCTCCTGCTAAGACCCCATTGTGTCCTCCTGCTAAGACCCCATTGTGTCCTCCTGCTAAGACCCCATTGTGTCCACCTGCTAAGATCCCATTGTGTCTACCTGCTAAGACCCCATTGTTGTCCCACTGTTAAGACCAAGACTATGTATCCTTTATCCATAGGAATATACAATGTTGGGAAACACCCCATTCTCAAGATTGGTGGGGTCTCAGTGGTGGTTAGAGGATAAATCTTTTTCATGCCATAACCCCTTTAAGTATTCATCTTGGGGCAGAGGAATAATACCACCCACATCATTGTAATGCGTGGCACACATGTAGTCATAGAGCGGAGTAGGATTATCCCCTAAACACTTCTCTGGATCTAATTTTAGACAATAAGTGACAGAATGACTCAATACTAATTTTACTCCTACATACAGAATATTATTCTCCCACCTACTATCTGACAACCTGACACACTCACAAAATCATCTGCCTGCAACTTTTCACATTAGCTCATGTTTTAGGGTCCTGTCTTGGGGGATGGGGGTGCAAATCTGCTCTAGTTCCCAAAGGTGTAACTTGAAGCTCTTGGTCCCCAATGCAAAATCTGTAATGGATCACCACTTAGTATGTGCCATTACTAATGCCTTGGAGTCTTCTTATATGGCAGAGGGGTCCCTTCTGACACCAGGGCATTGGTCTGACCACTGTCATACCTCCTATAGCTCTGCCCCTGTCCCAGGTTAGCAGATTTGTATTGAAACCCATGTAGGTGAAGAGGTAAGGTCTATAGTAAGAGTAATAGAGTACCACTGTGAATGAATTGTAGCCATATAATAATAGAAAGCTAAATACCTATAGATCAAGTAGACGTGGATGTGAGGAGTCGTCTTCTGGCGTCTTCTTCGCACATAACTTCCTGCCCCTCTCGCCACTTTATATCACTTATTGTAGGTTTCAATGCATTCGAGAAGCGCAATAAATATGGTTTGGTGCTTAGAAGGGAAGCGATGGGCAGTAAAAGACATAACACCAGCATTAAGATCTCTTACCAGATTAAAGAGCTCGGATATCGCAGGGCGGTGTGAGCAGAAGGTTGAGGAGCTACAGTAAGTCTCCGAGAAAGGAACTTCTGAGATGACTCCGCGTCTGCTTCAGCAGGACTGTTTTTCTTGTTGCTTCTCCGCAGAATCCAATCTTTTTGCCCATAAATAATATTTCATGATACAATAGGGGGATTACTGCTTTCTGTATGGAGACAGAACACCGGGATTATTGCAAAAGATTATTTCCTTTTCACGTAACTGCAGAGAAAACACAAGTCGGTTCCTTTTCAGGCTTTGTCTGTAAGGCTGAAAGTTTGGAGAGGGAGGGGGTCCGTGAGGAGTCAGGCAAATGGAGTATGACAATAAATAGAAGGGTTATTGACCCTGTACTTGCCATTGGGACCTGTAACAAGACCAGGAAAGTTGGGTCTGGTGTCGAGAAGTAGCGCCATTGTTGTGTCTGGCATCGTAGCTTCCATATTAATTGAGATAAGCTGATAATACCAGACTTAACCATAGACATGATGGGGCCAAAAAAATTCTGCAAAAAAGGAAGGAATATGATACATGCTGCCGTGATGCATACTTGATGCCGTATCTGCATTAGTTTCCAATCTACAATGTGCCATTGATGTGTTGTAACGTGACAGAAAGCCACAACATAGATACCAGCGCCGCGGTGAGACTGAAGCCTCTGCAATCTCTAGAACTTATTCACATGTCCGTAATACTGACTGTTAGTGTATTCTAGACACTTCGCAAGATTCCTCTTGCAAAGGAAAGGCTGAGTCTTGGTTCTGGACTGAACTGTTGGGCTATTATTGTACTTTGGGATCTCGGCAGATCCCGGTGTTTAATAATCAGAGCCCTTGGAGGTGTAAGAAAAAAAATAAACCGCCCATACTCACCTTTCTTCACCTCTCCAGGGCTTTGCCGCAGCGTACAATCTTCCTTCCCAGTACCTTCTAGCCTCTTGGGAGACGCAAGCATCATGGCTCCGACAAGGCTCATGTGGTTACTGAGATCGGAAGAGACCCCAGAGTAGAATATCGAACCTGAACCTGAAATTTTTGGAAAACTTGCTTTGTTATGTGACGGTTCACTCATCCCTTGCTAAGATATAAGAACTGTGGACAGGACAAGATTTTCAGTCTTAATATAGTCCATATAACATATAGGCATTATGGCAACCTGAATAGGTCCAAGGTTATGCCCCTGATCTAATTAAAGGTGTTGACCAACTTAGATTGGTGGTCCTCTTGCTAAAAGAAGGCTGCCATGGGTCCAACCTGTGGGACACTTACCATTGAATGAGCTGGAACAGAAGGAATTGTGATCAAGTTTTCCCAGTCTCTTGGCTCTAATCAGACTTACCATGAAAATCACAGAGCTGCAATACCATGCACATCCACTATGTAATATGTGGCGCTGTGCTTATTATTTAGTGAAGCCCTGATCTGAATGGCGCAGCCTCTTGGACACCCACCAATCTGATATTGATGATTTATCCTAAGGATAGGTCATCAGTATCAGAGTCCTGAAAAACCCCTTTAACTTATAACTTCCTAACAGTGTATCTGGAAAATAGTTTTTGTAAATCAGACACTCCCGTTTAAGATAGTCTTTATTAAAGGTGCCTGTGTAGTGACCCTTAAAGACTGTCTATCACTCAAACCCAGCCCTGCAGATAGATAGGCTAAGGTCAGTTTTAACCCTTATGAATCGCTGCCTTTATTCCCGAGATACTGCATTTTTTTGTCTATAGGCAAGTGAGCCATTTGGAGCCATAAGGGATTGTCATTGCTCTAAAGGAGTACATGGCCACACCCCTGTTGCTTCAAAGAGCTTATTTGCATATTGACAAAAGCAGCAGCAATAGAGAGGAAGACCCTGTTTGATTCGGGTGACCCTAACCTATCTATCTGCAGGGTTCGGCTCTGGTGACGGACTCCCTTTAAAAAGAAGTCTGACGCTGCATTTATAACGTCCGTGGCAATGAAAGGGTTACCCATGCCCAGACAGATCTTGTACAAGACCGGAGGAGTCTTATTAATATTTCCTCCGTCTGGTTATTACATAGATATAACTAGAATTGTTTTAAATGATTGAAACCTGGATCCTTGACCTATGCAAAGCAGGCGTGAAATTGATGTCCTTGCCGCTATATGTCGGTATGTATTCTGACTCCCTGGATGTATAAATCACATTTACACATGCGGTGTCTGCGGCGGATGCATTTATCAGAGGCCGGGTATCGCTGTACCTATTACATGTATATTATATTTATGCGGAAGGTGTACTCGCCGTACTGATAAATCCCTAGTGCAAACATTTATAAGAGCTCGGCTACGGGGGACCTGATTTATACATACAGTAAGGATGTCATCAAAATTTTATGCATTTAGTAAGTGAATCATCAATCGTTCCCTCTGCAAAAAAAAAAAAAAAGCTACAAGACACCAATGAACAAATGAAATCATGAAGGCGATATTTCTTTCCAGCCTATATGGGACGGAGCGACGCTCCCGGGAATGATCGTTCATTGGCCAAACTTTTTAGGCTTATAGGAGAGAAAATCTGCATTCGCTCTCTTCCGTCGGGAAATCATCTTCAGAGGCAACCTGTGCCGTCCAGATGTTGCCGGGACTATTGGAGAAGACGGCGGCCGTGTCCTTGAAGTTTTCAAGGTCATGTCTGTTACGAGTCCCGAGCAGAAGATTAAATGACCACTAACCCTTAAATAGAAGCTGAGCTCATATAGAAAGGAGATTGTAAAGAAATCGAGCAGGTGGGTCTGATAGATTGGAGATTTCTTGTAAAGTTGATGCTTATGGGCTCTTCTGAGATCTTCAGTGAAGACCACATTGAATGCATCTTGTCGTGTATGAATTGAGACCTACAAACGTGCCAGATTTATCACAGTCACCGATAAAGATGGTGCATCTGGTCTACAATCTAAGTTTACACTGCCCATTTGTGGGCTTACTTTGTCCAAAAGTTCTGCCACAAGTGGTTGCACCTTAGACCTTTCCCACCAAGCAATGTCCTTTTCCCATTAACCCATACCTCTGGGGAAATTTGAGTGCTACTCTCCAATGGTGCTATGCAATTGCACAATGACTCTTGATAAACAGAATTGGGTGGCATCTACGGGTTGCATGGCTGGAGAACTTGAGTGTTATTCTCCCGTGGCCACCCATAGTGGGAAGGGGCAAAATGTTTAAGGGCCTATTCCTATTCTTGGGGGAAGCTTGGGGAAGGAGCAGAAGGTCAGAGAGGAGCAGCACCCTGCTGCTTGTAGGGTGTCTTGGTTAGTTTGAGGATGAGAGGTACCTTGACAACCCTTGATCTAGTAGCTGGTTTGAGAAGCCAGAGTGGCAGCAGACCCCATCAACGGTGACATGGGCTTTAGGGGGCATAAGTCACATCCCAAACAATAGCAGAGCCACAGTTTCTCCAATCCCATAGATTGACTGGACTACCATTATCTACTCTTCTGGCCAGCTGTTCCCTGCTTTTATAGAGCCATTAAAGAGCTCTATGACAAGGATTTAGGTGTCTCTGATGTTTGAGTCTCTGTTAATCCCCCTGTGAAGAGCTTCAGTGTTGACCTCCAAGGGAGTCATGTGGTTGGGGAGCTGCTCCGTGAAGGCTCTCCAGACAAGCCTTAGTCATCTGCTCAAGACATAGGCACTGAGAATGACTAGGCTAGTGCATCATTCCATTGGTGGTCCACACTGTGAGTGTCCAGGGCCATAAATGTATTTTAGTGTTCCAAGGGTTTGGGCCAGTGTAGGACATTTTGGTAGATCACAGCTGTTATAGGGGCCATAGTCAGCATAGTCCTGAATCTTGGGGAAGGGAATAATAGACCACACATGATATTCAAATTCCAAACTAGTGCAATAAACCGAATGCCCTTATGTTGGAAACCCCAAAAAAGGAACCTAGGTGGCCTAGAGTTCAATAACGCCATATGGTGTCAAAGTAATACTGACATATACCGTCCTCATAATATCATCAAAGAGTGCCCAAATAATATGGAGCGTATAGATAATATAGCATAGGTCGCATGCACACAACCATACGGATCCACTATAATACTGAAGTTCAATTCCTAAACCACTAACACATTGGATGGTTTTGGTTTGGTCCCCGAGGTTCCCATCTTAGATAACTGGGGACAATTTCCCAGTCTGATACCTGCCATTATTGGCCATGGTAGGGGGGGGGGAATGACTTTTCTTATTGCTCTTACCCAGATGTCGCGATCCGCTCTTTGGCGCTGCTTGGAGGATGCCTATAATGTCTTCATCGCCTGGTGTAAGCGCTCATGAGTTTCATTTACTACCCTGTTATTAAAACATTGCTCAGCCCTGCATCCTATAAACTTATATTGACGCATGCTTTCTAAGGTAGGGCTGTAAATTGCTTATTAGCAGCTATTTCATATGCAGGGACATGCATTTTGCATTTACTTTATACAAGCCTTGTAAAATAAACCGACTGTATATAAAAAGCCATTTAGTGTTTTCCATTTACACTGGAGGGGAAATTCACCTTTCGGGAACCTTTGAAAAAATAAAGCTTACTAGCGATATAGTGAATATAGTGCAAGTATAGCAATAGTACCCGGTCACACAGTAAAGACTGCCATAAGCAGGAGCCTGGATTTTGCTGAAGGATTGTCACTCCTGGTTATTACAGACCACTGCTTACATTGGGGGGGGGGGGGGGCAGTGAAGGATCTCCAGGCCCCAGTACAGATGTGTCCATCCTTAACGTCGCTTAATATTGGCTAAGAACTCAAATTTCTTACAAAATCAACTCAATAAAAAATGAACTGTAACAGGCTGCAACTCACAACATGGCCACTGGGTGGCTACACAATTTGTTATACAATATGACAAAATCATGTTGTTTTGAAAAGCTGTTAATCTCATAACTCACATACCAGGACATCTCCAGCCAAGACGATAGGTAAGAAAGGTTACATCTATAATTATGCTACTAAGGGTATATAGTATGTAACTTGATGGGTTCCATATAAATTCTGTGGAAAAGCAATATTCAGGTGCACATATGAGAAGGACTCAACCTGATTCAGTTGAGTTAATTTGCTAAGAAAGTAACTCCAGCCAGTAACGAGCCCCATTTACTTACCTCTCCATCTCCAGGCAGGCTTCGGGCCTACTAGTGGGACGTCCCTGATGTCACATGACTGGGCCTGCATCCATATGCGTCGAGACGCAGACACGGGTCATGTGACATCCCATACGTCATTGAAGATGCCTGACATCAGCGAAGTCGAGGATCGGTAAGTAACCGTGTTTTTTATGTTTGTATCCCCCCTGGGTCTCTGATTATTATACTCTACACTACTCTACACTATGGGGCATAATACTGTGTGCAGGGGCCACTATGGGACATAACACTGTGTGCAGGGGCCGCTATGGGGTATAATACTGTGTGTAGGGGCCACTATGGGGGATAATACTGTGTACTGGGGCCACTATGGGGCATAATACTGTGTGGAGGGGCCACTATGGGGGATAATACTGTGTGCAGGGGCCACTATGGGGCATAATACTGTGTGCAGGGGCCACTATGGGGCATAATACTGTGTGCAGGGGCCACTAAGGGGCATAATACTGTTTGCAGGGGCCACTATGGGACATAACACTGTGTGCAGGGGCCACTATGGGGCATAACACTGTGTGCAGGGGCCACTATGGGTCATAACACTGTGTGCAGGGGCCACTATGGGGCATAATACTGTTTGCAGGGGCCACTATGGGACATAACACTGTGTGCAGGGGCCACTATGGGGCATAATACTGTGTGTAGGGGCCACTATGGGGCATAATACTGTTTGCAGGGGCCACTATGGGGCATAATACTGTGTGTAGGGGCCACTATGGGGCATAATACTGTGTGTGCAGGGGCCACTATGGGGCATAATACTGTGTGCAGGGGCCACTATGGGGCATAATACTGTGTGCAGGGGCCACTATGGGGGATAATACTGTGTGCAGGGGCCACTATGGGATATAATAATGTGAGCGCAGGGGCCACTATGGGGCATCATACTGTGTGTACAGGGACCATTATTGGGTCATAACACTGTATGCAGAGGCCACTATGGGGCATAATTGTGGGGGGTTGCATTGATGTTGGTCGGTCGGGGTCTTTGGCATCGGTCAGGGTGGGGGTTGGGCATGTCAAAAGTTTGCCACGGTGCCCCGCCATTCCTAATTACGCCACTGCCTCCCACCTATTCTGTACTTCTTGGTAACCTACTGAATATACGTATGGGACTGATATCATGGACTGTTACTGCAGGATCAGACTACACAGAATGTATTTGTTGTCTGTTACCATGACCATGAAGACACAAAGATCTCTATAGTAGTTATAGAAACAGAAAAATAGAATAGAATTCTTAATCAAAATCAATTGCAAAGTTGTTTCACTTTTCATCTTAGTTACACCAGAGGATTAAATTATCGGTGGCGATGGTGAATATAGCCGGGACAGTCTGAATATACCCAATAATACATCCGTACCACCTACGGCGCTGACAATCATTGCATTACATGGTAAAAATTTAGACTTCTACCGAGAGGTCCTTGAGAAATCACTTCCCACAGACTCCTCTATGGAAGCGATTTTACCCTCCTACATGAAGTCAGTGATCTTAAAATGTAGTGGCGAAGGAGTAAAAGACTAGAATTGATGAAGCGAGAGAGGATTTGGCAGGTTGTAGCATTAGAGAAAAAGTACTGTTAACTTTACATGGATGACTTGATGCAGACGGATGTAATGAGATCTCACATGAGGGGCGATGGCATCTGCTATAGACACCGCGCACCGAACCAACCACTCGAAATGGAACCAAATCTTCTCCGAAGCCGCAGGATGTTAAAAGCGTATTTATCATGGAATCTTAATTAGGACCAAACAATGCTTAATGTAACGAGTTGTATTGCGGGAAGATTCACACTCCAGCCTAATAAAACTTCACACATTTAATGAGGATCACTAGTTTTAATTATACGTCTCACCAGAGGTGCCCCGAACAAGTCAAAATAAAAATGCCCTATTAATGTTTTTTTATCCATTTCCGGGATATAAAGGAGTCAAGTAATATCAATGTCTGCAAATCTTTCTATATAGTCGTGAGCATAAAGCTGCAATGAGGTAAATCTGCCCAACCGAGGGGGGGGGGGGGGCAAGGTTGTTTTCTTCTAAAAATATCAGGTGGAATTTATTAACCCTTCTATGTCTGTTTCCAATGTGGCACAAAGATGCATCGCTCGTAGAGATGAGCAAGTAGTACTTGATCGAGTAGGTATTCGATCGAATACTACAGTATTCGAAATACTCGTACTCGATCGAGTACCACTCGCTATTCAAATGTAAAAGTTCGATGCAGAACCAACATTGATTGGCCGAATGCTATACAGTCGGCCAATCAACACTGGTTCTTCTCCTACCTTTAGAAGTCTTGTCCGTGCAGCTTCCCCGCGGCGTCTTCCGGCTCTTCATTCACTCTGCCAGGCTTGTAGTGCAGGCATGTGCAGTCGGCTCTCCCCAGGCCCGATGCCTGGCAGAGTGAATTCAGAGCCAGAAGACGCCGCGGGGACGCTGCAAGGAAAAGACTTCTCGGAGGATCCAGCCTGACCCTCACTTGTGGACTTGGTAAGTATAATTTGATCGAACGTTGCCTACCCCGAAACGAGCATTTCCCCCCCCATAGACTATAATAGGGTTCGATATTCGATTTGAGTAGTCGAATATTGAGGGGCTACTCGAAAAGTATATCGAACCTCGAACATTTTACTGTTCGCTCATCTCTAATCGCTCAATATTGTTTGCACAAGTGAGTAGAGTGGGGTGGACCAAGGTAAAGATCCAGGTCCAATAAATTTACTAGAACTCATGTGTTAGGAAAGCAGATGCAGTTTGGTGCCAAAGTAAGAACCAGTACTAGATACACTGGTGTCCACCCCCCCATCCCATCCCCCCCATCCCTTGAGCCACACCAACTCCAATCCCACAATGGTGTTCACCAGAGCCCCAGATGGTGGGGATGGACTTGGCTGCACGGCTGGGTGGAGTTATACAGGTCAGGAAGCACCAAACACACAGCGCACCACAAATCACAGTAAGGCAGACATTGGGAACTCTTACCAGCAGATGTTTTGGGTTGTGGTGTAGGTCCAGGGATTCAGAAGACTGAAGCAGGTGGTTAACAGGTGGCGGCAGAGAGTAAATCGTATTCGTACAGTCTGGGTTGTCAACAAGAGGGCAACGCAGTACCGAGGCAAATCCAAATGGAACGTCAGGCAGGTCGAGTCGGTAACCGGAACGGTAGTGTAGAACAAAGCAGGGTTCTGGGAGCAGAGGTCTAGAGGCAATCCGGGGTCATTAGCAGGAGCAGGCACAGTACGAAATCAGGAAGCAGAAGCAAGGTCAAAGCTCAAAGGAACTGCAATACCAGACACACCATGAAGACGGGTGTCTTTCATTAAATGTGCATGGCCCCTTTAAGGTGAGAGTTATGCAATGCTTTGATTTTCGCACGTGTGTATTTAGACAGACGCAGGTATCACCGCCAGTTTTGACAGGAGCTAAATATCTATTTTTAATAAAATCAAGCAATTATTGTTGTAAGTACATCCACTTAAAATGTCCCAAACCCTCCTATCAGCTCTTCTAGTCGCGGAGAGTTTTTTAATCACTGCACTTATTTCTATTCTTGATTACAACCGAATGAATCATTAGGAAGAAAGAAAGTTCTGAGACGAGTAGATTTCACTATGTGGGGGAAGGGGGGGGGAGGGGATTTTAGTTGGTGCAGATTTTGGATATTTTCCTATTTGATGTGTAGTTGCTAAAGATTCTATCTACTTATGAATGGTAATGATTAGATAAATTTACTGTTAGGAAATCTAGGGAAAACATGTCACTAAGCCATTAGGAGCTTACATGGTGGCCATATTGGTATCAAATATATATGTAGTAGGAAAAATTACACAAGGAAGCAGTTGTAATCTTATTATACAGATCCATATCTAAAAGGAGACCGTCTGCAGGTTTGGACTTTGTAAAACTTCTGTCAGTGGTGCAGGTCTGTTCTAACACCTTGGTGGGCCCAGTGCACATGTTTCATTAGTGAGGACCCCAAACACCACCATAAGGAAACTGCAGAGATGTGCAGCCAGAGGGAAGAAAGGAGGAGAGGAGATGTGCTGTCAGAGGGAAGAAAGGAGGAGAGGAGATGTGCTGCCTGGGGAAAGAAAGGAGGAGAGGAGATGTGCTGCCTGGTGAAAGAAAGGAGAGGAGAGATGTGCTGGCAGAGGGAAGAAAGGAGGAGAGGAGATGTGCTGTCAGAGAGAAGAAAGGAGGAGAGAAGATGTGCTGCCTGGGGAAAGAAAGGAGGAGAGGAGATGTGCTGCCTGGGGGAACAAAGGAGAGGAGGAGATGTGCTGCCTGGGGGAACAAAGGAGAGGAGGAGATGTGCTGCCTGGGGGAAGAATGGGGTAGAGGAGATGTCATCTCAGAAACAGCTATAGGGAAGTATGAATGTGATTTGCTTCCAACTGAAGGGATAGGGAATGTAATATATTATCAGAAAAATGACAAACATTTGTAATGTCTAGAGATGAGCGAGTAGTAATCGATCAAGTAGGTATTCGAAATACTCGTACTCTATTGAATACTACTCCTGTTCGCAGTAAAGATTTGATTCAGAAGCAGCGTTGATTGGCCGAATGCTATAGCATTTGGCCAATCAACGCTGGTTCTGCAGCAGGCTCGTCTTTGCTAGTCGGGAGAGCTGACAGCTTGCGGTTATGCAGGAGCTGACTTTTTCCTCATAGGAATGCATTGACCAGTGTTGATTGGACGAATGCTATACAGTGTACAGCATTCAGCCGATCAACGCTGGTTTTGCCGGAGACTCGTCTGTGAGGAGGCGGAGTCTAAGATTGGACAACAGAAGTTTTCATTGTGGTCTGATCTTAGACTCCACCTCCTCACAGACGAGCCTCCTGCGGAACCAGCGTTGTTTGGACCAATGCTGTACACTGTATAGCATTTGGCCAATCAACGCTGGTCAATGCATTCCTATGAGAAAAAGTCAGCTCCCACATAACCGCAAGCTGTCAGCTCTCCCGACTAGCAAAGAGGAGCCTGCTACAGAACCAGCGTTGATTGGCCAAATGCTATACAGTGTATATCATTCGTGCAGGCAGTGCGTTGCAAGCACACGGAGCCCATTATATGCTATGGGGTCCGTTGAGCTGATATTCCGTTTGGGGGGGGGGGGGTCCTCCTGTGAACTCCTTCCGGACAGGAGGCAAGCGCTAATGTGAACCGGCCCATAGTCTATGGGGTCCGCGCGCTTTAACTGCACTTTGCTCCTCCTAAACACTCTCCTCCTGTTACTTGGAGACTCTCCTTTAGTCGAATAGTGGTTTCCCCTGAAACAAGCATTTTTTCCCATAGACTATAATGGGATTCGATATTTGATCGAGTAATCAAATATTGAGGCTCTACTCAAAACGAATATCGAATCTCGAATATTTCACTACACGCTCATCATAGGGGAGTTAGTGGTTGCTATACAGGACTTTATCCTCAACACCTACAAGGATGAGTTGTTTTACAGGATGCCAATTTACCCGTTAGTATATTTTTTTGGCATGTGGGAGGAAACCCAGAAATACACAGGGAGAATATATAAACGCCCTACAGATGTTGCGACTGTGCTTCCCAGATGGAAGGCTAAGGAGGGAGGAGATGTTCTACAATAAGTGAGAGTGTTGTATAACTAGGTGTGCTATTATAGATGGGGTATAGCGGTATATATGCTCTGGTAGATGAAGGCTTTTTCAGGGGTAAACATCATGTATAGTACAGCATGTCCAGTGTCAGAACTGTATGTACTAAGAGTACGGAAGAGAACTTTTTATTACTTTCCAACCCCTTTAATGTTCCCGGGTTCGCAGCACATGTCGGAGCACTCTGGGCACTATCTTGGTTTAAAGTATAATAAAAATCAATTTCTGTGCTCTCCTGATAAAGGCAGCACTGTCTGTAGCACTACTCCCAGAATAAGAGCCACACTACAATACATTTACTAAAGTGCACTGGAAGAAAAAGAAAAGAAACAACGCCATCCATTGATTTATATATCATCTGGAAACCACGTAGACAGAAGGTCACAAGTATTACAAAGTGTAGCAGTCCATAGAAGGTACATAAGGTCAGCAATCACTAAATCCAATTACCCTTTATAGAAGAGCATCCTAATGCCGCCTCTCTGCAGGTGCTATACAAATTACCGTCATCTGCTTGACTACCAGTAGTCAGACTGGAGGAGACAGGTTGAAGGGATAGACAATTACTTAGAAATTAAGCTAAACCAATCTTCTGAGATTCTTAGTGTATCTAGATGACCCAGTTGTCTGCACATTTTCCTTGTACACAGTGCACCACAGCAGTATGGGGACATTCATCAGAAGGCTGTGTATGGTATTGCAACTCAACCCCATTCACGTCAATGGGGATAAGCTGTAACCCTAGATACAACTCATGGACAAGTGTGGTCCAGGCAACTTTTTGTCTCAAAGGTAACCCCTTTCCTTTCGATTTTTGACTCCCTGCCTTCCAAACCCCATAACATAGTTATTTTTCCGTTCACAGATAAAGGCTTAATATTTGTGGGACAAATTGTAGTTCGTAATGGTATAATTTAATATTCCATATAATACAGGGGTGCCCAATACGTCGATCGCGATCTACTGGTCGATCGCAATGGACATATGGGTCGATTGCGGGATGCAGCCTGCGCAGACTGCGCTGTGAACAAGCACTCCGGACACTTGCAGGCCGGGCAGCAGCAGCTCTGGGGGATGACGCGTTCCCTGCTCTTAGGGATGGAGGGAGCCGGGGTGCTGCTTGTTCACAGCGCAGGCTGTGAGTCATCTCCAGACACTGGCAGGCGGAGCTGCCGCAGCCCCAGCCTGCCGGTGTCCAGAGATAACTCTCAGCCTGCGCTGTGAACAAGGAGACACTGGGGATCCGAGCCGCTGTCTCCTTCTCTCATGCTCTGCCCCCGCCCACAGACACGCCCTGCCCTGGCCCCACCCAGCCCCGCCCACAGGCCCACCCACAAGAAGTGGGTAGTAGATCTTTGGACTTGGGCATGTTATAAAGTAGCTCACATGCTGACAAAGTGTGAGCACCCCTGATGTAATATATTGTGAAGTTGGAAAAAACTTCAGGATGGCGGGAATTGGAGAAAAATTGCATTTGCACGACTTTCTTAAGGGCTTTGTTTTTACAGCATTCACTGTGCAGTCAAAGTGACACGTCACATGTATTTTATGGGTCCGTACGATTCCAGGGATACCAAATTTATAAAGTTTTTTATGTTTTAACCCCTTACAAATTCAAACCATTTTCTTGGAGTCGCCATCTAACACCCGTAACTTTTTATATTTCTGTGCACTGGCATGCATACGGCGTCTTTTTAGTTTGGATGTACTTTCTAGGTATATTATATGTATATATTATTTTATATTTAGTTACATTTTGGGAAATGTCTGATGTGAGGCGTAATGGCAAAAATACAGCGATTTGGTTCTTTTGATATTTTTTTGGACTACGGCATTTGCCGTATGGAAATAATATTTTTATATGTTTGTAGACCTGGTGTTTTTGGGCAGGTGGATTTATAATTTGTTTGTTTTTGTTCATTGGAAATCTATGGGAGATTTGCTACATAACTAGACCAGACGCAATAGTTATATTCCTATGACTGGCTTCGGAGTCTTCAGAAGGCTTCAAGCTGCTATAGGCTCCCATGATTTCACCACAAAGGAGTCGTCCTGCAATGTAAAAGGTACGGGGCAGGTAGGGACTAACCCTGGGGGGTGTATAAAGTTTGAGGGGTGCTCAAATTTAGCAATGCCCATGATCAGAGTAAACTCTGATCATGGGCATTAGCGTCGGGTCTCTGAGAACAAACTTTGCAATATACTTCACTAAAAGAAGTATAACTTCAGTCCGGACATACACGAAACACAATAATGCAGTCTATGGAGAGGTAAAGAAGAGGCAGAGATACGAGTCCATCTACAGCATTATATGAGTCACTTCTGTCAGGGAAGACTGGATACTACTTCCTGACAACCCAGCTGTGTTGTGAAAAAGAAATGTCTCTCTACATATCGCACTTGTCGCTCTCTTTTACCTTCTTCTCCCCTCTCCATGTACAGATTTGATCAGTGGGTTCACGCTAGTGTTGGGCTGTCCATTGTTCATATATGGATCCCGACAGACCCTATTAACTGTACTGGGATCCTTCGATATCCATTGTTTTTAAGGCTGCCTTCACACGGAGTAACGCCGGCTGCCATTCACAGCCGTACACACGAGCGTTGAGGCGTTACGAGCGTTCCCATTGAAGTGAATGGGAAGTGTTCGGGAGTCTTCCGCAGCGCTCGCGTGTACGGCGGTGAATGGCAGCCGGCGTTACTCAATGTGAAGGCAGCCTAAGCTGAAAGGACTGGCCAAAAAAATATCATGTAGAGATTTTTCATCTGCCATATTCAAGCAACTCCAACGCAGACGTGAATGTAGCCTTACCTCTTATAATATAGTGATATTACTAATTATATTATTCGTTATATGTGTTATATCATAATATGTAAATGATTACAGATCTGATTAAACACTGGGTCTTGAAAAAAAGATGATCTTAAAAACTCTCAGAGGCTACTTTTGGGTAGTTTACCTCTTGGTGAAAGATCGTTGACTGCTAGACATGACTATACGATGCACTCCGATACATTTTATCCAATTGACTTTGTAGGAGGAGCATCACTGGATAGAGAGAAGTAGGATGGTCATTTCCAAGAAGTGCCGACCATCATAGGAGATGTTGAGAGCAGTGGTTATGCGAGGTCATGAAGGGTTTATAAAGGTTCATTAGTCGGGTTCAGTAGGCGACACAATCATGGGGAAAACTGCTGACTTGACAGATGTCCCGAAGGCAGTCTGATGATATTCTAATTTCTTGAGATGCCCTTGTATCTCTATGTCCTATGGTATCTCGCCTTGTATCCTGGCTACAGGTGGCCTAACAGGGTACTAGATCCGCCATTCCACTGTACAGTTTTCCCACTAAACTTCTAATATTCTAATCACTTACATATATTATCAGGACATTCACACTGAGAAAGTTTTTTATATTCTAATAAGGACTTTTTTATGTGCATTTATGATGATGTACAATTGTTAATGGCATAAAAAGAGGCAGATGTCACTGCTGGTGCGTGCGGAGCAATATCCTCTGACAGTCCTCATAAATTATCATTACCAGCTGCCCCAATCTGGGGTACGGACCTGTCTGATCTCCACAGTGAGCCAGAACACAGAGAAACATTTCAATGGGACCTGAGCTATTGAAGTCTCTTCATCTTGTTATATTTACCTGGTAGCAAAGATTCTCTCGCTCCTCGCTTCCATTCCCTATCTGATCTGTATCTTCCGCACCCCACCGGATCATGCAGTTTTAAGCAATGAAGATTGGTTTTCTTGGAGGAGATTTCCTGTGAGCCAGAAGTAAAGGAAACAGAATAGCCAACATCACTTAAATGCTTTACCTCCTCCATTGGAGGGAACAGAGACAAGATTTACCTGGATAGTAGAGATGAGCGAGTACTATTCGAAACTCCAGTTTCGAATAGCACGCACCCATGGGAATGAATGGACATAGCTGGCACGCAGGGGGTTAAGCGGCCGGCCGCTGGCAAAATCTGCGTGCCGGCCACTTCCATTCACTCCTATGGGTGCGTGCTATTCGAAACGGCCGTCAGTCAAATTCTCTAAGGCATTATCAAAAGTTGTGATACATATTATGTGGAGAGGAGATAAAACGTGTCCTGACTTCTTCATTGGGTAGCAGATGACAAGAGTAAAAATCTCATTCTCCTTCCTATGTTGATGGTTATATAACTTTTTTTGAGGATATTTCCCATTCTATGGGATGTTTAATGGTGTTTTTGGAGACTTGTACTTAGGATGAGCCATCAAGGCCCAATTCCTGGAACGTCCATGGGTCAGTTGACTAAAGGGTGTAGCATTCTAGTAAATGCAGTGTCCTCTTCATCAGTTACCGAGCTCGGCTCCATACATTTTGTAGTGATTCTGCCACTGTAAAATGTATGGAACTATGTCTACAAAACAATGAAGGATGAAGGACAGTTCTATTGGCTCAATGGCACCTTTAAAGCAGTAGGGGCAACAACAGATTCCCCCATACATCAACAGTTTGGAGCTGGAGGAGATAGCTCAGTACACAATGTAGTGGTCGGGTAGTATTTCTCCAGTTCAGCACCCATTGATATCAATAGGAACTGAGCTACAGTAATACTATACAGTGTACTGAGTTTTCTGTTTCCGAGTGCACAGTATGGCTGATCAGTTCGGGAGCCGGCTGCCTCTCCAAACAACCCAGCCCTTTATTTAGGGATGCCAGGAGTCAGACCCCACCATTCTGATGTTGATCACCTATCAATGTCAAAATGCCAATGTAATAATAAAAAGAGGTCAGTGGGTCCGCGTGCACCAAGTAAATGGCAGGCTTAATGTGTATGCATTGAAGCATACTAGTAAGAAGGCCTAAACTAACTAACCAATTGGAATTAAAAAGTAAGTTTGTCCCACTTGCTATTCTCTGAGGCAAGCGAGAGTAAAAATAAAAGAAATATTGATACTCACCTGTCTTGGACTCAGCATCCACTCCGTAGCTCTTCCAGCCAGTGACTAAGGCCCTGCTCCCCAAGGACTCACTGCTGGGGCCCTTGGAGGGAGCTGGCGTGGTGGTGTCATTGCACCCCATGTGACTGCTCAGGCCCCATCACAGGTCCCAGGAGTGAGCCCTGGGGAGCATGGCCTCAGTCACCGGCTGGAACAGCTCCAGAGTGGATGCTGAGCCCAGGACAGGTGAGTATCAGTATTTTTTTTTATTTTTTATGATGATGGCACCCCCCCACCGATCTCGCTGTTGGGGTGCTGTGGGAGACCCCAATGTATAATAAAACTCATGTGATGACGCGGTCATGTTTAGAGCTCAGCTCCAACCAGGGATGTTAGAAAACGGCTGACACCCGCAAAGCTTCCGCAGGGTTTGTGAGAAGTCCTTCAGGAAGGGGTTAAAGCGATTTGCCATGAATTAATAGGGATCGAATCGAATAGTATCGGAAAATTCAACTGAGCTGCCAAATCAAATTTTTGGAAATATTTGCCCATCTCCAGTCATATTCTTTTCCATTTGTCCTCTATTTTTGACTCTAGCAAATGTTTTTAGCAAGAAGTAAAGAACAAATGTCAGGGAGTGTGACTGCAGGATCAGACTACGCAGGTCTCGTGTGTAGTCTGTTACCATGAAGACACATATTTGCAAAGGAGCTTAAATTTTAAGATAATTGTGATCAAGATGATTTTGTTTTCTATTGTGATTGGGGTTGAGCGATCGGGATCAGAAAAGATCAGATTCCGATCGGTGATCGAGCAAATTTCATGACCGTGGTTGGAATTCCGATGCTGATCTTTTCCAGCGGGATCGAGGTTGGAGTTTATCTCCAGATCGTCTCAACCCTAAAAGTGACTTTTCCCATAGAGAAGCATTGACTAGGGTTGAGGGAGTGGAAAAGTTCAGATTCCGATCGGCGATCAAGCAAATTTCACGATCGGGATTGGATGGAAAATGATCGGAAATCGGATTTTAAAATCGATCCTGAAATCTCAAGATCAGCTCAACCCCAATTGTGATGGACACATTTACAAGATAAGACGATGGTACCAATGGTGGATCTATGTCAGGGGTGCCCAATTCGTCGATTGCGATCTACCGGTCGATTGCAATGGACGTATGGGTCGATCGCGGGATGAGCCAGGGATCCCCGGTGTCTGCTTGTTCACAGTGCAGGCTGAGAGTCGACTCTCAGCCTGCACTGTGAACAAGCACTCCGGACACTTGCAGGCCGCTCTTAGGGATGGAGGGGGCTGGGGTGCCGCAGCCCCAGCCTGCCAGTGTCCAGAGATAACTCTCAGCCTGCGCTGTGAACAAGCAGACACCGGGGATCCCTGGGCGGCCACAGAATGCTGCTGTCTCCTGCTCTCACGCTCCGCCCCGCCCACATGCCCCCCCACAGGCCCGGCCCCGCCCACAGGCCCGCCCCGGGCCCGCCCACAAGAAGTGGGTAGTAGATCTTTCGACTTGGTCATGTTATAAAGTAGCTCACATGCTGACAAAGTGTGAGCACCTCTGATTTATGTAATCCGTATTAATTAATGCAATTATTTGATTGTTCTAATTATTTTAATTCTTGATAAATATATACAGTTGAATACAAAAAAATTGCAAAAACATTGGTTATTTATGCAATGCATTATTTATTGCTACATAGATTACATTTGGATAATGAATTCATGGAGTCAGGCATAAGCCGTGTACACCTAAATACTGTATATAGTGGCTCCTTCCTATATGGAGAGAGCCTTCTCTTCTCTTCCTTTGTCATAAATATATTATTTTATTTTAGACGCTCTTTATTATTTTAAAGCAATTATTTCAAGTCCTATTTAGATCTGTAGGAGATATAAAGAAGCCTCGATTTACAAGGGTTGTTGATGAAAGAGTCTGCAGTCTTCAGTGTTGTCTGGTTACTGCCTCGGTAATGAACACAACTCCTCATTCTCCTGATTTTATAAGTTAATTAATTTTAAAGATTGCTGGGAAAATGCAAAAAACAAATGGAATATCTGATTTCGGTAAGTAAAACTCTATGGGATTGTCGTCTTTGAATTTCAACCTAGACTGTGCTCCATGTGACATGTTATAGCTCACGGTCATAAACGCCCTGAAATAGTCGCATGAATTACGTGATTAAGTCGAAGGCTGAAAAAGGCGATAGCGTTACTGAGATGGGGTTCGGAAATCTAAGAAGACATATATGATATAGTATGTAACCAGTGGCGTAACTAGGAATTGCGGGTCCTCATGGTGAACTCTTGACACGATCGACGCCGAAGACCCCAATTGACCGGTTCCCCCCCCGTTCCTGCACGGACTATTATGCTCCATAGTGGCCCCTGCACACAGTATTATTGCCCCATAGTGGCCCCTGCACACATTATTATACCCCATAGTGGTCCCTGCACACAGTATTATGCTTCATAGTGGCCCCTGCACACAGTATTATTGCCCCATAGTGGCCCCTGCACACAGTATTACACCACATAGTGGCCCCTACACACACAGTATTAAAGCCCATAGTGGCCCCTGCACACACAGTATTACACTGCATAGTGGCCCCTGCACATTGTATTAAACTCCATAGTGGCCCCTGCACAGTATTACACCCCATAGTGACCCCTGCCTACAGTATTATACCCCATTGTGGACACTCATGTACAATTATTTTACTCTAGGGTCTTATCAGACCCCGGAGTATAATAATTGGAAACCCAGTGAAGGATATAAACCTAAAAAACACTGTTACTTACCTCTCCCTGGCTCCTATGCTGATGTTGGCCATCTTCAATGCCGAACGGGATGTCACGTGTCCCCGGGCCTGCGTCACAACACATAAGGATGCAGGTCCCGGCCATGTGACCTCAGGGACGTCACTCAAGTAGGCCTGAAGCCTGCCTGGAGCCTGGAGAGGTAAGTAACACTGTTTATTATGTTCTCCACCTTTCCTAGGCCTCTGATCATTATACTCGTCTGTGCAGCCCGTAGGCCTTATTTACTGATCCCTCCACTCCTGCTCACAGTGGCCTCCGCAGAAGAAGAAGTGCAGGTGGCCGTGAGCAGGAACCAGGATTGGTATGTAAATGGGGCCCGTTACCTGCTGGAGTTAACAGCCTACTTAAAAAATAAAAAACCTCAGCGGTAGTGGTTGTCGCCAGGTCCCCTAATGTCCCAGGCCCTGTGGCAGCCGCTACCGCTACTACTCCAGTAGTTACAGTCCTATGAAAAAGTTTGGGCACCCCTATTAATCTTAATCATTTTTAGTTCTAAATATTTTGGTGTTTGCAGCAGCCATTTCAGTTTGATATATCTAATAACTGATGGACACAGTAATATTTCAGGATTGAAATGAGGTTTATTGTACTAACAGAAAATGTGCAATATGCATTAAACCAAAATTTGACCGGTGCAAAAGTATGGGCACCCTTATCATTTTATTGATTTGAATACTCCTAACTACTTTTTAATGACTTACTGAAGCACAAAATTGTTTTTGTAACCTCACTGAGCTTTGAACTTCATAGCCAGATCTATCCAATCATGAGAAAAGGTATTTAAGGTGGCCAATTGCAAGTTGTTCTCCTATTTGAATCTCCTCTGAAGAGTGGCATCATGGGCTACTTAAAACAACTCTCAAATGATCTGAAAACAAAGATTGTTCAACATAGTTGTTCAGGGGAAGGATACAAAAAGTTGTCTCAGAGATTGAACCTGTCAGTTTCCACTGTGAGGAACATAGTAAGGAAATGGAAGACCACAGGGACAGTTCTTGTTAAGCCCAGAAGTGGCAGGCCAAGAAAAATATCAGAAAGGCAGAGAAGAAGAATGGTGAGAACAGTCAAGGACAATCCACAGACCACCTCCAAAGAGCTGCAGCATCATCTTGCTGCAGATGGTGTCACTGTGCATCGGTCAGCAATACAGCGCACTTTGCACAAGGATAAGCTGTATGGGAGAGTGAGGAGAAAGAAGCCGTTTCTGCACGTACGCCACAAATAGAGTTGCCTGAGGTATGAAAAAGCACATTTGGACAAGGCAGCTTCATTTTGGAAACAAAAATTGAGTTGTTTGGTTATAAAAAAAGGCGTTATGCATGGCGTCCAAAAAGAAACAGCATTCCTAGAAAAACACATGCTACCCACTGTAAAATTTGGTGGAGGTTCCATCATGCTTTGGGGCTGTGTGGCCAATGCTGGCACCGGGAATCTTGTTAAAGTTGAGGGCCGCATGGATTCCACTCAGTATCAGCAGATTCTTGAGAATAATGTTCAAGAATCAGTGACGAAGTTGAAGTTACGCCGGGGATGGATATTTCAGCAATACAATGATCCAAAACAACGCTCCAAATCGACTCAGGCATTCATGCAGAGGAACAATTACAATGTTCTGGAATGGCCATCCCAGTCCCCCAGACCTGAATATCATTGAACATCTGTGGGATGATTTGAAGCGGGCTGTCCATGCTCGGCGACCATCTAACTTAACTGAACTTGAATTGTTTGTCCAAAATACCTTTATCCAGGATCCAGGAACTGATTAAAAGCTACAGGAAGCGACTAGAGGCTGTTATCTTTGCAAAAGGAGGATCTACTAAATATTAATGTCACTTTTCTGTTGAGGTGCCCATACTTTTGCACTGGTCAAATTTTGGTTTATTGCATATTGCACATTTTTTGTTAGTACAATAAACCTCATTTCAATCCTGAAATATTACTGTGTCCATCAGTTATTAGATATATCAAACTGAAATGGCTGCTGCAAAACACCAAAATATTTAGAACTAAAAATGATTAAGATTAATAGGGGTGCCCAAACTTTTTCATAGGACTGTATGTCCCTATATGTAACACGTGATGATGTAGCTATAGATACTCCACCAATATGGCCAATGACCATGGGCTTCTTCTCTTTCCAAGTTTTTAATGGGTTAGGCCATGAACAATAGTCATCTTTTTTCCCTAGAGTAGTCGATAAATTGCTGATTGGAGGAAGTCTGAGAGCTGAGACCCCCACCGATCAGGAAAACGAGGGGAAAATTGGCCAAACCTACTGGTGGATGGAGACGTGCCCTGGCTTTTATTCACTACAATGAGGGTGCACATCTTCGTCCACCAGGGGATTCAGTCGCTTTTCCCACAGCTGCATTCACCTTGTTAGGATATACTAATATAATGTGACCTCTACCATCTCACTAATGACAGCACCTTGACCAATAAGTGCTAATAGAAAACTAACGCCGTGTAATTATACCTCACTAAAATTCGGCAAATGGAAGCACAATGGATGACCTTGCCTGGATAACTTTCTCCATGAATTAGTTTTTTGACAACCTACTCAAAAATAGAATAATTCAACGATAACAAAGAGAGAACAAAATACTACAAGGATGGTGAATGCAGACCAGACCTAATTACAGACAATTAATACATCCTGTACGAGCTCATGCAAGTTGATGGATAAAAGCTCTTGAGAGTCTTCAAGTATACGTCCCTGAACCAAGTAGCAGATGCCTCCAGCATAAACATACGCTCCACTCATATTATTCCTGAAATATTAAGTGGATTTTCTATGGCTGTTAGACTTTATTGTGTAAAGAGAAGCAATGTTTGCTCACTTCCGAACCGCAGCAACGTATTAAGTTCTAATATAGAGTGGTGATAACAAGGGCTCCATGCTATGCTAGGCTGTAGAGATGAGCGAACGCTGTTCGATCGAATACAAATTCGATCGAATATCAGGCCGTTCGGGATATTCGATTACCATCAAATACAAGGCCGCAAACGCAGTAAAAATTCATATCCCCTCCCACCTTCCCTGGCGCATTTTTTGCACCAATAACAGCGCAGGGGAGGTGGGACAGGAACTACGACAATGGAGGCAGTGAAAAAAAATCGGAAAAAGGAATTGGCGGCCGGAAACAGATAACCTCCAATTTAGACGAATAGTGGATTTACCATTTGACTAATTTGGGACTGTGAACTATGTGACTGTGAGACAGGGGCAGATTGTTAAGGTCAGCAGGGTTTATTAAAAAAAAAAACAAAACTAAACCCTACAGAGCCCTCTGGCTACTGACTGCTAACACCTAAGTGTGAATACTGTCTGACAGTTGAAGTCACTGCCAGCTAAATTAAATCAGCAGGTGTACTCTGTTACCATTCACAGAGTGCTGTGCAGTCAGAGCAGCCGCTACAAATAAACACTGGCTAGCCAGCACTCCTGGACTAGCCAGAGACCAACAAACCCTGTGTGCTTCTAGTTCTACCCAACCCCCCAAAGCAACTACAGCCAGCAACCTGTCAGTGTGAATACTGACTGACACAGCAAAAGCCTAATGAGCTTTCACACAACTCACATACACAAGGCAGCATGCTGCCCAACTACCAATGGCATTGCTGTCTCTGGGGAATTTACTAACTAGGGCCACTAAATATTTTACAGGCTGGTACCCAAGCACCACACACACATCAATTCAGGTTATCAGGTTTGGTTTGGTTTGAGATCTGATCTTAGAGCATCGGGCGTCCAGACCAGCCCCCTTATATAGGCAAGGGGCGGTCACCAGCAAATAGCCCAGCTGCCCAATCTGAGCGTCCATTGGTCGATACCTATGTCGGTCAAACAGTCAACCATGCCCGGCTGTTGCAAGACAGATCAACCCTTGCAGCCCTGGACTGTGCAGAGGAACAGGCAGCGACACCCATATCATGGCCGCAGTTACTGCACAATCCTAACACAGATCTACAGGCAGGGTTAGCTAGGGATTACCTTTATTTAGGGGGGAAATGTTACTCACACAACTGTTTGGGGATTCATCTCGTCGAAATCCCTGTCAGCTTGCGATATGCGCGAGCTGACTTTTTCCCATAGTGCTGCTACATCGCCAGCACTTAAGGTTGAGCTGATCTTGATATTTCAGGATCGTTTTTAAAATCCAATTTCCGATCATTCGGAGACTGGATTTTAAAAACGATTCTATTCACTACACAGCATGTAGTCCAAAAATTGATGGACCCCACGCTGTGTAATGATTAACCCCTCCACCACCACCGTTGTCCACTTACCTGCATAGCTGCAGCTCCCAGCTCTTCTTGGTCCGGTCCTCTGTCCACTTGTCTTCAGAGTCTTCTGACGTTTCCCCGCCCACACTCTCAAGCCACACTAAGCCCCGCCTACTCTCTGCATCTCTACAATACTAGTCTAGGGAGGCGGGGTCCTCTGTCCTCTTCAGTGCGCCCTGCGCTCCGCCTCCCTAGACTAGTATTGTAGAGGTGCAGGGAGTAGGTGGGGCTTAGTAGGCGGGGCATCACTCACATCTCCCCTCCCAGTACCCGCCCACACTCTCTTAAGCCCGGCCCCTCTCCCCCGACTAGTATTATAGAGAAGGCGGGGTTTAGGAGAGTGTGGGCGGGTACTGGGTGGGGAGACCTGCCCACACTCTCCTAAGCCCCACCTTCTATATAATACTAGTCGGGGGAGAGGGGGGCAGGGTGCTCTGAAGACCGGACAGAGGACCGCACCGGACCAAGAAGAGGAGCTGGGAGCTGCAGGTAAGTGGACAACGGTGGGGAGAAGGGGGTTAATCTGGAGTTGAGCTGAGCGCACGGCCCGATGTAGCAGAGCTGGCAGATATAGCAGTCTGATGCAGCAGACTAACACACTCAGCTCTGCTGCATCAGACTGCTAACATCGGCCAGCTCTGCTACATCTCTGGTGTATCTGCACTACTCCCAACCATCCCTCCATCTACTCCTCCTGTCACACACATCTCGTGTGTAGCATTGCTCAGCACACACTCAGCTTTGCTACATCTCTACAACAGAGCGTAGAGATGTAGCAGAGCTAAGTGTGTGCTGAGCTCTGTTACACCAGAGATTTGTGTGACAGGAAGAGTAGCTGGAGGGATGGTTGGCAGTAGTGCAGAGCTGTGTGTGTGACAGGAGGAGTAGTTGGAGGGATGGTTGGGTGTAGCACGGCTAGCTCTGCTTCATCTCGCCATAGGAATGCATTGACCAGCGTTGATTGGCCATTGTACAGCATTCAGCCAATCAACGCTGGTTCTGCGAGAGGAGGCGGAGTCTAAAATCGGACCAGAATGGAAACTGCTGTGGACTGACTTTAGACTCCGCCTCCTCAGGCAGAACCATCATTGATTGGCCGAATGCAGTACACTGGCCAATCAACGCTGGTCAATGCATTCCTATGGGAAAAAGTCAGCTCCGGCATATTGTAAGCTGACAGGGGATCTCGACAGAATATAGTGACTTGGGCTTGTTAGATGCCCCCATCCATGCTTTCCCTGCTGTCCCAGTTGCATTCCAGGCTGTTGGCATCATTTGCTGAGGTGTCATAGTGGACTTGGTGACCCTCCTGAGTCGAATGGTGGGATCCCCTGTAGCGAAGCATTTTCTCCCATAGATTATAATGGGGTTCGATATTTGTTCGAATAGTCGAATATTAAGCAGCTATTCGAAACAAATATCGAATATCGAACATTTTACTGTTCACTCATCTCTACTAGGCTGTAAATATCTAAGATGGCAATGCTTCTTTAAATAAATTTGGTGTGGTTATCTAAAACTTATTCCCTATCCACAGGAACATTTGGGAAAGGACCACTCATACATGGCAAAGGAACATTCGTGCATGGCAAAGATCATTCATACTTTGCTAAGTACTTCATAAGTGAATGGAGCAATGACACTTACATGGTGCACCAGAGGCCTTCCCTTCTTGTGGTCACTGGATATCTTAGCGGTGAGACCCCAGTGATCAGTCACATATTCCCTATCGCGTGGACAGTGCTGCTTTAAAGTTTGTGAACCCTTCATAATTTTCTATATTTCTGAATAAATTTGACCCAAAACATGAAATTTTCACAAACACCCAAATGTACATAAAGAGAAACAACCAAAAGAATTAGTCAAAAATATCTATAGAAGCAAACGATCCAATAACACAAATCTGTGGGTGTCAAAAATATGTGAACCCTTGATTTCAGATCTGGTGTAGCATCACCAGCTTAGGACTTTGACTTGACCATTCCAAGCCTTCATTTCCAGTTTTCTTTAACCATTCTGAAAGATTGACAAACCTCCAAGCACCGCTGTGTTAGGTGGAAACCCCTCTAACCTATCCTACCAGTCATTCACATCTGGTTGCTAAATTAGGTGCCCAATAATTAGACCAATTATAAGTCAGGTCTTCTTAATAAGGCCACTGACACCTTTCATATACCCTAAGACTTGTTTAAAGACTTGCTAATGTCTTCCGTTCCGTTGACTGTCAATCTTGTTGATGAGACAGCAGGACAACGGCAGGAAATGTGAGAGCCCTGGCAGTATTTATTGGAACATTTCCCGTAATTTATGTTAATTAGGGAACTGCTATTTATGTAATTCTAATCTAATGTATTATTAAAAGTGGCTCCAAAATAGACTTTAGCTGCCTGACATGTGACAGACCCCGAGCATCCTGAAGACAAAGGAGGAAGCTCAGGTGGAAATTCTAACAGTAGGGACAATATATAGTATGTAAGTAAAGTCATGTTAGGTGGCCGTAGGAAGACTATAATAAATGTAACGTATCCCGCCACCTTCAGTGTCTGACTGATACTATAGATGACCTGGAGAACCGCAATAGGCGGAATAATATCCGCGTTCGGGGCCTCCCGGAATCCGTTCACCCCAAACAGTTGGATGGAACTTTAAGATCTGTGTTTAATTCGCTCTTGGGTGTTCCCCTGGACTCCCCTCTGGAACTTGACCGCGCACACCGTTCACTGGGCCCCCGCACTCCCGACTCTGATGTTCCTAGGGACGTTATCTGTCGGGTTCATCGCTACCAACTGAAAGAGGAGATTATGCGCAAGGCCAGGGATTCGGCCCAGATACTCTACAAGGAGCACCCGTTAATGATTCTCCCGGATCTCTCCCGGCTTACCCTGGCTAAACGCCGAGCCCTTAAACCTCTGCTGGATGTCCTGAATCATCACCGCATTCTGTATTCCTGGGGCTTCCCGTTTCGTTTGCAGGTTCGAAGGGAAGGTCGGCTACTTGCTCTTCATCGTCCAGATGAGATTCCCTCTTTTATGCTGGCCTTGGGCCTTCCTCCAGTGGACATTTCCAGTTGGCCGGCTTTCCTGGTTAATCCTCCGATACCCCCTCCACCGAAGGCTCAGCGCAAAGCCCGCCCTCAGGGGCGCTCTCGTATGCCTGCTGCCTCCGGTGCCTCTCAGGCGCAGAACTCTCTCCCTCCGTGATGTGGATTTATGGGTTTATGGGTCAATCGGGGGCCTCCTTTAGGGGGTCGCATTTTGCTAATTTTTGACTGTAGTGGTATTTCTTAGTATGCTTTTATGTTTAGGTATGACATGGATACCTTTGTTTTGTCCTGTGTTATATTGTTGCATACTTTTTGTTCCTCATCTTTTCCACTTCTTTAAGTCCGGTTGGATTGGTTATGCTACTGTAGATTGTTGAAGTTTTTCTTGCCCGGGTCCCCCGGGGAGGGGCGGTGCCGTGTTTAGAAGGCTCGTCTCCTACTGGGGTTCTCGCTCTACTGTGTGGCGCGAGTGTGGTGTTTTTCTTGTCACCTTTCCCCACCTTTTCTAGGGTGGTTCTTACCTCCCCCACATAGTGGTGTTCTGTTTGTATCGTTTTGTTTTGAGTTTTTTTTTTTTTGTGTTGTTTGCCTCCCTGTCTTTGTCTGGTTTTGTGTCTCCCTCATGTCCCTCTTTGTCTCTTGTCTTGACGTTTCTCCGCTCTGAGTATGGCCACTGTTAATTTGTGTTCTTTTAATGCGAGGGGCCTCAACACTCCCCAGAAACGCAATCAGGTTCTATACCATTTTCACAAATCTCGTTCTCATATTTTGATTCTCCAGGAAACTCATTTCCGGAAGGACCATATCCCTGATATTCGCAGTAAACATTATCCCACGTGGTTCCACAGCTCCAACCCGTCTTCGAAGTCTAAGGGGGTCTCTATTGCCCTACATCGCTCCTTTCCTCATGAGGTGCTGGACTCTGTATTGGACCCGGAGGGCAGGTACGTCTTTTTGAAATTACGCACTGGTGGCACTGTGGTCACGGTTGCAGGATGTTATCTCCCCAATCAGCAGCAGATGACGTACTGTAGGTCTCTTCTGGGTAAATTAGCCGACTTTAGTGATGGGGTGGTCCTGTTGGGGGGCGACTTTAATTTTATCCTTGACCCGGCAACTGATGCTTCTCCCCCTCGGGCGGTCTGCGCTCCGATTCAGCTACGTAAACTTTGGTCCTCCCTTTACTCCCATCGTTTGGTTGACGTCTGGCGTATACTTCACCCGCAGGGCCGTGATTACACGTATTACTCCCCGGCCCATGTTTCATATGGGCGCTTGGATTATTTCTTGGTTAGTCATCACGCTCTGTCGTGGTCTCCGAGTGCTCATATTGGTTCGGTTCTGTGGTCTGACCACGCTCCGGTTTTCCTCTCCTTTGCGATCCCGGGCCTCTCATCTCGTCCCTTTAACTGGCGTCTAAATGATAGTCTTCTTAAGGACGCGTCGTGCTGTTCTGCGGTATCAGATGCTATCCGTAACTTTGAGACCGACCACGCTCAGGACCCGACTCCTCTCCCGATGCGGTGGGAAGCTCTTAAGTGCATTCTCCGCGGCGTTTTCATTCAACATGGTTCGCGCCTCAAGAAGGAGCGGTCGAATGGGATAGTTACCCGTTTGGCTCGCATCCGCTCTTTGGAATCTGAGCACAAGCGCACCTTGGCGCCCTCTATTTTTAATGAACTCCTTAATGCCCGGGAGGACCTCCGCTCCTTTCTCGATGGAATTTCTATCCGTCAACGGGATCGGTTGAAGCAACATTTTTATGAGCATGCGGATAAGTGCAGTCGTCCCCTTGCTAGGCGCCTTCATCCCCGTCTCTCGACGACCTATGTTCCATGCGTTCGGGATCGTGCGGCTCGGCTGGTACATGACCCTCCCTCTATAGCGAGTGCCTTTCGCGCATTTTTCCACGATTTATATAATTTGAAGGGGCATTATGCCGACTTGGACCTGGAGACTGCTCTGGCTAAGATAAGGGAATATGTTGCCTCTACTGCTCTCCCTACTTTGGATGCAGCCGATAGGTCTGCCCTTGACTCCCCCTTTACTGAGGAGGAGCTCATGGAGGCCATTCGGTCGACCCCCTTGGGCAAATCTCCGGGCCCTGATGGCTTTACCCCTCGCTTCTTTAAAACCTGCAAGACTCAAGTGGCCCCTCTCCTTCTCCGTGTGTTCAACAGTCTGGATGCGGACACCCCTTTTGCGAGCCAGTCACTTTCTGCGTCGATAGTAGTTCTTCCTAAACCGGGCAAGGATCCCCGTATTTGCGCGAGTTATCGTCCGATCTCCCTTCTCAACATAGACATTAAGCTCTACGCGAAAATGCTGGCGAATCGCCTGTCCCCTCTGATGCCCCGGCTGGTCCACACCGATCAGGTGGGCTTTATCCCGGGCCGTGAAGCCAGGGACAACATTTGTAAGACTCTTTTGGTTACGGAGGCGGCTCGCTCCAGGGGCACTCCTTTGTGTCTCCTGTCTATTGATGCTGAGAAGGCTTTCAACCGCGTCCATTGGGGCTTCTTGCGAGCCACCCTGGAACAAGTGAATATCGGCCCTGGTTTTTTGCATAAAGTCCTGTCCCTGTACGGCGATGCCTCGGCACAGGTTCGTGTTAATGGCTTATTGTCCGCTCCCTTCCCTGTGCGCAATGGTACGAGACAGGGTTGCCCTTTATCCCCTTTGCTCTATGCCCTTGTTATGGAGCATCTGGCGGTTGCTCTTCGGTCTCGCGCGGATATATCGGGCCTCTCGGTGGGTCAGTCCCAGGTTCGTTTAGCTCTCTACGCTGACGACCTACTATTGTATGTTGCCCAGCCGCATGATTCTTTCCCTGCGATCCTGGAGGAATTCCAGCGCTATAGCAAAGCCTCTAATTTCAAGGTTAACCTCTCCAAAAGCGAGGCCCTAAATATTTCCCTTGCACAGTCGGAGGTCCTCCGGTTGGCCGCCAGTTTCCCCTTTAAGTGGCAACCCAGCTCTATTAAATATCTGGGTGTCCAGATCCCTACCGATCCTGCTGACCTGGTTAACTTGAACTACCTTCCCCTGCTCGAGAGAACAGTTGTAGACTTGCGGGCGTATGGGTCACTTGGATTATCTTGGTTTGGTCGTATCAATGCTTTAAAGATGGACGTCGTGCACAGGTTTCTTTACCTCTTTCAGGCCCTTCCGGTCCCCGTACCCAGGGGATTTTTAAAAACCCTCCAATCAATGTTCAGTAAATTTGTCTGGGGCTCCTCTCGTAGTAGGATTAAATTCCGAACCCTTACTCGCCGTAAGATTTGTGGGGGGGCGGGGCTTCCTGACCCGTTTTTGTATTATCGCTCGGCGGTGTTGCTACGACTTTTCGATTGGCGTTTTCGGGCCTCGGGTAAACAATGGGTTTCCATTGAGGCTGCGCTTCTCTCTGCCCATCTCGCCTCTCTTCCATGGATCCCCCCTCATTTTCGACCAGCCCTGCCACGCGCCTCACTTCTTTCTTCTCACTTTCTGTCTACATGGGATTCTGTCCGCTCTTCTCTTTCCCTGGCCGCGGTCCCGGGCCGTCTGACTCCCCTATTTCGGAATGACATGTTTCCTCTCGGTCGGTCTGCCCGCCGATTTCTTTGTTGGTCTGTTAGCGACGATGTCAGATTGGGGTCTATTGTAGGTTCCCCCTCCCTGCCCTCTCTTAGTTTACTACAGGCATCTTTTCCGGACCTTACTCTTTCCTGGCTTGAATATAACCAGCTCACTGCGTTTTTTCACCGGTTTTCTCTACAACCCATTCTCTCCGCTGCCCCGACTGCCTTGGAGACAGAGTTTCTTCGCCCCGTGGCGCCATCTCGTGTCCTCTCCTTGTTATACGATATCCTTCTTCAGGCCTCTGCCCCGGGACTCCCTCCTTTTACTAGGGCCTGGGACTCTGACCTGTGCTCTCGTTTATCTGCTGCTGACTGGGAATGCTCCTTTTTGTTGACTCACAAACTGCCTATGCCCTGTAATGCGCAGGAGAAAAATTATAAGATCTTGTCTCGCTGGTACCGTTGCCCGACCCTTTTGCACCGTATCTTTCCCTCTGTGTCGGCTGACTGTTGGCGCTGTGGATCCGCGGCGGGTTCTCTCCTTCATATTTGGTGGGACTGCGCGAAGATTCAGGAGTTTTGGTCGTCTGTTTTCTCTCTGTACACTAAGGTCAGTGGTCGTGCTGTATCCCCCTCCCCCCAATTGGCCCTCCTCTCCGTTATTCCTGGAAAGATTTCTAAAGTGAAGGGTGACTTGTTACGCCACTTTCTTACAGCTGCTAGAACAGTCATTCCACGCCATTGGCGCAGCACTGTGGTTCCCTCCATGTCAGAGTGGCTTCATGAACTCCTACTAATTAGGAGGATGGAAGCTTTGGTCGCGGAGGACCTTGTTGACTCCTCTAGATTTGAGACCCTCTGGCGGCCGTGGATCATATTTCAGGATTCGTCTGAGTTCTCTTCTCTTTTTCCTTAAACTCTTTTCAGCTTGTCCCTTTTGGGGGTCTTTCTTTCTTTCACTCTTTTTCTTTGTTTTATGTCGTTTGTCTTTTTACGTCCATGTCTCTTGATGTTGTCTGTCTTCCCTTTTGTATCCTGTCTATGTGGCGTATTGTCCTACTTCGGCCCTTGTGTCTTGTTGGTCCCGCTATTGGGGCCGTGTTGAGTCTGTGGATGTGCCTCTTGTGTTGCCTGGGGTTGTTTGCTCTTGGTGCATGTCCGTCCTATTTGACCCACTTCAGGTGCTGTTCTGTTGTTTCCGGAATATTGGACGTGCCCGTATTTGGCTTTCTTTTGATGTTATTGTAATACCCTGTATTTTTCTTTGTTTGATCGTTTGTCCCTTGTTATTTTTCTCTTTCTTTGAAAATTCAATAAAAATTCAGTTTACACATAAATGTAACGTATGATATTCCGGTGGTATAGTGCCCCTTTTTGTTTAGCTATTGTAAATGTTGAGGCATCCAACAACTATGTCCTAAATGTCTTATCGGGGTGGACTAAGACTACCATGGATTATATGAAGATTGTGGTTAAAGAGTTCACGTTCTTCAAGGGGCTGATTATCATCTGAATATTCATAGGAAGGCTCAGTCTCAGTCCTATCCCAGTGTTAGGTTGGGTTTATACGTTGGACAAGCATTACGTAGAATGTGCACCCAAATATTGCCAAACCCAAGGATTGAATGGGTGTAACTGAAGGCAATTTTAAATGCCATGGGTACAGTATACATGCGATGTGAGAAGGCACATAATACCCACACTATAATGCTGCCCCCTTACATATAGGAAGACTAATTGCAGTCGTACATTTACTTATAAGTACATGTAAATTTCTACCGACACTGCAGGCCACAGCTAAGTGGAATAAACTTGTTAAAGTTGAGGATAGATGTGGGGCCATGTGCACCTAAGGAGTGCTCCAGGCCCCTGTCCAAAAAGGCCATATCTGCTACCTCATTAACATAGTTGTAAGCGTCCTGCAAAAGGGTTCTCTTTAACTCTTGGTTACCCCCTAAGCATTGAAGATGGGGGTCAAGGGATCCCTGTTCTACACATAAGAGCAGACCCCTAAAACTTACAGTGTTTTCCCCTTGTGAATTGGTGTCTCTGTTGCCAAGATATTGCTGTTTTTGTCAATATGCAAATGAGCTGTTTTAAGCAATGAAAGTGTTCCTTTTTACCTCTTTGGAGCCATGGCAAAAGCCATTGTTGTTCCAAAGAGTTCATTTGCATATTGACAAAAACAGCAATATCTTATGATGGAAGTAGCAATTCCAAGGAGAAGACACCATTTGAATTTGGTGATTCTAAGCTATCTGTGAGGCTAGGTGGATATACTGGTTCTGGTGACTCTAACCTATCTATCTGTGAGGCAAGGATTGATATGCTGGTTCTGGTGACACTAACCTATCTATCTGCTGGGCTGGGTTGATATACTGGTTCTGGTGACACTAACCTATCTATCTGCTGGACTGGGTTGATATACTGGTTCTGGTGACCCTAACCTATCTATCTATCTGTGAGGCTACATAGATATACTGGTTCTGGTGACACTAACCTATCTATCTGTGAGACTAGGTAGATATACTGGTTCTGGTGACACTAACCTATCAATCTATGAGGCTTGATTGATATACTGGATGTGGTGACACTAACCTATCTATCTGTGAGGCTAGGTAGATATACTGGTTCTGGTGACACTAACCTATCTATCTATCTGTGAGGCTACGTAGATATACTGGTTCTGGTGACACTAACCTATCTGTGAGACTAGGTAGATATACTGGTTCTGGTGACACTAACCTATCTATCTATGAGGCTTGATTGATATACTGGATGTGGTGACACTAACCTATCTATCTGTGAGGCTAGGTAGATATACTGGTTCTGGTGACACTAACCTATCTATCTGCTGGGCTGGGTTGATATACTGGTTCTGGTGACACTAACCTATCTATCTGCAGGGCTGGGGTGATATGCTGGTTCTGGTGACACTAACCTATCTATCTATCTATCTATCTATCTATCTATCTATCTATCTATCTATCTATGAGACTAGGTAGATATACTGGTTCTGGTGACACTAACCTATCTATCTATGAGGCTTGATTGATATACTGGATGTGGTGACACTAACCTATCTATCTGTGAGGCTAGGTAGATATACTGGTTCTGGTGACACTAACCTATCTATCTGCTGGGCTGGGTTGATATACTGGTTCTGGTGACACTAACCTATCTATCTGCAGGGCTGGAGTGATATGCTGGTTCTGGTGACACTAACCTATCTATCTATGAGGCTTGATTGATATACTGGATGTGGTGACACTAACCTATCTATCTGTGAGCCTAGGCAGATATGCTGGTTCTGGTGTCACTAACCTCTCTGTGAGGCTAGGTAGATATACTGGTTCTGGTGATCTTAACCTATCTATCTGTGAGGCTAGGTAGATATACTGGTTCTGGTGACAATAACCTATCTATCTGTGAGCCTAGGTAGATATACTGGTTCTGGTGACCCTAACTTATCTATCTGTGAGGCTACGTAGATATACTGGTTCTGGTGATCTTAACCTATCTATCTGTGAGGCTTGGTTGATATACCGGTTCTGATGACAGACTCCCAGGATGGTTCAATGGAAATCAGCGCAGCTGGCTCGCCAACACCAAAGGTGCAATAGGGGAGCCTCAAAAAGAAGTTTAGCATGGTATTTTTTGTTGAATTTAGAAAGAGATAATTTAGGAGACAGATTAAGAGATAGAACTACAGTGGGGGGGGGGCCAGAATACTCCCTGCATCTGTACCCTGTAAAACCTAGATGCCACTCTGGCCCTTTTGTCTAAGAGGGGCCCAAAGACTTCTCCTCCACATACTATGAGTACAATAAGCTATACAGGGTACAGTAGGTAGAGGCCTCTGTGTAACATTTTGTATTGACATCCTAGAACTTCAGGTTACACTTCTGGGCAGATTGGGCAATTAATAAGACTATTTTCTTCTTATGGCATTGGTTTTGAGGACTGAGCGATACGTTGAATTGGTTGTGACAGCCATGCTGTCTGTGTGATAGACAAAGTCCTAATTGTACTGCGCTTCTCTGCAATGTGACAGATCGGGCGCTCAGCTGTAAGTGACATGGTAAAGGATGGAGAAGAGAAAATACTTACACTTGTTAAGAAGACTGTGAAGAAACCTTGAGGAGCTCCTTGCCTACCTTGTCAATGAGATACATTTCTTATTAGCTCACGACCCTAGAGGGGGGTTTCATTTACTTTCCAATTAGCTGGATGAGTATAGATACACCCATTGTTATAGGTTACGGTATACTTCCAGGTATCTTAAGAAAAGGTAGGCAGCATCTTAGATATTCTTCATACCCAGAGAAGTCGCTTCTGGTTTTCTCTCTATGATAGGAGCTAATTCCTTACATACGTGCTGACATAGACAGATACAAGGCGGTGTTTCTGCATCTGTGTGTAACGCCAAGGCTCCTGCTTGTACATAGTTGGTTCACTCTAAGCCAGAATTTTACAACAATTTTGGCACATTTTTGGTGCATTTTGATGCATTAAGCCACACCTTTTTCCTTGGAAGCCACACCCACATGTCTAGGTTTTAGCTTAAACTAGATTCTCCAAGATATTCTGAAATGCACCAAAGATGTGCCACGTCTACGCCAGTGTCTAGCCATAACCATAATAGTAAACCATGTGTTATGGGACAATGTATTATGCTTCTCTAGACTGGTGTGTCAAGTCTAAGGAGTCTCCAAATCTTCACCTCCAACCTTTGCAATGAGATATGGACTTTCTTCCTCAGATTCACAGACAACAGTAGTGGTAGTAAGTGCTGATGGAGCAGTAACATAGTCAATGCCACTGGAAAAGACTGTGAGAGGCCAGAGGAGTATAGTCAGGGATAGAGCCAGGGGTCAGAATAAGGAATATAGTAACAAGTACTATACAAACAACTCAAAGGGAAAGACAAAGTCATATCTAGGAAAAAGGTTAAGGTCAAAGTTAGGATCAAATTGGAAGTCAAGAACAGAGTCACAGTGCACATCAGGGATGGAGTCGGGCAATGTAAGTAATACAATGGAATCATTCAATAAGGTTAGATTCTTACATAGTAACATAGTAGATGAGGTTGGATGAAGACACAGGTCCATCAAGTTCAACCTATAATCCTATAATGTTGATACATGGTTTAAATTTTTTTATTTATAACAACAATAATACCAGTAAAACTATATTCACACTACCGTTATTAATGTCCATGGGTGACAGCAACGGACATTAACTGTAGCGGTGTAACTTTAATCATGTTTTTTTTTTTTATAATGGGGTGAACACAGATGGACTCCCAATGGAGGGGGTTCCATCTACGTCTGTCATTTAATGTTCGTTGCTCTAATCCTGTGATGGATAACGCAACGGACATTACATAAGGGTAATGTGAACCTGCTCTAATAGGAATCAAGAACAAGTACTGTACAAATGATGTAATCCTTTACAGAACTTATAGAATGGAAGAAGTTTGGGAAAAGAGGCAAATAAAAATGTTATGATCTATTGTATCTGGATATGTCTCAGGATACTGAGATTTCATTTTTAATTAAAGTACATGGAAAACATATTTGGCATTTACAGTTCGATGCCATGATCACTAGGCCATAACCCAAGTAGGATATGGTCTTACTCTAGTATTACAGTGTCTATGTTTTATTATAATAGTGTTATGGCTCATAACCAGGTAATAACACACCAACCTGCTCTATACTAACTTCATTATATTCCTGCAATTATTGCTGTTGTTTCACTGAAAGCAATGACCTGTGAAAATAAAGGTCGGCCTGTAATGGACCACTTATTATCACACAACAAAACAGTTCCCTGTCGTCCTCAACAGCGGCACAATGTGGGGTATTTCTGCCCCTGTGTGCTGGTAGGACAGGCGGATATTTAATTAGCCAATCAAATGCGTGGCAGGCCCTATAAGAGGGCACAAGAACCTCCCCTCTGCGTGTTTTTTTCTGTCCTGTGTGGACAGAGGACAGGTGGGAGGACTTGTGTCCTCTTTGAGAAGCTCAGCAGGATCACTCACCTCCTGAGCGGTTGTTTTCTTCTTGTCACCTTCTGTGCCCTGCGGGGAGAAGGTGCTTGTTAGCCATGTGTGGCTACCCCCCTCTATCCCCCCTGCCCCCCCTCTCCTCCGCTTCCCCTGCTCCTTGTGACTTACCTGACATTTTGGTGAGAGTCCGGGGACTCCGCATGCCGCCTCTGGTGGCCGCGCGGACTGCCGGCGGGTGGAACCACACTGTTGTGTATCCTGTTCCCCGCCGGCCGCTGTAAGCGCGCACTTCCGGTTTCGCCGGAAGTATCATAGCGCCACGGCAACGGCCTGGCGCTGGCGGCCGCTCACTCAGGGAAGATTCAGGCCTTATTAAAGGCCGGAAAAGACGGGGAGATGTGGGGGTAAGTGCCCGTGTTAAGGGCCTCTTGGTGGGGGGGAATGTATATCTTTGCAGACCCCTGATTACAGGGTTAGTTGTCTGGGCAGGTTGCCTCACCTGCTTTGATTGTGGCTCCGCCCACTTCCAGCCGGCCAGAATTAAGAGGCTGGCTGGCCTGTTGTCAGAGACCTTCCTGCAGTATCTGCTGAAGGCGTGCGATTGTGGTGTTCATTGATCTTGAACTCTTTTCCAGTTTGCAAACTTTATTGGGAACGGGCTGTGATGGCTGAGTGGTTAAGGTTTTGGACTCGAAATCCAATGGGGTCTCCCCGCACAGGTTCAGATCCTGTTCACAGCGCCAGCCCGGCTAGCTCAGTCGGTAGAGCATGAGACTCTTAATCTCAAGGTCGTGGGTTCGAGTCGCACGTTGGGCGCCAAGTCACCTCTCTGTCCGGTCTACAGGACCTGGTAAGAGTTACCCTTTTTTTTTAAAAAGCTGGTATGATGTCATGGTGACAGTGTTGCATGGTCTATTATCTCTCTCTGTAGGATATGTCATCCTCTACTACCCCTCCTGGGGATGGTAGGAGGAAAACCTCTTCCAAGAGGAAACATCTTTCCTGCTCCGATTGCGACACACCGCTCCCTGATGGTAGGTAGCGGCTTGAAAGGTTGTGCCCTGCGGGGTACTACTGGTCCTATAACTTGCCTATTTTCAGGCTATGAGTGGGCCCGTTGTCGCGGGTGCAGAGGTCCTCCACCTGTGGAGCCCTCTCCCAGAGATATGATGGCATGGGTCAAGGAGATGGTGAGTTTGGGCATCGCTTGGGTAAATAGTTTTTCCCTTGCTTGTACTCTCCTTTTTGTTTTGCAGGATGATTCCCTCAAAGGGATCCATTGCACCTTGTCTCAGCTCACCAGGAGACCATGCTCTGAGCTCCGTTCCTCGTCTCCCCCCCCCCCCCTTGTAACACCTGCGGGTGGCAGAGGATGATTCCTCCGAGGACGACTCAGTTATTCCAGCAGAACTGCGTTCCATTATGAACAAACGGGCAGGCTGCTGAAGTCCATCCGGTCTACAGTGGGCCGAGATGTTGACGGGGAAGCCTCCACGTCTGCCTCTGGGGGACATATTGCCTTCCATGCGGACGCCACGCTGACCGACCTTATGGTGCAGCAGTGGAAACAGCCAGAGAAAGGACATTCGCTTTCCAGGATCTTCAAGAGTTTGTTTCCTATTAACACTACCCAGTGGGATTCCTGGGGGCCTCTCCCGAAGGTGGATTTGGCCATAGCAAAGCTGTCCCGCAGAACCCTGGTGCCCTTGGAAGATGGTTCAAATCTTCAGGACCCTCTGGATCGTAGGGCGGGATATAGACTTGGGCGTAGACAGAGATGAGATTCTGGCCTCTATGAAAAGAGTTCATAGGACTGCAGATTATTTGGCGTAATCCTCCTGCCATCAATTTAAAATCTCCGCCAAATCTATGGCGTTGTCTACTGCGGCCCGTAGACCCCTTTGGCTAAAGCCTTGGCGGGCAGATTTTGCGTCTAAAGCAGCACTCTGTGCTCTCCCCTTTGAGCCGGGAAGGGTGTCTGGCCAAAGCTTAGACGCCATTATGGAGGGATTAGCTGAAGGTAGGGGAAGGTCCCTACCTCAAGCATCCAGGGGCAGACGTGCTCCCCCTAGAGGCAGAGGTTCTTCCTCTAATTATAGACGCCCTTCCCAACAACGGCGTTTTAGATATCGCCCTAGGGGAGCTGGTCGTGGCGCTTCCAAGGAGGACACCAAGAGGAAGCCTGAGTTTTGACGTGGGGCAGCTCCCTGTGGCCCCCCTTCCTGTGGGAGGACGTCTTTCCTCCTTTTCTAGAGCATGGTTCACCCATATCCAAGACCCATGGGTGTTGAAGATCATACAACACGGGTATCACATCGACTTTCATCTTCCACCTCCAGATCGGTTCGTTTCCACCCAAACTCTTCCACCTTCTCAGCAGGCCAGTCTAGAAGCCTTGGTTGCCGAATATGTTACCAAGGGCGCCCTGGAGAAGGTACCAGCCTCAGACCTCGGTCTGGGAGTCTACTCCCCCATCTTTCTGGTCCCCAAGTTCACCGGGGGCTGGAGGATGATAATAGATCTGAGGTACCTCAATCGGTTTATCAGGAAGAGGTCATTTCGAATGGAAACCGTGGATTCCGTGGCTGTGTTTCTTCAGCCAGGAGAGGTGATGGTTACCCTCGATTTGAAGGACGCCTATCTACATGTCCCCATTGCTCATTTCCACAGGAAGTTCCTCAGGATTGCCGTCGCTATGGCTGGCCACAGGGAGCACTATCAATTCACAGCTCTGCCATTCGGCATCACATCCGCCCCACTGGTATTCACCAAGGTGATTTCTCCGGTCGCCGCGGCCCTCAGACTTCAGGGTCTTTTCATCGTCCCTTATCTAGACGACTGGCTACTGAAAGCTCAGTCTCCTGCTGCCCTCCTCCAGCAGCTCAACCTTGCCATCAACTTCCTACAGGAGTTAGGATTATCAATTGGGAGAAGTCCGAAATCGTTCCATCCACCCGAAGAAAATTCCTCGGATTTATAGTGGATTCAGAAGCGATGCAGATCTTCCTCTCCAGTCCAAGGAAGGAAAGGATCCAAGCCAGTGCACGATTCCTATTGCGCACTCGGCAGGTAACCATCCGGACCGCCATGAGAGTCCTGGGCCTGATGTCATCCTCGGCCAGGGCGGTGCCTTGGGCTTTATGGCATTTGCATCCCCTGAAGATGGAAGTGTTGAGAACCTGGAACAGGTCTCCACGGGGATTGCACAAGAAGATCTGCCTTTCTCCCGCTACCCGTCTTTCCCTCAGATGGTGGATACACCTGAAAGACGGAAGGTCCACGGTCCCGACAGTGTGGACCCTGTTGACAACAGATGCATCCCAGTGGGGATGGGGAGCCCATTGTCAAGACAAAACTGTACAAGGACGATGGAGATGTCCGGAGCTGGGGTCATCCAATCTCAAGGAACTCAGAGCAGTGTACCTGGCCCTAGTACACTTTGCCCCAGAATTGAAAGGCAAGTCTGTCAAAAACCGGTCAGACAATATGACGGTGGTAGTCTATATAAACAAACAAGGGGGCACCAGGTCACCAACCTTGCTGAGAGAGACGAATCTCATATTTGCCTAGGCGGAGAAGAATCTGGTCCAGTTATCCGCTGTTCACATAAAGGGCTCCCTGAACATAGTAGCGGATCAGCTGAGTCAGGGTATTACCGTATCAGGAGAATGGTCTCTCAATCCAGACGTATTTCAACAGATCGTCCAGAGATGGGGTCTCCCGGAGGTCGATCTTATGGCTACCCGACTCAACGCCAAGGTGGGGACCTTCTGCTCTCTGTACCAGGAGGACAATCCCTTGGCGGTGGATGCCCTGTCCATCCCATGGAGGTTCAGGCTGTTTTACATATTCCCTCCAATTCCAATCATACCGAAGGTATTGATAAAAATAAGACAGGACCAAGCCTCGGGAATAGCCATAATCCCGTTCTGGCCAAAAAGGGCTTGGTTTGCTCAGCTCATACAAATGAGTCAGGGCATATATTGGAGGCTTCCCCCACTCCCAGACCTGGTAACCCAAGGAGAGCTGAGATGCCAGGATCTGAGGAGACTCAACCTGACAGCCTGGAGGTTGACCAGTCCCTATTGAGAAATAGAGGACTGTCACAAGCCGTCTTGAAGACCCTATCCAGCGCCAGAGCAGATTCGACTAACAGGAACTACCGTCGAATAGGTAACATCTTTAATGCCTGGTGTCTGCAGCATCAAGTGGACTCCACCGATCCCCCTACGGAGGCGATCCTGGACTTCCTTCAAGACGGACTAGACAGAGGTCTTGCTGCGGCCACACTCAAGGTACACGTAGCGGCCCTGTCCACCTATCTGGGGAGGCGTTTGTCTCAGGATCCTTTAGTGAGCACCTTTATTAAAGGGGCAACTAGGCTGAGACCGATGGTAAACACCCCTGTCCACCAATGGGACCTTATTCCGGTCCTGAACGCCCTATGTGGCCAGCCATTTGAACCTCTGGAAGAGGTCTCCCTCAAGTCGCTAACCGGCAAAATGGCGCTGCTATTGGCAGTCACACCTGCCAAACGCGTTAGTGAACTACAAGCTTTGTCCGCTGAGGAGCCATATACCACCTTTTTCTCTGACCATGTACAGCTTAGGTTCCTCCCTGGGTTTCGTCCCAAGGTGCCATCTGCTGTAAACAGGAACCAACTGATTTCCCTTCCAGTATTTTTTCTGTTCCCTTCTTCTGCTGAAGAAGAAAGATGGCACAAGCTGGATGTGGTTAGATGCCTGCAGATCTACTTGCAGCGCACTCGCCCCTTTAGGTGGACTGAAAACCTGTTGGTCAGCTACATGGGGAAAAACAAGGGCGCCAAAGCCGCCAAAGCTACAATATCCCGGTGGGTTACCGAGACTATTAGAGTCGCCTATACCGCCCAAGGGCTGTCGGCTCCATCTTTCCTTCATGCCCATTCAACCAGGGCAGTGTCCACTTCACGGGCAGAAAGAAGTGCTTTGTCTGTGGACCAAATATATGCAGCTGCCTCTTGGGCATCTGAATCCACCTTCATTCGGCATTACCGCCTGAAGGACCAAGTGGCAGATTCCACTGCCTTTGCCCAGACCAGTTTAAGTTCGGTCATGGGTTTGTCCCACCCATCTTGGGGACCTGCTTGCTATATCCCCACATTGTGCCGCTGTTGAGGACGACAGGGAACGAGTGATTATGAAGATAATCTTGTTTCCCTTAGTCCTAACAGCGGCACAAGATTTCCCACCCTGGGAATCATATCTTATGTATAAAACTGTATATAAATGTAATGGAGGTACTTTTGTATTTACACGCAGAGGGGAGGTTCTTGTGCCCTCTTATAGGGCCTGCCACGCATTTGATTGGCTAATTAAATATCCGCCTGTCCTACCAGCACACAGGGGCAGAAATACCCCACATTGTGCCGCTGTTAGGACTAAGGGAAACAAGATTATCTTCATAATCACTCGTTGGCAGCTGTGATTGTTGTTGCATAATGTGGTTAAGGCCACAAATGCACAATATGCCGCAAGGTTACTCATTCAACGGCAGGGTCTTGATTATAGGAAATGCATTTGTACATTCTAATGATATTGAGACGACTCTGCTGACTCTATCCTAGTCTACACAGCAAAGATAAGAAATGTCCTGTCAAAGACAAGAAAGGTCAGCCGTAAAATGGTAAGCTTTAAGAGTAAAATAACACAGAATATATCCATTGAACGGCAGGGTCTTGATTATAGGAAATTCTCTGCTGCCTTCTAATGGTAATGAGATGACTCTGCTAACTCTATCCCAATCTACACAGCAAAGCAAAGAAATGTTCTGTCAAAGACAAGAAAGGTTATCCGTAAAGTGGTAAGTTTTAAGAGTAAAATAACACAGAATATATCCATTGAATGACAGGGTCTTGATTATAGGAAATTAACTGTTACCTTCTAATGGTAATGAGATGACTCTGCTGGCTCTATCCCAGTCTACATGGCAAAGCTAAGAAATATTCTGTCAAAGACAAGAAAGGTCAGCCGTAAAATGGTAAGTAATAAGAGTAAAATAACACAGAATAAAGTGTTCCTACAATCATTTGATCTAGATCAAGCGATGTGACTCTTCTCCAGTGGACGTTGGTGGGTAGCATGGCACAAAAAATATTCCACATAAAATGATAAATATCCACACGAATGTCATTGGCCTTTGGAGACATTTATAAAGTGTGATTTTTTTTTTCTATTCTATCGGTAGTTATTAAAATGATCTCCGTCCCATCAGTCTACCTCTCGCATTTACAGCAGTGAATAATATGCAGGTTCGATGACCTCTCGTGTGCAGCGAGAACCTTTGTACCTTGTCCTGTCAGAACGTTAGTACTTACATCAAACCACCGCATCATTATTCTTTTTTATTACTTATAAGCTGCTGTGAGTTCTCCCTGTTGGTCTCAGATCCATCCACAGAAAGGCCCGAGGCCAGATTAACTTACAATTTTGATATGTGGAGACCCGTAACCTACTTTTGTTACTTTTTTATATATGATATTTACTTAGCAGAGCTTATAAATTTATGATGTGTGAAGGAAGTACAATGTAGATTAATTACTGCAGACCGCTCCTCTGTGAGCTGGGGAGCCGGCGGATCAGGCTGCGTGTTGTTTCCGATTTGGCTATGTATATCAGCATTGGTAACTCATTTTCTTGCATGTTCATTTTTTAATTAAGTATTGATCACAGTATATTGACGATCTAAGGATAATGCTCTGTACATTTGGCACCGTCAGTACTGGGTCTTATTGGACCACCAGAGTTCCAGAAGATGATCTGGATATCTGGCCCCAAACATCAACCCGTTTTTATCTTATTGTTACCTAGAAGCCATCCACAAACATTCTAGTAAAGTTGCTTTTGATGGATCCAATGACTTGCGTGAAGACCAAAGACTTGTGGAGGTGCCAACATCTTGGTGGGATAGGTTGCAGCCTTCCAAGGAGTCCAACGCAAGCTAAAACCGGCCCCGACCATGACTTTACGACTCCCAAGCCATTGGTTACAAATGTTACGAAAAACTTGGACAACTGAAAGCTATAAGAATGCTATTGTTATATCGTCTCAGTTTGGTAGACTAATAAAAGACGTGTCCTGTAAACCAGTCAATGAATATTTCATTCAGTCCATCCCATAAGGTGTTAGTTAAAGGATATTCAGTCTTACATCAAGTCCCTCATGTCTGTGTCTCCAGGTCAGACTGCCGTCAAGGTTCTGGTCATCTCTACAGACAATAGTAAGAGCAAGGAAGAAAACCGCGAGCAACCAGTGGGCGCATTAACCACGATGCAATTCATCCGCATACTTCAATCTCTTCAGTAAACTATAGCTTGCACTTTCTTGGCTCCCCATTGTATATTCTCTCTCTAGCAAATATCCACAAACCAAGCAGAGATGGGAGAGATAGGAGCCATTCATAGCGTCACTGCCTGTGTCAGCTTTGTTTGATGTTTGGATTGAAATTACATTTCTGCCCCTTCCATGAATTATATGTCACATATCTCTATCCAATATCCGTATAGGATATAAAATCGTTCCTTTATATTGCATGTATTGTTGGTGTACGTGGACTTGCTGCTCTAGTGACTGATATGGTCTGACAGAGGGCTCCTTGGTTAGGAGATACATTTTGTTTATGGGATAACCAAATCAACGAGCAAAATAGAAGTAAAGGGTTAAAACTGGTTGGTGGTCTCTGGTTGGGGTCGAGATTTAGAACTAGATTATTGTTGGCTGAGCTCACCAATTTATCTTATCCAGTGGCAGATATCAGGAGAAAGAAGGGTCAGGCATTTTGGATTTCAATCCGCAGCTGCTTACTTCTCTCTAGAGATGAGATTCTGGTTTGTAGAATTTGGATTTCCAAAAACTTGGGTTTGGCTGAATTTGAGATTTTTGTGGTTTGCCACTGTTTAATCATTATTATTCTTTGGGGTTTCGACAGACCCCATTGTACACTGCCTAGGTACAAGGTACCGTTCCACCCCTGATATAATTATGAACTGTTCATGACAGGAATTTGCACATATTCTTGAATATATATAATTGAGCTGTAGCCTGTCAAGTGCAGATCATAATTAAAGGTGTGAAGCGATGTCTACCAACGGAAGAGCTACCAGAGGAAGAGATGTTAGTGCCTTCCAGAAGGGGCAAGTCATTGGATTGCATCAGGCCAACAAATCGGCCAAGGAGATAGCCGAAGTAACTGGTATCGGACAGAGAACTGTTCAGCGTATCATACGAGCATGGCGAGATGGTGGAGAACCCCCTTCCAACCGTGGAAAGTGTGGGCGTAAAAATATACTCGAAACTTGAGGTCGTAGGTCCCTAAAGAGACTGGTGAAGAATAACCGCCGTAAAAAAAACACCTTTGAACTCACACACATGTTCAACTCGACAGAGCGACACATTTCGGAGCGAACAATGCGACGAGAACTCAAAGGAATGGGTCTCAACAGTTGTGTTGCCACACGAAAGTCATTGGTGACAGAGACCAACAGACGTCGGCGCCTGTCATTTGCAAGAGACCACAAGGATTGGACCCTAAAGCAGTGGAGAAAGGTCATGTAGTCAGATGCATCACGTTTCACATTGTTCCAGAGTGATGGTCATGTCCGGGTGCGACGAGAAGCACACGAAACACTGGAATGTGCTGGAAAGGAACCTGCGCTGTCACTCACCACCCCCAACGAATCTGCGTAACCTGGGCTCCCTGATACTCGAAAATTGGATCAAAATCCCTGAGTCTACACTACAGAACATTATAGACTCCATGCCGAGACGGATGCGTGCTGTTATTCGTGCTCATGGTGGCCCAACTAAGTATTAACACTCGCAGTGTATAATAAGTGAAGGCCCAGGAGAGGTGTGAAGAAATAATAAACATTGATGGGCCAGTGGCACCTGCCACTCTGTTGTGGGTGTCTTCTGGTCCCCTGGGTGTCATTAGAGGACACGAGGGACTGTTGAGGCATGTGGTATGATGTAATGGTATTGGTGCACTTCAACTGTGTCTCAGCACTGTTGAAGTGACTCAAGAGGCCATAAGAAGCCAAAAGATAACTAAAAACACCCATGAAGGAGCAGTGGATTCTGAAAAAAGAGCCTAGGAGAGGGCTTTTCTGACGTCCTGAGACTGCTAAGGCTCATTTGCAATCGTCTTGACCTTGATGTACCACATGCGACCACTGAGGTCCACCCACAGTCCTCAGAAATCCCTAATGACCCAAGGCGTCACTATGGAGGTCAGAAGAGTGCAGAAGATGAGGAAATGGAGCGAAGAATACTGCGAGGAGCCCTGAAGAGGTGAGGGAAGAGCAGTATCAGTGTTTATTAGTTTTCTGCACCTCCTCTGGCCTCCATTTATTATACTCTGGGGACTCAAGTATAAAAATAACACTGCGCTTTCAGACCAATTGTGAAACGTATCTTGCAAAGTTTGTCCCTCTCACTTATGGAGGGGTGTCAAGAAAATACATATTGGCTGGACGACAGCATAGTAAAGTGTATGGTTTGCCTAACACAGTCGTAGCTGTCAATGTTTGGAGTGCTGGATCTATCTATCTGTCCCATAAAACAGCAGATGAGTCAGGACCATGCACTGGTCTGGAAACCAAGATCAGGATGCTTATGAAAACGTAATCATCTTGGGAACGCACAGAATAAGAATGGAGTCCTTAAAACGCTCAGCTTGTCTCCTCCAGAAATCAGAAACCAACATTGTAATCACACAGCGCCCGGGCCGCCTCTATATCTGAGATGAGAAATGGCAGCTATATTTTACTGGCAGAAAGAAGAGCGAAAACCTCCAGACTGCAATGTAATAAAAGTCAAATATATTACCCCACAAAGCGTAAAACAAGACTGTACATATTGTGCATCACTAAAAATCTCCGTTATTTTATATGCCCCCCTCCTTCCCCTGCTAGACGTCTCTGTGTGATAGAAGACTACGCCGCTCCACATCAAACTTCTTTGTCATCCTTATGGATATATTATATGTTGTGGGAGGGATATTTAAAGGGAACCTCATAATGTTAAACCTGAAGCCTCATCTATGTACGGTATAGTAAATTATTCATAGACAGAGGTGAAAAATGGCTGCCTTGGGGATTGGTGGACTCAAAAACACAACTTCTAGTGCTACAAGAGCAAGAAAATGGGGGGCATTCATGAAAAGCAAAAAATCACAACGCAACTTATACGTATGTTTCAGGACAGCCCCACCATACCTACGTATTAAACAGATGCCTGAGGATTAGAGATGAGCGAGTAGTGTTCGAACGAGTAGGTGTTCGATCGAATACTACGGTATTCGAGATACTCGTACTCGATCGAACACTACTAGCTGTTCGAAGTTTAAGGTTCGATGCAGAACCAGCATTGATTGGCAGAATGCTATACATTCTGCCAAACAACGCTGGTTCTTCTCTTGCCTTTAGAAGTCTTCTCCGTGCAGCGTCCCCGCGGCGTCTTCCGGCTGGAATTCACTCTGCCTAGGCATCCGGCCTAGGCAGAGCCGACTGCGCATGCGCGGGCATGCCCTCGCATGCGCAGTCGGCTCTGCTCAGGCATCAGGCCGGGCCGACGCCGCGGGGGTGCTGCGTCGGGAGGAGACTTCAAGGGGAATCCAGCCCAACCGTCACTCGTGGACTTGGTAAGTATAATTTTATCGAATTTTGCGTACCCCTGAAACGAGCATTCCCCCCCCATAGACTATAATGGGGTTCGATATCCGTTCGAACAGCCGAACAGTGTGCGGCTGTTCGAATCGGATTGCGAACCTTGGACATTTTAGTGTTCGCTCATCTCTACTAAGGATGAATTCACACTGTCACGCTGTCCTGGATACTACAATATACAATAATGATGTCATATCGTTGATCGTGATGATACCTTATCTGCTGCCTTGGCTTGTTTACATCATGAAGAGCGGAGGTCTCCCAAGCACACAAAAATTTGCAATTTCCAATGTTCTATTGAACCAATATGCATTTGTGCCCAACTAGCTGACCCCAATGGACAGAAGCCGAGTGTATGTCAAGAGGGGTAGGAAGGCAAATCTTTGCTCTAGGCTGTAATTCACATATGTGGTATCATCATACATCGGAGAATCAGAAGATTAGATTTTTCTTTAGAACTTTTAAACTTTGGTTCTAGTTTGGTGCCATCCATAAGGATGTCACTATGTTACATTATGACTAGAGATGAGCGAACACTAAAATGTTCGAGGTTCGAAATTCGATTCGAACAGCCGCTCACTGTTCGAGTGTTCGAATGGGTTTCGAACCCCATTATAGTCTATGGGGAACATAAACTCGTTAAGGGGGAAACCCAAATTCGTGTCTGGAGGGTCACCAAGTCCACTATGACACCCCAGGAAATGATACCAACACCCTGGAATGACACTGGGACAGCAGGGGAAGCATGTCTGGGGGCATAAAAGTCACTTTATTTCATGGAAATCCCTGTCAGTTTGCGATTTTCGCAAGCTAACTTTTCCCCATAGAAATGCATTGGCCAGTGCTGATTGGCCAGAGTACGGAACTCGACCAATCAGCGCTGGCTCTGCTGGAGGAGGCGGAGTCTAAGATAGCTCCACACCAGTCTCCATTCAGGTCCGACCTTAGACTCCGCCTCCTCCGGCAGAGCCAGCGCTGATTGGCCGAAGGCTGGCCAATGCATTCCTATGCGAATGCAGACTTAGCAGTGCTGAGTCAGTTTTGCTCAACTACACATCTGATGCACACTCGGCACTGCTACATCAGATGTAGCAATCTGATGTAGCAGAGCCGAGGGTGCACTAGAACCCCTGTGCAAACTCAGTTCACGCTAATAGAATGCATTGGCCAGCGCTGATTGGCCAATGCATTCTATTAGCCCGATGAAGTAGAGCTGAATGTGTGTGCTAAGCACACACATTCAGCACTGCTTCATCAAGCCAATACAATGCATTAGCCAGTGCTGATTGGCCAGAGTACGGAATTCGGCCAATCAGCGCTGGCCAATGCATTCTATTAGCCCGATGAAGTAGAGCTGAATGTGTGTGCTAAGCACACACATTCAGCACTGCTTCATCAAGCCAATACAATGCATTAGCCAGTGCTGATTGGCCAGAGTACGGAATTCGGCCAATCAGCGCTGGCCAATGCATTCTATTAGCCCGATGAAGTAGAGCTGAATGTGTGTGCTAAGCACACACATTCAGCACTGCTTCATCAAGCCAATACAATGCATTAGCCAGTGCTGATTGGCCAGAGTACGGAATTCGGCCAATCAGCGCTGGCTCTGCCGGAGGAGGCGGAGTCTAAGGTCGGACCTGAATGGAGACTGGTGTGGAGCGATCTTAGACTCCGCCTCCTCCAGCAGAGCCAGCGCTGATTGGTCGAGTTCCGTACTCTGGCCAATCAGCGCTGGCCAATGCATTCTATTAGCCCGATGAAGTAGAGCTGAATGTGTGTGCTTAGCACACACATTCAGCTCTACTTCATCAGGCTAATAGAATACATTGGCCAATCAGCGCTGGCCAATGCATTCTATTAGCTTGATGAAGCAGAGTGTGCACAAGGGTTCAAGCGCACCCTCGGCTCTGATGTAGCAGAGCTGAGGGTGCACAAGGGTTCAAGTGCACCCTCGGCTCTCCTACATCAGAGCCGAGGGTGCGCTTGAACCCTTGTGCAGCCTCGGCTCTGCTACATCAGAGCCGAGGGTGCGCTTGAACCCTTGTGCACACTCTGCTTCATCAAGCTAATAGAATGCATTGGCCAGCACTGATTGGCCAGAGTACGGAATTCGGCCAATCAGCGCTGGCCAATGCATCCCTATGGGAAAAAGTTTATCTCACAAAAATCACAATTACACACCCGATAGAGCCCCAAAAAGTTATTTTTAATAACATTCCCCCCTAAATAAAGGTTATCCCTAGCTATCCCTGCCTGTACAGCTATCCCTGTCTCATAGTCACAAAGTTCACATTCTCATATGACCCGGATTTGAAATCCACTATTCGTCTAAAATGGAGGTCACCTGATTTCGGCAGCCAATGACTTTTTCCAATTTTTTTCAATGCCCCCGGTGTCGTAGTTCCTGTCCCACCTCCCCTGCGCTGTTATTGGTGCAAAAAAGGCGCCAGGGAAGGTGGGAGGGGAATCGAATTTTGGCGCACTTTACCACGTGGTGTTCGATTCGATTCGAACATGGCGAACACCCTGATATCCGATCGAACATGTGTTCGATAGAACACTGTTCGCTCATCTCTAATTATGACTAAACACACTATCGACCCTCAGTCCTGAAAGGTCCTTCTAGATCACAAATCTTGCATCCCATTACCAGAATCATTACCGGCCCCCAGCCTATAAATTCTGCTCATAAAGTGTCCACCAATATCTTTGATTTTATGGCATCTCCTTCTGTCTATGACATGGCTGGCTGCACTCACTATAAATTAGAAACAATACCAATTTTGTAAATTGAGTAAATTCCCATTTGACCAGATGACAGACACTTAAAGGCATCATCCCGACAAATAGTTTTATGACAAGTCAGTGAACAACCTTTGATGCTGTTACAAATATTACATTGAAGCTTTTTCTCCACCAGTGGGGAAAATACTTGATGAGAAACAACAACCTGTGGAAAATACTTAGAAAATTTGCAGAAGGCTTCCCACGCTTTTCTCTTCACTGGCTAGAATCCCAGCAGGACCTTGTAACGGGATTTGGGAGGTGTAACTTGACTGTGGACAGGTTTGGAATTAAATCCGATAGAGACCAGACAAAAAGTAATTCCATCATCTGCTGGTATAAATACAGGTCATCTACAATGATCAAAAATTCTGATATTATATTACAGAAGTATATTCCGTTAGAAGCATTGGGGGGAATTTATTATCCCATCCATGCCAGTTTTATGGCACAGATCGGTGTAAATGTGGCTCATCTTTGGTGCACGGTCCCTTCTTGCGCCAAAGGTGCACTGCCTCCCTCATTCTGCACCTTACTTGCCACTTTTTGTAAAAGTGGCCAGAGAAAGGGACAAGGATTCCTCAGCCAAACAAATTTATTGTAACAAATTGCACTGGCATCTAGGGTTGAGTGATTGGGATCAGGAAAGATCGGATCCCGATCGGCAATCAAGCAAATTTCACGATCGGGATTGGCTGGAAAATGATCGAAGAACGGCTCAACCCTATCGGCATCCCGTTGCTGCATTCTGTTCCGGATTAGGCCTGAACGAATGGGCCTAATCGAGAGGGAGTCTTGTGCTGCGGACGCCGCAGCTGAGTCAGCTGCAAAATCCACAGGTAGAAAAGGAATGTCGCTTCTTTTTTCCGCTACTAGCTAAGTCAATGGGAGGCCCTTTTGACAGTAGATTGTGAGGCAGATTCCGCTTCAAAATCCACTGCTAAAAATCTCTGTGTGAACGAGCCCTTAGTAATTCAAGCACATCTTACGCCAGTTGGGGTCTTTATTATGATTGGAGTAGAATATGCCAACTTAATAAATTCCCTCCATTGTCTCTCTCTACGAGAGAAAATGTTGCCTTAGGGAGCACCAAATATTGGCACATGGGATGAACATATTTTTGGTTCATTCATATAGGGCCCTCTTCCACATAAGATGACATCAGGGAAGGTGGAACTCCCATTATAAATTTTGTGATAGGCCCTATGAACTTTGAGTTATTCCGCTGGGAGTTCCAAATAGTCCCAAATCATTGTCTAAACGTGCCCATACCTTCCATATTAATAATGTTGGAAATTGTGTTGCAAAATGAAATACATGGGGTGCACCAGTTATTCCGTATTTGCATTTTGCACCTACTTAGACAATTTGGATATCTGTCATTTTTGGGAACAAAATAATCATGTCTAGGTCCAGGAGCCATAAGGTGAAAGTAGTGCCTACTGGGAAGCCCCATATTTTGTGACTCTGGTACTTTTTCCCACTCAATGACATTGATACATCTTCACCTCTGTGTAAAGGTTGAAGATGACCCAAATGATGCAAACGATCTTCTACAAATCAATGGGTACATTGCTAATCATTGGAAAAAATTTGGTCAGACATTGATTACCAAGAGATCCCATAGAGCTGCGACTACGATCAATAGCAGGCGGCCATAGTGTCTGGATTTATCCAGACAATCAATATGGCCATTGAATCTGTCAAATCTGGGGCTCCAGATATAGGGGCAGCTTCATGTTTTGTCCTCCTAGCTTTTGGGACTGGATACACTATGACAGACGGTTGAGCTATCCAGTTTGGAGTTCTTGAAAATTAAAAAATTAGATTTAATTTTTTTTTTACAAAATTTAACGAAAAAATTGTAAACTGGGTATTTAATCATCTGGTGAACATGAACAACATTAATGGGACTCCAATAATTTACATTACTGTCATAGGATTTTTTACTTTTTTTTTTTATTACAGTATCTTAGATACAAACCAATTTTTTGAAAGCGAGAACAATATCACAATATAACGACAAATACACATCGTATAATACCGGGATATTTCTGTACATCTGAATTGCAGTAGAATTACCTTTCCAGTAAGTCTGTACTTTGACAATGATGGTGCTGCTATATATAAACTCAGACCAGTAGATATCATTCATCTCTTTTATGGTGTCTTTAGGAGAAGGAGATTGTTCATCTCTCCAGAATTGAGCTATTGACATCCTGGTCCTGGTCATCACATGACGGACCAAGGCTTGGTAGACCTTAGGAAAATGCAGAAGGATGCAAGAAAGTCCTGCTAATTTCTATAGAAGTATATAGAGTATATTATTTGTAACTAGCTGTTACCCGCGACTTCGTCTGCGGTGATTGTAGAAGTGGGTAGATACAGGCGCGGGTAAGGTTTTCGTACTGTGCATAAGGGATGGGATATGAAATGTAACTTTGTATCTTGTTTTTTCTGTAATTCAGAGAGTACGTGAGACTTTTGTGTTGAAGTTCATTTGTATTAGAGCTGCTATATATACGGTGTTGTGAGAAACTTTACATAGTGACTTTGGGACAGAAGTATTTGAAGTTAACCCTTTCCCGCTGATGGCATTTTTTGATTTTCGTTTTTGACTCCCCTCCTTCTAAACCCCATAACTTTTTTATTTCTCCGCTCCCAGAGCCATATGAGGTCTTAATTTTTCCTGGAATAATTTTTCTTCCTGATGCCACCATTATTTATTCTATATAATGTACTGGGAAGCAGGGAAAAAATTCAGAATGGGGTGGATTTGAAGAAAAAATGCATTTCTACGACTTTCTTACGGGCTTTGGTTTTACGGCGTTCACTGTGCAACCAAAATTACATGTCCCCTGTATTCTGTGTTTCATTACGATTCCGGGGATACCAAATTTATAAGGTTTTGTTTACATTTTGACCCCTTAAAAAAAATCCAAAACTGTGTTAAAAAATTATTTTTTGAAAAGTTGCCATATTCCGACAGCCGTAACTTTTTTATACGTGCGTGTACAGGGATGCATAGGGCGTCTTTTTTTGTGGGACCGGGTGTACTTTGTAGGTCTACCATTTTCGGGAAATATTATTGCTTTGATCACTTTTTATTCAAATTTTTATCAGAATCAAAACAGTGAAAAAATGGCGGTTTGGCACTTTTGACCATTTTTCCCACTACGGCGTTTACCGAACCGGAAAAATATTTGTATAGCTTTGTAGAGCAGGCGATTTTGGACGTGGGGATACCTAACATGTATGTGTTTCACAGTTTTTAACTACTTTTATATGTGTTCTAGGGAAAGGGGGGTGATTTGAATTTTTAATCCTTTTTATTTATTTTTCTATATTTTTTTTACTTTTTTTAAACTTTTTTTTTGCATTTATTAGACCGCCTAGGGGTATTGACATGGGTGGGCGGTGTCACGGATTGTCAGAGCAGTGGGGGTCGGCAAACATGGCTGCTCCGGAGCGTTAAAGAAAACCTCCTGGAGTATCGTTAAGGTGAGGGGCAAAGTGGTAAAGTATATGTGTATGAGATTGTGTGGGGTTAGGGGCGAGGCTATAGAGGGCAATATGAATTTTGTGGCTTGCTATGGTCCAAAGTGTGTGAGATTGCAGAGATGGTGGTGTGAGTTTGGGTTTTCTGGGGGTCCTGGCACAAACGTATGTGCGCTATTATGACGAAAAGTAGCCTATTGTTTAATCGGGTGTATTAACTATATTTGTGGAAAATTTCAGCCAAATCGGTGGAGCGGTTTTTCCGTGATTGAGGAACAAACATCCGAACATGCAAACATCCAAACACACAAACCCACAAACTCACAAACTTTCACATTTATAATATTAATAGGATATCATGATTAGAGATGAGCGAGTAGTACTCGATCGAGTAGGTATTCCATCGAATACTACAGTATTCGAAATACTCGTACTCGATCGAGTACCACTCGCTGTTCAAATGTAAAAGTTCGATGCAGAACCAGCATTGATTGGCCGAATGCTATACAGTCGGCCAATCAACGCTGGTTCTTCTCTTACCTTTAGAAGTCTTCTCCGTGCAGCTTCCCTGCGGCGTCTTCCGGCTCTGAATTCACTCTGCCAGGCATCGGGCCTGGGCAGAGCCGACTGCGCATGTCTGCTTGTAGTGCGGACATGCACAGTCGGCTCTGCCCAGCCCAATGCCTGGCAGAGTGAATTCAGAGCCTGAAGACGCCGCGGGGACGCTGCAAGGAGAAGACTTCTCGGAGGATCCAGCCCGACCCTCACTCGTGGACTTGGTAAGTGTAATTTGATCGAACGTTGCCTACCCCTGAAACGAGCATTTTCCCCCCATAGACTATAATAGGGCTCGATATTCGATTCGAGTAGTCGAATATTGAGGAGCTACTCGAAACGAATATCGAACCTCGAACATTTTACTGTTCGCTCATCTCTAATCATGATCCCATTGCTATAATTGGATACAATCTCACCATAGATAGAAGAAAGAACCTGGTTTAGAGCCACATCTCTGCATGGTTAGAAATACCACTGAAAAATCGTATTGGGTTTGGGACTATTTATAAAGGATTTTCAAGGAATTTCCAAATGGTTAATACTAGGGACGGTCAATCTGATCTAGACTGAACAAGAATCGACCTGAAATTTGCAAAAGTTTGAAACCATGATAGACTATTATACTCTTAGGACCTCCTCAGACACCAGAGTATACTCAGTGAAGACCCAGGGGAGGTGAGAATAAATCACAGGTCAGTTATACTAACCTTTCTTCCCCCCTCCTGGGCATCCTTGTGGTGTAGGACATTCCTTTGGCATCCTCTTCCAGCCTCTAGATGACATCACATGCCCTGGCATCAAGGTTGTAAATATTGGGGTAGCAGCGGTTGTGGCTGCCACAGCACCCGGGACATTAATGGGCCCGGCAGGCCCCTGATTTTTTATGTTTTTAATAGGCCCTTACCTGCTGGAGTAAAATGATCGGAGGCCCAGGGGAGGTGACGGAGCACCAAAAACACTGAACACTGTTACTTACCTCTCCTGCGCTCCGGCAGTCTGCGAGCCTGTTTGCTGATGTTCCAGATGTTACGTAGGCCAGGCCAGCTTCATTATATGTTACGACGCAGATCTGGCTCAAGTGATATCTGGTCCAACATTGAAGATGGCCGAAAGTAGCAGGGAGTGTGCCAGAGCCAGGGAGAGGTAAGTAACATTGTTTTTTTTATGTTTGTCTTCCCCCCTGGGTCTCTTATTATTATACCCTGGGATCTGAAAAGACCCCACAGTATAATATCTGTTCATGGGTGGTCCACAATAGGGCATAATACTGTGTGCAGGGGCCACTATGGGGCATGATACTGTGTGCGGGGGCCACTATGGGGCATGATACTGTGTGCGGGGGCCACTATGGGGCATAATACTGTGTGCAGGGGCCAGTATGGGGCATAATACTGTGTGCAGGGGACACTATGGGGCATAATACTGTGTGAAGGGGCCACTATGGGGCATAATACTGTGTGCAGGCGCCACTTTATGGTATAATACTGTGTTCAGGGTCCTCTATAGGGCAATAATAGTGTGTAAAGGGGCCACTATAGCACTTAACAGTTTGTAGGGGCCACTATTGGGCATAATAGTGTGTACAGGAATGCGGTGTGTGCGGAGAAGGGTTAGGGAGGGGGTTGGGGGCCTCATGTCAAATGTTCACTAGGGGCCCATCCATTCCTAGTTATCCCATTGCCTAGCATCACCTGTGGGGCCTGGATAAAAATGTCAGCCATAGGCCAGGGATGCTCTAAGGATGCCCAGGTGAGAAGATACAAGCCAGCAGACACAGATGGAGCAGAGCTGAGACTGTTAGTGTAGCAGTGAAGAGTCCATAGCATATTCTATAGTTTTCCTATCTCATGAAACGTTTAACTGACAAATCCAGCTCTGCTACATCTCCATATTTCGATACAAACTCTCAGAATTCTTTCTGTGCCTTGCCTTAAAATAACATGACTTGTACTACTATAGATAGACAGGTAAGTGGTAATGGTAAGAAAGCAATGCAACAATCTTCCCTCTGTAATGACTCGTTCTAGGAAAATCTGCTTTGTGTGAAAGAGATCTCAGAATATTCCTCTGTACAACCTGACGGCAAAATTGTGCATAGAATATCTGTATATGGTAATGATAAGATCAGAGTAAAATGCCAGATAGACGATGGCTCGGATGATAGTTCATTCATATGTCAGAGCTATCTTTGCCTCTTCCGGTGCTCGGAGGCAGACTCCCATGTATTACCAGTAATAAAGTGCCCCCACTACCCCAGAACTGCCGAAAAATCCTCTCTCTCCAGTTTATTTGAAGTATTTAGAGATTTTCAGAGCCACAAGTGATAGAAACTCACCAAGGATCAATACCTGAAAGATAAATGATACCCAAAGCTGATGAAATGTTGCTGCTCCATAGAGAGGACCTGTCACCTCTCCTGACATGTCTATTTTAGTAAATACTTGTTTTCTCCATGAAATCTCAAGCATTTTTTCCTTAGAACTCTGTGTTGTGACATTATTCTTCCTGGAAATGTATTAATAAACTGACAACTGGACATTACCATTCTCCTTGTCATTGTCAGAAAGTGCCCATGCTTTCCATAATAACAAGGCAGATGTAATATGAAAAATGGAGCACAACGGTGTAGCAAATGGTTGCAAAATATATTATACAATGTACGATACATTTACGTATATTAAACTCGATTTGCAACTAATTTGATAGATTCTAGAAATCCATTTTTTGGTGTAAAATAATTATACTGTATTTATAAAGCAGCCACAAGAAGGCAAAAAATATAAAGAGAAGCGGATATTAAGAAGCATCTAAGTAGAGATGGCGAACCTAACTAAAAAACATAGTGTATAACACTGTCAGGACTCCTAGGAACCTATCTATAAAACATAGTGTATAACACTGTCAGGGCTCCTAGGAACCTATCTATAAAACATAGTGTATAACACTGTCAGGGCTCCTAGGAACCTATCTATAAAACATAGTGTAGACCACTGTCAGGGCTCCTAGGAACCTATCTATAAAACATAGTGTATAACAGTCAGGGCTCCTAGGAACCTAACTATAAAACATAGTATATAACACTGTCAGGGCTCCTAGGAACCTATCTATAAAACATAGTATAGACCGCTGTCAGGGCTCCTAGGAACCTATGTATAAAACATAGTGTATAACACTGTCAGGGCTCCTAGGAACCTATCTATAAAACATAGTGTAGAATACTGTCAGGGCTCCTAGGAACCTATCTATAAAACATAGTGTATAACACTGTCAGAGCTCCTAGGAACCTATCTATAAAGCATAGTGTAGAACACTGTCAGGGCTCCTAGGAACCTATGTATAAAACATAGTGTATAACACTGTCAGGGCTCCTAGGAACCTATCTATAAAACATAGTGTATAACACTGTCAGGGCTCCTAGGAACCAATCTATAAAACATAGTTTAGAACACTGTCAGGGCTCCTAGGAACCTATCTATAAAACATAGTGTAGAACACTGTCAGGGCTCCTAGGAACCTATCTATAAAACATAGTGTATAACACTGTCAGGGCTCCTAGGAACTAATCTATAAAACATAGTTTAGAACACTGTCAGGGCTCCTAGGAACCTATCTATAAAACATAGTGTAGAATACTGTCAGGGCTCCTAGGAACCTATCTATAAAACATAGTGTATATAACACTGTCAGGGCTCCTAGGAACCTATCTATAAAACATAGTGTAGAACACTGTCAGGGCTCCTAGGAACCTATCTACAAAACATAGTGTATAAGGCCGGGTTCACACGGAGTTACGTGCCGCGAGATTTGGCACGTAGACGCCGCGTGACCCTTTGCGTGCCGTACACGCTCCCATTCATTTCAATGGGAGCGGGGAGCGTATGCGCCGCGCTAGTTTGCGGCTGTGAATAAATGCACGGCCGCAAACTAGCGCGGCGCATACGCTCCCCGCTCCCATTGAAATGAATGGGAGCGTGTACGGCACGCAAAGGGTCACGCGGCGTCTACGTGCCAAATCTCGCGGCACGTAACTCCGTGTGAACCCGGCCTAACACTGTCAGGGCTCCTAGGAACTTATATATTAAACAGTGCTATTAGGTCTGCCCCTTTGTTTAAGTGTTCAGAACGACTCACATTCATCTTAATGATCTTCAATTGGACACTTCCAGTCACTGAAGGAAATTGGGTCAGATATTCATTACCAAAATAATCTCACTCAGATCTTCCCTCTTATGTGGAACCACTTACCACCCTTGCTCACCACCCTGCATCTCCTCCCTTGTTGCTGTCTACCTGTCTACCAGTGCTTTACATTTTCTCAGAGATCTAAGAATAATATCAGAATCTCCCAATCTCATCTTCAAGACTTTTCTTGTGCTGCATTAATTCTCTAGAATGTTATATCTGCTTAATCTGATTTTCAATATCCACAGTTTTAAGAGTGCATCTTTTTCAGTAGGTCAACCTATTAAATTTTATAAATTGGTTTGTACAGTCTTATCAGAATTATTCTTTCGACCTCATTCCTTCAGCTGTGTCCTCCACACTGCATGAACCACAAAACACATAATATCTTTGCATACACATATACTGGCTGGTGCCTGGCTCATGCAGCTCTAGTGTACAGTATATTCACAATTGTTTCTCAATCTTATTTTGTAGTGTTTTTGTTTTTTTGTGTCGAAATCAGCATGAAAAAAACATTTGCTGCAGCCCTCCCACTGTTTCCTATGAGAAACTGTATCATAGTTTATATGTCATCGATGTTCCCATGTGCAAAATTGAATTTCTGTATCATAGAGGAAAAATAGCAGCGTGTTCTTTGTGTGCTCTCAGCCCTAAAAGCAATACTGAAACTGCGATGGGGTTGCACACAGATTAGCTGTGTTAAATAGGACTAAATAGCAAACAGACCCTAGTGGAGACCTGAAAACCAGGGCTCAGCTTCAAATTTCTTTTGTGGATTCCACGGCAAAAATACATGTTACATTTTTTGGATGTGTTACCTCTCCTGCGCCCTGGCAGACTTCGGTTCTGCTTGCTGACATCAATGATGTCACCTGGGCTGGCCTTGCATCGTTATGCATCGTGACGCACGCCTGACTTACATGACGTCTGTGCCAACATTGAAGATGGCTGAAATCAGTGGGAAGTGCGCTGGAGCCAAGGAGTGGTAAGTAACAGTGTTTTTTATGTTTGTACCCTCCTCCTCTGGGCCTCTGATCATTATACTTTGGGGTATGAAACGACTCTAGAGTACAATAATTATTCATGGGTGGTCCACTATGGGGCATAATACTGTGTGCAGGGGCCACTATGGGGCATAATACTGTGTGCAGGGGCCACTATGGGGGATAATACTGTGTGCAGGGGCCACTATGGGGGATAATACTGTGTGCAGGGGCCACTATGGGGGATAATAGTGTGTGCAGGGGCCACTATGGGGCATAATAGTGTGTGCAGAGGCCATGGGTTTTATTCTATGTATTTTTGCAATAGCTTTGTCCCTGGTCTCAAACCCAGGGCCTTGTGTGTTGTAGGCAGGCTCCAAGTTGAACTAAAGAATCAATTACTCTTAATGAGAAGATTTTCTCTGACTAAAAGCCTCAAGAGTACTTAAAAAGAGATAAACAGAAGCGCTGAGCAGGGCATAGTGTCATTCTGTGACAAAACCTTGAATATTTTGCATTGGCCTCTCACCTAAGAAGGTTGTGTATATGGCCATAGCCACCTTGAAAACGTGCAAATCCTCAGTACTGGGTAGATGTCAGCAGCCAAAGCTGTGGGTGCAAGAGACAGGACCAGATCCAAAGCCAAAACTAGAATTTCCAGTCTTGGCTTTGGATCTGGTCCTATCTCTTTCAACTAAAAGCCTCAATAGTATTCTACTATTTTTCCACAAAATTTCTGATGGAAACTCTTTAATGAACAAGGCCGCTTATTATGGTAGTGCTACATAAATAAAATATTATTAGACAAAGAGCATTGGTTCTTTCCGCATGCGCTGGAAAAATCTTTTCAAGGTCTTAAAAGGTCATTCATGTCCTCTGACTTAGCTGTAGGTATATAAGTAGGCTGAATTCAGCGCTCTGTCTACTTTTCCAGTACGTGCCCCAGTTGCAGAGATACCAATACCGTAAGTTTCTGCACCAATATCCCTGCACTGTCAACGGAGCTGGGCATAAAGCTCTGTATCAATGCCCCCTCTGACAGTACAAGACTATAGAAGTGTACTGTATGGGGAGCATTCCTTACAGACCATGGATGACACTGAGCTGTAAGGCTAACCTTTCTGACAGTGGGGGGTTATCGGTGCCGAAACTTATGGTACAGATATCTCTGCAACCAGGGCACATACAAGCAAAGTCAACAAAATACTGAATTCAGTGCACTGTCAATAGAGTTGATTCGAATAGTATTCGAAACAGTTTCGAATACCTCTCTCCCATAGGAATGAATGGAAGCGGCCGAACAGCAAGGGTTAAAGCGCCGGCCTCTTCCATTCATTCCTATGGAGCGAGGTATTCAAAACTATAGTTTCGAATACCATTTGCTCATCTCTAATTGTCAACTTTCCAGTTTTTTACATCAGGCTCCTCTCTAAGACTGTGTACACAGATAGCTGTCAATCACCGATAGCTCCGCCTCCTTGACATCTTACCAATGGCTAAATATCAGGTTATAAGGAGTCTTTTCCCACAGGTCCATATGTCACCCTGCTCCGCTCCTGCTCCTACATTTTCAACAACGCAGGTTCCCTTTAAGATTGTAAGACCCTGATAAACAAGATGTTGGGGGATGGTAGAGTAATCTTATACTAGCAACAAATGCATATTTAATTCTTGCCTGAGGTTGCGCTTTGAACACTTATTTTTGCTATTTTCCACGTAAAGTTCTTCTGATCACGATACAATTTCAGGTTCTCCCGGGAGGACGTCACTTTGGCGCAGAAGCATCTCCTGTAGAAAAAGACAAGTATTTGATTCCATGATCAATGAGGAATAATACATTCATTTCAAAGAACTTTCAATAAAGTTAAAACCTGATTCCAAGGGAACAAACACAACCCGGAGACTTATCTGTGGGAGACAGCGGGGCGGCCGGCGACTGTGACAGGACTTCCTTACACCTTATAAAGTCAAATGATCCATATGGCAGAGCAGTGAATGACAAGAGACGCCGCATGGCCAAGGTCACACTGAACTCTCACTCCCCACCGGACTATAGAGCGGCGTATAACGTGCCAGAGTCATGGGCACCTTTGTGTGCGGGTAAGCAGATGTCACTTCATCTGCCAGTAACTAAGACGTCTCTCGCGATTGATCATTGCACACATTGGGTTAATTGTTCTGCAGCAGACGTCAGTATTTGCAGAGCACAAATAGAAGTAACTGCGGCGCATTCTTATAGCACCAAGGAGTTGTCTGGTGAGATTGCAGAGCCGGGCGATGGCGGTAGTGACACCCTGCATTTAAGGGTGTCAGTTTGAGTGGCGAGGGAGAAGCAATTCACAAGCCCCATCTGTCTCCCATCTACCTGTCAGAAAACTGCTGCCACTGCCAGGACCTAGCAAAATTATAAACTTCAATAAGGACAGGAACAAGACGAGAGAGAAGGGAGGGGAGGTGGGGTGCAAGAAAGGACGGAGCGTATGATGGGCTCAAGGATTGAAATATTAAAGGGAATGTAGGACTTAAAGACTGTGCGGAGAGCCAGGGAGAAAATCCATCAACCATATACAACATTGCACAAAAGTTTCAGGAATATAAGGGTTAATATATTATTTTCTATCGATTAACAATATAAACTGATCTAAACCCATCAATATTTGGTGTGACCTTTTCTCTTTGGAATAAGTAATGACATTGCCCCCACAGAGCCCTGATCTCACCATCGTCCAGTCTGTCTAGGATAACAAGAAGAGACAGACGGATTGGTGCAAGCCAACATCCAAGTCTTAGTTCTTCAAAATGGCAGGAGCAACCTCCCTGCAGAGTTACTTCAAAAACTGTCAAACAAGTACCAAGAAGAATAATATTCATGTGCCCTAATAGGGTGTTCGGGCAAGGGTTGTCTCATGGATTAATACTAATTGTATAGCACTATTATTAGATCCCTTTATATATGAGATATATAGCTGTTGTCTAGTCTCAAGCAAATAAGGCTGACCTGCAATACCAAACATTGCCACTATACAGGTTATAGCGCTGTGCTTGATGATCGCTGAAGAGTTTGACAGTGGGAAGGGCGGCTGGCAATGTCTATCCAAAGGATCAATATTTCAGTCCTGGAAAACTTCTATAAAGCATCATAGAGGGGATCATCCAAATTAAACATGTCCATATACCTTTGACAGCTGGTTTTCCGGCCAACAGCTTGGCCATAGACTGTAATATTATATAGGGTTTTTAAGGTTCTTTACAGAAACTTGGAAAATGAATAACAACTCTTTGAAACCAGTCTTCAGACCCCCTTCACTAGCCAAACCCTACTGTCTACTCCCAAGTCTCCAGATGCTTTCTCCATCTTGGACTCCACTTTAGGCTATTTGTGACTCTGGGATCAGGGGATTTTCTCCCTCACGTGGGTATTCTGCAGCTGGTTCAGCAAACCAGTCCATGAAGAGCGAATTTTCCAAAAATGTTAAACTTGGACAAACCTGAAATTTTTGCATTTCAATACCCAAGAACCACTGTTATACTCTAATGTGTATTCAGACTTCAGACTCCAGGGAATAAGCACAGGCCCAGAGGAGATGCATAACATCAAAAACAGTCTTACGCTAGGTTCACACTAGCGCCCGGAGTCCGTTCTGAGCTTTCCGTCTTCTGCATTCAGAAGACGGAAAGCTGTCAGACCAAGTCCGGCCGTGAGCGGCGGTGAGCGTTTTATGCTCTCCGCCGCAAAACGTTTTTTTAAAACCGGACACAGAGTACTGCATGTCCGACTCTGTGTCCGATTTTAAAAAATCGGTTTCGCGGCGGAGAGCATAAAACACTCACCACAGCTCACGGCTGGACATCTTTCAAACCCATTCAAATGAATGGGTATGAAAGAGTCCTGCAGGTTTCCATCTCCTGCTCAGTTTTGTGCAGGAAACGGAAACCTGCAGAACGGAGACCGGGCGCAGATGTGAATGAGCCCTTATCTCTCCTGGGCCCCATTGTGGTGCTTTTTGCAGGTCCCTGACTGCTTTGAACCTCTTCTATAGCCTGTGGAATGATATCAGCATCTGCCAGGGACCGCTGGAGCCTACGATCACCTGGGCCCAACGATCACCTTGGACTCATTGATGTCATAACACTTAAATGCAAGGTCCCAGTGATCCCTGGTGGCCACTGGCATCATTCAGGAGGCCAAAAGAGGGCCGAAAAGGGTGGGGACCTGCACACATTGCTACAATAGAGCCCAGGACTGGTAAGTAAGACTGTTTACTATGTTGACCCACTTTCCCCGGGACTCCACTTATTATACTCTGGGGTCTGAAGAGACCCCATAGTGTATTAATAGCAGTTCTAGTTGGACCACACAACTTCGTTCCAAGGCAAAACATCTTGACGAATTTTCCAAAGGTGAATTTTACAAGGTTCGGCCAACGTGAGTCTTGATCCTCTGCGCACTTTATGCCTGAGAGTTGCCACCCTTAAATGCTGCAAAGATATAATGTCTGCCTACATGATGTGAAGTCCATGAAATGGTTAAACTGTATGAGATGGAAATGTGTGAGAATGAGAAATTCAGCAGGAATGTGCTGGAGAAAAGGGCGAGGAAGCGGTGAGAGATAAGCGCGCATTGTTATACGGTGATTAGATCAAAAGACAATCTGAACGCAGGGAGAGAAAGAGACATATTAAGTATCGGCTGCTCGGTATATGGCGAATGGGTCTTCACGATAGAATGGGCTTTTCAGTGGGGATAACATCTTCCTTATCAGATGAATAGGAGGTTAGTGGCATGCTGGAGGAAGAAGGCTGAGAAATACTGGCAAGGCAAATGGCGTAAGCGGCAATGAAAGAAGAATGCTATACATCTGTATCTGGATAATATAAAGCCTGATGAGTATATTTATTACGGCTATTGTGCTTCAGACCTGAGACTCTACAATAGTATACGAAACCATAAAAATATTAGAGCAGTCAATAATACCTGGCGTAGTCTGAAAACAATATTCATTATATACAGTGCTGGTTGGAGAGATATCTACAGTACACAATGGGGCCATTAATAAAAATCGGGGCAATCAATATTACAGAGTAGAAATGGCGCAGGCGCAGAGGCCGCATGTGTATATCATGCATAGACCTCATTTTGAGAATGATATATTGAAAAGACAAATTTAACAACTTACAACCTTATATGTGCCAGCCTATGTGGTCAGAGACAGCTGTATAAATAGATTCTTTAGGCCAAAACTGTGACATTGTATCGTGTATTGAATAACCCTTATATATACCAAGGGAGAATATAAAGGATAACATACCAGGATTGGTATCAGAGTAACCCATTCAAGTCAATGACAGATAGACACAAGGGCCTCGTGCAATGGATTTCAAAACCAGTGTGTGGGGTGGCAATGGGGCAAAAGTGAAGGATACCGCCTTACCTTGGCAAACCTGGTGATCACCCTTCTTTCTTACCTTTCACTTTCCCCCATTGAGTGTACCCGGGTTCATAGGATAATACGAAGAGAGCTTTATAAATTTTATAACCCGAGTGGGTCAGTAATAGCCGATAACATATACAGAAATACATATCAGTGGATGACAAGCAAATACAGATAAAAGCACAATACAATACATAAAATAAAATGAGAACAAAAAATAGAAAGGAAGCAATACTAAAATGAGTCTCAGTGTGTTCACATGGCTTTCAGGCTCATGTGTTGGGTGCACAGTGACAAAACTCAGTCAGCTTAAGTGCTGAGTGGTACACATGCGCATGTGCGGTGGAACTTAAGCCTAATTTTCTAACTTCAGAGGGTGGAGTCAATTTACATTTTTCCTCAGGCAGCAGAAAAGCTTGCATCGACCATGTGGAGTTTAAATAGTTTAAGAAGGAGATACCTTAGGCTTACAAGGTAAAATGATTCTGGGGCAACATAGTACCCTTAAAATTTGGATGGTCCTCCATCGCCCAATGGAGGTTCCTCTGATACTCTGGTGGGCCAATCCGATATAGCATTTGTCACTAGAGATGAGCGAACACTAAAATGTCCGAGGTTCGAAATCCGATTTGAACAGCCGCACACTGTTCGACTGTTCGAACGGATTTCGAACCCCATTATAGTCTATGGGGGGAAATGCTCATTTCAGGGGTACGCAAAATTCGATAAAATTATACTTACCAAGTCCATGAGTGACGTTTGAGCTGGATTCTCCTTGAAGTCTTCTCCCGATGCAGCGCCCCCGCGGCATCTTCCGGCTGGAATTCACTCTGCCTAGGCATCGGGGCCTAGGCAGAGCCGACTGCGCATGCGCGGTCGGCTCTGCCTGGCCCGACGCCTGAGCAGAGCCGACTGCGCATGGGAGGGCATGCCCGCGCATGCGCAGTCGGCTCTGCCTAGGCCGGATGCCTAGGCAGAGTGAATTCCAGCCGGAAGACGCCACGGGGACGCTGCACGGAGAAGACTTCTAAAGGTAAGAGAAGAACCAGCGTTGATTGGCAATGTATAGCATTCTGCCAATCAATGCTGGTTCTGCATCGAACCTTAAACTTCGAACAGCTAGTAGTGTTCGATCAAGTACAAGTATTTTGAATACCGTAGTATTCGATCGAACATCTACTCGATTGAACACTACTTGCTCATCTCTATTTGTCACCCATAATGTGGATAGTTGATAGCTGTCCACTTTAGACTTTGCAGTGGTAGATCTCTTCTACTATCCTGTCTTTCCTCTGGAACGTTCAATAACCAACTATATTCTACGCTGTGCGTTCCACTCTACTGCGGTGCCTCTGCAGGTTACATGACGTATTACACAGTGCCTATAAAATACATAGATATATCAGGTCCTCTACCGTGAGAGATGCTCTTCGTAGCCTTTTCACTTGCAGTACCCGATCTATCCTTACAGCCTTCCTTTCAAGCAATAAAGTGGAGTTCAATACTGATTCGATAACCGTCAGCTGTATTTGTCAAGTGAATTGCAAGTGTTAATATACATAATGTAATGCGCTTCCCTCATAGCAATTTCCACGAGTTGGCAACTCTTAGCCTAAAACTCACATTATCCTGAAGCCGCGAAAGAAAAACATTTGGTTTTGCAGTTATTCAGTGTGATGATTCTGCTTCTTGGCATGTTTTACTGTAATATAACTTATAAAGCCCATGGCATATGTGTGTTCATAAATCCTCTTTACGAGTTCACGTATGCCTCTCCCTACTTAGTGTTTACTACAAGAGAAAAAAACATTATTCCAGATAAATAATCTGCAGCCTTACAATAAATAGAGCTCGCTATTAATCTTATAGTCGATGATTTCTTTTTTTTTTTCCCTCTAATGCATTTAGTAGAAGTCTCATAAATCCAGTGTGGGCAGTTTCCAAACTTCCGATAACCCATTAGGTTACAGCCGAGAAAAACAGTTTGTTTTGCAGATATGATTTATTCTTATGTAAAGTATTGGATACGTTTCCTCTATTTTCTGCATTGTGGATACTTTTTAAAGGGATATTGAGTAGGGATAAAAGGTGGTAAGGAATAGTAGAACATCGAGAAAATCCCCTTTACATGATAATATGGTGGCAATGGGAGATGAATAAAATGAAACAAACATGGCGGCTTTTTCCTCTATTAGATAGGGAGTCCCAGTACCGTATAGTGCTCAGAGCTGTGAGAATGACCACCCAGACCCCTACCAGCTTTGCCAACTGCACCCAGAGTCCTGGAGCTTCCTAGTGTGAGGTGTGCTGTACTGCGCATGCGCGCCTCATGGCATCTACACCCAGAGGTGATGCAGCATGTCACTCCTACATCCAGTCTATGACAGCTGAAACTGTGCTCCTTCACTTCCAGATGTAGATGACATGAGGTGTGCATGCGCAGTAACTCGCTCCTCCCACTAGCAATCCCCAGGGCTTGATAGGAGGTGGGGGAAGCTCTGAATATGTTACTGTTGCGCAGAGGGGTATTACATGAGAAGATCTTGCTCAGAATAAACAGAACATGAGCCAATGCACTCTCAGCTCTTAATATAATGCTTAAAGTAGTGCTGGGGACAAGTGAGTGTTTTTTTTTATGCATGGGCCACTTCTGGAGTTTGCCTATTCTATGAATCACTGTGCATGTGCCAGGGGCTCAGTGACATATCTCAGGTGGCTTCAGTCCTGAGTGGTGCGCATGCACAGTCGTAGTCAAGCCTAATTTTTCTTCAGGCAGCAGAAAAGCTAGAATGGACCCTGTGTGCAGGGGTGGCTGGTCCCATGTGTTATAGAGATTACTGGTTGGCTGCTCTTTTTTTTTTTCCTTTAATGTAGATTGTGAGCCCCATATAGGGATCACAATGTACATTTTTTCCCTATTAGTATGTCTTTGTAGAATGGGAGGAAATCCACACAAACACGGGGAGAACATACAAACTCCTTGCAGATGTTGTTTCTGACAAGATTCAAACCCAGGACTGCAGCGCTGCAAGGCTACAGTGCTAACCACTGAGCCACTATGTTGCCCCCTGGCTGCTCTTTTTGATCACACATCTGGCCTTCTTTATAACCTTTATGGTTATATTTTGTTGACATCATCTTCAAGGAGAAGTTTGCTGGGATTTCAGGCTGTCATATCAGTAGAGGTCATTTAACCTGAACTGTGAGCCAACAAGGTCAGCTCAGTGACGTGATGATGTCCCGGAATTCTGACCCCTCTCCATTTAGTAGACACATACATCATGAACTTTGCTTTCTATGCCCAGTGGCCCCTACTGACCTCCTGCGTAGCGATCCTCCCTGACCTATGTGTTGTTCTCAGCACCTCCATCCTCTATGCAGATGCTTTTAGACACTTCTCCTTGGGTTTCAGCTGAAGATCTGGTCTCTGGTGAGTTTTTCTGAAGTGGAGGGAATGGGGTCTGAAGGTATGAAGGGATCTATATATCAGGTAGACCTCTTAGTCTTAAAAGGAGGGTGACCAGAACCCAGCATATTAATCCAATGGCACATCGTAGATAGATTAGGGTTAGAGATGCGCGAGTAGTGTTCGATCGATTAGGTGTTTGATCGAATACTACGGTATTCGAAATACTCGTACTCATTCGAACACTACTAGCTGTTCGAAGTTTAAGGTTCGATGCAGAACCAGCGTTGATTGGCAGAATGCTATACATTCTGCCAATCAACGCTGGTTCTTCTCTTACCTTTCCAAAGTATTCTCTGTGCTGCGTCCCCACGTCTTCTTCCGGGTGGAATTCACTCTGCCTAGGCATCCAGCCTAGGCAGAGTCGACTGCGCATGCGCGGGCATGCACGCGCATACACGTGCATGCGCAATCGGCTGTGCTCAGGCGTCAGGCCTGGGGCTCTGCTCAGGCGTCGGGCCTGGGCAGAGCCGCATGCGCATGCGCTGTCTGCTCTTCCTAGGCCGGATGCCTAGGCAGAGTGAATTCCACTCGGAAGAGGACGCGGGGACCCTGCGCCAGGAGAAGACTTCAAGCAGAATCCAGCCCGACTGTCACTCGTGGACTTGGTAAGTATGATTTTATCGAATGTTGCCTACCCCTGAAACGAGCATTTCCCCCCATAGACTATAATGGGGTCCGAAATCCATTCGAACAGTGGAACAGTGTGCGGTTGTTCGAATCGGATTTCGAACCTCGGACACTTTAGTGTTCGCTCATCTCTAGTTAGGGTCACCTGAATCAAAAAAATTTTGCCCCTTGTGAATCGCTGCCACCGTTGACGAGATATCACCTTTTTTGTCAATATGTAAATTGAGCAATGAGAGTTTACTATTGACCTCTTTGGAGCAATGGAGCAATGGAGCCCCCTCGTTACTCCAAAGAACTCATTTGCATATTATCAAAAACAGCGATGTCCCATGAGTAGGGCCATATACGTATTTGGGTGCTGAAGTAATGTTTCCATATTCGGTGGAAGATGCTGATATTTCCTACAATATGATTCCGTATATTATGGGACTTTGTATTCATTGGTTTGTTGCAGATTTTTCTTATACATTAGTGAACATCATTTTGTAAAAGAAAATAAATAATAATAATACTGCATTAAGCATCTCCGTTATGGTCACCACGCTGAGGTTCTACTGACCCGGACTTATGTTCCCATGGGCAACTATCATAATAATAATAATTCTAACACCTACGTGTCAAAGCACCTGTAGTGAAGTCACACTCTCCAGACCCGCCAAGTATTCTGCAGATGGAACTTTGAGATTCAACAGGAGGCGCAAAGTGTAATGGTTACAGCAAAAGGCATCAATGCGGAAAGAGAGTGTCAGGGTAACGGAGTGACATGGTCTTACAATAATAGCTCATGCAGTATATGGCTGAAGACATTGCACCCATACCGCCCCCTTACAATACCTTATGCTGGCTCAGTCTTCTGCCAATTGAAATAATAATAATAATAATAATAATAATAATAATAATAATAATAATTTATTTATATAGCTCCAACATATTCCACCACACTTTACAAATCCCAGGGGACATGAGCAGACAAAAAATTTAGCGTGAGGACCCTGCTCACAAGAGCTTACAATCTATGAGGAAATACTGGGACGCAAAAGGTTCCTCTATCTTTAACCCCTTCCCACTGCACCCATTGTTCAATTTTTGTTTTTGACTCACTGCCTTCCAAGAACCATCACTTTTTTTTATTTTTCTGCTCAAAAACTATATGAGGGCTTCATGTTTGTGGAACAAATTGTCCTTCATAATGTACAATGTACTGGAAATGTGTTTATTAGAGATGAGCGAGTAGTATTCGATGGAGTAGGTATTCGAATGAATACTACGGTATTTGAAATACTCGTGCTCTATCGAATACTACTCCTATTCGCAGTAAAGATTCAATTCAGAACCAGCGTTGATTGGCCGAATGCATTTAGCCAATCAATGCTGGTTCTGCAGCAGGCTCATCTTTGCTAGTCGGGAGAGCTGGCAGGTTGCGGTTATGCGGGAGATGACTTTTTCTCATAGGAATGCATTGACCAACGTTGATTGGCCGAATGCTATACAGTGTACAGTATTCAGCCAATCAACGCTGGTTCTGCCGGAGGCTCGTCTGCAATGAGGAGGAATCTAAGATCGGACCACAGCAGTCTCCATTGTGGTCCGATCTTATACTCCGCCTCGTCACAGACGAGCCTGTTGCAGAACCAGCGTTGATTGGCTGAATGCTGTACACTGTATAGCATTCGGCCAATCAATGCTGGTTCTGCTGGATGAGTAAGGGCAAGTTCACATTAGCGCTTGACTCCCATCCGGAAGGAGTCCGCAGGAGCACCCCTCTGAATGGAATATCAGCGTAAGCACTGGATGGTTAAGCACATGGACCCCATAGCATATAATGGGCTCCGTGTGCTTGATATCGCCACTGTGTGTATTATCCCTGTACTGTGACATCCCTGTATTTTTATCTCTGTACTGTGACATCACTGTGTGTATTATCCCTGTACTGTGACATCACTGTGTGTATTATCCCTGTACTGTGACATCACTGTGTGTATTATCCTTATACTGTGACATCACTGTGTGTATTATCCCTGTACTGTGACATCACTGTGTATATTATCTCTGTACTGTGACATCACTGTGTGTATTATCCCTGTACTGTGACATCACTGTGTGTATTATCTCTGTACTGTGACATCACTGTGTGTATTATCTCTGTACTGTGACATCACTGTGTGTATTATCCCTGTACTGTGACATCACTGTGTATATTATCTCTGTACTGTGACATCACTGTGTGTATTATCTCTGTACTGTGACATCACTGTGTGTATTATCCCTGTACTGTGACATCACTGTGTGTATTATCCCTGTACTGTGACATCACTGTGTACATTATCCCTGTACTGTGACATCACTGTGTGTATTATCCCTGTACTGTGACATCACTGTGTGTATTATCCCTGTACTGTGACATCACTGTGTGTATTATCCCTGTACTGTGACATCACTGTGTGTATTATCCCTGTACTGTGACATCACTGTGTGTATTATCTCTGTACTGTGACATCACTGTGTGTATTATCTCTGTACTGTGACATCACTGTGTGTATTACCCCTGTACTGTGACATCACTGTGTGTATTATCCCTGTACTGTGACATCACTGTGTGTATTATTCCTGTACTGTGACATCACTGTGTGTATTATCTCTGTACTGTGACATCACTGTGTATATTATCTCTGTACTGTGACATCACTGTGTGTATTATTCCTGTACTGTGACATCACTGTGTGTATTATCCCTGTACTGTGACATCACTGTGTATATTATTCCTGTACTGTGACATCACTGTGTGTATTATCCCTGTACTGTGACATCACTGTGTATATTATCTCTGTACTGTGACATCACTGTGTGTATTATCTCTGTAATGTGACATCAATGTGTGTATTATCCCTGTACTGTGACATCACTGTGTGTATTATCCCTGTACTGTGACATCACTGTGTGTATTACCCCTGTACTGTGACATCACTGTGTGTATTATCCCTGTACTGTGACATCACTGTGTATATTATCTCTGTACTGTGACATCACTGTGTGTATTATCTCTGTACTGTGACATCAATGTGTGTATTATCCCTGTACTGTGACATCACTGTGTACATTATCCCTGTACTGTGACATCACTGTGTGTATTATCCCTGTACTGTGACATCACTGTGTGTATTACCCCTGTACTGTGACATCACTGTGTGTATTATCCCTCTACTGTGACATCACTGTGTATATTATCCCTGTACTGTGACATCACTGTGTGTATTATCCTGTACTGTGACATCAATGTGTATATTATCCCTGTACTGTGACATCACTGTGTGTATTATCCATGTGCTGTGACATCACTGTGTGTATTATCCCTGTACTGTGACATCACTGTGTGTATTACCCCTGTACTGTGACATCACTGTGTGTATTATCCCTGTACCGTGACATCACTGTATTTTTATCTCTATACTGGGACATTACTATGTCTATTGTCTCTGTGATGTGATATCCCGGATGCTTATTATGTTATGTACTGTGACTTCAGTGTGTCTGTTATCTCCAGGTTAGATTATCATTACAAGTATTTTGCAGGTTTTATGACAAAACTGTAATAATTTCAGCAGCGCAATGACATCACTGCATCACATGTAAGAATAGGAGGGTGTAATAGAAAGTAATGCAGCATCTTCTTTAAGTTCTAGAAGTTCTGCTTGTGCTTATAGTATGTCTGGATTATACCTGAGAGTGTAATACAGCACATTATTCTTATTTCTAAGTGTCATGTCCAGGTGATTCTATTATTATTTTTGGAATGGCCCATAAGAAGACATCATACAGTCCTATGAAAAAGTTTGGGCACCCCTATTAATCTTAATCATTTTTTGTTCTAAATATTTTGGTGTTTGCAACAGCCATTTCAGTTTGATATATCTAATAACTGATGGACACAGTAATATTTCAGGATTGAAATGAGGTTTATTGTACTAACAGAAAATGTGCAATATGCATTAAACCAAAATTTGACCGGTGCAAAAGTATGGGCACCCTTATCATTTTATTGATTTGAATTCCCCTAACTACTTTTTACTGACTTACTGAAGCACAAAATTGGTTTTGTAACCTCAGTGAGCTTTGAACTTCATAGCCAGATGTATCCAATCATAAGAAAAGGTATTTAAGGTGGCCAATTGCAAGTTGATCTCCTATTTGAATCTCCTCTGAAGAGTGGCATCATGGGCTACTCAAAACAACTCTCAAATGATCTGAAAACAAAGATTGTTCAACATAGTTGTTCAGGGGAAGGATACAAAAAGTTGTCTCAGAGATTGAACCTGTCAGTTTCCACTGTGAGGAACATAGTAAGGAAATGGAAGACCACAGGGACAGTTCTTGTTAAGCCCAGAAGTGGCAGGCCAAGAAAAATATCAGAAAGGCAGAGAAGAAGAATGGTGAGAACAGTCAAGGACAATCCACAGACCACCTCCAAAGAGCTGCAGCATCATCTTGCTGCAGATGGTGTCACTGTGCATCAGTCAGCAATACAGCGCACTTTGCACAAATAGAAGCTGTATGGGAGAGTGATGAGAAAGAAGCCGTTTCTGCACGTACGCCACAAATAGAGTTGCCTGAGGTATGCAAAAGCACATTTGGACAAGGCAGCTTCATTTTGGAAACAAAAATCGAGTTGTTTGGTTATAAAAAAAAGGCGTTATGCATGGCGTCCAAAAAGAAACAGCATTCCAAGAAAAACACATGCTACCCACTGTAAAATTTGGTGGAGGTTCCATCATGCTTTGGGGCTGTGTGGCCAATGCCGGCATCGGGAATCTTGTTAAAGTTGAGAGTCGCATGGATTCCACTCAGTATCAGCAGATTCTTGAGAATAATGTTCAAGAATCAGTGACGAAGTTGAAGTTACCCCGGGGATGGATATTTCAGCAAGACAATGATCCAAAACACCGCTCTAAATCCTCAGGCATTCATGCAGAGGAACAATTACAATGTTCTGGAATGGCCATCCCAGTCCCCAGACCTGAATATCATTGAACATCTGTGGGATGATTTGAAGCGGGCTGTCCATGCTCGGCGACCATCTAACTTAACTGAACTTGAATTGTTTGTCCAAAATACCTTCATCCAGGATCCAGGAACTGATTAAAAGCTACAGGAAGTGACTAGAGGCTGTTATCTTTGCAAAAGGAGGATCTACTAAATATTAATGTCACTTTTCTGTTGAGGTGCCCATACTTTTGCACCGGTCAAATTTTGGTTTAATGCATATTGCACATTTTCTGTTAGTACAATAAACCTCATTTCAATCCTGAAATATTACTGTGTCCATCAGTTATTAGATACCAAAATATTTAGAACTAAAAATGATTAAGATTAATAGGGGTGCCCAAACTTTTTCATAGGACTGTACATGGTCCATGATGGTTGGGAGGGGGGGGGTAGTCTTTGCAGATTTTGCTCCCGTACTGAGGACCCCCCAGCTCTGCCTTTGTTGGTTGTTCTCACCTATGCCCTGTGTCTATCCTTTTACATAGTCATGAATCATTATCAATGTATCTTCTATTTATTCCCATCATTAGATCTTCTTTATATTGTTACCACACAAGAAGGTGTTTTTACTGGAAATCAATGAGGTTTTGTAGAGAGTATCGAGCCGCTGCTGCTCCCCAGACATTTAGGATAGAGAGCTGCCGTCTTCTACGTCAATGACTATTCAATGAAAATGTTTACACAGAATGAGAACTTCAGGATAATGTTAAGATTTTAATCACCAGGAAAGGAAAGGAGATTTTCCATTATTGGTTTTAAATGTAATCTGCATATTTTAGCAAAGGTTGAGGCTCCTCCATAATTACTGCACATTTATCATGAGACCAAGGAAGAGCGCGAGCTCTTGGGTACGCAATATTAAAGGTGCGGGGGTGACTCAGCAGTTTGGAGAGTTTGGAAAATCTGCTCTTAAGGACTCTCTGAGATACAGTGTAATTGTTATGTCTCAAAATTTTTGACGTGTCAGAAGATTTGATGGGTGGGTGTATGGGTTTGCAGAGCCCCCACTTCTTTGGCTAGCGAGGAGAGGCCAAGTCTGTGTTGTATTAGACATTGTCATCAGAATAGAACGTATTGGTAGCCCCTATTTTGAGCACCATTTTGAGTGTCATCCAAGTACATTCTATAAAAAGTCGGCCCCACATCGTCATGTATATGGGGCCAGTCAATTGGTCTTCATGGACACCATGTGGAGTTTAAAGGAGTTTTCCCATAATTTAGATTTATTGCATATTCAGAAGGTATGTTATAAATGTATGATAAGTGTAGTCCTCGTCTCTAATACGGGCCCCCTTCCCTAATTAGGAATTATGGTTTATCTAGCCATTGCTCCCTCTGCAATGCGCACACTCTCCACACCTCCCTCCATCCTCTGATTGACAGGGGCTGGCAGTGTATACCCAGTTATTACTGGCTTTGAGTTCTGTTGCACGAGCTGCTCCTCAGAAGGCGGCACAGTACAGTGGGAGGCTTATCTCTTTGGATAACACCCTCATTGCTCCAAAGCATCAAACCACCTCCCTCCATCCTCTAATTGATAGGGCTAGCAGTGTATACCCAATAGCGCCTGGACCTGAATTTTATTAAAACTCATTGCTCCTCAGGGGCGGAACAGTGCAGTGGGAGGTGTACCTCTTTGGAGCAGTGGCAACGCCCTCATTGCTCCAAAGCTCCAAAGCAACTCCCTCCATCCTCTAATTGACAGGGCTAGCAGTGTATACCCAATAGCGCCTGGACCTGAATTTTGTTAAAACTCGCTGCTCCTCAGGGGCGGAACAGTGCAGTGGGAGGTGTACCTCTTTGGAGCAGTGGCAGCACCCTCATTGCTCCAAAGCTCCAAAGCACCTCCCTCCATCCTCTAATTGACAGGGCCAGCAGTGTATACCCAATAATGCCTGGGCCTGAGTTTTTTTGTACTTACTGCTCCTCAGGGGTAGCACAGTGCAGTGGGAGGTGTACCTCTTTGGATCAGTGGCAATGCCCTCATTGCTCCAAAGAGCTTGTTTGCCTGTTGAAAAAATGGTGATATCTTGGCAACAGAGATATTGATTCACAAGGGGAAAACACAGCTTGATTCAGGTGACTGTAACCTATCTATCTGCAGGGTTCCTATTCAAGGTCCTGCTGACAGACTCCCCTTAAAGAAGACTTCTCTCCTCTCCTGAAGTGCCTGTTTTAGTAAATATAATAATTCTGGAGATTTTTTTTATAATTCTCTATTGTGTCCTTCAAAATTCCTCCTAGAAATGTATGAATAAATTGACAACTGGTGTTTTACACTGTCCAATCATTGTTCATTGATTAGGGACACGCCCCTTTGACAAGTTTATTTATTCATACATTCATACGAAGGAATAGCGGAGGAACAACACAAAGCAGAGCTCTAAGCAAAAAAGCTCTATAATCATTATTTCACAGGGGAATTTAGTAGGACAGACACGTCGGCAGAGGTGACAGATCTTCTTTACCATAAGTAGAACACTGACTTTCCGCAAAATCTTATAGTAAACAAATTTCTTAAGTGGATTCAATTGATATTTCATCATTTTTTCCTCTTTACAGGGCTGGATCTTGGCGCCTTCACTAAATCCACATTTTACTTGAGTGTTACTTTTGTACAGTTGGGAACTTGTTATTATAAAACGAAGAAGAGTCCGGAAGCGGTGATGGATGAGAGCGAGGAGCGTGTCACTCATTATACCGCACCGGGCTGAGATATCACATAAACATATGTTCAGATAACATCTCCGCGCTTCCTTTCTATAATCCCTTAGAAAAAGCTGACAACTATTTTTTTGTCATTTATTTACCCGTTTGGCATTCTACTCTTCCTCCAAAATGACTTGGTACTTCTACGACCAGTAAAACCCCCATTGGGAATTAGCTGAAAATTTTTCTTTCAAGTAGAGTAGATATAATGACCATACATGAAAGCGACCCCTACTGATATAGAAGACTATGTACTAGAGATTAGGGGGTCAGAGGCGTAACTAGGATAAACGGAACCCCAATACAGTATAAAACCTTCTCTACTGATTCTCCTTCAGATGACACAAGATACCTTACACATTGTCCAGTAGACAGGGGTTAAATTGGTCCAGAACACGCCGAAACTCATCGTATAATTTATATGGTAGAAACTAAGCAATTGCCTTACCCAGAATGTGGAACATAATAAACACTGTTACTTACCTTTCCTGGCTCCGGAAGGCTTCAGGCCTACTTGGGTGACGTCCCAGACATCACAAAGGCCGGGGCTTGCGTCCTTATGCATCACAACGCAAGGCTGACATCAGAAGGGAGTGCGCCGGAGCCAGGGAGAGGTAAGTACAGTATGTAACAGTGTTTTTTGTATCCTCCCCGGGCTCTGGGTCTCCGATTATTATATTGAAAAGACCCCAGAGTATAACAATTGTTCATGTGAGTGTTCGCAATGGCTGAGGCATAATTATACTGTGTGCAAAGGCCACTATGGCCCATAATATGGGGCACTTTATGCGGGGGTCCCTATGGAGCATAATACTTTGTGCAGGGGCCACTGTGGAGAGTAACAGTGTGTGCAGGAATGTAGAGGTCGTCAATCAGTCTGTGAGGGTCTTTGGGGGGGTGGGGTGGATCTGTTATTCCAGAGTTCTCCTTAATAATGTTTCCCAATTTAAACACTGCCAGTAGACATACCAATACGATTATTTTTTTTTTTTTTATTATTATTATTTGTGGCCCAACCTGCAAAAATTCTGACCTCTCTATGTATGGATCACATCTGCCTGCTTTACCCAGATCACTGGGTATGTCACTAGGTTTCTAGAAAACCAGTCATTGATCTATAGCAAGTTTTTCTTATTCCCCCAAGGTGAAATTATTTGCATATTCTTGTCCCAGAGTTCTTAGCAGAACTTGTATGGACAGAAAGATGCAAGCCAAGAAGTGGCCTGCATGGCAGTCCCCTTAAGGAGACACAGCACCCCTTCTGAATTCTGACCCACGTATATGACCTCTCCTCCAGCAAACCCATATCCTGCTTCGCCCTGATGAGGGGCAACAGCCACAGAATACCGGTCTTGGAGGAAATGTTCTAGTTAGACTTTAATCCCGGATCATGTCATTAGGTTTGCAGAAGACCAGGCGAAGATCTATTGGGAGATAGAGTACGTAGTAATGGCATTAGATCAAGTTTTCCATATCTGCCAAAGATAATATATTTGCATATTCTTTTCCCAGAATTCTTAGCAGAGCATGCAAAGTATGAAAGACTCTGCGCACCAAAAAGTGACCTGCAAAATGCAGTCTCCTTAAAGGGTGCCGCGGGTTTCAGGAAATCCTCAGTATTTTGTACAGAACAACAGTTTGCAGACATGTCTGTACAGCCTGTGAGGAGAATCAACCCCTCCCTCCACTGTGTGAAGAGAGAAACTGATGGCCCTTTACACTCACTTAGATAAGCAAGACGGAATATAATGTATTTATGGACGACCTTCCTTAGTAACAAAAGAGTGAACAGAAAATTAGCTAGAAGGAAGACATCTTCTGGGGGGGATCGGTAGGAGTCTTAGTGATCAAACCCCAACTGATCAATTCTTTATCCTCTATCATATGGAGAGTGGATAAATATTCTGGATTCACACTCGCAGCTTTGCCTTCAGCTGAGGACAATTCAGTATCATAAGAATTTCTGGGGAAGTTTCAGAGTTTTCTGTTCTGTTTCTGTGCTGAAAGTTTTTGGCTAATTGCAATCTTCCTAAATGTCTTCAAGATGTATTGTACAATGCAGCCAAAAATCATGAGCAGACAAAATTTTTATGACGAAGTGGAAATCCAGAAAAGAATCACAATGATAATAAATAATATACGTCCATGGCTCACAGTCTGATATAAACCTATTAATGGCATTTACTATAATCTGTACAATGATAATAAAACGCATCTATGGGGATTTATGTTTACAAGCAGTCCATGAAATTTGTCACCGCCGCTCAGGGTTCCTGCCATGGATTTACACCTATATAGACAGATCTCAATGCAACTTTCCAGCACAGAATGTACAAAAAACCACCGTAACATATGTGTACAATGTTGCCCACAGACTTTTTTCCTATACAGCTGCTTATGAATGAGGAATAAGAACCTGTTCACATTAGAGATGTGCAAGTAGTATTAAATTGAGTAGGTATTCGTTAGAATACTATGGCATTCGAAATACTCGTACTCGTTCAAATACTACTCCTATACGCAGTAAAGATTCGATTCAGAACCAGCATTGATTGGCCGAATGCTATAAAGTGTATAGCATTCGGCAAATCAATGCTGGTTCTGCAGCAGGCTCCTCTTTGCTAGTCGGGAGAGCTGGCAGCTTTCGGTTATGTGGGAGCTGACTTTTTCTCATAGGAATGCATTGACTTGATTGGCCGAATGTTATACAGTGTACAGCATTCGGTCAATCAACACTGGTTCTGAATCTAATCTTTACTGCGAATAGGAATAGTATTTGAACGAGTATGAGTATTTCGAATACCGTAGTCTGTGACAAGGCGGAGTCTAAAATCGGACCACAATGGAGACTGTTGCGGTCCGATCTTACACTGTATAGCATTCGGCCAATCAAGGCTAGCTCTGCAGGACGAGTAAGTTCACATTAACGCTTTCCTCCTGTCTGGAAGGAGTCTGCAGGAGGACACCTTGCAAGCGCTGTGCAGTTAAAGCGCATGGACCTGTTATAGTCTATGGGGTCCGTGCGCTTTAACTGCACAGCGCTCCTCCTAAACACTCTCCTCCTGCTACTCGTGGACTTGGTGACTCTCCTTTAGTCGAATAGTGGTTTCCCCTGAAATGAGCATTCTTTCCCATAGACTGTAATGGGATTCGATATTCGATCGAGTAGTCAAAAATTGAGGCTCTACTCGAAACGAATATCGAATCCTGAATATTTCACTACTCGCTCATCTCTAGTTCACATATATTGTGGATTCTCAAATATATGGGCAGAATGTTGGCATGGCCTTAGAGACTTGCATATATACCGGATTGTTGGTATGTAGGTAGATAGACTGCAAAAATTGGCAGCACATATCCAATATCCGATCCTTACTATACTATTGTATTTACTGCTCAGGACCAGCTTATTGAATTACGTGCGGTTTATATCTGGAGGTTGCTACAGGTACACTGCCGCTAAGCTGGATGTTTTCTGTATTTATGAGTTGTAAGGATGTCATTTTACTTTTTTTTTTTCTATCTAAACGGTTTCAGACCAGTGGCCACTTTATAAAGAAAAATGATAGAACTCTGTATGTGGTAAATAGAAGGAGCTCAGCGCCAACAAGGTCCTTAACTATAGAACACAAGACTTTCTGCCTGATCAGTTCAGCGTCTTAACTCCTGGTGACCCTTCACTGCACTGAGCTCCTGGAGGAAGTGGTAAGGTTGTGCCAATTCCTTCTAGTCCTTGCACTTGGAAGAAATCAAACTAGATACCCAGCTGCAATGTAAACTGTTGGTTGACATCCAGAGTGGCACAGAGACAAGCACATTAGCATCATGGGTTCCAATCCAATCTGAAGCTTGCAGGTTCTCTGTATTGACGTTGTATCCACCATGTAGTCATCTGCGTTCTCTCACTCTCTATAAGCCTGTTGGTTTTAGTCAATTAGCTTCCTATTGTTGAGTTAGGAGTAGTGCCAGGACGTACAGTTGCCCTGTGAGGTTGCCAGTCGATTCCTAAAACGTGTCAGTTCTAGGGTGTGGCCCCTTTAAGGCTTCGTTGTTTGTTTTTATCCCAATATAGATCTGTGATCTTCTGCTGCTCTTGCACTGCCAGATGTTCAGTTCTCTGGGTGTTGCTATCTGGATCTGCATCTCATGTTTTTTTTATGTATCTAACATGAGTGTATCCCACGTCCTGACTTTGCTTCTGCATGCCGATTCTGTACCTTCACTTCTTCCTGTTACGACCATCGCTTGCCTTCTAGATCATTCCACACTGATCCCGATTCTGTACCTCGCTGATCTCTCGTTACCGCCCAGTCTGCTGATGACTCTCCTGCCCCAATCTCCATGACTGCGCTACCTCTCATTGCCAACTGGACTGTATGACCACAATTATTGCTTACCTTCTGCCGCCACCTGAAACTAGCTTACTGCTACTGCTTCTCAGTGGTGGATCCAGGCTTTGCGGGGCCCTGGGCAATTGACTTTAGCGGGGCCCTACTTACCAGGGGTCTGGGGGGTATTTTCTGACATTACATTCTGACATTACAATAAATACAATGCAGTAATATTTTGTGCAGTAATACTCACAGGAGACATCTTCCCACATTTCCCGTCTCTTCCCTTTGGACCGCCATGATCACTTCTTTCAGCTGTGACTTGACTCTGTAAAGTTTGAAACACAGACATCTTTGACTCTTCACTTCTCCACGCACCCAACCCCTATCTATATATATATTTATATTTACAGTATATAGCCCACAGCAGCCCCTGCTTGCCTATATATATAGAGGTTGCACTGCAGCCTTGCTGTGTTGGAGTCCTGGTGTTCAAATCCCACCAAGGGCATAAAACCATATTCAAGGAGTTTGTATGTTCTCCCCATGTTTGCATGGATTTCCATCCCATATTACAAAGACTTACTGATAGGGAAAAATGTACATTGTGAGCTCTATATGGGGCTCACAATCTAAATGAAAAAAAAAACAAAAAACAAAACATAGTGTAGGATATTGTCAGGGCTCCTAGGAACTTATCTATAAAACATAGTGTATAACACTCTCAGTGCTTCTAGGAACCTATCTGTAAAACTTGGTGTATAACACTGTCAGGACACCTAGGAACCTATCTATAAAACATAGTGTAGAACACTGTCAGGGCTCCTGGGAACCTATCTATAAAACATAGTGTAGAACACTGTCAGGACTCCTAGGCACCTATCTATAAAACATAGTGTAGAACACTGTCAGGGCTCCTAGGAACCTATCTGTAAAGTATAGTGTATAACACTGTCAGGGCTCCTAGGAACCTATCTATAAAACATAGTGTATAACACTGTCAGGGCTCCTAGGAACCTATCTATAAAACATAGTGTAGAACACGGTCAGGACTCCTAGGAACCTATCTATAAAACATAGTGTAGAACACTGTCAGGGCTCCTAGGAACCTATCTATAATACATAGTGTAGAATACTGTCAGGGCTCCTAGGAACCTATCTATAAAACATAGTATAGAACACGGTCAGGACTCCTAGGAATCTATGTATAATACATAGTGTATAACACTGTGAGGGCTCCTAGGAACCTATCTATAAAACATAGTGTAGAACACTGTCAGGGCTCCTGGGAACCTATCTATAAAACATAGTGTAGGACACTGTCAGGGCTCCTAGGAACCTATCTATAAAACATAGTATAGAACACGGTCAGGACTCCTAGGAATCTATGTATAATACATAGTGTATAACACTGTCAGGGCTCCTAGGAACCTATCTATAAAACATAGTGTAGAACATTGTCAGGGCTCCTAGGAACCTAACTATATAACATAGTGCAGGATGTGTTTTAGTCAGGATCCCTGCACTATGTTATATTAATGTATGCATGAATGATATATTATCGGTGGCTCTGACTTGAAGGCACCAGTCATTGGATGAAATATATAAGGGCAAGTCCTAGAGCTGTAGCTGTAAATTAAAATAACTGCTAGGAGGTCTCGGAGAAGACTCCACATATGCTGCAGAGCCTTGTGTACATTGCTTTCCAGGTCACAATATTCCCTTCCCCCTGGAGGGTTCTTAAGGATTGGAAAGTCACAGTCAATAAGTTGAGGTTCCTAGTTTGTTATGCTGTGCTATCTACATTGCTATTGTTTAGTGGGAGTCACTAAGACTGCAAATGATTATTGGCTGTTACACAAGAAAGACTGTTAAAAGTGACCAGAGGCAGGGTTAAATTTGCTGCAGCAGCTTCACTGCGTAGCAAGCACAGCACACTGCATAGTGGCTGTAATTGGTATTGCAGCTTAGCCCATTCACTTGAATAGGACTGAGCTGCAAACAGGTCATGTGACTGACATGATGTCATTGGCCTGTGAAGAGAAAGACAGTGCCACCGGCCGCTGCAGACAGCTGATGGGTGGGGGTGCTGGATGTTAGAATCCTGCCAATCTGATATTGATGACCTACCCTAAAGATGAGTGTCTTCAAAAGAATGGGACATATAAAGGAAAGTCTTAAACTTCTCCCAGCCACTAAATCCACTCCTGGCTTTGGCCTCAAATCCACCACAATATATGCAATAGAAATGTAGTTGTTCCCCAAAATGTAATCTCAGCTTGAATGAGGTTTATCTTCTTACATATTTTCCAATACCTGATTACCAAGACGTAAGGAAAAGATGGGACGTATGGAAAGATTTGGTAAGTGTGATCCAGCATGTAAGAGAGCCATAACCTACAGTGAAGCATACATCTACAGCTTCTGACTCAGGATACTTTGCTTTCCTAGAATGTATCAGACTTGTTTCTCCAGCATGTCCTACAATACTTGGTCAGACATAGTCACCACCTTGGTTTCTGCTGGTAACAGTTTTCCACTATCATTGAGTCCCCTTGTTATGAATGGTTGTGCTTGGCTATTCAGTTAGTTTAGGTAAGTAAGTAATATCTGCATGTATGTAAGGATTTAGGTTTTCCCGGTAGAACTGCTATGGTTGATACACAAGGGCAAATGACAGCAACAGCAGAAACTGTGGGCAGAAGAACAAGCTATTTAAAACCCATTACAGCACTGCAAGCCAGAGACAGACTTTCAAATAGCTTCTCCAGCGCTAGTCGCAAGGCCAGATGGACTTCACAGAATTTGATGGTCTGAACTGTCACCCCCAGTAACTGTACAGGTAATAAATGCTCTACAAGCTGAAACCAAACCAGAAACCACAATGACTTACAGGACAGATCAGAAACAGGAGAATAATCATCCAGACAGAAGAGTCAAAACCAGGAGAACTAGTCACAGGCACATTCAGGAGACAAAAGCGATATCCAGTAGAAAGCCAAGGGTCAATTCTGAGCGGGTATGTCAATGGCAGAATCAGCAAGCAAACAAATAACCAGAAAACAAGCCAAGGGCCAGTAAAGCAATCCAATACACACTATCAGATTTGGCCAAACTATAAAACTAAATTAGCCGGCACCTGGATCAGTAGGGCGGGGTCTTATAGATGTATTGAACAAGCCCAGGGAGCTTCTGACACTGCTGACGTTTCCCAGGTTGACTCGGTAACCTGAAAGGTATAGCAGCTGAATTGAGAATCCTGACAAGAATATCATACTCTGTCCACCTTCTTGTGTTTTTCACATACTGCACTCGGCCATATCTGTTTCCCAGGTAAGCATCGTACACCCAGCCATCCCCATGATATAAAAAAAATGATTCATCAGACTAGTCCATGTTCTTCCATTGATCCATGGTCCAATTCTTATGCTTGGATGCCCTTTGAAGACATTTTCAGCACTGGACTGCGGTTAGCATGGACGCTATAATCGGTCGGGGGCTATGCAGCAAGTGGTAATACATTATGTTTTCTGACATCATAACCAGCAATGACTCTATCAGCAATTTGTACTATAGTTCAGTATACTTCTATGGGTTTGCCATTGTAGGGCTAGCCTTGAACCCTCAACCTCACTAAGGAGCCTTGGTCACTCATGAACCTGCTGCTGTTTGCAAGTATTAACCATGGCATCCTGACAATGTTCTCATCTAGTCATCTAGCCATCTAGTTTGGCTCAGTTGTTCAGACCTTTATATTTTTTCTGCTTCCAGCATCATCTCTAACAACTGACTTTTCACTTGCTGCCTAATATATGGCCCCCTGACAGGTGTCATTGTCACCAGATAATCAATGTAATTCCCTTCACCTCTTCACCTGGTTTAATGCCATGGGCTGATCACTGTATCTCTTCCATATTGTGCCTTAAAGCTTTGTAGAGCTGGTAGCATTTCGCCTGTAGCTATGCAGTGACATTAGTCGTCTGCATCATTGCTGTTGCACCACAGGCTACATGTACAGTAATAGCAAAGTACCAAATGGACATTCTGCTTCTGTGCAGACAAAAACTTCAGAGAGCTCCTATAACCCGTCTATAACCTGAGTCAGCTACTGCTGCTCAGCCTCATTCACTGAAATGCCACTGAAGTGCAATACCCGACACAGCCCATGGACAAGAATGGCACTTATTCTAGAAAAATAGACCCTAATAACAGTCTTTTTAAGCAGAACTACAACATTTCCATTATACAGGCACAGGAGTAGTTATCGGCTTGCAATTTAAAGCATAAAATATTAGTCATTAGGTGGCGTCAGGGAAAAAAGTGTCTACTATACCTGCTAAACTGTGCCAAATAATCCGATTTTTAATAGAATAGGATATCAATTTGAGATTGGTGGGGGTCTGACTGCCGAGACCCACACAGATCAGCTGTTTCCCTGAGCCGTAGTGGTCACATGCCATAGCTGTGGTTGTCAGTACTGCAGTGGTTGTCCCATTCAAGTCTATAGGACAGAGACTAGTGATCCCTATGCTTTTTATTAAAAGTATATCAAGTGAGCACTTCAGCTTGTACCTATATAGAGAAACCATTGATCTGCAGGGGGGGGGGGTGTCAGTCTAATGTCCCATACTATGTAAAGCTGGCTAAAGCCTTTAATATATTATATTAGGTGTGACATTGAGCATTGCTTTGAAATAAGCTAGCCTAATATATTGTAGAGGATGTCAGCTTGTGTAACCTCCATGATGGATTCCAGGGCCATGTGGTTACATAGTAGATGAGGTTGGATAAGGACATCAGTCCATCAAATCCAACCTATGTGGTGCCATGTCTGCAGCCATTATACACTCCTCTTTGCTCAGATCCCCCCTCAGCCTTAATGGGATGCAACTTCTCTCCAGTTTCTTATCCAATAGCCATGTGCCAGGACTATTTTACAACTTTGCACCAATCATGTTATGCTAGTTATACTAGTGCAACCTGTTCTTTGTCTATACAATGTATTAAAGCTACCTCTTTTCCTCTATTAAAGCAGAACCCACTATATATATGTGCAGGCGCCGCCCCCCTGAGAGGCTGGCTGCCTTGATACAGGGCTCCAAGCTGGGAGCAAACTTTCTTTCCTTTCTCACTCTTTTTTCTCTGTATCTTCAAGAATCCGGTAACCAAGCAATCTAGCACTATGAATTAGCAACTATAAATCGAATGGAAGACCCTGTGGAGTATTTTGTTCCTTTTGTTTCCATTGTAAAGCATGGACAATGACAAGACCTGGTTCAGCTGGTTTCCTGTGTGCACACATGTGCCTGTTACCATCCCCCCCCAGGACAGCATGGACACCATGCGGCATGGAGGAAAACCTACATGGAAGTGTGGACTTCTTCTTCAAGGAGATGATTTTTGGCATCTATTGCTGATGCGTGAAGATGCCTACAGCTGACTGGTATTTCTTTCTTCTACTGTGGACAGGTGGGACTCTGTTACAACCTGGGAACCTACCATCACCCACCTACCCATGGAAGCTTGGCAAGAGAGCAGCACCATGTATACCTGGATGGTTTCTGACTTCCTTGGGGCAGTAGAACACTGTGGTAAGAAGAAAGGAGGAGGAGGACGGCTTGTGATGAAGGACATTTGGGGCATTTTTTTGTGGTTAAAAGGACAATAGTGCTGATGTAAGATACTGAACTATCAGCTGTGAGCAGGAGATCTCACCACCTACCAAAGGAACTGCCACATGTTATCATAATAGCTGACTATGTCCCCCACCTCTGCAAAAATTTCTGCTTGTTATATCCACATGCTGTGACCCCCTCCTCGTGTCCTACAACCAAGTAGGCTGTATTATTATTATTATTATTATTAACATCAATCCGCACAGAGAACTAAATGATCCTGCAGTGTGTCTGTGTTTCTTTCTTTTTTAGTTGCTATGATTCCTAGGATTTCTCTATCTGCCATGAGCTTGTATGTGTTTTTCTCTCTTGTTATATACTACTGTACCATCTATGAAACTGTATCACTGAAATTTCCCCATTGTGGGACTATTAAAGGAATATCTTATCTTATCTTATATACACTGTAGATCCATATGAGAAGTCCTTGAAAGTGTTTTTCAATGACTTTTCATAGGCTTTTGTTGTCTTCTGTGATAAGAGATATCATGCTGTGACAATTTATCCTGCTGCAGAAAGCCAGGTTCACCCTGCCACATCTATATATAACTATATATATATATATATATATATATATATATATATATATGTATATATATATACAGCTATATATAAACTGTAAAAGACACAGCATAACAATAATGCACCATGATCTACAATGAACCATCTACCCCAGGAGCTTGCACAGATTAGCATATGCTAACACATATTCACTCCCTTCCACTGACATTTGTGATCCTGAAATAGGGAATTAGGTCATGACCCCCCCCCCCCCCCGAATAACACTGACTGCAGACTTCATTGTGAATTAGGACAAATAATAGGAATTTAGGAAATAATAAGTCAAATAAAAGAAAAATATGAAATTAACGATCAAATTCATTCACATCTAATAAAAAAAATTGCAATAGTTTGTCTATAAATAAAATCCACTATGATCTCCAGCTTTAGAGGATGTGTATATGTTGCAGCACTATGTGTACATAGATTTGTTCTGTGTGGGTCACTGATTTAATCTTGCCAGCTGCAGCCATCTCGGTCTGTCCACTAGGGGGCCATGCTAGACTGAGCACAGTTGAAGGGCTAAGAGGGAGAAGGAATATGACAGTGCTGGGTTTCTGCACTCTAATAAACCCCAGCAGGATCAGCTACGGGTGCACAGTGTATTAAAGGCAGTGTGATCTGAGAAAACCTGCAACAGATACCCAGTCCTGCAGCCAGAGACCTTGGCTGTCCCCTGCAAGGAAGGTGGGGGACTGAAAGACCCTAGGACTGCTGGATTGTGTGCAAGCTGCTGAACAAGCCAACATCCCTCCAACCTGAATCAGTGCTCCATCCATCCCAGCTCAGCCTTCCCAGCCGGGTGAGTTTCTCTAGTACTTCTCCATCTGCTCTATTTCAGCACCTTGGACAGCTCTCTTGCAAACTGCCCACCCTAAAATCTCTCCATGCAATGTGACTTTCCATCCTAATGCAGTGTTATAGCTATTATTCTAATTGTACCGGTCTTCCTAAGTAGCCATGGGATACATTTTATACATTTCATACATTTTATACAGGTTACCTGCCTTGCTGCAATGTTGTGGCTCTAGAGGATTGAGACTTGGCTGCAAGATATAGTATGCTGCCTATGGCACCTTATAATTTACCTGCTTGGAAGAACATTTCAAGGTGCGTGGCAGTGTAACAGTTAAGCCCTAAGACTGACAGCAGTTACCTTGCATCGCCTATCGTACGGTTAATATCTATATTAGGATTTGGGGAAGTTTGATCAATAGGCAGAAGGTTATTTACCCTCTTCTAACTCCAGACATTACCCCAGCGAGATGCACATAAGTTTCTATCTGCTAATAGGCTATGTGAGAGGGGAAAGAAAGCAATTTAATATAGAGATAGCTTGCAGCAGCCGGTGAAGGAGTGTTTAATATTGATCCAATCTTGTACAAAATGCTATTCTGATAGAGAGGCAGAAAAACTGCACTTCACACTAGATCTCGGCGGTAGACTTAGACATGTCTATATCCAGGTCTCTTATTACTATTACAGGGGTAACTCATAGGCTCCTGAGTATTGTAGGTTAAGGATAAGTAAGACTCTATGGATATAGTATATAGCATGCTGGTCAGTTGCTTGATCTAAAGTTTAAGCATGATAAGCCATACAACTTGCATATTAAGTCAATGTATGGCTATAGCAATATTCAGGGGTCGGTTTTGCTATTCGATATGGCCAAGCACGTAGATGCTGAGCTTGGGCTCATCCTTAATTTCTTCTAAATGGCAGCGAGCTGGCTCTGTGTCACCAGGACTTGGCTGTAGAGATAATGGTTGCACCTATGAATATTCATCAGGTCATCTTTCTGGCCTATTAATTTTGTGGACTATTATTATACCTAGTTCGGAAGGCAACTTGATACATCTAGGATACAGTATACGGCATACTGGTGATCTAAAAGAAGTGAAGGATTGGAGAAGTTATCCCAATGTGTAGAGACAAGGCTCCTATCATCATTCATTTGCATGCACCCCACACTGCCATTGTCAGACTTTTGAAGAAAACAGCAGGAAACCGCTAAGAAGCTCTTGTGACTAATTACATAAGATAATGCGAGAGACGAACAGTAGCTTAATATTAAGATTACATACATCTTCAAGTGTTTAAAGGTAAAGCATGTCACTATGTATCTGGGCTCTCGTCTTGGATGCAATGGCATCATTTGGACTTGCAGATAATAGACCCAATATGTGAATTTCTAAATAATTAACTTGCCTGTCGAGTCGTATAGTCAGAATTAAAGATGTGGGATTTCATTGGCACCATATGGGAACTGTATTGTTAGAATATACAGCGGTGTCCTCCTTTACTTGTCTTATATATGTGTCACTAGATAACCAGCTTGAAGAAAAAAATATATGATTCCATGATACTCTGTCACAAGATGTCTATCTTCTAAGTGTCTGCATGTGGCCACCCAGTGGTTGCTTTGTGCATTGCAGCCTTTTAATTGTTTTCAGTATTGTGATATTGTATTTAGTTTATTTAATCAGAAATTGGAGACCAAATACAGACTAAGATAAGGGAGGACACATCTGTGTATGGAGGATAATGGGGATTCCAGCCAACAGCATTTGCACATTTATGTATAGTCAAGCTCACTTGGCTCTAGTTTATATATCTCTCAATATTGAAGCCAAATGTCTTAAGAAATGTGATGATTTCTGCTTTGACTTCTTGGAAGGGTGTTATGGTTTCACAAGCGCAGCTTATTTCTTGTATAATGAAAAGTTATGGAGCTTTCTAAAATACTTTGTGTACCAATTCCTCAAAGCTTTCAAGATCTCTAGCTCAAGATCATTATTTACTTCTAGAGGCTGAAGGTCCTGAAGACCCAGATAATATAGATTCCCATTACTATCCAGCCATGATTTCTGTTATCAGGCAGGGACACTACAGGTAAGAGACGATAACCTGACCACAATAAGGAAATCATGGCTGGGATTCTGATAAGTGCCGGATCAGACAAACTTACTACATTCATGGATATCTACTGAAATCATATAAGCAAGTGAATATCACTTGTATAGCGCCAACATATACTGTAGAGCTTTACATTATCGGTCACTGTCCCATCCCATATAGGACTCAATCAAAATTCCTTATCAGTATATCTTTCCTTATCTATCTATCTATCTATCTATCTATCTATCTATCTATCTATCCATCTATCTACAGTATCTATCTAATATCTATCTATCTATCTATCTATCTATCTCCTATCTATCTATCTATCTATCTATCTATCATCTCCTATCTATCTATCTATCTATCTATCTATCTATCTATCTATCTATCAGCATAAGAGGTCCAGCATCTTTAAATGATGGAGCAATTTATGGAGACCAGACCGTACACTACTTACTAGCTCACACCGGAGCCCCCTACATACAGTATGGTGTGTGGGTTGTGGCTCCCATAACTTACTCCATAATTTGAAGATGCAGGCAGAGACCTTCTTTTCTCAGCCAAAATTGAGAGACTGGGTCTCTGCTTTGGCTCTTGGGGAAGGTTTCCCTTTGGTATTATCTTCCTTTCCTATCTATCTATCTATCTATCTATCTATCTATCGCATCTATCTATCTATCTATCTATCTATCTATCTATCTATCTATCTATCTATCTATCTATCATCTATCTATCTACAATATCTATCTATCTATCTATCTATCTATCTATCTATCTATCTATCTCCTATCTATCTATCTATCTATCATCTATCTATCTACAATATCTATCTATCTATCTATCTATCTATCTATCTATCTATCTATCTATCTATCTATCTATCTATCTCCTATCTATCTATCTATCTATCTATCTATCTAATTATCTGTCTTTGTATCCCACTGTATTTCTCTGTGTTAAGTGGGGGATGAGGACCCACGATGCCACTAAATGGATTTCACTTAGGGCTACTTCTGTTTGAATGGACTAAGTTGTTCCTTTAACCCTTTATCGCCCATGGGAACTTAAATACAGGGAAGCACCATGTAGCTAGCTGAAGGATTGGTCTTCTACAGGTTGCATCCTGGCAAATTGAGAGACACCAATGTATGTTGCGAAAGGAAATAGGCAGAGATGTTGTCAGTGGATAAGCCGAGGTCAGGGCAGGTGGCACAGGGTCAATCCAATACTGAGACTGAGGTCAAGACTGGAAGAACAGGTTCAGAGTTAGGTAAACAGGCAATACATGGGCAATGAGAAAAACACTCCTTCACAGGAGCTAGTAAACTAGAAACCTTATTGCTCAGGCGTTGTCCAATGGTGGAAAGTGGCTTCTATAGCCTAGAGGTGTAGGGGATTGGTCAGGAACAGATTACAGACTATGACAGATTGCTAAAGGACCAGTGCACACACCCTATGGGCAGGGGCTGAGGCATAGCACCGATAGCCTGCGGGAGCAGAGAGAGGACGCCCTGTCTATATGTCTGTCTATCACACAGCAGATGAAGTCTAAAAGTAACGACTTTTCCCTTCTATCTGCCTTCTGTATGTTTCTACTTCATTCCAGTCTTACAGTAAATCTCTTTGTGAACTCCAGTCAGTGTCACTCCTCGCCTCCACCAAACCAGAACCCTCATCCTCTTCGGTTATAGACTTCTTTGTACTGGCTTTATGCAGTCTATTAATAAATCTTTTATTTCGGAGCACTGATGGAGCATTGTCTAGAAATCGCCCTGCGCCGGGCCGGCCTTTCTTTCTCCTTCCCTTTGTCCACACTTCATTAATTCCCGAGTAGATTAAGAGCATAAAATAATATAGTTACAAGCTCCTTTTCTTGCCTTTGCAGATTTATTTTTGTGTTAACGGCAGGCTCTTAAATTTGGAATAAATATTATGCCGTGGACTGTAAGTCGGCCGCCCGGGTTCCCGGCTGGATGTGGTGTTCATTATGCTGCTTCTCTTTGATAGGATGTGAGTCAGAGGAGGGATTGTCCCGCCGCTTGGAAATCTGGGTTATTCTTTCTCGCCTTCAAAAGCAATAAACAAAAATAGATTTGTGTGTGTGATTGTTCTGTATAATAACAGATGTACAGCAATTTTCTGCAAGTCTCTGGCAGGGAGAACCTTGGCCAAGCCTCATTGCTAGATTGCGAATGTAGAAATTGCACCTTTTGATGGGGCAATGCTCTGCAGATTACTCATGTTAGGTATTTAGAAAACAATTTGGTGCCCAGAATGGCGTAATGGAGCAGAGACAATACAAGGGAGATTGATGAATTTTTCCCTGCTTGAACATAATTGATTAAGAAATTGCACGGAGGCGTGAACAGCGCTCGAGAGGTCAATGGCGGCTGGTGGCCCATTTGTGTTTGGGGCCACTCCGCTCAGTCGGGGGGGGATTTTTAAGACTCATTTTTAATGTCTTAATTTTTGGATTTAGGACTATTATAGCAAAATCAACAGATGCTTTATTCTGGCAGGTTGTCAGGGGAGGATTAGCAGCGACGGGAAAATATCAAAATATAAACCTATTGATAGGTACATCAGATTTCACAGGCTTTGGCGCGAGATGTCGTTTGATATTATTAAAGGGACTGTTGCAAGAGATGTATTTATCTGCTTTCCCTAGGATATGGGTTACGTTGGGGGTCCGACCACTGATCCTGCCCCATTGAAATGAATACACTCCCTTAGAAATGAATGAAGCAGGGGGCACATCTGCAACCACTGCCTCGTTCTCAGGATCAGTAGATTCTCGGCCCTTTTTACTATAAATGGTGGGGGTCTCAGCACCCAGACCCACTCCAATCAAAAGTGTTGACATGTCACTACAACATATCAAAAGTGAACGTTAAAGGTGCAGTACCAAGACAAAAAAGGCTGCGTTTTCCTAAAAACAGCGCCACACCTGTTCCTGTGGTTGTGCCTGGTATTGACGTTCAGCTCTATCTATTTTAGTGGAGGCAGGGCTGCAGTATCAGATACATGGAAGAGTGTGGTGAAGCAAACGTGATGCTCTTATCCTGATACAACGCGGAAAGAAAGATTATGGTAAACCTCCGATAAATGGAGGAGCGACCTTCTAGTATATTGCAGAGGCCTTCAGAAGGGCGGATGATTATGGGATATATCCTCTAACAGATTTAGGGATCTTCAGGGAATACAACTCATCCACGTAACTCATCATACATAGGACTGGAGATTATGTGACAGGAGATCAGATAAGTATAGAGGGGACAGGTGGAGGACGACTTTGTATGTCATTGGCATAGCGCTCCCTTAAATGGGATCAATTATCATAGAGAAGCATGACCACAAACCGTGTATGTCTCTGCAGAACGCCATATAACTATTCTGTATATAGTCAGTAGCCTTGGTGTATTCCCTGTGTAGCCGCTGCAGGGTAACTGAATACCTCTTGCAATGTTCCCCTGCAAAATACATATCTTTACTGGCGGTCCCAGTAGCCGTATACACTAGGGTCAGCTTATTTTGTACAAAGCCTGAACAGACAAGATCATGTTCGAAACGAATATAAGAACTAGAGACAACAGGTCGCTGTCCCTACCTTGTGCCCTGATCGCTGGTTTCCACCTGATTTCTATGGGAACGTTTCACTTTCTTTCTACAAGTTTCATAATCAAGGCCCATTGTATAAGTCGATGTCTTTCTGCCGAACATCCAGGTAATAAATGTGGTTATACAGGATAGCGGTTATTACGGTGTAATTTCAGCCAACCTTATCTTGACTTTTTTCCCTTTGCATCCAAATTCTGCTACCTCGTCTGTCGCTCATTTCTTATGTACAGCACCCTGGAATGAATGGCGCTCTGAACTAAAGAAATATAATTATAATAAATCAATAGTTTAATGTTTACTCAGAATAATGGCCTAATATATTTTAATTTTTTTTATTTTTAATTATTATTGCAGACAGATGTCAATTGCTAGTTACAGTACACAACTTGTATGTATTGGGGGGTTGCTACTCTCGGCAGCCTGTCTATCCTGTTTATACCTCTCTGACAATATCCTAGCACCTCTCTCTACTCCTTGTCATACTCCCTGCCATGCGCCTCTAGTATCCTCTTCATTGTCTGTGAATGGCGCCCCTAGGATGCGCACACCAGGGCGCTCTCACTGTGTGCATCAGAAATTGTGTTCCCAGTCCCGGCTGGCCCATACTTTATGTCTGCTCAGTTCTCTACCCTGCAATACTTTTCTAATACACAAGACTTACTTATGTTGCACCAGTGACTTGACCTGACCTGTGGTTTGACCTTTGCCCTGTTCCTGACTTTGCATTTGCTGTTCCTGTCCTGCTTGTTACCTGGGCTTCACCATATCCAACTTTGCTGCCTGTCCCAACCACCTGACCTCTGATCCTACCCAGCTAATCTAACCACCTGCACGTACATGACCACTCTAATGCCCAATCCCAGGTGCTTTCTCTTGGCCCGCTCGGCTAGCTACTACCAATACTTGGACCATCTCAGGATATATCGATCTAGGAGTCTGCCTGCATCAGTCCCCATCCCTGTAGGGATTAAAGGGTGAATACCAGGGAAACGTCTTTGATAACTCCCTTAGAGGTGGCCCAAAGTCAAATTAGTCCACATCCCGCTCCCCCTGATATTGTATACATCTACTATCCCATTGTATTGACTGGCCAGATAATATAGTGGCAGACCCTCATCGCCATCATTGGTATAACCTGCTATGACGTATACAGTAGAGTTACATGGAATAAACTGAACATAACGTTCCAATCTACGGTTTTCACGTGTCCTCGATTTTGAGCCAGGAGTGAACCCTGTTTGACCATCTGATATGGTATCATAAAACGAAAGGTTGAAGGTGTCCCATTAACATTTAATAACATGTTTTCCAGCATATGCAGCATCGGGTACAGATGATCTCCATATTGTTGCTGGGAGTTCGTTGGGTTTTATTATCACACAACGTAGATTCCCATTGAACTGAGCCATCCCATAAAGCATTGTTTAACATATGATCCTGCACGGTGTGGTCTTAATCTCCTGCCCTGTCCTCCGGCAGCTGCTGCCCCTCCTTCCCATTAACCCTGCGGCATTTGGTTAGAAGCGAATGAAGCCCTGATCAGCTGATCAATGAGTCCCTCTGCTCATCTAATTTAATCAGCAATCAATTAGCGCTGGTGCAGTAATTGTGTGAATGTCCAGCACAGGCCTCGCAAACAACAGCAAAGCTCTGAGGTCTTGCCAAAGCGAACATGCGAAGACATGTGCCAACCTCTGCCAGTTCTGCCTGGCTTCAGCATTGCTTTATTTTTTTGGGAAGGCTCAAAGATTTCTCGAGTTTTAATGTCGGAAATCAGATGTTAGCACTTAGGAATTAATACGAGTATGTTCATCTTTCGATGGCGCCAGTTTCCTTATTGGGAAGCCTTGATTGGTCTCATATTATTGGCAATCTTAAGGAAGTACAAGACAAGATAATCATTTTATAAGGAGCGCCGAATGGCTACAGGACTGACCCCTAAAGTGACACCTCGGAATTGTATAGATCCATAATATGGCACCGAATTTTTGGTGCCCTTGAATTTTCAACCCATACCAAGTTTGCACTAAGTCCTGTTTGTCACATTCTACTACTTAGCCATAGACATTAGATAAATCTTAGCCAAATTTGCTAACATCTCACCTATATGGGATCTTCCAACTTTTTATTTTTTTGTAGAGCTCACAATGTACATTTTTCCCTATCAGTATGTCTTTGGAGTATGGGAGGAAATCCACACAAACACGGGGAGAATATACAAACTCCTTGCAGATGTTTTGTCCTTGGCAGGATTCGAATCCAGGACTCCAGTGCTGCAGTGCTAACCACTGCATCTCCCAACTTTCTGTTCATGGCATGCTGTATTTCAGAAGAAAGAAGGATTGGGCAGTTGAGTATCAAAACACATGATCCTTTTGATCTTAAGGCAGATAAGCTGCAGGCAGAGGCCTCTTACAATGGGTGACCCTATCGGGAACACAAGCACCCCTCAGTTTAGGGTTCATGTGAATGGGGGGATCAGAAGGAATAGCTGACAATGGCTTTTGTGAAACTTAACCTGTGTTGATGGTTTGGACAAACCAAGTTGGTTCATTGAGCCAAGTTGGTTCATTGAGCCAAGTTGGTTCATTGAGCCAAGTTGGTTCATTGAGCCAAGTTGGTTCATTGAGCCAAGTTGGTTCATTGAGCCAAGTTGGTTCATTGAGCCAAGTTGGTTCATTGAGCCAAGTTGGTTCATTGAGCCAAGTTGGTTCATTGAACCAAGTTGGTTCAACCCAATCCAACATATAGATAGGTAAGAGTCGCCTAAATCAAAAAGCGGTTTCCCATTATGAATAGAAGCCTTTCTTTTCAATATGCAAACAATGGCGTTGATGCTTACTTCCTTCGCTCCAAAAAACTCATCTACATTTTGATAAATACAGCGATATCAGTAATGGAGTCACCAAGTCACAAGATGAAGACATTGCTTGATTGAGGTGTCTCTAGCCTACCTGTTTGCAAGGTTGGGTTAATATAATGGGGTCTGTTGACTTTAATATCACAATCACAATTTGTGTGCACTAGTTTATCTACATTGGATTGTATACAGTCCAAAGGTGTCCATACATGATACAAGAATGTTGCTAATCCTAATCCTCATGTGTACGGGGACAGCCTGATGTGCCCCGTTGTCTGAAGTCATGGGAAATCTGAGTGGTATTTGTTGGATTTCAGCATTTTTCATCCTTTGTTTTCCCGGAGAGATGTTTTAGTGTCTATTACCGTTTCCAAATTTCCATAACTATACAAGCCTGCATGTTGGATAGATAAACGTTTGCATAAACTGCAGTTTTCTCGTGTGTATCTACCTTTAGAGTTCCAGTTCTATTTACCTTGTCTCGCAACTCTTTACATTCCAAACCAAAGAGCAATTTCTGTCCTCTAAACAAGAGATATCAGATCTTTACAAAATTCTATTTTCTGTCTCGTCTACAGTTCTCTGTGATTTTCTACAAATCTCAGATCTGGCGGATGGATTTCTCATCTCTAGTCCAAACTTATTAGTCGCATTGTACCATTACCCGCTCTCGCACATAAGAGCCCTCTAAGTTACGTCTGTCGGCCGCACGTCATCAAAGACGGCTCTCTTCTCTGTGATGACTAATTCAATTACCTGTATTAAAGGCAATGAAATACATTTGTCATTCCTGAAAAATATTGTGATGGATCTAAACAGAATAGACAATGGTTAAAGTATGTCTCCAATGATATAGATACTTTTCGTCAAATAAAAGAAACTTTGTAATATCTCTTTATAAAGAATAATGCTTCCTTCTCCACTTAACAAGCTACTTTCCCCCTCTTTTCCTTAACGCTAGGTTCACACTTGTGTTGGGGTTTCTGTTCTTTGGGACTCGAAAAATGGAAACCCAATCTGCTTAAAAAGTGGTTAGCAATAGAGATGAGCGAGTAGTACTTGATCGAGTAGGTATTCAATCGAATACTATGGTATTCAAAATACTCGTACTCGATCGAGTACCACTCGCTATTCGAATGGAAAAGTTCGACACAGAACCAGCATTGATTAGCCGAATGCTATACAGTCAGCCAATCAACGCTGGTTCTTCTCCTACCTTTAGAAGTCTTCTCCATGCAGCTTCCCCGAGGCGTCTTCCGGCTCTGAATTCACTCTGCCAGGCATCGGGCCTGGGCAGAGCCGACTGCGCATGCCCGCGCTACAAGAAAATGGCCGCTTTGACTGTAAGCGGCCATTTTCTTGTAGCGCAGGCATGCGCAGTCGGCTCTGCCCAGGCCCGATGCCTGGCAGAGTGAATTCAGAGCCGGAAGATGCCGCGGGGACACTGCACGGAGAAGACTTCTCGGAGAATCCAGCCCGACCCTCACTCGTGGACTTAGTAAGTATAATTTGATCGAACGTTGCCTACCCCTGAAATGAGCATTTTCCCCCTAGAGACTATAATAGGATTCGATATTTGATTCGAGTAGTCGAATATTGAGGGGCTACTCAAAACGAATATCGAACCTCGAACATTTTACTGTTTGCTCATCTCTAGTTAGCAACCATAGACTACAATGGGGTCCACCGGACACCACTTCTCTAAACATGTTCCCTAAATTCCTACCCTTGATAACCCTTTAAGTGACTGCAGATGCTTCTGCACTGGACAAGGTTTCTTCACCGTGTTGAGGATGGATGGTGCAGTTGGTTAAGGCAGCCATGTTTATAGGTGACTATCAGTAGCATAACGCTAGTGGTTGTAGGGGGTGCGACCACGACCAGGCCCGGAGGGGTACAGGGCTCAGGGCCAGCTGGAAATGGCCGGTTCCCCCGACCACCATGATCGTGGTCAGAGAAAGCCTTGCTCCCCGACCGCTATGCATATACAAAGCCTTATTCCCCGATCGGGCACCTTTCCATTAAATGCCAGCACAGGGGAGGTGTATAAACATAAAATATACTTATACTCACCTGTCCTGGGCTGAGTATCCACTCCAGGGCTCTTCCTGCTGGTAATTGAAGTCATGTATGTGGTCACATGGCGTAATGACATCATCGCGCCCCATGTGACACAGTACTAGCTATAATGCCTCCATTGCAAGCCATAGTGTTCCAGAATCAGTCACAATGCCCCATGCCAGATATAGTCTCATAATTCAAGCCAAAATGATCCTAGTTATCGCAACCGTTCCCCCAGTTAGCAGAGCACTTATCTTTTTGCACTCCTACTATATTCTACATCCCTCAGCACAGAACGAACAGATATTTCACTGGATAAATGACAGGTTATACGGAACCTTTTCCCACAATGCTATACATCAATCCTGCTCTGTAGCATACTGCCTGCAGATTATACTGCATTTCCATATGACAGGTTCACTTTATTTCAAGCATTTTGGAGGCGTATTATGCAGAGCTATGGGTTTCTCCCTGGTGAGTCTGCCATACAGTTTATCACATATTGGTCCGTAAGAGCAAAGTCAACTGTACTTGCTGGGAGTCTTATGTGAATGGGGCGTCCTGATGATGCCAGGGACAGAATAGGATCAGGATGAATTTTATTTCTATCTCCCCATGGAGAATACATGCAAGCTTGGCCAAATCAGATATGCATGCCAATGCCATGGTTTGGAGCCGGCCATCCTAATGTCAAGTTAAAGGGGGTCTGACATCACAAAATAACATGCCAACTCTGCCCCAATGATAGATAGGTTAGGGTCATCTGATATTTGATTTGCAAATATCTCCTTTGCCACAATGTTGCTGTTTTTGTCAATATGCAGATAAGGACATTGGAACAATGAGGGTATGATGGATGAGAGCCCTTTATAAACAAACTAAGGCCTGGTTCTCATCTGCGTTGGTAATCCATTCGGGGAGTCCACATGGGGAACGGACTCCCGAACGCATCAGCAAGCAGTGTGCAATGAATGCACACAGACCTCATAGACTATAATGGGGTCCATGTGCTTTCTGCACGGTCTCCGCATGAGTCATGTGGACAGGAAAGCAGATCGGAAACTACTTTTCTGTCCGCATGTTCCATGTGGAGACCATGCGGAAAGCACACGGACCCCATTATAGTCTAAGGGGTACGTGTGCTTTCACTGCACACCACTTGCCAATGCCTTCGGTAGTCCAATCGGTGGGGGTCACCATGCGGAGTCCCCTGAACGAATTACCGATGCAGATGTGAACCAGGCCAAAGAAACAAGAAAGTAGAAAAACCTCCCACAATTGGAATATTTGCAAAATTGCCGACGCGATGAGTCTGACAATCTGTCATTAATAACATATTACAGTATCCAAGTGTTTTCACTTAGAATTTAATCCTTTGCAAAGTAGAAGAGCCTGAAAGCAAACATTTCCTTGTATTGACAAACAGACAAGTATATTTCCTCCAAGAATTGCATTCATTCATATAATAGCCTCCTCTAATGTCTACATGTGTTTGGATGTTTTTTGTGTTTTTGTTTTTTTTTACCATTGCTTGATGACTCAATTGGAAAAGCTTAATGTCTTCTTTCCAAGGTGCTGGATTGCAGCTAAACGTTCGGTTAATAATAGTTACTTACTATACAATTAAAACCCTGTATTTGCAATCTTTCAGTCTTATTAGACAATATGGATTGCCCAATCTTGATATTAGAAGACGCCTCATAATTGCTTGATTTACATAATCCCTATGTGCAGGCTCACGACTGAAAGGCTTATACTGAGAATAGTGTGACAGGGATTTAGGGGATTAAAATTTAGGAAAACATAAGGCAATGCAATGCATTAAACAAATGCTGTACTATCTGGACAATTATGGCTGAACATATGTAGGCTACCTTCTACTTCATTCAGGGACATGGATATGTCTCCTGCATGAAATGGAGCTTCAACTTTTCTTAAGTAATTGTATTTAGAGATGTAGAAAACTTTAATGAGATAAATGAATATTTGCAGCGGTGGAATCTGTTGATTTTGGCAGGACCTGAAGACTGAATGTCTATGGGACCTCCCAAAGCTAACGCTGCAACATATGTCAAGGGAAAGGAGATTGGATTCCAACATGCTACATTGAAAACATATGTGTGTTGTGCTAATCTGAGTGTGCATGTGTATGGGGTCGAGAGGGAGGGAATGCTGTCACCTGAACAGTCATACCTAGGTTAGGGAAACTTTTGCACAAAAACAAGAGATAAGTCGTCTCTCAGGTGGATAAAGAAGTTGAATGTTTATTTACAGTAGAAATGTATTATAGATAGAGACGTCTGTACCAAGATCTCTCATAGGGCAGAGAAGTCTAGGAGATGTCTCAAGACGTAAATGGTTAGCCATAGGACAGCCTCTTACAATCAACATCACTCTCATAGGAGAATTATACATGTAGTTTATAGTCAACTCTACATCGGCCCATATTCCTTCAAGACAGCGCTTAGCAAACTATTTTGACTAATTTACCCAAAACAATGTTTCTGGACTTGCGAGGTTCCAAGTAACTAGATACTAAGTGAATGTTCTTATTCATAAGATACTAAGCGAACGGTCTTGTTCATAAGATACTAAGTGAACATTCTTGTTTATAAGATACTAAGTGAACATTCTTGCTCATAAGATACTAAGCGAATGTTCTTGTTCATAAGATACCAAGCGAACATTCTTGCTCATAAGATACTAAGCGAACGTTCTTGTTCATAAGATACTAAGCGAATGTTCTTGTTCATAAGATACTAAGCGAACATTCTTGTTCATAGGATACTAAGCGAACATTCTTGTTTATAAGGTACTAAGCGAACATTCTTGTTCATAAGATACTAAGTGAACATCCTTGTTCATAAGATACTAAGTGAACATTCTTGCTCATAAGATACTAAGCGAATGTTCTTGTTCATAAGATACTAAGCGAACATTCTTGTTCATAAGATACTAAGCGAATGTTCTTGTTCATAAGATACTAAGCGAATGTTCTTGTTCATAAGATACTAAGCGAACATTCTTGCTCATAAGATACTAAGCGAATGTTCTTGTTCATAAGATACTAAGCGAATGTTCTTGTTCATAAGATACTAAGCGAACATTCTTGTTTATAAGATACTAAGTGAACATTCTTGCTCATAAGATACTAAGCAAATGTTCTTGTTCATAAGATACCAAGCGAACATTCTTGCTCATAAGATACTAAGCGAACATTCTTGTTCATAAGATACTAAGCGAATGTTCTTGTTCATAAGATACTAAGCGAACATTCCTGTTCATAAGATACTAAGTGAACATCCTTGTTCATAAGATACTAAGTGAACATTCTTGTTCATAAGATACTAAGTGAACATTCTTGCTCATAAGATACTAAGCGAATGTTCTTGTTCATAAGATACTAAGCGAATGTTCTTGTTCATAAGATACTAAGTGAATGTTCTTGTTCATAAGATACTAAGTGAACATTCTTGCTCATAAGATACTAAGCGAATGTTCTTGTTCATAAGATACTAAGCGAATGTTCTTGTTCATAAGATACTAAGCGAACATTCTTGTTCATAAGATACTAAGAGAACATTCTTGTTCATAGGATACTAAGCGAACATTCTTGTTCATAAGATACTAAGCGAACATTCTTGTTCATAAGATACTAAGCGAACATTCTTGTTCATAAGATACTAAGCCAATGTTCTTGTTCATAAGATACTAAGCAAACAGTCTTTCTCATAAGATACTAAGTGAACATTCTTGTTCATAAGATACTAAGCGAACATTCTTGTTCATAAGATACTAAGCGAACATTCTTGTTCATAAGATACTAAGTGAACATTCTTGTTCATAAGATACTAAGTGAACATTCTTGCTCATAAGATACTAAGCGAACATTCTTGTTCATAAGATACTAAGTGAACATTCTTGCTCATAAGATACTAAGTGAACATTCTTGTTCATATGACAAGGTCCCATGTGAAAATGTTAGCAATAATGGAATTAGTAGTGTACATATGCCATGGGATTACATTATATTAGCCACTGATTATTAGTAAAGACTGTAATGATCGTTTTTCCTTATCACCTAAATTGTATGGAAAGCTTAAAGGGGTTGTCCAGGAAGATTCAACAACATATGTGCATACTGGAGAGATATCCTTTACCCTACTTCATCCCTTTTTGCTATGGATCTCTGGCCATTGGGCAGGATTTTTACTATTACCAGAGTAACTTTATGATACCAAAAGCTTTTCCTACAAAGTTCCTATGTAATAACTTTGGAGTTTCTGCTTTACAGGACAATTGAAGTGACATATAACAAAAAATACATAACTTAAACTATATTACTTACACTAAAAACAAAATGGCGTAGTAGAAGAGACATTCCCTTTAATGTTCTGGATGCTATTGTTTTATGGCGCCTGATTAAAGAGAATGACAACCAGATCTTTTACTAACAGAAAACTCGCAGGGCTATTTCTTTTAGGTAGGCTCCATTAATTATTATAATAGGAAGCCGAGGCTCTGCATTAATTCTTCAGTAAGTCAGGTACCATTATTGATTGAGAGCTAATTCCTGAATAAATCACCTGTCTATAGAGTGATGAACATGGACAATCTGCAGCGAAAACTTAAGGTGGAACAGCATCTTGTACCACAAATGAGACTCTTCGTAGACGGCTTTAGCTAGACCATCCCCCTATGGTGCCTTATGGATATATATACCACAAGTAAGCCAAGTGAGGGGCTTCAGATCCATTAGGTATATCTCTAGTATAAGGCATTGGTGCTCAAACACATCCTAAAGAGTGATGGTAAAGTGTGCAGGTCACCGCATTCAGGACACCTTATAATGGATCTGTTATACAGCCTATAATAAAGCAAGCCTTGCCCTTGAGAACCTCGCTCAATGTTCTGGACAAGTCTGAACAGAACTTAAATGTATCAGTTTCAGGTGCAAATGAAATTGTCTCCTTTACCTGGTTAGATGGACGATGTGTCATACAGGAGGTCAATGGTGGTAATTGTCGCTTCCAAGATGGTAAAGGTGCTCGATTAGATATAGATTTGGTTTAGGGCTCATGTTGATAACCGTTGACCATATGTACGCGTAGTACATGGTATCAGGTAGGATTGAAAGCTCCTATGTAATATATTTATCTGATGTCATCTTTGGAGCAACAAGGACATAACTCATTTCCATACTGACCAAAGTGGCGATATCTTGGCATCGGTACAAATTCACAAGGGGTCCCTAACCTATCTATCTATGGTGCTGTGTTGATGTGATGGGTTCTAGCTATAGACTCCCTTGACGCTGCCTACTGCTTGGGTCACGTATAAAGCTGCACAACTGTAAGGCCTGGTTCACATCTGCGCTTGGTAATATGTTCAGGGAGTCCACATGTGGATGTAATACTGAATGCATTGACAAATGGTGAGCAGTGAAAACAAACGGACCCCATAGACTATAATGGGGTCCGTGTGCTTTCAGCATGGTGACCGCACAAGTCATGTGGACATGAAAGTTTCTGTCCGCATGTTCCCTGTGGACTCCGTGCAGGAAAAACACGGACCCTATTATAGTCTATGGGGTCCATGTGCATTCACAAGCTTTCTGCTTGCCAATGCATTCAGTATTCCATTCGGGAATGGAACCCATGGTTGCCCAACTATAATTCCAAGATCTTGATCTTGACCTCTACTGAAAATTTGACCTCATGTCTATGATTTAACATTGGCCCCTACCCATTTTTCTATTAGACATAATCCCAGGTGGACCACCCTCCATCAAAGTCTTTGGTCTACCATAGACTCAAGCCAATATTATTGGAAAGGAAAGCCCAGGGAAATTGTGCAATACTTGTGTCTTCTTTCTTTGGATATCGCCGGGACCAAGATCATTCCATTCTATTTGTAGAACTTGTCATTTTAGCAACATAACATTTTCTTCACAGACCTTACAGACCAATGACATTTGGGAAAAAAACAAGGAATATGAGTAAGTAAAGGTCAGTATAACAAGCCAAGATCCACATATATAACGTGTGTCTTAGCGGATATATTTTAGCATTGTTTGTTATATGTGCCACAGTTTCTCCCTGCTTGGCCTGAGTTCAATCCTGTCAAACAGTAGGATTGTAGAAATAAATCTGCCCGGTGGGTTTTCATCACTTTGGACATTAAGGTTACGGCCCCATGCAGTGAATTGCTATAAAAAAATGCTGCAATGAGCACTCCACAACCGGTTAAGGTAGGTTTTCAATATCTGATCGGTTGGGATCCCCTTTGGAGTTGGTTTCCTCGGCCAGGAGCTTGTAGTGGACGTGTCTGTGCACATGATCTTAAGAGTTGCACGGTTGGGTAAAATCCCGTCAAATATTCTTCGTTACACAATGCTGTGAATCATTTGCATAATAACTTGCAAAAATCTGCAAGCAAAAGGCGCCAAGTTTACTAAAGTCTCCCAATATTGACTTGTTACAATTCCATTCATTTTGAGGGCAGGGCAATGGGGTCCAACTTAATTTCTCCAATGGAATTCTTTTCGAGATGCATTGGGTCTTTCTTTTCTATAACACCTTTCAACGGTCCAGCGGGAAAGTTGTTCATGTGTGTAATAAAGTCGCTTATAAAGCCTTGTGCAGCGATAATTTCACAATCAAGTCTCCCGAACCAGACTTCAATCAAGAAATATGGAGAATAAAGCGCGTCGGCTGGGGAACTCGAAATAAATAGAGGGAAGAGGAGCAAAGACTACAGGGTTAAAATGAAGTAAGATTGTAGGTGTCATTGTCAGTACAGACAGAGCAATGAGCACGGGAGGCTTAAAATAGATCTAATGTGGGGAAGGTGATGGATCGAGAGTGGGGACGATACAGTGAAAGCAGCATCATGTACTCGTGCAATGGAAGTGTAAACCAGCATGGGATGGAAAACAAGGTGTCATTATTTCCTACGTTGAGTCATTTTCGAGGATCACATTTGGGTCATGATTAGAGATGAGTGAACAGTAAAATATTCGATATTCGTTTCGAATAGCCCCTCAGTATTTGACTATTCGAACGAATATCGAACCCCATTATAGTCTATGGGGAAAAAATACTCATTTCAGCGGATCCCACTCTTCGACTCAGGAGAGTCACCAAGTCCACTATAACACCCCAGGAAATGATGCCAACACCCTGGAATGCAAATGGGACAGCAGGGGAAGCATGTCTGGGGGCATCTAACAAGCCCAAGTCACTGTATTATGTCGGGATCTTTTTATTATGGGGATAATGTCTATCCTTAGGGAGAGACCGCCTTTTCAGGTGTGTGGAGACTTATACAGCCATAGTTGCTCCACTGCAAGGGAACGGCACCTCTGTCAGCTTGCGATATGCGCAAGCTGACTTTTTCCCATAGGAATGCATTGACCAGCGTTGATTGGCCAAATGCTATACAGAGTACAGAATTCAGCCAATCAACGTTGGTTCTGCCGGAGGCTCGTCTGTGAGGAGGCAGAGTCTAAAATTGGACCAGAATGGAGACTGCTGTGAACTGATCTTAGACTCCGCCTCCTCCAGCAGAACCAGCGTTGATTGGCCGAATGCTGTACTCTGTATGGCATTCAGCCAATCGACGCTGGTCAATGCATTCCTATGCTGAGATGTAGCAGTGCTGGCCATGCGCTCAGCTTGGCTACTCCAGAGATGCACCGAGCTGAGCACACGGCCAGCACTGCTACACCGATCAAACGGTGTTCACTCATCTCTAGTCATGATGTCTCCGTAATGATTATCATGATATCAAGGGGCTTAAAGGGGATGTCGGCCATTTTTTAAGCTAATTAAGTCCACATTTCGGCACTAATAATATTCCGAATATATCTGCCAATGATCAGAATTCAGTTTTTTTGACACCACCACACAGATAATATAGTTGCCATAACAGGGCACTTGGGCGTTTACTGTAAACGGTTTTATTAATGAGTTGAATAGCAGATCCTAAACTCGTCCCCCCAAATTTAAAGGAATTATCCAAGATTAGAAAACATAGCTGCTTCCTTCTTCTCATGTCCGATGGTCACATGGCCACATTGTAGACCCATTCTTCTTGTTTTATAATCTTCGATAAGCCCTTTAAGACTAGGTTCACATGGCCGAAAGTTTGGTAGAACCCCCCAGGCAAGATTCACCACATTATTCTTCCTGCTAGTGCCAAAATAATTACTTAGTTTTGTTCACTTCAATGGGAGGCTGGTGCAGAAGACACTTGATGATCGAAGCCAGAAGTGATGATGTCATATCCATTACTCATGTGACAACTCCAGCCCTAAGAGCTGGCACCTCAGAAGGACCTTTACAAGGTGGCTGATTTTTCCTTTCTTTGTATTAAAGGCTTATCTGTTGGGTGGAAATTTTTAAAAAAAATAAAAATCTTGGAAACCCCTTTAAGACAGATGTTTCATTCTTTTACACTGTCTTAATCTCAAGTGCACTGGACTAAGAAACGCCATCTTTATCGGGAGGCGTGCGCCTTAGGCTGACCATGTGCCAAAAAATGAAATCTATGCTAGCTATGAACTGGCATAGATCTGCGCTATCATTTATACATTCTGGCAAAAAATGATAGTAAATCTGTTGGACTGTAGGAAGCCAAGTTCCCTGCTGCTAAAATATGGCTGCTTTTCACTTCTAAAAATGTGCGGAGAAAAGTAAAAAAGGCAAGAAAGTTCATCATCTGACTTCTTCATATATCATGGAGCATGAACAAATCGGTTTTAGTTGGTAGCAAAATGGGCATTGGTCCCTTCTAGAGATGAGCGAGTAGTACTCGATCGAGTAGGTATTCAATCGAATATTACGGTATTCGAAATACTCGTACTCGATCGAGTACCACTCGCTATTCGAATGGAAAAGTTCGATGCAGAACCAGCATTGATGGACCGAATGCTATACAGTCGGCCAATCAACGCTGGTTCTTCTCCTACCTTTAGAAGTCTTCTCCATGCAGCTTCCCCGCGGCGTCTTCCAGCTCTTCATTTACTCTGCCAGGCATCGGACCTGGGCAGAGCCGACTGCGTATGTCCGCTTGTAATGCGGGCATGCGCAGTCAGCTCTGGCCAACCCCGATGCCTGGCAGAGTGAATTCAGAGCCGGAAGACGCCGCGGGGACGCTGCAAGGAGAAGACTTCTCGGAGGATCCAGCCCGACCCTCACTCGTGGACTTGGTAAGTATAATTTGATTGAATGTTGCCTACCCCTGAAACGAGCATTTTCCCCCCATAGACTATAATAGGGTTCGATATTCGATTCGAGTAGTCGAATATTGAAGGGCTATTCGAAACGAATATCGAACCTCGAACATTTTACTGTTCGCTCATCTCTAGTCCCTTCCCCTATTCCTTTGCCCCCAGGAGAGGAAACTCAATGGTACATTAAAAGGGTCTAGTATGGGAGTGAGTCAAAAATAATCTGTAATACAGCCATAGCGTGAATTATTTTTGACTCACCCTCATACTAGGTCCTTTTAATGTTTTAGGCCGAACTGCAAGCCATGAAGGCAACAATGTCGTCAACTCTTCATCAGACAAGACTCTTCATTCTCGTAGATCTTCTCTGCCACATAATCCACCGTCACTTGTCTATCTAAATGCACACTCAGGGACGACAATGGATGTAGACGTGGCTCCTTCTTCTTGATGGCCTTCTTTAGGTCTTCGATAACTATTGGCACCACCATCGACACCACACGAACAATGAATCAATATAATCTGTTCTTCTTTCACGTGGGTCTCTCAAGGAGCAGCCATTTTCTCAGATCCCAAAAAACATATTCCAACCTGCCCAGCCGTGACTTGGGAGACAGGGAGCTTGTATGGAAAGCGATGACGGTACGGCTAACAGAAGTTTTAACCAAACTATAACCAAAATGGGGATCATCTTGACTTGCCTTTGTGTTATTTTGTGTTTGGTAACGTTAAGTAGAAATAGCTTTACATTATTATCAGTATTACGTGGCCTCTTTATTGATCACTAACTGGAGGCATCATATGGGATGGATATGGATTATTTTCACTCTATATAACAAAATGGCGGCTTGATGTTGTTCGAAATTAGGCCAGTGGAGTAGACCCTACTTTACCTGTTACTTGGAGCCTCGTTTTCCATAATACCAGCCATTAAAACATATAATATTGTTGGAAAGTATTCAATATACCTTGACATTTTGGGTGCCCTGACTGCCTGTCCCTGGGTAGGACCGCCCACCGGACTCCTAAGAGGTTTAGATCAATTAATGACAAGTTGTACAGAATCTTTCCTTGCAAAATTACACATCAATCTTTTCATCTCCTCCTGCCCTATAACATGCTGCCGGCATTGCGTACTAAATTTTTAATGTGACAGGTTCCTTTAATAACAGATGCAGTGATAGATACCCATGGTATTTGGCGGAGCAGTAGAAGTGAGTGTTCCTCCTCCGCTACATAGGTAGTCAAGCACTTTTGACAATGTATAAAGCATTCTTTTGACATTTTGCAGTAGTTGCACCTTCGTACCTCTTATCTCTGGCTGTATTTCCATGCTAATGCCCATCTGGAGCACAGTAAATCTCAATTTATCAAATTTGCACATTATTCATCAATTTCTTACCAGTCGCACTAAATAATGTTGACATTATGCAGCCTCTGGGTCTGTCCTGGTCGTGCATATATCTTATGTCAAATCCAGCCTTATACACCAGATGAATTGGTAATACTAGGATACGTGATCCAAGATTGTCAAATCCCGACACAATCACGTTTCCTGTCGTTGCATCGAAAAACATAAGAATCTATTCCATGCACATTTGGAATCCTATGGACTCGAACAAAATGCTTACATCGTACTAATACTAAATCACAGCCTGTATTCTAGGTAACAGCAGTATATACCGGTCTGGGGGTTGAACTGGAGACAGTCAACAAGTTTGTCGTATACCTTGAAGGTCCTATAATGCATTGGGGTTCTCCATTTTCTAGGGTCCTTCACTACTGGGTCCCTCCATTCTCTGGTAGCAGACATGTGAATTAGTTTCATGTATAGAACACTCTTGCCCTTTACTGTCTTTGGTTTTGTGTTTCACCCCTATTCAAGGGAATGCAACTGAACTAGAATACTAGAAACATCTATGATATTGAGCTCTTCCTCTTCTGAAGCAGTGACATCACGTCTGTTGGCCACTTGGTCTGTTCGTAGATTAATCCAATTAAAGTGAATGGAACTGAGCTGCAATACCAAGCATGGCCACCATACAATGTATGGCGCTGTGCTTGTTAAGTAGTGAAGAGGTCACAGCAGTCAATATCATAGTCATTGTTAACCCCTTTAATATAAAAGTTGGTACCCAAGATCACCATATTTATTCACAAGAACAAGAAATTGGGGGTCTCTTATTCCTTATTTCAGGGTTGTGCATGTACAAAGCCTCTGCATTCAAAGCCTGTGGTACTGATGACTATTGATCGGTCCCATAGATGACTACTGTTATGCCTTAGGGCCCCGCCATTGACTTTGACTCTATATATGGTGATCATGGGGATCCCCATCACTCCAACACTTGTCCCTTATCCATATATATACATATATATAGTGGGGCAAAAAAGTATTTAGTCAGTCACCAATAGTGCAAGTTCCACCACTTATAAAGATGAGAGGCATCTGTAATTTACATCATAGGTAGACCTCAACTATGAGAGACAAAATGAGAAAACAAATCCAGAAAATCACATTGTCTGATTTTGTAAGAATTTATTTGCAAATTATGGTGGAAAATAAGTATTTGGTCAGTAACAAAATTTCATCTGAATACTTTGTTATATCTCCTTTGTTGGCAATGACAGAGGTCAAACGTTTTCTGTAAGTCTTCACAAGGTTGGCACACACTGTTGTTGGTATGTTGGCCCATTCCTCCATGCAGATCTCCTCTAGAGCAGTGATGTTTTGGGGCTGTCGCTTGGCAACACGGACTTTCAACTCCCTCCAAAGGTTTTCTATAGGGTTGAGATCTGGAGCCTGGCTAGGCCACCTCAGGACCTTGAAATGCTTCTTACAAAGCCACTCCTTCGTTGCCCTGGCGGTGTGCTTTGGATCATTGTCATGTTGAAAGACCCAGCCACGTTTCATCTTCAATGCCCTTGCTGATGGAAGGAGGTTTGCACTCAAAATCTCACGATACATGTCCCCATTCATTCTTTCATGTACCCGGATCAGTCGTCCTGGCCCCTTTGCAGAGAAACAGCCCCAAAGCATGATGTTTCCACCCCCATGCTTTACAGTAGGTGTTTGATGGATGCAACTCAGTATTCTTTTTCCTCCAAACACGAAAAGTTCTGTTTCTACCAAACAGTTCCAGTTTGGTTTCATCAGACCATAGGACATTCTCCCAATACTCCTCTGGATCCTCCAAATGCTCTCTAGCAAACTTCAGAGGGGCCCGGACATGTACTGGCTTAAAGAGGACCTTTCACCATATCCGGGCACAGGCAGTTCTATATACTGCCAGAAAGCTGACAGTGCGCTGAATTCAGCGCACTGTCGGCTTTCCCGATCTGTGCCCGGTGTAAAGCGCTATCGGTCCCGGTACCGTAGCGCTTTACAGTCAGAAGGGCGTTTCTGACCATTAGCCAGAGACGTCCTTCTGCCTCGCGGCGCCAATCGCGCTGTGCTGTGGAGCCGGGAGGAACGCCCCCTCCCTCTGCTCACACAGCTTGTCCGTAGACGAGTATTATCAGGAGAGGGAGGGGGGAGTTCCTCCCCGCTCCACAGCACAGCGCGAAGGACGTCTCTGGCTAATGGTCAGAAACGCCCTTCTGACCATAGAAGAGCTACGGTACCGGGCCGTAAGCTCTTCACACCGGGCATAGATCGGGAAAGCAGACAGTGCGCTGAATTCAGCGCACTGTCAGCTTTCTGGCAGTATATAGAACTGCCTGTGCCCGGATATGGTGAAAGGTCCTCTTTAAGCAGTGGGACACGTCTGGCACTGCAGGATCTGAGTCCCTGGCGGCGTAGTGTGTTACTGATGGTAGGCTTTGTTACATTGGTCCCAGCTCTCTGCAGTTCATTCTCTAGGTCCCCCCGCGTTGTTCTGGGATTTTTGCTCACCGTTCTTGTGATCATTTTGACCCCACGGGGTGTGATTTTGCGTTGAGCCCCAGATCGAGGGAGATTATCAGTGGTCTTGTATGTCTTCCATTTTATAATTATTGCTCCCACAATTGATTTCTTCAATCCAAGCTGGTTGCCTATTGCAGATTCAGTCTTCCCAGCCTGGTGCAGGGCTACAATTTTGTTTCTGGTGTCCTTTGACAGCTCTTTGGTCTTCACCATAGTGGAGTTTGGAGTCTGACTGTTTGAGGGTGTGCACAGGTGTCTTTTTATACTGATAACAAGTTTAAACAGGTGCCATTACTACAGGTAATGAGTGGAGGAAAGAGGAGACTCTTAAAGAAGAAGTTACAGGTCTGTGAGAGCCAGAAATCTTGATTGTTTGTAGGTGACCAAATACTTATTTTCCACCATAATTTGCAAATAAATTCTTACAAAATCAGACAATGTGATTTTCTGGATTTGTTTTCTCATTTTGTCTTTCATAGTTGAGGACTACCTATGATGTAAATTACAGACGCCTCTCATCTTTTTAAGTGGTGGAACTTGCACTATTGGTGACTGACTAAATACTTTTTTGCCCCACTGTATATATGTGTTCATATTGGGACGATCCCTTTAATATCTGCAGCTGATGATATAGTAATACAGTATCTGAGCCCCAAGCCCCCGCATATATTACCCCCCTGTGTACATTGTCAGATCAGTCACGCCATTAGATATCTAGTCCGTGACCTTGTCTGGAGGGCTCGGATACTCATCTACATCCCATCTCCGAGGATCTCTGCTGGTTAATTCTCTCATTATTGGACACTAGTGCAATCAATGCAAAAATAAGTGATTGGCAGCCCGATGACCCAAGGGGTTCTGCAGCTGCCAGCCTCGTAAACACATCCCTTTAATATCGCTAAGATCCCAGTGTAACTGCCCCCCTGCCGCCGGCCCACACTGAGCTTGATAGAAATATCTTGTGTTTTTCTATAAAAGACTATGGAAATGAAAAGGAGAGAGAGAGTGAAAGAGTCTGGATGAGGGAGCGAGGGAGACAAGTGGCGAGGAAACCCATTGAGGAATCAAGGCTTGGAGAAACACTCCAGTATTCTGCTCGTCATTAGGACAGTCAATGAGACTGCACCTGGGGAGATGTGGAGCGGTAATCAGCCGCCAGACGAATCCGTGCCAATGTCTCTGACCGCAGCAGCGGGAGCTTGATATCTTCACAATTTTAACATAGAGAGTGAGAAATATACTATCCAGGTGAAATCGCACTGCGAGCCCGGAGCGGGGGCGGGCGGAGGATGGGCAAAGTGCATTGTTAAAATTATTTATCACCCTTCATAGAGTCTCATCCTTTTAATCACGGCCATTTTTATTTCTATTTCTCGACCATCTCTACAGTCCGCTTGTCTTTTACCTTGAATTTCCAATGTTCAGATTCCATTTTCTCCTTCGCTCGTGGTAAAGGTTATACATCCTAATGTCTCTGACATTCACAATAAGGACCATCCATTACGCTATTCCTGGACTAGTCTATGCGCTCCATAGAGATGTCTCTTTCCCTTTCCCAGCAAAGTCGCTTTAGCCGTCGGAGCCGGGATCGGAAAAACGGGATTCTATTTTATAGATAGAGATGAGACTTTATTAATTTTTTACTAATTATTATTAGAGATGAGCGAACAGTAAAATGTTCGATATTCGATATTCGTTTCGAGTAGCCTCTCAATATTTGACTAATCGAATCAAATATTCGAACCCTATTATAGTCTATGGGGGGAAATGCTCATTTCAGGGGTAGGCAACGTTCGATCAAATTACACTTACCAAGTCCACGAGTGAGGGTCAGGCTGGATCCTCCGAGAAGTCTTCTCCTCGCTGCATCCCCGCGGCATCTTCCGGCTCTGAATTCACTCTTCCAGGCATTGGGCCTGGGCAGAGCCGACTGTGCATGCTCGCACTACAAGAAAATGGTCGCTTACAGTCAAAGCAGCCATTTTCTTGTAGTGCGGGCATGTGCAGTCGGCTCTGCCCAGGCCCGATGCCTGGCAGAGTGAATTCAGAGCCAGAAGACGCCACGGGGACGCAGCGAGGAGAAGACTTCTAAAGGTAGGAGAAGAACCAGCGTTGATTGGCCGACTGCATAGCATTCGGCCAATCAATGCTGGTTTTGCATCAAATTTTGTCATTCAAATAGTGAGTGGTACTCGATTGAGTACGAGTATTTCGAATACCGTAGTATTCGATCGAATACCTTCTCGATCGAATACTACTCGCTCATCTCTAGTAGCGTGTTAATTTTCCCTTTGGAAATGCTGAGTTTTTCCCCTAGATTTAGTAAGCGAAGAAAAACCATAGCGAAAAAATGCAATGCTGCATTTTTTTTGCTGCAGTCTGCTACATCGACCCTTATACTAAAGGGGTTGTATGAGAATTAAAAAAAAAAACATGTTCATCTTTTCCCAAAAACAACCTCAAGCCTGTCCATAAATTGTAGTGAAGAAAGCCAAGCTGCAATACCAGACGCAGCCATTCAACAAGTGTGGCGCTGTTTCTGGGACCAAGCAGCCATCTTCTTCCAATCTTGTTGCGGCCCCTTTAAGATATTCCGAATTACCATTTGCTAAATTACAAACTCAGCTCTTCTATGCCGGTATGTATTTTTCAAAGCGGATAGTTTACTTGTCAGGATCTCTATGCCTAACTCACAAAAAGGGAAATGATTCCTCCAACGTGGTAGAAATGTCATCAATCACACACCTCGGAGCTGTCGTAGAGAACTCAGCTGTGTAGATCTGAAGCAGACGAATTAGATATGCAAAGTATTCTTCATTAAACATGAGACATTTCTGAAATATGTCTTAGATCTGCCGTCTCCCTGCCATGTCCTGGGGCGACCCCGAGTGACACCCCCAGTCCCTAATTAATAACGTCGCCATTACTATAAACGATACGTATATTAGAGGTCACCATGGAGTTCTGCAATGTAGGTAAGTACTGGACCGAATGCCGAATCCTTCTATAGAATCCTTCTTTGGTATAGATTTCGCACATGCAACATGTCAATTATTGCTATGTGTTTGCACGTTTTTGCAATGCAAAGGTGGAAAACCAGGGTCAGCCCCGGCCAATTTGTGCTGGTTTTTGCCCTGGGCCGTTCTGTTGCCCTCAGTGGACCCCACACGTGTGGTCTTACCCTATAAGTATAGGATCGGCGTTGTGCCTGGCTGCACCTGTGGATTTGCTGACTCGTCTCTCATTCTCTTTCTTTTGCTCCCGGCCTCCTTCACACATGATTTACATCTTTATTAGGTACTCTCAAGACATATAAATAATCCCCCTGTTTAGATTTCTAGCACTGGAGGCGAAGGAATGAGATCTTTATGCAAAGGAAAGCTCTGATCTATACTCGCTGCCTGCTCGGTTCTTTATAGGAGCTTTCTGGTTGTTGTTTCGGCGTTTTATTTGTGTCATTTATACGAGGTCTCGGACATCTGGTTTATATCATCTTTACATGTTACTTACTTTAGAAGGTTCATTTGTTAGCCGTCCCATCATGATTCCATAGTATGTGGAGGAAATACATTACTTATATTTGTATAACTAGACGCGCGTCTTCACATCCGCCTAGGAATAGCTTACTAGGACTTGCTTTATAGTCCTGGCCAAAAGTTTTGAGACTTACACAAATTTTGGTTTTTGCAAAGTTGGTGCAAATTTTTTTACAAGTTTTTACACTTACCTTGACAAATACAGTCACGTAAAGACTCAATATTTCCAGTGTTGATCCATATTTCTTAGGACTTTTGCAGTTCACCCCTGAACGCTTTACATTAGCTTTTGAGCCAAATCCTGACCCATTTTTGCCTAATTTCTTGACCATGGATATTACATTTCAACAAAATGGCAATGTTTTGTTCATTGAGCCTCTTAGGGCTAGTTCACACGGGCATAAAGGGGCGGATTATGGCGCGTAATCCACGTCATAATCTGCCCCCTCTCTATGGAGACCGCAAGGCAACATACCACTCACAGTAAAAAGAAGTGAGCTGCCCTTTCTTCAGTCCAGAGTAGGTCCATTCATTTGAACCTACTCTGGAGGGGGAAGCCGTGACAGTCGGAAGCCGTGACAGTCGGAAGCCGTGACAGTCGTGGAAGGTGGGTTTTGACCCGAGAGTGACGCGGCTCCCCGCGTCACTCTCGGTGCCAAAATCTGTGCTTCCGGTCCCTCTGTGTACATATCACTTTTGCCTTGTGACATGGTGCTCCACCATGCTTGAAAAAAAACATTATCCATCACCAAATTGCCACTGGATGGTGGGAGAAGTTGCTCTTGGAGGGTGTTTAGACATCATTATATAGTAATGGCAGAGTTCTTAGGCAAAATAGTGGGTGAGCCCTGGATGATAGGCGACCACATGGATGAACGGTCGCAGGATGATTTACTGTTGACATGACACAGGACTCATGGTAGCGCTCACCTTTAGAGATGGGCGAACAGTAAAATGTTCTAGATTCGATATTCGTTTCGAGTAGCCCCTCAGTAATCGACTACTCGAATCGAATATCGAGCCCTATTATAGTCTATGGGGGGAAAATGCTCGTTTCAGGGGTAGGCAACGTTCGATCAAATTATACTTACCAAGTCCACGAGTGAGGGTCGGGCTGGATCCTCCGAGAAGTCTTCTCCGTGCAGGGTACCCGCGGCATCTTCCGGCTCTTCATTCACTCTGTCAGGCATCGGGCCTGGGCAGAGCCGACTGCGCATGTCCGCACTACAAGCGGGCATGCGCAGTTGGCTCTGCCAAGGCCCGATGGGGCGCAGGGACACTGCAAGGAGAAGACTTCTAAAGGTAGGAGAAGAACCAATGTTGATTGGCCAACTGTATAGCATTCGGCCAAACAACACTGGTTCTGCATCGAACTTTTCCATTCAAATAGCGAGTGGTACTCGATCGAGTACAAGTATTTCGAATACCATAGTATTCTATCGAATACTACTCACTCATCTCTACTCACCTTCTCTTGTCCGGACATTCATTCTTCCGGATGCCAATTGTCTCCAAGAAAGACATCAAAGATGGATTGATATTCTGCAGGATTGACAAGGATTAAACTGCAACAGAGCAAAGTTATTTTCTTTAACTCTTTGGGACACCTGTAAGAAAGATTGTCCTGGTTCCCATCAGTCAGGATTTGGCCCAGAAGATGATCTCCACGATACCACGGCAAACTACAGAAGCCTTGAAAAAAAAAGGGTCAACACTGGAAATATTGAGTCTTACCTAAACTTGAGGTATTTGTCAATAAAAGTGTAAAAAAAAACCTATGAAATTCTTCTAATTGTAACACATCTGTCGAAAAGATCTAAAAATAATGAGGCAACAAAATTTGCGAAAACCAAAATTTGTATAAATTGTAGAACTCTGTTGCCACAAGTGTATACTGGATTGTCTTGTGAGCAGAGGGGTACAGTAGCTATAAGAACTAAGAACATAGTACAGAAACTTCTTGCAATCCCAGACACTACATTACATCTTCTGGGACGTAACAATCTGCTATGTAAATGAGAAGTGTAAATGTATGCTGCGAGATATCTCTGGATTCATCAAGAGTAGTAAAAGTGCTATTAGAACGTGTCATTGGGGCTTCAACACCACCCAAGCTATGACATTAAAACCACTAACAGGAATAGGGAACAACACCGTCAAGTGGTGGGAAAAAGCAGACAGCAGATCTCGAAGTGAGTACATTGGAAGAGAAAAAACAAGGATCTCAGTGACGTTGCAAAGAGCCAAATGGTGGTGGCTAGACAACTGGTTCAGAGAATCTCAAAAATTTCAGGCTTCATGATAGATTCTGGTTCATGGAAGGACAAACTGGTTCATGGAAGGACAACTGGTGAACAAGCACAAAGGTTATGGGCAAACTTGGCTCATTGATGTACCTGGAGAGCCGACTGTAGAGGCCAACACAGACAGCTAAGGATCCCTGTGCAAGAAGAGTTATGGGCCTTTGTTTTCCAATATCCAAGCATTACAGCATGCCCTTATGTCTCTCTAACAATGTACCAGTAATAGGTAGCCATGAAGTGTATTAGCATAAACATGTACTTGCAATCTAAAAGGCAGTAGATAATAGTTATTATGGTGATAGGGCCCCTGACCTGCTGGGCCCCTGTGCAGATGAACAGGTTGCATCAATGGTATGTCTGTCTGTTGGTCTAACGTCGTTGTGTCAAAAGGAAAATGGATAAATCACGCATTAACAAATAACTTCAGTCACCCAGAGATTGCATACATGAACCAGCAGGCATCAATCCTGTTCCCACAGGTGATGTTCCCGGCCCCATTCATGGACTTGACTTCTCCTGCAACCAATGAACAGACTTGCCATGATGACTTCCGGGGAAGGTGCAAAGGTTGCATTTATACAGTGCACCATCCTGCCGGTGGAAACCAAGCCACGCCACAACGATTGAGGGATCACAACTCCTTACATACTATAACACCTAGACACAACCAAAGTACCACCTCCACACATTGCAAAGGCAAAGGAACGCAACATTATACACAATCCAAAACCAATGGTGACTATTGACTATAACCTTGACTAAACACCACTTCTCAGGGTTTGCTGTCGTGTCTTGGGCGGGTATTTTTATTTTATACTTCCACTATAGAAGTAATCTTCCCCTCCGTACTGGCCATACAAAGAGCGAGATTAAGGTGGGGATGGGGGGGCTTTACATATAGAGGAATAGGAGCTGCAGGCCCCTTATCTGGGGCACTTGATTACTTACCATTCTCATTGTACATAGCCCAATCACTAAACAGTAATATACGATATCACAAAAAGCAATGCCTTCAATTCGGACCAAAATGTGTTCTTTTTTTGCCTTAATTTTTTTAGCTTCAATTTTTTTTTTTTTAGTTTTAATCTCAGTCTCCATTGTAGTACTTGCTAGGATTCGGAAGCACAATGCATCCATTGTTGTGAACTCAAGGCTAAAAATAGCGCGTACACATGTGCCGCTGTATTAATAGCCCGGCTTCACCCACGGCACTCATGCATACAGCTGGGGTCTATAGAAAACATTTAGCAATTTTGGCACTTGTCTGATAGAGTGGCCTTCTGTTCCTGTAGACTTCGCACGCAGTCAGAGTCTCGTCTTTCTTCTTCCTTATAAACGGTCTCGTAAACATTGGCGTCTTCTAGAATGCGGCATGACAGTGGCTTCAGTATTGGCCCTGGCAATGGTTAATTCTGCTCCTATTGACTGCACTTTCCAAACACCTGCCGCATTATATCTTTTATGGGAACATCCCTCATTGTGTATGGGGGTCGTTTTTACGGATTCACCTTGGCTTCTATAAATAAGAGCATGCCTTCCCATCCTCCGTTCACCGAGCCCTCATTTGGCCTCAGATTCCTCGTCTTTCAAAGCTTTCAGTCAATCTGTTAAGGCTGGAGAAATGAAAACCTTGTGAATTACTTCACGTGCAACCTCTTGAATTTGTGTTCAACCAAATTCCGCGTCTATATCAAACAACCTTGGTGGCGGCGTGAGTTTTCTGCATTTTCCCGTAGAGTATTCGCAGCCTTAACCCCTGCCGCTGTGATATCAACTAATTGTCATGCACAAAGCAGAAAACAGCCAGGAATGGAGTAAAACACGGGCGAAAGGGAAAAAAACGGCAGTACCGACGTTTCATTTCTGCTATTGCTTTTGTCATTTAAGGCTTTTTTGCTTAAATTGGAATAAAATTGAAGATTTCTAGAGACTCAGAGGGTGCACATCAAATGAACTGCTTCACTTAGACTGCCTGTTGTACATATTATGGCGTTACTACAGGGGCCAATTTTCTTGTTATAGTCACTTAAAGGGGTTTTCTGGGATAAATGAAACAGTCACTGAGAGTCGGGGTGGGATAAAAGAAAAAAATATATTCATTCACAATGCTCGGATTGGGCTCCACCATTTTCTCAGGCCCATGGATTGTCTGGGCTGGAATTGCCGAGAGCCAGATGACTGCTGTGACCCTCAGCCTGGATGGTCACATGTTGGGTACCAGTGACATCACTTCTGATAGGTCACCGCTACCCAATGGGTTAATGCCGAGGCAAGTGATTGACCATACTGGTCTGCACTTCTATACCAGGCAGTCCATGGACCAGAGGGAAATGGGGATACGCTGTCCAGTGAGGTTTTTTTTAAGGTCCCCATTCATCTAAGAAAAAAGCTCCCCGAGCCTGGTTTGGTGGAGCCAAATATGCATGATGGTTCTAGCCCTCTCAACAGTTTGGGAAAGAAAGGATCAGACATGTTGAATTCCGTCATGGTGTCTGACAGCAGCATAATATCCTCTCCCATCTGAAAACACATTCCTACTTGGCTGAACTGATGGTAGACCTGTATGGTAGAGTCAAACAAGCATGTCATAAAAAACCATACAGGATTTGTTTTTTTAATCAAATTCTGAAAGTTGTACAAAAACATAGTAACCTGCTCATAGGAATGCATTTGTATAAGACTATTCTCTCTAGAAGTATCCATAGAGGTGTCCACCCTCTAACTTGAGTTTGGTTGAAACCAAGTCAGTCCCATATTGCCACATGCTTTCAAAATCTTTGAATGGATGCAATGCACAACCCAACCACTGGGTGTGCTGCACAAAGACACAGACAAGACCAAGCAACATTTTCATGAAAAGCTGATCACCTTGTATCACACTTAAAGGGATTCTACCAATAAAACTCTTTTATTTCTCATTCACACATCAGAATAGCCTTAAGAAAAGCTATTCATCTCCTACCTTTAGAAGTCATCTCCGTTCCGCCGTTCGGTTAAAAACTCAGTTTTTGTCGGTATGCAAATGAGTTCTTTCGCAGCACTGGGGGCAGGCCTCAGCACTCAAACACCACTGGGGGCATCCCCAATGTTGCGAGAGAACTATCTCCAGTGACGCCTCTATCTTCTTCAGGAACCGCCTCTTTAATCGTCTTCTTCCGGCTGGGGTCACACTTCGACGCCTGCGCGGAAGAGGCATTTGCTGAAGAAGATGAAGGCGTCACTAGAGAGAGCCCCCAGTGCTGTTTGAGCGCTGAGGCCCACCCCTAGAACTGCGAGAGAACTCATTTGCATACCAACAAAAACCGTTTTTTTAACCGAATGGTGGGCCGGAGGCGACTTCTAAAGGTAGGAGATGAATAGCCTTTCTTAAGGCTATTCCGACGTGTGAACAAGAAAAAAAAAAGAGTTTTAATGGTAGAATCCCTTTAACTGTAGATGTCGGTCTAAGAGGAAAAGTAAAGAAGGACAAACCTGTGCATACCTATGGCACTAGGTGGAGGCTGTATGGTAGCACATGGAGGCAGTGCAGTTCAGTACACCGTATAGACTTCATACATATGACATACGCAATGCCAAGAGGATACTAATTACAAAAAGCAGAATACATGGGGATCCATTCATTTCATTGAGTGACCCAGATATGCAGTTTGGTTTCTATTGATAGGTAGATATAACAGCTGCCACTTTCCATATTCGATGACAGCGTGCCAATGGTGTGCTGGTAGGTAATGTTGTGTTATATTACTATCTGGCAGGCAGGTTTCAATGTGAAAAATACAATTCTACCGTCATATTTCGCTATAACACATCACACAGGATACTAAGGACATGTCACCAAACGATAGCTGTGAAGTTGGAAACTGCGACACGTTTTTAATGATATACAATGAAGCCAAAAATATAGAATTGCTGTATAGTAAACCTTTATTGATCAGGTATGTGTTATACATAGGGTGTTATATTGTCTTCATATGTTCCTATAGTATGGTGTTATATTCGCCCCACATAAGTCGTATTCCTTGAGTGAGATGTATGATAAATAGGGATAAGTGCTATTTTCGTTATAGAGCCCGGGTACTTATAACTTCTTTTCTTCCCCCTTGGACTTGGTCTTTCAGTTACAACCTCACTGACCTCTGTGGCTATCCTGCTGATTCTATGGTGCACGCTATACTAAATCATTAGATTCAATTGTCCTATTGAAAAAATATGTGATAATGATTAAAAACACGTCCTGATGACTTTTCATGCATGTAGTACATCGCTAATTAAAGCCTCATTAAGGCGAGCATAGAAAGAGAATGAGTTATGACACATGTAACAATTGGTTTCATTGATCCACATGACAGCATGCCTCTATTCCCACAGATAATGGCTGAGGCTCTTGGCGAGCCAAACAACCATGAACAGTTTTAACTTGGCGCAGATGATTTTTTTTTTTCCGGCCTAATGAGACGCAGATTCTCATCTGTACACACCATGGAAACCCACGGGAGGATTGGATTAGAGCTATACTGAAAGGTATGGCTTCCTATGGTGATGGCTGCTATGAGAAACTTGGTACTTACCAGATATATTAATGAAAACCTAGTCACATATTGTGGCTGTTAAGGTGGAAAACCACCTTACCACCACCTCTATCAACGCCAACGTCCATCAGTAGCTGCTAGTCCACTGATTCTGGTGCAGAGGGAATTTTTTCACTAACCCACACCATTCCTGAGCATTTGGTGTTGTTAGTTCCAGGACTCGATATACTAATTGCTTTATCTACAGTCAGGTGGGCTGGACTAGACAGCCTGAGCCCACTTGACTATAAAGAGCCTAATTAGCCTATTTAGTCCTAAAACTATCAGAACCAATTGCTCAGGACTGGTGAGGGCTATTAAATAATGTAAAGAGTTGGTGGAGGTGATGAAAGGTCCCCATTAGGTCTAACCTATTATACTACCATGCTGAAGTGCAAAAGCGAGGTGTGATTTCTCGGTACCAGAAAGATACACTGGACTGTCTACCAATAATATAATAATATTTGGACACCTGTGGTCTGAGCAGCAATTACAGCCTCAACCCTCCGGGGCTTTCCACAAGTCCTTGTATGACGGCCAGTGGTATTTTATTCCATTCAGCTTGGAGAAGACAGGTAAGGTCTTTCACCGATTTTGGTCAGTTGCTGCACCCCTTAGTTTGGCGATCCAGCTTGTCCCAGAGGTGCTCGATACGGTTCAAGCCTGGGCTCTGGTCAGGCCAGTCCGGTCGGTTACACTGATTGTCACTGTATCAAGCCATGGTAGACCTCGCTGGCGTTGTCATCCTGGAAGTAACATTGGTCCAACCCATAGCACCGCCATATTGTAGGAAGCACACTGTTATCTAACATAGTGCAATAGGCGTGAGTTTACCATGCACTGGGACCAAGGGTCCATACCAGGAGAAACACCCCCAGACCATAACTCCACCTCCGCAGAACTTTACTGGGTGTCCAATTATGTATTGGTAGACAATGTAGGAAGCAAAGAGCAATATGGATCGCCGGAAGTAAGCAAAGCATCTAGTACAACATGTTTCATTGCAAAAACTTTGTAAAGTTATTTCCTGATATCAGACAGAAACCATCAAATGAGTTGCAGCCATCACTCAGTATTCTGTATAAGTATATATGGGCCGTGGTCAGCTCAGGTAATGAATAACTCCCCCGGCCAGTAAGTAAATTAAGTGAATAAAATGATGTCTCTAAGGGAGATAGGAGTAAAAATAACCGCAGCCAGATCCCTTTTATTAGCGTAAATTGAAGCGCTTGCTGTACAGTTAAGTGATAAGAAAGTGTTTCATGACCGTCCACTTATCGCATAGTCTGTAAACCGTTATTTGTCAGAAATCTATAATATGGCGGCGTTTACATTAAAATGTAAATTGGGCTCACGCAGAAATTATTACTGCCCCGGACATGCAGAGGAGACTTATAAGTAGCCGAGTACTGGAGCTCAGCGAGAGCGTTGTGCTAGGAGATGATGATGTGTCCAATAGGAATACCGTAAGGCTAGGTTCACACCTACGCCCAATACATGTCCAGCTGTCACCAAACAAGAGGAACATGAGACACACGGACAACTTCGTCTTCGGGTTGTTGGAGTGGATGATCCACCTACATTCAGCAAATTGCTGCAGTCGATGGTTTGCCTGCTCCAGCGTTTTGGCAGCTCTTAAGATGTCCTGCTGCTGAACTTGTTCCTTGCACCATGCCTGTGATTGTTCTGGCATCTCAGCAGCTCGCTGGGACACTATATAATGAGCGTGTTGTTGGTTTTGATGATCCACTTGCTCCAGCGTTTTGACAGCTGTCAAGCTGGCCTGTCACTGAATTCGTTCCTCGCACTGTGCCTGTGATTGTTCCAGCATCTCAGCAGCTTGCTGGGAAGCCATATAATGAGAGTGTTGTTGGCGTTGATGATTTGCCTGCTCTGGCGTTTTGGCAGCTGTCAAGATGGCCTGGCACTGAAGTTGTTCTTCGCACTGTGCCTGCAATTGTTCCGGCATCTCAGCAGCTCGCTGCGACACTATATAATGAGTGTGTTGTTGGCGTTGGTGATCCCCCTCAGCTCTGCTTGAGAAGAGTTCTGTGACTTCTGGCTTCCTTCATAGCTCTAGTTGTTTGTGACTAATTAGATTTTCTTTTTCCAGGCATGTTTAAAATTGACAAACTACCAAATTGGATTAAAGGTGTTTGTCCATGTCAGTTTGTCTGCATTTCCTGGAGCAGATCAGATAATATGCAAATGCGTGTACACCATCCACTGAGGGTTAGCTGAGTGTTTACATACAGAGATAGCATCCCTGAGACTTGAGATAAGGCTGCTGCAGGAGCAGTGTAATATAGTATGTGAACATAAATTCATAACAGTCGTGAAGCAATGTCATTTACTGGGATAAAAAGTAGCCTATATTTTATTTCAGGTTAAAATCTATCTATGTGCCGAATTTCATTCAAATCCTTTAAGCCATTTTTGCGTGATTGAGGAACAAACATCCAAACACAAACTTAATATTATTATTAGTAGGATTAAAGCTCTTCTGTGATTAGTTTTCCGTTGGCAACTAAAACAGTCTTTCTTAAGAAAGTTTTCAGAAATCTGCCCCAATGGCTTATAGGAATCTGGTCAGACAACCTGGGTAAGTAACGTGTGGACAATCGACTGTCTCAGGTCAGCAAAGCATCTAATAATCCAGGAATCATCACCAAAGATCAATAACATAACTCTAATAACAAGAACTAAGAAGCCACTTGTAGCCATTATCAGGACACATTGACAAATTGGCCCCAGTGTGTCTAAGATTGATGAGTTAGGGGGTTTATGAAACTCTCAAGGTCTTTGACCTTCTTGTATCTAAGCAACGTGACTGGGATCTTGGTCCTACTGGAAATCAAATCCATGTAATTTCTTCTACCCATCTCTTCTCCTTACAAGAACATGTAAGAACATATGTGTTAAGACGACACAACCGGCTTAGTACCGACACTTGCGTATTCAAGATACTAATTCTTCAGAATAAATACAAAGAGACAAGACAATGGTTATCACAAAGGACAAGTAATATTTGGAGCCGGTGTAGAATGTGAGCACCTACTCAAGAAATTGGCGGAGACAAAATATAATTTTTTTGTATCAAGGGACTGTCAAACCTCTTCAACTTCATAATCCATCATGGATTGTTTTTCAGCTTTCTTAGTGATGTTGCTCACAAATCCTTGAGGTTCTGGGCTGAATAGAAAGAGAAGTGAATTGGGCAAATGTTACCTCTGTGGTTTTCCCCTGACTCTGCTCTTTTCCTTTACTCTTATATTGGCGGGATTATTGGATGAGAGTGATGGAGAGCAATGGATACAATGAAACAATCCTGATGGTACACAAGGTAGTAACGCTGCAATAAGGAAATCTACTAGTATCTACTGCCAAGTATCTCCGGCTCCGGATCCAAAAGGAAGTGGTTCTGGAGTATAAATTCAGTGGAGATCCATAGACAGGATAGGTCAGGTAGAGATAAACAGATGACGTGGAAAATATATTTAAAAAATTACATTTAATGTATCAGAGAGGTGCAGATTTTTTTTAATTTTTTTTCACCTATTATAAAATCAAAATCGATCCAAAAAATTTGAGTTTAATAAACTTTTAAAATTATATTTTAATAGCTGTTTAATTTTTTATCTTTAAATTCAGATCTTCAATTCCTTTACTAGGGTTGAGCGATCGGGATCAGAAATGATCGGATGGCGATCGAGTAAATTTCACGATCGCGATCATGATCGGCTGGAAAATGATCGGAAATCGAATTTTGAAATTTTAAGATCTGCTCAACCCTAAAAGTGACTTTTCCCATAGAGAAGAATTGACTAGGGTTGAGTGATCGGGATTAGAAAAGATCGGATTCCGATAGGCGATCGAGCAAATTTCATGATCACGATCGGAATCGGGATCAGCTGGAAAATGATTGGAAACCGGATTTTAAAATCGATCCTGAAATGTCAAGATCAGCTCAACTGTATCCTTTACATAATCATTAGGGTCATCTTTAGAGGAAGCAGAAGAGAGCATGGAGAATGTTTCAGACCTCTAAGGCATAGTGGAGTGGGTTCACCAAGACTGGCGATTTATATGCCACTCTTCATGTGATGGCGGAGGATCCATGATGAGGCCATACACCTCAGCAGAAATGTACGCCTGCTCATAGCTGGCATAGATTTCTATCACCATTTGTGCCACAGAAATATCAAATTATGTAGAACATGGTGCCACAAGTAGCAAGTGGCATTAAATAGTCATAAACCACAAGATTGTAACTTTTATTCCCCCAAAAATGTGGCACAGACTCTTAAGCTGGGTTCACATGGGTGGTTTTGGGCCAGATTTTGATGCAGAATCCGGCTCAAAAAAATGCCTCCCATTGACTTCAATGGGAGCCGTTCACTTCCTTTTACTGTGAGCGGTTTCTAGAAAAAAATAAGTGACATGCCCTTTCTTGCTGTGCATTCTACGGCGGAACACGGCTCAGCGTCCGCGGCGTGAACACTCCCTCCCAACTAGGCCCATTCATTTGGGCCTAATCCGGAGTAGAATTGCTGCAACTGCATGATGGTGCACTGCATCGGCATCCAGTTGTGGCTAGTTGTTTTTTGGAGCGGATTCTGAGGTGGCCTCCGAAATCCCGTGTGAACCCAGCCTAAGTGAATCTGCCCCTGGGTTGATTAAGGAGTGACAATATCCCCCGAACCCTGTCTAAGCCTCTCACCTCTACCAGGTTATAGTCCTCTCTACATCGGGCTGATGAGATCCAACCAGATTGAAACAGCTGTCCTCGATTGAGAGACTATAACCTGGTAATAATCCCAGCGTCATTGCTAAACAAAGGCCTCTTGGAAGGTCGGGCATGAGGCTAAAGGGAGCAGCCATTATTGGGTTATTTCACTGGAATCCTGTCTTAAGACAGGCTTGCACATTCCAGTGAGCGCCCTCTATTGGTTTGCAACAATGAGGCAGCAACTGTCTTCCTAATTACATCATGGAAGGCGGATTTGCATATTCTTCCCATAGTTCCTTGCAAAGTGGAGTGCTAAAGGCTTAACAAGTCTCCACACACCTATATGGTGGTCTCTCCCTAAGGAGTGACAATATCCCCCGAACCCTGGGTTGATAGAACAGTCTGCAAAGAGTGAAATTTTTATTTTGACCTAAACAGTTGCTATAACAATGAATCATAACCAGCAGAGCGAGGACCATAAATGACAATATCTTAAAATAACGTTAAAATAGAAAAAAATAGGTTAAAATATCCAATGGATATTTGAGATTTGGTGTTACAAGTACATGTCCCTAGGGATAATACATACGGTATCCTTATATTGGTGCGTTATGCAAGCACCATATGGCGGCACACAGATAGATACCTGCACAGACTCTGCATGCTGCCATCAAGGCTCTATGCTCAGAGCTCCATTGTGTATATGAGGTTTTACAGATCTTTCAATACTATAGATAGAATAAATTCCATATACTGATAGAAAAATATAAACTGCATATCTTCACGCTAATAAAACGAATTCTATAAACTATATAAGCAGCCATACAATATAAATGTATAGGTAACCGTAAACGAAGAGCGATGGTGTAAGCACAAACCATAAACCACAGTAACAATTCAGGAACCGTTACATAAAATATGTCGAGAAAAATAAAGGCAAATCTACAAAACGTGTGGAGGTAGATCTGAGTGAAGGAAAATTGACAGAGAGGTGGGTGTAAGACAAACTCAAGACAGATAGCATTCCGTGGTGAAGAAAACAGGGAGACGCGTTCAATTCACGAACTGTATGTGGAATGGGGCCAAGAGAGGGTTAAACTTTGTATTATTTGGTTCCTTCCTTCTTATTCCTGTAGGACGGAATCGTGGGAGAAGGTTCAGGAGGTTCTGGACAATGATTATGAAAAAGGGCTGGGAAGTGTTGCGGCTTCTTTATGAACCTTTCGCTTGTAGAACGCCGGCGCGTGAACGATTCCTTTAGTATTGGCTATTGAGCTTCAATATAAACAGCATTACCAGGCAGGAAATAATGTGGCCGGTAAATCTCCGAGCCCGTTCTCCTGGTAAAGGGCAGAGGCCCTCAATGGACCTTAAATAATACATTGGTGCTGCTGCTTGTGTAGTCGAGCCTATTACCGGGACGTTAGCCTTGTAGCCGCAGCTTTAGTGGCAATCACCACCTACTAGACAAGTGGACTCTTTATTTGCCTCTGCTTGTTCTCGTTTATTTGTGTCAAGGACCATCAAAGGAAATGCGCACTCATTTTATTTTAGATAGTTCGGCCACTTCAAGCCACTGTTTCATGGGGATCTGTAAGCGTCTTACTTCTTTAAACAAGATTATTTAGCAGACTTTCCATTGACCTAATAGAATATATACATATATATACGCAAATATATATGTCGCAGGGGATCAAATCCCTGGTTTCATCATTTCCCTGCGACATATGTATCATGACACAAATGTATCAACTTAGATAAGTTTCTCGTGAAACAAATTCAATTCAATATTGCAACATGCTAACAAAACCCTTGTTAGAGTGCAGTTCACAATACAACCACTAGATGGCAACATACAGACCCGTACAGGATAGATCTCTTGTGACAGAATATTGCAAAATCGTGTGTTTTTGAAAAGCTGGTCATCTCAAGTCACACATTATGAGATATGTTTAGCCAAGAGGAAAGGTAAGGAAGGACACATAGTAGTTGCAGAAGTCTAATGATTTCAATGGGTAAATTGTGATTAAGATACAGTTTCTGCAACCCCTTGGCTTGGGTTAAAGGGCACCCTCTGCACCCCATCAAGATTTTTGATTGGTGTAATAACTGTAGTTTTATATGTACTGTAGACTTTAGAAATTAAGCCAGGGATGACTTTAAAGGGATTGTATCATTAGAATATCGTTTTAAGCTAAATCCATGTCGGAATAGCCTTAAAGGGATTCTACCATTAAAACCTTTTTTTTTTTGTAGATAAGACGTCGGAATAGCCTTTAGAAATAGCCTTTAGAAAGGCTATTCGTCTCTTACCTTTAGATATGATCTCTGCCGCGCCGTTCCTTAGAAATACCAGTTTTTACCAGTATGCAAAGAGGTGATGCCGAAGAAAGACGAAGAAAGAAGGGGAGGATCCAGCAGAAGATAGAGGCATCACTGGAGCCTGTTTTCAAGTAGCAGTGGGGATGCCCCCATCGCATTTCCAGCGCTGAGGTCCGCCCCCATCGCTGCAAGATAACTCATTTGCATACTGGTAAAAACCGGTATTTCTAAGGAACGGCGCGGTGGAGATCCCATCTAAAGGTAAGAGACGAATAGCCTTTCTAAAGGCTATTCCGACGTCTTATCCACACAAAAAAAGTTTTTAATGGTAGAATCCCTTTAAGAAAGGCTATTCTTCCCCCACCTTTAGATGTCTTCTCTGCACCGCCATTCCTTCGATATCCCAGTTTTTTGTCCATATGCTAATTCGTTTTTTCCCAGTGCTGCAAGAAAACTATCCAGCGCCGCCTTCTTCTTGTTCTCCGCCTCTTCTTCCTTGTCCCATCACGTATTCTCCAAATGCACATATCCCTCACCATTTTTCTTTGGCTGAAAGGGAAAGAAGAGGTGAACAAGAAAGTGGCCCCTAGGGCTGTTTGAGCATTGGCGACCACCCACAATACTGTGAGAAAACGAATTACCATATGGACGAAAACTTGGATATCTAAGGAATGGCGGCATAGAGAAGACAGCTAACGGTAGGGGAATAGCCTTTCTTAAGGCTAGTCTGACATGGGTCTAGCTTACAACAGGATTCTAATGATACAATCCCTTTAAGTTGAACATTCCTATTAGATAAATGTTGGCCACACCCACACATTTTGACGAGACTATCTGTGTAATGTGTATAGGGGTCTACGAATATCAGTTATTACATTTCAATTGCCTTTTGTTCTCAGAGAGATGAGACACCTCTGGAGAAGTCTTTTCCCCATTTACAAAGCATGCATATGCCAAGATTGAGTTAGTTGTCATTTTTTGAAGCTTCCTTGTATAGCGCCATCATATTCTGCAGCACTTTACCGAAATTGACAGTCACTGTCTCCCATAGGGCCTACCAAGTAGCATCTTGCACTATTGGACTATTACTTGGAAGACACTTGGCGTGAAACCTTTCCATCCATGTGAGTCCACGTGATGTCAGCCCCGTCTGAGGTACGATATCTCACTCTGGACATGGGTGACGATCCTGGCGACAGACAGTGACAAATGAATACAGGTGTAAAAGTGGACAAAGGAGGAAAGTGATTCAATAGGATATCAATAAACCTATAGATGTGTTAGGAGAGAGACAGGGAATCAGTAAGAGAGAACGGAGCGATAGCGCTGTGCCTATTCATTAAATGCCACTGTTACTAATGAAAAATCTCACTTTGCAACAGCAGAAGTCACATTCCGCCTCGCTGGCTGGTGCGGATGTTCCTCTCCGGGAGATTTTGTTCTTCTATACCACTGTGTCAGTGATCTTAAAATAACATTAAGGGTTTGTTTGCACATGTGGCGGTCTTTTTGGGTCTCATTACGTTCTGAACGCAGCATGTTGCAGCATAAATGGAGGCTGCCAAATGTCACTCCCCAGATACTAGGAAATGATCTGCAAATATTTTCTATTCATTATCCTGCGCGTTAAGGTTGAAAAATAGTGTTTAACCTGATCAACATTTCCGCAGCACCGAAAACTAACTGTGTTTTTCCGAGCATTTGCAAGGCTTTGTAAAGAGCACCTGTCAGTCGGGAACATTTCGGATTGAAAATACATTTTTGCTTAAATACGAGTCCTTGAATCGTCCTTCTTGTCTTAAAGGGGTTTTGTAGTGGTTGAAAATGTGGTTGTCTTGGGTTAAAAAATGAAAAAAGTGACATCTCATGGATCCCAGTTAGAGATGAGCGAACACTAAAGTGTCCGAGGTTCGAAATCCGAACCCCATTATAGTCTATGGGGGGAAATGCTCGTTTCAGGGCTAGGCAACATTCGATAAAATCATACTTACCAAGTCCACAAGTGACGGTCGGGCTGGATTCTGCTTGAAGTCTTCTCCCGGCGCAGGGTCCCCGCGTCCTCTTCCGGGTGGAATTCACTCTGCCTAGGCATCCGGCCTAGGCAGAGCTGACTGCGCATGCGCATGCGACTCTGCCCAGGCCCGACGAATTAGCAGAGCCGACTGCGCATGCGCGTGTATGCGCGTGCATGCCTGCGCATGCGCAGTCGGCTCTGCTTAGGCCAGATGCCTAGGCAGAGTGAATTCCACCCGGAAGAAGACGCGGGGACACAGCGCGGAGAAGACTTCGGAAAGGTAAGAGAAGAACCAGCGTTGATTGGCAATGTATAGCATTCTGCCAATCAACGCTGGTTCTGCATCGAACATTAAACTTCGAACAGCTAGTAGTGTTCGATCGAGCACAAGTATTTAGAATACCGTAGTATTTGATCGAACACCTACTCGATCATCTCTAATCCCAGCCACTCCGGTTCTGGTGCTACCTGGTTCTCCGTGAGAATTCCTGTTTCCTGATTTGACCAATAGGAAATGTCCTCTTACGTCAGGTCTTGGTGAGCTACGACGAGAAGCATTTCCAATTTTTTTCGACTGGACAACTACAATGTTGTCTCCCATTTTTCTGACATCTCTAGAAATGGAGCAAGACATCTCCCGCTGGATGACAACCCACTGAGTGACAACCTACTACCCACCTGGGTTGACCTTAGAGCTGTGCGATATAAGTAGTCCTATATGGTAGATGATACATTCTTACAAAAAGGGAGTGCTACAGGTGGACTCAGCTTAGCCCTCAAGGGTGTTGGCCACCAATGATCGGACCATCATCAAAAATGCCAGGAAATGTCTGCAAAACACTGGCACATCAATGTATCCGCCAGAGATCAGCTGAGCTGAAATTTCCAGGAAAACGCCAGACCAAGAGAGGAACAAGGGGATCGGTTAGGTATCAACAATTTTTTACTTAATTTTATCACAATTTACAAATTAGTGATTTTTAATAACCCAGAATTATTGGCACTCCACAGGGAGTCATCAGAAAAGACCTTTATGATGGTCACCTCAGGCTGGTGTCACGTCTGGGCCGGGGTCTCCGTTAGAAACCCTATCGCAGGTGCTTGCTTTAGAAATGGAAAAATTAGCATGGCCCCTGTGCAAGAATAACATGGAAATTTGTGAAGCATTCCATAAAAAAAAAAAAAGAAACCCCATTGCAGAAATGTGGAAAATCGGTGGAGAGAAAAGTCCTGTATGGAAGACGCCAAGCTCCCCGTGTAACCACTGAAACAGAGGTCTGGTTCTCAACGGTTCGGGTCTGCTGGGGATCCGAGCAATGGAGGGCACAATGCTAGTGTGAATCTAGGGTCGGTCTTTCCGTTTTGAGTTTTTTTGTGTAGAGACTAGAGATGAGCGAGTAGTATTTGATCGAGTAGGTACCACTCACTATTCGAATGGAAAAGTTTGATGCAGAACCAGCATTGATTGGCCAAATGCTATACAGTCGGCCAATCAACGCTGGGGGGAAAATGCTCATTTCAGGGGTAGGCAACATTTGATCAAATTATACTTACCAAGTCCACGAGTGAGGGTCGGGCTGGATCCTCTGAGAAGTCTTCTCCGGGCAGCTTCCCCGCTGCGTCTTCCGGCTCTTCATTCACTCTGCCAGGCATCGGGCCTGGGCAGAGCCGACTGCGCATGCCCGCTTGTAATGCGGACATGCGCAGTCGGCTCTGCCCAGGCCCGATGCCTGGCAGAGTGAATTCAGAGCCGGAAGACGCCGCGGGGATGCTACAAGGAGAAGACTTCTCAGAGGATCCAGCCCGACCCTCACTTGTGGACTTGGTAAGTATAATTTGATCGAATGTTGCCTACCCCTGAAATGAGCATTTTCCCCCCATAGACTATAATAGGGTTCGATATTCGATTCGAGTAGTCGAATATTGAGGGGCTACTCGAAACGAATATCGAACCTCAAACATTTTACTGTTTGCTCATCTCTAGTAGACACCCTTTTCTGTCCTTGACCACCTGTTTGTCTATGGGGCGTTGTCTGTCAAGGACTAGTTACTGTATTCAGGTAAATATTTTGTGGCTCCCATAAAGCTCCGAACATTGAATACAGGTTAACGTTCCTGTTTAGATTGTCAGAACTTTCATGGCTGTCTGCTTTTGAGGTCATTTTAGAAGAACGTAGACATCCATTCAGTAGTAGTCTGTTGTGTTCGAAGAAGGCTTTAGCAAGTGCATTTAGCCAACAAACCGGAGCTGGATGGCTTATTATATAAAAGCTCAACTACTTAGTATAATACCCTGACTCATACATGTAACTATAAAAGTTAGAAGGAATGTATTGTAGAAGGTAATACCGCATACGCAACAAACTCCATGCACTGCTGTTCAGTCAATTACTCTACAAGAAGCAGCAAATACCTGCATAGGAAATAGGTTCTCAAGTGTCTAAAACCAGTCGTGCCTTAGTGCAGCATGGAGGCTTTCAGCAAAACGCACAAACCTCATATGTGAGATTTGCGAACCCTTAAGGAGCTTAATGGATTCCTCCGTAAGGCATAACTATGTGCGATGCTGCATCCATTGTCCCAAAATACATTAAAACGGCTGATTTTATAAATAATTTTTACAAATGAGAGCCAAGGAAGAGGAGGAGGAGGAGAAGGACAAGGATAGGCGTCAGGAAGGTGAGCGAGGAATGATACATTGCCGACCATAAGGAAGGTGTGAGAGGGAGAGATAACCGGAAAGAAAATTACAGGCGGTTACAGAAGTATGAGCAGAGGGACGGAAAGGAGAAAGAAAGGTAATGAAAAGTAAGTAGGAAAAAAACGGAAACTATATAGAACATATGGATGACGGATTGGTATGGGCAGAGGATGGTGAGCCAGCAAAGGAGTGTCTGAAAGAAGCCTCAATCTAGTAAGACAGGGAAACAGGAAAAGCACAAAGAAAAGGAGATAGAAATAAAAAAGAAATCTGTAAGATTAGAATGGATATTAATAAGTGGTAATATTGAAAGGGCGTCTAAACAGTTAGAGAGGACCTGGCATGTCATGTTTAGTAAATTAGATGGATTTTATAGAATGTAGACCTAAGATCAATGGATAGGGGGGAGGCATGTGTCTGGATGGCCCAGTAACTTTATAAATTTAATGCTATACAAAAGGAAACTGTTCCAAGGGTTAATAACATTATCATTGTAATAATAGTATGAAATGATACATTTTGAACATTCCTATGAGGACCTTTCACCACCTCCACCCACTCCAGTTCTTAGCATTGCTCCACTGATTCCAGTTTAGATGAAATTTATTCTCTAGCCCCCACCGTTCCTGAGCAATCAATGCTGTCAGTTTTGGTGCCTGATATGATAATTTGTCTCCCTACTGTCAAATGGGTGGTGTCAGGCAGGAGAAGGCAAGGGGGGTTGTGATTCTGAGTTCTGTGATTCTGTCTAATCAGAGGTAGACAGTGTCAAAGTTCATAGAAAGAAAAATTACCCTAACTTTAGTAGGATGTTTTTCATGGCAAACGGCACCATTCGGCTCCAGTTAGTATACATTATTTTATGTTGCCATTGCTATCGGTGGGTAAAATGGCACAGTCTGTTATACACTGTCTACCAATAAGTATTTGGACACTTGTGGTCAGAGCGGCAATTACAGCCTCAACCCTCCGGGGCTTTCCACAAGTCCTTGTATGACGGCTAGTAGTATTTTATTCCATTCAGCTTGGAGAAGACAGGTAAGTTCTTTCACCGATTTTGGACGGCTGCTGCACCCCTTAGTTTGGCGATCCAACTCGTCCCAGAGGTGCTCGATATGGTTCAAGTCTGGGCTCTGGGCAGGCCAGTCCAGTCGGTTACACTGATTGTCACTGTAGCAAGCCATGGTAGACCTCGCTACATGACAGCTGGTGTTGTCATCCTGGAAGTAACATTGGTCCGACCCATAGAATCACCATAATGTAGGAAGCACACTGTTATCTAAAATACTGTAGTGCAATAGGCACCGGCGTTGAGTTTACCAAACACTGGGACCAAGGGTCCCAGTCCATACCAGGAGAAACACCCCCAGACCATAACTCCACCTCCGCAGAACTTTACTGGGTGTCCAAATACTTACTGGTAGACAGTGTACTAGTCTACTTTGCTAAAAATGGAAACCTGGAAGATTCAGTTATAGTCGATGGGATCCTTTAGGTTTTACTCTGTCATAGATCCACCATGAGTTATTTTTTTCTGGGCACATTAGGGTAGCCGACTGCCCTACTGTGCCCACCAAAAATAACTCAAACCCCATGAAACTGAAGCTCAATGAGGTAACCAGTGACATTTACCATGAGAAATTTCCCATTAAAACCAATGGCTAATTGGAATTTTTTTCTCTGTGTTTTTACTGTAAAATGATGTTATAGAAACGTGGAGAGGAAATGTCATTGTAATAATAATTTGGGCATATAATGTGCTGGAGATCTGTTACACAAGCAGTTAGAGTTAATGCTACAGAGACATTTTCTTCTGCTCCGTTGATACATTTCGGAAATTATTTTGGTTCGCACCATTTTCATATCTTTGCTCTTTATACCTAAATACCAACTTAAAAGCTTTCGTGACAAAGATTACACTGATAAAAGGCACGTCAAAGGAAAAGTTCACATTATAGGAGCTTGTGGTTATTTTTTAAGAACTCCTTCCCTGAATTGAAAGTCTATCATTATAAAACACTCTGAAAACCAATTGTGTAACATCCGTGGGTAGACGTATATAATGGAAACATTGTCAGTAGAGATGAGCGAACACTGTTCGATAGAATGGATATTGGATCGAATATCAGGCCGTTCGAAGTATTTGATTCCAATCGAACACCACGAGGCAAACACACTAAAAATTTGTATCCCCTCCCACCTTCCCTGGCGCTTTTTTTGCACCAATAACTGCGCAGGGGAGGTGGGACAGGAACTACGACAATGGAAAAAGTAATTGGCTGGCTAAATCAGGTGACCTCCAATTTATACGAATGGTGGATTTAACATTTGGTTAATTTGAGACTGTGAACTAGACAGGGATAGATGTACAGGCAGGGTTAGCTAGGAATTACCTTTATTTAGGTGGGAATGTCACTCACCCAGATCTTTGGGGCTGTATCTGGTCGGGATTTCTGTCAGCTTGTGATATGCGCAAGCTGACTTTTTCCCATAGGAATGCATTGACAACGTTGATTGGCCGAATGCCATACAGAGTACAGCATTCAGCCAATCAACGCTGGTTCTGCCAGAGGCTCGTCTGTGAGGAGGTGGAGTCTAAGTTCAGACCAGAATGGAGACTGCTGTGGACCGAGCTTAGACTCCACCTCTTCCAGCAGAAACAGTGTTGATTGGCCGAATACTGTACACTGTATTATATTCGGCCAATCAACGCTGGTCAATGCATACCTATGCCGAGACGTAGCAGTGCTGGCCGTGCGCTCAGCTCGTCTACACCGGAGATGTGAACCCTGCTGCACACTCAGCTCTGCTGTATCAGGGATGTAGCAGAGATGAGTGTGTGCTGAACCCTGCTGCACACTCAGCTCTGCTGCATCAGAGATTCGCTGAACCCTGCTGCACACTCACTGCACACTGAATACATTTACAAGGCATGATATAGGTACTAGATGTGGGTACAATTACTATGTATGAATACATGTACAAGACATGGGTATAGGTACTAGATATGGGTACAATTATTACATATGAATACATGTACAAGTCATGGGTATAGGTACTAGATATGGGAACAATTACTACATATGAATAAATGTAAAAGACATGGGTACAGGTATTATGTACTTAGATGACAACATCAAAATATCTGATTTTGAACCTACTTCAATGAGTACCTTGCATTGCCTAAAAAAAACTCTTGTGGTTGCTTTAAGATTGTTCATCTTTCTTGGAACAAATCTACTTTGATAACAAAACCCTTGTCTGCAATTCATAACACAATCACTGGGTGCCAGCACAAGACATATAACATATTACTTTGTGACACAATATCACAAAATCATGTTGTTCTGAAAAGCTAGTTATCTTATGGCATACTATAAAGAAAGTGAGGGTTTGCTAGCGAACTATCTGTCTGTAGTGCAAATTCATCATTGACCTATCGGTATGACTGTAAAGCGTGAGGGTATAGCAGTGTACCAGACAGAAAACCATTAAGGACATATTCCCTAGTCAATATTAAACCCAAGGGCAACAACGCTCCAAGGCAAAAAAAAAAATCCTCCCCATTGCTAATGGCCCCTGTGCCCTCCTCTGTTCTCATTTGGAGCGGGCTGTCATGTGAATACCCTACCCTTATTACTATGCCGTAATACACCCCAAATCTCCACTAAATAACCCAGTGTGCAATAGACTTGTTATTTATTTTGCTTTCATCTAGTGAATTTACACAAGATTAGCTTTCTGCGTCTTGATACATATGCCCTTAGGAGATAGATATTGTAAGAAAGTAACAAGTTGGACCGAGAAATCAAAATAAGCAGTGAAATGTACAGAAATTCAGGAAGGGACGAGGCTGGAAAAAATCTCCAGTCTCCCAGCCCCTGTTTCTGTTTGTTTATAACATCCGTTGGGAATGTGAGTGGAATACAGATGCGGCATCTGATTTTCCGACTCTCTTTAAAGCTGTGAATTGTCAGGTGTTTGCAGCCATACTGCTGTGCCTTTATTAAATAGCTTTCTGCAATGGACGTCCTTGCCTAGACTTGTGCATGTTCCTCAATTTGTCAGGAAATGCAGGGAACAAACTGCTCAATTACCACAAATATACTGATCTCTATATAACACTATTAATGTACACTGTGTTCTAGAGAAGTATCAAGAATATCTCAGAATAAATGAAGCCAAAGTTAGACTGAAAATGACAGAAACAATTGGAAATTGTCAGTGTAAGAGCCGTATCATAACTAGCTAATGCTTTCCCGGCAAGGTGGCGGAGGAAAGGTCTGGAGTGCTTTGTTTCTATGAATGTATGTTTATTAATAAAGGCAAATGGGATACAGCCAGAAATACCATATGTATATAAAACAATGGGCTGTGTATGTGTCGTAGAACATACATATGTATGGAGGTCGCCCTGTAAAAGGTGTATAGCTCCTCCAGTGGAAACTGTAGACTTATATCCCCTATTGTTATGTTGATTTTGTCTCATTTGTCTTCCCCTGGTTCACATCTGCATTTGGTAATGGGGATACCGAATGCATTGGCAAGCGGAGAGTTTATGAGAGCACATGGACCCCAGACTATAATGGGGTCCGCGTGCTGTCCGCACGTAACATGCAGACAGAAAAGTACTTTGTGATCTACTTTCACGTCCACAAGACTCCTGCGACAGTGCGGGGAAAAGCACACAGACCCCATTATAGTCTATGGGGTCCGTTTGCTTTCACTGCTCACCGCTTGTTAATGTGTTCAATATTCCGTTTGGTGGGGGGTCCCCATGCAGACTCCCCGAATGGATTACCAAACACAGGGGTTAGAGTCCTAAAAATGGGACATGAGAAATTACAACTAACAAGGCAAATAAGATCATGGGATGGAGCAAAATTTATAGATGCAAATAGATATTACCGTATAAGTATACGGTATAAGCCGACCCGAATATAAGCCGAGGCCCCTAATTTTACCACAAAAAAACTGGGAAAACTTATTGACTCGAGTATAAGCCGAGGGGGGGAATGCAGCAGCTATTGGAAAATTTCAAAAATTAAAATAGTTGGAGTTTTTGGGTGCAGTAGATGCTGGGGAAGGGGAGGGGGTGTTTTTGTTGTCTGTCTGCCCCTTCCCTGAGCTTGAGGACTGTTTTTTCTTCCCCCACTTGGAATTCAGCCTGGCTAAATATAGGGTATCTGCAGTGCTCCTATTAACCCCTTCCTGACGGAACAGGAGCACTGCAGATGCCCTATATTCAGTAGCCCGGGATTTACAACTTTTATTTACTTTATTTTTTATTATATTTTTTTAAGTTTTTTTTTTTTTTTAAACTATTTTATGGGAGATTCTATACATCACTATTGCGGCTGGTCATAGACCCCCACCCCCCACCCCCCCCGGGAAAAAAAAAAAAAAAAAAAGGAAAAATAAACAATTTTTTTTCTTTGTTTTTTTTCTTTGTATAAGCCGAGGGGGGCTTTTTCAGTACAAAAACTGTGCTGAAAAATTCGGCTTATATTCGAGTATATACGGTATATCATTTTTACTCTTTACCAGTCAGTAGTTAGACACATGAAATATTGGGGTTGACTAATCAAAATTGCTAGAAATCTGGTGAATGTCGCTTCTTCCTTGTTTATTATGTTTTAGATATTTTTGTCCTTCGATGCCTTAAAGGGATTCTATCAATAAAAAACTTGTTTTAAACTAAAACCACATAGGAATAGCTTTTATTCATCTCTTCCCTTTATCTTGAAGGTCCACGCTAATGTTTTTGAATGTTGTCTTCTTTCTTCTTTATGCTATGGACTGAGCTCTGAGCACAGCCTTGTCATCCATCCAGCACCACCTTTCTTCTGCTCCGTCCATCTTCTTCTTACAGGAGACCACTGCAAAATGGACGATGGAACAGCCGGCTGCCCGTGTCCATTGAGCATTTTGTGATCGTCTTGTGTAGGACACCACCACAAAATGGTTACGGAACAGCCGACTGCCCAGGTCCATCAGGCATTTTGCGGTGGTCTTGTGTAGGAGACCACCGCAAAATGGCGACAGAACACGCGCTGTTGGCTGGTCCGTCTGCCATTTTGCAGTGCTCTCTTGTAAGAAGAGGAGGAGAATGGCTGACGGAGCTGAAGAAGGTAGCACTGGATGGATGACAAGGCTGTGCTCAGAGCGCAGGGGGAACTGAAGACAAAGAAGACAAAATTCAAAAAGGAGGGCGTGCACCTTCAAGATAAAGGTGAGAGATGAATATCTTTTTGGGAGGACCTGCTCCAGGCATGAGATGTCTCAACATCTAGATACTATATAAGTTTACCCCAGGGTACAATAATGATTTGCGAGTAGCCTGAATAATTTAGGGTTCAGTAGAGCCCGAAATTTTTGAAAATTTTTGATGCATCTTGTTTTTTACGAACCGATTTGCTCATCTCTAGTCCTTTGTGATAACAGAAACCCTTATAGACTACAATTAGAAGTGGATTTCCATATGTTTAGCACAGGTGTAGGAGGGGTCATCCGAATAACTCTCCAGGAGGGCCCAATGAGCTCCAATATTCTATGGTATTTCCTTACCTTCATACGCTGTTCTCTTTTCCATTGTTAATGATACTGTAGTTTAGATAATCCTCCTAAAATTCCCCAGTGAAAGATCCGCAACGTTTTCCCATAATTGTTAGTTATTGTTCCAGTAAATACATGTATTCTTCTAACAAATGCAAATGACGCAAATGCAATTGAGCTGATTTGTTCTTTGCAGAAATTGCAACTGACTTCTGGACAGATCTTTTACTTTGGGAAATAGTTATTTTGAATGGTAAAAGTTTGTTTAACTTAGAAGGGTTGTCTTATAAAAAAAGTTGGATTTTGTAATGGTACCATTCAGTTTTTTTAAAAAAAACAAAACATTTTATTACATTATTTTTGTCCCTGAGAGGATTCAAAACTGCAGTCATTCTAATGATACTTCTGTCTTCCATATTTGACCGTCGTCCAACAGTCACCATCGATAGTGTCACCAATTACGACTGTTACAACCATTGAGCCTGCACTTTATTATTTCACAGCACATCTACCGTCCATGCGCAGCGCATGTCACCAAAGAGTTAAGAAATATCGGTGGGAATAAAAACCATTCACAGTTTTTCAATGTATTTGATGGTGATGCATGTAAATCAATAGCTTTTCATATCCAGAACGTAAATCTCTCTTTGGAGCCTGCAGATCTGGACCTCAGAATTTAGGGTATTGGAGTGATCCTGACCTCATATATCAATCTGCGATGTTACATTCTGGAATTCTAAGAAACAAAGACAGTCTATTCATAAATCCGAAGTCTGCCATTGAGCTTGCAAAAGACAATAGGGAAGTTCTTCATAAGTTCATGGTAAATTAGGGCGAAATATTTAGTATCGCATCACTTTCAAGGGCAACATATTGCTAATATGATACATGTTCACTTAACAATAAAGTGTATCCTCAGTTTGTTCGGTGTATGTATGGTTGTCTTACCAATTGCATGATAGTATTTCATATGTACAAGCAGCAATATTCTCTGCATGATTCGTGCGGAAATTGGACGGAAACCACATGGATCCCATTATAGTCTTTGGGGTCTGTGTGGTTTCGGTGTATATTCCTTAGTCCTGGATGTCCACAATGTTCACTATTCCATTTAGTAGATGCTTCTTCTGCAGATAACCTCTTGTCCGTGTTTACCTGTGTTCCTTCTCGATTCTGACCTTACTCTTGCATAAATTGAAAAAAATGACACCAGCACCTAAAGACACTTCTTGGTCATTGTATAATTGGATGAGGAGTAAGCTCACCACCACGTATTACATGTTTGTCATAATCCAATTAAAAATCCAATTAGTGGTTGGCACTGGCAGGACCTAACCTCAAGATTGCTGTCATAAAAGTCATTTTTGGGGCAACCCCTTTAAGCTTTAATTTAATTGAATAAACATTGCTCAGAATTTTCAGCTAATTGTTATTTTTATCATAAGGTATATTCCGGGTTCAGTAAATAATGCTAAAAAGTTATATCATAATGTAGAATAATTTATGAACCAATCTCTAATGGGTTTCAAGATGTCTCCTTGTGGTCATTCACGGTTCACTTCCTGTGGATTGCCATCTGTCCTGGTCAAATGTTGAACACATGGTTCCTTTTTACTTTGGATTTTGGGTTTTAATATAGAAGCAGACAAGGAATATTTAACAAATCTCATCGACATGCTCTGTACATTTTTTGCATTGAAATTGATCTCAATTTTTGGGTTTGTCCATTAAATTCGGTAGGAAAGAAGAAACTCTAAACAAATCCTTGTGTTGTAAAATTTACAGCAGATTATCTAAAGAGCCACAGCTAAGGGTTCGTTCATACTTGTGCTCGGTGACCAGTGTGTGCTTTCCGTCAGGTTTCCGTCCTCAGCCCCGGCGAAACTGGACAGCGAATGGGAACCCAGCGGTCAGCTTTAAAACCCGTTCACTTGAATTGGTTTGTAAAGGTGACCACTAGAGATGAGCGAACACTAAAATGTTCGGGGTTCGAAATCCGATTCGAACAGCCGCACACTGTTCGACTGTTCGAACGGGTTTCGAACCCCATTATGAAATGCTCGTTTCAGGGGTAGGCAACATTCGATCAAATTCTACTTACCAAGTCAGACATGCAAGACTTTGTGTCTGGCAAAAAAAAAAAAAAGGCTCCCCAACAGATGGGCAACAGATGGACACCAGCAGTCACCTTTTCAAACCAATTCAAGTGGACAGTAGGGTTGAGGCGATCTTGAGATTTCAGGATCATTTTTAAAATCCGATTTTCGATCATTTTCCAGCCGATCCCGATTGTGAAATTTGCTCGATCACCAATCGGGATCCGATCTTTCCCGATCCCGATCGCTCAACCCTAGTGAACAGGTTTTAAAGATGACCGCCGGGTTTCGGTCCCCTGTCCAGTTTCGCCGGGGCTGAGGACGGAAACCCAGTGGAATGCATACACCGGACACCGAGTGCAAGTGTGGACAAACCCTAAAGTGTATATTCACTTAGGTAATGGACATGGAAAACATTCATAGGCACTAGAGATGAGCGAGTAGTACTCGATCGAGTAGGTATTCGATCGAATACTACGGTATTCGAAATACTTGTACCGCTACTCAAGTACCACTCGCTGTTCAAATGTAAAAGTTCGATGCAGAACCAGCATTGATTGGCCGAATGCTATACAGTCGGCCAATCAACGCTGGTTCTTCTCCTACCTTTAGAAGTCTTCTCCGTGCAGCTTCCCCACGGCGTCTTCTGACTCTTCATTCACTCTGCCAGGCTTGTAGTGTGGACATGCGCAGTTGGCTCTGCCCAGGCCCGATGCCTGGCAGAGTGAATTCAGAGCCGGAAGACGCCGCGGGGACGCTGCATGGAGAAGACTTCTCAGAGGATCCAGCCCGACCCTCACTCGTGGACTTGGTAAGTATAATTTGATCGAACGTTGCCTACCCCTGAAACGAGCATTTTCCCACCATAGACTATAATAGGGTTCGATATTCGATTAGAGTAGTCGAATATTGAGGGGCTACTCGAAACGAATATCGAACCTCGAACATTTTACTGTTCGCTCATCTCTAATAGGCACCTTACACACAACCATGTGATAGATCAGTGTGCTATCTGGGTTCTTACCACTTACCCATTCATCTATGTTGGCCCATGTGCACGGTTCCATGCGCAATCTGAAATTCCGGGTCACAAAATTCAGGACAGGTCCTATTCCTGTACAGTTTTGTGGCTGTTCTTCCGCGACCCCTATTCACTAAAGGAATGGGGCTTTGGTAGCACATCTGGTGCATGGGTGGCACATGGATGATATCACACCATGCGGTTTGATAATGGCCAGCGGATTCTGCACGGTTGTGTGCTATTACCTTAACTGTGCAGTACTTTTCAGTATGTATATACACTCACCGGCCACTTTATTAGGTACACCATGCTAGTAACGGGTTGGACCCCCTTTTGCCTTCAGAACTGCCTCAATTCTTCGTGGCATAGATTCAACAAGGTGCTGGAAGCATTCCTCAGAGATTTTGGTCCATATTGACATGATGGCATCACACAGTTGCCGCAGATTTGTCGGCTGCACATCCATGATGCGAATCTCCCGTTCCACCACATCCCAAAGATGCTCTATTGGATTGAGATCTGGTGACTGTAGAGGCCATTGGAGTACAGTGAACTCATTGTCATGTTCAAGAAACCAGTCTGAGATGATTCCAGCTTTATGACATGGCGCATTATCCTGCTGAAAGTAGCCATCAGATGTTGGGTACATTGTGGTCATAAAGGGATGGACATGGTCAGCAACAATACTCAGGTAGGCTTTGGCATTGCAATGATGCTCAATTGGTACCAAGGAGCCCAAAGAGTGCCAAGAAAATATTCCCCACACCATGACACCACCACCACCAGCCTGAACCGTTGATACAAGGCAGGATGGATCCATGCTTTCATGTTGTTGACGCCAAATTCTGACCCTACCATCCGAATGTCGCAGCAGAAATTGAGACTCATCAGACCAGGCAAGGTTTTTCCAATCTTCAATTGTCCAATTTCGATGAGCTTGTGCAGATTGTAGCCTCAGTTTCCTGTTCTTAGCTGAAAGGAGTGGCACCCGGTGTGGTCTTCTGCTGCTGTAGCCCATCTGCCTCAAAGTTCGACGTACTGTGCGGCGTTCAGAGATGCTCTTCTGGCTACCTTGGTTGTAACGGGTGGCTATTTGAGTCACTGTTGCCTTTCTATCAGCTCGAACCAGTCTGGCCATTCTCCTCTGACCTCTGACATCAACAACGCATTTCCGCCCACAGAACTGCCGCTCACTGGATGTTTTTTCTTTTTCGGACCATTCTCTGTAAACCCTAGAGATGGTTGTGCGTGAAAATCCCAGTAGATCAGCAGTTTCTGAAATACTCAGACCAGCCCTTCTGGCACCAACAACCATGCCACGTTCAAAGGCACTCAAATCACCTTTCTTCCCCATACTGATGCTCGGTTTGAACTGCAGGAGATTGTCTTGACCATGTCTACATGCCTAAATGCACTGAGTTGCCGCCATGTGATTGGCTGATTAGAAATTAAGTGTTAACGAGCAGTTGGACAGGTGTACCTAATAAAGTGGCCGGTGAGTGTATATATATATACAGTCCTATGAAAAAGTTTGGGCACCCCTATTAATCTTAATCATTTTTAGTTCTAAATATTTTGGTGTTTATAACAGCCATTTCAGTTTGATATATCTAATAACTGATGGACACAGTAATATTTCAGGATTGAAATGAGGTTTATTGTACTAACAGAAAATGTGCAATATGCATTAAACCAAAATTTGACCGGTGCAAAAGTATGGGCACCTCAACAGAAAAGTGACATTAATATTTAGTACATCCTCCTTTTGCAAAGATAACAGCCTCTAGTCGCTTCCTGTAGCTTTTAATCAGTTCCTCGATCCTGGATGAAGGTATTTTGGACAAACAATTCAAGTTCAGTTAAGTTAGATGGTCGCCGAGCATGGACAGCCCGCTTCAAATCATCCCACAGATGTTCAATGATATTCAGGTCTGGGGACTGGGATGGCCATTCCAGAACATTGTAATTGTTCCTCTGCATGAATGCCTGAGGATTTGTAGCGGTGTTTTGGATCATTGTCTTGCTGAAATATCCATCCCCGGCGTAACTTCAACTTCGTCACTGATTCTTGAACATTATTCTCAAGAATCTGCTGATACTGAGTGGAATCCATGCGACCCTCAACTTTAACAAGATTCCCGGTGCCGGCATTGGCCACACAGCCCCAAAGCATGATGGAACCTCCACCAAATTTTACAGTGGGCAGCATGTGTTTTTCTTGGAATGCTGTTTCTTTTTGGACGCCATGCATAACGCCTTTTTTTATAACCAAACAACTCAATTTTTGTTTCCAAAATGAAGCTGCCTTGTCCAAATGTGCTTTTTCATACCTCAGGCAACTCTATTTGTGGCGTACGTGCAGAAACGGCTTCTTTCTCATCACTCTCCCATACAGCTTCTATTTGTGCAAAGTGCGCTGTATAGTTGACCGATGCACAGTGACACCATCTGCAGCAAGATGATGCTGCAGCTCTTTGGAGGTGGTCTGTGGATTGTCCTTGACTGTTCTCACCATTCTTCTTCTCTGCCTTTCTGATATTTTTCTTGGCCTGCCACTTCTGGGCTTAACAAGAACTGTCCCTGTGCTCTTCCATTTCCTTACTATGTTCCTCACAGTGGAAACTGACAGGTTAAATCTCTGAGACAACGTTTTGTATCCTTCCCCTGAACAACTATGTTGAACAATCTTTGTTTTCAGATCATTTGAGAGTTGTTTTGAGTAGCCCATGATGCCACTCTTCAGAGGAGATTCAAATAGGAGATCAACTTGCAATTGGCCACCTTAAATACCTTTTCTTATGATTGGATACATCTGGCTATGAAGTTCAAAGCTCAGTGAGGTTACAAAACCAATTTTGTGCTTCAGTAAGTCAGTAAAAAGTAGTTAGGGGAATTCAAATCAATAAAATGATAAGGGTGCCCATACTTTTGCACCGGTCAAATTTTGGTTTAATGCATATTGCACATTTTCTGTTAGTACAATAAACCTCATTTCAATCCTGAAATATTACTGTGTCCATCAGTTATTAGATATATCAAACTGAAATGGCTGTTGCAAACACCAAAATATTTAGAACACAAAATGATTAAGATTAATAGGGGTGCCCAAACTTTTTCATAGGACTGTATATATATATATATATATATATATATATATATATATATATATATATATATATATATATGTTCTACTTCTTCCTAATTTTATCAGCTGCCGTATGTCATAACTTTTTACATTTTCGGTCTCATTTGCCTCTCCCCTGTGGATCGCCACTACATACACTTTTTTTTTTCGCGCTGACGTTGACTAATTTCTCTTAGACTGCAGTTATTTTATTTTCTTTACTGCTGTTTTCGCATTCTTTTATGCTTTTTCTGTGTATTTTTATGTCTTTTTCTATGTCCTCCTATAAAATAGTTTCTGCAGGAGAATTTTTGGCAGCTTAACTGCAACCTATATAATGAGTTTGATTTAACGCCGACACACTTGTTGCACCGTATAGCCGTTTTTTTTTTTTTAACACGCCGCCCCCAACCAATCCATTAAATGCGATGTCGAAAAGTTTAGTAGACATCAGCAGAAAAGGAATAAAATTTGCAAATTGCGGGAAAGGAATTGAGAATTGCCGTGAATAAATAAAAAGCTAAAAGTATGAAAACATTCTACGACTAAATCAATTATGTTTGCGCGAAAAGAGCTTCTGACTCCGTAAGTCGTTTGTGGTTTGTATGGATCGGACTGACATTACGCCGCCATTATTCAATCAATTATACAATATGGAAGGTGAGAACACGATGGTTTTAGTAAAGATTTCTCTTAAACTAGAGCAATGTACAGTATTGTGAACCGTCTGATCGAAAAGCGATACGTCTTGTCTGATCATTAACGTTAAATTGCCATATTCTTCATATAGTCACGTCTTTCTTTATACACTTGGAGGAGCCAGTTATTTAATAGGTTGGACACAAAAGAGGTTATATGGGGATATGAACACAGAGCTGCAGGGGCGATAAAACCGTTGCGAATAGTACAAAAACAGCGAACACGTAGGGCAGCGTTATCAGAATTACTGTCTAAAAGAAAAACTGTTGACCATAACAACAGTGGCATAACTAGGAATGGCAGGGCCCCATGACAAACTTTTGGCATGCCCCCCCCCCCCCCCCCCCGACCGACACCGATGCCGAAGACCTCGACCGACCCCCTCCTATGCATTTCTGCGCGTTCTATTATGTCCCATAGTGGCCCCTACACACCGTATTATCCCCCATAGTTGCCCCTGCACCCAGTATTATGTCCCATAGTGGCCCCTGCACACAGTATTATGTCCCATAGTGTCCCCTGCGCACACAGTATTATACTCCATAGTGGCCCCTGCACCCAGTATTATCCCCCATAGTGGTCCCTGCACACAGTATTATACCCCATAGTGGCCCCTGCACACAGTATTATCCCCCATAGTGGTCCCTGCACACAGTATTATCCCCCATAGTTGCCCCTGCACACAGTATTATACTCCATAGTGGCCCCTGCACCCAGTATTATCCCCCATAGTGGTCCCTGCACACAGTATTATCCCCCATAGTGGTCCCTGCACACAGTATTATCCCCCATAGTTGCCCCTGCACACAGTATTATGCCCCATAGTTGCCCCTGCACACAGTACTATGTCCCACTGTGGACACCCATGAACAAGTATTATAATAATAATAAATATATAATAATCGGAGACCCGGGGGAATAAAAACATAAAAAACTACTGTTACTTACCTGTCCCCGCTCCTACGCTGTCTTCTCCGCTGCCTTCTGCGCTGCTGTCCTTGTTCAATGATGTCGGACATCACATGACCCGGGACGCAGGTAAGATGTAAGTAACATGTTTTTTTATGTTTCTTACCTCTCCCAGTCTGCTAATCATTATACTCGGGGGTCCGAAAAGACCCCCAAGTATAATGATAGCAGCGGTAGCGGCTGTCACCGGGCCCCCAATGTCACGGGCCCTGTGGCAGCTGCCTCCGCTGCTATGGCGGTAGTTGCGCCACTGCATAGCAACCAATCACAGCATAGATTTCATTGTACCATAGCAGTTAACTGAGCTCTGATTGGTTGCTATAGGATACAAAGACCAGGGGAGTAACTATAGTAGGCCCTGGACCTCAAGGGGGCCCCAAAGTTCCCTCTATTGTATAAAGCAGGAGGTAGGTAGGGGCCTCATGACAGATTTTGCTAAAGGGGCGTCTAGTATGTCCATGTGGCTCGGTCTATGGCAGAATGAATCGTCCATGATGATTTCGTACGGTGACGGGATCATTTCACTTACCGACATATTTCACATAGGGAAGAGGATTTACAGTAGACGACCTGTCAGGGAGCTGAAGTTTTTCTTACATCATCCTTTAGGGTGGAGCTACATGGCGACTCCTGTCGTGCGAACAAAGATGGGCTTGTTGCCCTGCCACTCTTTCACTAATGTAAGTCACAAATGTGTTCAAGGCTTGACTGTTAGGGCCCCTTCACACGGCGTAAGCGCTTGGCTCATTCCGAGCCGTACAAGCCGGGTTTACGCACGCTCCCATTGAAGTGAATGGGAAGTGTTTAGAAGTAGAGATGAGGGAACACTAAAATGTCCGAGGTTCGAAATCCGATTCGAACAGCCGCACACTGTTCGACTGATCAAACGGATTTCGAACCCCATTATAGTCTATGGGGGGGAAATGCGTCTTCTTCCAGCTGGAATTCACTCTGCCTAGGCATCGGGGCCTAGGCAGAGCCGACCGCGCATGCGCGGTCGGCTCTGTCCGGCCCGACGCCTGAGCAGAGCCGACTGTGCATGCGAGGGCATGCCTGCGCATGCGCAGTCGGCTCTGCCTAGGCCGGATGCCTAGGCAGAGTGAATTCCAGCCGGAAAACGCCGCGGGGACGCTGCACGGAGAAGACTTCTAAAGGTAAGAGAAGAACCAGCGTTGATTGGCAGAATGTATAGCATTCCGCCAATCAACGCTGGTTCTGCATCGAACCTTAAACTTCGAACAGCTAGTAGTGTTCAATCGAGTACGAGTATTTCGAGTACCGTAGTATTCAATCGAACACCTGCTCGATCGAACACTACTCGCTCATCTCTATTTAGAAGCGCTTGTGTGTACGGCTCGGAATGAGCCGAGTGCTTCCGCCGTGTGAAGGGGCCCTTACAGAGTATCTTAAAGGTAGAGGGGATGACAATAGCAGATGGGCATGTAGTGTGATGCTTACAGTATAAGGCTGCATTCACACGGAGTAAACGCTGGCGTTTTTTGTGTGTTTTTTGCACATAGCGCCGCGTTTACGCCGCGTAGCGTCGCGTTAACGCCGCGTATACGCCGCGTTAATGCCGGGCAACGCCACCGCTAAATAGCGCGGCGTTAACGCGGCGTATACGCGGTGTTAACGCGACGCTACGCGGCATAAACGCGGCGCTATGTGCAAAAAACACACAAAAAACGCCAGCGTGTGAATGCAGCCTATTGGTTACAGTCTTTTTTTTAAAGGGGTTGTCCTGTTATGGACCCCAATTTTCTATCCGCAGGACACTGTATACATGATGGGGACTGCGCTTGCATGAACAGTTCTCCATTCACTTTTATCAAGCTAATGGGGCTAATGGTTCTTTATCCCCCGATCATTGGGGGACCCAGTGCTTAGGCCCAGTGTTTGGACACTTATCGTCTATCCCCTGTCCTGTGTCACTATAACTGAATTTGGAGGTCACAGTAGGGTTTGGCACACCTTCAGTCTCTGGTAACACATGACAGTATTCTCCATGGCTTCCTTCAGCCCAAAGTTCTGTAGCTTGGCTTTGAGTGACCTAAAACCACTTGCAATTTATCCAAGAACATCTCCATTTAAACAGCTTCCTATGACCCAACAATTTCAAGTAAGATCACAAGCTGGTACAACTTGGCAAACTGAACAATGGCTTACCACCCAACGGGATCCCAGGCTCAAGTGTACCCAACTCCACTCAAAGACCAAGCCAGCTCTCATCTATCCCATGTGGTGAACCACATATACTCCTGACAATGTATGGACTAATCCACTGCTCGATATAGAACAACTACCCCAAGACATACAAAGATGCACCATATATAGTACAACTCCACCATAGTATAGAGCACACAAGGCCCAATGTTCCAATGTGTCTGCACCCTCGCCCAGAGAACATGTGCACTTTCGAAGCCATACTTTTTTTTACTCCAGTGCTTATACTATTAAACAATATTGCAAATATTTTCCCATTTTACGTATACAGCTGCTATGCAGACCTGTTTGTCTTTAGTGGGAAACAGATGGCAGATGGAAGGGAGTAAAACATGAGCGTAGAATCAGAATACAAACAGATTTGCTTGTAGCTGGTTTCCTTTGACATATAGACCTTTGCATAGGGGATATATAAGGATATGTTCGTTCTAATGGCTCCCAGATTTTGACCGTTTTTCTGGATGCATTAGCACAATCCAGAAGGTTTACCGTAGGGCACATAACCTTATGTTATTCACTGCATCGATTATGGAAGTTGTTGGTGAAAAGTTTATATCAGGAGTATTTATTGTGAGACTGGCAGGTAAATCTGCTGAGCCGGCACAACGGCTGACAACTGGTTGTGTGATAAAAGGTGGCATGAATGCCACGCGCTGTAAAAGCTATGTGATTTTTAAGATGTCTTAGCAGAAAATGTGAAGATATTTTTAAGCACAGAGGTGGTAGCCATATTTCATTTCTCCACATACAGTAACTCAGTAATGTGCCTAAGAGACGTCTCATTCAGGATTACTCACACCATAGGTAATGGCTCTTCAGGCTTTGACTTTTACGCGCTGAAAATCTACCATTGCTCTTCTTAACAAATAGCAGCACAACAGAAGGGATACCAATAGGGCACGAGAAAACGTAAAGCGCAATTCCCAATGAGCGAAAATACTAATGACATAACATTTAAGAAGTCTATTAAAATAGTCGGAGTCAACAATGTGGGCAAATATAGAAAAATTAGAACCGTCTCACCACTTGACACATCAAATGGAGAGTAAAGGAGACCAGATAATCCAGCAAGAGCAAAGACATGGGCCCAGATAGGGATATTACCCTATTAACACCCCGGCACCCCAAAAATGACTTCTTTCCTTGCAAGGGCAGCCCCACTACTTTCCCTATTTTTGCCCCCAAAAAGCCTCCTTCTGCTTCGTACCAGAGATTTGGGTGCTCCTCAGGGGATAAGTAAGGAGAGATATACAGTCAAACTTTGCTCAAACCCTCTTTATAGGGGAGCTCTTGTAGTCTGAGGACTAGGGTTGAGCCGATCTTGAGATTTCAGGATCGATTTTAAAATCTGATTTCCGATCATTTTCCAGCTGATCCTGATCTCGATCGTGAAATTTACTCCGATCTTTCCCGCTCCCGATTGCTCAACTCTAGTCAATGCTTCTCTATGGGAAAAGTCACTTTTAGGGTTGAGCCGATCTTGAGATTTCAAATTCCGATTTCTGATCATTTTTCAGCCCATCCCAATCGCGATCATGAAATTTGCTCGATCGCCAATCGGGATCTGATCTTTCCCGATCTCGATCACTCAACCCTACTGAGGACCAAAACTGGTGCAAAATGCATTGTGTAACGTATTATATAAAATAAGCAGCACACTATCAATATCCCAGGGTGCGATCGCCAAGAACTGCTCAGAGTTTTCCAAACGATAAATCCAAAGGAACGTTTAGCAATTGGAGTGCTGCCTGCACATAGGTAGATAGATAGATAGATAGATAGATGATAGATAGATATATAGATAGATAGGAGATAGATAGATAGATAGATAGATAGATAGATAGATAGATGATAGATAGATATATAGATAGATAGGAGATAGATAGATAGATAGATAGATAGATAGGAGATAGATAGATAGATAGATAGATAGATAGATAGATAGATAGATAGATGTGTCCTCACTTACCTTATCCCATATTTGGTTAAGCACTCCAGTTTCTTATGAAGAAGATACAATACAATGTTACAACTGTCTAACAAAGCCCTTTACTGGCTGCAATATACAACATAATCACAAAGTGGCCAACATTGACACCTATAGGATAGACATCTTGTGGCAGAATATCACAAGTAACAAATTTGTGCACACCTATCTGGACATATCCGGCCAAATGGACAGGCTAGAGAGGAGACATTGGTATATTATGAGATTGCTTCCAGAACCCTAAAATATATATCTTCTAGAGTTTGTTTTCTTAGGATGACACAGAGCAAATTTACAGCACTACTTCAAGAATATGAAAAATGGGGACTCAGCAGTACTAAAAATATATCTTCTACTTAGTTACAGCCAGTTCTGCCAGCCTATGGAACAGGTGAATCAATTTGCCCAGGCAAACTTTCAGAATGTAAAATCAATTTGCCTACTGTATAGAAATGGCAGTGGGCTAAACGGAAATCAGCTTATGTGTATGTTACAATAATTCAAGAAAAAGCCCAATTCCAGTCTGTCCTCCAATACTATAAATAATATTAGAATACAGAGTATAAGAGTAATGGAAGCGAGTAACTAGGCATTACGTGCATCACGGGGAGTGACATTGCCAGACCTTCACAGATCACATTCATTCAGCCAATGTTCTCTCTTCCAACCCAAGGGTGGAAACCTGCCTAATGTGTATATGATGGCAGATGTTGGAGGAATGAAGGGCTGGACATTTTGCATTATCAGTAGGGTTGAGCGATCGTGTTCGGAAAAGATCGGATTCCGATCGGCGATTGAGAAAATTTCACGATCACGATCGGAATTCCGAACACAATCTTTTTAGGTGGAATTGAGATCGGTACTATTTCCCACAATGCTTTGCTTAGCCTTCACACTGAGTATACGCTCCACTCATTCTGAGGTTCCATAGGAATGAATGGAAGCAGCTGGCACACAGCCTTAACCCCCTGTGCGCCGGCTACCTCCATTCATTCTAATGGGAGACTAAACTAACATCTCTAGTAGCTACTTACCTCCAGAGATGGCTGCTCCGGTGCCCAGTATTCTCCTTCTTCTTCGCCTCGCTGGCCCTCCGTGCTGCTCTTCTTGCCTCGCTGCCCCGCCTCCCAGGTTAGTGTTTAAAGAGCTAGGAAGGTGGGGCTTGTGGCTTAGGAGAGTGTGGACGGGTACAGGGCGGGGAGACGTCTCCCCTCCCAGTACCCACCCACACTCTCCTAACCCGCCCACACTCTCCTAATCTGGGGGGCGGGGGCAGCGAGGCGAGAAGAGCAGCATGGAGCGGCAGCGAGGCGAAGAAGAATACCGGGCACTGGAGCAGCCATCTCTGCAGGTAAGTGGACACCAGGGGGGACTAAGTAGCCAGAGGATTAAAAAAAAAATCCTCTGGCTACTTAGTGATTCACTACACAGTGTGGATTTTAACAATTGTTAGATTCCATGCTGTATAGTGAATAGGATTGCTTTTAAAATCCGATCTCCGATTAATAAAAAAATCACATTGACTTGCATTGGGATCCGAATTGGGATCGAGATCGGGTTCGAATGAAAAATGACCAGAAATCGGATTTTAAAATCAATCCTGAAAAGTCAAGTTCGGCTCAATCCTAATTATCAGCTGAGATAAGCCCCAATCGCAGGAGTCTTGCACTGGCTTAAAGGAGTCACACCCTATTAAACTATAAGTAGACATGGTAAGACCTCTGAACACTAGTTTTGTTTCAGATTCCAGTGATTTGACCTGAATATTCATTTTGGGTCACCCTGTGTGTTCTCTGAGGCCAATCACAGTCCTCAGCCCAATCTCACGTCTCACTATTACGAAGCATACAAGCCACCGTAACTGCCATATTTGTTACACCAGAACTGATAGACCTTCTGACTCCGATATTTTTCCTGGATGTCTACCACTTGGCTTTTGAATGGACGGACGGACTTCATTTTGTATTCTTGCCACAGTCACGGCACTCCTATGATGCGGTTTGGCAATTTTCTTGGCCAAGAGACCTCTTGATGAGCGGGATGATGCAGTTTCTCTATTCTTGATAAATCTTCATGGTTGTTTTTCAATTTTAATCAATAACCTTTCGCTTAGCTATTAGGGAATGTGAGGACAGGTTGTAATGGGTAGTATACAAGAAGAAAGAGAGGCAAAACAGTAACAATGCAGTTACATGACAAAAACCTGCATAACTAACCATATGCTAATTTAAAGTCAAATGTATGTATGAGATAGTCAAGGCCAGGGGTGCTCACACTTTTTCAGCATGTGAGCTACTTTATAAACCGACCAAGGGATAAATCTACTACCCACTTCTTGTGGGCGGGGCCTGTGGGTGGGGCCCATGGGTGGGTTGGGGTGGGGCCCATGGGTGGGTTGGGGTGGGGCTAGGGGTGGGGCCTGTGGGCGGGGCGGAGTGTGAGAGCAGGAGACAGCTCTCCAGTGTCTGCTTGTTCACAGTGCAGGCTGAGAATCATCTCTGGACACTGGCAGGCCAGGGCCCTGCCCTCAATCACAGTCAGGGCTGCGGCAGCCCTGCCTGCCAGTGTCTTGAGATTACTCTCAGCCTGCGCTGTGAACAAGCAGCACCCCGGCTCCCTTCACCCCTAAGAGCGGGGAGCGCGTCATCCCCGGCCCGGCCTGCAAGTGTCCGGAGTGCTTGTTCACAGCGCAGGCTGAGAGTCATCTCTGGACACTTGCAGGCGGGGCCTGCAGACACCAGGGATCCCTAGCTGCATCCCGCGATCGACCCATACATCTTTCGTGATCAACCGATAGATCGCGATCAACGTATTGAGCACCACTGGTCAAGATGAATGTCTATAAAATGATGGCAGTCTCATATTCAAAGCTGTAGTGGATGGTGAGATATGGGGCCTGAAAGTCAAAAGTACAAAATATTGTTACCCTTTTGCTCATCAGCATAAATGAGCAGTTCAGTGCACCATGGGCATGGCCACGTTTGATGGATCCTCTCTTTTCAGCAATGGTCACCACCTATCAGGACATGTCAATCTTTACAGAAGAGGGCAGAGCAATAATGGAAGCTCTGGTATACATGGCCATGTCCCTGGTGTATTGAATAGCTCATTTGCATATATTACATTTTTTTTCTTTGACACAAAAACGGTAAGTTCACTCACCCTTACTCACTTCTTCCTACGCTTTGAATGCTTGGCCCAGGACAAATAGCTGTCAGTTATCCGACAGCTATCTAATGTATATGGCCAGCTTTAGTCCAATGACTCAGATGGAGCTGAATGGACTACCGGTAAGTATTGTAACCCAAATAAATACATTTGGAACCTGAGAACAACCCAGGAACACAATAAGAGGAAAAAGTCTATCAAAATTCTAAATATCACGCTCCTTACATAGTAATATCCCCTTCTACCTATAATGGTCATTGGCGGGTTATCTGAGAAGCATAATGGCGGTATTACGGCCCAGGAGAGTCATTTTCTTCCACAGGGGTCATAAACAACACAATAATAAAAGCTATTAAAGAAATAAAAAACCCTGCACGTCTTCTCCGCTCATGCATGAATTAGGGAGAGTAACACCACAGACGTGACCACTACTCTTCCATTCTATGCGAGCTCCGAGATGGGTCACTTAATTTTTTTCATTTAATTTTCTTACCAGAATTAATAGGAATCTATGATGCGATAAGAAATGGCAAAGATTATCTTCTCATTATGTTAAGTAAATGTCTTGGTTCGTGCAAATACTATACTTTACCTCTATGTGTGTTTTATCTGATAATCTCCGGGATCACCGGGCGTCCTGCAGGAGATCGGGTTTGCGAGAAGGAATCTGTAAATGACATTAGTATGTAAATATTCCGCATTAACAATTCCTTCCACACCTTCTGACTGTTAATAATTCTAATACGCCAATTTGCATGACAAAATATTTGCTTCTGTGCATTTTTATACACAGGGAAATTTGAATAAGGGCTCAGCGCTCAGATCTGCGATTTTGGCATTCAATTTTTTTTTTTCATTTGATTGTCCTGAGATTCTCTTGTGGAATAATAGAAGTTTACTTTAGAATGTTCTTTTCTTTAGTTTGCTCCAGATTTGTCCTCCTGCTATTTCTGTTGAGCCCCACCTTGGGTTTCCTGGTCCTCACCCTGCATGCAAATCTATCCCGACTTCCTTATGTCATATCTCTCTTTCCTCTATCCGCATCTTGTGTCGGTCACTTCCATTACAGTGTCCAAGTTAGAACGTCCCAATTTTTTTCATGTACATTCTGCATAAATCCATGAGAAATAAACCCATCTTTCTATAAACTGAGAGGCACCTAGAGCATCTGTACAATTCACTCCTCCCAGGCTCTATGGAGGCTGGACTGAGATGTACATGCATGTCCATTGTGGAGCTATGGGAATAGCTATTGGTTAATCCAATGTTCAGTGGCCCGAACCTTAAAGAGATTGTCCAGTCAAATGTTTTATATTATAAATAACCCAGGGGGAGGTGAAACATTTTAAAAAAATGATACTACCCTGTCCCCGATGCTCTGATATCCTCCAAGCGCGATTCAGACTGGCGTCTTCTCGAAGTGAAAGCGCTCACCATCTGTGATGTCCCAGATCCCTTCCACTGAAGCCACTGATTGGTCTCAGCGGTCACGCGACTGGTGATCAGCGGCCTCAGGATGACATCATGATGTCCTTCGTTGAGGTCACTGATTGACCTCAGCAGTCATGTGTGGCTGGGGCTTCTACCACAAGTCAACACTGGACCGAGAGGACTGGACTACATTGGGAGTCACCAGATCACTGTGGAAAGGGGAGTCTGATTCCCCCCCCCCCCCCATTTCAAAAATAAATTTATTGTCCATTTATGAAAGGATGACCATATTAAATGGGCATTCCAGTTACAATAACTTACTACCATCCTCATTATCTGACCACTAGGACCCCCACCCATCATGACATTGGGGTGTTTTGCACCTCATTTGAATGGCACAGGTAGTTGGAAGTGGGGTGGTGGTGCTGGGAATGAATGGAGTAAGACCACGCATTTCAGACATAATGCTCTATTTAGACAGGTCCCTGTTCTTGTGATCAGTGGGGCCCCAGTGGTCCAACCCTTACAGATTAGGAACTGACCCCCTATTGTGTGCATATGGATTCACTTTTTGCAATTGGAATACCAGAATATGTTCGCATTCTATTAGTCTACTGTCTTCTGGCTGTAGCTTCCCTGAATAACATCATACAAGTCTTATAAATGAACTTTGCCCTGTAAACTGCATTTAAAAAATGGAGACACATATATAACCACGTGCGTCGGTGTTGCATTGATCAGCCAGGAGTACAAAGACGTACTTAAAAGTAAGCTGGCTGCACCCACAGAGACCTACACAATCCATTGAATCTGTCACCGCTGTGTCTTACAGGAGTGTGTTACTAAGTACTTTACTAACTGCAGGAGGGAGGAAATAGAAAAGTATTGAGTTAAATTCTCTGCAGTAACAGAAACACATACTTATTACACGGGGACAGAAAAATGAGGCGCTCACATTACATATCACTTCATGGTAATCCAAAATGGTGAAGCATTTCCTCCTTATATTACATATTGTGAGAGTAATTGTCGTCTGTTCTCTAAGAATCATAAAGATGAGCTTTATCCGTAAGAACTGAGTAATGTCTGTGTGATTTTCTGCAATGAAATGGTTACTGTACATCTGCAATGTAATAAAAGTAAAGCTGTCCCTATATGAGATCGGAATATGATGGGGAGAAGCTGAGCTGTGTGATATATAGGGTTATATGATAGAGGAGAGAAGCTGAGCTCTGTGATATATAGGGTTATAGGATAGAGGAGAGAAGCTGAGCTCTGTGATATATAGGGTTATAGGATAGAGGAGAGAAGCTGAACACTGTGATATATAGGGTTATATGATAGAGGAGAGAGGCTGAGCTCTGTGATATATAGGGTTATATGATAGAGGAGAGAAGCTGAGCTCTGTGATATATAGGCAGTGGCGGATCCAGGGTTTGCGGGGCCCTGGGCAATTGACTTTGGCGGGGCCCTACGTGCAGCGCGCCGCAGCAAATTAGGCCCCACCCACTTTTATGTTGACTCCGCCCATTCTCATTCATTTTTCATGTGATTCCACACAGTATAATCCTCCTACAGTCACCTGTAAATTATATGTCCCCCCCTCCATCTCTCCCCATTTTCATATACACCCTTCATCTACCCCTAGTTTCATGTCCCCCCCCTCTATCTCTGTCCCCAGTTTCATGCCATTCTCCCCCTTTATCTGCCCACAGTTTCATGTCCCCCCCCCGTCTCTGCCCCAGTGTCATGCCGTTCTCCCCCCTTCATCTGCCCCAGTGTCATGCTGTTCTCCCCCCTCTATCTGCCCCAGTGTCATGCTGTTCTCCCCCCTCAATCTGCCCCAATGTCATGCCGTTCTCCCTCTGTTCATCTGCCTCAGCGTCATACTGTTCTCACACACACTCACCTTCCCTCGTTCCCCCGCAGCTCTCTCCCTCATACACATATTGTAGGCGCGATGTGACATCATCACATCGCGACTACAAATGCCGGAGCTCAGCGTTAAAACAGGAGCTGAGCTGTGACACCTCCTGCTTTAAACGCCTATGTATTCAGCTCATCGGCGTCCGTTGAAATCGGGACATGCTGACCCAGGGCCGGCTCCAGGTTTTTATGGGCCCTTGGGCGACAGAGCCTCAGTGGGCCCCCTTGTAAAGGAGGCGGGGGAGTCGAGACACTGTTTCGTCGCAGATGAAGCGAGTGACGTCATGCAGGAGTGTGGCGTCACCAACGCCATACCTCCTAATTTTTAATAAGTAGAAAGAGGGGTAAAATGTGCGGCGCGCTCTGCGTGCCGCGGCAAATTTGGCTCCACCCACTTTTATGTTGATTCCACCCATTCTCATTCATTTATCATGTGCTCCCTCACAGTATAATCCTCCTACAGTCACCCGTAAATTATATACCCCCGCTCCATCTCTCCCCCAGTTTCATATACACCCTTCCTCTGTCCCCAGTTTCATGTCCCCCCCTCCATCTCTGTCCCCAGTTTCATCACGTTCTCTCCCTTCATCTGCCCACAATTTAATGTCCCCCGTCTCTGCCCCAGTGTCATGCCGTTCCCCCCTCCCCTTCATTTGCCCCCCAGTTTCATTGGGCCCCCTCCATCTCTGTCCCCAGTTTCATGCCCTCCCCCCCTTCATCTTCCCCATTGTCATGCCGTTCCCCCCCTCCCCTTCATTTGCCCCCCAGTTTCATGGGCCCCCTTCATTATGTTCCACATTAATATTTAATACAAACCAAACACTTACACTCACCTTCTATAACTCACCTTCCATCGTTTCCCCGATGCTCCTCTCTCCTCTCTCCCACTCCAGTCATATACGCGATTAAAGCAGCCGGAGCTGTGACCTCAGCTCCTGCTTAGCTACGGCCCGGCTTGCGTGTGTAGGCGCGATGTGATGACGTCATCGCGCCTACACACGCAAGTCGGGCCGGAGCTTTAAAGCAGGAGCTGAGCTCACAGCTCCTGCTTTAATCGCGTATGCATTCCAGCTCATCGGCGAACGGACGTCGATGAGCTGAAATCGTGGCAGGCAAGTGCCGGGGCCCCCAGAGGCTCTGTGGGCCCAGGCACTTGCCTGACTGCCGAGCTGACCGGGACCATTTTGTTAGGGCCGGGCCGCGGGGCCCCGCTAAGCGCGGGGCCCCGGGCGGTTGCCCGGCTCGCCCGGCCCTGGATCTGCCCCTGTATATAGGGTTATATGATAGAGGAGAGAAGCTGAGCTCTGTGATATATAGGGTTATATGATAGAGGAGAGAAGCTGAGCTCTGTGATATATGGGTTATATGATAGAGGAGAGAAGCTGAGCTCTGTGATATATAGGGTTATATTATAGGGGGATTAATGCTAAGACCTTGGGTGCGGGCCAGGCTTACAGACTGTAGCCACCTTTAGAATGTCTCGGAGCCTCAGTAATGGATAATAAAGTGGCTTCTCAGTGGGTTTAATTAAAAATGTCTCTCCTTTTGTTTCTGCAGTTCGGATGCGGGCAATGAATCTCCATGGTAACAGACAACAAACCCTGTATCGTCTTATTCTGCAGTCGTCTTCTATTTTCTTTTGTCTCCTACTTTATGCTTATGAATGTTTAGCAGATCTGCAAGAAGTAAAGGATGAATAGAAGGGAATATGAGCGCCAGATCCGCCTGCACAGATTTTGTTGTTTGATATCATGGAGACGTTCGGTATTCTTTTGTAGAAAGAAGACGGTAGAAAATGTTTCCTTCTAACCTACAGCAAAGTTACTTCATTTATTGCTTTAGATGTATCAGGACAATAAAAATGGTTTCTAAGCTGGACATAGCCTTAAAGCTTATGTGTCTGTGGTCTCGAGGGAGAGATGTTTCTTTTGCAGATAGCTCTAGTAATGTTAGACTGCTCACCTGTAAACCACATACATGCATAGATATTTGACAACAACCAGGGTAGCATTGTGGCAAAGTCCACAGGAGAATGCCAGACCCCACTGGGTGCTGGTGGTGTCGGTTGTTGGACATATACAGTATATCAAGGCTTTCATCTAGAAATGAAATTGGAATTGCATCTGAATTTCAGGAAATATTCAATCCAGATTTCCTCACAGCACAGTAACTTCTTGAATGCCACGGTCAAACATGACTGCGGCATCCAGGAGGTTGCTTTCAGCAGTGATACCTGGGGAATAGGGCCTCAGTCACCTGCCGAAAGAGCTCCAGAGTGGATGCTGAACCCAGGACAGGTCAGTATCAGAATTTTTTTAATTTTTAATCATGGCGGCCCCCCTGATCTCAATGCAGCGGGGTAGTGAGGGGGACCCCAATATATAATAAAACCCCTGAGCCACATTCATGTTTGAATGTGGAATCTTAGGGGTTAGCACCCGCGATTGGGTCTCAACTCTTACCAGGGGTGTTAGAGGACAGTGTCAGCCTTTACATAGGGCTGACACTATGCTTCCGCACGGTTTCCATGAAGTCATTCCCAGCAGCGTCGTACTATTAGGGTGGATGTCATGAAGGGGATAATAAGATTCGCCATAAATTAATTCAGATCGAATCGAATAGTATCAAAATTCTAATCAAATTTTCTATATAGAAAATTGGGCCAATCGAATTTTTTGAAAAATTTGCTCATCTCTACATTCATCCTATGATAGAACACAAAGGGGTTCCGAGGACATCCAATGGGTTCCAGCCAGCAGTGAGGCCTGGGGAGCTGGACCTCAGTCACCTGCCAGAAGAGCTCCGGAGTGGATGCTGAGCCCAGGACAGGTGAGTATCAGTATTTTTTAATTTTTAATCACGCTCCCCAATCTCACCGTGGGGGATATCAAGGGGGACCTCAATATACACATACCTGACACCATGTGGGAAGTCCTTCCTGGCAGCGTGGATGTCGTGAAAGGGTTAGCAGAATTCGCAGTGAATTAATTCGTATAGAATCGAATAGTATCAAAAAATTCCGCCAAGCTGCCGAATCCAATTTTTTTAAAAATTCGCTCCTTTCTACTTTCATCCTAATTCGCAACACATGTGTGAACTTAGCCTTACCCGCATATGACACACCTGCTATACAACCTTCGATTTTGTCCTTGACTATGTGTCTCAATAATTCCTACAAACGGTTAAAAACCTAATAATGCAAAAAAACATTTATTAAATCTGCACATTCTGTTGGCAAACAATTATCTATTCAGAGCAGGGCCGAGCTTTAAAAAAGTAATTTCAATGAGACTCAAATCAATATCCTTACGAGAAATAGCAGACCATTCTAAATATTTCCAGTGAGAGACGGTAGTGAAATGTTTAGCAGATAGGAATAAATATTAGTTGGTTGTTAAATCTCATAGAGCTGGAAAATAACACCAGGAATTTTTATTTCCCCCCGAGGAGAGAACCTTCCCAGAGAGAACATCCAATCTATCACATGATGACACCTTGAAGCAGGAGATTTTTATAAAGTACGAGATATTTATCTTTAGTGTATCGGAAGATCATTTTAGAACCATTTTAGGAAAGTAGTCAAGCGTTGTAATAAATAAAGCGGAGGTATTAGCATTGGGTAGACCGGTGGGACAATAGACCGTCGCCAACGCCTCGGAAATAAAAGAGGGCACATAAGGTGTAAATTTGAGAGATGTCTTGTGACTAAGAAGTATCCTTGGCTGATGAGGAAGAGAATCCTAGGAGGAGAATTTCTCTGTGACTCAATGAGCTATAGAAGACAGGGTTGGTGTAATGTTCTTACATAGTGTGGTCTACACGTAACCCAAACAGTGCCACCTACTCAGAAGCGTGCCACATGCCAAGACTGAGCTCCGTCCTTCTGTTTCATGTCTATCTAGTCATTGCTGGTCTGTCACATCACAAGGAATAGATGCAAGCTAGGAAATGGAATATCTGTCATCCGTTTTATAGCCAAGGGCTTTCTTAGACAATACACATTCACATGGGAGAGGGTAATAACCATCTATTAGACATCTCTAGTGGTGGCTAGTGGTTATCTATCCTAAAAGCAAAAGGATTAGGTATGTTGAAACTCAGCTGCCTGATCCTTATCGCCCTCTACATCTACCGGTGGTGGGAGAGTCAGGTGATCCCGTACATGTTATGATAGGTTTGTCCATGGGTAGGGAGTGCAACTGCGATTGAGCCTGGCAAGGTACGGGGCTCACGGCCAGCTCGACAAAAGTTTGCACTAGGTCCTACAAGACACTTGTTACACCACTGGTTCTATCGTTACAACTCTAAGGGTACTGTATGTTCCGCCATGTGAACATTCAGCGCCGCTCGCCGAGACGGAATGCCAATGCAGCATCGGCGTCCCACCTCTGTGGGTCCAAATGAATGGGCCTACACTAGAGCATGCCTCGAGCCATGGAGTCGCAGCAAGATAGGGCATGTCACTTCTTTTTTCCACAACTAGCTAGCGGAAAAAAGAAGCGAGCGGCTTTCATTGAAGTCAATAGGAGCCATTTTTGGCAGATCAAAATCCGCTGCCAAAAAACTCTCTGTGAACATATCCTAATATGTATGGCCAGTTTTATATATGGTTGCACTATTTCTTTCACGGAGCCTTTATATGGCATTACCATTTACAGCATGATAAAAAAAAAAAACATTGAATTTGGTGCATTATATCTCTAATCTTGGTAATTGGTGGTTAGTTCTGCACATCGGCTTAAAGGAATCTTATCCCATTACTCCATAGAAAAAAACTTCAACTCTGTTATGTTGGTGGGTTTCCTCCCATGAACATCATCTATCTATCTATCTATCTATCTATCTATCTATCTATCTATCTATCTCTCTCTCTCATATCTATCTATCTATCTATCTATCTATCTATCTATCTATCATCTATCTATCTCTCTATCTATCTATCTATCTATTATCTATCTATCTATCCATCATCTATCTATCTATCTATCTATCTATCTATCTATCTATCTATCATATATTTATCTATCTCCTATCTATCTCTCTATCTTCTATCTATCTATCTATCTATCTATCTATCTATCTATCTACTGTATCTATCTATCTATCTATCTATCTACTGTATCTATCTATCTATCTATCTATCTATCTATCTATCATCTATCTCTAATATCTATGTACCTTTATTGTTCTATCTATTATTGATCATCTATTGATATCTATTGATCTATCTATCGATCTAATCTATCTATCTATCTATCTATCTATCTATCCATCTATCCATCTCCTATCTATCTATCCATCTATCTATCCATCTATCCATCTCCTATCTATCTATCCATCTATCTATCTATCTCCTATCTATCTATCTATCTATCTATCTATCTATCTATCATCTATATCCTATCTATCTACTGTATCTATTTATCTATCTATCTATCTATCTATCTATCTATCTATCTATCTATCATCTATCTATCTATCTATCTATCAATCATCTATCTATCTATCTATCTATCTATCTATCTATCTATCTATCCCTCTATCTTTCTACCTTAATACTTATATACTTTATTGGTTAAATGAAATAATTCCAGTTAGAAGATTTCTACAGTACCTGTCCGTCTTTTGTCGCCTTTGTTACTCTTCTGCAGCAGATTATGATGCTTATCAACTGGCATAAAAATAGAGAATGGTGTCTGCATGTTCTGCAAATTAACCATAAGTGTCTCTATATTGTAAGAAGTGTCTGAAAAGATGTGCTTGGAAAGGTGATGGTTTAGATAAAATGGTGCAGAGAGAGAATCGCGTCATGGCTAAGCCTAGAACATATTACCACCGACATAATAAAATACAATAAAAAAATTAAAAAAAATCTGCTTGAATAAACTGGAAGCAAAGAAAGTTACTGACAATTGGGATTGTCTTGGAAGAACAAGGCTTTTGCAGGAAAAGGTAGACTTCTAACATGTTATGCAAGTCCCAGATGTCCAGACAAAGAATCTTCTGACAAGACAAATAAACTAGGATTTATACAGCCTTGATATAAACCTTATCTGCAGGCGCTTTGTTACCAGTAATTCCTTTTTTATCCTAGATTGGACCATTTAATTTATTCTGAAAATCCACAAAATCTTTGCTACAGACATTCTATGAAAAGTCCAACAAGCAGGGACTTACTAGAACAACTTATCACCTATGGACAGGATAAGGGTCTTGGTTACTTGGGGTGCCGAAACTGGGACTCTGTGCTGGTATATGGATGCAATGCCCTTGGTTCCTTGAAACCAAATTATTGTAGAGAATCTTGCAGGTAGAAGTTCACACAATGACCTACTTCTTTTTGTTATGGTGTCCTTCCCATGATGTTCCAAATGGGCCATTAGAGCCAGCACCATCTCTTCCTGCTGGGGACGGTTCAATTATCTGTCTGGTGCAAACAGGTTTATTTCGTAAAACAGCAAAAATAAATAAACCTTCACGTCAGGCACAAAATAAGCAAAAATAAAATACAGCCTTAACTTCAGGCAAAACAGCAAACAAAACCCTGCTTGTCCGAGCTCTAACTAAACAGTAAAAAACTAACTATACATGTGGCTTACTACCAACCAAACAAAGTAGGATAATTCAGTCTCACCAGACTCTCAGTTTTTTAGGACAGAACCAGGCACCTCCTTTCGCTCCCAGGATCTGTTCTGAAGTGCAGGCTCCGCAGCCTTTTATGGCCCAATAATAAGCCCAGGACCCACACCTTGGGCTGAGGCCTATGCAAGACCTGCCCTAGACCACACATAGGTCAGAAATCTGGGGGAGATATACCATGACTCCAGCATTCTGCCTGTCACCTTCTCACTATATATATGGTATATAGCATGCTTAAAATAATATGAAATACGTGGTCACATCTACTCAATATTAAAGGGGTTGTTCCATAATAAATATTAATTAATCCTGCAAAATATAACACAATTTTGCAATTGGCATCATCTAAAAAAAAGTAATCCTATGTCTAGACATTATTATATACTTGTTATAGCGACCCCTGCTGTTCTTTTCATATTCTTTCAGAATGTCCATCAAATATGTCCAAAACAATGTTGCTATAAGAATGATGTAAGAGCAAAATCTAGAATTTAAAGACTAAATAAATCTGCTTAAAAATTTGCTCCAACGGAGTGAATTAAAACATAGTCACTTAAGGACTGAAAAAAATTTTTTGGTAAAATTTATCACAAATCTCGAACCACACTCAGTTACCCGAAAAGCAAACAAATGAAATTAAAAAACCCAATGTAATCCCAGTGAATTTACCTCCCTCCGGTTGCAGATACATTTCCCGTTTCTGCAGGCCAAGCTTTGCACGGCGTGTCTAGCCTTTCCTAGTAAAAGTAAATCATCATGTGGAATTTATATAACATTTACAAAACAAACAAATAAACCACATATGTTCCTTCCCGACATGTTTGCCAGCGCAGGTATAAAGAAAAATGATGACCTTTTGTGTATGCGCGAGCTAAGTGTAAGTACCGCAGTCACAAGAGCTGAGACTGATCCTGTTTAATATATTTTTATTAGCACTATAAGACATTCCTTAGACATGAAGGCTTGACTTTTGCCGATGACATAAAGGTCTGCGAGACTGTTGCCTTTTCCAAGTGATTAATGACCTAGGTAAATTAGAGGAAAAGACAAAATGTGGCAACTGCAGTTTAATGCCAAAATAGTGCAAAATAATGCACCTGGGCTACAAAAATCCAAAGGCAGGTTAGAGGATTAATGGCACGATAATGTCAACTTCTCGAGAGGAATGGAGCCTGGGAGCTATCATTTCAGATGACTTAAGAGGTAGCCAGGCACCATAGCTAAGCAGTTGGAGAGCCTGCTGCAGAATGTGCACATAGGTATAAGGAGATAATGGAGGCAAAAGAGAGAAATGGCGATAAATATTTATAGACCACTAGTAAGACCTCACCTGGAGTGCTGCGCTTAATGTGGTGGACCATATTTTCCAGAGAAGGCTCATAAAGCCAACTCTATCACGGAAAACCAAAGGACTATAACGGCTTAGAATATAAAATAGATGCTGAAACTATTACTAGAATTCTCATAGGAAGAACCTTTACTAGAGAAACAAAATCAGATTTTGTATTGACAAATTTTTAATAAAAAAAATTCCAATTTTCCGTAGAACTCATCACCGGCTCCTAGCAATGAACAATCTTTAAAATGACAATAAAGAAGCATTTGTGCGAAAATTCTTTATTCTCTTGCTCAAAAGACACATGATGTAAATGATGGCGATGGGAATTATCTTACAGGTGGGTCTACGTGTAACATATTCACTTTGTTCTGGTCCTCAGTAGAGATGAGCGAACAGTAAAATGTTCGAGGTTCGATATTCGTTTTGAGTAGCCCCTCAATATTTGACTATTCAAATCGAATATTGAACCCTATTATAGTCTATGGGGGGAAAATGCTCGTTTCAGGGGTAGGCAACGTTTGATCAAATTATACTTACCAAGTCCACTGGTGAGGGTCGGGCTGGATCCTCCGAGAAGTCTTCTCCTTGCAGCGTCCCCACGGCGTCTTCCGGCTCTGAATTCACTCTACCAGGCATAGGGCCTGGGCAGAGCCAACTGCGCATGCCTGCAGTACAAGCAGACATGCGCAGTCGGCTCTGCCCAGGCCCGATGCCTGGCAGAGTGAATTCAGAGTCGGAAGACGCTGCGGAGAAGCTGCACGGAGAAGACTTCTAAAGGTAAGAGAAGAACCAGCGTTGATTGGCTGACTGTACAGCATTCGGCCAATCAATGCTGGTTCTGCATCAAACTTTTACATTCAAACAGCGAGTGGTACTCGATCGAGTACGAGTATTTCGAATACCGTAGTATTCGATCGAATACCTACTCAATCGAGTACTACTCGCTCATCTCTAGTCCTCAGCTGTGTCATGTGACCGGTAATGAGAATTTCCAACTGAAACAGTGTTTTATGTGTGGACAGGAAGTCTCTTCATTCTATGAGACTCGCATCAAGGGACTCAGAGGAAGAAATAGAGCAACTGACTTCCTGTCCATGCGTATGTCATTCATCAGTTGTGAAGTTTTATTTCTGGTCACATGACACAGCTGAGGACCAGATGAGAATAAATAACTCTATCTCACTAACTCACCAATACATCCACCAGCAAGAAGATAACCTTCAGTACAATTTACATCCTGTATCTTTCTTAGGTCAGAGAATACAAAAGTTTTTGGAAGTGTCTCAATGTTGAGGCTCAGATGAAAAAAGCATACTCTAAGGATAGAGCCAAATAAGGTTTAAAAAATGGATGCCTACTGTGGGGGAGGCAGATTGGAAGCAGCGACAGTGCGCTCTCAACCAGTCAGAGATAGGGGCACAAAATCTGTAGCAAACAAGATTATTTAGAAAAAAAACAGCAAAATAAATAAATAAACCTTGACTTCAGGCACAAAATAAGCAAACTAAAATACAACCTTAACTTCAGACAAAACAATGTTAATCAAAGACCCTGCTCGTCTGAGCACTAACTAAACACTAAACAATAAAGGACTTACTGTACGTGTGGCTTACTACGAAACACACGATTATACAAAAATAACGCAATACAGTCTCACCAGACTGAATTTCAGGATAGAATAAAGCACCTCCTCCCAGGGTGTGCCCTAATGTGCAGGCTCTGCAGCCTTTTCTGGCCCAGTAACGAACCCACACCTCACACCTGGGCTGAGGCTTACTCAAGATCCACCCTGAACCACACATAGGTCAAAAATCTTGGACTATATCGGGACTCCAGCCCTCTGCCTGTCACCTTCTCACTCTACATCCATGCACTGAAGTCAGTTTTACCTGTTCACCCATCATCCTACTGACTGTAGGGCAAGTATACATTCTCCTGTCCAACATAAATGTATAAGGTGGCAGAACCTACTTCCAAGTTGGGTAAAAATGTCCCACAGAACTGGCTTGACTCCACTTTTATATGAAACCAATCCAATACGATATTGTAACAGTTTAGGTTGCAATCCTCAACACAACAACTGGATGGCTGCACTCTGACCTATATAGCATATCACATTGTGACACAATATCAGTAAATATTATCTTGAAAAGCTAGTTATCCCAGACACACATATCTGTGTCCAGCCGAGAGGAAAAGTAAGAAAGGACAAATCTGTATAATGATATATAATGCAAGTTGGACCTTAAAGCCATATGCAAACTTGTGATGGCATCGGATGAAAGGGGAAGTGTTATTAAGTAGTAGTTACTCAGAAATGTACCATGCTAACTGGTTTAAAGCAAGGAAAGTAAGATAAACTTACTGATAATCTTCCTTATCACCCGGAGCTGGGCTGAGTGTAGAATAATGCCAGTGATTAAGAAGACTTTAGAATAGAGAAAGGGCAAATGTAATGGGCAAAGTGGCTTGTTCTTTGCCCTACAAGTCAATTTTTCTAAGAAAGAACATAGTCTTGTTTGAAATTTGCTAGTCCACTTAAGAATATGCATAATTATGAATAATTCATCCACAGCAATTATGGCAGAGTGATATAAAACACACATCACTTTCCAGTATCATCACTAAGAATCCCTCTATTTATATAGTGCACCGACCAAATCTTACTACTGTGTACGCTCTTGGATTTCCTTCTGACCATTTTTATACAGTTACACTTTATGTTATAAATTAGAATATTTAGAAATACGGATTGTAGGAAAATGTCATTAAAATCTTAGAACATATGAAGCGGTTTTTCCACCATACACTGGCCACAATTTTCGCGCGATGAGGTTACATGGTGCCCCTCATGCAGTATTCTGTATATAAAACTTAAGTTGTAAACTAGACCAACAAAGTCAGAGAGGGATCGCTCAGTCAATCAGGCCAACAAGACTGATTGTTGTTGCTCTCCACCACTTGTGCCCCGCCCCTCCGGATCATATAGGATTAATTTGCATAAGATTGAAGAACTCATTTGCATATTGATAAAAAATGATGATGTCTGGTCAATAGAGGCAACGATTTATGAGCAACGGGGCTAGATTCTGGTGACAGACTCCCTGGAAGAAGCAGAACATAAGAAAGCAGGTGACTTCATCCTCTACATTTTGGGACCAGGTTATAACGGAAAAAAATACCTGACAGGTCCCTTTATCTATATTTGATTTGGTGTGAGCACCTTTTGGAGGAGGAGTCCTGGAAGTGATGATCCGGCCCCCGCAGAGCCCTGATCTCACCATCATCCAGTCTGTCTGGGATGACATAAAGAGATAGAAGGACTGAACAAGCTTACATCCACAGAAGACCTCCTTGCCTAGTTTTTTCAAAAATTGTGCGCAAGTGTCCCGAGAAGAATTGATGGAAGACAAAGGGCGCTCGAACCAAATACTGACGGAATGTAAATTTCTCTTTTCTTCATTCACATCAATTAATTGACAAACATAATCCATTAATCCTTCCATTTCTGAAAGTATCTTCGCTTTAAAACATCTTTTCACACCTGCCTAAAAATTTCTAACAGTTCTGTAATTCGACACCATCATATTAGATACCGATGCAGTCATGTACGCCTGGGAAATGAGATATTCTGCAGTCTGTCGTCTGGAGAATCGTGATATTGTTGCCTAGCACGCTATCAGTATTTCCTAATTGAGTATCAGAGACTTGGAAATTGGAGTTTGGCTTAGGTCCCCCCTCGGTATCCCAAGTTCTCCCCTCGAATCACATACCAATAACCGTGTCCCCTTTGTTCATTTTCCTGGAATAAGATGGATTACCATAGCTGCATATTCGTGAATGGCTTAAGTAATTGTGTCAGCCCAAGAGAACAAATTGCTGTTCATCTTCAAGTTAGCACGACTATGTTTTCACTCCTGTAATGTTATTTAGTCAGTCTGGCACATACCCATTCCTGCTTAAGTGGCTATGAATAATACATGTAGAGAGACTTGGAAAAACTCCTTTAAAATACTTTGTCAGTAATAAACAGGTAATAGTACTAATTTGCTAAATTGTGCTAACCAGTGAGGCAATTTTCCTTCCATTTCCATACGAGGGCAAGGAAGCTGGGCGCCCATTACGGAGAGAATGCCAATATTTGTTACCAAGAAAGAACAGCTCCGTAAGCCAGGATTTTCTGGACGAAACTTCCTCTACACATCAAGGGACAACAAAGCACCTTGATTCTTTGAAAAACAGACACAGGTATGGAAATCAGTCCTATGCAGAGATTTGTGGAGCGCTTTGGCTCAAAGCCCCAAGTACATTTACCCTTTGTATTCGGGATTTGAAACGAAAAGACAAAAAAATTCCATCTGTCGCCCAAAAATCGTGTTGTAGCCTTGAGGGAACGATGGCCAGATGGGACTCCGTAAACCATAAAATGATGGTGCCTGTTAAATTCACTACGATAAGGTCATTATGAGAATTTCTCTGATTAGCTGAGCAAGTGATCTGATAATAACATGGGTCGCTGCCAAGGAAATTAATATTCGTAATAGTTTTCCTTCTTGGCTTGACAATGGTTTTGATTATAGTCTGTTTGTTATGGGACAAAGTTCTTAAAGTGGACACGTACTAATGGACGACCAAGCTCTGGTGAACTTACAGATCATGTATGCTTTTTTTTAAAACTATTTACAGTACTGCCATTTCACACTACCGTCTGTGTCCGACAGGTAGTGTCCGCTCCTAGTGTCCGCTCAAAATCTGGCACGGACATTAGGAGCGGACACTAGCTGTGTCCGTGACACCTGTCATTTATTTAAATGGGCATCGGGTGCGTTCTTTTGCACTCCGTACCCTTCCTTCCCTGTCTGCATGTTGGGTTTTTCTGTCCGCTTGAGAAGTCGGACATCTTTACATGCGGACAGGGAAGGAAGGGCACGGAGTGCAAAAGAACGCACCCGATGCCCATTTAAATAAATTACAGGTGTCACGGACACAGCTAGTGTCCGCTCCTAATGTCCGTGCCAGATTTTGAGCGGACACTACGAGCGGACACTACCTGTCGGACACAGACGGTAGTGTGAACGCCCCCTTAGAAGAAAGTGCAATTTCACATTCTATACTGTCTACCAATAAGTATTTGGACCCCTGTGGTAGAATAGAAAAACCACATTTATTCCTATCCAATAGTTGGTAGACTCCAGCAGATGCTTCCTTATGGATGGTATTGATGGACACAATACTCCCGGATGCCTGGTAAAACTCCTGGTGTATGTGAGCCATTGGTTGGGTGCGGTTTCTCTGGCCAGCACTCGTTGATCTCTATATCCCACTTTCGGGGGTTGGCACATTCGGACAAGCACTGTTCACCTTCCACTAGGTAATCACATAGGCCACTGTTGATTTTGGGTAATTCAGTTGGCTTACTATGTCCCTTAAGGACCATTTCTGTGGTACCCAACAATTACCCCTTACTCGAAATCGGCCAACTCTGCACTTCATGGCATCTTGCATGCAACTAATGCCAATGCTGTTAGCTATTTAACGGCAGAAGGCGTGACGTACATTATGACCGCAGATATCTTCATTTGCGTGGGTGTCTAAATACTTAATGGTAGACAGTGTATTAGGAAGTCACTAGGGATCCGCTAGTCCTCGAAATGACAGCACAACAGAGGGCCCTCCTCTATCACCTAGCTCCCTCCCCACTATACAGAGACTGGTTGAGCACGATGGATGTGTCCGATTGGCTTGGTTAACATCATGAATGCCGTAACAGTCACAACAGTGGCAACTATGGAATTTGGCAGTGGTTGGGGCCCCATCTGTCAATCCATCTGCACCACACAAGGCAATCACAGGAAACCAATGCAGTTCAGAGGCATATGGTAGTATATGGTTAGGCAAAAATACTTTGGAATACTATGTATCCCAAAGAATTAAGTAAATATTCATAGGATTGTAGCTCCTAGTCTGCTAGGTGAAATCAGTTGCTTGTTCCTGAAGGTCCAAATTGGCCATTCCTTAGGAGGATAATTGGTTGAAGCCCATCGAATAACCCAGTATGGCACTGGGCTTGGTAGCAGTGAAGATGCGGCAGTACTCATCCAAAGAGCTCCCGGTATTGGTCACCAATACCCCTTTAAATATCATTTTGTTACATAAAACCCATCTCTGTACAACAAGACCATGAATGAGTATCAGTTGAGAAGAGCTATCATATAGCAGGCACTTTAATGGATAAATAGCCTCCCAGATTTGCTTAAATCAGTGGGTTCCCCTGGGCCCGGGAAGCAACGTGCGGCATTCTTGTCCAGCATTTGGCATCCTCCAATGAATTGTAAAGCAGCGACAACAAGCTTTGTTCACAGCTTTCCCAGTATGTTCTTAATCAAACCTGCTTCTGATTTAGCTGCTCTTTATGCAAATCAGCTCATTTGCATTTGCTAACTTGATAACATTTCTGAATGTAATGACTTGAGTTGATGCTTGATTGAATCAGCTGCGATTACCAGGAATCGGCTAATTAAATGATTTAACTACAAACCGCTTAATTGATTCCATCTCCTAACCTGATGGACTCGGGGTTACGGGCGTCCTCCTTCATGGTTGGCTGAGCTAAGGGGTATGGTGGAACATCCGAGCTGCGGGAACGGCTGTATTCTCTAGCAGCTCCAAGTACATATGTAACCTGTACCATTGACAAGTCAGCCGTGAAATCTTGTAATACAGCGAAATACACTGTGACAACTTTGAATTATTTGGAACATCTGGGTTATTCTACTTTGTTCCGTAATAAGCTGTGTGTTTTGTGGCCTGATCACATCTGTGCGCCGGAGGATTTCTTACAATGACATTCGTTACTAAAATTGTTTTTTAAGAAGAAAACAGAGACTAAGTATGTGGGTGTAGCCGTGTCATCTGCGCTGTGCTTCTATTAGAGAGAACTGCTCCATTGAAATCAATAGTAAGACTAAGGGACTCTATTGTTATAGGCAGAACAGAGGTGTTATTTTAAGCTCCCGGGCCCCAGTGCACATTTATCCCAGGGCCACTTAAAGGGTACCATTTCTAAGGGCCCCTTCACACGGCGTAAGCACTCGGCTCATTCCGAGCCGTACACGCGAGCGCTTCTACACACTTCCCATTCACTTCAATGGGAGCGCTCATAAAGCCGGCTTTACGCGCACTCCCATTGAAGTGAATGGGAAGTGTTTAGAAGCGCTCACCTGTACGGCTTGGAATGAGCCGAGCGCTTGCGCTGTGTGAAGGGGCCCTAATACTGGTGACTTGTATTATGGTAATGGGCATGGCTGCTTTCACCATCAGTGAAACTCCGGGCCCTATGATTGGAGGGGGGCCCCCAGCTGCCCCGGATCAAGCAGGACAGTCCCACATTTCGGGTGATGTCCTGCTCTACCAGGTCACAGGCAGTGATTTCACCTCTATCTGAGGTTGAATACCATAGTGGCTCCGTGTTCCATTATTCAACCTTCAGCTGATAATTTCGGCAGCGGTGAAGAGCAATGAGCGCCAAGCCGCAGACATTACAGTTGGAGCAGGTCCACAGGAACATGGTTCGGTGACGCTGTGTTCACACCTGCGCCTCGGTCTTTGTTCTCAGGTTTTCTGACAGAGCGCCGGTGAGCATTTTGTGCTCTCTGTGGCACAACCGGTTTTTTTTAACTGGACACAAAGTCCTTCATATCCGACTTTGTGTCCGGTTAAAAAAAATAACGGTTTCGCCACGGAGAGCACAAAACGCTCACCGGCGCCCGCGGCCAGACACTTTTCAAACCCATTCAAATGAATGGGTTTGAAAATGACTGCAGGTTTCCGTTTCCTGCCCAGTTTCGTGCAGGAAACGGAAAACTGCATAACGGAGACCCGGGGTGCTGATGTGAACAAGCCCTTAGTATTCTTTTTTTTTAATGTAACAATGGTGGTTGAGGGGGCAATTAAGTTATGAGGGGGTATTGGTGGACCCAATTTTAAAAATGTTGCTCGGTAGCATCAGTGGTGTGGACGCAAACACCGAACGTTAAGTGAGAACCTAGCATAAGTGGCTTATATGTTGTTGAATGTATAGTGAACGTACCTTATTTTATATCAACGTACAATGCTGAGTAATTCATCTTTTAATCCATATACAGATGAGCAGTTCAGGGCTCCCAGGGTGCGGCCGCACATGCCAAAGCACCAGTTTTGATCAAGGACCAGCCCTAACATAAAGATTGACTGGTCCCAATGGGAGGAGACCACAAGTGAAAATGGGTGCTCAGGCAAAAGTGACCACGCCCCAAATGCACCAAATAGCTCATTTGCATATGGATTAAAGCTTAATTTTCTTATCGGTAAGATTACACTTTGATGCAAAAAATATATGGAGTGAGAAGAGAGTGGGTGGTCGTAGACTCCCTTTAACTGGACTGATTTGTGGATGAGCTATCCGAGAATTGATTCTCTTCCTATACAATCTTTTGAAAGTCATCTCTGCATTAAATGAAGCATCGAATGTAAAGAAAATAGGTTAATACAGACGAATGTTTTTCCTCTCGGTGGTGTTCATTACATCATGTATTTAGTGCTTGGCTGCCATTACTCTTGCCTACTCTCCAATTCCATTTACCTTTACTGAATTCATTAATTGATGGAATATTCTGTTCTTTTCAGACATCAATTAAAGTTTCGTTCATTTTTCTTTTCTTGCTCTTTAATTTAATCCACTTCTCTCGGTTTACAAATAAAATGCTATATTCTTCACTAGCTAGACAATTACAACCATCCCCCATTCCCCAGCTAAAGATGAGTTATATTCCGGATTGTATGCTGGAAGTAGGCCAGCCTTATGTCATGTTATCATGAAGCTCCATATGGCACTTAAAGGAACGTTAAGCCAAGACATGAATAATACAGGTAGGCTGGAGATAAACGTAGCCCCATTGTTCGATGATATACAACATTTTCTGGATGTTCGTGAAATAGAGAACATAGGGCTTAGTTTTGGTCTGATGTTGCCTTCAAGAATTGCCCTAAAGTTGATCTGCCGATCCAGTGATCTATTGATTTAAAGTGATTCTACCATTAAAGCAACTTTTTTTCTAATTACCACGTCGTAATAGCCTTAAGAAAGGCTATTCGTCTCCTACCTTTAGATGTGGTCTCCGTTGCGCCGTTCCTTAGAAATACTGGTACTTACCGGTATGCTAATGAGGTCTCAGCAGCAATGGGTGCGTCCTTCTTCTTTATCTGCCTCCTCCTCTTGTCTGTCGTCTTCTTTCTTCATCATGTCTGACGCCTGCGCAGTCGGCCAGCGAGACCCTGTTAGAGCCGACTGCGCATGCCAGCGGCAATATTTCCAAGGCTGCAATTGCGCGCATGCGCAGTACCCTCCTCACATCTTCGCCAAACAGAGTGTACTGCTCAGTAAGGTCCATACAGCCCTCCGACGCGCGAGTGAACTCATCCAGGCGTCGGAGGGCTGTACGGACCTTACTGAGCATGCGCAGTACACTCTTTTCAGGCGAAGATGTGAGGAGCGTACTGCGCATGTGCGCAATTGCAGCCTTGGAAATATGGCCGCCGGCCGGCATGCGCAGTCGGCTCTAACAGGGTCTCGCTGTCAGAGCCAACTGCGCAGGCATTATACATGACGAACAAAGAAGACGACAGACAAGGGGAGGAGGCAGATGAAGAAGAAGGATGCCCTCATTGCTGCCGAGACCTCATTAGCATACTGGTAAGTACCGGTATTTCTAAGGAATGGTGCAATGGAGACCACATCTAAAGGTAGGAGACGAATAGCCTTTCTTAAGGCTATTCCGACGTGGTAATTAGAAAAAAAGTTGCTTTAATGGTAGAATCCCTTTAATGTATCGTACAAGAGAGATCCTTTGCACACTGCAGGTACCATATAGTCTGCAACACATCTTCATCCATGATTTATGTTGCCCAGTTCATATATTTATCTTTATATAAGAATGATGTTATTTTATGGTTTACCATTAGGTTGAGAATTTTTCCATGCCAACGTAATTGGATTGGAAATTTGTAATCAGGATTGTTAAAGGAATTTTCAGTGATTTTGATATTAATGACCTTTCTTAATGATAGGTCATCAATATTGGATCAATGACTTTCTGGTATTGGTGGGATTTGACATCCAGAATCCCCATTGATCACCTGTTCTCAGCCGCCTCTGGAGCCAGGACTATATAGAAGAAGGAGGCAGAAGCAGATGGCTCTACAATACACAGTTGTATGGATCAGTGACGGAACTGAAGCCTTGTGGGCTCTGATGAAATCTTTTGTCTGGGGCCCCCTACCTTGTCCCTACAGCAAATTCTTGATAGAGATGGTTACGGGTGTGGTTAGGGTAATCTGTGGGTCTCCTTGGCTTATGGGCCCAATACTGATACTAGTGCTTATGGGTCCCCTAAGGCTCCTGGGCCCTGGTGTGACTGCACCTCTTCAAGTTACACCCCTGGTTTGGATCTCTCTACTTCTGGCTCCATATACTATATCTTTCCACTGCTGGAGATAGCTGATGGGTGTGTGTACTGGGTATCATACCCCAACTGATCCAAATTTTCCAAAGGATATGTCATCGACAACAAATTCCCAGGAACCCCCTTTTAATCCTAATCTAATATGGCGTCCTATCAAATCTCAAGCAGGTGATCATTCCCTTGTCTATGCCTTGTCTATGTGATCCATTGTACAGTCCAGTCTTGCCTTCCGCTCCTTGCAGCTTGTCAGTCAAGCACCCAAGAGTGGAGTTATTAGGTAAAATATACTATTGATATCATGCTGTAATAACAGCCATTTTATTAATAGCGCCCCCTGGGCCCCTAATTGTTTGCTCTATTTTGTAACTGTAAAGTACATACTTCATTCTGCTGGGAGGAAACATGCTAAATGTATACATTGCCTATAATTATGCCCCTTTATAGAAATCCCCTACTGTTATAAGGCTCCGGCTCCACGGGGAAACATCAGATACTCTTGCTGCGTTTACTGCACATTTCCATCATTATACAGCAGCCCGGATATCTATTAATACACGCTTACAGGCAAGTCTGCAGATCCGCCGTGGTTTACATGGAAATTCTTCAGTGATAAGATTGTGGGATATCGGAATATTAAATAACTGAATAAAATGCACAAGTTTTGCAACTCGGGAAGGAAAAAAAACTTGCTTTTTTTCCCCCGTGCGCCTCGATTTTGCAGGACGACCCTGTTATCTCTATAACCTGCTACAGGTTTTCTGAGAACTAAGATTCTGCGCCTTTACCTTTGAAAGCGAAGAATTGGAGAGCAAACAATGGAAATAATTGAATGTGTAAACAGGCTTGCTGTTATTTTTATTCAACACGTTCTCCTTGGATTGGTGTCTTATCTAGCGGCATTACCGACGCCAGAATCATGTGTAGCTTCAGAGCCTCAGTTAAAATATCACTTGCCAGCATTGTGTTCTTCTGTCTTTATCATGTTCATTTCAATATGCATCGCAGTCAGATGCTGGTATACTGCCACTGCTTATAATGACTGCACTTCAAGATTTGTTACAAAACAGGCCCAGCTCGCCGTCTTTACTGCGTGCCATGAAAATGAAATGAGCGCTGGATACAGTTTATCATTGCCGAAGCGTAAATGGCCCCAGACAGTGGATGGGGCAAGTCCTCCATGATGCTTCTTGGTCTTCTACCGTATGCATTCAGTATGGCAAAGCTTAAAAATACATTATGGGCGTACAATACTGTGGAAAAGTTTTAGGCAAAAAATAAAAAAAAAGCAAAGTAAGAATTCTTCCAGAAACAGAAGGGTTAATAGTTTATTTTTTGGGAATTAAGTCTATGAAGCAAAGAGACATCTTAATCCCATTAATATTTAACATGATATTTGCCCTTTGCTTTCCATCAGTTCTTCTCGATGCTTGTAGGCGGTTTTTGAAGGAACTCGGCAGGAAGGTTGTCCCCACCACCTTGGAGAGCTAAGCCCAGATCTTCTGTTGATGTAGGCTTGTCCAATCCTTCTTTCTAGTCTATCTGCAACATAAAGATTGGAACCAATTAGACTGAAGGGTGTGTTTCAGACTACTTAAAGGGATTGTCTAGGATTTTTTAATTTACGGTCTACCCTTAGGTGGGGGCCAACATTGACTTCGATGGGAACTGAGCCGTCACAATACAAGGCACAAAACTATTTGCTTCTGGCTCCATGCACAGCATAGTACAGGATCCGGACACCCCCCTGAACAGCTGATTCATGTGGGGGCTGGCTGGTGACCCCCCAACGATTAGATATTTATTGCTAATCTTATAGAGAGGGCATAACTAAAAGAAAATCTGGAAACCCCTTTCAGACTTCCTTTACTACTTAGAGCAACATGGTCTTAAGTTATCAGTATCTTAATGAAGCAAAGCTAAAAAGCTTTGGAGTAAAAAAAAAACATGTTAATGTGATTGGAATTTATTTTCAATTTCCTTATTTTAATTTGGATTAAGTTTAAATTGATTATCCGGGAAATAAAAATGTCTAAGATTATATTAAATATTAAAGCATCGCCTCCTAATATATTCTGCACTCCCATCACACCAATTGTGAGCTTTGTTAGCTACAGCCTGGTGGCAAGGACATCATGGCTGGTTATCAGGAGGACACTACATGTATGAGAAGATAACCTGACCACAATAAGGACATTATGGCTGGTTATCAGGAGGACACTACATGTATGAGAAGATAACCCGACCACAATAAGGACATCATGGCTGGTTATCAGGAATAACACTACTGTATGAGAAGATAACCCGACCACAATAAGGACATCATGTCTGGTTATCAGGAGGACACTACATGTATGAGAAGATAACCTGACCACAATAAGGACATCATGGCTGGTTATCAGGAGGACACTACATGTAGGAGAAGATAACCTGACCACAATAAGGACATCATGGCTGGTTATCAGGAGGACACTACATGTATGAGAAGATAACTTGATCACAATAAGGACATCATTGCTGGTTATCAGGAGGACACTACATGTATGAGAAGATAACCCGACCACAATAAGGACATCATGGCTGGTTATCAGGAGGACACTACATGTATGAGAAGATAACCCGACCACAATAAGGACATCATGGCTGGTTATCAGGAGGACACTACATGTATGAGAAGATAACCCGACCACAATAAGGAGTTCATGGCTGAGTTTTAGAGTATAGAAAGGTCCTGGATTCATTGGTAACTGATCTAGACATCACTTAGATCAGGGGTCCTCAAACTTTTCAAACAGTGGGCCGGAGGCAGAGCAGGTCACACAGACATCGGGAGCGGTGCCCTCCAATAGGTAAAGTGAAGTGCACTCCATGGCCTGGCCTGAGCTCCCCAGGTGCTTCATTATAAATGCACGCCTGCCGGCCGCAGTTTGAGGACCCCTGACTTAGATGGTTGGAGAAAATCTTTAAAATTCTGCAACATGTTTAATATTTATATTGGCAAAATGATTAACTTTTAATTGACTACAAAATTAAAAATAAGTTGATATTAGTGGTAAAACCCATTTAACTAAAATAGTTTCTCTGCCTGATGTTCCTTCTGATGCCTAATTTAGTCTGTATCAGAGCTCAAAGTTGGATTCACAATTCTGCAACCTCCAGAACTAAATTTTCTTTTATTCCCTCCTGGCTCAATGTCTGTGAAGAGCTTACACAGATTACTTGTATTCTAGAGGAGTTGTCTTCACCCCAGGCATAGTAACCTAATGTAACTCCAACAACTCTACGATCCTACAGGGTCTCTCCGCTTCAACCTGACTTGCAAATGTAACTTATTCAACAGAGATGTTCCACCAAGTTAGAGACTTTTTGCAAAAAATATCCTCGTCTAATCCTACAGTTAACTGTAATATATCGCAATTCCTTAATAAACCTCATACAAAAAACCATCTTCGAGGAGTTTGTATGCTCTCCCTGTGTTTGTATGGATTTCCATCCCATGTTCCAAAAAAAGACATACTGATAGGGAAAAAAAAAATTGTACCGTATTTTTCGGTAAGACGCGCCGGACCATAAGACGCACTATGGTTTTAGAGGAGGAAAATAGGAAAAAAAACTTTTTCATTTGATTGCAAGTCCCATAGACTGCAGTACAACTGTATTGCAGTCTATCGGAGATGCTCTATATTACTATTGGGGCTGGTCATAGACCAGCCTCAATACTAATATTCCTATGACAAGCCAAGGCTCCCAGGTGGGACAGGAACAGGTCGGCTCCCACAAGCTGTGGGAGGTGGCCTGCTGCAGTACAGGTACCAGGGGCGGCTTCTTAACTTTCTGGGGGAAGGGAGGGGGATAACAAAGGTAGTAATGAGTAATGGAGGGTATTAGCTGTTACGGCTTGTGGCTACTCTTGCAGAGCGATTGCGATAGCTATCGGGTCTCCTGTACAGTAGAGACGTGATAGCTATGGCAACCGCTCTGCAGGAGCAGCCGCCATCTTTAAGGCCCGGCATCTACCATATTGAAACAGCAGATGTCAGGAAGGGTCTGGAGTGTAGGAACATGATATTTAAGTACAGGTGCCACAGGCTTTCTTCTAACTTGCCTGCCCCGCCTGTTCCACTCCATCTCACTGTCTCTCCTTTGTCTGCTATTACCGTACCTCCTTTGCTTCGCACCAACGAGACAAACTAGGAAGCAGACAGGTACAGGCGCTGCAGGCTTATGCGCTTGCGCCGCCTATACCCTACTTCCTACACTGCATTTACACTACATTCGGACTATAAGACGCACCCCCATTTTCCTCCCATATTTGGGGGGGGGGGAAGTGCGCCTTATAGTCTGAAAAATACGGTACATTGTGAGCTCTATGTGGGGCTCACAATCTACATTAACAAAAAAAAAAAATCGGAAATCGGATTTTAAAATCAATCCTGAAATCTCAAGATGGGCTCAACCCTACAAGGGACTGTTTAAAAATTTCCCATGGGTTCTATTTGGGCTGAAACTTGAGTTTTAATCCTTTAACGTATCATTATTTGCATTCTTGCTACAAAAATGTGCCACTTCCCTCATCCTGCACCCCACTTGCCACTGGGAAAAAAACAAGGTCGACCAGGGCATGAATTATACAGGAATCTACGCCAGTTCCTAGTAGATTTCCATTCTAATGTACTGGTATGCTCCTGATTGGAACCTATCGGGGCCTTTATTACAACTGGCATATGAAATGCCAGTCTTAATATATATGGTCCAGTGGGCATGTATTGGTTTTGCTCTTTGGATATACTGTTCGATTTAAGAAATTTTCCTTGTGTTTATGCAAAATTGCAACAAAATTTGATAACGGAAAAAACCCTCTGCCATGTAAGCAGTATTATAAAAGCACATGGTTGCAGGGAAGAGGCTGCGGCATATCATAATTTAGGACCCAGGAGCTTCAGGCTTCACATCTTCCCTTGCTTTTTTTTCCTTTTTGCATTGCAGTACATAAGTCTGCTATATTTTTATACCGGGATCAGTGACCTTCTGGCTGGGGTATTATGCTTTCCATTTGGGTGAAATTAGAAGCTGTGCGTTGCGATACACGGGCCAGTATATTATAGGAGTTTAGTGTGTTTCATTTAGAGGTATAGGCCAAAGGATGATAATCTGTGATTCTCAATTTCCGATCTAATTACTGGAGCAATAATTCTTAGTCAGCAGGAAGTGCCTGAAGCCCAAGTCTATGTGGAGTACGTTGCAGCCCTGGCTCAGCTTGACGCTGGTATCTAGCGGGCCTGACATCATGTCGTACCTGTCTGCGTTCTCTTTATAACTCACTCATTTATCAGATATTGACATCATTTTAATCATTCATGAAATCACAATCTAATTACTTTATAAAATGATTTTCTTCGCATTATGATGGATTGGAGAAAGAAAATCGCAGCAATTTGCAAACAGCACGGTTTGTTTTCATTCTTTTCTGAATCGAATGCTGCTGAATATTTATACCATCCATCTAATACCTCTAAGTACAAGTACAAGGTTCACTGAGGTGAGATGGAGCAATATGTCTCAATATCAATAGGAGGGGAGAGGCTGATAGAGAAATGGTGATGTCTCTATTATCCATTATCTGCCTTCACTTACTCTATGTGCAGATTTCGCCTTTGCACTGCTGACGCTTATCTCTTATCTACAGGATAGGGGATAGGTGTCATATTATTGGGGGTCCCATCAATCAGAAGAACAGAAAACAGAAAGTCCCTCTGAATCTGTCCTGTGAATGAAGCAGCACTTAATTCACTTCTATGGGGAGATTACATTACTAGCAGGGAGCATTGGCCATGCAAGTACACTGGTATGTCATTCATAGGGAGAATTCAGGGGTACTTTCTGTCCTGAAGGTATGGATCTAGTACAGCAACCAAGGGAATTACTGCAAGCACACAGCCATTGACTTGAATAGCACTAAGCTTGGATCAACTTCCCCAGCTGCTACAGGGTGTACTGGTTTTGGTACACTGCATCCTCTGCATACAGCTCGCAGTTGGATTCCTGCCAATCGGCTATTGGTGTCCTTAAGAAATCCTCTAAGGATTTCACCAATAGTAGACTACTTGACAACCCCTTTGATGGTGGGATGACCATTTTAATCACTTTGCATTCCCCACCCCAGTAATACTTGATCGGTAGAGCAAAATTCATGCCAACATGAGCAATCCATGTCTTAAACGTCTTGGCCATGACATATTACTCAGGATAATTGACCATCCCACTGAAATAGATATGCAAGTGTTGTCTGATTCCATTTTTTTAATGTAGATTGTGAGCCCCACATAGAGCTCACAATGTACATTTTTCCCTATCAGTATGTCTTTTTCAGAATATGGGATGGAAATCCATGCAAAAACGGGGAGAACATACAAACTCCTTGCAGATGGTTTTTTTGCCCTTGGTGGGATTCGAACGCCAGGACCCAGCACTGCAAGGTGCAATGCTAACCACTGAGCCACCGTGTAGCCCCAGTGTTGCCTGATTCCCGTTCTCAGAATTGTCTTGTCCAGGCTCCCTCCGGTGACCTAAAGGAGGGCATGGGTTGTAGCTATAGGATATACAGAGGTAGCAATCACTACTGAGCCTTGGAGCCTGAGGGGGGTCCAAAAGACTCTCAACCACATGGAAAACATCAGAATTATAGAGCACAAATGATAAGGTTATAGATATTTCACTGGTGCCTAGGAGCCTAAAGTTACATCTCTAATACAGAGCTTTGTCTGTGCCTTATATAGGCAACCACCTATACAACTGAGTTTCCATTTGTCATGAAATGAGATGACTCTGCTCATTCTGTCCTAGCCTATACAGCAATGCTAACAGTTGAGCAAGTTACAACCAATTGGGACAGATTTATTAAGACCGGCATATCATATGCCAGTGTTAATAAAGGCCCAGCTGGTATAGAGAACTGGTGCTTTATGAAGAGGCTATGACCCTGCACGTCCCAGCACCAGAATAGAACTGTCAAAGATTTTACCATAGCTTATGCCAGTAAACTGATGTGAATTATAATGTATATGACGGATCAAAACTTGGTGACAAACAGGGTTTATGGCACTAGTTTGGCACCACAATATCATCTGTCTATGCCACAGGGTCTTCTCTAGAGGCTAGAATGCAAACTGAAATAATTTAAGATTGCTTTATATGGAGCATCAAAAAATACAGAAGAATGAGATTCTAAGGAAAGCCCGAATTATATAATAAGTCATTTTGCGACAATAAATTCTCTTTATGAAATGCAGGGCGTACACATCATACAGAATGAATTCTGAGCCTGACAACTCGACCTTAAGTGATACAGAATTGCAGATTTTGCCTATTTATCAATAAAACTCTGGCAAAAAAATTGTAAAATTGTGGCTTTGATTTCCTAATCTGCACAGTCTGAGATGATACGATGACTCTCGGAGCATTGCGATGAGCGGATCTTCTTGATGTGTCTGTATAATCACCTTGGCCTGTAATTAATGATGTCTGTGCTTGCATTGAGCTGAGCATTCGTACCTGGAAGAGGTGTCAGACATGTTTCTGCAGGGACTAAATTGGCAAATTCTGTCTTGTTTTGATAAAAGGCCTCTGCCTCTTTGAGAAGTGTGACAAGACTCCGCTACTGCACAGAGAATAAGCTCAGTAATATAAAACTCAAGGAGCACAAAGATAATCATATTAGCAAAGCTGAAGATGCGAGCATCTTCTCATTAGTTTTACAATTTGCAACATCATTTTTCAGGCGAAATAAGAAAAAATTGCCGTAAGGGATCATTTTTCTAAATGTCTAGAAATCAGATCCAAAATATGTTTAAAGTTGGAGAAGAAAAGCGAGCATCAAACTAAGTTCACTTCACAAAGAAACATCCTTGTAAACGGAATGCATCATTGTCAGTCTGACAGTAGGTCTGGTATACAGTACAGGTGCTGTCAAGGCTCTGATAAGAACAGTAGCAATTCTTCCAAAAAGAGAGCAACAATGAACCAAACAATAAATTGGATGGACCTACTGATGGTGGCTTCACCCAAAGATCTAACCTGTATGGGGGTGATAATGGTAATGGACATATCTTTAAGACTTTTTGACTGTGCTGTACTGGTATACAGTATAGATGCTGTCAAGGCTATGATAAGACTAGAAGCAATTCTTCCAAAAAGAGAGCAACTATGAATCAAATAATAAATTGGATGGACCTACTGATGGTGGCTTCACCCAAAGATCTAACCTGTATGGGGGTGATAATGGTAATGGACATATGTTTAAGACTTTTTGACTGTAGAATAAGGGGAGGCATCAAGATGACAGGGGTGTCACTGCTTTAAGGGTATAATTATTCCCAAAATTTTGACAAAGAAGCAGCAGTGAACTGAACACTAAGGATATCGTCTATCATATATACAGTGTTGGCCAAAAGTATTGGCACCCCTGCAATTCTGTCAGATAATACTAATTTTCTTCCAGAAAATGATTGCAATCACAAATTCTTTGGTATAATTATCTTCATTTAATTTGTCTTCAATGGAAAACCACAAAAAGAATTGTCAAAAAGCCAAATTCCACAGCAAACATAAAAAGGGGGTGGACAAAAGTATTGGCATTGTTTGAAAAATCATGTGATGCTTCTCTAATGTGTAATTAACAGCACCTGTTACTTACCTGAGGCACCTAACAGGTGGTGGCAATAACTAAATCACACTTGCAGCCAGTTGAAATGGACTAAAGTTGACTCAACCTCTGTCCTGTGTCCTTGTGTGTACCACATTGAGCATGGAGAAAAGAAAGAAGACCAAAGAACTGTCTGAGGACTTCAGAACCAAAATTGTGAGGAAGCATGAGCAATCTCAAGGCTACAAGTTCATCTCCAAAGACCTGAATGTTCCTGTGTCTACCGTGCACAGTGTCATCAAGAAGTTTAAAGCCCATGGCACTGTGGCTAACCTACCTAGATGTGGACGGAAAAGAAAAATTGATGAGAGATTTCAACGCAAGATTGTGCGGATGGTGGATAAAGAACCTCGACTAACATCCAAACAAGATCAAGCTGCCCTGCAGTCCGAGGGTACAACAGTGACACCCCGTACTATCCGTCAGCGTCTGAATGAAAAGGGACTGTATGGTGGGATACCCAGGAAGACCCCACTTCTTACCCAGAGGCATAAAAATACCTGAATCCCATAGAACATTTGTGGAGAGATCTCTTGATGGCAGTTTGGAGAAGGCCCCCTTCACATCTCAGGGACCTGGAGCAGTTTGCCAAAGAAGAATGGTCTCAAATTCCAGCAGAGCCTTGTAAGAAACTCATTGATGGTTACCGGAAGCGGTTGTTCGCAGTTATTTTGTCTAAAGGTTGTGCTACCAAGTATTAGGCTGAGGGCGCCAATACTTTTGTCCGGCCCATTTTTGGAGTTTTGTGTAAAATGATCAATGATTTGACTTTTTTTTTTCATTCTCTTTTGTGTTTTTTCATTGCAAGCAAAATAAATGAAGATATTACCAAAGAGTTTGTGCTTGCAATCATTTTCTGGAAGAACACGAGTATTATCTGACAGAATTGCAGGGGTGCCAATACTTTTGGCCAACACTGTATGGCATGCAGAAGCCTTGATTTTGCATTCAAGTTATAGTTGAGTTGTATGGGGGGACCTTGAGTGTCTTCTAATATTTGATAACATTGGGAAAAGGATTGGTTTAGTTGGACGAGGTCATAAAAAATGGCGGATGTGTTCATTGAAGGGCCTATTTATTTTTCTAGGATCCACTTTTGAGAAAGCTAAATGGAAACGTCTACCGCTATCGACTTGTAAGATTATAATTTTTTGGATATTATTTAAAAGTCTTCCGGAATATTCTCTCCTATAGTTTTCCATTAAGTGCTTCGCTGTCAGGTGACAAAATGATATTCTTGACGCTTCCTTGCTGGGTTTAAACATGTTTTATCTCAGCGGGCCTGTTCATTAGAAGAGCGAGCAGAAGACAAAGGAATTATTAGCACATCCCGGGCTTGGGTTTATGATTTTCTGTCAATCTTCGGCTAAGGCATAAAAATCTTCTTGATTGAATAAATTACAAAGTGTGATTTAATCTTCCATTGCAACATTTCAGTGGTTAGTGCATCTTAAATTGAGCTTGGATATGTCGGAATAAAATAAAGTCAGTGACACAATGATTTGCTTGTTTGAGGAGGAAGAATCGGGTCAATGATACTGTGTTGGGCGAACGCGCGGAGCGACAAGTCATTGATAAAGCGTTCTGCGAGCACAAGTCCTCCGCGCGCTTTCCTGTGACTTCATTTCCAGCAGTAAATGTTGACATACATTATGTAAGATATTACAATTTCTATTTAAAGAGAACAGATGTTGGTGAATATTGAGCAGGGGAGCAGGAGAGTCATTTAACACGTTGGAAAATGCTTCAATATTAAAGAGCACTAATAAATTCTGAAATAGAAAGGCGAGGAAGCGTGCCAAATTTTACAGCTACTTCCCTGATGTCTTCCTATCAGATCCAATTTCTGAAAGGTTAACTCTGTTGCCGAAACGCGATCCGTTAAAAAGAACCTGTTATCATAGGGGAAGTCCCTAAATGGACACCGTAGTGTAATAGGTCTGTAGGGAATAAGTTATAATGTAGCATGAACCATCTTTGAATTGTGTACATCAACTCGGCCAAAATCTCCGAAAAACTGTGACGACTCAATGACCTGGAAGAGTTGCGTTGAAGAGTCTCAACTGGGTTCTTGATGATATTATATATGATACGGGCACTTTTGGGCTAGTTCAGGGCTAGTTGAGGCGGAGTCCAGTTCAAAATCCACCTGCCAAAACAAGATGTTCTATATTGCCGCGGATTCCGCGACTGCCTTGGAGACTTCCTCCCAATTGTGCCCATTCACTTGGGCCTAATCCGGAGAGGAATGCCATGACGGGATGCCAGCACACTGCACGGAATGTTCCATTTTCCGCTGTGTGAACATACCCTTAGGTGCCAATCTCGTCACTAAAATAGGGGTATCTAACACCCATATAGGGTGGGGCTTTAACAAAACTAGGGTTGAGCCGATCTTGAGATTTCAGGATCAATTTTAAAATCCGATTTCCGATCATTTTCCAGCCGATCGCGATCGTGAAATTTGCTCGATCATCCATCAGGATCCGATCTTTCCCGATCACCCTAGTTTTAACAAAAGGGGACAGTATCACAAAAATGGCAACAAATTTGGCAAAAATGGCAACACATTTTTACTATTTACTAGAGATGAGCGAACACTAAAATGTTCGAGGTTTGAAATTCGATTCGAACAGCCGCTCAATGTTCGTGTGTTCGAATGGGTTTCGAACCCCATTATAGTCTATGGGGAACAGATACTCGTTAAGGGGGAAACCCAAATCCGTGTCTGGAGGGTCACCAAGTCCACTATGACACCCCAGGAAATGATGCCAACACCTCTGGAATGACACTGGGACAGCAGGGGAAGCATGTCTGGGGGCATCTAACACACCAAAGACCCTCTATTACCCCAACATCACAGCCTAACAACTACACACTTTACACACTCAATACCACCTCTCTGACAGTAGGAAAACACCTTGAAACATGTGTATTTGGCACTTGCAGTGAGGAGAGCTTGTCACCAGCAGTGAATTTGGCCCTTGTAGTAAGTTGAGGTTGGCACCAACATTTGTTTTGAAAATCAGGGTGGATTGAGCCTCTAACCAGCAGAGTTTGGGCAAATTCATGGTGGAGGGAGCCTCTAAACACCCCAGTTTGGGCAAATTCATGGTGGAGGGAGCCTCTAAAAACCCCAGTTTGGACCAATTCATGGTGGAGGGAGCCTCTAACCAGCCCAGTTTGGGCAAATTCATGGTGGAGGGAGCCTCGAAAAACCCAGTTTGGACCAATTCATGGTGGAGGGAGCCTCTAACCAGCCCAGTTTGGGCAAATTCATGGTGGAGGGAGCCTCTAACCAGCCCAGTTTGGGCAAATTCATGGTGGAGGGAGCCTCTAAAAAACCCAGTTTGGACCAATTCATGGTGGAGGGAGCCTCTAACCAGCCCAGTTTGGGCAAATTCATGGTGGAGGGAGCCTCTAACCAGCCCAGTTTGGACCAATTAATGGTGGAGGGAGCCTCTAACCAGCCCAGTTTGGACCAATTAATGGTGGAGGGAGCCTCTAACCAGCCCAGTTTGGACAAATTAATGGTGGAGGGAGCCTCTAACCAGCCCAGTTTGGATCAATTAATGGTGGAGGGAGCCTCTAACCACCCCAGTTTGGACCAATTCATGGTGGAGGGAGCCTCTAAACAGCCAAGTTTGGACCAATTCATGGTGGAGGGAGCCTCTAAAAACCCCAGTTTGGACCAATTCATGGTGGAGGGAGCCTCTAACCAGCCCAGTTTGGGCAAATTCATGGTGGAGGGAGCCTCTAAACAGCCCAGTTTGGGCAAATTCATGGTGGAGGGAGCCTCTAACCAGCCCAGTTTGGACCAATTAATGGTGGAGGGAGCCGCTAAACAGCCCAGTTTGGGCAAATTCATGGTGGAGGGAGCCTCTAAACAGCCCAGTTTGGACCAATTCATGGTGGAGGGAGCCTCTAAAAAACCCAGTTTGGACCAATTCATGGTGGAGGGAGCCTCTAAACAGCCCAGTTTGGGCAAATTCATGGTGGAGGGAGCCTCTAAACAGCCCAGTTTGGGCAAATTCATGGTGGAGGGAGCCTCTAAACAGCCCAGTTTGGACCAATTAATGGTGGAGGGAGCCTCTAAACAGCCAAGTTTTGGGAAATTCATGGTGGAGGGAGCCTCTAACCAGCCCAGTTTGGACCAATTCATGGTGGAGGGAGCCTCTAAACAGCCCAGTTTGGGCAAATTCATGGTGGAGGGAGCCTCTAAAAAACCCAGTTTGGACCAATTCATGGTGGAGGGAGCCTCTAACCAGCCCAGTTTGGACCAATTAATGGTGGAGGGAGCCTCTAAACAGCCAAGTTTGGACCAATTCATGGTGGAGGGAGCCTCTAAAAACCCCAGTTTGGACCAATTCATGGTGGAGGGAGCCTCTAACCAGCCCAGTTTGGACCAAATAATGGTGGAGGGAGCCTCTAACCAGCCCAGTTTGGACCAATTAATGGTGGAGGGAGCCTCTAACCACCCCAGTTTGGACCAATTCATGGTGGAGGGAGCCTCTAAACAGCCAAGTTTGGACCAATTCATGGTGGAGGGAGCCTCTAAAAACCCCAGTTTGGACCAATTCATGGTGGAGGGAGCCTCTAACCAGCCCAGTTTGGGCAAATTCATGGTGGAGGGAGCCTCTAAACAGCCCAGTTTGGGCAAATTCATGGTGGAGGGAGCCTCTAACCAGCCCAGTTTGGACCAATTAATGGTGGAGGGAGCCGCTAAACAGCCCAGTTTGGGCAAATTCATGGTGGAGGGAGCCTCTAAACAGCCCAGTTTGGACCAATTCATGGTGGAGGGAGCCTCTAAAAAACCCAGTTTGGACCAATTCATGGTGGAGGGAGCCTCTAAACAGCCCAGTTTGGGCAAATTCATGGTGGAGGGAGCCTCTAACCAGCCCAGTTTGGACCAATTAATGGTGGAGGGAGCCTCTAACCAGCCCAGTTTGGACCAATTCATGGTGGAGGGAGCCTCTAAACAGCCCAGTTTGGGCAAATTCATGGTGGAGGGAGCCTCTAAAAAACCCAGTTTGGACCAATTCATGGTGGAGGGAGCCTCTAACCAGCCCAGTTTGGACCAATTAATGGTGGAGGGAGCCTCTAAACAGCCAAGTTTGGACCAATTCATGGTGGAGGGAGCCTCTAAAAACCCCAGTTTGGACCAATTCGTGGTGGAGGGAGCCTCTAACCAGCCCAGTTTGGGCAAATTCATGGTGGAGGGAGCCTCTAAACAGCCCAGTTTGGGCAAATTCATGGTGGAGGGAGCCTCTAACCAGCCCAGTTTGGACCAATTAATGGTGGAGGGAGCCGCTAAACAGCCCAGTTTGGACCAATTCATGGTGGAGGGAGCCTCTAAAAACCCCAGTTTGGACCAATTCATGGTGGAGGGAGCCTCTAAAAAACCCAGTTTGGACCAATTCATGGTGGAGGGAGCCTCTAACCAGCCCAGTTTGGACCAATTAATGGTGGAGGGAGCCTCTAAACAGCCAAGTTTGGACCAATTCATGGTGGAGGGAGCCTCTAAAAACCCCAGTTTGGACCAATTAATGGTGGAGGGAGCCTCTAACCAGCCCAGTTTGGACCAATTAATGGTGGAGGGAGCCTCTAACCACCCCAGTTTGGACCAATTCATGGTGGAGGGAGCCTCTAAACAGCCAAGTTTGGACCAATTCATGGTGGAGGGAGCCTCTAAAAACCCCAGTTTGGACCAATTCATGGTGGAGGGAGCCTCTAACCAGCCCAGTTTGGGCAAATTCATGGTGGAGGGAGCCTCTAAACAGCCCAGTTTGGGCAAATTCATGGTGGAGGGAGCCTCTAACCAGCCCAGTTTGGACCAATTAATGGTGGAGGGAGCCGCTAAACAGCCCAGTTTGGGCAAATTCATGGTGGAGGGAGCCTCTAAACAGCCCAGTTTGGACCAATTCATGGTGGAGGGAGCCTCTAAAAAACCCAGTTTGGACCAATTCATGGTGGAGGGAGCCTCTAAACAGCCCAGTTTGGGCAAATTCATGGTGGAGGGAGCCTCTAACCAGCCCAGTTTGGACCAATTAATGGTGGAGGGAGCCTCTAAACAGCCAAGTTTTGGGAAATTCATGGTGGAGGGAGCCTCTAACCAGCCCAGTTTGGACCAATTAATGGTGGAGGGAGCCTCTAAACAGCCCAGTTTGGACCAATTCATGGTGGAGGGAGCCTCTAAACAGCCCAGTTTGGGCAAATTCATGGTGGAGGGAGCCTCTAAAAAACCCAGTTTGGACCAATTCATGGTGGAGGGAGCCTCTAACCAGCCCAGTTTGGGCAAATTCATGGTGGAGGGAGCCTCTAACAAGCACAGTTTGGGCAAATTCATGGTGGAGGGAGCCTCTAACCAGCCCAGTTTGGACCAATTAATGGTGGAGGGAGCCGCTAAACAGCCCAGTTTGGACCAATTCATGGTGGAGGGAGCCTCTAAAAACCCCAGTTTGGACCAATTCATGGTGGAGGGAGCCTCTAAAAAACCCAGTTTGGACCAATTCATGGTGGAGGGAGCCTCTAACCAGCCCAGTTTGGGCAAATTCATGGTGGAGGGAGCCTCTAACCAGCAGAGTTGTGGGAAAGCAGGGTGGAGGGAGCCTCTAACCAGCAGAGTTGGTGGAAATCAGGGTGGAGGGAGCCTCTAACCAGCAGAGTTGGGGGAAATCATGTTGGAGGGAGCCTAGTATTAGCAGAATTGTGCAACGCTTATGGTGGATGAGTATGAGGATGCGGAGGAATTGGAGAGGTTGAGTACACACATGAAGTTTCATGTTGGGGTGCTTTACACAGGTGGGCACAAAAATGAAGGCTCTATCCAGTGGTGGTTCATTTTTATCAAAGTGAGCCGGTCGGCACTCTCAGCTGACAGACGGGTGCGCTTGTCAGTGATGATGCCACCGGCTGCACTGAACACCCTCTCAGATAGGACGCTGGCGGCAGGACAGGACAGCACCTCCAAGGCATATAGGGCAAGTTCAAGCCACAGGTCCAACTTCGACACCCAATACGTGTAGGGCGCAGAGGGGTCGGAGAGGACAGGGCTGTGGTCGGAAAGGTATTCCCGCAACATGCGCCTATACTTCTCACGCCTGGTGACACTAGGACCCTCCGTGGCGGCACTTTGGCGAGGGGGTGCCATCAAGGTGTCCCAGACCTTAGACAGTGTGCCCCTCGTTTGTGTGGACCGGTGAGAACTTGGTTGCCTACTGGAGGAACTGCCCTCCCTGCCGCCAACGTCACATGCTGGAAACATCTCCATCATATTCTGCACCAATTGCCTGTGGCAAGCATTGATGCGATTGGCCCTCCCCTCTACCGGAATAAAAGACGAGATGTTGTTTTTATACCGGGGGTCAAGGATAGCAAAGATCCAGTACTGGTTGTCCTCCATGATTTTGACAATACGCTTGTCGGTTGTAAAGCACCCCAACATGAACTCAGCCATGTCTGCCACAGTGTTAGTTGGCATGACTCCTCTGGCCCCACCGGAAAGTTCAATCTCCATTTCCTCCTCATCCTCCATGTCTACCCATCCGCGCTGCAACAATGGGACGATTCGAAGTTGCCCGGAAGCCTCCTGTATCACCATCACATCATCGGACAACTCTTCTTCCTCCTCCTCCTCCTCCTCCTCCTCCATTAAACGCAGTGAAGCGGACAGATGTGTGGACCTACTCTCCAGCTGTGACGGATCGGATGCTATCCCTAACTCCTCTGTGTGATCTGAGTTATCCCTGATGTCAATCAGGGATTCTCTCAGAACACACAAGAGCGGGATTGTAAGGCTCACCATCGCATCCTCAGAGCTCACCCTCCTTGTGGACTCCTCAAAGACCCGTAGGATGTCACAAAGGTCTCTCATCCATGGCCACTCATGGATGTGAAACTGAGGCAGCTGACTTTGTGGCACCCTAGGGTTTTGTAGCTGGTATTCCATCAAAGGTCTCTGCTGCTCAACCACTCTATTCAACATCTGAAACGTTGAGTTCCAGCGTGTGGGGACGTCGCACAAAAGCCGGTGTTGTGGCACATGCAGGCGTTGCTGGAGAGATTTTAAGCTAGCAGCGGCTACTGTCGACTTGCGAAAGTGGGCGCACATGCGCCGCACTTTCACCAGTAGCTCTGGAACATTGGGGTAGCTCTTTAGGAAACGTTGCACCACTAGGTTGAAGACGTGGGCCAGGCATGGAACATGTTGGAGTCCGGCAAGCTCCAGAGCTGCTACCAGGTTCCGGCCGTTATCACAAACGACCATGCCTGGGCCGAGGTGCAGCGGCTCAAACCATATTGCCGTCTCATCGAGGAGGGCATCCCTCAACTCGGAGGCAGTGTGCTGTCTGTCCCCCAAGCTGATCAGCTTCAGCACAGCCTGCTGACGTCTACCAACGCCAGTGCTGCAACGTTTCCAACTCGTAGCTGGGGTCAATCTAACAGCGGAGGAGGAGGCGGTGGCGGAGGAGGAGGCGGTGGCGGAGGAGGAGGCGGTAGAGGAGGAGGAGGAGGGGGGTGTTCTTCTCGTGTCCCTGCCAGGAATGTTAGGCGGGGAGACGAGGTACACCGGGCCAGTTTGGGAAGCAGTCCCAGCCTCAACTACATTCACCCAGTGTGCCGTCAGTGAAATGTAGCGTCCCTGTCCGCATGCACTTGTCCACGCGTCGGTGGTCAAGTGGACCTTTGTGCAAAGCGCGGAACTAAGGGCCCGCCTGATGTTGAGTGACACGTGCTGGTGCAAGGCGGGGACGGCACACCGGGAGAAGTAGTGACGGCTAGGGACGGCATAGCTAGGTGCCGCAGTTGCCATCAGGTCCAGGAAGGCGGGAGTTTCAACAAGCCGGAACGCCAACATCTCCTGGGCCAGCAGTTTAGCGATGTTGGCGTTCAAGGCTTGCGCGTGTGGGTGGTTAGCAGTGTATTTCTGCCGCCGCTCCAATGTCTGAGAGATGGTGGGTTGTTGTAAAGAAACGCCTGATGGTGCCTTTGATGGTGCAGGAGAAGGAGATAAGACAGGACCAGGGGAGGATGAGGTAGAAGTCAACAAAGTGGCGGAGGCAGATGAAGTGGTGTCCTGGCTCGTCCTCTGGAGTGCATCGCCAGCACAGTCAGCAGTGGCAGTGGCAGAGGCAGAGGCAGTGGCAGAGGCAGTGGCAGTGGCGTGAACGGCAGGCGGCCTTTGTCCTGCCGTTGCTGCCTGCCACTGATTCCAGTGCTTGGATTCCAAATGACGGCGCATTGAAGTGGTGGACAGGTTGCTCTTCTCAGAGCCCCTAATCAATTTCGAGAGGCAAATTGTGCAGACAACACTATATCTGTCCTCGGCGCATTCCTTGAAAAAACTCCACACCTTCGAGAAACGTGCCCTCGAGGTGGGAGTTTTTCGGGGCTGGGTACGAACTGGAACATCTTGGGAGATTCCGGGTGTGGCCTGGCTTCGCCTAAGCTGCTGACCTCTGCCTCTGCCTCTAGCTACCCTTTTTGGTGCTGCACCTGCCTCAACATCCACACTACTTTCCCCGCTTGACATCCCCCCTGTCCAGGTCGGGTCAGTGTCCTCATCATCCACCACTTCCTCTTCCAACTCCTGTCTCATCTCCTCCTCCCGCACAATGCGCCGGTCAACTGGATGCCCTGACGGCAACTGCGTCACATCATCGTCGATGAGGGTGGGTTGCTGGTCATCCACCACCAAATCGAACGGAGATGGAGGAGACTCTAGTGTTTGAGCATCTGGACACAGATGCTCCTCTGTTAGGTTCGTGGAATCGTGACGTGGAGAGGCAGGTTGAGGGACAATGAAAGGAGCGGAGAACAGCTCTGGGGAGCAGGGACAGTTTGGGTTATTGTTCTGTAAAGCTTCGGAATTTTGGGAGGAAGGAAGACAAGACTGTTGGGTAATAGGAGGAGAGGAGGCAGAGTCTGACTGGCTGCTGGACAATGTGCTGTAAGTGTTCTCTGACAGCCATTGCAAGACCTGTTCCTGGTTCTCGGGCCTACTAAGGTTTGTACCCTGCAGTTTAGTTAATGTGGCAAGCAACCCTGGCACTGTGGAGTGGCGCAATGCTTGCTGCCCCACAGGAGTAGGCACGGGACGCCCTGTGGCTTCACTGCTACCTTGCTCCCCAGAACCATTCCCCCGACCTCGCCCACGGCCTCGTCCACGTCCCTTTCCGGGAGCCTTGCGCATTTTGAATTCCTAGTTAGAAATTGGCACTGTATACCAGTAGTAAAAATTGTGGGTGCACGTAACCCCAATATATTCTTTGAATTACCAGTCAGAAACTGGCACTATATGGCAGTAGCAAGAAATGAGGGTATTTATAACCCCAATATATTCTTTGAATTCCCAGTCAGACAATGGCACTGTATACCAGTAGTAAAAATTGTGGGTGCACGTAACCCCAATATATTCTTTGAATTCCCAGTCAGACACTGGCACTATATGGCAGTAGCAAGAAATGAGGGTATTTGTATTCCCAATATACTCTTTGAATTCCCAGTCAGACAATGGCACTGTATACCAGTAGTAAAAATTGTGGGTGCACGTAACCCCAATATATTCTTTGAATTACCAGTCAGAAACTGGCACTATATGGCAGTAGCAAGAAATGAGGGTATTTATAACCCCAATATATTCTTTGAATTCCCAGTCAGACAATGGCACTGTATACCAGTAGTAAAAATTGTGGGTGCACGTAACCCCAATATATTCTTTGAATTACCAGTCAGAAACTGGCACTATATGGCAGTAGCAAGAAATGAGGGTATTTGTATTCCCAATATATTCTTTGAATTCCCAGTCAGACAATGGCACTGTATACCAGTAGTAAAAATTGTGGGTGCACGTAACCCCAATATATTCTTTGAATTCCCAGTCAGACACTGGCACTATATGGCAGTAGCAAGAAATGAGGGTATTTGTATTCCCAATATATTCTTTGAATTCCCAGTCAGACAATGGCACTGTATACCAGTAGTAAAAATTGTGGGTGCACGTAACCCCAATATATTCTTTGAATTACCAGTCAGAAACTGGCACTATATGGCAGTAGCAAGAAATGAGGGTATTTATAACCCCAATATATTCTTTGAATTCCCAGTCAGACAATGGCACTGTATACCAGTAGTAAAAATTGTGGGTGCACGTAACCCCAATATATTCTTTGAATTCCCAGTCAGACACTGGCACTATATGGCAGTAGCAAGAAATGAGGGTATTTGTATTCCCAATATACTCTTTGAATTCCCAGTCAGACAATGGCACTGTATACCAGTAGTAAAAATTGTGGGTGCACGTAACCCCAATATATTCTTTGAATTACCAGTCAGAAACTGGCACTATATGGCAGTAGCAAGAAATGAGGGTATTTGTATTCCCAATATATTCTTTGAATTCCCAGTCAGACAATGGCACTGTATACCAGTAGTAAAAATTGTGGGTGCACGTAACCCCAATATATTCTTTGAATTCCCAGTCAGACACTGGCACTATATGGCAGTAGCAAGAAATGAGGGTATTTGTATTCCCAATATATTCTTTGAATTCCCAGTCAGACAATGGCACTGTATACCAGTAGTAAAAATTGTGGGTGCACGTAACCCCAATATATTCTTTGAATTCCCAGTCAGACACTGGCACTATATGGCAGTAGCAAGAAATGAGGGTATTTGTATTCCCAATATATTCTTTGAATTCCCAGTCAGACAATGGCACTGTATACCAGTAGTAAAAATTGTGGGTGCACGTAACCCCAATATATTCTTTGAATTCCCAGTCAGACACTGGCACTATATGGCAGTAGCAAGAAATGAGGGTATTTGTATTCCCAATATATTCTTTGAATTCCCAGTCAGACAATGGCACTGTATACCAGTAGTAAAAATTGTGGGTGCACGTAACCCCAATATATTCTTTGAATTCCCAGTCAGACACTGGCACTATATGGCAGTAGCAAGAAATGAGGGTATTTGTATTCCCAATATATTCTTTGAATTCCCAGTCAGACAATGGCACTGTATACCAGTAGTAAAAATTGTGGGTGTATATAGCCCCAATTCTATTGCTAGGGGACTTGCAGGGTATTTCTGGGGTGAAGGTGGGGGGGCACACCGTTGGAACGGGTATCGGGGTATATATCGGGTATACGGGAATACACTGACAGTGTATTCCATTCAGGATCCTGGGAAAGCTGGGTTGCGGCGATTGAGCCCGTCAGTGCCACGTTACACTGACAAGCTTCTCCCTGGAATTTAGCTCTTACAAGAGCTGTTGTGGTTGTCTTCTCCTTCCTATCCTAGCCTGTCCCTGCCTACCCAGAATCTAAGCCCTAGCTAGCTGGACGGAAACCTCCGTCCTCGGTGAATTGCAAGCTCAGAATGACGCGAACCTGGGCGGCGCTGTTCTTTTAAATTAGAGGTCACATGTTTTCGGCAGCCAATGGGTTTTGCCTACTTTTCTCAACGTCACCGGTGTCGTAGTTCCTGTCCCACCTACCCTGCGCTGTTATTGGAGCAAAAAAGGCGCCAGGGAAGGTGGGAGGGGAATCGAGTAATGGCGCACTTTACCACGCGGTGTTCGATTCGATTCGAACATGCCGAACAGCCTAATATCCGATCGAACATGAGTTCGATAGAACACTGTTCGCTCATCTCTACTATTTACCTGCTCCCCCTAAAAATATATTTTTTTGATAATACATTTTATATACTCTCATTACTTCCATTAAAAAACGCATCTAGTCTCAGAAAAAAGCAAGCCCTTATAGGACTAGGTCAAGAGAAAAATAATGAAGCGATGCAACTATGGAAAAATGGGAAAAAAAAGTCTATGGGACCTTAATGCTTAAACATGGTAGCATCCTTAAAGGGTTGGTAAATAGAACATAGTCAACTGACAAGGAAAAACAGACCTTGTTGGCCATGGCAGCCAATCACAGAGCAGTCTCGATCTTGTATCTCACGTATGACATACAAAACCTTTTTCTTCATGCTGGAGTGTATTGATGGCAGAAAGCTGAAATTTTTGGGAAATTCATGACAAATTACATTTCAGAACAGACATAGTCATCTCTAGTCAAGGTTTTAATCATAGCCATTGTTGTGCGATTGTCACGGCACAGAAGGTCTCTCGTTAGTGACACGGCCTCGGAAATCTTGCACACGCTCAGTCCTTCCTGTGTCCCTGCCATACCCAGTTAGTCCAGGTATACAAGCTTGACATTTCGGCTGCTTACCTCTTAAGTGAGACCTTCTGTGCCAAGACAATCACACAACAATGGGCATGATTACAGGTCTGACGCCATGACTGTTACTACGGACCTGACCTCATCACTAGATGAGTAACTGGTGTATCGAAGAGAAGGGATTTTACTCGAAAATGATCACTGAGTTTGACCATAGGATGGCTAGAAAGCTGACAAAGGCAAAGTGTCACCCATTTTTTTTTTATTAATTAAAATTATATTTTATTAATTGTACAATTTTTGTGCTTTTTTTTAATCATATTTCAGGAAAAAAATAAAAATGATAAAATTGTAATTTTTCCCATTGCTGGCCAGTAGAAGTGTCATGTATGAATAGAGTAGACAGATGATTTTGTAGTTGATATAGGACCTCTAATGACATCATGGAGTCCTGTACCAACACACATTTGGCGTTCTTATATCAGACACACACAGCTCGACTACACGCACAACACAAGATCAGGACAGTCCTATGTACACTCTTCTGTATCAGAATTTCTTCTACCATTTTGGGTACTCGTTGGTCATGACATCATCAAAAGTCCTTTACCAACTAGATATACAGTAGTACAGTATAATGCCCCAGTGTAGGAGATTAGAGATGAGCGAACAGTGTTCTATCGAACTCATGTTCGATCGGATATTAGGCTGTTCGGCATGTTCGAATCGAATCGAACACCGCGTGGTAAAGTGCGCCATTACTCGATTCCCCTCCCACCTTCCCTGGCGCCTTTTTTGCTCCAATAACAGCGCAGGGTAGGTGGGACAGGAACTACGACACCGGTGACGTTGAAAAAAGTAGGCAAAACCCATTGGCTGCCGAAAACATGTGACCTCTAATTTAAAAGAACAGCGACGCCCAGCTTTGCGTCATTCTGAGCTTGCAATTCACCGGGGACGGAGGTTTCCGTCCAGTTAGCTAGGGCTTAGATTCTGGGTAGGCAGGGACAGGCTAGGATAGGAAGGAGAAGACAACCAACAGCTCTTGTAAGAGCTAAATTCCAGGGAGAAGCTTGTCAGTGTAACGTGGCACTGACGGGCTCAATCGCCGCAACCCAGCTTTCCCAGGATTCTGAATGGAATACACTGACAGTGTATTCCCGTATACCCCATATACACACCCCAAATCCCCGTTCCAACGGTGTGCCCCCCCCACCTTCACCCCAGAAATACTCTGCAAGTCCCCTAGCAATAGAATTGGGGCTATATACACCCACTATTTTTGCTACTGCCATATAGTGCCATTGTCTGACTGGGAATTCAAAGAATATATTGGGGTTACAAATACCCTCATTTCTTGCTACTGGTATATAGTGCCAGTTTCTGACTGGTAATTCAAAGAATATATTGGGGTTACGTGCACCCACAATTTTTGCTGCTGGTATATAGTGCCATTGTCTGACTGGGAATTCAAAGAATATATTGGGGTTACAAATACCCTCATTTCTTGCTACTGCCATAAAGTGCCAGTTTCTGACTGGTAATTCAAAGAATATATTGGGGTTATAAATACCCTCATTTCTTGCTACTGCCATATAGTGCCAGTTTCTGACTGGTAATTCAAAGAATATATTGCGGTTACGTGCACCCACAATTTTTGCTACTGGTATATAGTGCCATTGTCTGACTGGGAATTCAAAGAATATATTGGGGTTACAAATACCCTCATTTCTTGCTACTGCCATATAGCGCCAGTTTCTGACTGGTAATTCAAAGAATATATTGGGGTTACGTGCACCCACAATTTTTGCTACTGGTATATAGTGCCATTGTCTGACTGGGAATTCAAAGAATATATTGGGGTTACAAATACCCTCATTTCTTGCTACTGCCATAAAGTGCCAGTTTCTGACTGGTAATTCAAAGAATATATTGGGGTTATAAATACCCTCATTTCTTGCTACTGCCATATAGTGCCAGTTTCTGACTGGTAATTCAAAGAATATATTGCGGTTACGTGCACCCACAATTTTTGCTACTGGTATATAGTGCCATTGTCTGACTGGGAATTCAAAGAATATATTGGGGTTACAAATACCCTCATTTCTTGCTACTGCCATATAGTGCCAGTTTCTGACTGGTAATTCAAAGAATATATTGGGGTTATAAATACCCTCATTTCTTGCTACTGCCATATAGTGCCAGTTTCTGACTGGTAATTCAAAGAATATATTGGGGTTACGTGCACCCACAATTTTTGCTACTGGTATATAGTGCCATTGTCTGACTGGGAATTCAAAGAATATATTGGGGTTACAAATACCCTCATTTCTTGCTACTGCCATATAGTGCCAGTTTCTGACTGGTAATTCAAAGAATATATTGGGGTTACGTGCACCCACAATTTTTGCTACTGGTATATAGTGCCATTATCTGACTGGGAATTCAAAGAATATATTGGGGTTATAAATACCCTCATTTCTTGCTACTGGTATATAGTGCCAGTTCCTGACTGGTAATTCAAAGAATATATTAGGGTTATAAATACCCTCATTTCTTGCTACTGCCATATAGTGCCAGTTTCTGACTGGTAATTCAAAGAATATATTGGGGTTATAAATACCCTCATTTCTTGCTACTGCCATATAGTGCCAGTTTCTGACTGGTAATTCAAAGAATATATTGGGGTTACGTGCACCCACAATTTTTGCTACTGGTATATAGTGCCATTGTCTGACTGGGAATTCAAAGAATATATTGGGGTTACAAATACCCTCATTTCTTGCTACTGCCATATAGTGCCAGTTTCTGACTGGTAATTCAAAGAATATATTGGGGTTATAAATACCCTCATTTCTTGCTACTGGTATATAGTGCCAGTTCCTGACTGGTAATTCAAAGAATATATTGGGGTTATAAATACCCTCATTTCTTGCTACTGCCATATAGTTCCAGTTTCTGACTGGTAATTCAAAGAATATATTGGGGTTACGTGCACCCACAATTTTTGCTACTGGTATATAGTGCCAGTTTCTAACTGGGAATTCAAAATGCGCAAGGCTCCCGGAAAGGGACGTGGTCGAGGCCGTGGGCGAGGTCGGGGGAATGGTTCTGGGGAGCAAGGTAGCAGTGAAGCCACAGGGCGTCCCGTGCCTACTCCTGTGGGGCAGCAAGCATTGCGCCACTCCACAGTGCCAGGGTTGCTTGCCACATTAACTAAACTGCAGGGTACAAACCTTAGTAGGCCCGAGAACCAGGAACAGGTCTTGCAATGGCTGTCAGAGAACGCTTACAGCACATTGTCCAGCAGCCAGTCAGACTCTGCCTCCTCTCCTCCTATTACCCAACAGTCTTGTCCTCCTTCCTCCCAAAATTCCCAAGCTTCACAGAACAATAACCCCAACTGTCCCTGCTCCCCAGAGCTGTTCCCGCTCCTTTCATTGTCCCTCAACCTGCCCCTCCACGTCACGATTCCATGAACCTAACAGAGGAGCATCTGTGTCCAGATGCTCAAACAAAGTCTCCTCCATCTCAGTTCGATTTGGTGGTTGATGACCAGCAACCCACCCTCATCGACGATTATGTGACGCAGTTGCCGTCAGGGCATCCAGTTGACCGGCGCATTGTGCGGGAGGAGGAGATGAGACAGGAGTTGGAAGAGGAAGTGGTGGATAATGAGGACACTGACCCGACCTGGACAGGGGGGATGTCAAGCGGGGAAAGTAGTGTGGATGTTGAGGCAGGTGCAGCACCAAAAAGGGTAGCTAGAGGCAGAGGCAGAGGTCAGCAGCTTAGGTGAAGCCAGGCCACACCCGGAATCTCCCAAGATGTTCCAGTTCGTACCCAGCCCCGAAAAACTCCCACCTCGAGGGCACGTTTCTCGAAGGTGTGGAGTTTTTTCAAGGAATGCGCCGAGGACAGATATAGTGTTGTCTGCACAATTTGCCTCTCGAAATTGATTAGGGGCTCTGAGAAGAGCAACCTGTCCACAACTTCAATGCGCCGTCATTTGGAATCCAAGCACTGGAATCAGTGGCAGGCAGCAACGGCAGGACAAAGGCCGCCTGCCGTTCACGCCACTGACACTGCCTCTGCCACTGCCTCTGCCTCTGCCTCTGCCACTGCCACTGCTGACTGTGCTGGCGATGCACTCCAGAGGACGAGCCAGGACGCCACTTCATCTGCCTCCGCCACTTTGTTGACTTCTTCCTCATCCTCCCCTGTTCCTGTCTTATCTCCTTCTCCTGCACCATCAAAGGCACCATCAGGCGCTTCTTTACAACAACCCACCATCTCTCAGACATTGGAGCGGCGGCAGAAATACACTGCTAACCACCCACACGTGCAAGCCTTGAACGCCAACATCGCTAAACTGCTGGCCCAGGAGATGTTGGCGTTCCGGCTTGTTGAAACTCCCGCCTTCCTGGACCTGATGGCAACTGCGGCACCTTGCTATGCTGTCCCTAGCCGTCACTACTTCTCCCGGTGTGCCATCCCCGCCTTGCACCAGCACGTGTCACTCAACATCAGGCGGGCCCTTAGTTCCGCGCTTTGCACAAAGGTCCACTTGACCACCGACGCGTGGACAAGTGCATGCGGACAGGGACGCTACATTTCACTGACGGCACACTGGGTGAATGTAGTTGAGGCTGGGACTGCTTCCCAAACTGGCCCGGTGTACCTCGTCTCCCCGCCTAACATTCCTGGCAGGGACACGAGAAGAACACCCCCCTCCTCCTCCACCGCCTCCTCCTCCGCCACCGCCTCCTCCTCCGCTGTTAGATTGACCCCAGCTATGAGTTGGAAACGTTGCAGCACTGGCGTTGGTAGACGTCAGCAGGCTGTGCTGAAGCTGATCAGCTTGGGGGACAGACAGCACACTGCCTCCGAGGTGAGGGATGCCCTCCTCGATGAGACGGCAATATGGTTTGAGCCGCTGCACCTGGGCCCACGCATGGTCGTTTGTGATAACGGCCGGAACCTGGTAGCAGCTCTGGAGCTTGCCGGACTCCAACATGTTCCATGCCTGGCCCACGTCTTCAACCTAGTGGTGCAACGTTTCCTAAAGAGCTACCCCAATGTTCCAGAGCTACTGGTGAAAGTGCGGCGCATGTGCGCCCACTTTCGCAAGTTGACAGTAGCCGCTGCTAGCTTAAAATCTCTCCAGCAACGCCTGCATGTGCCACAACACCGGCTTTTGTGCGACGTCCCCACACGCTGGAACTCAACGTTTCAGATGTTGAATAGAGTGGTTGAGCAGCAGAGACCTTTGATGGAATACCAGCTACAAAACCCTAGGGTGCCACAAAGTCAGCTGCCTCAGTTTCACATCCATGAGTGGCCATGGATGAGAGACCTTTGTGACATCCTACGGGTCTTTGAGGAGTCCACAAGGAGGGTGAGCTCTGAGGATGCGATGGTGAGCCTTACAATCCCGCTCTTGTGTGTTCTGAGAGAATCCCTGATTGACATCAGGGATAACTCAGATCACACAGAGGAGTCAGGGATAGCATCCGATCCGTCACAGCTGGAGAGTAGGTCCACACATCTGTCCGCTTCATCGCGTTTAATGGAGGAGGAGGAGGAGGGGGAGGAGGAAGAAGAGTTGTCCGATGATGTGATGGTGATACAGGAGGCTTCCGGGCAACTTCGAATCGTCCCATTGTTGCAGCACGGATGGGTAGACATGGAGGATGAGGAGGAAATGGAGATTGAACTTTCCGGTGGGGCCAGAGGAGTCATGCCAACTAACACTGTGGCAGACATGGCTGAGTTCATGTTGGGGTGCTTTACAAGCGTATTGTCAAAATCATGGAGGACAACCAGTACTGGATCTTTGCTATCCTTGACCCCCGGTATAAAAACAACATCTCCTCTTTTATTCCGGTAGAGGGGAGGGCCAATCGCATCAATGCTTGCCACAGGCAATTGGTGCAGAATATGATGGAGATGTTTCCAGCATGTGACGTTGGCGGCAGGGAGGGCAGTTCCTCCAGTAGGCGACCAAGTTCTCACCGGTCCACACAAACGAGGGGCACACTGTCTAAGGTCTGGGACACCTTGATGGCACCCCCTCGCCAAAGTGCCGCCACGGAGGGTCCTAGTGTCACCAGGCGTGAGAAGTATAGGCGCATGTTGCGGGAATACCTTTCCGACCACAGCCCTGTCCTCTCCGACCCCTCTGCGCCCTACATGTATTGGGTGTCGAAGTTGGACCTGTGGCTTGAACTTGCCCTATATGCCTTGGAGGTGCTGTCCTGTCCTGCCGCCAGCGTCCTATCTGAGAGGGTGTTCAGTGCAGCCGGTGGCATCATCACTGACAAGCGCACCCGTCTGTCAGCTGAGAGTGCCGACCGGCTCACTTTGATAAAAATGAACCACCACTGGATAGAGCCTTCATTTTTGTGCCCACCTGTGTAAAGCACCCCAACATGAAACTCCATGTCTGTACTCAACCTCTCCAATTCCTCCGCATCCACATACTCATCCACCATAAGCGTTGCACAATTCTGCTAATACTAGGCTCCCTCCACCCTGATTTCCCCCAACTCTGCTGGTTACAGGCTCCCTCCACCCTGATTTCCACCAACTCTGCTGGTTAGAGGCTCCCTCCACCCTGCTTTCCCACAACTCTGCTGGTTAGAGGCTCCCTCCACCCTGCTTTCCCACAACTCTGCTGGTTAGAGGCTCCCTCCACCCTGATTTCCACCAACTCTGCTGGTTAGAGGCTCCCTCCACCCTGCTTTCTCACAACTCTGCTGGTTAGAGGCTCCCTCCACCCTGCTTTCCCACAACTCTGCTGGTTAGAGGCTCCCTCCATCCTGATTTCCACCAACTCTGCTGGTTAGAGGCTCCCTCCACCCTGCTTTCCCACAACTCTGCTGGTTAGAGGCTCCCTCCACCCTGCTTTCCCACAACTCTGCTGGTTAGAGGCTCCCTCCACCCTGCTTTCCCACAACTCTGCTGGTTAGAGGCTCCCTCCACCATGAATTGGTCCAAACTGGGCTGGTTAGAAGCTCCCTCCACCATGAATTTGCCCAAACTGGGCTGTTTAGAGGCTCCCTCCACCCTGCTTTCCCACAACTCTGCTGGTTAGAGGCTCCCTCCACCCTGCTTTCCCACAACTCTGCTGGTTAGAGTCTCCCTCCACTCTGCTTTCCCACAACTCTGCTGGTTAGAGGCTCCCTCCACCCTGATTTCCACCAACTCTGCTGGTTAGAGGCTCCCTCCACCCTGATTTCCCACAACTCTGCTGGTTAGAGGCTCCCTCCACCATGAATTGGTCCAAACTGGGCTGTTTAGAGGCTCCCTCCACCATGAATTTGCCCAAACTGGGCTGTTTAGAGGCTCCCTCCACCATGAATTGGTCCAAACTGGGTTTTTTAGAGGCTCCCTCCACCATGAATTTCCCAAAACTTGGCTGTTTAGAGGCTCCCTCCACCATTAATTGGTCCAAACTGGGCTGGTTAGAGGCTCCCTCCACCATGAATTGGTTCAAACTGGGCTGGTTAGAGGCTCCCTCCACCATGAATTGGTCCAAACTGGGTTTTTTAGAGGCTCCCTCCACCATGAATTGGTCCAAACTGGGCTGGTTAGAGGCTCCCTTCACCATGAATTTGCCCAAACTGGGCTGTTTAGAGGCTCCCTCCACCATGAATTGGTCCAAACTGGGGTTTTTAGAGGCTCCCTCCACCATGAATTTCCCAAAACTTGGCTGTTTAGAGGCTCCCTCCACCATTAATTGGTCCAAACTGGGCTGGTTAGAGGCTCCCTCCACCATGAATTGGTCCAAACTGGGTTTTTTAGAGGCTCCCTCCACCATGAATTGGTCCAAACTGGGCTGGTTAGAGGCTCCCTCCACCATGAATTGGTCCAAACTGGGCTGTTTAGAGGCTCCCTCCACCATGAATTTGCCCAAACTGGGCTGTTTAGAGGCTCCCTCCACCATGAATTTGCCCAAACTGGGCTGGTTAGAGGCTCCCTCCACCTTGAATTGGTCCAAACTGGGCTGGTTAGAGGCTCCCTCCACCATGAATTGGTCCAAACTGGGTTTTTTAGAGGCTCCCTCCACCATGAATTTGCCCAAACTGGGCTGGTTAGAGGCTCCCTCCACCATGAATTTGCCCAAACTGGGCTGGTTAGAGGCTCCCTCCACCATGAATTTCCCAAAACTTGGCTGTTTAGAGGCTCCCTCCACCATTAATTGGTCCAAACTGGGCTGGTTAGAGGCTCCCTCCACCATGAATTTGCCCAAACTGGGCTGTTTAGAGGCTCCCTCCACCATGAATTGGTCCAAACTGGGTTTTTTAGAGGCTCCCTCCACCATGAATTTCCCAAAACTTGGCTGTTTAGAGGCTCCCTCCACCATTAATTGGTCCAAACTGGGCTGGTTAGAGGCTCCCTCCACCATGAATTTGCCCAAACTGGGCTGTTTAGAGGCTCCCTCCACCATGAATTGGTCCAAACTGGGGTTTTTAGAGGCTCCCTCCACCATGAATTTGCCCAAACTGGGCTGGTTAGAGGCTCCCTCCACCATGAATTGGTCCAAACTGGGTTTTTTAGAGGCTCCCTCCACCATGAATTTCCCAAAACTTGGCTGTTTAGAGGCTCCCTCCACCATTAATTGGTCCAAACTGGGCTGGTTAGAGGCTCCCTCCACCATGAATTTGCCCAAACTGGGCTGTTTAGAGGCTCCCTCCATCATGAATTGGTCCAAACTGGGGTTTTAGAGGCTCCCTCCACCATGAATTGGTCCAAACTGGGGTTTTTAGAGGCTCCCTCCACCATGAATTTGCCCAAACTGGGGTGTTTAGAGGCTCCCTCCACCATGAATTTGCCCAAACTCTGCTGGTTAGAGGCTCAATCCACCCTGATTTTCAAAACAAATGTTGGTGCCAACCTCAACTTACTACAAGGGCCAAATTCACTGCTGGTGACAAGCTCTCCTCACTGCAAGTGCCAAATACACATGTTTCAAGGTGTTTTCCTACTGTCAGAGAGGTGGTATTGAGTGTGTAAAGTGTGTAGTTGTTAGGCTGTGATGTTGGGGTAATAGAGGGTCTTTGGTGTGTTAGATGCCCCCAGACATGCTTCCCCTGCTGTCCCAGTGTCATTCCAGGGTGTTGGTATCATTTCCTGGGGTGTCATAGTGGACTTGGTGACCCTCCAGACACGGATTTGGGTTTCCCCCTTAACGAGTATCTGTTCCTCATAGACTATAATGGGGTTCGAAACCCGTTCGAACACACGAACATTGAGCGGCTGTTCGAATCGAATTTCGAACCTCGAACATTTTAGTGTTCGCTCATCTCTATAGGAGATCGGACCTGTTCTTGCTCAATCTTGCCACGGATTCCACAGTCACAGAATCTGCGACTCAAGACATCCCACCAATTGGGATTGTATACTGGATGTCCCCCGGTCATCAGTCTCTGACACCTAGACCCCACATCGATTAGCCTGTACGGCCAAAGCGGTATATATGGTATAGGAGTGAATGGGGGCAGAGCTGCGGTTCCACCACTATAGAGCTGTACATTGTAGCTTGGCACCTCAGTGCGCTCCAATTCATTTGAGTAATAGCACAGCGGCTTCTGTCCTATACCAAGTATACGGCTTCCGGGACATGCAGGCATCAATGCAGGGTCCTAGATAATCTATATCCAACACACGTGAGGTCTCAGACAACCACTTTAACACAGAACACAGATGATACTCCCTCTAGTGGCCAACAGTGAGAAACATACAAAATTATTTTTGAATTTTTAATGTTTTTGAAATCTAACAAAAAATCATAAAATTTATAAAAAGTAATTTATATTAATAGAAAAAAATGTTTCTTTTGTCTCCACATTCCCTTTTTAGGATTGCTTTACTCTGGTATATAACATATTACACAGGTGACAGGTTCCTTTTAAACCCATGACAACTAATTCTAGCAACAGTTAACTTGATAAACATCATTATATACAGTGTTCTGATCATTATATACATTCTTCTTATTGTATACAGTGTTCTGATCATTATATACAGTGGTTGCATCATTATATACATTTTTTTTTATTGTAGATTGTGAGCCCCATATAGGGATCACAATGTACATTTTTTTCTCCTATCAGTCTGTCTTTGTAGAATGGGAGGAAATCCATGCAAACACTGGGAGAACATACAAACTCCTTGCAGATGTTGTTCCTGGCGGGATTCGAACCCAGGACTCCAGCGCTGCAAGGTTGCAGTGCTAACCACTGAGACACTGTGTTGCCCCCACTGTTATTATTATATACAGTGGCTGCATCATTATATACAATCTTCTTATTATATACAGTGGCCGCATCATTATATACATTCTTCTTATTATATACAGTATTCTGATCATTATATACATTCCTCTTATTATATACAGTATTTTGATCATTATATACAATCTTCTTATTATATTCAGTATTTTGATCATTATATACAATCTTCTTATTATATACAGTATTCTGATCATTATATACAATCTTCTTATTATATACAGTATTCGGATCATTATATACATTCTTATTATTATATACAGTATTCGGATCATTATATACATTCTTATTATTATATACAGTTCTCATCTTTATATACAGCCCTCCTTAATATTAATTACCGAAGACCCTCATGTACTGCACCATTATATATGTGACCCCATATATATACCCCAATAATGTGCAATGATTTTCTCTATCACAAACGATAGTGCTGGGTATAGTCATATCCCATAGTGGGGCTGGTATACATCCGTTTACCTTTGGGGTCTGTATTTCTTAAAATGATCATGCATGTGATAAATGAGGATTAAGAGGATCTGGAAAGTGCTAAGTAAGATGAGCTATCTGTGAATCACATGCTGTTGGTGTGGGGGGGGTGTAATGTAAAAAAGAGGGAGAACTTCATGTGAAGAAAAAAAATTGGACCAACACCTCTTGCACCATTGCTTGTCCTGTGCATTGACGCCTGCACAGGGCCTCTAAGGTAAAATTCTTGGGTGCCCCCTATTGGCATCCAGCACTTCCATGGGGTCCTCTTCCATAGTCTTCTGGTCTCCTTGAGTAATGGATCCCTGTGATTGTGCCTAAACAGTCACTTGTGTTAAAGTGCTACGACGTCACTACACCCCATGTAACCACTGAAACGTAATCGCAGACCTCAGCGGTCTCCTGGAGCCGGCGACATCACCCAGAAGGCCAAGAGAGCCCTGGATTCTGCAAGGGGCCCCTGGAAAAGTGATGGAAGTGTGTGGAACATCCTGCACCTCTCCTTGGCCTCAGCTTATTTTCCTAGTCTATAATATTAGCACTTCTGGTTCAGACTGATCAGGTTTAGTCTGAAGTGAAACAGATAGACAAACCCTGCAAATATTCATGAATGAGGTTCTCCCATCGCTATCCACTGATCATACACTTATCCTCTGTCCTGTGTACGACCCTGTACAATGGCGCTCATTCATCATTCCGTATCCCACACATTGTACTATGTTTGCATGCTATAATACAATGGCTAATTTACTGGCTATACATCTGGAACATACGTCTATTTCCTAACCCCGCCATCAATCTTCCGCCATGCTAATGGAGCGGAGCATTTATTGCAGGGGTTACATGAAGCTTATGCGAATGAGCAGGATTAGTAGATATTGAAAATCCCACATAGGGAATAGAAATCAGATTGTACCGACAATAAATCCATAACCTTTCCAAGCTCTTACATCTCTTTATCTTATACGAATTCTTAAGATATTGAGTGTTCTCTCCCTTAACCCTCCCCCAAATGGCATACTGGGTATATAAGGGCAGTGCTATAGTGGGATCCATCAAAGCAGAATATTCCGGCAATGTTTAAGCAATGCTGGCACTTTTATAATGAATCTCTCCTATGTGGTCCCTTAGAGGTCGCCCCAGGAGCTGAATCTCCACCTTTTACCACCATGTCATTTTTAGGTTTAACATTCTATGATGATTCATTTCTTATTATATCTCTATAGGGATCGGCGCTCGGTGTTCCTAATATATAGCTGCAGATCCCCTGGCGAGATTTAAAGGGAACCAGTCATGCCGAAAAAATGTACAGGAGTCCAGTCGGCTGGCAGCAGGTTATAGAACAATCTCAAACAATCTCGCTATCGACATTAACAACTAAACTACCTGATAGGGGACAGATTAGACATAAGAATGACAAAATATATTGGGTGCGCACAAGTAGGATGATGACTGGGCAAAAGTGGCCGATGATGCCAAACACTCAGATTTTCTACGTCAAATATCAGACATGGCTGAACTGCTTTGGCAGACTAATCAACATGGTCAATCGCTAGCCTGTTTGGCACTTGAAATCACCAATTTAAAGGGGATGTCCAGAGAGTCTTACTTTACTGGAAGTGATGGTTCTGGGCTCTTACAATCCCAGGTCTCAGCCTCCAGGTTGCTCCATCTTCTCCCTTCTCTCCTGTTTTTACAGGTAGTTACAGAGCTTAAACTGGGAAAAAACTTTAGTGGGAACTTTAGAATAAAACTTCAGGGGGTACAGCATTAAAAACAAGACCATACATGGCCTGACTGAATGAATGGCTTTCTCCCACTTAGCTTCGGGGGGTAGACCCTTAAAAATTGGATTGAGCTGATATAGCCTGATTGAATTGCTGTCTCCCACTTAGCTTTAGGGTGTAGACCCTTAAAAATTGGATTCAGCGTACATAGCCTGACTGAATTTCTGTGTCTCTCAGGTAAGTTTTGGGGGTACACACAGTGAAAAACTGGATTGAGCGTACATAGCCTGAATGAATTTCAGTGTCTCCCACCTAGGTTTTGGGGGTATACACCCTGGATATCTGGATTGAGTGTACAGAGCCGGACCTAATTGCTCTGTATCCCTGTTTTGGAGTTACACACTGCCTGAAAAGCTGGTTTGCTTGTATATACAGTTAGTCCTCGGGTTCCGACGGTCTCGGCTTACGACGTTTCGTCGTTACGACAGCTCCCTTGTAACAGAAAACTGCCAGCACTCGGAAAATCAATGCTGGCAGCTTGCTGTTACAAGTGAGCTTGTAAAATAAAACCCTGAAACAGAATGTGAAACTTACCGTACGGTGCAGGGTGGGCGGGCGGGCATTCAGGCCTCCTCTTCCTCCGATGTTCCGTCCTCCTCCGGCGCTCGCAAGCTGATAATGGCCAGGGCACATGCGCAGTATCATGATGCTTCTATTACGGCTACTGCGCATGCGCCCAGGCCATTATCAGCTTGCGAGCGCCGGAGGAGGACGGAACATCGGAGGAAGAGGAGGCCTGAATGCCCGCTCGCCCACCCTGCACCGTACGGTAAGTTTTAAAGGGGGGGGGGAGGTTGATCCGTTCCTATGCGGCGTCGGTATGGTAGGTTCCGACTTACGTCGAAATTCGGTTTACGACGCCGCGCAGGAACGGATCAACGTCGTAAGTCGAGGACTACCTGTATAGCAAGAACTAACTGCTCTGTATTCCTGCTATTTTGTGGTGGGGACACCCCTAAGAAGAGCTGGTTTGCACGTATATATAGCTGGTTCTAACTGCGCTGTATTCCTGCTATTTTGTGGGGGACACCCCTAATAAAAGCTGGTGTGCACGTTTTTAGCAAGAAGTAACTGTTCTGTATCCCTGTTTTCCACCGTCCGTGGAAAGCTGGACTCCTGTCCCTGCAGTGTATAGCTCTGAGAAGAGCTGTTGTTGTTTTTCGGTTTCTCCCTGCCTATATGAAGCTAATCACTATCTAGCCCTCAGCACATATGTTTCTCTCCCTATCTCTGACCGCAAAAATGGCGAATATGGCAGCGGCCGTTCTGATAAATGGGAGGTCACATGTTTCCGGCAGCCAATGGGTTTTTTCAATTTTTTTTTACTGCCTCTGTTGTCGTAGTTCCTGTCCCACCTGCCCTGCAAAAAATGCACCAGGGAAGGTGGGAGGGGACACAAATTTTTACTGCGTATGCCGCGTGGTATTCGATTGTGAACAAATATCTCAAACAGCCTGATATCCGATCGAATACCTATTCGATCGAGCGGTGTTCGCTCATCTCTACTGTTGATGAATGCCGCCCCATCATGGAGTGACTGACAGTTTAGACGGCTAGAAGTCGGTACACTGGCATGTACGCTGATTCCTTTATCTCCACAGAGAAACTGAACATATGTCATTTCCCCGGCTCGAGAGGAGAAGTGGAATATGTAATGTGACTATGAGATTGATACTGATTTTTGGAAAACCATTACCCATGGAGTTTGAAAAGCAAAGAGAACGATGTGAATTGTTGCAGCACAGCGATAATGAAATACGCCAAGACGTGACCTAATCCTAGGGCAAGGCGAGCACTGCCAAATAATGAGTCGAGCAATGATTGGGAATACCTATATAGCATTGGGGTTTGTACTTTGCAATTGAAGAATTTTAGGAAGAACCCCTGAATATAAATTCTAAATTTAGGCAAATCAGATAAAACGTTGCGTTATGTATTATGCAAGGTGACAATTTAACTCTATAGCAAATTTATAGCAAAATGTTCTCATTAGAAAAGCCACCTTTAGCCCTGGAATAATTCATTCATAGCTCGTACTCTTTACATGCAACAATGAAACTGGAAGACTCTGGGAAATGAAAAAAACTTAGTGGTTTCCCCAAAGATCCATTTACAAATTACAGGTTGCAAACAACTTAGCGCCAGGTCATATGCTGCTTTAGAACAGAAAAAGGCTATAATAGCTATGTAATATTAAAGGGATTGTCCGAAATTGGAATTTATGGACTATTCTTAGGGTAGGCTGTAATTTCAATGAGAGTTGAGCAGGGCAGCTTTAAAGGGAAAGGCTGCAGCATGTTGTATGGTAGAGCAGACCCAGATAAAGCAGAACCCTAGGGAAAACTGGGCATATGCATTGGGCTCTATGGTAGTGTGGGCCTCCTCACTGGACCCAGATAAAGCAGATCCATAAGGAAAACTGTGCATATGCATTGGGCTCTATGGAAGTGTGGGCCCCCTCAGCAGACCGGGATCAAGCAGAACCACAGGGAAGACTGTGCATATGCATTGGTCTCTATGGTAGTGGGGGCCTCCTCAGCAGACATAGATGAAGCAGAACCATATGGAAAACTGTGCATATGCATTGGGCTTTATTGTAGTGGGGGCCTCTTCAGTGGACCCAGATCAAGAAGGACTATAAGGAAAACTGTGCATGTGCATTGGGCTCTATGGTAGTGGTAGCCTCCTCAGCAGACCTAGATCACACAGAACCATAGGGAAAAGGTGCATATGCATCAGGCTCTATGGTAATGGCAGCCCCTACATCTTGGCCTTGATTGAGCAGTCCCTCATTTCGGGTGCTATCCCACTGTTGCAGGTGGCAAGTCAAAATTTCAACTCTATCTGTGTCCTTAGGATGCAGATACTGTTGAATACAATGTTGAAGTACAGAGCACAGGCTTCTTCCTTCTTCTGTCCTTTCTACCCCATACAGTAGGGGATAATCTCCTCACTACTATGATAGCACCCACCATACTCAAGCAGAAGAGAGGAGGGTCCAAGCAGTAAGTGTATGTGCATGGGGGAGACAGAAAAAATAGTTTTGACCAACAGCTATCTCAGGTGCTTTTAAGGCTATCTAAGGCGACTTTACATGAAACATCAACATTCCTTTATAGGGAAGAAGATGCACAGCGACAATCTCAGGAGTATCAGCGTGATTTAAATCCTTGAGATTATTTATACAGTTATACAACGCCCAAGACATTTCATCTTGTAAGGAAGCATTAAGGTCAATGCAGCCAAGTGTAACCATGGAGCTCTAGCTTTTACACTACTGTAGATTTTTTTTATCATTAGTTGTAAAAACTTTACTTTAATACCATTTGGGCAAAGAACATCTAAATTCATACAGTATGAAGATGTTTTCCACATTCTGGAGAAAAATCCCCTCTACCACCACCAAGTAGTCATCCACAATATATTAAAAAAAATCGATGAGATTGGATGGGCGTCATTGCTTGTGTATATCCTTTTTGTGTCATCGTAAAATCAATTCCCTAATATTGTATTATCTGATTCTTATAGGACAGGGCTGTACGGGAATATAATATCTCTCTGCATACTGTATGCCTGGCTGATCAGTAGACTCCAACATGAAGGTGGCCATAAGACTTGTCCAAAGCAAGAGATTGATTGACAGTCTATTTTATGAGCACCCCTTGGAGATTATTGAAGAGGCTTGGTTTGCAAAATGCCCGTTCTTTGTTTTGGCAGGATGAGGGTACGTTCATATGTAGGAATTTGGTGCAGATTTGGGGACAGATACCGCCCCCAAATCCGTAGCAGATTCTGCCTGGTCTCAATGGGAGACATAGGTTGTAGCAGGATGCTGAAAAAAAATCAGTGACTTACTCAATCTTGCCACAGACTCCACGACTAATCCAGCCACGGATTCTGCAGCTTGAGATTCCGTTCTGATTAGGTCCATATGCCTAGAAAATGATGGCGGAACATTAAGAGGAGTTTATCTTGTGTGAATGTACCCTAACAGTAACTGTTGTACATTGTCTTCAAGTCTTCCCCAAGTTTTCCCAATTAAGATATTGTATTCTTCAAAAGCTTCCCGCAAAGTTGTATTTTTTTCACTAGCCCCCACCATTCATGAGCAATCAGTGCTGTTAGTTTCAGCACCAAATATGCTAACTAGGAGTGATGGGTGAAGATTAGAAATGAGTGAACACTGTTCGGATCAGCCAATCCGAACAGCACGCTCCCATAGAAATGAATGGAAGCACCTGTGATGCCGGCCGGCCGCCGGCAAAGTCAGCATCACAGGTGCTTCCATTCATTTCTATGGGAGCGTGCTGTTCGGATCGGCTGATCCGAACAGTGTTCGCTCATCTCTAGTGAAGATTTGTTTCATCTCGGGTTCAAACTAGTCAACCCTCCGGTTCATTTCACTCCAAGCTTGTGCAGATAGAACCGGAAGTAGAAGTATTATACTCTTGAACACCAATGAAGGCTTGTTTGCATATTTCATACCCATACAGGGTGTTGAAACTAACAACACTAATTGTTCCGAAAAGTTAGGGGTAGGGTTGAGCGATTGGGATTGGGATTGAGAAAAATCGGATCCCACTTGGCGATCGAGCAAATTTCACGATTGCGATCGGCTGAAAAATGATCGGAAATTGGATTTTGAAATCTCAAGATCGGCTCAACCCTACCATATATATAATATACAATTACGGTTGAGCCATCGGGATCGGGAAAGATCAGATCCCAATTGGCTATCAAGTAAATTTCACGATCGAGATTGGCTGGAAAATGATCGGAAATTTTGAAATCTCCAGATCAGCACAACCCTACCGTATATATAATATACAATTACGGTTGAGCGATTGGGATCGGGAGAGATCGGATCCCGATTGGCGATCGAGCAAATTTCACGATCGCGATTGGCTGGAAAATGACCGGAAATCGAATTTTAAAATTGATCCTGAAATCTTAAGATCGGCTCAACCCCAGTTAGGGGCTAGAGAGAAAATTCCAACTGCAATGGAGTCAATAAATAACATATTTACGGATATATAAAGTTGGAGTTGCTTGAGGTGAGGAAAGGTCTTCTTTAAGAGTTTCACTTGGGAACAGCAAATAATTTCTGCAAAGCTAATAGAAATACTGTTTTAGCAAAAATCTTCCATCATCAAAAGAAAATTCAGAACAGCACGTCTTGTATTTACCGCTTATTTCCAAACAATAGATGAATAAAGTGTCAATTTAGCGTCCCTTTAATGTCTAGCTGTTCCTGGCACATTTTCAGGAGAAGAGACCCAGTGACCATAACCTCCTCATATCAGCTGAGCCTTAGGAATTATTCATAGATAGATGAGATACCGCAGGCTGTGCCAGGACTGCCAGCGCTCCTTATTATTCACCCAGCGATGTCTACAGAGGTAAAAGGGGAACGGTCACCACCCTTGTAGGAACCGATTGGTAAAGTCCTCTCTGTTATGAGAGGAGATAAAATGTACGCCGCTTATCATGTTAAATATGCGCATGAATGTGATGTTTATTATGTTCTATATTTGCTATGTTCTATATAAATCTGCCATATACTGCAAGGAACATACTCCCAAAGTATCTGTCTCCAACTAGGATCACAATCTACTTTCCTGAATCATACATGCACTGTGCAATGCTAAAGGTGGCCGTACACATTCAGTAGCTATCCCCTGAACAACTATTAGCTGACAGCTATTCCTCCTAGCTTGCAGGCTGAGTATGTATGTGTTCTGAATGGGTAGTGTTGAAGTTAAGCCCCATTCACATCTGCAATCGGTATTCCATTTGTGGAGTCTGCTCAGGGATCCCCCGAACGGAAACCTATACGCATTAAAAAGCGGTTAAGTAAGAAACCACATGGACCCCCATAAACTATAATGGAGTCCATGTGGTCTCTGCTCTGTTTCCGCACAAAACATGCGGAGAGAAAAGTGGTGCTTGCAGTACTTTTCTCTCCACAGATTAGTACAGACAAGAGGAAACCACATGGACCCCATTATAGTCTATGGGGTCAGAGTGCTTTCTTAGCTCACCGCTTTTTAATGCGTATAGGTTTCCATTCAGGTGTCCCCAAGCGAGCTTCTCTATACTGAATGCAGATGTGAACCAGACCTTAGACTGCTAACAGACCCCTCTGATGGCGACTTATCTCCCTTGAGATTGGGCATGTTAATACTCAACATAAACAATCCTTACTTCCTCCAACATACAGGACCCCAGAATATAATAAGTGGAGGCCCAGGGGAGGTGAGTAAAAATAACAAACAGTTATACATACCTCCTGGGTGTCTGGTGGTTCCCGTATATCCTTTCCAGTTCTCTTCTGGCCTCTGACTGACATGACATTGGGTCAAATAATCAAGACATTGTGACCCAATCATAGGCATCAGTATCCCTTGGGGCCAATGATGTCACCTAGGAGGCCAAAATAGGCTGGGAGATGAACACAGAGAACTCCAAGAGAGTCCTATAATAGCATTTCATGGGTGATACACCTCAAAAGCTTTGGTAAATTTGAGTCGCATCCACTTCTATCCGAATTGGCTCACTTATCCTTACTATGTATTAAAAAAGAAAAATGGATGAACTTCATTGATCCATTTTTAAGATCCATGAAACAGTTATGTTGGAGCCAAACACACTAAGTTAGAAATGGACCCATAGACTTGAAATGGGTCCACCATGGAAGAAAAATGGACAATGTGATTCCAAAACCGGACCCAATGACCTCCATTGTTCCAAAAAATACATGACTGATGGACGTTAAAGAAAGTCTGTAATGTGAATGAGGCATAACCAATTGCTAGGAAGTCCCTCATTGGACTTTACCCAGCAAGCTCAGTGCCGACAGAGTGTATTACGGAGACTGAACGTCTCCACAAGGATTAATTATAAGTAGAACTTCAATGTGACTCAAGGTTGTTATAAAATAAACTATGGAAAAGACCATAAGAATATTTCTGTATGTGGCCAAGCAGGTGAAGATGGGAAATTGTGACGTTAAAGGCAAAGAGTCACACCACATGCAAATCTCCTAGGTCTGGATCCAGGGTGATTAAATATTCCTCTACACCCACATACAATATACCGTAATCTCCGGAACGAGAACCAGAAGGTTGTTCAGATTTTCTGCCAAAAGAGAATCTATATTAAAACCCAACCCTGTGCACAAAGAGAATCACATTAATGTCAGAAAGGACAGTCAAGGGATAAAATATGATCTTATTGTTGAATCCTAATATTAAAGACTTAGAAGACAAAAAGTACAAGGAAAGGTTAGTAAAGAGACGTTGAAGAGCGTAGAAACTTCCAAATGGTCAATTCATGGGATAAGGATTTTTATAGATATAGCTGCCCCGACCAAACCTAAAAATTTTACATATTACTGGCATGTTTTTCCTGTTTAATGGAAATGTGTGTCTGGTTTTTGGAGTCTTCTTCTTTTTGGAGGAGAACTAAATTGCATACATTTTCCCCTAAAGCCTTACCTGTGTAAGGAGGTAGAAGCCATCCCTTTCCACAACTGTGTCTTAAGGAGAACTTTTCACACCTCTACCTACTACAAGTCTTTACATCCTTCTTTAGTTGCTGCTCAACTGATTCTGGAACACTTGGAAGTTTTCTCTAGCTCCCACCATTCCAGCGCAATCAATGTGGATGATTCAGCACCAAACTAGGCACTCTACTGTCAGGTAGGTGATCCTAGGCTGTAACAGAAAGTCAGAGACCACCCACCTGACAGTAGAGTGCCTAATTAACATATCGAGTGCTGAAACTAACTGCACTGACTGATCAGAAACAATGTTTGGAGCCATCTAGCCCAGTGACTGTGCACTTAGGGAAGGACTGACATATGTCCGAAACGCGTTGTGCTGTTCCATTTGTTATTAAAGAAGTTTCTGTCATCTTCTGGGTGAGCGCTGTTCTTCAGTCCAATCATTGTATCAGGCCGGCCCCAATTTTTCGTTGATCAGAAACAATGGGGCCTAGAGAACAATTCCAACTGTGCCAAAATCAGGGCATCGACACCCAATGAAGGATGCAAGGTTTGGAGTTAGTTGGACATGGTGAAAGATCCTCTTTACGTGGAAGAGAGTAGCAGTACTCACTTCCTATTTTGGGATCTTCTGTAGGAGAGGCAGGATGATGAATCCCCACAAGCCGCAGCTACTATAGGTGGTGCTGCAGGTTGTGTTGTATTCATTCCCCATGGTATAGACTGCACGTGAGAATTTCATCATGCAACGGCAGATATATCCTCTATAAACATAAACCTTTTCAAGAGTCCAGCTAGAGTTGCAGTTCATGGTAGTCTGGAATTCAGCTGAGCAAAATTCGGAACTGTGTCTGGTTTAAAGCTTGCCGAAAGACAACATTGTCATACATGTGTGTGACCCCTCTGTGGGCCTAAGGCCTGGTTCACATCTGTGTTCGGTATTCCGTTCGGGGAGTCTGCTCGGGGACCCTCCTTATGGAATACCAAATGCATTTACAAGCAGTGAGCAATGAAACCCATAGACTGTTTTCCGCGTGGTCTCCATGTGGAGAGGAAGTTCATGAAGTACTTTTTCTCTCCGCATGACTTGGGTGGACAGTGCACAGAAAACACATGGACCCCATTATAGTCTATGGGGTCCGCTTGCTTTCATTGCTCACCGCTTGTCAATGCATTCGGAATTCTGTTCGGAGGGTCCCCAGGCGGACTTCCGAACACAGATGTGAACCAGGCCTACGAAGAATGATGCTACCACTGAGGGCCATCAACTATTTGGTGCAAAGCACAACAAAAACTATTATTTGGGTACTTGTAGAACATTTTGTCTCAAGGGGAGAAATTTCCTCCTTAGACTACAAATCACACTTCTCACCCACAATTGACTCCATTGTATTCTCTGTATAACTCTCCAAATTGTTCACATAAAAAGTTAACGTACATCAACTACCATTGCCAATGACCAGAAATTCAACGGTGCTTGACATTTACTTTCACATTCATTTTTACAACATTTTTCTACATAATTTCCCCTTCTTTATAGGGACTGCCTGGACGAATTCATCTTGAATGAATGGCTGCCCATTGATTCCATTGGGCTCCCTGGAATGTCTTCATTTCTTCCTTACATTGGTACAATACCATGCCACCATTATATAGCGAGGAGTTTGCATTCAGTTTTTCTACATTTTTGTAAGAACATCATAAAGTCTAAAATTCTAAAATGTCTTTTAAAATACTTTTTCAGCACTTTGGTTTATAGGAGCAAAGCAATGAGCTCTCCCTGTGCTAGCGTTGCTGGTCGCGTGTGTTACCGATCTATTCCTTGCCCAATAAATCACACTGGGCGCCAGAAGCTTTTTACAAAACACCAACTTTTCATTCAGCAGTCATTCAAAACACTCGATTTAATTAGAGAGCCGGGTTGCTGAGACATCAAGCGATTTATGAGCCCCGTCTCCTCACTTTTATATATGTTGGCTGGATTCACCTTTGTGAATGCGCTGTGCGTGAAACGGGTAACTGAGAGCGTTGAATGGAAGTGGCATGAGTTACCATAAACAGGACAAAAGGTGGACTAGTCTCTTGGAAGACTTGATCGTATGAAACCCGACAGACCCCTTTGACAATGGGTTATCTTATCTTTGCATTGAAATAAGAAACGTCTTCAAAAACTCAGTGGGCATCTGCACTTGGGAAGGAATGCTTTCCCCTGACATGAGGCAATGGACATTACCCTCGTGAGGATTTTTGCCTTCGTCTGTAGCAACACTGTAGGGTTATACACTCACCGGCCACTTTATTAGGTACACCATGCTAGTAACGGGTTGGACCCCCTTTTGCCTTCAGAACTGCCTCAATTCTTCGTGGCATAGATTCAATAAGGTGCTGGAAGCATTCCTCAGAGATTTTGGTCCATATTGACATGATGGCATCACACAGTTGCCGCAGATTTGTCGGCTGCACATCCATGATGCGAATCTCCCGTTCCACCACATCCCAAAGATGCTCCTCTATTGGATTGAGATCTGGTGACTGTGGAGGCCATTGGAGTACAGTGAACTCATTGTCATGTTCAAGAAACCAGTCTGAGATGATTCCAGCTTTATGACATGGCATTGCATTATCCTGCTGAAAGTAGCCATCAGATGTTGGGTACATTGTGGTCATAAAGGGATGGACATGGTCAGCAACAATACTCAGGTAGGCTTTGGCGTTGCAACGATGCTCAATTGGTACCAAGGGGCCCAAAGAGTGCCAAGAAAATATTCCCCACACCATGACACCACCACCACCAGCCTGAACCGTTGATACAAGGCAGGATGGATCCATGCTTTCATGTTGTTGACGCCAAATTCTGACCCTACCATCCGAATGTCGCAGCAGAAATCGAGACTCATCAGACCAGGCAACGTTTTTCCAATCTTCAATTGTCCAATTTCGATGAGCTTGTGCAAATTGTAGCCTCAGTTTCCTGTTCTTAGCTGAAAGGAGTGGCACCCGGTGTGGTCTTCTGCTGCTGTAGCCCATCTGCCTCAAAGTTCGACGTACTGTGCGTTCAGAGATGCTCTTCTGGCTACCTTGGTTGTAACGGGTGGCTATTTGAGTCACTGTTGCCTTTCTATCAGCTCGAACCAATCTGGCCATTCTCCTCTGACCTCTGGCATCAACAACGCATTTCCGCCCACAGAACTGCCGCTCACTGGATGTTTTTTCTTTTTCGGAGCATTCTCTGTAAACCCTAGAGATGGTTGTGCGTGAAAATCCCAGTAGATCAGCAGTTTCTGAAATACTCAGACCAGCCCTTCTGGCACCAACAACCATGCCACGTTCAAAGGCACTCAAATCACCTTTCTTCCCCATACTGATGCTCGGTTTGAACTGCAGGAGATTGTCTTGACCATGTCTACATGCCTAAATGCACTGAGTTGCCGCCATGTGATTGGCTGATTAGAAATTGTGTTAACGAGCAGTTGGACAGGTGTACCTAATAAAGTGGCCGGTGAGTGTAGGTTGGGCTTGATGGCCCGTTGTCTTCATCCAACCTCATCTACTATGCAAGGCCCAGTTCAGGTTTCCGTTTGGAGAGTCTGCTTGGGGACCCCGAATGGAAACCTATATGCGTTAAAAAGTGGTTACCTGGGAAACCCATGGACCCCATATACTATAATGGGGTCTGTGTGGGCTCTGCTCTGTTTCTGTATGAAACATGCGGAGAGAAAAGTCCTGCAAGCAGCAATTTTCTCTCTGCATGTTTCGTGCAGAAACCGAGCGGAAACCACACAGACCCCATTATAGTCTATAGAGCTTTAGCCAAGTCCACCTGTTTCAGTAGAGCTATATGACCATCCGATGTGGTATCCCAACTGTCAGGCAGAAGGGACAGAAGGATGAGGTATGTTTTATTTACTAGTCTGATGTTTTTGTTAGATGGGACAAAAAAACACCAGAGGTGTCTGGTTGCGGCTCACATATACCCAAGTGTATGAAGGGAATGGGAGGTTGAGAGGAATAGTTGGCTTGGTTGCATATTACTCTGGTCATGGTAAAGATCAAGCCTGTATGATTATCAGGATTGACATTAGCTTGTCATATAAGATAGACATTGGGACTATTAAAGGATTGTTTAGGGATGTTTAGAACTGTGTTTTTACTCATTTTATCTAGACAATTCATTTTTTGTTAAAAACTCAAGTATGTATATATAAAATGTATCTGTAAATGATTACTATATATGAGATATTGTCACAATCACAATTCATTCAGTTAAGGTAAATAGGAAGGCGTTCTTTACACTTAGAACTGTAAAACTATGGAATATTCTAACTCAAGAGGTAGTAATGGCAGATACCATAGCAGCCTTATCATGATACCTCTTAGGTTTTGTCTGCTGCAAACATCCCAGAAGAACCAAAGAAGACAAAGACAGCGAGCCCTAATACTAGACCCACAACGAAGTCCCTGCCTACTTGCCTCAGCTACACTAAGTGCTAGATGATAACTGGGCAATGGTCCCTTCCTATATCACAAGTGTAAACACAAACACAGACAAGACAACAAAGGAGAACAGTTAAGGAAATAGTCAAGGGTCTGACCAATCAGGCGGCAGGACCAAAACAAGGACTTAAAGAATAGACAGGTCTGCAAAAGCAGAGGTACAGGAGAAAACCGCAAGCATATCCACAGAGACTAATAGCAAGCACTCAGGTGTGGGTTAGAAAACTATATATAGGATGTCAGGAATCGGCCGCAGACTTGATTGGAGAGGAAGGATGTCAATGACATAAGTAAGGCTGGGGTTAACTGTTTGAGGGAAACAAACAGTGGAAAAAAAGGGTTTGGTGGAGAATGAATAGCAGAGGTGAGGGGATAGAGCTGTATTCAGACATAGTACAACAAGAAAACAAAAAGCATAACATCATAGCGCATCATAGAGGATAGCGCAGAAGTCTGAAATGAGGCGTAATTTCACCTTCCTCTGTCTGGATCAACACCATTGGGATATAGGGCGAACCTGATGGACCTGCATCTTTAGTCCAACCATATTAACTATATAACTATGTAACAAAGGACTGGTCATTAAAATACAATCAACCAATCTCTATTTCCCCAACATCCAATATCGGATGCACATTATATGGTCAGTTGATGCAGCCAAGCGTAGTAGAGAGTGTATGGCCACTTTAAGAGTGTACAGTAAGTTTCACTTCTGAATAAACTTGGAACTCTTCATATTTTAATATACTGAAATCCCAGTACCTTTCATAACCACACGCAGGTAGCCAACTCAGCAGATGTGCAGCTGCCACACTTTGGCCTCCCTGTGTCTTTGCCTTGGGAGAGATGCACATACAGCACAAATTCTAAAACCGGTGTCCTATAAATCATCTCAAAAGATGGAGATTCTCACTTCTGCTCAATGCCATAAAAACAATGCTACTGATATAGTCACCTCTGGTAAACTGAGCTCTGCCCCTCTCCTGAGCTAAATCATTTATTTTTCGACACCCCACAAGTCTCATCGAAATTTCTCATTTCTCATCTTCGCCTTGACAACTGAATTGTATTTTTCTTTCTTAAACAAACTAAATGTCCGGTTCAGAGTGACTTCAATGCTCCAAGGTCTTCATTTTTAGTTAAAAATAGTAATTTATGGGAACAAATGGGTTGTCTGGTTTAGAAAACTCATTTTGAATCCCTATTCTGAGTTAATGTAGGGTGTTGGATGGAGGTTCTTTGGCCCCACCAGATGCAACGATTCTGGGGCCAACTCTCCATCACCATCGATGATATTGTCCATAGGACCCTTCAAATTTGTGAGGCTTCTGCTGTACCATGATTGTGTTGGAGCTTGGGCCCCCCATAGGATCCTGTAGCACTCAGGTAGGCCAGCCTGACAATGTGTAAGGTAAAGCAAAGGGCAGCTTTAAAATACATTTTCCATGCTGGAGGACTGAACAAGTCTTCGTAGCCAATAGGGTTGAGCAGATCTTGAAATTTCAGGATCATTCTTAAAATCCGATTTCTGATCATTTTCCATCTGAACTCGATTCCGATCCCAATTCCAATCCTAATGCAAGTCAATTGGATTTTTTTTAATTATCGAAGATCGGATCTTAAAAACAATCCTATTCACTACACAGCGTGGAGTCCAAAAATTGTTTACATTTTTGGACTCCACGCTGTGTAGTGATTTAAAAAAATCCCCTGGCTACTTAGCCCCCCTGGTGTCCACTTACCTGCACAGATCTGCTGCCGCTCCCTGTTCTTCTCAGTCCTGTCTTCTCTCATTGACATGCCTTCAGAGCGCCTTGCACACTCCCACCTCCCTAGGTTAGTGTTAGAGATGATGGGAGTAGGCGGGGCTTGTTGTGGCTTAGGAGAGTGTGGGCGGAGAGACGTGAGTGCCCACACTCTCCTAAGCCACAAGCCCCCGCCTTCTCCCAGCATCCATAACACTAGTCTAGAGAGGTGGGGCGCGCAACTGAGAGATTATTGGTTGGACAATGGGAGCCACAGCCAAAGTTACTTTGTAGCCCTTGCCTAATTGATAAGGACGGGAATAATTGGATGATGTCAAGGTTTCAGATTGCTGCATGAGTCTATGTTTGTAACCTAGTATATGAATACTCTCACAATACCCTCCCCCAGCTCTGTTTTGGCCACTATTGTTTCGCCTTGTCTCCCGCTCTACTTTTGCTTTTTTTTCAGACCCTTGCAAGTAAACCATTGTACAAAAAAAAACGAGACGCCTCATAGCTCGAGATAAAAATAGTTCTTAAAAGCCGGCGTGCTTATTTCACATGCTGACACTATACATTTCACACAGAGAACTGGGTGTCATTGACTGTGCTGCAAATAGTTTCATCCTAAATCTTTACAAGAAGTCCCGTATATCCTGCCCTGTCACTAAAACTTTCCCCATGGCTCCAAATGAGCAATGTCTTCGCCAAAAGTAGACAGCCGCGGCCATGCTCAGCACAAGGGACGCCGCCTGCCCTTGACAATAGGAGAAAAATGCCATCGCAACAGATAGCATCCCATCCCCCGACGGTGGAAACAATATTTCTATCCCGATTCTCTAGACCGAGATTTCTTCTAAAGTTATTTCAGGACATCCATATGCAAAGAATGATGTCAGCAGATAATGAAGAAAGAACCAGTGGCCCTTTTACCGAATTAAATTGGCATCAGCCCTTAGAAATGGAAGTATTGTAATTTAATTCATCTGGCAGACCAATTAAATGGAGTGAGAGTGAATTATTGAACAGGTTGCCATGCCGTGTCACTAGACGCTGTATATATTGATATACATTTTGCGTTTTTATGCTCATTATTTAATTAAGAATTTGGTAACGGCGAAGATACATTCATATGCAAATCCTGTTATTTTTTCAAGCCTATCCAGGAATACAGTACAAAGCGTCGGGAGAAAGCTAGGAACATAATCAACAGATAGAACTGAGACTAAACAGAGACGGTCGAGGGAACTGAAATTTTCACAGGGCTCCACTGCCTTTGAATTAATCAATTCAATCATCCCAGGGCTGAAGAGTACATATGGAAAAGAAGACTATACGTTCTCTTCAAAGCCTGCGAATAAATAATGGCTGTCTGATGAATAGTCGTCTTAACCCGTCTCCTTCCACCAAATAGGGAGAAGCGTGAATCCACGCGGGCCGATATTAAATTGGCTTTTTGGGTAGACTTTGAAAATGCCGTACTCTTCCCTTCAATATCTTTGTTCCGTTTTTTTTTTTTTGTTGCTGAGATACCAGGCTTCGGGGCTGGAATAAATTGGTCACCAAGGATAGACATCATACAAATACAAATCAATGTATTTTGCCACTAGGATTTTTTCCGCTTAACGGTAACAATTGGATTTATGTATTATAATATAATGATGCTAAAAGGATACTGCAGATTATTATAGATTTTCTCTTCTAATAACAAAGGGAGGGGATCAAAGGGCTGGGGCGGCAAGAAAGTGGGATTTCTAAATATGCATCATGGCTGCAGTGCTGCTGACCCCCTCACCTAGGTCTACTCCGTATAGGTCCTGTCCATCACTAATAGCAGTAACTGCGTGCTATAGCTTGAAGCTGCTCTTCTGATCAAACAGCTCCTGAGATACCAATCTAGAGCAACCACAATGTGTGCACATATCTATTTCAGTGTTTAGAAGCAGACCACCACACGGATGATAGAATTGCTGTTACTCCAGAGAATTCAAGTCAATTATTAAGAGCTGTACATGTACAAAATAAAAAAAAACTTTTTTTTTGCCTCCATCAGGTTGTAAGGGCTATATAATACTGCATGCTATGTATGTGTACAAGAATATAACTACTATAATACTCCTCCTACGTCACAGAATATAACTACCATAATACTGCTCAGTATGTACATGAATCTAAGTACTATCATTCTGTCCAATATGCACACTAATATAAAGACTATAATACTGCTACTATGTGCAAGAATATAACTATTATAATACTACTCCTATGTATAAGAATATAACTACTATAATACTGCTCCTATGTACAAGAATATAACTACTATAATACTGCTCCTATGTACAAGAATAGAACTACTATAATACTACACCTATATACAAGAATATAACTACTATAATACTGCTCCTATGTACAAGAATAGAACTACTATAATACTGCTCCTATGTACAAGAATATAACTACTATAATACTGCTACTATGTACAAGAATATAACTACTATAATACTACTCCTATGTACAAGAATATAACTACTATAATACTACCTCCTATGTATAAGAATATAACTACTATAATACTGCTCCTCTGTACAAGAATAGAACTACTATAATACTGCTACTATGTACAAGAATATAACTACTATAATACTGCCCCTATGTACAGGAATATAACTACTATAATACTGCTCCTATGTACAAGAATATAACTACTATAATATTGCTCCTATGTACAAGAATATAACTACTATAATACTGCTCCTATGTACAAGAATATAACTACTATAATACTGCTCCTATGTACAAGAATATAACTACTATAATACTACTCCTATGTACAAGAATATAACTACTATAATACTGCTCCTATGTACAAGAATATAACTACTATAATACTGCTCCTATGTACAAGAATATAACTACTATAATACTACCTCCTATGTACAAGAATATAACTACTATAATACTGCTCCTATGTACAAGAATATAACTACTATAATAGTACTCCTATGTACAAGAATATAACTACTATAATACTGCTCCTATGTACAAGAATATAACTACTATAATACTGCTCCTGGGATGATGCCATATAGTTCTTCTCTACTGTTACGCTGCCGTGGCCATTGACATTCAAGGATTGTTAAAGGTTATTGAGAGCTAATTAGAAAAAAGTAACAATTTGTAAAGATGTAACAGATCGGGAGTTTTCCGAGTTACCAGTTTCCATAGCCCAGCACATGACAACCATAAGCTTATCTGTCTCTGTCCATGGTGCTGAAGTTAGTCAGTTCAGGCCTGGGTTCATTATTGGCCACAGTGGGCCGGCACCTCCAGCTTTAGTTCGAGAGTCTGACAGCTAATTCTTTGCACAGTTTGTTTTCTAAGCTTTCTCTCTCCTCCATTAATAATATCCCGATGACTGTAGGAACAGCCTCACATTACCTTCACGACCTCATCATAGAGATTGAGTAATCTGTGCGGCTTTTACATAGGAAATGTTATTATTTATCATTTAAATCAGAATTTGTGCCTTTTGTTCTATATTCAATGCACCCACCGAATAGAAGGAACCTTATCTTTCATTATTACCTAAGGTTAGGTTACATGCACAGACTATATGCAGATAGATATTGAAGACTGTAAGCCTTTATGTCTAGACTGGCGGGTGCCTTTCTCTGTGAAACATTGTATAATTGTACTTTTACTTCATTGTGAGACGGAACTTAGAGAATTGTCGCCAACCGTATGTTATAACCTTCATATGGTAATTGTGTACTTTACAGAAATGTGTTCCATTGTTCAACACATTCAGTTCATTCAGAGCCAATGCATTGAGTGACTTGAGGATTTGTCTAATGTTGCACATTCGCTTTATATACTATATTAGGGATTCAGAGTTAATAGAGGGATCTACTCTTCAAGATCCGCAGCTATTAACCAGAGCTAGGAGAGGCAATGAGACTAAATCGTCATCTCGAAGATTTGGTCTGTCATGTAGTTCATGAAAAATAAATGAATTTAATGTAACCCTATTGTGCAATTCTTTATTTCTCCTGCGGAGGCAGTGCAGGGAGATTAAACACTTGTTACTGAGTACTCCAACAGATCACAGCTGATTGTTGGGGGTCCAAAAATGTTATATATATAGTTAGATATTAGATTATATATAATGTAACATGTAGGTTATTGTCAGGAATGGCTGCTACATCTGCATATGTGACATAGAACAGATGTAGTTATGGCCAATGGGAGACTCAGTGCTAATAGTTACAGAATTACTGAAAGACTACACCAAGGAGGAGCGTTCAAGAGATTGTAGATTTTTCAACCTTAAAGGGGTATTCCCATGACACTTGTTCACTAACCTGCAGGCTGTTGTACTCTCTTCACTTCCTGCTTTTCTCAGCACATAGGTGGGCGGGTTTCACTTGCACGGGATTGGTTGTAAATTAATTACCACAGTGTGAAGCTTATGTAGCAGAGCTGGATTGGAGTCCGTTTGCATTACATACAGAGGTAATGGACTCCCTATCTCAGCCCTTATCAGCCAAATTCAATTAAACCGACTGATAAGAGCTCAGAAATCCCGGAGCTCTCACCTCCCCTATCTGAGAAGCTCCGCTACTTAAAAGACACAAACAGCTCAGAGCTGCTCCCAGACCCTCCCTCCCCCCCCCCCCCCTGAGAGCAGGCAGCTACATCACTTGACAAATGAGCAGATAATCCCAAGGGCCATAGAAACAGAGTGTAAACAATGAAGTGAATAAATTAAGATAGCGGCCAAACAAAGCCGTTTTGATAAAGCAATGCATTTAGGAAAAGTCTTAAATCCACATTAACTAGCAGTATAGATAGGATCCTTGTGATGGGACAACCTCTTTAAAGAAGTTGACAGTGAATAAAAAATATGGTTACTCCGACCTGGGCTGAGAAGTTTGAGTCAATCTTGTGGAGTTGAAGTTGGAATCAGGACCTGTTTTGTGTGGAGTTGGAGTTGGAAAATTGACTTTTTAGTTTTTTTCCCCTGCATTGTAAAAAAAGAGAAGTCGGAGTTGGCGTGTTGGTTTACCAACTCCATAGCCATGACGTCCACAAATAGCGCCACTTTGGTACACAAGTGTGTCATGTGCATCAGGCAAGGTTCACACCTGTTTCCGTCCCTGAATCAGCTTGAAAATACAAAGACAAGCAGGACTTTTCTCTCCGCATTTTTCTGTATTGTTTGGGCAAAAAAACAGTAGGATCCCATTATAGTCTATGGGGTCCACGGGTTTCCATGCGTAACAACTTTTTCAGTGGATTAGGATTCAGTTGTTCAGAAACTCGAAAACAGGTGCAAACATAGTGTTAAATTGTGCATTAAAGTAAACAGGCCACAGATTAAATACCACGCTCAACCTGTAGACATGTTTAGCCATGGACGTCCAGCAGGGATTTTCTAGGTCGCTACTCCTGGAGTACTGATTTACACATAGACTTGCTGGAGCTCCTATTTTGTAGTACCAAAAAATCAAAGCCTGATGGAGTTTTTGCAAACAGTAAACAGGGCTGGCAGCAAACAGGAGGAAAAAGCAAACCAGAACTTATCGGGACCAAAAAGATCTTATCGCTCACACATCATAGAGAGGATCTTTAAAAAGCCTCAGGCTCTTTGGAGTTTGTTATAAGCATGTAGCTTGCTGATAATGTTAGAGGTCTGGAGCCAGCACATAGACATCGCCTACAGCTAGATCGGTGGTGGAAAGAAGAACTCTCGGAAGCTCCAAGCTATAAGTAGTTTGCACAATAAGAAGTAAGTGGACCACAGGACGTACAGATAGCAGTACTCTTCTTGTGCTTGTTATAATGGTATAAATTCGGTAGGTGCTGGGTGTTTGGAATACTTTATCCCTTCTCTACACATTTCAAAACACTAAGAGACATTGTTGTAAAAACCGATATCTCCTTCCATTGTCACATTAAAGTTTCCCCTAACTAGATTTCTTCAAAGGAGCTCAGCAGCCTTCCCGCATTTCCAAACATCACACAATTCCCTCTGAAGTCCTTTTGGCAGAGAAGTATACATTTAATTTCCAGAAAGAAATCTTTTTAAAGAGAATCTTTAGAACAAAGAAGCCTGTGGACTACAACCTGTTGAAAATTTGGATGAAGTGACATCTTAACAACAATTCTTCGAGCGTAATTGAATGAGTTCTCATCTTCCGCCAGCAAGAGAGATGTCATAGAAGCTCGTGAAACTGAGCATAAGATCAACTTTTGTTTCATGAACGTGATCAAAATGGTAGAAGACAGAAAGGTTGAAAATAAAGTCTTCCCATTGTAAAGTAACTGCATATTCCATTCACCACTGCTCAATGGCTTTATGGTATAAAGAGCATTATTGTCTGAAGACGGCACTAGAGGATATAACAAATAGCTCCAGTGCTTTTTTTTTTTTTTTTTTAATTCAGCTTTGCCTGATAAAAGTTTCTCTTCCCCATAGACTTCATTGCATGTGAAACCCGATGAGGTTGTATAGACCATTATTTATTTAACTTACGTGTATAATGCTATCATGTTCCGCAGACCTTGTCAGTCACTGTCCCATATAGGGCTCACAATCTACAATGAGTGTCGGAGGAAACTGGGGTACCCATGCAAACACGAAAGGTATATGGCGCTCCAAAAAGAAGTTCCATGTGGCTTCAGGAAAATCTTCTTCTGGTTAAAACTTTCATCAGAAATATGAAGAATTGGGGATAAGTACCCCACCACCACCGATGCTGTACAACAATGCTTGCTTGTCCATTCTTGTACCTAGAGACATACAAAAGTTTCCATTCACTCTGATATATCGTGAATAGTGTTAGAGTCACACTGTTTTTTTTAAAAGCTGATCATCTCATGCCATAGAACTCAGAATATCCGGAGCCAAGAGGAAAGGGCACTTAAAAGTTAACCATCTTTTGTCAATATGGATATAATGTGCTTTTCTCTGTTATGTGTACCATCTTCCCTTGCTGAGAATCCATACAAATGGTTAGATTCAGGCAATAAATGTACACAAAGGAGGACAACAAGAATATAATGTGAAGATTATTGGGCCCAGTACAAATTGGAGTATAGAACTGACCACTTACCTTGACTTGACTATGGCTACCTCTGCACCCCTGGGTTGACAGTGTTAATGAATAGAGATGAGCGAGTAGTACTCGATCGAGTAGGTATTCAATCGAATACTATGGTATTCGAAATACTCGTACTCGATCGAGTACCACTCGCTGTTCGAACGTAAAAGTTCGATGCAGAACCAGCATTGATTGGCCGAATGCTATACATTGCCAATCAACGCTGGTTCTTCTCCTACCTTTAGAAGTCTTCTCCGTGCAGCTTCCCCGCGGCGTCTTCCGGCTCTTCATTTACTCTGCCAGGCATCAGCCAGAAGACGCCGTGGGGACGCTGCAAGGAGAAGACTTCTCGGAGGATCCAGCTCGACCCTCACTCGTGGACTTGGTAAGTATAATTTGATCGAACGTTGCCTACCCCTGAAACGAGCATTTTCCCCCCATAGACTATAATAGGGTTCGATATTCGATTCGAGTAGTCGAATATTGAGGGGCTACTCGAAACGAATATCGAACCTCGAACATTTTACTGTTCGCTCATCTCTATTAACTAAGAACAGACTTGCAATGATGTAAATGATGTAATAATCCAGCATAATCACAGTATCAGGCGTGATGTCCAACAACCTACTAACTACCTCAGTCACATGGGCCATAGAGCATTTAGGTCTATAGAGCACCATTCAAGTTTCGAATCCCAAAAGCCAGCGACCCACAACAACAGATCCCATTATAGAAGCCACAAGACCTACTCATTTTATTTGCTAGTGTTACACCAGACACCAATGTCCATGGTGTTGGTGCATTGGTGTCTGGTGTAGCACTAGCAAATGAGTAGGTCTTGTGACTTCTATAATGGGATCTGTTGCTTTTGGGATTGTACTCTTTACCTTGGTGCCAAATGATGTTAATATTGTACTGATAGAACTTGTAGAATGGAGGAATCATATATACTCTTCCACTACTTGAGCCTAGAAGTTCAGCTTTCCTTCCCATGCTCATATTAATAAATTCGTCCTCTTGTCCTCTAATGGATTTCCTCTTTTGGTTGGTAATGGTCACACACCCAATAATTCCAATGCTTATAAAGGGAATTGTACGGTTCATTGTAAAATCCGCTTGTCATGCATGACCATGGGCGGCGGTCCTTTTACCTTAAAAAGAACTAAATTTAGAAACATATAAGCATTAAATCAGGAGACGATATTGAACTTTTGCATTAATATGCCATTAGGAATCAGACGGACTTTAAGATTATTGTAATCTATTCCATCAGAAATGTTAAGAATTCAGTAAATAAGTGAGATTATGCTCTTTGGTCGTTCTCCTTTGTTAGACTATTAAGGGCATGTACAATTAGTCTGCTTCTTTCAACAAATAGCACTTATTCTTGCCCGAAGTTGTGTCTGGTATTGCAGAACAGTCTCCCCCCAGGATGAAAGGGGGGCTATGGCGTAAAAAATGCACCATTACATAGATCACTACAACCTCTTTAACTATTTGACTTGGTTGCTGCAAACACAGTTATCACTTGGCTCCTAGATTGCAAACCTGCCTATACCCTGGATTAGAGATGAGACCACCCTATCCATCTGAGTCACTCACCATTCATATGTATATTGGGGGTCTGGAACTGAAGAGGTATGGAGCAGTCTACTTATGGCCAACTACGTTGCAAAATACCAAGGTCAACTACAGAGAGTAGACCAAGGGTGACGCATGGTGTGATGCATAATATCTCATGGCTGCCTTGATATCCCTTTAAAGGGATTGTTGTTAGAAGTGTCTGATTGGTGAGGTTCCTGGTACTAAGACTCCTGACTGATCACAACTATGGGGAGGGGGCAACATGGTGACTCAGTGGTTAGCACTGGGGTCCTGGGTTCGAATACTGCCAAGGACAACATCTGCAAGGAGTATGTATGTTCTCCCCATGTTTGCGTGGATTTCCTCCTATACTACCTAAAAAGACATACTGATAGGGAAATATGGGGCTCACAATCCATGTCACCAACTGGAATGGAGCAGCATATGTGCACAATCACTCCATACTAAGTATAATCATTGCCCTCATTTGTCAAATTTGCAGGACCAATGATAAATATCCACCAGGAGTAGGTGAATACGCCTTCATTTTTTAGTTTACATCTCCCAGCCACCAGCTGGTTTTCTGACTAAGGCGAGGTTTACACCAACGCTTGGATTCCATTTGGGAATTCTGTTTCCGAATCCGCTTGGAATATGTGGATAGAAATGTCTTGCATGTATTTTTCTGGTGGAAACCGGGCAGATACATGGCAGACCCCATTATAGTCTAAGTGGTCTGTGGGTAACTGCTTTGTAAGCAAATTGGGTTTCCGTTTTTCGGGTCCCAAGTGAACCCAAAGAATGGAAACCCAAGTGCAAATGTGAACCTAAAGTAACCTGAAAAAACCCTTATTGTGGTTCAATGATGGAAAAACCTATGATCAACGACACCAGGAGGATGTGCCAAACTTGTGATGAGGTTAAGCCCATTCTGCTCTAGTGCAGGGAACATAAAGACCAGCCCCATATAAACCATATAAACTCCAATATATGTGGCACATTGTTTCCTCTTGGGTAACAATAATCCAATATTGCTATCTCTGGTACATTCTAATCCATTAACCTTTACTCCATCTCTATAGGATTCCTACAAAACTAAGCTAGTTAACAAAGTTTGTAGAAAACTTGGCCAGTTAATAGAAACAAAAACATCAGGAGACGATGAATCCTATTGAGCTTCATATAAGATCCCTGCGATACAAGGCTTGAGTGTCGATAGCTATCCCTGCGCCTCCTCAGCATACTGATACGTCTTGTGTAACGGGGTCTTATTACAAGGAACGCTAGCTCACCACTTACTTACATGGCACAAGGGACATGTCCTGGGTACAGTTTCATTCGCGAGTACTCATAATGAAAAAATGTAATATCGATTTAATGTCATTGTGATTGTCACTTTATTTGATGGAAACGCTCGAGATGCTTAAGGAAAACAGAAGTAATTACTCAAGAAAACTTAATAAAGCGAAATACCCAAAGAATTGCACTAATTAGAAAAAGAAAAATGGAAGAAGCCCTATTTCCTTTTGAACGTATGATGAAAGTAAACATAGCGGCGAAGGCGTAAGATATAACAAAGGGACGCTCGGTATACATGGTGATATCTAGGTTTGAGCTTGCTAAGCTTGTTAAGTAGATTTCACAGGATTCAGCTAACCTTCCAGTGCCCCCTGGGATTTTCATGTCAGATAAAAAAGGGTTTCACAAGAAAAATTGAAGACATCCATAGACAGTAAGAGAATGAGTCCAGGTAATAGAAAACATGCAAATTATTATCTTCCTTCCATTGTAAATTACAGATCATGCATACACCGCACATCTAAATGTTGGTCTTCATGTATACTAGTAGATAAGTGTCAGAATCCTGGTGTATTTTGCTGGTTTACCACTAGTGGCCGCTGTTTCTCACACCACCACTGGTGGTTGCTGTGTTCATCTTGGAAATCGCCTTAAGGGCCCCTTCACATGGCGTAAGCGCTCAGCTCATTCCGAGCCGTACACGCAAGCTTTTCTAAACACTTCCCATTCACTTCAATGGGAGCGCGCGTAAAGCCGGCTTTACGAGCGCTCCCATTGAAGTGTATGGGAAGTGTTTAGAAGCGCTCGCGTGTATGGCTCGGAAAGAGCCGAGCGCTTACGCCATGTGAAGGGGCCCTAACAAAGATGACCGATCTGTACCAGTGAGAAGCCATCTTGTTTTCTGCTTGGGCCTAGTGATACCCTTGAGGCAGTACAGCCTTTGCTCGAGTATTGTGACTTGTTCCAGTCTCCTGCTCCTCAGAACTGTCTTTCCCAGACTGTATTACCCGTGCGATCTACACTTCAAGCCACTCCTCGGACTACTACTTTTCGGTACCTACCTGCTCCTGGCTTATTCCATCTGACCACTGGATTACAGCCGTATATACCAGTATCGTAACAATAAGAGTGAACCCTATTATGAAGTTCATAATGAAACAGAGCAACACGGTGGCTCAGTGGTTTGCACTTCAACCTTGCAGTGCTGGAGTCCTGGGTTCGAATCCTGCCAGGAACCGCAAGGAGTTTGCATGTTCTCCCCGTGTTTGCATTGAATTCCTCCCATTCTACAAAGACTTACTGATAGGAAAAAAAAAATAATGAACCCGTCACAAAGTCCTGCATGTCCAACTTTGCGTCTAGCCAAAAAAAATGGTTTCCCAATGGAGAGACTGCATATGGACACCGGCGATTTGCTTGTGAAACCCATTCAAATTAATGGGTTTTAAAATTGACCACTGGGAAGCCATCCTCTATGCAGTTTCCATGGGGAATAGGACAGAGCAGGCGGACATGGGAGCAAGTGTGAAGGCCCCCTCCATCTTCTTGACTTGGGTATTCCAGTACTGAACTGCTGCCCCAGAACATGTAAAGTCTATGTCTGATTTATTTCTAAGATTTGGCATGGACAAGTGAACATTTTCAAGTCTCAAATCCATCATTAGGGCTCAGCAATTGTGGAAAAAAGGGTCTGACACTTTCATAACCCAAGAATGTTCTACCTATAGTTTGAGCTGATTTAATGAATGTATTATCATGTTCTATATATTCTTCTAGTGTCAGCCCTGGATATATGTGGGTTGGATTTCTAGGAAGTCCGGTCATGCATGTGCTCCAATAATGGATGGTGTCAGAATTGTTTACAGCATAGGGAACGTCCTAATGGACATCAGAATGGATGTAATCATAGCCTAGACATGGCTTGCTGATGTAAGGTTAGGTCTGGCTCAAGGGGCGCTCATCATCTATTTTTGCCATTCTGTACAAGTGGTCATCAGTGACGTGTGAACGAGTGGTGTGAATGTATTAACATCTGTATATAGCAGTTAATGTGAAAATAGAATTCATCATGTGAGAATTGCTAAGTGTCAGCGAGCTATTCCAGTAAGGATATAACACTTCGTCTATGTCATGGGAAAGTACAAAATTGTTCTTAATATATACCAAAATAAGTTTTTCTATGTGTCATCTCTCTAAAATATCAATGGTAAATGGAAGAAAAGAAATCAATTTCATCCATGCCCAACGTTACCAGTGAACAGCTGGTCATACTTGTCCATGTCCTCTCTCTACCCACCGGTACCACCAGACACTTCTCCTTGCCCATGTAAGACTCTGCTTCAGTACTTGCCTGTGCGGTGTATTGGCCATTGCATCTGCTCCCAGCCAGTTTCATGCACATATTGTCTATTTAGGGAAAGTTCTCCTACTGAAGGCTGCAAAAGCAAAAAAATTCCTATTTTGTTAGTGTGCTACAAAGGTGAACTTGTCTATACTCTGGCTATGAACGGCCCTGAACTTTTTCTGTTTTTTGATGATGAACCAATTCCGCCTGATCTGACCTCTGCCCGGATTACCATACTGAACAAACTCTGCCTGTTCTGACCTTTGCTTCTTCACTTTCTACTTTTGTACACCCCTGGGTCACCTGTCACTAACACCAGGATTATTCCTATAGGTAGCTACTCAGTGGTCCCCTGCAGTCCCCTGATGTCCAGGTCCCCGTAGATAACGATATTGGGGGTGGACCTTCTCACTCGAGGGGAGAACAGAAGAACCATGCTCGCCCGGGTAAATCATTGATGGGTTTGTTTTGTGAAGCCTTAGTTGCCAAGCTCAGATTGGAGTTTTGGAGTGGGGTTATCTGTATGCACTTGAGAAAGAGCAAGATAGGCTCGAAACGCGTTTTGATAATAAAGTTTGTTGATTTACCCGGGCGAGCGCGGTTATTCTGTTCTCCCCTCTAGTGAGAAGGTCCACACTACAAGCAGACATGCGCAGTTGGCTCTGCCCAGGCCCGATGCCTGGCAAAGTGAATGAAGAGCCGGAAGATGCCGCGGGGACCCTGCAAGGAGAAGACTGCGCAGAGGATCCAGCCCGACCCTCACTTGTGGACTTGCTAAGTATAATTTGATCGAACGTTGCCTACCCCTGAAACGAGCATTTTCCCCCCATAGACTATAATAGGGTTCGATATTCGGTTCGAGTAGTCGAATACTGAGGGGCTTCTCGAAACGAATATCGAACCTCGAAAATTTTACTGTTCGCTCATCTCTAGTAGTGTGAACCCAACCTTATTATTATTAAAATATTTTATACTACACAGAGTTCAGGGAGATGGAATTAAGGAATTTAAGGTGAAAAGTTGCAGTACCAGACACAGTCCAGTGACAAGAGTGGCGCTATTTCTGAAAACAAAGAACCCTGTTTTCACTAATGCTGAGCCACTTCTTTAACTTAGTGACAGATAAAGCAAGACATCATTGACATTGACTTAAGGAACTTGCATTTGTGATGAAAATGCTCCGTAATTTAGTGCAGGTCTTTGATGTTTTACAATTGCATTTATTTCCCTGTAAAGCAAAGCCAAAGGTATGCAGAATTCTCAGGGTTTGATTCTGTATTCCGAATACATAAAACTTTATGAAGATGCAGTTATGCCAAAATACTTTATTACTGTCTTGGTAGATGTATAGATTCACATCTGAAAAAGCCCTGCTTGTAAAATCCTTGTTATTATTGTACTGCACAGTCTCATTATTTCTGGAACGCTAAAGGAATCACCATCGTATTCATCTTACTTGTATAGTAGTTTATAGTAAAGCGAGTTCACGGAGACGGAATTAGGGAATTTAAGGTTACGTTTACAAGATCGGAAAGCAGCAAAAGATGACAAAATATTTGCTTAACATAAATGAAAGTAGGTTTTTCTGCCGTAATAATAAGCAGAATGTATGAGTCAGTCAGTTTGATCTAAATATCATCATCTCCTGTATGCTGTAGTATATAGAGGACCTGTCAGCTCTCCTGTGTAGTATATAGGGGATCTGTCCTGTGTGGTGTAGTATATAGAGGATCTGTCCTGTGTGGTGTAGTATATAGAGGATCTGTCCTCTCTCCTGTGTGATATAGTATATAGAGGATCTGTCCTCTCTCCTGTGTGGTGTAGTATATAGAGAATCTGTCTTGTGTGGTGTAGTATATAGAGGATAGTGCTGTACATTATTATATTAACTCCATGGTGCTGTACATTATTGTATCAATTCCATGATGCTGTACATTATTATATTAATTCCATTATTATATTAATTCCATGGTACTGTACATTATATTAATTCCATGGTACTGTACATTATTATATTAATTCCATGGTACTGTACATTATTATATTGATTCCATGGTGCTGTACATTATTTTATTAATCCCATGGTGCTGTACATTATTATATTAATCCCATGGTGCTGTACATTATTATATTAATCCCATGGTGCTGTACATTATTATATCAATCCCATGGTGCTGTACATTATTTTATTAATCCCATGGTGCTGTACATTATTATATCAATCCCATGGTGCTGTACATTATTATATTAATTCCATGGTGCTGTACATTATTATATTAATCCCATGGTGGGGTGCATTATTATATTAATCCCATGGTTCTGTACATTATTTTATTAATCCCATGGTGCTGTACATTATTATATTAACTCCATGGTGCTGTACATTATTATATAATTCGCATGGTGCTGCACATTATTATATTAATTCCAAGGTGCTGTACATTATTATATGAATTCCATGGTGCTGTACATTATTATATTAATTCCAAGGTGCTGTACATTATTATATTAATTCCATGGTACTGTACATTATTATATTAATTCCAAGGTGCTGTACATTATTATATGAATTCCAAGGTGCTGTACATTATTATATTAATTCCAAGGTGCTGTACATTATTATATTAATTCCAAGGTGCTGTACATTATTATATGAATTCCATGCTGCTGTACATTATTATATTAATTCCAAGGTGCTGTGCATTATTATATTAATTCCATGGTACTGTACATTATTATATTAATTCCAAGGTGCTGTACATTATTATATGAATTCCATGCTGCTGTACATTATTACAAACAGTGACCAATTGGAAGAGTGGGACAGAAGATCTGCCCGTAAGGGCTTACAATCTATGCTCATCTCTGTTTTACTTCTTAGTCCTAGAGCTCAAGCTCTGTACAAAGTTGTCAATTAATATGGCCTATACGGTCAGTGCCAGGACACATCACATGTCACTCAGTATTTCCTCTGGCCAAAAATAAAGCGCATGTAAAAGTTTTTTTTATTTATTCCATAGATCACAAAGATGTATACATCAACTGCGGAGTAGGGACAATTTTTTTTCCCTTTGATTTCATTGTCATTTTTGGGAGCGATTTCTCTGTAACCTTTCAAAAGTCAAAATTAGGATCCAGGGGGGAAAAAAAAGGTTGTCAGGTTACCATGGTTTCTAAAAACATTTCTTTTTTCAGTGTTCTCATCACTGCATCAAAAACCTCGGTCAATGACAGTGAAATCCATTAACCTGTGCTGAAGCGTAATGGAACAAAAGACTGTGGCTACATTAAAAGGGCCTCTTCATTATATGTTGTAAAGTAATTGCGGTTTCTGAATACTTTCCAATGTAATATTTTCCATTAACATATGCATGATCTCCTCCCCTTACTACATTGTTTCAAATCATAATTGAAAACCAGAATACAGCCTGAGACAAAAGTATACAATGTAAGCCACAATTTCTATTCATCGCTAATGATCCTCTTACGATACCCCGCAGTACAGATGAGAAAGGTCGCGCTACCAGTTACTACTTAGTTATCCATTGAACGTTCCCGTGTGCAGAGTCACCGGGAAAAACAAGGTCAAGCAATAGAGTGTTTTCAATGGCTCTGACCATAAAGGGGGAATAACAGAGACAGGTGGGAATTTTTTCTACAGTCTGGTCTGATATCTTAATAAAATGCTCCACGTTGCGGGAACGCAGCTCTTTTTGGTTGAAGACTTTGCCGAGTTTTTGGGAGCCAAAGCCAAGAATGGCTACAGAAGGAATGGGAAATATATGGGAAATTCTTATACTTCTGTTTTCTGCTCAATCCACTCCTGACTTTGGCTCAAAAAACTGCAGCAAAATCTGCAACAGAAAAAGCAATGTGGAGCCGTAGCCTAAAGGAGTTGTCTAGGACTGGAAGAAAAAGTCAACTTTTAGTTTTTTATATAGTAGAACCTCTCCTTGCTCATATCTGTTAAAATGATCAATGGAAGTTTTGGTTGGTTATTAGTTAAATGGGACATTTCAACACCTCCAACAACTCCGCTCTTTGAATCCTTCATCAGGATCATATCACTGATTCCAGCACAGTTGGAATTTTTCTCTAGCCCCTAACGTTCCTGAGCAATCAGAGCTGTTAATTTAAGCACCAGATAAGTAGGCTCTTTACTGTCAGGTGGGTGGTTCCAAACGGTCATCTAGGACCACCCACCTGACTGTAGAGAACCTAATTAGCATATTGTGTTGTGAAAATAGTAGCACTGATTTCTCAAGAGTAGGTAGGGGCTAGAGAAATAAAAATATAACTGTGTTGGAGTCAGTGAAGGAGAACCTACTGAAGACTGCAAAGAGACAGAGTTGTCGGAGGTCGGGAAGGTCCATTTTAAATATTACATACCAACTATAATCGATGGCCAAGTTGCGACCACCAAGATTAATTTTTTTGTGTGTTAGTATTCGTGGATAGCCAATATGAGTCTGATTGCCAGGAACCCCCCAGTGATCACTACAATGTAGGCCCCCCAAGTTGCAGTACCACTAATTGCCACTACACAATGCCTTGAGCTGTGCCAAAGCTCTTCCACTCATCTGATCATGGGGGGGTGACAGTTTTTCAGTACAGAAATGAAAATGATAAAGGTTCTCTTTATCATTGATTTTTTGTTTTTCTTAAAAACTCAGAACTAGGATGGAGCGATCAGCACAACAAACCCTGCCAACTCCCAGCATCAGTAACACTAGCCTACGGAGGCGAGGGCACTCACGTCTTGCCACCCTGTCCCCGCCCACACTCTCCTAAGCCACAACAAGCCCCGCTTACTCCCAGCATGAGTAACACTAGCCTAGGGAGACGGTGCTCTGCCAGCGTCTGAATGAGTGAGGAGAGGACAGAGAACAACGGCCCGGAGCTCTAGGATGCGGCAGCGGTTCTGTGCAGGTAACCAGACAGCAGGGGGGACTAAATAGCCAGCAGATTTTTTAATCACTGCACAGCGTGGAGTCCAAAAATTGAAGTGTTCAATTTTTGGACTCCACGCTGTGTAGTGAATAGCATAGTTTTTTAAATCCGATTTTCGATCATTAAAAAATCCCGTTGACTTGCATTGGGATCGGGACCGGGAGGAAAATGAACGGAAATGAGATTTTAAAAACGATCCTGAAATCTCAAGATCGGCTCAACCATGCTCAGAACTTGTCAATACAGCCTAATAATAAACCCTAAGACAACATAAAAGGCTAAAAACCTATTTCGGTGTTATAAGCCTCTGCCATGTCTCTCCATCTTACACTGATATCACAAACTTTAGCCCATTAATTCAGTCCTGATATTCCGGCGCTCAAGGTTCACAGTAGATGTATTTGGTTATTTTTCTACTAATAAATCACGGACTTGCAATTACAGTAAAGACTTCACAATAAATCTCGCCAGGAGAGAACTATTCATTTTAAAGGTATTTTTTTTTTACCACTTTTTCAATTTAATAATAAGCACCGCTATTAAACTTGTTCATCTCGCCACTTACCAAAGTCCATTCTTCTTCTTCTTCTCTTCCCAATGAGGAGACAATAAAACTCAAAGTGCTTTTATTATTTTGGAGAAAGCAGTTTACGATTAAATGTAAAAAGGCTTTTTTCTCCACATCAACACAATGGTCATAAAAATGAACAATATGAAATGTTCCTGCCATTCAGTCTGCAGGAACCGAGCGTTAATAGTTTGGCCAGCGTAAAAGTCAATTTGTTTTGTATCTAGCGTTCTTGGGAATGACTACAACCGCACTTTACACCTATTTAATTTTTATTTTGCCCATATTTTGTGTTTTTAAGGAATTGCTTTGCAAAAACAGGCCCTGGTCTAACCCCAGTGATCGACTGCCATGTGCCAGGAATGTAAAATGTTACTGTACATGTGAATATCCTTCCTTGTAAGACATGGCAGCTCAGCTCCGGCTCATATATGGGGACCTGCTCATAAAGAAAAAATCGGCAGTAGGTTCCGTCATTGACATTTGGATTTTATTTACTATGGAAAATCTGTAGCATATCCGTTATCTGTGAACCCTAATAGGTAGAGATGAGCGAGTAGTGTTCGATCGAGTAGGTGTTCGATCGAATACTACGGTATTCGAAATACTCGTACTCAATCGAACACTACTAGCTGTTCGAAGTTTAAGGTTCGATGCAAAACCAGTGTTGATTGGCAGAATGCTATACATGCGTGAATGCGCAGTCGGCTCTGCTCAGGCATCGGGCCGGGCAGAGCTGACCGCGCATGTGCAGTCAGCTCTGCCTAGGCCCCGATGCCTAGCAGAGTGAATTCCAGACAGACGACGCCGCGGGGGCGCTGCGCCGGGAGAAGACTTCAAGGAGAATCCAGCCCGACCGTCACTCGTGGACTTGGTAAGTATGATTTCATCGAATTTTGCGTACCCCTGAAACGAGCATTTCCCCCCATAGACTATAATGGGGGGAAATCCATTCAGTCGAAAAAGTGTGCAGCTGTTCGAATCGGACATTTTAGTATTCGCTCATCTCTATTAAAGTTATGTATTTTTTCTTATATGTCACTTCAAATATAGATAGATAGATAGATAGATAGATAGATAGATAGATAGATAGATAGATAGGCATGCCCTCGCATGCGCAGTCGGCTCTGCTCAGGCGTCAGGCCGGGCAGAGCCGACCGCGCACAGTGTTTTGTTTGGTACACTACGACAGGCAGAACGTACAAGTGGTGGTCACACGTGTGCTGCCGTGTCCTTCACAGTCTATGACAACTGATATCTTGTGGCTATCCTCATCAGCACCTTAGACTTTGAATGGAGCTACACCAAGAATATGCGACCACCACTCCATTCAAATGGGGGACAAAAGACCCCAATCCTATGATCAGTGGGAGTTCCAATGATTAGACATTTATTTACACCGTAACAACAACTGGGAAGAATATGCAAATCTGACTTCCATGATGTAATTAGGATGCCAGTGCCTCAAGTATGCACACCAATAGAGGGCGCTGACTGAGAATGTGCAAGTCTATCTTCCATGATGTAATTAGGAACACAAGAGTCTCAGTCAAGCAAACCTATAGAGGGTGCTCCCTTTAACATCATGCCGACCTTCTCAGAGGGCTTTGTTTGCAATGATGTTGGGATTTAACCAGATACAGTCTTCTCAGCCAAGGACAGCTGTTTCAATGTACTTGCATCTCGTCAGCTTGGCGCAGAGACGACTTACCTGGCAGAGGGGAGAGGCTTAGACAGGGTTAAGGGGATATCGTCACTCCATAGGGAGAGACCACCATATAGGTGTGTGGAGTCTTATTAAGCCATGAGCGCTTAACAACAACTGGGAAGTTATACTAAGAGTATTGATTATATAGAACATAGGACACTTGAAAAGGATAGATGGATAAAATCAAGATAAAATTGAAGTCTCTTGGAGCCACATGGTGGCTCAGTGGTTAGCACTGCAGCCCTGCAGTGCTTGGGTCCTGGTGTACAAATCCTGCCAAGGGCAAAAAAAAATCTGCAAGGAGTTTGTATGTTCTCCCTGTGTTTGCATGGATTTCCATCCCATATTCCAAAAAAGACATACTGATAGGGAAAAAAAATGTACATTGTGAGCTCTACGTGGGGCTCACAATCTGCATTTTAAAAAAAAAAAAAAAAATTGAAGTCTCTTAGGCACAGTTCACATCTGCGTTTGGGTTTCCGTTCCGCTTGGGGACCCCCTGAATGGAAACCTATCCGCATAAAAAAGCGGTTACCTAAGGAAACCCGCAGACCCCATAGAGTATAACGGAGTCCATGTGGTTTCCACATAGAAAATGCAGAGAGAAAAGTGCTGCTTGTAGGACTTTTCTCTCCACATTTTCCATGTGGATAGGGGAACGGAATGGCCTGAACGCAGATGTGTACCAGGCCTCACTTCTGGCCTTCAGCCACCTAGAGCCTCTCTTTTCCTCTCAAGGTGTGTCACATAGCTACTATAATGATCTCCTATGTATGGCCCTGGCTATCTGACTGCAATTCTAAAATTCTCCAGACTCCACTGTTCACACTCTGTCTTCCCATCCTCCAGGCTCCATCCTGCACTTAGACCATCTGTATGCCAAATGTCCACTGTGCACTAAGATTTGGGCAAAAAAGTCCTCCATGGATCCATTCTACCTGGATTTCAGTTCTTAGATGGTCATTTGTAGGACCATTCCTCCTACCCTAAATAGCTTGGAATTGAATGGATTACATCACCAAAGTCTTTTTTTCCAAGAGATCCCCGGAATAAGATTTAGAGGGTTATGAAATTGAACCTATGCAAGCAAAAAATTGTACATTTCCCATAAATTCACAAGTCATTAGAGATGAGCGAGTAGTTAAATACTCGATATTCAATATTCGTTTCGAGTAGCCCCTCAATATTCGACTACTCGAATCGAATATCAAATCCCATTTTACTCTATGGGGGAAAAATGCTCGTTTCAGGGGTAGGCAACATTCGATCAAATTATACTTACCAGGTCCACGAGTGAGGGTCGGGCTGGATCCTCCGAGAAGTCTTCTCCGTGCAGCGTCCCCATGGCGTCTTCCGGCTCTGAATTCACTCTGCCAGGCATCGGGCCTGGGCAGAGCCGACTGCGCATGCCTGCACTACAAGAAAATGGCCGCTTACAGTCAAAGTGGCCATTTTCTTGTAGCGCAGACATGCACAGTCGGCTCTGTCCAGGCCCGATGCCTGGCAGAGTGAATTCAGAGCCGGAAGACGCCGCGGGGAAGCTGCACGGAGAAGACTTCTAAAGGTAGGAGAAGAACCAGCGTTGATTGGCCGACTGTATAGCATTCGGCCAATCAATGCTGGTTCTGCATCAAATTTTTCCATTCGAATAGTGAGTGGCACTAGATCGAGTACGAGTATTTCGAATACCATAGTATTTGATCGAATACCTACTCGATCGAGTACTACTCGCTCATCTCTACTAGTCATTTCCATCTATATGCATAGGATATTTTTCACATTATGGATTGACTGCTTAGCAATGAACTTTACACAACTTTCTTTTACGGTTTGCAAATTAGTTTTAGCATCCCCGGCTGACCTAAATCTGTCAGAAATTGAAGCAATATTAGTAAATGATGTTTTCTAGACAGTACCTGTGGTTATCACTGTGTAACCAGCTCCAGCCACAGCTCCCTAGTGATAAGTTATTACTCTACATTGCTAGAAAATAATCCACAAAAGCCTTGTGGTCTCGAGTCAAAGTCTATTGATGGCGGCTCAAAAAAAATCTTCTCGCGGCCGTATAATGGAATGCGGAATCGGCTTTGTAGAAAAGGCCATTATTTTATGAATGGATTTTGTTTACCGAGTCCCGCTGCTATTTACAGCTCCTGTATTGCAGATAACCCCACCGTGTAGTGACACACTCATTATTTCTGAATCCTCTTGCCAGCCTGTAATAACGGTGACACTATCTTTTACGATGGCCTCGCTCAAAGCTGCGCCTGCACGGTGCGCGCACATCACAACTGGTTAAAGCTGGAGGTGCGCTCGGCTTTATCTGTCTATATTGCTTTTATTTAAATTCCGCACGGAGGTTGTGATCTCATTAAGTATCAATTTGACCCTTACCTATCAGATGGCCTCGCGTCTACTCGCAACGCTTAGCTCTCAGCGACTCTGTATTTGATAGAGTATAGAAACACAGATGTCTCCCAACATTTGTGAAGGCTAAGGACTACGAGATTTTTGGTGAATCTTCTAGAATAGTTTCTTAAAGGGAACGTTTAGGTTAAACATATTTTTGAACAATTTTTGTTCCATCTTATCTATAGTTTAAAAAAAATTCCAATAAATCTTACAATCCCAACTCTTGCTACTAAGACTAAAATAGAGTCACTCCCTGGATTCTGGAAATGGACCATGGGGCATAGACACAATGGTCTTGACTTGTATGGAAGAGCTTTCTAGGGATGCTCTAGGACAGGGGTCGGCAAATTTCAGCACTCCGGCTGCTGTGAAACTACAACTCCCAACATGCTCCATTCACTTCCAAGTATGCATGCTGGGAGTTGTAGTTTTACAACAGCTGGAGTGCGAGTAGAAAAGTCTCTTTAAAGGGATTCTATCATTAGAATCCCTTTTTGACTAAGTACACATCGGGACAGCCTTAAGAAGGGCTATTCTCCTACTACTAGGCAGAGCCGACTGCGCGTGCGCAGGCATGCCCTCGCATGCGCATTCGGCTCTGCTCAGGCGTCGGGCCGGGCAGAGCCGACCGCGCATGCGCAGTCCGCTCTGCCTAGGCCCCGATGCCTAGGCAGAGTGAATTCCAGCCGGAAGACGTTGCGGGGGCGCTGCGCTGGGAGAAGACTTTGATAGGGAAATGAATACGTTCATATATATTCCCTATATGTGTATACATTCTTTCAATAACTTAAGCTTGTAACATGCCTCTCCAGGTCAGCTTGACCCATATTCCATATTAATCAGAATATTTGCAGACATAATGCCGCACCCCATAATAAACAGAGTAATAAAGTGGCTGGAATAAAGTGATAAGATGGTTATTAAAATAGCTTAAGATGAGACTAATGGAAAAGCCCATGTCAAAATAGACTTTGTTATGCCACGCGGTAAGGTGACTAAAACATACACTACGTAATGCGCACTGAGTTAACCACATCATGAGATGTCAGAACAGTTAGAATATTCATGATATATAGAATAGAAATTGCTGAATCCTAACGGTTAATGATTAATCAATGACACACCCATATACGCCTACCGAGTTAATGATTACTCTATAATACACCCTGTATGTACGCCCACTTCTTTGGGTATAAGAAGAGATGATTTGTTCAATAAACTTTATGCTTTAGCTCAGATTCATCTTGTTTCTGTGTTGATTGCATCATTGCGAACCTCGAGGTTTGACGTAATTTGGAATCCATCCAATATACTTAAGTGGTCCCATTGAGACCACCACCCTGACAACTTCAAGGAGAATCCAGCCCGACCCTCACTCGTGGACTTGGTAAGTATAATGTTATCGAATTTTGCGTACCCCTGAAATGAGCATTTCCCCCCCATAGACTATAATGGGGTTCGAAATCCGTTCGAACAGTCGAACAGTGTGCGGCTGTTCGAATCGGATTTCGAACCTCGGACATTTTAGTGTTCGATCATCTCTATCTGTCTTCTGTCTTCTTCTCCAAACCACCTCTCCAGGTCATCAGCCGCATCTTCATCCAAAAGTGCCAACTACGCATGTCCATTGGCCATTTTCCTGTGGCCGAACAGGTGCTTGTGTAAGAGGCCACAGGAAAATAGCCGATGGACATGGTCAGTCGGCACTTTTGGATGAAGGTGCGGCCTATGACCCAGCGAAGAAGCGTTTCGGAGAAGAAGACAGAGGCGTCCCTGGAGAGTTTTTGGATAGTACAAGGGACACCCCCTGTGCTATTTGAACGTGGGGAACGCCCCTTGTGCTGGCGGAGAACTCATTTACATATGGTAGAAAGAAGAACGGCAACGTTGATCAGTAAAAGAAAGGTAAGAGAAGAATAGCCATTCTTAAGGCCATTCTGACATGTATTTAGTGTAATGATAGAATCCCTTTAAGACTGATACATATCCTCAAAGACCTTTTCTTCAGCCCACACATCCGAAAAACTTAGCACTTTTGAAATACATCTGCTTCCTTTACTTCTAATATCTTTCAGACCCCATTTCCTCAATCCCCCTGCAGTGCAAGATGGTGAAGTTTCAGAATCCTACCCCTTTAAGTTACATTGTAATATCGGGTCCAAGTCAACAATACCGCCACAATGTTGTCCGCTATAACAATGCAATTAACAGAAAACATAGCCGCTGCTTCTCTACAGGCCGCCTATTTCAAAATGTGAAAACAGAATTTCCATGAAAGCTGCCAGCGTGAAAAGGTAGAAGTCATTATGATAAACACAACCAAGCTCTGAGCCGGCCTCGAAATGCAAAGACAAAGTTTTGCCTGGGGTTCTTGCCTTAAAAGTCTAATGTAGACTGTGCATGGGGCAACTTGCAAGTTATAAAGGACCCCTCTCCGGCAGCACAACGGGGGTTGCAATTAATCACCTGCAGTTCTCTCCTTTACCACACGAGGGTATAACGTGCAATGGTTTTGCACTACATCTATAGTACAGGTTGAACTTTATAGTGTGCCCTGTTATGGCCTCTTACTTTAATAATTGAATGTAGTGTTAGCTTTATGGGAAGAATATGCAAATCTGTCTTCCATGATGTAATTCGGAAGTCAGCTGCTGTTGCCTCAGTGTTGCAAACCAATAGAGGCGCTCACTGGAATGTGCAAGCCTGTCTTCCCTGATGTAGTTAGGAAGACAGAACTCCAGTGAAGTAACCCAATAAAGGCTGCTCCCTTTCCCTAAGGAGTGACAATATCCCCTTAACCCTGTCTAAGCCTGTCACCTCTACCAGGTTATAGTCCTCTCTACATCGAGTTGATGAGATGCAAGTACATCGAAACGGCCGTCCTCGATTGAGAGACTATACCTGGTAATAATCCCAACGTCATTGCAAAACAAAGGCCTCTTGTAAGGTTGAGCATGATGCTAAAGGGAGCAAACCTTTATTGGGTTATTTCAATGAAATTCTGTCTTCCTAATTACATCAGGGAAGACAGGCTTGCACATTCCAGTGAGCGCCCTCTATTGGTTTGCAACACTGAGGCAGTAGCAGCTGACTTCCTAATTACATCATGGAAGACAGATTTGCATATTCTTCCCATGGTCCCTTGCGAAGTGGAGTGCTAAAGGCTTAATAAGTCTCCACACACCTATATGGTGATCTCTCCCTAAGGAGTGACAATATCCCCTTAACCTTGTTAGCTTTAGTAATATATCTCATAGCGTGGTCCTATCACCATCTGCAATAAAAGTCACCACATTGACTTTCAGGTTGTGGGTAAAAATTAACATCCCTGTCTATGTCCATAGCGTCCTTCTGTACTTGCAACTAATGCTGTAGCTATGATGATAGATCTCAATCTTCCTTAAATTGTAAAAAATTATCTGAGTAGCTTAAAGGGGATCCTTTACCACCTCCACCAAGTCTTTGCATTCCTTCCATAGACACTGCTGCACCGGTTCTGGCACAGTTGGAATTTTTTTCTCTAGCTCCCACCTTTCCTGAGCAATCATTGCCATTAGTTTTGGCACCATTATGCTCTCTGCTATCAGGTGGGCCCTGTCTTTCTGCTATAGAACCGCCAACCAGACAGTATAGAGCATCATTTTGCTAAAAAAATAGCAGAGATGATTGCTCAGGAATGGTGAGGGCTAGAAAAAAAAATCCAAATTTGTCAAAATCAATGGGTTGTGTCTCCAGACCTATAGTCCTACTCTCAGGGATTTATCTGGCAAGGGATCGGGCAACTAAAGGGGGCACTTTCTTGACTGGCTTAATGTTTTACGGTATTCCTGGACTGTGCAGTCTTATGTCAATCCAAGTCCGTCGCTATTAGGACTTTGATTGACAATAGGACTTGGCTTCTCCATAGCTGAACATGTGGTCCCAGCAGGGAATGATGACTGTAGATGATGCAGCAAACACATGTAAATGTGACTATCCTCTAGCTACATCGTCTCTGACAAGTGATTTCTTCCTGCCAGCTGTAGTTTGGAATCACAGTGTTTGGAGCTTTACTGTATACAGTATGTTTGCAACATAGAGCCAATTAGTGACACCCTGTATATACGTCACCTTCATCACATCATACCTGTCACCCCATGCTGTGAAATATTGATCGTGTCACCGCTATTGCAGTTCGGAGACAAACCTCCATCCCTCTATACTTGTCAGAAATTGCAACTAGATATCATATCACAATTTTTGCAAAAAAAATCTGGTTACTGTGTATATATATATATATATATATATATATATATATATATATATAACTCCAATTAAACCTCCCATATGGGCTGTTATGTAGCTCTTCAAGATCCTTTCTGTCCAGGTATACAGCAATAAGGAGTTGGAAGATGCTGTATAACCTATTAATCATACCTAACACCAGTGGCGTAACTATAGTCTTGTGGGGAAATCCAATGACATAAAAAATTCCAGCTTTCAACCATGGTTCTTATAAAACATAGTGTTTATTCCAATGTTAAAAAACACACATGTTCACAAGCAGTATCGTCTCGTAAGTCTTTCCATCCCTTACATAGACTCGCTGACGCGTTTCGAAGACATATAGTCTTCTTAGTCGTAGTAGTCAGGCTACGACTAAGAAGACTATATGTCTTCGAAACGCGTCAGCGAGTCTATGTAAGGGATGGAAAGACTTACGAGACGATACTGCTTGTGAACATGTGTGTTTTTTAACATTGGAATAAACGCTACGTTTTATAAGGACCATGGTTGAAAGCTGGAATTTTTTATGTCATTGGATTTCCTTGCAATATGACCCACAGCCAGTGGGGTTGAATTCCGTGCTTCCTTCGTCCTGAGAACTACGGGATTATACAGATCTCCCATGAAAGAGAGCAGAAAAAGATTCATAAAAGTAAGTGGGCTGCATTTTTTCTTTTTGTTTTACGTCTATATAGTCTTGTGGGCCCCGGTGCAATCTTTTGTCCGGGCCCCCTACCTCATCCCTACAGCGAATACTTGATAGTGATGGTTACAGCCGCTAAGGAGTTTAATCCACCTTGGTGTGGTTAGGGGAATCTGTGGGTCTCCTTGTCTTATGGGCCAGATGGAAACTTCAATCTCAATACAGATGCCAGTGCTCCTGGGCCCTGGTGCGATTGCACCCTCTGCACCCACTCAAGTTACGCCCCTGCCCAAAACCATCTCCTAAAATCAATCAGATTCTTAAAATTAATCAGTGCCTAAAATAAATTCAGTCCCTAAAATAAGACCACTGCAAAAAATCACACCCCGATCAGCTTCTAAAGTAAATCAGAGCCCAAACCAGAGCACTAAAACTAATTCAGCCCCAAACGTGGGTATCTTAGATTTAATCAGAAGCCAGATTGGACCCCTGAAATGAATCCAACTCGAGCCAGACTGTTAAATGTTAAATCAACCTCTAAAGTGAATCAGACCCTAGACCGGTCCCTAAAATTCATTCCGACCTCAAAAACTAATCAGATCCTAAAATGAATCTGACCCCACCAGACCAGTCCCTAAAGCAGGGGTAGGGAACCTTCGGCTCTCCAGCTGCTGTGCAACTACAACTCCCAACATGCTCCATTCACTTCCATGGGAGTTCCAAGAACAGCAGAGCCAGTATGCATGCTAGGAGTTGTAGTTTTGCAACAGCTGGAGAGCCGTACGTTCCCTACCCCTGCCCTAAAGCAAATCAGACCTCTGCAATGACTCAGCCCCTAAAATTATTCAGACTGCAGACCAGAGCTATAGATATATCTGACACGGTCCCATCACAGTCATTGTCACTTGGCTTCAGTTTGGCAAGTCTTCTATGACGATATATTGTCTGGTCTGGGGACTGAATGAACCTTTGGACCTGAATGAGTATAGGGATCTGACCTGGAGTCTACATGAGTTTAGAGGTCTGGTCTTCTTACTACAGATTTTGGGGAATAGTAAGAAGGTGGCGTCCATACTGTTGGTGCTCATCTCAGGCCTCCACCTTACCATAGATTTTTACCAAAACTAGTTGAGCACCGTTGATGTGAACCAAGTGAGATATCCATTCTATCTAGTGATAGTCCAATCTTATTACACCATTGTGCAATGAACATGACATATCATATCCCTAAACCACTCGGAGAGTATCTGTTTCTTATGAGGCAGGAAGCCCTACAAACCCCCAGGCATGAGACCTCTCCAAATCCTAAGCCGTCCTTTCCCTAGACCACAGCTTATAAGAGAATGCAATGACACGTTCCTACCATGCCACCTCTATTGTATCACACTTGTCCCCTGTGTGACCGATGATTCTACCGTCTCCTATATCTCTACCTTCACTCCTGTCTTCTTTCCTGTCATTATCTTCTTGGTATCTCCGAAAATCTCTTCTCATTAGCCTGAGTTTGCCCCCGGCCCCTTCCTCTGGAGTCGGATACTCTAGAGATTAGAAGGAACTAATTATTCTTAGCAGCAGAGCATTTTTCCCTCGGGCACCCAGTAATGAGGATCTCTGCTCCCCTGTTATTCTCCATGCCAGCTTGCATTGGCAGTTTGTAGCCATCTTGTTCCGGCCATTTGTCTGGAGTAAGTGTAAAGAAGCGGATCTTGTACGGCACAGCTGTTGTGTTTGTGTACGGGTAGCTGAGCACACAGCTGTATGGGTTGCAACCGGTTTGCTATAAGCAGTACACATGTAATTCCAGGGCTGGGGAGCCGCACACATTTCTACGAGTAAACAATCCCATTCTGTCTATTCCAGCTAACAGACGGACTGTGAGAGCACTTAGGGCCATATTTAATAAGTCATATTTTTCCACTAGACCTTCTGGTTCTCTAAACCAGCTAAAAACCCATCAGGGTAAAAGGCTACAAATTGTACATATGTTGCAAGAAGAAAAGTGCAATGGGCTTGCAGGAGGTTAGGAAAAGTTCACAAATTCTCTCGTAGATCCAATAATGGCTTTGGTGGATTTGTAAGTGAATAAAACTCATTGCAAAAAATTCCCCATGGAAATACAAAATTCTGGTATTGACATCTGTTTCTGGGAAAGATGTGCAGCAGCAACCTCAATATGGAGGCCGATGCAGCTTTAGGCTGTAAGAGATGTTATAGAATATGAAATACATTTTAATTTATTAAAAATAAAAAAAATCTATATAAAGGCAAAAAAGAGATATTTGTCTCTGTCCATTATGTTGCAGTACAAAAAAGCGCACAATGCCGAGCCAGAAAGAAGCAGACGGAGACGTAGACTGTGTTTTATCGTTGACTTCTATATAAAACTTATGCACATGGCTGCCGTTCCTATGGCATCTGCTTGCGCATGATTTTGGCATACATTTTCTTGGCATAAATTTTTTGGCGTACATTATTTTTGGCATACATATTTCATGAACTTATATTGTATTGTAAAAATGTGTCATGAACTTGACCTTACTCATGGCATTTTACCCAATTTGAGTGTCAGATCTTCCTAGTTGTCCAGTACTATGAAAGCAGGGAACGTATCGCTGTATAACTATGTGGATGTGTCTTCAGGAAGGCGAGTAAGAAGTGGTAAGGGAAGAATACAGTCACAGGGAAGAGAATGGAAGAAAGATACTGAATAGTCCAGTTTAGTCCAGGAGCAGATTATTATATTACAAATATAATAAAATGACACATATAAAGACATATTATAGTGGGGAAGAATAAAGTACACCCCATATTCACAGGGGCCCCACTGGTGTCTAGTTCTATCTATCTATCTATCTATCTATCTATCTATCTACCTATCTATGAATCTCATATCTATCTATCTATCTATCTATCTATCTATCTATCTATCTATCTATCTATCTATCTATCATCTATCCCATATCTATCTATCTCCTATCTATCTATGTATCATCTATCTATCTATCTATCTATCTATCTATCTATGTATCATCTATCTATCTATCTATCTATCTATCTATCTATGAATCTCATATCTATCTATCTATCTATCTATCTATCTATCTATCTATCTATCTATCCCATATCTATCTATCTATCTATCTATCTATCTATGAATCTCATGTCTACCTATCTATCTATCTATCTATCTATCTATCTATCTATCTACTCAATAGTCCAGTTTAAGGAGCAGATTATTCTATTACAAATATAATAAAATGACACATATAAAGACATATTATAGTGGGGGAGAATAAAGTACACCCCATATTCACAGGGGCCCCACTGGTGTCTAGTTCTATCTATCTATCTATCTATCTATCTATCTATCTATCTATCAATCAATCTCATATCTATCTATCTATCTATCATCTATCTATCTATCTATCTATCTATCTATCTATCTATCTATCATCTATCTATCTATCAATCTATCTATCTCATATCTATCTATCTATCTATCTATCTATCTATCTATCTATCTATCTTATCTATATATGTATCTATCTATCTAATCCAAAGAATAGATGTTAGGGAATTGCCCATTAAGTGAATACCCAGTAGCTGCTGCTGTAACTTGGAAGGACGGGGAAAGACGGAGATAGTGAGCCCTGACACTAGGCCCACCCGCGTCCCTACCTGCTTGCCCCAACTACCCAAGCGGCAGTGGACAACTGGACGACGGTATCTTCCTATGATAAGTGAAACACTGAATACTGACAAGACAAACAAGAACTAGAGGTCAAACTAGCCACGGGGGGCGCAACTAGGTACAAAGTCGGAATCTAGAAGAATAGTTAAGAGATCAAAGCAAAGGTCAAAATACAGAATATCAGAGAAAAAGTAATATGCTAGTATGCTCGAAGGAGGCTAATAGCAAACACCCTGGTGTAGAACAATGGGCTGTATACGGGAAGCCCGGAATCTGCCCCAGACGTGATTGGAAGGTAAGATGTCAATCATAGAGCTACTAACATTAACTCTTAGCAAACCAGAGGGAACTCAGACTACTGACTGCACTGATACACTGAAACAAACTCTCAGCTGTGCTAAAACAGAATACACAGGAGCAGGGGATCATAAGTGGACACATTTCGCCTGCTGTACCATGGACAAGGATCTTACAATAGGGTGGCATTCCAAAAAATAATGAACGTTTGAACAGAAATATTACTCATGTAACAAAGTATCAAAACTGGTTTTCATTATATTTGAGCGCTGCCCTATTCTTTGCATTCTGATAGGGTCTGACCTGGACAAAAGGTCTAATGCCCTGGATTTAGCTTTTTTTTTTCATATTCATTTATTAATATATAACACTATACCAGACACAGAATACATTTTCGGTATAGTAATGTTGAGCCTATTGTAAGTCTAGTCATTCCATTCTGTCCATGAAAAAACTGCTACTTGGAAGCCCCCAGTAGGCGCCAAGCCTCCCAGGAAGAAGATGCATGCATTACTTTTTATGCATGACATCGGATGGCTACAAAGTGCAGATGGGTTACAAAGAGCAGCCAAGCGGCATTCATTGTAGCTGTTTGGAAAAGCAGACTGGCATTTCGGATATTTAGGTGTCAGTTCTGCTCAAGTGGAAGACTATGAAAGGCAGGACAGAGGAAATGAACGCTGGCTAAATTAACAAGGGACGCATTAAAGGAACAACACACCTAAAATTTTACATCATACTACATGATGCCAAGTACACAACATTGCAGTCCAGATTTTCCAGGTAACAGCTGTAGATGATTAAAAAGAATTGATGCTCTGAGCCCGACATGTCCTTTAAGTAGTTGTCACTTCTCTTTCCACCCATAACAGTAAAATGCAATAGAGCTCTACGTGAAAGCACCACTTAGGTACATTCGGTACTTGGCTGCAAAGCGTTACGGTCTTGAAATTTATGACCATAAATTTATAAGTACGACAAAATGTAATATGCTTGTTTCTAAAGTTTCTACAAACATAGTGTAATAAAAGGAGTTATTTTTATTATCTTGCCCAGCTCTGTGCTGCAACTTTGTTTTCATGCTGCTAAGGCTTACAGTGGAAGTAAGAACAGTTTGCAAAACACAATCTGCTGCCCAGCATGTGAAACATGATCCTTCTAGAAATCAAGAGTGAGGGAAAGAGACAGCAAGAATCAGTGGGGATCAAACTTCCAATGCTACTGGGGGAGAGGAAAAGGCAGGTAACCACATGTTCTGAGTACATGAAGTCACACAAGTAGACATAATGTAACATTTTTGCCTGTTCGGGCTTTTGCATCATCTGGCTGGAGATGTGTCCCACTGTGATTTCTTCTTTTGGGTTCTTCTTGAATTGTCTGAACACTGTCCTATTCTCTCATCTTGGTAATTGATTTTCCACCACACCCATCTCCTTCACCTTCATTTCCTTCTGCTCTTCTAATAGTTAAGTTTAGCCTTACCCTGTGATTGACAGGCTATTTTCCTATCAATTCCAGGGTGGGTTTTTCCTCCCTATTTATTCTTGGTGCTTCACATTGGTGCTTGCTATTGTCTCGTGCGTGCTGGCGTTTCTCTTGCTGTTTCTTACTTGTATTCTTATTCTTGACCTCCGGCTTACCCTCTGACTATTCTCTAGGATTTTGATTCTGTACTGCATTGCTCGACCGTTACCGAACCCTTGGCCAGCTGATCTTTCTTTGTTGTTGTTGTTTGTCTTGTCTCAGTTTTGTGTTTTCACGTATATAGGAAGGGCCCATCGACCAGTTGTCGCCTATTGCTTAGGACAGGACCGGCAAGCAGGAAGGGACAGCGGGGGTTTCAGCTTAGGGCTCACTATCTCTTGTGCAATTCTCCCCAGGGTTCATCAGCAGGTACTGGGGAGTTGCTGTCCTCGCAATTTCCTTAAACAAAACATCAGGATGGTGATATTGTAACAGCATTAGTGACTAATGTTACTGCATGTAAACCATTTGCTCCTGATTTTTAACGTTTGGAAAAAACCCTTTAAGGCTGAGGCTACATGTTGCAGAAAAAAATATTTATTTTTGCAAACTTTACTATGGTACTTGAGCCAATGCCAAGAGTGGTTTTGAGAGGAATGGTGAATAATTAGGAAGTTCTTATCATCACCCCATCTGTTAAATCCACTCTGGACTTTGTCTCAAAAAACTTTAGCAAAATATTGAACACACAAAAAAACTGCAGCTTTTCATCATGTGTGACCTCAGCCTAAGATGTGCTTCTAATTTCAGTCTTATTATTTGGCTAACTGAACCCAATATATCATTTGGGTAACTGATATTTTTAGAGCAATTTGTAGACCCAGTAAATTTAGGAACAATGAACAATGAGTGATCAAACAAGTCTTTGTAGCTGTCTTCTTATGTATTCAGGGAAGCTTTTGTTCTAGAAACTTCAAGAACTGGGCACTGACTTAATGAAGGGTCTCCCTTTCAGAACCTTGATCTATTAGAGAGCAAGGAAAACAGGTACAAAGAGTGTCACTCACGCTGGAGGACCAAATATGCCCGTGCATTGATCAGACAGGTCATTGACTTCAATGGGAATTGCACTGCTTAATTTCCCCTGTGGTGGTGTTACAGAGGAATCTGACACTTGTCGCCCTGATCAGGTCAGAGCAGGGTATGGGTTAACTGAATGAGAAGCGTTTGATGTAGGTTTGGAGTTATAGAGCTTAGTCTTATGGTGAACTCCAAGTTATCAGGGGAAATTTTATAAGCCAATAATATGCAAGTTGGCTATCGTTGGCTATCAGGACAGCTGCTATGGGGTCCAACTATTAAAGGGTGGGGGGAGGGATATAGGGTTAAATTACTGATGATCGAATGGGGTTTGGAAATCTGCATGTGCTGTGTTTTACTATTGAGCATTGCTTTTTGCATCCTGATCTCTGCCAGCATTCAGTTATCCCTGTTCTAGGGCATCATAACACTTTTATGTGATATTATTATACGTTCATTTTTCCTATACTGTGATGACATAGTGTAGACGTGACTTCTTTTGCTTTATTCCTGTGCTATGATATTACAGTGTGCTTTATCCATGTACTGTGAGCTTACTATTGTATACTGTAATGTATGCATTACTGACTACCTTGATCACTGTGCATTATCTCTATGTTGTAATGTCAGAGTGCATTAGTTCACTACTGTGATGTTATTGTAAGTGTTATCTCTGTATTATTCAGGTACTGTGATGTAGATGCATGCAATACTATATGAAAAGACCGTCCTTGTTCTCATCACTTTCAGTAGAAGAGCAATACAATATAAGAAATCAGCAGTGCTGAAGGTTGTCGGAGCTACCCTGACTTCATCTGCACTCTGTACAATATTACTGTATGTTAGGATATTATACATTTATCACTCCCCATCCATCGGTGATACATTGTGTTCTACTGGGACTCCCATAGAGAGGTTACAGGTAGTGCTGCCCCCAAGAATAATGGGAAAACTGTATTAGCGCCACCTTTCTAGCACTCAGCCTAAATGTATGTTCTTATCTCGACCAAATAATATGCAACCTAAAAGGTCTGGTGTCCAATTCCTGGCGCCAGGTCTTAATCTCTGAAGTAGACGTGTATGGTTCTGCCCAGATCCGTGCTATGCTGTTTTATCATATTAGCTTTATCTTCCATTATTCTGCTCTTATCTGGAAACAGACCCTGGAAACATTGAGATAAGAGTTAATTTCATCATCATGTGATCACCCCTAGAAGTATGTCAGCCAAATACATACAACAGAGCATTTACATCTGACTACATGGCGGGTCAGTGCTGCTAGTGTATTCATGAATCAATCATTCTTTGCCAGAAACCTGATACATCTGGGATGCGAAGCAAATGCTATATTTATTAACCACTTGGAGGTCAGAATAATCTAATTTTGTCTTTTTGTGCTCCATTCGATTCTGTCATTTGCAGAATGATATTTTACTTTTTCGGTGATATTTTTTCCTAGATCTACATTAGATTGTAATTTATATAATTTTTTTTTATTTTGGTTAAAATTAATTAAAAAAAACAAAACACATTACGCCATATATTCTCCTGTTACCCACAGCTGTTCTCATGTCAGTCAAAAACAGGGCACTAAGCATTGTTCCACCCATTGTCACACCCACACGCCCCACTGTCTGCTGTTGTCTACCCTATGTACCCCTGCGCTTTTCAGCATAACCTTAGAGTATGTTCTCTGGCGGTGGATTTTGAAGCGGAATCTGTCTCAAAATCTGCTGCCAAAGCAGCTCCCATTGACTTCAATGGGAGCCACTCCCTTCTTTTTTCCGCTAGCTAGTAGCAAAAAAAAAAAAAGAAGTGACATGCCGTATCTTGCCGCGGAGTCCACGTTGCAAGACTCCCTCCCAATTAGGGCCATTCATTCGGGACTAATTTGGAGTGTAATGCTGCAATGAGACGTCGGTGCACTGCATCGCAGCCGTATGGTATGTTCACACACGTAATCCATTTTCCGTTGGGTGAATATACCCTTACACTTCTTGTACAGGTACCTTTGACTATTCCCTCTTCATCTCTTTGTTGCTAAGGATCTACTTCAGAACATGCCGAGAATGTAGATAACTAAAACTTATACACTGTTGCAAATCTTACACTAGGTTCACACTGGCGTTTGGGTTTCTATTCTCCGAGTCCGCTTTAGGACCTGAAAAAAGGAAAACCAATCTGCTTAAAAAGTGGTTAATCGTATTGTCCACTATTACCAGGTATTTTCTCCGGGTATAAAGCACTATAGAACTTTATAACAATTAAACTTCGTAAACTTTGACCACATCACAGTGAGCACTAATGTATCCTATAGGCTACACTACAATCCCCTATATACCAAAATGACGCTTGCTTCGCTATAGCTTGTAAATAGACACGTCTGTATTCCCGTCATAAAATCCAGGCTTTTGGTTGAAACCCCTCTTATGTATTCTGCACACGATCACTGTTGGGATTTACCGTATATTGTGATTTTTACCGCAGGTTTGGGGATGAGTCAAGGGATCAACCACTTGACCTGTCAAGATGTTCTGTAATAATGTCAAGTTTCAAAGCTTGAGATATATTTCTAGAGACCTCTCATCACCATTGCCGCTATCTCATTGAAGCATTAATACAAGTGGTAAGAGTGCAGACTGTGGAGGAGATTATTGTGGTTTGGGCGAAAAGAGATATTTTCACCGCTTCTTGTTTCTTATAGATTGCCAACGTATACGTGGATTTTAGATAAGTTTTTGCCCCGTAGAATTTAAAGAAGACCCATCACCTCTTCTAACGTGTCTGTTTTGTTAAATACTTTTATTTCCAATGAATAAAATATTGTACAGAATATTTTTGTTGAAGTCTCCATTGTAGTGTTGCTGTTACCGTCTAGAAATTTATGAATGAAATTGCCAAATGGGTTTTACCAGTCCCCATTTCAAGAGGGTGTGCCTGATACCATCAGAACTGATTGGCCAGTGTCAGAGTATATAGGGACACAGCAACATCTGGTAACACCCAGTTGTCATTTTATTCATAAATTTCGAGGAGGAACACCACAATGAATGTTTGAAATGTGTCATGGAGAATATAAGAATTTTCCTAAAACACACATTTCAGGAATGGCGGGGGCGAGAGAGAAAATTCTAACTGTGTTGGAGTGGACAATGAACAGATGCTAAGAGCTTGAATGGGAAGAGGTGGTGAAAGGTCCTCTTTAATTCAACAGTATGTCAATAAGGTGAGGGTTGCAGCCAGTGGTGTAACTAAGAATGATAGGTCCCCAGAGTATAATAACCCAGGGGAGGATACAAAAATAACAAACACTATTACTTACTGCTCTGGGGCTCCAACGCACTCCCTGTTAATGTCAGCCATCTTCAATGATGGAAAAGACGTCACATGAGTCGGGGCTTGCGTCGCGACACATAAGGATGCAAAACCCAGCCCACGTGGCATCACACAAGTTGGCCTGAAGCCTGCCGGAGTCAGGAGACGTATGTAACAGTGGTTATATGTGTTTTATGGTTTTATTAGTGGTTTATGTTCCCTCACCTCTCTTGGTTCATTATGATTGGGGGTCTGAAAATACCCCCCAAGTGTAATAATACTTACAGATCCCCGCTCCTGCTCACAGCCACCTCCGTACAAGGGAAGTGCCGACGACCATGAGCAGGAGCCAGGATGGGTAAGTAAATAGGACCTGCTGGAGTTACTCCAGCAGGTACCAGCCTTAAAAAAAAAAAATCTGCAGCAGTAGTGGTTACCGTTGGGCCCACTGATGTCCCGAGTCCTGTGGCAGCGGCTACCGCTGGTACCCCAGTAATTACACCCCTGGTCGCAGTCATGGAGGAGAACTTGGAGGTTTTACCACAAACTCCACAACAAACTCAACAAGAAATCTACAATAGCTAATTTTTTGCTCATATATATGTCCCATGTGAACACGGTTGACAATGATAGTCATCGTCGAAGTAAAAAGCTTGTTCCTCCGTCCTTACTGTCAGCCTGTAAGCATCATGTACTTATTTAGTTTCAGCCTGGTATTACTTTATATTTCTTGTTACATTGTTTATTACTCGAAGAAACCTTCTAGTTCATTATTTGTCAAGTGTTCTAAGCCAAGTAAAAGACATTTCAAAGAGGTGCCCTCGAGGCTCGGATCAGTCACAGTTTTGAACCAAATTCACTTGATAACATAAAAAGCAACTATATGTCATTGCGGAAAACTAAACAAAAGCCTACAGAATAAATGAATGAGATTCACAGATAATATGGAGTCTCAGTAACTTTGCAGAGGAAAATCAGAGTAGAATATGTGAATTATGGGATGGAGACTCCAATGATGCTCTTCACTAATAACAGGACTAAAACCACTACACAGACCCGGTGGTGTAGTCATGTCAGAAGAATAACATAATAATATATATAATAATAATTAGGCTCTTGTATATCGGAACACAATACAAGTGAACAACACACAAGGTAAAGCACACTTTGGTATAGAAGTTTGGTCACTTGGAACTCACATCCATGAGACAGTGGGCATAACTTCCATTTCCATAGGAGACAGACTGGGCTTCTGGTTCCTTGTGACACTGTAGTTGGGATGATACAGACCTGATAGAACAACTGGACACAACACATAGATGCCAAGTCCAAGTCTACAGACCTGCTAATAGGACCTTGTTTACATGTGGCGTCCAACATATCCACTGAACGCCATAAAAAAACAAAGTTTCAGAGATGTTCTGAGCTTCTCCAGCACTTACTATACTTTCCAATTTTCATGGAAGCCCCTGAAGTCTCCCGGAAAAAGGGTCTGATTTTCCAGACACCTGGAAGAGCAGGAACATCTCCTGGACCTTTGGGGTAAAGTCCCTTGCAGTTGACCGTGTGAAAGGACCCATTCATTTCTACGGGCCTGTACACATGACCGTGAATTACAAAGGGCTGACAGTCTGGGCTCCAAAATATGGAACAGGTCCTATTCCTGTCTGATTTTGCATCCGTGCTTCTGTGGTTCCTATTTCATTGATGAATGAATGAATGAATGAATGAATGAATGAATGGCCCCATGGAAGCCCTATGTTGGCTGTGCCAATCATCATGGCTGGCATTAGGCACACGGTCGTGTTCAACAAGGCTTACAGTGACTTAATAGGTGTCTTGGGAGGTTAACATGTTGGTCACGTCTGAAAAGGGGACATGGCAAGCAAAATTAGTGACTAAAAGGGAATGAAAATATATTAAAGTGCGACTGGTGACATCCAAAAGGAGACTTGGGCAAACCCATTGAGAGAGTGATTTCTCCCGTTGATTTTCATGTTACCCTGTGCACGCTATTCTTCCATAATGGTTCATCAGAATGTTGTCAAGTATGACACAAAACCCCCAATATGTCCTTATGGACTAGTGGTTTAGTGTCCCAAATATGCCTATAAAATGCTTGACTATTCCAGGAGTCTTGATGTAAATGTCTTCAAGAAAACGGATGCATCAGGGGAACATCAGTTGGCGAGCAGTATGACTTTTACTTAACACCCCCAGGGTGGACAGTCATACTATAGGTATCTAGAGAACACTAAACCACTGATCTATAGGGACAGATGTTAATATAGCGCCCCACATTATTACTTTAGTTGGAATGGTCTATGACCGACCGTGCGGCTAGAATAACCCACGCAAGAGATTAAATCCAAGGACCAGAATAAAAAGGCATCCAAACCAGGTGATAAATGAGAAGAGCACCGCTTGTACCTATGCATGTGGCATCTACCCCTGTGGGTACGCCTATCACATGTTACAGAATGCTGTCCTAGATGTTCTCATCTATTACCGGCGGTAAAAAAAAAACTGTGTGTAAATTGGATTTAATAGGAGCTAACACACCAGCTGTTACCAAATCCCATGGAGACATAATTATACTGACATGCAGAGATGTCTGGAAGCAAACAGCGCCGTTCCTGATCAGTAAACAGGACATTAATTTGGAGTATGTGCAACAGGTACTTGTCCATTATCACAGTGGATCTGTAAGTTATTAATGGGTGAACTTTAACTGCATTGATATTTGTCTAGTAACTATACTATACTGACATAGACAGATAGAATACACAATGCAGAATATTCTTTATGAAGGTGCAATAAGGTGATTATGAATAGGCTATATTATCAATGTACAGGTATTCTTATCTGTATATAACTCTATGTATATTCTAACCAATGCACTAGTAACCAGGCTTACATGTATCCGAATATGATGGTTTGACATCATTTGACCATTTTAAATTGCCTATTGTGTCTAATGTGTACACAGCATATTGGAAATGTTCTAAAACATGACTTTATAATCTATAGCGCTCCTGTAATACATATTAGGACTGTCTATTTGTAATAAGAAGTTATTTTTATGGTCAAAAACAACTGGATTAGTCTAGAAATTTTAGATATTTCACTACAACCTAATACTATATCACTAACAACCAAGTGATGTCCTTAGTGTATGTAGGAAACTACTAAGTAGTTTCTAAGAGGCTAAGTAGTGGGAAAAATGCCCTAAGAATGTGTAAAGTTGTGTGTACTTCAGTCACCCAAATCCGTGTGCCATAGACTTTAAGGTGCCCGGACACCTTCAGTAGCTGTTGATCTAACTCTTATTCCTGACCTCCCCATACACATGTTCAACTTGGTTGTATGTTTTCAGTGGGGAGAAAAGAGTAAGTCACTGTCTCCTCGGAGACCAAGGGATTTGGCATGTTAAAATTAAACATGTGGGTCCTTTCTTCCACCAAGAACATCTGTCGAGAGAAAATCAGAAAGTCCCCATACTCATAAGTAGGGTTGAGCCGATCTTGAGATTTCAAGATCGATTTTAAAATCCGATTTACGATCATTTTCCAGCCGATCTCGATCCCGATCTCGATCGTGAAATTTGCTCGATCGCCGATCGGAATCCGATCTTTTCCAATCCCGATCCTCAACCCTAGTCAATGCTTTTCTATGGGAAAAGTCACTTTTGGGGTTGAGCCGATCTTGAGATAACCTCTGATCTCGATCCCGCTGGAAAAGATCGGGTCGGACTTCCGATCTCGATCGTGAAATTTACTCGATCGCCGATCGGAATCCGATCTTTTCCGATCCCGATCGCTCAACCCTACTCATAAGATAATCTGGTGGTCCCACTGAAATTGACCAACTTTTACACAATTTTCCAAATGTCAAGTCTGGAGCTGTAAGGCTAAGTCTTCTTAGAAGACTCAACTGAAGATTCCGCTTAAAAAGTCCTACATTATAGTCTAATGGGGTCACGGGTGTAGGTAGCTGCTTTCTAAGTGGGTAGACTCCCTGTGTTTGGGTCCCCATGTGTCTGAACGACAGAGAGCCAAAAGCTAACATGATCTTATAGTAAGTTATAAGTGTCAAGGTCAATGAGCTGCTCACTTCGGAACAAATGTTAAGGAGATGAACTATGGAAGCCACTTGAATCTCCAAAATCCATGAACAAGTCCAGTTGACATTCAAGTTACTATTACTAGATAAATTGTTCTTGTTGTGCTCAGTCTACCTTAATGGTCATCATGGACTAATATATTTTTTCACTATTTTTTGACAGACCATTGGTCCTTGGCTGTATTACCGGAGAAGATGGGGAGCGATGGAGCAAGGAGTGCCCTTGGTCCACTGCAGGTTGGAGTCCACCTCATTGTGCTTCTTTGTATAACCAGACACTCAAAGTGCTTTGCTGAAATGGTCGCCGGTCAAACACCAGGGATGCATCTATCTGCCAGGGATGGGGCTAATCTGACAGGATCTGGAACTAGGCACCAGCCTCTAGTTTTTAATCATGTCTACAATTTCAATGTTCCCCTGGGATTTCCATGTACGATGGAACCAGAATCTCCAGAAGACGCAAGTTGGGTGTCACAGCAGACAGAAAATACACCAGATGCTGGGAGTCAGATCACCTTTACGCACAGTATTCGTGTCCCACAGAGGTTGTGTCAGTGCTATACAGCTCCGCAGTCCGTGCAGCATCTCCTGAGCAGGATTGAAGCTCTGGAAAGGGAGGTGATGTTACTCCGGGAGCGCTGTAATGAGAGAGGATGTCAAGATGCTGAGGCCACAGGTATGAACTTTTTTTTTCATCCCACCTTAAAGGGGCTGCTGGTCCACAGAATAGGGGTATATTGCTGATGGGTGGGATCCAGTTGCAATTATCAAAAGAAATGGGGTTTGAATGGATAGGCTGGTTGGAAATGCATGCAGGTACTCCCTTCATTTCAGGGGGAACTGCCAGAGATATCTCCCCTAGAAGTCAATGGAGCAGCCTCACTCATTTATGACTAGTCACCACATTCAAATCGGCATGCCACACATCCAAATTCTCAGTTCCATTGATCGTACCCCAATCCATCAACAAATCCTCCCCATCCTGTGGATACAGGATTCTTATGTCCAGACAACCCCTTTAATTTTAGCTTCAATACAGTGTTTATGTATTTATTGTAAGGTACAGATGTGTCCACCATTAGAAGAAGAAATTCTCATAATGCAAATTCCATGCTAGAGCTATCCCTGACAGGCTGCAATACACATCCCAACCACTAGGTGGCCACAAATAGACACATACAGCATAAACAACTCCCAGCAGAGTATCACAAACTTATGTTTTTTTTTAAAAAAAAAAAGCTGGTTATCTCATGTCACTCACCTTGGGAGCTGTCAGTTAGATGCCCATTTGTCCAAGGGCTACCCCTCGCAACTCCCTCATACATATACATGATTGGTTTGTTCGAGTATACATATATTTTCAGTATGAGATGAAAGAGTAAGCCACTACACACATTGAAAATCAACATGCCTGAGCCTTCTTTGTCCATCATCATCGTCATCTGTCGGAGAGGTAGAGACCCTCTCATGACTGATTTGGCTGAATTTTTCTTGTATGGAGATCTTAAAACTTTACAGATTTCTAAAAATATAGGAATAGAGTGAGTTTCTGGTCTGGAGCAATCTGAGTATGGTCCCAACTAAGATGTAACTTTGCAGAGTACAACCATAGATATGAATTATCACATATATAAGAGAAGACCAGCAGCTAAGACGCTGTGACACTCGGGCAGACGACTTTAGGCACCTGCTGTCTTCCAGATGCCTGTATTGTTCTCGGTTAAGGCTAACCATAGGCTTTAACTTCACAGTCTATGCAGTAAGTTCTCAGGTATGGAGTGTTTTTCCATTCACTCATTGTATGATACTAGAGAGAAGAGACACTTACTTATACATTACTGTACATCCATCTGCACATTCACTCAACAGCTCTCACAGAAACCCAATATTTATCCAATTCTCCGAGCTGGTACATTGTTCACAAAGGATCCAGTTGTGTACAACACATCTACAGATCAATGCCATACAGCCCACAATCCATTAGCTGTTTTCTCCTAGTGAAAGCTCAATATGTATCCCAATCCTTTTACTTAATACAAAAACAGCTATTTATTTTAGAAAACAGTTTCCTTTGTTCCAGATTTTACAAGACTTTTCTCAAAACTGTTATTTAGTAACTCACTGAGGAGTCTTTAGTGGGATGGAGTTGGTAGAGCTGATAGTAGAAGAGAAAGTGCCCTATAAAGTGCCCTATAGAACTGAGGATTTTACCCAGAATGCCAAGTCCAATTTTTTTTTCAAAGATACCATTAAATATTAAAAGGGTCCAAAATGTAGCATTTTGTGATCTGAGCAGTGAATTGAGCAATTTAACAGGCAGAACAGGGATTGCTTAGACCCATACTCAATGAAGTTATGTTTCAGTACAAAGAAGTCTATGGAGTAAGAGAGGAAAAGCAGCTGAGTTAGTGAGAGGCAGAGAGACACAGTAAGATATCTTGATAGATTTTTCCTGACACCTGAACTGCTCAAACCTGCTGTAAAACTGCTAGAAATCTATGTATGAACACTTATGCTGGGTTCATACAAATCAAAGTCAAGGCATATTTCAGGTGGACATCCACATCAGATTAAGCTCCACTTTCTGGCCCATGTGTCTTTTTCTCTCACTGGGTTCCTGCTCTTCTCTCTATAGGCTGCTATGTAACCTGATCTGTCTGTGAGTTCTAGCCCATCTTTATTGAAGACAGGTCTAAGCAGGGAACTGAGCAGTTTAGCAGGCAGGGAATGCCAGAAATAAAATTGTTTTTATTTGATGAGATCTATCACAAAGTTTCTTATATTTACGTTAACTATTCATGCCTGAAATAAATCTAAAAGGACATTTACTCCTTAAACAGGCTGGTCGATTTGATCCTCCATAGTATTCAAACAGCTCCAAAGCTCCCTCTAGTGGCAGATGAAGGCAACCAGAATTAAATATTGTATCTATGACTATTTAAAAAGGCAGCACTCCAATGTGAAAGTAAATCAAAGCGAACCTTCATTGTAAGGTGACGGTTGGGTTCCAACAACAACCTTTCCCAGCCTTGAGAAAGATCTTGATGGAACCAAAATGTCACCTTGGAATAAAGATTCAGTTTGATTTTATGGACATTGCAGTGCTGCCTTATTGCAATACTTATGTATGGTGGATTTTTTGATGAATCTAATGGATCTTGCACCCATTACCAAGATAACTCTTGTGCTGCATGAACTCTTCTTTGTATGATTATATAAAGGGATTTCACTTTTGCATTGAAAAGCAGATACTAAATTACCACAGAAAAGGATCAATGCTTTTTAAGCTGTTATATAACAACACACCTCAGCGTAACTAAAGTCTTGTGGGCCCCGATGCAATCTTTTGTCCGGGCCCCCTACCTCATCCCTACAGTGAATTCTTGTTAGTGATGGTTATGGGTGGTAAGGCGTTTAATCCACCTTAGTGTGGTTAGGGTAATCTGTGGGTCTCCTTGGATTATGGGCCAGATGGAAGCTGCAACCTCAATACTGATGCCAGTGCTTATGGGCCCCCCTAAGGCTCCTGGGCCCCAATGCAACTGCACCCTCAGCACCCCTCTGATTCAGAACTACAGCTGCACAACAACAGATTAGAGTTAGAGACTACGTTTTATCGGAGTGCACTGCAAATTCTACACTAAGTATCATATTGCCAACTCCATTTTTCTTTGTTCTTTCATCTAATAGAAGGTGAGACAATACTTGGTACTTGGAGAACCTCCAGTAACCTTTGAAATGGTAGATACATTTCTTGAGGTTGAGAAAGATAGAGGTAGCACATTGGGTCAATCTGCTCTTAGATACAAGTTATGAGAGAACATAAGTCTGTAATGAAAGGGCGATGGATGATCAGAACAGATTGGAGCTGAATCTACATGAAGGCAGCTATAAATGTATGAAAATGCTTAGAAAACACCCGGGAGAGCTCTGCAAGGCGCGCGAGAGAGGAAATCTTGCAAAGCCTAATTAATAGAGATGAGCGAACACTAAAATGTTCGAGGTTCGAAATTCGATTCGAACAGCCGCTCAATGTTCGTGTGTTCGAACGGGTTTCGAACCCCATTATAGTCTATGGGGAACAGATACTCGTTAAGGGGGAAACCCAAATCCGTGTCTGGAGGGTCACCAAGTCCACTATGACACCCCAGGAAATGATGCCAACACCTCTGGAATGACACTGGGACAGCAGGGGAAGCATGTCTGGGGGCATCTAACACACCAAAGACCCTCTATTACCCCAACATCACAGCCTAACAACTACACACTTTACACACTCAATACCACCTCTCTGACAGTAGGAAAACACCTTGAAACATGTGTATTTGGCACTTGCAGTGAGGAGAGCTTGTCACCAGCAGTGAATTTGGCCCTTGTAGTAAGTTGAGGTTGGCACCAACATTTGTTTTGAAAATCAGGGTGGATTGAGCCTCTAACCAGCAGAGTTTGGGCAAATTCATGGTGGAGGGAGCCTCTAAAAACCCCAGTTTGGGCAAATTCATGGTGGAGGGAGCCTCTAAAAACCCCAGTTTGGACCAATTCATGGTGGAGGGAGCCTCTAACCAGCCCAGTTTGGGCAAATTCATGGTGGAGGGAGCCTCTAAAAAACCCAGTTTGGACCAATTCATGGTGGAGGGAGCCTCTAACCAGCCCAGTTTGGGCAAATTCATGGTGGAGGGAGCCTCTAACCAGCCCAGTTTGGACCAATTAATGGTGGAGGGAGCCTCTAACCAGCCCAGTTTGGACCAATTAATGGTGGAGGGAGCCTCTAACCAGCCCAGTTTGAACCAATTCATGGTGGAGGGAGCCTCTAAACAGCCCAGTTTGGGCAAATTCATGGTGGAGGGAGCCTCTAAAAAACCCAGTTTGGACCAATTCATGGTGGAGGGAGCCTCTAACCAGCCCAGTTTGGACCAATTAATGGTGGAGGGAGCCTCTAACCAGCCCAGTTTGGACCAATTCATGGTGGAGGGAGCCTCTAAACAGCCAAGTTTTGGGAAATTCATGGTGGAGGGAGCCTCTAACCAGCCCAGTTTGGACCAATTCATGGTGGAGGGAGCCTCTAAACAGCCCAGTTTGGGCAAATTCATGGTGGAGGGAGCCTCTAAAAAACCCAGTTTGGACCAATTCATGGTGGAGGGAGCCTCTAATTAGCCCAGTTTGGACCAATTAATTGTGGAGGGAGCCTCTAACCAGCCCAGTTTGGACCAATTAATGGTGGAGGGAGCCTCTAAACAGCCCAGTTTGGGCAAATTCATGGTGGAGGGAGCCTCTAACCAGCCCAGTTTGGACCAATTAATGGTGGAGGGAGCCTCTAACCAGCCCAGTTTGGACCAATTAATGGTGGAGGGAGCCTCTAACCACCCCAGTTTGGACCAATTCATGGTGGAGGGAGCCTCTAACCAGCCCAGTTTGGACCAATTCATGGTGGAGGGAGCCTCTAAAAAACCCAGTTTGGACCAATTCATGGTGGAGGGAGCCTCTAAACAGCCCAGTTTGGGCAAATTCATGGTGGAGGGAGCCTCTAAAAAACCCAGTTTGGACCAATTCATGGTGGAGGGAGCCTCTAACCAGCCCAGTTTGGACCAATTCATGGTGGAGGGAGCCTCTAAACAGCCAAGTTTGGACCAATTCATGGTGGAGGGAGCCTCTAAAAACCCCAGTTTGGACCAATTCATGGTGGAGGGAGCCTCTAACCAGCCCAGTTTGGACCAATTAATGGTGGAGGGAGCCTCTAAACAGCCAAGTTTTGGGAAATTCATGGTGGAGGGAGCCTCTAACCAGCCCAGTTTGGACCAATTCATGGTGGAGGGAGCCTCTAAACAGCCCAGTTTGGGCAAATTCATGGTGGAGGGAGCCTCTAAAAAACCCAGTTTGGACCAATTCATGGTGGAGGGAGCCTCTAATTAGCCCAGTTTGGACCAATTAATTGTGGAGGGAGCCTCTAACCAGCCCAGTTTGGACCAATTAATGGTGGAGGGAGCCTCTAAACAGCCCAGTTTGGGCAAATTCATGGTGGAGGGAGCCTCTAACCAGCCCAGTTTGGACCAATTAATGGTGGAGGGAGCCTCTAACCAGCCCAGTTTGGACCAATTAATGGTGGAGGGAGCCTCTAACCACCCCAGTTTGGACCAATTCATGGTGGAGGGAGCCTCTAACCAGCCCAGTTTGGACCAATTCATGGTGGAGGGAGCCTCTAACCAGCCCAGTTTGGACCAATTAATGGTGGAGGGAGCCTCTAACCACCCCAGTTTGGACCAATTCATGGTGGAGGGAGCCTCTAACCAGCCCAGTTTGGACCAATTCATGGTGGAGGGAGCCTCTAAACAGCCCAGTTTGGGCAAATTCATGGTGGAAGGAGCCTCTAACCAGCAGAGTTGTGGGAAAGCAGGGTGGAGGGAGCCTCTAACCAGCAGAGTTGGTGGAAATCAGGGTGGAGGGAGCCTCTAACCAGCAGAGTTGGGGGAAATCATGTTGGAGGGAGCCTAGTATTAGCAGAATTGTGCAACGCTTATGGTGGATGAGTATGAGGATGCGGAGGAATTGGAGAGGTTGAGTACAGACATGGAGTTTCATGTTGGGGTGCTTTACACAGGTGGGCACAAAAATGAAGGCTCTATCCAGTGGTGGTTCATTTTTATCAAAGTGAGCCGGTCGGCACTCTCAGCTGACAGACGGGTGCGCTTGTCAGTGATGATGCCACCGGCTGCACTGAACACCCTCTCAGATAGGACGCTGGCGGCAGGACAGGACAGCACCTCCAAGGCATATAGGGCAAGTTCAAGCCACAGGTCCAACTTCGACACCCAATACGTGTAGGGCGCAGAGGGGTCGGAGAGGACAGGGCTGTGGTCGGAAAGGTATTCCCGCAACATGCGCCTATACTTCTCACGCCTGGTGACACTAGGACCCTCCGTGGCGGCACTTTGGCGAGGGGGTGCCATCAAGGTGTCCCAGACCTTAGACAGTGTGCCCCTCGTTTGTGTGGACCGGTGAGAACTTGGTTGCCTACTGGAGGAACTGCCCTCCCTGCCGCCACTGTCACATGCTGGAAACATCTCCATCATATTCTGCACCAATTGCCTGTGGCAAGCATTGATGCGATTGGCCCTCCCCTCTACCGGAATAAAAGACGAGATGTTGTTTTTATACCGGGGGTCAAGGATAGCAAAGATCCAGTACTGGTTGTCCTCCATGATTTTGACAATACGCTTGTCGGTTGTAAAGCACCCCAACATGAACTCAGCCATGTCTGCCACAGTGTTAGTTGGCATGACTCCTCTGGCCCCACCGGAAAGTTCAATCTCCATTTCCTCCTCATCCTCCATGTCTACCCATCCGCGCTGCAACAATGGGACGATTCGAAGTTGCCCGGAAGCCTCCTGTATCACCATCACATCATCGGACAACTCTTCTTCCTCCTCCTCCTCCTCCTCCTCCTCCATTAAACGCAGTGAAGCGGACAGATGTGTGGACCTACTCTCCAGCTGTGACGGATCGGATGCTATCCCTAACTCCTCTGTGTGATCTGAGTTATCCCTGATGTCAATCAGGGATTCTCTCAGAACACACAAGAGCGGGATTGTAAGGCTCACCATCGCATCCTCAGAGCTCACCCTCCTTGTGGACTCCTCAAAGACCCGTAGGATGTCACAAAGGTCTCTCATCCATGGCCACTCATGGATGTGAAACTGAGGCAGCTGACTTTGTGGCACCCTAGGGTTTTGTAGCTGGTATTCCATCAAAGGTCTCTGCTGCTCAACCACTCTATTCAACATCTGAAACGTTGAGTTCCAGCGTGTGGGGACGTCGCACAAAAGCCGGTGTTGTGGCACATGCAGGCGTTGCTGGAGAGATTTTAAGCTAGCAGCGGCTACTGTCGACTTGCGAAAGTGGGCGCACATGCGCCGCACTTTCACCAGTAGCTCTGGAACATTGGGGTAGCTCTTTAGGAAACGTTGCACCACTAGGTTGAAGACGTGGGCCAGGCATGGAACATGTTGGAGTCCGGCAAGCTCCAGAGCTGCTACCAGGTTCCGGCCGTTATCACAAACGACCATGCCTGGGCCCAGGTGCAGCGGCTCAAACCATATTGCCGTCTCATCGAGGAGGGCATCCCTCACCTCGGAGGCAGTGTGCTGTCTGTCCCCCAAGCTGATCAGCTTCAGCACAGCCTGCTGACGTCTACCAACGCCAGTGCTGCAACGTTTCCAACTCGTAGCTGGGGTCAATCTAACAGCGGAGGAGGAGGCGGTGGCGGAGGAGGAGGCGGTGGCGGAGGAGGAGGCGGTAGAGGAGGAGGAGGAGGGGGGTGTTCTTCTCGTGTCCCTGCCAGGAATGTTAGGCGGGGAGACGAGGTACACCGGGCCAGTTTGGGAAGCAGTCCCAGCCTCAACTACATTCACCCAGTGTGCCGTCAGTGAAATGTAGCGTCCCTGTCCGCATGCACTTGTCCACGCGTCGGTGGTCAAGTGGACCTTTGTGCAAAGCGCGGAACTAAGGGCCCGCCTGATGTTGAGTGACACGTGCTGGTGCAAGGCGGGGACGGCACACCGGGAGAAGTAGTGACGGCTAGGGACGGCATAGCGAGGTGCCGCAGTTGCCATCAGGTCCAGGAAGGCGGGAGTTTCAACAAGCCGGAACGCCAACATCTCCTGGGCCAGCAGTTTAGCGATGTTGGCGTTCAAGGCTTGCGCGTGTGGGTGGTTAGCAGTGTATTTCTGCCGCCGCTCCAATGTCTGAGAGATGGTGGGTTGTTGTAAAGAAACGCCTGATGGTGCCTTTGATGGTGCAGGAGAAGGAGATAAGACAGGACCAGGGGAGGATGAGGTAGAAGTCAACAAAGTGGCGGAGGCAGATGAAGTGGTGTCCTGGCTCGTCCTCTGGAGTGCATCGCCAGCACAGTCAGCAGTGGCAGTGGCAGAGGCAGAGGCAGAGGCAGTGGCAGTGGCGTGAACGGCAGGCGGCCTTTGTCCTGCCGTTGCTGCCTGCCACTGATTCCAGTGCTTGGATTCCAAATGACGGCGCATTGAAGTGGTGGACAGGTTGCTCTTCTCAGAGCCCCTAATCAATTTCGAGAGGCAAATTGTGCAGACAACACTATATCTGTCCTCGGCGCATTCCTTGAAAAAACTCCACACCTTCGAGAAACGTGCCCTCGAGGTGGGAGTTTTTCGGGGCTGGGTACGAACTGGAACATCTTGGGAGATTCCGGGTGTGGCCTGGCTTCGCCTAAGCTGCTGACCTCTGCCTCTGCCTCTAGCTACCCTTTTTGGTGCTGCACCTGCCTCAACATCCACACTACTTTCCCCGCTTGACATCCCCCCTGTCCAGGTCGGGTCAGTGTCCTCATCATCCACCACTTCCTCTTCCAACTCCTGTCTCATCTCCTCCTCCCGCACAATGCGCCAGTCAACTGGATGCCCTGACGGCAACTGCGTCACATCATCGTCGATGAGGGTGGGTTGCTGGTCATCCACCACCAAATCGAACGGAGATGGAGGAGACTCTAGTGTTTGAGCATCTGGACACAGATGCTCCTCTGTTAGGTTCGTGGAATCGTGACGTGGAGAGGCAGGTTGAGGGACAATGAAAGGAGCGGAGAACAGCTCTGGGGAGCAGGGACAGTTTGGGTTATTGTTCTGTAAAGCTTCGGAATTTTGGGAGGAAGGAAGACAAGACTGTTGGGTAATAGGAGGAGAGGAGGCAGAGTCTGACTGGCTGCTGGACAATGTGCTGTAAGCGTTCTCTGACAGCCATTGCAAGACCTGTTCCTGGTTCTCGGGCCTACTAAGGTTTGTACCCTGCAGTTTAGTTAATGTGGCAAGCAACCCTGGCACTGTGGAGTGGCGCAATGCTTGCTGCCCCACAGGAGTAGGCACGGGACGCCCTGTGGCTTCACTGCTACCTTGCTCCCCAGAACCATTCCCCCGACCTCGCCCACGGCCTCGTCCACGTCCCTTTCCGGGAGCCTTGCGCATTTTGAATTCCTAGTTAGAAATTGGCACTGTATACCAGTAGTAAAAATTGTGGGTGCACGTAACCCCAATATATTCTTTGAATTCCCAGTCAGACACTGGCACTATATGGCAGTAGCAAGAAATGAGGGTATTTGTATTCCCAATATACTCTTTGAATTCCCAGTCAGACAATGGCACTGTATACCAGTAGTAAAAATTGTGGGTGCACGTAACCCCAATATATTCTTTGAATTCCCAGTCAGACACTGGCACTATATGGCAGTAGCAAGAAATGAGGGTATTTGTATTCCCAATATACTCTTTGAATTCCCAGTCAGACAATGGCACTGTATACCAGTAGTAAAAATTGTGGGTGCACGTAACCCCAATATATTCTTTGAATTACCAGTCAGAAACTGGCACTATATGGCAGTAGCAAGAAATGAGGGTATTTATAACCCCAATATATTCTTTGAATTTCCAGTCAGACAATGGCACTGTATACCAGTAGTAAAAATTGTGGGTGCACGTAACCCCAATATATTCTTTGAATTACCAGTCAGAAACTGGCACTATATGGCAGTAGCAAGAAATGAGGGTATTTGTATTCCCAATATACTCTTTGAATTCCCAGTCAGACAATGGCACTGTATACCAGTAGTAAAAATTGTGGGTGCACGTAACCCCAATATATTCTTTGAATTACCAGTCAGAAACTGGCACTATATGGCAGTAGCAAGAAATGAGGGTATTTATAACCCCAATATATTCTTTGAATTCCCAGTCAGACAATGGCACTGTATACCAGTAGTAAAAATTGTGGGTGCACGTAACCCCAATATATTCTTTGAATTCCCAGTCAGACACTGGCACTATATGGCAGTAGCAAGAAATGAGGGTATTTGTATTCCCAATATACTCTTTGAATTCCCAGTCAGACAATGGCACTGTATACCAGTAGTAAAAATTGTGGGTGCACGTAACCCCAATATATTCTTTGAATTACCAGTCAGAAACTGGCACTATATGGCAGTAGCAAGAAATGAGGGTATTTATAACCCCAATATATTCTTTGAATTCCCAGTCAGACAATGGCACTGTATACCAGTAGTAAAAATTGTGGGTGCACGTAACCCCAATATATTCTTTGAATTCCCAGTCAGACACTGGCACTATATGGCAGTAGCAAGAAATGAGGGTATTTGTATTCCCAATATACTCTTTGAATTCCCAGTCAGACAATGGCACTGTATACCAGTAGTAAAAATTGTGGGTGCACGTAACCCCAATATATTCTTTGAATTACCAGTCAGAAACTGGCACTATATGGCAGTAGCAAGAAATGAGGGTATTTATAACCCCAATATATTCTTTGAATTCCCAGTCAGACAATGGCACTGTATACCAGTAGTAAAAATTGTGGGTGCACGTAACCCCAATATATTCTTTGAATTACCAGTCAGAAACTGGCACTATATGGCAGTAGCAAGAAATGAGGGTATTTGTATTCCCAATATACTCTTTGAATTCCCAGTCAGACAATGGCACTGTATACCAGTAGTAAAAATTGTGGGTGCACGTAACCCCAATATATTCTTTGAATTACCAGTCAGAAACTGGCACTATATGGCAGTAGCAAGAAATGAGGGTATTTATAACCCCAATATATTCTTTGAATTCCCAGTCAGACAATGGCACTGTATACCAGTAGTAAAAATTGTGGGTGCACGTAACCCCAATATATTCTTTGAATTACCAGTCAGAAACTGGCACTATATGGCAGTAGCAAGAAATGAGGGTATTTATAACCCCAATATATTCTTTGAATTCCCAGTCAGACAATGGCACTGTATACCAGTAGTAAAAATTGTGGGTGCACGTAACCCCAATATATTCTTTGAATTCCCAGTCAGACACTGGCACTATATGGCAGTAGCAAGAAATGAGGGTATTTGTATTCCCAATATATTCTTTGAATTCCCAGTCAGACAATGGCACTGTATACCAGTAGTAAAAATTGTGGGTGTATATAGCCCCAATTCTATTGCTAGGGGACTTGCAGGGTATTTCTGGGGTGAAGGTGGGGGGGCACACCGTTGGAACGGGTATCGGGGTATATATCGGGTATACGGGAATACACTGACAGTGTATTCCATTCAGGATCCTGGGAAAGCTGGGTTGCGGCGATTGAGCCCGTCAGTGCCACGTTACACTGACAAGCTTCTCCCTGGAATTTAGCTCTTACAAGAGCTGTTGGTTGTCTTCTCCTTCCTATCCTAGCCTGTCCCTGCCTACCCAGAATCTAAGCCCTAGCTAGCTGGACGGAAACCTCCGTCCTCGGTGAATTGCAAGCTCAGAATGACGCGAAGCTGGGCGGCGCTGTTCTTTTAAATTAGAGGTCACATGTTTTCGGCAGCCAATGGGTTTTGCCTACTTTTTTCAACGTCACCGGTGTCGTAGTTCCTGTCCCACCTACCCTGCGCTGTTATTGGAGCAAAAAAGGCGCCAGGGAAGGTGGGAGGGGAATCGAGTAATGGCGCACTTTACCACGCGGTGTTCGATTCGATTCGAACATGCCGAACAGCCTAATATCCGATCGAACATGAGTTCGATAGAACACTGTTCGCTCATCTCTACTAATTAATAGCTATCTGACAAGTATTTATGAGGAATGAGCCTCCGCAATCTCATTACACACCAGGCTCAATGCCGTGGAGCAGAAGGTTGGCAGGTCGATGCAGTGGTCAGTGGGAAAAGTGGATTGTTAAGTAGCCGAGGAAGTTGCAGTCGGATGTATTGATGAACATCCCAGGCAGAGAGAAGAAGAGGAAGCGTCACAGACACAGAGGAATCAATGCAGGAGGTGATGAAAGGGCGAAGACGAGGAAATGATGGGATGGGATTTCTTTGATTAAGATGTCATAGGTGTATGAAGAGAACAAACATAACTGGAAATTATTGCAATACCCTACACAGCAAGCCAGTGCTTGAAACAAGAAGGAGACAGCAGTCAAACAACGTAACCCTATTACATGCGTATGTGTATTTGTACATGTGTATATGCTGCAGTAATACAAGGGTTAACTATTTATTTTTGTCAATTAACAACATGAAGAATGAATGAACAAAAGATAAATCTAAATTCCATCAATGTTCGGGGTGACCACTCTTTGCCTTCCATCAGTTCTTTCAGACAGGCCTTGAAGTTAACTCGGCAGGGAAGTTGTTGCCACCATCTTGGAGAACTAAGCACAGATCTTCTGTAGATGTAGGCTTCCTCCAATCCTTCTGTCTCATCATATCATCCCAGACAGACTGGATGATGTTGACATCAGGGCTCTGCAGGGGCCGGATCATCACTTCCAGGACTCCTCCTCCAAAGAGCAAAAGTCACACCAAATATTGATGGGATTTATATTTCTGTTTCTTAATTAATTTCATTTTGTTAATGGACAAAAATAAATTCTTAAAATTTTTGCCTAAAATTTGCTTAAAACCTTTGCACAGTACTGTATATGTAATCTCTCTTGCCACTATATACTATGGTACATTACGTTTTAATACTTAATGTACCATAGTACAGTATGGAATATGATGCAATCCACCCAGATCTATCATTTTTCAGTGGGTACCCTTCTGCTATTGTCAAATTGACTCCAGGATTGAGTTTTACGGAGCACTTTTATAGGTACAGGCTCTGATATGGAGGGAAACAAATCTTGGGGTCCTGTGTGGTAAAACCCAACACAATAATACAAGGGCAGTTTTATCTTTGCAGTATATAGGACAGTATATAGAACATTTATTCTGTGTAGCCTGTGACTTCATTTTTCGGACATTGTAACTCAATAGGATTATCTTTTCCATCTCTACAGGTCTCACAGAATTTGCACCTCCTTGCAGTGGACATGGAAACTATAGTCTGGACTCATGTGTTTGCAGCCAAGGATGGGGAGGTGAAAACTGCTCTGAACCTTTGTGCCCCCTGGGCTGCTCTGGGAGAGGTACCTGTATAGAAGGCATCTGTGTGTGTGAGCCGGATTACACCGGGGAGTGGTGCACAGATCTGTTATGCCCTGAGGAGTGCAGCCCACATGGGCACTGTCAAGATGGGCAATGCGTCTGCCAAGAACCATACACCGGTATCGGCTGTACAGAGCTCCGCTGCCCAGGTGACTGTTTGGGAAAAGGACGTTGTGCCAATGGGACCTGCGTATGCCAAGATGGTTTTGCCGGAGAGGACTGCGGGCGCATGTGGTGTGTGAATGCCTGCAGTGGGCGAGGGCAATGCCAGGATGGTGTCTGTGAGTGCGAGGAGGGGTACAGTGGGCAGGATTGTTCTGAAGGTAAGGAAAAAAGTAAAAATTGTTAAAGAAATGATAGCACATATCAGAAGAAATGTCATTCATCATCTGTATTCCTCAGTCATGTGATGTTTTCTAGTGTCGAGAACGAGAACTAAACCAAGATCTATAGGTAGATATCCTGGCTCTAATGGGCACTCGAGAAACATCTTCATGTCAAACCCATTACTTACAAGTTATTCCCTACCCACAGGAGACAGAAGATATGAGTGTGGGTCTATTGTTGGGGGGTTTACATGTGCGCTATCACACCATTCACAGTCTTTGGCAATGATGGAGATACAAGTAGCTGAGGTCAATTAAGTTACATGTAGAACAATATATAGTTAGGCCAGGGAAGAAAAACATTAATCTGGAAATGCGTGAGCTGCTCTCTGCTGCCCCCGATGCTTTGGATCAAAATACTGCATAATACAGATCAGGGTATCTCCTATTAATAATTAAATTAATATTATCTTATATACTCATACCTGCCAGAGTGAGAGCCATAGATATGTAGAGAAGAACCTTCAAGAACCTGGAGGTTCCTTCCTTACCCCCCTCCCTTCCTTCCTTCCTTCCTTCCTTCCTTCCTCCCTCCCTCCCTCCCTCCCTTCCTTCCTTGCCCCCTCCCTCCCTCCCTTCCTTGCTCCCTTCCTTCCTTCCTCCCTTCCTTCCCCCCTCCCTCCCTTCCTTCCTTCCTTCCTTCCTTCCCCCCTCCCTCCCTTCCTTCCTTCCTTCCCCCCTCCCTTCCTTCCTTCCTTACTTCCTTCCTTCCCCCCTCCCCCTTCTTTCTTTCTCCAAGGGGTAATTAAACTAGTTCCTAGTACTAGTCCTAAATATACAGCCCCCAAACTCTGGTTCTGTGAGATGTAAGTTACGGATATGTGTTGCCATCCAATACTTAAAGGGCTAGTTCACACGTGGGCAAAGGGGAGTTTTTTGACAGCGGATTTCGCTTCAAAATCAGCCCCTTTACAATGGAGCCCTATGTGAACAGCTAGCTTTTTTTTTCCGCTAGCTTTTTTTTCCACTAGCTTTTTTTTTCTGCTATTTTTCAGCTAGCAGAAAAAAGAAGCGACATGACCTTTCTTCAGGCGTTTTCCGCCTGAAGAAAGCAATAGAAGTGAATGGGAGGTAAAAACAGCGCAGGTTTTTTTCAGCGCGGTTTTTTGCAAAAAACCGCTAGCTGTTTTTTGCAAAAAAACGCGCGGAAAAAACTGCTAGCGTTTTTTTTTAGCCCATTCACTTCTATGGGAGGGGAAAACAGCCTGGCTTTTTTTGGAAGCGGTTTTTAAAAAAAAAAGCTCCAAAAAAAGCCTGGCAATGTAAAAAAAAAGCTTCCTAATTAGGAAGCGGTTTTTTTCAGGACCAAAATAAGCCAGGAGGTTTTTACGTGTGAACTAGCCCTAACCCTTCCATGACATAGGCTTTTGGAATTGATAAAGAAGAGACGCCAGAGAAAACTTGGACACATTGGGTCTGTATTTGAGTGGCCAATTCATAGTCAATTATTGGTCTTTCATGCTTTTATATTTGACATACTGTATTAGATTATGCTTAAAGGGAGTCAGTCACCAGAATCCAGTCTTGCAGATAGATAGGTTAGCTGCAGATAGATAGGTTAGCGTCACCTCACTCACACAGTGGTTCCCCCTTGTGAATCATTGCCTCCTTTGCTGAGCCCTTTGAAGCAATCTAGACATCGTGGACCTCTATGGAACAACAACAGTATCATTCCTCATCGATCTACTGGGTTCTGGTGACTTCCTTTACAACTGTAGAAACAAATCTCAAAAAAGTTTGATGTCTTCGTCTTGTCATTTTTGGGGGTGGGAGGCTGTTACCTCTGGAATGCAGACAGTACATGATGGTGTTCTTTTCTTTAGCTATTTTTTATACAAAATTTAAAGCATAAATGCATGAGTGAAGACATCCAAGACTAAATGAGTTTACGAGAGTTTTCCTGCCAAAAACCTGCCATACCATTGTCCTCTTCTACACTCATTCCAATCAACACGAGCAGAAACAAAAGCTAATGAGCAACTAAAATGATGCCAAATCTAACAGAATTTTACACATTTCAGAAGCTAAATGTGAATTATTTTTCCGATCTGACAACTTTTCAATATCCACAGGACTGAGATGTTTACATTCTATGTTCTATGTGTCACTGGTGCAAACGCATTTCCATTTAGCTTCAGAGGCTCAAAACAACTTCTGAAAGCCGTAGCGGGAGGTTGTGGAGCTGAAAGGAGAGCACCTGCAGAACTAGAACACTCTCATACCGAGAGGCCCAATTCTTCCAGGCCACATTACCCAACCAGCAGCAGATTGGAAGATTTTTTTAACACCTGTGTAATAAACGAAACATGATGTGTGTTCTTTATAGAGATGAAGTAGCCAGAGAGAATCCCGTAGGGTAGTGCATCCAAAGAAGAATGCAACAAAAGGATGGAACAAAGGAGGTGTTTTCTTGTATAGCAGTGTTTGAAGGCCATATTCATGGAGGTTGTCTGACATCTTTAGCATGGGGCTCAATTTTTTCAGCATTTTTCTGTTTGGCGGTAAAGCTTCCAACCACTACCATTACTCAGGTCCTTGTTGTAGAGTATAGAGCAGTCTACTGCTTTTAATGACCTTTGATAGCACTAGATAGTCATCAAGATGGCGGCACCCATGCAATTCAAGTAAGTAGATGTCAAGGTCACGTTTGACTAAGGCATTTGTATGGTTAATGTCCTATGCAACTGAGTGGTCGCAATGCTTAAAGACTCAAAATCTATCAGAATAGTAAGGTGGATGTCACGAAAGAGTTAATGTTTTTTTCTAACCATCTTAATGGTGACTTTTGTCTTGATAGGTTGCACATGTAAGGAACTTTCTACGGTCTGGCATTTGTTAGAAAACCAGCCATGATGTCATTATTGTCGTCAGGTTATCTTCTCATACACGTAGTGTCCTCCTGATAACCAGCCATGGTGTCCTTATTGTGGTTGGGTTATCTTCTCATACATGTAGTGTCCTCCTGATAACCAGCCATGATGTCTTTATTGTGATTGGGTTATCTTCTCATCCATGCAGTGTCCTCCTGATAACCAGCCATGATGTCCTTACTGTGTCCGGTTTATCTTCTCAGACATGTAGTGTCCTCCTGATAACCAGCCATGATGTCCTTATTGTGGTCGAGTTATCTTCTCATACATGTAGTGTCCTCCTTATAACCAGCCATGATGTCCTTATTGTGGTCAGGTTATCTTCTCATACATGTAGTGTCCCCTCCGGATAACCAGCCATGATGTCCTTATTGTGGTTGAATTATCGTCTCATACATGTAGTGTCCTCCTGATAACCAGCCATGATGTCCTTATTGTGGTCAGGTTATCTTCTCATACATGTAATGTCCCTCCTGATAACCAGCCATGATATCCTTATTGTGGTCAGGTTATCTTCTCATACAGTAGTGTTATTCCTGACAACCAGCCATGATGTCCTTATTGTGGTCAGGTTATCTTCTCATACATGTAGTGTCCTCCTGATAACCAGCCATGATGTCCTTATTATGGTCAGGTTATCTTCTCATACATGAGGTGTCCTCCTGATAACCAGCCATGATGTCCTTATTGTGGTCAGGTTATCTTCTCATACATGTAGTGTCCTCCTGATAACCAGCTATGATGTCCTTATTGTGATCGGGTTATCTTCTCATACATGTTGTGTTCCTGCCTAATACCTGTCCATAATAAGAAAATTAATAAAAAGTTTGTGCATTTATTGTCATATCCATTGGTAACTTATCAAGACAATGGACTGTCACCAAAAAGATGGTTACAGAAAAATCTTTAAATTTCTGCAAAATTCTAATGACTTATATTTGCAAAAATTTAACTTGTGTCTACAATATTGAATATGGTTATGTTTATCTTTATCTTTCAAGTGGTTTTCCCATGATCTTTTATATTAAGAGATAAAATACATACCATAAAAAATCCTCTAGAGAGATATTTCATGCTACAGGTGGTACAACTACTGAATTTGTGTCTCATTTGTTGGAAACTAGACATGGTAGGCACGACTTGCTCATATCAGCGAATCATTTGTTGTACTGTAGGGGTTATTTTCTTCCATCCCAAATAACTGGCTTATGGGATCATACTGTATATGTAATGGGACTGTTTAGATCTATCTTTTTAGAACATAATGGAAAGTGTTGCGGCTCTTGGTTCTCGGTTATGAAGTTGCTTCATACGCTGATAGATACGGCACGCACTTTGAGCATCATATTTTCTGACACCTTGTTTCATTTTTCTGTTGTACGGAGATACATGGCCCCATTATATCAACCTCTGCCATCTTAATCCCTCCATCTCTCTTTAAAACCAGCCCTATCAATGACTGTCAGGAAGAAAGCTTGGCTGTAAATATGGATAAATGGAATGAGAATTTCATTTGACTGAATAATAGCACATCACATATAGTGTAGGGTTTACACCAGCTAAAGACTGTGTCTAGAGATGAGCCAGTCCAAAAATGTGTTCTCTGCTGATCCTCCGAAATGTGAATTATCCTTATCCTCCGCAAATCTTCAAGATGCCAAATCAAATGGAGAATCTTTACTTTTATCATCCGGACAGGGCTAGAAGGTTTGTGCTCTCAATGAAAGAAGAACGGACTGGAATGAGAAATCCCATCAAATATAGAGTCTGCTTTCTAGGTTTTACTTTTTGGATAAAGCTTTCTTAGAATCCGACCCAATCGATCATAGGAAAAACCCTTTATAAAACTCTAGTCATGAGTGGATATTTAATGCATTTTTTAAGTGATACCCCTATGGAACAAGACTAGAATTCAAGCCATACTCCCCACTTGTGTCCCGAGACCTGTTTAAGACCGGAGCCCCATAGGATGTAAACACCACAATTTGCCTGCGGCAGAAACGCCACGTGAAAAATTGCGGTGTTTTACAGTCAGGGCAAAATGGATGGGATTGTAGTGAATCCCATGTCCACTTTATGGTAAAAACCGTGGTGCGGACATGCCGCAATTTCCAAAACCAATTATACCTATGGAAATGTTGGCGGTTTCTCCATAGGTATAATTGTAACAAAGTCCACAGAGGAAACCTTTGCAAACTTTCGGTCTAAAGCACTACAGCAGGGGTAGGGAACGTACGGCTCTCAAGCTGTTGCAAAACTACAACTCCCAGCATGCATACTTGCTCTGCTGTTCTTGGAACTCCCATGGAAGTGAATGGAGCATGCTGGGAGTTGTAGTTTCACAGCAGCTGGAGAGCCAAAGGTTCCCTACCCCTGCACTACAGGAAGAACCACAATGCGTTGCCACTGCAGATTTTCCCACAGTGCTTTTTTGCTGTGGGAGGCCCCATGGGGCCTTAGCCTAAAAGGTTCAGCATTAATTTATAGGATTACCACCTTCCGCTATAGATGCAACTTCTTTTGAGCTTATGTTCATCCCCCTATTCCCAGGGGAGCATTGCATAGCCTATTAGACTCTTTATGCCTTCATTGGTGCTATCTAGGGTTGAGCCGATCTTGAGATTTCAGGATCAATTTTAAAATCCGATTTCCGAACATTTTCCAGCCGATCCCGGTCGTGAAATTTGCTTGATCGACGATCAGGATCCAATCTTTTCTGATCCCAATCCTCAACCCTAGTCAATGCTTCTCTATGGGAAAAGTCACTTTTAGAGTTGAGCAGATCTTGAGATAACCTCTGACCTCGATCCTGCTGGAAAAGATCGGGATCGGAATTCTGATCACGATCGTGAAATTTACTCGATTGCTGATCGGAATCCGATCTTTTCCGATCCCGATCGCTCAACCCTAGTGCTATCCCTAAGGTATAACAAAACTCACAGATCCCTAGTAAAATAATCCACTATGGAAGCCCCTTGGCTAAGCTTGGAACAAGATCCATGATTTAATCTGACAATATAATATCTTAGTTACATAGCAACATAGTAAAGACTAGAGATGAGCGAACAGTGTTCTATCGAACTCATGTTCGATCGGATATTAGGCTGTTCGGCATGTTCGAATCGAATCGAACACCGCGTGGTAAAGTGCGCCATTACTCGATTCCCCTCCCACCTTCCCTGGCGCCTTTTTTGCTCCAATAACAGCGCAGGGTAGGTGGGACAGGAACTACGACACCGGTGACGTTGAGAAAAGTAGGAAAAACCCATTGGCTGCCGAAAACATGTGACCTCTAATTTAAAAGAACAGCGACGCCCAGCTTCGCGTCATTCTGAGCTTGCAATTCACCGAGGACGGAGGTTTCCGTCCAGCTAGCTAGGGCTTAGATTCTGGGTAGGCAGGGACAGGCTAGGATAGGAAGGAGAAGACAACCAACAGCTCTTATAAGAGCTAAATTCCAGGGAGAAGCTTGTCAGTGTAACGTGGCACTGACGGGCTCAATCGCCGCAACCCAGCTTTCCCAGGATCCTGAATGGAATACACTGTCAGTGTATTCCCGTATACCCGATATATACCCCGATACCCGTTCCAACGGTGTGCCCCCCCACCTTCACCCCAGAAATACCCTGCAAGTCCCCTAGCAATAGAATTGGGGCTATATACACCCACAATTTTTACTACTGGTATACAGTGCCATTGTCTGACTGGGAATTCAAAGAATATATTGGGAATACAAATACCCTCATTTCTTGCTACTGCCATATAGTGCCAGTGTCTGACTGGGAATTCAAAGAATATATTGGGGTTACGTGCCCCACAATTTTTACTACTGGTATACAGTGCCATTGTCTGACTGGGAATTCAAAGAATATATTGGGAATACAAATACCCTCATTTCTTGCTACTGCCATATAGTGCCAGTTTCTGACTGGGAATTCAAAGAATATATTGGGGTTACGTGCACCCACAATTTTTACTACTGGTATACAGTGCCATTGTCTGACTGGGAATTCAAAGAATATATTGGGGTTACGTGCACCCACAATTTTTACTACTGGTATACAGTGCCATTGTCTGACTGGGAATTCAAAGAGTATATTGGGAATACAAATACCCTCATTTCTTGCTACTGCCATATAGTGCCAGTTTCTGACTGGGAATTTAAAGAATATATTGGGGTTACGTGCACCCACAATTTTTACTACTGGTATACAGTGCCATTGTCTGACTGGGAATTCAAAGAATATATTGGGGTTATAAATACCCTCATTTCTTGTTACTGCCATATAGTGCCAGTTTCTGACTGGTAATTCAAAGAATATATTGGGGTTACGTGCACCCACAATTTTTACTACTGGTATACAGTGCCATTGTCTGACTGGGAATTCAAAGAGTATATTGGGAATACAAATACCCTCATTTCTTGCTACTGCCATATAGTGCCAGTTTCTGACTGGGAATTCAAAGAATATATTGGGGTTACGTGCACCCACAATTTTTACTACTGGTATACAGTGCCATTGTCTGACTGGGAATTCAAAGAGTATATTGGGAATACAAATACCCTCATTTCTTGCTACTGCCATATAGTGCCAGTTTCTGACTGGGAATTCAAAGAATATATTGGGGTTACGTGCACCCACAATTTTTACTACTGGTATACAGTGCCATTGTCTGACTGGGAATTCAAAGAGTATATTGGGAATACAAATACCCTCATTTCTTGCTACTGCCATATAGTGCCAGTGTCTGACTGGGAATTCAAAGAATATATTGGGGTTACGTGCACCCACAATTTTTACTACTGGTATACAGTGCCAATTTCTAACTAGGAATTCAAAATGCGCAAGGCTCCCGGAAAGGGACGTGGACGAGGCCGTGGGCGAGGTCGGGGGAATGGTTCTGGGGAGCAAGGTAGCAGTGAAGCCACAGGGCGTCCCGTGCCTACTCCTGTGGGGCAGCAAGCATTGCGCCACTCCACAGTGCCAGGGTTGCTTGCCACATTAACTAAACTGCAGGGTACAAACCTTAGTAGGCCCGAGAACCAGGAACAGGTCTTGCAATGGCTGTCAGAGAACGCTTACAGCACATTGTCCAGCAGCCAGTCAGACTCTGCCTCCTCTCCTCCTATTACCCAACAGTCTTGTCTTCCTTCCTCCCAAAATTCCGAAGCTTTACAGAACAATAACCCAAACTGTCCCTGCTCCCCAGAGCTGTTCTCCGCTCCTTTCATTGTCCCTCAACCTGCCTCTCCACGTCACGATTCCACGAACCTAACAGAGGAGCATCTGTGTCCAGATGCTCAAACACTAGAGTCTCCTCCATCTCCGTTCGATTTGGTGGTGGATGACCAGCAACCCACCCTCATCGACGATGATGTGACGCAGTTGCCGTCAGGGCATCCAGTTGACCGGCGCATTGTGCGGGAGGAGGAGATGAGACAGGAGTTGGAAGAGGAAGTGGTGGATGATGAGGACACTGACCTGACCTGGACAGGGGGGATGTCAAGCGGGGAAAGTAGTGTGGATGTTGAGGCAGGTGCAGCACCAAAAAGGGTAGCTAGAGGCAGAGGCAGAGGTCAGCAGCTTAGGCGAAGCCAGGCCACACCCGGAATCTCCCAAGATGTTCCAGTTCGTACCCAGCCCCGAAAAACTCCCACCTCGAGGGCACGTTTCTCGAAGGTGTGGAGTTTTTTCAAGGAATGCGCCGAGGACAGATATAGTGTTGTCTGCACAATTTGCCTCTCGAAATTGATTAGGGGCTCTGAGAAGAGCAACCTGTCCACCACTTCAATGCGCCGTCATTTGGAATCCAAGCACTGGAATCAGTGGCAGGCAGCAACGGCAGGACAAAGGCCGCCTGCCGTTCACGCCACTGCCACTGCCTCTGCCACTGCCTCTGCCACTGCCACTGCTGACTGTGCTGGCGATGCACTCCAGAGGACGAGCCAGGACACCACTTCATCTGCCTCCGCCACTTTGTTGACTTCTACCTCATCCTCCCCTGGTCCTGTCTTATCTCCTTCTCCTGCACCATCAAAGGCACCATCAGGCGTTTCTTTACAACAACCCACCATCTCTCAGACATTGGAGCGGCGGCAGAAATACACTGCTAACCACCCACACGCGCAAGACTTGAACGCCAACATCGCTAAACTGCTGGCCCAGGAGATGTTGGCGTTCCGGCTTGTTGAAACTCCCGCCTTCCTGGACCTGATGGCAACTGCGGCACCTCGCTATGCCGTCCCTAGCCATCACTACTTCTCCCGGTGTGCCGTCCCCGCCTTGCACCAGCACGTGTCACTCAACATCAGGCGGGCCCTTAGTTCCGCGCTTTGCACAAAGGTCCACTTGACCACCGACGCGTGGACAAGTGCATGCGGACAGGGACGCTACATTTCACTGACGGCACACTGGGTGAATGTAGTTGAGGCTGGGACTGCTTCCCAAACTGGCCCGGTGTACCTCGTCTCCCCGCCTAACATTCCTGGCAGGGACACGAGAAGAACACCCCGCCTCCTCCTCCGCCACCGCCTCCTCCTCCGCTGTTAGATTGACCCCAGCTACGAGTTGGAAACGTTGCAGCACTGGCGTTGGTAGACGTCAGCAGGCTGTGCTGAAGCTGATCAGCTTGGGGGACAGACAGCACACTGCCTCCGAGGTGAGGGATGCCCTCCTCGATGAGACGGCAATATGGTTTGAGCCGCTGCACCTGGGCCCAGGCATGGTCGTTTGTGATAACGGCCGGAACCTGGTAGCAGCTCTGGAGCTTGCCGGACTCCAACATGTTCCATGCCTGGCCCACGTCTTCAACCTAGTGGTGCAACGTTTCCTAAAGAGCTACCCCAATGTTCCAGAGCTACTGGTGAAAGTGCGGCGCATGTGCGCCCACTTTCGCAAGTCGACAGTAGCCGCTGCTAGCTTAAAATCTCTCCAGCAACGCCTGCATGTGCCACAACACCGGCTTTTGTGCGACGTCCCCACACGCTGGAACTCAACGTTTCAGATGTTGAATAGAGTGGTTGAGCAGCAGAGACCTTTGATGGAATACCAGCTACAAAACCCTAGGGTGCCACAAAGTCAGCTGCCTCAGTTTCACATCCATGAGTGGCCATGGATGAGAGACCTTTGTGACATCCTACGGGTCTTTGAGGAGTCCACAAGGAGGGTGAGCTCTGAGGATGCGATGGTGAGCCTTACAATCCCGCTCTTGTGTGTTCTGAGAGAATCCCTGATTGACATCAGGGATAACTCAGATCACACAGAGGAGTTAGGGATAGCATCCGATCCGTCACAGCTGGAGAGTAGGTCCACACATCTGTCCGCTTCACTGCGTTTAATGGAGGAGGAGGAGGAGGAGGAGGAGGAAGAAGAGTTGTCCGATGATGTGATGGTGATACAGGAGGCTTCCGGGCAACTTCGAATCGTCCCATTGTTGCAGCGCGGATGGGTAGACATGGAGGATGAGGAGGAAATGGAGATTGAACTTTCCGGTGGGGCCAGAGGAGTCATGCCAACTAACACTGTGGCAGACATGGCTGAGTTCATGTTGGGGTGCTTTACAACCGACAAGCGTATTGTCAAAATCATGGAGGACAACCAGTACTGGATCTTTGCTATCCTTGACCCCCGGTATAAAAACAACATCTCGTCTTTTATTCCGGTAGAGGGGAGGGCCAATCGCATCAATGCTTGCCACAGGCAATTGGTGCAGAATATGATGGAGATGTTTCCAGCATGTGACGTTGGCGGCAGGGAGGGCAGTTCCTCCAGTAGGCAACCAAGTTCTCACCGGTCCACACAAACGAGGGGCACACTGTCTAAGGTCTGGGACACCTTGATGGCACCCCCTCGCCAAAGTGCCGCCACGGAGGGTCCTAGTGTCACCAGGCGTGAGAAGTATAGGCGCATGTTGCGGGAATACCTTTCCGACCACAGCCCTGTCCTCTCCGACCCCTCTGCGCCCTACACGTATTGGGTGTCGAAGTTGGACCTGTGGCTTGAACTTGCCCTATATGCCTTGGAGGTGCTGTCCTGTCCTGCCGCCAGCGTCCTATCTGAGAGGGTGTTCAGTGCAGCCGGTGGCATCATCACTGACAAGCGCACCCGTCTGTCAGCTGAGAGTGCCGACCGGCTCACTTTGATAAAAATGAACCACCACTGGGTAGAGCCGTCATTTTTGTGCCCACTTGTGTAAAGCACCCCAACATGAAACTCCATGTCTGTACTCAACCTCTCCAATTCCTCCGCATCCTCATACTCATCCACCATAAGCGTTGCACAATTCTGCTAATACTAGGCTCCCTCCACCCTGATTTCCCCCAACTCTGCTGGTTAGAGGCTCCCTCCACCCTGATTTCCACCAACTCTGCTGGTTAGAGGCTCCCTCCACCATGAATTTGCCCAAACTGGGCTGTTTAGAGGCTCCCTCCACCATGAATTTGCCCAAACTGGGCTGTTTAGAGGCTCCCTCCACCATGAATTGGTCCAAACTGGGTTTTTTAGAGGCTCCCTCCACCATGAATTGGTCCAAACTGGGCTGGTTAGAGGCTCCCTCCACCATGAATTTGCCCAAACTGGGCTGTTTAGAGGCTCCCTCCACCATGAATTGGTCCAAACTGGGCTGGTTAGAGGCTCCCTCCACCATTAATTGGTCCAAACTGGGCTGGTTAGAGGCTCCCTCCACCATTAATTGGTCCAAACTGGGCTGGTTAGAGGCTCCCTCCACCATGAATTGGTCCAAACTGGGTTTTTTAGAGGCTCCCTCCACCATGAATTGGTCCAAACTTGGCTGTTTAGAGGCTCCCTCCACCATGAATTGGTCCAAACTGGGCTGGTTAGAGGCTCCCTCCACCATTAATTGGTCCAAACTGGGCTGGTTAGAGGCTCCCTCCACCATGAATTTGCCCAAACTGGGCTGTTTAGAGGCTCCCTCCACCATGAATTTGCCCAAACTGGGCTGTTTAGAGGCTCCCTCCACCATGAATTGGTCCAAACTGGGTTTTTTAGAGGCTCCCTCCACCATGAATTGGTCCAAACTGGGCTGGTTAGAGGCTCCCTCCACCATTAATTGGTCCAAACTGGGGTGGTTAGAGGCTCCCTCCACCATTAATTGGTCCAAACTGGGCTGGTTAGAGGCTCCCTCCACCATTAATTGGTCCAAACTGGGCTGGTTAGAGGCTCCCTCCACCATTAATTGGTCCAAACTGGGCTGTTTAGAGGCTCCCTCCACCATTAATTGGTCCAAACTGGGCTGGTTAGAGGCTCCCTCCACCATGAATTTGCCCAAACTGGGCTGTTTAGAGGCTCCCTCCACCATGAATTGGTCCAAACTGGGTTTTTTAGAGGCTCCCTCCACCATGAATTGGTCCAAACTGGGCTGGTTAGAGGCTCCCTCCACCATTAATTGGTCCAAACTGGGGTGGTTAGAGGCTCCCTCCACCATTAATTGGTCCAAACTGGGCTGGTTAGAGGCTCCCTCCACCATTAATTGGTCCAAACTGGGCTGGTTAGAGGCTCCCTCCACCATTAATTGGTCCAAACTGGGCTGTTTAGAGGCTCCCTCCACCATTAATTGGTCCAAACTGGGCTGGTTAGAGGCTCCCTCCACCATGAATTTGCCCAAACTGGGCTGTTTAGAGGCTCCCTCCACCATGAATTGGTCCAAACTGGGTTTTTTAGAGGCTCCCTCCACCATGAATTTGCCCAAACTGGGCTGGTTAGAGGCTCCCTCCACCATGAATTGGTCCAAGCTGGGTTTTTTAGAGGCTCCCTCCACCATGAATTTGCCCAAACTGGGCTGGTTAGAGGCTCCCTCCACCATGAATTGGTCCAAACTGGGTTTTTTAGAGGCTCCCTCAACCATGAATTTGCCCAAACTGGGCTGGTTAGAGGCTCCCTCCACCATGAATTGGTCCAAACTGGGCTGGTTAGAGGCTCCCTCCACCATGAATTTTCCCAAACTGGGCTGTTTAGAGGCTCCCTCCACCATTAATTGGTCCAAACTGGGCTGGTTAGAGGCTTCCTCCACCATGAATTTGCCCAAACTGGGCTGTTTAGAGGCTCCCTCCACCATGAATTGGTCCAAACTGGGTTTTTTAGAGGCTCCCTCCACCATGAATTTGCCCAAACTGGGCTGTTTAGAGGCTCCCTCCACCATGAATTGGTCCAAACTGGGCTGGTTAGAGGCTCCCTCCACCATGAATTGGTCCAAACTGGGCTGGTTAGAGGCTCCCTCCACCATTAATTGGTCCAAACTGGGCTGGTTAGAGGCTCCCTCCACCATGAATTGGTCCAAACTGGGTTTTTTAGAGGCTCCCTCCACCATGAATTTGCCCAAACTGGGCTGTTTAGAGGCTCCCTCCACCATGAATTGGTCCAAACTGGGCTGGTTAGAGGCTCCCTCCACCATTAATTGGTCCAAACTGGGCTGGTTAGAGGCTCCCTCCACCATGAATTGGTCCAAACTGGGCTGGTTAGAGGCTCCCTCCACCATGAATTTGCCCAAACTGGGCTGTTTAGAGGCTCCCTCCACCATTAATTGGTCCAAACTGGGCTGGTTAGAGGCTCCCTCCACCATGAATTTGCCCAAACTGGGCTGTTTAGAGGCTCCCTCCACCATGAATTGGTCCAAACTGGGTTTTTTAGAGGCTCCCTCCACCATGAATTGGTCCAAACTGGGCTGGTTAGAGGCTCCCTCCACCATGAATTTGCCCAAACTGGGCTGTTTAGAGGCTCCCTCCACCATGAATTGGTCCAAACTGGGCTGGTTAGAGGCTCCCTCCACCATTAATTGGTCCAAACTGGGCTGGTTAGAGGCTCCCTCCACCATTAATTGGTCCAAACTGGGCTGGTTAGAGGCTCCCTCCACCATGAATTGGTCCAAACTGGGTTTTTTAGAGGCTCCCTCCACCATGAATTGGTCCAAACTTGGCTGTTTAGAGGCTCCCTCCACCATGAATTGGTCCAAACTGGGCTGGTTAGAGGCTCCCTCCACCATTAATTGGTCCAAACTGGGCTGGTTAGAGGCTCCCTCCACCATGAATTTGCCCAAACTGGGCTGTTTAGAGGCTCCCTCCACCATGAATTTGCCCAAACTGGGCTGTTTAGAGGCTCCCTCCACCATGAATTGGTCCAAACTGGGTTTTTTAGAGGCTCCCTCCACCATGAATTGGTCCAAACTGGGCTGGTTAGAGGCTCCCTCCACCATTAATTGGTCCAAACTGGGGTGGTTAGAGGCTCCCTCCACCATTAATTGGTCCAAACTGGGCTGGTTAGAGGCTCCCTCCACCATTAATTGGTCCAAACTGGGCTGGTTAGAGGCTCCCTCCACCATTAATTGGTCCAAACTGGGCTGTTTAGAGGCTCCCTCCACCATTAATTGGTCCAAACTGGGCTGGTTAGAGGCTCCCTCCACCATGAATTTGCCCAAACTGGGCTGTTTAGAGGCTCCCTCCACCATGAATTGGTCCAAACTGGGTTTTTTAGAGGCTCCCTCCACCATGAATTTGCCCAAACTGGGCTGGTTAGAGGCTCCCTCCACCATGAATTGGTCCAAGCTGGGTTTTTTAGAGGCTCCCTCCACCATGAATTTGCCCAAACTGGGCTGGTTAGAGGCTCCCTCCACCATGAATTGGTCCAAACTGGGTTTTTTAGAGGCTCCCTCCACCATGAATTTGCCCAAACTGGGCTGGTTAGAGGCTCCCTCCACCATGAATTGGTCCAAACTGGGCTGGTTAGAGGCTCCCTCCACCATGAATTTGCCCAAACTGGGCTGTTTAGAGGCTCCCTCCACCATTAATTGGTCCAAACTGGGCTGGTTAGAGGCTCCCTCCACCATGAATTTGCCCAAACTGGGCTGTTTAGAGGCTCCCTCCACCATGAATTGGTCCAAACTGGGTTTTTTAGAGGCTCCCTCCACCATTAATTGGTCCAAACTGGGCTGGTTAGAGGCTCCCTCCACCATGAATTGGTCCAAACTGGGCTGGTTAGAGGCTCCCTCCACCATGAATTTGCCCAAACTGGGCTGTTTAGAGGCTCCCTCCACCATTAATTGGTCCAAACTGGGCTGGTTAGAGGCTCCCTCCACCATGAATTTGCCCAAACTGGGCTGTTTAGAGGCTCCCTCCACCATGAATTTGCCCAAACTGGGCTGGTTAGAGGCTCCCTCCACCATGAATTGGTCCAAACTGGGGTTTTTAGAGGCTCCCTCCACCATGAATTTGCCCAAACTGGGGTGTTTAGAGGCTCCCTCCACCATGAATTTGCCCAAACTCTGCTGGTTAGAGGCTCAATCCACCCTGATTTTCAAAACAAATGTTGGTGCCAACCTCAACTTACTACAAGGGCCAAATTCACTGCTGGTGACAAGCTCTCCTCACTGCAAGTGCCAAATACACATGTTTCAAGGTGTTTTCCTACTGTCAGAGAGGTGGTATTGAGTGTGTAAAGTGTGTAGTTGTTAGGCTGTGATGTTGGGGTAATAGAGGGTCTTTGGTGTGTTAGATGCCCCCAGACATGCTTCCCCTGCTGTCCCAGTGTCATTCCAGAGGTGTTGGCATCATTTCCTGGGGTGTCATAGTGGACTTGGTGACCCTCCAGACACGGATTTGGGTTTCCCCCTTAACGAGTATCTGTTCCCCATAGACTATAATGGGGTTCGAAACCCGTTCGAACACACGAACATTGAGCGGCTGTTCGAATCGAATTTCGAACCTCGAACATTTTAGTGTTCGCTCATCTCTAGTAAAGACATATAGTGCATCCATCCAGGTCAGCCTATTATCCCATGACATTGAATCAGAGGAAGGCAAAAACCTGAAGAGGCAATTTTGCTCATCCTAGGAAAAATTTCTTCCTGACTGCAAATTAAAACAACCCCCTGGATGACTGATCCATCTCCAGTGATCTAATATCTGCAGCTTAGAATATTATTATACTCAAGGATGACATATAAGCCCTTCTTGAACTCTTGCAGTGGATTCTCCATGACAGTATCATGTAGCAGTGACTTCCATAATCCTGCCACTCTTACAGTAAAGAATCCCTTCGATGTTGACGTAGAAACCCTTGTTCCTCTAGACATAGAGGATTGTGCCTAAGTATAAATATATAATTTTCTTGAGTACATATTATCTTGAGAGAAAGTTCTCTAGGCCATGGTCCAGAAATTTCATCAACATGTTATTCATTGTCTTGACTTCTCCTTGTCTGCGACATCCACTCGCATGCTGCGGCGCAGGAACCGTGTTCGGTTTTGATTCCTTGCTTAGGCTTCTTCTTGTATTGTCTGAACACTGTCCTATTCCCGCACCACACCCATCTCCTTCACCTTAATTTCTCTTTGCCCTTCTAATAGTTAATGTTAGCTTTACCTGTGTGATTGACAGCCTATCTTCCTGTCAGGTTTGGGGCGGGTTCTTTCTTCCTGTTTATTGTTTGCTCACATTCACATTGGTGCTTGCTATTGCCTTGTGCATGTTGGCTATTCTCTCTTGTTATTTGTTACCTGTACTCATATTATTGACCTCTGGCTTTACCTTTGACTATTCTCTTGGATTTTAATTCTGTACTGCATTACTCAACTGTTACCGACTCCTTGGCTATCTGACCTCCCTTTTGTTGTTGTTTGTCTCATCTGCATTCTCTGTCATCTTAAGAGAGGACAGGCATGAAGTAAGGGACAGGGGGAGAGTTTAGCTAAGGACTCATGTCTTGTCTTGGCCCTCCCCTCAGGGTTCACAAGCAGCTACTGGGAAATTGCTCCTCTAGCATATTCCTTCATGCAAACACTTTGTAGGATATCATGCATTTGTGTATAGCATGGGCTATAAAGCATCTAGACTTGACCTGTGACAAATAAAATTTTGATGAGTGAGGTAATTTCTTGGCTTCAACCAATTGGCAAAACAGATGATCCGGGACATTCATTCTTGAAGATTTGGTTCAACTGTTTTTAGAATTCCTAGAGACTTCCAAGAAGAGAGCTCTGCACATTATTGGCCATCCCTCCATTTTCAGTGCCTTCCTTTTATGTTTTCTTTTAGAACAATTTACCAGACCTTAGAAGAAATTCAACAATTGTGTTCTTGTAACCCGTAGGGGACCCAGGTCTATTCAAGTTAACCCTTTAAATGCTGATTGCGCTATTCAAATAGAGAGATTAGACGTCTTGATCATGTCAGAGGGAATCTACATGATGTGGTCAAGGTCCATACCTCTCCCAAGGGTTTCTGACCATACTTCCTGCCATATTTGTCACTAATAGTATACAGGCATGTAGATATTGACCAGTATATGGGAGTTAAAAAAATTACAATATTGGATTAAAATAAATTTTTGAAAAAGTAAAAATCTGGCATGGACACCACATTGAATGAAAAATAAAATAAATGAAGACTGGCAGAAACCAAAAAGAAGAAATTTTAAAAAATTGTTCCGGTCTCCAAGACCAAGATTGGCCCGGTCCTTAAAGGGTTAGACTGGAAAAAGCCATCCTGACACTTTTTTCTTATTTCCGATGTGCTTAGCTCCTGGGTGCAGATGAGGTACAGGATACTGCAGGTTTAGGGTGGAATTACTTAAGGTTTTCTCTCCATTATTATATTCCACTTACTTTATTTCTCTCCCTGCTTCCAGGCTGGCAGATTAACAAGGGAGCACTTCTGTCCTGGGTAGCAAAATGTTAGCGCTATATAAATTATGCAGCACTGCTTTGTGCCTATTTATAAAGCACACGTGTAAAGTTATTGTTATAGGAACGGAGCACAAATGTGAGAGCATCCACCAGGGGCCTATGAGAAAAGTCAGAAGTTTAGGTCACAGTAAAGCATATTTTTCCCTTAATGTATCCACAATTTGCTATTATTTGTTCCCATCATGTGAAAAGTTCATCCCCTCATCTCCATTAAATACGTGAATGTGCGGTAATTGTATTCCAACCTTTATACATTTCTCATAGAGGCAGGTATACTACATAGAAACCACATTGGGCTAAGGTACAGCAAACACACACAAAAACACAGCAAATCTACAGTCGAAACACAATCCCAAAAATACTGCATTTCTGCAATAAGGGGACTCAGCCTTAAAGGAGATATTGATGGTTGGATATGGATGAATTATCCTTAGGATAGATCATTACTATCAGTGGGGTGCCAGATGTTGGATGTCCATCTATCTAATACTGATGACCTATCCTATCCAATCGATGGCAGAATCTGCACTTGCCGGCATAAGCACAGTGTGCTGAGTTGGGTTCACCATGTATATACAGTACAGCTCAGTACACCATATAGTGGTTATGGATACGCGAACCTTGTGAGCTCGGTCCGAGTGTTAATATTATACTTTTGAGCCTCCGCCCCTCTTCACTTCTCATGGGGGCTTCACCATGGTGCCTTATCTCATGCCGTCTTCTAGACTCTTTCAGGTTCCTAGGTGATGTCACTGGAATCCAGAGCCTCGGTCTGGAGACATATGTCCACCAATGTGATACTGATGATCTATCCTAATATATCTAAATCCCCCCCACCCAAAAAAAAAACCTTTAAAAAATGATCCATATAACCAGTGGCATAACTAAGAATGGCGGGGCCCTGTGGCAAACTTTTGACATGGGGCCCCCCATCTGCCCAACGCCAAAGACCCCGACCGACCAACCCCCACACACACATTCCTGCAAGCTCTATGCCCCATAGTGGCCCCAGTAAACAGTATTATGCCCCATAGTGGCCCCAGTACACAATATTATACACCATAGTGGCCCCAGTACACAGTATTATGCCCCATAATGGCCCCAGTACACAGTATTATGCCCCATAGTGGCCCCCAGCACACAGTATTATGCCCACTGTGGACACCCATGAACAATTATTATACTCTGGTGTCTTTTTAGACCCCAGAGTATAATAATCGAAGACCCAAGGGGTCTAAAAAACGCTTACCTATCCCTGGCTCCACTGCAGTCCTCAGCGGTGTCAGCCATCTTCCTTAACGTTTGGACGTCACATGACCCAGGATGCTGGTCCCAGTCATATGACCTCAGGGACGTCACACAACTAGGCCCGAAGCCTGCCAGGAGCGTGGAGAGGTAAGTAACACAGATTTTTATGTTCGCTTACCTCTCCCGGGCCTCCGATCATTATACTCGGGGGTCTGAAAAGACCCCCAAGTATAATAATAGTGTTTGTGGAGCCCGCGGCGTCACTTATTGATCCCGGCCCCTGCCAGGATCAGTAAGTAAATAGGGCCCGTTGCTGGCTGGAGTAACTCCAGCCGGTAATGGCCTATTAAAAAAAAAACAACGCAGCGGTAGCGGTTGCCGCCGGGCCCCTAATGCCCCGGGCCCTGTGGCAGCTGCTACCCCGGTAGTTATGCCACTGCATATAACAAGATTCTATGGTGATCTATGTCAGAACCAGAAGAACAATAGGTATCCCCAATGTTACAGCTGTAATGCAGATCTTAAAAAACTTTCATACCATAGATGTGTGAAAACAGCCTTAGGTAAGATTTGGATGTCACCTTTCTTTGTATTATTCTAAAATAAAAAGGAAATCTTTAGCTAGCCGTCTTGTGGCGGCCATATATATTCAATAGCTCTTAGCTCCTCTATAGATATGTTTGGCTGAGGATGTATTCTCAATTGGGAGAAGGGGCTTAGCTGTTACCAAACACCTCCAATGGCATCTTATCTCCCTTGAGAACAAAAGGATCTGCTTCCAAAATACAAGATGCTTTATCCTTCTTCTTAAGGCTCCCCATACGCATCAGCTAGTTGGAAAGCCCAACCGAAATTGATGGGTCCTTCCAACATTGATCTAACATGTATGAGAACCTTTCTCTTGGCTGTATAGGTGAGCTAAAGGTCAACTAAACTTTTCAGTTAAAAATGTAGAAGGTTGGAAGATACATGAATTGGAAATAGACAATGAAAGGGGTCCAGGATTGTGATATTTCTTTGCTCCGATCATTGGGATCTAAACAATGGGGCTACGGGTTCCAGAAAGCCAAATGCCCTTAATTGTTGACCTATACTGTATACATGGTCGTGGCCATGACTGATACTACAATAGATGAACTTGAAGAACAACTGCAACCAAATGGTCAATACCAATCGGTGGAGTTGGTGAAGGCTCATGGTCACTATAGTCAGGTAACTGATGGGGTTGGGGGGGGGGTCGGATTATTGATATTAGTCTTACAAAGCTGAGTTTAACTGCAATGCTTAAAATCTTATTGAAATACTGCCCAGGCTAATAGCACAGTAGTAGAAATGGAAAGAAAAGCCGTATACAAATGAGCGGATTATTACTCTTATTCTTTTGCTATTTTATCATTGTTTAATTAGCCTGTGGTGAGCAAATTGGAGTTAATGAAGTCTGAGTTTTATAGTCTCCCAAGGGTTTGGAAAGCTTAAATCATACTTTACACAAATGGCCGTACGCATGACTAAAGCCTAAAACGAGAAAGGTTTACTTAATATTTTGTTTGGCATAAAACATGGAGATACTTGTATCTTACTGTCATTACCCATAAAATGTTATATTACATGGCATTCGCATTGCCCACATTGTAGCGTTCGCTGTTATTCTGCCAATATGCAATTACGCTGAAGAGACTCTCTAAGACACAAGACCATGGAAAAGCAAGACGAACGTAAAAGGGAATATTTCCAATATAAGGCAATAAAATGTACCGTAAATCACAATTTCCTAAAATACAATAGTACAGAACTGTGCTAAGGTGTTATATTATCTTCTCATATTTGTCAATGAGAAGAAAGGGCAAAGCTAAATCCTATCAATATTTGGTGTGAGTGTTCTTTGGGCTGGAATTGAGGATATGACCCCACATAGCCCTGACCGCAGCATCATCCATGAAGAGCAGGATCGGCTTCAAAGGAGAAGTAATAAATCCGCAGTTACCCAGGTTCTTCTTAGAACAATTGACTTTATTGGAATGGTAACCATATATACAATGTGATTCGGAGTAACAAACTCCATTATCAAGTATATAGCTGGTGGGAGTCATAACCAATGCCTCTTGTACTCCCCTTTAAAGAGGACCTTTCATGTCCTCGGGCCAGCGCCACACCTCCCATGAGGCGACCTGAAGCGACCGCTTCAGACGGCGCTATGCCAGGGCCCCGGGGAGGGTGATATTTTTGCTTACCTAAGCCAGTCCAGGACAAGCTGTCCTGGACTGGCTTAGCGTCACCATCACCGAGTGGTGGATTGGGGAGGCCCTGTGGACGCAGTGCTGCTCCAGCGGCCTCCCCTCATGCTCTGGCAGAGAGCAGATCCTCTCCCTGCCTGCCCTCTGAATGCTAACGCCGCTCCGCAACGCGCCCTTTGCTCCGCCCCACCCTCTTCACTCCACCCCCTCCGCTCAGCCCCCTCCTCCTGGGGGGGGGGGCGGCTTTCTGTCGTCCACCTCGGGCGGCGAAAAAGGTAGGTTCACCCCTGCCTTGGGCACATGTGATTTTATATACCGCTAGAAAGCCAACAGTGTGCTGAATTCAACACACTGTCATCTTTCCCATTATTGGAGATATCGGTGTTGTTACCGATGTCTTCCCACTGTCAGAAGGGCGTTCCTGACAGTGTGGCTGGGCTGTGAGAAATGCCTCCCCTGATATTAATATTAAATATTAAATTGATAATTGACGTCCTAGGATGGCCAAAATCCTGCAGCTGTACCTATCCAGTCGGATAATTTGTACTTTTGCATCTACAGGGAGTTGTGACCCTATTACAACCCCAAAAGGTGAACAGGACACCTATTGATTTATACCTATACCCTAAATGTATGGTATCAGACAAAGCGCCCGTGGGTATTGTTTTTCTTTACGTTTACACATGTAAGCATTGACATTATCCAGTCTGTCTGGGATGGGTTATACCTACTATGTTGGGCACCCACTATGGCCTCAAGCCGGAAGAGTTATTACAAGTACAATGGTAGACCAGACAAGGAAAGACTAACTAATGGCCGATATTTTGCCATTTGGTTTTTGTCGACTGCTCTTCTTGCATAAGACCATGTGCCCAACTTAAAATGGATCCCTTTTAGGCATAGAGGATACACGGAGATTATATATGATGGAATATGTACCCATTATACTGTCTAGTATCAGCCGTAGGATATACCTGTGCAACTGGATCCATACGTAGGTATCAGACGACCAAGCCAAAGTAGTGAGATACTAATAACAAAGTCAGAGATTGCTTTCATATCAGACATTAAGATAAGATTGAGGAGGTGAAAAACGCGAAATTCTTTTCTGTGGATGTCTGTGGAAATAATGAAAAATTAACAAGGAAAGATAGCTGAAGTAACTGAATTACCAGGAAAACAGTCATTTATCAAAGTCTCTGCAGTGCAGAACTGGGGCCTCACTCTTGTAAACAAAGGTAACACACTTAAGTGATGGTTGTTTGTCATAGGCTACATATGGGAGTCTACCGGCCGCCGGTGTGCCGCCTGATATTAGCGGCTCCGCGGCACATCACATTGCATTGAAAAATCCCATTGCTAAATGATTATTAGAGCTAATCTGCTATCTGCTCCGAGTTTTTTTTTCTTTTTTGGAAAACATTGATTAATAGACCCCAAAGTCTCCGAGCTGCGTAATTTGATAAAATGACTGAACACAAAATGCGATGCATTTATCAAAGACGAAAATTGTATTTGTTTCATAAGGCAACATTTTATAGGCTTTTTCTAGTATAAAGGACAATAAAAATGGCTATACACATTATATCAGTATCCTGCTGAACCATCTAATGGATATGGGTAACCCAACGGTCCCCTAATGGCTGATTCAAGGGAAAGGACAACTGGCCTGTTAGATTTCAATATCCCTAATAAGTCGGGTTGAGCCAATCTTGAGATTTCAGGATCGTTTTTAAAATCTGATTTTCAATCATTTTGCAGCCGATCTCTATCCTCATTCGCCGATTGGAATCCAATCTTTTCCGATCCTGATCGCTCAACCCTAATGTTAGCTTTTCCCACAATGATTGGCCAGTAGCCAAGCATTGTGGGAACTAACATGAGAACTCGATCCCGCCTAAAAAGTTCGGGATTGGAATTCCGATTGTCATCGTGAAATTTGCTGGATCACCGATCGGAATCCGATCTTTTCCGATCCCGATCGCTCAACCCTATTAGTAAGTCAGTGGTGGAGGTGTTTGACATTGGCTTTCTACATGCTCCCCATTCAGAACACATGTACTTTCCATCAAGCATGCATGAGTATGGGGGAGCCAAGAGAAATAGATATTGATACAAGTATTGTGTAAAATGTACGGCTAGCCTAGGTTACCTTGATAATGGATATATAGTACTGTTTATAAGTTTTAGACAGCTATGGAAAAAATACTGCAAAGTAAAAAATTTTGAAATATAGTTTATATTTGTCAATCAATAAAATGAAATAAAAGGTAACATTCCCATCAGTACTCGAGTCTCCATTGTCCATTGAAATTCAGCATAGGAAAAAGTCCTGCATTGAGAACTTTTTACTCCTTCAGTTTCAGTTTTAACATGGCAGACACCCAACGGACTCCATTTTAGTTAATGGGCTCCACTGGACTTTATGCGTAACCACTATTTTAGGATTCCACCTCTCTGTTGGATTGGTCCTCTGACAGATCAGAACAACAGTGCTAGCATGAACCTATCATAAAAGAAGAATCTAAAGCCCATCAATATTTGGTATAACCACCTATTAGAGGACTCCTCTTCCAACACGTGTTCATATCACCTTTTGGAGGAGAAGTCCTGAAACAAGTGCAACCACCTGCTGGACTCCTCTTCCAACACATGTTCATACCACCTTTTGGAGGAGAAGTCCTGAAACAAGTGCAACCACCTGCTGGACTCCTCTTCCAACACATGTTCATACCACCTTTTGGAGGAGATGTCCTGGAACAAGTGCAACCACCTGCTGGACTCCTCCTCCAACACATGTTCATACCACCTTTTGGAGGAGATGTCCTGGAACAAGTAGTATGATCACTTGTTGGACTCCTCCAACACATATTCATACGACCAGTTCCAAGACTGCTCCTCCAACAGATGACATGACCAACTGTTGGAGGAGTAGTCCTGGAAGTGATGATATGACATCATCTAGTCTGTCTGGGATAATATGGAGAGACAGAAGGATTGGAGCAAGCCTAAAACCACAGAAGATCTGTGCTTAGTTCTCTAAGGTGGCGGAAACAACCACCCTGCCAGGTGCCTTCAAAAACTGTCTGCAAGTGTACCTGGAAGAATTGGTGGAAGACATGGGGAGATCTTGCCCCAGTGTTTTGAACCATAGTTTTCTGAAAAAAAATGCCCATATTACATGTTTGTGTGACATTGCCCTTACACTGAAGGAACAAAAGAGAAAAATTCTCCCTGTAGAATGCAGTAAATAGAATAGAAAACTGATTAGAAAATATTTTATTATTGCATTACTTTAGCCCATTTAGGTCTTAGATGGCCTATTTAATGGATTTTGGACCACTTTACATTCTTCCTAAAAAAATTTGTATTAACTCACTTTATTTGCTCTATAGAAGCATTTACCATCTATGTCTTCCATGGACACAGAACATGTTATATAACCATCAGTAGGTATTTTTACATAAGCCTCCCTACTAGAGGAAAGAGCCGTTAATTAGAATAAATAATCTCATTGCCTTCAATTAAATTATTCTCTGCAAAAATCCCTTAGATGATTTTCGGTAAGCAACCTGAGATGAGTCACTATTGATGTCTGCACATCCCGGTTCTACTGCCTGTGACCTTTAACCCTTCTAATATCTTGCCTCTTCCCCCGTCTTCAAACTTTATAGCGCGTAAACAAGCCCCCTCCGACGGTCAGATCTCTATCTTGTTGTTTTTCCGCCAATCATGCTCTTTTTCTATTCTTCTTTGATAGCTGTAAATTAAAGGGGAGTTTTACAGTAATTAAGTTAATTACGTTTTCAGTTCACGACTAATAAAGAGAGCAAAAAGCTGGGGTTAATTACCGGAGTGCGCGGCATGCAACGACTGCTGGAGAAAATAATCTGTAACCTCATTCCTATTAACCACTTCAGGTTTTATGGGTTGTCCGGCTGAATTTGATATGAAGTATATATACTATATACTTATACCTGTGTTATATAACACACACACATACAACACATATATATATACACACACAACACCTTAAAGAGAACCTTCCACCACCACCACCAACTCAAGCTCTTTGCTTCCTTCAATAGGTATCATTCCAATGATTCCAGCACAGTTGGAATATTTTTCTTTCGGCCCACCAATCCTGAGTAATTGATCCCGTTAGTTTCATCATTCAATATGTTATTTAGGCTCTCTACTGTCAATTGGGTGGCCCCAAACTATCTGCTCCAGCTCAGGACCTCCCATCTGACAGCAGAAAGCATAATTAGCATATTAGGAGCTGAAACTTCCAGCACGGATTGCACAGGAGAGGTGGGACTACAGAAAAAAATAGCAACTGTGTCAGAATCAGTGTAGTGTAGGGTTGAGCGATCGGGATTGGAAAAGATCGGATTCCGATCAGCGATTGAGCAAATTTCACGATTGCGATCGGAATTCTGATCGTTTTAGGTGGGATCGAGGTCTCACATTAGTTCCCACAATACTTGGCTACTGGCTAATCATTGTGGGAAAAGCTAACATTAGGATTGGGCGATCGGGATTGGGAAAGATCAGATCGAGCAAATGTTACGATCGGGATCAGCTGGATTTCGGATTTTAAAAACGATCCTGAAATCTCAAGATCGGCTCAACCCTAGTGCAGTGACATCTATGAAGTATCTAAAGATTTGAAATTGGTGGAGATGGTAAAAGGTCCTCAAATTGACATCACCATTAGATATACACAAGAACGACTTATGGATTCAAAAGAATACAACTGCAAAACATGCTGGGTAAAGAAAGTTGCAAGTGTAGTCAGCCATTGTGAAATTTTGTAGTTGGGTCTCTTGGTCACCCAGTCAACCACCTGCAGATAAGTATATACTATATATTCACTGCTTTTCACTCAATGTATTAGGTGCATGACCAATTTATATGGGAATTATAGTCAATATATCACATGGTAACATTCTTCACATGTCTGGAACCTTAAACTTACAATACACATTAGATGTGTTTGAGGTGAACCCAAAAATGTAGATTGGAACAGCCAGCCATCTAATATATATGGGTTCTCCTTACTGTTCCTTCATGGTAGATGCTGGGGATGAGAAGGATTGGACAGAAGGATTCTAATATGCCCAACCCTTTTGTTGGAGGAATCAGAATGCAGCACAGATGAACACATGATAGAGCTAAATCCCATAAATATTTGGTGTGACCATTGCCCTTTGAAGGAGGAGTCCTGGAAGTCATGATTTGGCTCCCACAGATATAGCCCTGATCTCAACATCATCCAGTCAGTCTTGGATGACATGATGAGACAGACGGATTGGGGCAAGCCTACATCCACCTAAGATCTGTGCTTAGTTCTCCAAAATGGTGGGAACAACCTTTCAGCCAAGTCCCTTTAAAAACTGTCTGCAAGTACCGAGAAGAATTGATGGAAGGCAAAGAGCAAAGGTCATACCAAATATTGATGGGATTTAGATTTCAGTAATTGACAAAAATAAACTATTAACCCTTCGATTTCCGAAAGCATTCTTAGTTTGCAGCATTTTTTTCACACGCATGCAAACTTCACAATCCTGGACCCCGCTTTATCATGCACCTAACACTTTCTGTTCAGCACATAGACAGTTAATCCATATGTATGTGAGTGGGAGACTTACTCTAACATGAGTGTGTAGGAAGCTGGTGCGGAAATTCAGTTGGCACAACAGGAGCTACTTTAAACGATTTTCCGCTCCATAGCCTTCCTAACACCAGAGAAATATTATGAGTCTAGATTTTGCCGCTGGCCACTTGGTTAAGATAGTGGCACATGAGGTTTCTTCTGGCCTCTGGGTAAATGGACGCTCCCCTAGATGTTTGATTACATTAGTTCACACTTTGCAGAAGAAGTGTCAAGGTGAAGAGAGGAAGCCGCAAGCCGTACTAAGTGTCTGTAATGTGCCGCTTGTTACCCATATTGATAGGTTACAGAGACACAAATAGGGGATGTTTTCTGCAATTAATAATAGACGTTTGGCTTGGACCAGCAGGAGGCACAATGTGGTTTTACTTAATAATGAGTCTCCTCGGCTTGGGTCACAATCATTTTTAATTGACCTCAATGGGTGTAACCATAGGTGGTGCAGAGGTAGCAGATGTATCTGGACCCTTGTGTCTGAGAGAGGTCAAAGATCCCTCTACCACAAAAGATGACCCCAGAATTAAAATTGTTGAAAATTTTTCTAAATATTATAAAATATTTTTTACCCTTCTGACCAATGGCAAGCTAATAAGTGGGTGTTATTCATTATATATAATATGATCCCTTTGAAGTTTCATCACATGGTGGATCACAGTTTCTCACTTGATATTAGGGTTGAGCCGATCTTGAGATTTCAGGATTGATTTTAAAATCCAATTTCTGATCATTTTCCAGCCAATCCCGATCGTTCAACCCTAGTCAATGCTTCTCTATGGGAAAATTCGCTTTTAGGGTGGAGCCGTTCTTGAGATTTCAAAATCCGATTTCCGATCATTTTCCAGCCGATCCCGATCGTGATCGTGAAATTTGCTCGATCGCTGATCGGGATCCGATCTTTCCCGATCCCGATCGCTCAACCCTACTTGATATATTATACCCTAAAGAACAGCAGGAAGAGGGCCAAATATCCTACCTATCTCTACTTCTAGCCCACCAGATTTTTTTCAACAGGATACATTTTTTGCATTCTTATATTATTGTATAGTTTTTGTTGGAAATTCTAAACGTGACATGCTTGAGGATTATATAAGGATGACGAGACTGTAGCAGTCAACAATCATCCACAATGGTAGCAAATTACAACCCTAGTTTCTAACAACGTATTATCCATGTGTCTTCCTCCATACATAAAGCTGGGTTCAAGCTGCGGTCACATGTATCCATAGTGTACAGTGTGGCCCCTTACTAAGCAAATGTTTGCCTTGATTTTGCAAACCAGGTTGTGATGACGCAGTTTTTACATTCATATTACGAAACCTTACCTCATAATAAAATGTTATAATTTGTGATAAAATTTAATGTGTTGCACACTACCAGTACACATAAGCCCAGCTTCAATTGTCTATAATCAGCAATGACCTCCATAAGTAAACTGTATTCGGACTGCAGGGACTAGAGGTTGAGGTAGCCAACAGTTAGATGTGGATGTGGCCCAACACATTATTGGTAGGATAATTACAACATACCATAATAATAAAAGAACCTAGAATAGAACATACCGTATTAGAACATATAATAGAACATACCATGATAGTAACAGAATATAGAATAGAACCTACCATAATAGTAACAGAACATTGAATAGAACATACCATAATGGTAACAGAACATAGAATAGAACATGTCATAATAGTAACAGAATATAGAATAGAACCTACCATAATAGTAACAGATCATTGAATAGAACATATCATAATAGTAACAGAACATAGAATAGAACATGCCATAATAGTAACAGAACATAGAATAGAACATATCATAATAGTAACAGAACATAGAATAGAACATATCATAATAGTAACAGAACATAGAATAGAACATGTCATAATAGTAACAGAATATAGAATAGAACCTACCATAATAGTAACAGATCATTGAATAGAACATATCATAATAGTAACAGAACATAGAACATATCATATTAGTAACAGAACATAGAATAGAACATGTCATAATAGTAACAGAACATAGAATAGAACATATCATATTAGTAACAGAACATAGAATAGAACATGTCTTAATAGTAACAGAACATAGAATATAACATATCATATTAGTAACAGAACATAGAATAGAACATGTCATAATAGTAACAGAACATAGAATAGAACATACCATAAAAGTAACAGAATATAGAATAGAGCCTACCATGATAATAACAGAATATAGAAAAGAACCTACCATAATAGTAACAGAACATTGAATAGAACATATAATAGTAACAGAACATAGAATAGAACATGTCATAATAGTAACAGAACATAGAATAGAACATATCATAATAATAACAGAACATAGAATAGAACATATCATAATAGTAACAGAACATAGAATAGAACATATCATAATAGTAACAGAACATAGAATAGAACATGCCTTAATAGTAAAACAGGGATTGTACCATAGACCGTAAAACAGTAGTGATGTATTAAAAAAGTAATAGTAGTAGATGAGATTGGATGATGACACAGGTCCAGCAAGTCCAACCTATAATCCTACAGTGTTGATCCAGAGAAGGGCCAGTTGCCCCATATCTATGTTGCTGGTGAAATGTTCTTTCATCTAGATATAGAGTATTTTCCTAGTATTGCAGTCTATGGTATAAGTGATTAAAGGTTCAAGCCCCACTATTTTTTAAAAAAATATATAACAATTTAATTCACCCCCTTTCCCTAGATTATTCCCTCACTTTGATGGGTGATGTTTTAAAGGTGAAAAACTTCAAAACATCACCCACCAAAGCTATGGCTTTTGGAAGGCAAGGAGTAAAAAAAATAAAGAAAATGCAAAAACGAAAAAAAAAAAAAAATGAGCCAGTCCTGAAGGTTTTAAACATCTGCAAAACATGAAATTGAACTTAGATCGCCATGAAGTCTACCGTAACCTGCACTAAGGTACAATAGAAGTGCAAGAGTGGAAGATGATGGGTGTCTGAAACCAGCCTAAGGAACGTCATGTGACATGTGATGTGTTAGTGTCGCGGTGTTAAATTCAGCTCTCAATAATAATCCCACAGTAAATAACCTGAGCAATCCATACGGTACAAAACAGAAAAAAATATATGATAAAAATACAGCCGCGCGCCATAATAACTTGCGAATGACTCATCTCTCCGTAATGCCACTATCTAGTCTAACCGAACATAAAATCCCTCCACAGAATGTTTGTTTTATTCCTCGGAAACAGTTTTATAAGAAGTGATATTTCCGCACAACCTCTGCTAATTTCATCCATGCATTATTTATAAGATGTACATACAGAATTGTATACGGCCTTAATGTGTTGATAAGGCCTAAAGCGATGGATATATTATTTATATTACTGATAACACGGAGCTTATTGCCCTGATAGCGTCTTTCTCTCTTTCCCCAGCCGATATGACACTGGGGTTTAGTGTGAAAAATTAGCATATACAAATAAATGCTGAATAACTCACCAGTCATTCTAAGTCCTTGACTTGTCCTCCTCTTTCCCATTGTTTCGAGATCCCATATTCACGCACCCTATTGAGCAATTCTATGAGCACAGAGTAGTTCTGAGAGTATCCAGAGCATGTGTCATGACCTTTTTGATTTCGATAGTACTTACGAGAACATAAAAAAATCTGGTTCTTATGTAACAACTAATCTCACAGCGTCTGTGGTCAGATCAAGGACTATTCATGGCTTACAGCATGAGGAAGGAGGCCTACAGAGTGAAAGATGGGGCTAGTAGTATTCCATGGGGCATTTCCTATAGCCTGATGGTAGTTGGAGTGCCCTTGATGGTAATGCAACCATCCATTAAAGAGGAGCTTTCACCACCTTCCCCAAATCTTAGCATTAGAGATGAGCGAGTAGCACTCGATCGAGTAGGTATTCGATCCAATACTATGGTATTCGAAATACTCGTACTCGATCGAGTACCACTCGCTATTCGAATGTAAAAGTTCGATGCAGAACCAGCATTGATTGGCCGAATGCTATACAGTCAGACAATCAATGCTCGTTCTTCTCCTACCTTTAGAAGTCTTCTCCGTGCAGCTTCCCCGCGGCGTCTTCCGGCTCTTCATTCACTCTGCCAGGCATCGGGCCTGGGCAGAGCCGACTGCGCATGTCCGCTTGTAGTGCTGGCACTCCTGGCAGAGTGAATGAAGAGCCGGAAGACGCCACAGGGACGCTGCAAGGAGAAGACTGCTCAGAGGATCCAGTCTGACCCTCACTTGTGGACTTGGTAAGTATAATTTGATCGAACGTTGCCTACCCCTGAAACGAGCATTTTCCCCCCATAGAGTATAATAGGGTTCGATATTCGATTCAAGTAGTCGAATATTGAGGGGCTACTCGAACGAATATCAAACCTCGAACATTTTACTCTTCGCTCATCTCTACTTAGCATCTGTGAATAGTCACTACTCCACTGATTCCAGCACAGTTGGAATTTTCTCTTTATCTCCCACCGTTCCTGAACAAGAAGCACATTTAGTTTTGGTGCCTGATGTGCTATTTAACCTCTGTAATGTCAGAAGGGGGATGTCAGGCAGGGGGCATGATTCAGAGCTCCAATCAGAGGTAGCCAGTGTTATAGCTCAGAATCACACCCCCTTGTCTGCTCCTGCCTGACACCGCCCTCCTGACAGTACAGGGACTAAATAGCATATCAGGCACCAAAATGAACAGCACTGATTGCTCAGGAATGGTGGAGGCTAGAGGGAAAATTCCAACTGTGCCAGAATCAGTGAAGCAGCAGCTATTAACTGATGTAAAAAGCTGTATGTGGTGGTGGTGGTGGTGAAAGGTCCTCTTTAAGTAGAACCACTGAACTGGATCTGAGTCAAGGTGATCATAATTCCTGTGGTCAGTCAATGTCTCCTTTACCTTCCACAAAGCATCAGTGCCAGGATGTGGGGTGCTGGTTACAAAAGGGGTGTCTAACTTGATCTTTAGGCTGAATTGTAGCTACGAGGTCCTTCCAAAAATTCCCTCTCAGTCTCTGTCACACAAACTAAGTCCCAAACAAGTGAGCATCGGTAGGACTCAACTTCGGGCTACAACATTGACTTGTGATGGCAAGCTAGAGCCAATCTGACCAGGTCACTCCACTCTCTTCTTTCTTTCACACTAGGCAAGGGAAAAAATGGCCACCGCATTATAATTAGACTGGTCCAATAACTGAACGACCCCTTTAAGTTTTAGACTGGTAGAGAGCCACCAAGCTAAATCTTTGTCCTAGATGAAGGAAAGTCTAAATTTCTGCCGTAGTTGAAGGAATTTCTGTACAGTAGGTAATGTGTGACATGGTAGTTAATACAACTTCCACAGGGGTTGTCACTTAGCTGTCCCAGACATCAAATCCGCCTGGTTATAGAGTTATAAATCACCATGTATGGCTGCGTAACTAGGCAGATCTGCAATTTAGGAGACAACCCCTGTGGGAGCTGTAATGGTAGACATATTGGGTGTCAGCCAACTTTCCCGGAAACAGATGTAACTGAGAAACTGCTGAACAGAATAGGATACAGTCGGCTTCTTAATAATCTTTAAAGGGTTCTAGTCTTAAAAATGTTACACTCAGCTCTGAGCCAGAATAATTATATTTTTTAATATTCACTTTTCCTTATCTCCTTATTTCCGTATCCAAAATTAAATAAAGATAAGGTCGGTGTAACATCTCTGCCTTTTCGGGTTACTGCGCCACCCTCTGCTCGCATGCTGCGGTGCAGGAGGTGTGTGCAGTTTAATTCCTTGCTTAGAGTTTTTGGTTGCACTCTGTGAACAAGGCTCTAGTAGGGTCGAGTGATCGGGATCGGAAAAGATCGGATTTAGATCGGTGATCGAGTAATTTTCACGATCGCGATCGGAATTCCAACCCAATCTTTTCCAGTGGGATCGAGGTCGGAGATTATTTCAAGATTGGCTCAACCCTCAAGTGACTTTTCCCATAGAGAAGCATTGACTAGGGTTGAGGATTGGGATCGGAAAGATCGGATCACGATCAGCGATCAAGCAAATTTCACGATCGGGATCGGCTGGAAAATGATCGGAAATCGGATTTTGAAATCGATCCTGGAATCTCAAGATCGGCTCAACCCTAGGCTCTAGTAATTGAATTTCCACCACACCTGTCTTCTGCTCTTGTTTGCCTCTGTTCATGAACTGGTTAAGTTTAGCCTTGCCCTGTGATTGGCAGCCTATCCACCTATCAACTCCAGGGCGGGTTATTCCTCCCTATTTATTCTTGTCTCACATTTACATTGGTGCTTGCTATTGCCTTGTGCGTGCTGGCTTTCTCTTGCTGTTTATTATTGTACTCTGATTCTTGACCTCTGGCTTTCCCTATAGACTACTCTTTTGGATATCGATTTTGACACTGCATTTCTCCACTGTTACTGACCCCTGGCTAGCTGACCTCCCTTGTTGTTGTTTTTCTTGTCCGAGTTTTGTATGTTACTTATTTAGGAAGGGTTTTGTCATCCAGTTGTCGTCATTACCTAGGATAGGACCGGCAAGTAGGAAGGGACAGTGGGGGGGGTTTCAGACCAGGGCTCACTGTCTCTTGTGCTCCCTTCTCTCCAACACTTCCCTAACAGCCGGGTTCACATTGCATTCAGGGTTTCTGTTCCCAAACCCGCTTAAAAAATAGGCAATTTTTTGACCAGAAACGCATCGGCCAGCCCATGGTGCCCAATTTTAATTTCCAACATATTTGGTATATCGGCTGCTGATGTGAGTTACGGGAGAAAAAGTTGCAGGGCTCTTGTTCAGAACATATTCCCTCTTCTTTATATGTAATATTTTATCAGAAGGAAAACACTGGAGCTTTTGTCTAATTTATTCAAAGAAAATCATTTAAGCAAATTTACTTTTTGCTGGAATTTTCTCCTAATACATTTTTAATTTGCATTGCAAATAAGTGCATTGCAGCTAATTGTAGGAAATAATTATTGCATAAACAGTCTGCTTTTTACGCTTAGGGACTTAGAAAATGTACGAAAAAATGAAGAAAAGATGAAAACTGTATCCATGGAAATACTTCCAGAAGTAGCAGGTTTTGTGAAGTTGCACTCGCTCCATGCACATAATTGGAATGAAGGCAAAGGCTTTGGAATCTGATCTATCATTCACACAGAGAATGTGTCTATATTTATCAGAGACAATGTGACTCTTCCGAGGCGCAAACAACAAAAACTGAATTAAAGAGAAAAAATAATAGTTTTTTGAGTTGTCATTCTTATGTTCTTCGCTCGCGTTCTTTAAGCTCTTCTACTATTCTATTCTTCAGACCTTTCTGAGCTGCGGTATCTTGGGGAAACAGATGTTGCCTTTGCAAAAATGTCCCTTGATGGCCAAAGTGACGGGAATTTAGAATATGTCCCCCGCCCAATTCCCTTTAGTTTATAATGATAGCTGTTGAACTGGGAATTATATATTTTGTTGCAACTTGTGACTCTTCTACCTGACTAATCCCTAGGGGTCTTCTGTATTATATATAGTATTTCCCTCTATATGTGAAGCTTTTAATGAAGGGCTACAATTTATCCATAATAGGGTCTTCCCACTCCCATATCTCTCCATCTGTCATCTATGTTAGAAAACCAAACTTATCATAAACTATCATCTTCAGCAATGTCAGTGAATTAAAGAGAGTAATCAAATGGTTATACATAAGTATATTATTATTATTATTATTATTATTATTATTATTATTATTATTATTGTTATATTATTAATCATTATTATTATTATTATTTATAATTTATTATTATTATTATTATTATTATTATTATTATTATTATTATTTATAATTTATTATTATTATTATTATTATTATTATTATTATTATTATTATTGTTATTTATTATTAGTTTTATTTATTTATATTTTATTTTTATTTTTTTTAAGCATAAATTGAGCCTCTTCCACTAACACCCGATAGAACCGCCTATGGTGTTTACTGCACATATAGGTTCTGGTGACAGCCAATAATAGCAATTTTGTAGTTCAATTAAGGGGATGGGGCTTATCCAGAGGGGAATACTTAAAGGGAGTTGGATATCACACCAGCCTACAGATAGATAGGTTAAGGTCACCTGGATCAAACCCTTGTGAATTTCTACTTCCATTGGTGAGATATTACCATACAGTGTTTGCCAAAAGTATTGGCACCCCTGCAATTCTGTCAGATAATACTCATTTTCTTCCAGAACATGATTGCAATCACAAATTCTTTGGTATTATTATCTTCATTTAATTTGTCTTCAATGGAAAACCACAAAAAGAATTGCCAAAAAGCCAAATTGGATATAATTCCACACCAAACATAAAAAAGGGGATGGACAAAAGTATTGGCACTGTTTGAAAGATCATGTGATGCTTCTCTAATTTGTGTAATTAACAGCACCTGTTACTTACCTGAGGCACCTAACAGGTGGCGTTAATAACAAGTCCATCTCCAAAGACCTGAATGTTCCTGTGTCTACCGTGCGCAGTGTCATCAAGAAGTTTAAAGCCCATGGCACTGTGGCTAATTGCCCTAGATGTGGATGGAAAAGAAAAATTGACGAGAGATTTATATGTAAATGAGCTGTTTGGAGTAATGAGGGTGTTGCCATTGTTCCAAAAAGGTAAGTGATAATGCCCTCATTGCTCCAAAGACTTTATTTAAACTGTGGCCCCAAGGGGTACACACTGCTTGTTGGGTTCTGGTGACAGACTCCCTTTACGTAGGAGAGAAATCAGAGAGAAAAATGTGACTTGGCAGAAGCAACCATAACAAGAAGAAAGGGGAAGTAGTGTGAATAAAATGTTAGGTTGGTATAGTCTGGTATAGGGTTTGCTATGCGTGCCATGGAGATGGTTACATGGCTGCCAGTGCTGGGTACCCTGAGTGGAGATGAGGGAATAACATGGGGTAGCTCTGTTAGATGGAGGGTAGATGTCGGAACAACTGGAGGCATAGACAGTAGCCTATAGCAAGCTATGGTCACTGTACAATGTATATGTAGTGCTCCAGTCTACATGACGCCAAAGGTCAACTTAGACCAATTATTGTAGGCATTTTCCAAAGTCACAATTGTGCTAAATCTTCCAAACAGTCCTCCTTGGAGATCTGGCCTTTCTTTATATATTTTGTATTTTTGTACCTTTCCTAAGTGATCCAAGATGGCTTTTACATTGCGTATTAAATGAAAGGTTGTTTTTTATTATTATTGGGAGGTTTTCAAGCTTTTCATTTCATTATTAAACTCTTCCGTTCTGGTTGCTACTTATTCATCGATGTGATTTTTATGAGGCCATAGACCGTCAACAATATTTTTGGTTTTATGGGGTTATGAAATAGATGTTGATTATATCGAGCCGTAGCAGACAGGCCGGACAGCTGCCCCGTATAGTGACCGCGCTGTCAGCACGCAGTCCATCATCTGCCATTTCCAAGAGGAAAAGGCCGGGAGAGAGGAAAGGTTCCTGAAGTAAGTGCATTAGCCGGCTATTTTTACTTGTTCAGAAAACTAATTCTTGTCTTGCAGAACAAAGGGCTCCGAAGATATTAGTCTGAATATATTTTCTAGTCATTCTACAAATGGTTGGAGGTGATGACGAAATTTCGAGTTATCTTGACAGGTCAGGTTGTCCTCTAAATTGTTATTCGTATAAATCTTTTGATCTACATGGGGTGTCCCATTACAGACATCGGAGGCTGGGATAGGTCACCACCATGTCAACGGCCAATTATAAGTGGTGGTGGTGATAGAAAAGCGTTGGGCCAAGGTGATGTAGAAGTCCATAACACGCTGGCCAATTATTTTTGTAATTTCTTTCAGGTCGTGCCAATCACTTCCATGTGTAGGGATAAGGACACATGTTCCGTTTTTGTTGAAGGTGTTTTTGAAGTCAAAGTTGGTTTGGCTCTTAAAGGTTAAAACGATAAAAGACTGATTATACTTTTTTACAATATACTATTGGTTTTGGCAAAAACTGTGTAACCAAAAAACTGTTTGTGTTTCCTTACCCTAAAGGTACTAAAATATCGACAATCTATAAACTTAGTTAACTTGTATCATCTCTGCCTGTCCGGGTCACTGCGCCGCCTTTTGCTCGCATGCTGCAGTGCAGGAGGTGTGTGCAGTTTGATTCCTTGCTTAGAGTTTTTTGTTGCACCGTGTGAACACTGCTCTAGTTCTGTAATTGAATTTCCACCACACCCGTCTTCTGCCCTTGTTTGCCTCTGTTCATGAAGTAGTCAATTTTAGTCTTGCCCTGTGATTGACAGCCGGCCTTCCTATCAAGTCCAGGGTGGGTTCTTCCTCCCTATTTATTCTTAACTCACATTCACATTGTGTGCCTGCTATTGCCTCGTGCTTGCTGGCTTTCTCTTGCTGTTTAGTTACTTGTATTCCTAATTCTGACCTTGGCTTTCCCTACTGACTACTCTTTTGGATATCGATTTTGACACCGCATTGCTCGACTGTTACTGAACCCTGGCTAGCTGACCTCCCTTGTTGTTTGTCTTGCCTGCATTTTGTGTTTTAACGTATATAGGAAGGGCCCGTTGCCCAGTTGCCGCCTATTACATAGGATAGGACCAGGCAAGCAGGAAGGGACAGTGGGGAGTTTCAGCTTAGGGTTCACTGTCTCTTGTGCCCCTTCCCAGTGTTTCCAGCAGCTACTGGGGAATTGCTGTCCTAGCAATTTCATAACATAACTCTTTTATCATTGTTTTTTATGTGTGAAGCATGCACAAGAATTATTACCAGTGACGCTCATTGGCTGGCCACCTTGGTGTTTAAGAATTCCTCCAAGCCAGTTGTGAATATCATTAAGATCCAGTAGTGAGGCTTTGAACCATTGATCATTCATCGTCACATTTAAGGGATGTTCACACTACCTTTTGTAAACATCCTTTGCTCTCATCCATCATAGGGTAAGAGCAATGGACATCAACAGCGATAAGGTGATGAGCTCGATAGAGACCCCTTCATCTGTTCTCACTGAATCTAATGTAAAAAAAAAAGACATGTTTGTTATCTTGGAAAAATAGAAGAAAAAGTCCTGTATGCACAACTTTATCTTTCTCCAGAAAAGTGAATAACATGACGGAAGAAATTTTAGGATAGGTCATTATCAATTAAGAATAGGAAGGGGTCCGATGATCTTCAATTGATGACCGATCCTAAGAATCGTGGAAAGCCCCTTTAAACTAAAAATCAACCAAGACGCAAGATCTGAGGAAAGTAAATAGCAGGTATTCATCCTTATAGATATTGACTTACATAATCATTTTTGAGCCCCCAATTGGACGGCCACGTTAAGAATTTTGGCAGAATAGTAATAGTATGTTGATGAAATACAGAGCATCGAAACCTGAATTTTATGGAAACTGACATCAATATGGATTTCCCCATACAAATGTCTATGTTTGAAAGTAAATAGGCTTATAAATCTGAGTGACACATTGCCTTAAAGTTAGTCATGGGATTCGCCGTTGCAAAGCAGGACAGGAAGAGGTGGGGGCTCCCGGTGGAGAGTGGGTAGAAGACTAAAAAGCCAGGCAATTGTCCACGGTATTTTGCCTGAGTTTTACAGCTAAAAGACTTTGGTACTGGGATTTTAAAGCAATCTTTGAGAAAATTGAGTGAAGCAGTCATTTCTATCCTTCCCTCTGATCATCAAAGAATGGAAACACTTTGCCTCAGTTTTCACGCAGTGCTTCATTCTTCAGACGGAGATGGTTTAAAAGGAAAGGTTGAAGCATTCACTTGTCACAACGATCAGGGGTTTTCAACTCCTGTCCTCCAACCTCCAAGCCAACAATGCAGATATAGATGTTATGCTCACAGCATCACACGGTGACATTAACCTGAGGAGGTGAATCTGTTACAGCGTAGACGTTCTGTCCCAATGACTCGAGGATCACAAAACCCTCCTGTGCTATAATCGATGGCAATCGGGCAACACCATACGTAGAAAGCGGAAGAATTTGTAACAAACGTAAAAATTGGCCCTCTCTAGAGATGTCATTGGCCCTCTATAGATGTGGCCGCTATAAATTTCTCGAAGGAGTCCAATATCTCACTATACAAACAACGTTACAAAACAACAGTGAACAGTACAGGCAAATAGAAGATACTTTGCAATATATCTTATTAAAGAAATATGCTTCCTTCTCCACTTATCCTGCATATATAGAAGTCTACAGACAGGGGAAGTGGCTGCAGAAAACCATAAGCCTGCTGTGAGTGAGAGAGCTCTATTGACACTACTATATCTTGTAAATAAAGAAGAATACAGATTAAGTAGCCAACAGTATCTTCTCCCTCCCCTCCCCTCTCCATAGACTTCTGTGTGGGAAGATGAGTACAGATATCAGTGCTATTATTAAGTGTCTGGGTGAAAGGAAGGAGGAGCAAGGCCTTCTGATAAGTGGAAAAGGAAGCATTTTTCTTTAATATAAAAGTTTTTAACATTCCCCTGCACTATTCCTTTATGAAATGGTGTTTTATAATTGGAGGTATGATATAATCTGTTATGAAATCATACCTCCAATTGTAAATTATGGGTGGAAACATATAGCCTTAAAAACTCATAAGAGAGCATGGCTGGTCATCTTGTGATATGTTAAGCCAGGAGTAAAGGTAAGAAAGGACACCTCCATATATTCAGGATACTGATCTTGATACAGTGACTATTTGTTTGCGGGAAGAATATGCAAATCTGTCTCCCAAGATGTTAACAGGGAAACAGTGCCTCTGCTATGCCGCCCTCTATGGGAAGCACCCTGAACATCATGCCCGACTTTCCCAGAAGTCTTTACTGCATAATGCGAGGTTACAACCAAAATCAATTTCTCAGCTACGGATGGCACCGTTTCTGTCTGGTTGGACTTAATCAGCACATCCTAGAGAGAATTGATAGAGGGCAGCATAACAGAGGCACTGTCTCCCTGATAACATCTTGGGAGACAGATTTGCATATTCTTCCCATGTTCCCTTGCAGTGGAGCAACTATGGCTGTATAAGTCCCCACACACCTGAAAAGGTGGTCTCTCCCTAAGGAGTGACATTATCTCCATAATCTGGTCTCTCAGCCTCTCACTTCTACCAAATCAATTCTCTCTAGGCTGCGCTGATGAAGTCCAACCAGACAGAAACGGTACCGGCCGTAGCTGAGAAATTGATTTGGTTGTAACCCTGTATTATTTGTTTGTTACATTCTCATGCTTGAAGGAGATTGGTAGAACCATCAGGCTACATTAGATTCACATCTGTATTGGGGTTTCTGTTCTTCGGATCCACTTGAGAACCCAAAAAATGGAAACCCAATCCACTATAAAGTAGTTACCTGCGGAAACCCATGGACCCCATAGACTATAATGACTATAAAGACCCCTAGACTATAATGGGGTCCGCCAGGTTTCCGCCCATTTTCCACCCAAAAAATGTGGAGAAAAAAGTCCTTTAAATGGAATGGTGGACAGAATCCCCCAAATGGTCTCTCAACCTAGTTGTGATCGTAGCCTTAGTCCCCTTTGTTGAACAGGAGTAAAGATAAGCTAACACTGATCTTGAGCACCATGATAGTTGAGAATATGACTCCATGATGCATATGACTTAAGGTGAATGACTATAGTAGAGGATAAGGAGCAGGGGGCGCAGACCACTCTTAGTGCACCCACTATTCTAATGCATCTCGCTATGTATATCATCAGTATCTCCATTATCATTGTGTTGTGTTCACATATTATCTTACATTGTACAATGTAGAAATAAAAAAACCTCCAACCTAGAAACTTCCTCCAAGCTACTCTTAAAATGAGAAGATATCAATATCTTTGTCAGTATGCAAATTAGCTCTTTGGAGCAATTGAAAAACCTTCATTGCTCCAAAGAGCTCAATCGAATATTGACAAAAACAGCTTGGCTTGGCTTTGGAGTCAGTGATCCAGGTGGGTGACCCCAACCTGTCGATCTGCGGGGCTGGGTTGATATGCTGGGTCTTAGACACGGGCTTCCTTTAATGGTTCTGTTGTGTTTTTATGTCCCTCCATCCAACATACAGTATGTTTCAATATATTTGTGGCAAAATTGTTGCAAATCAAATGTTTTTTATACCAAAGAGACCAAAAATTGAAAATGGCAAACAAATGTTTATTAAATTATTAAATGAAATTATTATCGTCATATAATTGCATTATATTATAACAAGACGTTGTTAATTGTACATATTTTTTTCCTCCCAGTGGCGCCCCCAGTGGATTTCAGTGTAACAGCGGTAGGAGATAACTGGATAGACTTGTTATGGGAAGGAAATTCCGCAGTGACAGAGTATGTCATCTCATACCAGCCAGCATTGCCAGGAGAGTGGGGACCTCAACAGAAGCTACAACAGAGAGTGCCAGGAGATTGGAGTGCTGTGACCATAAGGGAACTGGAGCCAGGAACAACCTATAATATCAGCGTGTGCTCAGTCATAAGTGACATCACCAGCGAGCCGGCCAGTATCACCATGTCTACTCGTGAGTATCAGCCTGGACATATATTGCATATCAATCATTTGTTATAGTCAAAATTATTAGGGGGCTGGATGTATCTTGACAGCCGAGATTTCACAGTCTGATATTTTATTCATATTTTGAAGAACAACTGGTAAAATGATGGTAAAATGAACAGAGCCGGGAAGGGTTGGCAGATCAATTGAAAAAGGAATGGCAGAAAATTATGTCATACTCATCTGCACCAATCCTCACAAGTCATACTCATCTCCATCGATCTTCACAAGTAGGGTTGAGCCGATCTTGACTTTTCAGGATCGATTTTAAAATCTGATTTCCGATCATTTTTCATTTGAACCCGATCTCGATCCCAATTCCGATCCCAATGCAAGTCAATGGGATTTTTTTATTAATCGGAGATCGGATTTTGAAAGCAATCCTATTCACTATACATGTGAACGCTTTAATTGTTAGAATCCACGCTGTGTAGTGAATCATTAAGTAGCCAGAGAATTTTTTTCAATCCTCTGGCTACTTAGTCCCCCCTGGTGTCCACTTACCTGCAGAGATGGCTGCTCCGGTGTTCTTCTTTGCCTCGCTGCCGCTCCACGCTGCTCTTCTCGCCTCGCTGCCTCCTGCCTCCCAGGTTAGGAGAGTGTGGGCGCGTTAGGAGAGTGTGGGCGGGTACTGGGAGGGGAGACGTCACATCACTCTCCTAAGCCACAAGCCCCGCCTTTCTAGCTGTTTAAACACACTACGTGGGAGGCGGGGCAGAGAGGCGAGAAGAGCAGCGTGGAGCGGCAGCGAGGCGAAGAAGAACACCGGGACCAGAGCAGCCATCTCTGGAGGAAAGTAGCTACTAGAGATGTTAGTTTAGTCTCCCATTAGAATGAATGGAGGCAGTCGGCGCACAGGGGGTTAAGGCTGTGTGCCGGCTTCTTCATTCATTCCTATGCAACCGTAGCGGAGCCTTCACACTGAATATACACTATATACTCAATGTGAAGGCTAAGCAAAGCATTGTGGGAAATAGTACCGATCTCGATCCCACCTAAAAAGATCATGTTCGGAATTCCGATCGTGATCGTGAAATTTTCTCGATCGCCGATCGGAATCCGATCTTTTCCGAACACGATCGCTCAACCCTATTCACAAGTCATATTCATCTCCACCGATCTTCACAAGTCATACTCACCTCCACCACTCTTCACAAGTCATACTCACCTCCTCCAATCCTCACAAGACATACTCACCTCCCCTGATCCTCAAATTTCTTATTCACCTCCACCGAACCTCACATGTCATACTCACCTCCACTGATCTTCACATGTCATACTCACATCCACCAATTCTCACAAGTCATACTCGTGTCCACTTCTTCTGTTCTAATGCTTCCAAAGATCCCAGGGAGTCACTTTTTTCTGGTCCCTCTCAACACCCCTCAACAATAATTGTGATTGGCTTAGCCGGCAATTTACTATATGCGGGATGATGAAGCAAAATTACTAGGGACCCAGAGAATGGTAACGGTGGGGGATTGGTGGAAGTTCCTATGATTTCTTTTGTTTTTCATACCAGTCTGAGCTCTAAAAAAAAAAAAAAAATTAAAAATAATCGGCTGGACAACCTCTTTAAAAAACATAGTCTATTGACACGTCTTATATTTTCACAAACCATTCATGCAGGTTCATAGGATTGCATTAATTTTAGTGCCCTAATATTGGACCATTTTTCTTATGTTTTTTGTGCCAATTGGGTTTTTCTGCAAAAAAATTGCAACTTTTGTTTTGTTTGGAGTCTTACATTAAATGGGTTGCTGGGAAGTTAAAGTTCCCTGCCTTCCCCTAGTGTTTTTTTTCATGTTGGACCCAAGAGGTTGCAGCCCGGTTCTGACCCCAGGTCATGTAATCTGGACCAGCCCCAGGTCACTCAGCCCCCTCCCACTCCCATAATTCCATAGACAATTACCTCTGCTAGCTGGTTCACTACAGCAAAAAGCTAATCCCTATAGCAGAGGTGTGAAATTAGAAGAGGACAGAGGGGAAGGATTGAACTGGGGTTGGAATAAGGCCAGAAGAAGGTAGGTAAGTTTAACTCCCTGGACAACCCCTTTAAGTGAGTTCAATCATTTTGTAATACTCTGTAATACTAATCTAAACCTATACTCTCTAAACCCAACTTTATACATGATACATAAAATGAGAACACTGATGTCATCAGACTACAAATAGCCTATGATTGTATGAGAATCTTAATGATTGTTGTGTTTTGTACTGTCATGACTAGAGATGAGCGAACAGTGTTCTATCGAACACATGTTCGATCGGATATCAGGGTGTTCGCTATGTTCGAATCGAATCGAACACCGCGTGGTAAAGTGCGCCAAAATTCGATTCCCCTCCCACCTTCCCTGGCGCCTTTTTTGCACCAATAACAGTGCAGGGGAGGTGGGACAGGAACTACGACACCGGGGGCATTGAAAAAAATTGGAAAAAGTCATTGGCTGCCGAAATCAGGTGACCTCCATTTTAGACGAATAGTGGATTTCAAATCCGGGTCATATGAGAATGTGAACTTTGTGACTATGAGACAGGGAAAGCTGTACAGGCAGGGATAGCTAGGGATAACCTTTATTTAGGGGGGAATGTTATTAAAAATAACTTTTTGGGGCTCTATCGGGTGTGTAATTGTGATTTTTGTGAGATAAACTTTTTCCCATAGGGATGCATTGGCCAGCGCTGATTGGCCAGAGTACGGAACTCGACCAATCAGCGCTGGCTCTGCTGGAGGAGGCGGAGTCTAAGATCGCTCCACACCAGTCTCCATTCAGGTCCGACCTTAGACTCCGCCTCCTCCAGCAGAGCCAGCGCTGATTGGCCGAATTCCGTACTCTGGCCAATCAGCGCTGGCCAATGCATTCTATTAGCTTGATGAAGCAGAGTGTGCACAAGGGTTCAAGCGCACCCTCGGCTCTGATGTAGCAGAGCCGAGGCTGCACAAGGGTTCAAGCGCACCCTCGGCTCTGATGTAGCAGAGCCGAGGGTGCACTTGAACCCTTGTGCAGCCTCGGCTCTGCTACATCAGAGCCGAGGGTGCGCTTGAACCCTTGTGCACCCTCGGCTCTGCTACATCAGAGCCGAGGGTGCGCTTGAACCCTTGTGCACCCTCGGCTCTGCTACATCAGAGCCGAGGGTGCGCTTGAACCCTTGTGCACACTCTGCTTCATCAAGCTAATAGAATGCATTGGCCAGCGCTGATTGGCCAATGCATTCTATTAGCCCGATGAAGTAGAGCTGAATGTGTGTGCTAAGCACACACATTCAGCACTGCTTCATCACGCCAATACAATGCATTAGCCAGTGCTGATTGGCCAGAGTACGGAATTCGGCCAATCAGCGCTGGCTCTGCTGGAGGAGGCGGAGTCTAAGGTCGGACCTGAATGGAGACTGGTGTGGAGCGATCTTAGACTCCGCCTCCTCCAGCAGAGCCAGCGCTGATTGGTCGAGTTCCGTACTCTGGCCAATCAGCGCTGGCCAATGCATTCTATTAGCCCGATGAAGTAGAGCTGAATGTGTGTGCTTAGCACACACATTCAGCTCTACTTCATCGGGCTAATAGAATGCATTGGCCAATCAGCGCTGGCCAATGCATTCTATTAGCGTGAACTGAGTTTGCACAGGGGTTCTAGTGCACCCTCGGCTCTGCTACATCAGATTGCTACATCTGATGTAGCAGTGCCGAGTGTGCATCAGATGTGTAGTTGAGCAAAACTGACTCAGCACTGCTAAGTCTCTGCATTCGCATAGGAATGCATTGGCCAGCCTTCGGCCAATCAGCGCTGGCTCTGCCGGAGGAGGCGGAGTCTAAGGTCGGACCTGAATGGAGACTGGTGTGGAGCGATCTTAGACTCCGCCTCCTCCAGCAGAGCCAGCGCTGATTGGTCGAGTTCCGTACTCTGGCCAATCAGCACTGGCCAATGCATTTCTATGGGGAAAAGTTAGCTTGCGAAAATCGCAAACTGACAGGGATTTCCATGAAATAAAGTGACTTTTATGCCCCCAGACATGCTTCCCCTGCTGTCCCAGTGTCATTCCAGGGTGTTGGTATCATTTCCTGGGGTGTCATAGTGGACTTGGTGACCCTCCAGACACGAATTTGGGTTTCCCCCTTAACGAGTATATGTTCCCCATAGACTATAATGGGGTTCGAAACCCATTCGAACACTCGAACAGTGAGCGGCTGTTCGAATCGAATTTCGAACCTCGAACATTTTAGTGTTCGCTCATCTCTAGTCATGACCCTATTACTGTACAATGTTACATTTCTTTCCAGATATTTCGCCACCTAGAGGACTGCAATTTAAAAATGTGACTCAGACCTCTGTGGAGGTGCAATGGGAACCACCTCAATTTCCTATAGACGGCTGGGAAATTAGTTTCACCCCTAAGGTGCGTTAAAACTTAAGCAAAATATATTCTGTGTGCCTATGTCTGTTGGTTGAACCATAGGTCCAACTATAGGTTGGACGTGATGGACTTGATGTCTTTATCCAACCTCATCTACTATGTAACCATATGTAAAGTACGTATATTAACCATTGTTCAAGAGACACATGGGAGGGATTTATTGTCCTATCTATATTGTTTTCTGGCACAGATGGGCGATGACGTGGGGCATATTTAGAACAAGGCCCTTTTATGCACCACTCTCCCTGTTATATGTGAATTTAGGTGGAGAATTGCTGGAACGCCTTGGTCCATCCTAATGCAGGTGTGAGTTATACTGACTGGTATACATTTCCATTCTGGCGCTCTGGCTTCCTTTCAGGAAACCCTTGTGCCATTCACAGCCTTTATCACATTAATATTGACCAGCACATGATACACCATTTTTTATGACACTGACAAGTCGAAGGGGTTTCCTGCAATGGACATTTAGCACCTGCTATATTCACACATGTGATAAATGTCCGTGGGTTTCAAGCTACAGACACAAATTTTGGTGCGCTGCCATTTATTTGCCAAAAGGTGCAAGTTTTCACACTGAGATTGGCACACTACTTAAATAATTGGGCAAATCAGGGGTAGATGTATGCAGGAAGGGGCGTAACTACCACGGTAGCAGCTGCCACAGGGCCTGACACCTTAGAGGGCCCGGGCCCCCTCACTAGTTAATACACCAAAAAAAAGAAACAAAAAATAAATGTTACTTTTTGAGGCCCGAGGCCACCTAAGGTGTCGGGTTCCAGGCAGGGGAGAGCCTCAGCGTGCGTCCTGACAATGGGGGAGGGGCGGAGACATCCTGCAGGAAGAAGATAGTGCGGGAGGATTCAATTTATGCAGTGAGCAGTGCAGCGCTGAAGTCTTCTGAAGAGTGAGTGCAGACTGGCCAGTTTAACCCATGTGTGCAAATTTACACCAGCTCTTTGTGAATTTGAGATTCTGCCACAGAGACAGCAGGAGAAGTGTCCTAACTTATTATAAGGCAGGAGCGTCTTAAGCGGAGAGTAGGCCAAGACTATGGGGGCATTCACGGTATCGTCGGTGTCCGACAGCTAGTGTCCAATGCTAATGTCTGCGCGGACATTAGCATCGGGCACTACCTGTGTCCGTTACATTTTGCATTGATTTAATGGGACATTGGGTGCATTCTTTTACAGTAGGGTTTTGCTGTCCGCTTGAAAAATCGGACACTTAAAGAGGACCTTTCATCAGATCGGGCACATGCAGTTCTATATACTGCTGGAAAGCTGACAGTGTGCTGAATTCAGCACACTATCGGCTTTCCCAATCTGTGCCCGGTGTAAAGCGCTATCGGTCCCGGGACCGTAGCTCTTTACAGTCAGAAGGGCGTTTCTGACACTTAGCCAGGGACGCCCTTCTGCCCAGCAGCGCCTATCGCGCTGTACTGTGGAGCGGGGAGGAACTCCCCCCTCCCGCTCCTGATAATTCTCGTCTATGGACGAGCACTGTGAGCAGAGGGAGGGGGCTTTCCAGCAGTATATAAAACTGCATGTGCCCGATCTGATGAAAGGTCCTCTTTAAGGACAGACACAGAATGTGAAAGAATGCACCTGATGTCCCATTAAATCAATGCAAAATGTAACGGACACAGCTTTTTCCGATGCTAATGTCTGCGCAAGATTTTGCACGGGCATTAGCTGTTGGACACTGACGGCAGTGTGAACGCCCCCTAACATAAGAGATGTCAATCTTGGTAGATCTCCACCATTGATTGGCATGGCAGGGCACATGGCCAAGCTCCATTCAAACTCTTAAGACCCCCATTCTACTAATCAATGGGGACCTCAGTAATCAATTACTCTTCTGTCTATAGGTAATAGATGTCCATTGTCAGATCACCATTTTAAGTACTCTATGGTCCTTTGTACACCGTCTCGAGGGTACCAGGAAAAGGTAGAGCAAGGGAAGTCTCCAACCATCCGCCAGCCTTGACCTCCCGTTGTCTGATCTCTAATGCCTCCGTCTGTTTTGATGTCAGCTGAAATCCTTTTTGAACCATTTCCCAGCTGAGTCACCCCATACAATCCGGATTACATACATTGCGTGACTCATTTTGTTTTTAGCAAAAGATTTAGTCGTGTTTTTCCTCTCCATATTTCATTACACTAAATAAAACTGGTGCTAATGGTCTGTCAATTCCCGGCATTTTCACGCTGATAAATTTGTTCTTTAATACGACCCCAGATGTCTCTTGGCCGCAGGAATATGAAAGCTGTTAAACTGGGCTCAGGCCAAATATTACTGCATGGGTTTTTTTTCCACCTGCCTGCGAGCTGTTTTGTTCTTTCTCTTGACAACAACAGAGTAGCGCGTCCTTGTATTCTTCCACGTGACAAGGCTTCAAAAGATCTCCAGGAGTCATGATATGTGTGATTGAGCTTATGTCACTTACCTTTCATGAGGAAGAAAAAAAAAGATCCTTTTAGAAGTGGTTCTCGATGGCGTTTGATGGGGTGAGAGGAGTGTGTGGGCGAGAGATCAACTCTCATCCAGACAAGAAAACCCCGGACAAGGATTGAATACGTCGAGGCTTTGTTTGCTACCGTGAAAGAATTGTCACGTTCTAGTGAATGATTTGATGTCACAGGATGCTCATAAGCTGCATGCTTCACTGACCGGCTGAATGGAGGAGCCATCAACAATAATGGAAAATATAAGGGAAGGATGCTAGATAAGGAGCATCACTTGCCATCTTCGCGGGTTCTAAGTAAAAGTGATACATTTGCGGGATATTAAGCTCTCAATTATGTCTGGGTATTGTAGACTAGGCATAAGCTGGTATGCATTGGCGCCGCCAAAGCGTCGAGGAGCAGACGCATACCTCAAAGTTTTGGGGCACCAATGCAACATATTTTAGGACATGATTCTGTGCCCAAATCGAAGTATAATCTATATCTTATGCACAAAATAGGGGGCAAGGATGTAGTTAGGAAATAAGCCCCTATGACCCCACATAGTATAACTCCCCCTTTCCTCATCCTCATACAGTATTGAGCCCCCTTTACTGACTCCCACATGGGATACTGCCACTTTAACCGACCGTCCACATGATATATTGCTTTCTTCACTGACCTCCAACATAGTATACTGCCCCTTTATTGGCCCCCACATGTTATAATGCCCCCTTTACTGAACACCTAATGGCATAATGACCCCCACACAGTATATTTCCTCTTTATTGGACCCTACACAGTATATTGCCTCATTTATTGTCACCTATACAGTAATTGCCCCCTTTCCTGTCCTTTCCCTTTACAGGCCCCCACAAGGTCATTGTCATTTTTACTGGCCCTCTCAGAGACTTTTGGCCACTACCTACTATACTACTCAACCATTTAGTGGCCAATATTCACTTATCCATTCCTGCTCCTGCCCAGGGACTTCCTTGCTTCATCTCTAGCCTCCTGGTGGATTTTCCAGACACCAAGACATAATGGGCAGCAACCCCTGGAGGCTGAAGGTGAAGCAAAGGAGGGCAGGAGCAGGGATGGATAAGTTAATATAGGCTGTTACCAGCTCTACTGACCTCTGCTCTTCCTGTGCCTTTTCCTGTAGGCTCCATATCTCACTATGCACTACAGCTTCCAACATGAGACTACCATCATTTTATAACAATCATCTTGGCTATCTCATACATAAATTTGACTTGCAACTATTTAGCATGTGATTAGTTATGTAGGTTCTTGTCATGTGACTGCATTGTTACTGTTTTGCTCCTAAAAATCTAAAATTAACTTTTAGTATTTTTTAAATCCACCCTTGGCTTCCAATACTGCCCGAATCCTTCTGGGCATGTTCTCGATAAGAATCTGATCCCAGGTCTCTTTCACACATTCCAAATGTCGTTGCATACCGGTCGTTTCACTTGGGTATGAATACAGCTTTTTCTTCAACTCTACCCTCGAGTGTTCGATTGGATTGAGGTCTGGAGACTAATCCAGCATCTTTACTTCATTAATATTGAGCCATTTCTTCGCTAATCTCAACGTATGCTTTGGGTCATTGTCCTGTTGGAACACTATATCGTATTTTCATACCCATAGTACTCAAGTGTATCAAGTACCTCGTCTTGTAGGATACTCAGATATAATTCAGCTTTGAGACCACCATTGAACCTGGTCAAGTATCCAAAGCCTTTGGCCGTGAAACAACCTCATATCATCAGGCTTCCTCCACCAAACTTGACAGTTCCTTCAATTTCTCCATCCGTTAGCCCCCTTTTCCCTTGTTAGTACCATTTGCACCCATCAGAGTTCGGTCTATTGACTTTTGTCTCATCGCTCCGAATCACCCATTTCCAATATCCTACTGTCCACTTTTCATGGATTTGAAACTCAAGGCAATGCTTCTTTTAATGGCATTAAATTCAAAGCTTCTTCACCTTTTTTGGGACACCATTCCAGATTTGTGTAATGCAGGGGTGCTCACACTTTTTGCATGTGAGCTACTTTATAACATGACCAAGTCCAAAGATCTACTACTCACTTCTTGTGGGCGGGGCCTGGGGCGGGGCCTGTGGGCACAACATGGAAGCAAGGCGGCTGCCGAGGGATCCCCAGTGTCTGCTTGTTCACAGCGCAGGCTGAGAGTCATCTGGAGATGACTCTCAGCCTGCGCTGTGAACAAGCATTCCAGACACTTGCAGACCGGGCAGCAGCAGCTCCGAGGGATCACGCGCTCCCCGCTCTTAGGGATGGAGGGAGCAGCCGGGGTACTGCTTGTTCACAGCGCAGGCTGAGAGTCATCTCCGGACACTGGCAGGCCGGGGCCGCCGCAGCCCTGACTGTGAACGAGTGCAAGGGCCTTGCACTCGTTCGCAGTCAGGGCTGCGGCGGCCCCGCCTGCCAGTGTCCAGAGATGACTTTCAGCCTGCATTGTGAACAAGCAGACACCGGGGATCCCTGGCTGCATCCCACGATCGACCCATACGTCCTTTGCAATCGACCGGCAGATCGCTATCGACGTATTGGGCACCCCTGGTGTAATGCTTGCATGGGCATCTGTCATCTCACTATTACAAAGCATAGGAGCCACGTCCACTGCCGTGTTTGTTGCACCAGAACTGATAGACCTATAGCAACTTGTTGACGATGATATTTTGCCTGGACCTCTTGGCATTTGCTAGATGGACAGACTTCATTCTGTATTTTTCCAATAATCATGGCACTCACATGATGCAGTTTGGCAATTTTCTTGGTCGAGAGACCACTATCGATGAGTAGGCGTAAGTTTCAGTGTAGTCGCATGACCAGTTGAAGAACGCCTCCTCTGGTAGCGCAGGAGGTAAGAAGATTGGCGTTGAAAATACCAGTCTTAATAAATCTTCCCCATGGTGTACGCCACCCTAAAAATTTTTCCTTTTCAAGTTGAATTCCCACCTTACAATAACCTTGTATAGCGCTTTAGACCGACCTCTAGTCCACATTGCACTCAAGTAACAGCATGGGTCTACCAAAATATCTTCCGTTTTTCCCTCTTGCCAAAATATGGGCTCAACACTCTATTGAATCTCAGTTGTTTGCTTCTATATAAACTGTTTATGACGGGGTAATAGTAGTTTGCTAAACAAGTGACAGTTCGGCGCTCTTCATGATAAGCAGTAAAACTAAGCAATTACAGGTAAGTTTTATCCTGTCAGCATCCGGCGCACAGCATAGGAATTGATGTTGCTATGGAAACCCTTCAAAGTAATGCGTTTACTAAGCCGGCGTATTGTATGAGGTCCAGCTGGTCTAGTCGTAGAGAACGGTGGAAAAAAATCATTTGGCTTTAAAATAGCTTAGAAAATAAATATTAACCCCAAGGAGGAGATATATATCCCATTATAGATAGTTATCCTTATCCATAGAGGATAAGTGTCCAATTGTTGGGGGGCGAATCCTGGGTCCACTTAGTGATTAGGATGGGGGTATGAAACTCCCGCTAAAGCCTCCTTGTGAATGGATCTGCCATGGGCTCCATTCACTTCTATGGGGATGCAAGAGACTACTATAAGAGATGAGCGAGTAGTATTTGATGGAATACTACGGTATTCGAAATACTCGTACTTGATCGAGTACCACTCACTATTCGAATGGAAAAGTTCGATGCAGAACCAGCATTGATTGGCAGAATGCTGTACAGTCGGCCAATCAACGCTGGTTCTTCTCCTACCTTTAGAAGTCTTCTCCGTGCAGCTTCCCCGCGGCGTCTTCCGGCTCTGAATTCAGTCTGCCAGGCATCGGGCCTGGGCAGAGCCGACTGCGCATGCCTGCTTGTAGTGCGGGCATGCGCAGTTGGCTCTGCCCAGGCTCGATGCCTGGCAGAGTGAATTCAGAGCCGGAAGATGCCGCAGGGACGCTGCACGGAGAAGACTGCTCGGAGGATCCAGCCCGACCCTCACTCGTGGACTTGGTAAGTATAATTTGATCTAACGTTGCCTACCCCTGAAACGAGCATTTTCCCCCCATAGAGTATAATAGGGTTCGATATTCGATTCGAGTAGTCGAATATTGAGGGGCTACTCGAAACGAATATTGAACCTCGAACATTTTACTGTTCGCTCATCTCTATTTACTATCCCAACAGCCCTATAGACATGATGGAGCGCTGGTTACTTTTGTCTCCCCATCCTCCTAATCAATGGGGTACCCAGTAATCGGACACTTATTTACTGTCCTGTGTATAGGAGATAAATGGCCATGGTGGGACAACCCCTTTAATCCTACTTACATAAGACACATGGGTAGATGGAACAGACAGCAAATAGATGATACCTCCATGGACTTGGTATCCCATTAATGAGCCCAAGTCTCAAAGAAGACATGAATAGGACCGTTCTGATGTTTTGCCCCCTACATGGACCTGTGATAATACAAACAATCTAAAACTGAGCCAGACTTACCAAAATCCTGGGCATCTTTAGGTATTTTTTTGGACACTGTGTCACATCTTAAACCACCCCACTTTCCGATAAGCCCCACCCATATTGGAAAAGGAGCAGATACTATCAGAAGGTGTCTAAAACACTAAATAAAAGGTGCAAAGCATGCATACTAGTTTTTGAAGCAAATTGTGCCAGGATTCTGGTGCTTTTTCAATAGTGAATATACCCCATTGTGCATATTAGAGAATCAGAATGGAGGCAGTGCTCCAGAGTGGAGCACATAACTTCAAAATAGTTAGATAAGATAGATTAGACAGTAAGATATTCATAGCATTACATTGCTTACATTGCATTACATTATATACATGCATACATACATTATATATTAAACAATATACATGCATTTACACTAAACTTTACACTACAATTTTCCTGGCTGGGTACATTATCTTATATACATTATACATTGAATCAATACATTACATTTATAACATTAGCGTTTTAATGCTGTTTATAGTTGTATTTCCTTGAACTAAGGATACAATGCAAAGAAGTGGAATGAAGCTAAGTATGTGCGCCGAGTGATGATGGCTAGGAAGGTAAACCTGGGGACACTTGGGGAGAAATTAGGTTCTTAAAGGGGCATTCCATCTTAAAAAGTTATTCATTTTCCATAAAACAGGGAATAACTTGTAGATTGGAAGGGTCTAACTGCACAAACCCCCACCAATCAGGAGAACAGAGGCAATGTTTCCCCCCATTTTTAATGTAGCGACGTTGCACACATTGCTCCATTCTTACATAGGATTGTACAGCACTCAATTAACTTTAATGCTCTCATTTAGAAAGCGGGACAAATCTCCTTGTGTTCTCCTGGCTGGTGGGGATATAAGTTTTTGGACCACCAATGATCTACAAGCTCTAAGTTTGTTAAATGAGAATACCCCTTTAAGCTAATAAATTGGACGAACAACTAGGGCGTCTTCACATGTAGCAGATTGTGTTGCTGAAATCTTTGCGATTGCAAATCAGTTCTATTCAGCTGAATGGATTTTCTTTAATGGTGAGCACCTGGATTTTTGCTAATTCCATTCAGATGAATGGAACTGATTTGCAGTCGTAAAGATTTCTGCAACAAGACGGCTCCATCAAAGCTTTGGTGGCCTCATTTCATGGCCACAATGGATTGCGCATACATCACGGGATTCAGTCAATTCCTGTTACTGCGACTGACATGTGACTGTGGTTGTCACATGTCCCATCCATCCATCCATCCCTTGTGTGTCAATTATGTTCAGTGTTATGCAATATCTGTGACCATCGACCTCCTAAACAGTAGGTAGACATCTTCTTACCCAGCAATGATGAGTTTTTTAAGCCTCAAAAACCATTGTACTTATTCTGAAGATCCGTTTTAATGGTGAAATATTCCATGTTATACCACAACGAGGCAGGGGTGAACCATGGGTTTCTGCCGCCTGAGGCAGAGGGGGCGGGGCCGAGTGGAGGGGGTGGGGCCGAGCGGAGCGAGCATCTTTAGCAGCCAGGGAGAGGACCTGCTCTCTGCCTGAGCGTGAGGGGTGGCCGCTGGGGCAGCGCTGCTACAGCGGCTTCCCCAATCCACCGCTCAGTGACGGTGACCCTAAGCCAGTCCAGGACAGCTTGTCCTGGACTGGCTTAGGTCAGCAAAAATGCCGCCCTCCCCGGGGCCCTGGCATAGCGCCGCCTGAAGCAGTCGCTTCAGGTCGCCTCATGGGAGGTGCGGCGAGGTCAGACAGATGCTCCTCATCATATGTTACAGTTCCCTATGACTCTGTATCTTACGTTCATCACATGATTTTGTCGTTGACAGAACAACGAGGGTGGGCTAACCGTTCAGCTCCCCAGCAGTGTCACCTCTTATAACCAGACGGGGTTGAAGCCTGGGGAGGAATATACCATTAGTATCATTTCCCTGAAGGAGCAGGCAAGGAGCCCCCCAACATCGGGCAGTGTTTCCACCGGTAAGTAAAATGACGCAACAAATAGGTAGGGTGGACAGAAGGCTGAAATAATTGTAACCACAGAGAGGACTAGGCCTATACGTTACCAGCGCGATGACAATCCTCGCTCAGCAGCTTTAATTCATTGCAAAAAATAACAGATAGTAGCAAGAAGATTAATACAGCGAAAGCAAATAGCGAAAGATGTGGGAAAGATTTATGGTGCATTAGGTACATTGGTCAGCACAGGAAGTCAGCAATACCGTAGAAGTATATTGGCTTACGTCTCAAATAATGAATCTTAGCTCACACATACGGTAATGCTTGAAGGTCTGATCAAGGACAGCGATATGGTCATACTGAGGCAAGCAAATACTCCTGAAAATACTGTTTAAAGAGGACCTGTCACCAAGTCTGAGAAGCCCAATGACATACACCAGCTGTCACTCTGAGCATTGTGGTTTTTTGTTTATTGAAATCCATCCAGCCGTTCCAAAGATATTAGGATATATTGGCCAAGTGGGTGGTAACGCACATAGACCCCACCCCAAAGCGACCACAATGGTAACACCCATTTGGATAATATACTCTAATTTCCAAAAACATTAACAGGGCTTATACCTTTGGAATAGCTGAACAGATCTGGATAAAGAAAACACCAAAATCAGATAAGGTATATCATTGGGCATTGGGCCCCTTATAACAGCAGTTTCTCTTCTCCATAGCCATTGATGGTCCATCTAACATCCTGGTTCGAGATGTTTCTGACACGGTAGCTTTCGTGGAATGGACTCCGGCTAGAGCAAGACTGGACTTCATCCAGCTTCAGTATGGACCAATCAATGGAGAAGGAGAGAAGACCACCTTCCGTCTGCAGCCTCCTTTGAGCCAGTACTCCATGCAGGTTCTGCGGCCTGGGTCTCAGTATGAAGTGTCAGTATCGGGCATCCGAGGAGATATTCGCAGTGATCCTGTCAATACCACCTTCACAACAGGTAAGCTTGGGTTATCCGTAGACATTTATTGGTCATGGCAAGAGGTGAATGATTTTGGTAGCAACAGGTGACTGTCTCCAAGCCTATGTGATCCATTAGATATCTGCTGTAGCCTATACAAAAAACCTTCAGATTTTCATAGCAGTGGTGACGGTAACATTTCCTAAAACTACTGTGGATTTTATGGTATGGTAATGCAGTAACGTTGTACCACACCACTATCACCAATTGTGAACTTGACTATGAGTTTCACCGACAAGTAAAGTGATATTATGTGTAATTTCTCATTTATACATCCAGATTACAGATCATCATTGATAACATTTGAAGTTCAGGATGCAGAACATTTTAAACTATGTCCGTGCTCCTCGTGGGAGGGCCTAAAAAATTTCTAGTAACACCCGTTGGAATACAAATTAGCATAAACACTAACTGTTTTGAAGTTGTGTTGACAGGACAGTCACTTTGCAACTATGATAGACTGCTGTAGAACATACAGTCCATAGACTTTCTTAACCTGTTATCCTAGAGATGGATGGAGTATATATTTTGTGCATTATAGATCAGTTGTATTTGACAAAGACAATAGGACAATAGGACATTTCTACATGAATACAAAATTAAACCCCTCCCACAAAAATCAAGCCATCATACAGCAATGTGGACAGAAGAACAAAAAAGTTACGGCTCCTAGATTGTGGCAACACAATCACAAAAAGGTCCTGTGGTTTGGGGGCAACACGGTGGCTCAGTGGTTAGCACTGCTGTCTTGCAGCACTGGAGTCCTGGGTTTGTATCCCACCAGGAACAATATTTGCAAGGAGTTTGTATGTTCTCCCCGTGATTGCCTGGATTTCCTCCCATTGTACAAAGACATACTGATAGGAAAAAAATGTGATCCTGGGTTCTTAAAGCCAAAATATTCTCCAATTTGAAGGCAATGTTGAAGTTAAGGCTGGGTTCATACGAGGTTTTTTGGACCTGATTTTGATGCAGAATCTCAAAAAAACGTTCAATGGGAGCCATTCACTTCCTTTTTCCACGAGCGGTTTCTTTCGCTTGCAGAAAAAAAAAGGCGAGCTGACCTTTCTTGCCGTGTATTCTGCGGCTGAACCGGCCATGGAAGTCCACGGTGTGATGCTCCCTCCCAACTAAGCCCATTCATTTTGGCCTAATTTGGATGCAACTGTTAGAATGCCGCAATAGTCGCGCTAGCCAAGGGAGGCATTTTTTGGACCGGATTCTGAGGCGGATCCCCACATCAAAATTCTGTCCAAAAAAACCCATGTTAACCCAGCCTAAGAAAACATCAGTGCATGCAATATTAGAAAAACATGGCTGCTTTCTTCCAGAAACAGCACCACTATTTTGTATAGGTCGTGTCAGGTATTAAAGTTCTGCTCCTTTATAGTGAACGTTATAATATACCAACAATTTATTAGACCATCCATGATTAATTATGAGTAGAGATGAGCAAGTAGTATTTGATCGAGTAGGTATTCGATCGAATACGACGGTATTCGAAATACTCGTACTCGATCGAGTACCACTCGCTATTCGAATGGAAAAATTTCGATGCAGAACCAGCATTGATTGGCTGAATGCTATACAGTCGGCCAATCAACGCTGGTTCTTCTCCTACCTTTAGAAGTCTTCTCCGTGCAGCTTCCCCGCAGCGTCTTCCGGCTCTGAATTCACTCTGCCAGGCATCGGGCCTGGGAAGAGCCGATTGCGCATGCCCGCGCTACAAGAAAAGGCCACTTTGACTGTAAGCGGCCATTTCTTTGTAGCGCGGGCATGCGCAGTCGGCTCTGCCCAGGCCTGATGCCTGGCAGAGTGAATTCAGAGCCAGAAGACACCGCGGGAATGCTGCACGGAGAAGACTTCTCGAAGAATCCAGCCCGACCCTCACTCGTGGACTTGTTAAATATAATTTGATCGAACGTTGCCTACCCCTGAAACGAGCATTTTCCCCCCATAGACTATAATAGGGTTCGATATTCGAGTAGTCGAATTTTGAGGGGCTACTCAAAACGAATATCGAACATTTTACTGTTCGCTCATCTCTAATTATGAGCTACAATAATAGGCATATACCCATGTGAGGGCCCAGGTTGCCCTGGTAAACTATTGTGATTGCATTGATCCTCCCTCCGTAGATATTGAAGTGACTGTTGAGGTTAGATGACAAGGATCGGTATCTTTGATCCCTGCCATTGCAGTAGGATGTCAGTTGTGCATTTTATCTGTGCCCAAATCTTTCACTGGATGGTACTAATTTGTGTGAAGGAACAGAGCGGCTTTTTATGCTAATCCTTTAATATACAGTCTATCAAACATGGCCATAGGTGGGAGGTACGTGTATATAGGACAGCCATAAAATTGCTGAGCTGGCCCTCTTGGCGAATCCCGCACTGAGCTATTTATATAGTGAGCTATTTATCATGGACAAGCCCTCCCTATATTGTAAATGAAGATTGATTGACAGCTGTCAGATCCCTGAACGTGAAGACTTCAGCCTGTAGGACGATGGGAGAGAAGCCGCATTTTATGCACCGCAGCAGCTCAGCAGTACTCCGGCTTTAATGAATTTTGTTGTCTAGTCAAAGGTTATGAGCACATCTCGGAGTCTGTATTTATAGAGTTGTTTTGCTTCTTTGGGTATTGAAGGATGTATGGCAATTGAATTTCACTTACATTTAGAAGGAATCAATGAAACCTCTCACACAGAGCTCTGCTGCATCGCAATACAAATCCCTGCAGGGCTGGATCAAGGCCTGGAGTATACAGTATGGATGTGTGTGATATATATATTGTATATTTAGTACATGCACTGTATTCCGGTATGATGGGCCTACTAGGTGTTGTGTTATCGCATATTATGGGTTAAAGGTCATAGTTGAGATACGAAAAAGATCTAGGCAGTTGTGGAAAAATGCTCCGCAGTAAGAACGCTTTCAGAAATAGAAGGGTTAATGGTTTATTAACAATAATAATGGTCAATTAACAACATTAAGTGAATGAAGAAAAGAGAAATGTAAGCCTCGTTCCCCACATGGGGACCCCCTAGAATGGACTACCAAAGGCATTGGCATGTGGTGTGCAGTGAAAGCACACGGACCCCATAGACTATAATGGGGTCTGTGTGCTTTTGGCACGGTCTCCGCACGGAACATTGTACTTCACAATCTACTTTCCTGTCCGCATGACTCGTGCAGAGACCATGCGGAAAGCACACAGACCCCATTATAGCCTATGGGGTCTGTGTGCCTTCACTGCACACCACATGACAATATGTTTGGTAGTCCATTCGAGGGGGTCCACATGCGGACTCCACGAATGGATTACTGACGCAGATGCGAACAAGGCCTAAATCCCATCAATATTTGGTGTAACCTTTGCCCTTTGCCTTCCATCAGTTCTTCTCGGTACTTGCAGACAGTTTTTGGCAGAACTCGGCAATGAGGTTGTTCCCACCATCTTGGAGAACTAAGCCCAGATCTTCTGTGGATATAGGCTTGTCCAATCTTTCAGGTAATCCCAGACAGACTGGACGATGTTAAGATCTGGACTCCATATTGAGGGGGCATTGACACGGAGTTTCGGTACACTGATTCTGATGCGGAATTCGTGGCAGCATCCTCGCAGAAATAAAGCCTCCCATTGACTTAATTGGGCTCTGTTTTCTCCATGGAACCCATTGAAATCAATGGGAAAAAAGCCTCCCATTAGGTTTCGCGTGGAAAATCCCAGCCATTGAAGTCAATGGGAGGCTTTTTTTCCGCGCGGATTCTGACTCGGATTCTGCTTCAGAATCCATGCCAAAATACTCAGTATGACTGCCCCCTGACACTTCCAGGCCCCAAAGGATGGTCACACCCAATATTGATGGGCTTTAGATTTCTCTTTTCTTCATTAATTTTGCATTTTGTTGACAAAATTAAACTATTAACCCTTCTATTTTTGCCTTCTTACTGTGCAGCATTTTTTGGATGCCAAATTAATTAAATCTTATTGTGTGTGTTTTATAGTCAAAAGCACATGGACACCTGACTCGAGGTGTGCTAACCAAATCCAGTCTATAAGATGGCACAATAGAGTGGAAAGTTGCAAAAAAAGTCTCAACTCATGGATTTTGAAATGGTATATCCAACATGCTCATATAGAGATGATGGTCACGGTCAGGTGTCCTCATACTTTTGGCCAAATAATGTGTACATTTTCCTCCAACACAACGATAGATTTTTTGACACAAGCCACCATACTAAGATCGGAGCCGTCTGATCCTCACTGTGATCACAGCCCGGTTTCCGCTCAGAGTTAAGAGCCCATAAGCTTCTAAAATGTTATTTGCCCTCTATATTTTTAGGTTACCAAGTTGCGAAACAATATAAACTTTTCTATGTACTTATTTTAAGCTTGTCTCCTTGGCGTTTGGCAGAGGGCTTTATATCATAGTGGGGTTTTCGCAACCCACTGAGCTTCAAATCACTCATCACAGTCGTCTTGTTTTTGATTTCTGTAACTAAAAATCCACAAAACATATTTCAAACCCAAGTAATTAAATGTACAAAGGTTTCTAAAGAACGAGTCTGACCAGTCCCCTAAATTAGGGAATATTTCCCGTAGAAATAAAATAGTCCTTAGAAATGTGAGTCCTTCAGATGTCCTCTTCTGACAAACTCATGGAGGCAATCTCTTACCGGGTGCCCGAATAAGTCTATATGCACACGATGGTGGTTTTTTAGCCATGTACAGATGGGGATCCATGAAATAATGGTCCATGTTCTACTTTATTATGGATAAGATACACAGATCCATATTCGCTGACCCAAAGTGACCATGGAAGGCAATGGGTGTGGAATAAATGGACACAGTCAAGATGCAAGACACATTGGATATGGTCATGTGAGTCTAAGAATATTTATCCTCTATCCAAAAAGTAGAGGATAAGTAGCTCATTAATAGGGGTCTAAATGCTGAGACCCCCATCCCCTCCTGTTGGGATCGGCCATCAATATCTGATCACCTGAAACCCAGATCGTGCAAAACCTACATCCATAGTCCTTGTATTATCTGGATGGTCCTTCCTAGATGACATCTCCAATATCTTCGACACCGGCAACATTGGAGAGGCTTCACCCGTCATGACATGCTTCCATTTGTTGCATTACAAAAGCTCGCATGTCATTGAAGTCAATGAATCGGCCACATTTATAATGTCTGCAATTTTCCCCCTGTGTGCTATGTGCACATTTCTATAGCCTTCATGCTGTAATGTATTGTAACTGCAGGTTAAGGGAGCAAGCACGCGAGATGGAACCCAAGAAACGTTAATTACCCGTCTCGCACAGAGAATGAAGGACAAATTGTACAACTGTTTTACATGTTGACATCTGCTCAAGGCCCCATTACAGGAGAACTGTACTTAGATCATCTCGCTGGAAGTCCTGTCAATGAACCCTCTCCAGTTCTCCGCCGGCCATTGATCTAATCATTAGCCGCACAAAATTTCCTCTTAAAAATTTGCGACCCGTTAACCTTCACATATTACGACGACTATTATTATTATGATTATCATTATTATTATCATTACAGATGTAAATGGCGCCATCATATTGTATACATAAAATCCTTCAAGTGTGCAACCAGAAGAACTGCTGGAAGAATCAATAGAAAGCCGCTTTATCCTATTTTTTTTTGTTGCTCCTTCGTAGTGTCACCAGAAATGACCTGTCATTATGTTAAACCTTTTGTAAGAATTTATTTTAATTCTTCATACTGCTATCTATAGGTAAAATAATGACTATATCCTGTAATTTTCACTTTACCACTAAGCCTAATTATAGAGTAACAATTGCCTATTTTGAAGAGGGTTTGTATCTTTTTGCAGTATTCACCTGATTTACATCACAAACAGATAATGACACAACAGCCAACATTTCATCCATTACTGACAATAGATGATGTCACGCCTTATCTATTCTCTCTCTCTCTCTCTACATAGAACAAATCTAGAAATCTCTCCTATGAACCTCAGTTAGTTGGCTCTAGTCTATTTTTGTCTAGGACCATGACTATGACTATGCCATAAAGCATATCACTAACTGCTGTTAACAGAGCAGAGGAGGAGCTCAAGCAAGATGGCCGTCCCCTTAATCATATATAGAAAATAGAATTTTACAGAAAATAAAAACAGATTAGAAAAAATGGATAGATTTCAATATTTGGTTTTATAAATACATGTAAAAAATAATGATACATTCCTTGTAAGATGCAATGCAATTTTTATCTGTGTAAACCCAATATAGGTCAGACCGACGCATTTTGACCCACAGATAAGGATGCTCATCAAGGAATAGAAGTTAATCTGCCATGGCGGGACTGGTTAGACCTCTCCTGCTCTATGAGAACCCTCTTTCTGGAATGCTGGAAATCTACTCTGTATCCCCCCCGATGAGCACCCTTAAACAGGGGTCAAAACGCGTCGGTTTATGCGACATAAATAGGGTCATTTTTAGGGACAGTTTGGTGCTGCCCTTATCAGGGTGGGAGAATTTGGATCTCAGGGTTCAGAAGTCAGTAGTCATCCTACATGGCCCACCCCGGGCTCAACTGTGTCATATTTAACCCCTTTGTTGTGCGCTACACCACCAACCGGTAAGACGGTTCTAATAGTTTTTTATTATTGGTATACCTGACGTTTGACGTTTGAACTAGATCTTATTAAAAGTTATATTTGAATGTTTTTTCAAGTATTGGGCATCAAGCTGATCTCATTACGCTCTTCCGTTACATTTTGTACATTTCGTAAAGTATTTAATGTGACATCATATTTTGCAATTTTCTCATACTTTCCACCACGATTTTTATAATCACTGCAAAAAGGCTACATTAAATGGACAAATCTGCAATAACCTTTCAGGTGACCCCAATAAGCCATCTGCAGTCCTAATGTCCTGGTACAGGTGGTCAAAGATGAAATAAAACTAATGTAATGTTACCGGATAAAATCGTGACCTAGAGATGATAGTAGAGGTGACGTCTCTTCCCCGACGAATGGATCCATATGGACATGAGTTATAGGCAGAATAATTGGGGATAATAAATCATTTTTTATACAAAGTTGACAAATATAATTATTTATGTCATTTATTTTTCTCTCGCAGAGCTGGACGCCCCTAAAAATCTACGCGTTACATCTCGTGGATCATCCACTTTAGAACTGGAGTGGGACAACAGCGATGCAGAGGGTGATGGGTACCGGGTGGTATTCAGCACCTTAGCTGCGGATCAGTACCATGAACTGAGGGTACCCCGAAATACTGGCCAAACCACAAGAGCCACACTTACAGGTGGGAATGTAAGCACTGACGTAACGTTGCCTGAGCAAAAAATATTCTGCAAACTACCGATGAAGAAACTTTTTTTACAAAATTGATACATTGTGTAATGGTTAACGCAGGGCAATAGGGGGCAGTGCATGATGCGGGAATTCATAAAACACCAAGGAGGGCATCGCTAATTCACCGCCTCTCAAGCCTTGCACAAAGCAAAAGTGATTAGCTTTGTCCAGAATGTTCCTTTAAAGTTTGACCCTCAAAAAAAACTAAACGTGCACCAAAAAACATCGGGGCTTTCCGTGTTGACCATGTCTGTACCAGTATGTTACTTGTAGTGATATACAATACTGTGCAAAAATTTTAGGTGGTTGTAACAAAGTGAATGCAGAAAACAGAAATCTAAATCCTATCAATATTTGGTGTGACCTTTGCCCTTTGGAGGAGGAGTCCTGGAAGTGATGATCCGGCCCCCGCAGAGCCCTGATTTCAACAGCATCCAGTCTGTCTGTCTGTAGGATGACATGAAAAGACAGATGGATTGGAGCAAACGTACATCCACAGAAGATCTGTGCTTAGTTCTTCAAGATGGCAACGGGAACAACCTCGCTGCTGAGAATTCATAGAAGGCAAAGGGCAAAGGTCACACCAACTAATGATGGAGTTTAGATTTTTCTGTTCTTCATTCACTTCATTTCACATCTATCCCTGAAGCCATTCTTACCTTGCAGTCTTGTTTTCACACTTGCCTAAAACTTTTGCATGGTACCGCATGTATCAAAGTAATCTCTCAGACAGCAAGAAATATAAATACTAAGGACAAACTGCAAAGCTATAAAGTGCTCTATACCTCATTAATACTGGGCAGCCTCCGGCCCTTCTGTTATCTTGGAAGACATCCAGTGCAAACTTCCCAGTACAACGTTAGGTCAAAACCAGCATTAACACATTGCACCAGATGTACACTTTAGTACTTTTAATTCTAATAGGTTTAATGGCTGTGGCAATCATTAAAGAAGTACTCCGTGCACCACTGTGCTATGTCTAGTGCTGCGCCTGAGGAGGCGAGGTACAACACATGGAGCCAAACAGAAAATTCCTGAGTCATGTCCTATCCCCAGGTACTGCACTTGCCGCAAGACACTACATTGGTTCTGGCTATAGAATCACAGTCTTGCTTTGCAGCAGATTTGGGAAAATACAGAAAAATCCTCATTAGTGAAGCCTTTGCAAATTGCATTAAAGGGGTTGTTCAGGCGCTGGAGTAACCTATGGGCCGGCTATAGGTATAAAATGCAAAAATCATACTCACCCCACCCCGACTTTCTTTTATCCACTGTGGATGTCTCTTCAGTCTCGTGCCTGTGCTGCGGTCACTGGAGACGGAGCAGACACATATGTCACTGCCTCCTTACCAATGTCTTATATGGCCATTGATTGGTCTCAGCGGTCATGTCACAGGACAATGCAGTACTGCCTCGAAACTAAAGGGACACTGGTGGCATCTATGGAGGTTTGGGGACAGGTGAGGTGCATTATTTTTTATTTTATGCCTTCCGACTACCAGTTGATGAACAATCCCTTTAAAGGGAGCCTGCCAGGTTCAAAATGTCTCCCAAAACCATAAATGGGCCTTTAAAGGGATCCTATCATTAGAATCCCGTTTTTTGCTAACTAACACGTATGAATAGCCTTAAGAAAGGCTATTCTTCTCCTACCTTTAGATGTCTTCTCCGCACCGCCGTTCGGTAGATATTCCGTTTTCCATCTTTATGCAAATGAGTTCTTTCGCAGCACTGAGGGCGGTCACCAATGCTCAAACAGCACTGGGGTCGGCCCCAATGCTGTGAGTGATCTCTCCAGCACCGCCTGCATCTTCTTCAGGAACTGGCCTCTACGCGTTGTCTTCCAGCCTGGCTTTCAATCTTCTATGCATGCGCAATCGGCTCTGCCAGCGGGCCTCGGGTAGAGTCAACTGCACCAAGAGCTTGTGTAAGCGGCCACAAAAAATGGCCGCGCGAAGGTGCAGTCCAGTGGGCAGAGCCGATTGCACATACGTGGAAGATTGAAAGCCAGGCCAGAAAAAGACACGTAGAGGCCGGTTTCTGAAGAAGATGGAGGCGGCGCTGGAGAGTTCTCTCGCAGCACTGGGAACGCCCCTAGTGCTGTGAGAGAACTCATTTGCATAAAGATGGAATACGGAATATCTACTGAACGGCAGCACAGAGAAAACATCTAAAGGCAGGAGAAGAATAATCTTTCTTAAGGCTATTCCTACATGTTAATTAGAAAAAAAGTGAGTCTAATGATAGGATCCCTTTAACAAGGGTGAGAGAAATCAATAAAAAACTGAATTTGTAAACATTCAATGTCATCCTATGGAATTGCATAATACGATGTGTACATGTGATGTAACTGTAAAAAAAAAATCTGATTTTTTTTGCAGTTATCCCAGGAATCTCTTGATTTTATCTTTCAATCTTGCAGCCTATCCTGGGCGATGTAACACCCCGCATCCCTGGCTTATAAGTATATATTACTACACCATGGCTGTATATGATACCGTAGCAGCGCTTCACTGTCACTTTGGCTTTAGGGATCTTTGAAAATGGAATTTCCTTTATCATATTATTAGTTTTACTTTTCGGAAGGAAAGCAGGAGTCCAAAGCTCCAGACATTACATTTAAGTATTACCTGACACATATACCCTTGAAATCTCTGGAGCAATCATACAGCGGGCAGCACTCGCCCTCAGCTTGATTCCTGTCTTATTTTGTGGAGGGGTTTGAGTACCAGATATTTGGGTCAGCAGGTATAATTATGGAATCGTTTTGTCAAGCTGCGTTGCTACTTTTTGGAGTGTTCTTACACGAATAGTCCTTAGAAATTGGTGCTTTCTGCTGATTACATCTCTGACTTTTTTCATGCACAGTCTCAGCCAGGATTCTGATTTTGATATATGGGTTGGGGCTATGGCACCATCATGATAATTTCTAGGTAAAACTTTTAATGGTTATACATACTGTAGAATTAGAACTTTTAAGATAAGATAAGATAATCCTTTAATAGTTCTACCATAGGGAAATTTAGTAAATTCAGTAAATTCAGTTTTAAATATAACAAATGGTGTAGAAACACGTCAAAGTGCTCCCGTTCTTAAAAAAATCATGAGAAATCATAAAAAGTTCTGCAATATTTTAAGATTGAGCATCTAACAAATGTGTTTTGCAATTCACATAAATAATGGGTGTTATAATACCCAGGACACGTCTGCATAGAAGCCCTCCCTGAGTCTGATGGTGGTTGGAATGCTCTTGGTGGTGAGTCCAGGATAGAATACTCATGAATGATGTAGTAGCTCATGGATTACTTGGAATAGAACAGGGAACCCAACAACAACTTCTTCCATGTAATGGAGTCATAGTTTTTAAGACTATCACAAGGTTGGGGCAAAGGCTGAGGTCAGTCGGTGTCTTCCTTGCTGGTAGTATTCTATGAAAGTGTTCTTAAAGTCCCTTAAAAAACAAAAAGTTGTGTGCAATGCCCAGGGTGTGGGTTGTAAGGCCATAAAAAAGGTGTCCAACATGACCTGTGGGTCATAAATGAGATCCTAGCTATGATGTCCTTTCAAAATTATCCTCACAGTCATTGTTGTGCACTAGGGTTGAGCGATCGGGATTAAAAAAGATGGGATTCCGATCAGCGATCATGCAAATTTCACGACCGTGATCGGCTGGAAAATGATCGGAAATCGGATTCTGAAATCTCAAGATCGGCTGAACCCTAAAAGTGACTTCTCCCATAGAGTAGCACTGACTAGGGTTGAGCGATCGGGATCGGAAAAGATCGGGTTCTGATCAGCGATCAAGCAAATTTCACAATTGGGATCGGCTGGAAAATGATTGGAAATTGGATTTTAAGATCGATCCTGAAATCTCAAGATCAGCTCAAACCTATTGTGCATGCAAAGTCCATAAAGTGACAGGATAATGGCCCATCTTCTGACCACAGACCAACATTTGATCTGACTATCGCTAACAGGTTGTGGTCGGCCTAACTAAGCTTAGTCCATCTTCCACTACTAGTCTACTTCCTTGAGGAGAGAGGAAACTGAATACATACCTTCTCCTGACTAGGAAAGGAGAAGTCTAACTAGTCTCCCACGCCTCATTAGAATCTTCTCATCTTCTCAGCTCAGCCAAATGGTATGTTACACATAAAGCATTTTTGGTTCACCGTGACACATTTGAGCCACTCCCTTTTTTATAACCATCCACACCCATATGTCGAAAAATTCTAGCCCAAATAAGATATGCCAAGCTGTGCCACATGGTGCCAGAAATTCACCAAAGATGTTTGCACCATTGTCTAGTCGTACCCACAATATTAAATCTGGGACACTGTGCTTTGGTAATTCTAGGTCTTCCCCCTACACTTGGCTGATCCATCCAAGAAAAAAGGGGACTGTTTCGGGAGTACCAGAGCACAATGTACATAGAGTAGCCAAAAATTCTAGTGGTCATTTTACAGAAATGAAGAAAGGACTGGAAATTGGAGGAACTGTGTCACAAAGAAGGAGGACATTGGGGACTGTAACTATGCATTATACATTCATTGTCAGATTGTTATTGGGAGGATGCCTTTAAGCAGAACCTCTAATAAATGTGGTTTCTCTGGTGACAGAGAATATCTCCTAAAAAAGCAGAAAATCTCGGTAAGCATTAACCCTTAAGTTACTCTGAGCTGTCAACTGAACCCTAGTAGAAGAGGAGCACAAATAGAAATTCCATTAAATAACAAAAATGCAATCATATACATATTCTTATGTTTTATGATCTTGGTGACAGGTGACATGAAAAACATGGCAGGGGGGTGGGATATAGTAAAAAAAAAAAAAAAAAAAGCACATGTACAGTTATTAGAGCAGATTTATTATGCCTTGTTCACCAGTTTTCTGATGTATGTAAAAAGTGGCAATTTCTGTACAAATCAGATTTTTGACCGTGTGGTGAAGGGCGTACAAGGGGCAAAGCCATTGGCCAACCATTAACAGTATAATCATTTACACCAAAAATCTGATGGAAATGATGCAAGAGATCTATGGGCGGGTTCACACCTGCACCCGGTCTCCACTTTACGGGTTTCTGTCTTCTGCCTGAGAAACTGGAAAGGAGACAGAAATCGGCAGTCAGTTTTTTTTTTAACCGGACACAAAATCCTGCATGTCCGACTTTGTGTCATTAAAAAAAATGGTTTTGTTGAGGAGGCTCAAAACGCTCACGGGCGGACACTTTGCAAACCCATTCAAGTAAATGGGTTTGAAAACCGACTGACGGATTTTCGTCTCCTGTCCAGTTTCTCAGGCAGCAGACAGAAACCCGCTGGACTGTCTAAAGTGGAGACTGGGCACAGAGGTGAACCCGCCCTATGCCAGCTATGAACCAACGTAGATTTGCCAGCTATGAACCAATGTAGACCTGCAGGCACACGACCCCATGGAGTTTGCACCACATTTATGAGGAGGTGTGTATGTTGTCATACTGTACATATGGCACACTCTCCACCGGTGATGGTGTTATGAACCCTATCATTGATAACACCAGTCTACATAAATTTCCCCCATTATGTGGAGGCAAGAAAACTGGGTAAGAGTAAGGGTGTGATTTGACAAGGTCCAGATTGTAATAGACAATGAGTCAGAGCTTTTCCAAAATGGCATGTGTTGTAAGGTGTTTCCAATATTCAGTGGTTGATATCTACTGAAAGTGACTCAAGGAAAAACAAGTAGTGTACCAGCTATGGGAGCAAGGCTAGCCCTCCTGAAGAGCTACTGTAGCACGAATTGCTAAGAAAAAAAAAAAGGTTGACCTGGGATAGGCCATTAATATCTGATCTGTAGGGGCCGTCAGGCATCCCCTGCATAGGACCACTTTCAACACCAATGGAAAGCCAATGGAAGCTGAGCTGCCGTACCAGCTTCCCACTACTATACAGTGGCTGGAGCCATCTGCTTCCATCTACATGCACTGTATAGTACGGTTATTGTACATGGCCCCGAACAGCAAATCTGTCTGATATGTGTGGCCTATTCTAAGGTTACGCCATAGAAAAAAATCCCGACCAACCTGTTTACTGGTGTCCAAAGGTGTCAGAATACACAGACATTGGATCTGTGTAGGTATAGACCAGTAAATGTTGCACAGGTTGAGTCCTGCCCATCTGAAAATGACAACAATGGAGATCAGGGTCAGGGGATAATAACACTCCTTCAGGAGTGGGCACCTTTGCAGGCGTATGGAAACTTATAAAGCCATTTTCACTCCACTAAAGGGTTTATGGGAAATATGCAAATCTGAGATCCAACCAGATCGAAACAGTGCTGTCCACAGCTGGGATTCTGTTCCTTTTGGAATGGATATACTGGTTTGGCAATAACCTCGCATCACGTTATTAGGCTTATTGAAAAAGTCATGCATGATGTTATGGGGGCTATCCTAAGAAGCAGCGTACAGAGGCACTGTTTTCCTAATTACATCCTGGAAGACAGATTTGCATATTCCCAACATGGTCCATGGAGCATCAGGACCATGGAGCAATAATAGAAAGTGACCCCGTCTAATAATTCCCACTTTCTTGTACATTATGTTTGGTACTCCATATACCAGGCATGAGAAACCAACTTAGAATTCCGAAAACATTACTAAAACCATCGGGGGGAAAAAAGAGCAACAGGTCAATGAGGAGATGGAGGAACAAGAAGAGGAATCTAAAGTGCTGCTTCTTTCAGTGATTTCTGCTAGACAGCCTTTACCAAGACATTGCTTGTGGGAATCTCATATGTGTCTGTACGCCTCGGTGACCAGGAGAATGTGTCTCTGGCAAGAAGAATGAAAAAGACACACATAAGTGAGGAGATAAGAAACTCTTATTATATCCGCTATACATCCAATGGGATAGCATCGCTGGTAAGATGAACGGAGCTACAGACAGGTCAGGAGAAAAGTAAGTCGGGATATTGCCTGTCTCTATGTGATCTTATGAGATAGAGGAGTCTTATACCCGGCTATTTTGTCTTATAAGGATTAATGGGGCTGTCAATTCATCATTGAGACGGAGCGATGGCATCAGATAATCTACTTCAATAAACAGATCTGCACCTTCTCGGCTTCACCTGCATCCATGTTAGGATCTTGTGCTCAAAATCTAAAGTGTTATACCGAGAGGGTTTGGTATATACAAAGATGTATCCGCTATATGGCCAGGGACAAAGAGTGAAGTTGCAGACAGCCTCCCTACTGCGCCTTGTCTGCAGTAGGTCAAATGTTCACTCAACCATCATGGATTCCATCCTAGCTTTCCTAGATACGTCTCTCACTTTTGGGATGCCTTTTCCTATCTCCCTTAAAACCAGAGCCCTCCCCATTTGCCTAGCCCGGCGTATACATGTTGCATGTTATTTAATCATTATCGTTTTTCAACAGGCAACAGCTAATCGAATTTGCCAATTACCGTCCGGCTACTTCATGCATCAAATTATTCTCTAAGCAACCTCCAAAGAATATCTTCTATCTTTCAAAGGTTGTTTAACGAATAATTTGAGATACTAATCTTAATCTAGCCTCCGAGATACGACAGCTCTGCTAAATAAGATTATCAAAATCCTTAATATTGTACAGTACGGCGCAGACGTCAAAAAACGCTATTTTGTTAATTTCGAGCAAAGCGACCGTTAAGTACAAGTGATTAATCCTATCGCTTCAGGAAGAGGCAGAAAACAAACATTTCACAGAAAATTAATAAGCAACTTAATTTGACATGTCCACTCTTTAAGGCTTCGGGCACAGTACACGAAAGTTGTATGTTCTGCTAAAGTCGTATGTTCTGCTAAAGTCTTAGGCTAAGCTCACACTGGGTATTTTGGTCAGTATTTTGAGGCCGAATCAGCCTCAAAATCCTGACCAAAAAAAGGCTTCCATTGAAATCAATGGGAGTCGGTCAATCCTTTTTACAGGGAGCGGTTTGTTCCAGCTCCTGGAAAAAAGAAGCTACATGCTCATTCTTCAGGCGTTGCGATTCGCCTCGCAACGTCTGCCTGAAGACACTCTCTCCTCCCGACTAGGCCCATTCATTTGGACCTAATCCGGAGCGGAATGCCGTGACTGGATGCCAGTGCATCTGGCATCCAGTCTCGGCTCCTTGTTTTTTGGACCGGAATCTGAGGCGGCCAAATACTGGTCCAAAATACCCTGTCTGAATCCGGCCTTATGTTCTTCTAAAATCGCATGTTCTCCTACAGTTGTATGTTCTCCTAAAATCATGTGTTCCCCTTAAGTCTTAGGCTAAGTGCAGACAGGGTTTTTTGGTCCGGAATTTGAGGTGGAGGCCATCTCAGATTCCGGACCAAAAAACCAGTAGCTGCGACTGGATGCTGGTGCAGTCGCGGAATCTGCCTGAAGAATGAGCACGTTGCTTCTTTTTTCTGGGAGCTTGAACAGACCGCTCGCAGAAAAAAGAAATGACTGGCTCCAATTGATTTCAATGGGAGTCATTTTTTTAATCAGGATTTTGAGGTGAATTCCGCTTCAAAAATCTTCACCAAAAAACCCCATCTGAACTCAACCTTATATTCTCCTAAAATCGTATGTTCTCCTAAAGTTGTGTGTTGTCCTAAAATTATATGTTCTCCTAAAGTTGTATGCTCTCCTAAAGTCATGATCTCTTAAAGTTGTATGCTCTCCTAAAGTTGTATGTTCTCCTAAAATCATATGTTCTCCTAAAGTTGTGTGTTCTGCTGAAGTTGTATCTTCTCCTAAAGTCGTGTGATCTCCTAAAGTCGTGTGTTCTCCTAAAGTTGTATGTTCTCCCCATGTTTGCATGAGTTTTCCTCCCACACTCTTTGGAGTAGGTCTTTGGACCTACTGATAGGTAATGTAGATTGTGAGCCCTATATTGGACAGAGACTGACAATATCTGAAAAGCGTTGCGGAATATGATGGCACAAGGTCAAGTGAAAAGTTTCGATTGATCAGCCAACTATATCATACATGTGTATATACAACTCGTTTCCAATGATAGTGGTTAAAATGGCCAAAATTGACCATCTCGGCCAACTTGTATCGCATATTTACGGCCAGTTATTTATTTATTGCGAGGTCTTGAGTCGTCCAATTTTCTGTTTCTCTTTCGTAACTTTCTGAACTCAATTGTCGGAAACTCCTGCTCCTACTTATTTTCCTTTGACTTTGCTTGTCCTTATGTAAGTGGATTAGTTGCTATCTAATCTCCTCAGAAATATCTTCTTTAGCCATTTTAGCTTTATATTCATGAAAATGAAATCTAAAAAGGCAACCAAGCTGAGTTGGGGAAGCTTCTTGTGTCAGTATGTCTATGATGAACAGCATCGATCCATGTATGTCGTGAGGACAACTCTTTAAGGCCGCGGCCCCCTGGGATGTAAACGCCGTGATCTCTGCCGCGGGAAAAAATCGTGTTAGGGCAAAGTGGATGGGATTCTAGCGAATCCCATGCCCAGTTTGCGGTAAAAAACCGTGGTGCATCACAGTGTGTCAATTATATTATATTTCCCATAGGTATAATTGAATTAGAAAATCCGCAGAGGAAAGCTCTGCAAACTTTCAATCTAAAGCGCTATGGGAAGAACCGCCATGCTGTTTTTTCTGCAACGCTTTTTTGCTGCGGGACGCCATGTGGGGCCTTAGCCTAAAGTGGCAGTGAGGTACACAATAGCATGTATAAATGTTAAGACTAGAGATGAGCGAACACTAAAGTGTCCGAGGTTCGAAATCCGATTCGAACAGCCGCACACTGTTCGACTGTTCGAATGGATTTCGAACCCCATTATAGTCTATGGGGGGAAATGCTCATTTCAAGGGTAGGCAACATTCGATAAAATCATACTTACCAAGTCCACGAGTGACAGTCGGGCTGGATTCTGCTTGAAGTCTTCTCCCGGCGCAGGGTCCCCGCGTCCTCTTCCGGGTGGAATTCACTCTTCCTAGGCATCCGGCCTAGGCAGAGCTGACTGCTCATGCACGTGCGGCTCTGCCCAGTCCCGACGCCTGAGCAGAGCTGACTGTGCATGCGCGTGTATGCGCGTGCATGCCCGCGCATGCGCAGTCGACTCTGCCTAGGGCGGATGCCTAGGCAGAGTGAATTCCACCCGGAAGAAGACGCGGGGACGCAGCACGGAGAAGACTTCGGAAAGCTAATAGAAGAACCAGCGTTGATTGGCAGAATGTATGGCATTCTGCCAATCAACGCTGGTTCTGCATCGAACATTAAACTTCGAACAGCTAGTAGTGTCGATCGAGTACGAGTATTTCGAATACCGTAGTATTCAATCGAACACCTACTCGATCGAACACTACTCACTCATCTCTAGTTAAGACATCTTGTTTACTCGATTCTAGTTTTTCCTAAGACTCAACCTGGGAAGGGTCAGATAGGTTTGTCACTGGGCTTTATATATGGGTAACATATGACATATAATATGGCCAGCTGGTGAGACAGTCAATGTGTTTTCCCAACTGAGATATTTGGAGTGCTAATAGGTGGACATGGTATGATCTACCACAGATACAGTCATGGTCCTGAAAATACGGTCCATATATCAGCCATATTTATTGGACTACAGTCTGTCTGGAGACCCGGATTTGTGCCATAGATAACTATTTCACGCAATGTATAGACCATAATTTCATGGCCTTAACTCCTGTGTTTAGGTATCCATAGGTATCTAAGGGTAGGTTCACATCTGCATTGACATGTCCGTTCCTATAATAAGGCAATAACAGGAAAGTAAGAACAGTTCCAGAACCATCACATGATGGACACCATTGGCTTCCTATAAAGGGTCTGTTGGGTTCTGAAATGGTCTCCATCCACTTCGTATTAAAAAATTGCTGCATTCTGCTCTGTTTCTTCTGACCTTTACAGATATGTCCACTGTTAGCTAGAATTCAGTGCAATTCTCCAATTTCTTACACAACAAGAACGTTTACCGAGCAACTCACAAGCAATGGGCGACCCCACATAGACACATCTCATACAACTCTGGGCATGTCCATCCAAGAGAAAAGATAAGAGAGGACACAACTCTGGGCATGTCCACCCAAGAGAAAAGATAAGAGAGGACACAACTTTGGGCATGTCCACCCAAGAGAAAAGATAAGAGAGGACACATCTGCACTGGGAAATCTATGGCCAGGCTCCGATGCCTATGTGAACCTAACCCTACATGGGAATGAGATGTTTTCAGCAGAATGACTTTCTCCATTTTGCACACACAACCCAGGAAAAGATAGAGCCGACTGCCATGATCTAAGTGAATCCTATATTAAGAAGCAGCTGAAAGTGTTGACCTGATTATATGATGTGTTATTGTATTCCTGACAACCGTGACTGGTTTTGATGGTGCAGTATTGTAAGGAATGCCGGTGTTGGTATAAATTGTCTTTATTGCAATCTATGGCGTATAAAGCGCCTCGGAGAGACCTGAGCAGAACAGGAGAAAAAACCATTTATCAAGGTCCAGCATCAGATTCCTTGTTACAGTACATAGTACATTGGCTCACGTTGCGAACATCTTCTTGTATGATTAATGACCTTGTGGCGTAAAGCTGCTCACCCAGATTGTCAGCGAAAGATTTATCACAAAATCTAACAGGACTTTAATTTGTTTTCAGCAGTTTTTTAACTACTCTTGATATTTCAACTTTCTAAAAATATATCCGTTTTCACATTACAAAAGGTTCTGCAACAGTACTGCAAAGTATTAATGGGTAGGGAGCGATATAAATCAACGCGACAGAATTCATTAGCTTTCCTGACATCACTGCCTCTAATTCATAAAATGCATCCTATGACATCACTGTATTCTGTCTCATCTGTTATAAGCGATCTTTACAGTTTCCTTATGTCTATATCCAGGATATATGATGCCGGCCTACAGATTAGCCAACTAACACTGATTCAGTCTCTCTAATCCCTGTCGATCCCCGGCGATCAGCTCTTACCTGGCTATGCATTTTTCCTGCAGCGGCCTCTATGGGGAAAATGAAGTATTACATGTCATACACAGTCATGCTGGGTCCACTAGAGTTGATCTTATAGGGCACCTCATCGTTCATGCTCATGCGGATGGATCCTGCTTAGTAGGGGGCATATCAACACGGGTTGTCTTCATAACAGACCTCCTTGGTGCCTTACATTAAAGTATTGGGACCTGTAGGACTGTGACAAACCCTAACGCGCCTGCTGTCCACCCAAAGATTTCCGTCCTAATTGCCAGAGAAACTGTACAGGGGATGGCTTGCCTGCGGTCAATATTAAAAACCATTCAAACCGCCATTTTTTTCTACAACCACTGCCATTTTTTGTAAGGAAGTCCCAATTCTGATATTAGCTAGGAGGCGCCATGATATCTATGTATGTCCCTGCAGCATAAAGTGTATGACCAACAACTATCTAAAGCATATGGGCAATAAAAAGAAAAGATGACCATTGTGTGTAATATATCCAATGTAGTAACTTATCTCTGGCACCCTACTAACATAGCTGCTTGAATGAAAGACTCATGGCATCGAAACCCTTCTTATACACTGTCTACCAATACGTAATTGGACACCCAGTAAAGTTCTGCCGAGGTGGAGTTATGGTCTGGGGGGGTTTCTCCTGGTATGGACTGGGACCCTTGGTCCCAGTGCATGGTAAATTCAACGCTGACGCCTATTGCACTACAGTATTTTAGATAACAGTGTGCTTCCTACATTATGGCAGTTCTTTGGGTCGGACCAATGTTACTTCCAGGATGACAACGCCAGCTGTCATGTAGCGAGGTCTACCATGGCTTGATACATTGACAATCAGGTTAACCGATTGGACTGGCCCGTCCAGAGCCCAGACTTGAACCATATCGAGCACCTCTGAGATGAGTTGGATCTCCGAACTAAGGGGTGCAGCAGCCGACCAAAATCGGTGAAAGAACTTACTTGTGTTCTCCAAGCCAAATGGAATGAAATACCACTAGCCCTCATACAAGGACTTGTGGAAAGCCCCGGAGGGTTGAGGCTGTATTTGCCACTCGTGCCGCTTGGACCACAGTTGTCCAAATACTTATTGGTAGACAGTGTATGTCATATCATAAAAGAAACAATAGGCTAAAATCCAACCAGCCCGATTATTGTTTCCCTTGATGGTAGACTTCGGGAAATAGTCGGTGACTCATTGAAGCGTGACACTGGCTAAAAAGTGCAGGCAAATCTTCCTAAAAGCGATGATTGAAGACTGTTCCTCACTCTTTATTAATAAATGCAAGATCATTTGATGTGATTTTTTTTTTTTTTTTTTTTTTGCAAATAAAACAAAAAAAAATTCAATATACATCAAAAAGGATATGGAGGCGCAGCTCCGAGATGCCACTTTCACCACATCAAAGAGAAGCAATTTTTCACGATTCTGCAGCCTCTGTACGTATCCGTCTCCGCACGAGGAGATAAGTGACACGTAGACGCATTAATATCCCCACCTGGGGGTGTCATCGCGCCCGTGTCCTGCGCGTGATCAGTTTAGAACCAAGATGACAAAAATTTGATTAAAACTTGATTAATTTGTTTCCTGCTCTTAACATGACACCGGAAGAATGATAAGAGGAATTACCAGAGTTTAAGGTTCAGTATGTGAGAGATAGATGCGATGATGAAGGCGAGGCGGCGTGCAGACTGCTCTGCTATGATGGACAGTAGATGAGCCCTTGTCCGACTAATCATTCTATGTCCTTCTATTCCCCAAGATTTGATCCCAGGAACAGAATACGGAATAGGAATATCTGCCATCCGAGATAATCTTCAGAGCGCACCGGCAACAATGAACGCCCGGACTGGTGAGTGATCCATTGCATAAAAAGTGGCCGTGTGTTTGACAGTTTGTTAATGCAACATCATTGTGGCTAATGTCCTATTCATATGGCTGATCCTTAGGCTTAAAACTCTCTGCAAAATACCTGACTTGACTTCACTGGATTTTGTGAAATGTTGCCAGCAAAGTATAAGTGAAATAACTGTTATTTGGATCTGTACGAAATGCTCCATATACATTAGAGCAAAATTAGTCGGAGCTGCCAATTTTACGAGACCGAACGACTGTTGGGAGAAAAGACAGATTGAATATGGTGTATGGCAACTCCTGGTCCTTTTGTTCTCAGGAACATAATCCATCACAATAGATATCTGGCAGTGGGCTACTCACCTCTACCCATTCAGCATACATGCATGTATATAGGGAGGGGGATTGACACTCAGCCCCATGATAGTGCAGCACCATTCTGTAGCAGACACGGGGGTTGTGTCTGCAACGTGGCTTCCGGGTACTGGGTGTATGATAAAGCTGGGAAACTATCAGAGTTGGAAAATGCAACTGCTTGACCTCCTGGCTTCCAGAGAAATCCTGTCGACTCGAAGATCTCACCACTTGGAACCCAAGAGGGAGAAACGGGGGTGCTTTTGCAAATAAATTCAATATGCAAAATGCAACAATTTCAACACTTTAACCCCTCGGATACCTTGATCATGGCATTACGGCCGTTAGGAGATGAAAGGGGGGGGGGTGCTTTCACCCCTTAAACACCCCGTTCCCATGATCAAGACATGCAAGGGGTTAAGCTGTTGGAGCTGTTGCATTTTGCATGTTCCCTTTCACTCTCTTGGACCCCCAGTGGTGAGATCATAGGGTCCAAGGGACTGCCATGGAAGCCAAGAGGCCAATCAGTGGCTAACTCTTCCTATGTTATATATGAGAATGCTGTATATATCTCCCTATTTTAAACACTGTAGCCTGTTTCTGGTGACCGATATGTAGGGGTCCCAGGTATCAGAACCCCACAACCACATATGAATAACCTATCTTAACCATGGGTCACCAATATTTATCTCCTAGAAATCCCCTTTAACATTCAACCTGCCTGATCCTTTTCTTAACATGACATCTTCCAATTGGGAGGTCCCATACACATTAGATGGCTGGCCAGTCATGCCGAAATTGGGGAGTTTCACAACACTGATCTACTGTGTATAGCCAACTTAGCTAGAAAATCCAAGTGGTATTTTTCAGTCACAGCAAAGTGGATGGGATTCTAGCGAATCCCTTCCACACTTTGCGGAAAAATAAGCGTTGCGGTTTTGGAAATCAAAGCATGTCAATTATACGCAGCGTCTTCCGGCTCTGAATTCACTCTGCCAGGCATCGGGCCTGGGCAGAGCCGACTGCGCATGCCCGCGCTACAAGAAAATAGCCGCTTTGACTGTAAGTGGACATTTTCTTGTAGTGCGGACATGCGCAGTCAGCTCTCCCTAGGCCCGATGCCTAGCAGAGTGAATTCAAGGCCGGAAGAAGACGCGGGGATGCTGCGCAGGGAGAAGAATCCAGCCCGACCCTCACTCATGGACTTCGTAAGTAGAATTTGATCGAATGTTGCCTACCCCTGAAACGAGCATTTCCCCCCATAGACTATAATGGGGTTTGAAACCCGTTCGAACAGTCGAACAGTGTGCGGCTGTTCGAATCAGATTTCAAACCTCGAACATTTTAGTGTTCGATCATCTCTAACCGTAACGCATTGCCGCCGTGGTTTATCCCGCAGAGTTTTTTTTTGCTGCAGAGCGCTACGTGCGGCCTTAGCCTTCATCCTATTTTTAAGAGGAAAATTTTGGACCTATCAAGAGCTTTTTTAGATTCCAAAGTGTTGCAACTCTTCAATCCCGTCACCACGTGTTACGTTATTCTTATCTTGATATATTCATGAAATGCTGATTTGCGCATCAATGATATCAAAGGATTGTTGGTGAGATGCATTATAAATGTAATTATATGATGGCGTCTACAAATGCATCACTAATGGCGAAGCCTGGGACCGTGCACGTTGCGTAGACGACACCAGTTGTGTGCAAATGAGCTGTCTTGATTTTGCAGTAGAAGTCCCAGGGCTAAAGCTCGGCAGCGAGAGCGTCCTACACAGAGATGTCATTGTTTGTGTTTGTGATCCCGCTGAAGCCTCATTAAACTATAGTAAGCTGTCCGTCCGTCTGTCTCCCTTACATCCACTTAATTCTCATAGCAGATACAATCAGAGTTTCTAATGTGATGTCTGTCATTGGAAGTTTAAAGCATCAGACTCCATTGAAATCTCTGCTAAATCCTCCAACGGCCGGAGCTTCAACCGAGCTTTTTATAAATTGTTAAAAGATTGACTCGAACATTATAAAATATATATTTTTTATCGTGCGCTGGCGTGCCAGATGTGACGCCTGATGTTGGCAGCCTTGACTTAACACAATAACCTTGCCCCAAGACACAAGGCAACATCAACCAATTATATAAATTCGATAACATTTACCTCTAGCGATGATGTTTTTGCCAAACGCTCATGAGGCAGATCTTTCTGTGCTATGAACCATAATTCATGAGGTTGCAGTTATGGAGTTGACTTGAAAGGAAGCGTAACAATGAGGCGCGAGGTATTCCAGTGCCCGAAGCTGATGCACAGGGCTTTCATTCAATTTCGGACCATAAACTAGATACACATCTGGGTAATTGATAGAGATGAGCAAACAGTAAAATGTTTTCGAGATTCGATATTTGTTTCGAGTAGCCCCTCAATATTCGACTACTCGAATCGAATATCGAATCCTATTATACTCTATGGGGGGAAAATGCTCGTTTCAGGGGTAGGCAACGTTCGATCAAATTACACTTACCAAGTCCACGAGTGAGGGTCGGGCTGGATCCTCCGAGAAGTCTTCTCCGTGCAGCGTCCCTGAGGCGTCTTCCGGCTCTGAATTCACTCTGCCAGGCATCGGGCCGGGGAAGAGCCGACTACGCATGCCCACACTACAAGCAGGCATGCTCTCGGCAAAAACCACCCAATTTTAATTGTTTTTTGTTGTAGTGTAGATGGGTTACTGCAAAAGGGCCCCACTGGTGCTCTGTCGTCCAAGGGCCCCTCACAAACCTGGATCCCACCCTGGGTCCATTGGACAGAAATGCAGAGAACCCCAGTTGGATAATGGTGTAGCTTCCTGCATGGTTGGGTGCCACTGTGCTGATATTTCACCTTTCATAATGAATAATAGATCGCAACCATTATTTAGAGCTAGAGATGGCCAAACTAACTTGTACCAAGCCACGTTTGACCCAAATATACCTTTTTTTTTTTTTTTTTTTGTACAAAACGGAACATAGATTTGTCTCAGGTGAACTAAATTGGCCACTGTATTTTACTCTGGGATCTCTTCAGACCCCAGAGTATATTAGGTGCAGGTCCAAGGGAGCGCCTCGTGGCATCCAGCATCCTCCAGATGAGGGTCACCGCTGAGACCTGTGATTTGTCCAACTGTGCTCACATGGGCACAGCAAGCATCATAACATCATCACCACCCAATGACAGGCCTTAATGGTGACCCCAGGCACATGACATCACCGAGGAGGTGGAGAGAGAGCTGAGACGACGACGAGACGATGTAAGGAGGCCTGAAAGACGTAAGGGAAGGTGAGTTAGGGAAAGTAAGATAAAGACCATCTCCCCTGGGCCTCCACCTATTATACTCTAGGGTCTGAAGAGTCCATGGAGTCATTTTCACTTTGACATAACTTCAAGATTTAACAAATCTACTGAGGTGTGCAAAAGACTGTAGGATCAGGAGGGTGAATGTAAGAATGATACCACATCAAAAACATGTGCACTTACCTTTAGATACCTTGAGATAGTGTTGGTCAGTGATCTTATTTGGAGAGACAATTCATCAGGTAGCATGATGTTGGAATCTTCAAGATTTGCTAACCAATCATTTATATTTCTTCGGAACATTAGCGCAGTCAACCAAATACCTACAAGGTCTTCAAGATGTTTTGTGTGTAAGGAACAGTCATACATACCGTACTGAGACTGATTAGGTCAAACTGGTATACTAGTGTGCAGAGATTTACTGGTTCCCATTGAAAAGACCCAACATGTGTAAGGGGATTTATTTATATGCAATGCCCCATCAGAAAAAACTTACAATAGACAAACTAGAATACGTCAGCCAAACCAGAGATTCCTCCAAAAGGAAGTGGGACTCATCTGTAGGCAATTGTTTTGGGATTCTTGTTCCTCTTTACTGCAAAGCAGCCTCTGAGTTGCGTCTAAGGTCTGTCACCTCGCCAACTAGTACCCTGCTGTGCCCTGGCAAGAGCAAGGACCATCTGAAACAAATATCTACAGATGGTTCTCCCTTCCTTTTGGAGGAATCTCTGGTTTGGCTCGTGTGAACTCATCTGCATACTTTATTCTATGGAGCATTGCTTGTAAATAAGTCTCCATACACCTGCCAGGTCTCTTCAATGAGACCCATTACCCTACTGTATTGCAATTTACTTTGAAATTCGTAGGATTTTACTCTTGTGTCCATCTCATGCTTGCTTCTGTACCAGTCAGATTTTCTTGCACAAATTATGTTTTTCCCTTACTTTCCCCTTCTATGTTTTTTTTTTCCATTCTAGACTTGGACAACCCAACAGAACTGATGGTCACAGGCTCCACCGATAAGACCATCTCCCTAGTCTGGACCAAAGCTCAAGGTCCTATTGACCATTACCGCATTTCCTTCACACCCTCATCTGGAATGGCTTCCGAGATCACCGTCCCTTCTGAAATCTCCCAGTACGACCTCACGGATCTTGACCCCGGAACTGAATATACCATTACTATCATTGCTGAAAGGGGGCGACAGCAGAGCCGAGAGACTACGGTAGATGCCTACACAGGTAGTCATTCGAGCTATTATGGTTTTATTATGCAAACGACTGTGCTTTATACTCCCGTATAATCTGATTTTATTATTTCGCCCGCGTACAATCCCAACCATAAAGCTACTCCCACATTCCACCTGGTTAAAGCCTCAGTGATTTGTTTTACGGCTACCTCACCGCTAAACAAATTAGGTCGTAAATTTTACTTAAAGATCACCGCATATTTGTAACAATAAAATAAGTAAAGCAAATTATTTATAGGAGCCTATTCATTATGCTGACAATGACCGGACTTGCATTGCGGCATATCTATTAATTCATTATCCCTTGTCCAGGAGAAAACAATGTTTTAGGCTTAAATTGTTCCTGGCGTTTCTAGACAATATGCAAATCATGTATGCTAATGTCGGCAAACTCCATTCTCTGCTCTTTTTGGAATTCACTTATTAAATATACTGTAAATGGCTTTTACTCCAGTGTGGGGATTCGCGAGTTATAAGGTAACACAGGCAAATATCAAATCACATTCTGCATTATATAGAAGGGTTTGGTCAATGCTGAGATGGTTTGTTCTTTCTGGTCAACAAAATGATGTAAGAAACATTTAAGAGAGTATGACTGCAATGCAAGAGCTTTGTGATATCAGCATGGGTGTATGGACTATGGAGACCAACTATGGGGCTGCTATGTTACCCTTGGGAAGAGGCAGCCCTATTTGGAACTACTTCTTTATACTGGGTAGCGAAAATGTATGCAGTACTCTCCTCTCCAGTGGAAATTCATTTTGTTAGCATGGTGTTATGGAATCGCTATATGAGCAATTCCCCAATATGCCGCAAGGAACTAATAAGGTCTACAGACAACAAGTTAATACATATAATCCAAGTTGATACCAATAATCCAACACGGCCTGGTTGACGGAGTCTACTGTATGATCAACCCAAGGTATTCAACAAAGCTGGCTGCAAGATAGGCAGGACTTAGTTGCTCAAGATCCAGGTTGCAAAACTAGAACAAGATGCCATAAAATAGATGTACTTACAGAGTAAGGATCCAACCAGAAACCCTATAGCAGGCAGAGTGAATAATACACAAACTGAGGTTAAAACGAGAAGAGCATGGGAACTACCAAAACTAAAGCAAAGTCCATGCTACAGTAAAGTCTATGTTACGGTCAAATCCAGGAGGTCCCACATAAAACCAAATCAGAAACAGCAGGGTAATTCAGGAGAGAAAACAAGCTCAGTAAACCAGGAGTTAAACAAACAACAGGGTGTGGCACATGGAGAGAGCACTAAGAACACAAGGAGTCCAGCTGCAAGAAACACCTATTTTCTGGCATCTTGTTTTTGGGGTTGCAAACTGGGTCCTGAGCAGTCAAGTTCATCTTGCCTAATGGCAAAGCTCTGGCGGATATCTCAGGATTACATTAGACTCTTCAAACCAGAGCAGTGTTGGATTATTGTGAAATGATTTACTTGCTATCTGTAGACCGTATCAGTTCCCTCCAGTATAATGTGGAATAGCTCATTTAGCAATCCCATAACACATGGCATGTGTAGGTATCGGCCCTGGTGGTATGGAAAAAGTATGGAAGGGGAGATGCCATAAGCAAGCCAAGTAATGGGTGACCATTTTGATTGTAGACAATGCAAACAGATTCCTGTGTTCCACTTTAATGGAGTAGCGATTGGCATTTGACCTTTTCTTACATGGCCAGAGCAACATGGTAGCTCAGTGTTAGGACTTTTGCCTGGCAGTACTTAGATCCTGGGCTCAAATTAGTCAACCTCTGCATGAGTTTCCATGTTTTCCGAGTGTTTGTATGGGTTTCCTTCCACATTCCAAAAACGTATTGATAGGTTAATTTGGATTATTGATCGTAAGGCCCAATAGGGACATGGATCAATATACGGTAAGTGATGACAATTTCTGTACGGCGCTGCAGAATAGGCTAGTGCTATGTAGATGAATAAAATAAGAGTAAATAATATAGGGCATACAGTTTAATACATACGCCATCATTAAATGCAGCCTGAATTCTATATCTATAAAGGAGCAAAGGCTTCAATCTAATCCACTGCTTCGAAATATATGACATTTCAATTGGGTGAACCATGGGTGGTCCGTGCTTAATTTCATCAGGCCGCCAGTAAATTGGCATAACATATGTAAGACCCAACTTGTGAAAATATCAGTTGATTACTTTCACCTTTAAATGCTAAAGGTCTTGGCACTGTACAGATTTAACAGCGGGCGGCAAAGTGGGCAAAGTTTATTTCAGTTCACGTATTACTACAAGTTTTTGGACAATGTTATCCTATACAAATAGGTCATGTCATTGTTAGGTCAAATATCTATAAAAATATATTTTATATGTATGGGGCGTCTGGATCCTTGTTATTTTAGCACATATGGGATTGAAGGATTTGCTTCTTGCACATTATATCAGACTTTAAGGCATGTAAGCATGTGGTAGCCGAGGAACGTATGAAAGGAGATCTTATAACCGAGATCACGACAGAGACCTCATTATGGCGCTTGGTTTTGCCATCCATGACAAAAGATTTTAGGATTATTTTCCCCTACCTTAACTTTCTACAACCTGTGAGCCAATTCTGCACCTTCTTGTTTGCCGTACATACAGTTCCTCTGTGGAGGGTAGTCTTGTATAGGGGGGGATAGGACCAACTGGAAATGAATACCCGCTCTTCAGCTCCTACTGGGCTTGATTCTATGTCTCGATAATACATAAAATTTTGTAAGAGTGATTATGTACTTTAGATGAATGTTATTAGATTCTCGCAATTCAGTGGGACCACTCGACCATCTGATGTGTATGGGGTGTCCCGACAAGTAAGATAAGTTAAGATAAGATAATCCTTTAATAGTCCCACCTTGGGGAAATTTCAGCGTGTTACAGCAGCATAGTAATACAGATACAGGATAATACACAGTAATATATTACAGACGTAGACACAGATAAGCTGAGAAGAGAAGATATACTAGGAGTCCATGGCAGCTAAGGAAAAAAAAAACAGAAGAGAAAGAGGAAGACCTCATGGTCATCATCATAATCATTTAGTTCTCTGTGCGGAGTGATCTTCGTTTGGTCTGATGTAGATTATACAGCCTGGTCGCGGTTGGAAGGAAGGACCTGCGATAGCGCTCCTTCTCACACTTGGGGTGAAGCAGACGGTCGCTTACAGTGCTGCCAAGTCCCATCAGGGTCCCATACATGGGGTGGGATTTGTTCTCCCGCATGGAGGTCACCACGGACAGTATCCTTCTGTCACCCACCACCTGTACTGGGTCCAGGGGGCTCCCCAGGACAGAGCTGGCCCTCCTGATCAGCCTGTCAAGTCTATTTCTGTCCCTGGTTGATATACTGCTTCCCCAGGAGGCCACACCGAAAAAGATGGCTGAGGCAACCACAGAGTTGAAGAAGGCCCTAAGAAGTGTCCCCCGGACTCCGAAGGCCCTCAGCCTCCTGAGCAGGTAGAGTCTGCTGTGGCCCTTTTTGTGCAGCGCCTCCAGGTGATCAGCCCAGTCTAGTTTATTGTTGAGGAGCACGCCCAGGTACTTATAGGTCCTGACTATCTCAATACATGTTCCTTGGATCTCCACCGGGGTCGGAGCACCTCTCCGTTTACTAAAGTCCACCACCATCTCCTTGGTCTTCCCAGCATTAATCCTGAGCTGGTTCTGCTGGCACCATTCAACAAAATCCCGGTTTAAGTCTCTGTATTCCCTATCGTCGCCATCAGTGATAAGGCCGACTATAGCAGAGTCATCGGAGGACTTCTGTAAGTAACAGCTGGATGAGTTGTGCCTGAAGTCAGAAGTACAGTGTGAAGAGGAATGGGGCAAGAACTGTACCTTGTGGTGCCCCCGTACTACAGATCACAGTGTCGGACACACAGTCCTGGGCTCTCACATACTGAGGGCGGTTTGTCAGGTAATCTAGGATCCAGTTGGACAGGTGATGGTCCACACCACCAAGGTTCAGCTTCTCCCTCAGTAGCCCTGGCTGAATGGTGTTGAAAGCACTAGAGAAATCAAAGAACATTATTCTCACAGTGTTCCCGGGTTTCTCCAGGTGAGAGAGAGCTCTATGAAGAAGGTGGATGATGGCATCATCTACCCCAATGCCTGGCCGGTAGGCAAACTGGAGGGGGTCCAGAGCGGAGCTCACTAGGGGGCGTAGGTGTGTCAGGACCAGTCTCTCTAGGACCTTCATCAGGTGTGATGTCAGTGCTACTGGTCGGTAGTTATTGTAGCCCATCGGGTTGGGTTTCTTTGGGACTGGTACCACGCAAGATGTTTTCCACAGTTGAGGTACTACTCCCAGCTTCAGGCTCATATTGTACATGTGCGTTATAATACCACACAGCTGGTCACTGCACATTTTAAGAACTCTTGCGCTTATACCATCAGGTCCCCCCGCTTTGTTCGCTCTAATATTCTTCATTTCCTTACACACTTGAGACTCCTGCAGGATCAGATAGTCAGATTGCAGTTGACCGCAGTTCGGTGGGGGTTGGGTCTTGGTGTGTGAGGGGAGGGCGGTTGGCTGACATGCTGGTGGAGGGAACATTTGCTTGGAGTCGAATCTATTGAAGAATAGATTAAGCTCGTTAAGCCACTTCCTGTCCCCTACTGTTCGGTGCCCTGTCTTTTCCTTGTGTCCTGAAATTGCCTTAAGGCTGTCCCACACCTCAGAGATTCTACCCTCCCCCATCTGTAGCTCCATCTTCCGCCTGTAGTTGGCTTTCCCTTCTCTGATCAGTTGTCTTAGCTGTTTCTGAACCGCCCCCAGGCCATTTTTGTCCCCAGACCTAAAAATTCTCTTTTTTTCCTTGAGGAGAGTTTTAATCTCAGAGTTGATCCAAGGTTTGTTATTGGAGAAACACCTCACCTTTCTAGTTGGTACCGTGCTGTCCACGCAGAAATTAATGTAGTCCGTTATGCAGTGTGTGAGTCCCTCAATGTCCTCTGGAAATGAGTCTTGAAACACTTCCCATAAAGTTATATCAAAGCAGTCCCTCAGAGACTCGACACTTCCCTCTGACCAAATCTTCACAGTACGGGTAACCTCCGGTTCTCTGCGCACCAGTGGAGTGTATGTGGGTCGCAGATGTACCAGGTTGTGATCTGATCTGCCTAGGGGTGGTAGGGCAGATGAGTTATATGCATCCCTCACATTAGCAAAGAGCAAGTCCAGTGTTTTGTTGTCTCTTGTATGGCAGGTTACATACTGGGTGAAGCCTGGTAGAGTGTATGCTGAGACATGGTTGAAGTCTCCAGACACTAGGAGCAGGGCATGGGGGTGAGATGATTGCAGCTCACTCACAACAGCATGGAGGACTTCACAGGCAGTGTCAGCTTTAGCAGAGGGGGGGACATATGCAGCTAGTACGATAACATGTGATAGTTCCCTTGGCAGGTAAAAAGGTCTCATGCTCACGGCTAGCAGTTCAATATCCTTTCCACACAATTGTTTCTTAACCACAATATGTCCTGGATTACACCATCTCTCATTGACAAATATTGCAATCCCTCCGCCTATTCGCTTACCGCTCTCCAGTGTTCTGTCCGCTCGAAGAAGTTTGAAGCCCTCCACGGAGGCAAGTATGTCCGGAGTGATTTCAGTAAGCCAAGTCTCTGTAAACAGCATCATACTGCACTCACGAAACTCCTGTTGATGTCTGGTCAGTGCTGTCAGTTCATCCATCTTATTCACAATTGATCTCACATTCCCCATAATGATGGACGGGATCACATGCTTTTTGCATTTTTTTCCTTCGCGTCTCAGTATGCTGGCTCGTTTTCCACGTTTTCTAAGTTTCCTTATTAGTTCGTGGGGGATGGTAAGAGCATGCTTGTACTGTAGCTTGTCCTGCAGCATGCTTCCAAGGTGTAATAGTGTCTCCTTAGTGTAAACCAGTCTTCCTTGTCTGTGTGGAGGCATGCTTCAGACAAAAAGGCTCAAAAAGGATTTCTTTACAAGAGTTTCTGCAAGAGTTTCGGACACAGGTTGCCCTTTGTCAAGTGCAATAGAACTGCCGTGGGTGGCCAGATGTCTGACACATGACACATCTGGCCACCCACGGCAGTTCTATTGCACTTGAAAAAGGGCAACCTATGCCTGAAATGCGTTGTGCTGAACGTTAATAAAGTGGTTTGTCATCCAATCCGGTGAAGCGCGGTCCTTTGTCCTGGTCCATGCACATATATCCGACTAGTAACCTGGTAGCAGATGTCTTGGTCACATTGGATTTCAACATGCCAATCCTTTCCTGTTGGTGGAGATAAGCTGGAGGAGACTCCATGTTCATGGATTATGTTGTGACAAATATTGTACAAGGCTGTTGATGCTAAATTTATTTTTATTTTTCTCCACAGGTTTTCGACCCATCACACAATTATACTTCTCTGCGATAACAGCATTTAGCGTCAATGTGTCGTGGACTGATCCCTCTCCACCAGCCGATAGGTTCATCCTCAGCTATACCCCCATAGGTGGTGATGAGCCCATAGAGATCCCGCTCGATGCTTCAACACGTCAAACACAGCTACTGGACCTACTGCCAAGCACAGAATATCTGGTCACTCTACTGCCTATCCATGGGACACTGAGAGCAGAACTAGTGGAGGGGACAGTAAGGACAGGTCAGTAAGAAGCCTGTCTCTTCCTCATAAACCCTTGCCCATATTCACCCATAATGCTCTCAATCTGACATGAAATGACTTAATATCTTCCTAGAATCATATCATTCTTAAATTTAACAAGTGTTTCTCTATTTACTACAGGGGTTGGACCCCCAACGGATGTATCTGTGATTAATGTAACTGAGACATCAATGACAGTGGTTTGGAGACCACCACCATCATCTTTCCACCACTACCGACTATCTTACCAACCCGTGAAAGGTAGAATAGTTATTGAGACTTCTTGAATGTTTCCTTAAAAGCAGAAACCATGTGATGGATGTGCAGTTAGGTAAAGGACACTTCTATAGAATTTGATTCCCAATTCAGAAGCTTGAAAGCCTCACTACGAAATACGGCAAAAACTTTCCAAAGGACGACCGCTTGAGAAGACCGAATTTCCTTTGATAGATTTTCATTTTACTATGAACTATGTATATCTTCTTTGAGCAAACCAGTCCCCTATTATTCCAATAGTCAATGTAAGTTTGGGTCATCTGAAAAGGTCCCAAGTGGTGCTCCAACGTTACCCCAATCCTGTAGATAAAAGGCAAAGTTACTTTTGTGTACATTACGTAGAGGGAGGGTTGTCTGATTCCAATTGTGTTCTTCATTACCTTATGAATATTCACAGATTAAGTATTTGGATGAAACACATTGATTTATGGATATACTTGGTTTGTTCTGCAGGGAGGATGAACGGAGTGGTTATTGCCAATGATCAGACTACATACACACTCACCAGTCTTCGGCCAAACACTGAGTACAAGATCAGTCTGAGCAGTGTCTGGGGAATTGAAGAGAGTGAAAGAGTCGTCATCATGGTCCAGACAGGTCAGTATAGAACCTATAGATGTAATAGATCTGGCACTACAAATGGTTTAGCGCTAAAGAACATCGATCATTTACAATGTCCTCTCATGGGAAGAATATGCAAATCTGACTTCCATGATGTAATTAGGATGCCAGTGCCTCAAGTATGCACACCAATAGAGGGCGCTGACTGAGAATGTGCAAGTCTATCTTCCATGATGCAATTAGGAAGACAGAATCTCAGTCAAACAAACCTATAGAGGGCACTCCCTTTAACATCATGCCGACCTTCTCAGAGGGCTTTGTTTGCAATGATGTTGGGATTATACCATATACAGCCTTCTCAGCCAAGGACAGCTGTTTCAATGTATTTGCATCTCATCAGCTTGGTACAGAGAGAACTGATCTGGCAGAGGTGAGAGGCTTAGACAGGGTTGAGGGGATATCGTCACTCCATAAGGAGAGAACCACCATATAGGTGTGTGGAGTCTTATTAAGCCATGAGCGCTCCACTGTGCAAAGGAATATGGGAAGAATATGCAAATCTGACTTCCATGCTGTAATTAGGATGCCAGTGCCTCAAGTATGCACACCAATAGAGGGCGCTGACTGAGAATGTGCAATTTTCCATGATGTAATTAGGAAGACAGAGTCTCAGTCAAACAAACCTATAGAGGGTGCTCCGGAGAGACGATATCTCCTCAACCCTGTCTAAGCCTCTCACCTCTGCCAGATCAGTCCTCTCTGTGCCAAGCTGATGAGATGCAAATACATTGAAACAGCTGTCCTTGGCTGAGAAGACTGTATCTGGTATAATCCCAACATCATTGCAAACAAAGGCCTCTGAGAAGGTCGGCATGATGTTAAAGGGAGCGCCCTCTATAGGCTTGCTTGACTGAGACTCTGTCTTCCTAATTACATCATGGAAGATAGACTTGCACATTCTCAGTCATCGCCCTCTGTTGGTGTGCATACTTGAGGTACTGGCATCCTAATTACATCATGGAAGTCAGATTTGCATATTCTTCCCATGTTCCTTTGCACAGTGGAGCGCTCATGGCTTAATAAGACTCTACACACCTATATGGTGGTTCTCTCCTTATGGAGTGACGATATCCCCTCAACAATGTCCTCTCAGTCATAGACTACATGGAATGCAATTGTGCACAAGCCACTTTATATCAAATCCTACAAAGATCCTTGTTTGGGTTCAGAGGTGTAACTTGAGGATCATGGGCATTATTTCATTATCTTTAACGTGTTTTAGGCTCAGGAATACATACAAGTAGTATATAGGTGATGGAAAAGCATTGGAATAGGGGAGTTGCAGCTGCAGTCATCCTGACACTGCATGCTGTGAGAGGGGAGAGGGAGCTGAAATAGTGAACATTACTATGAGATGTGTGGACAGCAGGAAATAACACTATAATGTAAGAGTAAATATTCTATTACATAATATGACATTATATTATTGTATATGCACTATAGAGAGCCTAACTGCTCAGAATGAATACACAGGAAGGTATGCAAGACATGGGGAAAAAAAACAGGACATACTGGTGCCAGATCTAGTACACATAGTGTGGTTTTTATTTTATAACAAGAGGTAGTTTCTAAGAGTTTTTTATGCTGAGTGCATCTTCAGTGTTTTTATTTCACCACATGGACCAGATATAATTCAGACAAACAATGCACGGTGCAATCTTGTAAGAAATCTGTAGTTAATTTGGTTGCGAATAACCTGGGATATCGCATGTAATTACTTAAAATCTGTTCTCAGGCAACCTTTCCTGAGCAATAAAATCTCATCCTCTCTAGACGCAAACCTTATAACAGAAATTGCAGATGTTCTCCACTAACTTGGTTTCCACAGGCTTTGACGTTGTCATGAGATCATGTGCTGTATGTAATGCTATGGTGTACAGGTATTGTAATAGTTAAAGAACAGACAGAATTACAGCACTGAAATTGGTTTCATTGTGTTATACAAATGGTACTTGGCTTCCCGGTAGATTTAAGTCAATATACACAGAGTTATGGAGCTCTGCACTGGAATTATTCGCACCCGCTGTACTATTCTTGGTACCACTTTTGTAGATCTGGCAGGTATGGCTTAGAATATAATATTAATTTATGCATGCTGGAATAAGGCTTCGCTTCTGCATTAGAAATTCTGTTTTCTGTTCTAACATAAGAGCGGGAAAGTTTTATCCAAGCTGATGGATCTATCATGCCAGTGACACCCGACAAATCCCTTTGGCTATTAGTGGGGTCTGCAGAGGCTTCCATGTCCATAGGATATGGTGCATCAGGGTCAGGAAGGTAAGGAAAAAGTAGGACAATGCGCGCACTTGGACATGTGATAAGGTTTGGAAACACATACATTTTTTATTCCAGTTTATGAGCACGACGCGTTTCGGGAAATATCCCAATCTCAGGTGCATGCTAACTAGCCGAAGCTACTTTGAAACGCATTCGTAACCTAAACAAAGATTATATCTATTTCCAAACCTTCAGATTCTGATATATCAAATGTCCAGGTGGGCTCATTGTCCTACTTTTTCCTTGGGTTCATGACTCTGTTGCACCATATCGTTTGACGCCACATTTTTGTTGACGTGAGGACAAGGTTGTTTCCACCACAATTTGGGTTTATTTAAGTGACTACTCACAAGCCTACAAGGGAAGAAGCCAATCAGGTGTTCTTACATCATTATTTGGTATCTAAAAAGCTGTATCACGCTATGTGCCTCTCGGCGTCTCCCCTTTTTCTGTTTATGTCTATAGAATAGGGACTGTCTAACTGTTGAGACATCCACCAATAAGAAGGTTTGTCACCCATACTGAATAAAATGGTGGATAGGCAACACTCTCAGCACTCCATTCATTTCAGTGAGAGTGCTGGACATATCTAGGGAAATCCTATGGAAACGCATGGAACGATGCCAACACTGCCCACACATCGCTCCATTCAGATTTCTCCTGTAGGTCTCAACAAGAGGCCTTGACAAGAGTCATATTTGAAAACCTTTTGGTATGTAGGTGTGGGAGAAATTTTTCAGGTAAAATCTTGCATCCTTTGGGCATGGTCACCACCTTCTGGATGTTGCCAAGCCCCTTTGCGCTATAAATGTTCTGCCCATGGCCTCGATTTTTGCATGTGACCCCCATGTATAAATTGACATGGCCTTCGAGCCTCCCAGAGCTTATGGCAAAGTTGGCAAATATTGGGTAGAAGTTGAAGATGCAACCAAATTCTACCACAATGACTGCGCCCATGTGAACAGCTGAGTTGACGTGCACTAAGGTATCTTGTTAATAATGATGTAACGAGCCAACATTCTATACAGATGATTTTTACAGTATGAACATGTATATACATCAATTATGGAAGAGCTCTGGTAATACGGGAAGACAGTCCCAACCAGATAAATGACGTTTCCATCTCTGCTACATCTACAACCTCTGTTTCATAGTCCTCGTAACACACAAAGCCAAGTTTCCCGATCCGTCATCCGCCATCATGCTTATCTTCTTGTGGTTTTTATTTCTCATTTTTCCTCGCTGCAGCTCTGGATCCCCCATTTGGCCTGAGGGCGAGTAACGTCACCGATTCGGGAGCCGTTCTGCAGTGGGAGCCACCAAGGGCAAAAGTGGAGAGTTATATAATCACACTGACACACCACACAGGTCAGTGGAGATCACACAGAAACCACATCCTCGCAGACATCAATGGAGCATAAAACCACATTCCTGCCTGGGGAACAATATCAGTAACTCACAGATATATGGATGTGTCGCTGGTGACAGCTGCTCCTTGTAAATAGGCATTAACCTCTACACGGGGGAGAGCCATTGTCGAATTGTAGAATTACACAGCTGTATAGTCTACCTATAACACCTGAATATATGTTATGTCCTATAATTCAGTTTCAGGGGAGACGATTCTCATTGACGGGGACAGCCAAGAGTTTCAGCTGCAGAACCTCCTGCCTCGTACCCATTATTCAGTCTCTCTGGCAGCCAGCACTGGGCCCCAGGCCAGCCGGAGTGCTGGCGTCAGCTTCACCACATGTAGGTACAAATTATGGCCTTCCTTTATTGAATTGCATAAAATATTCATATTTCAGGATGGTAATTGATACCGTTTTTTGCATGTCTCTCTTTCGATGAGTTGATTGATTTTTCTTCATAATTGACATTGCCTTAAAGGGATTTTCTAGTTTTATGGGAATTTCTGGGACTAAAATATTGATGTCCTGTCATTAGGATAGGTCATCAATATGTCATTGGTGGGGTCCAAGGCACTGCATAGGGTGTGTGCTTGGCATTGCAGCTCAGATTGAGCTGCTTCTTTACCATATGACTGATGAACATGATCCTTAGCTGATCTGTGGGGAGCCTGGGTGTTGGACCCCCACTGATCACATATTGATCACCTATCCTATGGAGAGAGTGTCAATATATAAGTCCTAAAAAAGCCTTTAAAGTGGTTGTGACATTAAGGACGCACAATCCCTATCCACGGGACACTGAAAGTCCCCCATGCCTTTTTCTTCTGAATGGAGCACCACTACACTTGCACGACCAGCCCTCCATTCATTGCTATGGGGCTGCCGGTGCTTTCAGCAATTATAGTCCTAGCAGCTCCATAACAGTGAATGGAGAGCAAGTGCAGTAGTGCTCCATTCAGAAGGAGGCTTTAGGGGTACTTTTGGGGTGGTCGGACCCTCTGCAGTCTGACACTTTTCCTTTGTCCTATGGATAGGGGATACGTATCCTTAACAGCACAACCTCTTTAAGCTTAAATACTGCACAACGTAAAGTTATACAATTTATTTTCAAGTTCCTAGGAGCCCTGACAGTTTTCTACACTATGTTTTATAGATAGGTTCCTAGGAGTCCTGACAGTGTTCTACGCTATGTTTTATAGATAGGTTCCTAGGAGCCCTGACAGTGTTATACACTATGTTTGATAGATAGGTTCCTAGGAGCCCTGGCAGTGTTACACACAGGTTCCTAGGAGCCCTGACAGTGTCATACACTATGTTTTATAGATAGGTTCCTAGGAGCCCTGACAGTGTCATACACTATGTTTTATAGATAGGTTCCTAGGAGCCCTGACAGTGTACTACACTATGTTTTATAGATAGGTTCCTAGGAGCCCTGGCAGTGTTCTACACTATGATTTATAGATAGGTTCGTAGGAGCCCTGACAGTGTACTACACTATGTTTTATAGATAGGTTCCTAGGAGCCCTGACAGTGTTCTACACTATGATTTATAGATAGGTTCCTAGGAGCCCTGACAGTGTTCTACACTATGATTTATAGATAGGTTCGTAGGAGCCCTGACAGTGTTATACACTATGTTTTATAGATAGGTTCCTAGGAGCCCTGACAGTGTTGTACACCATGTTTTATAGATAGGTTCCTAGGAGCCCTGACAGTGTTCTACACTATGTTTTATAGATAGGTTCCTAGGAGCCCTGACAGTGTTCTACACCATGTTTTATAGATAGGTTCCTAGGAGCCCTGATAGTGTTCTACACTATATTTTATAGATAGGTTCCTAGGAGTCCTGACAGTGTTCTACGCTATGTTTTATAGATAGGATCCTAGGAGCCCTGACAGTGTTATACACTATGTTTTATAGATAGGTTCCTAGGAGCCCTGACAGTGTTGTACACCATGTTTTATAGATAGGTTCCTAGGAGCCCTGACAGTGTTCTACACTATGTTTTATAGATAGGTTCCTAGGAGCCCTGACAGTGTTCTACACCATGTTTTATAGATAGGTTCCTAGGAGCCCTGATAGTGTTCTACACTATATTTTATAGATAGGTTCCTAGGAGCCCTGACAGTGTTCTACACTATGTTTTATAGATAGGCTCCTAGGAGCCCTGACAGTGTCATACACTATGTTTTATAGATAGGTTCCTAGGAGCTCTGACAGTGTCATACACTATGTTTTATAGATAGGTTCCTAGGAGCCCTGACAGTGTTTTACACTATGTTTTATAGATAGGTTCCTAGGAGCCCTGACAGTATTCTACACTATGTTTTATAGATAGGCTCCTAGGAGCCCTGACAGTGTCATACACTATGTTTTATAGATAGGTTCCTAGGAGCCCTGGCAGTGTCATACACTATGTTTTATAGATAGGTTCCTAGGAGCCCTGACAGTGTTTTACACTATGTTTTATAGATAGGTTCCTAGGAGCCCTGACAGTATTCTACACTATGTTTTATAGATAGGTTCCTAGGAGCCCTGACAGTGTTATACACTATGTTTTCTAGATAGGTTCCTAGGAGCCCTGACAGTATTCTACACTATGTTTTAAGTAAATCTAAGGTGTATTTCATACTGAACTTATTCGACCCAAAGCTTGAGAGGTTCGCCTTCTTTGGACAAACCCATGATGCTACATGTTACATCTCTGTAAAACCCTCAAAAGGGAAAGTTATACTTTAGTTTATTTAGGTCATAGAGTATAAAGTGTAACAAATTCTCAGAAATAGGTCTCAGCCAATAAATGTGAACCATTACCGAGTTCCTGACTTTAAATGGCAGATCCTGATCAACTGATCGAACCTCCTTAGGGCACTGGAAGCAGAGGCAACTATGTTCCTATTCAATTAATGGAACCAGAGATGAAGGCTCCATCCATTGTATACTGGTGGCCCTGAATTGCTCTATCACTTGAATAGGAGTAGAGCTGCTTCCTGCCCTGTCCTTCATTGCGGTTCTGGCCCCCGATCAGCAGGTTGATGCGCGGTCCAGGTGTTGAGACATCATCAATTGGAACGAATGGAAAACCCTTTTAAGTTAGTCAAATTAAATCCCCAATATATGGTTTCTGTGAGTCTATTTTTCCTTTGAAAGTCCCCTTTTTCTATACAAAGTATTACTTAAAGTCTTCCAGGATAAATTGTTCCCGAGCCTCTGAGCGTTGTATATCCGCATTGCCTCATTCAGAGAGATGCGTTCTCAGATAGGTATTGATGCCTGCACATGAATGACCTATTAAACCAGCAATACGACTCTAAACTCAATTTGTTCTATGACGGGTAGCAAGTGGAGTTCTTAAGGGCCCCGTGATCAAATCTCTGATAGATCCTGTGCTGCTAAATTGAATTTATTCTGCATCAAAAATATGTAAATTGCATCAATTCTGCAGCTCATATTTGGTAGGATAAAGACTATTTTTTCTTGATTTATTACACTATTGATGCCCATGCAATCTATGGCCTAATGTTGGGGAATTTACATAGAACACAATAGAACACTTGAATAGTAAAAGCTGTCAGGTACCGAAGGTATTTTATACTAAGGGGAAATGGCAAGACCGAAATGAGACTAAAATGGTAATTCTTAGACACTGCATTTGGCACGGAGCTGGAACACAGACAGCGGAAGGAGTATAAACAGATGGGAATATTTGCAGAAATGTTACAATGATAAAACTTTCTAAGTTCTCTCTCCAATCATAACACATACAAGAGCTGTTCCAACCATAAAATAAGATTTTTTTTCCTCTAGTCGTATCAGTTTTTAGAAAAACCATGTGAAATGAAAAAAAAAATAAAGAAAAATGGCTGCCGCATCATTGGCATGATCCATTGACCATGTCATGTAAGGCCCGGTTCAACTCTACATTCGGGTTTCCGTTTGGGCACTCCACTTGGGGAACAGAAATCTATATGGATAAAATAGAGGTAAGAGCAGGGTCATATTTACCCTCAGTCTCCGCCTTGTGGGTTTCCGTCTTCTGGCGACAAGAGACAGAAACTCGGCATTCAGTGTCCGCCCGAGAGTGCCAGTGCGCGTCTTCTAGTCTCCGCGGCAAAATAATTTTTTTGAACCGGACACAAAGTCCTGCATGTCTGACTTTGTGTCCGCTTTAAAAAATCGGTTTCGCTACAGAGAGCAGATGCTCACGGCGGTTACAGGTGGACACTTTGCAAACCCATTCAAATCAATGGGTTTGAAAACTGACTGCCGGTTTCCGTCTCCAGTCCAGTTTTTGGACCTGAAAGTGGAGACCAGGTGCAGGTGTGAACCCACCCTTACATAAGTAAACCCGTGGACCCTATAGACTATAATGGGGTCCGTGTGGTTTCTGTTCAATTTCCACACAAAACATGCTTGTCATCCTACAATAGGCACTATTGTGCTGATTCTGGCGCAGCTGCCCTCACCATCCCTGAGCAATCAGTACTGTTAGTTTCAGCACCTAGTATGTAAATTAGGCTCTCAACTGTCAAGTGGGCAGAACTAGGCTGGAGCAGACAGTCAAGGCTTACCCACATGAAAGTAGAGAGCGTACTGGGTGATGAAACTAACAGCACCGGTTGTTCAGGAATGGAGGGGGCTAGTGAAAATTTTCCAATTGTGCCAGAATCAGCAGAGCGACACCTATTGAAGGATGCAAAGAGTTGGTGTAAGTGGGGAAAAGTCCTCTTTAATGCATGGTGGAATATTTGTCAGTTCGTCAACATCTATTGAAGAGCTGAAATGCCTTATTGTGAACTACTGTACGTTACATTTTATGGAAGCAATTGAGTGAGGGTATCTTGACATCTGCATTGGAGACCCTGTTAGAACTTAGAGTCTGTCTGAAATTGAGCCCTGTTGTTCCAGAGCACTTGTGAGGGGTCTGACCACTCGATCTTTATTCTCCTGCTGTGAATGGAGCGGTCGTCAGATAGCGCTTGCACTGCTCCATTCATTTCAATAGGAATGGCAGAGATATCCTCGTCTATATGTGGTGATCCCAATTAAATCAATGGAGGGCTACATGCACTGTCTGACCACTGCTTTATTCTCCTTATAAGTGGGGGTCTAAGCAGTCAGACCCCCACGGATCTGCAAAAAACAACACATGCAAAAACTGCCACATGTTGTTTTATTATTCCAGGTGAGCATGACGTAATATCCAATGGAGGCTCCAACTACAACGACCCTTGCCTAAAAGTTTACTTTACAAACTAGGCGCTAAATTTCTGGAGTTCCCCATTTACTGCACTGCATAGAAACGATACGACGTCTGCCACCACATTACACTAAGTTAATCTGAACCCTAAAACTCTGCAAATTAAAATTCTCTGCACAAAAAATAATCCTTTGGTGCAGATCATAAAGCTGTAAAGCGCTCATTCATCTTGGCACATGAAAAAAGCAAGTGGGAAAAAAAAATCTGTTTGACCAGCGCGTTTCTTGGCAACCGGGCCTCTTCATCTGAAGGACAGAAAATAAGGTGTTTGTGCCTGTATTGTATCTCTAGCCTCATTAATTTATCCGTCCAGTCTGACATGTCCTAAATCCTCTTATGTGGCACAAAGGTGCAAAGAAACAAGTTACAATGTAAATAGGTGAAAGCGACCTATGTGGATCAAATATTCCAATGGTGCCATAAAGTACAGATGGAGGTTCGGGGGTCCCTTCCAGAGCAATAGATTTTATTTGGGGGAGTATTGAAGATGATCCCTTCCTTGATTCCTTCTTTTGGCCTCCATGGTTCTTATGTGTATGATCTACATTGTCAATAACTGGGCAGACCAGGTCAAGTCAAAGAGATACAATTGAGGTCTCTGGCACATGACCAGGCCAAGGGGGCTCAGATTGTAACAGATGGCACTTGGATAATGCCGGGACCTCCCTTAATAGTGTGTATGAGACCTAAGGACCATTCTGTGGACTTTCTGTGAAAACATTGCAGAAAAAAACACAATGCAACGTTCTTTTGCTGTGGCTTCGCTACATGGAAACTTAGCCTAAAAGGAATTTCCCTGAAACTAACCATCTATATATTGTCTGACAAATAAAACAAAATTCTTGCAAAAATCTTTAGTCTTGATAGGTGTTCAATGGTCTTGGCTATGAATGAGCGATCTTTGTTGTGACACTTGCCAGAAAACTAGTTATTATTTCCTTATTGTGGCTGAGTTACCTTCTCATGCATGGAGTGTCCGTGCCCTATTCACAACCGGCTTTGACATGTCCGGAACACAAAGTTCCGCCATTCATGATGATGATTGACGACCTATCAAGACAGATTGTTACCACTAAGATGTTACAAGGAAATCTTTTTAAAAAAAAAAGTCAACAAAATTGTTACTTGTATTTGCAAAAATATTTAACTTTATATTGTCTGCAAATGTAAATATTATGTTTATGGGAAACCCTTTAAGGATAAGACAAAACACAAAAATGGAAACATTCCATAAAGTTATAGAGGATGTATATACTTAACATTAGGTTCAACAACTCTCAATAAGACATTGCACAGTCGGTACGTAAGAGATTTAGGTGTAGGCCGCTCTCCATGGTACGAGAGTTCTTAATTCCTGAAATGGTTTATTGCTACAGAGAGTCCGAGCTCTCCCTATGGAGCAGAAATCTGTAACAAAGAAAATCAGTTCATGAGATTCATTGTATTTCACAGTATAATATAGATAGATATATAGAGATAGATAGATAGATAGATAGATAGATAGATAGATAGATAGATAGAATGAATTACATTTTGCAAAATAGAGACTACCAACTAAACCCTCCACTACTCCCTCCATTATCATACCATACATGCTAGTTATGTAGAAGATACCACCATGGAGGTAGTAATACTCTGCACGGATATTTAGGCTTCACCTTAGAGATACCTTTTAGAACATGACCATTGTCATCATAATACATTATGTACTATAGGATATAATACATCTATACATGCTAATGCTATACTAGTGCTAGCCCCTTCACTATTACAACAGCCAGGATCGGGATCGAGGCGGAGATCAAAAATCCCAGAACAGAAATTCTTTTAGAAAAAGTATGTAAATATAGCAAGAGCAAGGACATGACTCTACCCACTGACTGCAGCCTCTTCCTATAGGTGCAAATGTCCAGTAACCAGATATGGCAGAGACTATGCCAAGGTCGTTATTTTTTCAGTTTTCTCGAAATCTAGTTTCAATGCAAGAAGTTTTAAGTATTCCTGTTAGTAGGAATAAGTTAAATTTAGTTGTTTCATCTTGAAGATGTAAAATATTAGGGGGACTGGAACCATACCTGTCCACAGATCAGCTCCACTGAAGAGAACATGGCTGCGCTACGATACTGGACAGAACCTCAGACAAATGTGATACTGGAGATGTTAGCCGGGGGACCTGTATATAGGCAAATTAGTTTTCAGTAGCTTTAAAGGGCTCTCCTGGTCACAACAAGTTACCCTTCATTCATAGGATAGATGGTAACCTGCTGATAGGTGAGGTCTGCCTGCTGGGAACATGGCTCATCTGTTTGAATGGAGGGACAAAATATAGTGTAAGGTTAAGGCCCCACAATGCAGAGACGCAGATTTTTTTGTAGATTTTGCTGCATTTTTTTCAACCTCTCTATTCCTGTAGAGAGCTGGTAGATTGCATTTCTAATGTGGCTTGCTGTCTACAAGTCAGAAAGCAGTATGGCAGGAAGCCTATTCAGAATGAAGTTGGAGTCTCTCTTTTTTCCTGATTCTGCAACCAGGCTGTATTTTTATCAACCGCATCATCGGATCCTGAGAGAACTGGTTGCAACCCGGGACATCGTTGTATTTAGCTCACAGAGCATAGACTGTACTCATCTGCAACTGCACAAAATTGGTTGGAGTCATGCTACAATGTATCAGTGTGGAATCCAGGTTCCTTAGCTCACAGAGTATAGTCAAGGTAGGATGTCTTTGTATCTACATCTTCGCACACAGCAGGGTTAAGACCTATTCGCATTTCCATTCGGGAAGACCACTTGGGGACCACCCGAATGGAAACCTATACGCATAAAAAGTGGCTACCTGGGAAACCCGCAGTCCCCATAGACTATAATGGGCTCCATTTGGTTTCCACTCGGTTTTCACCTAAAACATACGGAGAGAAAAGTCCTGCAAGCAGGACTTTTCTCTCCGCATGTTTCGTGCGGAAACCACACGGACCTCATTATAGTCTATGGGGTCCGTGTGGTTTCCTTAGGTAACCACTTTTCTGTTTTGGGGGTCCCCAAACAGAAACTTGAACGCAGATATGAACTGGGCCCAAGGGTCTCTAAGTGTTGTTCTTTGCTAACCTCTAGAGCATGATGAAGAATTATAAGATAAAGTATATTAGAAAGTTACAGGACATTCCATTTATGGAGCCATTTAGCTTCATTTATACCACACACGTTCTTCTATTACCTCCTACGTCATAAATCAACAATTCCCCGCCACAGATGATCAGATTATGGACGCAACGCCGTGTTACGGGTCATGGCCACATTATCTATGCGCCTTAAGATATTCACTTAAGTTATTCGGGGTTAAGACACGTTAGCTGTGTCGGCCTGAACCTTCTAATGTAATGGAGTTGTGCCGTGAAAGTCTGCCAATTGTCTGCGTCTGTGCTCACTTCCCTTTGTGGCTGATGCCTTTGTTTATTTGATTTCTGCCGTGCCCTGGGTTAATTAAACGCCTTTTATATAAAATTCAGGGTCCTGCAAGATTGTAAGACGGGGTTAAAAATAAGCCTCATTTGTAGCAGAGAGTTCCCCTTTTATCTGGTGCCCCAGGAGTGTCTTTTGTGATTTGCAGATGGTCTGTGACAATCTGTGAACCCTGGGCTTTTACAAGCTGTTGAGATATGCGTGCCTCAAAGGCAATGAGGGACTGCGGGAGTCCATCATTGTTATAAAGCTGTCATCATGCTGCTGAGCGGTGGCTCGAGAGCGCCATCTGCTGCCCACCCACCCGCCATGCAACGCTTATGCTGTCATTTGGCACAGGACTCCAAGGCACTAAAGTGAAATGTGAGATTATAAATAGCTCTTGGCAGATTTCTACAAATTTGATAATTCTTTATGTCTCTATTTCAAGTGGAGTTGGATTTGCCAGGGATGAGAAGTAAATACGTTGTCCAACAAATGGCCATTAAATGTTGTAATTATGTTATAGGATATTTAGATAAGATCTCCACATTTTAGCTGAGCTTCATTTTTCTATGCCCCATATTAAGGGCCAAACTCGAAAAATTGGTTTCATTTTGGGTTCGGATTGTTCGAACAAGTTTGGATAGAAGTGAAATTATTATAGTCTGGGGTCTCAGCGTGTGCAGGGGCAGAACTAAGGAGTCTGGGGCCCGGGTACAAAAGCTTAAAGGAGTTGTCCTATCACAAGGATCCTATCTATACTGCTAGTTTATGTAGATTTAAGACTTTTCCTAAATACATTGCTTTATCAAAACTGCTTTGTTTGGCGGCTATCTTAATTTATTCACTTAATTGTTTACACTTTGTTTCTATGGCCCTTGGGATTATCTGCTCATTTGTCAAGTGATGTAGCTGCCTGCTCTCAGCGGAGCAGCTCTGAGCTGTTTGTGTCTGATAAGTAGCGGAGCTTCTCAGATAGGGGAGGGTGGAGCTCCGGGATTTCTGAGCTCTTATCAGTCGGTTTAATTGAATTTGGCTGATAAGGGCTGAGATAGGGAGTCTGTTACCTCTGTATGTAATGAAAGATGACTCAAATCCAGCTCTGCTACATCAGCTTCACACTGTGGTAATTCATTTACAACCAATCCCATGCAAGTGAAACCCCGCCCACCAATGTGCCGAGAAAAGCAGGAAGTGAATAGAGCCTGCAGGTTGGTGAACAAGCGCCATGGGACTACCCCTTTAACTTGTACAATGTATTCTCACAACCGTCAGCCATACTCTATCCTCCTTTCCCTTTCCTTCTCTATCTGTACCCAGACCGCCATAACTACTTATTCACAACATGTCCGTGCACTCAAGCTTGCCATCTCCTATTGATGCCCCCAAATAGTAATCATGCCTCCTTTATCCTATCCTATTAATGCCCCCCCCCCCCCCTCGACATAGTATTCATGATTCCTTCAATCCCAAAGCCTACCCCAGAGAATCCTTCCTTAACCATATGCGGCAGACCAACTGCTATTAAAGGGTATATTTTCTGACAGTGGAAGGCTGTGTATCATAAATCTTCTCACTCCAGTATACCAGAGGACAGTGGGAATACATTTATGATATAAAGACTGACAGGCATCAAAGGAAATTAGAAAGAAGTCTGTCAAGCCCTAGTGTGGAGAGGATGACTTGTGGGTCCTTTTAGATTCTGGGTCCGTACACATGAGCTTCCCATTTCCTATCGATGCCCCCAAATTGCAATCATGCCCCTTTATCCTATTCTATTGATGCCCCCCAACACTCCTCACATAGTAGCCATACCTCCTTCATTGCCATATCCTACCCCACAGAATCCCTTCTTAACAATATGCGGCAGACCAACTGCTATTAAAGGGTATATTTCCTGACAGTGGAAGGCTGTGTATCATAAATCTTTTCACTCCAGTATACCAGAGGACAGGGGGAATACATTTATGATATAGAGACTGCCCGGCATCAAAGGAAATTAGAAAGAAGTTTGTCAAGCCCTAGTGTGAGGAGGATGACTTGTGGGTCCTTTTAGCTTCTGGGTCCATACACGCCAGCTTCTCAGTTCCTATCGGTGCCCCCCCAAATAGTAATCATGCCTCCTTTATCAAAACCTATTGATGCCCCCCACCACATAGTATTCTTGCCTCCTTCATTGCCATAGCCTACCCCACAGAATCCCTCCATAACTATATGCTGCAGACCAACAGGGTACATTTTCTGACAGTGGAAGGCTGTGTATCATAAATCTTCTCACTCCAGTATACCAGAGGACAAGGGGAATACATTTAAGTACATTTATGATGTAAATACTACCAGCCATCAAAGGAAATCAGAAAGAAGTTTGTCAAGCCCTAGTATGGGGAGGATGACTTGTGGGTCCCTTTAGCTTCTGGGTCCAATCTCAACTGTGACCCCTGTTTTAGAAAAATGTTGATCCAGTTTTTTTCTAAAATATGTAACTGCAGATATTCAACAGGCTTTCTTGCCTCTGACATATGTTGACAAATGTTATACAAATTTTATGGTTGTCCTTTCCCCCAAAATCAAATATTCTGGTCATATTTAGGCAAATTTCAATCTACAGTATATCCAATGAGCATACTATGGATGTGGAGAAAATACTGCCCCCTTGATCCTTGATCACTACTTTATCTGAGAACCGCCAGTACCATGTATGTGAATCAAGACACATGGGGAATGCAAGGGTAGCATTTACACCAGTGTCCTGATACCTGGTGGCCAAAAGGTTCCCGGCCCAGGGAGATGGCAGCTCTTTTCATAGAGATGTGTCCTTCCCTACCTGGCGTAACATATCCTGTGGTATGTGTCATGAGATGACCAGCTTTGAAAAAAATATGATTTCATGATATTTTGTCACAAGATGTCTATCCTATATGTGTCTTTGTATGTGTGTGACCCTCAGTGGTTATATTGTGAATTGCAGCCGATTAAGAGTTCAGCTAACCTGCAGTGATATTGTATAGAATTTGTTTCATGAAATGTCTAGGCACAAGCAGTGGCATAACTAGGAATGGCTGGACCCCAAGGCGAACATGCCCCCCCCCCCAACCTGACCCTGAGTGACCAAATCCTTCACACACTATTATGCCTCAAAGTGGCCCCTGCACACAGTATTATGCTCCAAAGTGGCCCTTGCACACAGTATTATGCCCCATAGTGGTCCCTGCACACAGTATTATGCCCCATAGTGGCCCCTGCACACAGTATTATCCCCCATAGTGGCACCTGCACACAGTATTATGCCCCATAGTGGCCCCTGCACACAGTATTATACCACATAGTGGCCCCTGCACACAGTATTATGCTCCAAAGTGGCCCCTGCACACAGTATTATGCCCCATAGTGGTCCCTGCACACAGTATTATGCCCCATAGTGGCCCCTGCACACAGTATTATCCCCCATAGTGGCACCTGCACACAGTATTATGCCCCATAGTGGCCCCTGCACACAGTATTATACCACATAGTGGCCCCTGCACACAGTATTATGCTCCAAAGTGGCCCCTGCACACAGTATTATAACCCATACTGGCCCTTTCACAAAGCATTATGCCCCATAGTGACCCCTGCACACAGTATTATGTCCCCATAGTGGCCCCTGCACACAGTATTATGCCTGTGGCCCATGCACACAGTATTATGCCCCATAGTGGCCCCTGTATGCAGTATTATTCCCTATAGTGGCCCCTGCACACAGTATTATGCCTCAAAGTGGCCCTTACACACAGTATTATACCCCATAGTGGCCCCTGCACACAGTATTATGTCCCATAGTGGCCCCTGCACACAGTATTATGTCCCATAGTGGCCCCTACACACAGTATTATGCCCCATAGTGGCCCCTGCACACATTTTTATGCCCCATAGTGGCTCTTGCACACAGTATTATGTCCCATAGTGGCCCCTACACACAGTATTATGCCCCATAGTGGCCCCTGCACACAGTATTATGCCCCATAGTGGCCCCTGTACACAGTATTATGCCCCATAGTGGCCCTTGCACACAGTATTATACCCCATAGTGGCCCCTGCACACAGTATTATGTCCCATAGTGGCCCCTACACACAGTATTATGCCCCATAGTGGCCCCTGCACACAGTTTTATGCCCCATAGTGGCCCTTGCACACAGTATTATGCCCCATTGTAGACCACCCATGAAGAATTATTATAGTCTGGGGTCTTTTCAGACCCCAGATTATAATGATCGGAGACCCAGGGGAGGATGCAAACATAAAAAAAACACTGTTGTTTACCTCTCCTGGGCTCCGGCGCACTCCCTGCTGATGTCAGCCACCTTCAATGATGGTAGAGACGTCACTTAAGCCAGGCCTATGTCACGAGCCTGGCCCACGTGACGTCTGGAACATCACTAAATAGGCCAGAAGCCTTCCAGAGCGCAGGAGAGGTAAGTAATAGTGTTTTTATGTCCTCTCCTAGCCCTTCGATCATTGCACCCCTACCGGTAGTTATACCCCTGGGCACAAGTAAGAGTAGGCTTCACTTTTTTGCACCATGCTTGGTCTTTTAACATATACTCGGCATGCTTTGAGGAACACAGATAATATCGGATAGGTTTTGCCCTCACTTTCTATCAGTTTGACCTGCTCACAATTGACAATATGGGATCACGTTGAGTATTAGTTAAAGTGGAAGTGGTGAAGGAAGCGTAAAAATTAGAGATGAGCGAACACTAAAATGTTCGAGGTTCGAAATTCGATTCGAACAGCCGCTCACTGTTCGAGTGTTCGAATGGGTTTCGAACCCCATTATAGTCTATGGGGAACATAAACTCGTTAAGGGGGAAACCCAAATTCGTGTCTGGAGGGTCACCAAGTCCACTATGACACCCCAGGAAATGATACCAACACCCTGGAATGACACTGGGACAGCAGGGGAAGCATGTCTGGGGGCATAAAAGTCACTTTATTTCATGGAAATCCCTGTCAGTTTGCGATTTTCGCAAGCTAACTTTTCCCCATAGAAATGCATTGGCCAGTGCTGATTGGCCAGAGTACGGAACTCGACCAATCAGCGCTGGCTCTGCTGGAGGAGGCGGAGTCTAAGATCGCTCCACACCAGTCTCCATTCAGGTCCGACCTTAGACTCCGCCTCCTCCGGCAGAGCCAGCGCTGATTGGCCGAAGGCTGGCCAATGCATTCCTATGCGAATGCAGAGACTTAGCAGTGCTGAGTCAGTTTTGCTCAACTACACATCTGATGCACACTCGGCACTGCTACATCAGATGTAGCAATCTGATGTAGCAGAGCCGAGGGTGCACTAGAACCCCTGTGCAAACTCAGTTCACGCTAATAGAATGCATTGGCCAGCGCTGATTGGCCAATGCATTCTATTAGCCCGATGAAGTAGAGCTGAATGTGTGTGTTAAGCACACACATTCAGCACTGCTTCATCACGCCAATACAATGCATTAGCCAGTGCTGATTGGCCAGAGTACGGAATTCGGCCAATCAGCGCTGGCTCTGCTGGAGGAGGCGGAGTCTAAGGTCGGACCTGAATGGAGACTGGTGTGGAGCGATCTTAGACTCCGCCTCCTCCAGCAGAGCCAGCGCTGATTGGCCGAATTCCGTACTCTGGCCAATCAGCGCTGGCCAATGCATTCTATTAGCCCGATGAAGTAGAGCTGAATGTGTGTGCTTAGCACACACATTCAGCTCTACTTCATCGGGCTAATAGAATGCATTGGCCAATCAGCGCTGGCCAATGCATTCTATTAGCTTGATGAAGCAGAGTGTGCACAAGGGTTCAAGCGCACCCTCGGCTCTGATGTAGCAGAGCCGAGGGTGCACAAGGGTTCAAGTGCACCCTCGGCTCTCCTACATCAGAGCCGAGGGTGCGCTTGAACCCTTGTGCAGCCTCAGCTCTGCTACATCAGAGCCGAGGGTGCGCTTGAACCCTTGTGCACACTCTGCTTCATCAAGCTAATAGAATGCATTGGCCAGCACTGATTGGCCAGAGTACGGAATTCGGCCAATCAGCGCTGGCCAATGCATCCCTATGGGAAAAAGTTTATCTCACAAAAATCACAATTACACACCCGATAGAGCCCCAAAAAGTTATTTTTAATAACATTCCCCCCTAAATAAAGGTTATCCCTAGCTATCCCTGCCTGTACAGCTATCCCTGTCTCATAGTCACAAAGTTCACATTCTCATATGACCCGGATTTGAAATCCACTATTCGTCTAAAATGGAGGTCACCTGATTTCGGCAGCCAATGACTTTTTCCAATTTTTTTCAATGCCCCCAGTGTCGTAGTTCCTGTCCCACCTCCCCTGCGCTGTTATTGGTGCAAAAAAGGCGCCAGGGAAGGTGGGAGGGGAATCGAATTTTGGCGCACTTTACCACGCGGTGTTCGATTCGATTCGAACATGGCGAACACCCTGATATCCGATCGAACATGTGTTCGATAGAACACTGTTCGCTCATCTCTAGTAAAAATCCTCAATAGTCAAATCTAGCGAGCAGCGAGAAGAGTTCTGCTTGACTCCTGAATAATGCAGGCATTTCGGCAAGCAGGGGAATTGTAGACCTGTCAGAATTCATAATACCCTGTAATGGACCACGGAAGTTGTACTGCACCCGCAGAAAAATCTATCTCATATATGTGGAAAAGACACCTCTGAGAGATGTGCGAGTCGCTGCTGAGATACACACTATTAATGCTATGCTAATCCATTCAATGTACCGTAGCACATTGCCTTTCATTGCACTGGCAATAAGGCACTTAAGAAATGGGCTCCTATAGCATCATTCCTTTCCAATGGGCCTAGAAGAAAACGATAAATTGGGCAATTATCTTGGGCTTTATGTAACGTGATGAGGGCCATTCTTCAAGCAACGTCAAAAGGAAAATCAGAAAGACGTAAATCAGGATTATTCCTGCAGAAACGGCCAGAAAAGTTTGCTGCTCTCCGGCCAGCGAAAAGATTATTGTAAATGCGGCAGAAAATATTTCGCCCGCTCTCTGCTGACTCCTGCCAGATTTCTGACACATAACAGATGAAAAATTGACAATATATATAGATAGGCTGATGATAAGCGACACTTAAAACTACCTTGTTTGGCGATGATTGACAGCGAAATGACATACGTTCTGCATAAATACATCAAGAGCGCTCTGTGATGGTGTCATTCCCGTGTAGAGTGGCACTGAAACTAATGGCGGCAAATGACGGCGGGTAAGATTGGTCGGACTGAAGGGCCGCGGAGGATGTTTTCGTCTATTGTAGACAGAAAGCAAATCAGACCTTTGGAAATTGCATTGTGTTACGGAATTCAATAAAAAAATGGATATTTTGTAGCAATTGCCTGGAGATTCCATTACGTTGATCTACCAGTGATGTAACGCCTATGGGGATCACGGCTATAGGGGCCTTAAAGGGGTGGCCCTGCCATGGAGCTATAGGGGCCTAAAGGGGTAGCCCTGCCATGGAGCTATAGGGGCCATGGTCGGCATCGTCTTGAATTTTCAGTGCAACTCTCCCAAAATATCCAGAAGGCTCACACAAAAATGGGTGACCCTCCAATATCCCAGAAGTGTGATTCAGTGGTATGCTCTCATATTGACATGGGAATACAAATAAGGGTCTGACTGCCACATGTTGTGTCCATGTCACCAAAAATGGTGCAAAATAAAAGGGACAACTCATGCCCGAAAGAGGTGAGGCTCAAGTGAAAAAGGTCATGGCCATATAGAAACTTTCTGGTTTTTGGACACCAACTTCTCAAAGTTGGTAAACATGGCTAGCAAGGGGTTATCTGAGATAATGGATCACCTATACTATCCTTAGGTCATATATCTGGTGAGGTCTGACACCGGAAACCCTACCGATCAATATCTGGCGAGGCCTGACACCAGAAACCCTACCAATCAGCGTTGTTATGAGTACTGCATAATACCAACCACAGCGCCATACATTGCTTAGGGGCTGTATTGGGTATTGCAGCTCAGTCCCATTAACTCAAATGGGGCTGAGCTGTAAACAAGCCACATGAATGTAATTTCACTGGAAGTGACACTCACCCCAAGGCTTCAAGAAACTGATCTGATGTGTTGGACCCTCACTGAACAGATATCTAAGGATTTTATATCACTCCAAATTAAACTTGAGATCACAAGGGGTCCAACAGCCAGCCCCCGTGCTGATCATCTGTTCTCTGCACATTGTTTAGAGAGAGAAGCAGACGACTCCATAATGAAAGGGAGCTGAGCTGTAATAGCGGGGCTTGGCATGTGACCAATCAATCCTGGCCACGACTGGCAGATTAACCACATAGTAGAAGAATAGCACCATAATGTCCTTGCACAAAGTACCTAAGAATCATCTATAATCCATCAATCATGTCATGTACCTCTAGTTATAGCCCTCCATAGCTGAAGATTTACAACATGACACATCACATTTTTGGTTTACGGAAGTCTGCAGTCAGCCATCAAAATGACGGTCGACTAAAATGGTCCAAATCGGTCACTTCACCCTAAATCTGTAAGGCCAGTTTAAAGAGAAATATCTATAGGATATGGAGTAACGATGAGATTATAGGGGAGAGGGTCGGGGGACCGCGCCTTGTATTGGCTCTTCACTATATCTGATGGTGGGAGGAGAGCAGGAGATACTATATAATGTCCCTGTAACCTAATAGGGTCTTTGGTATTTTGTTTTTGACCATTCGATATGTTCAGATCCTTGTCCAAAGCATCTACCTACATGATAAACCCTATACAAACCAATGACGTAGGAGGATATAGCAATGCTGTAAACCTAAATCTCACTCTGTAAAGTAAGTGACATAATGAAGAGTCCATTGACTTCCCTCTCGCTCCAGTTTTGGATTCTCCAGCAAACCTTACAGCCACCGAGGTGTCCAGAACAAGTGCCCTAGTGTCATGGCAGCCGCCTGTCTCTCCTATTGAAAATTATATTCTGACCTACAAATCTACAAATGGCTCCAGAAAGGTAAGAGGCCACTCAGTGCATCGTTTCTGTTACATTAGGTCATATGTTGATTATACTTGTTTTTATTTTTTGCAATTGTAAATTATTGATATCATCTTTACGTAACCTCGTTTGGCCGAGATTACACGTATACGTTTTGGGGGTCTAATCGCCATGTTCCCCAGTGATCAAAAGAATGGGGGACAGAAAGTCGGTCAGTATATTCCTATGAATGATATGTCAGTGCAATGCCCTACGCTCTATTCAATTCTATGGGGTTGGAGATTGTACCCCTATAAAAGTGAATGGGGTGCCGGACACACAGCACACTAGCGCCATTCATAGGAAGGATTTGTGTCCCCCATTCTCTGATCACTGGATGATCCAGCAGTCAGACCCCCAACAATGAGACACTTATCCCATATTGTGTGGGACAAACCCTTTAAAATGAACCTGTATCTTCTCCTGCTATGTCTTTGCTATGTTTTTCTAATGATGGACAACCCCTTTAAAGGGATACTATCATTAAAACTCATTTTTTTCTGCCTAACACGTAGGAATAGCCTTAAGAAAGGCTATTCGTCTCCTACCTTTAGTTGTCTTCTGCCGCTGCCGTTCGGTATATAATCCAGTTTTCATCAGTATGCAAATGAGTTCTCTCACAGCACTGGGGGCGGGCCCCAGCGCTCAAACAGCACTAGGGGCGTCCCCAATGCTGCGAGAGAACTCTCCAGCGCCGCCTCCATTTTCTTCAGTAACGGGTCTTCTTCGGCGGTGGCTTCAAACTTGTAGGATTCGGGCAGCTGACTGCACATGCCTGCCAGCCAGAAGAAAATGACCACTTATAATACTGTGTAGGTGGCCATTTTCTTGTGGCCGGCGGGCAAGTGCAGTTGGCTTTGCCCTAGGCCCGAGGCCTAGAAGATTGAAGCCAACCCCCGGAAGATGACGCGAAGAAAACTCGTTCCTAAAGAAGATGGAGGCGTAGTTGGAAAGTTCTCTCGCAGCATTGGAGACGCCCCCAGTGCTGCGAGAGAACTAATTTGCATACTGACAAAAAACGGATTATATACCGAACGGCGGCACAGAAAAGACATCTAAAGGTAGAAGAAGAATAGCCATTCTTAAGGCTATTCCTACGCGGTAGGCAGAAAAAAATGAGTTTTAATGATAGGATCCCTTTAAGACAGCAAAATCTTTGTATTTCTTTGTTTTTATGGTCCGGTTCAGTAAACTTACAAAAAAGCCTTTCTTGTCCTGATATAGCCAGTGTTTGGTAGTGGTTATCTGTCATTGTGCTAGGAACTGATTGTGGATGCTGAAGACACATGGATCCGCCTGGAGGGTCTTCTGGAGAGCACCGAATACAATGTCACTATCCTGTCAGTTCAGGATGGAGAACGAAGTGCAATCGTTCATACCATGTTCACCACAGGTCAGTTTTTCTCAGTGGCACAAAAGATAAATCATCTGTCGGATGTATACTTGTATAATGCGGCTGTCAAGTTTGTTCTTAAGGACATTCCCTAAGGACAGCTCTTCTTAAGTACAAAGACGTGTATGGGCTCTTCAGTCACTTCTGAGCGCAGTGGTAAATCTCGCCTTCTAAAGTGTAATTGTTCTGTGGGAAAAGAATGAAATCTACAGAAACCTCTAAGAGGAGACGACAACACCGAAATCTCTAAGCCACATAGATGGTGCTGTGGGGGAGTCGGGTTAGGAAGTTAGGGATGAGCAAACCTGTTCACAATGAGGCTCAGGGGAGGTGCAAAAATAAAAAAAGACATTCATACTCACCTTCCATTAGGGCGGGTTCACATCTGCGCCCGGTCTCCGCTTTAGCCAATCCGGCGGGTTTCCATCTTTTGCCCCGAGAAACTGGACAGGGGACAGAAACCCGACGGTCAGTTTTCAAACCCATTCACTTGAATGGCTTTGCAGAGGTGACACCTGTGTGTGTCTACTGCCTCTCCACGCCGAAACCGTTTTTTTATCCGGACACAAACTTGGACATGCAGGAGTTGGTGTCCAGCTAAAAAAAAAAAAACGTTTTGCTGTGGAGAGGCAGCAGACGCATGCGGGTGGTCACTTTGCAAACCCATTCAAGTGAATGGATTTGTAAACTAACCGCCTGGTTTCAGTCCCCTGTCCAGTTTCTCGGGGCAGAAGACGGAAACCTGCCAGATTGGCTAAAGCGGAGACTAGGCGCAAATGTGAACCTGCCCTTACCTGTTGGAAAGATAAGGTTGCTCCCAGATTGGAGCACTGTATCAGGCAGCCAGCCACTCAGGGGGCGGCGCCAGGAAAAAAAAAAAAAAAGCGGCGGGGGAGCGTTGGAAGGTGAGTATAAGTATTTGTTTGTGTTAAACATTGAGGGGAACGTAATGTAGGGGGCCTATGAAACTTGGGGCATATGAGGGGGGGATAACAGCATGACACTGGGGCAGATGAAGGGGGGAGAACGGCATGACACTGGGGCAGATGAAGGGGGGAGAATGGCATGACACTGGGACAGATGAAGGGGGGCAGAACGGTATGACAAGGCACTGGGGCAGATGAAGGGGGGGGAGAACGGCATGACACTAGGGCAGATGAAGGGGAGGAGAACGGCATGAAACTGGAGAAGATGAAGGGGGAGAACAGCATGACACTGGGGCAGATGAAGGAGGGGAGAACGGCATGACACTGGGGCAGATGAAAGGGGGGAGAATGGCATGAAACTGGGGAAGATGAAGGGGGGAGAACGGCATGACAATGGGGCAGAGATGGGGGGACATGAATCTGGGGGCAGAGATGGGGGGGACATGAAACTGGGGACAGAGATGGAGGGGGGGACATGAAACTGGGGGCAGATAAAGGGGTTATATGAAAGTGGGAGAGATGGAGGGCAGGAATATAATTTACAGGTGACTGTAGGAAGATTATACTGAGTGGGGGCACATGAAAAATGAATGAGAATGGCCGGGGTCAACATAAAAGTGGGCGGAGCTAAGTTTGCCGCGGCACGCACCCGCGCCGCATATCTTGTCCCTCTTTTGGCTCTTCAAAAGTTGGCAGGTATGACATAGCATGCGTGACAGCTATTTATACAGTCTTAACTCTTCCTTTAAATCTTCTAAGGAGGAAGAGTTTTCGCCTACCCACAAGACTGTGCCCAGCATCTACTAAATGGAGATACCCAGAGTGGCGTATACACCGTCTATATCAATGGCGACCAGAGTCAGAGTGTGCCAGTGTTCTGTGACATGACCACGGATGACGGAGGATGGATTGTGAGTCGTAAATAAAGAAAAATATTTAAACTGCCATTTTTTTTCCATTATATTGAAATGGAAATCACAAACTTCATTTTCTACCTTCTGTCCCCAAGCCTTGATCCCTTGCAGCAGCAGGGGTCGGTAATGCTAATCCTTGCTGCAGCTTAGAGTAAGGGATCAAGGCTTGGGGATGACAGAGGGCAGGAGATGAAGGTTCCTCCAAGACACTGTTAATGTTAATTATGTGTGTATGGGGTGGGGGGGGGAGAGTTGCTAGGGTGAAAACTGTGTCACATTAGTATCCCACACAGTATAATGCTCCTTAGTGCCCCCACACACAGTATAATGGTCCTTAGTGCCCCACACAGTATAATGGCCCTTAGTGCCCCCACACACAGTATAATGGCCCTTAGTACCCCCCATGCACAGTATAATGCTCCTTAGTGTCCCCACACACAGTATAATGCTCCTTTTTGCCCACACACACAGAATAATGCTCCCTAGTGCCCCCACACACAGTATAATGGCCCTTAGTACCCCCCATGCACAGTATAATGCTCCTTTGTGCCCCCACACACAGTATAATGCTCCTTTTTGCCCACACACACAGAATAATGCTCCCTAGTGCCCCCACACACAGTATAATGCTCCTTAGTGCTCCCACACACAGTATAATGCTCCTTAGTGCCCCACACAGTATAATGGCCCTTAGTGCCCCCACACACAGTATAATGGCCCTTAGTACCCCCCATGCACAGTATAATGCTCCTTAATGCCCCCATTCACATTCTAATGCTTCTTTTTGTATACAAACTACCGTAAAAACTGGACATGTTCAGCTATTGTTCATCACGGACCTTTACATGATGGCGGAACTCAGTCAACGGACTTGAGTATTCCTGATTTTGTATATTACATATCCATTCAGATCCATAGTCTATGCAACACTGCCAGCCAAATAGTCCATACTCATGCTCCAGTATTTCATCTGCACTGCTCTGATCCTGCAATGATGAAGACCCCCGCTACTGGTAACACATGTACAGAACAGCTTTTCAGGAGTTCTTCCTATAAACATAAGCATCTCATGTCTCTAGGAACAGGTCTCTATTCAGACCTTCACGTTCCACTAGTGGTCCCAATTATTGTTATATATAATTCTGCAGAGGAATTAACCCTAAATGATATACCGCCTTCCTGGTTAGGGTGTTGCATACACACAGTATTCAGTATTTGCCCCTTTAATGTCAGCGTCTACTTGTGCGCCTTGTTTCCGTATCCATACATGAAGCTCATTACTGTAGAATACTATAAAGGACAGGAGCGTTTTCATTACAATACAAGAAATAGTCTACTGAATAAGAAGCCTCAGCAGGGTGTGCACATTTCTGCGGTTATATTGTATTAAAATTGCTTGCACAGAGTGAAGGCGGCCATGTAGTAACCCAGCCATTAAATACGACTAATGTTTCCTTAGAGTACAATATGGCCCCTATGTAAATTGAGCATATTTGCAAATATAGGTTCCATTTTTTTCAGGTGTTTCAAAGGCGCCAGAATGGACTTACTGATTTCTTCCGTAAATGGGCTGACTACCGAGTTGGTTTTGGGAACCTTGAGGATGAGTTTTGGCTGGGTAAGTAACATTACATTCACAAATACCTACCAACCATTGTTTATCCAAGTTGATCTAGTGAAATACAAAAACATAAGGGTATTTCGGGGCACAGATGGCTAAAATTATCATTTCAATTGGTTAAAAGAGTAATATATATATATATATATATATATATATATATATATATATATATATATATATGTTTAGGAAGAAGGTGTGCCTCTTATGACCTACACCTACAAATCAACTAAAACACCCATACAATTTAATACAATATCTATCAGCCAACTCATGTTTTTTCTAAGCTGATCTAGTAAAGTGAAGTAACATAAGAAATATGACATGGTAAAAATAGCTAAAATTAAAATTCAGGTAATAAAAATAATAAACTATGTTTAGTTAGATGACGCGCCTCTTGCGACCCACACCCATAATTCACATAAAGCACCCTCATAATTTAATATATCACCAAACCCATCTTTTTTTCTAAGTTGATCTACTGAAGTGCAACAACATAAGCATTATTACAGGGTATAAATAGATAAAAAATTAATATTGAGATAATAAATATGATCAGAAAGATGACTTTCCGCTTTTGACCTACACCCACAATTCAGCTAAAGGACTCTCATAATTTAACATATCTACCAAGCCATGTTTTTTATAGTTTGATCTATCTAGCATTATTACAGGGAATAAATAGCTGATATTAAATTAGTGGTAATAAATAGAATAAAATCTGATCAGAAAAGATGATGCGCCTCTTGTGACCTACATCGAAAATTCAACAAAAGCACCCATATCATCAGTGTTGATCTGAGGTTCTTTGCACTCTCTAGAGCAGGGGTAGGGAACGTACGGCTCTCCAGCTGTTGCAAAACTACAACTCCCAGCATGTATACTGGCTCTGCTGTTCTTGGAACTCCCATGGAAGTGAATGGAGCATGCTGGGAGTTGTAGTTTCACAGCAGCTGGAGAGCCGAAGGTTCCCTACCTCTGCCCTAGAGGAAATGATTCTGAGGACACACCCAATATAACACCATATGGTCTAACAGGTTATTTGTGAAGCGATCCATAAGAAATGGAAGTGATTGGCTCCAATGTCAGCACTCCGAATCTCCAAATGGGGATGTCTTCTGCTGGACCTTATACTGGCCAAATACCATATCTGAGATTGGGCCCAGTGTAGAATCTGCTGGTATCTGGTGAACCAGTCCATTTCTGTTCACCATCCATGTACAATAGAGGGAGCCCCATTTTGACTAAATCCCTAATAATCGAGTCTGGTTATTAAAAGGGTTGTCAGACACAGTACAATGCTACCTTCCAAGGCTTCCATTGTGCTCACTGGTCTCTACGTCCTCGTCCTCCACAGGAAATGACTGTCTAGCCAGTAGCCGATTGAGGTTGATCCCCTTCGCAGTCATTTCCTGTGTCAAGATGGACCAGGAAGTAGAAACCAGAGAAGACCTGGAAAGCGTCAAAATGGGCCCAGCAATGAAATCTTTGATGTTTGTGAGGGATGTTGGAAAATTCCACTTTAATGGGATTTATACCTCTTTTGCATATATATGTCATTACTAATAATGTATTATATGCTGGACGACAACAAGTTCTAGCTCTAGGAAACAAGCAAAGGAACCTGGCTTAAACCATGGACAATTATACTTGATCCACTAAGATTTCTTGTATTCGTGTCAATGCAAGTATAAGATTGAAGCCTACTTAAAGGAATGATGTAGGTGTAAAGAGATGTGAGACTATTCCCTGCTGTTCCGTCGTCATAGTCATGACAATTACCTCGCCACATGGAGCCTTATAGTATAGTATTAACTCTAAAGTACTTCATCAGTGGTGGCCCTAATCCACAGCTTCTTGCCCTCTTGCGAGCTTTCTACTGCGTGTATGTGATACCGCTATAGTGTTTATTTCCTACCCCCTGTTGTCAGAATGTGCAATTTTACTGATGATATTGAGTTATTTTCAAGATTATGCACTTCTTAAGGCTGAAACAATACTAGAGATATCAATTGGTAACACTTGTGCCTGTAAATGTATAAGGAAGATTCATTCAGACCGGGGTGGACATCTCCTATGTGCTGCAACTGGGCCATGTAGGACAAGAGCCAACCACCATTGTAAAAAAAGTAAAGATTAGGGTTGAGCAATCGAGATCGGAAAAGATTGGATTCCGATCGGCGATCGAGTAAATTTCACGATGGCGATCGTTATTCTGATCCCGATCTTTTTCGACGGGATCAAGGTCTCACATTAGTTCCCACAATGCTTGGCTACTGGCCAATAGGGTTCAGCGATCGGGATCGGATAAGATCGGATCCCGATCAGTGATCGAGCAACGGGTTTGGTTTGCTCTCCATTCCAAGGTTTCATTTAGGGACCACAGCTCCATTTAAGATGGTGAGCAAAACACTCCCATTCTTGTGGGGACCCAAGCTATTGGACCTCCTGTGGATAGGAGATCATTTGCCCTCATGGGAAAACCCTTTTAAAGAAGACCTTTCACCACATCTACCAACTCCAAATCTTTCCAACCCTCAACAGATGGTGATCTACTAAGCCCAGTACAGTTAGATTTTTTTTCTCTCTATCACTACCATTCCTGAGCAATAAGTACAGTTACTTTGGTTTACACCCAATATGCTAATTAGACCCCCTGTGCCAAGTAGGTGGGTCCTGTGCTGCAATAGAAAGTCACGGATTGGGACGGGCATTGAGATAGTTAAGACCTATAAGTACTTGGGTGTGCTGCTCAATAATAAGCTGGACTGGGCGGATCACCTGGAGGCACTGCACAGAAAGGGCTACAGCAGACTCTACCTGCTCAGGAGGCTGAGGGCCTTTGAAGTCCAGAGGGCACTTGTTATGGCCTTTTTCAACTCCGTGGTAGCATCAGCCATCTTCTTCGGAGTGGCCTGCTGGGTGAGTAGCATACCAACCAGGGACAGAAATACACTTAACATTCTGGTTAGAAGGGCCAGCTCTGTCCTGGGGAGCTCCCTGGACCCAGTACAGGTGGTGGGTGACAGAAGGATACTGTCCATGGTGAGCTCCATGCTGGAGAATAACTCCCACCCCATGTATGAGACCATGATAGCACTGGGCGTCAGTGACCGAATGCTTCACCCTAAGTGTGAGAAGGAGCTATCGGGGATCCTTCCTCCCAACCACGGTCAGGCTGTATAATCTACATCAGACCAAGCAAAGATCACTCCGCATAGAGAACTAAATGCTCCTGAAGTCTTTCTTCTTCTTTTAGTTGCTATGACTCCTAGTATCTTTTCTATCTGCTATGAGCTTGTATGTGTTCTTTTCTTGTAATATATCACTGTATTATCCATGCTGCTGTAACACACTGAATTACCCCATGGTGGGACTATTAAAGGATTATCTTATTTTATTGCCCCCCCAGACAGTGAAAACTAAACTTAACAGCACTGATTTCTCAGGATCGGTGGGGGCTAGAGAAAAAATTCCAACTGCGTCCAAATAAATTTAATGATGCTGGTTGAATATCCAAAGTTGAAGTTGAAGATAGTGATGAAAAGTCCTCTTTAAGATGATGGCCATAAAAATAAATAGCATGTATCTAAGGAGTGATCTCAGTGGGGCCCAGAAGCTTCATCACTGCGCAAAATTGTCTTTTACGTGGTCTATCAACAAAGGTGGTGCCGTAATGTGAGGGCAGGACCCCAGTGCCTCGTACCTGCCCAATTCCTGGCCACACTTAACATTACTCCTATAACTCTGAGCTTAGATGACTATGTGTGACCAACATATCTGATGAGTAGAACTGTGCACATTCATATGAATTGTGACCTTTCTTTATCCAGAAGAGATAAGGATGAATTATTTCCAAAGACGCCGTTCCCCTTGAAGGCATTTTCCACCCCCCAAATTTGTACTAACCTCATATGAAATACAGCTCTGCAAGAGGACAGGGAAGAGGGAATATTGTGCCGTGCAAGTGACAAGAATGAGACAGTCAGATGCCACATCAGCTATAATTACTTTCTCTTTCTGAAAGCTGGCAGCGGCAAAGCCTAAGACAGCGATTATTAATATTACTACTCTGCAGAGAGATGCTCCCTCACATCAGGCTTAATAGTAGTCATACAATTTTATTATTCTCAGACTTTTCGAGTAAAATTACATCTCCATTATGATGCATGTATCCCACGTTTTTTTAATATTCTAATAATAGATGCAAATTAGATATGAACAAGGACATTTGCAAGAAAAGAGCAGAGACTTGTAGGAACATCTGATAGGCCAATTATTCCATGTTTCTTCTTCTGCAGGTCTGGATACCCTCCACCAGATAACTTCGCAGGGTCGCTATGAGCTCAGGATTGACATGCGAGATGGGCAGGAGTCGGTGTATGCGTATTATAACAAGTTTTATGTTGGGGATCCACGCAGTATGTACAAACTGCGTATTGGGGACTACAATGGAACTTCAGGTATAAAGACAGTACACTATATGAGAACCGGGATTCTTAAATGTAATGTTTGTGAACTTATACATTACAGTAGGTTAACCAGTCATCAGGTCTTAAAATCCCAATGATATCTGGTAGGCACAGTCACCCTGAGCGTATTAGTGCTTTGTCTATCGAAATCTGTTCTGCCATTCCAAAGATATAAGCCTTCATAGTGTTATGTTTATGGTTGGCACAGTGGCGTAACTAAAGTCTTGTGGCCCCCGGTGAAATCTTTTGTCCATGGCCACATCCCTACAGCGAATTCTTGATAGTGATGGTTACAGGTGCTAAGGAGTTTAATCATCCTTAGTGTGGTTTAGGGTAATCTGTGGGTCTCCTTGGCTTATGGGCCAGATGGAAGCTGCAATCTCAATACTGATGCCAGTGCTTATAGGCCCCCTAAGGCTCCTTGGCCCCTTGTGCGACTGCATCCTCTGAACCCCTTCAAGTTACGCCCCTGGATGGCACCATTTTTTATGCAAAAAATATATACAAATTGGAAAATATTTAACATGCAACATTGTTTTTATTTGCCATAATCAAGCAATGGAATGTCTTGGGGCCAACAAAATTTAGTTGGGTTTCTACACTTGCAAAGATCTTTTCAGGATGCCCTTACACAGTCTGTACTGGTCGCAACCACAATGAGCTAACTCTCAGGACGCACCTGAACATTTTAGTTGAAGACACAGTAACAGTAAAGATGTGGCCCGGGAATTATCGGGCACCTGGGGCTAACCAAAATATTAGGACTGTGTCTGCAACTGCTTTTGCTGTAAATGAAAAGTTCAGGTGTGTCCCTACAATATGCACATAGGGGATGGGGCTGGGACATCTTCTATATGGTCACATTCAGGCTTTGTTGATGCAGTTTTTGATTTGCATATATTTGTATTGAATTTTTGAGTCTCAATACAGCCCAAATGTAACAGCCCAAATGGGAACATAGAGCAAAGTATGGTGAGACCAATGCAGTGAATATGATTCCATAAACTGTTAACATATGCAATACTATAGTGTGTCAACATCGCCCTTCAAAGGGTAAAAATACATATGAGGAATGAATGCAATATGCATTTTCAAAATAATCCTGATTTTTGCTTTGAAAACTACATGCAAAACCCGTACATGGATCCCAGTCTTACATTACTGAATCTCGATGATCTGCTGTTTAGGTGCAAAGATCTTATGCTGAAATGCTATGAGATGAAGTAGTGAAGGTGGGGGCAGGGATTGCTCTAGACTGATTGCCGTCATTCTCTGGCCGACCTAAAGAGGATGATAACAGGTTATAGTGCAGGCAACAGTCACCTGGAGAGCAAACGAAAACAGAGGTTGTATTGTCTCTAATAATAGCGATGGAGAGCTGCAAGATCTTTCTAGATGTAAAGAAAATAATGCTCATTGCTTACTAAATGTCTCATTTTAGTGAAAACGCCTTAGAATTGCTTTGGAACTAAACACTTGATTTGCCTTTTGCTTCCCAAAGGGGATTCCCTCACCTACCACCAGGGGCGCCCATTCTCTACCAAGGACAGAGATAATGATGTTGCTGTAACAAATTGTGCCTCATCCTATAAAGGAGCATGGTGGTATAAGAACTGTCACCGCACCAACCTCAACGGCAAATATGGGGAGTCAAGACACAGCCAGGTAGGAGGCAATAAGGATTGTAAGACATGTTCTGGGCTATTGTTTCAACTCTCTCCTCTTTCAGCTAAAGACGGATACATGTTTTTAATGCAAATGTATATGCTGTATATCTATATCAGTGATCAGATCCACCGGATAGGGTAGCATCTGATCATGGGGGAACCACTGGGACTCCTTATTATCATAAAAAATATAAATGTGAATGGAGCATGGATATGCAGGTATGAACTTCTCAGACTGAGGTTCCTTAAAGGGATGCTATCATTAGAATCCCTTTTTGAACTAAGACCACGTTGGAATAGCCTTAAGAATGGCTCTTCTTCTCCTAACTTTATTATTCTGATGCGTGCCGCCGTTCCGGTGTTATTTAGTTTTTTTGCCATATACAACTGAGTCTTCAGAAAGCATAGTAGGGGTCCCCTATGCTGTCCAAAGACTCTCTAGTGACACCTCTGTCTTCTTCTCCCGACCACCTCTTCACCGCGTCATAGACCACGTCTTCAGCCGAACTGACCGACTGTGCATGTCAGTTCGGCATTTTCATGAGGCCGAAATGGATGCTCATGTAACAGGCCAAAGGAAAATGGCTGAATGGACATGTGCAGTAAGCTCTGCCGGCTGATGACGCAACCGATGACACGGCGAAGAGGTGGTCGGGAGAAGAAGACAGAGACGTCACTGGAGAGTCTTCGGACAGAACAGGGAATGTCCCCTTTGCTTTCTGAGTAAAGTGGAACGCCCCCTGTGCTTTCTGAAGACTCATTTGCATACGGAAAAAAAAAATAAATAACACCGGAACGGTGGAGCGGATCAGAATAATAAAGGTAGGCGAAGAATAGCCTTTCTTAAGGCTATTCCAACGTGGTCTTAGTTCAAAAACGGATTCTAATGATAGAATCCTTTAAGCCCACCAGATAAGCTAATTCTGGGGTCCCAGCCGCCAACAACCCCTCAGAAATAGACCATAATACCCTTCAAATTTGAGCATCTTCTTCTCCAATATTATTGTGCTAGGACTTGGGCCCATCAGAAGATTGGCCCTCTGGTTCCCAGGTGGCAAATGGGACCCGACGCTGATGATCATTGGGTCTCCCGGCAGTCAGACCCCTAGCAATGAGACCATCATGAGTTTTATTAATAGAAAACCCCATTTAATGAAGAAATTCCCCCTATCAATTATCCAGAGCAGAAACCAACCTCGAAGAACATCCCTCTTTCTATGGGGAACACTGTGTCCATGCATTACATGAACAGTATATTGATTTTCGGGAGAACCATACAATAATTGGGTTTTATCGTAGGTTACTTGCGACCATTGGGTTTCCTTGCCGTGTTAGGTTTGCTTATGTGTTAGAGATACCACTAACCAAACAGGATAATACAAAGCGGAAAACTCAGCCATGTGTTTCTTATTCCTTATGACCAAGTGTCGTCAATGCTAGAGCAAACCAAAAAAATACCTCTTTGGGTCACCAAACACGGAATATATAAAAAAAAAAATCATAAAATATCTGCAGCTAAATCGAGACAAGAAGATTGAAAAAGCCAAACCTTATGAATAGTTTGCGGCTTGGTGGGGAGCCAAGACAGCAAAGTGAAGACTTAAAAGAAATGATTAAAATTTCAGGTCTTAGCATTTTCTTGGTGTGTTTATATGCAATCTTCTACATCACAGAGCAGTAATATTGTTTGCTTCAGATTCATATCCTGCATTAAATATATTTCCGCAATCGATAGAAAAACCAAAATGATATTAGATATTTTATCGAGATATTTTTTCATTAAATGATAACACCACATAAAATGAATGAAAAGGTGAACAGCTGGAGGCCAGCGCGCTACTTCTGCTTTCATCTATATGTGCCCATCTATCCTGTGTTATGATTAGCAAATGGATATAGCTAGGGGCAGTGGCGTAACTGGGAATGGCGGGGCCCCATGGCGAACTTTTGACATGCCCCCCCCCCCCCCCGACCAATGCCAAAAATCCCACCAACCAACCCCCCAGCATTCCTGTGCGCACTATTATCCCCCATAGTGGTCCCTGCATGCACTATTAAGCTCCATAGTGGCCCCTGCACACAGTATTATTCCCCATAGTGGCCCCTGCACACAGTATTATGTCCCTTAGTGGCACCTGAACACACTATTATGCACCATAGTGACCCCTGGACACGGTATTATGCCCCACTGTGGACACCCATGAACAATTATTATACTCTGGGGTCTTTTCAGACCCCCATCTTTTCTGTTACTTACCTCTTCATGGCTCCGCTGCACTCCTCGGTGGTGTTGGCCATTTTCAATGAGGTCCAGGATGTCACATGACCCGGGACGCAGGCCCCAGTCATTTGACGTCAGGGACGTCACACAAGTAGGCCCGAGGCCTTCCTGTAGCACGGAGAGGTAAGTAACTGTGTTTTTTGTGTTCACTTACTTCTGCTGGGCCTCCGGTCATAATACTCAGGGGTCTAAAAAGACCCCCAAATATAATAGTAGTGTTTGTGGAGCCCGCAGCATCACTTACTGATCCCAACCCCTGCCAGGATTGGTAAGTAAATGGGGCCCATTACCATGCAGAGTAACTCCAGCCGATAACAACCTATTAAAAAAACACAAAAACGCAGTGCTAGCGTCTGTCACCGGGCCCCTAATGTCCCGGGAGCTGTGGCAGCTGCTACCGCTGCTACCATGGTAGTTATGCCCCTGGTTAGAGAATTACCTAATAATATTTCATATTCCATTATAGGACTGGTCTATGAGCAAAGTATGTTACTGGTTAAGGGTGAGGGATGGGTTTCTTGATGGTATTTCATGGCAGTGCGGAATCCAGGTGCAGCACGGGAGAAGACTTAGAGAATGTTACAGCAATAATAATGAAGACCTAGAGAATCTCACAGTATATCAAGCGATTGGCCAGCACAGAATGTCACATCTAAAGTCAGCGCTGTCTTATAAGGTGGACATTTACATTATGGTGTCATCTTATAAGAATAGTACGGAATACATGACACATGGCTATAAGTATTCCTAGTATATCCCACTTTCTTGGAGCCCCTGGCAGCGGTATGAGACGTGTTGTGATCGAGCAGCTGAATTCCTACCATCTGCAGTATATTAATATCGATTGCTTTCTGAAATTAATTTTATGTTGTTTCTGTATTTCTTTTGCTTGTGTTAACCCTTACAGTAAGAAAACAAGAGGAGTCTGAGATAAGGAAGAGATCTTACTGTTTTATGATGTAGAAGAATAAACCAAATCTTAGTCTTGAGTTTATCACTACCTTTTTAACTCTTCGCCTTCTAAAAGCTATAAGGTTTATATTTTTCCAATTACGTAGAATTTAAGGGCTTGTTTTCCGTAGGACATATTGTACATGGCATAGTTATGGTAATATTCCATATGGAAGTAATGGGAAGCCAGAAATAAATTCTAAAGCGGTGGAGTTGGAAAAAAAAGTTGCACCATTTTCTCATGGGTTTTGTTTTCACAAACAATTCCCCTTCAATGGGCCCTAAGGTAGTGGTGGCCTCCTTAGCTGACCCAGATCGACAATCCAGTGTTTTGGGTGCTATGCTACTATTTTGGGCACTAGGTCTCAATTCCAACTCTATCTGTGCCCTTAGGATACAGGTAAAGTTTCTCCCACAAATTCAAGCCCCCGCAACCCTTTGCTTGCCTCCACTGTGTCATACACACACACAAGTAGCCCCCACTCTGTCATGCCTCCCTCAGGTTACCCCCACAGTATCATATCCCCCCACACTCACATGTCTCAATCAGGTTGCCCCCACAGTATCATGTCCTCTCCCCAGGTTGCCTCACAGTTTCATGCCCCCCCCAATTGCCCCCACAGTTTCATGCCCCCCACCCCCTCTCCAGGTTGCCCCCACAGTATCATGTTCTTTCCCCAGGTTGCCTCACAGTTTCATGTCCCCCCCCCAGTTGCCCCCACAGTTTTGTGTCCCCCCCACCCCAGCTTGCCCCAATAGTGTCATGCCCCCTCAATTGCCCCCACAGTTTTGTGTCCCCCCACCCCAGCTTGCCCCAATAGTGTCATGCTCCCCCCAATTGCCCCAACAGTTTTGTGTCCCCCCACCCCAGCTTGCCCCCATAGTGTCATGCCCCCCCAATTACCCCCACAGTTTCATGCCCCCCACCCCCTCTCCAGGTTGCCTCTGCAGTTTCCCCTACAGTATATATAAAAAAGAAAACGGAAACTAGCGACAACTCATCAGTGTCCTCTGAAAGCCGATGAGTTGGGGTAACTCAGACTTACTGTCCTGACCAGAGGGACAGCAAATGTAGGACTGTCCCACAGCCCAAAGAGGGCCCCCACTACCATAGGGCCCAATGCAAGTGCACCGTTGGCCCTATGGTTAAAGCAGCCCTGCCACAACCCCCTTCTCACCAGATAGTTATATCTCCTCCCCTCCTGGGTATGTACTGTATACCTTAGCTGCCCACATACGCCATATAATAGCACTTAGGAATAGGTGAAGTATTTGCTATTGCTTCATAAGTCTTGATACATCTTCCAGGATTTAACTTGATTTCTATAAACTGGATAAAGCGGTTAGAGAAGATGTATACCAGTGCTACACCGGGCGGCTAATCAAATCCTGCAGTATTACCGCGGTGTAAGATGTGCGCTGCTGTAGGGGTCATATATCAACAACCCCAGTAAATCTATTAACACGGACACATAGAGCAATCCACTCAATCTGGAAGATCACGCTCTCTTTTTATTACGATGTTGTTTGTCACTGAGTTACCGAAAAGTCCAGTAGCGAACTATGAAAGAACCCATAATATATAAGATTGCTCATTCTTCAGATCGGTATCCCAACTTCTTTACCATGACATACTTATAGTTCTGTCAATGTACTTAGTTGGGAAGCATGGACAGATCAATCCATATGCAAGAATTGTGCTATATATTTGCTTTGCTGTGGGAAAACATATACCGTCTTCCCAGGTTTGGAGTGCAGAAAGGACACTTGGTAGCTTCCACTTATCCACCAAGCTGCAGGTGCACCATCTTCAGTGCTAAGTCACAGCTATGTGTTGCGATGCCTGTATTGTTATTAAAGATGGGTGATCCGCTTCATCAAAAGCAGGGTTCAATTGGAATATTCCAAATTGTTCAGCTGTTAATGAAATACATGAATACATGAATACCCCTACCATAAATCTGCTTCCCCTGTCTCACTCCAGCGCACCAGAGAACAGGGATAATAAGTTTACAATGCACAGCCATCAAAGGAAAACAGAAAATAAATCTAAGAAATTGAATCAGCCTTAGTGTGGGGAAGGACTTGTGAGTCTGTCTGTCTAATGGTCCCAGTGGCAACTGCAACCCTTATAAAGGACAAGTTAACCCATTCATCCAAATTTGTTACACTAGCTCACAACAAAAGGAAAATGTTTGTTCTCGTACCGCGTTAGCCAGTGGTTATGAAATATAAAAAACCAAAAAACTTGCAAGTCTTCAGTAGGTGATACCTTTTTTAATGGCTAACTCATAATGATGACAGAATATGACGTTTCGAAGCTTACTCTGGGCTTCTTCTTCAGATATTTCTAAAAAAACACTTTCTGCAGGCTGCATATTTATGCACAACTGGACACATAGGGATAGGATTACAGGAGGGAGGGGGGGAAGAGGTTTATTACTATATACATATAAAAACAAATAATCAATTCCCAGTTCCCAGGTTCTTTATCTTTATGGCTGTCTTAGTTCAGTGATTTGTATAGAATGCCATGAACCCATGTGATGTATTCATTCCATTATCCAGAGTATTATCCAGAGTCTTAAATAGGGTCATGCACTTGTATTCATAAATCAGTCGTTGTTTTCTTGATTTAAAATTCCCTCTTAAAATCTAAATTTTCATGTCATTGGTGATATTATGATCTTCCTGGCAGCCTGCAGAAATTGTTTTTAGATATATCTGAAGAAGAAGCCCAGAGTAAGCTTCGAAACGTCATATTCTGTCATCATTATAAGTTAGCCATTAAAAAAGGTATCACCTACTGAAGACTTGCAAGTTTTTTGGTTTTTTATATTTTATAGCTCACAACAGACAATGAGCATATACTGTAGCTTTTGCTAGGCCCCCTCCCTGTGTTTTTGGTGCTTCTGATAAGTTTCTGTAAGGCGCAGGTGATCCCAAGATAAAGAGTGAGGTCTCGGAAATGTGCTGCCACTGTAGGTCTGATATGTAACGATACAGAGGAGTAAGACACACTTCTCTCTCGGGAGTACAAGAATAGCCCAACATTCAGTACTTTTCCTCTCGATCAAGACAACAGACCACAACAGGCCCCAAATGAACCCATTATAAATCCCATTATAAATCAGTAGGGCATTGATAGGATTTGTTGTATGATACGTCTGGCCTAGTGTCGTGAACTTAGACTTTAGTGTCCATGTGAATATAGTTGATTTATTTTAAGGAATTAGCTTTAAGACAATACACTTCAAAGCTGGAGCAAATCCTTCACCAGATACACACGTTTTCATGGGCAGATCCCCAGGCCCCTACTATCCCACCCAATTTAATAGAGCTCATTCACATCCACTAATTGTGATGCTTTGGTTGCTACAATGGTAGGTTTTCATGCAGAACTGCTTATGTCAGGCCCATCCAAGTCTCATCCGAACAAGAACTTTAATGTTGTATCTTCTCAGACATGGCGATGCAGACTTGATTTAATGTTTTGGGTCATTGTCTTGCTGCATAAACTAATTATATTTCAGCTTCATCTTACTGACAGATCACCAGATGTTCTTTCTAAGAAATTTCTGGTACAGCGCACAATGTATAATGGTAACTTGTCCAACTTAATATCAATGTTCAGTTCCTGAGACATTCCTACAGCGTCATATATCATGTTTAGCTTCTAGTATCATGTTGATCTTTACAATGCAGAATGCCATATATGCCTAGAACTTTTGGGTTAGGCATCTCAAAATGTGTAGCCATCATACTTTCCAGTGTAAAACTGCTCGTAGTCATCGCTTTGGGGTTGCTATACCTGCAAGTCAAACTCTAGCTGGGTCAGAGCTTTAAGATGCAGTCAATCAGATTGCTGCCTCATTGTCTAATCTTGAGCTGAGCCGGGGTTCTAAAAGCCCACATTGAGACTACTCAGGTGCCTCCTGATGGTAGCTAGATTGTATTCTCAGAACTTATTTGGTAATTTGCTGTTTTGCTGGTTACTGATTTTGGTTTGCTTTTCTGGTTATCTAATTTCTTACTGATTTGGCTTTTTCTGTGACCTTCTGGATTCTACCCTAGCTTGGGCACTGTAATTCTTCAATGTAAAACTCCTGTGCTGTCCTGGTTTTGACCCAGCTTGTATGTTCTGTCTGCTGTAAGTTTGTTGGTCTGGTCTTTAGACCAGAAGTGCCTCTATATTCTTGTATTGTGACGAGTTCTAATGAAAATCCTCAAGGGTAACCTTAGACTTTACCAACCAGAATGGTGTGGGGTTATAGGTAGGTTTTGCTTGCTGTCTTTAATGTATACAGTTTCACAACTTGACACTAACAGCATGCCACATCGATTTGCATTGTGGCTGTCCATCAGCTGAACCTTGGTCGTTACCTTTGGTCTACCAGTGCCTTTTTACTTTTTCGTTGGGTGACAAACACTGGAGATATGAATTCTCTAGGCTGTAATTCATATGGCACTGGCTAGACTGGGGAGTAACATCTGGATTTTATGATTTAGGATTTTATGGTCTTCACTCTAAGTCCGTAAAAGGGATCCTTAAATCACAAATTGGTATCAGTAGCAATAATGCAAAATTAGATTAGTCAGGAATAGGGTTGAGCGAATGGGATCGGAAAAGATCGGATTCTGGTCGGCGATCGAGTAAATTTCACAATCGCGATGGGAATTCTGATCCCGATCTTTTTAGGCGGGATCGAGGTCGAAGGTTATTTCCCACAATACTTTGCTACTGGCCAAGCATTGTAGGAAAAGCTATCAATGTTAGCTACTAGAGATGAGCAAGTACTGTTCGAAACTGCTGTTTCGAATAGCACGCTCCCATAGGAATGAATGGATGCAGCCGGCACACAGCCTGTGCCGGCGTCCGGCCGCTTAACCGCCTGCGTGCCGGCTGCGTCCATTCATTCCTATGGGAGCGTGCTATTCGAAACGGCAGTTTCGGAGATGTAGCAGAGTCCAGTATATGGCATAGCAGGGAGGAAACAGAAGAGTAGATAGTATCTACTCTTCTGTTTCCTCCCTGCTGTGCCGTATAATGGACTCTGCTACATCTGCATTACTGTACATTGACTTGTCTATCTACTCTTCTGCTTCGTCCCTGCTTTACCGTATCCTCAGCTCTGCTACCTCTGAGATCTACATCTGAGATAAGTCAGAACCAGGAACAATATTATGAGGAATGAGAACCAGGTCAAGGTATTCACCTGACATGACCCAGCAGATGGTGGGAAGTCAGAGCAGGTGAACAGGAGATAGCCATAGTCAGGATCTGCATCCGTTTGGTGGGAGGTGGTGTTGGAACCAGGCACAAAGGTTAACAGGTACATAGACAATTAGATAGATAGATAGATAGATAGATAGATAGATAGATAATAGATAGATAGATAGATAGATAGATAGGAGATAGATAGATAGATAGATAGATAGATAGATAGATAGATAGATAGATAGATGCTTTATATTTGGCACTATATTTACTGTATAATGCACATACTGGTGTTTGATACCTCTAGTAAATTGTTCAGTTTTGATAAACATGTAAATGCATCCTACCCCACTTCTTTCTGGTTCTCCATAGATCTTCAGGTACTAAGTAAGACTCTGTTCAGACTCTCTTGACATTCAGAGCTCTTGCTGGATTTTCTATTAGTCTTTCCGTATTTTTGATTGCATATTGAAGAATAGCTCACCCCTCATTCACATTTGCATTTGGTAACCCGTTCAGGGAGTCCGCATGGGGACCCCCCCTCCAAATGGAATACCGAACGCAGTTGCAAGTGGTGTACAGTGAAAGCACATGGACCCCATAGACTACAATGGGGTCTGTGTGCTCTCCGCGTCCTGCCCGCATGAGTCATGCAGACATGAAAGTAGATCACAAAGTACATTTCTGTCTGCATGTTCCGTGTGGACACCACGCGGAGAACACACAGACGCCATTATAGTCTATGGGGTCCATGTGCTTTCACTGCACACGCTTGCCAGTGCGTTTGGTATTCTGTTCAGGGGGTAACCAAGCGGACTCCCCGAATGGAGATGTGAACGAGGGGTCAGTCTGTTATTGCCATCGAAAACACCCCAACTAACCTTATTAAAGTCACTGGAGGGTCATCTTAATTCACCATTGTCAATATAGAATCTGCCATTGTACAGATCTAGAATGGCTTCCTTATAAAAGCCCATGGCGCAAGTATACTCAGACTACACCCAAATCTACTACAATATATCTGTACACATATCCATAGACGATACTGTTGGTTTATCAGAATGGTCCAGTTTAGATATGTGACATTTAGAAATATAGATGGCCGTCACCGTGACTGATGAGACTTCTTTATAGCAAGGTCTTGAGTCCATTTATCAACCATGACCCCACTATAAATACTGTGAAGATGGTGAATTACGGATGTCTATCGCCTACATATACAGTCCTATGAAAAAGTTTGGGCACCCCTATTAATCTTAATCATTTTTAGTTCTAAATATTTTGGTGTTTTGCAGCAGCCATTTCAGTTTGATATATCTAGTAACTGATGGACACAGTAATATTTCAGGATTGAAATGAGGTTTATTGTACTAGCAGAAAATGTGCAATATGCATTAAACCAAAATTTGACCAGTGCAAAAGTATGGGCACCTCAACAGAAAAGTGACATTAATATTTAGTAGATCCTCCTTTTGCAAAGATAACAGCCTCTAGTCGCTTCCTGTAGCTTTTAATCAGTTCCTGGATCCTGGATGAAGGTATTTTGGACCATTACTCTTTACAAAACAATTCAAGTTCAGTTAAGTTTGATGGTCGCCGAGCATGGACAGCCCGCTTCAAATCATCCCACAGATGTTCAATGATTTTCAGGTCTGGGGACTGGGATGGCCATTCCAGAACATTGTAATTGTTCCTCTGCATGAATGCCTGAGGATTTGGAGCGGTGTTTTGGATCATTGTCTTGCTGAAATATCCATCCCCGGCGTAACTTCAACTTCGTCACTGATTCTTGAACATTATTCTCAAGAATCTGCTGATACTGAGTGGAATCCATGCAACCCTCAACTTTAACAAGATTCTCGGTGCCGGCATTGGCCACACAGCCCCAAAGCATGATGGAACCTCCACCAAATTTTACAGTGGGTAGCAAGTGTTTTTCTTGGAATGCTGGTTTTTTTGGACGCCATGCATAACGCCTTTTTGTATGACCGAACAACTCAATCTTTGTTTCATCAGTCCACAGGACCTTCTTCCAAAATGAAGCTGGCTTAGCCAAATGTGCTTTTGCATACCTCAGGCGACTCTGTTTGTGGCGTGCTTGCAGAAATGGCTTCTTTCTCATCACTCTCCCATACAGCTTCTATTTGTGCAAAGTGCGCTGTATAGTTGACCGATGCACAGTGACACCATCTGCAGCAAGATGATGCTGCAGCTCTTTGGAGGTGGTCTGTGGATTGTCCTTGACTGTTCTCACCATTCTTCTTCTCTGCCTTTCTGATATTTTTCTTGGCCTGCCACTTCTGGGCTTAACAAGAACTGTCCCTGTGCTCTTCCATTTCCTTACTATGTTCCTCACAGTGGAAACTGACAGGTTAAATCTCTGAGACAACGTTTTGTATCCTTCCCCTGAACAACTATGTTGAACAAGCTTTGTTTTCAGATCATTTGAGAGCGGGCTGTCCATGCTCGGCGACCATCAAACTTAACTGAACTTGAATTGTTTTGTAAAGAGGAATGGTCCAAAATCCCTTCATCCAGGATCCAGGAACTGATTAAAAGCTACAGGAAGCGACTAGAGGCTGTTATCTTTGCAAAAGGAGGATCTACTGAATATTAATGTCACTTTTCTGTTGAGGTGCCCATACTTTTGCACCGGTCAAATTTTGGTTTAATGCATATTGCACATTTTCTGTTAGTACAATAAACCTCATTTCAATCCTGAAATATTACTGTGTCCATCAGTTATTAGATATATCAAACTGAAATGGCTGCTGCAAACACCAAAATATTTAGAACTAAAAATGATTAAGATTAATAGGGGTGCCCAAACTTTTTCATAGGACTGTAAATTCCATTTAGGAAGCTTTAGCTTTCTTAGTATTTCTATTGATTGCTAACGAAAAATGATGGCTGTAAGAAAACATACATATCTAGGAGATGCTTCCAAGTCCAAATTACATCTCAATTACGCCGGCGAAATCAATGAGAATAATGTAGTGTGTGCTGGAGATGTGGACTGCGCGACGTCCCGGCCTCCTGATGAGGAAGCCTTAATTACACATTAAAACACTTACACTGGCAAGGTCATATGTGATTTACTTTAATGAATCTTTGGAAACAGCATTAGATATGATTTTACATTTCCCTGGAGTAGAAAATCGCAGTGTGAAATGGCAATATAATGTCACTCTCTGCCATACACCATACATACAAGGTAATGCACGGCATATTAGAAGGATATTACAAGTCACCAAGGATTTTTGCAAATCTACAAAGACAATTTAAGTTAAATGCATCGCTCCTATTAATATCAGAATGTTGTATAAAAAATTAAAGACTAACATAACAATTCAGCCTCAGGGAAAACAATATGTTAGATGTTTCCTATGTATTAATAGTACAAATTCTGGTAAACTTTGTAATGTAAAATGTTACAGAAAAATACATCTTTTTTGACTCCCCTCCTAAAACAGCACAACGTACTTAGCCCCCACCCGACCATGACACCTGTACTCAGTGGCGTATCTAGGAATGGCGGGGCCATGTGATGAACATTTGACTTTTGATCCTGACCAACCTCCTCCCCCCCCCCCTGCATTCCTGCACCCACAGTATTATGCCCCATAGTGGCCCCTGCACACAGTATGATGCCCCATAGTGGCCCCTGCACACAGTATTATGCCGCATAGTGGCCCCTGCACACAGTATGATGCCCCATAGTGGCCCCTGCACACAGTATTATGCCGCATAGTGGCCCCTGCACACAGTATTATGCTCCATAGTGGTCCCTGCACACAGTATTATGCCCCATAGTGGCCCCTGCACACAGTATTATCCCCCATAGTGGCCCCTGCAGACAGTATTATGCCCCATAGTGGTCCCTGCACACACTATTATGCCCCATAGTGGCCCCTGCACACAGTATTATGCCCCATAGTGGCCCCTGCACACAGTATTATCCCCCATAGTGGCCCCTGCACACAGTATTATGCTCCGTAGTGGCCCCTGCACACACAGTATTATGCTCCATAGTGGCCCCTGCATACACTATTATGCCCCACTGTGAATACCCATGGACAAGTATTATACTCTGGAGTCTTTTCAGACCCCAGCGTATAATAATCAAAGACCGAGGGGGATACCAACATAAAAAAACATTGTTACTTACCTATCCCCAGCTCCGCAGCACTCTCGGCTGATGACAGCCATCTTCAATGATGTCCAGACGTCCCATGACCCGGGACACAGGCCTCGGGCATGTGACATCAGGGACATCACAGAAGTAGGTCCGATGCTTGTATGGACCACGGAGAGGTAAGTAACACCGTTTTTTATGTTCTTTTACCTCTCCTGGGCTTCTGATCATTATACTCAGGGGTCTGAAAAGACCCCTGAGTATGATAATAGTGTTTGTGAGGCCCGCACCGTCACTTACCGATCCCAGCCCCTGCCAAGATCGGTAACTAAATAAGGCCCATTACCGGCTGGAGTAACTACAGCCTATTAAGAAAAGGTAAAAAAAAGCAGCGGTAGCGGCTGTCGTCGGGCCCCTAATGTCCCGGGTCTTGTGGCAGCTGCTACCGCTGCTACCCCAGTAGTTATGTCCCTGCCTGCATTGATCAGTCGCTCTCAATTCATTGGTCAAATCCGCCTTGAGAGAGACAGAGATAAAGATGGATCATCAACTTCACTGAGGTTACATAGAAGTCTACGGAAAGGAGTGAGTGTCCTAACCCCAATGCTAGATTGATGGCAACAGTGTTCTGTATTGCTATATTTTTATTTTTTTTTTATTTTTTTTGGCGCCGCCCCCCTGAGGGGCTTGGCTGCCTTGATGCAGTGCTCCAAGCTGGGAGCAAACTTTTCTTTCCTTTTTCACTCTTTTTCTCTGTAACTTCAAGAATCCGGTAACCAAGCAATCTAGCACTATGAATTTAGCAACTATAAATCGAATGGAAGACCCTGTGGAGTTTTTTGTTCCTTTTGTTTCCATTGTAAAGCATGGACTCAAGACCTGGTTCAGCTGGTTTCCACATGTGCCTGTTACCATCCCCCCAGCTAGGACAGCATGGCTCAACATGCGGCATGGAGGAAAACCTACATGGAAATGCGGACTTCTTCCTTCAAGGAGATGATTTCTGGCGTCAATTGCTGTTGTGTGAAGATGCTACAGCTGACTGGTATTTCTTTCTATTACTGTGGACACGTGGGACACTGTTACAACCTGGGAACCTACCATCACCCACCTACCCCAGGAGTTATGGAAGCTTGGCAAGAGACCAGCACCATGTATACCTGGATGGTCTCTGACTTCCTTGGGGCAGTAGAACACTGTGGTAAGGAGGAGGAGGAGGGCTTGTGATGAAGGACATTTGGGGCATTTTTTGTGGTTAAAAGGACAATAGTGCTGATACAAGATACCGAACTATCAGCTGTGAGCAGATCTCACCACCTACCAAAGGAACTGCCACATGTTATCATGATAGCTGCTTATGTCCCCCACCTCTGCAAAATTTCTGCTTGTTATATCCACATGCTGTGACCCCCCCTCCTCGTGTCCTACAACCAAGTCGGCTTTATTATTATTATTATTATAATTATTATTATTAACATCAATCCGCACAGAGAACTAAATGATCCTGCAGTGTGTCTGTGTTTCTTTCTTTTTTTTTAGTTGCTATGATTCCTAGGATTTCTCTATCTGCCATGAGCTTGTATGTGTTTCTCTCTTGTTATATACTACTGTACCATCTATGAAACTGTATCACTGAAATTTCCCCATTGTGGGACTATTAAAGGAATATCTTATCTTATATAATGTCTTCCATGCTGCTGATGCTTCTTCTAAGTGTGAGAGAGATAGATAAGCAGGATCTCCTCCTTTTTGTGTGCAGTGTATGGGAGACATCATAGCACAGTCTCCATACACTCATATTATTTTCGTTGTTCCTACGCTTCTATGTATCTTCATGATAACACAATCTTTGGTAATCTGATCCTGAAATAATGCTCCAACCCCTTCTATTTGTCCCCTATATTATTCTATAGCATAATTAGAAGGTTAGCAAGAAGACGGGCGGATAGAAGGGAATATGACGCAGGATCAGACAACATAGAGCTTGTTTGCCGTCTGTTACGATGGAGGCACATAGATCTGCATAGGAGCTGTAGACACTAAACAACATAGCATTTTGAGGAGCATAGTATACCATTTGGAGACAGTCTGCAGGAAGGAAAAGGAGATCTACAGGGTTCGGGAGGAGCGGACGCTTTGTCTTTCCATTAATAAGATATATACCAGTATCCTATACTCTCACATACTGATTTATGCAAAATGGATTTTACCAGCAGGCCCCCTTTACATTTGTAGGATAAATTGTGTTTCACAAGGAGGAACCCAGGACATTAGTCATGCTAGACTTCCAGATTTCTTCATTACTTTAATACTTTCTTATATCATGTTCAGAGCCATCAGTCATCACTGACCATTACAGATATGGTTTATGCAAAACACTGCTTTGGAATATAAAGGGTTATCTTCGAAATGTCCTGTAGGGTACATGGATGTCCTACATCTATGAATCAGAGCGTAGAGTTATAAGGAATCTCCTGTTACGAGAACAGCAAAACTTTCCTATTACACAAATACCAGCAGAGTTTTTTTTACATAAGGGATTTCCATCTTCCCAGTCACGTGATGGGATTTATAATCCAGGGGAGAATTTAGAAAAACACATAGACGAACATGGTTGGATGGCCGCGGTTACTCTCCATTTCTGTTCTTTCAGGATTTTGACTCTGAGAATCCTCTAGTGGGAGAAGTGTAAATGGTCCAAATTTTACAGAAATAAAAAGGTTTTAGAGAAAAGGGGAAAATAAGTTACAACACTAAAATATAACCCGAAAACGGACAGGATAGGAATTGGGAGAGGCCAAAGATCATAGCAGAAAAGAGGAAGAAGCTACACCAGTTGGCAGACCCTATAGGACAAGGATCCCCAACCACCAATCCGCGGACTAGGACCGGGCCGTTGGAGGTTTTTTGGCAGTTCATGGGGTGGGGCGATGAGCTGACCTCGGTCTTAGCTGGATATTTCACGCTAAGCCATGATGCTATGGTAACTTGTAAGCTATTGGGTAGCACAGCGTCCTGTAGCACGCCACACTACCCCGATAATTTACATGTTACCATTGCAACGTGGCCTAGCGCAAAGTATCCAAGTAAGACTAAGGCTAGCCCACCGCCCTAAGGATGTCGCACTACCCAATAGTTTGCACGTTTCCATTGCAACATGGCCTAGCATTAAGTATCTAACCTCGATGTCTAGACATTAGCCATGTCCGCTCAGATGTTCGTGTCATGCCCGCCTGCCCCACAGAGCATCCTGGCAGAGAGCGTTCCCGTCCGCAAGGTGGAGCCCATCTATAACCCTGCCCCATATTACCAAATCCCAGCCCCTGCCTTATCCACACCCCGCCTTGCCAGGCCATAGATAAATGGTTTTGCTTGAAGACGCTCCCTGGTGCAAAAAAGTTGGGGGCACTGTGGGTGTCACAATGTACCCCATGGCAAAAACTGGAACACAATATCTGACCCCGGAAGCACTGTAGATAACACTGAGGACACTTTGGTTGACTGAGTATATAAAAGATGTCACTAAGGCTATTGTTGAGTGGACATTGTGATTTAGTTATTCCATTTGACAATCTTTCGGGGGAACGTGATTTGTAGTATTTTCTGTTGCTTGAAGGACTTTCTGCCGTTTCTCCTTTAAGACTGCATCTTATTATCCAACCTGTTACCGATCAATTACATTTACACACTTGGAGTAAAATGAGTCCTCCTTCTATCTAGAGATATCACCTACTGGGTTTTTCCACATGATCTGGTTGTCAGCTTCTGTACGCTATATACATTAGATCATTGCTGTAAAAAACATTTAACATGCAAATGTGTTAGTGAATTAATGAATGACTATACCGTACGCCTACCTGCCCATTATCACATAATGGCTGCTTACCACATGAAGCCGTCCATGTTCATCACCTCTGAGACGTTTGATTGCTAGGCGTAAAATAATTTAATTTCATTTAATTTATTTATATTCGAAGTGCGCAACGAACGACTTATACTCTGCATGCCTATGTCGTATGGTTGTGTTATATGTACCTGACTTATCTCTATCTGTTGTTCCTTCTCTCCGTAGGGTATAAACTGGTATCACTGGAAAGGCCACGAGTTCTCCATTCCCTTCGTGGAGATGAAGATGAGACCGTATAACCAACGTACAATGAAGAAACGTTCCCTTCACCTCTGATCTTAATTGACCTATCAATAGACATATTTCCCCCACATCCACCTCCACCATACTACCGGACCTGCACAAACCATAGTCACATTTCTCTTTATCCCTCAATGGTCATGTTCGAGCCAAGTGGTGGGCAATAATCTATTTTTCAGGAACCTTGTCAACTATACATAGAGTTATTATGGTAGCATCAGGACGGAGTATTAACCGGCATGAATAGAGCTATGTGTGGTTGGACAAACTGGTCATTGCAAGGTCCACATGGTCTTGGATTAGTCCATGCAAATGCAATTTGCTAATGTTGTGCCAAAAAGTTATACAAAAACAAGCCAGATTGGTATCACAAAGACAACTGGCGATGGTTAACAGGTTGCCCACCACTGTTCCAACCCATGCATATAACATTGATACCTAATTTTGCAAAGCATTGATGTTATCCAATGTAATTTGACCCCGCACTTTCCTACTTTAGACATTCTCCACTGTACAGAACCTTCTACTCCATTCTCCATGATCATATATTGAAAATATTTCGACATACCCCAACAGAGACTTCTCATTTATCCAGCACTATCACGTCCTCCCTTGTCATGGTGGCTGACCTCCACCCCGGCAGCCATCTTTATTCTGTCCACAGGGGCATGGTGCTGTATAATTGTCTTTTTACCTTGCTCTCTGTGGAACCTCAGACCCTTTAACACCCAACAAACCTTTTTCTGCGGTCAGGATTGTCTTGCTAATGATTCATGTGCCAAATTTTTTAGCCCCCTATCTCTTGCACTTCCAAGTATTTTTGGTCACTGGAGATCTCTTTTTAAAAAATGTTGCGTGAGATATGCAAGAGATGGAGGCCTTCCTTGTTAGCACTGAAGACAAAAGGAGCAACCCCGGAACCTTTAATGACCCTTCCCCAGATGCCATCTATGACAGCACCTGTTATCTAGGTTACGTAGGAGATCCAGTACCTCTCGTATATTGGCAATTTGCATCGGCCTCAAAAAGTACATAAGTGTTTTATCGCCTTACAAGAGAAAGGTTCACCTGAGATGACGACAAGGTCAATGTTTTTCTTACCAGTTTCCAATTTTTTTGTTTTTTTGGAGGGAGGTGTTTTTCCTAATTTAATTTCTCATCAGATTTAATCTGCTCCTTGCATTAGGGCCAGTTCATACGCTGATACTTGGGTCTAAAATTTGGAGAACATAGTGCTACACGAGGATATAGGATGCATTAAGGATAATAAAAGTTTGGGAAGCAGGTCCTAACTGCCAAACAAGAGACTACTGAGAGGTGCCTGCCAAAGGGTTAATCGCCCTATGTAATCTTGTATCTCTAGTCCTGGATGCTGTTAGCTGATGTATAGATCCTTTTTTTAATGCATTTTCTATACGTTATTAAAAGATTCCTATGGGATGATATTATGCGTGTCTGAGTCTTTCGTGAAAACTTGTAGAGCGCCATCCAGTTCTCAAGAGATCTGGAGAACATCATTTCACTGAGCAATTTTTTTTATTTGAAGGATTGTCTCCCTGAGGTCTTAATCACACACAATGGGGAACACAAGGAACACTCCACCGGCCTTTCTTCTCCATTTACTTTTAATTCAAAAAAAGCATTATTGTGTGAATTCCATTACAAGGCGCTCGAAACAGAACAATGCACTAACTTAGAGATGGAAGGGTCGGAATTTGTGGGCGAAGACAATATCTGCAACCGGTGTCATCGCCAGGGCTCTTAGGACTTCACAAGCAGATGGGAGATATTGCACTTACATATTACTTTGTAGTATTTAGCACTCTGTTCATGTTTTATATTAGTCCATTGTTTCTAAATTTTACCCATTGTTTGTGAACCATCAAGGGTAAGGGTAGTGGACAAACAGCAAGGACCAAAGGTCTGTGGCAGGAGATCCGTGCTCACTGGTATCGAGGATGGAGACAAGGTGTAAGCCAAAATTTCAAAGCTGGTTCCAGTTCACTTGCACTTGAAAAAGGGCCTGTGAATGACGCGATGGCTTGCACCTTGTCTCCATCCTCGATACCGGTGAGCGCGGATCTCCTGCCACAGACCTTTGGTCCTTGCTGTTTGTCCACTGTTCCTCAGGCTGAACCACCGCCACTCTCACCCAGAAACTATACTTACAAGCGCTACAGGGGGTTGGGACACTTTCACAACCCCTTAAGGTGAGAGATCAACTGGTCACGACTAGAGATGAGCGAGTAGTACTCGACCGAGTAGGTATTCGACAGTCGGCCAATCAACGCTGGTTCGTCTCCTACCTTTAGAAGTCTTCTCCGTGCAGCTTCCCCGCGGCGTCTTCCGGCTCTTCATTCACTCTGCCAGGCATCGGGCCTGGGCAGAGCCGACTGCGCATGCCCGCTTGTAGTGCGGACATGCGCAGTCGCCTCTGCCCAGGCCCGATGCCTGGCAGAGTGAATTCAGAGCCGGAAGACGCTGCGGGGATGCTGCACGGAGAAGACTTCTCGGAGGATTCAGCCCGACCCTCACTCGTGGACTTGGTTAGTATAATTTGATCGAACGTTGCCTACCCCTGAAACGAGAATTTTCCCCCCATAGACTATAATAGGGTTCGATATTCGATTTGAGTAGTCGAATATTGAGGGGCTACTCGAAACGAATATCGAACCTCCAACATTTTACTGTTCATCATCTCTAGTCGCGACATCTATTATCTACAACAATATTGAGTGTTAAAAATACCACACTTAAAGCGCTCGGTGTCTATCCCCTTTTGTTTCCTAAAGACAATGATAGGGCCTGGATGGGACCTTGGTGACAATACCCAGCCACATAGTGGGGCCCATTTAAATCTTTACTATACCCCCTTCTTTTGTATATGCCAAAATATCTGCAATGAATCTTATGAGGTGCCATGCATGCTAACAACTATACACATGTAATCTCTGCACCTGTACTTAGTATCTTATATTATGCATTACATAGTACTTTAGAGATTCATAGGGTGGCATAAAGTCAAACAGGTAGTCGGCCGTATTCTGGTCTACTGTAGGAGATAATAACCTGCAGCCTTTATGCGTTTTTGACTATTGCGCTTGGCCCCTTGGTATCTCACAGATTCCCAGACCAATGATGATCACTCAGAAGATGCCAAATATGCAGTGAAATACTAGATATTATATGTAATCTGGACTTCTTATATCCAGCAATGAAATCTTTGCATGACCATATCTGTTTATTGCACATTGCATGGTCAATACACGCTGAGATCAACGTCGCCTCCCCGAGGACCATATTCTTCGGAGTTTTGGAAGCAGAGCTATGGACTGCCCTATGCAGGTATTGAGCTGAAAGACAATGTAAGGTCTCCCTGTGCCTGCAATGACCTATAGGTAATAAATATGGACAATCCCAAATATTTTTCCACTTTCAACAATGACTCTATGTGAAGAATTAGTGTAAGTGACTTCTGTGACCCTATACTTTAAAATAATTTTCTTAAAAGGGGCGATGGATCCATTTCTTAAAAGGGTGGTCCTCAGGGTCATTCCTCAGGGTAGGTTATAAATGTCTGATCTGTGCAGAGCTGACGCTTACACAGATCAGCTATTCTAGGATGTGTCGCTCCCCATGCTATACATTTCATGGGGCTGTCAGCAGAAGGCTCCATACACCTTATAGTGGCCGGGCGTTGTTACTGCAGCTCACATTGACACTTGCTGGATTTAACCATGGCCATTCCTTTGTTCTCATGGGATACCAGTGCCAGAGATTCCTCACAGCGGCTTAATCCTCACTTTTTGTTGAGGACTTCACTGAACAAAGGGCATGTCTTAAATTAAAAAATAGTTTATTTTGATATGGGCACATCAACAAAAAAGTTTATTTCCCTAACCAATCATATTCTTCTAGCATAACCCATATATATGTAGGGAAACATTGCAAAGCCTACATTTCAAGCTGTTCAGGAGCGGTTCTTTACAGACGCTGGATGAGAAACAGCGCCACTCTTGGGCTGTGCCTGATATTGAAACTCAGACACCTTTGCTTAAAGGGAGTCTGTCACCAGAACCCAGCATATCGTCCCAGCCCTGCAGATAGATAGGTTAATATCACCAGAACCAGCATATCACCCCAGCCCTACAGATAGATAGGTGAGGTTCACCAGAGCCCAGCATATTATCCCAGCTCAGCAGATAGGTTATGATCACCAGAACCAGTATATCACCCCAGCCCTGCAGATAGATAGGTTAGAGTAACCAGAATTCAGCATATCAACCCAGCCCCGCAGATAGATAGGTTAGGGTCACCAGAACCAGCATATCACCCCAGTCCTGCAGATAGATAGGTTAGTGTCACCAGAACCAGCATATCACCCCAGCCCTGCAGATAGATAGGTTACTGTCACCAGAACCAGCATATCACCCCAGCCCTGCAGATAGATAGGTTAGTGTCACCCTTGTAAATCACTGCCTCTGTTGCTAAGATATTGCCATTTTCGAGCTTTTTGGAGCAATGAGGGCATGGCAATAATAATGTTGTTGCTCCAAGGAACTCATCCGAACCAATCTACGTGCAGGACTGGGTTCTGGTGATAGAATCCCTTTAAAGGGATTTATCTATTTACAAGATTAATGATAATTAAGGACAATATCAGATATAGGGGGGATCTTACTGCTGGCACCCCAACAGATCACTGAAACAGGGGTTCCAAGTGACCTGATGGCCATGCAAGTGATTGGAGTGGTGGTCAAACGTGTTCCGTCTCCTCATTCGTTTCTATGGGGGCCAATGATAATAGTGAAGCACTGTACTCTGTATCTCTGTAAGTGGTAGGGGACATGAGAAGGTACAGGGGACTCAGAACCTCCATTTTAGTGATTGATGGCTCTCCCTCTCCCTCTGCCAAACACTAGCCCCTCTCCTTTGTGGAACAACACTTCATTATCTCTCTACCCATTGTTCACATGCTGAGGTCCTGCTGTGCAATATAAGTCCTATTTTACAAAATCTGTCATTTTCAGTATAATGGACGTGTAATGAAAACACAGTCATTTACAACATCAGGCCAAATGCTACAATTCCTGAAATTGCCAAAGCCAGCAGCGTATAATCTAAATGCAGATCTCCGCACGACTCTTATGTTTAAAAATTGAAGAATAAAATTAATATTTAACACGAGATTTCAAGACAAGCGGGGTAAACTCAAATTAATTCATCTCCAGTAAAGAAAAAGATTACTTCGTGTTCAGTAAACAGCAACTTCACCGAAACCAATTGTTAAATGTCATTGCAGTGTGTTACAACATTCCTGGGGTGATATAATCACCGCCGTCTATACTGCGCACGGAATGAAAACGGGCTTTATTATTTAACACGGGTTAACACTATGAGTGCTGTATGTATATTCTATGCAAACACGTGCAAAAGTCCTGTGCAAAATGGTAGGTATGGAAAAAAATGCTGCAAGGTAAGGGCGGGTTCACACCTGCGCCCTGATCTCCAGTTTTAGGTTTCCTTCTTCTGCCCGAGAAACTGGACGGGAGACGGAAACCGGCAGTCACTTTTCAAACTCATTCATTTGAATGGGTTTGCAAAGTGTCCTCCCATGAGCGCCCGTAAGCGTTTTGTGAGCTCCGTGGCGAAACCATTTTTTTTTAACTGGACACAAAGTCGGACATGCAGGACTTTGTGTCCGGTTAAAAAAAAAACGGTTTCGCCACGGAGACTGCAAAATGGTAACAGACAAAAAGGTCACAGACACTGTCTGCCGGGTTTCCGTCTCCTGTCGGCAGAAGATGGGAAACCTAAAAGTGGAGACCAGGAGCAGAAATAGAAAACACACCAATATTTGGTGTGACCTTTGCCTTTTTCTGTCCATCAATTCTCAATACTTGTACGTGAAGGAGCTCGGCAGGAAGGTTGTTCTTGCCATCTTGGAGAACTAAGCACAGATCTTCTGTGGATGTTGCTTGCCCCAATCCATAAGTCTATTCATGTCACCCCAGACAGACTGGATGATGTTGAGATCAGGGCTCTGCGGGGGCCGGACCATAACTTCCAAGACTCCTCCTCCAAGGTGTAAAGGTCCTAGGTATATAGGTATATATGACTAAATCTTCCTCACCCAGCACAGTCACTGAGTTACTGCTGCGGCCTCTCCCCCACTTAGCAAGCACAATATTGCATTGTACATTATAAAGCTGTGCTTGGTATTGTTTGGCAGGGTGCTGTGTACTGTTCCCCTTTATATTTTGAGAAGGCCAGAAGGTTCCTCTACCACTTAAGAAAACACTGGTATTATAAATGGTTCACCCGACCTGCCAGATGTTAGATTTTAAGTTCTTTATTACTGCACATCAAAAATTCCTTTAAAAACAGCCTTGTATATAATGGCGTATAGAGAAGGGCCCCAAAGCCAAAGTGAAACTGGTGACCCATTCCTGCTGCTGGTATATACCATCAAACTCCTGTCCGGGAACATCTACATCTCCCCATCATGATTTACATCCCTTATATGACCCTCAAGGTTGTACCTTCATGAAGAGGATCGCACTGTGCTCATATACAACCGAAATGGGCCACACCTCGCACCACCATGACATCCTCTGTAACAGTAATAGGCACCGTTATCACGTTCTTACCCTTCTTCCTCTATTGTCTCTGATATACCAATGGCAGGAGGACACATAACCTCCCATATGTAATGGAATGAAATCCATCAAGGCCTAGATTACATTTGGCATCACATAGAGTTAATCCTTATACCAGTTGTCCACGATTTTTTTTTTTTGCTGACACAACAGATGCCTCGTGATTTTTATTCATGGCACCACTAAATACAAAATATAGTAGAATATAAACCGGATCATGAATAAATATGAGGAGGTTCTAAAACTAATAAGATTTACAGTTAATTTGTGCAATTTGCAATTACAAAGCCATCCTGGCCAGACTATACTTGGCACGTCCTCATTATATTCCCAAACATCTCCTCGGGGTGCTGTGACCTACCTGGTGCACATTAGGAGGTAGAAGGGGTCATTACTGTCAGGAGAATATACTGGGCTCAGTTTGCATTTACTTTGGAAGTAGAAGCTATATAGGGTTTTCCAATAGGATTCTCTACAAGAAATAATTCCATTCCCCATTTTATTAGGGTCAACATTGCACTTTATCTACACTTAGGTCTCCTGCACATGGCCATAATGCATCCCTTTCTGACCTCACAATTAATGACCCAAACTCACCCCATCATAGATCCCATTGTCATTACCCCATCATAGACCCCACTGTCGTTATCCCATCATAGATCCCACTGTCATTACCCCATCATAGATCCCACTGTCGTTACCCCATCATAGATCCCACTGTCATTACCCCATCATAGATCCCACTGTTGATACCCCATCATAGATCCTACTCTCGTTACCCCATCATAGATCCCATTGTCGTTACCCCATCATAGATCCCACTGTCGTTATCCCATTATAGATCCCACTGTCCTTACCCCATCATAGATCCCACTGCCGTTACCCCATCATAGATCCCACTGTCGTTACCCCATCATAGATCTCATTGTCGTTACCCCATCATAGATCCCGCTGTCGTTATCCCATCATAGATCCCACTGTCATTACCCCATCATAGATCCCACTGTCATTACCCCATCATAGATCCCACTGTCATTACCCCATCATAGATCCCATTGTCGTTACCCCATCATAGATCTCATTGTCGTTACCCCATCATAGATACCACTTTCGTTACCCCATCATAGATACCACTGTCATTACCCCATCATAGATCCCACAGTTGTTACCCCATCATAGATACCACTGTCGTGAATTTATGGCCATAATGCAATCCAGAAAATGTGGACACATCACAGTAGTTTCAGTACAAATTGGAAGTGATCTTATTATAATCTGGGAATTCTTCAGACCCCAGAAAATAATAACCGGAGGCTCAGGGGATGTGCAGAAAAATAATAAACAGTCATATTCACCATTCTTCACCTCTTCTGGGATCCCTTGCAATGTCCAGTGTTCTTTCCCAAGCATCTTACCATGTCTTCCAGTCTCCTAGCCCTGGGTGACGTCAAGTGGTATGACATTCATACCCATCAAGTGACTGCCAAGGCACCTTCATAGACTTCAAAGGGATTTCCCAGGGCTGCTGACAACACCAAGGAGGCCATAAGAGGCTGGAAGAAGGGAGAACACTGTGAGTATTATTTTTCCTCCCCTTGGTCTCTGAGTGTTATTCTATGGGGTCTGAAGAGACTGCAGAGTGGAGTAATAATTCATGGGTGGAGAACCCCTAAAATCTTGGGTCCAGCCAAAACTGAAATGTTTTTTGAAAATTCATAACAATCCAGTTTACTCATCTATAGTAGTTTTTTAATTAAAAAAAATCACAATAAATGTGTAGGTTACACATTAATGGGGTTGAGACCATAATCCAGCACCCACACTATACAGGGTGCCATTACATTTGGACTAAAATATGTCGTCCCACCATCAACCTCTGTCTAATGTGTATGGCCACCTTAACTCCCCAACAAACCTTCAGCCAATAATCGGACTCCGAGCAACCCTGGAAGGCTTTAGGATGATTAAAAGAAGAAAAGAAGAGCAAAACGGTATCCAAGTATTGAGTCAGGAAGAAAGCAAGGTCAGAAGCAAATCAAGGTAGCAAGTTATAAAGCTGAATCAGAATATCAATCATCAGACAAAGTCAAGTAAGAGAGAAATCTAACAGTCAGTGAAAAGCGAGGTCAAAATCGTAACTCAATCCAACAAAGAACAAAACCGCACACCAGAATGACACCTGTGAATGTGCGAGGCAGACGTCATGGTGTGTTTAGATGAAGAACTGTCTGAACAAGATGACTATTGTTCCTACACCAAAAGTGGATGGCAACAAAACAAGAACACAAAAGGCTGCAATCAGCAAAGTGCCGAAAAGTCATCGGTAACAAAGGATAATCTGCAGTCACATGGGATGCGCAATGTTCCAATCCATAGCTCGGCACAGCATGTAAATCCTAAAAATACTGTAGCAGATAAGTTAACATAGTTCATCATTATCGCTGTACATTACAGTCTAGAACAAGGATAAAAATATAAATATACAGGTATACCGCTGCAGATCTGACACTCAGGATTGGTTAAAGGGGTCTTGCAGGACAACCAAAAACCTATGGGGACTACTAGTGGGGTAAAATTGTAACAAAGTAAAACTCATCTACCAATGATCCACCATTCGAGTGACAAGTACCCTGTTCTCTCCGGGGAGTGCAGAGATCTAGGCAGGGGGTTATCTAGGGGAGGACAACCAGGGCATGCACCCATAGTGTTGGCTGTCCGAGGGCCGCCAAGAAGTTGCTCTAAGGTTTTTAAATATAGACTGAACAACACCTTTGTCCCAGGTGAAGGTAAGCCTAGCCATAGATCTGGTTGAGGTGATCGCTTTAGCCATCCTCCATCCTCAGTGGTCACATTTTGGGTACGGATAACAAAAAACGCACGGTTCGCAAGGAGGACAAGGAGTAGGTGGGTGCACCGATCACCATATGCATATGACGTAAAAGACAATGGAAACCTCAACTATAAATTTGGAATTTAATGGTAAAGTGTATTTTGTAAAATATATATATGTGTGTGTGTGTGTGTGTGTGTGTGTGTGTGTGTGTGTGTGTGTGTGTGTGTGTGTGTGTGTGTGTGTGTGTGTATGTATGTAGAGACCACTAGGGACCATTATACTGAAAGGTAACTGGGGACCATTTGCTGTGGGGGGCCATTGTGGACCAGTATACTGTTTGTAGAGGCCACTATTCACCAATATACTGTGCATACAGTTCAGTAGGGACCAGTATACTGTGTGTAGGGGCCACTATGGATCATTATACTGCATGTAGAGGCTACTATTCTCCATTATACTGTGCATACAGATCACTGGGGATCATTATACTGTGTGTAGAGGCCACTATTCACATTATACTGATAGGTAACTGGGAATCATTATAATGTGTGTAGGGTGCATTATGGACCATTATACTGTGTGGGGGGGGGGCATTGTGGACCATTATACTGTGTGTAGAGGCCACTATTCACCATTTTACTGTGCATAAAGTTCAGTGGGGACCAGTATACTATGTGTAGGGGGCCACTATGGATCATTATACTGAATGTAGAGGCTACTATTCACCAATATACCGTGCATACAGATCACTGGGGACCATTATACTGTGTGCGGGGGCCACTATGGATCATTATACTGTGTGTAGAGGCCACTATTCATCATTATACCATACATATAGGTCACTGGGGGGCATTATATTGTGTGTAGGGGCCACTGTTGACCACTTATCTGGGCGTAGAGGCCACTCTTCACCTTTATACTTGGCATACGGGTCACTGGGGACCATTACACCATGTATAGGGGCCACCGGAAACCTTTATACAAGTTGAGGAGCCATTAGGGACCATAATACTGGGGAACTTCATACTGTGTGTAGGAGCCATTGGGGATGTAGGGTAAACTATGAACAATTACACTATGTGGGGACCATTGAGGACTGTTAAACCCCTAAATACAGAATAAGCAGAGGTATAAATGACCTTCCCCACCAAACTATATATCACTGCTCATCTCCTGCTCTATAACCTGCAGAATGGACCGGTTCCCTTTAAAAATCTATCGGTTAGTATAATATTTCTGTAACACCTTTTACATAAAGTGGATATATACATTCAGATATGGAAGCCGTCCTGATGTATAGATTACATGATCTGATTTCCATATAATTCCAACCTATCCTACATAGTGAAAAATAACAGGACATGAATATATTATCATGCTGGAGCTCTCATTTGCTGGTCCCGAATGTGCTGCCTGTACAAGATTAAACAAGTCCTACTGACAAGTGTCCCAGAATCACCAGGAGACTCTGTCCGTTTGCTCTACTGACGTGTGACGATTCTGCTGAGCGGCGTTCATGCAAATCCACTTGGGGGAATACTCCGCTACGTGCGAATTGAAAATTGGTGAATGCATAAAATCACATCCAATCCTGAACATTAGGAACATCTGTCTATTGCCCAGGAGGTCTCACAGCTGTCACAAACTGGTGTGGCAGAAATGAGTAAGGCCTGGCGTTTTGGAACAAATTGTGTCATTTTAATGGAATAAATCTGCAGGACAGTCCATTACGGAGCAGACTATTAATTATAGGGATGTCAGACCGTCACTGGCAATGGGACCCGCGGAACAAATGAGATCTCACAAGGCTCGGAGTGTATTGATTCCTTCCGGTGCTCCCTACTTAGCACAAGGAGGGGCTATTAAGCCGCGGCGTGGAATGACATAAAACAAAGATAAATTCTTCGAAGCGGGAGCGCGAAAGGCGACGCTATCAATCACTCAACTTTTTAACCAGTTTTTCGCCAAAGCGTGGCGCGCATGGGTGGCAGTGAGCGATAAGTGTTATTTATAATGATATTTTAATTGAAGTGTCACAGATATGCTCATTACCATAATTAGCGTGCAATCTTCAGGCGGGAACTAGAGTGTAATGAATAGCGAGAATAATATTAGCTTGGGACACAGTCAGGCTGAGCTGTGTGCCAGCAGTAAATTGGGCAATTTGCATAACGAGATGGCAGACTTGTTAGAAGAACCACAGGGCTGTATGATATGACAACCTCTTCTGAACGCGGACCGTGCAAAGAGAGATCCTTCAGCCGCCGTTTTACAAGCCAAATGTTCTTTCCTCCGTTCCAGGGACTCCTCATTTGCAGAGGAGCTGCCATACCGAGAGAACCTGCTCTGTGTTATCCCAATAAAAGGAATCATTCTTAAAGTCACCGCTTGGATCCTTCATGCAGAATTTTTTTTTTTACTATCGTTAGGAGATAAATTTGGTTCAGTCGTGGTTAATAGGCGATATATGAAAATTTACGAGTACGTTGGGTTTTGAAAAAGTATATGATTGCAGGGGTCTCAAGCTTGGCCAGGTTAGAAAAAAATTTAAGTTGATGGGCTGTATTCCTTATATTGGGTCCATACAGTAAAATGACCCCTAGAAATGGTCCAATATAGTAAAACGACCCCCACTAGTTGTCCCTCTGTAGGACGCCAGTCCTACATACCCAGGCTAGTTGCCCAGAGCAGGAAGGATCAGGAGGGAAAGGGGTACGTACTGCACTCAGTATATAGGTTGCAGGCATAATATGGACCCAATAACAGTGCTGTATAGGGGCCTTTTATAGGAACAAACATCTACCTTTGTGGCCACAAACCAATGAAGCAATGCATAGATAACCATCTATTTATGGATATGCAACGTACAAGTGCACTAGGGACGAAGCCTGATTTGTCTGAATGACTCTAAATGGCCTCTAAAATTGTTGCCCAATCTTATCCTAGCCATATCTAGCCATAATCGAGAATTTCAGCCTCGGCCTGTGTCTTAGCTGTCTGTACACACATCTGGCCAATCAAGCCCCGTCCCTACTGCACTTGCAGGCTAAATTGCACGCCCATAAAAAATATCATTATCTCTGCATTGCTTCAGTGGTTTGTGGCTATAAGCATGTTTCTGTTCCTATTCATGACCTTTTTCAGGCCACTATTATTGGCGTGGGAGGCATTTTGGACCTGACAGACTTAAAGGGGGTGGCAAAGAATTTTTTGTCTATAATATAATATCCATATATAATATGATAATAATAATAATAATAATAAATATAATAAAATATACAATAATAATAAAAAAATAATAAATGTAATAATATATAAAATAATAATAATAATATATAATAATATAAAACACTAATAATAATAATAATAATAATTATATATATATATATATATATATATATATATTAATAATATATAATATACAATATCCATATATAATATCCATAATATAAGCCGAAAATATCGGTGGAGGACAACACGGCCAGGGCCATTCTGTTCAGGGCTACGTCTGACTCCCATACTATACACTGCACAGAGCCAGCAGATAGCGCTACATCCTGCATAGTGGCCGGAAGCTGGTATTGCAGCTTAGTTTCCATTGGCTTCAAAGGGGGGGTAAACTGCAGTTATGTTGCCCAAGGAATGTCTAGTAGCGCATCAGAAGTGACCCCCAAATGGCTGATGCATGCAGGGGCTGTATCCTAGGAATAGGCTATCAGTACAAATCCCTGGACAAGCCCTTTAATAACTGTTAGGTATGGCCGTCTCCTATGATTTGGGATCCCTTACTATATAGGGCAGACCCACTATTGGCACTATTTCCAATCCCTGAACAACATTGGTCTTAACCAGTGATATACTGTATACAGACAGCGTGTAATGCTAACCATGTAGCATGCCATGAAGATGGCCCCATCTCTCTTCAGATCCCATACATTACATTACCAACCTATCCTTGTCAGTATAATTATGTACTGAATATAAAACTATGGTATAATAAGAATTCATGGCCTTCGCAACCTGCATAATGCATATTGTTATTGTTATGTTGTCAGCGCGGCATAGACGCGGCTACAAGTCTTTCTTGGAGATAACAGTTATCGCTTGCTATTTGCTCAGCAGAAATACAGTTTACAACAGTAAGCATAAAATTATCTGTGCGGTAAGAGAGACTTACTGCAACGTAAAGGAAAACAAGCAGGCCGCTTCATTGACATATATTTCAATATAAGGCTTAGGAATTCTTACTTGCAAAATCCCGACAGTGAGTTCAAGCTAATTCGCAAGCTGCGCAAATCACAAAAAAGTTAATAAAGGTTTAAAGACGATTGTTCTTGAGATGCTGAGGGGTAACGTTTCTATGGACAGGACCCGTCCGCATTAGATCTTACTCTGCATCTCGGAAAATTAGCGAAACATTTCTACGTATCTTTATGATGCCATTCGGGTTCACTTTGTTCTTGTCTATATTTTTTATTTTTATACAGAAAGTTTTTTTTTATTATTAAAACTGATTTCGGATAAGAAAAATAAATCGTGCTTGTCTATTACATGTTTTGTCATTCATCAGCGAGACTTTAAGGACATTACTGTTCTGCGACATAATAAACGCGTCCGCCATCTGTTCTGCTTGTTATTTAATTGTTTTTTATCTCCTCATTTCAAAGAACTAAATTACACTTTGTTAGCGTCTCTTCACTGTAAAACAAATAAAGTTCTGCACGGAACGCGTTACGGCAAACTCTCGTCTTTTGTGTCCTTGATGATGGATGGTTTCGAAATGAACTATTACGGTTTTCTTAAAATGAATTCTTTAAGAAGTCCATGGCCCCTACAGAGAATGGAAAGTGGAAATCAGGGCTCAGTGACTGTTCATTATGGAAGATACCAGGGCTCACGTAACCATTTGCTGGTCTAATCCATCATTAAGGCCAGGGCCGCGTGGGGGGTATCTAGCAAATCCAATCCACACATTGCGGAAAATATGCTCAGTGGACACGTTGCGGTTTTGGAGATATCAGCATGTCAATAATAACTTTGGAATCCCAGTAGAGATGAGTGAGTAGTATTCGATCGGATACCTCGCCGCCATAGGAATGCGTGTAAAAGGCCGAACACCAAGAGGTTAAGCGCATTGAATATTCAATGCACTTAACCCATTAGTGTTCGGCCGCTTACACGCATTCCTATGGCGACGAGGTATTCGATCAAATACTACTCGCTCATCTCCAATCTCCGGCAGTTTCCCTACTGATATATTGGAAGCAGAAAATGCGTTGCCACCAAGGTTTTTCCCGCGGCTACATGGAGCTTTAGCCTAAAGGGGTTTTCCAAGATCTACGTAGTGATGACCTAGAATAGGTCATGAATATGTGATCCATGGAGGTCCAACACCCAGGTCCCACACCAAACAGTTATTTGAAGCAGATTCTGTGTTTACAAGTGCTATAACTTCTGCCCTGTGCCCTGGCATGTTTCGCAGCTACATGATACAGCAGCAGATCGGTCCCATTTAAGTCACTGAGGCTGAGCTGCATTACCAAACGTAGCCCCTACACAATGTATGGTATTCAGTGACTGATGATGGGTTCTGAGTGTTGAACCCCCACCAATCACGAATTGATGACTTATCCTTAATCCTTGGAAACCCCTTTTAGGCTACGGCCATATTGCTGCAGAAGTTTCCAGCGGTCTCAGTGTCCACCGAAAATCAGCAGAAGAAAAAGACTTTTCCACTGGTTTCAGTTTACAATCGAAGGATCCCATTATAGTCAATGGGATCCATCAGACTCCATGTGTTAACACTGTTTTAGTGGTTCAACCTCTCCATTGTTCGGGTTTCATGAACAATGGAGAAGCAATGCTAATGGGAACCTAGCATAAATTAGGCAATATAGATTTTGACTGCCTCATGGGGACATGAACTGACATGACTGCCTTCTTTGTGTTACCAAATATGATATCATTATATGACTAAAGGGGTTTTGTAAGGATAGGTCATAGATAAGTGATTGGTGAAGCTTCAACACGTGGGACCATCACTGATCAGCTGGTTGAAGAAGATACATTATTTGGATGAGTGCTGTGGTTTCTAATAAGCACAGTGCCATACATTGTATAATGGCTATGCTTGGTATTGCAGCTCAGACCAATTCCCTTAAATGGGACTGAACTGTACTGTACCATGTGATGGATTAACATCTCCGTAAGTGAGACTATTTCCTTCATTTTTTATTTTACATGCATTGGAAAAGTTAAAGGGGCATGGTTATCTTGACAAATGATCCCTTATCCACAGAATATGAGATAAGTTGCTGATCAGTGGGGTGCCGCCACTCAGACCCCCAAAGAGGAAACAGCACTTTGTTGCGGTGCACACCCTGCCTGACCCCCTCTCCATTCAGAACACAGGACAAGAATTCCCCATTCCTTGGTTAACGGGGGTGTGAGCAGATAGCAAAATATTTTTAACAAAAATTGTTACAACGATGGACACAGCTCTTAAGAACCGTCAATGGCCAAGATTGATCATCCGCCATACAACAGTGGCTATGTTGTGTTCTCCACGTTTGCCTATAATTGGTGCGCATTGATCTCACTAGTCACAGCTGAAGACATCACTGAGCAGATCCATATGGTGTCATTTAGATGAATAGCAAGATTTGTTGGCGCGCCTTGTATCACGCCACAGATACTATAAATGCCCTGATCTGGGTATGTTAATGATAAGGTAGAGAACATAAATGTTAAACACCAGTGAGTCGGGTGCAAAAATTGTAAAACAGGTAAAAATGGGGCTGTGTCAATTACTAGAACATTGAATCTTAAGAAGTATGCCGTCTCTCTTAAAGGTCATCTTGTGTTATGCAAATGCTATTAAAGGGAGTGTAACACCAAGACCAAACATATGAACCCAGGCCCAGATAGATAGGTTAACGTCACCTGAATTAAACAGTGTTTTCTCCTTGTGAATCCGTGACCCCGTTGCCAAGATATCTCTGTTCTTGTCAATATACAAAGGAGCTCTTTGGAGCAAGGAAGGTGTTACCATTGCTCCAAAGAGGTAAGTGGGAACATCCTCATTACTACAAAGAGCTCATTTATATTATATTGACATAAAATGTGATATTTTAGCTATGGAGGCAACAATTCACAAGGGGAAAACAATGTTTCATCCCTAATATAAGTGGGGGTCTGGTAACCCTAACCTATCTATCTGCAGGACTGGGGTGATATTCGGAGGTCTGGTGACCTTAACCTATCTATCTGCAGGGTTGGGTTGATATGTTGATTCTGGTAACTCTAACCTATCTATCTGCAGGGCTAGGTTAATATTCGGAGGTCTGGTGATTCTAACCTATTTATCTGCAGGGCTAGGTTAAAATTCGGATGTCTGGTGACCCTAACCTATCTATCTGCAGGGCTAGGTTGATATGCTGGTTCTGGTGACCCTAACCTATCTATATGCAGGGTTGGGTTTATATGTTGATTCTGGTAAGCCTAACCTATCTATCTGCAGGGCTAGGTTGATATTTGGAGGTCTGGTGACCCTAACCTATCTATATGCAGGGTTGGGTTTATATGTTGATTCTGGTAAGCCTAACCTATCTATCTGCAGGGCTAGGTTGATAGGCAGGGATCTGGTGTCAGTCTCCCTTTACATGGGATGTTTTGTGAAACCTCTCTTTGTTCACGTAGAAAAGGTTCCATCACATTTGCCAAACAAACCATAGTAGTCTACTTATCAATCTGCCCCGACGACAATAGAGCCAATGCATACACTGTGTCTCTGGCACAGACCACTGAACATCTGTGTCTTAAAGCTTCCGAATGGTATTATCTACACGACAACAGACTTACCTGCCCATACACATGAGATAAAAGTTGGCCAAAATGTCTGATTTTGGCCGACTACTATTTGAAAGTTATACATGAAGGATGGTTCCCAATGGCCAACACCAGACTTCTGTCTGCCAAAAATTTGTTCGAAAATCTTTGCTATGGTGAAGTTAAAATAAACGTATATGGCACAATCAGAAAAATTCCACTGCTCATTTGTTACTGGTCGCAAAACCAAATCTTAGGGCTCGTTCACACGGTGTAACGTCCCGCGAGATTTGGCACGTGTACGCCGCGTGACCCTTTGCGTGCCGTACACGCTCCCATTCATTTCAATGGGAGCGGGGATCGTGAATCTGGTCCCACCATACGAACCCAGCTCTATTTAGAAGAATGTCAAAAACTGCAGGCTCGGCATCCTTTACAGGTTGACTTTTTCCTGTCCTAGAAACATAATGTCAGAATTCTGGAATCTCATAAAAGTTCCATCTGCAAAAGTATATTTTAATCCCACGTCTTCCAGGTTAGGTGCATAGCTTCAGGAAAGAAACCTAAATGTAGCTAATGTAGTGATGAGCGATCCCCTAGCACTGTGGGAGACCTGTAATCAGATATCTCCTCTAAGCTCTCCGGGTTTATACATGTAAACCTATTACACGTAATCCATCCTCGCAGGCCGGCATGATGTACTGTACAGGAAGCCTCTCCCTATGGGACCAGAGGATTTAGCACAAGTCCAATTACTTTCCTAATAGAGATTACCACCGACCAGGCAGGTTCACTAGCCAAGTTATTTTATTTTAAAAATTTACTTTATTTAGTTTTTTTTTTTTTTTTTTTTTTTTTTTGGAAAGGTAAAAATAATTCCAAATCAATTATCTTCTAAAATCAATTATTTATTTAAATTAAGTGTAAAGATAATAATACAAAGTAAGTCATTGGTAAAAGTGAAAAAAATGGTGGCCATACACTTATACTCACTAGCAGCCATTCAAAGGAGCCACTGTAGCCCCACCGACCCACCCATACATATCCATGTTTGGCTTGGCCGAGTGTGCATGTGTTTTTAATGGGAAAAGTTCAATATGGCTCTCCTTTTCAATAATGCTTACTAGAGATGAGCGAGTAGTATTCGATCGAATACGACTATTCGATCGAATACTCGTATTGGTCGAATACCACGCGGGAAAATTCCATTGAATTCAATGCAAAAACCTCCTCGTGCTCCTCATCCTGCTACTTCCGGAACTTGGAGGATCCAATGTGTCAAACTTTGCTTTCCATGGAAACCGGAACAACATTCCTGTTTTTTCCCATAGACTATAATGTTATTTGATATTCGATCGAATACTACTCGCTCATCTCTAATGCTTACGATAGGCCATCAATGTTACAACAGGCTGGGTCTCTGGAGATCAGGGCAACTACTGGAAATGTTAACATGCCGAGAGTCACGTTGCTCACCATTGTGTAGTGGTGGATCCAGGTACTGCAGGTCTGCACGTAATACGACGGGTGAGCAGAGTGGTTCCACAACTGTCATATTACCAATAACCACAGTGTCATGAAAGAGCTGTTCCCAGCTGTCAGACCCCGCGCAAATGTGATATTGATGACTTATTCGTAGGATAGATTATCAATATTAGATGTTAGAAATGTGAATAACCCATATAATATAGGGGAACATCATTTTTTTAAGGGGAACAATCTGGATGACAGGAGGCATTGTGGGGGCTTCAAAAGTTGGGGTGGCTTTGTGTTAAAGGAGATGTGACCATCATTTTCAATGGGGGTAAAGAAAATCCAAATGGACACATAGCCAAGAAAAAGATGAATAAGATGCTGTACTCTAAATAGTCCAAGTACCTGGAATATAATAAGAGGTACACTTTATGCGGCCCCAGTATACACATTGTATAGTCACATCTATCCCTGCGCCCACAGGGGCCTATGATGGTATTTCCATGTTTGAGGCGCATAGAACCAAATTGATAGATAATCAAATAACCTGAGCTGAGAGCTGTGCCGTCTATACTGTCCTAAACTGTCACTGTCATGACTAGGGTTGAGTGATCGGAATCGGAAAAGATTAGATTCTGATCGGCGATCGAGCAAATTTCACGATCGGGATCGGCTGGAAAATGATCGGAAATCGGATTTTAAAATCAATCCTAAAATCTCAAGATCAGCTCAACCCTAGTCATGGCTGATAAGCGTAGACATGACTTTTTTCCATAGGCACCCCTCTTCCCACACAACACATTAATCTGTGAACACTTGTATAATTACCAGGTGTCATTTTTTATATATTTCCCCCTTCTAAGCGTACCATGGCTTCTATACAAGTGACATTTTTCGCATTATTCTGGGCCAGGTCCATTGTGTCTCATTATCATGCATTCTAAATGACATGACTTTTAAGCGGCGTTATTTTTGCAGAAAATCACTAGCAGCTAAATTCAGAAAATGACTTACAACTAAAATCAATTTCCCAGTAAGTCATTTTTGCAGAAAAGCTTAATTGTGACTGTGGTGAGCCGGCCTTATCTCTGACGACATCCTGTTTTTGTATTGTCTGATCCTTGACTTTGCATCCTGGAAGATTTGGGTCCAAATCGTCTAAACTGTGCACTTCAAGAGGTTGCCTGGGATTTGGCCGAGAGCAAAGAACGGGATATTAACTACTTACCTCCTCAATCCACTGCTGCTCCGGGCAAGTCTCTGCTTCATCCTATAGCAATAACAAGCCATACAACCAATCCCTGGACGCAGTAGCCATCGGCTATACCCTGCTGAGGCCAATGGTTGACTGTGGTACTAACATGTGCATGTATGGTATGTCATTGCCATAGGAAGCAAGCATAAACCAGACGGGACCACCGGAGCATCGGGGCTGGAACAGCAGAGGATTAAAGAGGGGCATATAGTTTTTATTCTACTTTGTTCTATCGTTGTTGGGTTCTAGAAAAACTTTAAAAACCACACACCCTATGGGTGTTACCACACCTTTTCCTGGACATCACCACACCCCACTAAATTCAGAAATCACCAGCCCATAAAGTGGCCAGTCATATAATGTGATGGCTTCCCCAATGGTCTGGGAGATTTAGGGTTCGGGAGCTCACACGTTTTGCAGAAGTCTCCTGGAACTTCCAGAAGAGTTTGCAAGTAGAAATTTTAAGTTAATACTTTAGATGAAACTTTGTTACCTATCAAGTGTTGTCTTCCTTACTTACCAGCGACCTGTAATCCCCCTTTCAAATACCAGGCAGCGGGAAGCGGAGGGGAGGGGTTCAGCTTAAGTATTTCTCCATCATTGTCCGATAGGGAAAAAACAGAACTAAATATGCAGGGAAGACACATTTCAGCCTACACTACATCTACAGAATTAGACAGGACCACCAGATGGCCATGCATGTGGAGAGGGTTTCACACAAGTTCCAAACTCACCTGCCTGCTTTCACTTACCCAGTACTCACTATGAAGTTATGCAGAAGAAAATTCAAGTGTCCATATTGTTGGATTTTGATGTGCAAGACTTGTTCCCAACATGGTGCCCTGGGGTTGCTGTGCTTGAGACACAGAACAGTCTCTCTTAGGTATCCTCCAAATGTGAACACAACAGATGGACATCACCGAGAGTTTATGGGTCATGATCATTGACTTACATGGGGTCCAGATATTTCTAATGGTGACCCTGCTAATATACAACTTATATTATACATTTATACAGCTATTTGTCCCAGTCCTATAGCTTCTAAGTTGTTAGTGACAGCACAAACATGGTAGACATACATTATACAATTACTACATGTTTTGTCTTAGATTTCCGATAGATATGGGTTCTACTTCTGGGACCCAAATCTATCTCTAGAATTGGAGTCCTATCCTCTTTGCTCTCTCCTTTTACGTCTATGGCACACAAGCTCGTATTGTATTTTGGCCTACAGTAACATTCCCTTGGTCCAGTATATCCACTTGCAGCCTGTAAGAATGATATGTTATTTATATGCCAGCTATGGCAATGGCTCTTTGTGCAGCCACGTATTGCAATGCTCCATTATAATGTGTTTCATCACTACATGTATACAATGGTCTTGGCTTGCTTTCTATTATAGCGAATGTTATTTCGCGGTGTATGGCACGTTGCAAGGTTTATGACATTAGGTCATTGTTTTTGTTCACTATAACTATTGTAACTAAGAGCTAACACACTGACAGGTTGTAAAGGAAGCCATGGAAAAGAAATAACTATGAATGGGTTTATTATGTCTGCGATGTTGTACATTTATTGGCGGGTTCTTGTTACAGTCACATTGTAATGCTGAAACATAATAAGAGTTTAAAGGGAACCTACCTTCACACTGCCCTATATTCTTGTGCCAGGTATTACATCCGATAGGGTGACTAACCCCTAGATGACAATTCATCCCTTTATATAGAAATAATAAAGAGACCTGCCAATAATACTGAACAGGGTAGTGACAAGATGGAGATGAACTTCCCACCGAACACTTTCTTCCCCGAGGCTGGGACAAAATATTTGGCACGTAATATGGCACTAAATGTTACTGCATGTGATTAGGACAATGTAACCTTATTGACATGTTAACTTTAAAGAATACCTAATATTCTCAAACTTTTTGACATGTCATAATAGTATGTGGGAATCCATGTACTGAACTGATCAGGTGTATGAAAGAGCTTCTCCATGGAGCTCTGCACCCCCTTATATGACTGTCTACTTAGCTCCTTAAGGCAAGCAGGGTATAGAGTCATAGAAAGTCCATACACTGATCAAAATATGGCATTACAACTCATGACAGCCCCCCACCAGCAGGATCCTAGGATGGTGTGAAAATAAGGTAAATTACAGCAAACTTTTTTTACTTTTTAGTTACAGTATGCTCCACAGGAGGGCACTCTGACTTTAAGGTTGCACTCATACTTACAGCCACAGCATACACAGTGATGTCACAGTACAGGGATAATACACACAGTGATGTCACAGTACAGAGATAATACACACAGTGATGTCACAGTACAGAGATAATATACACAGTGATGTCACAGTACAGAGATAATGCACACAGTGATGTCACAGTACAGAGATAATGCACACAGTGATGTCACAGTACAGAGATAATGCACACAGTGATGTCACAGTACAGGAATAATATACACAGTGATGTCACAGTACAGAGATAATGCACACAGTGATGTCACAGTACAGAGATAATACACACAGTGATGTCACAGTACAGAGATAATGCACACAGTGATGTCACAGTACAGGGATAATACACACAGTGATGTCACAGTACAGAGATAATACACACAGTGATGTCACAGTACAGAGATAATACACACAGTGATGTCACAGTACAGAGATAATACACACAGTGATGTCACAGTACAGGGATAATACACACAGTGATGTCACAGTACAGGGATAATACACACAGTGATGTCACAGTACAGGGATAATACACACAGTGATGTCACAGTACAGAGATAATACACACAGTGATGTCACAGTACAGGGATAATACACACAGTGATGTCACAGTACAGAGATAATACACACAGTGATGTCACAGTACAGGGATAATACACTCAGTGATGTCACAGTACAGAGATAATACACACAGTGATGTCACAGTACAGGGATAATACACACAGTGATGTCACAGTACAGAGATAATACACACAGTGATGTCACAGTACAGAGATAATACACACAGTGATGTCACAGTACAGGGATAATACACACAGTGATGTCACAGTACAGAGATAATACACACAGTGATGTCACAGTACAGGGATAATACACACAGTGATGTCACAGTACAGGGATAATCCACACAATGATGTCACAGTACAGGGATAATACACACAGTGATGTCACAGTACAGAGATAATACACACAGTGATGTCACAGTACAGAGATAATGCACACAGTGATGTCACAGTACAGGGATAATACACACAGTGATGTCACAGTACAGAGATAATACACACAGTGATGTCACAGTACAGAGATAATACACACAGTGATGTCACAGTGCAGGGATAATACACACAGTGATGTCACAGTACAGGGATAATACACACAGTGATGTCACAGTACAGAGATAATACACACAGTGATGTCACAGTGCAGGGATAATACACACCGTGATGTCACAGTACAGGGATAATACACACAGTGATGTCACAGTACAGAGATAATACACACAGTGATGTCACAGTACAGGGATAATACACACAGTGATGTCACAGTACAGGGATAATACACACAGTGATGTCACAGTACAGGGATAATACGCACAGTGATGTCACAGTACAGGGATAATACACACAGTGATGTCACAGTACAGGGATAATACACACAGTGATGTCACAGTACAGAGATAATACACACAGTGATGTCACAGTACAGGGATAATACACACAGTGATGTCACAGTACAGGGATAATACACACAGTGATGTTACAGTACAGGGGTAATACACACAGTGATGTCACAGTACAGGGATAATACACACAGTGATGTCACAGTACAGGGATAATACACACAGTGATGTCACAGTACAGAGATAATACACACAGTGATGTCACAGTACAGGGATAATACACACAGTGATGTCACAGTACAGAGATAATACACACAGTGATGTCACAGTACAGGGATAATACACTCAGTGATGTCACAGTACAGAGATAATACACACAGTGATGTCACAGTACAGGGATAATACACACAGTGATGTCACAGTACAGAGATAATACACACAGTGATGTCACAGTACAGAGATAATACACACAGTGATGTCACAGTACAGGGATAATACACACAGTGATGTCACAGTACAGGGATAATACACACAGTGATGTCACAGTACAGAGATAATATACACAGTGATGTCACAGTACAGAGATAATGCACACAGTGATGTCACAGTACAGAGATAATGCACACAGTGATGTCACAGTACAGAGATAATGCACACAGTGATGTCACAGTACAGGAATAATATACACAGTGATGTCACAGTACAGAGATAATGCACACAGTGATGTCACAGTACAGAGATAATACACACAGTGATGTCACAGTACAGAGATAATGCACACAGTGATGTCACAGTACAGGGATAATACACACAGTGATGTCACAGTACAGAGATAATACACACAGTGATGTCACAGTACAGAGATAATACACACAGTGATGTCACAGTACAGAGATAATACACACAGTGATGTCACAGTACAGGGATAATACACACAGTGATGTCACAGTACAGGGATAATACACACAGTGATGTCACAGTACAGGGATAATACACACAGTGATGTCACAGTACAGAGATAATACACACAGTGATGTCACAGTACAGGGATAATACACACAGTGATGTCACAGTACAGAGATAATACACACAGTGATGTCACAGTACAGGGATAATACACTCAGTGATGTCACAGTACAGAGATAATACACACAGTGATGTCACAGTACAGGGATAATACACACAGTGATGTCACAGTACAGAGATAATACACACAGTGATGTCACAGTACAGAGATAATACACACAGTGATGTCACAGTACAGGGATAATACACACAGTGATGTCACAGTACAGGGATAATCCACACAATGATGTCACAGTACAGGGATAATACACACAGTGATGTCACAGTACAGAGATAATACACACAGTGATGTCACAGTACAGAGATAATGCACACAGTGATGTCACAGTACAGGGATAATACACACAGTGATGTCACAGTACAGAGATAATACACACAGTGATGTCACAGTACAGAGATAATGCACACAGTGATGTCACAGTGCAGGGATAATACACACAGTGATGTCACAGTACAGGGATAATACACAGTGATGTCACAGTACAGAGATAATACACACAGTGATGTCACAGTGCAGGGATAATACACACCGTGATGTCACAGTACAGGGATAATACACACAGTGATGTCACAGTACAGAGATAATACACACAGTGATGTCACAGTACAGGGATAATACACACAGTGATGTCACAGTACAGGGATAATACACACAGTGATGTCACAGTACAGGGATAATACACACAGTGATGTCACAGTACAGGGATAATACACACAGTGATGTCACAGTACAGAGATAATACACACAGTGATGTCACAGTACAGGGATAATACACACAGTGATGTCACAGTACAGAGATAATACACACAGTGATGTCACAGTACAGGGATAATACACTCAGTGATGTCACAGTACAGAGATAATACACACAGTGATGTCACAGTACAGGGATAATACACACAGTGATGTCACAGTACAGAGATAATACACACAGTGATGTCACAGTACAGAGATAATACACACAGTGATGTCACAGTACAGAGATAATACACACAGTGATGTCACAGTACAGGGATAATACACACAGTGATGTCACAGTACAGGGATAATCCACACAATGATGTCACAGTACAGGGATAATACACACAGTGATGTCACAGTACAGAGATAATACACACAGTGATGTCACAGTACAGAGATAATGCACACAGTGATGTCACAGTACAGGGATAATACACACAGTGATGTCACAGTACAGAGATAATACACACAGTGATGTCACAGTACAGAGATAATACACACAGTGATGTCACAGTGCAGGGATAATACACACAGTGATGTCACAGTACAGAGATAATACACACAGTGATGTCACAGTGCAGGGATAATACACACAGTGATGTCACAGTACAGAGATAATACACTCAGTGATGTCACAGTACAGAGATAATACACACAGTGATGTCACAGTACAGGGATAATACACACAGTGATGTCACAGTACAGGGATAATACACTCAGTGATATCACAGTACAGAGATAATACACACAATGATGTCACAGTACAGGGATAATACACACAGTGATGTCACAGTACAGAGATAATACACACAGTGATGTCACAGTACAGAGATAATGCACACAGTGATGTCACAGTACAGGATAATACACACAGTGATGTCACAGTATAGGGATAATACACACAGTGATGTCACAGTACAGGGATAATACACACAGTGATGTCACAGTACAGGGATAATACACACAGTGATGTCACAGTACAGGGATAATACACACAGTGATGTCACAGTACAGGGATAATACACACAGTGATGTCACAGTACAGGGATAATACACACAGTGATGTCACAGTACAGGGATAATACATACAGTGATGTCACAGTACAGAGATAATACACACAGTGATGTCACAGTACAGGGATAATACACACAGTGATGTCACAGTACAGGGATAATACAGTGATGTCACAGTACAGGGATAATACACACAGTGATGTCACAGTACAGAGATAATACACACAGTGATGTCACAGTACAGGGATAATACACACAGTGATGTCACAGTACAGAGATAATATACACAGTGATGTCACAGTACAGGGATAATACACACAGTGATGTCACAGTACAGGATAATACACACAGTGATGTCACAGTACAGAGATAATGCACACAGTGATGTCACAGTACAGGGATAATACACACAGTGATGTCACAGTACAGGGATAATACACACAGTGATGTCACAGTACAGGGTAATACACACAGTGATGTCACAGTACAGAGATAATGCACACAGTGATGTCACAGTACAGGGATAATACACACAGTGATGTCACAGTACAGGGATAATACATACAGTGATGTCACAGTACAGAGATAATACACACAGTGATGTCACAGTACAGGGATAATACACACAGTGATGTCACAGTACAGAGATAATACACACAGTGATGTCACAGTACAGAGATAATACACACAGTGATGTCACAGTACAGGGATAATACACGCAGTGATGTCACAGTACAGGATAATACACACAGTGATGTCACAGTACAGGAATAATACACACAGTGATGTCACAGTACAGGGATAATACATACAGTGATATCACAGTACAGGATAATACACACAGTGATGTCACAGTACAGAGATAATACACACAGTGATGTCACAGTATAAGGATAATACACACAGTGATGTCACAGTACAGGGATAATGCACACAGTGATGTCACAGTACAGGGATAATACACACAGTGATGTCACAGTACAGGATAATACACACAGTGATGTCACAGTACAGGGATAATACACACAGTGATGTCACAATATATGGGTATTCTAACATTCAGTCATATCCATTGATATTAGTGTGTGTTTGGTGACAAAATGCTGATCTTCTGCAGCCGTTCCTTTAAATATATATATTCTATTGGGTGCATTCTAGGGCCTCTGTATGAGCCTGAGAGGATGGCCACTCTCTGAGGGCACTACTGTAGGAATTCATGTGTGGCTAGATGTTACTATCCCAAGTGAAAACAGCTACTCATTGTGAAGAAGGGGGTTTAAAAAAAAATTCACAATTGGCTTCAAACTTCTAGGCCTCGGGCCTAGGGCAAAGTCGACTGCGCATGTCCGCTTGCCACAAGAAGATGGCCGCTTACACAGTAATGGTAGAATCCCTTTAAATAGTTTTAGTCAATCTGACATTTGCCACCCAGACCAAGCAGAGAGAATATCTTCCGGTCACTGATAAGCACCTTAAACTTCTGCACACCTTGCATTATAAGTAAATATAATATGATTTTGATGGTAGTGATAAGAAAGTAACCAGTGTTAATGAATGTGACAATGTAAGTGTGAGCGAAACACGCCTCTGAGGCCAAATATTGAGAGAGATCTGCTAATGGGAAACAGAGGAAGCGAGAGGCAACTAGTAAAATACTGTATACCCAGGAGTATTACCACTAGTGTATTCGGGACAGCACCTTGTGATCGTGACACATAATGGAACTGATAAACTGGAGTAAGAACATGTGATACAGCAGAAGGAAACAACATAAAAGAAGGGGCGAAGGACCATTGCAGAGGCATAACATGAAGTTCTTAAATCCAAATGGAAAATCTGTATCAGGCCCCTCAATTATAATCTATTGTTTATAGTACTGGTCTCTTCACACTATTGGGGCCCCAAGGCCTGAGTCCGGGTGGGACACCCAATGCACCCTCAAGTTACACCCCTAGAAAATTGTAATACAAGTAAACAGAATTCAAAATTGCTTTGCATGTTTGTGTATCTATATACTATATATGGAATATGTATGAAGGAATTTATGTGGGAAAGCATTTGTCAGGTCAGACACTGATGTTGGACTTTAAGAAGACCTGTCTAAGAGTTTCCGATCTAGTTCATCCACGTGGTGTTGGATGAAGTTGAGGTCGGAACCGTGTGGGGAGGTCAAGCTCCTCCACATTAGATTCATTCAACCACACCTTTATAGACCTTGCTATGTGTACTGGGACAGTCATAGGCGTAGCTATAGTGGGTACAGTGATAACAGATACTACTGGGCCCTAGACCTTGAGGGGCCCCAAAGTTCTCTATGCCAGATAAAATGTAGGTACATTTAGGTCTTAAAGGACTTGTCTTATTGCAACTTGTTTTATAAATGTATATCCTACTGGGAAAGTTATAAAAACAAGTTAGGAGGGCAACCAACACCCTCGCCCAAAATGAGGGGCCCTAAGTCTCTGTATGCTCTTTTAATGTAAATGGAGGTGTCAGAAAAAAAACAACCAAATGGGAGTGTTACATTCAAGTCTATGGAGAGGGACAGGGCCTGCTTATACATCTCTTCAGTCAATAACAGGGACTGAGGGGAGCAGCACATGATCATGTTTCACCCCTGAAACTCGGTCCATGTAACAGCCTAATTTACCAGCTTCAATTTCATGCTGTGAGCTGGACTCCTGACATCCCAGTTATCTAAGATCTAGGAGTCCCTGCCTCCTACCATGAAGGTAAATCTGGTTATCAAACCGACCGGTGATACTCAGTCATGTGCTGTTCCCCTAAGAGTTCCTTATTCTCAGCATAAGTTGGGGTCCAAGACCAAAGCTATCACCAGATCCTACCCATAAACATGTACTCTTGGATGGGTCAACTCAAGTAATTCACTTGATCACGGTAGACCCTGACACCTCTAAGGAGTTGCCTTGGACAAAGTTGGATACTGACAGCTATCCACAGGTCATCGGTATCAGATTGGTCATGGTTCTTCATCCGAACCCTGCACCAGTCAGCTGTTTTGGCCACCATAAACCACATAAAAAGTATACAGCCAGAACCAACTAAATCCTATAACAGTGAATGGGAGCAGAGCTGTATTTGCCAGTGTCACCACTACAGTGTACAGCTACATTGCATACGGCTTTCTGTCCATTACTTAGTGGTGGCGCTGTGAGCTGGAGCTCTGCTCCCATTCACTTGAATAGGGGTAGAGCTGGTTTTGGCCAATCTGGCATCACAATGGGTTCTGGTCTGGACAACCTTTTATATTAGGGAAAGACTGGAAACCGTCATACACTATATATTTTTGTCTTGGACAGAGATGGCACATATGACATTTTCACCCAAAATGTATGAATATAGTGCACACCCTAAATCTGTTAATATGTCATCATTTCCTAGCCTTGGCAGGTCTTCCTTCCAACTGTATCTATGCTATCTTGCTGCCATGTAGTAGAATGGAAGTTTTAAAAGGATTTTTTAGGTTCCACAATATTGAATGGTTAACCTTACCATAAGCTATCAATAGTGTGGTACCCCTGCCGATCAGCTGTTCAAGGGATCGGGATAAAGTTATAATACTCTGCTCTGACTCTTCTATGTTTCATGTATTGTAGATGACCCATGCAAACAATACAGATGGTGCAGTGTTCGTCTAAGAACCATGGACCCTTAAGTGGATGGTTAGCGAAGGAGGAATGTTAATAATGATGGTAGTGATGAATATCCGAGAAGCACAAATTTTCTTACGTTACGTTTTCTGACACTTGAGTCATCAATCAATCCATTTGTGAGATATTTTCTTTGTGGTGATGACACTTCCTAGCAGCAATGAATGATCTGAGAGCTTGTGCGATGTGTCAACACAACACAATGCCACAGTAACCATCTATTTATATGGTACGACGCCCATTGGCATGAAATGTGCAGATACAAAACAGGTGTCTTCACTGCGCCTTGGGTTTCATGTGACACCTTGAGTATCATTTGACAGTTGCTTAGAAAAAAAAATCACTTTCGAGCCTCTTGGCTTGTTAATAATTTACATATATGTAGATCTAGTCATAGACCACAATAACAAGTGCAGATACTGGAAGGCACCTGTTTGTAGACCGCTTCCTTTTCCTCCGTGCACAGGCTCCTGAGAGCCATCGCCCACACTGACATGAGCCTGAACCTCCGTTCACACCTCTCAGAACCTACTTCTGCTTATCAGACTTCTTCTTTCTATTTAAAAAGAACTAAGTTTTAGTTTCTCCACATATAGATAGACAGATAACAGGCTTAAAGGGAACCCATCACCCTAAAAATGCAATGCAATCTGCTGGCAGCGTGTTATAGAGCAGGAGAAGCTGAGCCAATTGTTAGGTAGTTTTACTGAGGGGGATCCAGGAATCCACAAGAACTTGTCATTTATAGCTTTGCCTCTTCTATGCTTAGAGACAGTTTTCTTCTTATAAGGAGTATTACACTGTGGAATCCATATTAAAGGGATCCTATCATTAGATACCCTTTTTTTCTCCCGAATACGTAGGAATAGTCTTAAGAAAGGCTATTCTTCTCCTACCTTTAGATGTCTTCTCCGCGCCGCCGTTCGGTAGAAATCTTGGTTTTCTTAAGTATGCAAATGAGTTCTCTTGCAGCACTGGGGGCGGGCCCCAGCCCTCAAACAGCACTGGGGGCGTCCCCAATGCTGCGAACGAACTCTCCAGCTTTGTCTGGAACGGCCTCTCACTGTGTCTTCTTCCATCCTGGGTTTCAATCTTCTAGACCTCGGGCCTAGGGCAGAGCCGACTGTGCATGGCTGAGCCACAAGAAAATGGCCGCTTACACAGTAAGCTGGTGTCAGCGGACATTTTCTTGTGGCATGGGCATGCGCAGTCGGTTCTGCCCGAAGCCTAGACGATTGAAACCCAGGACAGAAAAAGACACAGGGAGAAGCCGTTCCAGACGAAGATGGAGGCGTCGCTGGAGAGTTCTCTCGCAGAATTGGGGGCGCCCCCAGTGCTGCAAGAGAACTCATTTTCATACTGACGAAAATGAGGGTTTTTACCGAATGGTGGCGTGGAGAAGACATCTAAAGGTAGGAGAAGAATAGACTTTCTTAAGGCTATTCCTATGTGTTAGGGAGAAAAAAATGTATCCAATGATAGGATCCTTTAAGGAGCCATTATACTGTGAAGGCCATATTAAGAAGGCATTAGACTGTGAGAGTAATGGAGACATTATAATGTGGGGCCATAGCAAGGGGAACATTATACTGTGGGTCCATATTAAGAGGCCATTACACTATGTGCACAATATTAAGGGGAACAATATAACGTAGGGGTCACGTTAAGGAGGGCATTATAATGAAGTTACATTAAAGGGGTATTTTAATGTGATGTTAATAAGGGGGTGTATTACTGTGGGGGCCATACTAATGGGGCATTATACTAAGAGGGCCATATTAAGATGTGCATTATGCTGTAGGGGCCATGTTGAAGAGTACATTATATTGTGGTGACCATGTTAAGGGAGGCAATACACTGTGGGGGATACATTGAGTAGTAAATTATACTTTAGTGGCCACATAGAAGTGGAAATATTATTATGGTGACTATAATGATGAAGGGAATTATACTTGGGTGGGTCACAATGAAGCTGCATTATATTGTGTGGAGCATAGTACAGTGTTTGGGCCAGGACTATATGAGGACAGATTGGGAATGGATGGAGCCAAAGAAGGCATGAACGAAGCTGGGAGCATGGCCTAGAATACCTAAAGTCACTGTGTGGATTTTGTCCCTCTTCCAGTCTTGTTAAAGTTGGGAGACATGATACATGTGATATAACACCGGAGGCAGATGACAATTCAATATAGTTGGTGATGGACACAGCTCTCCTCCTCCTCCTCCCTCTCGCAGCACAGCATTTTTTGCAGGAAAGATGGCCGATCCCATGATCATGTGAAAAAAAGAAAATAGAACTAAAGTTAAACATTGCCTTTAATATTTCCGGAGGTATGAAGCCATTCTCATGCGAGATCCAAGGGCACAACATGTACTACCAGTCTTTAGAAAAATGAACCTCTGAAACTTGGTATTTTAGTTTTGGATATTAGATCTATTTCTAAACATCCCCTTTGACAATTTACGGCAGACATGTTTGTACTGTAGATGGTCTTATCTGTATTCTCCCGATCACATCTTAAAGCAGCGCTATTGATCTGTATAAACATACAATAAAAAATGCAGTTACAGCTTCTTATCCCAGTCCCCTGATAAGTCTACACTTATTTTTAAGAACTATGTGGGGGAGGGGGCGTTAAGGACTTTTACATTCTTTTGTCTTTGCCTTTCTCTTCGAACTGCCTGAAAATGTTACAAAGGAAATATTGGGTTTGAAAAACAACAATGACATCATCCGTCTCCTAAAACCTATGGGGTGCTAAGTATTCGGGTATTTGGACCCTATCCCTGAATCCCATGCATATAGGGGCATTAAAACAAAAGAGATACATGACACTATATTTGCACCCATGTGTCCGTTGTTCTGGTCCATTGGAGGACCATAGCAATGAACATATGGAGCAGCCAACCACATTGCCTAACATATCCCATTGTCTATAATGGGATCCATTGGGTGTCCATCTTCTAAACTGAAACGACTGAACGAAAACGAATCAGATTTGCAGCTCTTTTACATCCATGATGGAATTTTTAAATGGAGACTCCAACGCAAATGGAGTACCACCATTTCTCTCCATTAGATGACTTGAATGATGTATTTCTAGCAGTTTTCCGCTCAACAGAACCTGTCATTTTTAATTGTTCCGGAAATAGTGGATGGAGACTAACTGATACGATGTCCCCCAAATCACATGGACCAACAGCATCACGTACAACATTATAGAGATATTTTGTACAGTATCAATGTGAATAAAGCACCTGAGATAGCAAACTTACTGTTAGCAGCAGCTTTATGTCTGCGCCTGGGTCTCTATGTCTCTTTCACTCCACACCTCCACTTTCTATAGTTTTCTGTGAGTAGCTGTAAGCTGATACTTTAGTGAACTGACAGTCCAACTTGGGACACCAAGATGGATTCAGCAGGGATTTCAAAGTGAATGAATGTGGTGGAGGAAAAGGGCATGATAAATAGAGAAAGAGGCATGTTACAAAGTATGTTGAAAAAGGCAGCAGTGGATCAGTGGTTAGCAGCGCTGGAGCCCTGGGTTGAAATCCTGCCAAGGACAACATCTTCAAGGAGTTTGTATGTTCTCCCAGTGTTTGCATGGATTTCTTCCCACATTCTAAAGACCTACTGATAGGTGTCAGATTTGAGGGTTTCAACCACAGGGACTTCCAAGGATTAGGAGAATGGAGGCATTAAAATCCCCCTGCATCTTCTCTGTGCATTAACTGCCAGTATGATTGCATGACCAGCGCTCCATTGACTTCTATTGGGTTGCAAGATATTGTCCCGGAATACTCTATAGTGATCTGGCACTTATCTCTTATCCTATAGTTAGGGATAAGTGTCTGTAATGACAAAACCCCTTCAAGAGGCTGAGAAGCCATCCTGACCTCCTATAAAAAGTTACTATACTGCTGCCTTCTATGAACAGGAAATTTTTAGAATCTTGTCTCGATCAAGTTTGTCCCTGCAACAGTAGATAGTACTTTACCCTGTAAATATATCAGACACTTGCCAGTAGCCTTTGATTCTGCAGCTGCGGTAACTGTAGCTCTTAATGTTCATGGAAGCTTTTGCATCTAATTTATCATTTTCAATCTGTAGCTTTTCCGGGTCAATGACTTCAGCAATTTAATGGTGTATCCTCAATCGCTGATATTATAATTTTACAAACAGCTTTTAAAGCTGGAGGGTTTGTGTATTGACTGCGGCTGAGTACAAGCTCTGTTATGTAAGAAGTGGAATCCGTCCAAAAGTTTCATCATCCTCCAAGTTCCAAATCATTATCCTGGTGTGAATCCTTAGAAATCAATGGACATTCGTACATGAAAGATAAAAGGATCTGGTGTGGAACGATAAGTGCAATAAAACCTACGGCTCGTCTAATTAATTAGATATGATGAAAATACTTAAAGGGATTATCTGTCTCGGTACAACGGCCTGCAGGAGTCCTTCATCCCTCACATAAGAAATTAGGTTGGTCACAGAGGCATAAACATCAATTATCGACATAGTTATAGGAGGGAATCAAAAACACAGATATGTCCACCCTTAGCTTAGCTCCAATTATCATGAAAGCTATTCAATACAATATTGTACGATATCAGCAAAATCCTGGACAAGCTGCAATGCACAACACAACCACTAGGTGACCATGCATAAATACATATAGCATATCATTGTGTGACACAATATCGTAAAATCATGTTGTCTTGAAAAACTGGTCATTGCGTGACACACGTATCTGGACATGTCCATCCAAAAGGAGATGTAAGAAAGGCCACATCCTTATACCATACTACCATAAGTTCTTAGAGAGTCCTCCCTTTAGTTTTTTTATTAAAAATATACACTGAGATCTTCTAATTTCTTTATATACTGGCACTCTCTAAAGCCGTAACGTGTGTCCAAGCACAACTGCTCCTCCTTATGTATGGCCGGGCCTGGTACTTCAGCTCAGTTTCATTCACTTGAGTGAAGTTCTTGGATTTTTAAAGATGTAGAAGAGGTTTCAATAGAATGAATTACTTAGAGGGAATATGCTACTAAAGGCAAGTGGTTGGACCACCACCGATGTCAAGAATGGATTGTCAGACTGGATGGATAGAGCAACAAAAGCATATATTTGTTGTTCTGCATTCATCTCTGGGACAACGGTCAACATCTGAGATGCAAGGTCCATCAGAAGATGCGCTGTGTACACTGTAAAATCTTCTGGGTAACTTCAGTAACTTTTGGCCACCCCTTTGGACCCCAACACCCTCTTTGAACCTCAACATGGCCCCTTTTATAACATATGCTGGCCACAACCCATTTTTAAGACAAGACAATCCTATAAAGTGTGAAGGTACCATGTTACGTGGCAGCTAGCCTGGTATCTATGGCGTATATATTCCAGAAGAGTTGTCTACTCATCTACTTCCCGCAGTCCAATAGAGATGAATATATGCACATTTGTTGTTCCATTCATCCCCACTGAACCTCCATTCTTGACATGGTAAGAGCCTGACCACTGATCAAAGGCCTACACCTCCCCTCCCCAAGCAGACACTCATCCATAGGCATCTTTGGTGGGGAATCCTCTTTAAACATAATTCCAGCCATTGGTCTTTTTGGAGAGACTTCCTTTTATTTTTTCCAAACTTTTTACTTAAAAAAAAAAATTGCATGACTATTAGTTATGTAAGAACAACACCTTAGCGTTTGAAGGTTTTACAATATGTGTTTGGGTTTCTTCTTGGTTCTTCAGCTTTCTTTACTATTTCATATAGGACATTAGGTCAATTGACTTTTCATGAAAATCGCCTTAGGGTGTAGGCTGTGAAACCCACCGGATACGGGGTCGGACGTGAGAGCTAATCTGTTTACAGCGCTGCGGAACATGTTGGTGCTATATAAGCAATAGGAAAGAAATACAATAATAAATACTTGAATTAAACATTTGTGTTAACGATTTTTTCCATAGGAACATCTGGTAACATCTTCTGAATGGACATAATGGGAAGCATTGACTGGTAATATTCCCCAGGATATGGAATAACCACATTCATTTGTGCAAGCAAACAGTTGTCTATCTTCGGCCATCTTAAGGCTAAAAACAACACAACACAGAGAAGAGGAAGGAAGAAACAAGACCATGAAAATGCATCTAGATGATTTGTGGTTAATCTATGAAGATCAAAGGTTTACAGGCTTCTATTGCTTCCCACATTGATGGGTTTACACATTACCATGTTTGTTTGGACAGTGGGCCAAAGTCGGCTGGATGTGATTCTTAATGATGACTTCCGTTCTACAATTACAATATAATTGGAAGATCAAGTTGGTTTAGTTCACAGTCTTGGAGTGTTTTCACACATAACGTTTTGACACAACTTTGTGATGCAGTTTTTGAAATTGAGAATCCAGTGCACACAATATAAGAGATATAAGCCCTTTTAGCTGACCCCATTGACTTCTATGGATGGCATGGTGTGTGACCTGTGCAGAGAGGGAAGTAGATAAGCTGTGAAATCCTCTATTGTGAATGGTGGATTCTGTGTCTCATCTACATATACATCGGTGTACTGAGAAGTGAGGTGGTTTCTGCTAAGAAATGCCCTACAGAAAACGGGAAGTAGTAGCATATTATTTAGATTAGTGGTCAGAGTCACTACTGCAGGTCTTTTAGAAAATAGTTTTTATATAGATATTAAAATGAAATTTGTTTAACTGTAATAAAAAAAACTGGTTATTTTTTGGCAACACGTTTCCTTTAAGTCTTGTTGTATGTGTTCAAGGGTTAAATTTGATAACTATTAGAGAGAGGCGAATCGGTTGCCATGCACGGGATTCGACCCAAATATTCCAAATTGTTCAGATTTTAGCTAAACTGAACAAAGTAGAATTCGAATCGGACTCGCTAAAATGGCCGTCGCCAGTAAATCATTATACTCTGGGGTCTCTTCAGACAGCAGGTGGAGGTGACAAAAATAAAGAAAAAAATTATACTGACCTTCCGTTACCTCTAGTAGGCCTGGTTGTCACGTCTGGCGATCTGTGTCTTTCTTCCATGATGCTTGGCGTGCCCATGTCAATGCTGAGGCCTAATTATAGAGCGCCTGATATCACAGAAGAGATCCAGATGCCATGGAAGGAGGCCTAGAAGAGGTAACGGAAGGTGATGATGTTTTTAATTTTGTCACCTCTCCAGGCCTCCACCTATTATACTCTGGGGTCTGAAGTATAATAACACAGAGTATAATACGTTATAATAAGGTCAGACCAAATCGGGGGTTCACTTTGTCCGAACACGAGAACAGACAAATCTTCTGAGGTTCTCCTACCTTTAATAACTTGACGAACTTCTCCAAACACGCAACAATAATAATCCTCATCACTCCCACTGAAATATTAGATATTAATAACCATCTTCGGCATTCCTTCATTACTTTCGATTATTCTTGTCCTCGGCGGATAATGATGTGATTTTATTACTGAGCCTGACAAGAAAGACATCAATTATTCTCTCAGAAACAAATATAAAATATACAATAAAGACATAAAACCCTGCATGCACGAAACAGATAAAACACTCCAGCGACTATGTCGGGGGTCGGCAAAGTTAATCGTATATTATGGAGTCTTCACAACCCGAGGCTTTACCTATAGAGCTCTTTAGATATCACTGACCCGATGTCCGCCTGATCCGGCCTGTAGATTGCTTTAATATTCGTCCGGTGACCCTGTATGTACACCTTGGCCGGCCTTGCAGAACCCCTTAATATATCTGTAATATTCCTTATAATGAACCCTCCTCCTCCCAGCTGTGTCGCCGCATCTTAATCCTTCCCCGGAGACCTACTTCTGATTCATTTCAGTCTTTCTCCCTTATCCACTTCCATTTTATCCTTTAAAAGAAAAAGAGGGAATGAGACAAGTTCTATTTTTAGGTTTCGCTCAGTGTTAGAAGAAAAAAAAAAATTTCTCCTGGCTCCCACCGGTGGGGAATGTAAAAGCCGTCTGAATGGAGCAGACTTTCCATGACTCAGGCTCCCACAGCTGGAGAAACAGAGAAATTTGTGTCTGCTCGAAGTCTTATGTCTTGTACACTCTGTCCATTGAGAACCTGTTATGTCCTTAAGCACACGGGCACTTCTCGGGCCTGACCGTAAGCGTCATATCATCGTTCAAAGGATTCATAATAAAATAAAGTTGTAATAAAAAGTCTGTGAATATTTCATGGTATAATAAAACAATAATCGAACCTACTCAAATATTTATAGCGCAAGTGAAATCTTATATTCCAACAAGTGACGGGTTCATTTTTATGCAGACTCTTTGGACAGATTTTCGCTTGAAGCTTAAAGGGTTGTTCTAGTTTATTAATACTATACGGTTACAATAATATATTAAGGCTAAGACCCCATGGGACGTTCCGCAGTTTCAACGCATCGCGGTTCTTCCCGCAGCACTTGGAACAGAAAGTTCACTGAGTTTTCCTACGTGGATTTTCTCTTACCATTATATTTACTGGTGTTTCCGTAGATACAATTGACATGTTGTCATTTCCATAACCGCGTCAGTTTTGGAAATCGCTGCAGTTTTTATTGCAAAGTGGGCATGAGATTTGCATGAATCCCATCCACTTTGCAGTTACTGTAAAAGGCCGCGATTATGCGCCAAATCGCGGTGTTTCCAGCCCCAACCTAAACCACTCCCGTGTCTAGGCCGGTGTGTGGTATTGCAGCCTGCATGTTTTAAGGACAATCAGACATGCACAGTCCAGTGATAGGTCAAGGTCACCGGAGTCAAGTGATGCCTTCCCTTGTGAATCCGCACTTCAATTGCCAAGATGTCACCTTTTGTGTCAATATACAGATGAGCTATTTGGAGGGCGCAGCTGCTTTCTTAAGTTAAATTCACACCTGCATTGGGGTTTTCGTTCTTCGGGTCCGACCCCAGAAACCCGAGTGGCTACAAAAGGGATGGGAAATATATAGGAAGTTCTTATACTTCTCCTTTCTGCTCAGCCCATTTCTGGCTTTGGCATACCTCCCAACCGTCCCAATTTCCGCGGGACAGTCCCGATTTGGGTGACATGTCCCGCGGTCCCGGTTGGAGGGAGATATGTCCCGATTTCAACTCAGATCTGCGTCCAGAGGACGCAGATCTGAGTTGAACACATATGCGGCTGAAGCAAGGAGCTGACACAGGTCAGCTCCTCGCTTCGCCGCTGCCCGCCTCTCTCCCTGACACACGCGGCTGAAGCTGCTCACGTGCTCGCTTCGCCGCTGCGTCTCTCTCTCTCGCTGACACATGCGGCTGAAGCGAGGAGCTGACCTGTGTCAGCTCCTCGCTTAGCTGCTGCCGCCGGCTCCTGGCTTGTAGACGCGATGTACAAGCCAGGAGCCGGCGGCAGCAGCGAAGCGAGGAGCTGACACAGGTCAGCTCCTCGCTTCAGCCGCATGTGTCAGCGAGAGAGAGACGCAGCGGCGAAGCGAGCACGCGAGCAGCTTCAGCCGCGTGTGTCAGGGAGAGAGGCGGGCAGAGAGCGGCGAGGGAGCAGAGGAGAAGGTAAGTTTAATGTGGAGGTGGAACGTGAATCTGGGGGCAGATGAAGGAGAGGACGGCATGACACTGGGGGCAGAGATGGAGAGGACATGAATCTGGGGGCAGAGATGGGGGACATGAATCTGGGGGCAGAGATGGAGGGACAGGAATCTGGGGGCAGAGATGGAGGGACAGGAATCTGGGGGCAGAGATGGGGGACAGAAATCTGGGGGCAGAGATGTGGGACATGAATCTGGGGGCAGAGATGTGGGACATGAATCTGGGGGCAGAGATGGAGGAGACATGAATCTGGGGGCAGAGATGGAGGGACATGAATCTGGGGGCAGATATGGAGGGACATGAATCTGGGGGCAGAGATGGAGTGGACATGAAACTGGGGCAGAGATGGAGGGGACATGAATCTGGGGGCAGAGATGGGGGGACATGAATCTGGGGGCAGAGATGGAGGGACATGAATCTGGGGGCAGAGATGGAGAGGACATGAATCTGGGGGCAGAGATGGAGGGACATGAATCTGGGGGCAGAGATGGGGGGACATGAATCTGGGGGCAGAGTTGGAGAGGACATGAATCTGGGGGCAGAGATGGAGGGACATGAATCTGGGGGCAGAGATGGAGGGACATGAATCTGGGGGCAGAGATGGAGGGACATGAATCTGGGGGCAGAGATGGGGGGACATGAATCTGGGGGCAGAGATGGAGAGGACATGAATCTGGAGGCAGAGATGGAGAGGACATGAATCTGGGGGCAGAGATGGAGGGGCATGAATCTGGGGGCAGAGCTGGAAGAGGGACATGAAACTGGGGGCAGATGAAGGGTGTATATGAAACTGGGGGAGAGATAGAGGGGGGACATATAATTTACGGGTGACTGTAGGAGGATTATACTGTGTGCGGGCACATGAAAAATTAACGAGTGGGCGGGGTCAACACAAAAGTGGGCGGGGCTAAATTTGCCACGGCGCGCTATGCGCGCCGCACATTTTGTCCCTCTTTCGGTTCTTCAAAAGTTGGGAGGTATGGCTTTGGCTCAAAAAACTGCTGCAAAATCTGCAACAAAAAAGCTGTGTTTCTGCAATGTAGAGCCGCAGCGTTAGGCTAAGGCCTCATATTGCGGAAATGCAGCTTTTTTTGTTGCAATTTTTGTTGCGGTTTTTTAAGCCAAAGCCAGGGGTGAATTGAGTAGAAGGTAGAAGTATAAGAACTTCCTATATATTTCCTGTTCCTTTTGTAGCCATTCTTGGTTTGGGCTAAAAAAAAAGGCAACAAAATCTGCAACAAAAAAAGCTACATTTCCGCAACATGGGGCCTCAGCCTTAGGCCGGGGCCCCACCGGACTTAAATGCTGCAATTTGCCCGCAGCGGAGCTGCTGCTAGAAAAATCGCGGTTTACAGTGCAAGCAAAGGGGATGGGATTCATGTGACTCCTATGCCCACTTTGCGGAAGAAATCGCGGCGCGGACACGCTGCGATTTGCAAAGCCATTGCGGTTTTGCAAATCGCAACTTGTCAATTATATCTACGGAAACGCCGACGGCTTTTCTGTAGATATAGTGGGAAGAGAAAGTCCGCAGAGGAAAACTCCGTGAACGTTCTCTTCAAAGCGCTGCGGAAAGAACTGCAATGTGATCACGCAGCAGTTGTTTCCGCACGGCTAAAGCGCTACGATTACGGCCTGTGGGGCCGCAGCCTTAAAAAGTGTTTACCCGCAGAAACCCGCAAACCCCATAGACTATACAGGGGACTGCCTTTCTAGTCTAGCCTTTCTGCAATGTGGGGCCTCAGCCTAATGGGAGATTAACCCCGTGTTTACAATTTTTGAAAGATTTTTTTGAGTTAGGATCATACAGAAAAACGGACAAAATAAGGACAAGTCTATTTCTTCTTTACTTTTCATTCATTTCTTCACTTTTGACATAAATGGTCTCAGCTGAAATACCAGACATAGCCTACAGACAAGACTGATGCTGTCTGTATGAAAAAGCAGATCCCGTCTCCAATAAATAACCCATTGTAAGCTTTTATATCAAACAGATTTTTTGTCACTTCCCATATTTCTATCAGTGCTTTATTTCTCCCAAATTCTTCCAATCTTCTTGGGCTCTGTTCTCATGCAGGTAAATAGTATTGCCTCATCGCCTTTTCATGACCGTTGGGTGAATTCTCTGAACCTTAGTTTATAGGAGCGTAAGGCTGAGCCCCCATATTGCGGAAACGCTGCTTTTTTTTTAATGCAGATTCTGCTGCATTTTTTTGAGCCACAGCCAGGAGTGGATTTCGCAGAAGGTAGAACTATAAGAACTTCCTAGATATCTCTCATTCCTAGTTTAGCTATTTTTGTCTTTGGCTCAAAAAACACAAAAAAACCTATTACAAAAAAAACTGCTTTTCCGCCTTAACTTTAAGATGGAAACCCTATCCAGGATCTCACCCCCTTTAACAAATAAGAGAAAGTCGGCTAAATCTTTTTCGGCAGCCAACTACCTAATGTGCATGTGGCCTCCAGACTATTATCCAACAGATGAGGAAAGGAAGGATTGGGCCAATTCTTTGTTTCCTCCAATATAAGCCATTCCTGAGGTGTTTGAGATTAGCTTAATCTCCTCTCCTCCTTGAAAGCACAAGCACACTCTGCCAAATTTGTATGGGGGAATAAAGTGAAATCGCCATAGGCTAAATTCTTATTGAAGGTGTTGGTGTATGCACTAGAGATGAATGAGTAGTATTCGATCGAGTACTACGGTATTCAAAATACTCGTACTCGATCGAGTACCACTCGCTATTCGAATGGAAAAGTTCGATGCAGAACCAGCATTGATTGGCCGAATGCTATACAGTCGCCCAATCAACGCTGGTTCTTCTCCTACCTTTAGAAGTCTTCTCCGTGCAGCTTCCCCACGGTGTCTTCCGGCTCTTCCGGCTCTGAATTCACTCTGCCAGGCATCGGGCCTGGGCAGAGCCGACTGCGCATGTGCGCTTGTAGTGCGGGCATGCGCAGTCGGCTCTGCCCAGGCCCGATGCCTGGCAGAGTGAATGAAGAGCCGGAAGATGCCGCGGGGACGCTGCACGGAGAAGACTTCTCGGAGAATCCAGTTCGACCCTCACTCGTGGACTTGGTAAGTATAATTTGATCAAATGTTGCCTACCCCTGAAACGAGCATTTTCCCCCATAGACTATAATGGGGTTCGATATTCGATTCGAGTAGTCGAACCTTGAGGGGCTACTCGAAACGAATATCGAATCTCGAACATTTTACTGTTTGCTCATCTCTAGTAGGCACCTCAAGGGATGCAGGCAATCTGGCAGTGGCGTAACTACCGGGGTAGCAGGGGAAGCGGCTGCCACAGGGCCCGGGATATTAGGGACCGGAGACAGCCACTACCGCCGCGTTTTTTTTCTTTTCTTAGTAGGCCATTACCGGCTGGAGTTACTTCACCCGGTAATGGGCCGTATTTACTTACCGATGCTGGCAATGGCCGGGACCGGTAAGTGACGCCACGGGCCCCATAAACATCATTATTATACTCGGGGGTCTTTTCAGACCCCCAAGTATAATGATCAGAGGTCCAGGGGAGGTAAAGTAACATAAAAAACTGTGTTACTTACTAGAGATGAGCGAACACTAAAATGTTCGAGGTTCGAAATTCGATTCGAACAGCCGCTCACTGTTCGAGTGTTCGAATGGGTTTCGAACCCCATTATAGTCTATGGGGAACATAAACTCGTTAAGGGGGAAACCCAAATTCGTGTCTGGAGGGTCACCAAGTCCACTATGACACCCCAGGAAATGATACCAACACCCTGGAATGACACTGGGACAGCAGGGGAAGCATGTCTGGGGGCATAAAAGTCACTTTATTTCATGGAAATCCCTGTCAGTTTGCGATTTTCGCAAGCTAACTTTTCCCCATAGAAATGCATTGGCCAGTGCTGATTGGCCAGAGTACGGAACTCGACCAATCAGCGCTGGCTCTGCTGGAGGAGGCGGAGTCTAAGATCGCTCCACACCAGTCTCCATTCAGGTCCGACCTTAGACTCCGCCTCCTCCGGCAGAGCCAGCGCTGATTGGCCGAAGGCTGGCCAATGCATTCCTATGCGAATGCAGAGACTTAGCAGTGCTGAGTCAGTTTTGCTCAACTACACATCTGATGCACACTCGGCACTGCTACATCAGATGTAGCAATCTGATGTAGCAGAGCCGAGGGTGCACTAGAACCCCTGTGCAAACTCAGTTCACGCTAATAGAATGCATTGGCCAGCGCTGATTGGACAGAGTACGGAACTCGACCAATCAGCGCTGGCTCTGCTGGAGGAGGCGGAGTCTAAGATCGCTCCACACCAGTCTCCATTCAGGTCCGACCTTAGACTCCGCCTCCTCCAGCAGAGCCAGCGCTGATTGGCCGAATTCCGTACTCTGGCTAATCAGCACTGGCTAATGCATTGTATTGGCGTGATGAAGCAGTGCTGAATGTGTGTGCTTAGCACACACATTCAGCTCTACTTCATTGGGCTAATAGAATGCATTGGCCAATCAGCGCTGGCCAATGCATTCTATTAGCTTGATGAAGCAGAGTGTGCACAAGGGTTCAAGCGCACCCTCGGCTCTGATGTAGCAGAGCCGAGGGTGCACAAGGTGTAGTTGAGCTAAGCACACACATTCAGCACTGCTTCATCACACCAACAGAATGCATTGGCCAGCACTGATTGGCCAGAGTACGGAATTCGGCCAATCAGCGCTGGCCAATGCATCCCTATGGGAAAAAGTTTATCTCACAAAAATCACAATTACACACCCGATAGAGCCCCAAAAAGTTATTTTTAATAACATTCCCCCCTAAATAAAGGTTATCCCTAGCTATCCCTGCCTGTACAGCTATCCCTGTCTCATAGTCACAAAGTTCACATTCTCATATGACCCGGATTTGAAATCCACTATTCGTCTAAAATGGAGGTCACCTGATTTCGGCAGCCAATGACTTTTTCCAATTTTTTTCAATGCCCCCGGTGTCGTAGTTCCTGTCCCACCTCCCCTGCGCTGTTATTGGTGCAAAAAAGGCGCCAGGGAAGGTGGGAGGGGAATCGAATTTTGGCGCACTTTACCACGCGGTGTTCGATTCGATTCGAACATGGCGAACACCCTGATATCCGATCGAACATGTGTTCGATAGAACACTGTTCGCTCATCTCTATTACTTACCTTTTCACACTTCGGGCAGGTTCGGGCCTACTTCTGGACGCTCCCTGACGTCACATGACCTGGGATGCAGGAGGTCATATATTGTGGGAGTGGCAAAAAAGGGATGCTATATATTGGGGGGAGTATCCATATACTGTGGCGGGACAAAAAGGAGTGCCATTTACTGTGTGGGGGGCTAAAGAGGGGTCATATGCTGTGGCTGGGGAGGAGAAAAAAAAAGGGATGCCATATACTAGGGGGGGGGGAGGATGTCATATACATATTGTGATAGGGGCCATTAAATTGTGTATGACGGTAAAAGAGGGCCATTATACTGTGCATAGAGATAAAAGTGGGCCGTTATACTATGGTGAGAGCATATGCCAATATATTGTGTGGGGGTGATTACAGTATCTGGGAGTATATGGGAGCCATTATTCCATGTGCTGGGCATGAAGAGGGTCATTATACCCTGTGTAGGCCATTATATTGTCATGTATCATCTAAGCCCCTGCCATCTACCTCAGTCAATAAACATTTAAAAGCTTATGTTTATAGTTCACCCTCATCGCGACTCATATAAGAAAATTAACATATTATACATACATTTGCGATAAAAATGTATATCCTACTAATATTATAAGTGTGAAAGTTTGTGTGTTTGGATGTTTGTGAGTTTGGATGTTTGTTCCTCAATCACGCTAAAACGCCTGGACGGATTTGCGTGCAATTTTCCACAAACATAGTTTTCCCTTAGGATTGAGTCACAGGCTACTTTTGGTACCACTAAACAACATGGCTTCCTAGCAGGAGACTCACAAAAGCAGAACTCCTAGCCCCAGCTATAGACTCACACACACTGCCTGGCATTTCCTGCCTCAACCTGCCTGCACACTCCTTACTGTCACCTCAGGAGTAGCCCTCACTCTACTCACTCACATTTACATATAGCTTTCCACTATATGCATCACATTGTCTGTATCACGACCTACACAATACAACACATCACATTGTCTGACACAATACAACACATCACATTGTCTGACACAATACAACACATCACATTGTCTGACACAATACAACACATCACATTGTCTGTATCACGACATACACAATACAACACATCACATTGTCTGTATCACGACATACACAATACAACACATCACATTGTATCACGACATACACAATACAACACATCACATTGTCTGTATCACGACATACACAATACAACACATCGCATTGTCTGTGTCACGACATACACAATACAACACATCACATTGTCTGTATCACGACATACACAATGCAACACATCGCATTGTCTGTGTCACGACATACACAATACAACACATCACATTGTCTGTATCACGACATACACAATATAACACATCAAATTTGCTAGCCCACCAAACTTTTTAAAGCACTTTTACAGTTTCACACGTCTGTGTCCGCCCAATTCTCAAATCACCGCAGACGAAGTCGCGGGTAAAAGCTAGTATAATATATATACAGACAATGATATACTGTATATCTACCACAAAATAGTTAATAATATCACCTGTCCCACAAAAACCAGGCCAATATGCGTACATCAATGGTAAAGCAAATAAAAATGTGTGACTTTTGAATTTTGGTGACATGAAAAAATATTTTTTTATTTAAAACGTGCCATTATGTCGCGAAACCAGAGAGACAAAAAAACTAACCTATCCATATTTATTAATACAGTATAATTAATGTAAATGTTTGGATCCATTGAATGAAAAATAGTAAATAAAAGATGGTCATTTGGTAATATGTATCTTATCCTGCAATAAACAAGCCCCTCTATAGCAATGTCTGTAGAGAAATAAATAGACAACGCAGTTAAACAATGCTAAAACAGTATTGGCGCTTAAAGGGTTAAATCTTCAGCTGCATTTTTCAACACAGCAACTACAGCCAGCGACAACCAATAGGATTGCAGGATGGGAATTTGAAAAAATCAGTTGGCTGTGGTCAGTTAGTAGACGGTGAAAGGTAGAGGGGCAGAGGAGAGAGGCAAGAGTCACAGAGGGGTAGAGGAGAGAGTTGTAAGGTGCAGAGGGGTAGAAAATAGAGGAGAGAGTTGTAAGGCACAGCGGGATAGGGAGAGAGGCACAAGGTCTGGAGGAGTAGAGGTCAGAGGCATGAGGTGCGGAGTGGTAGACAAGTGATTTGCCAGCACCAGGATAAGAGGTCTAGTGGAGAGAGGCATGGATGGATAAAAGAGAGAGGCCTGAGGTGGGAAGAGCGGAGGGGTAGAGGAGAGAGGCCTGAGGTGAGGTGGAATTGGAGATTGGAGAGGGGTAGAGGATAGAGGCAACAAGTGCAAAGTGGTATAGGAGAGAGCTGAATAGCATGGAGGGGTGAGGAAGATAAGAATGACATAACCCCTTTAATACGTCATACTATAATACGTGTAGCAAGCTATGTAACTATTATATACTGTACATAGGTGTTTGTGCTAGTTATATATGTAGACAGGTCTAGATGTAGTTCAAGTAATGTAATTTATATCTATTATTGTCCACTTATGTAATAGTGTAAATTACCATTTACCTAATAAGTATCTCTATATACATGATGTATAAGTTGTCTACTGTGTGTACTGTGTGTCTTTAAATATATTGCATTTCAATAAATACAATATTATATATGTTATAGTACATTACTATTATTAGTATATTATAGCAGATTACTATGTTTTAGTTATGGTGATGTCATAGCAAAAATTTTGCATGACATGTTTGAGCCCATCGACCACTTAGTGGCCTTATTGTGATGGGTCCCTACACTAACACTTTACATATAGGGAAGGAAATTACATTCATATAGACTCACTGTTACAGAGCCGTCTCTAAAAACTTGATCTCTGGAGTCTTATCTATGGGTAGTGGGGTACAGCATTTATTAAACAAATAAAGTCTTAGTGTAGGGACCCATCTGAATGAGGTCGCCGTGACGTGGCAGATGGGCTCGCACAATTTATCAAATTGTGCGCTAAGAACCTCACAATTATATCTGTAGTCAGTGATACATGTAGTCCATGAACTTTATCATTTAAAACTCCATACAAGAAGTATCAGCTCACTAAGTTAGGATCTAGTCTTTGTGTCTAGAGCTGGAACTAGTCTATGTGTGTAGAGCAGGGTCTAAGCTCTAGTCTCTGGTTCCTCTACAAAATATCCTGAATCAATGGCGTAACTACCGGAGTAGAAGGGGTAGCGGCTACCACAGGGCCTGGGACATTAGGGGCCCGCGACAGCCACTACCGCTGCGTTTTTTGTTTTTTTTAACAGGCTGTTACCAGCTGGAGTTACTCCAGCTGTTAACGGACCCTATTTACTTACCGATCCTGGCAGGGGTCAGGATCGGTACGTGATGCCATCAGCCCCACAAACATCATTATTATACTCGGAGGTCTTTTCAGACCCCCAAGTATAGTGATCGGAGGCCCAGGAGAGGTAAGAGAACATAAAAAACAGTGTTACTTACCTCTCCACACTCCATACAGGCTTCGGCCTTGTTGTGTGACCTGCGTCCTGGGTCATGTGACGTCCCAACATCATTGAAGATGGCCGACTCCACCAAGGACTGCAATGGAGCCGGGGAATGGTAAGTAACAGTGTTTTTTTTGTTTGTATCCTCCCTCGGTCTCCGATTATTATACTCTGGGGTCTGAAAAGACCTCAGAGTATAATAATTGTTCATGGTGTCCACAGTGGGGCATAACACTGTATGCAGGGGCCACTATTGGGCATAACACTGTGTGTAGGGGCCACTATTGGGCATAACACTGTGTGCAGGGGCCACTATGGAGCATAATACTGTGTGCAGGGGCCACTGTGGGATATAATACTATGTGCAAAGGCCACTATGGGGCATAATAGAGTGCGTAGGAATGCGGGGGGGGGGGGTCGGTTGAGGCCTTCGGCGTCCGTGTCGGTCGGGGGGAGGCCCCATGTGAAAAATGCACCACGGGGACCCGCCATTCCTAGTTACGCCATTGCAACCTTGTCAAGACTGCCTCTTACAAGGGTAACCACATAGTCTACCTCTGTGGTACTTATGCACTTATCCTGAATGTCCAAAGGAGTTTGCTAATGACAACTGTATGCCAACTGCCTGTACCATATCAATACCCAAGAGGGCCCTGGAACAAGTTGGTGGACGCTGTACAATAAATCATGAGAGGACTTTCCTCCTATCCAAAACATCAGAGGCCCAAAAGAATGAAAAACACTCAAACTTACCTTTCTTGGGCCAACACCATAGCATCCGGTCTTCTTATACAGACGAAATCACAGAGTATAATACTAGCAATTCATGTACAGTCCAAAACTAAACTTGTTGGTGACCATTCACAAATCTTGCGAGGTCCACCACTGCTTCTGAATCTGGTTCAGCTTCTCATTTTGCCCTCTTGATAAAGGTGTAGTGACATTAGGATGGCCAGGTCAATGGCTAGCCAATATTTATCACCTTTTCTCAAGACTGTAGTAAAGAGGAGTTGGGGATGATGGAAACAGCTGATCACTGTGGATTTGGGATCTTGCTCTAGTACTGGTGAGGGTCATCATCAATCATATATTTACCACCAATTGTGGGGATAGATATTAAGCTATTTTTCTAATATTCATCCAAATTTCAGGGGAACCAAGGTTCTCCCAAGGTTACTTACATCTCCATTTGGACCTTCTACATCCATTCCTATGTTTTGCAACTGGACCTTCGTGAAGGTTCTCCCAAGGTTACCTTACATCTCCATTTGGACCTTCTACATCCATTCCTATGTTTTGCAACTGGAACTTCGTGAAGGTTCTCCCAAGGTTACCTTACATCTCTATTTGGACCTTCTACATCCATTCCTATGTTTTGCAACTGGACCTTCGTGAAGGTTCTGCCAAGGTTACCTTACATCTCCATTTGGACCTTCTACATCCATTCCTATGTTTTGCAACTGGACCTTCGTGAAGGTTCTCCCAAGGTTACCTTACATCTCCATTTGGACCTTCTACATCCATTCCTATGTTTTGCAACTGGACCTTCGTGAAGGTTCTCCCAAGGTTACCTTATATCTCCATTTGGACCTTCTACATCCATTCCTATGTTTTGCAACTGGACCTTCGTGAAGGTTCTCCCAAGGTTACCTTACATCTCCATTTGGACCTTCTACATCCATTCCTATGTTTTGCAACTGGACCTTTGTGAAGGTTCTCCCAAGGTTACCTTACATCTCCATTTGGACCTTCTACATCCATTCCTATGTTTTGCAACTGGACCTTCGTGAAGGTTCTCCCAAGGTTACCTTACATCTCCATTTGGACCTTCTACATCCATTCCTATGTTTTGCAACTGGACCTTCATGAAGGTTCTGCCAAGTTTACCTTACATCTCCATTTGGAACTTCTACATCCATTCCTATGTTTTGCAACTGGACCTTCGTGAAGGTTCTCCCAAGGTTACCTTACATCTCCATTTGGACCTTCTATATCCATTCCTATGTTTTGCTTCTGGACCTTTGTGAAGGTTCTCCCAAGGTTACCTTACATCTCCATTTGGACCTTCTACATCCATTCCTATGTTTTGCAACTGGACCTTCGTGAAGGTTCTCCCAAGGCTACCTTACATCTCCATTTGGACCTTCTATATCCATTCCTATGTTTTGCAACTGGACCTTCGTGAAGGTTCTCCCAAGGTTACCTTACATCTCCATTTGGACCTTCTACTTCCATTCCTATGTTTTGCAACTGGACCTTCGTGAAGGTTCTCCCAAGGTTACCTTACATCTCCATTTGGACCTTCTACTTCCATTCCTATGTTTTGCAACTGGACCTTCGTGAAGGTTCTCCCAAGGTTACTTACATCTCCATTTGGACCTTCTACATCCATTCCTATGTTTTGCAACTGGACCTTCGTGAAGGTTCTCCCAAGGTTACCTTACATCTCCATTTGGACCTTCTACATCCATTCCTATGTTTTGCAACTGGACCTTTGTGAAGGTTCTCCCAAGGTTACCTTACATCTCCATTTGGACCTTCTACATCCATTCCTATGTTTTGCAACTGGACCTTCGTGAAGGTTCTCCCAAGGTTACCTTACATCTCTATTTGGACCTTCTACATCCATTCCTATGTTTTGCAACTGGACCTTCGTGAAGGTTCTCCCAAGGCTACCTTACATCTCCATTTGGACCTTCTACATCCATTCCTATGTTTTGCAACTGGACCTTCGTGAAGGTTCTCCCAAGGTTATCTTACATCTCCATTTGGACCTTCTACTTCCATTCCTATGTTTTGCAACTGGACCTTCGTGAAGGTTCTCCCAAGGTTACTTACATCTCCATTTGGACCTTCTACATCCATTCCTATGTTTTGCAACTGGACCTTCGTGAAGGTTCTCCCAAGGTTACCTTACATCTCCATTTGGACCTGCTACATCCATTCCTATGTTTTGCAACTGGACCTTCGTGAAGGTTCTCCCAAGGTTACCTTACATCTCCATTTGGACCTTCTACATGCATTCCTATGTTTTGCAACTGGGCCTTCGTAAAGGTTCTCCCAAGGTTACCTTACATCTCCATTTGGACCTTCTACATCCATTCCTATGTTTTGCAACTGGACCTTCGTGAAGGTTCTCCCAAGGTTACCTTACATCTCCATTTGGACCTTCTACATCCATACCTATGTTTTGCAACTGGACCTTCGTGAAGGTTCTCCCAAGGTTACCTTACATCTCCATTTGGACCTGCTACATCCATTCCTGTTTTGCAACTGTTCTCATGCAGGTGCCCCATGCAGATTGTAGTTTGTACAGTAAGTGTTTAATAATGATGGCTTTTCTACGCTCTATAATAACAAGCCGTGTGCAGACCTTTTATGTTTAACAGGCATTAGCTGTTACTCCAAGATTTCGACCATAATTTCTTGTAGCAGGATCTCTCTCTACTAACATGTTATGCGTTTTAATATGGTATCCTCTGGTGTTATTATAGTGTTCTTATCAAAAGATTTATACCAGGATAGAGCGGCATGTAATTACTTTATTATAACGTAATTCCCTCTCGCTCCTGGCTCAGACGAATAATAACCTGTGACAGCGGATAGATCGCATTGAGTTAAAAAAAAAATAACATATTCAAAAAATATTAAAGCGAAAAGTCTTTGTTTTTTATAAGAATGCCACTCAGTAATAAAACTCTGCGAGCGGCGTGTGTCTCTAAAATGGACTTTATTATAATAAAATTGAGGGTACAATTAACTATGATTATGTAAAATTTATATTTTTTTAGAGAAATAAGGTTGATTTGGGGATTTATTTGGAGTCGGGAAGGAATTTTTTCCCCTAATGTGTAAAATTGGGGTCTGTCTCCATGCCTTGCTCTGGATCGGCACCGTAGGGATATAGGTTGAACTTGCTGGACCTGATGAGTCTCTCTTGAACCTTATTGGCTATGTATCTACTAAACATATCACGCAAAGACAAGAAATGCCCTATAATAAGTAATTGTATACAAAAAGGATAAAAAGTTACTCAATCTATTATACTACATTATATTATCTACATGGGATATAGTCATTGCATTGCATGAATACTGTATATCCCATGTAGAAATGTCCTTACTTGATACATTTATAACAAATTTGTAGCGTACATCTAATATAAGGTCTGAAGGGACCTGCATGCTACAAGCTCCACAGAGAAACAGAATTATTCCGGAGGTACTGAAATATCACGTTTTTTTTATTATCCATGATCTGTGACATCATTATATTTATAATCCCTGTTCTGTGACATCACTGTGTGCATTATCCCTGTACTGTGACATCACTGCTTGTATTATCCCTGTACTGTGACATCACTGTGTGTATTATCCTGTACTGTGACATCACTGTGTGTATTATTCCTGTACTGTGACATCCCTGTGTGTATTATCTCTGTACTGTGACATCACTATGTGTATTATCCCTGTACTGTGACATCACTGTGTGTATTATCCAGTACTGTGACATCACTGTGTGTATTATCCCTGTACTGTGACATCACTGTGTGTATTATCCCTGTACTGTGACATCACTGTGTGTATTATCCCTGTACTGTGACATCACTGTGTGTATTATCCCTGTACTGTGACATCACTGTGTGTATTATCCCTGTACTGTGACATCACTGCTTGTATTATCCCTGTACTGTGACATCACTGTGTGTATTATCCCTGTACTGTGACATCACTGTGTGTATTATCCCTGTACTGTGACATCACTGTGTGTATTATCCCTGTACTGTGACATCACTGTGTGTATTATCCCTGTACTGTGACATCACTGTGTGTATTATCCTGTACTGTGACATCACTGTGTGTATTGTCCCTGTACTGTGACATCACTGTGTGTATTATCCCTGTACTGTGACATCACTGTATTATCCCTGTACTGTGACATCACTGTGTGTATTATCCTGTACTGTGACATCACTGTGTGTATTGTCCCTGTACTGTGACATCACTGTGTGTATTATCCCTGTACTGTGTGTATTATCCCTGTACTGTGACATCACTGTGTGTATTATCCCTGTACTGTGACATCACTGTGTGTATTATCCTGTACTGTGACATCACTGTGTGTATTATCTCTGTACTGTGACATCACTATGTGTATTTTCTCTGTACTGTGACATCACTGTGTGTATTATCCCTGTACTGTGACATCACTGTGTGTATTATCCCGTACTGTGACATCACTGTGTGTATTATCCCTGTACTGTGACATCTGTGTGTATTATCCCTGTACTGTGACATCACTGTGTGTATTATCTCTGTACTGTGACATCACTGTGTGTATTATCCCTGTACTGTGACATCACTGTGTGTATTATCCTGTACTGTGACATCACTGTGTGTATTATCCCTGTACTGTGACATCACTGTGTGTATTATCCTGTACTGTGACATCACTGTGTGTATTATCCCTGTACTGTGACATCACTGTGTGTATTATCCCTGTATTGTGACATCACTGTGTGTATTATCCCTGTACTGTGACATCACTGTGTGTATTATCTCTGTACTGTGACATCACGGTGTGTATTATCCCTGTACTGTGACATCACTGTGTGTAATATCCCTGTACTGTGACATCACTGTGTGTATTATCTCTGTACTGTGACATCACTGTGTGTATTATCTCTGTACTGTGACATCACTGTGTGTATTATCCCTGTACTGGGACATCACTGTGTGTATTATCCCTGTACTGTGACATCACTGTGTGTATTATCTCTGTACTGTGACATCACTGTGTGTATTATCCCTCTACTGTGACATCACTGTGTGTATTATCCCTGTACTGTGACATCACTGTGTTTATTATCCCTGTACTGTGACATCACTGTGTGTATTATCCCTGTACTGTGACATCACTGTGTGTATTATCTCTGTACTGTGACATCACTGTGTGTATTATCTCTGTACTGTGACATCACTGTGTGTATTATTCCTGTACTGTGACATCACTGTGTGTATTATCTCTGTACTGTGACATCACTGTGTGTATTATTCCTGTACTGTGACATCACTGTGTGTATTATCCTGTACTGTGACATCACTGTGTGTATTATCTCTCTACTGTGATATCACTGTGTGTATTATCCCTGTACTGTGACATCACTGTGTGTATTATCCTGTACTGTGACATCACTGTGTGTATTATCCCTGTACTGTGACATCACTGTGTGTATTATCCTGTACTGTGACATCACTGTGTGTATTATCCCTGTACTGTGACATCACTGTGTGTATTATCCCTGTATTGTGACATCACTGTGTGTATTATCCCTGTACTGTGACATCACTGTGTGTATTATCTCTGTACTGTGACATCACGGTGTGTATTATCCCTGTACTGTGACATCACTGTGTGTATTATCCCTGTACTGTGACATCACTGTGTGTATTATCTCTGTACTGTGACATCACTGTGTGTATTATCCCTGTACTGTGACATCACTGTGTATATTATCTCTGTACTGTGACATCACTGTGTGTATTATCTCTGTACTGTGACATCACTGTGTGTATTATCCTTGTACTGTGACATCACTGTGTGTATTATCCTTGTACTGTGGCATCACTGTGTGTATTGTCCCTGCTCTGTGACATCACTGTGTGTATTATCTCTGTACAGTGACATCACTGTGTGTATTATCTCTGTACTGTGACATCACTGTGTGTATTATCCCTGTACTGTGACATCACTGTTCTTAACAATGCTGTGCTATGACATCACCATTTTTATTATCCATGTTCTGTGACATATTTTCCTGTATTATTCCTATGACGACATCACTGCGTCCATTTTTGCTGTACATTGGTGTAAATTATCTCTAAATTAAGAAGACCAAATAATCAAAGCTTTATATGTTGTGAATCTAGCGGAGTGGAGCTCCATTCTAACTCGATACACATTAAAATTATTTTACTCACATCAGGTTAACCATTTAACCCTCGGTAATGGAGTGTTCTTTTTGTTCTTTTCATCCACCCAATGAAGTATAGATAAATAAATCCTATCATTTCCAGTATACAAACAATATTACGGGATCTCAGGCGGTCATACAGAGCTTGGAAACCCGTCCCTCCATATCTCAGGCAAGCCTGCCTTTTTGACTTTTGCCACGAGAGTCTCTTTAAATTAGTTGAATTTAGGCATGAGGTAGTCTTGGGATAAAAGTCATCATCAAACCGAAATATGATCAATCTCAAATCGTAGAACAGTAAATGAGAAATTTTGCCCTTTTAGCTTGTAATATAGTCTTCGTACCGAGGAAATATTGATTATTTCAATAGTCAGCCCGAAACGCACTGCGCAAACTTGCTGATGCAGAGTTGGAAGTGACCCTGGAGACACCCAAAACGGCACAAAGAACTGACAAAAGAGAACAAAAGTGCAAATGTCCGGCATAAACCAGAGGAGGTGATTCCCCCCCCCCCCTAAATTACTTCAATTGGACTTAGCTTAGAAAACAGCAAAGTTATAATATTCCCCAGAGACTATTCCCTGCACTCTTGACTCCGCTTTGGTTGATATAAGGTAACAATAGCTGTCAGTTGTGTTAATGTGATACATCACGTGTATTGATTTTGTACAGAATAACATTCTTTAACATTGTTTTGAACGAATCAGAACTTGCGTCAAGGGGGTAGTAATACTTTAGGAACTTAAGGGCAGTTTGCTAAAGCAAAGTGAGATTCTGGTATAAAGGCTTACTCTTCTCTTGCTACCAGCTATTGGAGGTATATGGGACTTGTCACCGTAAAGGGCTTTTCTGGGCAGAAAATCTTTTTATTTTTTTAGAAAGGTTAGTGCTAGTGATGGGTTAATAAGTACACTCATATAACTTTAGCAGTATTTGGAGTCATTTCTGGGTGTCTCTGGTTGCTGCTGCATCCTCTGCCTTTGTTTACAAGGTGTAACTTCCTGCTGTAAGCTTCCTGTGTAGCTTCTACACTGGGTCCCTCTCACTCAGCCCCCCTCCTCTCTCACTCCTTTACAAAACCCTCCGTCTCACTAAGCCTAGCCCCTCCCACTTTCACTGTCTCACTAAGCCTAGCGCCTCCCACCCTCACTGTCTCACTAAGCCTAGCCCTCCCACTTTCACTGTCTCACTAAGCCTAGCCCTTCCCACCCTCCCTGCCTCACTAAGCCTAGCCCCTCCCACTCTCTCTGACTACTGATCCTGCCCATTACTTGCCCCTCCCACTCTCACTGAATAGCAATCCTACCCATTACTAGCCCCTCCCACCCTTCCTTTCTCACTAAGTCTATTGATTCCGCCCATTACTAGCTCCTCCCACCCTCCTCTGTCTCCCTAGCTAACCTATTCCGCACCCAAAACTACTAGAAGGCAGGAAGATAGAGAGCAGCCATCCCTGGAAACAGGAAAGCTTGGTAAGTATCGATAGGGATAGGGGAGGGGGAAGAGTGATGGTGACGTTCCGTTACAGAAGTGTTGAAACGGAACGTCATCGGATTATCAGAAAGTGTCCCTGGGGTGGTCACATGACCACTCCAGGGATATGGGTAATTATAGATTTTTTTTAATTGAAGTAAATTAGAAGTTAGGTTTGTGGAGGGAGTTTAGTTTAGGGATTAATCAGTTTTTCATGGACAACCCCTTTAACTGTTAGACCTCATGCACATGAACATTAAAAAAAAAACGGACATTAATTTTCCTTTTTCCATCCATGCGTCACGTGTCACATATTTTCCATTATTTTCTGGCCAATTGTCCATTTCTCATCTGTTTTTAATAATCAGTTAAAAAAAAAATGACATTTTTTACATTATCCAAATTAATGATCCATTTCGAATGACTGTGAAATCAATACATTAGTTCATAAAAATGTAAAAAACATGTCCCCCTCTAGCTTCCCCCAGTTTAGGCTGGGGCACCTGGAGAAGGACTTCATACTGTGGGGCAAATGGTGGGGAACATTATAAGGTGGGGGGCGTGTAATGTAGGAGCATTAAACTGTGTGGGGGCTCAAAGAAAAATGACTGAGAATGGGAGGAGTCAACATAGCAGTGGGTGGGGCTAAATTTACTGTGCTGAACATTCCGTGCCTCTTTCTGTCCTTTGAAAGTTGGGAGGTATGACATTGCATGCTGGGACTTGTGACTTCCAACCAGTTGGGGGGGCTATAGTTTTCAGGCCTCTTACATGGAACTAGAGATGAGCGAATACTATTCGAAATGGCCGTTTCGAATAGCACACACCCATAGGAATGAATGGAAGCGGCCGGCACGCCGACTTTGCCGGCGGCTGGCCGCTTAACCCCCTGCATGCTGGCTGCGTCCATTCATTCCTATGGGAGTTTCGAATAGTACTCGCTCATCTCTACATGGAACGCTAAAAATATTTTCACACACCTCTTTTTACAAAAGTTAGTCTTTAACAAAGAGTAAGGACCTCGGCTAGGTTCACATCTGTGGCCGGGTCTCCATCAGAGACTCCACTGCAGAACCACCGAATTGTTACGCATCAGAAATGAGGATTGTGTTACTTCTATCCAATACTTACTGACAGGCGCAGTCTCAGTTTTCCGTCTCCTTACATGCTAGTAATTTTTCTAACCTTAGAACCCGATAAAAGAGAAGTGATCATTTTCAGAAACCTATAAAAAAGGGTTATGAGAACAGGTTTTGTTCTTTGTGGGACAAGTTTCACTTTATATACGATTTTGGGGCACGCACACATCAGCATGTCATGTTTCTAAATATAAATTCGGATATAGGGTATCTGAGTTTTCATGAACAATCTAAATATGTGCAGGGTCTTGCAAGGCTGTCTGTTCTATGGCAGCATAATCCTTCATACATGGTGATGGTTGAGCACGCTAATAATCAGATTATGGCTGAGACACATTTGCATGTCTGTCCCAGTCTGTGGAGCATGTACAATAATGATTAGTCTGCCCCCTTCCCCATCCATTGCTGATAATGTTCTGCCATTCTGCCAGGAGTAACTGTACAATTGCAGATAAATAACTGAGACAAGCCTGAGTGGCCATAATAATATAGGAGACTCAGGAACACTAGACTGTAATTTATTTTTCATCTCATAAGGGAACAATATACAGTGGTGTTCATAAAGCCCCTCTGCAAATTGATTGGCCTTAGCGATTATGTGACCACTGAGACCAAATATTGAACAGCATGTGATGTCACTACCTGTGACATCACGGGTCTCTTCCTGAGACCTGTTGAGGTCACTGTTTGGCCCCTACAAGACAAGTCATCTACAAGACATGAAACGTACATAGTCATGGGAATATAGTGTAACACTCTTTGTATAAATATGGTGCCACTAATGACGACTTCCTTGGAGATCTTTACCAGGTGCCAGGACACTGGCGATCACCAGTATAAGGGAAGGGGTGTCTACTAGAGATGAGCGAACAGTAAAATGTTCGAGATTCGATATTCATTTCGAGTAGCCCCTCAATATTCGACTACCGGAATCTAATATCGAACCCTATTATAGTCTATGGGGGGAAAATGCTCGTTTCAGGGGTAGGCAACATTCGATCAAATTATACTTAACAAGTCCACGAGTGAGGGTCGGGCTGGATCCTCTGAGAAATCTTCTCCGTGCAGCGTCCCCACGGCATCTTCCGGCTCTGAATTCACTCTGCCAGGCATCCGGCCTGGGCAGAGCCGACTGCACATGCCTGCACTACAAGCACTACAAGCGGACATGCGCAGTCGGCTCTGCCCAGGCCCGATGCCTGAAAAAGTGAATTCAGAGCCAGAAGACGCCGCGGGGAAGCTGCACGGAGAAGACTTCTAAAGGTAGGAGAAGAACCAGCGTTGATTGGCCAACTGTATAGCATTCGGCCAATCAATGCTGGTTCTGCATCAAACTTTTCCATTCGAATAGCGAGTGGTACTCGATCGAGTACGAGTATTTCGAATACCGTAGTATTCGATCGAATACCTACTCGAATACTACTCGCTCATCTCTAGTGTCTACACTTGTACTGTACAGTGTAGCAAACAGGTTCATATACAAGTTAATGGTAGGACTCATAGTTGTCCCAATCTTGGCACCTGCGACTGTAACAATCCCCCTTTCGTAATGGGGCCTGAACATCCTCAGGCCCTCAATGTACTATTATGTCACAAAAACATAGGCTCGAGAGCCTACTTGAGAACTTTTCCATGTTCTGGCGTGTTATTGTGCAACATGTTCAGGTACACGCCAATGTTGGACAGTGCAACAATGTTGCGGGTGATCTCACATGTTCTAAGATATTTCCCTCAAATAGAATTTCCATCCTCAAGACATTTTTATACCAGAATTTATTTCAGCTCCTTATAATGTACATTATTTTCCATCTCCGTAAGGTGAATCGCAGTTATTCTAACCCCCAATAGCTTGACTAGATGCCCCTCTCGTGCCTGTGCCCGGCCAAGCCCTGTAAATTCAGGCTAGTTACATGAGTCTAAGCCTCCTGGCGGGCAGCCATCTACAGATATGTAACGGCATGCACAAGCATGAGAAATCCACACTACACAAAGAGCAGAAGGAAGCGTCAGACAGGGCAGCATTAGTCACAAGAAGCCACAGGTACCAGTGAGCAAGGGGAGGGGAACGCTGAAGGAAATGTACAGGGGAGAGGCTAGGGAGGGGGCCATAGCAGACCTATGAGAAGACTGACAGCCTGCTACAAGAAAATACAGCCTCTTACTATTTCCTTGACCGTATCTCCACAGCTAGAAAAGTTAACTTTGCAAAGTTTTCTGCATTGCATGGATCTAACCTTCACCGGCAAGGTAAGTCCTACTGTATACAGCTATGTACAGTATAGTAGACTTCATTGTGGTGCCATAGGAGCTCACACATAACTTTCTAGCTGTCATACTCTGTATTCATAGCCATCTCCTAAACAGAACACGTTGCTACCCATCTGCGGTATGTGATCTGCAACTAGTCGGTGATGTTGTAATGCAGAAAAATGAAAAAAAAAAAGCACTTTTTTGTATATTTTTGGGTTGTTATTTATGTTGTTCTGTGTGCTTTTATATTGTTTCAGTGTTGCCTTCGATGTCCTTGCTTATGTTAAGTATTACTGTAAGTCTGGATACATACACTGTGTTTTGTAATGTTTATCGCAGCTTTTTGGTAACTCAAGAACACTGCGGCCAGATGTTACTTAAAGGCGTAGAACTACAAATTGCAGCATGCCTTGTTTGAAACGAGACGTCTTATTCTCATACAACAACATTGCAGGTTGTTAACCCCTTGTATACATAGCGGTTGTTGGCTTGCTGACTTGACTGTATATGATGTGCATGCTGCGGATAGTTCAGGGAAGTACCTGCAGAGAAAACTGAAGCAAGGCAGCATATGTATTCCATTATTGCAGTACAGTTGATTTACATGTGAATTTAAAGGGACTTTTTGCACGGATTTAAAGGGACTTTACTCATGAATGTCCAGTTCTACAGAAGTGATGCCAAGAACCCCAACTGCAGTGGATTTAAGGTATAGTCTATATGGTCTCAATATACATATATATATATATATATATATATATATATATATATATATATATACACAGACAATAATTATCACAGATACAGTAAGTTATAGTAATGGTTCAGTAACGTAACCTGTAATAAACACTCTACCCCATCACTACAGAAGAGGACAGTAGGCTTATAACAGTTGTCCCCTATGTATAATATAGGGGACGTATGTCTGAATGCTTACCCCTCTCTGATCATGAGAATGGGGTTCCCATGTTTCCCTTGTGAATGGAGTGATGGTCGAGCACGCTCAGTAACACTGGTTTAAACTCAGTGGAAGTAACATGACAGCCTTGTGCTTTACCCAGCTATCTGTGCTAGTTCCATAGACTTTGGAGCAGCAACAGAGGAACACAAGATCCCTATACTTGTGGTCATGAGGGTCTCGGTGGTGGGACCCTCAGCAATCAGACACTTATCATCTATCTTGTTGTAATTGGGGGGCAACCCCTTTACGTTACCTTACTCAGAATAGGGGATTTGTGGTAGATCACTAGTGGGGTCCAACAACTAGGACCCTCAATGATCAACAGAACAAGGACCCATTTATCCTCCATGTAAATGAAGTGCCATTGTGCTTGGAGGACCGAAGCTTGATTCACTTATATCGGTCTTCCATGTCTGCAATCTCCAGCACGAATAAAGTGCAAGCGCAATGGTGTTTCATTCACATGGAGGAAAAAGGGGAACTTTCAGGTCCCCATTCTCCTGATTGCTGGGGGGTCCAAGCGTTCGGACCCCCATTGATCTGGGACTTATAGAGGATAAGTGTCTGTAATGACCGAACCTTTTTGGGAACTGTCAGAGGTTGCAAATAATGTGGCAATCGCTGATTCCAGTAGATGAAGCCACGACCTGAGGCCAATGCCCTTGGTGACAGATGCTAAAAATGCTACTGTCCTCCAAAATGGCATATGCGACTGTATAACAATATGAGCTTCCGCCAGGATGATATGTCAAGTCTGTGTCTCTTGACATGTTATACTAAGAAGTGATTCCAGAAAATAGAGAAGAATAAGGCTTTCCTTGAGACTCTTATTAGTTATATTACTGTATGAGATGACTATGGCTTCCGAGCAGGTCTGACACTGATGTTATGACTGCCGCCGCCGCGCTAACCTGACCTATAGGGTTAATATTTACATACTGCACAGTCACATTGCGCTGTGTATACATGACAGCAGAAATTCCCATGGATAGGGATAAGGAGGCGGAGGATGGCTCTTGTTGAGTCTCTATTTTCCTGGCATCCGTCGCAGGTTCGCTCTCAGTATGGTATAATCCGTACGCCTCTTTGTATACAATGCCTGTGTATGTGAAGGAAAAACAGGCGTCTGTGCTTGTTTCACTAACATCTTGCATGACAAACAACTCCTGTTTCCCCTCCTCTTTATAAAGACACTGCAGGCATTGAACTTGCTCCCCCGGGGGCTTCTCCACAGTCCTGTGATAACAATTTAGAGGAAAAACTCTTACGCCCCCACTCATTAAAGTCGAAAATTCCACTAATCCCAAATATGGGCAATCTGAGTGCGTGAGCCGAAAATAAAACGGGTTGCTTGTGCCTAGAGATTAACACTTTAACTACCACCTGCCTGCGAGAGCGACGATGTGGAGAATCCTGTAGTAGTGGCGGTGTAAAACAAGCGTGCCCTGTGTAGACGGTGTAATATATCCTGCTACACCTCTGGCCGGCTATATTTAGAACAACTCATGTCATAAAACAGTAAAGTACACACATTACCTAGTCGGGGTGGACCGGCACGTCACATATTCCAGAATAATAGTCTACACGTTGCGTTCTCAATTGCTGTTTCGATGCAGTTTTTTTATGCTTTTTTTGAAGCCCCTATTAAAGGGGCTCCATCATTAGATTTTCCGGGTTTTTAGATAAACATATGCCTGAATAGCCTTTAAAAAGCCAAGTGGTTTAGATGGAAATCTTGCGCATGCGCAGTAGCACTCCCTCCAGTGACATTTTCTTGTAGTGGACATCGCAACCGTACTGCGCATGTGCAACATGCTCGCGTAGTTCTCAGGGGAACTGAGCAGTTCTCTACACAAAAATGGCATGGGAGCGTGTGCAGTAGCGCTCCGGAGCGCATGCATGAGATTTCCATCGAAACCGCCGAGCACCTACACCTAGAGGATAAAACATCTCACAGTATCATAGACAGAGATTCTTTACTGTAAGATCAATGAGACTATGGGACTCACTGTCTTAGGATGTTATGATGGTGGGCTCATTATACAAGTTCAAGAAGGGCCTGGACGCCTTTCTTGAAATTAAAAATATTACAGGTTATAGGTTTTAGATTTTTTTTGTAAGGACAAGTTGATCCAGGGTTTATACTGATTGCCAGATTTAGAGTTGGATTTTCAATGGGTCAATTGGCATTGACTTCATGGTTTGTTTTTCCTTCCTCTGTATCAACACTGTAGGGTTATAGGTTGGACTTGATGGACCTGGGTCTTCATACAACTTCTTCTACTATGTTACTATATAATGTACAGAGAAGTTTGTGCACTGGGCAGATGTCACCAGATCAGTGGAAACCAGATGTCAGATTGATGATGACCTATCTCACTCTATTCTTAGACAAACCCTTTAAGGTGTCCGTAGACATTAGATAGAAGTAAGTTGATGGCTGAACGCCCATTGCATGAACAATCATCAACAACTCTTTGTCAGATGCAGCCATACATATTTTGCCACCTCTAGGACCCACATCTAGTTTGGACACAGGGGTCCCCGACCCTCACGTCTTGGCTGCAGTGGGCAGAAAGGTGGCTGTGCATGCGCAGCTCACTCCATTCACTACCATGGTAATTCTAAGAATAGCAAGGAGGGAGGTGTGCCATACATGCTTGGCCACTTCTCCATTCACTGCAGTAGTGAAACAGGCGTCGGGTGACCCCTGTTCTCTGGATACCCCTCTAAAGAAAGGGGTATCCCAACCATTCACTTCTATGGTAGTTCAGAGAATAGCTAAGGATGGATCCTCATCTACTATCAGAATGGTGAGAGCCACACATGAATGGCCACTTATCCACTCACTGCAGTCCTGAGACAAGGGACACTTGACCTCTGTTCTCATGATAGGAATACTCCTTTAAACAATGCAGAATTATATTTTCGTTGCATGCTGGATGATAAGGATGTCCTAATAATAAAGCAGCAGATTAAAAGATTTTTCTTACTAAAATATAGATATAAATAAATTTAAGATGAGAGAAAATTCTCCGCCATAGACTAATCAGTCCGACTTAATACGTCTTAAATAGATAAGTACAGATGAGATTGCTGCGAATCTGGAACCTGATGAAGCTCCTATAAATGGCATACGGTATGCGCTGTCCTCTTCACATTATTTCATTAAAACCATCATCAGTTGAATCAGATTTAAATAATGACATTAAAAAAGCTACACGTTCTTATAGAATATTAAAAGGGGTCATCCAGGATTAGAGATAAGGGTTTTTTTCCCCGAGGCAGCGTCATGCTTGTCTATAGGACTGAGCTATAAAACCAGATAAAGCTCAATAGTGGCGTTGGTCCCGAAAAAAAAAAAAAAAAAATTAGGATATGTTTCAGGGTCCAGTGACAGCCAGGTATCTTTTAGCCATTTTATTCAGGGTCCAGTGACAGCCAGATAGGTTTTAGCTTGCAGGTTTTTGGATACGATGCAAAAAATGACAAATCCTGCCTAGATATTACAAATGGCAAAGCCTTTGTGGAAAAATTGCAGGAATTCACCTGCATCATTTATACTTATGTATACAATGACAATAATAGGTTCTTTGCAGCAACCAATGGTAAGTATTTAAGTAAAGCTTCCAGTAAACCGCACTGTAGTCCACCCATTCCATTTATTACTGTGGCTTTCTGCCTTTGAATCTTCTCAGCCTCTACTACGATATGTCTTTATTTGCCTTGGCGGCAGCTGCCTAGCATTGGTTGCCACTGTTAACTTGGTCACAATGGCATAACTAGGAATGACAAACTTTTGACATAGGGCCACCCCGACCGACGCCGAAGACCCCGACCGACCAACCCCCCCACACACATTTCTGAATGTGCTATTATGCCCCAAAGTGGCCCCTGCACACAGTATTATGCCTCATAGTGGCCCCTGCACACAGTATTATGCCCTATAGTGATCCCTGCACACAGTATTATTTCCCCTGGTGGCCCCTGCACACAGTATTATTTCCCCTGGTGGCCCCTGCACACAGTATTATGCCCTATAGTGACCCCTGCACACAGTATTATTTCCCCTGGTGGCCCCTGCACACAGTCTCCGAGTATAATAATCGGAGACCCAGGGGAGAGAAAAACATTAAAAACACTGTTACTTACCTATCCCTGGCACCAGTACTGCTGCTGAAGTCAGACATCTTCAATGACGTACGGGACGTCACTTGACCCGGGCCTGCGTTGCGACATATAAGGACGCAGGCCCCAGCCATGTGACGTCAGGGACATCACACAAGTAGGCCTGAAGCCTGCCTGGAGCCAGGAGAGGTAAGTAAATAGGGCCCATTACCTGCTGGAATTATTCCAGCCGGTAACGGCCTATTAAAGAAAGAAATGCAGCGGTAGCCGCTGTCACCGGGCCCCTAATGTCTCGGGCCCTATCGCTACCACTACTACCCCGATAGTTACGCCCCTGCTGTTCATGTAAACTGTATAGGTTAAAATCTCTTTAATGCACAAAAGGGTTATATGAGAAAATCCTCAAATCATCCGACCAGGGTGGGAAATTGAGTGTGATCATTCCAATGAGTAATAGGCTTCCCAATTTCCTTTGGTGTCTGGTATATTCTTTGTCACTCAGTTACATGGAGCCATGTGCAAAAACAGATGTTTTATTTCCTAAAAAAAATAAGCTGACACAAACTGAAGTCATGAACATCTGCTGCTTGGACACGTTCTTGAAATTTTTGAAAATCTTTGCACGTTGTCACTTAAGTCACCAAGTGTCAGTCGTACGGCATCAGTGGATTTATGGCCGGGTGCATTTGTTCTAGTTCATCCATAAAACAGCCCATACTTTCATATTTGCAGCGGCCGGGGTGACACAACCATATGCAGAATTCTACTAAACATGACAAAGTGTTGCAATGTTTTGCTGACTAGTAAGTCTATTTCACTTCTCACCTAGGGTGGCTTTATGTAGGTCACCTGCTTTCTCACGTACCTTTGGCCTGCATACATTGAAGTAATTGCTGTAATTCCCTCAGTATGAAGTGCAAGCAGCGTTAAATTGGTATTTTGGCGTTAGATACAAAGGGAATTACAGATTGTTATTTGTGATTTATTCACCTTGGGTAAATGAAAGATTTTTTTCAGGACTGGGATATTGATGGTCTATCCTTAGAAGAGGCCATCAATATCAGACCAGTTAGGTCTGACTCTCATCACCACTGCTGATCAGCTGATCGATTTGGTTGTCAATAGGGATTGTGCAATACTTAAAGGCGTATCGCAAGCTAAAGCATTTTTTCCCTGACTCATTGGATGAATAATAAACAGCAGGGAATCCAATTACTGGCAGTCATAAGAAATCGGGACCCCGCGCCAATTGTAATGAGATCCCAGTCTACCATGACCACCTCTGCCATGACCACATCTACCATGACCACCTCTACCATGACCACATCTACCATGACCACCTTAGACAGCTACTTTAGAACTTGAAATGTGTCCAATTAATTTGGACTCCTTTGTGCACAAGGGCTAATACACACAGTGATGTCACAGTACAGAGATAATACACACAGTGATGTCACAGTACAGGGATAATACACACAGTGATGTCACAGTACAGGGATAATACACACAGTGATGTCACAGTACAGAGATAATACACACAGTGATGTCACAGTACAGAGATAATACACACAGTGATGTCACAGTACAGGATAATACACACAGTGATGTCACAGTACAGGGATAATACACACAGTGATGTCACAGTACAGGGATAATACACACAGTGATGTCACAGTACAGGGATAATACACACAGTGATGTCACAGTACAGGGATAATACACACAGTGATGTCAAAGTACAGGGATAATACACACAGTGATGTCACAGTACAGAGATAATATACACAGTGATGTCACAGTATAGGGATAATACACACAGTGATGTCACAGTACAGGGATAATACACACAGTGATGTCACAGTACAGAGATAATACACACAGTGATGTCACAGTACAGAGATAATACACACAGTGATGTCACGGTACAGAGATAATACACACAGTGATGTCACGGTACAGGGATAATACACACAGTGATGTCACAGTACAGAGATAATACACACAGTGATGTCACAGTACAGAGATAATACACACAGTGATGTCACAGTACAGGATAATACACACAGTGATGTCACAGTACAGGAATAATAAACGCAGTGATATCATAGTACCAGTATAATACACACCGTGATGCCATAGTAATTGGATACCGCAAACAGGGATGTCACGCTGCACATATAATAAACACAGTGATGTCATAGTGGAGGGCTACAAATATTGATAACCTATCCTATCCCCAACACCCCCACTGCTGATCTCAAGAACTGATACACAGAGAATGGAGCTGGAACAAGACAGCAATGTTCTCTGTGGCCAGACCAGGTATTGCAGATCAGCTCCCATTCACTTAAAAAGCACCTAAGCTGTAGTGACTCAGTTCCACCACTATCTAGAAAACGGTGCTGTCTGCTTCCTGCTCCATTCTCTGTGTATCCACTGCTGAGAACCGCTGATCATTGGGGTCGGTGGGCGTGCACAGATCTGATATTAGTAACCTATGTTTAGGGTATGTCACATTTTTAGCCTGGAAAACCCCTTTAAGTTCATGTATAATATATTAGTATCATCTTTTGATGATGTTTTTGAATCTGATTTTTTTTTATGAACCATTCCATCTTTCTGTACACCGGTGTAATGGTAGAAATGCCAAGTGAGGAGACAGTTTTCTCTTTCACTGTATTAATGTGATTACTCATTGCCCAATTTTGTGATCCCTTCCACACATTCCTCTGCTCAGTGTTACATGTAATTGGCTCATAAACTTCCCCAAGCCCATACATCTCCCTCCTGCTGTGCCGAGCGGGCCGCGCTCCACTCTGATTGCTCTGCCAATTCCTAATTCCTGCAATAACAATGACTATTTCTACATCAGCCACACACATAAAGTGCCCGCGCACCTCGGCTCTGCCCTGCAGGATGACTTCTTCCACTATAAACTCCCACTCACGGATCCATGCCAATAACAACGCCAACCTGCCCCGTAGCACAATGTGTCATTCTAATATAAACTCGCGCTGCTCTTCCGGTTTGCCTGATATTTTATGACTTTCCAGATTTCATCCTTAAGACATGTATTTTTTTTCTTGGAGTGTGTGAGCTCGCTAGAACCACAGGGCAAAAAATTAGGAAAAATTTTTAGTCACCTGCCTATCAATTAGACTGGAATCGTATGGGATCATGGAAATCCATTGGCTATATAATACCCCAGTGCTTGACTTGTTCTCTGTGCTTTTTTTAAAAAAAACTTAGCTAAAGGAAGACTCCAGCAAAAAGCGATGTACTGTGCAATGACTAGTGCAGGTCGTAAGGGGGCAATGCATGGCACACGGATTCCAAGAGGGAATTCCTAGGTCATGTCGGCAGGCGTATCAAAGGGAGGCCTAAAATGCTTCCCAAACCAGTAATAGTTCTTTGTACAGGGCTATAATAGGAGCAGAAATATAGGTTTATGGCCACAAACTGAAGAAGCAATGCAGAGATAATGATTAATTTATGGCTATGCAAGTCAGTCCGCAAGTGCAATGGGGGCGGGACCTGATTTGTCAGATTTTGCCTTCAGACAGACTCAAGTGTTCTTACTCACCTTTAGACTCCCTGCCCAATACCACCTATGACAGTCAGTGTCACGTCTGTCTGTTGGCAAACCTGGCAAATTAGGCCCCACCCCTGGTGCACTTGCAAACAACTCAGTAGGTAAAACTCTCAGCTTTGCAAATTGTGAAGAATTCACAACTACTTGAATGGTGTTAGAACCAATTTGCAGAGGGTTCCTCTCTGGGTGACAGTAGCTGCGGGACCCGTACCACCATTAGTGTCTGTATGTAGATCTAGAGGACCGGGGGGGGGGGGGGATCTTGGAGAAGATCACCATAAAAGGACCACGCATACCAGTTGAACAATCCTTCTTTATCAAAGTCAATACACACAATGCGTTTCAGGATGCAGGACCCCTTTCTCAAGTGTACAGAGATAAGACAGTAGCGCTTGAGTAGTCCTGCACCCTGAAATGCGTTGTGTGTATTGACTTTAATAAAGAAGGATTGTTCAACTGGATATTCCTGGGTAAGAGAAGTCCTTTTCTGGTGATCTTCTCCAAGATCCCCCCGGTCCTCGAGGTCTATTCTTCACCTGGGGATTCTTCTCCTGTGTTCTTTTTGGATCTATTCTCTTCTAGGTTTCAGAAATAGCACCTCACCATAGATGATGTCTGCAGAGATTCCCTATACCGCATCATGAAGCCTCTAGTGATCAATATAATACATGATTACAAAGAATGATGGCATTAATCTGGAGATAGCCATCTCTGGGCAGCTCATGATTCATACCAAGCACATGACGAACTGTAATCTTTACGATCAGGTGCAATGAGGTGCGCAGTGTCATGTGGTTCCACCATTAAGCAGAGCGTTGCGGTGGACAACAAGTGATGTCATTTTTATGTCAGTTTCCTGATCTACTTCAGGTTATATCTCCAGCTGATACAAACACACAAAGCTGAGACCCGAGTTCACTCTCATAGTCCTGTATCTAAATATACCAGCTAAGGCAGAGGGGTTTATTGGCCCCCAGCACTTGGTGTGCGTGCCCTGCCAGTCCAGTAACTTAAGTACAAACTTTTGCTGTTGTTCTAACTTCTGATTTACTAAGATATGGGCACTTTTATTCTTTAGATGAATTCCCCTTTAAAGTGGTCATCAATATTAGATATGCAAGGGTTTGACACCAAGGACCTCCGGAGATCAGCAGCTTGGGTGAAAGCACGTCTTCCAGCAATTTTCACATAGACTTCAATAGGGCAGTGTTGCAGTACCTAAAGTCGCCACTAGATTTTGTATGGCGAGTGAACAACACAGCCAGTGGCCAAAGGGAGTGCAACGGCGACCGGGCCCGATGGGGTACAGGGACCGCGGCCAGCTGGAAATAGCTGGGGGCCCGGACCATAGTGGTCGGGGAAAGCCTTGTTTCCCAACCGCTATACATATTGTTAATGGAAAGAGGCCTGACTGGACCCCTTTCTATTAAATGCTAGCCCAGAGGAGGTGTATAAAAATAACAAAATACTTATACTCACCTGTCCTGGGCTCAGCATCCGGCAATAGATACTAAATCCTAGGGGGCTAAAGGAGCTTTGATGACGTCATGACCATGTGATCAGACAAGAGGGGGGACATGGGGGTGCAGGCTGTGTGTGAGCAAGAGCGAGGAATGGGGGTGCTGGCTGTGTGTAAGCAAGAGGGGGTATGGGGGTATAGGCTGTGTGTGGGCAAGAGGGGTAAATGGGGGTGTAGGCTATGTGTGAGCAAGAGGGGTAAATGGGAGTGTAGGCTGTGTGTGGGCAAGAGGGGTAAATGGGGGTGTAGGCTGTGTGTGAGCAAGCGCGGGGAATGGGGGGTCCAGGCTCTGGTGTGGGATGGGCACTGTCAGCACATAATACTGTGTGGAGGACACTGGTGAGCACATAATACTGTGTGGGGGCCACTGCGTAGCATGTATTCAGTCTCAGTAACCACCGCTATCAAGTATTCGCTCTAGGAAGAGGGTAGGGGGTACCCGGCAAAAGTTTGCACCCGGGCCCACAAGACTTTAGTTACACCACTGAGCATAGCTCACACCATATAAACCTACCATTACCCCTTTAAGACCTGCACTATTGACTCTCTATGCAGATCTCTTTATAGACTGTGCAAAATGTCGTCTTATTATTTCAATGACTATAATCTTAATATGACTAAACATAATGGCAGCTATTTGCCAGGTTTACTCAGATTAGCTACGGAAACAGCCAGAATTTTTCTGTGATCTTACGACTTACATGTATATCAAAGTGAAATATAGCAATGTATTGTAATGAGCCATACAATGAGTCATGCATTATATCCTTAAACACTGTCAAGGATCTCTAATGGCTCATTTTGTGGCTTTTTCTCTGTATTTGTCCTTGTCCACACTTGCCAGTTTCTCATTGAAAAACTGAAGTGCTGCATATTACATTGTGTAAATGAGATTTTAACATATACTAGTCACATTTACATACCGTTTCAAGGGTCTGCATCAGGGGTGGACTGCAACCGGTTTTTGCCAGTTCCACTGATCCGGTTGATAAAACATATGACCGGATTGCAGAACGGTGGAAGAGTGGAGGAGGTCCCGACCCCGTTCCTGGTTGTCGAATCCCCCCAGATGTCATATTAATGGTCTATCCTAAGGATAACCCATTGTAGCAGAGAATATCCCCTTAGCTACACCAATAGGTATATACCAATTTATAGTTCTCGTTCAATAACTTAATATTTTTGTATCAGGTTTTTCTGTTCCATCGCCGCAGCTAACGCGTTTTTACTATATGAGATGTATCTACTGGGAAGATCCTCGACAGTCTCTGAGAATATAATATAGTAACCTACATTCATTTTCACGGTATGGCATGTCAGCTTGTCTCCCGCACGCCCCATCTTTCTGAAAAGGTTACTTCTTTTATTGCTATTAATAGGTTTATTAACAATGCTGTCTATTATGTGCAGTGCTTGGGGTTTTCACATAAAGGTTGTCATATGCAATCTGAAGCATCAGCCCTGAACTAATGTGTAAAAATTGCCTGTATTCCCTCACAATGCACATGATATCCAGATTCCCCCATTAAGGCCTATTCATAGGCAGCAATAGTCACAACCATTCATTGACTTCCATGATTTGTTGCCAAAGCCTTACAGTGACTTCCACCTACTGAGGCATTTTTCATTTTGATGGGAAAATCGGTCTCAGTAATACCAATGAATGTTATAATAGACAATTCTTAGCACGTTCATCCTAAATAATTCCACAATTTATGATATACTAGCTATAACCCGCGACTTCATCCGCTGTCCCATCACCCTTGCGCAAACCACTTGCAGCGCGGCCCGTGGCCCCCCACGGCCCTTTCCTTGTGGCCGGCGCGGGCCCCTCCCACATCATCGTGGGCCGGGACCCCACGGCCCCGATGCTGCACCTCTGGCCCTCCCCTTTCCCCCCACCTGTGCCCCTGGCCCCCTTCCCCCCTTTAGAGATTACAGTCACCTCCTCCATCTACCCCTTCCCCCCACCACCACCTACCCGTGACCCGGTTACCCTCCCCCCCTTTGCACATGTGCAATCTGGCCCCCCTCCCCCCTACTTACCTTCTGCCCGCTGGTGCCAAACCCTGCTATGCTGGCCTGATGCAATGTGTGGCTGGACGGCATGTCAGCGGCGTTCGGAACCATTCGCCATGTTGAGCAAAGGGTCCCCGTGCTGGCCACGCCCACAATTCGGTGCCAACCTATGGGCTGCTGTGCTGGCTCCCTATCCCGCCCACACACCGCCATGCACCAATCGGAGTGGTGTGTAACTACTTGCGTTGACGTCATGCCCGGGCCGACAGTGGAGCAGGAGACAACTTTTGAGGGTCGCGGTGGCGTTTTGGGGTGAGTGAGACACTTTTAAAGTAGCCCATTTTTCCTTCCTGGCCAATAACTAGGTGTGTGTGAAATTTCTATGAAATCCATTCAGCCGTTCGGGTGTGATTGAGGAACAAACATCCAAACACACAAACTTTCACATAGGATAGGATTAAAACACCTATCGTCAGTGTTATCCTATGACTATAACCAGTTACCTACCACCATAACCTAAACATTTTTGCAAAACCAATGTCTTACTGCATAAAAAGCCACATCCTCCAAAATAATAAAATATGATCCATATTTTGGGGCAGACAAATCAGATGCAGGGGTCCTGAAGAAGTCCAGCCTGCTCTCTGGGGCCCTATGAAAGTCAATGACTGAATGAGACTATTTGGTCCTACCTAAGTCAATATCATGCGGTTCCTCCTCTATTGACCATGTCTGGTCACATTGCCCCTGGATTCCTCAGTACCCCATGTATACAGTGCCATGCTTAGTACCACTTTTCTTCTTCCTAAGAATGGAGAAAGTCTCCTGTTCTGGTGGACACGATCCTTGGATTTCTATTCATTGAAAAGCCCACCATTTAATATTATATTTTGTAACAGTTGCTGCAGGGGAAATGTTTGGCTAGTTGTGGCTTCCTTGTGATCTCACCATCTCACTTGCACGTTTGGCTTGGCTGATCTTGCATGGGTGAGGAAACAAGGAAACAAGGTCACCCGGTGTCAGTCTGAGATTCCTTGGTCCCACTCTCTAACAACTTTAGTACCCTTTAAATTTAAGGTATCTTTTCCTGAACCCACCGTAGAAACTTCTGGTACTCTGGTGGGCCAGTACAACACTGAGGTCAGTTGGAGACACATGGCAGCCTTGTTCCTGCTGTTTGGGGAGAGTTTGGGGGCTTATGATACATTACATGGTTGGTCAAACCTGTCAAAATTGTTAACGTTGAGTGATACATTTCTAAAATAAATGGCCTCTTTAAAAACTGAAGACAATTTGCAAGGCACTTTGCTAAAGAATATATCACAATTATCTTATACAATTATTGTCTCCAGTTTAGCAATTATACATACAACAATATAACTAATGATAATGTATATGAAAAAATGCGCAGTAATATCGGTTAATGAGATCATTTTACACCCACGCAGAGTAGTTCCAGACATTCATTGGTTAACATTTGTTATATGTGTCCTTCCTGATATCATTATCACAATGCTGCCTTGAAATCCTCAAGAACGGAGATTACGGTAGGTTTTACCAAGTAACTTTAAACAAAGCAAATACCTACATGTTATTGTACTAAAAGTCATTGGGGTAACTATAGTGGGTGAAATCCAGGTTTAGGAGGCTCAGAGGGTCCAAAAGATCAACCATCAACTTGTAAGGAATTTGCAGCTCCCCATTGTTTACAGTGAGGAACAGTGGCAGACGCTTGTATTTCAGAACCCTGAAAAAAGAAGACCCTGCTTGATCCTCTCGTGAATTCCGTGTCAACGTTCCACCATGTGTAACACAAGGATAGAATTTGGAGAGGAATCCAAGGCAGAAGACCACCTCAAAGTCCTCTCCAAATTCTGCTCTGTGAACTGGGCCAATTGAGTACGGTAAATGTCATGTGTAGTTATTAACAGTCCCGAATTTTTTTGATAAACTAGTCTGTCCTGGCCCGAAGAAGGTCATGGTTTGTGCAAAATCTTGGCCTAAAAAGTTGTTCTAAGACAGGGGTGCAAAAACTTTTTCAGCATGTGAGCTACTTTATAAACTGACCAAGGCAAAAGATCTACTACACACTTCTTGTGGGCAGGGCCAGGATGGGCCTGTGGGCGGGGTGGGTGTGTCTATGGGTGGGGCCGGGCATGTGGGCGTGGCTGGGCAGAGCGTGAGAGCAGGAGACAGCGATGTTCTGTGGCCGCCCAGGGAGCCCCGGTGTCTGCTTGTTCACAGCGCAGGCTGAGAGTTATCTCTGGACACTGGCAGGCTGGGGCTGCGGCAGCCCTGCCTGCCAGTGTCCGTAGATGACTTTCAGCCTGCGCTATGAACAAGCAGCACCCCGGCCCCCTCCATCCCTAAGAGCGGGGAGCACGTCATCCCCCGGAGCTGCTGCTGCCTGACCTGCAAGTGTCCAGAGTGCTTGTTCACAGCGCAGGCTGAGAGTCGACTCTCAGCTTGCACTGTGAACAAGCAGACATCGGGGATCCTTGGCTGCATCCCGCGATCGACCCATACATCCTTTGCGATCAACGTATTGGGAACCCCCGTTCTAAGAGGATTAAGCCAATAACAGGGGTGGGGGTCAAATATTTCACCAACCCAGAAGATGGTTAGTATGGTCATGTCATAGTTGAGGGCCATGCTTACAGAATTTACATTTGGGCCCAAGAGCTTCAAGTTAACCATCTGCATAAAATGTTAAGATTTCCAAATTCTATTCTAACTACCTTCCATGCATGACTCACAGCTGTACCGGTAAACCCATCACAAGGATGGGAGGACAATTTATGACATGTCCTATTGTAATACTGTGTGTGGGGAGAAGGTCTTAGAGCAAGTTCTTCCTACACAATAATTTAGTATACAGGTCTCGGCATATCTACGAGCACATACAGTATCGCATGATATCAGTAGGAGTTTATAAACATAATGTGCCGCTGCTGTAGACTCAATATTGTGACCTTGCAGCTGCACCAAAACTAATGAAATCTTTTTCACATCGCTTTTCCGAGTATAACGTATTATTGTCTGGTGAGTACAATGGTGGGAAATGTGCTCAGCCCTAGCGATGAAAACCACTTCTATGAAGCCATGTTTGAAACTTTTGACCAATAGCTGGACCCAAATGTAGTGCAGGAGCAGAGAGCTTCAGGGGAGTATATCAGAAAGTTATTCATTATTCCATGATGCTGTACATTATTATATTCCATGGTGCTTTACATTATTATATTCAATGGTGCTGTACATTATTATATTCCATGATGCTGTACATTATTATATTCCATGGTGCTGTACATTATTATTATATTCCATGGTGCTGTACATTATTATATTCCATGGTGCTGTACATTATTATATTCCATGGTGCTGTACATTATTATTATATTCCATGGTGCTGTACATTATTATATTCCATGGTGCTGTACATTATTATATTCCATGGTGCTGTACATTATTATTATATTCCATGGTGCTGTACATTATTATATTCCATGGTGCTGTACATTATTATATTCCATGGTGCTTTACATTATTATATTCCATGGTGCTGTACATTATTATATTCCATGATGCTGTACATTATTATATTCCATGGTGCTGTACATTATTATATTCCATGGTGCTGTACATTATTATATTCCATGGTGCTGTACATTATTATTATATTCCATGGTGCTGTACATTATTATATTCCATGATGCTGTACATTATTATATTCCATGGTGCTGTACATTATTATTATATTCCATGGTGCTGTACATTATTATATTCCATGGTGCTGTACATTATTATATTCCATGGTGCTTTACATTTGAGAGTTTACATACAGTACACAAAATATACAAACAAATATAATATTAACAATGACCGACTGGCACAGTGGAATGGAGGGCCCTGCCCACGAGGACTTACAGTGTATGAAGGAAGAGGGATAGAGACAGAAGGTGAGGGGAGAGACCGTTCAGATGGCGGTGTGGTGACAGTAGTGTTATTGGAGTTGTAGGCCTTCCTGCATAGGGGAGTCTTCAGGGCCTTCTTGAAGCCTGTGATTGTGGGGGTCAGTCTTATGTGTCTTGGTAAGGAGTTCCAGAGTATGGGGGATACAGGAAGAAATCATGGAGATGGTTGAAAAGACCCCACCAGAGTATAATAATTGTTCATGGGTGTTCGCAGTGGGGTATAATACTGTGTGCAGGGGCCACTATGGGGGATAATACTGTGTGCAGGGACCACTATGGGGCATAATACTGTGTGTAGGGGTCACTATGTGGCATAATACTGTGTGCAGGGACCACTATGGGGCATAATACTGTGTGTAGGGGCCACTATGGGGCATAATATTGTGTACTGGGGCCACTATGGGACATAATACTGTGTGCAGGGGCCACTATGGGGCATAATACTGTGTACTGGGGCCACTATGGGACATAATACTGTGTGTAGGGGTCACTATGTGGCATAATACTGTGTACTGGGGCCACTCTGGGGCATAATAGAGAGCATAGAAATCCGAGGGAGGGGGGGTCGGTTGGGGTCTTCGGCAGGCGTCGAAGTTCGCCATGGGGCCCGTTCCTAGTTACGCCACTGGTTACGTGTGGGCAGGTAGCAGGAGATTAGGTCGGAGATATATGGAGGGGACAGGTTGTGGATGGCTTTGCATGTTAGCGTTAGTAACTTGAACATTATTCGCTGGATAATGGGTAATCAGTGAAGGGATTGGCAGAGGGGAGCGGCCGATGAAGAACAGGAGGTGAGATGTATTAAACGAGCAGCACTGTTTAAGGGGGCGAGAGTATTCGCTGGGAGGCCATGGAGAAGGGTGTGACAATAATCTAAGCGGGAGATAATGAGGGCATGGACGAGCATCTTTGTAGTTTCTGGGGTGAGGAAGGAGCAGATTCAATGGATGTTCTTCAGTTGGAGGTGGCAGGAAGTGTTAAGGGTTTGGATGTGAAATCAACCCAGCCCCACAAATAAAAGATTAAGGTAACCTTGTGACTCACTGCCTCCATTGCCAAGATATCACTGTTTTTGGCAATAAGCAGATGCGCTGTTTGGAGCAAAGAGGGCATTGCATTGGCCCAAAGACTTAAGTGGCAACACCCTTGTTACTCCAAAGATCTCATCTACATATTAATAAAACCAGCAATGGAGGCAGCGATTAACAAGGGAAAAACATCATTTGGTTCATTTGACCCTTTCTATCTGCAGGCGTGGGTTATATGCTGGGATACCCTTTAAAGTCTCCGGACCCCCAAAAAAATCAAATGCAATATGTGTGGGAACCTAACAACAAGTGTTCCATTCTCTGCAGCACCACCACAGGAAAAATTAGGTATTACACCACTTACAATAGTCAGTACTCCATGTAATTCATGGATGTGCCTAATCCTCTTAGGTGAAAGGTCTTCTTTGTCACTGCTCTCCGCTCCATGAGGGCTCTCAACAGATGACCCCAGATAAACCCTTTGCTTATAGCCTAGCATATAATATATCCTGTATCAATATATAACAATGATGTCACTGTTTTTTTAAGAGAACAAAGGCAATTTATATATAAAGGACATGACTTTTGGAACTCGGTATTTAATGCTTGGTCACATCTTCAGATAAAAGCCTGACATGCAAACAATGTAACCTAAGCCAAGCAAACACTAGATGCAATACAATTGTATAACTTGTGTGAGCTCATCTACACACCCACATGTATAGATCTAGCGAGAGATTGTGTTCACAAACAATATGCACTTGGTAAAGCTAAAATCCTATAAAGATTGATAGAAGGACAATGTCATGAATGATGGGAGAGGATAAAATGTCATTATTAAATGAGTTGAACCTTTATTAACCCATGTTTATGGTTGGGCTTCTCTACATCAATAAAGTTGTTGAGTTCAAAAACATACCGCTTTGGAGCAATGACGGGATTGCCATTACTCCAAAGAGTAACTGCCATGCCCTCATTGCTCCAAAGAGTAACCGCCATGCCCTAATTGCTCCAAAGAGTAACCGCCATGCCCTAATTGCTCCAAAGAGTAACCGCCATGCCCTCATTGTTCCAAAGAGTAACCGCCATGCCCTCATTGTTCCAAAGAGTAACCGTCATGCCCTCTTTGCTCCAAAAAGTAACCGCCATGCCCTAACTGTTCCAAAGAGTAACCGCCATGCCCTCATTGTTCCAAAGAGTAACCGTCATGCCCTCATTGTTCTAAAGAGTAACCGCCATGCCCTCAGTGCTCCAAAGAGTAACCGCCATGCCCTCATTGCTCCAAAGAGTAACCGCCATGCCCTCATGGCTCCAAAGAGTAACCGTCATGCCCTCATTGCTCCAAAGAGTAACCGCCATGCCCTCATTGTTCCAAAGAGTAACTGCCATGCCCTCATTGCTCCAAAGAGTAACCGCCATGCCCTAATTGCTCCAAAGAGTAACCGCCATGCCCTCATTGTTCCAAAGAGTAACCGTCATGCCCTCATTGCTCCAAAGAGTAACCGTCATGCCCTCATTGCTCCAAAGTGTAACCGCCATGCCCTCATTGCTCCAAAGAGTAACCTCCATGTCCTCATTTCTCCAAAGAGTAACTGCCATGCCCTAATTGCTCCAAAGAGTAACCTCCATGTCCTCATGACTCCAAAGAGCTCATTTAAATAATGATAAACAATGTCTAGATCTCATCAACGGAACCAGCAATCCACAAAGGGAAAACAGAATTGGATTCAGGTGACCTTAACCTATCTATCTGCGAGGTTGGGTTGATACGTTGGCTTCCAGTGGCAGACTCCTTTTAAGCCTGTCCATCATTGCCTTCATATTGATTCAGCTTTTATACCCCCTCCAAACCAAAAATAGAAGTCTATGCAGTCAGCAGAATTTTGCCCCTACATGACTAGATGTCTGATCTATCGTAAGAGAAGATCTTATTGTGAGATGAGATAGCTGCGGACATATTGTTATCTGTCTTCCGTTCTGCCACTTCGTTTTCAGAATTTGTCAATTTTACAGCAAGTTTTGACACAGATTTGACATTTATGAAGTTTTCTCTATGATTCATGGCAACATTTCGAAGTCACTCGTCACCGAGCTGTCACATTGTTAGACTCAATAGGTAAACAAAAAGTTATGGCTGTCACAAAAAGAGTTACTGTATTTTTAGGTGGAAGCTTAGTTTTGGACAATTTTGTGCCCCATTTACTAAGTTACAGCTGGAGATATTAAGTAAACTCAATGATCCTTTAAGACATTACTTAGAGAGACATAAAGCGCTTGGGCTCCAATACAGAATCTATACAATGGCTCACCACCAAACATTTGCCTTTTAAGGTTTTGGAATCCCCTCGGGTATTAGCTTCAGCCCTGACTTTAGGGTGATATTAAAGAGGACCTTTTACCACTTCCACTAATTCTAGTTCTTAGTATCTATTAATTGGAATTAGAATTGTCTCTTTAACCCCCACCATTCCTGAGCAACAAGAGTACAGTTAGTTTTGATGTCTGATGTGCTATGCAAGCTCTGTAATGTCAGGCGGGGGCGTGATGCAGAGCTCCAATCAGAGGTAGCCAGTGTCAGAGCTCAGAATCACACCCCTTGCCTGCTCCTGCCTGACACCGCCCTCATGACAGTGCAGAGCCTAAATAGCATATCAGGCACCAAAACTAACAGTATCAATTGCTCAGGAATGATGGGGGCTAGAGAAAAATTTCCAACTGTACCAAAATCAGTGGAGCTCTGCCTATTATCAGATTCTAAGAACTGCAATTGGTAGAGGTGGTGAGAGGCCCTCCTAATTTTGCTTAAAGGTATTCCCATAGGGTTGGATTGGCCAACCAAAGTAACCATCTTTGCCGTATCTCTAACACACAAGGGTAGACTCAGGTTTTAAGAAGCCTGATGTTTTATAATGAAGATAAGATTACACTGAGACAATTTTAAGGAACAGTTATGTTAAATGAAGTAAAAGCAGCTTATGTATCTGGAGTATTTTTGGGGTGAGCGCTGATCCTGCATCTTCGGATTCCCCTGATAGCAAGCTCTGTGTAGCAACACCATTCTCACAGATATGGTAAAGTAGCTATATGCAGAAGTACACAACCTATAGAGTCTTCTATATACCCCTTATACGCGCTATATGCCATTTCTAATACCGATGTCTTCTAATATGGTGGAGGTGCCTTTAGCCCCCTGAAGAATCAGGGCTCCAGTGCAGCTGCTGCCTATACACCCTTGTTACACCTGGTTAAATGTTACAGATCGCTTTGTGATTAGGTTGTATTCACACAGGACCCCTTTTTCTGGCACTTTACTGCAGTTGCCAGGTGTGCCTTGCTAATAAATGGAAATTTATGGAAATCTCACTTACCCATTGCGTTTTTTGCTGTATTTTTCCAGATAGTAGAGTTTGCTGTGGGTTTAAAGATGATGCAGTTTATGCAGAGTAATTTCTCATTAATTTCTATAGAAAAAAACCCTAGCTTAGTAAACAACACATGTACCGCCTGCATATAACAGAACGACATCTTATATGTTATTTTGCAACATCTAAGTTTGATTGTATTATTTTTCTTATTTCACAGAGGTGAAACAGCAACCATAAGCTTTACTGGATATAGGACTGGAATTGTCACCTATAGGTAAGTGGCCAAGCGTTATCTGTATACGGTATATCATCAGATCTCATATAACCTTTAACGGCTAGGCGCTATCTTCCAATCCTTGTGCAACTTTAATATTCTTAACTCTTTGTGTATGCAGCACCAATGCTGAGTTATATATTCCCATAGCTACAGTCTACAAACAAATCAAGTGGAGCCAATTTGTTGTGTATTGGACACCAGTTTTATGAAGTTTTGTAAAGGGGCAGATTTTACCATTATATGAGACTTGACAACTCTTCAAGAAGTCCCGAAGGTATCCCCTTTTTCTGGGAACCTTTCCAAGAGAGTTGGAAAGTATTATTTACATATGTACCCAGCGGCATATCTCGAATCTCCTGAGCCCAATGCAAAATCTGTAACAACAGACCCGACATCACCGCTGTCACTATGTACCATTGATGTCTGGTGTCTTTTATGCGACCGTTGAGCACCTTCACGAACCAGGGCCCACGTCCAGTTACTAGCTTTGCACCCCATATTGCTATTCCCTTGCATATACCATTCCAGGGGGCATATACAGCCTACTGGGTGAGCAGATATACCATCTTTGTTGCAGTTGAAGTTCTAGGTGATAGTGAATAGTGATTAGTGTTGTTGCCGTCTCTTGGTAACACATGCAGATGTAGAAACCACATTCCAGGGCAGGGCCGCGGCTGTGATTCAGGCTGCTGCTATTTACCAGTTGACTGCACTGGCAGCTTACACAATGTTCTCTCCGCGATGGTAATTGTCACATAGTTTCATGTTTTAATCCTTTTTGCTCGTGTTTCTCCCTCTGTCCTCATTTTCCTGGTTAGTTCAGGACTGTCGTCACCGGTTGGGAAATCCTTGTCTCACTGTCTGCGGGTTGTATTAGTTTTACTTTAACCCCTTGTACTCAGTCTCATTGTTAATGACTAGAAATCAATGGGGGTGCTTAAGGGCTCATTCACATCTGCGCCCGGTCTCCGTTCTGCAGGTTTCCGTTTCCTGCACAAAACAGAGGCAGGAGACGGAAACCTGCAGGACTCTTTCTCACCCATTCATTTGAATGGGTTTGAAAGATGTCAGGCCGTGAGCGCCGGTGAGCGTTTTATGCTCTCCGCCGCGAAACCGGTTTTTTAAACCAGACACAGAGTCGGACATGCAGTACTCTGTGTCCGATTTAAAAAAAACGGTTCGCGGCGGAGAGCATAAAACGCTCACCACCGCTCACGGCCAGACCCGGTCTGTGATTTCCGTCTTCTTGCATGCAGAATGGAGACCCGAACGCTAGTGTGAACCTAGCGTTACCTAAAAAAAAAAATTATCCTACGTGTTTTGTCCAATATTTATTGGTCGTTCAGAACCAGAACTGCTATTAATATACACTGGGGTCTCTTCAGTCGAGGCCCAGGGGAGGTAAGTAAAAATAAAAATTTTTTACTCACCTCTCTTGGGCTCTGTCACGGCATCCAGTGCAAGTCCTTGTCCTCTGCAGGTCACTTCTGGCTTAATGAATGAAGTCATAAGCCCCATGGGACTGCAGAGGCCTGAGATTGTTCTTAGGCCTGGTTCACATCTCTGTTCGGTATTCTGCTTGGAGACCCCTGAATGGAATACCAAACGCATTGACAAGCAGTGAGTTTCAGAAAGCACACAGACCCATAAACTGTAATGGGGTCTGTGTGTTTTCTGTGCAGTGTCCGCACGAGTCATGCGAAGAGTAGGGCTGAGCGATCGGGATTAGGAAAGATCGGATCCCGATCGGCGATTGAGCAAATTTCATGATTGGCTGGAAAATGATCGAAAATCGGATTTTAAAAACGATCCTGAAGTCTCAAGATCGGCTCAACCCTAGCAAAGAGGAAAGTAGTTCATGAAGTACTTTTCTCTACACATGTTCCGTGCGGAAAACACATAGACCCCATTATAGTCTATGGGGTTTGTGTCCTTTCATAAGTTCACCGCTTGCCAATGCGTTTGGTATGGAGTCCCCATGCGGACTCCCCGAACGGAATACCGAACACAGATGTGAACCAGGCCTAAGACCAATCTCAGACATATTTCGACTACATTTGCATGGTCTAACTATTATACAGGATTGGATTGCTTTTTCTATGCGGCAGGTTCCCTTTAAGCTTCCAATATTGAGGAACACTCGATTAGGTGCAGATTAAGCCATTGGGGACAGATAAGTTATTCCTTTACAACTTATCTTGCTGTGCAGCTCTTATTAAAGTACTAGCTGGTACCCGCGACTTCGTCTGCGGTGATTGTAGAAGTGGGTATATACAGGCGCGGGTAAGGTTTTCGTACTGTGTATAAGGGATGGGATATGAAATGTAACTTTGTATCTTGTTGTTGCTGTAATTCTGAGAATACGTGAGACTTTTGTGTTGCAGTTACTTTGTATTTGAGCTGCTATATGGTGTTGTGAGAAACTTTACATAGTGACTTTGGGACAGAAGTATTTGAAGTTAACCCTTTCCCGCCGATGTCATTTTTTGATTTTCGTTTTTGACTCCCCTCCTTCTAAACCCCATAACTTTTTTATTTCTCCGCTCCCAGAACCATATGAGGTCTTAATTTTTCCTGGGACAAATTTTTAAGTATAATATAATATGTAGTTTGTCATTAGAATAGTAATAAGACTTTATCCTGGTGATTAATACAGTGGTCACTATCGGTACTGATGGTACCCGACACCTAAGGCTGCACAAAGTCAAGGGAATTTTTTTTTTGTAGATTGTGAGCCCCATATAGGGCTCACAATGTATATTTTTTTTCTACCAGTATATCTTTGTAGAATGGGAGGAAATCCACACAAACACGGGGAGAACATACAAACTCCTTGCAGATGTTGTTCCTGGCAGGATTCGAACCCAAGACTGCAGTACTAACCACTGAGCCACCGTGTTGCCCCAAGTCAAGGGACTTTATTAAAAGTAAAAACATATAAACTTTACTTGATGATTAACTTTTAATGATCCTGCATAAATTCTTGGCCTGGTCACAGAATACTTATCCATGCATATGCAGCAAAACAAATCGTACTACAAGTCATCGGTCACAGCTATAGCCTTCATGTTTTTGGTGACAACCCAGATATGGATGGGTTAAATTGTAGAGGGAGAAAACACAATACCAGGGGGTAATTGGGGTAAGAAATAGTGTTACTGTATTCCTCTACTGACTTCTAGTGATGAATGAGCCAGAAGAATCGAGTAGCATGAGGTCAAGGTGTCTTAAAACCCAAGGCAAGGACGTGTCCAATTTCCTATTCCATTGACTCATAAGGTGGAAGAAATGGCGTAGACTATTCCTGAGGGTAGATAAAGATGGATAAAATATGTCTTGATGAGTATTGTTACACTCTATAGGATTCTGTAATGAAGGAAAGGTAGTGGGTCCTCTTCCAACCTGGGTATAATTATACAGAGTGCAAAGGTAGCAAAGGTATAGGCTATGACCTAGGAGATCCCAATGGTGACCACCATATTGTTTGGATAGCAAATGCAGTTCAGAGCCAAAGTAAGAACCAGTACTAGATATACCTATTAAAATGGTAACACAGTGCCGTGTATTCAACACCCCCCGGGCGACACCAACTCCAACTTCACAATGGTGTTGACCAGAGCCCCAGATGGTGGTGATGGACTTGACTGCACTGCCAAACAGAGCGGTACCGGTCGGAAAACGACAAACACACAGTTTCTGGTTTACCATGGTTTGTGGTGAGCTGAGATCTCTTTTGGTGTTGTTCCAGGGAACCAGAAGGCTGAGGCAGGTGGTGTCAAGTAAAGTGTAAAGTGTAGTCAGCAAGGGTGCAGAGTACAGAGGGAAATCCAAGTGGAACGTCGGGGAGGTCGAGTCAGTAACAGGAGCGGTAGCGAAGTACAAAGCAGAGTTCAGGGAGCAGAGGTCTAGAGGCAAGCCAAGGTCATTAACAGGATCAGGAGGAGTATGAAATCAGGAGGCAGAGGCAAGGTCAAAGGTCAAGGCAAAAGAGTCAAAAACATAGGCAATCAGAACAGGAAACGCTTACTACCAGGATACAAAGATCAACTGAACTAGCCAATGGCGGTCCGGAGAGAGAGCCCCCCTCAAACAGGCTCCGGCCCGCCACTAGGCCGAAACTGGATGTCCCCAATCTGACTCAGGAGGAGACTGGCAAACCCCTCACAGCGCTGCGGAGGCTCCGATCCTCCTCATAATGCATATAAGAGGACACGAGAATTATACGTGTGTACAGATCAGCTCTCCTCCAGCTATCTCTCCAGTGCTAACTATTGGGCAGCTACACTATATGTCCATATATTAGGTAGAGATAGACAGACAGACAGACAGACAGACAGACAGACAGACAGACAGACAGACAGACAGATAGATAGATAGATAGATAGATAGATAGATAGATAGATAGATAGATATTATATTATATAGCCAACCCTAGCAGCAGGAAACTAAGTAAACCAGAGCCCATCTTCTTTCAATTTATTCCTACTTGTAGTAATAACACAACACGGAGAAAATATGTTTCAAAATTGTTATTTTATGTGGAATATAATTATCCAGAGGGCTGACAGGTCCACTCGAAATTTCAGAGCATGGAAGGAAAGCTAGTGATTTTGTCTCCTTTCCAATAACACGGGATTTATAGAAGACGTTTCTGGTATGCGCGTTGCGTTACTTGTACTTTTCCTCCTAATTGCAGCCTGTCTTTATCTGCTGATCTGTAGATTCTAATAAAGAGACCTCCAGTCTGACTTGTTTTACATTGATACCATAAAATAACTATTACTATCGAACAGCAATTAAAATACACAGGCAAGCAATTATTTCCCACCAGGTTGATGTCAGGCGGGCTAGCGTTCTGTATCGGCTTTCTAGAAAATTGATAAAATACCGCGGTGTTTCATTTATGACCTTTTATCGCACCGTTCCCCAAATATAATAATTTTAAAACTTTGAGTTTATTATGACGGAAAGCAAAACATTGAAAAGTTTTAACCTTTCTGCGTTAGAGGATAAGTAGAAATCATTTCTCACTGTTGAGCAGATTTTGCATACGACATGGCGACCTTCAGTGAGGATTGTGTCAATTAATCATTCATTGTACAGTAATGATATAGCTTATAAACCGTATGCCTTGAGCTGGCCATTAAGGATTTCAGATGGCCGTACATTAGGGATTTCAAATGGCCGTACTTTAGGGATTTCAGATGGCCATACATTAGGGAATTCAGATGGCCGTACATTAGGGATTTCAGATGGACGTACATTAGGGATTTCAGATGGCCGTACATTAGGGATTTCAGATGGCCGTATATTAGGGAATTCAGATGGCCGTACATTAGGGATTTCAGATGGCCATACATTAGGGATTTCAGATGGCCGTACATTAGGGAATTCAGATGGCCGTACATTAGGGATTTCAGATGGCCATACATTAGGGATTTCAGATGGCTGTACATTAAGGATTTCAGATGACCGTACATTAGGGATTTCAGATGACCATACATTAGGGATTTCAGATGACCATACATTAGGGATTTCAGATGGCCGTACATTAGGGAATTCAGATGGCCATATATTAAGGATTTCAGATGGCCATATATTAGAGATTTCAGATGGCCATACATTAGGGAATTCGGATGGTCATACATTAGGGAATTCAGATGGTCATACAGTAAAATAGGGATTTCATGCGGCCCTACATCAGGGATATCAGAAATCCATCAATTAGGAATTTTTAATAGCTGTACATTATGGATTTCAGATGACCATGCTTTAGGAATTTCAGATAGCCATACTCTAGGACACAGGCGTAACTTGGACAGAGGCCTACCCTACCTACCTTGTGACATGTGACAATAGTGCTATATTTTATGTGGCTGAGGGACTGTTGGGTACCCCCATGGTCCAGGACTTCAGGTGACTATACATTATGGATTTCAGATGTTTACATTGTACATTAGGGATTTTATATGACCCTGTGTTGACTCTGTTGTACAGTAGCATTTCCCTTTCCCACCCGTGTCTGGACTCATTGAGCCAGAAGCAAAGAGGCTCATATGACCGCTGAGACCAATCACTGGCCTCAGCATAATTCCTCCTATAATCCCCTTTAATTTTATGAGGACCTTCACTACCTCCAACAAATCCAGCACTTTGCATGAATTGATGGGCACTGCTTCACTGATTCTGGCACAGTTGGAATTTCCTCTTCAGCCCCCACCACTCCTGAGTAACAAGCGCAGTTAGTTTTGGTGCCTGATATGCTGTTTATACTCTGTACTGTCAGGTGGGCAGTGTCAGGCAGGAGCAGGCAAGAGGTGTGACTCTGGTTGCCTCTGATTGGAGCTCTGAATCACACCCCCTGCCTGACACCGCCCTTCTGACATAACAGAATTTAAATAGCATATCAGGCACCAAAACTAACAGCATTGATTGCTCGGTAATGGTGGGGGCTAGAGAGAAACTTCCAACTGTGCTGGAATCATTGGAGCGGTGTCTATTAACAGATACTAAGATCTTGAATTGGTGGAGGTGGTGAAAGGTCTTTTTTAAAGTGAATCTCTATCGTCTCACAGTTTCTTTTTAGCCACTCTGTAAACCCAGCATCTAGCATTATATATAACTAATGTGCATGTGAATACCGCTCTAATCTCTATGGCACTGGCAAACACATTAGTAGCACAGTCCACAATAATGCAGTAGTTGCCTGTAAAGGAAATGTTCTTGAAGGTGGAGATTTCCTTTAACTCTATTTCTTTTGCCAATTCCTATTTCTCCATAGTTAAATGTAATTTCCATGTGTATTGCCACTTTGTGACACTAAACCCCATAGCAGTCAGGTTATGGCTACACATGCCCAAGGCTGGGGAAGCAGAGTCGCAACATAAACTTTTATTTGCGGCAATGCAGTGTTGGGCTCGACATTTTATTTTTCCTTATATCACATGTTATTTACACTCTGTTAGTATTGAAGCATTGACTCAGTAAGAGCTGAATCACTTCACTGTATCTTATTTATACTGGTTGTTACGAGTTAAGAACCACAGAGACACATCAATGTTTTATAACTACCCCAGAGACGCATCAAAAGGCAGCACAGTGTTGGCGGGCCAGCGTGTGGGAAAACCCTCTTGGTACGACTCCATAGATCTTTATTGTTTTCCTTCTAACATGCTACAAGACGAAACTTATTTTCTTTGCAAAGCGCCATTATAGGGCATTAGAAGATTCGTTACTCGAGGCAAAATTGGAGCAAACAGAGTAGGCATAAATAGTCCACATATTCATCTTAAACCACCTAAGAACTGCAAACTAGCAAGTGCTCGAGATAAGAATACTCTTATTTATTACCTGGTACCCATCGCTGTCCCTAGTGGGCTCCGAAGCCAAGTACACACAGAGGAATTTGGAGTAGATCTAAAGGAAGATTCTGCCTCAAAATCAGCATGAAATTCCTCCTGAAATCTGCCCCTTTTTTTTCAATGGGGCACTAAAAACACTAAAAAAGAGAATTGTCTTGCGTGATCTTACCTTGGTGAATTGGGAATTTGACCTGCTGTTCATACACGGAACACTGTTCAAAGTGCATAGAAGTAGAAGAGAGGAAGTGAGTGCTCCAGAAGTGAGCACATAACTGTATGATAAATCTGTAATTATTCAATAACATTACACAACAGACAGGCTCATTTTCAAACAGTGGGAGATTACTAGAGTCTTTCTTTAATGGAAGATACTACATTGCTTGTTTAGCTAGCAATGAGGTTCTTCAAGTTCTTTCTATTCAGAAACATAGGAAATGTGACTCTATGTTATGTACAATAGAGATGAGCAAACAGTAAAATGTTCAATATTCGATATTCGTTTTGAGTAGCCCCTCAATATTTGACTACTCGAATCGAATATCGAACCCTATTATAGTCTATGGGGGGAAAATGCTCATTTCAGGGGTAGGCAACGTTCGATCAAATTATACTTATCAAGTCCACGAGTAAGGGTCGGGCTGGATCCTCCGAGCAGTCTTCTCCGTGCAGTGTTCCCGCAGCATCTTCCGGCTCTGAATTCACTCTGCCAGGCATCGGGCCTGGGCAGAGCCGACTGTGCATGCCCGCACTACAAGAAAATGGCCACTTACAGTCAAAGCGGCCATTTTCTTGTAGCGCAGGCATGCGCAGTCGGCTCTGCCCAGGCCCGATGCCTGGCAGAGTGAATTCAGAGCCGGAAGATGCCGCGGGGAAGCTGCACGGAGAAGACTTCTAAAGGTAGGAGAAGAACCAGTGTTGATTGGCCGACTGTATAGCATTCAGCCAATCAATGCTGGTTCTGCATCAAACTTTTCCATTCGAATAGCGAGTGGTACTCGATCGAGTACGAGTATTTCGAATACCGTAGTATTTGATCGAATACCTACTCGATCGAATACTACTCGCTCATCTCTAATGTACAATCTTGGCGAAATATGTTCCTACTGTATGGTGCCTATGTACAGTTCTATGTTTCAAATATATTCTTTATCAGACACAACATGGTGTTTAACCTGTTGGTTACATAAGGAATATCACAGAAGAAACTATATACGCTTCCATATAAGTTTCAAGCCATGGCGGGGTACCGTAGGATACCATAGAAGTCTATGGCTCGAAGGTCCTACATTCTTCAGTGTGCAAAAGTTCATAGGATTATCACACTATTTTAATTTCTCATTTACATGAATTCAATACCATTGTCCAGTCATGATTCCAAAAGTATGTATAAGTCAAAATCTAAAGCATGGCTACCTTCTATTTATTGTCTCCACATATTACTGCTTGGCTGTTTATTAGTTCATCTCTATTAGGGTAGAACTGTGATCTGTGACTACACCTTAGCTACAGTGCCTGCAGGGAGTATACGGTAGTCTAAGACACACCTACTATCTGATTTGATCAGGATTCCATTGACTCCTCCTCCCTACAGCTCCACCTCTTCAGATTGGCTACTGTATATAAACACAAGTCAATCCTAGGCTCACCAGAAAGTCTCTGCATGGACAACTGAATGATTATAAAGTACTAAACTAGTCTGCCACTATAAATGTTCCCCTAGGGGTAGTTGACCTCTCGATAGTTGACCCCTATAATTAAAGTAACCCTAAGGCCATGGTCACACCTGTCCGCATTAGCTAACCTACTGACCTTTCCAGATATCCAGATTTTTTGTATACTGAAACAAAGTAAAAGCAAAAAACGGGAATGTATTGTACAAATGTGCAAGGTTTCCAATCTGCTGACTATAGAGTAAATGTTAATCTCCGACAGAGCGTCACCTCATCATTTTTCCTTCTCAAGCACTTGAATTGTCAGGGTTTTGGCTTTCTCGTAGACAGATTCCAGCTGGAGTACTTCTCTCAAGCAGTAAACATGAGAACCGCGGTGCGCTGCCAGTCTTAACACAAACAGGATGTGCAATGCTCCGAGACCTTAGTAAGAATGGTGAACACTTATAAACAGGAAGTCAACTGTATATTACATGAGTGCCCTCAATCTTCACAAATACCAGGCGGGAAGGCCTGGGCTGGGGCTTATTATATTGGGAATGAGGGATATATGAGGTTTATGGACAGGGTCGGAGCACTAAAAATAAAAAAGGGATAGAAACATGTCCAATGTCAATGATTTCACTGCTTTATATTTAAAGGAAATGTGTCTCCAAAAATGACCTATTGTGTAGACCCAGTTTTTATGTTAAACAGGGATTAGTGAACAGGTTAATAATTCTTCAAAATTTTGGGTCTACTCTTCAGACCACAAAGTATAATAATTGGAAGTCCAGGGGAGGTGAGTTCACATAACAAACAGTCTTATTCACCTCTCCTGGGCCCTGTGGCTGTGTCTCTGGCTTTTTTAGCCCCTTGGGTATGTTGACACGGAGGAAAAGGTCACGGAAACCTTTTCCGCCTTGTGAACATTCCACACGACTAGTCGCAATGGGATGCCGATGCAGCATTGGCATTCCATTGTGGCATACCGCACCTGATTAGGCCTGAATGAATGGGCCTAAACAGGAGCACGTCTCGAGCAGCGGACGCCACGGCAAGATAAGTCATCTCGCTTCTTTTTTCTGGAAAAAAAAAGCGAGCGGCTCCGATTGAAGTCAATGGGAGACATTTTTGCAGGTGGATTTTGAGGCGGATTCCACGTCAAAATCTGCCTACAAAAAACTCTATGTGAACATAGCCATTTCTGAGCTTCCTGGATCATGGCTGTGGCCACTGAGGCCCAATCACGAGGAAGTGCCAACATAATGATGCTTAGTGTACCAGACTATAGTGTATAGTATCTCACGAGATTCACCTATCATTAAAGGGGTATTCCCATGACGCTTGTTCACTAACCTGCAGGCTGTTGTGCTCTATTAACTTCCTGCTTTTCTCAGCACATTGGTGGGCGGGGTTTCACTTGCGCGAGATTGGTTGTAAACGACTTACTGCAGTGTGAAACTGATTTAGCAGAGCTGGATTTGAGTCAGTTTGCATTACATAGAGGTATGGACTCCCTATCTCAGCCCTTATCAGCCAAATTTAATTAAACCGACCGATAAGAGCTCAGAAATCCCAGAGCTCCGCTACTTATCAGACACAAACAGCTCAGAGCTGCTCCCGGCCCCTCCCTCCCCCCTGAGAGCAGGAAGCTACATCACTTGACAAATGAGCAGATAATCCCAAGGGCCATAGAAACGGAGTGTAAACAATGAAGTGAATAAATTAAGATAGCGGCCAAACAAAGCAGTTTTAATAAAGCAATGCATTTAGGAAAAGTCTTAAATCCACATAAACTAGCAGTATAGATAGGATCCTTGTGATGGGACAACCACTTTAATATTTAATATATTTTTTAAGAATTTTTTATTTATTTTTTTTTACATTTTCCATGCCACTTTATATATATTTTAAACAAGTACTATATCCTGCAATTTTCACCTGTTACAAAGCACTCAGACTGACATTTGCCATTTTTGTAAGGTGTTTTCTTTGCAGCAGTCACCTCATTTACATCACCTACAAGGTTACAATAAAAGATGACATCTCTATAGATAACGCCATTTTTACAGCCACAACTGACAATAGATGATGTTGCCACTTATTTACTCGACCTCGCTGCACAGAGCATTTCTAGAATACTCTATCATTGACCTCAATGAGTCGGCTACAGATTGCGGCCGTGACTGCTAATAAAACATATGACTAAATGCTGCTAAAGCTCAGGCAAGATGCTCATGATCATGTAGTCAAAAATTTAAAGGGATACAGATTGTTATCAACCGTTGCCCGGTCTAGTATGAACATGCCCTAAAGACTACAGATCCAGAATACGCAATTATGATGAGGTCTTCATCTCAATTTACGCTATAGCTTTCAGAAAATTCCACTTCATCAAAAAAATTAATACATTTCTCTTTTTAACCATCCAGGGTGAAGTCAAGCTTTCGGACAAATAATTGGAAAATCCTTTAGAAATGGCGACGTGACTATACCTGCGTATTGACTTCTTAACCAGTACTAAGACTCTCAGGAATCGGGATTCCAGAAACTTCTGCCTTCACTATGGAGTCAATCAATTCTTTCTTCCAAAGGATCTATGACAAGATACTGGACAAACATGAGCAGGGGATATATAACACCATCTGCCTGGGGGTACTGCTCGCCCTTCCGGTATTCGTTTTACTCATTTCTAGCATTATCTGTTGTCACTTCTGCTGTTGTCGGACCAGAAAAAGTAACACGCTCAAACCCGCGCAAGGGAAAAAGAAAAAGAAGAAAAACGAAGAGGAGGATTTCTGGATACCAAGTCCGCAGGCCAAGTCCATCATGCTGGAGAAAGTGCCTTCGTTTTCAGTATAACTATGGGGGAAATTGGACTAAAATCTGTTTATCTGCTGGAGCTGCGACGCAAAGTGACTGTCAACTGTTCTGCCATAAGCTATACTACCGAGTATAATAACTTGCTATTGGGGACAGACGATGTCCAAGTGTATTGTCCATCCAGGACTCATTAAGCAGAAAGTAATATACATTTCCTTCACTATGCAATGAATGACTTAAAGGAGCACTAGGTGGAATATCATGGAGGTATAACAGCAGCTCAGGCTAGGTACACTGCCATCACTGTCTGGAGTATGGAGGAGCGTCACGAAATGTCTCCATGGGGTAGTAGACATCATATTGCACTGAGGTCTAGAAATTAAAGTGTTAAAACTAGAGATGAGCGAACAGTAAAATGTTCGAGGTTCGATATTCATTTCGAGCAGCCCCTCAATATTCGACTACTCGAATCGAATATTGAACCCTATTATAGTCTATGGGGGGAAAATGCTCGTTTCAGGGGTAGGCAACATTCAATCAAATTATACTTACCAAGTCCACAAGTGAGGGTCAGGCTGGATCCTCCGAGAAGTCTTCTCCGTGCAGCGTCCCCGCGGCATCTTCCGGCTCTGAATTCACTCTGCCAGGCATTGGGCCTGGGCAGAGCCGACTGCGCATGTCCGCACTACAAGCAGGCATGCACAGTCGGCTCTGCCCAGGCCCGATGCCTGGCAGAGTGAATTCAGAGCCGGAAGACGCCGCGGGGAAGCTGCACGGAGAAGACTTCTAAAGGTAGGAGAAGAACCAGCGTTGATTGGCCGACTGTATAGCATTCGGCCAATCAATGCTGGTTCTGCATCGAACTTTTCCATTCGAATAGCGAGTGGTACTCGATCGAGTACGAGTATTTCGAATACCGTAGTATTCGATCGAATACCTACTCGATCGAGTACTACTTGCTCATCTCTAGTTAAAACCTTAAAGCAATGAGGTCTCTTAAAGGGAGTCTGTTAACCAAAACCCAGTGTATCAACATAGCCCTGGGCATAGATAGGTTAGGGTCACCTGAACCAAACAGTGATCTCCCATTGTGAACCGGGGTCTCCATTGCTGAGATATTGACGTTTTTTGTCAATATGCATATGGTCGTTTTCACGTACTTCTTTGGAGCGATGGCAATGTCAATGATATCTTAGGGCATCGATTCAGAAAGCTAAAACACTGTTTGACTCTGGGGACCCTAACCTATCCATCCACAGGGTTGATATGCTGCTTTCTGGTGATAGACTCCCTCTAAACACGTCTTTGAGACTTTGTTGTATAGTGTGGCCCTAAATAATGTTTATTTCTTTTATACTTTTATATTAAAATTACTCAATTGAGATGTAATAAGTCATGGATTCAGATCTGATGAAAAGGACAACTAGAGTCAGAGGAAAACAAAATAATGGGGGTGCAGTTATTCTGGGGAAGGGGGAGGTTGCAGCAGACACCAGTGTTATAAATCCCACATGGAAGATGTGGATCCTGTTACAAATTTTGCATCTGCCCCCAAGTTAGGATTGCACCATAATAACTCTTTCTATATGTTGCCCTCTTAACATATCGTGTTCACACACCAGAGGCCCAGTTCACATCTACATATGGTCTTCCCTTCGGGGGGTCCACTTGGGGAAACCTAATCCGCATAAAAAACGGTAACCTAAGGAAACCTGTGGACCGCCTAGACTATAATGGGGTCCGTGTGGTTTCGGTTTCCGTACAAAAAGAGTAAATTGCTGCTTGCAGGACTTTTCTCTCCACATTTTGTATACGGAGAGGGGAACGGAATGGCCCGAACGCAGATGTGAACCGGACCAGCGATGCCTTAAAAGTGAATAGATAAATAAAATATTTTCCAAAGTTTATAATATATTGTAACAAAAACTTAAACATGTATACGCTGTGTCAAAATACAGTATTATATTACATTGAAAAATACAGTATCTGCTCCTTTGTCTTTGTGCTGCCCCCTATTGACTATTTTGCTCGATGTCATTTCCTGTTTTAGTGACCACCAATTGAAAACATATTGCTTAAAGTGCTAAAGTTGTCACCGAATGTTCCTTCTGGTAAAACATCGCACTTGGAGATCTATAATGTCCCCACTCTTGGGTAGGTGATGTAAGATATCATGTAGCTTAAGGATATAGACAGGCGAGATGAGGTTGAGTCTTATAGGATCAAGAACGTCTATGAGTTATGTGTTATCTGGAAGAGGTGTTGTGTACTGAGTCGAGACGGACTTGATATAATGACCATTATTATATACTTGGTTATTGGACTTGTGCCTTGGTCATGACAAGCATTAAGATTATTGGTGACCCGGAGTTCATGTGAATTGGCTACTTGTGCTCCTTGTTATTATTGCTTGTTATCATTCTGTGGCATGGACAAGCATGCAAATGATTTTCCAGTCATTTGATCAGGATTACAAAAAAAAAAAAAACATTCATTGGAGCTTAATGGTCATTAGATTTGATGCAGATTTTGCCCAGGAGCCCACAGCACAATCTGTGTCAAGTCTATGATACAGTATGACGTCCCCTTAGTTCTACAACAAAGTATAATGCTCCCTTAGTCCCCCTTGCATAGTATAAAGAGCCCCCATACAGCATAGTGTTCTCCCGAAACAGTGTATTGCCATCTTAGGGGCCCTCACTTGGTGGAAAATGGAGAGGAATTCCTCCTCATTTTTGGCCGCTGGCTCCCTGCTGAATGCCGCATCAGTATACCGCCCTGACTTTGCACATAAATGGGCTTAATGAGTGAGGAGTCTCAAGACGCAAACTCCACAGCCATGGCATCAGTGCCAAGATCGGACAGGGTGCTTATTTTTTCAGGACAGAATCTGTCCCTGATTTGGGGGTAGAAATGCAAATAAACATCAAATTCCTACTTGTGAACAGCCCCGTAGTGTACCCATTAAGTATAATGCAAATTTAGTGCCGCCACTGCATGTATGCACACAGTATAATGGCTCTTTCATGGTCGCTACGTATTATACTGCATATACTGCACTCCCCCCCTTGTGGAAAGTGGCCTACACTCTATAATGCCTCTATAACTGCACATTACGTCCAGATGCTAAACAACATCAGGAATTGGGATTATAATCCAATGGATTAAGAGTGGATCCATTTAAGAAAAAAGCAAGTATGGGGTCAGCAGGGCCCACACCAACCCCATACTGAGGGGCTCTCCCTGATCTCTGAAGCCCCACACAATTGCGTGGGCCCCTAAAGATATATTAAAAAAGTAGCCGGCACACAATTGCGGACATAATACGGCATAATAAGAAAAGGTAGAGATTGACTTTAAGGCATGTAAATCAGCGCCCCGCCACCTCCTCCACAGGGAGTCCAGCAATGTAATGGAGAATATTTCATAAATACAGGTGACGCTAACCAGGATATCCTGAAGTTCTTCAGTTCCAGGAGGATTCCCCCGAGAGGCGCTGTATAAACCTGAGTGCATTTATCTGCTGTATTTAGAATGTAAAAAAGCAGTGTTATCATTGTACTAAACTTGCACTGAAATTTTATGACAAAATTTATGTATAGTTTATATTATCTGCAATATTCGGGGACTAGAGGCAGTGAAATGTAATAATTCTGCGACCAGTGCACAAGTGTGATAGATTATGGAGTTTACATGGTTGGTAAGTGATTGTGGCTTTGTTTTTGCACTAGAAATTCTTGAACTTTGCAGCAGTGATATGTGTGAAAGTAACAATATATTGTATTCAGTTTATAGGCAATATGGAACAAATGTGGGCAAAGACATGCCTTTATTTATCTAACACTTCATGCACAGGGGCATAACTTGAGGAGGTGCAGAGGCTGCAGTCGCACCGGGGCCCAGGAGCCTTAGGGGGACCATAAGCATTGGCATCAGTATTGAGATTGCAGCTTCCATCTGGCCCATAAGCCAAGGAGACCCACAGATTCCCCTAACCACACTCCTCAGTACCTGTAACCATCAAGAATTCGCTATAGGCATGAGGTAGGGGAGACCGGACAAAAGATTTAATCAGGGTCCACAAGACTTTAGTTACACCACTTTTTATATCCAAAGCTGCATTAACAAGGCTTTTAAGCTGAAATCTTCTATTTCAACCAACCCAGATGAAAGCACATCTTCAGGCAGGGGTGAACCTAGGGGGCAGGGCGGAGCGAAGGAGGCATGGCGGAGCGAGAGGGGAGGCCGCTGGAGCAGCGCTGCGTCCGCTGTGTCCACAGGCCCTCCCCAATCCACCGCACGGTGACAGTGACGCTAAGCCAGTCCAGGACAGCTTGTCCTGGACTGGCTTAGGTAAGCAAAAATTCCACCCTCCCCAGGGCCCTGGCATAGCGCCACCTGAAGCGGTCGCTTCAGGTCGCCTCATGGGAGGTGCGGCGCTGTCTTCAGGGCACTACAGGTGGCACAGCTGCCAGGGACCTAGAGTCTTAAAAGGAGGCCATCATTCTCCTGTCAACTGTTACCCTCAACCAAATAATAGGATCAATAGGATCCCACTGGATATAGTGTATAGAAAGGTTATATTAACCCTTCACATTCTTCTTCATAGAGGCTACATGATCTAAAAAAAATCCCAGCATCTACTCTATGTTCCCCTTGACGGGGTACAAAATGGAGGAAAAGAGAGGAAAGGTGCTTACATGCCAATATTTTGAAGGGGGTTAGGGGAGAACAGCCAGTGCACGTGAAAAATGTCTCAGCCCTTTTGTATATTGCCGCGTCCCATTTGGGCACTAAATGTCCTGCGTATGTCTACGTTTCCGAAATGAGCAGCAAATGCAAAGTGAATTCTACCCGAGGGGGCTGGAGATTTTCCCGCTCTTCTAGGGTTTGGGGGGGTCAGTCGTTTTTTTCAGGAGCCTTTACATTTCTGCCGCCGCTAAAAGGCTGTTTTTTTCCAAAATGTGGCGCCATAGCTTCATGCAGTTCAAGACCATAATACAGGCGGTAAGACTGAGATGTGTGCAGACGTATTTCGCTTACATCCTTCTCTTACAGGGGTCCTTGAAGCTGAGTTATATAAAACCATTGTCTCCTTATATTAAACTCCTTTATGCTACGTCCATACGTAACGAAACGGCTAGAAGTAATCCATATAACATTACCGTAACTCACTGCAACATGCAATAACCCCCTAAAGCTAAGGTTCCACATATGTATATAACTATGTATATATGTATATAATTGAGTGAAATATAGAAAAACCAATGCAGTTGCCCACTGCAACCAATAAGATTCCACCTTTTATTTTTCATTGTTCCTTTGGAAAATGAAAGCAGATGCTAAGGGCAACAGATCCATTTTTTTAGTATTAATACGTCTTCTCCACTAGGCCTCATTTATCAATCTAGTCTATCAGAAAAACTAGCCACCAATCACAGTTCAGCTTCCATTTTTCCATAACAGCTTAACAAATGAAAGCTGAGCTCTGATTGGTTACTATGGGCAACAGGACAAATGAGGCCTAGTTCAGGGCCTTTAGGCCTGCACAGTTCACTATAACTATTTGAGGCGATAGAATTTAGGAACTTCCAAGCAGAAATAATTTATTAAATCTATTGAGATATTTTCTAATTTTCTATTAAAATAAATAATGAGATTTATTAACTAAGAAAGTACTGATGTAAAAAAACGTCATAGTTGATGTCTATTTGCTACCAGGTTACATTTACCCCATGTCATGTACAGATATTTATTCAGTCCCAGATTTCCGTTGGCTATTTTTTCACCTTTGGTTTCCACTGCAGTCCTTGAAGAATTTCCCAAAAAAATAAATTCAATTTTTCAACAGCGTTTTTGTGTAAAAAATAAATAAAACATGTAATAAAGTCTTCCCGCTGTTCTGTCTGATGTCTCTATTATATCCTTGTCACAACTACTGACTCCAGATTATATTGTCACCTATAGATGCAGAGCAGTAGACTACACTGTCTACCAATAAGTATTTGGACACCCATGCAAGTGAAGATATCTGCGGTCGTGATGGACGTCACGCCTTCTGCCGATAATTAGGAAACAGCATTGGCATTAGTGCATTGGCATTTCAAGAAAGGGGTATTTATAGGGTAAAACAGAAATGGTCGCTCCTTAAGGGACATAGCAAGCGAGCTGAATTACCCAAAATCGACAGTGGCCTATGTGATTACGAAGTGGAAGTTGAGCGGTGATTGTCGGAATGTGCCCCGAGTCGGCAGACCCCTGAAACTGGGAGATAGAGACTGACAAGTGCTGACCAGAGAAACCGCACCCAACCGATGGCTCACATACCCCAGGAGTGTCACCAGGCATCCGGGAGTAATGTATCCATCAATACCATCTGTAAGGAAGCATCTGCTGGGGTCTACCAACTATTGTATAGGAATAAATGTTATTTTTTCCGCAGGTGTATAAAAACTTATTGGTAAATAGTGTATAGCATCCGAAGAACATGGTCTATAGCAGCCTGGTATTTAGTGTTTCAATGTTCTGACTTTATAGATTATCATAATATACTGCTATTATTTCGTCCTACACTTACATAATGTTTGCATCACAAACATGTAAAAAGAACAACATATGGAGAGATATATGAAGTCTGGGGAGTTGCACCTCAAGAGGCAAAAATCAGGTGCCCCTCAGCGGAGCAATGCACCCGCAATGAAATTTGCACCAGCTCACAGTTAGCGTAGATTTCAGGGATCACTGATGACAATAAATGATAATAAACCTAGTGCAACAATAGTTGCATATTTTAGGGCAAAACCTGATTTGCATTAAAAAAACTGCAACTATTTCATTCATTGTACCCCAGATAAGTCACCCCAAACGGTACTAATAGGTCTTAAAGGGATTCTGTCATTAGAATTCCCATTTTTAACTAAGTATACCGAAAGCCTATACCTTTATTATTCTGATCCGCACCGCCGTTCCTGAGAAATGTCTTCTTTCTCCCATATGTAAAGGAGTTTTCAGACAGCAGTGGGGGCATCCCCTGTACTGTCCAAGAACTCTCCAGCAACGCCTCCATCTTCTTCTCCGATTCCTTTTCTCTCGTGCTCCCATCACGTCTTCATCCAAAAGCGTCGACTACTTACGTACGTCGGCCATTTTCCTGTGGCCTCACCCAATCAGCCATAAAAACTCATTTACATATGGAAGAAAGAAGTAATTTCTCAGGAACGGTGGCGCGGAACAGAATAATAAAGGTAAGAGAAGAATAGCCTTTCTTAAGGCTATTCCTACGTATACTTAGTTTAAAAAGGGATTCTAATGATAGAATCCCTTTAAGTTTAGTAAGTACTGTAGGATATATTAGTCCTCTAAATCTTAGAATATAGTGCAAGTACAAATTATAGTATTAGAAAGGCCTATGAATTGAGAAAAACAAGTTAAAGTCTATGGGAAAACTATGACTTGGCCGTGACCTTTAGTGACACTTGTTCCATATCTACTTATTTTTGGAACATGCAGACAAGAAGACAAATCTAATGGTACCAAATAGAGATGAGCGAATAGTATTCGAAACTGCAGTTTCAAATACCTGGCTCCATAGGAATCAATGGGAGCGGCCACGCGCCGCCAGCTGCCTTAACCTTTTGCAGTTCGCCCGCTCTCATTCATTCCTTTGGGAGCGAGGTGTTCGAAACTAGAGTTTCGAATAGTATTCGCTCATCTCTAGTACCAAATAGTCACTGACTAAGGCATGTTATTGGTGAAATCCCTGATGTGCAAATCAAATGTATATATGTAATACTATATATATATAATATAATATATATATATATATATATATATATATATATATATATATATACCACCACGGTTTACAAGAATGGGGGTCTCTGAGTTCTCTATTAGAGATGAGCGAACACTAAAATGTTCGAGGTTCGAAATTCGATTCGAACAGCCGCTCACTGTTCGAGTGTTCGAATGGGTTTCGAACCCCATTATAGTCTATGGGGAACATAAACTCGTTAAGGGGGAAACCCAAATTCGTGTCTGGAGGGTCACCAAGTCCACTATGACACCCCAGGAAATGATACCAACACCCTGGAATGACACTGGGACAGCAGGGGAAGCATGTCTGGGGGCATAAAAGTCACTTTATTTCATGGAAATCCCTGTCAGTTTGCGATTTTCGCAAGCTAACTTTTCCCCATAGAAATGCATTGGCCAGTGCTGATTGGCCAGAGTACGGAACTCGACCAATCAGCGCTGGCTCTGCTGGAGGAGGCGGAGTCTAAGATCGCTCCACACCAGTCTCCATTCAGGTCCGACCTTAGACTCCGCCTCCTCCGGCAGAGCCAGCGCTGATTGGCCGAAGGCTGGCCAATGCATTCCTATGCGAATGCAGACTTAGCAGTGCTGAGTCAGTTTTGCTCAACTACACATCTGATGCACACTCGGCACTGCTACATCAGATGTAGCAATCTGATGTAGCAGAGCCGAGGGTGCACTAGAACCCCTGTGCAAACTCAGTTCACGCTAATAGAATGCATTGGCCAGCGCTGATTGGCCAATGCATTCTATTAGCCCGATGAAGTAGAGCTGAATGTGTGTGCTAAGCACACACATTCAGCACTGCTTCATCAAGCCAATACAATGCATTAGCCAGTGCTGATTGGCCAGAGTACAGAATTCGGCCAATCAGCGCTGGCTCTGCTGGAGGAGGCGGAGTCTAAGGTCGGACCTGAATGGAGACTGGTGTGGAGCGATCTTAGACTCCGCCTCCTCCAGCAGAGCCAGCGCTGATTGGCCGAATTCCGTACTCTGGCCAATCAGCACTGGCTAATGCATTGTATTGGCGTGATGAAGCAGTGCTGAATGTGTGTGCTTAGCACACACATTCAGCTCTACTTCATCGGGCTAATAGAATGCATTGGCCAGCGCTGATTGGCCGAATTCCGTACTCTGGCCAATCAGTGCTGGCCAATGCATTCTATTAGCTTGATGAAGCAGAGTGTGCACAAGGGTTCAAGCGCACCCTCGGCTCTGATGTAGCAGAGCCGAGGCTGCACAAGGGTTCAAGCGCACCCTCGGCTCTGATGTAGGAGAGCCGAGGGTGCACTTGAACCCTTGTGCAGCCTCGGCTCTGCTACATCAGAGCCGAGGGTGCGCTTGAACCCTTGTGCACACTCTGCTTCATCAAGCTAATAGAATGCATTGGCCAGCGCTGATTGGCCAATGTATTCTATTAGCCTGATGAAGTAGAGCTGAATGTGTGTGCTAAGCACACACATTCAGCTCTACTTCATCGGGCTAATAGAATGCATTGGCCAGCGCTGATTGGCCAGAGTACGGAACTCGACCAATCAGCGCTGGCTCTGCTGGAGGAGGCGGAGTCTAAGATCGCTCCACACCAGTCTCCATTCAGGTCCGACCTTAGACTCCGCCTCCTCCAGCAGAGCCAGCGCTGATTGGCCGAATTCCGTACTCTGGCCAATCAGCACTGGCTAATGCATTGTATTGGCGTGATGAAGCAGTGCTGAATGTGTGTGCTTAGCACACACATTCAGCTCTACTTCATCGGGCTAATAGAATGCATTGGCCAATCAGCGCTGGCCAATGCATTCTATTAGCGTGAACTGAGTTTGCACAGGGGTTCTAGTGCACCCTCGGCTCTGCTACATCAGATTGCTACATCTGATGTAGCAGTGCCGAGTGTGCATCAGATGTGTAGTTGAGCAAAACTGACTCAGCACTGCTAAGTCTCTGCATTCGCATAGGAATGCATTGGCCAGCCTTCGGCCAATCAGCGCTGGCTCTGCCGGAGGAGGCGGAGTCTAAGGTCGGACCTGAATGGAGACTGGTGTGGAGCGATCTTAGACTCCGCCTCCTCCAGCAGAGCCAGCGCTGATTGGTCGAGTTCCGTACTCTGGCCAATCAGCGCTGGCCAATGCATTCTATTAGCCCGATGAAGTAGAGCTGAATGTGTGTGCTTAGCACACACATTCAGCTCTACTTCATCAGGCTAATAGAATACATTGGCCAATCAGCGCTGGCCAATGCATTCTATTAGCTTGATGAAGCAGAGTGTGCACAAGGGTTCAAGCGCACCCTCGGCTCTGATGTAGCAGAGCTGAGGGTGCACAAGGGTTCAAGTGCACCCTCGGCTCTCCTACATCAGAGCCGAGGGTGCGCTTGAACCCTTGTGCAGCCTCGGCTCTGCTACATCAGAGCCGAGGGTGCGCTTGAACCCTTGTGCACACTCTGCTTCATCAAGCTAATAGAATGCATTGGCCAGCACTGATTGGCCAGAGTACGGAATTCGGCCAATCAGCGCTGGCCAATGCATCCCTATGGGAAAAAGTTTATCTCACAAAAATCACAATTACACACCCGATAGAGCCCCAAAAAGTTATTTTTAATAACATTCCCCCCTAAATAAAGGTTATCCCTAGCTATCCCTGCCTGTACAGCTATCCCTGTCTCATAGTCACAAAGTTCACATTCTCATATGACCCGGATTTGAAATCCACTATTCGTCTAAAATGGAGGTCACCTGATTTCGGCAGCCAATGACTTTTTCCAATTTTTTTCAATGCCCCCAGTGTCGTAGTTCCTGTCCCACCTCCCCTGCGCTGTTATTGGTGCAAAAAAGGCGCCAGGGAAGGTGGGAGGGGAATCGAATTTTGGCGCACTTTACCACGTGGTGTTCGATTCGATTCGAACATGGCGAACACCCTGATATCCGATCGAACATGTGTTCGATAGAACACTGTTCGCTCATCTCTATTCTCTATATGAATGGAGTACTAATGCACAATAGAGACCTCCTCTTCATTCACTTCTACTTGACTTGTAGCAAGAGAAAAAATAGCACCGCGCTGTATACAGTGTAGTAAGTAGGTACAGTGAGCGGCAATCCTAGTATATTGGTTACTCTCACCTGGTCGGGTTGTGAAGGATCACAACCACCGTATGCTTTTTGGAACTGTTTAGTTGGGGGTTCCTCCCTGAGGATAGTGTGAGCTGCAACGTCCAATCACCAGTGGTGCAGAGACATAATAGCGGGGACCATCAACAAGGACTGCGCTTTACCCGTAGAAATTTTGGTTAACTGCATACAAGTTTATTGAGGTTCACACACAACGTGTTTCGGGTCTCGTGACCCTTTATCAAGTGTGCCACTGTGACAGATGCTGTGTGCGTGTCATCGGGGGGGGGGGGGCCTCTGGCTTCACACAGTGGCACACCGCTCACACCAGGCCCGATGCTGATGCTGAACTGCGATGCTGGCCCGATAAGGGAAAAGTACCAAAAAGGCCTCCCATTGATTTCAATGGGTAGCGCACGTATGTCTGCTCCCATTCAAGTCAATGGGAGCTGCTTTTTGCGCGCTCATTCTGAACGTGTTTTTTACGTTCAGAATGAGCGCAGCGTAACTCTGTGTGAAGGCTCCCTAAGATATACAAAAAGAAAAACCTCAAAAATAATTCGACCCAAAGCAACTATACAGAATACTGGAAAAAGAAAAGTGTCAAAAAAACAGTAATGACAAAGAAAACAAAATATATATAGAAAAATATAAATTTATTGATAAATAGTTACAAAAATAATAACCATAAAATCACATATATTACAACAGGGCAGATGGAATAAGCCAAAAAAAAACATAAAAAACAAGAAAATACAAAAAACTCATGAGCAATAAATAATATAGTTGACAAATATATAGCCTGCAGGTGAACCAGGAAACTGAGCATGAATGGCTAAATAAAGCACATACAAAACCCGAAGCACGCATACATAATGGAGTACCCTACTAATATTATAAATGTGAAAGTTTGTGTGTTTAATGCTCTTGGCAGCAGGCTGATAAAGCCAGGGCTGTTATCTCTCTATGTAAACACACAGCTAACAATGAGTCCATTGTGTACATGCATTTGCACATTATCTGATCTGCTCCAAGCAGTGCTGACACACTGGATGACAAAATGCCTTTAATCCAAATTGGCAGTTTGCCCATTTTAAACATGCCAGGAAAAAGAAAATCTAATTTGTCGCAAAATTCTAAAACAACAAGAGCTATGACAGTAGCTACAAGTCAACAGAGTTCTCCTCAAGCAGTGCTGAGGGGGATCATCGATGCCAACAACACACTCAATATATGGCATCTCAGTGATCTGCTGAGATCCTGAAACAATCACAGGCATGGTGCGAGGCACAAGATCAGCAGCAGCCGAAACACCGGAGCAGACGAACTATCAACGGCCGCAATTTGTTGAATATAGGCGGATCATCGACGCCAACAACATGCAGACGCGGGCAGAGGCTAGTAATATAATAATTATAACCTCCAAATATCATAAATATTTATTTAGCTGAGGGGGCGGGGCGGAGCGAGTGTCGTTAGCTGGCAGAGAGCAGGCAGGTAGAGGACCTGCTTTCTGCTAAGTGTGAGGGGTGGCCGCTGGAGCAGCGCTGCGTCCACAGGTCCGCCCCAATCCACCGCTCGCTTCCCGTGCCGGGCTGCCGAGACGGTGACGCTAAACCAGTTCAGGACAGCTTGTCCTGGACTGGCTTAGGTCAGCAAAAATACCGCCCTCCCCCGGGGCCCCGGCATAGCGACGCCTGAAGCGGTCGCTTCAGGTCGGCTCATGGGAGGTGCGGCGCTGGGTCTGAATATATACAGCTATCCACTTTTATGAAAGGCCGCACTGCTTGGTAAAGCCCCTCCCACTTTTGATCTAAGTTTCCTTTAAGGTCCTTTCTTCTTTGCAGGGTCCCGGCATTTCTGCAAAGATTTCAGCTTTTTCTTATCAACATCGATGAGTGTGCAAGGGAGAGCTGGCATGAGATCCAAGTCAATGTTAATCTATGGCTCCCCGCCCTGCCAGGGTACACCGCTGGCCAATGATTTTTTACTCATTGCTCCTGAAGTTCGGCAACCCAGTGCAATTCTCCCATCCGATAAACACAGGGTTTTAATCAGCGCTAAGTAATCAAGTTTAATGAGGCGGGATATTTTATTACAAGGCGTCCGATTTTAAGATGATATTGGCCTACGTGCAGTGAGACGTTCAAGGTAAAACCACATGCAAAGAACAGGATGCACATTTTTTAAAGGTTAGGAGAAATTTATTTTCTTAACAAGTAGTGCGGATGCTGATTTCACACCTCATATCTCCTGAGAGCAATATAGTCTACTCAAGGTGAAATTGTAGATTTAATGAGCAACAGAATAAATTTTCACTGTACGAAAAAAAATATATCTATATGATTTTTTTTTTAACAAGCAGCTTGAATTACAACCTTAATCAAGCGCCAGTTATTACAAGGTCTTTGGGCCCCCGGATACTAAATTGCATTTTTAAAATTAATCTTTTACGCGGCCCCCACAGTCGCTGAATAATAATGACATTTGTTAAATCAATAACATGCATGCCCGCCGCACTCGGCGTCTGTACGGAAAGCGATCAGGAATGTATTATCGCTGAGCGGCTGCATAGGAAGCCATTATTAGATATCGTTATGCTAATTTCTGCATGTCACCTACATTTCCTTCACGACTTTGGATCTCGAAATTGTCATCCTAGGTGAGAATCCATTTTTGCTTTTCCGATTTATTTTGGACATTTGCCATTCTAAAACAAGCAGGTCAAGCTTTGAACAGTATTCTACAGGTTACCCAGATATTAAAGGGAAATTTGAAGGTCTGTAATAATTAACCAGCAATGACTGGGCCCCATAGCCAAGTTTTGACTTTGCCCCCCCCCCCCCCATGAACAGCATGCCACCCTCTTTCCTGGCCTTCACACTGTATAACACCCCATTTACACCCATGATAATGTCCCAAAGTGGCCTCCAGATAGTATAATATCCCATAGTGGCCCCTCCTTATAGTATAATATCCCATAGCCGCCCCTCCTTATAGTATAATATCCCATAGCGGCCTCTCCTTATACTATAATGTCCCATAGTGGGTCTAAAGAGACCCCAGAGTATAATAATAGCAGTATTTGTTGGGGTTCACCCAACATAGCGCCGCACCTTCCATGAGGCGACCTGAAGTGACCGCTTCAGGCAGCGCTATGCTGGGGCCCTGGGGGAGGGCGGCATTTTTGCTGACCTAAGCCAGTCCAGGACAAGCTATCCTGGACTGGCTTAGTGTCACCATCTCGGCAGCCCGGCATGGGAAGCGAGCGGTGGATTGGGCCGGCCCTGTGGATGCAGCACTGCTCCAGCGGCCGCCCCTCACGCTTAGCAGGTCTGCTCTCTGCCTGCTAACGACGCTGGCTCCGCTCGGCCCCGCCTCCTCCGCTCGGCCCCGCCCCATCCGCTCGGCCCTGCCCCCTCCGTTCTGCCCCCTCCTCTGGGGGGGGGGCTTTCTGACATCCGCCTCAGGCGGCACAAACCCTAGGTTCACCCCTGGCCCAACAAATACTCTTGCCATATCATACTTACCGATCCCCTCTGCTACTTATCGCCACTTCCTTTTCTTCCCTTCCAGGGGGCCCCATTGACATGATGTAGAATTCATGGGGTGCACTGGAGGGAAAAAGTGGGAGCAAAACATGAGCAGAAACGGGATCGGGAAGTAAATCGGGCCCGTTACCTGCTGGGGTTACTCATGCAGGTTAGGGCCTGCTTAAAAAAAAGCAGAAGGGACACACTGGGCCCCCTAAGGTCTTACTCTCCGTGGAAGCCACTATGACTGCTACAGTGGTACTTACGCCAATACGATTAATTTCAAGGGAACCCGTTATCTAAATGTGGGACACTAAGGCCCGGTTTACATTTGCGTTCAGGTTTCTGTTCAGTAAGTCTACTTGGGGACTCCCAGAATGGAAACCTATCTGCATAAAAAAGCGGTTACCCTAGGAAACCGGCGGACTCCATTGACTATGATGGGGTCCGTGTGGTTTCTGCACAATTTTGCAAAAGCTTCAGGCGTTCGACATTTGTGAACTGGATGTGAAATTATTATACTCTTGGATCCCTTTAGATGCTAGAGTATAATAGATTGAGACTAGGGTTGAGCCAATCTTGAGATTTCAGGATCGATTTTAAAATCCGATTTCTGATCATTTTCCAGCCGATCCCGATCGTGATCGTGAAATTTGTTCGATCACCGATCGGAATCCGATCTTTTCCGATCCCTAGTCAATGCTTCTCTATGGGAAAAGTCACTTTTAGGGTTGAGCCGATCTTGAGATAAACTCTGACCTCGATCCCGCTGGAAAAGATCGGGATCGGAATTCCAATCGCGATCGTGAAATTTACACGATCGCTGATTGGAATCCGATCTTTTCCGATCCCGACCAAGGGGAGATGTAAGAAAAATAGCAAATTGTTACACTCACCTTCCCTCATCTCGTCTAGGCCTCTTCGTAACGTCTTTCGCTCCTCTTCTAAATTAGAAATGTACAATGTATATAAAAAACGCAAGCGACACATTCCCTTTAAGAATGCAGCTTTCGGTCATTAAGGATCCCTGTACACCTTCTACTGACATTATCTCCAAAAACACCTATAACCACAAAGCGTAAAAAATATCAGCAAGCACAAATGCGTTCCAGAAAAGCCAGAGATGTTTGACAGTTATAATTTTATTGCCGGAGTAAACTATAAGGGGCTATATAAAAAGCGGTATTACTCGTCTTTCATAAATAGTCATTAAATGGCTGTGACCTTTAGAGAATGGTATTAAAAACGATGCAGGGATCTCTCACCGAAATTGCTTTTAAACGAAGAAATTGCTGCTAAGAAAAGCATCTTTAGATACAAGGGACAAGTATCGCTGCTATAGCTTCAGTCTTTTATCGTACATTATGTTCTCTGAAAACGCCGCAATTAAATTGTTACAAAGTTATTACGGTTCCTATTACAGAAGTTAATCTGCGAAGTTAAGCCCCGTTCACATATGCGTTGGGGGCTCCATTCACAGCCTCCGTCACAAATTCCATCATATTTGCTGGAGAAAATAGAGCAGCGTGAAGTGATATCTTTTTCAATAAAATTACGAACACCACAATAGAACTCCAATGGATCCCATTATAAGTCAATAGGTTCCAACAGGGCCATCAGTGATGGATCGAGCTCGTCATCGTTTTCGGTTTTCTGCTTCTATGGTGGAACAGAAAAGTGTAAATGCGAATGTTAAGGTCTGTTGCTGTCTTCTGTCATAGGATGACAGCATCCGACATTGTACATGGCCTGCAAGATGGAACGAAATACAGGAAACACACTGATACTGACGGTCTGCACACGCCCATTAAAATCAATGGTTGCTTATGTGGTCTAGGGTTAACACAGAGATCACATAGGATGACAGCAACGGACATTAAACTGTTGCGGAGAAGGGACAAAGGCTGATGCACAAATTTATCTTCCGTTGCAAAGGTAAACAATAGAGATGAGCAAGTTGTACTCGATCGAGTAGGTATTCGATCGAATACAACGGTATTCGAAATACTCGTACTCGATCGAGTACCACTCGCTATTCGAATGGAAAAGTTCGATGCAGAACCAGAATGCTATACAGTCGGCCAATCAACGCTGGTTCTTCTCCTACCTTTAGAAGTCTTCTCCGTGCAGCTTCCCCGCGGCATCTTCCGGCTCTTCATTCACTCTGCCAGGCATCGGGCCTGGGCAGAGCCGACTGCGCATGCCCGCTTGTAGTGCGGACATGCGCAGTCGGCTCTGCCCAGGCCCGATGCCTAGCAGAGTGAATTCAGAGCTGGAAGATGCCGCGGGGACACTGCACGGAGAAGACTGCTCGGAGGATCCAGCCCGACCCTCACTCATGGACTTGGTAAGTGTAATTTGATCGAACGTTGCCTACCCCTGAAACGAGCATTTCCCCCCCCCCCCATAGACTATAATAGGGTTCGATATTCGATTCGAGTAGTCGAATATTGAGGGGCTACTCAAAATGAATATCGAACCTCAAACATTTTACTGTTCGCTCATCTCTAGTAAACAAACATGATGGAAGATGGTGTCCATCGAGTTGTTTACATTAGTGTCAATGGAAACAGAATCAGTCTGTGTCCGTTCTCTCCAACAGTTTAATGTCCGTTGCTGTCATATTAATATTAATAACGGTAGTGTGAACCTAGCCTGAGTCTGCTTTTGGCAGTAATACATAATATCCTATATTTTTTCCCTTCACTTTGTAGCCATTCTTGGGTTTGTCTCAAAAAGCCACAGCAAAATCTGCAGCAAAAAAAAGCTGCATTTACACAACATGTGGAAATTTGCCTTTACAATCATGCTCCTATAGGCTCCAGTTCATCAAGTACAGTTGCTTTATTCATAGACATCTATGGAGAAGGAAAAGGGAGGCTGCTAGAGAAGACACGCAAATAATTGCTAAAATCTTCAACACTGTGAGATAGCTTCTCAGACACTGCTATCCTTCAAGATAAGACAATTCCCCTCCATAGACTTCTGTGTGGCGATGGATTTTATACAGATAAACAGTCTGAAAATAAGGAGGAGAGCTGCCTAGTAAGTGAGGAAGGAAATAAGATATATTAGAAAGTTTCTTATGGTCGCCTACACTATTCATCTAGGAAACATTGTTTTATAGTCGGAGGTACACTTTAATGGATTTGAAGGCTCTGACGGCGGTAGACGCGTTACTTGAGATACTCACCGCTGACGGAGTCATTTGTACATTAGGAAATCACTTTAATGGCGCTAGAACTTAGCATTTATGCAAAACGGTAACAATAAAAATAAATATTTGACTGTGAAATTTAGCGGACGCGAGTATGTCTATAAAATTTTACTAGCTCAATTATCTTAGCCCAAAGAATGAATGTTATTTTTTTTATGCGTCGCCTTTGCATATAAAGTCACTTCATCCTCCTAGACATTAGATTTTCTGCAGGATCCTTGCTCTTCCGCCGAGCTCTCATCACAAAGTGTGAATTATTCATAATTTTTCTCTCATCATTTTATCGCAAACTTCAGATATAAAGTTAAACATCCTCCTGATTTTTTTTTTTCAGATGTTTTCACACTTTTTGGAGCATATGAGATTTATTCAGAATAGTCACGGTTTAGGAGTAGTTTGCAGGATGTGATAAGTAATGTGAAAAGGGTGACGGCGGGTGCCTGTCTGCTCGTGAATGTTTTCCGTAAAATGCTAATAGATAAAGGGATTCTTAAAAAAAAAAATTGAAGTTAAAAAATAAAACTTTTTTCTATTAACATACAATTGCAAAAGTAGTAAAAAAAAAAAAGCCAAAAAATGTAAAATATTTATTCCTTATGGTGAATGATGGAAAAGAAATTCCCAAGAAAGTGATGGACTTGCTGTTTTTTTTCTTCTCTGCCACCCCAGCATGGACATGTCTTCTGTTGAGCAGGACCAGATGGACAATAGAAGTTCTTAGGTATCCAACAGGTCTAGGTTCTACCTAAGCTACCAGCAAAGTCGTGACCAGCGCTCCATTTACTTCTATGCGTCTGTATAGTAATCTCCTGCAGCGTCCACATAGAATCCAGATAGAGGCCACTGACTCTTGGTTCACATCTCAGTTTGGTAATCCGTTTGGGGAGTCCGCATGGGGACCCCCCGAATGGACTACCGAACGCATTTGCAAGTGGTATGCAGTGAAAGCAAACGAACCCCATAAACTATAACAGGGTCTGTGTGCTTGCCGCGCACTGCCCGCACGAATCATGAAGGTAGATTGGGAAGTACTCCCATGTTCGCATGTTCCTTGGGAAGATCTCGCGGCAAGCACACGGACCCCATTATAGTCTATGGGGTCTATGTGCTTTCACTGCACACCGCTTGCAAATGCGTTCGGTAGTCCTTTCAGGGGGGGTTCCCATGCAGACTCCCTTAAACGGATTACCGATGCAGATGTGAACGAGGCGTGACACTTCTTTCACAAGGAATACTTTCGGCTTCCTGTTCTCTTGATAGTTGGGTAACACAGCAGTCGGCCCCAGCTATCAGACACTTATCTACTGTCCTTAAAGGGGTTGTCCCATCACAAGCATCCTATCTATACTGCTAGTTTATGTGGATTTAAGACTTTTCCTAAATGCATTGCTTTATCAAAACTGCTTTGTTTGGCCGCTATCTTAATTTATTCACTTCATTGTTTACACTTCGTTTCTTCGGCCCTTGGGATTATCTGCTCATTTGTCAAGTGATGTAGCTGCCTGCTCTCAGGGGGAGAGGGAGGGGCTGGGAGCAGCTCTGAGCTGTTTGTTTCTGATAAGTAGCGGAGCTTCTCAGAGAGCTTGGGGATTTCTGAGCTCTTATCAGTCGGTTTAATTGAATTTGTCTGATAAGGGCTGAGATAGGGAGTCCGTTATCTCTGTATGTAATGCAAACTGACTCAAATCCAGCTCTGCTACATCAGCTTCACACTGTGGTAATTCATTTACAATCAATCCCGTGCAAGTGAAACCCCGCCCACCAATGTGCCGAGAAAAGCAGGAAGTGAAGAGAGCACAACAGCCTGCAGGTTATTGATCAAGCGTCATGGGAATACCCCTTTAAGTGTAGTTGAGTATTGTGCAGTAGTTATTGGACACTGTTTAATACAGAGAAGGCTGGAGCCCCCCACATAATATTTCTTCCTAGGGGTCTGGCCATGTACTACTCAACTGACATTTTCCAAAAATGCCTTTCCCTTTGGATAAATCAGTGCTCTTCAAGGGTTTTCCCCACTACTAACATATGCCGATGTGCATACTTGGCCAGTTCTCTATTCACTTCTATGGGACTGATGAACATCACAGTTTCGGAAGTTCAGTGGAGTGAAGGAAACAGTGGCTATGTATGTTCACCATCTGGGTCAGTTAGGGTATCAGTCCCAATCAATCCGGCACTCATCCCCTAGGTGGTTATTAGTGGGAAAACTCCTTTCAATGGAGTCCATGCCAGGAACCCAGCCCTGCAAATACATCATGTAAACTAGATTAGCTCTGGGTCACCTAACTGAAACGCGTGCTACACATTGAAATCAATGGGTTTAAAAGCCTCCCATTGATTTCAATGTGTAGCGCATGTAAGACCGGCACACAATGAAGTCTATGGGATTGTGTTTTACAGCGGTCACTTTGACACGTTTACGTGTATGAATGAGCAGAGCGTAAACTCTGTGTGAAGGCTCCCTAACCTATCTATCTGCTAGACAGGGGTGATATGCTGGCTCTGGTAACACTAACCTATCTATCTGCAGGGCTGGGGTGATATGCTGATTCTGGTGACATTTACCTATCTATCTGCAGGGCTGGGTGATATGCTGGATCTGGTGACAGTAACCTATCTATCTGCAGGGCTGGGTGATATGCTGGGTCTGGTGACAGTAACCTATCTATCTGCAGGGCTGGGTGATATGCTGGGTCTGGTGACAGTAACCTATCTATCTGCAGGGCTGGGTTGACATTCTGTGTCACTAACCTATCTATCTGTAGAACTGAGTTCTGCTGACAGTTTACCTTTAATATACAGGTATCAGAAAAAGTAAAATCAGAAAGAATGTGGTAAATGGCAGATAAATTTGTGACTATTACCATATTATGGCTGCTGAGAATATGAATGTCAGTATAATGCAAATCAGAAGGTGGCAAAGCACGGAAATGTAGAACGATAGAACCAAGATAGAAAGTAAATAATTCAAGAAAATAAACTTTGTGTTTGCAGATCCAGCACAAGGAGGGAATTAATAAGAACGCAAAGTAATCAACGGCTGTGAAAACAAATACATAGGAGGTAAATTAAAAGGCAGCAATTACTATTATAGACGGTAGGTAGCACAGTAGCATATAGTGGCGCTGGGATAAACAACCGCCAGATAATGACCTTATTACAGTAATAGCATGGATGTGCCATGGGCTCAGGATTTACTGTCTGAAGTTAACTTTTACCAAAGTGATTAAATAAAATATATGACAAACAGATTATAAAGCCTATGTAGATTATCTTCCAATGGCCTCGTTTGTTGTGTCCCAATCATAAGGCTCCAGATTAGGACATTTTCTGAGTCCGTACACATTCCCAATCTAAGGCCTGGTTCACATCTGCGTTCAGTATTCTGTTTGGGGAGACCCCCTCGAATGGAAACCTATGTGAATTAAAAAGCAGTTAGCTAAGAAACCACACGGACCCCATAGACTATAATGGCATCCATGAGGTTTCCGCACAAATCGTTTTCTCTTCATGTGGAAACCACTCGGACCCCATTATGGTGTATGGGATCCATGTGTTTTCTTAGCTAACTGCTTTTTAATGTGTATAGGTTTCCTTTCCAGCGGACTCCCCAAACTCAGATGTGATCCGGTCCTAATGGCAGGATTTATTGGTTTCCCCAGAAGTAATCCTAGGGTCAAGTTTAGGCTCGCCAATGGAATATGTTCCCAAAACATCCTGCTAAGATTCGACTCCTATCCTGCGCCTCCCTGTCTGACTCTACATTAAAGGAGTTGTCTAAGCTAAAATCTTTCAGTCTAGTTGGTTGTGAACACCATTTATTCATGGTGGAGTGGTGTCATATTGGAGTATTTCGGTTTTCTTCAATTTTCCCTAATTCCTCTAGTTTTCTTTCATTTCAGATGTAAATTTTTTGGACATCTGACATTGATCCTACTAAAGAACCATAAACTGGATCAGAATGAAGCAGATTTTCTAAAAGTTCTTGGCTTGACCCAAACCCCAAACTTTTGGGGCTGGTTATTCATGATTCACTATTGTATTCTGGGGCCTCTTCCGATCCCATAGGAAAAACAAATGGACGTGTGGAAACTTAATACACAGTCATACTCACCTTCTCTCACCTTGGGCCATGTGATACTCCCTTGGGGTCCTCTTCCAACCTCCCAACCCCAGGCCTCAGAGGTCCTCCATGGTTGACCAACGCCACCCAGAAGAGGACCCCAAGGGAGTGCCGAGCATCGTGAGGATGCCCAGGAGAGGTGAGTATAACTGTTCATTGTGTTCCTGCACCTCCTCTTATTATTCTCCGGACCTGCAGCTCCGTTGTTGTCTTCTGGCGGAAGTCCCTACTGCAAGTTAGGGACCGCCCAAAGCACTTGTGCCTAAATCTGGCAAGTAAGGTCCGCCCCTAATGCACTAGCAGGCTGATTTGTATATTTTCTCTCAATTGTTTCCTTGGTGTGAAGCCACAATGGTAAGTTCTACACCTATTACAGCCCCCTATTATTGGCTTGGGAGGAATGTATACCTTTTACATGTAACAATAGGTGACGGTCACATCACAAAGCAAATACAAGCGAATAGCTTAGTAACTTAGTATTCTTATTCTGCAACAAAGCAAATCTCTGGAGCTGCGGCAGCTTAGAAAAGGTGACTGACCTCACAATCACATCAAGAAAATATAATACCAAAAAATCTACAATCACAAAGACAAAAAAAACTAAGAAAAAATAGTAAGTTCCATTGTATGTTTAATTGGCAAATATCTTATTACCGTCTTGTAGTGCAGAATAAACGGATATAAGTCAGTTCTTTCATGATCTCATCATTATATTGCTCCTCATTGTCACCACTTTTTTTTATCCTGTTGTCGGTCTATTGTGGGGATATTTGTCTATTTTTGGTCATCGCAGACACCACAGCTTTTCCTTCTAAGCTTCTAATTTACAAATGTGATGCCAATGTTTATATGTGTGGGCAGGGTGAAGGGGCAAAGATCCAGACGGGACTTGGCATCGTGCGTATGAGTATATTATACAGACATCTCCAGTGCAGCAGAGATACAGACAGTGATAGCTCTGGTATTACTACCTGGCTGGAAATTGGGGAGACCTGGAGCTGGGGGAGGGGATGTAGATAACATATATATATATATATATATATATATATATATATATATATATGTGTGTGTTTGTTTTATATTTATTTTTTATATTTATATTTCTATATATTTTAATTCTATATATTTTTATTCTTATTATTTATTATTTTTGTATTAAATCCCGTTTAAAAGACAGTGTAAAGGTAAACTAGACAGTCTAAAAAAAATTTGGTGACTGTCTCGTCTAAGTTTATACCGCCTATTAGTTGGTTCCTTGTGCCGTTTTAGGATACAATGTCAAATCTTAAAATGCAGCTAAACTGTTCATTTATTTTAGAAATCCATTGTGTAGGTAAAGATTACAAATTTGTATTATACTTTATTAAAAATAATTGCCTGTTTCGTCACTTATTTGCCCCCTTGTGCCCCTGATCACATGTGTACAATAGAAGTCTATGGAGAGGTGGGAGGAGCAAAAGGAGAATTCCTCAAGTCAGAGAGATATCACTATAGAGAGACAGTTTTATGTCACAACTACAACTGGGTTATCAGGAATTACTATTCAGCCTTCTGCTAATGCTGTAGACAATCTTATACCTTTCTCTCCTTCTTCTCCACCTCCCATCTCCATAAGCTTCTTTGTAAAGCTACTTGTGTACATGAATGAATTAACCGGTTAAGGACCGCTGGCCGTAAATTTACGGCCAGCAGTCCTGGTCTCTAAGACCAGCCGATAGTAAATTTACGGCCGGTCTTCAGAGACTCACTAGGTAGGGGGTGGGGCGGGGGGAGGGCAGGGGTTAGGTGTTACTGACACCTAACCACCCCCTCAACAACGTTCAGTCGGACTCAGTTCCGACTGAACGCTTTAACCCTTTCGATCCTGCTGTGAAACATCACGGCGCGATCGAAAGGGATCTGCCGCAGATTGAAGCTGATCGGCACCCCCCGCGGCGAGATCGGGGGGTGCCGATGTCAGTAGAAGGTAGTCTGGGGTCTGGCCAGTGACCCCAGACTACCGGAGCCCCCACATACCTGGTTGATCCTGCCGACCGATGGAGGAAGTGAGCGATGTGTCTCACTTCCTCTGCTGCTTGCAGGACACGAGCAGGCTCATGTCCTGCTCGTGTCCTGCAAGCTACTATACAGAATCAGTTGGTGCTTTCATCAAAGCATCAACTGATTCAAGTGTCCTAAATGGACACATGAAAAAGTTAAAAAAAAGTTAAAAAAAAATAAAGTGTATGAAAAAAGTAATAAAGTTATAAAGCCCAAAAATACCTTTTTCTCTATACAAAATGAATTATATAAAAAAAGGTACTAAAAATTAATAAAAACAATGCATATTTGGTATCGCCGCGTCCGTAACAACCTGTACAATAAAACTGAAATAATATTTAATGTATACGGTGTACATCTGAAAAAAAAAACGGAAAAAACCCGCCGGAAGTAATGATTTTTCACCATATCACCTTACAAAATATGCTATAAAAAGTGATCAAAAAATCAAATGCACCCCACAACAGTACCAATAAAAAGCGCAGGTTGTCCCGCAAAAAATAAGCCCTCAACCAACACTGTCAACCGAAAAATAAAAATGTTACGCCTCTCAGAAGATGGCGATGCAAAAATCACTGATTTATGTCCCCAAATGTGTTTTTGTTCTGCAGAATTAGTATCGCATAAAAAAATACTATAAATGAGGTATCGCCGTAACCGTACTGACCCGCAGAATAAAGGCTACATGTTACTTATACTGTACGCTGCATGGCGCAAAATTTAAAGGGTACAACTCAATGCCAGGATTGATTTTTTTTTTTTTTTTTAAATCCAGCAAGAAAGAGTTAATAAAATGTATTCAGTATGTTGTAGGCACCCAAAAATGGTGTCATTACAAAATACATCACATCCCGCAAACAACAAGCCCTTATATGGCCACGTCACCAAAAGAATAAAGAAAATATAGCATCTACCAATGTGAAGACAAAAAACCCCAAAATCGCCAAATTATTAGAATACAACTGGCGGCGTCAGGAAGGGAATGTATAAGCAGTGTGAGCGAATATCAGGGGACACCCCAGATTTACAGCTTATGAGGGAACAGACACCAGAAGTGACCCCCAAAGTGACCCCCAGAGTGACTCCCCCAATCATAGGAGCTACTGGGACATAGTAGGGAATTTGGTGTTTGCAATGTTCTCCGCACAGCTTATATATTCCCTCTTCGCCATCCGCTGTGCAGTCACGCCTGCAATACTAATACTCACTACACCCCCTGAGAAATTCTTTGAGGGGTGCAGTTTTCAAAATGGGGTCACTCCTTTGGGGAATCCACTTTTCTGGTACCTTACAGGCTCTACAAACATGACATGGCGTCCAGATACCAAACATCTGAATCTGTGCTCCAAAAGCCTCATCGCGCTCCTTCCCTTCTGCGGCCTGCTGTGCGTCCAAACTGCAGTTTATGCCACATGTATGACACATGTATGACACTGATGTACCCGGGATAACGGACGTAATGTCATATGTGGGTATAAACTGATATTAGGGCACAGCCGGACACAGAAGGGAAGAAGGGTTATTGGGTTTTTGGAGCGCAGACGGTTTGGTTTTTGGATGCCATGACACTTTTGCACAGCTGAAACGCCAGTAAAGTGGAATCCCCTGATATGAGACCCTATTTTGGAAACTACACCCCTGAAGGATTTATCCAGGGGTACAGACAGCATTTTTAACCCCCAAGTTTTGCTATAACTTATTATCCATAAATAAATACGAAGCTGATTGTGAGAGGTGAAAATGACCATTTTTCCAGGAACCCGTCATTTCAGTGCGTAATATGTTGTGTCCGACTTGTATCAGAGATGAACGCTCTGAAAGCTGTTGTGCCCGGGATACCACCCGCTTACCAGTTTTTGGAGTGTCTCTGCTGACATAAGTTGGGCACAACATATCGGGTACTGAAATGGCGAATCTCTGGAAATTTTTCATTTTTAACTTCTCATTATCAGTTGCGATTTCATTTCTGGAAACTAAATAAATGCAACACTCAGGGGTTAAAAATTCTCGCTACTCCATTTGATAAATCCCATCAGTGGGCTAGTGTCCAAAATAGGGTGACATGTCTGCGGATTCCACTTTATTGACAATTCAGGGGCTTTGCAAAAGTGACGTCCAAAAACCAAACTGTGCTCCAGAAACCAAAATAGCGCTCCTTCCCTTCTGCGCCCTGCTGTGTGCCCAAACTACAGTTTATGACACATGTATGACACTGGTGTACCCGGGATAACGGACGTAATGTCATAAGTGGTTATAAACTGATATTAGGGCACAGACGGACACAGAAGGGTTATTGGGTTTTTGGAGCACAGATGGTTTGGTTTTTGGATGCCATGACACTTTTGCAGAGACCCTAAACTTGCCCCTACAAAATGGGGTTTACAGTTACCTCCAGGTCTCTCCAAAAGGAACATGGCCCCCAGAAAGTCCCTCTAAATCTGTACCCCAAAAGCTAAAAAGCGCAGTGCTCCTTCCCTTCTGAGCCCTGCTGTGTACCCAAGCAGCAGTTTACACCCACATATATATTTTTTTGCCCCTCGGGATGGCCCCTTAATAGTTTTAGGAGTGCAGGTCTCTGACAACACAAAGTGGGTGCAATGTATTGGGCACCGAAATGGCATATTTCTTTCAAAATTTCAATTTTCATTTTGGACATTCATTTTTTGGAAGCATTTTAGGCACAAAATGATAATACCCCTTGATACATTCCTTGACAGGTGTAGTGTCTAAAATGGGGTCACTTTTGAGGGGTTTCCATTGTATTGGTACTTTAGGGGCTCAGCAAATGTGACATGGCCCCTCAAAACTATTCCAGCCACATCTGCCCTCCAAAATCCAAATACCTCTCTTTCCATTCTGAGCCTCACCATGTACCCATACAGCAGATTATGGCCACATATGGGGTATTGCCGTGTTCAGGAGAAAATTTGTAACAAACTGTGGGGGGCTTTTAATTCTTTAACTACTTGCAAAATTAAAAATATGGCGCTAAATGGACGATACATTGTGAAAAAAAAGTAATTTTTCATTTTTACGTCCCAATGTTAATAAAATCTGTGAAACAGCTGTGAGGCCAAAATGCTCACCAAACCCCTAGACAAATTCTATGAGGGGTGTAGTTTCCAAAATGGGGTCACTTTTAGGGGGTTTCCACTATATTGATATTTTAGGGGCTCTGCAAATGCGACATGGGACTTGAAAAATATTCCAGCAAAATCTGTCCTTCAAAAGCCAAATAGCGCTCTTTCTATTCTGAGCCCCGCCATGTTCCCATACAGCAGATTATTACCACATATGGGGCATTTCCGTGTTCAGGAGAAATTGTTTAACAAACTTTATGGAGCTTTTTCCCCTTTATCCTCTTGTGAAAATGAAAAATTTGGGGCTAAATTGACAGTTTATTGGAAAAAAAGTAATTTTTCATTTTCATGCCCCAATGTTAATAAAATCTGTGAAACAGCTGTAGGGTCAAAATGCTCACTCTACCCTTTAATATGTTCTGTGGGGGGTGTAGTTTCCAAAATGGGGTCACTTTTAGGGGGTTTCCACTGTATTGGTACTCTAGGGGCTCTGCTAATGCGACATGGCACCTAAAATTATTCCAGCAAAATCTGCCATCCCAAAGCCAAATAGTGCTCCTTCCATTCTGAGCCCTGCCATGTTCCCATACAGCAGATTATGGCCACACATGGGGTATTGCCGTGTTCAGGAGAAATTGTTTAACAAACTGTGGGGGGCTTTTACTCCTTTATCCCCTTGTGAAAATTAAAACTTTGGGGATAAAGTGACATTTTAGTAATTTTTCATTTACACATCCCAATGTTAGTAAAATCTGTGGAACAACTGTAGGGTCAAAATGCTGACTATACCCCTTGATGAATTCTGTGAGGGGTGTAGATTCTAAAATGGGGTCACTTTTGGAGGGTTTCCATTGTTTTGGTACTCTAGGGGCTCTGCAAATGAGGCATGGTGCCTGAAAATTATTCCAGCAAAATCTGCTGTTCACACACCCAGTGTCGCTCCTTCCCTTCCATGCACTGCCGTGTACCCAAAAATCAGTTTACGCCCACATGTGGGGTATGTCTGTGTACGGGAGAAATTGCATAACAAAATGTGAGATGCATTTTCTCCTTTAACCCTTTGTGAATGTGTTAATTTTAGGTCTAAATGAATGTATTAATGAAAAAAAATGAAATGTCTAAATTTCACTTCCATATTATGTTTATTCTTATGAAAAACTTAAAGGGTTAACAAACATCCCAAATGCTGTTTTGAATAATTTGAGGGGTGTAGTTTTGAAAATGGGGTGATTTATGGGGGTTTCTATTATATAGGCCTTTATAATTCCTTACAGAACTGAAGCGGTCCCTAAAAAATTGGTTTGGAGAATTTTCTTGCAAATCTAGAAAATCGCTGTTACACTTGTAAGCCTTGTAACGTCCAAAATAAATTAAAAGACAATCAAAAGATGATGCCGATATAAAGCAGAGATATGGGAGATAATATTTATTCATGTATTTGGGTGGTATGACTATCTGCCTGAAAAGCAGAGAATTTCACATTTTGAAAATTGCAATTTTTTCCAAATTTCCATCAAATTTCCTAGTTTTTTTATAAATAAATACAAAAATATTGATTAATATTTACCACTAACATGAAGTATAATGTGTTACGAAAAAAACAATCTCAAAATCATTTGTGTAAGTTAAACAGTCTCAAAGTTATTGCCATTTAAAGTGACACATGTCAGTTTTGAAAAAAAAGGCCTGGTCTTTAACATACTTTTGGGCCTGGTCCTTAACCGGTTAAACGCAGGACACAGATACTTTGTATCTGAAGTAAAGGCAGGACACAGATACTTTGTAAGAACAAACGCCATCACAGACAAGGAGAATATTCAGACGCCAGTGGCGTGTCATGTGACGGATTAGGCCCTGCCGTGCTTTTCATTACGGAGCAGAACAATGGAAACAAACATTGCAGATGTGAGCGGAGCCTTAAGAATGTAGACAAAAACTACAATGACATCTGAATAAAGACACACAATTGTCAAACTATCAGAATAAACTTCCCCTATTATTACAGGACAATACAATGAATGACAATAAAGACAAAAACAATTGTGACATCACCACAATAGAAGGCGCCCCTAAATATACCCAATAATGTGACATCATCAGAATAGAACAAAGACAACAATTCAAGAACATCATCACAATAGAACTTCTCTTATAAAGTTAGACAAAGGGGATCGTTAATGTTGCAAACTTTGGAAGACGTCATATTTTTGGGGACATTTGTGACTTTTTGCTTTTTTTTCCCACTTTTCAAAAGACAAGAAAGATGGAGAGGGGCTAAAAATACTGATTTCATCAGTTCAAGTGGTTTGGTCCAAAGATTTGTTTCATCTTCATTACGAACCTGAAGTGCTTTTATTATACTCTTCAGATCCTAGAGAATAATGAACAGTTATACTCACCTCTCCTGGGCAGCCTCATGGTGCCTGGCACTCCCTTGGGGTCCTCTTCAGGCCTTCTGTGGACGTCACTCACCCAAGAGGACCTCTGAGGCCTGGCATTAGTAGGTTGGAAGAAGACCCCAAGGGAGTATGACATGAAGCAAGGATGCCCAGGAAAGGTGAGTATAACTCTTTATTAAGTTTCCGCACCTCCACTTGTTGTTCTCTGGGATCGGAAGAGACCCCAGAATATGATAGGGAATCACACATTAATAACCCCAAAAGTTTGGGATTTGGGTCAAGCCAGGAACTTTTAGAAAAATCAGGTTGAATCTGGTTCTGATCCAGTTCACTTATCTTTAGGGTCAATGTCATATGCCCAAATGATTTACATCAGAAATTAAAGGGGTTTTCCAGGATAAAGTGTGAATGAACCCCTAAACTAAACTCTCTCCCCCCTCCCTGTTTTCTAGTCTTCTAGTAGTGGGTGGAATAGGTTAACTAGGGAGACATGGGAGGGTAGGAGGGGCTAGTAATGGGTGGGATAGCTAGGCTAGAGAGACAGGGAGAGTGGGAGGGGCTAGTAATGGGCGGGATTGCTAGGCAGAGTAAGACAGGGAGAGTTTTGTAACGAACTGAGAGCGGAGGGGGCTGAGTGAGAGGGAGTTAGTGTAGCAGCTACACAGGAAGCTGCACAACAGGAAGTTAACACCCTGTAAACAAAGGCAGAGGATGCAGCAGCAACCAGAGACACCCAGAAGTCATTCCAAACACTGCTAAAGGTATATAGGTGTACTTATTAACTCATTACTAGTACTAACACACCTTTAGAAAAAAAAAAAAATCTGCCTGGAAAACCCCTTTAAGAAAAACTAAAGGAATTATGGAAAATTGAAGGAAACCAAAAGACTGCAATATGAATAAATGTAATGTAAATCCAGCTGGACTGGAAAAAACCCAGTCAGTAAAGTTAAAGGGGTTGTCTCACCACTCACAACCCCTTTAATATGGAATCTGCCTACATGATCAGTGCAGGTTCAGGTTCCAACTCCTCCAACAAACATACATTTTTGTGGTTGAATTTTTTCAGGATTTGAAAAACATAACTGCTTTCTTTCACGAACAGCGCCACACCTGTCTACAGGTTGTGTCTGGTAGTGCAGCTCAGTTTTTTTTCAACATGAATGGGACTAACCTGTAACACCACACTATATATTACATTGATCTGTGTGTTTTTGTCAGTATTTTAGGACATTTGTCTACTCTTTATGAGCAGAAGAACCTTTATCTCCTCCCGCCCGCATTGGGTAATCTCAATGTTGTAATGTATTTCAGTTAGTGAAGATTTATGTGATATCCGCACAATATTTCCTATATCACATGATGACGGATGGCGGTAGATGTCATCAGACGTCCGACTCTCTCTCGTCCTGTCACTCGCATATACTTAGAATTATCTCCTTACAAATCACTTGCCTTGACCTCTTACAAATTGGAATAATTGGTCTGTCGGGTCGTATTGATTTTCAGGGAGTCTCGGTGATTTCAAGTTGCTCTTACTATTTTTTTGGTGTCAGCAGTTTCCAGGGTTCAGTAGTCTTCTGCGTTTGAGACAATATCCTTCATTTCCATCAAGATCCCATTTTCTTTTCAGATTATTCAGATTTCATTCATTTATACTCGGCGTTGGTCACATTCCAGAATTCAGCAGCAGCTTAAAGGTGAATAATAAAATATAAGATTAGAGAAATATTCACATTTTTCCCTATAAATACCCCGGAAAGTTATAATTTTAAGTTATTACAATACTGAAGATATAGCAGAGCTTAATGTGGAATGGGGCTCTTCATTTTGTGCATTGAAGAGGAGGATTTCTTGGAATTCAAAGGAGTTTTCTAGTTGATACGTAGGATGGATCATCGCTATCAGATCAGTGGGGACTCCGACACAAGAGGTGACAACATTCACTGCCCCAATGATTACCAAGCACAGTGCTGTACTTTGAATAGTGGCCGTCACTGGTATTGCAGCTCAGCCCCTTTCACTTGAATGGGACTGAGCTGCAAACTCACAATATGACCAATGAATAAGACCCGACATAACCTGTAATCGATGTTATATTATGTTATATTGAGATGTAAGTGGACATGATACCTTATGGGGGCACTAAGGGGGAATTATACCTTGTGGGGGCCACTAAAGGGGTATTATAGATCATCAATATCAGATCCACCAATAAGCTATTAGAAGAGGTGACAACATTCACTGCCTCACTCATTACCAAGCACAGTGCTGTACTTTGAATAGTGGCCGTCACTGGTATTGTAGCTCAGCCCCTTACACTTGAATGGGACTGAGCTGCAAACTCACAATATGACCAATGAGTAAGACCCGACATAACCTGTAATCGATGTTATATTATGTTATATTGAGATGTAAGTGGCCATGATACCTTATGGGGGAATTATACCTTGGGGGCCACTAAAGGGGTATTATAGATCATCAATATCAGATCCACCAATAAGCTGTTAGAAGAGGTGACAACATTCGCTGCCTCATTCATTACCAAGCACAATGCTGTACATTGTATAGTGGACTTGCTTGGTATTGCAGCTCAGCCCCTTTCACTTGAATGGGACTGAGCTGCAAACTCACAATATGACCAATGAATAAGACCCGACATAACCTGTAATCCATGTTATATTGTGTTATATTGAGATTTAAGTGGACATGATACCTTATGGGGGCACTAAGGGGGAATTATAGCACGTGGTGGAACAAAGGGGCAGGGTGGAATTGGGACGGGACAAAGTTGGCAAGGGGAAATGGGTACATTTCCTCATGCCAAAGTAAAGGGGTATGGACACATGTGATTGGGGTTTTGAGAACTCCACTAAAATACGATAAGATAAGATAAGATACGATAAGATAATCCTTTAATATGTAGCAGTAAACGACTTCCATGCAAAATGTAGCATCCAGAATATTGAAAATGAGCACGTAACGTGTATTTTTTGCTGCAGAATCATCACATCTCCCTTTTCGGGTGGGCTATCGAGGTCCTCTATCCACATATGTCAATTGCATGGTATATACTCCAGCACTGAAGGGGTGAACGGCTCTTACAATGGCCGCTAACAACGTGTGCGCTTGTTTGAGGGGTACACTTTACCCTATTCAGCCACGAGAACACGACAGTCTGTTTTCTGCCAAGCCAATTATTTCCAAAGTGAGTGAATGAAAAACTCTGAACATAAAGCAATGTTCCTGACTGCATAAAATGGGGAGTAAATAGGTCTAGGGATGGAAGAGAGTAGGTCTGCAAACAATTTATTGGAACAAGTGTGTACTGTGTCGCAACGAATCATATTTAGTAGCATCGGCTCAGACGCTGTGCACCTGCTGCTCGCCTTTATTTTGGAAAGTGGGTTTAACAATTCATAAAGCAAACTTGTATTACCTGCGTATAGTGAGAGAGCGCGCAGGAAGGCTGACATCTTGTGGTAACTTTGGGTATTACAATCCCCTATATCTCTGCGTTCTCTTTTATTAACATATTATGCATTTCTTATATAACAGTAACATTCGCTGTATAGGTCGCCCTTGTCCCTATTTTAACCATACTCCTTTTTCGGTATATATATATATATATATATATATATATATATATATATATATATATATATATGTATATATATGTATATATATTCTTATGTTAGAATGTTGTCGGAGATAGAACTAATAGGTTGTTTTTGTCTGTTAACAAAATGAAGGGAATGAAGAAAAGAGAAATTTCAATCTCATCAATATTCGGTGTGACCGTTGCCCTTTGCCTTCCAACAGTTCTTCTCAGTACTTGCAGACAGTTTTTGGCAGAACTGGGCAGGAAGGTTGTTGCCGCCATCTTGGAGAACTAAGCCCAGATCTTCTGTGGATGTTGCTTGCTCCAATCCTTCTGTCTCTTCATGTCATCCCAGACTGACTGACTGGATGATGTTGAGATCAGGGCTCTGCGGGGGCCGTATTATCACTTTCAGGACTCCTCCTCCAAAGGGCAAAGTTCACACTAAATAGTGATGGGATTTACATTTCTCTTTTTCTTCATTGCCAAAAATTAAACTATTAACCCTTCTATTTCTGAAAATATTCTTACTTTGCAACTTTTTTACACATGCCTGAAACTTGTGCACAATACTGTATAAATATGATTTTTTTTATTTATTTGTAGGGTTGTTTTAAAAACTTCTCTGAGGCGGCCACTCCAAATTGAAGGAAAAAGTTGTTTTCTCTAAGAAGATGTTACATATGGAAAAATAAAAGTCTAACACAGAAAATGTGGTCTGAGTGGGGCGTAGGCTTCTCAAAAAGGTGGTCTTCTGCAGAGGTTTTACTGTATAGTGACAGATAGATAGATACAGTCCTATGAAAAAGTTTGGGCACCCCTATTAATCTTAATCATTTTTAGTTCTAAATATTTTGGTATTTGCAACAGCCATTTCAGTTTGATATATCTAATAACTGATGGACACAGTAATATTTCAGGATTGAAATGAGGTTTATTGTACTAACAGAAAATGCGCAATATGCATTAAACCAAAATTTGACCGGTGCAAAAGTATGGGCACCTCAACAGAAAAGTGACATTAATATTTAGTAGATCCTCCTTTTGCAAAGATAACAGCCTCTAGTCGCTTCCTGTAGCTTTTAATCAGTTCCTGGATCCTGGATGAAGGTATTTTGAACAAACAATTCAAGTTCAGTTAAGTTAGATGGTCGCCGAGCATAGACAGCCCGCTTCAAATCATCCCACAGATGTTCAATGATATTCAGGTCTGGGGACTGGGATGGCCATTCCAGAACATTGTAATTGTTCCTCTGCATGAATGCCTGAGGATTTGGAGCGGTGTTTTGGATCATTGTCTTGCTGAAATATCCATCCCCGGCGTAACTTCAACTTCGTCACTGATTCTTGAACATTATTCTCAAGAATCTGCTGATACTGAGTGGAATCCATGCGACCCTCAACTTTAACAAGATTCCCGATGCCGGCATTGGCCACACAGCCCCAAAGCATGATGGAACCTCCACCAAATTTTACAGTGGGTAGCATGTGTTTTTCTTGGAATGCTGTTTCTTTTTGGACGCCATGCATAACGCCTTTTTTTATAACCAAACAACTCAATTTTTGTTTCCATAATGAAGCTGCCTTGTCCAAATGTGCTTTTTCATACCTCAGGCAACTCTATTTGTGGCGTACGTGCAGAAACGGCTTCTTTCTCATCACTCTCCCATACAGCTTCTATTTGTGCAAAGTGCGCTGTATAGTTGACCGATGCACAGTGACACCATCTGCAGCAAGATGATGCTGCAGCTCTTTGGAGGTGGTCTGTGGATTGTCCTTGACTGTTCTCACCATTCTTCTTCTCTGCCTTTCTGATATTTTTCTTGGCCTGCCACTTCTGGGCTTAACAAGAACTGTCCCTGTGCTCTTCCATTTCCTTACTATGTTCCTCACAGTGGAAACTGACAGGTTAAATCTCTGAGACAACGTTTTGTATCCTTCCCCTGAACAACTATGTTGAACAATCTTTGTTTTCAGATCATTTGAGAGCGGGCTGTCCATGTTTGGCGACCATCAAACTTAACTGAACTTGAATTGTTTTGTAGAAAGAAATGGTCCAAAATACCTTTATCCAGGATCCAGGAACTGATTAAAAGCTACAGGAAGCGACTAGAGGCTGTTATCTTTGCAAAAGGAGGATGTACTAAATATTAATGTCACTTTTCTGTTGAGGTGCCCATATTTTTGCACCGGTCAAATTTTGGTTTAATGCATATTGCGCATTTTCTGTTAGTACAATAAACCTCATTTCAATCCTGAAATATTACTGTGTCCATCAGTTATTAGATATATCAAACTGAAATGGCTGCTGCAAACACCAAAATATTTAGAACTAAAAATGATTAAGATTAATAGGGGTGCCCAAACTTTTTCATAGGACTGTAGATAGATAGATGATAGATAGATAGATAGATAGATAGATAGATGATAAATAGATAGATAGATAGATAGATAGATAGATGATAAATAGATAGATAGATAGATAGATAGATAGATAGATAGGAGATAGATAGATAGATAGATAGATAGATAGATAGATAGATAGATAGATGATAAATAGATAGATAGATAGATAGATAGATAGATAGATAGATAGGAGATAGATAGATAGATAGATGATAAATAAATAGATAGATAGATAGATAGATAGATAGATAGATAGGAGACAGATAGATATGAGATAGATAGTAGGAGATAGATAGATAGATAGATAGATAGATAGATAGATAGATAGATAGATAGATAGGAGATAGATAGATGATAGATAGATAGATAGATAGATAGATAGATAGATGATAAATAGATAGATAGATAGATAGATAGATAGATAGGAGATAGATAGATAGATAGATAGATAGATAGAAGAAAGATAGATAGATAGATAGATAGATAGATAGGAGATAGATAGATAGATAGATAGATATGAGATAGATAGATAGATAGATAGATAGATAGATAGATAGGAGATAGATAGATAGATAGATAGATATGAGATAGATAGATAGATAGATAGATAGGAGACAGATAGATAGATAGATAGATAGATAGATAGATAGATAGATAGGAGATAGATAGATAGATAGGAGATAGATAGATAGATAGATAGATAGATAGATAGATAGATAGATAGGAGATAGATAGATAGATAGATAGATAGATAGGAGATAGATAGATAGATAGATAGATAGATAGATATGAGATAGATAGATAGATAGATAGATAGATAGATAGGAGATAGATAGATAGATAGATAGATAGATAGATAGATAGGAGATAGATAGATAGATAGATAGATATGAGATAGATAGATAGATAGATAGATAGGAGACAGATAGATAGATAGATAGATAGATAGATAGATAGGAGATAGATAGATAGATAGATAGATAGATAGATAGATAGATAGGAGATAGATAGATAGATAGATAGATAGATAGATAGATAGGAGATAGATAGATAGATAGATAGATAGATAGATAGATAGGAGATAGATAGATAGATAGATAGATAGATAGATAGATAGATAGGAGATAGATAGATAGATAGATAGATAGATAGATAGATAGATAGTATATCCCCTGCTGTGTTATGCTACACCGTAAAGATCATACATATGAGGTGCACTCTGATTAGGAGCACTTGAAGGAAACTTATACAAGTTAAAAAAGAGAACATATAAAATCCCTTTTGACTTCTGCTTTTCTACTTTAGGTCTGACAAATAGTATGAAAATCAATTCTCGCTGGTGGAAAAAGGAAAGCTGCCTCTAGCACCATTTATAGGAGCCCGCACAGTCAATGCTTGACTTTCAAAGAATCCTTCCAAAAGGAAAGGCACCCATGTCAGACAGCTGTTTCAGGGTTCTTGCCCCTCATCAATGCATGTCAGGGGACTAGGTGAGGGTTAGGAGGGGTACTGTGTGACATCAATGTGGAGAAACTTAAAGGGGTATTGCTGATCAGAAATACTGATGACCTACCCAAAGGATAGGTTATCAGGATCAGATTGTGGGAATCTGAAACTAGCCACCCCCACCAATCAGCTGATAAACAAAGAATGGATCAGGGAACAGGAAACAGACAGCGACGTTCTCTGTGTAGTGGCCAAACTAGGCATTGCAATTTGCTAAGCTGCAGTGACTCAGTTCTGTCACTACACAGAGAACAGCGCTGCCTGCTTCCTGCTCCATTCTCTGTGTATCGGGTGATCCGATATTGATGACCTATCCTTATCATGTTCCCCTGGAATCCCCCTTTAAAGGTAATGCAGGCTCCTGTAGGCATTTTAGTGACTGATCGCTAGATGTACATTGGGGATCAGTTTACCCTGCAACCCCTCGGAGCAGCAGGATGTGGGTTTATGACATAATTTCTTCGCTGTTTTGCTCCATCTCTGCAGCGATTGTGTTGTCTAGATTGAAGGCCATAAATAATGCATGTCTCATTCAGTCACGGCACAGCCTCAGGTAATAATCAGAACATCAGATTAAGCAACTCCACACATTTAAAGAACCATTAGACAGTGCTGAGCTAATGTGAAATTTGCAGCTTTCTAATGGCCATTAGCTATCATTAATAAACAAGATTGATAAATGGCCTATTTAGCCTCCATTTTCCATATATTTTCACATTCAGGGACTCGTAATGATGTGACTTTGTAAAAACACTTAATGGAGACACAAACAGTGAACATGTAAAAGCGGCGGCAAATCCTCGGCTTCATCAAAGCTATTAATTTCAGTGATTACCGGGGCTTTAATACAGAGGCGGCATTTGTTTCCATTGTATTAAGCGAGTAGATGTGCATTATAATATCGCTCTAGGCCGAGGCCTCATGTTAAAGAACAATTCCATCTGAATGTGTTTATAAATGGACACTTGGCCCCTCCAGGGCTGAGTTTTTTGTGCAATGTAATTACCGTTTTAATAGAAAATTGGGCACCCCCTGCCCTCTATCAATCCTGATAGCAACTTGTGCTTCCTGATGCTATTGTTTGCATTGATATATGCGGCGCCAGGGGTGTGTGGCAGCCACTTATCTCACAGGCGCTACTGAAATACTAAGTGTTCAGCCTTGTCTCTTTATGGGGGCTGATAGTTGTCTGCAGATTGATCGCTATCGTATATGTAGATAATGGGGAAAATGATGCAAAATATCATCAACAGATACATATGATAATAATATTGGTGACATTTCTGATCAGGGCGCTATCCTTTAAATAGGACGTGCCATCTGGTGCAAAAAGTCCAATCTGATAGGCACTGTTACCCTGAGTGTTTTTGTGTCCTGTTTATCCAAATCTGTTCAGCTATTCCAAAGATATAAGCCTTGTAGTATTCGTAGAGTGTTTAGCGTATACTAGCCAAGTGGGCGGTAGCAATGCATGACATACAGCACACGGAGAAACCACAGTGTTACCGCCCACTTATACACCCTAATTTGCATCAATACTAACAAGGCTTATATCTTTGGAATGGCTGAACAGATTTGTGTAAACAAAACATCAAAATTCTGTTCTGATTATTTTTTGCATGCAGGTCAGTATGATGATCTCCAGATCTTGTGGTGCTCTATAAATGTCTCTCTAAGGGTGGGTTCACATTGGTGCCCCATCTCGCTTTAGCCAATCCGACCGGATTCCGTCTTCTGCTCCGAGAAACTGGACAGGGGACGGAATACGGCAGTCAGTTTTCAAACCCATTCACTTGAATGGGTTTGCAAAGTCACCGCCCGTGAGCGTCTTCTGCCTGTCCGCGGCGAAACCTGGTTTTTAAGCTGGATATAAAATCGGACATGCAGAATTTTGTGTCCGGTTAAAAAAAAAAACGGTTTTGCCGCGGACAGGCAGAAGACGCACACAGGCGGTTAGGCCAGTTTCTCAGGGCAGAAGATGGAAATCCACCGGATTGGCTACAGCGGAGACCGGGCGCAGATGTGAACCTGCAAAGAGCCCAAGGATCATGCAGGACATAGACATATAAGTACTGACTTGGATGTGAGTAAAGTACTTTGGTTGTGATAGAAAGCTCTTACTTAGCTCCAGCATCATACTAACGTGTTTCATAACATCCAGCGCACACACAGACCCCGTTCCCTGAGACAACACAGTGTTACCACCCACTTGGCTAATATACCCTAATTTGCATCAACACTAAAATGGCTTATATCTTCGGAATGGCAGAACGGATTTGGATAAACAAAGCACCAAAATACTTGAAGTGACAGCACCGATCACATGATGTAAGTCTGGTGTCAGGTCTCCTTTAACCAAAAAAACATAGCCAGAGTCAGGTCTTCCTGTGGATGTCTTTATTTTTCTATTTCAGTACAGATGTAGTTTGCAGTGCAGTATACAACTATATACATATGTATAGATGACAGTAAGGTGAGGAGTTAGCTTGCCAGGAAGAGACACTGTAGAAATGGACTATTTACATATTCTGCCTGCTTCCGGGGGTGACGACTGGTGCACTCAGTCACAACCACGCTCTAGGTTTAGGTAGCTCACGACATGACAAATATACAACACACCTCATTTAATGAAGTTGTGCCGCACGGACTGTGCATTAAATAAACATGAAAAACTCGGAATGCGGTTAAATACTAACACATTTTGATGCATAAAATACAAGAGCAACAAATGATGGCGGATCCTGCAGCTGCAGGAGTTTCCTGGACTATCTGAGCCCAAGTGACATAAATAGAACACAAGTCACAAGTAACACAGATAATCAATTTTCCTAGCAAAGCAAAAGACTAGCCTTAAAGGGGAGGGGAGGGTCAGTGGTATTTTAAAAAAATAACTCTTTTAAAGGGTTGTTCCAGGACTATGATATTGATGACCTGTCCTGCACATTGTAGTCTCTGATCTGACCCACGTTTGCACCCCACTAATCTGATATCGCTGACCTTTGGTAAGGAGAGGTCATCTGTATCATAGTCCTGGAGAGCCCCTTTAATCGATATATAAATGTGATTTCCTACAAGTCTCTAATATACTTTAGAATTCAGTTTCTCATTATTTTCAAGATCTCTGCTTGCTGTCAGTGTATAAGATGTCTGGTTTACATTCAGAGGCTTCAGACCTGTACATAGTTATTCTCACCCTTAGACACAAAGTGCTTACAGTTGTATCCAGTGGCGGCAGCGACAAACTAGGATTCCGTGGACCCTCCAGATAAAATGATTTTAGGGTCCCACTGTCCAACCCCTAGGAAATAGACTACAGTAGCCTTTAAGTTTGGGTGCTTTCTTCTGGACCATTATTATATTAGAGCCTGGGTCCAACATGAGTTTAGGCAATGCTCTGTGAGCTAAATACAAATATCTAGTCGTTTGTTACAATGTATCAGTCTGGATCAGGCTGCCTACACTGGATACAATTGTATCTATTTCTCAGTGAGAGCAGGACTAGCTATATACTAGCTATATATTGCAGTCTGGTTGACATCTGCGTCCGGTATTCCGTTCGGGGAGTCTGTTTGGGGACCCCCAAATGGAATACCGAACGCATTAAAAAGCGGTTAGCAGATAAACCACATGGACCCCGCAGACTATAATGGGGTCCGTGTGTTGTCCACATGAATCACACGGTTTCTTAGCAAACCGCTTTTTAATGTGCTCGGTATTCCTTTCGGGCGGTCCCCAAGTGGACTCCCCGAACAGAATACTGAATGCAGATGTGAACCAGGCCTTAGCAATGCTAATAATTCAGGAAGCCGATATCTTTCCAACAGCGAGAAAATGAAACAAAGTTAATTACAAAATTGTAGAACTTTTTGTATTTGATTTAAGCTCCATTTGTAAAAACCGGGAACCTCCTTTAAAGAGAACCTTTCCTGTCCTCCGAGAGCAGCCGTATTATATACCGTTAGTGCGCTGGATTCAGATATTCCGGTATACGCCCGGGTGCCAGAGATATAAGCGCCATTAGTTTTGGGACCACTGTCAGAAGGTCGGGCCTTACAGCTCATCGTCATCGTTGGACTGTGCAGATCGCCTCTCTGACAGTACAAGGCCATGGAAGAGTATTCAGCACACTGTCAAACGGTATATAATACCGCCGATCTCCTATGACATGATAGGTCCTCTTTAGATAATAGGTATGCGATTAGAAAAAACATGGCTGCCGTGTTTTTAGAAGCAGCGCAACCAATGCCCATAGGCTGTCTATGGTATTGCAATTCAGCCACTTTTACTTGAATGAGGTTGATCTGCAGTACCACACACAGCCCATAGACTAGAGTGGCGCTATTTCTAAAACAGAGCAGCTATATTTTTTCTTATTTCATATAAAACTCTTCAAAGATGGCATTTGTATTAAATTGATCAAGCTGATACATTCTTAGGTCTCATCTTCATTTCAATGAACGGAATAGAAAATTCGTGACCCTTCCATGGCTCCCAGTTAACTCCCTGGAAAACAGAAAAGAATATTCAGAAAACTTAAGCCTGTTAAAAAGGAAATGAATACCGTAAATCACATAGAGATACTGTAAACCAAAAGTTTGTCTTATCTATACCTGCTGTGTAGTCTTATCTGCCCTGGTATCAGCCATTTTAGGCTGGGCAGAGGTGGACTCCGTGGGGCTACAGTATCTTCAGCTATAAACAACTTTGCATGAAGGAATAGTACGTGTTCACACAAGAAAGTTTGTAATAGATCTTGTTAAAGAAATCCGTTCTCTTCTCCACTTTTTGGGCTGCTATACTTTGCTATTCTTTTAACACTGTCAGACTTGCAGATAAGAGGCTATTAGTGCACAGAATCGGACAATAACTCAATACATTAGCTGAGAGCAGCCTAATACTCCACCCCTCACTTCTCCGTTTCTTATATTCTCCTGTACTATTCATTTATGAAGTTGTTTATACCTGAAGGTATGTTTTTATCATAGTATAGATTATAAACTCAGAATTATGGATTCCTCTCAAGTAGTGGATGAAGTCTCCCAGGAAAAAAAGGCCAACAAGCCTATTCCTTAGCCCTCAGAGTCGAAATGTCCTGCTGAGGTCACAGACAACTGGCCTCAGTTTGCCAACGTTTAGGGAGACCTATCTGTTTCACCCTCGTCTACTCAAGTGCCCACCTTGTCATTGACTGAGAACATTTTACACCTTAGACTTTCAGACTACCCGACCATTTAGCAATGATCAGGGGGTTCCAGGCCACCTAAAGTTACCATCTAAAGAAGACTATTCATCACCTCCACCAACTCTAGTTTTTTGCATTCTTTAATACTGCTATATGATTTCGGTGTACTCTGACTTTTTCTTTACCACTCCTGAGCAATCAGTGCTCTTAGTTTTGGTGCCTGAAATTAGTCTTTCTGATATAATTTGACTTTTTCTTTAGCCTCCACCATTCCTGAGCAATCCATGTTGTTAGTTTTGGTGCTTCACATTAGTCTTTCTGATATAGTTGGACTTTTTCTTTAGCCTCCACCATTCCTGAGCAATCAGTGCTGTTAGTTTTGGTGCTTGAAATTAGTTTCTCTCGTATAGTTGGACATTTTCTTTAGCCTCCACCGCTCCTGAGCAATCAGTGCAGTTAGTTTTGGTGCTTGAAATTAATCTCTCTGCTGTCACGTTTGTGGTGTCAGGCAGGAGCAGACAAAGGAGGTGTAAATCTGTGCTAACGTTATACACTTCTGATTGGACTGTGTCGGAGACCTCAGAATCACACCCCCTTGTCTGACACCACCCACTTGACAGTAGAAATAATAATATATTAGACACCAAAACTAACTGGACTGATTGCTTAGGTATAGCGGGGCTAGAGAAAAAATTCCAACTGTGCAAAGGATGCAAAAACCCTCTTTAAGTCAGACAGCATAAATCTGGGTGTACACACATATATACAGTCCTATAAAAAGTTTGGGCACCCCTATTAATCTTAATCATTTTTAGTTCTAAATATTTTGGTGTTTGCAGCAGCCATTTCAGTTTGATATATCTAATAACTGATGGACACAGTAATATTTCAGGATTGAAATGAGGTTTATTGTACTAACAGAAAATGTGCAATATGCATTAAACCAAAATTTGACCGGTGCAAAAGTATGGGCACCTCAACAGAAAAGTGACATTAATATTTAGTAGATCCTCCTTTTGCAAAGATAACAGCCTCTAGTCGCTTCCTGTAGCTTTTAATCAGTTCCTGGATCCTGGATAAAGGTATTTTGGACAAACAATTCAAGTTCAGTTAAGTTAGATGGTCGCCGAGCATGGACAGCCCGCTTCAAATCATCCCACAGATGTTCAATGATATTCAGGTCTGGGGACTGGGATGGCCATTCCAGAACATTGTAATTGTTCCTCTGCATGAATGCCTGAGTCGATTTGGAGCGGTGTTTTGGATCATTGTCTTGCTGAAATATCCATCCCCGGCGTAACTTCAACTTCGTCACTGATTCTTGAACATTATTCTCAAGAATCTGCTGATACTGAGTGGAATCCATGCGACCCTCAACTTTAACAAGATTCCCGGTGCCGGCATTGGCCACACAGCCCCAAAGCATGATGGAACCTCCACCAAATTTTACAGTGGGTAGCAAGTGTTTTTCTTGGAATGCTGTTTCTTTTTGGACGCCATGCATAACGCCTTTTTTTATAACCAAACAACTCAATCTTTGTTTCCAAAATGAAGCTGCCTTGTCCAAATGTGCTTTTGCATACCTCAGGCAACTCTATTTGTGGCGTACGTGCAGAAATGGCTTCTTTCTCATCACTCTCCCATACAGCTTCTCCTTGTGCACAGTGCGCTGTATTGCTGACTGATGCACAGTGACACCATCTGCAGCAAGATGATGCTGCAGCTCTTTGGAGGTGGTCTGTGGATTGTCCTTGACTGTTCTCACCATTCTTCTTCTCTGCCTTTCTGATATTTTTCTTGGCCTGCCACTTCTGTGCTTAACAAGAACTGTCCCTGTGGTCTTCCATTTCCTTACTATGTTCCTCACAGTGGAAACTGACAGGTTAAATCTCTGAGACAACATTTTGTATCCTTCCCCTGAACAACTATGTTGAACAATCTTTGTTTTCAGATCATTTGAGAGCGGGCTGTCCATGTTCGGCGACCATCAAACTTAACTGAACTTGAATTGTTTTGTAGAAAGAAATGGTCCAAAATACCTTCATCCAGGATCCAGGAACTGATTAAAAGCTACAGGAAGCGACTAGAGGCTGTTATCTTTACAAAAGGAGGATGTACTAAATATTAATGTCACTTTTCTGTTGAGGTGCCCATATTTTTGCACCGGTCAAATTTTGGTTTAATGCATATTGCGCATTTTCTGTTAGTACAATAAACCTCATTTCAATCCTGAAATATTACTGTGTCCATCAGTTATTAGATATATCAAACTGAAATGGCTGTTGCAAACACCAAAATATTTAGAACTAAAAATGATTAAGATTAATAGGGGTGCCCAAACTTTTTCATAGGACTGTAGCATACATGCTCTATAGGTCCTGTTTCTGATAAGAACAGACACTAGACTTACGGTAATCTTAAGGAGGTTGCACCATTACAGTCACTTATCCCCTATCCACAGGATATGGGGTTAAGTGTCACCTCGCTGGGGGTCCAACAGCAAAGAAGTTATTGCAATACCCACAATAATAAGCATTTTTCCAATATATATTTCCTATCCATGTTGCTTACAAAGAGAGAGAACCGTGCTCATAGCAAAGAAAAGTAAGCCCCTTCTATAGGAGATCCAGGGGGTCCCCTTGAGCACAGTATAGAAAGCTTGCAAAGGGCAGAAGAGCCGGTATAATTATGCATAAATGCAGCACTTGTGTGAACAGTACAATATTCTATTATCTCATTTCTCTATAGAAATTCTCCAGCAGACAGAGAGGTGGCACAAAGTGGAAAGCTTCTGAATTCATATGTCTTTAAACTAAAGTATATTATGTTAATGGCTTTGGCAGAGCGCCAGAAATAGCAGCGAAATTATGTAAATGTCTAATTTCCCATCAGTCTTCTCTACAGCAGCCTGAAATCAGCAGAACATCCATTGTCTCCAATGGAGATCAGACCCCACACCAACTGTTTTTGCAGTCATACAAGGCAGTGGAGGTGACAGCAAATCTATTCTCAGCCATTTTCTGGAGTGATATACCATAACAAGGAGCCTCAACTCTTCCCAGGAATCAAAATCTTATACAAAAGGGAAATACTTCTAGAGAAAGCAGAAAACAAACAGAAAGTGGAAATTTTATTATGGGCAGACGATTTGGATGCTTCCTTTATATTCACCTCGATGTAACACATAACATACCGAGATATAGTGCACGTAAGACTGTACACACACTGTAGCATAATACTGAGTCAGGAGCCTTACAGTCCAGGCCCGGGAATAACCTGTGGGCCCTGGACCATTTGCAAAATCTATACCAGGGCTCCGCCTACTATCTGCCTCTGATTTGGAACAGGAACCTTTGTTCCCCCTCCATCACTTCCATTTGTTTTCTTACCCCCAAAATCCAAAGCAGTTCTTAAAGGGGTTCTCTATGTTAAGTAATGCAAAATATAACCTGAACTCTAGATATTGCTGTTAGTTTAAGGGCTAGTTTAAGGGCGTCAAAATCCTGCTGCCTCCCATTGAAATCAATGGGATCCGGTCATTTCCTTTTTCCGTGAGCGGTTTGTTCTGGCTCACATAAAAAAAAAGCGAGTGTCTGCCTCGTGACACCGCCCTCCGGAGTAGGCCCATTGAGTTGGTCCTAATACGGAGCGGAAAGTGTTCACGCGGAACCCCATGTGAAATAGCGCAAAGAGGAAGTTGAGTGACCCTTTTGGGGGTGGGGGTTAGCCATGAAAGCATCAGCGTTATCTACATAGGTGCAGGATGCCCATTAAAGGGGCGGGGAACAGTGAGCTGTCAACTCTAGCGAGAAGCCGAATCCCATTCCTAGAGCCATCTTGTTCGCAGACGACGCATCACTACATGCTACCTTTCTGCCCTTCGAGGACACATATAGTAAATACAGTTTCTCTGTCTATGAACTATAAGAGTATCTTCTATCTGTAATCTAATGGCAGGTATGTTCACATACATACAATTTATTCTTTGTATTAGGTAGATAAGACCCCACTTGTGCTTCTGCATATGAGCTGTTCATACACCCTCCGGCCTAACTCAATATTAGGCCCTGGCTATTAAATAATTCCAGTAGCTGACAACGAGGCAGATGTTGAATGAAGACTATAAAAGCGATTAATAAAGCCATCAATGTGAACTGGATTCCTTTGTGGGCTCATTAATGTAGAATTGTGCTCCTGAGAATCTATACATCTGTTGGCCTGGTATATCATCACATACACATCCGCCGCAGATTGCCATATAGTCATAGGGGTGTTTTCTACTGCGGTTATACAATTATTAGAACTGATTATAAGCAATTCATATAGCGCCACGTAGGATCTGAGCTGGGACATTCGGCTGTTTTGGAAAATTTTAGACTTTTTATAAAATTAAGCTAAAGTCATTATTAGAGATGAGCGAACACTGTTCGATTGAATATCAGGTCGTTCGAGGTATTCTATTCCAATCGAATATCACGAGGCAAATGCACGAAAAATTTGTATCCCCTCCCACCTTCCCTGGCGCTTTTTTTGCACCAATAACTGCGCAGGGGAGGTGGGACAGTAACTACGACAACAGAGGCATCGAAAAAAAATCGGAAAAAGTAATTGGCTGCCGAAATCAGGTGACCTTCAATTTATGCGAATAGTGGATTTACCATTCGGTTAATTTGAGACTGAACTATGTGACTGTGAGACAGGGATAGATGTACAGGCAGGGTTAGCTAGGGATTACCTTTATTTAGGTGGGAATGCTACTCACCCAGCTCTTTGGGGCTCTATCTGGTCGGGATCCCTGTCAGCTTGCGATATGCGCGAGCTGACTTTTTCCCATAGGAATGCATTCACCAGTGTTGATTGGCCGAATGCCATACAGAGTACAGCATTCTGCCAATCAACGCTGGTTCTGCCGGAGGCTCGTCTGTGAGGAGGCGGAGTCTAAGATCGGACTAGAATGGAGACTGCTGTGGACTGATCTTAGACTCCGCCTCCTCTGGCAGAACCAGCGTTGATTGGCCGAATGCTGTACTCTGTATGGCATTCGGCCAATCAATGCTGGTCAATACATTCCTATGGGAAAAAGTCAGCTCACGCATATCGCAAGCTGACAGGGATCCCGACATAATACAGTGACTTGGGCTTGTTAGATGCCCCCAGACATGCTTCCCCTGCTGTCCCAGTTGCTTTCCAGGGTGTTGGTATCATTTCCTGGGGTGTCATAGTGGACTTGGTGACCCTCCTGCCTCGAAGAGTAGGATCCCCTGAAACAAGCATTTTTTCCCCATAGACTATAATGGGGTTTGATATTTGTTCGAATAGTCGAATATTGAGGGGCTATTCAAAACGAATATCGAATATTGAATATTTACTGTTCACTCATCTCTAGTCATTATATAGGGTCCTGATCTCTTCACCAAAGTGGAGAGTGTTTTTTTGGTTTTAATAAAGAGTATCTCTGTCTTTATCTCTGGAGGAACTGACCTGTCCTGTAGTATACAAACAACCTGTATGATCTGAATGGACATTGTGTAATGCTTTGCTTCCCCTGAGGTACTGCTGCAGGGAAAATGAGCTCTTACTGACAGATTTCGCAACATATTGGGATTGCTGTGGCCCCAACACTTTGTGACGCTTGTTTTCATGTTTTCTTACCTGACTGTGATTGTTATCACCATACTGCCCATTAGGATTGGCAAGATGGCAGTTTCTGTACCAGAAGGCGCCGCGATGTGAGAGGGCGCAGTTAGTGAGCGCAAGGTCATTATCCTTATCCCATGTGGTGAATTTCAATCCATTATGATATTTAAGAGCATCGCCTAAAACAGCAGCAAAGAATCATCAAAAATATTAGCAAAATTTTAAGATACGTCAGATTACCCCCAAATTGTCAGATTATTCCCATAAATGAGATTTGTCATGAGTTATGTTCCAGTTCTCTGTCACACAAGGCATGAAAAGGTTGCAATTTTTTGCGCAAGTCAAGCTGTAGTGCCAAAATTGTGACTTTATTCTCTTTTACGTCCCCCGCACCACTTTGGCTTGGCAGGGGTACGGCCACTGGCTCCATCAGAATTCTGATAATTTACACCAATAAACCAATGGCTGAAATCTACGACAGCTATGAGCTGACATAGGTCTTGGTGCAAGCGCTTGGCCTCGATGGAAGAGGCGCCAGATTTATGACAAGGCATGGTCCTCATAATAAGAGTTGAGTGCTCCATTGGCGCATGAGATATGAAGACCACCATTGAATACACCAATATCCCCAATGATATCTAAAGCTGTAACTCATTGCTATTGTCTTTCTATGACCTTAAAGGAGACTTGGAAGGGACGGTCTTACCTGCTGTTCCGGAGTAGCCATCTACTAGCAGTTTATATCTGTCCCTAGATGTACCCACACTGAAGGTGTTGTAAACCGCATAGGCAGACTCGTCTCCGGCCCGGAGGTCCACACGTAGCTCATACGGTACTGCAGTAGTAAGTTTATTAAGCCATTCCAAACCTGCACAGATATACAAACATAGCTCATTACCGAAAACCAGACTCCCAACCATAAAATTCACATCCTATCTACAGAAACCTCCTTTAAGACGTATTACCACTCAAGACATTGACATATCCACATGCATTAACATTCACATGGAAATAGCTTCACCTACCAAGCCAGAATTCATCATTGGGATCCCCGAATCCCTCTGAATAAGTCCTCCAGCGCTGGTAAAAGTCAAGCTTTCCATTAAACCTTCTCTGGAAAACCTACAAGGGAAAATCAAAGGTTATAATTAGAGATGAGCGAGTAGTACTCGATCGAGTAGGTATTCGATCGAATACTACGGTATTCGAAATACTCGTACTCGATCGAGTACCACTCGCTATTCGAATGGAAAAGTTCGATGCAGAACCAGCATTGATTGGCTGAATGCTATACAGTCGGCCAATCAACGCTGGTTCTTCTCCTACCTTTAGAAGTCTTCTCCGTGCAGCTTCCCCGCAGCGTCTTCCGGCTCTGAATTCACTTTGCCAGGCATCGGGCCTGGGCAGAGCCGACTGCGCATGTCCGCTTGTAGTGCGGGCATGCGCAGTCGGCTCTGCCCAGGACCGATGCCTGGCAGAGTGAATTCAGAGCCGGAAGACGCCGCGGGGACTCTGCGCGTAGAAGACTTCTCGGAGGATCCAGCCCGACCCTCACTCATGGACTTGGTAAGTATAATTTGATCGAATGTTGCCTACCCCTGAAATGAGTATTTTCCCCCCATAGACTATAATAGGGTTCAATATTCGATTTGAGTAGTCGAATATTGAGGGGCTACTCGAAACGAATATCGAACCTCGAACATTTTACTGTTCGCTCATCTCTAGTTATAATGATAGAATTATCCTGAGAAAGCTTGAGAATAAAGCCTAACCCACTTACAGTCCATCCACCTCCATCCGTATCCTGGTCACAATAGACTCGGACACCTGGTGTGTTCTCTCCTCCGGGATAGATGGTATAGACACCACTTCGTTTGTTGCCGCCAAGTCGGACTTGGGCACAATCCAGCGGGAATACAATTGTGAGCGACACTGGTGGAGAAAAAAGGGGCATCACTAAGAGGAATAGTAGATGATATTCACCATGTCACCATTTCTGATTTAAGTCCATCATTCTCCTAATTAAGAACAGCTCGGGTAAGTAACATATCTAAGATGCATCAAAAAAACAGCGTCATAACATTCCCTCGAATAGTTAACAAATTCCTATGTACAGTAAGCAGAGCTTAAAGGGATTCCCAGACTAAAAAATATTAACAACAATAGCCTGTTAATATCAAATTGGGGGGTCGGACACTTGGTACCCCATCCATCAGCTGTTCTCAGCAACTGATATACAGAGAATGGCGCAGGAAGGAGACAGCGCTGCTTCTGTGTAGTGGCCAGACCAGGTATTGCAGATCAGCTCCCATTCACTTGAATGGAACTTATACTGCAGTGACCCAGTTTCGCCACTACACAGAGAATGGAGCTGTCTGCTGTTTGCTCCATTCTCTGTGTATTTTCTGTTGAACATAGCTCAGGGGTAGGGAATGTACGGCTTTCCAGCTGTTGCAAAACTACAACTCCCAGCATGCATACTTGCTCTGCTGTTCTTGGAACTCCCATAGAAGTGAATGGCACATGTTGGGAGTTGTAGTTTCACAGCAGCTGGAGAGCCAGGATTCCCTACCCCTGGCATAACTCATTGATGAGGGTCCTGGGTATCAGATCCCACCAATCTGATATTCATGACCTATCTTTAGGATGGGTCCATTTCAGCCCAGAAGTCCCTTTAAGTGAATAGCTCTTTGGCTCACCAAGTGGTTAAAAGTGGTAGTGAACCTGTTCTTTAGCATAATCCCTTAACCTGGGTGAATTACAAGCATCAGTGGTGACTTTACCTTTAAAGAGTGACCAATATATAATATCTCTTACCAGTAATGAACATGGTGGTGGCTTGTCTGCTCTTTCGGTCACCTTTGTAAGCCCTCAAGAAGATGTTGTACTGGGTTCCTTTGTTCAGACCCTTCAGCTCATAACTCTTGCTTGCAGCATCTAATTCAATCTCCTGTCATTGGAAGGTAAATCCAACAACTCAACAATTGCTACAGACCCAACACGCTAACAATGGTAGAGGTAAAGAATACGTAATATTTCCTGCAGATGGTCTTGCCTTATACTGAACTCTTCGCTCTTCTCCTCGGGTTCTATAACTTCCCATTATGTCTCCTTCAACATCGGAGCTTTATTTTTTTTCCATGACTCAATAGTATAAGTGGTGATAAGAAACTGGCACAGATTTCAGGGTCTGGCACATGGCTGGCCATAAGTTGTGCCAGGTTTCGCTAAGAGCCATGTGCCTTACAATAAATTCCCTGCATCTTATTCCAGCGGGGCACCTTAGTAAGACCGCTATAAGAAACATCATTCTGAGTAAATTGACTACACAGAGGATTTGGAGCTTTGTATCAGAAATGAACAGAGCTAAAACTACTATAAAGATATATCAAGAAAATAATCAGCGCAGAGTTTTCTGCTTATTTATGAATAATAAAAAAACCATGAACGATAAATAAAAATGGCGTTCGAGAGCGAATATTCACATCTTGTCTTGACGCACAGCTAATACCATACATTGGAAGTGAATTGTTTCACAATGGAAGCATTTAAACGGGCAGCACGGGGGCTCACTGGAGTCCTGGGTTCGAATCCTGCCAAGGGCAACATCTGCAAGGAGTTTGTATGTTCTCCCCGTGTTTGCGTGGATTTTCTCCCATACTAAAAAGACATACTGATAGGGTATGTGTTGTGCTGCAGGCTCTCACCCAAATCACCAGGACAAGCCAGTGCCCAGGGGTTCAACTACCCAAGAGAGAAGAATGGTGCAGACATAAAACCTATGAGGTAGACTACTATGCTCCATGGTACAATGGGGGAACCCAAAGGGCAAGTACCCCTGTGCGGTACATTCTAACTCAGACCTGTGAAGAGATTCGGATAGTATCTGAAAGGGAAAGGCGTATCTGGTGGTGAACATGCTAGACATGGTAGACATGAGCAAGGCTGCAGGAACCAGTCAACAAGCGGGGATACAGAATTGCTATTGACCGAAGGGAAGCTGCATTCAGTCAAAGGACTACACGGTAGTTGCACTGACAGCCATTGCTCTAAAGACTGTCTATTAAAGAGACAGTACACCATTACAATGTGATACTGATGGTGCCCTGAGGATCGTATGATTACACTGAGACAGAGACTGTTCTTGTTACTGCTGCTGTGAGATGTTAATATGCAGACCAGACTAGTGATAGTTGCTAGTTAGATTCCCTAGGAACTACATGTAGAAGGAGAAGGGGACTCCCTCCCTACAGGTGTTCCGCAACAGACAGCAGCACCATGTATAATACTATTACTCCCTGTTTTTATTATTTGCAAGTTGTTCCTATTACTTGTATGTCACTGAAGATGTTTAAGGCCTGGTTCACATCTGCATTCGGTATTCCATTCTGGGGAGTCCACTTGGGGACCCCTTAAACGGAAACCTATATGCATTAAAATGCGGTTAGCTAAGAAACCACATGGACCCCATAGACTATAATGGGGTCTGTGTGGTTTCCGCTGGGTGTCCGCACGAATCATGTGGAGAGAAAATTGCTGCCAGCCCAAGCGGACTCCCTGAACGGAATACCGAACGCAGGTGTGAACCGGGCCTAAGTGGTGATAAGAAACTTGTGCAGATTTCAGAGCCTGGCATATTATATATATATATATATATATATATATATATATATATATATATATATAGTAGATATTGTCATGAAAATTTATAGAAAAATCACCAAAAATTCCTATAAAGTTGCAACTTAAATTTTTGATTAAAAAATTGGAGATTTTCCGATGACACATTCCCTTTAAAGGCTGCTCTCCCTGACTGCAGTTTACAATCTTGCGAACATCTAGATACCAAAACAATGAACACATAACATCTCTAATACTATTAAATCTCAATGATATCTCTCAGTGTTGAAATCCACCCATTTCTAACATCATTAAGTAGTTATTAAAGCCTTACTAAACAAACCCAGCTCGTATTCCTCCATCTGGCATCGCCGTAATTACCTTTACTGCCGAGTTTTTAGTTGCGCTGTCGCACGTTTTGCTCTATCATTTTTTTATGTTACTGTACATAAAGCAAGCTTTACATTTGGAAATTAAACCATTGGGATTTAAATACAACTCAAAATTATTTGTTAATGTCGGAGGGCTTGTGTGTTATGTTTCTACCGGCTCTGAATGGCGCTAAAATTTCAATAGATTGGATAGTTAAAGCAATGGTGGCCAATACACTAAGCCCATATGGCCCATAATCAAGGGTCATTGCAAAAGGGGGAGGAAACAGTCGCATTACAGAGGTGTCCATCCTTATGTCAATTGAGATTTCAATTTCTCATGACACTGATTCAATACAATAACACAACATGCTGAAGACATCCTTATTAGGTTGGCAGTCATAACACAACCACTTGGTGGCTGCATGTAGAAACATATAGGATAGACATCTCATGACAGAGTATTGTAAAATCATGTTGTTTTGAAAAGCTAATCATCTCACACCACACCTTATCTCAAGACATTTTTGTCCAAGTTAGGACTAGGGATGAGCTGGGTTTGATAGATGATGACTTTTCCAAACATTGAGGTTCTGTGGAAGTTGAGAAAACATAACAAACAGTCTTCGGTGCTGCATCATGGCACCCTGAGGTACCTCATTGTCTTGTTTGGGCCTCTTACAGCCTCTTGGGCGTGGGGGACTACTGAAGCCTGAGGTTTGGCCTCAATGGTCATGTGTAGAGATGAGCGAACACTAAAATGTTCGAGGTTCGAAATTCGATTCGAACAGCCGCTCACTGTTCGAGTGTTCGAATGGGTTTCGAACCCCATTATAGTCTATGGGGAACATAAACTCGTTAAGGGGGAAACCCAAATTCGTGTCTGGAGGGTCACCAAGTCCACTATGACACCCCAGGAAATGATACCAACACCCTGGAATGACACTGGGACAGCAGGGGAAGCATGTCTGGGGGCATAAAAGTCACTTTATTTCATGGAAATCCCTGTCAGTTTGCGATTTTCGCAAGCTAACTTTTCCCCATAGAAATGCATTGGCCAGTGCTGATTGGCCAGAGTACGGAACTCGACCAATCAGCGCTGGCTCTGCTGGAGGAGGCGGAGTCTAAGATCGCTCCACACCAGTCTCCATTCAGGTCCGACCTTAGACTCCGCCTCCTCCGGCAGAGCCAGCGCTGATTGGCCGAAGGCTGGCCAATGCATTCCTATGCGAATGCAGACTTAGCAGTGCTGAGTCAGTTTTGCTCAACTACACATCTGATGCACACTCGGCACTGCTACATCAGATGTAGCAATCTGATGTAGCAGAGCCGAGGGTGCACTAGAACCCCTGTGCAAACTCAGTTCACGCTAATAGAATGCATTGGCCAGCGCTGATTGGCCAATGCATTCTATTAGCCCGATGAAGTAGAGCTGAATGTGTGTGCTAAGCACACACATTCAGCACTGCTTCATCACGCCAATACAATGCATTAGCCAGTGCTGATTGGCCAGAGTACGGAATTCGGCCAATCAGCGCTGGCTCTGCTGGAGGAGGCGGAGTCTAAGGTCGGACCTGAATGGAGACTGGTGTGGAGCGATCTTAGACTCCGCCTCCTCCAGCAGAGCCAGCGCTGATTGGCCGAATTCCGTACTCTGGCCAATGCATTCTATTAGCCCGATGAAGTAGAGCTGAATGTGTGTGCTTAGCACACACATTCAGCTCTACTTCATCGGGCTAATAGAATGCATTGGCCAATCAGCGCTGGCCAATGCATTCTATTAGCTTGATGAAGCAGAGTGTGCACAAGGGTTCAAGCGCACCCTCGGCTCTGATGTAGCAGAGCCGAGGGTGCACAAGGGTTCAAGTGCACCCTCGGCTCTCCTACATCAGAGCCGAGGGTGCGCTTGAACCCTTGTGCAGCCTCAACTCTGCTACATCAGAGCCGAGGGTGCGCTTGAACCCTTGTGCACACTCTGCTTCATCAAGCTAATAGAATGCATTGGCCAGCACTGATTGGCCAGAGTACGGAATTCGGCCAATCAGCGCTGGCCAATGCATCCCTATGGGAAAAAGTTTATCTCACAAAAATCACAATTACACACCCGATAGAGCCCCAAAAAGTTATTTTTAATAACATTCCCCCCTAAATAAAGGTTATCCCTAGCTATCCCTGCCTGTACAGCTATCCCTGTCTCATAGTCACAAAGTTCACATTCTCATATGACCCGGATTTGAAATCCACTATTCGTCTAAAATGGAGGTCACCTGATTTCGGCAGCCAATGACTTTTTCCAATTTTTTTCAATGCCCCCGGTGTCGTAGTTCCTGTCCCACCTCCCCTGCGCTGTTATTGGTGCAAAAAAGGCGCCAGGGAAGGTGGGAGGGGAATCGAATTTTGGCGCACTTTACCACGCGGTGTTCGATTCGATTCGAACATGGCGAACACCCTGATATCCGATCGAACATGTGTTCGATAGAACACTGTTCGCTCATCTCTAGTCATGTGGGGTGCGCCAACATGGTGACACTTGCATTTAAGTGTCATGATCTCAGAGTATAATATCTGATTCAGATTGATCAAGATCAACTAGAAATGAAAAAGGGAATTAGCCCACAGATATTTGGCAAGACAAATCTTGTAAGGTTTACACTAGGACACTAGGTAGATATCGGGGCAAGTAGCCTGACATTTTTTTAGCTTTTACTTTTTGGCCTATTCTTGGAGAACCCCTTTAAATTATAGTTGATCGGTAGCTGTTCATCATTGAATTCTTTACCTGACGGTTTCCATCGGCGTCTTCGTAGGTGAGTATATAGCCATCAATCTGAGCAACAGGAGGAGTCCAAGTCAGGGTCGCTTCTGACTGGGTTATTTCAGAGGCTTCCAGATTTTTGGGTGCATCAATGTCTACATAAGAATACATAAAAAAGCCATTTGAAGATTAAAGTAAATTTCCAACTAAAAGCTATAAATAAGGGTACTATATTATCACAAGCTTCTCTTTGGTCACTTAGAGGAACCCAATGGAGATATTGGTAACTGTGAAGCAGGTGCTAACATCTGAAGGATTCTGAAGGTATCTGTGATGGCTTGCTAACCAATGAGCGCTTCCAACTACGACTGTAGCAACCATAACAGTGGGACCCGTGACATTAGGGGACATGGCCCTCCACTGCCTGTATCCAGATTTAGCCATAAAGCAGCCTACGCCATTGCATGGGCCCCTATAATAATACAACAAGTAGAGGCCTAATTTGTCACTTTAGGAGCCAATAGCAGGGGCAATACACTGTGCTGGGGGAAATAAATTGGCATTGCACTGTGTGCAATAAAAAGGGCAATATACTGTGTGGGTGCCAATATGGGGAGGGGGGATAGTCTGTCTGGAGGCCAATATACTGTGTAGGGGCCAATACAGCAGGTGTAAAGTAAAGGGGACTAGATCCAAACTCTCTTAGTTATGAAAATTTGTTGGTGAGGGGCCCTGCAGTGAGCAGTAAGTATGACTCTGCCCCCCAATGCTAAATCGTCACCCACCCCTGGGAACCTTGCATATGCCCCTGTTCACTACTTCTTTGGGGTACCTGCTCCTATACCCCCAATCTTACCTGTCAGGGCTGTGACGGTGGCCTTCTTACTCTTCTTGCTTCCTTTTTCTGCCCATATATTGAATATATACTCCATACCAGGGGTGAGACCTGTCAAGAAAGTGTTGGTCTTGTCTTTGCCCACAGCCATCTCTTCCCGGTGTCCATCGAGTGCTGAGTATGTTAATATATAGCGATCTATTTGCGCTCGGGCAGCGTTCCAGGACAAACTGGCTGTGTCTTCACCCATCTCTGTGGCCACCAGGTTTTTAGGTCCATCGATTCCTAAAGACATTGGCCCCATGGTCAGTCCTTCAGTCATAGGCTATACTATAGATTCTTACTATACGTAAAATTAGCTATTCTGATCACAGACGCCGCCGTGCAGAGGACATAACATTACTGCTTTATTCCACTCGTAAACGTGTTCCTAAATATTATTTCAGTCCCTTTCATATACATTTTCCATTGCAGACGCATTTACACCTGAATTACCACCATGAATACCGATTAAAGCGTTCGCTTTCCAAGTCTTTTCATACGAGTTATGTTTTATGTGTCTTATGTGAACTAAGAATCAAGTGATCAAAAATGACATAAAAGACTGCAATATATAACAAAGCACATAAAGTACCTGGCTATGAATCCAGTGTATATGTGCAGCCCTCCAGCTTGTAGTGTAAAATATCCTCCTTCTTAATATAAGAATATATCAGGGCTGCATTAACATGAACTATGTCTATGGTTAGATTTTATTCCATTCATTATATTACAATGTCACGCAGGACTTTATCTATATCTGCATTATTCCACTGTTGTGTTTGCATTGTATATTCAGAGGACATTGATGTCCATAGAAAAATCCTGCCAGATATTGGCATTGAACGTTCGCGTGTTTCACAAGTGGATTTACAGACAAACATCAATTCTAATCCACTATCCAAGACGGGGAGATAAATCTGACGGTTTCATGGATGATATTAATCTACCGCCGCGCAACGAGAACATACATGCACAATGGGACGAGCATGCACTTCAATGAGATTACCAGACATCATTATAGTAAAGCCGGGGACAACGTAGATACTTGTGAAGATGTATATGTAATTCTCAGTAATGTCATCCATGAATGTACCAGCTGTATATCATCCCTAAGTGGCAGCATTGACTATGTATATGCAAAAAATTGCACCCTTTGTCTGTGGAGCCTCTGAACCCCATTCCCTGAGTTCCTCACCTGTGGTACAGGGGCGTAACTACCGGGGTAGCAATGGTAGCGGCTGTCACAGGGCCCAAGATATTAGGCCCCTGATGTTTTTATTTATTTTTTAATAGGTCATTGCCTACTTGAGTAACCCCAGCAGGTAATGAGCCCTATTTATTTACCGATCCTCGCTCCTGCTCATGGGAAGCGGAGGTGGCTGTGATCAGGAGAGGGGATGAGGAAGTGAGGCCGCGTACCCGCGAACCCCACAAATACCGCTATCATTATATTCGGGAGGTCTTTTCAGACCCCAGAGTATAATGATCGGAGGGCTAGGAGAGGTGAGGGAACATAAAAATCACTGTTACTTACCTCTCCTGGGTTTTAGCATGCTTTGAGCCTATGTGATTATGTCCTAGAGGTCACGTAGACCAGGCTTGTATCATTATGCGTCACAACGCAGGTCCGGCTCACGTGACATCTGGTCCATCACTGAACATGGCCGAAATCAGTGGAGAGTGCGCTGGAGGCCAGGAGAGGTAAGTAACAATGTTATTATGTTTGTATCCTCCCTCAGGTCTCCGATTATTATACTCTGGGGTCTAAAAAGACCCCAGAGTATAATAAATGTTCATGGGTGGTTCACAATGGGGCATAATAGTGCGTGCAGGGGTCACTATTGGGTATAATACTGCATACAGAGGCCACTATGGGGCATAATACTGTGTCAATTGGCCACTAGGGGGCATAATACTGTGTGCAGAGGGCACTATGGGGCATAATAGTGTGTGCAGGGGCCATTATGGGGGATAATACTGTGTGTAGAGGCCACTATGGGGCATAATACTGTGTCTAGTGGTCACTATGGGGCATAATACCGTGTGTAGGGGCCACTATGGGGCATAATAGAGTGTGCAGGAATACGGTTTGTGTGCGCGCATGCGCGGGGGCGGTGGTTGGGTCAGTCAGGGGGGGCCCCATATCAAATGTTTGTCTTGGGGCCCAGCTATTCCTAATTAGTTGTCATGGACTGTCAACCTATAGGTCATGTCCTATTTTTAGCCGTTTTCAAGGATCCCTCCATACACTGAAATGTACGGGATATCCGTGAAAATAGGTGCCCCTTGGGTGCAAGACGTCCATGAAAAATTGACTTTTTTTCACCGCTGTTTTGCACCTCGTTCATGTGTTTGCCATAAAATAAGACTTCTGGAGCATCTTTTCTTATAATCCTCCATTGTGCTGTTGCTCCGATATTCTTCCTAGCAATATCATTTCTTGAGGAATAGAAGTAGTTACTAACACAGACATGTCAGGAGAGGCGTCAGGTCATGTTTAAGCTAGTATAGTCTGTCACTGGGAGGGTTAAAGAGTGTGGGATCGACATGGGACTAGCGCTGAGCCAATAGGTCACATAACTTCGAGAGTTGGCCACGTCTGGTTGCCTAGTTGTCCCATGCCATGGCCAATCTACAATACCACCATGTTACAGAGAGCGGAGAAGGGGGGCAAGGAATGAGCGCAGCTCAGAATACAATTACCGTCCTTTTATCTATCTCTGTCCCATGTGGACCAAGGAAATGGAAGTAAATCAGCTTTCCTTTCACTCTCTAAACACCCGGTTTCTTGACAAAAGAACACAATGAGAAGTTGTCAAGAAGGTGACAGATCCTCTGTAAGCGATTTCCATGCTTTATCAGCGAACAGCTCGGCCTAGCATCACGCCCGCCTCTACAGCTCCCGTCTTATTATAATTTACTTGCTTTATTATGCGCCGGTTTTCTTAATTAATCGAGTATATTTACACGGCTGCCTGGAGTATATAAAAGAAAATAATTAGGATTGTTTAGTGCCACGGCGAAGTCTCACTGTACCCAGAATAAACTATCGCTTCACAGACGGGGTTAACAGATACATAATTCAAGGATTTACGGATGGAGGTCGATGCCAGAGATGGGAAAACACAAATAATGAAATTGTACAAGACCGCCGAATAAGCGATATTTATCTGAGTGATGTACAAGGCGGCCCGCTGCTGATATAGACGCTACGATACCCATGAGCACTTGTGCGCCCCGAGATAGATATTGCAAATAAGGCGTTTTCATGGGATGCTGGCTGGGTAAATAGTACTGTTTAATGAAGAATCACAGAGAAGTCGGAAATCACGGCTCGCAACAGATCCCATCTACATTTACATGAAGGGAGATAAAAATAAATGTATGTCCGTGTGGCGGCTGCGCGATAATTTGTACGCGAAGGAATGTAAATGCCATATTTAACGTCTTACGGGTACGCTCATGTAATATTCATCGGTGACACTTGCTCAGAGAGTGTGTGACAGGTCGTAATATAAATATCCATCCGGCGCGGATACTGATTAGATCGACGAATACTTTCAGGAACGACTGTCAATGATCAGAATGATTGCCGGCGTGATGAAGTGGTTGTTTGATCAAGGGATTGAAAGAACGATTGTGTCACTTAGTGGTTGTGCAAATAAATCATTGGCGGAGTCGGTAAAGGATTGTGCGGGGAAAGAAATGGACATGGCCGGGACCAATGGAGCAGTGCAAGTCATTCAGAACATACTCTACTCTATGTCACTAGGACTGTACAAAGAAACTGTATAGTTTGTAATGTTTTCCTTCCCACATAACATAATTTTTTTAATATGGCATCCTATAATCACAGGTGCCTTTGTATGGCACCCATCAAAGGAATCTGTTTTACATCATGCATATAAGTTTAATGGGGTTTCCAGTATTTGGAGCAACCTAGGGGCCCCTATGGGGTAGAAGCTAAAAAAAAAGTCATACTCACCTTCCCTGGCGCCCTGTTATTCACTCCCAGCCCCCTTTCCTTTGCTTAATGGGGTTCCCCCATTGCTGGAGTCCAGTCTCTTACCAGTGATTAGTCACATGAGGATCACGGTAGCGAATACTGCGAACCGTGAGAGAAAGAAGCTGGGAAGGGACAACAGAGCTCTGAGGACAGGTGAGTATGACTGGTTTTTTTCTTTTATTCCAACCCCCACCACCCCAGGTTGGACCACTTCCTGGAGATCCCTTTAAATGCGGGGCAAAATGAAGATGTGAACATAGCCAAGTTTGTAGGCCTCCTTAGCGGTCACTGGGAGGTCCTCTGTGGTCATGCAATAAGATGCTACTACTACTTCCCCACTACTGAATTTCCCCATGGTGGGACTATTAAAGGATTATCTTATCTTATCTTATTTTACCTTATCTTAATCTGGAGAAACAATACTGGAACTGAGGTTGCCACCATGTAACACCACACCACGTGGCCGTGCCTGCAACATTTTATTTTGACTATAGACAATTATATCAACCTGGTAGAGTATATATGACTTAATATATGACTTCGTCCCTATATTAATAGACCTCTATTTGTCCCCAACACAGAATAGCAATAAAATTGTAAGAAATGTAAAAAAAAAAAAAAAAGAATTATAGGGCTGAGTGACGGCGCGATAGATCCTGGCCGGTCACGGGCTGTATATATCTCAGTATAATCGAACCCTGCAGTTTTCTTTTCATTAGTGGATAATGAATAATTCTCGCGCTTTTCTCGTTTCCTCCGTCAGCACTTTTTAGTAGCATTAACTAAAGGGTATTTTTTCAACAATTAAAATGTAGGATCACTATCAGCATTATTACAGGGAACAGAGGAAAAAGAAGGGTTTGCTAATAGTGGCCGGTTATATAATTTCTATAGCGCTTTCGCTCGCCATGACTGAGACATACGGTAACTGATGTCTCTTAATATTCAGTAGTGCAGTCAGAATCTCCCATTATGTGTGGGGTGGTCTGTCTAATAGCACATCGAGGGCAGGGGGGCACAAACTTTCTGGTCAAAGGCTAACATTGATGGATAGTACTAATCACAGTGGCCGTAATTCGCATCTAATGTAGCTATGACATAATGACTATTAGCACAGCTAGAAGCCAATATATGAGCCCCCCCGGAGCTCTTCAGAGGCCGCGAGGTCTCAGGCTACTTCATTACTAGCATGTGGACCTACGGAGGGGGAGGACAAAATGTAGATACCACAACAGTAAAGTTCCTCTTTCCTTTCGAAGACCGTTTTCCGTCTCTCCAATCCCATATCCATATAAAACCGAATTACCGCCATACCTGTTATTCCCACTACCGATGAGGCTTTTCCATCCTGTCCTTTCCGCACAGACTGGACGCTGATGTCATACGTTGTGCTGGGCTTTAGGCCTGAGGAGTAAAACATAGACATGTCAACAACTTCTGTTCCCAAGTACATTATTATACCGCGCCATACTGTCAGCGAAATATTGCTTTCATACGTGATGAAGTATAAGGGATGGTACATACTGCTTCTGGAAGATTTAAGCTTAATACATAAGTGGGCTCTTAAAGGGGCTGTATAGGATTGGAAGAGCTTGGATAAGTGGTGTAACTAAAGTCTTGTGGGCCACGGTGACCCACAAGAACTCATCGCTACAGTGAATTCTTGATAGTGATGGTTGCAAGTGCTAAGGAGTTTAATCATCCTTAAGGTGGTTAGGGTAATCTGTGGGTCTCCTTGGCTTATGGGCTAGATGGAAGCTGCAATCTCAATACTGATGTCAGTGCTTATGGGCTCCCAAGGCTGCAACTGCAACTTCTGCACCGCCACAAGTTACGCCCCTGGCTTGGATGCTTTTTTTCTGAGAACAGCACCACTCTAGTACACAGGTTGGGAGTGGTATTGCAGCTCAGCGCCATTTAAGAAAGCTGCAATACCACACACAACTCATGGACAGGCGTGGCGCTGTTTCTGGGAATGAAGCGGCACATACAGGTTTCAAAGAGTTGATATTGATGTCATATCCATAGGATGGGTCACCAATATCAAGTCTATGGAGGTCTGGCACTGCCAATGGTCACTTGCCGCAGGTTCTGCACAGAGGCTATGTATTCTGGAGATCCAACGGCCACAGAGTCTGATATATGGGGGGTGCCGCTGCTGAACCCCACACATCTGATATTGATTCCCTAAGTCTAGGTCATCTATTTCAACCCTTGGACAACTCCATTAAGCTTAAATTTCCATTTCCTTACTTTGCCCATGGTGCTGAATATTTTTTAAAGTTAAAGGGGTTGTCCCATTTTGGACATATATCCCCAAGAGATAAGTGTCTGATCGCTGGGAACTCTAAGGCCCTAAGGCCTCCATACTCCATTTCCATGGCCATGGGGCTTGTCTCTATACAGCCAATAGCAGCACTGATTGGTCACTGTCAGACTGTGTAGTGGCGCGACCCCCAAAGGTAACACCCACTTGTCAAATTTCTAAGAGGAATGGCACAACACAGAGTAAGAAGAAGAGATGCTCCAGAATTATTATATTACAGACTTGTCCGGAGAAGTGACAGGTCCTCTTTAAGGAACTGTCCCAGCAGCCACAGAAGCAGCTGGTAATATAAATGATTTCTTCTACATGATTAGAGATGAGCGAACACTAAAATGTTCGAGGTTCGAAATTCGATTCGAACAGCCGCTCACTGTTCGAGTGTTCGAATGGGTTTCGAACCCCATTATAGTCTATGGGGAACATAAACTCGTTAAGGGGGAAACCCAAATTCGTGTCTGGAGGGTCACCAAGTCCACTATGACACCCCAGGAAATGATACCAACACCCTGGAATGACACTGGGACAGCAGGGGAAGCATGTCTGGGGGCATAAAAGTCACTTTATTTCATGGAAATCCCTGTCAGTTTGCGATTTTCGCAAGCTAACTTTTCCCCATAGAAATGCATTGGCCAGTGCTGATTGGCCAGAGTACGGAACTCGACCAATCAGCGCTGGCTCTGCTGGAGGAGGCGGAGTCTAAGATAGCTCCACACCAGTCTCCATTCAGGTCCGACCTTAGACTCCGCCTCCTCCGGCAGAGCCAGCGCTGATTGGCCGAAGGCTGGCCAATGCATTCCTATGCGAATGCAGACTTAGCAGTGCTGAGTCAGTTTTGCTCAACTACACATCTGATGCACACTCGGCACTGCTACATCAGATGTAGCAATCTGATGTAGCAGAGCCGAGGGTGCACTAGAACCCCTGTGCAAACTCAGTTCACGCTAATAGAATGCATTGGCCAGCGCTGATTGGCCAATGCATTCTATTAGCCCGATGAAGTAGAGCTGAATGTGTGTGCTAAGCACACACATTCAGCACTGCTTCATCAAGCCAATACAATGCATTAGCCAGTGCTGATTGGCCAGAGTACGGAATTCGGCCAATCAGCGCTGGCCAATGCATTCTATTAGCCCGATGAAGTAGAGCTGAATGTGTGTGCTAAGCACACACATTCAGCACTGCTTCATCAAGCCAATACAATGCATTAGCCAGTGCTGATTGGCCAGAGTACGGAATTCGGCCAATCAGCGCTGGCTCTGCTGGAGGAGGCGGAGTCTAAGGTCGCTCCACACCAGTCTCCATTCAGGTCCGACCTTAGACTCCGCCTCCTCCGGCAGAGCCAGCGCTGATTGGCCGAAGGCTGGCCAATGCATTCCTATGCGAATGCAGACTTAGCAGTGCTGAGTCAGTTTTGCTCAACTACACATCTGATGCACACTCGGCACTGCTACATCAGATGTAGCAATCTGATGTAGCAGAGCCGAGGGTGCACTAGAACCCCTGTGCAAACTCAGTTCACGCTAATAGAATGCATTGGCCAGCGCTGATTGGCCAATGCATTCTATTAGCCCGATGAAGTAGAGCTGAATGTGTGTGCTAAGCACACACATTCAGCACTGCTTCATCAAGCCAATACAATGCATTAGCCAGTGCTGATTGGCCAGAGTACGGAATTCGGCCAATCAGCGCTGGCCAATGCATTCTATTAGCCCGATGAAGTAGAGCTGAATGTGTGTGCTAAGCACACACATTCAGCTCTACTTCATCGGGCTAATAGAATGCATTGGCCAGCGCTGATTGGCCAGAGTACGGAACTCGACCAATCAGCGCTGGCTCTGCTGGAGGAGGCGGAGTCTAAGGTCGGACCTGAATGGAGACTGGTGTGGAGCGATCTTAGACTCCGCCTCCTCCAGCAGAGCCAGCGCTGATTGGCCGAATTCCGTACTCTGGCCAATCAGCACTGGCTAATGCATTGTATTGGCGTGATGAAGCAGTGCTGAATGTGTGTGCTTAGCACACACATTCAGCTCTACTTCATCGGGCTAATAGAATGCATTGGCCAGCGCTGATTGGCCGAATTCCGTACTCTGGCCAATCAGTGCTGGCCAATGCATTCTATTAGCTTGATGAAGCAGAGTGTGCACAAGGGTTCAAGCGCACCCTCGGCTCTGATGTAGGAGAGCCGAGGGTGCACTTGAACCCTTGTGCACCCTCAGCTCTGCTACATCAGAGCCGAGGGTGCGCTTGAACCCTTGTGCACACTCTGCTTCATCAAGCTAATAGAATGCATTGGCCAGCGCTGATTGGCCAATGTATTCTATTAGCCTGATGAAGTAGAGCTGAATGTGTGTGCTAAGCACACACATTCAGCTCTACTTCATCGGGCTAATAGAATGCATTGGCCAGCGCTGATTGGCCAGAGTACGGAACTCGACCAATCAGCGCTGGCTCTGCTGGAGGAGGCGGAGTCTAAGATCGCTCCACACCAGTCTCCATTCAGGTCCGACCTTAGACTCCGCCTCCTCCAGCAGAGCCAGCGCTGATTGGCCGAATTCCGTACTCTGGCCAATCAGCACTGGCTAATGCATTGTATTGGCTTGATGAAGCAGTGCTGAATGTGTGTGCTTAGCACACACATTCAGCTCTACTTCATCGGGCTAATAGAATGCATTGGCCAATCAGCGCTGGCCAATGCATTCTATTAGCGTGAACTGAGTTTGCACAGGGGTTCTAGTGCACCCTCGGCTCTGCTACATCAGATTGCTACATCTGATGTAGCAGTGCCGAGTGTGCATCAGATGTGTAGTTGAGCAAAACTGACTCAGCACTGCTAAGTATGCATTCGCATAGGAATGCATTGGCCAGCCTTCGGCCAATCAGCGCTGGCTCTGCCGGAGGAGGCGGAGTCTAAGGTCGGACCTGAATGGAGACTGGTGTGGAGCGACCTTAGACTCCGCCTCCTCCAGCAGAGCCAGCGCTGATTGGCCGAATTCCGTACTCTGGCCAATCAGCACTGGCTAATGCATTGTATTGGCTTGATGAAGCAGTGCTGAATGTGTGTGCTTAGCACACACATTCAGCTCTACTTCATCGGGCTAATAGAATGCATTGGCCAATCAGCGCTGGCCAATGCATTCTATTAGCGTGAACTGAGTTTGCACAGGGGTTCTAGTGCACCCTCGGCTCTGCTACATCAGATTGCTACATCTGATGTAGCAGTGCCGAGTGTGCATCAGATGTGTAGTTGAGCAAAACTGACTCAGCACTGCTAAGTCTCTGCATTCGCATAGGAATGCATTGGCCAGCCTTCGGCCAATCAGCGCTGGCTCTGCCGGAGGAGGCGGAGTCTAAGGTCGGACCTGAATGGAGACTGGTGTGGAGCGATCTTAGACTCCGCCTCCTCCAGCAGAGCCAGCGCTGATTGGTCGAGTTCCGTACTCTGGCCAATCAGCGCTGGCCAATGCATTCTATTAGCCCGATGAAGTAGAGCTGAATGTGTGTGCTTAGCACACACATTCAGCTCTACTTCATCAGGCTAATAGAATACATTGGCCAATCAGCGCTGGCCAATGCATTCTATTAGCTTGATGAAGCAGAGTGTGCACAAGGGTTCAAGCGCACCCTCGGCTCTGATGTAGCAGAGCTGAGGGTGCACAAGGGTTCAAGTGCACCCTCGGCTCTCCTACATCAGAGCCGAGGGTGCGCTTGAACCCTTGTGCAGCCTCGGCTCTGCTACATCAGAGCCGAGGGTGCGCTTGAACCCTTGTGCACACTCTGCTTCATCAAGCTAATAGAATGCATTGGCCAGCACTGATTGGCCAGAGTACGGAATTCGGCCAATCAGCGCTGGCCAATGCATCCCTATGGGAAAAAGTTTATCTCACAAAAATCACAATTACACACCCGATAGAGCCCCAAAAAGTTATTTTTAATAACATTCCCCCCTAAATAAAGGTTATCCCTAGCTATCCCTGCCTGTACAGCTATCCCTGTCTCATAGTCACAAAGTTCACATTCTCATATGACCCGGATTTGAAATCCACTATTCGTCTAAAATGGAGGTCACCTGATTTCGGCAGCCAATGACTTTTTCCAATTTTTTTCAATGCCCCCAGTGTCGTAGTTCCTGTCCCACCTCCCCTGCGCTGTTATTGGTGCAAAAAAGGCGCCAGGGAAGGTGGGAGGGGAATCGAATTTTGGCGCACTTTACCACGTGGTGTTCGATTCGATTCGAACATGGCGAACACCCTGATATCCGATCGAACATGTGTTCGATAGAACACTGTTCGCTCATCTCTATACATGATCTCTCCTTCTCCCAGTTACATAAACTCGAAATCCGTTTTATATTTCCATTGAAGTATTGAGGTCAGGTTATTGCAGAAAACTCCGACTAATTTCTTTTGTGTTGCGACGTACTCCGTGAGCTCCGTACGTTACAAGAACAAATCCTTGATGAATAACCTAATGTATACTTATCTACGTAGAACACCGTCTTCTCTGGGCACTTCCAGATGTATCTCGTTGAGGGTACATTTATCTACAGCCCGCACGGACATCCTTTTATAGTCAGATGGGATAGATTGTACATTTTGCAATCATATAATATAAGGAAATAATGCACAGACAAGGTTCAGATAATGTACAATGCCTTCTTATTCTGTCTTAAAAAATGGAGCTAGTGTTCTTAAAAACACGTAAAAAGTTTTGGTAAGTTATTTTTAAAAGGAAGAAAGTCTTCTCTTCCCACAGTGTCCTTACATTTCCTATCAGCCGCTCATTGTATACTGCAGTGGTGTATACAGAATAAAGCGCCCATAGGGAGCCTTGTTTAAAGGGGTTTTCCAGGCTTATGAGATTGATGGCCTGTTCTTAGGATACCAGGTATGCCTTCAATCAGCTGTTCTTAATGTATGGAGCCACAAGCACAGAGCTCCCTCTACGGTGTAGTGACTATGTAAGGCTGGATTCACACCTGCACTCGGTTTCCATTGAGGGATGCACACAGGACTTATTTCTCTGCATTTTTGGTGTGGAAACCCGACAGAAACCCAGCGGGCAGGGGAGTAACTGCTAGGGTAGCTACGCTAGCGGACGCCACAGGGCCTGGAACATTAGTGGGCCCAGCGGCAGCCGCTACTGCTGCAGATTTTTATTTATTTATTTTTTAAAAATAGGCCATGGAGTAACTCCAGCAGGTAACGGGACGTATTTACTTACCATTCCTGGCTCCTGCTCATCCCCTTCTGCGGAGGCTGTGAGCAGGAGACAGGATCAGTAAGTGAGGCCCCGAGGCCCGCAAACCCCACAAACCCACTATCATTATACTTGCGGGGTCATTTCAGACCCCCGAGTGTAATGATTGGAGGGCTAGGAGAAGTGAGGGAACATAAACTCTGTTATTTACCTATCCTGGCTCCGGCAGGCTTTGGGCCTACTTGTGTGATGTCACAGATGTCACGTGGGTCTGGGCTTGCATCCTTATACGCAAATCCCGTCTCAAGTGACATCTGGGCCAACATTGAAGATGGCCGACATCAGCATGGAGTGCACTGGAGCCAGTGAGAGGTAAGTAACATAGTTTTTTTATGTTGGTATCCTCTCCTGGGTCTCTGATTATTATACTCTGGGGTCGGAAAAGACCCTGAAGTATAATAATTGTTGATGGGTGTCCACAATGGGGCATAATACTGTGTGCAGGGGCAACTATGGGATATAATACTGTGTGCAGGGCCCTCTATAGGACATAATACTGTGTGCAGGGGCCACTATGGGGCATAATACTGTGTGCAGGGTCCTCTATAGGGCATAATACTGTGTGCAGGGGCCACTATGGGACATAATATTGTCTGCAGGGGCCACTATGGGACATAATACTGTGTGCAGGAGCCACTATGGGACATAATACTGGGTGCAGGGTCCACTATGGGGACATAATACTGTGTACTGGGGCCACTATTGGGCATAATACTGTGTGCAGGGGCCACTATGGGGCATAATACTGGGTGCAGGGTCCACTATAGGGCATAATACTGTGTGCAGGAGCCACTATGGGACATAATACTGGGTGCAGGGTCCACTATGGGGACATAATACTGTGTACTGGGGCCACTATTGGGCATAATACTGTGTGCAGGGGCCACTATGGGGCATAATACTGGGTGCAGGGTTCACTATAGGGCATAATAGTGCATGTCGGGAGGGGAAAGTCTGTCAGTTTTGAGGGACCATGTCAAAAGTTCGCAATGAGGCCCCACCATTCCTGATTACGCCACTGCCCAGCAGACCACATGATGGAGGCCACAGGTTTCCGCGTGTACCCACTTTTTAAGCGGATTGGGTTTCTGTTGGGGAATATGAAGCTGGAAAGCCTATCGATATTGCTATGGTCACTCAGAAAAATCTAAACAAAAGTGCCAAGCAGGTATGCATTGCGGTATCATTTTTACTTTATGGTATACACTATGCTTTTCGGTGTGTATAGTAAAATAATGTAGTATATTGCACAGTATGCATTTTTTATTACTATGGGGTCCTATGGGTGACATATGTTACTGGATAAATACAGATGTCGGGGGTAAAGGTCAGCACAGCCTTATACTGCTGCACTATTACTTCCTCGTGATTGTGATGTCCCTATTGAGCTTCTATATAACCGTATTTCATGGCCATTGCTTATACATTATATTATAAGTAGATTATAGGCGGAGTGACTTCATTGACTGCGGGCTGCTATAACTCTATTACATGTCTCTTATCTCCTTTGTTACCTTGGGGGCCAACAATATATTGTCAGCCCTTACAAGATGTTCAGCGCAGACTGTGAACATATGGAAAGCGTTATATAAAACCGCTACTGACAGCCCTCGCAGACCTGCCCATGTGTGCGCGAAACGTCATCTGTGTCAGAAGTCACGGAAATTATACTTACTCAACATGTCACATGAAAGTGCTTCAGGTTTGATATTGGGATTACGTGAGACAAGACACTCACAGATGAAATGGGAAACCGTAAGGAGTGAATATAACCATAAATAATCTGAACCTGTCTGAAGGTGGATCAGCTAATAAAGTTGAAAAAGAGAGTATTAGCTTTGGCACCAACATGCGGCCATTAGTCTTTGTCCCCAGTGGGGATGTTCTCATCTTATGACAGCCATGGCTATCTATTTTTTCATTGACAAAGACATATAGGGCTTGTTTATTGCAAGATAAGTTGCATTTTATAATAGCACCTATTTCCAGAGCAGGAGACTGATCCACCTTACGATAGGACAGCGTGTGCATAGACCATTGGTTTGCCCACCTTTAATGATGTATCTGGTCTTGGCATCATTGCTTTGGGACACTTGGACTTCTGTCTCCTCTCCTCCAGGTTGGGCAGCATATTTCAGTTTAAAGTAGTCCACCCTAATAGCGGGATTCTCCCATTCCACCTCCAAGGAATCCTCTGTCTCCTCAGTCACCCAGAGCGTTCCTAGAGCAGCACCATCTGAAAATGCAAAGTGAAGGTGAAGTCGTCTACTGCAAGAATGAATGTAGACACGGCCCAGGAATCAGATTGGAGAAGAATGGGAATGGCCTAGGTAAAACTGGATATACACACTGAGGCTGGGTTCACACCTGCGCTGGTCTCTTTATCACTTGGGTCCGCCACATGACTTTTCTCTCTCTCAATTTTTGGTGGTTTCTGCAGCAGAGAAACACTCCTAACAGAGACTCCAACACAGATGTGAACCTTGCCTGAGATGTCAAAATCAGACACTCAACATTCTCAGGTTCCACTTCCTAGAATTTCTGTAGCTAACAGCATACTGACGGGGTATTTTCTATAAGACATGGAAAAATCTGGTACAACTTTGGAGGTGATGGTAGATAGATAGATAGATAGATAGATAGATAGATAGATAGATGATAGATAGATAGATAGATAGATAGATAGATATTAGATAGATAGATAGATAGATAGACAGACAGACAGACAGACAGACAGACAGACAGACAGACAGACAGATAGATAGATAGATAGATAGATAGATAGATAGATAGATAGATAGATAGGAAGGGAGATAGGTAGATAGGAAACCCACCTGCCCCTGTGTACTGTGTGAACACATGGGAAGTAGGATTCAAGGCTTTTTGAGTAGAGTATGCTCTTGATCCTACTTCCCACCTGTTCTGGTTCCGGGAGAGGTATGTTTATTGCCCTGTGTTCACACCGTAGACTCATATTTGGGTCCAAGAGAAGTGCTAGTGTAGGGCCCTACCTTAATGAGGTTGCCTTGTCGGGGCAGGTACAGGGCTTCCTACTGTTTGATCAAATATGTACAACCAGGAACCTCTAATTTATATATTTAGTCTGTAGACCATATTAGATAGATTTGACTAGATGGATAGCACTGAACTATTGTTAGAAATTCTCCCAGACAATATCCATGATCTATTACAGGTTATAGATGTCTATATAGTTTTATTTGACCCTCCTCACCAGTTTGGCCTTGAATTTCAGCTGGATCGCTGGTCACCCCATTCTTCACTTGGTACATCAGTATTTTGTACAGCGTGCTGGGGTTCAGACCGCCGATCTGGTAAAAGTCTTGGTTTGCAGATACTTTAATTTGCCGCTTCTGGCTTTCATCTCCATAAGGATAATAACTGATATAATAATAATCCACTTCCACCAGCAGATCCCAGGCAATGCTCAGAGAGTCCTCTGTAGTGCTGATGAGACGCAGGTTCTGCACGGCCATCACTGTCCAAAAATCACAGATAGGTAAATTACTCCTAATAACCATGGATACGGTAACAGCGAACGACTACTCGTCTTTGTACTTCTGATGCCTGCTTTTATCAGACAAGAAAATGTTTACTCTGCTCAAGATGAAAACCGAAAATATATAAAGACACTCCGAAGTAGTAGTCAATTATCATATACATTATATCTAGGATCGGCCGTATATACGGCCTGGCACTCACATAGATAGATAGATAGATAGATAGATAGATAGATAGGACATAGATAGATAGATAGATAGATAGATAGATAGATAGATAGATAGTTATGAGATAGATAGATAGATAGATAGATAGATAGATAGGAGATAGATATGAGACAGATAGATATAGATATGAGATAGATAGATAGATAGATAGATAGATGATAGATAGATAGATAGATAGATAGATAGATAGATAGATAGGAGATAGATATGAGACAGATAGATATAGATATGACATAGATAGATAGATAGATAGATAGATAGATAGATAGATAGATATGAGATAGATAGATAGATAGATAGATAGATAGATAGATAGATAGATAGATAGATACCATAAATATATGATAGATAGATAGATAGATAGATAGATAGATAGATAGATAGATAGATAGACAGATAGGAGATAGATAGATAGATAGATAGATAGATAGATAGATAGATAGATAGATAGATAGATACCATAAATATATGATAGATAGATAGATAGATAGATAGATAGATAGATAGACAGATAGATAGGAGATAGATAGATAGATAGATAGATATGACATAGATAGATAGATAGATAGATAGATAGATAGATAGATAGATAGACAGATAAAAGATACAGTGGGGCAAAAAAGTATTTAGTCAGTCACCAATAGTGCAAGTTCCACCACTTAAAAAGATGAGAGGTGTCTGTAATTTACATCATAGGTAGACCTCAACTATGAGAGACAAAATGAGAAAACAAATCCAGAAAATCACATTGTCTGATTTTGTAAGAATTTTTTTGCAAATTATGGTGGAAAATAAGTATTTGGTCACCTACAAGCAATCAAGATTTCTGGCTCTCACAGACCTGTAACTTCTTCTTTAAGAGTTTCCTCTTTCCTCCACTCATTACCTGTAGTAATGGCACCTGTTTAAACTTGTTATCACTATAAAAAGACACCTGTGCACACCCTCAAACAGTCAGACTCCAAACTCCACTATGGTGAAGACCAAATAGCTGTCAAAGGACAACAGAAACAAAATTGTAGCCCTGCACCAGGCTGGGAAGACTGAATCTGCAATAGGCAACTAGCTTGGATTGAAGAAATCAACTGTGGGAGCAATAATTAGAAAATGGAAGACATACAAGACCACTGATAATCTCCCTCGCTCTGGGGCTCCACGCAAAATCTCACCCCGTGGGGTCAAAATGATCACAAGAACGGTGAGCAAAAATCCCAGAACAACGCGGGGGGACCTAGTGAATGAACTGCAGAGAGCTGGGACCAATGTAACAAAGCCTACCATCAGTAACACACTACGCCGCCAGGGACTCAGATCCTGCAGTGCCAGACGTGTCCCACTGCTTAAGCCAGTACATGTCCGGGCCCGTCTGAAGTTGCTAGAGAGCATTTGGAAGATCCAGAAGAGTATTGGGAGAATGTCCTATGGTCTGATGAAACCAAACTGGAACTGTTTGGTAGAAACACAACTTTTCGTGTTTGGAGGAAAAAGAATACTGAGTTGCATCCATCAAACACCATACCTACTGTAAAGCATGGGGGTGGAAACATCATGCTTTGGGGCTGTTTCTCTGCAAAGGGGACAGGACGACTGATCCGGGCACATGAAAGAATGAATGGGGCCATGTATCGTGAGATTTTGAGTGCAAACCTCCTTCCATCAGCAAGGGCATTGAAGATGAAACGTGGCTGGGTCTTTCAACATGACAATGATCCAAAGCACACCGCCAGGGCAACAAAGGAGTGGCTTTGTAAGAAGCATTTCAAGGTCCTGGAGTGGCCTAGCCAGGCTCCAGATCTCAACCCTATAGAAAACCTTTGGAGGGAGTTGAAAGTCCGTGTTGCCAAGCGACAGCCCCAAAACATCACTGCTCTAGAGGAGATCTGCATGGAGGAATGGGCCAACATACCAACAACAGTGTGTGCCAACCTTGTGAAGACTTACAGAAAACGTTTGACCTCTGTCATTGCCAACAAAGGATATATAACAAAGTATTGAGATGAAATTCTGTTACTGACCAAATACTTATTTTCCACCATAATTTGCAAAAAAAATTCTTACAAAATCAGACAATGTGATTTTCTGGATTTGTTTTCTCATTTTGTCTCTCATAGTTGAGGTCTAACTATGATGTAAATTACAGATGCCTCTCATCTTTTTAAGTGGTGGAACTTGCACTATTGGTGACTGACTAAATACTTTTTTGCCCCACTGTAGATAGATAGATAGATAGATAGATACCTTAATGGGGTTGTCTTCAGACATGCGACTTAAAGCAATATATATAATCAACAATTTCCAGGAGCCTCCAACAATATCTTACCTTCTGAGCAGGATTCACCAAAGAATCCCTCCTCGCAGAAGCACTGGCCACCATCACAGCGGCCATTCTCACCACAGCTGACGGCACAATCCACCTCTCTACAGGTCGGTCCTGTGAATCCGACGTTACACTGGCAGACACCATTGACACACTTGCCATTTTCGCCACAGTCTGGGATACAGTCTTTCTCGCTGCAGGTTGGGCCTGTGAAACCCGCTGCACACTGGCAGACACCATTGACACACTTGCCATTGTCACTACAGGCGGGGATACACAGCTTCTCACTGCAGGTTGGGCCTGAAAAACCTCTTGCACACTGGCAGACGCCATTAACACACTTGCCATTGTCGCCACAGCCCGGGATACACAGCTTCTCACTGCAGGTTGGGCCTGTAAAGCCTCTTGCACATTGGCAGATGCCATTGACGCACTTGCCGTTTCGACCACAAGGTGGGAGGCAGAGCTTCTCCCTGCAGGCAGGACCCGTAAAACCTACTGCACACTGGCAGACGCCATTGACGCAGACGCCATTATTAGCGCACTTGTTGGGGCAGCTTTTCTGAGAACAGTCTGGTCCTTCCCAGCCATCATCACACACACAGGTACCCGAGACAGGGTCATATCTGCCCTTATAATGGCAAAGACTGGCTATCTCTGAAAAAAAGAGAGAGAATCGCATTTACTTTATTAAAGGGCAAAAAGTTTTTAGGGTTCTACAAAAATATTTGCTGATAAGACAATTTTTCTGGCATAGAATACGGTAACCCTTTATAGTTCAGTTGGATACATTGACATTTACAGTTAAAGGGGTTATCTAGGACTTTCATGCTCCTCTTACGAAGTGTCATCACGCCTGCAGGTCACATGACCATGTCACAGCTCAGCCCCATTCATGTGACCAAGAGATGCGATGTCACTATCTAAGAAGAGGAAGTGGAGCGCAGTGTGAACGTTAAGGAATCCTTAATAAGGATAACCCCTTAATAAGGATAACCCCTTTAAGGAGTATTCATGTGATTATAGGGGATATGGGGATAGAGGATCCGAACACTGGGACCCCCATTAATAAGAAGAACAGTCCTAATGAAGCTCCAGGTTGCGCATGCGCGCTGCTGCTCCATCCAGTTCTATGGGAATGCCAGATATAGCTGTGTGATGTGCTTGGCATATATTTATCCTATACAGATGAATGGAGCAGCAGCAGGGGGCCCATTTTTTCATACCGGGTCGGTCGGACTCCGCTGATCATACAGTTATCCCCTACACAGTTCATAGGGGATACCTTATACTTAATGGAGTACCACTTTAAGGCTCACAATTGCACAGTATATGTTAATAGTCTTAATAAATTCCCCCCATTATGTCTCTCTTACCTTCTAATCTATATATGGTACATCAGAGGTTACCGTGACTAAATGCGGTAAATTATTAGGGAGACCTGTACAATGGTATAGGCGGGATTCTTCTCCCATCCTAACCTATAGTAATAGATCTCTAAGACGCCATGGGTTTCCTTGGCCGGTGGATTTCGTAGACTGAGTTACGAGCAGATGGTTTCTCACTAGTGATCATAGGATATTACCGCTATATTACATATGGAAGCAAACACCTCTGTTTGCGGTAGGAAAGGCGATGATACTACATTTCTTTAGTTTCTATAAACCATGTTGTTGCTGACATTTACGACAATATTGCTTTAAATGTCAAAATTAAAAGGCGCACCGTACAGCGCGACGACCAGAAGCTGGGAAATCAGCAAAACAAATTGCATAGCGAGTCCCGTGTTTACCTACATGTCAATCCATATCCAAATACATGAAGACAAAGCGTGACATTCATTCAGATTTCATAGAGGCAATGGAAGCTAAAGCAGAATTTTTGGTCTGAAGCGGTGGAATTCTGTGCATATATTTACACAGTGAAGCAGAAGAAACCATTATATGGACTATACCAATATCTAGATGTGAGTTTTAAAGTGGTATCCCTATACATATCAGTAGGGTATGGTATAATGCCCTTTTAGTGGCCCTGACACTATAATGTCCCCTTAAGGCCCCCACACAATATCATGTGTCCATATGGCCTCACGCAGTATGAGACCATCTCAGTGGACCCACCCACTATAATGTCCCCCTTGTGGCCCACATGCAGTATAATGCCCCCTTGTGGCCCACATGCAGTATAATGCCCCCTTGTGGCCCCGTCACAGTATAATAGTTACATAGAAAATAAGGTTGGAAGAAGACACAGGTCCATCAAGCCCAACCTATAACCATACAGTGTTGATTCTCTTACCTATGGAACAGTCAGTTCCCATAAATCCTTCATCACAGACACATTCTCCATTAACGCAACGGCCGTTGGGGCGACAGTCAACGTCACATTTCTTCTCTCGGCAGTCCGCACCGGTGTATCCCTCGGCACATACACAGGCGCCATCGACACATGTCCCAAATTCACCACAATCTACTGGACATTTCTGAATGGAACAGTCAGGTCCTTCCCAGCCCTCATCGCACTGACAGGAACCTAATGCCGCCACATACTTCCCATTTCCGTTACATTTACCTGAAAGAGAACGCAAATATCAATGTAAATTCAATATACGGTCAGGGACACACATTATAATAATACAGTGCTCGAAGGGCACCATTCAATGGCCCTTTGTAGAGATAGGTGAACTGCTTCGTCATAAACCAGATTCGACCCGAAGATCTCAAATTAGTTAGTTAGTCTGAAACGGAACAACTTGGGATTCGTCTCAGACTAAAGTAAAATGGCCGCCGTGATAAGCATTGAGGTAAATTATTGTACTCTGGGGACCCAATTACAGATAAAATTGTGGTTGGGTGCATGACGACTTAAAACAGTGGTATATTTTGTTTGGTAAAGTGACCTTTGGGGCCCCTTTTTGGGTCTAGGACTCGGTAGTAACCCGATATTTATGCCCCTGATCATGGCAAACATAGTTATGCTTATGAGCAGGGGCGTTTTAACACATTGTTGGACCCTGTGCTAAGATTTCATAAGTGGCCCACGCCATCACCATCACCATCATGATGGCGAACCTATGGCACGGGTGCCAGAGGTGGCACTCAGAGCCCTCTCTTCGGGCACCCATCCGTGGAATAGATTATACTGTGTGGGGCCACCGTGGAGCAAATTGTACTGTGTGGGGACAACTGTGCAGCAGATTATACTGTGTGGGGACCACTGTGCAGCAGATTGTACTGTATGGGGACTACTGTGCAGCAGATTATACTGTGTGGGGACCACTGTGCAGCAGATTGTACTGTATGGGGACTACTGTGCAGCAGATTGTACTGTATGGGGACTACTGTGCAGCAGATTATACTGTGTGGGGACTACTGTGCAGCAGATTATACTGTGTGGGGGCCACTGTGCAGCAGATTATACTGTATGGGGACTACTGTGCAGCAGATTATACTGTGTGGGGACTACTGTGCAGCAGATTATACTGTGTGGGGACCACTGTGCAGCAGATTATACTGTGTGGGGGCCACTGTGCAGCAGATTATACTGTGTGGGGACTACTGTGCAGCAGACTGTACTGTATGGGGGTCACTACGGAGCAGATTATACTGTGTGGGGGCCACTGTGGAGATGATTGTACTGTGTGGGGGCCACTGTGGAGCAGATTGGACTGTGTGGGGTTCACAGTGGAGCAGAAAGCTCTATAAAGCCCCATTTGTGTGACCTTATTTTGCAGTTCTGTAATTGTGTACAATTGTGGAGCCGCACATTATTAAGGTTAAATTGCCATGTTGGCACTTTGTGATAATTTAGTTGGTTTTTGGTTGCAATTTGGGCACAAGGTCTCTAAAAGGTTCACCCTCACTGACCTAGAATGACCTGATCTGCACAAATTATAATGCTCCCCATATAGTATAACACCCCTTAGTGGCTCTCACACAGCAGAGTGGCCCCATACAATATTCCCCTTATAATGTCCCCCTCCAGGTTGCCCCTACAGATTCTCTAGAATCCCATCCTCTTTGCTGGGACTGCATATATGCTACATGGGGCCTCAGTCTTAGCCTCCTTTTTATATCTAATCTTAATCTTTATTTCCCTTACTTTTTTTTTACAAACTTTTCAGCTTAATAACAAGTTATCCTTACGCCGGCCCCTTAAGGACATCACTTCTTTGAAATCCCAAAACCGCCAGCGGGTTAACTATGGAAACTGCGAGATAATCACGAGAGTGAAGGGGAATAAATATAGATAATTAAGACGCATCGCTCTCACCTGTAATTTCGAAACAATCCCAGAATCCTCCGCTCACTATAATACCACTGCAGGAACCTCAATTAAAATGGTATTAAATTGCATCAATTTAGAGCCTCAGAACTAAAAGGAGCCTCCAACGGAAGATGGATCTTCTAAGAAATATTTTACGGGGCCAATTTAGTAAGTAAATTCATAGGATCTTGCGCATTTACCTTCCTCTATAGAAAGATGCCTGGCATGAGATTATTACACTGGTTTATTTGTAGTACGTGGATGGTTGCACAAATTAAGGAATTTTATGGGAAATATCACAGAATTTATTAGGTCTGCGAGGGATTTCATGGGCGTTTTTTTAATTTACAGTGTAATTTTTTATATATATTTTGCCTATACAATATAGTTGTTTTTTTTCTGGTGCAAGGCGACATCTAGTGACGTCTTTCCGAATTGCAGGCTATCTATGTGGATTTTAATCCATCGCTTTAATCACCGCAAGCAGCATCTGATATTAATTAGGCGGAAAAGTCAACTAACCCCCGGGTCGGCAGCGAGATAATGATCAGGTCCTGGCTCCTCTACAGATTTTTTTTTGGTCTTTTTTTTTTCTTATCAACTCTACAGTAATAGAGGGTATTAATAAAAATCGGAGCTAAATTGTTATCTTGCCATTTGCCGTCTTCAGCCTGACATGTTTGATTGCGGTTCTTGCTCTCTGAAGGATCGTATAAAGAGCAACAGGAGAGGATGAATCACAGAAGAAACAAATGGCCCTGTCCCCTTCATTTTTCCTGTTTTTCTGACCGATGTCAAAAGATTGCAATTACGTTAAAAAAAAAAAAAAACTAGAGTAGGAAAAGAAAGTAATATTTCTATTATACCAGTAAGGCTAAGTTCACATCTTCGTTGGAGACTCTGGCAGAAATTAACAGAGAGAAAAGTCCTGCACGGATCAATTTTCTCTCCACCAATTTGCGTATAAAAACATTATTGTCTATGGGGAGCGTTGGTGTCTGGATAACCCTATTTTAGACGTCGTCCAGGTCCCCCAGTAGACCCAAATGACAAAGACCCATGTGCAGATGTGAACATGGTCTAAGTGGACATGGTAACCTTAGCGGTGGGTAGCAGTGGCGTAACTAAAGTCTTGTGGGCCTTGGTGCAATCTTTTGTCGGGCCCCCTACCTCATCCCTACAGTGAATTCTGGATAGTGATGGTTACAGGTGCTAAGGAGTTTAGGGCAATCTGTGGGTCTACTTGGCTTATCTCAATACTGATGCCAGTGCTTATGGGCCCTCCTAAGGCTCCAGGGCCCCGATGCGACTGCACCCTCTGACCAGATGGAACAACATGCACAGACCCATTCACTTTCTTTAGTGAGCCCAGGCTGCAAAACGGACCTGTCCTGAGTTTTGCCTTGAGCTCACGGCCCAATACATATGTATGTGGCCAGTGGCGTAACTACCGCCATATCAACGAAGGCAGCTGCCACAGGGCCCGGGACATTAGGGGCCCAGTGACAGCCGCTACCGCTGCTTTCATTATCCTCGGGGGTCTTTTCGGACCCCCGAGTATAATGATCGGCAGACCGGGAGAGGTAAGAAACATAAGAAACATGTTACTTACCTCTCCACGATCCTGCCAGGGCTCCTTCCTGACGTCCTTTCTGACATCTCTGGCGTCACATGAACCCGGCCTGCGTCCCAGGTCATGTGACAGCCGACGTCATTGAACAAGGATGGCAGCGGAGAAGGCAGCGGAGAAGACCACGTAGGAGCCAGGGGACAGGTAAGTAACAGCACTTTTTTATGTTTTTATTCCCCTGGGTCTCCGATTATTATACTCTGGGGTCCGAAAAGACCCCAGAGTATAATAATTGTTTATGGGTTGTCCACAGTGGAACATAATACTGTGTGCAGGGGCAACTATGGGGGATAATACTGTGTGCAGGGGCCACTATGGGGAATAATACTGTGTGCAGGGGCCACTATGGGATATAATACTGTGTGCAGGGGCAACTATGGGGAATAATACTGTGTGCAGGGGCAACTATGGGGGATAATACTGTGTGCAGGGCCCACTATGGGGAATAATACTGTGTGCAGGGGCCACTATGGGATATAATACTGTGTGCAGGGGCAACTATGGGGAATAATACTGTGTGCAGGGGCAACTATGGGGGATAATACTGTGTGCAGGGCCCACTATGGGACATAATACTGTGTGCAGGGGCCACTATGGGGGATAATACTGTGTGCAGGGGCCACTATGGGGGATAATACTGTGTGCAGGGGCCACTGTGGGGCATAATAGAATGCGCAGAAATGCGTAGGAGGGGGTCGGTTGAGGTCTTCGGCATCGGTGTCGGTCGGGGGGGGGCCATGTCAAAAGTTCGCCACGGGGCCCCGCCATTCCTAGTTACGCCACTGTATGTGGCTACTACAATATAATACTGTATATAAAGTACAACATAATGGGTCAATGTACACACTGATAATGCACATGGTTATGTGCATGGAGCCTAAATCTGCAGACTACTTCCATTTCAGGGACCATACAAAAATCCACAGTGCTGCTGCGGAAAGGGGGGCATAAAGTAGATTTTAAAAAATCTGCAAAGTATGTTTTCAAAAATGGAAGTGTTAATAGTTTTTGACAGTGAACAAAAGCACTATGAACACTTCCATTTTTGAAAATATTCTTAGGCTAGGTTCACATTTGCGCCGGGCTCTCCATCATTCAGGTCCACCAGGGAACCCAAATGACTGAGCGCCTATCCGCTACAACAGACCCCATAAAGTATAATGGGCTTCACTGGGTTCCATCAGGTTTCCGCCATTTTTATACTGAAACCAAGCAGATATTTCATTATATGAAAGTGCCAGACTCCTTGTATATTGCCAATCCTTTCTTCACCCACAGCAGATCCGTCCTTACAAGGGGACATCACACTGAGCAGAATTCAATTATACTAATTTAACCAATTATCCTTAAAATGTCATAAAATGTATTTCCCAGGAAACGTTACCTAGAGATATATCATCAAAGATTAAAGGAAAGATTTAAGAGTCGTGTCAGGATTTTATTATTAATCTTATAATTAGGATCTGGGAGTATTAATAGACATTGGTGGGACAGATGACACAATGACCAATGTCCTTGATGGAAGTAAATTCACAGCAAGTCTATGACAAGTGCACGACATCCATACTGAGCCGTCTCACCCGCCAGCGTCATTCTGGATTCCTCTGTGGGTATTATATTAATGGAAGAATAAAGGTGAAGATACGGGTAAAATAAATTCTATTCAAAGCTAAAAAATTTTAGGGCTGTCCAGTACAATGTATAAAGGGAATGGGAAAAGTGGTTATTTTCAAGGTGTAGTCTTTATGCACCATGAGCATTAGGTTTTATATGAAATCTGCTGTATACAGGGGTGTAACTCACTTCAGGGCCCTAATGTAAAATCTTGTAACAGGGTCCCCAAAAGTTGTGAACAATAGGCTGCAAACACGCAGCTTTGGAAATGCCAAAGCAGTACCCACCATATCAACCTAGCCCTGAAGATAGATGGGTTAGGGTCACCAGTACCCACTATATCACCCCAGCTCTACAGATAGATAGGTTAGGGTCACCTGTATCAAATGGTGCCTCTATTGTCTAGATATTGCTGACTTCATATGCAAGGGAGCAATAACGCTTGGTTCATACTGAGGGTTTTAAGACTGGATTTTGAGGCGTAGGCCACCTCAGAATCCGGTCAAACAAACGGCTATCCGAAACTGGATGCCAGTGCAGTGCATACAGTGCATGGGCATCCAGTCGTGTCATTAGGCCCAAATGAATGGGCCTAGTTGGGAGGGAGTGTCGCGAGGCAGACGTCCACAGCTGAATCAGCTGCGGAATCCACCTGAAGAAAGGGCCTGTCGCTTCTTTTTTCCGCGAGCGGGAACAAACCAATTGTGGAAATAGGAAATGACCGGATCCCATTGCTTTCAATGGGAGGCGGTTTTTTGAGACGGATTCTACCGCGAATTCTGCGTCAAAATCCGGCCCAGTGAACCCGATCTAAAGGTGTTGCCATTGCTCTAAAGAAGTAAGAGGTCACGCCTTCATTGCTCCGAAGAGTTAATTTGCATATTGACAAAGCCATCACTATCTTGGTAACCAAGGCACCGATTCACATGGAGAAGATACGTATGGATCTTGCACAGAATTATCTATGTTACCATCAAGTTACTTACCTACAACTCCACAGCATCCACCATACTGCTCCCTCATTTCCGTCATCCCCAGTTCTAAGGCCTGCAGCCTGGCGAGGAGGTCATCGATCAGCGCGTTCCTCTCGCAGTCTGCAGCAGGGCTCTGCAGCTTCAGCAGGTGCCTGAACACCAGTTTATTGTCATCTGATTCTACGGGTGGGAGCTGCTCACTGTCATCCCCAGGCACGCTGTAGATATGGGTGATAGTCATTGCCTTCTCGCTGCTGCAAGACTTGCTCGCTGAGGGTAAGATGGCTGCTGCAGAGGTCAGAAGGCCATAGGGATAGCAGAGAAGAAGTCCAGCCAGAACCCTCCAGAATATTGAGTGGTCCATTGTGAGTCCTCACCAGGAGCACTGCAGGTTGTGAGAAAAACAAATGCATGAATGTTATTGTGGTAGACAGATTCCTGTAGTCTGCTAGGCCTTAGACTGCACACGGGGTAAATAAAGTGGTAATAATGTAGCGCCTCTTCTGGCCAAAATTATAACTTTACATGATATTAAGCCAATTGTCCAATGGCAATAAGTGGTCAATCTCCCCGCAGCGCCACTGCTGGTTACTGTACCCTAATTTGCAACACAAAGGCCCCATGGACACGGAGTGTGCGTCCAATGTGGGCCCAAGTTTGGGGCCTCCGATCGATTCTGTTCCAATGACACAAATGATTGTAGAGCAGATCCTATCCTACTCCGTGTCTCCATAACAGATTTGATCAGAAGCCCCCCCTAGAGGTGTGTGCAACAAATGCATCTCCTTGGATGTAACTCTAAGTGAATTCCGCTGCAAACTTGCCCCACATCTTTAGCACACTCAATCATGTGCATGGGGCCTAACAGGGTTTATAGCTTTCGATTTAACTGAACAGATTGGGATAGGGTGACAGCACCTATCGGGTGATGTATGTCATTGCACTTTTCAGACCTGAAGACATTATTGACCCTCTATAAACCCAGACAACCCTAGTTAAATACTAATATTTACATGAACCTCTTTAATGGTGTGTATGTGCTGACAAGCTTGCTGATGGTTTCCAATAATAACCAGCACTATTGTGAATGCATTAACACACTAGCAATGCAATGTATTTATCAGGGGCTCAGCTTGTAATGTAGATAATATTACTTTATAGAAACTAGAACATGGAGCTTAGGAATGAGATTTCCCTATTTAACATTATCTTGGTTTAAGCTACCTTAGGCAGATCAAGGTCCGTATGTTTCATTAGATAGATCCCTCATGGGAAGTTTGGTTCATTTGTCTTGTTCATCTGCCAGGAGAAGTGCTTAGTATCTGACCGTCCTGTTTTTTTTACTATGGAGGTCAGAGGTTAACATATGTAATTGACCTTTAGGGTAGACGTCCTCAATAGAACAACAAAGACATCAATACATCATCATTAAAACAGGGAAAATAGATAGCCCAAAGGAAGGTCAGGGGAAGATGTTCAGGGTGACAGTCAAAATGATACATGGGAAGACCAGGGATCCGTGTGCAAAGACTACTCTGCACCCAACTAGCAGCACCCCCACCTTAAATGACCTCCGACTCCGCCCCAAATTTTCCCTCTCTTGACCGTTAATATTAACCGTTAATATTAACCCCTTCCGTTCCCTTAATCCTCCCCACTGTCATGCCGTCCCCAGTCCCCAGGGCCTAGGGCCTCTTCTTTGTGAACGTCACCAAGGAGTCATGTTTAGATTCACAATAGAAGTCTATGGAGAGGGGAGGAATGAGCTGTAACCTAGTGAGAAAGGAGAGACAGAAACACAAAAGAGACTGCGAACAGCTAAATAGAAAGTTTCTATCTCGCTACTTCTCTATAATGCCCTATATGGTTCAGCTCCAGCTTTTAAAGGGGTTTTCCAGCCCTTGATGCATGTTTTATTCTGGTGACCTATCCACAGGATGGGTCATCAGTATCTGATCTGTGGAAGTCTGACACCCAGCCCCTGCCTAGATCAGCTCTTCTGAAGTTTCTGCAGTGGACAGGGAGTGGATGCGGTCTTCTCCAATTGAAGTAATAGTAGCTGAGCCTCGTAGAGGTGGTGCCAGGGATTTGCAGATCCACTCCTGTCACCTGATTTGGAGCACCGCCCACTGCAGCACCCGTGCTGACCGGTGCAGAGTGTGGGTGTCAGACCCCCAAAGATCAGATACTGATGATCTATCCTTCAGTATGAAACATGGATTGGGGCCTTAAGCACCCTATCAGTGTGAAAGAGAGAGTTATGGAGCAGATTCTCCTTTACTTTCTGTAGATGAGTGCCTATGTGACCATGCCCATGTGGCCGCTGTGGCCCAATCACAGGCAGTCAGCGGTGACCCTGAGCACATGATATCACCGAGGAGGCCAAGAGAGAACGCTAGACGCCACAAGGAGGCCCAAAAGAGATAAGGGATGGTGATTACAAAAGTTTATTATTTTTTTACACCTCCCCTGGGCCTCCACTTACTATATTCTGGGGACTGTCCTGTTCTGGCCCATTTTTGTGGAATTTCTTGGGACTGCACAATGACAAGAGCTGCACCTGTTTTTTTTAGCGTTCTTGGTTTGCGAAGGCTCCATGGTCGACTAAAACAAGGCCATCTGTACAAGCCCCACTGCAAATATAATATTGTGTAATGTTGTGTAATAGGTCACAGCTGTCTGTACACTGCACACAACTACTGTGGAGCTTACTGCAGTCCAAACATCAATGTGTAATGGCCTGGTCATTATTGTTAGTGGAAGAAATATATTAAGAGCCGCCAGATGTTCCTAAATCTTTAGAAGCCGGAGACAGTAGATGGATGTAATATGTGCAAGCTTGTCATAGACATAGTCCAGGGGAAAGATGTCTCTGTTTGGTGGTTGAGCCTATAATAATGGGATAAGATTTAATGTGTAGTAAGCACATATACACATTGCAGATAGTACTTTGGTGTCAACCCCCTTGGATTGCTAGAGTGCCACCCACCATCACCCCACTCTATATGGGGATATATAATATCTCCCACGAATAAAACCAGCAATAATAACTAATACATTTGGTTACGGATTGCGGGTTTTGCAAAGAACTCTACACTGTGGTCCCGTTGGACTCGACATTAAATAATAGACAGCTTCTACATATAATAATGGGAACAAACTGAGCTGCAGTGTAAAGCATGTGGGAGAGTCAGGGCAGTAGTCTAACCTGTGATCAGATTTACTCCAGGGAGCTAAACTTAGGACACTGACCACAGTTAATATAGTTATAGGATATCTTTCAATGCTTTTAACTTTAAAGAGAACCTGTCACCAGGTCTGACAAGCCCAATAACATTATCTGATCGGCGCTGTCACCCTAGGAATTTTGGGTACATTGTTTATCCAAATCAGTTCAGTTATTCTGAAGATATAAGCCCTGTTTGTTTAATGCAAACTAGGATCTACTAGCCAAGTGGGTGGTAACACTACATGACACAGCACACAGGGACCCCGCCCCAGAGGAACCACAGTGTTACCGCCTATGTAGTTAGTAGGACCTTGCATCAACACTAACAGGGCTTATAGCTTTGGAACAGCTGAACAAGGTTGAATAAACAAAACAACAAAATGCTCAGGGTGACTGTGCCCATCAGATGATGTAAGTCATTTGGCTTTTCAGATCTGGAGACAGGACAGAGGTATAGTATCATATACTGGGAGTTATAGTACCATATACTGGGAGTTATAGGGTCATATACTGGGAGTTATAGGGTCATATACTGGGAGTTATAGTATCATATACTGGGACCAGTTAGGGATGTGTCCTTACACACTCTGACATAGTCCAATGACTGCTGACAGTATCAGTATGTAGTGACACACCCCATTGGCCAAGAAAATGGTAACACCTAGTTGTAAATTTAATGAATACATTTCCAGGAGGAATAACAGAGGATGAGTACTATGCAGAGCTTTAGAAAAACAAAAGATACACACAATTGTTATCTCATGGGGAACACAAGTCATTATCTAAACATGTCAGGAGAGATGACAAGTTCTCTGTATAGGGTTTCAGATTTATAAAAGTTGGTTTCTGTATCTATTATTGTTTAATATTTATTATATTTATTAGATTTATATTATTATATTATATTTTTTATGAATGAAATACTTAATATAATATTTATAGTATTATTGTATTTATTATATATACAGAATTTTAAATATATTATTATTTAATATAGATTATTTATATTATATTATGATGATGTTGCTTAGGTATTAAATACTTAATATATTCTTTATATTATTAACGTATTTATTATATATATAATTTAAAATATATTATCATTATTATTGTTTTTTAATAAGTATTTATATTATATTATTCTGTTGTTTAGGTATTGAATGCTTAATATATTATTTATCTTATTATTGTATTAATTATATATAATTTATTTTTTATTATTATTGTTATTTATCAGTATTATTATTGTCATTTATTATTATTATTATTATTATTATTATTATTATTATTATTATTATTATTATTATTATTATTATTATTATCATTATTTCTAGCCCACTTTTATAAGTCAGGAAATCCATGTATACTAATAAAAACCCAAACTATTCATCTCTTATTTATTTGCTATGACCATCACATAAGCTCTCCATAGATGCAAGAACAATATTAAAAAATAGATCCAGCAAGTAAATAGATTATATATTATTTTACTTTATAGATATACCAAAAAAGAAATAAAATCTTCCTATCAATGCAAACTTTTGCTCATGTTGAACATTCCCTATCTCACTATACATGCATCTAAAATTCTTATGCATCACACTGTACAGCAGAATCCAAAGTAACACATTTATATTAAAGCAAAACTCCCTATTTGCAAATTAATGTAATATTGTCATGCTGCAGATTGATGCAGACCCCAGTATAGTAACATGCCCAGCAATCCGTCTTGGGTACCGCAGCTCAGTGCACACACCTACCTCACTCTGATGACTTGGACTCTGTTCACTTCTTGCTCTCTCAGCAACTTTAAGTGTTGTACAGAGCCAGCAGAAGGGACCAATCGTCAATGCAGGGGAGTTTCTGCCAATGTTTATTACTATGCCTGGGACCCCTGTAATCCCTCTATCCCACCCCCCTTTCTGTATTAAACGCTTTCTTAGAATTTCCTAAAGCACATCTGCCTATGTGAAGACCTCCCCCCACCCAATTCCTTCACAGCCCACAAAACTCCTAGTAAAACTCACTGAACAAATGTGAGCAGGTATTTTACACACTGGAATTGGAAGGAACTAAAACACAATGGTCCAGATTTAGTATTAATAGTTAGACAGGCAGTCTGAAGATACGCCAGATTTATCACAGTGACTGATGCTGAGTGATGATAAACCTCACGTATCTTTACCTTACGTTTATTGCACCTTTTAGTTGGCTTACTTTAAGCCAGAATTTTACGCCTTTACTTTACACCCCCTTTTTCAGAAAATCCATACCCACTTGTTGAGCAAGTCTAAAAACTTTAGCCCAAACTAGATATGCCAAAGATACGCCATGTTTATGGCAGTGCCTAGTCGTATCCACAATAGTAAATCTGAGCCAATATTACTGGGTTAAAAGGAACCTGTCAGGTCTATTTGAGACAGTAAATCACCCACAGGTCCTTATAGACCTTGGGTTTAGTGTCCCAAATCGCCCCGATTTAATCCATCCGTGTCGCAATGGGCGGTGATAGCGGGTGGTGATCAGGGGAAAGTTTGACTCCTGTACTCAGAAGGACCTGTGTGACATCAGACGGTCCTGTGACTAGGCAGGCGTGTCTTTGTATCCCGTGTAGTGCAGGAAGAGATGGAGAGATGTGTGATCTAAGGTACTAGGGGGGATGTGGGATGCAGGGTGGACTGTGTGGGGATGTGGGGTGCAAGGTTGACTGTGGGGGGAGAGATGTGGAGTGTGGTGGGTGAAATATGGGGGGAGAGATGTGGGGTGCAGTATATACTGTGTGGGGGAGATGTGTGGTGCATGGATGTGCTGTAGGGTGCAGGGTGTGCTGTGGGTTGATATGGGGTGCAAGGTTGACTGTGTGTATTGGGAGAGATGTGGGATACAGGGTGGACTGTGTATGAGCGGAAGATGTGGGGTTCAGGGTGTACTGTGGGGGTGCAAGGTTGACTGTGGGTGGGGGAGAGATGTGGGGCGCATGGGTGTACTGTGGGTGGAGAGATGTGGGGTGCATGGGTGTACTGTAGGGTGCTTGGGTGTACTGTGAGGGGAGAGATGTGGGGTGCAGGGTTTACCCAATGAGAAATGGATGGGAATGGGCGGAGTCAAGTTAGAAGTGGGTGGAGCTAAATTTGCCACAGCTCACTCATATTTTGTCCCTCTTTCTGTCCTTTAAAAGTTCGTAGGTATGAAAGTGTACAGTAGGGTTAACTTCTTATTGGATGTCAGAATATTATTAGAGGATGATCATTTAAATGCATTATTGAAAATCTGAGATGACATGACTGATCGGTCTATTGAATTGTCAGATAATGTGATGCAATATGATCTGGCAACACTAATTATCATCACAAATTAAAGACATCTGTCACTTCTTCTGGCATGTCTGTTTTACTAAATCTGTGTATTTTCTAGTTTCTGAGCAGTTTTTCTTATCAGTCTGTTTTAGGCCGTCCCTCTGTTATCCCTACTAGAAATGTATGAATAAATTGACAACTGGGTGTTACTACCCCCCTGGAAAAGGAGTGCACCCCTACACAGCGTCTTCTGCCTGCATTGATTGGTTAGTGTTAGAGATGAGTGAACAGTAAAATATTCGATATTCGTTTCGAATAGCTGCTCAATATCGAACCCCATTATAGTCTATGGGGAAAAATGCTTTATTTCAGGGATCCCACCATTCAACTCAGGAGAGTCACCAAGTCCACTATAACACTCCAGGAAATGATGCCAACACCCTGGAATGCAATTGGGACAGCAGGGGAAGCATGTCTGGGAGCATCTAACAAGCCCAAGTCACTGTATTATGTCGGGATCCCTGTCAGCTTGCGATATGCGGGAGCTGACTTTTTCCCATAGGAATGCATTGACCAGCATTGATTGGCCGAATGATTTACACTGGTTCTGCCGGAGGAGGCGGATTCTAAGATCCGTCCACAGCAGTTTCCATTGTGGTCCGATCTCAGATGTAGCAGTGCTGAGTGTGCGTTGAACCATGCTGCACACTCAGCTCTGCTGCATCTGATATAGCAGTTCTGAGTGTGCGTTGAACTATGCTGCACACTCAGCTCTGCTGCATCTGATGTAGCAGTGTTGAGTGTGCGTTGAACCATGCTGCACACTCAGCTCTGCTGCATCTGATGTAGCAGTGCTGAGTGTGCGTTGAACTATGCTGCACACTCAGCTCTGCTGCATCTGATGTAGCAGTGTTGAGTGTGCGTTGAACCATGCTGCACACTCAGCTCTGCTGCATCTGATGTAGCAGTGCTGAGTGTGCGTTGAACCATGCTGCACACTCAGCTCTGCTGCATCTGATATAGCAGTTCTGAGTGTGCGTTGAACTATGCTGCACACTCAGCTCTGCTGCATCTGATGTAGCAGTGTTGAGTGTGCGTTGAACCATGCTGCACACTCAGCTCTGCTGCATCTGATGTAGCAGTGCTGAGTGTGCGTTGAACTATGCTGCACACTCAGCTCTGCTGCATCTGATGTAGCAGTGTTGAGTGTGCGTTGAACCATGCTGCACACTCAGCTCTGCTGCATCTGATGTAGCAGTGCTGAGTGTGCGTTGAACCATGCTGCACACTCAGCTCTGCTGCATCTGATGTAGCAGTGCTGAGTGTGCGTTGAACTATGCTGCACACTCAGCTCTGCAATCCGACATGGCACTGTTGGCAAATTGCTGCTTACCAAAAATCGCTAAACAGGATCTGTGTTGAGCCCACCAAAAAAGTGGACTGCCACAGATGAAACAAGAACAATGGCAGGCCTGCATAGTGGGGATTATGAACACAGTGTCCCATTGTCATATGGTGGATGCATCTGAGTAGCAGCGATCATTATTGATGCTTCATTCCCCAGGGCCGGGGAAGACGCCATTGCCCATGTGACCTCTCTAAGACCACCAAGAACATTACTAAATCTCCAATACTAACGTCTAAACCACCTCATATAACCACGTGTGATGTAGTAGATGCAGAACGACGGTAAAGTGTAAGTCTTTAAACTGGGGAAGCAAATGTACGGAAGATGCCGAGGAGAAATGTTAGGTGCAGTAGTTCTTATGACAAAAGGATGATATAGCCAACAGGAGCAGGAGTGCAGTGGATACGCGGAGCCATGTGAGATCTATAAAGACGCCTGTTTATGGCTTTTCCTGAATACCAGTGTTTACGAGATTCTTCCAGACATCCATCGACATATGTTTCATGGCACAGGGGTAGCAAAAAAGATGCAGAATTTAGGAGCCGGCTTTATTTCATATGTGTCTCAGAGGGGGAGAATCCTTAATTTGTACAAGACAGCCCCAAACAATTGAGTCCATAAATACATAAGAAAGAGCCATTTGTAAGGACGTGAGAATTTAGATAAGACAGTAGACCACAGAATGGTTCCTTGGCCTACAGCGATCAATGAAAATAAGTGGAGATTTCTTAACTATCTGGAATTTTCAGTAGACCTCACATGTTTTATCAATTACTGTAGATCCTTATGGGACTTCACATTGCATCTGCAATGCTGTACAGAAATTGTCATAATTCATTAAAAGTCCCCATTCACATTGGCCATTGTTGGGCCATTGGAAACAAGCAATTGTTGCAAAGCCCATAATGGGCCAAGGCAAAGCAAATGAGCTCCTGATCAGAGGACAAAGATTGCAAAGATGGAAGATGTCACAAACATATTGTATTTCTGTTAAACTGTATAAGGGATGAACAGTCGCAATAGAAATCGTCTTCCCCTATGGAGTATGCAGCGACGTATATAAAAGGCTGATACATACAAGTGGCAATCAATGTGTCTTATTGTGTGAATGAGCCCTAAGGCCTTGTCCCTTTATAAATGGCTCACAATGTAGGTGCCTTATCTCCAGCACACACATATAGTTTCATGGGAACCTGCTTATCAGTATATGTACAGGAAGAAACCAGAAAATCTCTGCAAACACAAAAACTCTAGGCAAAGGCAAAACATACAATGGAATGTGGATTAGCTTTCTGGCCAGTATTTGATCATCAGATCAATCATATCAAAAAAGGGAGAATGGACATGCTGAATTCCAACATGTCCTCTCTGTTTGTTCTGAGGGAATATAATCATGTAGTATGCGTGCAACCTTATTCAGTCAAAATATGGGGGTTGTGTATGAGCATTGATTGGTCGGGTATTATATATTACATATATATTACATGACATATACTATATGTGTGATATAAGATAAGATAATCCTTTAATAGTCTCACCGCACGGAACTTTCAGTATGTTACAGCAGCACAGAAATACAGGTACAAGATAATAACAGTAATATATTACAGAAGGAGACACATATGCTGAGAAAAAATACTAGGAATCCAAGAAAGAAAGAAAGAAAGAGAGAGAGAGAGAGAAAGAAAGAAAGAAAGAAAGAAAGAAAGAAAGAAAGAAAGAAAGAAAGAAAGAAAGAAAGAAAGAAAGAAAGAAAGAAAGAAAGAAAGAAAGAAAGAAAGAAAGAAAGAAAAAGAAAGAAGACTCAGGATCATTTAGTTCTCTGTGCGGAGTGATCTTTGCTTGGTCTAATGTAGATTATGTAGCTTGACCACGGTTGGGTCAGCGCTCCTTCTCACACTTGGGGTGAAGCAGTTGGTCATTTTCAGTACTGCCCAGCCCTATCACGGTTTCATACATGGGGTGGGATTTATTCTCCAGCATGGAGGTCACCACAGACAGTATCCTTCTGTCACCCACCACCTGTACTGGATCCAGGAGGCTCCCCAGGACAGAGCTGGCCCTTCAGATCAGATACAGGGTAGCAACATTGTAATCTAGGCAAAATGAATCCCATCCACACATTGCAGAAAAATATGCCCAGCGGAGGCACTGCGATTATCGAAATAGTTGCAGCATTAGGAATCGCAGCATGTCAACTATACAATGGAAACACCAGTGGTTTCCTTATAGGTATAATGGAATCAAAGAGTCTGCCAAGGAAACCTTGGCAGAAACCAAAATGCGTTGTTGATGCAGTTTTTCCCACATCTTCTTTTTCGCTGCAGCCAAATATGTGGGGCCTTAGTCTTAAGTGCACCTTTCACTACCTACACCAACTCCAGTTCTTAGCATGTATTAATAGGTGCTGTTTCCATAATTTCAGCACAGCTGGAATTTTTTCTCTAGCTCCCACCATTCCCGAGCAATCAATGCTGTTAGTTTTGGTGCCTGATGTGCCATTTAGTCTGTGTCTGTCAGGAGGGTGGTCTCTGGCAGGAGCACACAAGTAGGTGTGATTCAATGTCAATGTCAGAACTCAGAATCACACCCCCTTGCCATTTCCTGCCTGACACCGCCCACTTGACAGTGCACAGACTAAATAGCACAACAGGCACCAAAACTAACAGCACTTATTGCTCAGTAATGGTGAGGACTAGAGGAAAAATTCTAACTGTGCCACAACTAGTGCAGAAGCTGGATTTGGTAGAGGTGGTATAAGGTTCTCTTAAAGTGGATGATCCTATTATAGTTTATGTCTCATACTACAGTTTAACTTAATGCTGTATGTTTGACACTAGGGGACTGTTCATATTTAGTATTTGTGTGAATATTTGGTCCATAAACCATTTAGAAATGATCTTATTGAGTCACATTGCATGATATAATCAGCTCCTTGTATTCCTTATTTTTGGTAACTTTACTCTCCAAAGTAAATGTCTAAGTGTTTAAATGATGCCCCCTGTAGGCAGGCAGGGGCAAAGGTTCCTTCTTCCCATTTATTAGACCAGCCCTGGCACAGCTATGGCTTATTTTGGCCATCAGAAAAGTTGGAAGCTTTGCTGTTTCAGTAAATCACCTAGGAGAATGGGGCCTACTCTCTTTTCAATCACATTCGGGGAATAATAATGGATCTAGATTGGGATTGCTGCGCCTCAACAGTAAATAAACCCTGAGCCAAATCTCCAACAGTCAGACAAGACATGATGTCATAAAGCGTAGGCAGCCGGCCAACCCTACTGAGCTCTAAGGCCATGCTGAGAGACGTGATAAATATATGACTGACGGAGCAAGGGTCAAGCCTTTCAACCGCAGGATACTGAATTACCCTACAGACGAGTTGAGCGGGATTTCACGGACTTTTTGTGATCCCGGTTTAATGTATCACCTAACATTATGCATATGTTGGAAAAGAACCTGAAGTTGGGGGACGTCGGGTAATAGATTATGTAACACTGGCTCAATAGGAGGTTTTCTTTCTAAACATGCATACAGGCAAATCCGAAACAGAAAGAGATTCCATGAATGTCTCAAAGACGACCTCAAACCTCAATGTTCATAAAGTCAAGGTTCAGGCCACTTTCACTTGGCCGTGTTACAGAGGACCTTTCACCACCTCCGCCAAATGCAGTTTTTAGCATCTGTTCATAGGCCCAGCTCAACTGATGGTGAACTGGTGCAGTTGGAATTTGTCTTCTACCCCCAACCGTTCATTGGCAACTAGTGATGTTAGTTCAGCACCCAATATGCTAATTAGGTTGACCCCGATTCTGCACCAGCCAAGATATTCATTTACCCATCCCCACACCTGGTCATGGCCTCCTCCACTTCTCCACTGAGGGCCCATTCCCACGATGTAACGCGGCGTAAACATGTGTCAGAGTGAGCCCTTCAAAACAGAATCCCATTAACTTCAATGAGTTCCGTTTAATGCACGTAACACATTGAAATCAATGGGTTAAAAAGCCTCCCATTGATTTCAATGTGTAGCGCGTAAGACGGAACCCATTGAAATCAAGGGGATTCTGTTTTGAAGGGCTCACTCTGACAAGTGTTTACATGTCAGAATGAGCACCATGTTACATCGTGGGAACAAGCCCTTATTGTGTGGGTTGTATGGAGGTCAATAAATTGTGTGGGGGCCTGTATTGGGGCCAATATTTTGTGTATGGGCCTGTATGGGGGGCACTTACTGCATGGGGCCCTGTAAAGGGAGAAGTTATGGTATGAAAGCCAGTAAGGGGGAAGTATATTGTCTGGGGGCCAGTAAATGGGGCAAATTTCTGTATGGGGAAAGAGGCAGTATACCATATGGGGGCCAGGAAAGGGGGCAGTATATCTAGTGGAATCCAGTAAAGGGAAATTATACCATGTCGGGATCAGTAAATGGGCATTATACTATGTGTGAGGTTAGTAAAGGAGGTGTTTTACTATGTGGGGGGTCAGTAAGGGTGTTATACTGTTAAGGACCACAGCTAAAAGCTTGCTATGGGGCCCAGTCTTTCCTAGTTATGACTATAGTTGACCATGTACTTCAAGTAGCTGCTTACCAAATGAACATTCGTTTGGCCAACAGCTGTTTCTTGTGCCTGATCCACATGCACACTGGGCTTGGCCGAGCTTGTATGTATTTTTGATAGCAAGCCGGTACCAGAAACCTGGGGCAGTAATTTATTGACAATGATCTGGCATGTCCATACCTTCTTTCAGAAGGTAGGACATCCTTATAAATATGAGATGGTTGACCAGTCCAACCAAAAATATGGGATCCAGCCAACATTCATCTAATGTGTATGGCCGAATTTAGGTTCCTTTTCAGGACTGGGCATGGGCTTTAGTTACATTTATATTTATTTCAACAAATAACATTGTCATACTTGGTATTGTAATCTCTTCTGTTATAGTTTTACTGCAGCCTGACAAGAGTCCCCAGACGAAAAAAGATCATGGCTGCCATTGATATCATTATGCATGGGGCGATGCCACAGCAATAATGGAGACACTGCAGATATAATAACTATGAATCATGGAACGGGTCTTCAGTTTCTTCAAATCCTGGAATTTTTTTGCTGACTTTGTTCCCAGCATTGAAAGCTTAACTTGTAAAACTAGCATGACTATATGATTATATATAATAATAACCATCACATTTTTAGAGCCTCCATAAAACATGAATTCATCAACTCAATATTTATTACCACATTCAGAAATCTATTTCTTTTTCTAGAAATGTCCTATAAATTTTGGAACATGTATTACGGCTTCAGAGGACCATAAGGTCAGCTTCTTACCCCAGAGCTGTGAGCAGAAGCTTCCCAGCTGTAGAGAGACGTCAACTCCCGGCATATCCTAACAGCCGACTCCTGAGCACCTGCTCCTACGTGGGGCAAAATCTGCTACCCACCAGATAATGGTTGTCACTGGCTTCAGAAGCTTCAATGTCAGATGGTTAAAATGGTGGTACAGTAACTCAGGAATGCTTTTTGCACCACCCAGTCCTGTTGTTAAGGGTTGTAACTAATAACCTGACTTCCGAGGTTTGTGCCCCGTTGCCCAACCCATGAGAAGACTGTCACATAGGAGTTGGCTGTCTTCCCTAGTAGTGTTGGCTAGCCCATCTGATGGGCCCAGGGTTTAACACAATGATGGTCCAGCAGAAGACACTCAAATTTGAAAGGTATTAATGTCTGTTTCTTAGGGGTAGTTGGAAGATAGGCACCTAGAGTCATCTCATCTGGTGTGCCCAAGGAACCACAGTCCTGTAGTGTTCCCTAGTTTATCAATCAAGTGTGGCATATCCAAGGGTGCCCATACACCTTCAATTGCTTTTGGCCGATATCTAGTGTTTCCTATTCCTCTGACTCTCCAAAAACATGAATGATCAATTCATCCAAACATGGGCATTTTTCAATGGGGAAAGGATAATAGACTAGAGATGAGTGAACAGTAAAATGTTCGAGATTCGATATTCGTTTCGAGTAGCCCCTCAATATTCCACTACTTGAATCGAATATCGAACCCTATTATAGTCTATGGGGGGAAAATGCTGGTTTCAGGGGTAGGCAACGTTCGATCAAATTATACTTACCAAGTCCACGAGTGAGGGTCGGACTGGATCCTCCGAGAAGTCTTCTCCGTGCAGCGTCCCCGCAGCGTCTTCCGGTTCTGAATTCACTCTGCCAGGCATCGGGCCTGGGCAGAGCTGACTGCGCATGCCCGCACTACAAGCAGACATGCGCAGTGGGCTCTGCCCAGGCCCGATGCCTGTCAGAGTGAATTCAGAGCCGGAAGACGCCGCGGGAAAGCTGCGCGGAGAAGACTTCTAAAGGTAGGAGAAGAACCAGTGTTGATTGGCCGACTGTATAGCATTCGGCCAATCAATGCTGGTTCTGCATCGAACTTTTCCATTCGAATAGCGAGTGGTACTCAATTGAGTACAAGTATTTCGAATACCGTAGTATTCGATCGAATACCTACTTGATCAAATACTACTCGCTCATCTCTATAATAGACCATTACCAGACACCTCTGATGGTTTATCTCCCAGGGGACAAACATCCAACATGATAATATTCCACATGCCTGATCCTACTGTCCTCAACCTCATCTTTTTGGAAACTCCCATGTCAGACAGTCCTACCAAACTCAGTGGATTGAGACAATTTTCTCTTATGTGTTTAAGTGGGACTTAACTCATAGCTGATGGTTGTAGAACCATGTTCACACAGTCCGTGGTCATACAGGACATACAGTCCTAGAGGATGTGGAATCTAATCACAATCAGCTCAAAATATTGATTTTACACTCCTTGACAAAGAAAATACCCCAACCATATGCAAATGTTGGAATATTGCAAAATACGGCATACAGTTATGTCTCAGACAGATATGTAAATGATTACAGGTGTGGTCTGAATACGCAATGGGATTTGCCACAAAAGAAAGTAAAAGTGCTTTCTCCACTACCATAGTATCTCAAAGGCTACTTTTGGGTTGTGTACTCCTTGGTGAGAGACTATTGACTTCTAGATATGCCTCTATTACATACTCAAGGACATTTTTCCCAGTGGACAGACTTTTACAAGGGGAATATAATTGAACTAAGAAAGCAGAATGTTAATTTCAACAAATTGTCTACCATCTAGCCGTTTTGATCTAGCTGTTAGGTTGTGTTGGGAGTATTGGTTACATGAGGGCGCACGCATAGATAACAGGCTCCAAACGGCCCAGGCAGACCACCAGTAGAGAGGATTATTTGCTCTGGTGATAAGCACAAGATGTTCCCACAGGTTCCTTGCCACATTCAGAAACAGATTGCTTTCATTACAATCCCCAGTCTCTGCCTATACCAATTCCAGGTGCTTAGGTGCACCAAATTTAGTCTCACAGGGCCCATTACCACAAACCACAGACCCCTTTGTTTGCAGTGGTGTTGTGCAAAAGAAACCCTGAGTACTACGGGATGGAACTGTATCATCTTCATTAACAAATCCAGGTTTTGACAATGGTCAAGTTTGAGTATACAAGGCTCCTGGTGAGCACCTCAATCCTGTCTTTGCCATGGAGCGACCCACTGCACCAACTACTGGGGTGATGACGCCAGCTTCAGCAACCTACGAGTGTGCAGGATCTACAGACCCAGCAGCTACATCTGTGGGCAAATATGCCAAAGGATACCATATGGAACCTGTACACCTCCATGCCCTATTGGATCTCCTCTTGTTCTCCAGACTACAGGCTGCTCCGCAGGGTAGAGCCTCTCCTCAGTTGTACAGTTTTCCCCAATAAACTTATCCTTTTGCTCCAATCCGAGGTATAACTTGAATCTCCAGTGCCCCGATGCAAAATTTGAAATGGGGCCCTTACCTACCTGTTGTAGTATATTTTATGTGGCAGAAGGACCTTTGGAGTCCCCTCCGGGTCCGGTAGCGACTGCTACTACTACACCCTCTATACTTATACCTCTGGCTCTAATATTGTATTCCCTTACATATATCATCATTACATTCACACTGAGAAAGTTCCATTCCATTCCAACAACTCCTCCTCGGTACGGTATGTTTTTTTGTCAATGGCTGTAAAACATTCCTTTTAATATGTATAAATAACTGATCCAGGAAACACAGTCCGCTCCATTAATAACAGGAGATTTGTCTATCAGACATATTGTTACTGTTATAAGGATGACGGAAATGACATTTGATATACTTAATGTACACGCAAGAAACTGTGCTGAATGCAAGACGCTGAACCGAAGACCTCGGTATAAGACAATCTCCATATGGAAAGCTGGATGCATTGGAACAAATGGTAATCTGATTCTTTATGTTCTACAGTGATGTATGTGTTACATTGATGATTTATTTCTTATAGAAAGGTTTCCTTTTTTTAACTATAAAATTACATGTATGTGACAGGATCCATCAAGAGCACCAATTTATTTACCACTGGCACTTAAAACTTAAAATGGTAGGTAATAAGTGTCTGGTCATGGGGGGGGTCCAACTGCTCCAGCCAAGGACCACCCACCAGTAGAAAGCTAAAATTCCAAGTGCACAAGAAACAGTCAGGACAAACAAGTGTTATAGTCTGGTGGAGAAATCCTGGGAAAGTCTTGCTATGTGTGGACGAGCATTATCCTGCTGAGAAATGCTATTAGGAAGCCCTGCCATGAGAGGCAATACATGTGGCCGCAGGATGTCCTGCACATATCGTTGGGGGCTTAGTTGTTAATGGTAGAACATGTAATGGCCATCATGACACCAGATTTCCTTCTGCTAAGCACCTGGGCATTGTCAATGTAGAGAGAATGAAGGAGCCAGCAGTGTCTGGATGGTGGACAAGGAAACTATGGAAGCTTCTCATGTTTGTTAGGGTAAGTTCACATGTGAGCTTTTTGGACCAGAATTTGACGAGGAGGCCGCCTCAGATTCATATACTTACATAGTTGATGAGGTTGGATAGAGACATTAGTCCATCAAGTCCAACCTATAACCCTACAATCCCTACAGTGTTGATCCAGGGGAAGGCAAAGAAGCCCATGAGGCTCATGCCAATTGCCCTGAAGGGGAAAAAATTCCTTCCCAACCATTCCGGTCCAAAAAATGGCTAGCTGCGACTGGATACCAGTGCCGGAAAAAGGAAATGACTGCTCCCATTGATTTCAATGATTTCTGCTTCACAATCTGGCCCAAAAAACCCCATGTGAACCCGGCCTTAGAGGATAGTCCTCTCTACATCTCTGGAGCCTGTTGACCGTGTGTATGCCCTTACATTACTACCACTACCAACACATCCTAACATCCCGGTCAGAGTGGCTTAGATGGCTGGCAATTTGTCAAAAAGATCATCCTATTTCTCTCAAACCGATTATTCACCACTTCTCAAACTTTGTCAACTGAGAAAAATGTCTTCAAATGTGTCTAGAAATCAACAATATTCAACACGGGATACACTACCCAAAAGTATCCTATGTAAGCATTTCTATAGGACGAGGCAGAAGCATTTTTACACTTTCTTAATAATTTACCTGTCTGCCTGATAGGTAACTGTATGCCGAGTTTTACAGCATTTCTGTCCGGGTGCATTATTATTTTGTTTTTTCAATCAGAAAATTTGCAAAATTTTATAATAAAAAATGCTTAAATTTTCATTAAACTGATAATATGAATACATCTATTACCTTACCTTGCATTATATCTATAGATTATTGTGTGGTTGCTTTTTGTGCCATTTAGAATAAGCTAGTGCTCCCTGTTATCAGCCCAGGAGAAGCTGACTGTTCTGTTTTTAATGGCATTGGCAAAAGTAAGTGCAGAAAACTTCCTACCTCAATGGATACTACTTTCATCCAGTTTGGAAAATCTCCAATAACATTTGCGTTATATGTGTATATACAATATATAATGTGCTATTTTGGTTTTAGTGGCCCCTTAAGAAATAACAGTGCCCAGCTCCCACCATTACTGATAGTCTTCTCCTTGCAGAGTCCTTGCTATATATTGCCTTAGTCAGCTCTGGTCACAAGCCAGAACCCAAAATTCCATCAGCGGCTGTAACGATAGTAACACATCCTTCCAAAACACTTGGGAGCCCCTTGGTTATATCAGTATCCATCACCACCAGGCGAAGTCTATTAGGTACATCCACTACAATAGTATAGCGCCAAGTTAGGTAGTAACTTTATACTATAGTTTATATTAAGGAATCCCACACCAATCCTACACACTTGTATATATTCTTTAAGATGATTTATGGTTTTAAGATATGATAAAGTATAAGGAAATGTCATAAGCAACATCTCCCTTCTACACGATTGTTAACACCGACTGTCCTGGGTGAAGTGATAGGGATCTGAAGGTAGAGTAACAAAGATGTGGAAACTTACTATCACCTGTAATTGGGTAAGGGTCATAGTTAGGTCTTCTGATAATTAGGCCCCAGCCTTAAACATCATGGACCTGGTTAACATGACCCATCCTATTAATATTATAAAGGTGAAAGTTTGTGAGTTTGGATGTTTATGGGTTTGTGTGTTTGGATGTTTGTTCCTCAATCACAGCCAAACGGCTGAATGGATTTTGGGGAAATTTCACACACACACACATAATGCCCAGGAAAAGGTAATAGGCTACTTTAAATATGGGTCACTCACCCCAAATCGCCACCGTGACCCTGCAAAGAACCCTCCGGCACGGCTGTAACAGCTGGCATTCCACCAGTGCTGGTCTGTGCACGCACCTCCTATTGGTGCATGGCAGGCTGTGGGCGGGCTCTGGAGCCAGGGCTGCGACACCATAGGTTGGGGGCTGAAGGTGGGCGTGCCGATTCAGCAGGGACACAGTGAGCAAGATGGCGGCAGCCCACATGGTCCCGGCGCAACAGCTACCCTAGGCCACCTACACACTTCGCGGACGGCTAAGGAGGAGGCTGCTGCACCCGACACACCACATAACAGGCCAGTGCAACGGGTATAGCGGGTTGGGGAGGGGGTGTCCCGGGGGGGGGTCCCTAGATCGGTGTCCCCAGGCATCAATCACATTCCCCAGCTTCATGTCCCCCCCCCCCCCACATCGGCCCCAGTGTAGTTGGAATCACCTTGCCACTCTCCCCCGTCGCTCTCTCTGCTCGCTCACTGCACATAGGTGTCCCCCCATCTGTGCCCCCAGTTTCTTGTCCCCCCCATCTCTTCCCCCAGCGTGGCAGGCGTGGAAAAAGTGCTGTAAAGTAAAAAAAGATTTCAAAAAGTTTATTTTTGTCCTATCCTATCAATATTTGGTGTGACCTTTGCCCTTCGCCTTCCATCAGTTCTTCTTGGCACTTGCAGACAGTCTATGAAGGAACTCGGCAGAGAGGTTGTTCCCGCCATCTTGGAGAACTAAGCACAGATCTTCTGTGGATGTAGGCATACTCCAATTCTTCTGTCACTTCATGGAATCCAAGACAGACTGGATGATGTTGAGATCAGGGCTCTGTGGAGGCCGGATCATCACTTACAGGGGGATTTAAACCTCAATGCAAAATTTGCGATGGGGCTGCAGCTAGAATAATGGTATATTTTAAGTGGCAGAGGGAACTTTGGCATCCGCTCAGAGTTCAAGGCTTCATAGCTACTGCTATTGCTGCACCCCGTATTGCTACGCTCCTATGCCCAGTTATTGATACCAGTTCAAGATATATTGTATTGAATGTGCTGTGGCTTCTGATTCTGTATGGTGGCTACTATCTTATGAGTTAATTCTACAACATCTGTGTACCAGGTGTCTCTCGCCAGTGGCTCACCTTTAGCTAGGATGCACCTGTACATTCCCATGTAACACTTGCCCCGCTGTGGGGTCTGTTTTATTGCAGAGCTCTGGACGCCTGCCAGTTCTTCTCCGCTCTATAGGAAGCCTTGCAACTCTCAAGTAATATGTCTAATTTGATGAATGCATAAAAACGCGGCGCAACATGGCAGAGCGATTTCTAGCACGTTATGGCCATTATTAAAAGATAATGACAGTTTAAGCAAATAGATCACTCCATAGTGAATAAATAATGGAGTGAGGAAGACGTCTCAAGTGCAGCCCTGGGACATGTGATATAATGGAAAGTAAGAAGTCATCAATCGTCTCGCATTCGAGCGCTTGTTATAACATTCCTTTGATGCCGGATTTAGAATGGATATTGTAATAACTGATGATTTCTAATATAATACATTGCAGCTGCCCGGAGTTACCACTTCTCTGAATTGTACCCCCCAGAGTTCTAGAAAAGGAGGAATTCGGGTTTAATTGACTTAAGGCACACTTGAAGCAACATGGTGCCGCTATGCAACCAGACACATCAATAGGTGCACACCCACCCGGAGGCGAACGCCTGGTCCTGATCAAATGTCCATTATCTGCTTGGAAATACAGAAGGCGACCAGACCTTTAACCCCATGAGAACGGTTAATGATCCCCAGCCCAAACCTCACAAATGTCACAGTTCTGATAAAAATCCCTTTCAAGTGATGTTTAGGAAACAGATGCTTTGAAATCACGGGTCACGTGTGGTACGAGGTAGATGTCCGTCATCCATAGCACACATCTGTGTCCCATGAAGGGACGACCCTTGTAGAGCTGAATCCGAGTATCATTGAATTAACACTCAGCCATCACGGGAGCAAATTTCAAGCGCCAGAATTGAGATTGCATTGCAGAATTGAGATTGCATTGCGTCTACCACCTGACATGTCTACATTCCGCCTCACACCCTCGTTACTCAGGATGGGTGGGAGTTTTAGCAGTTGGACCCCCGCTGATCAGGTATTTAATCTCTATCCTATGGAGGGGGGATAAATACTCTTTTTTGGGGGGGGCTATTTTCCTGGTTGAGGACCAAACACGTTTTCAGGTTTTTTTCATACCAGCTGTTTTCAGGGCTATAAGTTTATTTTTATTTTGGTTTAATTAACTCATTTTTGCGTTTTTTTTTTAACATGTAGGGCTTTATTTTTATATTATTTTTATTTTTTTAGTTTTTACTGGAGGAGTCTGATCTGGGTTATCTAGGACCCAAGAGCTCATGCACGCCCAGGCCCCTGGTGGTCAAGTGAACAGTATACACAGCGCTCACAGTGCACCACCCCAATGTAAATAGTCAACGGGCCACCCGGAGTAGTGAAAGGAACATTCTAGGCAAAATTGATACATGGTATTACGCCTAGTGCAATACTAGAATGGTGGTGCATTAGTCAAGAATTCAAAGGGCATCAAAGAAAAAATCCTTGTGTTACACTCTCTCATGCCCTGCATTAGGCAAAATATGGCATTGTCGATCTGTTTTCCCTGGACTGACTCAAGCAACTCTTCTCTTTCCTCCATGTTCTACATTGCTTGATCAGCTTGGCTAAAGGTTCCCCTTCACCTTATATAGCTATCAGCTTTTCAGCCGTCCTTCCACTGAACCCCCATATCTATGCACACTTGGTTCCCTGACGCCATATTGTCACCGGTAAGGGAATGGTGACATCGCTCACAAACATTTCCACCACTTCCTCACAAGCAACCATTGAGCCCAATGAACGGTCATGGGCTTTCAACTTCCAGTCGGCAAGTCCCAACACACAAGGGGAAGAGGACTGTAAGGTGTGTGAGGTCCCTGTATCTATACGTCTGGAGTAGGACCCTTCCTCTACACCCTAACTCCAGGAGTGCCCTCTATACATTGGAGCTATAGGTGCATAGGCAGGCATACTTTTTGTCTATCCTGTTGTATATTTGACACTTTTTGCATCTTATTTTTCCTATATATCATATGCATTTCGCTTACATTTGAAGGAAACGTTCATGAGAATCTAGGAGGGAATGTAATCTATAAAGAGATCTGCGCAGAAGAAATACCTGCCTTTGATTTCCTTGCATTGGCAGACTGCGGATATACGAGAACCGTAACGTTTAATGGATAACAGCAGCCTAGACTTCCTTTTATTGATAACAAAATATGGAGCCTTAAAAAAATTTTGTGCTATTATGTGAATACTGTAGATCTCTTTATATCAGGCTGCAAAAATAGGTTACAGACCCCCAAATACACGAGTCTATAAAATATGATAGCTTTCATAGCGCAGCGGCCCCACAATAAATCCCATCAACAACTGGCGCATAATTATGTAAAAGCCAAAAAGTAAGATGGTTACGGTGGTATTTGCTTCTTTGATGTTCTCTGCTTTGATGTCTCCCTATCATTCCTTTAACTATGCCATTCCTGTACATATAACGTTCAGTTGCACATGTGTTGTAGGGCAGTATATGCACAGCCGAAAGACACATCCTATAGTCTATACCCATGACAGCAAACCTATGGCATAGGCGCCAGAGGTGGCACTCAGAGCCCTCTCTTTGGGCATCCATCTGTGCAGCAGATTGGACTGTGTGGAGGCCACTGTGGAGCAGATTACACTGTGTGGGGGTCACTGTGCAGCAGATTATACTGTGTGGGGGCCACTGTGGAGCAGATTGTACTGTGTGGAGGCCACTGTGGAGCAGATTATACTGTGTCGGGGTCACTGTGGAGCAGATTATACTGTGTGGGGGTCACTGTGGAGCAGATTGTACTGTGTGGAGGTCACTGTGGAGCAGATTATACTGTGTGGTGGCCACTGTGGAGCAGATTATACTGTGTGGAGGTCACTGTGGAGCAGATTATACTGTGTCGGGTCACTGTGGAGCAGATTATACTGTGTGGGGGGTCACTGTGGAGCAGATTGTACTGTGTGGTGGCCCCTGTGGAGCAGATTGTACTGTGTAGAGGCCACTGTGGAGCAGATTATACTGTGTCAGGGTCACTGTGGAGCAGATTATACTGTGTGGGGGTCACTGTGGAGCAGATTGTACTGTGTGGAGGTCACTGTGGAGCAGATTATACTGTTTGGTGGCCACTGTGGAGCAGATTATACTGTGTGGAGGTCACTGTGGAGCAGATTATACTGTGTCGGGGTCACTGTGGAGCAGATTATACTGTGTGAGGGTCACTGTGGAGCAGATTGTACTGTGTGGTGGCCACTGTGGAGCAGATTATACTGTGTGGAGGTCAATGTGGAGAAGATTGTACTGTGTGGAGGCCACTGTGGAGCATATTATACTGTGTGGGGGCCACTGTGCAGCATATTGTACTGTGTGGGGGCCACTGTGAAGCAGATTGGACTGTGTGGGGTTTACAGTGGATCAGAAAACTCTATAAAGCCCCATTCACATGACTGTATTTTGCAAGTCTGTAATTGTCTGCGATTGTGGATCCGCACATTATTAAGGTTAAATTTCCTTGTTGGCACTTTGTGATAAATTAGTGGGTTTTGGGTTGCAATTTGGGCGCTCGGTCTCTAAAAGGTTCGCCATCACTGGTCTATACTGTCTCCATTGTAGATGCCATAGAGCATCCCAAACATGAAGAAGGGACCATGTCTTGCTCTAGTTTTCTCTCCTTGTACTATGGGTTGAGTTCATCTATATATGGGATACTGTCCCTATTAGCGGACATGTAGACCTGTGACTACAAATATGAGGTGCCTATACGATACATGTCATCTAAGGCATATCTATTAGAGTGAATAGCTCATACATGACCCATATTTATTCAGCTTTTCCGTGTACCACTTGCAGTAATCCAGCTTTTCCAGTAACGAGGTATGCAAGATCTCTAGGCCAACTAATACCAGACCTGAATTTTTTTTCCTATTGGGCAGAATTTATACTAAATTGAAATTTTTGCCAAAAATTGTGTCATTTTTTGATGATAATTAAATGTATTTTCCTTTATTTTTTTCAGCCCTTTAAGTTACATCCTTTAACCCATTTCTAGCTACTGTCTTGGCAACCAAAAGCCTTGAAGAATGTCTCATCCATCAGCTGGAAAAAATAGCATGCCTGCGCCGCAGTAGATACTGTATGCCGTATGTTCCCGAAAGCATATAAAACCTTTTTGGAGACATCACAAGCGATGTGCTAACATCAAAGTGATGCTGTCATTCAGAAAGAGAGGAATTTCCAAACCATAGACAGGCAACAGGCTGTGTAAATTGGAGGTTTGCTCTAGTATGGCTCCAGCAGCATGCTTAAAGTAGAGATTATAGTCATCCCTTTACTAGGATTATCTGACAGTCTAACAAATTCTGCTGAACCTCCTTATGATTGAAGCCACATGCTCCGAGATGCGAACAGATGAAGCCTCTGATCATAAAAAAAAAATCTGCAGACACAGATGGAGGTTGAGACTTGGAGAGGAACACAATTATCATAGAAATGCAGATTTTAGGAAAACGGTCCGAAAAAAGTGCAGGATGCCCCCTAGTGAGTTCCTGTGCAATCTTCCTTTATTACCACCCAGCACTTTCTTCTTGGTCATCACCTTGATCTTCTTGTCACTCACTCCCATAAGGATGGAAATAATTCCTCAAAGGAAAACTTTAAAGGACTGTGCAAAGGTGAAATTGGCCCAGATTTACTATTAGTCAGACAGTGAAAACTTTAGCAGGTGGTCTGAAGATAAACCAGATTTATCACAGATCTTCCTGGACCTTTCATCCATCTTTGACACAGTTGATCACTCTTCCATTCCTTGGCATCACAAACCTGACCCTTTCCTCCATGTCCTGTCTATGTCCTTCAGCTACAGCCTTCTCTGGTTTTAAGTTCGTCTTCCACACCAGGGTAACTGTTAGGGGGTGTCCACCCTGGGGTTTCCGTCCTAAACCCTGGGGAAACTGGACAGGGGACAGCTTTGTGCCCAGCGCCGCACCTCCCATGAGGCGACCTGAAGCGACCGCTTCAGGCGGCGCTATGCCAGGGCCTCAGGGAGGGCGGCATTTTTGGTTACCTAAGCCAGTGCAGGACAAGCTGTCCTGGACTGGCTTAGCACCGAGCGGTGGTTTGGGGAGGCCACTGGAGCAGCGCTGCTCCAGCAGCCTCCTCTCACGCTCAGGCAGAGAGCAGGTCTTCTCTGTGCCTGCTCTCTGCCGGCGAACGGCACTAAGCCCCGCCCCCTGCACTTCACCACGCCCCCTCCGTTCCGACACGCCCCCCTCTGCTCCGCCCCCTCCTCCGGCAGGGGGGGGGGCGGCTTTCTGTAGTTCGCCTCGGGCGGCGAAAGGGGTAGGTTTGCCCCTGTTTGTGCCCCTGCAAAAAAACGGTTTCCAGGTGGAGAGGTTGCATACGGACACCAGCGGTCACCTTGAAAAACCCATTCAAATGGGTCCCCTGTCCAGTTTCAACGGGGTTTAGGACGGAAACCCCAGGGTGGACTGTGGCGGTAGTGTGAATCCAGCCTTACCTGTCCTCTTTGGGACTCACTATCTAATTCCATACTAGGACCAAAGTCAAAAACTGATACAGAACCTGATAGATTCTCCCCTAGTAGAGTCATCTCTAGGTCTCCTCTTCATGCCTTCGAGATTGAACGTTTCCATCTTGTGCATTACAGCCCACAAGTATAAACATTGCACATGTACTTGTCTTCTTATAGACATACAGCTGGGATTTCGGCCTTCTGAACCTAAACTTACCCTCATCCTTTTCCTGTAAATGACATATGGCTTTATTCAGAAGGTTTATTGACCCTTGTTGTAAATCTTGTAGAAGACATACTGGGGAATCACTTTCTATCTGCACATTATCTTATCATATCGAAATAAAAGACTAAGCTTATGAAATGGCCAGGTGCTCGTAGACAGGGGACGCCGCATTGGAGGAAGCACGTATATGGCATTATCTTAGTTGCAGATTGATGAAAGGTCATGGAAAACTTTGTATTTTTCCTAAGTTTTCCAGGCTTCACCATTTGATGACCTAACCGTATGATAAGATCAGTGGAGGCCGATACTCGGCAGTAATGGCTTTCCACTTCACAGGGCATGTGACGAAACGTTCAACAGTCACATGGCCCGTTGACAGCTTAGTCCTATTCAAGTGAAAGGGGCTGAGTTGGGTTACCAAGGACGGCCATCATACAATATTGGGTGTCAGACTGCCTGCTCATCTTCAATTAATGACCTGTCCTAATTATAGATCAGCAACCGATAAGTATGGAGAACCCCTACATTTAAAGTGATAGGACCTCAGATGGTAATGGCACATGCCCCATATACAGTGATAAACACAAGGCTCTCTCATACAGTGACAACTACATAGTTCGTCATCTAAAGTGGCAGCCATACGCCTCACTCATATATCAGTGCCCCCCACATATGAGAACCACATGCCCCAATAAGAGGACAAGCACAAGTTCCACATAACTTGCAGTGACATTTCTCCCCAAGTCAAGCCGCAAGCTCCCAAAGGTGTCTGTCACCAGCCCTCATAAGTGACAGCCATATACTTTCCAACCCTGTCAATCACCTTCCATCCCATAAATGTCACTCACATCTCACAGCTGGGTTAAGGGGATATTGACACTCCTTAGGGAGAGACCACCATATAGGTGTGTGGAGACTTAGCAAGCCATTTGCGCTCCACTGTGAGGGATCATGGGAAGAATATGCAAATCTGTCTCCCATGCTGTTAATATATATATGACTGAGGCACTGTCTCCCTATATTAACATCATGGGAGACAGATTTGCATAATCTTCCCATCTCACAGCTGAGAATTTTCTACCATTTCTAGATGCTAGGCATTCCTCTGTGAGCCCAACACTGTAGCAACCTGTCAGATCAGAAGATAGTTGTACTCATCTCACAGAGGATTGTCAAGATTGTAACAACCAATCAACTATTAGACCCGGTTCACATCTGCATTCAGGTTTCCATTTGGGGAGTCAGCTTGGGGACCCCCCGAACGGAAACCTATACACATTAAAAAGCGGTTACTTTCAGGAAACCTGCAGAACCCAGAGACTTTACTGAGGTCTGTGTGGTTTCCGCTCAGTTTCCGCACGCGGAGAGAAAAGTGCTGCTCGCAGAACCTTTCTCTCTGCATGTTTTGTGCGGAATCCACACAAACCCCATTGTAGAGGCAACACGGTGGCTCAGTGGTTAGCACTGTAGCCTTGCAGCGCTGGAGTCCTGGGTTCGAATCCCACCAGGAACAACATCTGTAAAGAGCTTGTATGTTCTCCCCGTGTTTGCGTGGATTTCCTCCCATTCTACAAAGACATACTGATAGGAAAAAAAATGTACATTGTGACCCCTATATGGGGCTCATAATCTACATATGCGCATAGGTCTCCATTCAGGGGGAACCCAAGTGGACTCCCTCAACGGAAACCTGACGCAGATGTGAATAGGGCCTTAGGTCTGTACATATTCTATGGTAAGCATCTGCAACCTAAGTTTTCAGAAACATTTGCGTTACTTGTTACTATATAATAATTCGACTTCTTTACATAGAACCAGAAATTCCTTCAGAGGTAAATCTGTTACATAAATCTTAAAAATGAGGGGGGCAAGTCACTAAATATTTTGGTGTAAAAAAGTTACTGGAAAGTGGGCAGGAATGGTATGGGGTTATGGCCAATAGCCATGTCAGATTCGCAAACATTTATGCCACTTTTGTGCAAGATGCTAACGCAGACTTTATCAGAAGTCAGGGGTTCCCGGAGGATATGGCTAATTCACTATGTATTAAGTGCACCTCTGCGGGTGCAAGGAACATTAGGTCGGTGTATAATACCCAGGTCTTCATGAATGAAGTGAAGGTCACCAATACCAGATCAACTGAGATCTGACAACCTAGATCCCTGCTGATCAGCTTTTTCTTAGCTGCTGCTATATACAGATCACAGCTGGAAGACGGCTCTGTAATTCATATAGTGTCGGTGCAGAGGTACTGCAGCTCAGCTACCATGCAAGTGGATGGGTACTAATTTGTAATAACACAGCCATTACATGGAGAACAGTGCTATCTGCTTCCAATTCTGCTCCCTATATGGCAGGTGTGAGGAACAGCTGATCTGTGGGGGACCAAGGTGTCGGACCCTAGCCAAGTTAATATTAATGACCTGTCCTAAGCATAGGTCTGCATTATCAATTGCCTGCAAAATGCGTTCAAAGAAAATGTGCACCTGCGTTAGCGGCTGCCACAGGACTCCATACATTAGGGGCCCAGTGACAGCCGCTACCTCCAAATTCTTCTTAATAGGCCGTTACTGGCTGAAGTTAATCCAGCCAGTAACAGGCCCTACTTACTTACTGATCCTGGCAGGGGCTGGGATCGATAAGTGACAAAAAGGACCCCGCAAGCACTATTATACTTGGGGCTTTTTTTGTACCACTGAGTATGATTGGAGGCCCGGGAGAGGTAAAGGAACATAAAAAACAGTGTTACTTACCTTTCTGGGATCCGGGCAGGCTTCAGGCCTACTTCTGTGACGTCCCTGACGTCACATGACCGGGGTCTGCGTCCATATGTGTCGCGACGCAGGCCCTTCGGTCACATGACATCCCAGACGTCATTGAAGATGGCCAACAGCGGCGGAGACTGCAGCGAAGCCGGAGATCACTATGGGTCATAATACTGTGTGCAGCTGCCACTATGGGGCATAATACTGTGTGCAGGGACCACTATGGGACATAATACTGTGTGCAGGGGCCAATATGGGGCATAATACTGTGTGCAGGGGCCAATATGGAACATAATACTGTGTGCAGGGGCCACTATGGGGCATAATAGTGTGTACAGGAATGCAGGGGGGATCAGTTGGTTGAGGTCTTTGGCATCGGTTAGGGGGGCTCATATCAAAAGTTTGCCACAGGGCCCCACCATTCCCAGTTACACCACTGCATGGGTCCACTGTATGGGGACCTCCTAACTCAATGTCAACATCGCCTCTGTCTTCTGCTCCTGACGTGACAGCCATGTTCCGTCTCCATTTTGCGGTGGTCTCTTACACGCCCCCTGTGCTTTCTAAGCACAAATAGTAATGAAGAAAAGAAGAAACATTCAAAAACAGTGGCGCGGACCTTCAAGATAAAGGTAAGAGATGAATAGCCTTTCTAATGCCTTTTAGATAATTTTTGATATGATAGAATCCCTTTAAGCAGTCACGCCATCATTGCTCCATAGAGCTCAATTAGACAGTGACAAAAATAGCAACATCTCGCAACAAAGGCGGAAACACTGTTTGATTCAGGTGGCCCTAACCTATCTATCTGCGGGGCTGGGTTAATATACTCGATAGCAAAGCCCAGGACCACTTTAAGTAACAATATAGACATAGAAAATATCATAGATTATCCAACACTAGACTGAGAGCTCCTAGCACAATGTCATCATGACCCAATAAGTGTCTCTTGTTGCCGGAGATGTCAGCCTCTTCAGCAGAACTTATATCGCTCTTCCTGACAACTAAATACAGGAGCTCTCATGTCTGAAGTGTAACACTTTGTGCCTCTACGATGTGACTTGGCAGCTGTGGATGAAAAATGTTCTTCTTCTTCATTTTAACAAAAAAAAAACCCTCTATATTGTTTTCCTCCCAGCTGTACCCTCTACAAACTGCTGCTTGGTTACAGACCTTGATCCGGTGCCAGCTTCGCCCTACCTCCCCAGCCGTCAGATGGAGATGGAGATTGAAATCTCTCCTCATACTGAATTGATTTAGAATCAGAAGAAGTATTTGTCTATTTCCTCCCATTATTACCCACGGGGCAGATAATGGGTCGCATGCAAAGACCATGTCGGCGGTTTTAAGAGCTGATTTTCTATCCCTGTCACTGACAGCTTTGCAGAGGAAGTTCCCGTCTGTGATTCCTCAGCTATTAACGTTGCATCGGGAACGACCTTAATGAAATTATGATGAGGTTCTCCGATCCTTCTGACGGAATATAAATTCGGCATCTAATTGCGGTTCTCATCCATGCCCGGAGCGTGCACGACCCATTGTTGGGGCCTAGATCGTCGTGGCCTCTGCAATGAATACTAATGGAGACAGAAAAGAGAAGAGCCATGTAAAATGATAAATGACAAGGTGCCTGTGATGTATGGGTTGATGATAAAACAGCTGGCAGAAGACGGGGCGTTCTCGGTAGCAGAATTCTCAATAGCAAAAAGAAACATCATTAAGGAGACGCCATACCCCGTGTGCCAACAAGATTAATGCTCGCTTAAGAGGGCAGTAAAAGGTGTGATGTTGTTTTATACAATGTGCTCCGGGCTATAAATTGTCTTTAAGAGGATCTCTAGCCAAAACTATTTGACTGGAGAAAACTTTTTTAAATAGGTATAGCAAGAATACCAAAACTCATGGCAATCCCTCTAACCATCCCTGTCAAGTCTTCCAGAACATCTGGCAAGCTCCCACCAAATGGGGTGACCTTTTGACATCCTGGAAGAATGGCCAGCCGGAACGTTCCAATGGTGGTCCAATAGACCAATAGGCTATTCTTCTCCTACCTTTAGATGTCTTCTCCGCGCCGCCATTCGGTATATAATCCGTTTTTCGTCGGTATGCAAATGACTTCTCTGGCAGCACTGGGGGCGGTCCCAATGCTGCATGAGAACTCTCCAGCGCCGCCTCCATCTTCTTCAGGAACGGGTCTTCTTCGCGTCTTCTTCCGGTGGTGGCTTCAAACTTCTAGGCCTAGGGCAAAGCCCACTGCGCATGCCCACTGGCCACAAGAAAATGGCCACTTACACAATATTGTAAGCGGCCATTTTCTTGTGGCCGGCAGGCATGTGCAGTCGGCTGCCCGAGGCCTAGAAGTTTGAAGCCACCGCTGGAAGAACCACGAAGAAGACCCATTCATGAAGAAGATGGAGGCAGCGCTGGAGAGTTCTCTTGCAGCATTGGGGACGCCCCGAGTGCTGTTTGAGCGCTGGGGACCACCCCCAGTGCTGCGAGAGAACTCATTTGCATACCGACAAAAACCGGATTATGTACCGAACGGTGGCACGGAGAAGACATCTAAAGGTAGGAGAAGAATAGCCTTTCTTAAGGCTATTTCTACGTGGTAGGCAGAAAATATTGAGTTTTAATGATAGGATCCCTTTAAGTCTATTGACAGATCTCTGAAAATGGAACATGTCCTAGTTATAAGGGACATAGCCTTGTGGAAACTGATGTATTCCAAAAATGGCTGCCTTTGTCCAAGGTCACGTGCACGAGACCTTAGTCTTCTCATCAAATGTAAAGGAATTTGCAACAGATACTCCAAACTGCACATTTCTGCTTACGTATTACGGCCAGACCGCATGTCTAATGACCCAAACTAACAGCATCAGAGGGATCTATAAAGAACTCATACACATGGATTGTAAATCCACGTAGCATAGATCTGTAAAAGAGATCTCAAATCCTTTGGGTCCATACTATTCCTGTAAGAAGAAAATAGTCACAAAGTGTCCTCCAAGTCTTTGCATGTGTACCGACACAGAAATAATCCGCAACAAGATAGAGATAAGCGTTCTCCAAAAATAGAAAAAAAAATAGACCCAATAATGTAATATAATAATTGTAGACATTCAGGGCTGCAAAACTACCTCTAACTAGGATCAGGCAGCATGAGAATGGCGCACGTACCCCCTAGAAACAGAATGTGCACCCCCTGCAGGTCTTCTAGGCGAGAATATGGCACCACAAGGAGCCTGTATATCAGTGATATATACATTGTGCACATTAGGAGGGGTAAGATATCTATCTACATACCGTAACAAAGACCAGTATTATATATTAGAACCACCGGTTATTCCCTATAGAAACATAATTCCTTATTTCTAAGTACATAATAAGTAACAAACCCCATTACGCCCTTAAGATGACCGCATTAGCCGCAGTGCATGGTGAATTTATTATACCGGTAATAATAAAGGTGTCCGGCCCAATCGAGGTAATAGTATATCTATCAGCCGGACACCTATATATTTGGCAGTTTTATATCTGCATTCTACATGTCCTGTGGGTTAATCTAGAGTTATCTATAAGTTACTCGCTCTATAATAAATAACATACGTTGTAGCCCGCACCCCCCCCCCCATTCCTCTATATGCGAGCTATGCATTTACCATAAAGCCGTCAGATCCGTCTCACATATCATAATTACACGATACAATGTAACTTTATGTTTATTTCATCGTATCCTTCTGCCCTGATACCTTTATATTCATATTATGAGAAAATATATGTCATTCTTACATAACCCTTTGCTGAACTTTGCAGCTTGCACCCTCCGGAGTGGCACTTTTATACCTTCTTAAATCACCGGGTCTTTCAAAGCATCTATCAGGAATATTAAGACTCTAACTTTGACCTTTACCGAGTAATAATGATTTAATGCCGACGCTTGTGTACTCTGGCATTCACGTCCATTGGCCCCATAGACTTTAAGCAGGGCTTTGAAATATAGATCACTTTTTTAACACTGAGCTTCCTGTGACCTGGAAAGGTTAGGCCTTGAACCTAAGCAACTAAAACACACTGGTCAATCTATGGCCTCATACACATGCATATAGGGTGTCTGGTGGAGCAATGGCTTCTATAAGGAATCAGGTTGAAGTCAGTGGAATCAACCAGGAGAATGTAGTTAAAAGAAGTTTGTCACCAGAATCAAGCATAGCAACCCAACACAGCAGATAGGTAAGTTAGCGTCAATTTTCCAGCTATTTACCTCTTTAGATTCTGCCAGGAACAAATTATAATAAGGGGAGTTTGGTCATTTCCCCCATTAAAATACAACCGTGTAATCAACTGTAATGGAATTCACTGTTTACTGCCCCACCTGTAGCATATGAATGAGCGCATCCGTGGTGCAGGTGACATAATGACATCATCACGACACCTGAGCTAGGCCAAGACAGCTCCACCCTCAGTGTACTTATCCCTACATTACTTACTTCTGCTTCTGTTAAAGACCCCTACATAATTTTTCATGGCATTTTGGACCTAACTGTCAGGACTCCTAGGAACCTATCTATAAAAAATAGTGTATAACACTGTCAGGGCTCCTAGGAACCTATCTATAAAACATAGTGTATGACACTGTCAGGGCTCCTAGGAACCTATCTATAAAAAATAGTGTATAACACTGTCAGGGCTCCTAGGAACCTATCTATAAAACATAGTGTAGAACACTGTCAGGGCTCCTAGGAACCTATCTATAAAACATAGTGTAGAACACTGTCAGGGCTCCTAGAAACCTATCTATAAAACATAGTGTATAACACTGTCAGGACTCCTAGGAACCTATCTATAAAACATAGTGTAGAACACTGTCAGGGCTCCTAGGAACCTATCTATAAAACATAGTGTAGAACGCTGTCAGGGCTACTAGGAACCTATCTATAAAACATAGTGTAGAGGACTGTCAGGGCTCCTAGGAACCTATCTATAAAACATAGTGTATGACACTGTCAGGGATCCTAGGAACCTATCTATAAAACATAGTGTAGAACACTGTCAGGGCTCCTAGGAACCAATCTATAAAACATAGTGTAGAACACTGTCAGGGCTCCTGGGAACCTATCTATAATACATAGTGTAGAACACTGTCAGGTCTACTAGGAACCTATCTATAATACATAGTGTAGAATACTGTCAGGGCTCCTAGGAACCTATCTATAAACACAGTGTATAACACTATCAGTGCTCCTAGGAACCTACCTATAAAACATAGTGTATAACACTGTCAGGGCTCCTAGGAAACTTACTATAAAACATAGTGTAGAACACTGTCAGGGCTCCTAGGAACCAATCTATAAAACATAGTGTAGAACACTGTCAGGGCTCCTGGGAACCTATCTATAATACATAGTGTAGAACACTGTCAGGTCTACTAGGAACCTATCTATAATACATAGTGTAGAATACTGTCAGGGCTCCTAGGAACCTATCTATAAAACATAGTGTAGAACGCTGTCAGGGCTCCTGGGAACCTATCTATAATACATAGTGTAGAAAGCTGTCAGGGCTCCTATGAGCCTATCTATAAAACATAGTGTAGAATACTGTCAGGGCTCCTAGGAACCTATCTATAAAACATAGTGTAGAACACTGTCAGGGCTACTAGGAACCTATCTATAAAACATAGTGTAGAACATTGTCAGGGCTCCTAGGAACCTATCTATAAAACATAGTGTAGAACACTGTCAGGACTTCTAGGAACCTATCTATAAACATAGTGTATAACACTATCAGGGCTCCTAGGAACCTACCTATAAAACATAGTGTATAACACTGTCAGGGCTCCTAGGAAACTTACTATAAAACATAGTGTAGAACACTGTCAGGGCTCCTAGGAACCTATCTATAAAACATAGTGTAGAACACTGTCAGAGCTCCTAGGAACCTATCTATAAAACATAGTGTAGAACATGGTCAGGGCTCCTAGGAACCTATCTATAAAACATAGTGTAGAACATGGTCAGGGCTCCTAGGAACCTATCTATAAAACATAGTGTAGAACACTGTCAGGGCTCCTAGGAACCTATCTATAAAACATAGTGTAGAACACTGTCAGGGCTCCTAGGAACCTATCTATAATACACAGTGTAGAACACTTTCAGGGCTCCTAGGAGCCTATCTATAAAACATAGTGTAGAATACTGTCAGGGCTCCTAGGAACCTATCTATAAAACATAGTGTAGAACACTGTCAGAGCTCCTAGGAACCTATCTATAATACATAGTGTAGAATACTGTCAGGGCTCCTAGGAACCTATCTATAAGACATAGTGTAGAACACTGTCAGGACTTCTAGGAACCTATCTATAAGACATAGTGTAGAACACTGTCAGGGCTACTAGGAACCTATCTATAAGACATAGTGTAGAACACTGTCAGGGCTCCTAGGAACCTATCTATAAGACATAGTGTAGAACACTGTCAGGGCTACTAGGAACCTATCTATAAAACATAGTGTAGAACATTGTCAGGGCTCCTAGGAACCTATCTATAAAACATAGTGTAGAACACTGTCAGGACTTCTAGGAACCTATCTATAAACATAGTGTATAACACTATCAGGGCTCCTAGGAACCTACCTATAAAACATAGTGTATAACACTGTCAGGGCTCCTAGGAAACTTACTATAAAACATAGTGTAGAACACTGTCAGGGCTCCTAGGAACCTATCTATAAAACATAGTGTAGAACACTGTCAGAGCTCCTAGGAACCTATCTATAAAACATAGTGTAGAACATGGTCAGGGCTCCTAGGAACCTATCTATAAAACATAGTGTAGAACATGGTCAGGGCTCCTAGGAACCTATCTATAAAACATAGTGTAGAACACTGTCAGGGCTCCTAGGAACCTATCTATAAAACATAGTGTAGAACACTGTCAGGGCTCCTAGGAACCTATCTATAATACACAGTGTAGAACACTTTCAGGGCTCCTAGGAGCCTATCTATAAAACATAGTGTAGAATACTGTCAGGGCTCCTAGGAACCTATCTATAAAACATAGTGTAGAACACTGTCAGAGCTCCTAGGAACCTATCTATAATACATAGTGTAGAATACTGTCAGGGCTCCTAGGAACCTATCTATAAGACATAGTGTAGAACACTCTCTGAACTACTAGGAATCTATCTGTCCACTTTTTAGCTCTCTAAGGCAAGCACAGATAGCTGACATTACCAGGAGAGCGACAGGCACTGCAAGAAGGCCCAGAAGAGTTTATATTTTTTCACCTGCCCGGGCCTCTGTAAAAAAAAAAAAAAAAAAAAAAAAAAAAAAAAAAAAAAAAAAACAGAACAATTTGAAATATTCGGTTCAAGCCTGGCTCGGTACGATTTGGTTCGTCTATCTCTACTCCCTTTAAATAAATTACTCTGTATGCCATATCTACAGGGAACTTGTGTATTCAGACTTTTAGTAGCGGTTCAAGCATCTCATTAGTCCTATACAAACCAAGTCCCTTGACATTTTGCTTCCCATCAAGTCTATGACAGTAGGCCTAAATTTTGTTATCTATCAGAGGTATAACTTGAAGCTTCAGGGCAAAATACAATATCTGTAATTGTAACCCCATCTACCATATGTCATATAATAGCAGTATTTTTTAAGTGGTGGAGATGCTTTTGGGCCCCCTGAAGCTCCAGGTCTCATGTGCGACTGCTACGTCTGCACCCCCTATAGCGAGGCCTCTGCCCTGACCCACCACACACCTTCCCTGACCTCATTAAACCAGTTTATGTCCTTCACAGCGTCCCTGTTGCTATCTCAGACTGTTGGAGTAATGAGTTACTACATTAGCCATGCGTAATGCTACATGGATGATAAAAGCCGGGCTAAATACAAAGGTGCATTTCCTAACGTGAATCCACAGCTCATGTCTGCGGCGCAGAACGCTTTCTTAGAAGTAGCCGGAGTAATTTGCGAAAACGGCTCCCAACCTGGCATAAAATTTAGAGGCCTGTAAATCAACCTAATACACAAGGCACATTTCTCTGCATTTATAGCCTCCACCAAAGTTGGGTTATAGCTACATTTGGTCTTAATACAGAATTTTGGGAGCTGAAAGTCTTTGATGCTAACATTTGTTTTGAATCACATAGGGGTGTATATGTCAGGAAGGAGGAGGCGATGGGACCAGTTATCAAGTTTTAACCTCTTAACCGTCTGGTTCAGTTCCACAATATATGTATAGAAACAAAAAACGAAGACCCTGGGAAAAATCCACATGATGTCATGGAGATTCTCAATAGACTCGTCTACAAAAACTGTATTTATTTTATTTTTATCCAGTACACTATAGTTTTACATGTAGGTCTTGGCGGTAAAATACTAAATCCATCCAATTCAATGTCTGAAAAAAGTGCGGCTAAGAATGAAAGAGCAATGCAGAGATCCTCGCCATTTTCACCAACATGTTGCATCCTCCAGTAGTCACTGCTCCACTGATTCTGGGACAGTTGGAATTTTTTCTCTAGCCCCCACCATTCCTGAGCAATCACTGCTGTTAGTTTCAGCACCCAATATGTTAATTCGGCTCTTTACTGTCAGGCGGGAGGTCCCTAGCTGTCTGTTTGAGCCTGGGATTGCCCAGGTCTAATTACAGTCCTATGAAAAAGTTTGGGCACCCCTATTAATCTTAATCATTTTTTGTTCTAAATATTTTGGTGTTTGCAACAGCCATTTCAGTTTGATATATCTAATAACTGATGGACACAGTAATATTTCAGGATTGAAATGAGGTTTATTGTACTAACAGAAAATGTGCAATATGCATTAAACCAAAATTTTACCAGTGCAAAAGTATGGGCAGCCTTATCATTTTATTGATTTGAATTCCCCTAACTACTTTTTACTGACTTACTGAAGCACAAAATTGGTTTTGTAACCTCAGTGAGCTTTGAACTTCATAGCCAGATGTATCCAATCATAAGAAAAGGTATTTAAGGTGGCCAATTGCAAGTTGATCTCCTATTTGAATCTCCTCTGAAGAGTGGCATCATGGGCTACTCAAAACAACTCTCAAATGATCTGAAAACAAAGATTGTTCAACATAGTTGTTCAGGGGAAGGATACAAAAAGTTGTCTCAGAGATTTAACCTGTCAGTTTCCACTGTGAGGAACATAGTAAGGAAATGGAAGACCACAGGGACAGTTCTTGTTAAGCCCATGTCGCCCTTGCACCGTCTAGGGATAAGGGCTAGGACTGCTGGGCCACGTTTAAGCTGCACGGTTGCCAGGGTCTGTTATGTTTCAATTAAAGGCCCGCCCCCGTTGCTAAGTAAATGTATCTTTTTGGGTAAATTATAAGTTTAGGGGCACGTAGCCAGGGCCTCTTACCTTTGGTCTTGGTTGGCTGAAAGTACGCTCTCTGGATACCACTCATGGCGAACCTGGAGAGGCAGATCTTGGAGCGCGTTAGGACTGGAGGCCGTCGTTGGTTGGAGGACCTGCTTAGGAGCATGCCGGAGGAGTCTAGTCGCGGTTCCCGTGTGATGGACGACAGGAGCGGGGCCGCTTGCAGGCCGCAGCGCGTCAGCAGGCCCCCCGTGCGTCTCAGCCCGAGTCCCCCGGCCCGGGGAACGAAGAGGAGGGTATCCGGAGCTGCCTGCGCTGATCCCCCTTCTTCCGGGCGCGTGTGCCGGCCTGGAGGTCGGAGCCGGGCTGCTGCGTCTGGAGGAAGCAGCCCGGTGCGCAACAGCCGGCGCGCGTCTGCCGGGAGGAGCGCGCGCGCGGCTCACCACGCGTCTGAGATGGCTGCCGGGCCTCCCGCCGGAGCGGGGGGTGAAGAGTGCCGCATCGCACGGAGGAACAGCGGTGAGTGCCATGCACCTGGGGCGGGTGGCTTCGCGCCCCCGCTTCCAGCACAGGGCTCGTCCTTGCCTGGGAGGTCGGGTGGAGGGGGAGGGGAGGTTCCGTCGGCCCCCTTAGCTTTGTTGGCGTGCGGGGAGGAGGCCGGGGGAGGTGGGATAGCACTGCCTGCGGTCCGTCCGGTGGGGGAGGGGGTAGTGGGTGTTGGTCTCCCTCAGCCTGTAGTGCCCCCTGTTAGTGAAGGGCTTGGGGGCGGAGCTAGTTCCCAAATGGGTGGAGCTTATTCCCGGGAGGGAGGAGAGGGTCCTGCCCCGGGGGTCGGCGTCATGGGGGTCCCGTGCCTTGCTTCCCCTGCAACGAGTGCCTCCATTTTTGGTGATTCTCCCCAGGTACAGGCCCCTGCGGTCCGTCCTGCCGGAGCTGCTGGGACCGGCGAGGGTTTTGTATCCCGGGGTCCGTCCCTGCCTTCCCGTCGGTCTTCGGTAGCCCTTGGCGGCGGCGGTCGCTCCGGGGGTCATGGGGGCGCTCGTTCCCGGGGGTCTTCGTATAGCACGCGCGTATCCGCCGAGGTCGGGTCTGTTAGGAGGAGGTCGGGTCACCGGGCTGGGAGGTCCCCGGCGCTGTCACCCCGTTCGTCGAGGATGCAGTACTTGTCCGATTCTTCTTCTTCCTCAGGTCGGAGCTGTCATAGAGGTCGCCGTTGTCGCAGCCGAGGGGACCATCGGGACCGCTCCCCCTACAGGGTCCATCGTTGTCATCGCCGTCGCCACGGTCATCGGGCCCCTTCCCGTGATGTCAGTCGCCGTTCCTCTAGAGCGGCTGGTCAACCGCGCTCGCCTTCTCAGCTGTCTCATCGTGGTGCCGCTTCTTCTTCTCGTCGTGAGTCAAGACCTTCTCCAGTCCGGGGTCCACGTCGTTCTGCATCTCTCAGCCGTGCCGCGGTTGCTCCGGGAGCGGTTCAACGCCCCTTGGATGACCCGCCGCCTGAAGTCCCTCCGCCTGCAGTGCCGGGACCGGATACCGGGAGCACGAGAGCCGGTGAGTTGGAATGTTTCCCCTCTTGGGCTGCCCTTTGTAACCCGCTCCCTGGCGAAGATTTTGCTGCTGTCCTCAGGCGTGCGCTCGCGCAGATAGAGAGTAGGTCCGGTGTTCCCTCCCCTGGGGCCGGTGAGGCGGGTGGTTCCCTACCCCCCACGGCCCCCGTACAGGGCTTAGCTTTTAGGGATTCGATTTTTTGCGGGGTCGCCCCTTTGGGCACACATGTGTCGGGGGAGACCCGGGAAAAAATCGTTCGTGGGGAATATATTGATATTTGGTCCCTTCTGTCCCCCGACCAGGTGTCGGTGGACAAAGAACGGACGTTTGAGCGTGGGGCCGATCGCAAGCCGAAGGTGGCAAAGTCGTTCGGCAATTGGGTCCAGGCCTTTTCGGTGCTGGCGCACATCATTTGCCAGCACTGTCCTTCTCGGGGTCCGGAACTTTTTGTTTACCTGGACATCATATATAGCGCCTACAAGCTGCACGGAGGTGCGGCTTGGTGGCGCTATGACGAAGAGTTCAGGCGTCGCATGGCTCTGGCCCCGACTGTTAGTTGGGCAACCAAGGCTTTGGACGTCTGGACTCAGCTTATATTGTCTCAGAGGCCTCAGCGGCCTTTTCCCGCTAGCGTTGGGGGAGGAGCTCCCTCAATGTCCTCCGGTACCCACAGACCTACCGGCTCTTGTTGGCTGTACAACGAGGGCCATTGTAGGTTCTTTTCCTCCTGCAAATTTAGACATGATTGCTCGATTTGCGGGGGGACGCATCCCGCGCTTAAGTGCTCCCGGAAGGGTAAGCAGCAGCCCAGATTGGGTGCGTCCGGCGGCGCTGAGAACGCCGGTGAGAGGGGACCTCCTTCGTCCGTGGCTAGAGTTATATCCACGGAGGCAGGAGGCAAAGCTAATTGAAGAAGGTTTCAGGGTAGGTTTTCGTATTCCCTTTGTTGAGTCCCCAGTTTCGGTTTTTTCGGGTAATTTAAAATCAGTCGTGGACGACCCGTCCCTGGCTTGGGACAAGGTGATGAGAGAGGTTGAATTGGGTAGGATGGCTGGCCCTTTCGACAGGCCGCCCTTCCCCAATTTGCGTGTCTCGCCTCTGGGTTTGGTGCCCAAGAAGGAGGTGGGTAAATTTCGTTTGATACATCACTTGTCCCATCCCAGGGGGGAGTCGGTCAATGACGGCATATCAAAAGAGGTGGCGGCTGTTTCCTACACCTCTTTTGATAGGGCGGTGGACGCGGTTCGTCGGGCGGGTCCCGGGGCTCTCCTGGCGAAATCCGATATTGAATCGGCTTTTCGTTTACTGCCGATTCATCCGGATTGTTTTCACCTCCTTGGCTGCGCACTGGATGGCAAGTTTTTTGTCGACATGTGTTTGCCAATGGGGTGTTCGATCTCCTGTTTCTATTTTGAGGTTTTTAGTTCGTTTTTAGAGTGGATCGTTCGTTTCGAGACAGGGCATCAGGCAATCTTGCATTATTTGGACGATTTCCTAATCGTCGGCCCAGCCGCCTCCCCAGTTTGTAGTTATGTTTTGCGTTCTTTTCAGTTGTTGATGGGGCGTCTGGGGGTTCCCCTCTCTGCAGAAAAGACGGTGGGTCCATTGACCCGTCTGTCTTTTCTGGGCATTGAGATTGATTCAGTGGATATGGTTTGTCGATTGCCCAGCGATAAGTTGGAGCATTTGGTTGGGGCTGTTGAGGAGGTTTTCCGGTCCAAAAAGGTCACACTGCATCAGATGCAGGTGCTTCTTGGTTTGCTGAATTTCGCCTGCAGGGTCATCCCTATGGGGCGTGTCTTTTGCAGGCGTCTTTCTTTGGCTACCAAAGGGGTTCTCTTGTCGCATCACTTTATTAGGGTCACTAGGACGCTGCGGGAAGACCTTCGGGTTTGGCAGTGTTTCTTGTCCTCTTTTAACGGTAGAGCGGTTTGTCAGTCTGCGGAGGTATCTAGTGCCGAGTGGTCTCTGTATACCGATGCCGCAGGCAGTGATGGTTTTGGGGCCGTTTTTGGTAATGCCTGGTGCAGGGCCAATTGGCCCGCTGAGTGGATTCATTCGGGTTTAGTTAAAAACCTAGCCCTACTGGAGCTCTTTCCTATCATAGTGGCGGTTGAGTTGTGGGGACAATGTTTCAGCAATAGCAGGATCTGTTTTTGGACGGATAATATGGCGGTAGTGCAAGCGGTCAATAGCCAGTCTTCCTCCTCGCTGGAGGTTCTGTCCTTGCTGCGTCATTTGGTTTTGCGCTGCTTGCAGGCGAATATTTGGTTTCGCGCTAGGCATGTTCCAGGCGTGGATAATTCTGTTGCTGACGCCTTGTCCCGTTCCCAATTTCAGCGATTCAGGTCTCTTCATCCGACAGCAGAAGAGGAGGGCTATCCCTGCCCGACTTTCTTATGGGACCTGATAGAGAGGAGTTGAGGTCCCTTCTACGACAGTCGGTGGCGCCGGCTACCTGGAGACGGCATTCCAAGGCTTGGGAGGCTTGGTTGTCCTGCTCTGGCGGAAATGCACCCGCAGAGGATGACGCTTTGCTTGAGGTTACTTTGGCTTATTTAGAGAGGCAGCGGCTTAGGGGTTTGTCGGCGTCGGCGGTTTCTAAGGATCTCTCCGGGGTAGCCTTTATGTTGAAGTTGAGTGGTCGTTCGGATGTGACCAAGTGTTTTATAGTTCGTCAGATTTTAAAAGGCTGGAGGAAGGGTACTGCACGTAGGGACATGCGTCGTCCAGTGTCCTTTTTGTTGTTGGAACGTTTGTTGTTTGTTTTGCCTGTTGTGTGTACGGATGAGAGTGAGGTTTGTTTGTTCCGCGCGGCCTTTTCACTTGCCTTTTTCTGCGCGCTTCGCATTAGTGAGTTGGTCCCGTCGAGTGTTAGGTCTGGGGGTGGTTTAGGGGAGCGTGATGTGTTGTGGTCGGAGACTGAAGTTAGAGTTTGCGTGCGCAAGTCTAAAACGGATCTTTATGGTCGTGGGTCCTGGTTGGTTGTCCGCCCTACTGATTCCCCTTTTTGTCCAGTCAAGGTTGTGGGAGATTTTGTTCGTTCTCGTCCTGCCGGGGTTACTTTTCTGCTGCATGGGTCGGGCCTGCCCCTTACCCGTTACCAATTTACATCGGTTTTTCGTACGTCTTTAGTGAATGTGGGTTTGGAGCCCAGGGATTTTGGGACGCATTCTTTCCGGATTGGGGCGGCGACCACTGCTCACGCGGCGGGTTTGGATGAGGAGGGGGTTAAGCGGCTGGGGCGTTGGAAGTCGGATAGTTACCGTTCTTATATTCGTCCTGATTTGCTTACGTGTTGAGTGTTGTTTTGTATCCTCTTTTTCCTTTTGTTTTCTTGGCAGGTTCGGTTGTGTCCATTTGGATTCTCGGTCATTCTTATATCTTCTGGGCGGAGAGGAGAGCGGCGGTTCGCCCCGGTGGGGTGTCTTTGGGTTTATCCGGAGTGGATGTGCACTGGCTTGGTGTCAGGGGATTGCGGTGGAATCGTGTCCTAGCTGAGGTGGCGAAATTTAGCAGGTCGGTCTCTGGCACAGTAATTCTGCTTATACACGCTGGGGGGAATGACCTTGGCAAGGTTAAGCTTGCCGAGCTCATCTCGGTTATTAAACAGGACTTTGCTCGTTTTCCTGAATTTTTTCAAAGGGTAGTCATGGTGTGGTCTGAGGTTGTTCCCCGGGTGTGTTGGAGGGGTGCCCGTGTGCCGGCCGCCATTGAGCGGGCTCGGCGTGTTTTGAATGTCCGAGTGTCTAGATTTGTTAGGTCTCTGGGTGGTGTGACTGTTCGTCACACCGAATTGGAGGGAGACAATAGGGACCTTCTGCTTGCTGACGGGGTGCACTTGAATCCCATTGGTCTCGATGTTTTTCTGTCCGGCCTTCATGATGGCCTGGAGAGGGCGTTAGTGTTGGCTGGTGGGGTTGGTCGGGGTCAGGTGTAGGGGTACACTGCCCCCTTCTTGGCGGGGAATGGTCCATGTCCCAGGAAGTCACACAAGGTTATTACATGGCAACGGAAGGTCACCGGTTGTCATAACAACGAAGATATCGGTGGTTCGGGACATGGAGTATTGTTTTTTCCTTAATTTTGTTTACCCCAATAAAGCTGTGGCCAATCCCCACTAACCCAATATGACGGTGTCCGTCCATTTCTTTAAGGTGGGGGGCGGGCTTTTTCCACTGTTTAAATTCATGGTTACGTATCATACAGGTCCCAGCAGTCAGAAGTGGCAGGCCAAGAAAAATATCAGAAAGGCAGAGAAGAAGAATGGTGAGAACAGTCAAGGACAATCCACAGACCACCTCCAAAGAGCTGCAGCATCATCTTGCTGCAGATGGTGTCACTGTGCATCGGTAACAATACAGCGCACTTTGCACTAGGAGAAGCTGTATGGGAGAGTGATGAGAAAGAAGCCGTTTCTGCACGTACGCCACAAATAGAGTTGCCTGAGGTATGAAAAAGCACATTTGGACAAGGCAGCTTCATTTTGGAAACAAAAATTGAGTTGTTTGGTTATAAAAAAAAGGCGTTATGCATGGCGTCCAAAAAGAAACAGCATTCCAAGAAAAACACATGCTACCCACTGTAAAATTTGGTGGAGGTTCCATCATGCTTTGGGGCTGTGTGGCCAATGCCGGCATCGGGAATCTTGTTAAAGTTGAGAGTCGCATGGATTCCACTCAGTATCAGCAGATTCTTGAGAATAATGTTCAAGAATCAGTGACGAAGTTGAAGTTACGCCGGGGATGGATATTTCAGCAAGACAATGATCCAAAACACCGCTCCAAATCCTCAGGCATTCATGCAGAGGAACAATTACAATGTTCTGGAATGGCCATCCCAGTCCCCAGACCTGAATATCATTGAACATCTGTGGGATGATTTGAAGCGGGCTGTCCATGCTCGGCGACCATCTAACTTAACTGAACTTGAATTGTTTGTCCAAAATACCTTCATCCAGGATCCAGGAACTGATTAAAAGCTACAGGAAGCGACTAGAGGCTGTTATCTTTGCAAAAGGAGGATCTACTAAATATTAATGTCACTTTTCTGTTGAGGTGCCCATACTTTTGCACCGGTCAAATTTTGGTTTAATGCATATTGCACATTTTCTGTTAGTACAATAAACCTCATTTCAATCCTGAAATATTACTGTGTCCATCAGTTATTAGATATATCAAACTGAAATGGCTGTTATAAACACCAAAATATTTAGAACTAAAAATGATTAAGATTAATAGGGGTGCCCAAACTTTTTCATAGGACTGTATATAGGGTTATAGGATAGAGGAGAGAAGCTGAGCTCTGTGATATATAGGGATATATGATAGAGGAGAGAAGCTGAGCTCTGTGATATATAGGGTTATATGATAGAGGAGAGAAGCTGAGCTCTGTGATATATAGGGTTATATGATAGAGGAGAGAAGCTGAGCTCTGTGATATATAGGGTTATATGATAGAGGAGAGAAGCTGAGCTCTGTGATATATAGGGTTATATGATAGAGGAGAGAAGCTGAGCTCTGTTATATATAGGTTATATGATAGAGGAGAGAAGCTGAGCTCTGTGATATATAGGGTTATATGATAGAGGAGAGAAGCTGAGCTCTGTGATATATAGGGTTATATGATAGAGGAGAGAAGCTGAGCTCTGTGATATATAGGGTTATATGATAGAGGAGAGAAGCTGAGCTCTGTGATATATAGGTTATATGATAGAGGAGAGAAGCTGAGCTCTGTGATATATAGGATTATGTGATAGAGGAGAGAAGCTGAGCTCTGTGGTATATAGGGATATATGATAGAGGAGAGAAGCTGAGCTGTGTTATATAGGGTTATATGATGCAGGGATCTACTGCCAATCACAGTGTATAGTTGGGGTCTGGTCTGGAAAATCCGGTCCTCAGACATCAGCTGAATTTCCTGTCCCGATCCCAGCCAATAGACCAGGACTCCTTTCATCCTAGTGATCTGATGTTAGGAGTCCCTGTCTCCTGGTGGCTCCACTGTCCTATACAATATACACTATAGGACAGTAGATACAGGTGGGGATATAGGCACACCTCACATCATAGATCACTATGGTGCAGGGTCTCTGAGCCACATTCAGTCCAGCAAATGCATCAATTGCAATATTTTCACGACTGTACTTGCTCATGTGTATGGGGTCTTTGGAGCCCTACTAAGAATGAGTCCTATCCTGTATTACACAGGACACCCGATTTTTGGGGTGAGCATTGTATCGGACATTGAGCAGCTATAGTCAATGGGGTCTCATCGGAGAGACTCTTTATGATTAAACTCATTGTCAATGGACCCTTATATCAAGCAGAGACTGTCTAAGGCAGAGGACCCCTTAGTGTATATAATGTTCAGTCTGCGCCTGCGATGGGGCCGATATGACGCTGATGTAGCTCCGTGTAACTGTACATAGTTGTGCCACATCTGTGCCCGAGGAATCAAGGAAAGCGCATAGAAATTAAAATGCTAAATACTTGCAGAAAATGGATTCTGGTTTCAGCGCTGAATAATTTGTCACAAAAGATGTCACAACAGCCGCCATTCTGTTCATGCAGGCTGTGCACAGACAATAATGCATGCAAATAAGATCTAGTGAACAGAAAGCGTACTGTACTGTAAGGCCTCTACACCGCCCAATATGTCTTATGGAAAATCTGTGTGCATGGAAATGGTCGCATAGCTGTATATAAACCAGCAAGGGACCAAGTGCGGCTGGGAGAAGTATAGTATACATATAGTCTGACATCCAGTATATAAACGTATAGATAGCAGCAGCATGATGGGTAAGAGGGATCATAGTGGCTTACCTATGGGCTATAGAAGAGACCTCACGCCCTAAAAGCTCGATGACGGGATAGGGGATAAGTTTCGGATTACTGAAAGTCCCCCTAACTAAGTCAGTAAAAAGTAGTTAGGGGAATTCAAATCAATAAAATGATAAGGGTGCCCATACTTTTGCACCGGTCAAATTTTGGTTTAATGCATATTGCACATTTTCTGTTAGTACAATAAACCTCATTTCAATCCTGAAATATTACTGTGTCCATCAGTTATTAGATATATCAAACTGAAATGGCTGCTATAAACACCAAAATATTTAGAACTAAAAATGATTAAGATTAATAGGGGTGCCCAAACTTTTTCATAGGACTGTATCCTATTGGGTGCTGAAACCAACTTCAGTGATTGGGGGTTAGAGAACCAAAAAATCTAACTGTGCCAGAATCAGTGGGGTGGCCTCTGCAAAGGGTTAGTAGAACTGGTAAGAGCTCCTCTCTCCTACATTAAAAATAACCAGTAAGCTCCCTCTAGTGGTGACTCTTAACAATCAATTTTTTTAAACATTTAAATAGGCTGTCCCACAATAACAACTTATTACCTATACACAAATGGCACATGGATAAAACACTGACATATACCAGGTTATACAATGGCCATTGTTTTATAGCCTGTAATGTAGATGGTTCATGTGATTGCAGCCATAGTCATCCATTGGAGACTCCATTGCAGTGTCTGCCTAAAAAACTGGTGGAGGAAAAAAGTCCTAAACGGAGGACTTGTTTCTCTGCCGGTTTCATTTTAAAACAATGGACCATTATAGTCAATAGTCAATAGACTCTGTGTGTTAGTGCTATATTAGTGGCCGCCTCTCCGTTGTTCTGGTCCTCCAACTGAGGTGACACTAGTGTGAACCTAGCGTAAGTCAGTAGACATGGTTCTTATTTTTCAGGAACCACATGAATATTCACATGCTGCTCTATGAATTCTGCAATCCGGGGGCTTTCTAGGAAAATAGTTATGGCAAGTTAAAGATTACCAGGTGCAATCCTGGGAAAATCAGGACATATGGAAGCCAAACTCCTCTTGAAAGTGTTCTGTATTGGATTTCTATAGAACCGTCACTAAATGTGAAGTGCACCTAGACCGGGAGGTCACTGCATTTGGAGTCGGCTTACATCTGACATATTTTATTTCTCATAGTACAGATTGAGTCGCTACAGAATTGAGCGTTTAATGAGTCATTTCCTCCTATAACATCGGCATTATTATGACGTGTCCTTCCTTATTTAGCACCAGTATAAACATTTCTACCTATTAAACTGGTTTATAACTGGGGCAGAAGTTACATCGGCATGAGAAGTCACTCTGTATAACACCACTACTCCCATCATTGAATCCAGTTGGGGTAATGCTTTAGGAGCTAAAAGGAATTTATATCATTTTTAATTTGTTTATTACAACCAGGTAATAAAAAATATACACCTTTTTTCTAATCTGTTTTTATTACTATTAGCCATCACTGCTCTACTATTTTAACAGCATGTAGTGATCTGAATACAGCATAGTCATAGGCAGCATTAGACTGGAGCGGACTCACAGTCTAGTATGTGGAACACATGTATGAGCCACTGGTGACTATATATAGTGGGCCGTCATACATAACCCTATCCAATTGTTCTCCTATTAATTGCAAACTGTTGTATTATTTTGCATATTTTTTGCACATTGTTTGTGGTTTCACCTTAGGTGTCCCTGCACAATGTAATGCTCCTATAGTGGATCCCATATATTATAATAACTTCTTAGTGGCCCCCACACAATATAATACTCCCTTACTGGCCCTACTGGCTGCCATAGGGCCCAAAGCAGTGACCCTGATCAACTTGCAGTCTCAGCCTGGCGGTAAGAACATGCAAAAAACCCTACACAGCTAAGTAACCTGTGCACCAAGGTGTCAGGAGTATCAGTTCTAGGCTACTGGTACTTTCACATGGAGGCGATCAAACATCAAACATTACTCACCTCTCCTGTGCTCTGGAGGTGAGTAACATTGTTTTTTGTGTCTGTTCACCTCCCCTGGGCCTCTGCTTATTATACTCTGGGGAAGTGGCATAACTAAATTTTTGTGGGCCCCGGTGCAATCTTTTGTCCGGGGCCCCCTACCTCATCCCTACAGTGAATTCTTGATAATGATGGTTACAGGTGCTAAGGAGTTTAATCCACCTTAGTGTGGTTAGGGTAATCTGTGGGTCTCCTTGGCTTATGGGCCAGGTGGAAGCTGCAATCTCAATACTGATGCCAGTGCTTATGGGCCCCCCTAAGTCTCCTGGGCCCAGGTGCGACTGCACTCTCTGCACCCCCTCAAATTACGCACCAGCTCTGGTGTCTGAAAAGACTACACAGTATAATAATAGCAGTTTCGTTTCAGCCATGTTTGGGCCTAGCAAAACCAATGGAACTCAGACTGCCATGCCAGAGAGCTACTCTTGGCATGTGTGCTAAGGGTTGAGGACCTCTTTTCGACCGCATTCCTATTTCATTCCCCTGTTGGCAATGTGAACTGTAGCTGAATTATTAAGATTCTCCAACCTCCTAATAATTATGGCGCATCTTGCCAGGACCCCATCAGGGACCCTTCACCAGTCAGGGACTGCCATAGATTTCAGGTATAGCTAATACCAGTTTTCTGCCATTAGTCATACTAAATCTGTTGGGTTGAGGAACTTGATCTCCTGATTCCTCTACATTTTCTGAAAACTGGAGAAAATGGTGCATTTTTTTCAACATTTTTAGATCACTTTTGTGCCCGAAAATTGCTGTATTTATTTTAGTAAATACTCCTACTATGTGTAAAACCACTTTCGGGGGAGATATATTTTGTGAATGGTTTCTGCGCATACATAGTACAGCATAACATACTGGGGATCTGTAATTCATCTGGAACGTTCATGTGAATTTACAGCCAGGTCACTAACGATGAATTATGCTCGGTGAATATAACCACCATGTGCGGACAAACCCAAGGAAAAACAATAGACATAAAGATTTCAGCACTGCATGAGGTTTTGTGTCTCTTTAGTACGTGTTAACCACATCCATGCAGCGTTGCATGTTTACTGTGTACCCAAGCCAGCGCTTCAATGGAACATATTGTTCTGCAAGTAAACATTCATATAAAAATCCCCACACATTTGGGATGCATTTCCTCATTCTCTATCGCTTAATATAAACTGCCTTTGAACAACATCTGTCTACGACTTTCTTAAGCATTCCTTTTAATGTTTATTTTCTGTTCCTTGCCTCTACCCCTCACCTACATTAAAGTGAGCAAGCTGTTTCAATCACAGATGAGGATAGGACAATTCGGACGTCGGTCTGTTTGATCTAAGGGATGACTTGCTCTAGGAAGTCTTGCAGTATGCACCAGGTCATGAAAGACTTGCAGAAAAGCAACACTTGGGATAAATTAGTATTCCCGTTTCCTTACATTTGTTATTTCATGCAGCGAATCCCTCTTAAGTCTGCATCTGCTTTGATGGAGAAATGAAGGCGTGAGACGTAGTTGCAACTTTCATGAGCGTGTATATTGGGTGACAAATGCTCATTTTTGTAAGTAGATCGTGGGAGAGATCAATGGTTAAAAAATTCCAAAACCTGTCCTGAAATTTGACTCTTTGCTGCAGTTTTCTAAAATATTGCTATCACTGGAATCAATCATGACAACCTGCAAAAATAATCTGGGTAATAGCAGAGTCGTGGTTTCAGCTTTTGGTGAATACTTTGTAATCCATCTGATAGATTTGTTACAAGCTACTAGGATCCATTGCAAATGCAAGAGCAAGGCTCTGTTGCAGCATCCTGGAGTGCTGCTATTTTTGGTGTTTGCCTGTTGTGTCTCCAGGATATGTTGGTATGTCCTGTCTTCTATGTTCAGTGTTATATGTATATGTTATGCAGCTTTTCCCTGTATGTTTCCCCCTTCACAATTCAAAACTCATGCCTTGGTTCAGCCCTGGCCAATCACAGGCCACTGGGCAGGGTAGTAGGAGACTATAGTCTCCTGGTGACCATTGAAGGCCAGTCCAGTGAGAGCAGTCACTCTGCAAAGTTCATGCTGGGCTGTGCAGGAGTAAGACCAGGACTGGAGCTCAACGGACACCAGTACAGCCTCTAGGAGGCTTATTTAACGCCCCAGGCCCCTCCAGAGATAGTCCTGTGCATTCTGTGCATCTCTGAGAAACATTTGCCAGCTGTGCCAGGAGGAGCAACAGGGGATCCTGACAGGAGAAACTCATTCCAGTCTAGTATCCAGGTAACCAGATCCCTGTCAGGACTCCTTGCTCCACTACTCCCCAAATATCCTCGGTGGAGAGTGGATGAGAGGAGGAGTAGTTGTGGACTTATATCACCGAGCCTTGTAACAACTCTGGGCAGCCTCCTGTGACTAAGGTAGGGGGATTTGACTGTTTACTACAACCCCCATCTGTAAGCTGCTGGTTTGTCATTCATCTGAAATTGTTAAACAGTTACCTGATTTTCACTACACACCTGGACTCCTGAGTCGTGCCTGCATCACCATCAATGCCCTTCCGAACACAATCACACCGGCTCAGAGAGGAGAGGTCCCCACTCCAAACTAGAAGTCCCCCAGGAAAATCCCACAACTACTTCCTCCATCCAGTAGAGCTGCAGGACCCCCCTTGATTGTCTTTGGCCCTAGAGTGGGATTGGAGTGTAAAAGAAGTGTACTCGGCCTAGCAGGCGGGACAGCATCCCCCACTATAACTCTCATCCTCCAGTCTCCTCCACTGGGTAGTGGCACTGTTCACATATGTAATGTGGCTTCCATTGATGCTAAACCATTCATACAACAGATCCCAAAGGTGTACATTTGACCCCACTGATGGGTTCATTGGTTTTCTTCTGATGGTCCCTCCAACAGCATTGAGAATATATCCTACAATTCACAATTGTTGCCATCTACACGTTATAGTCTACAGATTACAACAGTCTATATTCTTCTAATTCAAGTACTAGAACAAGCAGAAATTTGGCTTTTGTCCTGAAACATTTTGGCAGGAGGTAGTGAAAATCGACTCTATGTGGCACTATTTCTCAACCAAAGTTCTCTAGGATCTTAGGGCTTCTTGGAATCTGGCCAGGGGTTCCATGGAGCAGGAAGCCCTGCCATTATGATGGCACAGTTGGCAAACCTATGTTAACCTGATCAGAGATGATTGGCAAAACAATTTTCATTGGAACTTCATTGGAAATTGCAAAATTGTTCATATTTCCCTCCATAGTGATAAGGTTTGGAATCACTGATCTATGAGGTGTGCCAGATACCCAACCATGGGCTGTCTTTGAAGGAAACAAGTATCCTACTGTATGGACTTTTTCCTGTCCAGTGATGTTATACTGACAGGTCATAAGGCTACCAACGTCACTTTTACGAACATGGACACCACAACAAAAATAGTCGCCAAACTTTGACTTCTGCTCCAATTTTTGATCTAATATATCAGCATGTGTATGAGTAATATCCTTTATAAGAATGATCACTTTGCATGTTGTACATATATTGCCTCAAATTGCAATTTGTTAGAATGTGGGGTCCAAACAACTCCTACAGGGGAAAAATTTCCATCTGAACTACTCACATGGACTTCTATATTAGATGACAACTCCACTTTCATGACCATAATCACTCTCACTTTGTATCCCTTGGGCCGTAGCTCTGGATTCTTAGTAGGGTACATGCCATATAAGAAGTCCATGTATATGTAGTAGTTTGAATGTAGCATGAAACTGCCTTGGGATTGGCTGCAATGTGGGCAGGAAAAGGAGATGATCAATGTACTGAAGTCAAGAGGAACGTATAGGAGCACCAGACGTGAGTATCATGATGGACTCCTGGCACCAGACGTGTTGCATGAAGCTCCTGAGCCTCAATGCAATAAGTAAGCAAGCCCCTTAGTTATAACGTGTCACTTATAATACTTGTCTCCTCATATTGGGAAGAGACACCTTATGAGACCCCTATGGGCTCAAGTGCAACTCTGCCCTCTGCACCAAAGGGGCCTAATTGTTATTTTTCTATGGAAACCCCATCCGTACATAGTCGGGAAAAAATATATATGGCATACAACAGAGTTAAATATCTTTGCACAATATACAGGCATGTCAGTGCATTACTGGAAATGATGATGTCAGCCGGTCCGGACATTGTAGAATCCAGGTTATAGAATCTATAAAATACCAGTTGATTTGATGGGGGTCTTCAGATTTCTCTCCAGAGATTATAAAACCTAAATCTTATAAATGAAATGAGACATAGCAGGAAATTCTTCCAGTTGCACAAAACATCCTAAACCCTGCAAGATAAGGGGGGGAAGTTTCCATCTATAAGTCCAAAGACAATTTAATGTGAATGTAGTTACCAAAGTGTCCCAGGGAGCCTGCAGCACGCCAACATGTCGGTCCTTTACTTCCTTATATAATATGTTATATTCCTGAAGCATGATACAGTAAATGAATTATTAGGAATCCTAGATACTTTACAGATTACAAGGTATATGAAATTACACTGTCTACCAATAAGTATTCGGACACCCATGCAAATGAAGATATCCGCAGTATATGCGTAATTCTCTGCTTGTTCTGGTCTCTGCACCACCCTCCGCTCGCACGTTGCGGCACAGGAGACGTGTTCAGTTTGATTATTTGCTTAGAGTTTTTTGTTGCACTGTGTGAAAATTGCTCTATTACCTTCCTCTGTAACTGAATTTCCTTCACACCCATCTCCTGCACCTTGTTTCCTTCTGTCCATCAAATAATTAATGTTACCCTTGCCTGTGTGATTGACAGCCTGTTTATCAACCAAGTCTAGGGTGGGTCTTGAGCTTCCTATATACAGGCCATCAGCCCACACAGGTTTGCTGGCCTTTGTGACTCTGTCCCTGCTAAGCTCTTCTTTCTATTATTGTGTTACTGACCTCTGACCTTTAGCTTCCCTTGTGATTACTCTTCGGATTCCGATTTTGTACTGCTTTGTCTCTCAAGTTTTATTTTAAATTTGTTTCTTATTGAATATTTGCAATAAAAAAAAAAAACATCAAGGAAAAAATAGGGAGGGAATACAGGACACAGCCTGACTGTAATGCTCAGTCAGGCGAGGACGAGAAGGTCGTATCCTGGCCAAAATGTCCCGAGACAAGTTCACAAAGTCCAACAGAGTCCACGAAAGTCATGGCTCCAACAGCGAAGGAGCTAAATACACAATAAGGCATCCGGCTAAACAAGAACAAAGAACAGTCAGCAGGGGTAAGACGGGGGGGGGGAGGGGGAACAACAACAATATACAGTCCTATGAAAAAGTTTGGGCACCCCTATTAATCTTAATCATTTTTAGTTCTAAATATTTTGGTGTTTTCAGCAGCCATGTCAGTTTGATATATCTAATAACTGATGGACACAGTAATATTTCAGGATTGAAATGAGGTTTATTGTACTAACAGAAAATGTGCAATATGCATTAAACCAAAATTTGACCGGTGCAAAAGTATGGGCACCTCAACAGAAAAGTGACATTAATATTTAGTAGATCCTCCTTTTGCAAAGATAACAGCCTCTAGTCGCTTCCTGTAGCTTTTAATCAGTTCCTGGATCCTGGATGAAGGTATTTTGGACAAACAATTCAAGTTCAGTTAAGTTAGATGGTCGCCGAGCATGGACAGCCCGCTTCAAATCATCCCACAGATGTTCAATGATATTCAGGTCTGGGGACTGGGATGGCCATTCCAGAACATTGTAATTGTTCCTCTGCATGAATGCCTGAGGATTTGGAGCGGTGTTTTGGATCATTGTCTTGCTGAAATATCCATCCCCGGCGTAACTTCAACTTTGTCACTGATTCTTGAACATTATTCTCAAGAATCTGCTGATACTGAGTGGAATCCATGCGACTCTCAACTTTAACAAGATTCCCGATGCCGGCATTGGCCACACAGCCCCAAAGCATGATGGAACTTCCACCAAATTTTACAGTGGGTAGCATGTGTTTTTCTTGGAATGCTGTTTCTTTTTGGACGCCATGCATAACGCCTTTTTTTTATAACCAAACAACTCAATTTTTGTTTCCAAAATGAAGCTGCCTTGTCCAAATGTGCTTTTTCATACCTCAGGCAACTCTATTTGTGGCGTACGTGCAGAAACGGCTTCTTTCTCATCACTCTCCCATACAGCTTCTATTTGTGCAAAGTGCGCTGTATAGTTGACCGATGCACAGTGACACCATCTGCAGCAAGATGATGCTGCAGCTCTTTGGAGGTGGTCTGTGGATTGTCCTTGACTGTTCTCACCATTCTTCTTCTCTGCCTTTCTGATATTTTTCTTGGCCTGCCACTTCTGGGCTTAACAAGAACTGTCCCTGTGCTCTTCCATTTCCTTACTATGTTCCTCACAGTGGAAACTGACAGGTTAAATCTCTGAGACAACTTTTTGTATCCTTCCCCTGAACAACTATGTTGAACAATCTTTGTTTTCAGATCATTTGAGAGTTGTTTTGAGTAGCCCATGATGCCACTCTTCAGAGGAGATTCAAATAGGAGATCAACTTGCAATTGGCCACCTTAAATACCTTTTCTTATGATTGGATACATCTGGCTATGAAGTTCAAAGCTCACTGAGGTTACAAAACCAATTTTGTGCTTCAGTAAGTCAGTAAAAAGTAGTTAGGGGAATTCAAATCAATAAAATGATAAGGGTGCCCATACTTTTGCACCGGTCAAATTTTGGTTTAATGCATATTGCACATTTTCTGTTAGTACAATAAACCTCATTTCAATCCTAAAATATTACTGTGTCCATCAGTTATTAGATATATCAAACTGAAATGGCTGTTGCAAACACCAAAATATTTAGAACAAAAAATGATTAAGATTAATAGGGGTGCCCAAACTTTTTCATAGGACTGTAAATGGGAGAACAAACAAAATTAGGTAGGGATCCTACCTGACCACAACCCCTCCAGCAGAGCTTCGAGTAAGTGGGATCTACATGTGCCAGCTGGCTAGGGGTCCTATACCAGGGTAGTGAGATTTTCTGAGCTATCTCCCAAAACCATTGGCTTCGTACCATTCCTTGAGGGAAATTGGCCTCGAAAGATCGGACTCCCATTGCAACAGGCATGCGGGTTTGGACTGTCCAGATGGGGCAGAAAGGAAGCTATAAAACGTGGATGTACCGCCTCTAGTAGGGGTCAGCTGTCTCCAGAGACAGAGGGCTACCTTAGGAAATACAAGCCTCGAGATATCGTAGGTTTGGAAGAGATGTCGTATTTGCAAATATTTAAAGAAATCGTTACTAGGAAGGTCAAATTCTTCCTTCAACATGGAGAAAGATTTGAGATGGCCTTCTATAAACAGTTGAGCGATTTTGTAAAGACCTTTAGCTACCCAACCCTGCACGTCCAGTTGTGGGATATACACTGCCAAGTACAGCAGTGGAAGTTTCACCAGGGGAGCCAGATCTTCCAAGGAGGAGTGTAACAATAAATATCGCCATGCCCAGAGAGAAGTTTGTACACCTAAAAGGGAGGACGGCCTCTTCAGAAGGCCAAGCTCCTTGGGTCGCAATAAGCTAACAAGAGGAACACCAAGCATATCCTCCTCAATCTCCGTCCATCGCCAATTAAGGGAGTTGTCCCACCGGGTTCTAAGCTGCTCTAGTACTGTGGCCACATAATACCTCTTAACATCCGGGACTCCGGCCCCACCCTTAGTCCAAGGTCTAGTCATGACTTGGAAGCAGACTCTAGACCTCTTACCTTCCCAAATAAAGTGTGACAAAATACGTTGAGGGTTAGCTAAATAGGAATCTGGGATGGGAATGATCACCGTACAGAATGTATATAGGATAATGGGCAGAACCATCATCTTGACAATAGCGATTCTACTCGCCCAGGAGAGCATAGGCTTCGAGAATGCAGACAAAAGGGAAGAGACTTTAGACAATAGAGGGGTGTAGTTTATGGAGAACAAGTTGGAACTAGGGGACGTTAAGGAAATGTCCAGGTAGGTAATCCTATTGTTCTGCCATATGTAAGGGAAGAACTCACTCAAGTTAGCATGCAGAGCATCAGGGACATTGATAGGAAGAATTTGGGATATGGAGGGGTTAACTTTATAGTAAGAAATTTTCCCAAATCGTTCAAGGGCATTGGTAGCGGCTGTCAGAGAGGTATCAGGACTGTACAAGGAGAGGATGACATCATCCGCGTATAAGCCGATTTTGTGCTGTGATGGCCAACCGTGATGCCTTTAATGTCTGCTGCAATAGACTCCGCAAGGGGCTCCATAACCAATGTAAAGATAATAGGGGAGAGAGGGCAGCCCTGGTGGGTCCCATTAGAAATCGAGAAGGGTTCCGACAGGAAGCCCGAGGACAGTAGCAGACTTGAAAACCGGGCTCATGCCGAATTTATCTAGTAATCAGTCCAGATAGCTCCAATGGACTCTATCGAACGCCTTTCCGGCGTCTAAGGCAAGTAGCAAGGAAGGCGTCCCATCTCGCTCTGCTTTTTGCGTAAGGTTGATAAACCGCGTATCGTCCGGGGCCTGCCTGCTAAGAACAAAACCTACCTGGTAAGGATTGACCAGGCGGGGGAGAAGCCGTAGGAGCCTTTCCGCTAAAATCTTGGCATATAACGTAATATCCACATTCAGGAGAGAAATGGGTCTAAAATTAGCGGGTACTGTAGGGGGTTTACCGGGCTTCGGGAGGGTCACAACAGTAGCAGACAACATCTCAGCTGGGAAACACTGGTCATCTGCAGCCTTCCTATACACCTGTACAAGATAAGGGGCTAGAACCTCCCCAAATTTCTTATAGTATATTCCGGAGAAGCCATCCGGGCCAGGAGATTTTAGTGGTTTTAACGAAGATATAGCACTGTGGACCTCCAGAAGGGAGATAGGGGAAGCCAAGGATCGAGCCTGCTCAGGAGAGAGGCGGGGGAGGGTCATCGAATCTAGAAAATCATCGATTTCCTGAGCGGTGGGTTGGTATGTCTCCGTATCATCTCTAAGATTGTAGAGGGAGTTGTAGTAGGAGCGAAACTGGTCTGCTATTAAACGTGGATCAATAACCTTCTCACCCCGGGAATCTAGCAGGTAGGCGATACGCGCCTTAGGTTGCGCCTGTTTTATTTTCCTAGCCAGAAAGGTGCTGGCCCTATTATTGTGAATATACGCCTGGCACTGCAACCGTTTAAAGGCGAGATCATGTTGATGGGCCATTGTCTTTCTAGTTTTGACCCTTGGCTTGCTCACATCGCTTCTGTGTTCTGTCCTGTCTTGTTCTGTGACACTTATTTCAGAGAAGGGACTGTTGCCAAGTTACTCCTGTCATTAGGACAGTTGTGGCAAGTAGGTAGGGACAGGGGCTGGGTGACATTTAGGACTCACTGTCTCTGTCTTCCCTTCTTCCTTGTTTCAGCATCAGCACTAGGGAATTGCCCAACTAGCAATTCCCTTACAATATGTGAATTAAATCTAAAGCAATTTTAAACAAGATCTAAACTTCACCCCCTGCATTAGCCCAGGGGTCAACACAAGAGACCGCCATTTTTGTAATCTTGGAGCCCCAAAGATCGGATCCTATCAATCAGATATACCACAGTTGAAACCTTTATCCACATGAAGAAGTCATGACGCAGTTCCAGATCTGGTTATGGTAACTATCACCTTATAAATAAAGTTATTATTTATTATCCAACAAACGCCATTGGCTTACAATGGGATTCTTCATTTACATATTACTATATCATTACATGTGCAGAAATGTCATGGAATTGCCAAGTTTATTTTCACATATTGCAAAGAGTTAATTCACTTTTGGGAAACTTTTCAGCAAATGCTATAAGGGGAGATTTATGCTCAGGTGTCCGGACCCACCCAATAGCAAATGTACTGAAATTGCGTGCTTCCAGGTTCTCTAACCCTAATGTAGTCCATTCCTCCAGACACCATATGTACGCCATAAGAGATCTAAGGATGGAGATGGGAGACGATGATGTGGAGACTCCTGGAGATGCAGATTGTTAGATGATACTTCTAAGCAGTGATAATTCTGGGAAAATATTTGAGGTATTTGCAGTAAGCGCCCAGTATCTGGTGAGTAGCAGGTTTGCAGAAGACCTAGATAAGGACACTGAAAACCAACCTGTCTCTAATAAATGGGGTTATATTAGAAGGTGAGAGTCCTAGAAATAGGTGCAAAATTGCAAAAGCTAAATTGCAAACTTTATTATATAAAGATAAAGGGGTTTTCTGGGTCTATGAAACTCCTTAGGATAGATCATCAATATCACACAGGTGGGGGCCCGATCCTGGCACTCCACCAATTGTATATAGAGCTTGGGCAATTGCCACTTCCTCTTTACAGGCCAGTGACATCACATCCAATGGCCATGTTGCAGCTTAGTCCCATTGAAATTAATAAGAGGACTTCTAGTTCTGGAGTGACAAACCCCCAACGTTTCGGGATCAGATCAAACCAGAAACTTTTGAAAAATTCATGTCACATCTGGTTTGAGCTGAACTGGTTTGTTCATTTCTATTAGTAAGCAGTGATGAGGCTGCAGCGCTTGTTTATAGGCTGCACCCAATGCTAACAACTGATCGGTGGGAGTGCCAGTTGTCATCAAAATCAAAGTTTCAGAAGACCCCTTTAAATCCATCATGTCGGTAACCACACTTTCACTTTTTGAGCTGAAGGTAATACTGGGACTTTCCAGGTGCTTTCCATCAGTTCTTCTTGGTACTTGCAGAAAGTTTTTGAAGGAACTCGGCAAGGTTGTTCCCGCCATCTTGGAGAACTAAGCACAGATCTTCTGTGGATGTTGCTTGCTCCAATCCTTCTGACTCTTCATGTCATCCCAGACAGACTGGATGATGGTGAGGTCAGGGCTTTGTGGAGGTCCATATCATCACTTCCAGGACTCCCCCTATAAAGGACAAAGGTCATTCCCAATATTGATGGGATTCTCTTTTGTTCATTCACTAATTCATTAATTGACCAAAAAAAGTTAACCCTTCTGTTTCTGAAAGCATTCTTACTTTGCAGCATTTTTGCACACCTGCCTATACTTCCTGCACAGTACAGTACTTGTACTTGGCAGAACTCTCAGTAAGGGTGTGGAGCCCATTCTGAATTTTATTTTCTGTGCACACCTCGACACCCTCATAGGCTTTTATAACTCAAACCCTATCCATTCCACTTCAAAACTCAACTAGATACCTGCATATTTTATTACTGCCATTTCCCAAATTACCATTATCCCCTTGATCATGGAGACGCTTCACTTCAAGTATTTGGGTGCAAGTAACCCCCCACCACCACCTGCACCAGGAGAAAGATACTTATCATAAGGTTTTACTAGGTTCAGAAGATCAGCACAAATGATGAATTATATATTTACAGATATAACATCTTTTTGGGTATCTTCAGAAGATACTTTATGAGAAAGCATCAGTCATGACCTGAAGACATAAATTTCGGATTATGATTAAAAACGGAATCTTCAGATGCCAGACAAATATCTCAGGTTTCAGCACCAATAGTCAGTGCCAGGCTGTTCATCTTATTTCTGATTTCCATCTACAGTCACACAACATAAAGCAGCCTTCATATCCTCTCTGTACACTTCATTTCATAGACAACAACCTTATCGGCAAACTTTACATTTCCAGCTTCACTCTGCACATTCATTTCATGCAACATCAGCTATCACATTATATCTATAAACCATCGTACTTCCATGACAGCTTCCAAACACAAATACAGAGGGTGTTCAATAAAATACAGGGCGCACTTACTCTGCACTAGTTTATACGCAACACTCTCGTATCAATGAATGCAAATTATCCTTCCAATGCAACTTCTAGATCTAGAGGATTGCAAAGTGTGACAAAGAATAAAAAATAAACTGGATTTTTCTAATTATAACATGCACTTTTTAGCAAGGAAAAAAAACAGGCTACTATGTGCGGTCTATAGTGCCCAGCAGTGCCAGACTTCACTGACTGCCAGTGGCGTAACTAGGAATGGCCCCAAAGCTAACATTTGACATACAAACATAAAAAACACTATTGCTTACCTCTTCTGGACTCCGGCACACTCCCTGCTAATGTCGGCCATTTTCAAAGATGGAAGAGACATCACTTAGGCTGGGCCAGCGTTGCAATGGATCAGGACGTAAGCCAGGCTCATGTGACGTCTATGATGTCACCAAGAAGGCCCGAAGCCTTCCAGAGTCAGGAGAGCTAAGTAACAGTGTTTTTTTTGGTTCCCTCATCTAATAGTGGTGTTTGTGGAGTTCACAGGCCCAGCTCCTGCTCACAGTCGCCTCCGCAGAAAGGGAAGTGCCAGCAACTGTAAGAAGGAGCCAAGATCGGTAAGTAAATAGGGCGCCACCCAAGAGAAGCAGTCATAGTGCCTAGGAGATAAAGGGAACTGTAGAGCTAATAGGACTGAGTGATCCTTAATGGTGTGGCCTGCTGGGGAAGCAGTATATCAACCAGGGACAGAAATAGACTTGACAGGCTGATCAGGAGGGCCAGCTCTGTCCTGGGGAGCCCCCTGGACCCAGTACAGGTGGTGGGTGACAGTAGGTTACTGTCCGTGGTGACCTCCATGTGGGAGAACATATCCCACCCCATGTATGGGACCTTGATGGGACTTGGCAGCACTGTAAGTGACCGTCTGCTTCACCCTAAGTGTGAGAAGGAGCGCTATCGCAGGTCCTTCCTTCCAACCGCGACCAGGCTGTATAATCTACATCAGACCAAGCGAAGACACTCCGCACAGAGAACTAATGATTATGATTATGAAGTCTTCCTTCTTTCTTCTTCTGTTCCTTAGCTGCTATGGACTCCTAGTATATCTTTCTCAGCTTATGTGTGTCTACGTCTGTAATATATTACTGTGTATTATCCTGTATCTGTATTACTATGCTGCTGTAAAATGCTGAAATTTCCCCACTGTGGGACTATTAAAGGATTATCTTATCTTATCTTATATCATACTTATGGCCGCTAGTATATAATTTCATGTAAAGAATCCCTATCAAACCCAAACTTTCCTAGACCAATCTCCTATTGCCTCTTTATATAAATGTATACACTAGTATACACCAATGATGACCCCTACATTTATAGAGTATATATGTGAAGAGCTCATTCTCAGATATGCATTTGTCTTTTTATCGTAGTCATTGGCAACAAATTGTGACAAACCCGTCAAACTTTCACCGCTTAATATCCATGTAGAGTCCAGCACCAACAATTCAGGGATTTATTCCAATCACCATATTTGGGTTCAGGAATTTTTTTGCCCTAATCTGAGAACAAACCAAAAACAAGAAAAGTCCTTCAGGGATTTTCCACCGTCCAATGGATCAACAATCCTTAGATTGTAAATGAAGAATGTATTCACTCATACTTGCTATGTAACCATCTAGACATGGACATATCAGCTATAAATGTAGTGGTAATCACATATAACGGCACCGATATCTCCAGCACGGGGGAACATAATAGGAAAGCCAACAGTCCGCTGAATTCAGTGCCTTGTTGGCTTAATAGCGGTATATAAAACCGCTTGTGCCCGAGGACATGAAAGGTCCTCTTTAATGCTTTTTTGGGGAGAATGCAATGCGACCAAAACACTGGGCCAAATTTATTATGCCTTGAATGCCAGTCACACTGTGCAAATCAGGGTTTTGCAAATATAAAATTGCAACTTTTTGATTTCTACACCTTTGGCACTTTCGACATGCAGAGGGAGGGTTAAAGCCAATTTATCTTCATCTACACCAGAAATCTGTAAATCAATGCCACTTATGGACTGCTATAGATTTGCTGTGCAGGCGCGCAGCCTGGTGGAGCATACACCCCATTTATGAGGCGATGTACCCCTTGTCATAAACACTGGCTCAGGAGTAATGAAGTCTGGTGCTAAAAACCAGTCAGTCTTTAGAAAGCTACCCCATTAATTTGCACAATGTGTTATTTATCTTTCGCCATATGGCATAAATACATTTTTTCGATAATCTGAATTTATAGGCGTATGCCAATTCCTAATATGTCTATTTTTTCAATTTAAAATGGAATGTATTTTTATCTTTAACTTATTTTTTTACTTTAGAAAATCTTTTTTCCATTACTTTTTTTTTTTTTTTACTTTCCCACAATCCCCGATACAACGCACCATAAGGCTGCCTTCACACGGAGTAACGCCGGGCTTGTAAAAATCCTCATTCACAGCCGTACACGCAAGCGCTGCAGAAGGCTCCCGAACACTTCCCATTCACTTCAATGGGAGCGCTCGTAACGCCGGCTTTACGTGCGCTCCCATTGAAGTGAATGGGAAGTGTTCGGGAGCCTTCCGCAGCACTCGCGTATACGGCTGTGAATGAGGATTTTTACAAACCCGGCGTTACTCCATGTGAAGGTAGCCTTATCTGTATTACACACAGTACATCACACATAGGCTGCCTAAGGAGACCCCTAAAATTAAAATTGCCAAGGGCTGATATTTGGCAACTATAGGTGAAAATGCTTATTCTGGCAGGTGCCGAGACTGTATCGAACAGGTCATTTGTATGCAAGCGGAAAGGTATATTCACCATTAGGGTTGAGCAATCGGGATCGGAGAAGATCGGATTCCGATCTGTTTTGGCGGGATCGAGGTCTTACGTTAGTTCCCACAATGATTTCCCAGTAGCCAAGCATTGTGGGAACTAACTTAAGACCTCGATCCCACCAAAACAGATCGGAATCCGATCCCGATCGCTCAACCCTCTGCACCATGTCACTAGCCACCCGTATAACAGCATATAAGTGGTTTGGGAGCCATTTTGGTAGGGGTAGACTCCCTTTTAATTTCCTTTTTTCCCGTCTCTTCAGCTACATGCGTAAGAACAAAGTCAATCAATGCGGAACCATGTTATTAATTATTATATAGACGGCCGCAGCATGTGTGTCATATTAGACCATACTGAAGAATGCGTACATTAAGTACATTCAGTCTACAATTACCAAGCAGCAGAAATATTTCTTCTCATAAACGGAAAATTAATTTCTGAATAGACATCCTGTACGTATAGATGTGAGCGGGGTGATGATTACATCCAGATACCACCATTAGTCCTATAACGCAGTATATACCAGGAAGCCATAGTTAAGGTTTTTGTCTATTGTCTAATTACAAAGCTCTTGACTCCTTTATTCATCTTCCAAGGACATATAAGTGCGTTTCAATAGATCCTGATACTAATTTATTCTAATAGAACAATATATGGAAATGTTTAATATGTTCGCCCTTTCTGCAAGACAGATTATTCTTTTTACGTATGATTTATTCTGTTTCAGAGGGTTTCTATTAGGGTCACAGCACATTATGATAATTTTTCATCTACCGTTCACCAAGAAGCTTTTGCGTTTCTTAACCACTAGCAAAAATAGGAACGGAACAAATCTGCCACTTCCCTAGTCTATTGGTCCATGGGAATGTCTCCTCTGGTGGTGTAACTAGGAATGGCAGGGTCCTGTTAGTATAATAATCCCCCAGAATATAATAATCGGAGACCCAGGGGAGGATACAAACATAAAAAACATTGCTACTTACCTCTCCTGTGCTCCGGCGCACTCCTCGGTGATGTTGGCCATCTTCAATGATGGACCAGACGTCACCTGACTCAGTCCGGCATCGCGACGCATAATGTCGATAGCCTGGGACATCACCAAGTAGGCCCGAAGCCTGCCAGAGCGTAGGAGAGGTAAGTAACAGCGTTTTTTGTGTTCTCTCACCTCTCCTAGCACTCCGATCATTATACTCAGACCCCCCCCAAGTATAATGATAATGTTTGTAGGGTTTGCAGGCCCGCAGCCAGCGCCACACCTCCCATGAGGCGACCTGAAGCGACTGCTTCAGGCGGCGCTATGCCAGGGCCCCGGGGAGGGCGGCATTTTTGCTAACCTAAGCCAGTCTGGCTTAGAGTCACCGTCACCGAGCGGTGGATTGGGGTGGCCCTGTGGACGCAGCGCTGCTCCAGTGGCCGCCCCTCACGCTCAGGCAGAGAGCAGGTCCTCCCCCTGCCTGCTCTCTGCCTGTTAACCACGCTCGCTAAGCTCGGCCCCGCCCGCTCCGCTCGGCCCCGCCCCGCCCCCTCTGCTCGGCCCCTGCCGCTCTGCCCCCTCCTCTGGGGGGGGCAGCTTTCTGACGTCTACCTCAGGCGGCAGAAACCCCAGGTTCACCCCTGCCCGCAGCCTCACTTACTGCTCACAGCCGCCTCCGCAGAAGAAGAAGTGCTGGCAGCCGTGATCAGGAGCCAGGATCTGTAAGTAAATAGGGCCCGTTACCTGCTGGAATTACTCCTAATGTCCCGGGCCCTGTGGCAGCCGCTACTTTTGGTAGTTACTCACCTGGTCCCCTTTACCTGAAGTGCTGTAACATTCTAGTGGCAAGATGGTAGCGTGTCCTGGTATCCACTTTACACTTCAATTCCACCAGAACAGAATCATCTTGTACAGAGCCATGATAGAGACAGGTCCCAAGTGGGGGTATCCCCTTCTATGATATTCACGTACCCTAATAGGCCATATGGACAGGGTCGTCTTCATGAAATCTATATATTTGTACATCACGTGTATAATGACTGTGAAAAATATTATGTAATAAAACCATCGTGGAAAATTCACCTTATCACTCGAGTAGAAGAGTAATAAGGTAACGCTAACAGCCGGCCATAGTAAGTCGGAAAAATAATATTTCATGATTTCACGACTTTATAATGGTTGTAATCTCTGTTCATCTACAGGCCGTACAATCCACTGACGTGGAAAGCCATCCATCTTCTCTGTTTATCCATAACTCTCCGTCTCCTAGTTAATAATACCATAGCTGAAGGATAATCCATGGGCTAAATGAAAGCATGTTTTCTTTGCCATGACTGATTCAATAAAGCGCACATTTCGGGAGGCCCGTGGACAGATCACACTTTGAACCGTGTAGACATTTAGAGCTTCACTCTGTTATTTGCAGATCACAGAGTTGAGGTTGTTGCACAAGATATTGAGGCTTTAGCACGTAATTTGTGTCTTTGGATCTTACCCTTAACCAAGAGGGAATCCTGAAAAGCACCAGGACTTAAGCACGACACAGACCCTCCTGGTGATGTACTGGAAACCATCACTATTAAGAGGAAGGTACATCGGAGAACCTCGTAGGGTCACTTTATGTCAATCTCAATCTAAACCATGGACGCCAAAGTTGGCCTAGAGATTGGACTTTCTGACATTCTTCATGTTCAAGATCAGAATGTGAGAATTGTAAAGTTGAGAACAAAGATGTCTGGGGGAGCATCAGAAGAGCAGCTGAAGGGATCAAGCAGGAACTATGCCCAGGTGTTGGGTGCCAAAGGGAGTTGTAGCAGGCCACGGTGCCATGGTAAGGGTGTTCTGATACACCACTAGGGCATCAAAATGAATCTCTGCCCTGGTGAAAGTCATCCTTTCTTTTGACACCTAAGGGCAAAATGTGATAGTCATGGCGGCACCTCTTGACCAGAGTGGGGCACTTTATTACATCTACCTGCACTTTCAAGTCTATAAAGACCATACAAGGACCAAGGAGCTCAGGTAGAATGGATGCTAAGTGAACATGACAGGAGGGATGTGTCTGATCTCTTGGGGGCCTCAAGTACCCCTAAGTTCACCATGTGAATGGAGCAATGGTGTGCATGTATGGCCACTGCTCCATTCACTTCTATGGAACTGCCTGTTACGGAGTCTCCCTAGAATTGAATGCAGCAGTGGTCATGGGGAACTTATGGAACCCAGTTTGTCTGATCACTGGAACCCCAAGTGTTAAGACACCAATCCCCCATCCTGTGGAGTGGCGTAGTTCCTTCAATCCTGTCTATGAAAGTGATTTCGGGACCAATATCAATTAAATTAGACAGAATTTTGGGTCTATAAATTACAAGGTGCTCAGTCACACAATGATAGCAATAAAAATACATTAAGGGGGAATTGTAAAGTCCTGTATGCCAGAATCGAGACATAAAAAAAGTCACAAAATAAGGATCAACTTTGATCTTCGGCCTGTCTAGCTGTGTGAACTCCAGATTTCTCAACTGCAACTTTTTTGAAAGTTGCAAAAATTGCCACAATCTCATTGAAGAGTGTGGCATAGAAACTGGAGAAACATCTCAAGTCAGAAGTGTTAGACAATTTGTGGCAAATGACACTAATCAGGGCTCAAGCAAAACTGACTTAAAAATTTCCCTCATGATAAATCACCCCCACTAACTAATACACAGTCCAGTCCTATTAATGTGACCACCGCCTACTTTTGATGTCAACGTTAAATAACCAGTGGCAAAAGCCACGTGTCATCAGCCATCTGGGTGCACTTATCATTGTGGAAGGCACGATGGATCAACACCAGTATGCATCTATCCTTGCGGACCATGTTCACCCCTACATGTGAATTTTTCTTCCTCAGGATGATGGCATCTACCAGCAGGACAATGCGACGTGTCATAAAGCTCGCAGTGTATGTGCGTGGCTCGAGGAGCATCAGGATGAGTTTACCGTACTCCCTTGGCCAGCAAATTCCCCAGACTTTAACCCAATCGAGAATCTGTGGGACCACCTCAATCGTTACCTCAACGTAACCTACAGCAGCTGGCCACGGCACTGGAGTCGGCATGGCTTAACATCCCAGTGATCATCATCACAACATCCCCTCTCTTCCTGCACGTCTCACAGCGGTCCGCTCTGCCAAAGGTGGTTATTCTGGATTTTGACAGTGTACTTTGTTGTGTTCTTATTGATAGCTGCGATCGCTGTAAAGTGGAAAATATTGGGTGATTGATTGGATGGGAGCAATAAGACCCTTGAATGCTTAGCATTAAACCATACCCGACTTTTTGTGTAAACTTTACATTATGTGACCTAGAGATCCCTGTTCCATCCCACATCTCCAGCAAATACCTCCTTGTTTCTCCTCTCTTACATAGCCCCTCTACCATCCTCTTTCCTTTATCCTCTCCATAGACTTCTATAGTGAACAGTAATTGGATTCTTCAGTGAGCTTTAGTCCATTTTAGGAGAACAAGGTGGTTGTAGGAGGAGCCTGCTAAGGGGAGAAAGAAGCATTTTTCTCTAAGATATATTACCACATTTCTTCTAGCCTCATCTACTATTGATTTATGAAGATTTTGTTGAAAGATATGTGACCATCTATATATGTATTATGACAATATAAAAGTCACTAAAGTTTCCGAGTCCATATGGATCTATCAGACCTATACCAAACATTCCCAAATCTAAAACAGAGCCCAAGAAAAAAGCATTAATATTTTTAGAAACTTAAATGACAAAGATATTCTATTCTGGAATGCCAAATGTAACAATTCTATCATCCAAAGAACCCAAATAAGCGATTCTTAATACATAACACAGTTGCAAACATATGAGCCCAAAAACAGTATCTGGGTCTCATTTGGCCTCCAGATCTTTGACTCCTAAATATTCAGTTTTATGGTTCTCATTGATCTAACAATGCGAGAAATTTTAACTGAAAGATCTTTTCCCAATTTACCATCGAGCATCTTCATATATGTATATGTGAGCCATATGGACAAACAAGAAGCAAAATAGATCTGATTGCGTCTGACTATGCAAAGTACGCAACTAAAACTTCTCCATATGGCAGGCACCACATTTATTATGGTTTTTGACATAGCAGGAGGTTTATCAAGATTCCAGTCTTAATACTCCAGTCTTCATCTCCTGTGGAGTGTGATGTGCCGAGATTATTTAGCAGACACATGCTTCTTAATGGAGGCGTAGCATGGGTGGGGGGTCAACTAGGTAACTTTTTTTGCAGGTTGACCCCTATCCTATGGATAGGTGATCACTTGTTTCATCCTTCAACCCAGAGGCTATATTCTTACATTCATAAATAGCAGCGTCACCCCATGTCTATCTAAAAAGTGCAGGATACGTGTCCCCTTCCCGTAGCCCCCCTTCTACACACTGACATCTATTACACAATAAAGATCTATGCAACTACATAATGCCATGCTTACAGTCCTATGAAAAAGTTTGGGCACCCCTATTAATCTTAATCATTTTTAGTTCTAAATATTTTGGTGTTTGCAACAGCCATTTCAGTTTGATATATCTAATAACTGATGGACACAGTAATATTTCAGGATTGAAATGAGGTTTATTGTACTAACAGAAAATGCGCAATATGCATTAAACCAAAATTTGACCGGTGCAAAAATATGGGCACCTCAACAGAAAAGTGACATTAATATTTAGTAGATCCTCCTTTTGCAAAGATAACAGCCTCTAGTCGCTTCCTGTAGCTTTTAATCAGTTCCTGGATCCTGGATGAAGGTATTTTGGACCATTTCTTTCTACAAAACAATTCAAGTTCAGTTAAGTTTAATGGTCGCCGAACATGGACAGCCCGCTCTCAAATGATCTGAAAACAAAGATTGTTCAACATAGTTGTTCAGGGGAAGGATACAAAACGTTGTCTCAGAGATTTAACCTGTCAGTTTCCACTGTGAGGAACATAGTAAGGAAATGGAAGACCACAGGGACAGTTCTTGTTAAGCCCAGAAGTGGCAGGCCAAGAAAAATATCAGAAAGGCAGAGAAGAAGAATGGTGAGAACAGTCAAGGACAATCCACAGACCACCTCCAAAGAGCTGCAGCATCATCTTGCTGCAGATGGTGTCACTGTGCATCGGTCAGCAATACAGCGCACTTTGCACAAATAGAAGCTGTATGGGAGAGTGATGAGAAAGAAGCCGTTTCTGCACGTACGCCACAAATAGAGTTGCCTGAGGTATGAAAAAGCACATTTGGACAAGGCAGCTTCATTTTGGAAACAAAAATTGAGTTGCTTGGTTATAAAAAAAAGGCGTTATGCATGGCGTCCAAAAAGAAACAGCATTCCAAGAAAAACACATGCTACCCACTGTAAAATTTGGTGGAGGTTCCATCATGCTTTGGGGCTGTGTGGCCGATGCCGGCACCGGGAATCTTGTTAAAGTTGAGGGTCGCATGGATTCCACTCAGTATCAGCAGATTCTTGAGAATAATGTTCAAGAATCAGTGACGAAGTTGAAGTTACGCCGGGGATGGATATTTCAGCAAGACAATGATCCAAAACACCGCTCCAAATCCTCAGGCATTCATGCAGAGGAACAATTACAATGTTCTGGAATGGCCATCCCAGTCCCCAGACCTGAATATCATTGAACATCTGTGGGATGATTTGAAGCGGGCTGTCCATGCTCGGCGACCATCTAACTTAACTGAACTTGAATTGTTTGTCCAAAATACCTTTATCCAGGATCCAGGAACTGATTAAAAGCTACAGGAAGCGACTAGAGGCTGTTATCTTTGCAAAAGGAGGATGTACTAAATATTAATGTCACTTTTCTGTTGAGGTGCCCATACTTTTGCACCGGTCAAATTTTGGTTTAATGCATATTGCGCATTTTCTGTTAGTACAATAAACCTCATTTCAATCCTGAAATATTACTGTGTCCATCAGTTATTAGATATATCAAACTGAAATGGCTGTTGCAAATACCAAAATATTTAGAACTAAAAATGATTAAGATTAATAGGGGTGCCCAAACTTTTTCATAGGACTGTATATCTGTGTCCATTATGGCATACACAACCTTTCATTTCACCATTAAATAAGATTTAGGTCATGTCTAATATCTATTACAGGATGGACAGCCCTTGATCTGACGTTACTCATCCCACATTGATCCAGTTATCCCCTTTATCTATTCCTGGCAGCAATGGATATTCTGTACTGTCTGTACCTGGGGTATGAGATTTTACCTTAATAACTTCCTACCACAGGATCATAGTTTAGTAATCCATTGTACCAGGCTCCTCATAGCCCCGCACGATAGTCTGACTCTCAGCGCTCATGTACATACTACGGAAGAAACAACCCTATAAGATGTGCAGACTGGATCAATTTATAGAAATTTCTGCAACAAATCTACTGCATGCAGGGGCGTAAATACCAGGGTAGCAGCAATAGTACTATTATACAAGTACTATTATACTCGGGGGTCTTTTCGGACCAACGAGTATAATGATCGGGGGCCCAGGAGAGGTAAGGGAACATAAAAACCAGGGTTACTTACCTCTACAAATAGGCTTCGGGCCTGCTTGCGTGATGTCCCTGAAGTTATATGACCGGGACCTAAATCCATATACGTTGTATCGCAGGCCCCCCGGTCACATGACGTCCCTGACGTAATTGAAGATGCGGAGAGTTCAACGGAGCCGAGGATAGGTAAGTAACAGTGTTTTTTATGTTTTTATACCCCCTGGGTCTCCGATCATTATACTCTGGGGTCTATGGGGCATAATACTGTGTGTAGGGGCCACTATGGGGCATAATACTGTGTGCAAGGGTCACTATGGGGGATAATACTGTGTGCAGGGACCACTATGGGTCATAATACTGTGTGCAGGGGCCACTATGGGACATAATACTGTGTGTAGAGGCCACTATGGGTCATAATACTGTGTGCAGGGGCCACTATGGGACATAATACTGTGTGTAGAGGCCACTATGGGGCATAATACTGTGTGTAGGGGCCACTTTGGGGCATAATACTGTGTGCAGGGGCCACTATGGGGGATAATACTGTGTGCAGGGGCCACTATGGGGGATAATACTGTGTGTAGGGGCCACTTTGGGGCATAATACTGTGCAGGGGCCACTATGGGGGATAATACTGTGTGCAGGGGCCACTATGGGGGATAATACTGTGTGTAGGGGCCACTTTGGGGCATAATACTGTGTGCAGGGGCCACTATGGGGGATAATACTGTGTGCAGGGGCCACTATGGGTCATAATACTGTGTGCAGGGGCCACTATGGGACATAATACTGTGTGTAGAGGCCACTATGGGGCATAATACTGTGTGCAGGGGCCACTATGGGGCATAATACTGTGTGTAGGGGCCACTTTGGGGCATAATACTGTGTGCAGGGGCCACTATGGGGGATAATACTGTGTGTAGGGGCCACTTTGGGGCATAATACTGTGCAGGGGCCACTATGGGGGATAATACTGTGTGCAGGGGCCACTATGGGGGATAATACTGTGTGCAGGGGCCACTATGGGGGATAATACTGTGTGTAGGGGCCACTTTGGGGCATAATACTGTGCAGGGGCCACTATGGGGGATAATACTGTGTGCAGGGGCCACTATGGAGCATAATACTGTGTGCAGGGGCCACTATGGAGCATAATACTGTGTGCAGGGTCCACTATGGGGCATAATACTGTGTGTAGGGGCCACTTTGGGGCATAATACAGTGTACAGGGGCCACTATGGGGCATAATACTGTGTGCAGGGGACACTATGGGGCATAATAGCGTGGGGCGGAATCTGTTGGTCGAGGTCTTTGGCATCGGTTGCGGTTGGGGGGGGGCATGTCAAAAGTTCGCCACGGGGCCCCGCCATTCCTAGTTACGCCACTGACTGCATGTGAATAGTTTCTCAATTCTGCAATACAGATCGACAACAAGGGACTAAGCAATCTGTTAGCTATATTATTGTAAGCGCATTACATTATTTTCTTAGAGAGTTCATTCATACAGTGCTGTGAACCATTTTCCATCACGCGTCATTTTTTGATAAAAGGTTATATAGTATTTATTTACAAAGGGAAATTGACAATATTTTATGTATTACATTTCCATTGTAAATACTATTTTTGTTACTATCTGAGTCTGATGTATCTTTCAATCCCATAAGATCTTTGTATATTAAAGTACATACTGCCATCTAGTGGCAAATCCAGATTGAAACTCATGAAAGAATACATAATCTAAAAAATTTAGGCCACCATGAAGCGCCAAGTAACAATAGTTTACATATCTGCTATATAGATAATAATATAGAGAGAGAAATCAGGGGCGTCTGAAGATACAGGCCATTTTGCAGGGTCCTGGGACCATTGCCCTGAAATTCTAGCAGGCCCAGTGGCCAAACTCAGTGAACTTTCTGTTAAAAGCACTGCGGGAAGAAACGCGATACGCTCACACCACGGTTGTTCCCGCAGCGCTTTAGAGCGGCGGTTCCAGCCCATGGGGCCTTAGCCTTAGTCTGAGGCACCACAATGTGGAAAAGCTGCATTTTTGTTGCAGATTTTGCTCAAATTTTTTGAGCCAAAGTTAGCAATGCATTGAGCAGTTTCTTTTACAGCTACTCCTGGGGTTGACTCAAAAAATCTTACCAAAATCTGCAACAAAATCACAGCTTTTCCACAATGTGTGGCCTCAGACTAAGGCTAAAGCCACACACAATGAAAATACCGCTAAGTATTTTGTATTTTGTTTCTGGAGAATTGCTGCTGCAAAAATCAATGCACTTGAGCGCTTCCGCTGCAAACTCGGCCCAACATCGGAAGCACATGGTGCGCATGGGGCCTAAATCTCCGTTTTCATTAATACACATTTAAACAAAAAAATAATATATGTTATTTCACATAAAATGCAGTATATATGTATATTTCTATATTTACCCATTGAACGCTATTAACCATTTCTCCTCCATGACAATGATGTAATTGTTGGCATCAGCGCTGAATGAATACGCATCGGATTTGTTAATTATAGGGCCGGGACGCCGCACAATACACCACCATATTATCTCCCAATCATTATCTATGTCATTACAGTTAATTAAACTTACAGTCTCCCCAAAGAAAACTCTTCACTTTTATCAGGTTAACTAATGAATGTCTGAGTTTTTTATGTAATTGGTCTGTAATCATCAAATCAAACTTGGATGGGTTTGTTTCACACCAGAATGCCTCATTCCCATCAACAAATATTAAAATGTTTCACTGCACTAGAAAATTATCTCCTGAACAGATCTGTGCCAATTAGAAATGAGACAATGCTATTCTGTAGACATAAACGCATCAGCTCAGTACACAAGTGGCGGACTGATAGGGAACAAAGCTGGCATGCAAAATGTATGTTTATATAAACAATGGGGAAATGTATTAGGATGAAGGTAATGTACACCAGTCTACAACCGGAGCAGGGAACAAGACATTCTGGTGCATGCTCACCTTGCTTCACCTTCCCTGGGCATCCTGATTCCAGCTGTCTTCAGCATCCTCAGCCATCTTCCTGACATCTCTGATGAGGCCTGTGAGTGATCCTCAGTGGTCACATGGGGGGCACACTGACGTCATTCGGCCGCTGCGCCCCAAGTGACCGCTGGGACCTAATCACAGGTCTCAGTCACATAATGGAAGACGCCGGAGAGGAGAGTATAACTATTTATTATTTTAACTCACCTCCCCTGGGCTAGTATCTATTGAAAAGGGGCCAAGCAACATACCGGGGCCCCTTTTCATTTACAAATATGTATAGCAGTTGTGGAACCCTGACAGCTGTCATAGTGGTACCGGGCCCCGGCCATCTCCATCTGGCCGCGGGCCCTGTACCTTGCCAGGCCCGGTCGGAGTCGCACTCCTGTGTCCACGATCGTTACGCCACTGGTCATTGTCTTGCTGGAAGATGAATCTCCTTCTCAGTCTCAAGTCTTTTTCAGCCTCCAACTGGTTTTCTTCCAGGATTGTCCTGTATTTATCTCCATTTCATCTTCCCATCAACTCTGACCAGCTTCCCTGTCCCTGCTGAATAAAGCCCCCAACCCCCAGCATAATGCTGCCCCCGCTATGTCAACAGTGGGGATGGTGTATTCAGGGTGTAGTTCAACTACATCTGCAGATCTCTAGTTGTGTTACTACTATAACTCCCAGGCAGCGGCTGTCAGGGTCATGCTGGGAGTTGTAGTTCATCTACATCTGCAGATCTCTAGTTGTGTTACTACTATAACTCCCAGGCAGCGGCTGTCAGGGTCATGCTGGGACTTGTAGTTCATCTGCAGATCTCTAGTTGTGTTACTACTATAACTCCCAGGCAGCGGCTGTCAGGGTCATGCTGGGACTTGTAGTTCATCTGCAGATCTCTAGTTGTGTTACTACTATAACTCCCAGGCAGCGGCTGTCAGGGTCATGCTGGGAGTTGTAGTTCATCTACATCTGCAGATCTCTAGTTGTGTTACTACTATAACTCCCAGGCAGCGGCTGTCAGGGTCATGCTGGGAGTTGTAGTTCATCTACATCTGCAGATCTCTAGTTGTGTTACTACTATAACTCCCAGGCAGCGGCTGTCAGGGTCATGCTGGGACTTGTAGTTCATCTACATCTGCAGATCTCTAATTACAGGTGAAAAAAAGGTAAATAGAAGTGTTTTAGGTGAGGTTCACATTTGCATTAGAGCAAAGTCTGTCACGGCTTTACAGTCTATGGGGTTCACGGGGTCTGCGGGTAACTGCTTTTTTAGCGGATAGGCTATCTGTTTTTCAGGTCCCCATGAGGAGCCGAACGATAGTGTAAACCTAAGGCCTCATTCACACGGGGCATGGGACCACGTATTTTGGTCCTGATTCTGATGCGGGAAGCTGCGTCAGAATAGGACCAAAATGCGACTGTTTTGGCCTCCGACAGTTACGGCTTCCTGCTCCGGAGTAGTCCCAAATGAATAGGCCTAGTCCGGAGGATGCTGCCGCGAGGTGGACGCCGGGGCTGACTCAGAAGAAAGCATTACCTTTTGTAATACATGATACATTACAGTATCACGTGTATCTTTTGGTTCCCCCACAGTATTATGTCGCTCTTCGTGTGTCACCACAGTATTGAACAATGCCTCTCCCAGATCCCACTGTGTTCGCTCCTGTCTCTGGAGACTTCAGTGACATCACTACATCGCACCGACTGCTCACAAGACTCCAGGAGCAGAGACGGGCCAAAAGGTGAAGCAGAGAGGACTCGCCCTTCTAGGAGCAGCGGATATGTCACCACATAACTGGACAGATTTACTGTTCACGAGTTTGTAGAAGTTTGGTGAGGACTCTTCACACCAGCGCCCGATCTCCGCTATGCAGGTTTCCATTTCCTACGCAAAACTGGGCACTGCAGGCATTTTTGAAGCCCATTCATTTGAATGGGTTTGAAAAGTGTCCGGCTGTGAGCACCGATGAGCGTTTTATGCTCTCCGCGGCAAAACATTTTTTTTTTTTAACTGGACACAAAGTCGGACATGCAGGACTTTGTGTCTGGTTTTAAAAAAAAATGCCATGGAGAGCATAAAACGCTCACCGGCGCTCACAGCCGGACACGGACTGACAGGTTTCCGTCTTCTGCTGGCCAGAACCGGAGTACGGAGACCGGACGCTGATGTGAACCCAGCGTGACATCTAGGTTTATACGCTGTAACAAACCCCCACTGTTTATGATATAACCAATAAAGTTGCTGTCTCTCTTAGAAAACCCATTTTCATACTGACCCAGGGAATTCTGAGGTAATAGAGGGGGGGTCCTCCAGCCAGGACCCCCAACTATTACCCAGAATGGAAAAAGACTAAAAGCAGAGCCTCTTGTTCTAGAAGACCCAACACGTCCATGGACAACCCAGTGATGTCAGTAAAGTGTGTTATACTTCATTACCTCTAGAGGCGCTGTAGGGCAAGGGAACGGCTGCAGTCAGGTCCGACCACAGGTTACAGGAAGGGATGGTAAAGAGATGACAACCCTTTGGGGCTCTGTTCACACCACCTATAGACATCTATAGGGAAAATGACTTAAGTGAGATTGGAAACCCTTGAAGATCCCGAGTGCTGGGGAAAGGACATTGAGGCCTATACAAGATTTACTACAAGGACAACCAATGAGAATAAAGACAAGGACAAAGATGTAAGAGGTAAAGGGGAGAATTTTTATTTATAGATGGGGGCGGGGTCATATTATATTATTATATTACTATTATATATACTATGTCTATATGTATGATACTAATCTTATTTATAGATGGGGGCGGGGTCATATTATATTACTATATTACTATTATATATACTATGTCTATATGTATGATAGTAATCTTATTTATAGATGGGGGCGGGGTCATATTATATTATTATATTACTATTATATTATGTCTATATGCATTAAAGCAATATATTATGCTATTTTTTTACTTACTGAGCCACTATATATATGTATATGTGTTTTCTGTCTAACATATTTTATTTAAATTTTTCTATATTTCCCTCCAATCTATAATTTTAAAACTATGTATTAAGCTTTTTTTTTTTTTTTTTTTTTTAAGCTACGTCTACTAACCTAGTGTATATGTATATGAGATCTAGAAATTATATTTTATTTATTTTATTTTATTTTTTTTGTACTATAATATTAAAACTACCGGTACATATTATCCTATCTTTCTATACTAAGCTAGCGTATATATGTATATATTCTATATGTGTGTGTGAACTATAATCTATATCTTTTTTTTTTTTTTTTCATACTATAATATTAAAACTACATATTATCCTAGTTTTTTCTATACTAACCTAGCATATATATATATATATATATATATATATATATATATATATATATATACATATGTGTGTGTGTATGTGTATGAGTGAGCTATAACCTACCAATTATAAATAATTTTTTTTTATTTTTTTTTATTTCATACTATAATATTAAAACTAAATATTATCCTATTTTTTTCTATACTAAGCTAGCGTGTATATATATATATATATATATATATATATATATATATATATATATATGTATATATATTCTATGTGTGTGTGTGTGTGTGTGTGTGTTTATGTGTGAACTATTAGCTATATATATATTTATTTATTTTTTAGTTTTTTCCTAGATTTCTATTCTATTATTTATGTTTTTTCTTATACATTTATCTAATCTATACATTTTTGTAACTACATTTTTTTTCCTATTAATTCCTATTTTTAGCTTACTATTACTACTACTTACTTATCTAATCCTATTTAAGGCCGTGTTTTGATCCTAAGGAAGGCGAAAACCCTGTGAGGAATGGGCCAATTATCCTCAGCATAGGGGAAAATTCCTTCCTGACCCCAAATCTGGCAATCGGAATAAATCCCAGGATCAATGGCCGCTATCTCTATGTGTCTACGTGTGGTGCCTATACCTATCATGTAGTGTGTGTGGTGCCTATACCTATCATGTAGTGTATGTGATGTGTGTTGTGCGTCATACTTACCAGGCCTGTGCTCAGCCGAGCACAGGCCGCTCCCGATGAACGCAGAAGATCTTCACGCTGTTCTGGCAAGTGTGGCATGATGGAAGAGAGAGTTGGTGGTTCATTGCAGCCGTGGTCGTATAGAGCAGCAGAGACATGGAGGAGTCAAGTTCTGGGCTGTGGGCGCCGGTACGTTCTGCAAGGCATCCCAGCTTGGTGACGTATAGTTAAGATGTTCCGCTGGGTGAAGGGCGCTCCAATCTTCAGGCCACTGCAGATGTTCCTTCTCCAGAACTGGCTGAAACGGTGTAAATGGTGGCCTTGCTCTCCTCTGCTCCAGTTCCTCCCAGCCGATGGTGGAAAAGAATGGATGTTCTCTGATGTTCCGGCACAAACCCAGGCGCTGCCTCGGATTTTGCATAGCAGGTTTTCGATGAGATGTTTCAAGTCCGCATCAAAGTCAGTTGGAAATTCGGGCTTCTTGGTGAGCTTGGCTATGAAGGCTTCCCGTCGGTTCGAACCCTCATACAATGGGTGGCGTCCTGTTGTCATCTTGGACACCACGATTCCCAAGCTCCACCAGTCCACTGCTATGCCATATCCTGGTTTGAAATGCACCTCTGGGGCCATGTAGTTGAAGGTGCCCGTCACGCTACAGAGTTTGGAGGAGGTGGTGACTCCATCTTGGGCCAGCCCCAGGTCGATGATACGGGTGTGCCCTTCTGCATCCAACATGATGTTCGCTGGCTTGATGTCACTGTAATGAAATAAAAGAAGAAAATGACGATCTGCCCAGTGACAATAGAGATGGGGGATGGGTGACTACAAGAGCAGGCAGGACCCTAGGAAAGCTGGGTGCATGAAATCCAGAATGTAAAGGAGAGACATAGAAGGAAGAAAGTTCTTACCGATGGACGATGCCGTGTCCATGGAGGAACTGAAGTCCGCAAATGATCTCTGCCGTGTAGAATCTCATGGGAAGAACAAAGAGAAATGTCAGTGTTAGCAAATCCCCGACTACAACCCTCGACCTCAGATTTTATTTTCTCCCCCTCCCCCCCTGGTATTTACCCCTTTTTCTTACCTTACGTTGCCGATGTTCAGGCAGCCGCACATCTTGATCAAATCCGCCAGGCTGCCTCCAGACAGATACTCGGTGATGATGTATGCCCGCTGCTCAGAGTGGTGTGCGGCATAGAGGTGGCATATGAAGGGGCATTCTCTGGCAGCGGCGAGTATCTGCTGCTCTCTCACGATGGTATCCATATCGTCCTCTGTTTTCTCGATGGTCTTGATGGCCATGAAGGTCTGTCGGCCAGGGACTGATGCCAGGAAAACCTGAAGGAGACAAATAGAAAATGGTTGTTACATCGAAAAGGAAAAGGGGCTCATTCACATCACGTAGTGTCAGATCTGGGATTGTGTATGGAAAGGCCATAAAGGGGGTCTCTACTATTACCATATGGGAATGGACAGAATAGGCACAAGATGGCTGGGTGGATCGGTTTGGGATCAGCATTCGGCTCAATTTAGATCACGTTTTGGGGTTTTTTTCATCTGTTTTTCTGATCCGTTTAATGAATGCCAACAATTAACCCCTTAGCGACCTTTGACATAGTATTATGTCATGAGTCGCATGGGGATGTATGGAGAGAGCTCACGAGCTGGGCTCTCTCCATACACGGCAGATGCCAGCTGTATAATACAGCCAGGATCTGCCACTAACAGCAGCAGTCGGTGCCCGCACCAATCGCTGCTATTAACCCTTTACAAACTGCAGCGTGTAAAACTGTGCAGGCGGCACGGGCGCCGCCATTTTCCGCCGATCACTGCCCTCCTGAACGTCACCAGAGGGCGGCGGTCGGTTGCTACAACAGCCGGAAGCCTATTGAAGGCTTCCAGGCTTGTCATAGCATTGGTTCTATTGCACGATGCCAGAGGCAGCCTCTAATAGAACTGCTGTGATTTTGCTATTCACTGCAATACTGTAGTGTTGCAGTGAATAGTATGAACGATCAGACCCCCTAAGTTTCAAGGTACTTAAGGGGTCTGATCATAAATGTAAAAGAAGAAAAAAAAAGTTTTTAAAAGTATTAAAAACATTTTAAAAAATATAAAAATTTCAAATCACCCCCCTTTCCCTAGATCAGACATAAAAGTAAATAAAGAACATTAAACATAAACATATTAGGTATCCCCGCGCTCCACGGTGAATTGCCGGTCAGAGCTCCGCTCCGATCGGCGGTATTAACCCTCTCGATGCCGCGGACATCGAGAGAGTTTTGCTAAGTCTGCCCCCCCCCCCCCCGGCACCCCCCGTGACAAGATCGGGGGGTGCCCTGATGAAGTTTATGTAGCCCGGGGTCTGGTTAGTGACCCCGTACTGCTAGGACCCCCGCTTACCTGCTTGATCCTGCTCTGATGCTGGAAGTGTGTCTGCAATACACGTGTATTGTGGGCTATAGTACTGGACCAGCAATCAGAGTATTGCTGATTCAAGTATACTTATAGGACAAATAAAAAATGTTAAAAAAAGTGTAAAAAAAAAATAAATAGTGTGTGAAATAAATTAATAAAGCCCCAAAATTCAAATCAAATCTATATCAGATGAGTTAGTATAAAAACTAAAAATTAACAAAAACAATGCATATTTGGCATCGCCGCGTCCATAACAACCTGTACCATAAAACTAAAACATTATTTTACCTATACGGTAAACGTCGAGAAAAAAATACGGAAAAAAACTCCGGAAATAATGATTTTTTTGCCATCTCACCTTAAAAATATGCTATAAAAAGTGATCAAAAAGTCGTATGTACACCAAAACAGTACCAACGAAAAGCACAGGTTGTCTCGCAAAAAAATAAGCCCTCAACCAACTCTGTCAATCGAAAAATAAAAATGTTACGCATCTCAGAAGATGGCGATGCAAAAAACATTGATTTATGTCTCCAAATGGGTTTTTATTCGTCAAAATTACTAACGCATAAAAAAACCTATAAAGGAGGTATCGACGTAACCGTTCCGACCCGCAGAATAAAGTTCACATGATACTTATGCTGTACACCATGTGGAAAAACATTTACAAAGTAAAATGCAATGCCAGGATTGATTGATTTTTTTTATCCAGCAAAAAAGAGTTAATAAAAAATTGTCAATAAGTTATAGGCACCCAAAAATGGTGTCATTACAAAATGCATCATATCCCGCAAAAACACAAGCACTCATATGGCCACATCAACACAAAAATAAAAAAAACTATAGCTTGAATAATGTGAAGACAAAAAAAAACCAAAATCGCCAAATGCGTCAGGAGGGGAATATATAAGCGGTGTGCGAGCGTACTGTATGTCAGGGTACAGACCAGTTTTGCAGCTTACAAGAGAAAAAACAATAGCAGAGACCCCCAAAGTGACCCCCCCCCCCCCCCCAATCATAGGAGCTACTGTCCTCCGCACAGCTTACATATTACCTCTTCACCATCCGCTGTGCATTCACGTCTGGGATACTAATACTCACTACATCCCCTGATAAATTCTTTGAGGGGTGAAGTTTCCAAAATGGGGTCACTTGTGGGGGTTTCCCACTATTGTGGGAACATGCCCCCCCCCCCCCCCGACTGACACCGAAGACCTCAATTGACCCCCTCCTACGCATTGCTGCACACCATATTATGCACCATAGTGGCCCCTGCACACAGTATTATGCCCTATAGTGGCCCCTGCACACAGTATTATGCCCTATAGTGGCCCCTGCACACAGTATTGTACCCCATAGTGGCCCCTGCACACAGTATTATGTCCCTTAGTGGCCCCTGCACACAGTATTATGCCCTATAGTGGCCCCTGCACACAGTATTATGCCCTATAGTGGCCCCTGCACACAGTATTATGCCCTATAGTGGCCCCTGCACACAGTATTGTACCCCATAGTGGCCCCTGCACACAGTATTATGTCCCTTAGTGGCCCCTGCACACAGTATTATGTCCCTTAGTGGCCCCTGCCAGCGCTGCACCTCCCATGAGGCGACCTGAAGCAACCCCTTCAGACTGCACTATGCCAGGGTCCCAGGGAGGGCGGCATTTTTGCTTACCTAAGCCAGTCCAGGACAAGCTGTCCTGGACTGGCTTAGCACCGATTGGCCGATTGGCTGCTCCAGCAGCCTCCCCTCACGCTCAGGCAGAGAGCAGATCCTCTCCGTGCCTGCGAACGCCGCTAAGCCCCGCCCCCTTTGCTTAGCCCCACCCATCCGCTCCGCCACTCCCCCTCCGCTCCGCCCCCTCATCCGGGGGGGGGGGGGAACGTCTTTCTGTCATTCGCCTCGGGCGGCGAAAGGGACAGGTTCACCCCTGGCCCCTGCACACAGTATTATCCCCCATAGTGGCCCCTGCACACAGTATTGTACCCCATAGTGGCCCCTGCACACAGTATTATGCCCCATAGTGGCCCCTGCACACAGTATTATGCCCCATAGTGGCCCCTGCACACAGTATTATCCCCCATAGTGGCCCCTGCACACAGTATTATCCCCCATAGTGGCCCCTGCACACAGTTTTATCCCCCATAGTGGCTCCTGCCCACAGTATTATCCCCCATAGTGGCTCCTGCCCACAGTATTATGTCCCATAGTGGCCCCTGCCCACAGTATTATGTCCCATAGTGGCCCCTGCACACAGTATTATGCCCCATAGTGGCCCCTGCACACACAGTATTATCCCCCATAGTGGCCCCTGCACACACAGTATTATCCCCCATAGTGGCCCCTGCACACAGTATTATGTCCCATAGTGGCCCCTGCACACAGTATTATGCCCCATAGTGGCCCCTGCACACAGTATTATCCCCCATAGTGGCCCCTGCACACAGTATTATCCCCCATAGTGGCCCCTGCACACAGTTTTATCCCCCATAGTGGCTCCTGCCCACAGTATTATCCCCCATAGTGGCTCCTGCCCACAGTATTATGTCCCATAGTGGCCCCTGCCCACAGTATTATGTCCCATAGTGGCCCCTGCACACAGTATTATGTCCCACTGTGGACACCCATAAACAATTATTATACTCCGGGGTCTTTTCAGACCCCAGAGTATAATAATCGGAGACCCAGGGGGAGGAAAACATTAAAAAACTCTGTTACTCACCTATCTCCGGTTTCCTACGCTGTCGGCCTCCGGAGTGGTCCATCTTCAATGACGTCAGACGTCACATGACCCAGGATGCAGGCCGGGGTCATGAGACATCAGACGACTAGGCCGAAGCCTGCCCGGATCATGGAGAGGTAAGTAACAGTGTTTTTTACGTTTCTTACCTCTCCCGGGCTGCTGATCATTATACGCGCGAAAACCCCCACGAGTATAACGATAGCAGCGGTAGCGGCTGTCACCGGGCCCCTAATGTCCCGGGCCCTGTGGCAGCTGCCTCTGCTGCTATGGCGGTAGTTACGCCACTGTTCTAGGGCTCTGTAAATGCAACATGGTATCTAAAAACCATCCTAATGAAATTGCTGCCCGAAATCCCTAAAGGTGCTCTTTGATTTTGAGGACACGTATTGAGTCACGTTGCACAGAAGGGCCACATATGTGATATTTCTACAAACTGCAGAATCAGAGAAATAAATATTATGGTATGTTTTGCTGTTAACCCCTTTGTTGCAGAAAAATGTGGTTTGAAATGGAAAATGTGCATAAAAAAGTGACATTTGGAAATTTCACCTTCATTTTGCATTAATTCCTGTGGAACACCTAAAGGGTTAAAAAGTTCCTATATACAATTCTGAATAGTTTGAAGACTACCGTGTCAAAAATGGGGTCATTTATGGGTGTTTTCTATTATATAGGCCCCTCAAAGTCACTTCACAACTAAATAGGTCACTAGAAAACAAAACCTGGAAATTTTCTTGAAAATCTGACAATTTTCTACTAAAGTTATAAGCCTTCTAACATCCTAGGAAAGTAATAGGACATTGAAGAAACAATGCCAATATAAAGTAGTCATATGGGAAATGTTAATTAGGAAGAATTTTGTGTGATAGGACTGTCTGTGTTTTCACGAGAATAACAGAAACTTTCAAAATTGATAATTTTATGAAATTTTCAGTATATTGTCCTTTTTTTAACAAACAAACGCAAAGTATAATGACCAAAATTTACCACCAATATAAAGTACAATGTGTCACGAAAAAACAATCTTGGATTCACCTGGATAGGTAAATGCATTATGAAGCTATCCTCACATAAAGTAAAAGATGTCATATTTGAAAAAACAGGGTCTGAGCCTTAAGGCCCAAAGTACCCTGCGTCCTTAAGGGGTTAACCATTTCCGGACCGCCCATAGACTATAAACGTCTAGATAGTGGTTGCCTTGTTCTGACAGGACATACCGGTACGCCCAGTCAGAACACAGCAGCTGCACGGAGATCGTGCAGCTGCTGAAGCTGGGAGCCAGCTATAACTTCAGCCGGAGCTCCCAGAGAGATGGCAGGGAAGGTTTATTCCCTTCCCTGCCATCTCAATCGCTGTGTATACAATGAGCGCTGTATACACGGCTATGGGCGCCGCCATGATGCGGCCGCCCTCTGACCTGGGGGTCATGTGATCCTACAGGACCCAGATCAGCTCTGTATACTGTGTATACAGCGTGCAGGAGGCTGTATTCCTCCTGCAACTGAGGCTAAATGTGCCAGCCCCAGTTATAGGAGAAATCAGCCTCCAATACAAAAAAAAGTGATCAGATGTCCCCAAAGGTCTCTTATCACCTTATGGGGACACAATCGGAAAAAAAATTTTTAAATAAAAATATAATAAAAAAGTTTTTTAAAAAATTTAAATAAAATAATAATAATTAAAAAAAAATAATACGCTAATAAAACGCCGTTATTAAAGGTTATAGCCCCACCCCCGACTACACCATACAAAATAAAAATTACCGTAACGGAGAGGAAAAACTATTTTATAAAGTTTTCCAGTGGCACTTTGTGTTATTAAATAAAAAAAATAATAATAAATTGAAAACCAGACACAATTTCCCTCCTATTATGTTTATATTTTCCCGGATATAAAAAAAATGAAAACACATTTGAAAATAAAAACAACATAAAGATAAAGCCCTATGTTTCCCCAAAAAAAAGACACAAAAAGTAGTTGAGTGAGACATATGGGAAAAATGTTACAGCCCTCAAAACCGCACATACAAAATAAACCTAAAATGTGTCTGGTCCTGGACCACAAATTGGCCCGGTGCTGAAGTGGTTAAGGGGTTAATATCTACCCAGCCCGCAATGTTGACAACAGGAAATAAAATGGGGGTCAAAATGAATAAGAAGTGATAAAACTTACTTTGCCAAAGCTGCCCCTACCCAACATCTTGTGGAGGATGAAGCGGCTGATGGTAAGGCCGGGGTAGGGGCCCGATGTTCCAGCGACTTGGTTGCTGCCAGGGGTCAGCTCCAGGTCCTCCGATCCTTTATCCTGGGATCTTCTTTTCTTGTTCTTCTCCTTTAGTCCATCGTCACTCTCCTCTTCTCTCTTCCTCTTCTCTTCTCTCTTCTTCTCCTCTCCGTCACTCTCCTCTTCCCTCTTCCTCTTCTCTCTTCTTCTCCTCTCCGTCACTCTCCTCTTCCCTCTTCCTCTTCTCTTCTCTCTTCTTCTCCTCTCCGTCACTCTCCTCTTCCCTCTTCCTCTTCTTCTCCTCTCCTCTTCCAATGGACGCCATTCTGGTCGTCTCTCACAATCCAAAAAGCTAAATAAAGTCAGAAGCAATTCGTAGAAAGTCTTCTCTCCGCCGTCGACAGTTAAGTTCTGAATGTCAGTTGGCCGTGCGCAGGTGACGTGATGTCATGGCCGTGAGACCTTCAGGTGGCTCCTGCCTGGCAGTGTTCCATCATCCTGCACTGCCATATACACTGTGGAGTTGGCATCATGGGGGACAGTCCAGTGTCCTGAAGATTGGGAGAGACCTTTATGGTGACTTCTAGTGCAGCATTATTAGTAGATGGGGAAGAAGTGACCGCTGTATGAGGGCCGGCCGTGCCCATAGTCCATTATTATAGAAAGTGTTACTACTAATATGTATGGAAGAAATATATGTGTAATACATCTTCCTGGGGGTCTATACAAAAACATAATCATTTGAAAGGGCTCGGACAATGGTCATTGGGGCACTCTACTCTTCTTTATAGGGACACTATAATCTTCTTTATGGGACACTCTAATATTCTTTAAGGGTACTCTAATCTTTAGGGGGCACTCTGGCACTAAGGGTACAGAAAATGATCATGTGAAAATTCTTCCCCCTCTTACAATGAGCTTTACTCTAGATTTAGTGTATCCAGGATAGAGAGGGATTAACGATTTAATTGTAATAGCGCCCCTGGTGGTTGCACCTATAGAACTGGGTTCTATGCATTGTATACAGACCATTGACATACCTCCCAACCGTCCCGATTTCCGCGGTGTTCTGTCCCGCGGTCCCGGTAAGCGGGAGGTATGTCCCGGTTTCGGACGCCGATGAGTTGAACACATAAGCGAGTAATGCAGGAGCTGTCACAGCTCAGCGTCTGCCTTACTGCTGCGCTCCGGCTTCTGCATGTGTAGACGCGATGTGATGACGTCACATTGCGCCTACAACTATGTGAGTGACCGCGGAGACAGCGGCGGGGGAGCGTTGGAATGGTGAGTATAAGTGTTTTTGTGTTAAACATTGAGGGGAACATAATGAAGGGGCCATGAAAATGTGAGCAGATGAAGGGGGGAAGACATGAATCTGTGGGCAGAGATGGAGGGGACATGAATCTGGGGGCAGAGATGGAGGGGACATGAATCTGGGGGCAGAGATGGAGGGGACATGAATCTGGGGGCAGAGATGGGGGGGGACATGAATCTGGGGACAGAGATGGAGGGGACATGAATCTGGGGGCAGAGATGGAGGGGACATGAATCTGGGGGCAGAGATGGAGGGGACATGAATCTGGGGGCAGAGATGGGGGGGACATGAATCTGGGGACAGAGATGGAGGAGGGACATGAATCTGGGGGCAGAGATGGGGGGGACATGAATCTGGGGACAGAGATGGAGGGACATGAATCTGGGGGCAGAGATGGGGGGGACATGAATCTGGGGGCAGAGATGGGGGGACATGAATCTGGGGGCAGAAATGGAGGGGGGACATGAATCTGGGGGCAGAAATGGAGGGGACATGAATCTGGGGGCAGAGATGGAGGGGACTTGAATCTGGGGGCAGAGATGGAGTTGTGTTACTACTATAACTCCCAGGCAGCGGCTGTCAGGGTCATGCTGGGAGTTGTAGTTCACCACGGTTAGAGAGCTGAAGAGGCGCTATACATATTTAGTGTCATCATTTATTATCTGCCTTCTCATTGACACCAGCAGTGTAGTGAACAATATATACAGCAGTCATAGAGAACACGGCTCAGGGGAAGCCACATTGACGTCCCACCGTCATGAACAATAAAGTTGCAAGCGTTTGAATTGACAGCAGGGGCAAGATGGCGACGTCCATGCTGGGATCTGTGCTGCGCAGCGCCCGGCAGGTTAGTAGAAGGACGGGGGGAAAAGTGGGACATAACAACAAGGAGCGGGCGGAGGACAGTGTGGGGACCATTATGTATCGTGATAGAGACGGGTGAGGCCCCGGGAGCGGCGACATGCCGGCTGTGCCCCTCTCCATTGTGCCTACTACGATCTTCCATATACAGCCTTGACCTTGCTGACACGGGCGCAGTGCATTGCTCTGTGTAGATGTGACTGTGGTAATCCAGTTTAGTGCAGTGGATAAAAGACAATTACATCAAACCAAACCCATCATCCCTCCTGACCTGGCTGTAAGTACTTGTATTCCCCATTATATAAGCTTTGTGCTGCCCTGTGCTGTTCCTCTTTTATCCCTCCTGGAAATGTCTAAAGGAAATTGACAACTGGATCTTCCCATGTCAGCAGGGTGTGTCACTATACAGTCTGACACTGACAAGGGAAATGGTAACACCCAGGAGTCAGTTTGGTCACACAATTCCAGGAGGAGTAACAGAGGGACTGCAGTATGATGGCTCAGAGGTTAATACTTGGGTTCGAATCTGATCAAGGACCTCTGCATGGAGCTTGTATGTTCTCCCCGTGTTTGTGTGGGATTACTAGGTAGGCTTGTTAAGCAGATTGGGTTTCCGTTTTTCAGGTCTCCAAGCGAAACCGAAGAACAGAAAAAAAAACAAACAACCCCTGAACACTAGTGTGAGCTTGGCGTTACTTGGTTTTCTTTATAACAACTGACCGCTTTACGGCATCCACTAACTCCACTATCTACAACGTAACCCCTAAGAGAAGCGCGTTACTAATTGTCATTGACCATTCAGGGTGTTATGGTAAGAGTCAATGGCCAGCCACAATATCAATGTATAGAAACTATAGTGAAAAAAAAAAAAAGCTTTAAAAAATGTAAAAGTTGTAAATCCCTCCTTCCCCTAGAATAGATAAAAAAATAGAAAATTACTGTGATACACATACACATTAGGTATTCCTGTGTCTGACAGTGCCCGGTCTACTGCATATAGGGTACCTACAGTGCTCCTGTTCTGTCGGGAAGGGGTTAATAGGAGCACTGCAGATCCCCTATATTCAGCCAGACTGAATTCCAAGTGTGGGGGGGGGAAGCAGTCCTTAAGCTCAGGGAAGGGGCAGACAGACAACGAAAACACCCCCTCCCCTTCCCCAGCATCTACTGCACCCAAAAACTCCCGCCATTTTAATTTTTGAAATTTTCCAGTAGCTGCTGCATTTCTCCCCCTCGGCTTATACTTAAACCGTCCTCAGTATGTGAGAGCCCAGGACGGTGTGTCTGACACTGTAATCTGTAGTACGGGGGCACCACAAGGTACAGTTCTTGCCCCATTTCTCTTCACACTGTACACTGCTGACTTTAGGCACAACTCATCCAGCTGTTACTTACAGAAGTACTCCGATGACTCTGCTATAGTTCGGCCTTATCACTGATGGCGATGATAGGGAATACAGAGACTTAAATAGGGATTTTGTTGAATGGTGCCAGCAGAACCAGCTCAGGATTAATGCTGGGAAGACCAAGGAGATGGTGGTGGACTTTAGTAAACGGAGAGGTGCTCCGACCCCGGTGGAGATCCAGGGGACATGCATTGAGATAGTCAGGACCTATAAGTATCTGGGTTTGCTCCTCAATAATAAACTAGACTGGGCTGATCACCTGGAGGCGCTGCACAGAAAGGGCGACAGCAGACTCTACCTGCTCAGGAGGCTGAGGGCCTTCGGAGTCCGGGGGACACTTCTTAGGGCCTTCTTCAACTCTGTGGTTGCCTCAGCCATCTTTTTCGGTGTAGCCTGCTGGGGGAGCAGTATATCAACCAGGGACAGAAATAGACTTGACAGGCTGATCAGGAGGGCCAGCTCTGTCCTGGGAAGCCCCCTGGACCCAGTACAGGTGGAGGGTGACAGAAGGATACTGTCTGTGGTGACCTCCATGCGGGAGAACAAATCCCACCCCATGTATGGGACCCTGATGGGACTTGGCAGCACTGTAAGTGACCGTCTGCTTCACCCCAAGTGTGAGAAGGAGCTATCGCAGGTCCGTCCTTCCAACCGCGACCAGGCTGTATAATCTACATCAGACCAAGCGAAGATCACTCTGCACAGAGAACTAATGATTATGAATGTCCTCCTTCTTTCTTCTCTGTTCCTAAGCTGCTATGGACTCCTAGTATATCTTTCTCAGCATATGTGTGTCTACTACTTCTGTAATATTTACTGTGTATTACCATGTATCTGTATTACTATGCAGCTGAAACATACTGAAATTTACTTGAGTCAATAAGTTTTCCCAGTTTTTTGTGGTAAAATTAGGGGTCTCGGCTTATATTCGGGTCGGCTTATACTCGAGTATATACGGTATCTGTGAATATCAATATGAATATATATTCACGATGTATATAATGTCACATGACCTGTAAAAGGGCTCAAGGATTACCACTGCCACCTCAAACAGATGATCTTATGGTGTTTGAGAAGACAATCCCCTCCCCCCCCCCCCCCCCTCCGATCTCCAGTTGACCTGCGTATGCTCATACCTCCTGCATTTTGATTGGCCTCCTGGGTGCGTTACACCGGAGAATGACTGGGCCAGGCAGAGATGCCGAAATCTCACCTGGTCCTGTATTCTTTGCGCTGTGAGTTTCCCTATCAGCATATGTCCACTACACCCGTTTTGGATTGGAGAGAAGGTGCCCAGATGAAAGGGCCTATTGAGCAGGCAGTCTCAAGCCAAAACTACCTGGCAATGGGAGACAGATCTGTGAGCAGGAGATAGGAAACTCTGATGCAGACAAATCCAGGCATCTGCTACTGAAACAACCTCATTCATATGTATGGAATGATTTGCAGTTGTAGAAATTTCTGTGAAATATTCTCCAGGGAGTCCTATCAAGATTTACTTCCCCTGCTGCTCTGTATCCACTAAACCCAGGGGTCCCAGGCTTGCTCCAACCCTGGGTCATGTGATCAAACCAGCACCCATTTCCCATGTTCACTGATGGTTACCTGCACTTTGGGGCTAACATAATAGTATGGCTCGTTCCCATAGACTGGTAACAGTGCAGAGAAGGGATGAGTCCTGTCTCTGATCACATGACCCAGCATCAAAATCAGCCTGAACTGCTGCGTTTGTTGCATACAATACCCTGCAGGAAGTAAGTGATGATAGACTCCTTTTAATTAACTCCTTATGTTATGTAGAATTGACTCCCCATTTTTCCTCTCTTCCATGCAGTTGCTCTCTTTCTCCCCGGTGACCTGCTCCAACCAAGTGAGAGGATTCTATGTAGACTGGAGAATGGTGCGAGATGTGAAGAGGAGGAAGATGGCCTTCGAATACGCAGATGAGAGACTGAGGATCAACGCCTTGCGGAAAAATACTATCCTCCCTAAGGAACTTCGGGTATGAGATGGTTACAGAATGGATTGTGTGTGTCTCACACATTAACAGAGCCATCAGTGAGATGTGAAAATTGCCCAAATTGGCCCAAATTTACTAATACACAGTGTGTACTTGGACAGGTTGTCGGATACTGGATAATAAATCTGCCGCATCTTTAGCTTTCCTACTCTAAGCATATACCATCTTTTAGTTGCCTTACTTTGAGGCAGAATTTTACAACATAATTTTGGTGCATTTAAACCGCACACCCCTTTTCTTAAAAGTCACGCCCACATGTCTTAGGACGTTGAAAAACTTCAGCCCAAACAGTCAGGACAGCTGTATAGGGTTCAGGTGTCAGATCCCATCACATTACATAATGATGATTTCACCAGTATGGAGGCCCGAAATCCCTTTTACAAGCACCCTGCCTCCATAATACGTGTTTCATAGATGCCATTTGAATCTGCAACAAAAAAATTTCTTAACTCTTTATTACCTTATTATCTTCTTTTGCAGGAAGTGGCCGATAAAGAGATTGCAGCATTGCCGGTAGACAGTTGTCCAGTACGCATCCGGAACCGTTGTGTTCTCACCTCCCGACCACGTGGTGTGAAGAGGAGATGGCGTCTAAGTAGAATAGTTTTCCGCCATTTAGCGGATCACAATCAGATGTCCGGTATTCAAAGGGCCATGTGGTAGACCAAGGATTCCAGCCTTCTCAATATCCTATTGGTGGATGATTATTGTGTCAGAGGGGTCCTGAAAACCATATATACATTTTTTTTTTTTTTTACATTATTTCTATGATAAACACAAGCTGCTATTCACTGCCTGGTTTTCTGTTTTGGTTTTCCCCTCCTTGAGTACTCCTTGGGGTATGGTCACACGGTAGATTTCTTCCTCAAATTCCTCTTCACTTTCTGCCCTTCCAGCATTCTATCTCTCAGGTTAGGTTAGGGCAGGGGTAGGGAACCTTCTGCTCTCCAGCTGCTGTGAAACTACAACTCCCATCATGTTCCATTCACTTCCATGGGAGTTCCAATAACAGCAGAGCAAGTATGCATGCTGGGAGTTGTAGTTTTGCAACAGCTGGAAAGCTGTATGTTCCCTACCCCTGGGTTAGGGTAAGTTCACACTGAGTTTGTTGGTTAGGATTTTGAGGCCGTATTCACCTCAAAATCCTGACCAACAAAGATGGCTCCCTTTGATATCAACGGGAGCTGGCTTGTTCACCTGTTTCGCCTCACGATTCGGCCTGAAGACACTCCCTCCTAGGCCCATTCACTGGGCCTAATCTGGAGCGGAGTGTGCGACTGGATGCCGGTGCGGTGCAGGCCTCCGCCTCAGGTTCCGGTTCAAAGAAACCCCATATGAACTTACCCTTATAGTGGATTTCCCAAACGTAAACCTACTTTGTTAGAACACTGGATGAATGATCCAAAGCAGATTTGGCAGAGTTTATTATACAACAAAAAGACATTTACAAATATTTCAAAATAAAATAAAATTCCAGACAAAATATCTGCAGTCAAATCCAAGAAGAAGGATGTATTACATTAGAAATGTGTTGGCCAGGGCCCTGACCACAATGGCTGACGTGTTTAGGGTTAGTTTCATAGTCCAATCAGAAGGGGCTGTAGAGACAGCGTGCATGCTGGGAAGTAACTGGATTGTAAACAGTGGAGACTGTAGAGATCAACTCTACTGCAGGTAAAGCAAGGCTTGTCCCTGTACTGTGGAATTGTTTAAGGCGAAGGGGTCAGGGCAGCCGTTCCCTTCAGAAATCTGATTCACCCTTTAACTGTTTCTCTCGAGATTCGGCCCAGGCTTTATTCAGTGTTCTCTTCATCTCATCATCTCCTTCATCATAGATCTTCTTCAGGACATTCATTAGGCCGGCACTGGGGTCTCCATCTGTGTCAGTCTCCAGGGAGGGTTTGCTATAATAATAGAAAAAAAACGAAAAGTTCGATAGATCGATCATGAAATTAAATATACAAATAGTATGGACTGTGTGAGAGCTCAACCTGACACCACCCCTTAAGGCCTCATTCACATCTGCGTTGGTAATCTATTTGGGGGAATGAACTACTGAACACAGTGGCAAGCGGTGTGCATTAAAAGCACACAGATCCCATAGACTATACTGGGGTCCGTGTGCTTTCCACACGGACTCTGCACAGAAAAGTGGTTCACCATCTACTTTCTTGTCCGCATGACTCCCCCGAACAGATTACAGAAGCAGATGTGAACGAGATCTAACATGCAAAGTCTAACATATTAGGCGCTGACACTAACTGCACCGCTTTCTCAGGAATGGTGTGGGCTAAAGAAAAAATTCCAACTGCAATGGAATCAGTGGAGCAATGACTGGAGTTGGTGGGAGTGCCTCTTTAAATAGCCTGCAAAGGTTGTGCATTATGAGAGCCTATCGATTTTTCTGATTGCAGCTGTGGAAGTAACTAGAGCAGAAGCAACTGAAACGTGAACAACAGTTTGCATCTTAAAACTGAGCTGCAAATACATTAGGATGCTGTTAGAAATTATTATAGTGCACAATAATGGGTTTTATAAATACACTGCATTGCAGATTTTGCCTCTAAGGCTGAGGCCCCACGTTGCGGAAATGCAGCTTCTTTTGTTGCAGATTTTGTTGCGTTTTTTTGAGCCAAAACCAGGAGTGGATTGAGCCATAGGTGGAAGTATAAGAACTTCCTATATGTTTCCCATTCTTTTTGTAGCCATTCTTGGCTTTGGCTCAAAAAACCGCAGCAAAATCTGTAAAAGAAGCCGCATTTCCACAATGTGGGGCCTCAGCCTAAATCGTTGCATGGGGCTTCTCATATCTAGGTACTCAGAGACTGAGTGTCCTGATCAGTTTCTTAGGTTTCCATATCCAGAAGGGGAGCCAGTACTGGCAGTGTTGGATACAAGCGCCTAGAAGACAATAGGATGATCTGCAAGATAAAGCCGGACTTACTCTTTCTCCTTGGTTTGCTTCTCAACCTGCGTCAAATAGTCCCATTTACTTTCAGATCTCTTTTTCAACATGAGGAGCACAGTGTCTGTCTTTACCTGACAAAGAAAAGACGGCAAGCATTTAGTTATAGCTCTCTTATACAAGTCTACATACATGTGAAGATTTCATGTTGTGCTCGTGTACAGAATAAGAGTTATTGATGTATTCCCTTTGCCCTGGTGATCCAGGACTGGGTTTAATAGTCGCAGGCCGTTCTATGGCATCATGCTCCCATTACAATGCTGGTAGTGGCGAGTACTGATAACATATGTGTAAAGTTTCCGTTAAATAGCACGCACACAAGCTCCTGAGCCTGAAGCAAGCCATCGCCAGGGTGCAGGTTTCCTATACACCATGATGTGTTACCGATATACATTTATGGCACGGTGCAAAAACATGTTAACTATCAACTTTCCGGTGTGAAGTGCAATTCATAAAATAAGATTCTTTTAGGGGCAACATGGTGGCTTGCACTGTAGGCTTGCAGCGTTGGAGTCCTGGGTTCAAATCCTGCCAGAGACATCATCTGCAAGGAGTTTGTATGTTCTCCCCATGTTTGTGTGGATTTCCTCCCATATTCCAAAGACATACTGATAGGGAAAAAATGTACATTGTGATCCCTATATGGGGCTCACAATCTACATTTACAAAAAAAAAAAACTAGATTCTTTTTAGTCTTGTGAATCTTGAACTCACTTTTCTTGAGCTATTCTCAGGGGTGATGGGTTTCAGCAGATTGTTCACAGTCATGGCGTGATTCTTCCCATTGAGGTCCTTCACCAACAGTTCAAATGACCTGCAAAAGGTAAAGAATACATGTATATAAATATCCTATAAAACCAGCTGTATATTACATATAAACCCTGCCCATACACTGTGCTGGAGAGAAGCTGCTAGTTGGTAGATCCATTATGGCTAGTATATGTTCTGGAACCAAGATGAAGAGCCACAGTAACAAGATGCTACAAATGTCCAAAGAAAACGTAGAATGCCAGTACTAGGCTGCAGTATATTGTGAATAGCAGTATATAAGCCACCACTGTCAGGCTACTGCTCCCCACACGTCCATACATACGGCTGCTGAAATACACAACAGACAAGGGTCCTTCACCTACCGTTCTGTGAATTGGACTTGCACATTATCAGCGGGAATGTTCTGAACTCCTTTCAAAGTGATGTAGATTTTCACAAACTTGTCAGACTGATCCCACCCTGCAAAAACAGGAAAAACCTACAGTCCCATGTGCAATAAAACGGTGCCATTACTGCAATGAAAAGACTACAAAAAACTGCAAGTGAAAATAAAACCAGGAATGGACCCTAAAGAGGGTCAAAGGGGAACTAAACATCTGACTCTATCACATAATAACATATAATATACTTAGTGCCCCATCTTTCTCCTATGCAGTCACAGCGCCCCAGCCTGGTACCCTGGTGGATGGCTTTCAAAATGACCACAGATTTCCTACGAGTGCTTAAAGTCTATGGGGGCTCTCCCGAAACCAACCTCAGAACCATTGACACTGTGTCCATCTGAGCGCAGAGGAAGTAAGAGGAGGGTGTTCTGCACTCTGCTTGTGGAAGTCTGCAGCCATCTTGAAAGAAATCTGACCCGTGACCAGGATGGAGTAACAGACACATCATTGGAGAATCAGAAGGCACCAGGTACGTTGGCTGTACATGTGTAGTATACAGTCTTAGGGTGCATGCACACTGAGTAACGCCGGGCGTGTATGAGAGCCGTACACGCCGGCGTTACAGCAGGGCTGCCGAACACTTCCCATTCACTTCAATGGGAGCGCTCGTAAACACCGCTGTTACGAGCGCTCCCATTGAAGTGAATGGGAAGTGTTCGGCAGTCTGCCGTAATGCCGGCGTGTACGGCTCTCATACACGCCCGGCGTTACTCAGTGTGCATGCACCCTTACAGTTTTAATTTTGACTGGAGGGTTGCTTTTAGTAAATTGACCATGGCATATGCAAGCAACATAGTAAGTGTGAATGCACCCTTAGGGCGGGTTCACACCTGCGCCCGGTCTCCGCTTTGCAGGTTTCCGTCTCCTGCCTGAGAAACAGGACAGGGGACGGAAACCAGCAGTCAGTTTTCAATCCATTCACTTGAATGGGTTTGCAAAGTGTCCGCCCGTGAGCGTCTTCTGCTTCTCTGTGGCAAAACCGTTTTTTTTTAACCAGACACAAAGTCCTGCATGTCCGACTTTGTGTCCGGTTTTAAAAAAAAACGGTTTCACCGCAGAGAGGCAGAAGACCCTCACGGGCGGACACTTTGCAAACCCATTCAAGTGAATGGATTGAAAACTGACTGCTGGTTTCCGTCCCCTGTCCTGTTTCTCAGGCAGGAGACGGAAACCTGCAAAGCGGAGACCGGGGCGCAGGTGTGAACCCGCCCTTAGAGCTCATGCATACAAGCAGATTCCAATACCCTATAGGTGCTTTAGACTGTGTGAAAACTGGAGTCACACAAAGATTCAACAGGAGCCTACAGAGTACAGCACTCTATCACGTGGTCTGTATACAGTATACACCCCTACTTACCATAATTGCTGATTTTCACTGTGTAAGTGCTGGCCATGGGAGGGACAATGGCTGACGGCTTCTGAACGTCCACAGACTCTCCTGCCTGTTGTTGCTGTCTGTTGGATATTTCTGTCTCAAGTTTTCGTTGCTCCACAAACAGAACATCTCGTACTCTTTTCCTGGTGGCCTTCTCTATAAGCTGCTTCACTTCTTCAAGATCCTTCTGGAGCTGGAGGTGGTAAAATAAGATAAATATGCATACTTCTAATAAGATCTGGTTCACAGCGTGCAGAGGAAAGCTGTAGGATTTTTACATATGGATTTTAAAGGGGGGGGGGGGGTCACCAATCTTAGTAATTTATCCTGTGGAGAGAGAACAAGTTGCAGATCAGGGAGTCTTGTCTTGTCTTCCAAGAGTGGCTTGGAAAGGACTAAAATATAAAGGTAGCTCTTAGGTCGGGGTTCACACAGGAGTTTTTTGGACCGGATTTTGACGCAGGGGCCACCTCAGAGTCCGGTCAAAAAAAACAGCTAGCCATGACTGGATGCCAGTGTAGTGCATACAGTTCACCGGCATCCAGTCGCAGCACTCCGCTCCGAATTAGACCCAAATGAATGGGCCTAGTCGGGAGGGAGTGTCGCGAGGCGGACGTCCGCGGCTGATTTGGCCTGAAGAAAGGTCATGTTGCTTCTTTTTTCCGCAAGGGGGAACAAACCGCTTGCGGAAAAAGGAACCCATTGAATTCAATGGGAGGCGGTTTTTTGAGTCGGATTTTGACACGGATTCCACCTCAAAATCCGGACCAAAAAACCCAGTGTGATCTCGGCCTTAGAAGTTTTCCATCTGTTAAATCCACCTCTGATGTTGGCTCACAAAAAAAAAAAAAAAAAAAGCACCAAAATCTGCAACAAAAACTTCTGCGTTTCACAAACGTGAGAGCCTCAGCCTTAGTTTGGTTATTAAACATTGCCTTCTTGTAGAAAACCACTGATACATGGGGAGATTTTCTACAACCATGTAAATATGGTGTTAAAAAAAATATATATATGACATTTAATTGCATTTGCATCCTTTTTTGCTGTAGTTTTACCTAATAAATTTGCACAGTATGTACATTTTTTTAACTAGTTTTATTAAAAAACACAAGACAGGCGATAGATAGATAGATAGATAGATAGATAGATAGATAGATAGATAGATAGATAGATAGAGCAAGAACACTTACATAAGGTCTGTGTGGGAAAAGGGCAACGGGGCATTCTTGTTGGCTCACATATACTTTCAATATATCAGACATTTCTATACAGCTAACGTTAGGTTCACACTAGCGTTCGGGTCTCCGTTCTGCATGCAGAAGACAAAAACCACAGACCGGGTCCGGCCATGAGCGGCGGTGAGCATTTTATGTTCTCCGCCGCGAAACGTTTTTTTAAAACCGGACACAGAGTACTGTATGTCCGACTCTGTGTCTGATTTAAAAAAAAAAAAGGTTTTGCGGCGGAGAGCATAAAACGCTCACCGCCACTCACGGCCGGACATCTTTCAAACCCGTTCAAATGAATGGGTATGACAGAGTCCTGCAGGTTTCCGTCTCCTGCCTCTGTTTTGTGCAGCAAACGGAGAGCGGGCGCAGATGTGAACGAGCCATAAGTTGACATTTATCACCGTTTCCTTCTCACATTATGGGCAAAACAGCACATCATGTTTATTTCTGTTAGGATTCATTCACACTTGTACTCGGTGTCCGGTGTGTGCATTCCGCCGGGTTTCCATCTTCAGCCCCGGCAACGGAAACCTGGCGGTCAGCTTTAGGGCTAGTTCGCACGGGGCCACATATTTTGGTCCTAATTTTGATGCAGAGTAGGACCAAAATGCAACTGTTGCGGCTTCTGACAGTCACGGCTTCCCGCACCGGAGTAGGCCCAAATGAATGGGCCTAGTCCAGGGGGTGCTGTCACAAGGCGGACGCTGAGGCTGAATCAGCTGCAGAATCTGCCTGAAGAAAGGACAGCTCGCTTCTTTTTTCTGTGAGCTGGAACATACTGCTCACGGAAAAAAGGAAGCTAGCGGTCTACACAGACCTCTATTGTGAGGGGGCGGATTCTGAGGTGGATTCGGCGTCAGAATCCGCCCTCTCTTGCCCCGTGTGAACAAGCCCTTAAAACCCATTCACTTGAATGGGTCTGTAAAGGTGATCGCAGGTGTCCATGGAGAAACTTTTTTTTTTTTTTTTTTTTTTTTATAGCCGGAAACAGAGTCGGACAAGCAGGACTTTGTGTCCGGATAAAAAAAAAAAACAGGTTTCCCCGCAGACAGGCCATAGGTGGACACTGGCGATCACCTTTACAAACCTATTCAAGTGAATGGGTTTTAAAGCTGACCACCGGGGTTCGGTCCCCTGACCAGTTTCTGAAGACAGAAACCCAACGGAATGCAGACACCGGACACCGAGCACAAGTGTGAACGAACCCTGACTTAGAGCCAACATATTCTGCAGCATTTTCCAGACATTGCCGTCGCTCTCTGTCCCCAGTAAGGTTCACAATCTGAATTATGTTGCGCCCTTTTGTGCAACAAGGTGACGCCATAACCAAAACCTGACGGTCCACAGTCACAGTAAATGGCGTCCATCGGATGTCTCAGACGCTGATCAGATGATAGATCAGGCACTGTGTTTGTTTGTTTAACGAAGCAGAAAAACTGGAGGAATAAATAGGAGCGTGTGAACACCGCCTAAAGGAAACTCACACTTAAAGGGGTTTATAGTGAAGATATCTGGCAGACACTGTAACAAAAACCTGACGATCCCCTATTACAGTGAATGGGGTCCATCAGGGGCCACTAATGCCTGCCATGTGACAAACTGATCCTATAACGAAACAGAACACCAGGGTAATATGAATGTGATCACAGCCCTCCATTAAAGGGGACATCCATGTAAGATACCAGGCACCATTTGAGGGTTGCAGTTATCACATGTCCATTGCTGCACACTGGAGCCCCCTTCAGTCTCAGGCACAAGCCTTGTGATTGCATTGTTCGCAGATTGGTCCCCGGCAGCTTCCTTACCTCGACCAGAGCAGAATCCATAACGTAAAAGTCAAACAGGTGTCAGCACCAAAAACGATGAATGAAGAGCCGCCGGAGCTTAGCACTCTGGAACCTTCCGCAGCTGACCGTGACGTCACGAATCAGACTCTCAGGAGGTGTCATTTTTTTCCCGTTCTAGAAAGTACCAGAATTTCAGTGAAATCCCTCAGCGGCGGCCATTTTCCCGAAGCTCTAAATGTCTATGAAGTAACATAAAGGGGATACAAGAAAATGGCGCCGCAAGAAACTGAAACTCAGTAGAGAAGCAGCTCAACCTCTAGTATTTTGCGCTGAGACCTGCAGAACACGTGATCGCTGCGAGCATAACAGTTTAGGTTGTGGCGGCTGGCTCTGTCAGTGTGTGCTCAACCAAACTTCAGGCTGCAGTTACACTTGCACTGTATTCACACACTGCGGTCATATTGTGTAGCTATTAAAGCATACGAAGTACACAATTATGTGTCAAATGTATATCTGGTAAATAGAAATCTATATTGGTAGTGAGAACATGTATCCAACTTCTAAAGCCAGGCTACAAAGTGACTTAGGCGATTGAAGTTCAAGGGTGTGTTCACACAATGCATTTTCTGTGTAAAAATATTAGACCTGCTTATCTTCAATGACAATATGTCATAATTTATAGAGCATGGATGATTACATATACTGAGATCACATGGAAACCGCAACAGAGCACCGCCGCATGTAGATCTGCGACCGTGCAAAGTGAACATCCACAGCAGAAGTCCAGGGGGCAGCGTTGAGTTTCTTTCAACTCAGCATCTGATTATTCAGCCTTAAAGGGATCCTATCATTAAAACTCAATTTTTTTCTGCCTACCAATTAGGAATAGCCTTAAAGTCTATTCGTCTCCTACCTTTAGATGTCTTCTCTGCGCCGCCGTTCGGTATATAATCTGGGGGGTTAAGCGGCCGGCCGCCGTCAAAGCGGAAGTACCAGGTGCATCCATTCATTTCTATGGAGCGTGCTGTTCGGATCGGCTGATCCCAACAGTACTCGCTCATCTCTATCTCTACTAGGTTCATATTAGCACTCTGTCTCTACTCGGGACTTCCATTCCCCTAATATGTTTTATTTATATAGTGCCAACATATTCTGCAGCATTGTACAGTTTGTAGGGTCCAAGTACAGGGGAGAGGAAGAAAAAGAAAAAAAAAAAAAAAATTACAAAAAAGTCACTTCACACGATGGGACTGAGGGCCCTGCTCCCAAGAGCTTTTATCTGTGAAATCCCCCTTTAAAAATGCAAGAGGGGTAAAAACATTTTTATAATTAAAGAGTCCCAATTAGATTTGTAGAGCACAGCAGCAGGCACATATCTTGTTCCTTGGCCTCAACTTCTGATGCTCCAACTCTTGCTGCTCTACTCTAAAACAGGAGTATCGTGGAGTTTGTGATGGAGGCAGAATGGTCTTTGGGACATCTAAGGATACCCAACAGTAAGAATATTTAGCCAGTCCTGTGATCGCCCTGTAAAAGCTTCTCCGTACGCAACTCATTTAAAGGGGCTCTATCAGCAAAATCATGCTGCTAGAGCCCCACATATGCGTGAATAGCCTTTAAAAAGGCCATTCAGGCACCGTAAATATTAAACTACCCCCCCCCCCCCCAGTTTTAAAATAAAACCCTAAAAAAGAATGATCTACTTGCGCTTCGTGCACAATGGGCGGGCATTCAAGGTGTGTCTTCATCCACGCTTCCTCTTATGTCCTCTGGCGCTCGTGAACTAAAAAAAAAAAAAAAAAAAAAAAAAAATAGCCTGGGCGCCTGCGCAGTAGAAGCCGCATGCTACTGCACATGTGCCCAGGCCATTTTTTTTTTTATATCAGTGTCAGTTTGCGAGCGCCAGAGGAGGACGGGATCGGAGGACGAGGAGGCATGGATGAAGAAGACACACCCTGAATGCCCGCCCAGCGTGCACAATCCGTAAGTAGATAACTTTTTTTAGGGTATTAATTTAAAACGGGGGGGGGCGGCTAGTTTAATATAACATTTACAGTGCCTGAATAGCCTTTTTAAAGGCTATTCACACATATGTGGGGCTCTAACAGCATGATTGTGCTGATAGAGCCCCTTTAAAGGGCTGATGGCAAAACAAGCCATAAGACAACCACCCAGCATTACATGAAGAGTGGTCTTCTGGAGAGGTGGTCTCAGCAAGATACTTTGCATTTCTCCTTGCAGAGCAGCATTCAGATTAGTCACTCAAGGAATGTTACAAGATTTTATACTGCTGCTAGTGTCCATGTTGGACCATATGGCAGGACCTCCATCTCCATTCAAGCTTATGATCACATCAACAACCGGGATGTGTCCTTACACTGTGTAACCAATGTACTGTCAGAATGTAAACCTCGTCTTAGAACTATGTATAAGAAATCGTCAAGTCAAACAAAAGACATTCCCTTGAAATGGATTAAAGTATTCATTAAGATGTTAGCAGATGGTCATTGTTTAAGAACATTGTTTATGGTGGTTGTAGGTTTTTGCCTTTCAAAAGCAATATATTGCTGAGAATTCAAAGGTATTTCACAGAATTTTCTTAAGCCATTTAAAGAGAAGATGGACGTGTAGAGTAACATTACCAAGCTTTCAAGTGTTTAGCTGATATGGCGACAGATGAGCATCAGCATTTCAAACAAGGGTTTGTTTTTTAATATATGAAAGTACCATAGATATAATGATCAATAGGGGGCCTGACAGGACCAATGGGAGCCGAGCTGTAGTGAAGTCACTGGGCTGCCAGACAAGGCATGGCGCTTACCTCACTGTACAGGGGCTCAGACCAGGTGTCAGCCCCCCATTGATCATATTTATAACCCATCCACTACTGGTCATCTGTGCTAAGTACTAGAGCCCACCATCAGGGATCTAGGAACTGTGGTCTTAACTGCATTCTTCTATTAGAGTATTTTCTCTGATCCCTCCTGATGATTTTGCTTATTCAATGAGAAACGCTGAGATGATATTTTGGATTTACACCTTGGCATTTGTAGTCAGCACCTGCAGTGTGGATCATAAAGTAGGACGCTCCAGAGTCACTGGCAAACCGTGTCTAAAGAATGATGTGTAAATGCTCAGGCCACATTGTACAATACATTAGAGAAGTCACACAGCTTTAGAGTTTTAAATTAAACTTTATTGCAAGAAATTCTGCAAATTAGATCTATGCTCGTCCTTCCATCCATGTGACATCTTCAGTGCCTTTAAGAGAAAAAAAAAAAAAAAAAATACCCGTTAGTGTGTCATTGAACAAGTGATTTTATACACGACTAGTTTACTAGATGGGGTGTCAGAACTTTTGCTTTCATCTTTATCAGTGAGAGAGTTCAAGTTATTGTCATCATTGCACCCCCACCCATTTAGTAACGGTAGACTAGACCCCTTACTTACCAGAAGGGACAACTGAAAGTCTGGTCTGAAGAAGAAGATCTGTTCCTTCATTTCCACTGTTAAAGAAAATACAGGACCATTAGCCAAGTCTGGTATGTATATATTAGACCACTAACTGAGGCTTATTAGTCTAGCCAACTTTGTTTTTACATATAGGAGGGTAGAGTAAATATACAGCCCTTTAAGGCTAAGGCCCCACAGGACGGAAACGCAGTATGAAAAATACATGGAAATGTGTTTATCGCGTTTCAGTTTCATCGCGGTCATTGAGTTTTGCTCCAGTTAGCCTTAACCAAGCAAAACTGAGTTTTTATATGCGGATTTTGATGCTTTTCCGCAGTGTTTCTGTGGAGTTTCCTCAACACATTTATCATGCTGCTTTTTTGCTGCGGTTTTCACACCCTCCATAGAAATCTATGGAGGAAAACTGTTTCTGCAGCTATAATTGACATGCTGCATTGCACCTTTTCTTCCGCAGTGTGGGGCTAGGATTAGACAAAATTGCATTCACTATGCTAGTACTGTAAAACACAGCGTATTTCCGCAATGGCCCAAAATGCTGTGTTTCCACCCAGTGGGGCCTTAGTCTAAATGGGGCAGGATGCATTCACATTTAATTTGTCCATATGCCAGTACACAAATCAGAATAAACCCATTACCTGGGGGCTTAAAAAGAAAAACCACTTTAGGTTTTTCACTGTATGGAATATAGTGCAGGCAAAGTTATAAGTTTACATGGTTGACCATGAAGAGCTTTCCTAGCTGGACATAAACTAAATATGAAAGCAGCCCAGCATTATGAGACCCCTGAGCTCTCCCACTATAGCCTCAGAAAAAAGTGGAACGGTAGATGTTGAAATCAGTCTAGTTCATATGGCAGAATCGGTTTCATCACTGGTTATAGTGGACTCAGCAGAACTTCGTAGTATCCCCAAAATATAAGACTACTTACATTTATAGTTGTCATGGAGCGTCTGACCTGTGGATAGAGAAGTGTTAGCAAGCTTCAGTGGGGAACACAAGAGGTTACAAAGTATAATGCTGAGCAGTCTGAATCAGTGTGGGTCAAAGTTATCCTCACAGGTTATTGGAGACCTGATTCATAAAGTCATCATTTACAGACCGCTGCATGCATCAGTAAGCTTTATAGCTCTAGGTAGGACTAGTTCATTGGTAGCCATCTTTAACTTCTGACCAGTTCCTTTAAAGGGGGACAGATCACTTGGGGACACGGCAATCAGACACTTATGTCTCGTTGATAGGTGATGTGTCCATAATGGCACAACCCCTTTAAGCTTGCACTGCTGTAAGACCGGTTTCATAGAAATTGACCTGCCAGACAATATATCTATTCCTACAGCCATTTTAATGGTAAAGATGACATTTATTGGGCATATTTCACAGGTCCCTCAATGTAGGATCTGAAAACAGATTACCAATTACTTGGCTGCATGAAGAGATTTCATAGCCGAGTGCATGGCATGTTATGCAATTGTAGCCTAAAAGGGAGATTTGAGGCTACAGCATGTACGCCATGACAGGTGATCATACCCTTTACAAGTAATATGAGCCATGCACCATCTATACTCACATAAAGGCCACAGATCAGCAGACCAGTCTTTGCTTTCATCTTGTCACAGGCTGGACATTGTACCTGAAAAAGTGACCAGTTAGTTCTGGTAATAGAAGTGCCAAAGGCTTCTTAAGTCTTAGGATGATTCAGATAGGAGCGAAAGACTTGTTCATCACTGAAGATCAGCTGAACTATGTACTCATCATAAACATCCTGACAACTAGAGCAGATATGATCAAGCGGTACTTACTAGGGGTGTCAGGGCCTTGTGTCCAAGTTGAATCCAGATTCATCTTACTGACTGTATCCCAGCCAATTCCTAAAAGTTATGGGAAAGGAGGAGATTAGCACTTGAGGAAAACGCCAAGAAACAAATGCAAAAGTGGCAAGTCGCACTGTCAGTAAAAGGTTCTCTTTCATTCTTATTCAGAGAGATTCCCATTGATTTTTATTGGATCATCATTGTGCCAGTTAAAGGATAACAGAACATCGTATGTACTTACCTTACAGGCTTTGAGATTCTGGAAGAGAAGATAAAGAGAATGTGAGGGATTTTGCAGATATTAAGTGTCCTACACCGTAATACTGTATAACTGATGTGCGTCCTATAATGTACTGTCAGACTGATTGCAGGTTTGACCATTTCAAGAGTGGACAGGAAGAGATTAACATTTCATGTCCACAAAATCTGCATGTCCAGACTTAGATATAAGCAGGAGCTCTATATACATATAAGCCTCAGTCTTGTAAGTTTTCAGAAATCACTTCTGTCCACTACTCTTATAACCATCACTGGCTTATGTCAGATCTTGTACCATTTCCATTTCTTGAGACTTACCGATTGACTTAATCCAGCAGAACTCCTACAACACTGCCCCAATCCAGATGCTGGAAGAAGAAGTACAAGTTAGACATGGACATACTATAAGAGCAAGATTACATATTCTCCAGAGAAGTGAAAAGCACTTCACCTGGACAAGGGTACTGATGCCTTATTCATGTGCAGGGGGCATGTTGGTCCCTGCTCTCCTGATTACAAGATCCAATGCTGCCCCCTCCCCCAGCAATCTGGCACTTATTCTCTATACATAGACTGACACTTCATGTCCACTTTGGCTACGACCTACATATGCAAGTCCAGCATAGACATAAGCAGGAGCCCTGTATGCAGCATAAGCCTCAGTTTTATAAGTTTTCAGAAATCTCTTCTGTCCACTACTCTTTATAACCATCATTGGCTTATGGATTTATAGTTGAAGTGCTACATATTCTCCAGTAGCGTAAATGGAGCCCCACTTGGACAAGTGCTTCATTCATAAGGATTCAGGGGCCTGTGGGGTTCCCGTTCTCCTGACTGTTGGATCCCAGTAATCAACACTTGTTATCTATCCATAGGATAGAATAAGTGTGACAAAATCCTTTTAAGATACCTTGCACTTATTTATGGGTCCAGGTAAAACCTAAAATCTACTGTAGCTACCGCATGGTGCATATTTTATATTCTGACCTGCACTGCCAAGAGTAAAAACTAGCAAGTCTCAAACGAGAATGAATCAGAACTAGAGCACTGGAGATTATAAATCAGGGGTGTCATTCTGAAAGAAAGCACCCACGTTCTGGACCCTGGACAAACCCTTTAAAAACAAGTTACCCTCCAAAATTCAAGTGTTATTTTGCCCTATGCATTTGCAGATTTAGACTTACCTAGTGCATCAATCCACAAGGTGCTGACCTGCAAGAATAGGAGGGATTGAGGATTAGAGTTTGGTGCAGAGTGCAGCCAAGATCTTTTATTATCCTGGCAGGTTCTCAGAAAAAAGTGGAACGGTTAAAGGTATAATCAGCCTTAATCATATGGCAGAATCAGTTTCATCACTGTAACCACATACAACACTGACAAACTGTAGCAATATGAAAGATTGTCTTACCAGGTTTAGGCATGTTGTATACGCCAAACCTAGAGAATTATAAAGAAAAAGGGGGATGTCAGTAATGATAATAATGCAAGTAATAGCAATAATAGGGCTCAGGGGTCAAATCAGTATTTCATTAGTCCACATGTAGGTTCAGGTCAGACATTTGGAGCATCACAAATAACCCCAAGTTCCTATGCTACATTAGTGGAGGAGGCCATGTACATGCAGTCACTAGAGCCAAAGCATGCAAAATGGCAAGCGAGTTTGCTATATCCATGTCACAGGCACTCAGTGCACATTTATTGATGCCAACATACTTGAAAGCTACAAGGCATTGCTCCTAGGCAAGGTTGTGGCTTCCAAACTGGCATTATCTCCCAATACTATTACAGCTACATGCCCGTGACAAGAATGCAGGCTGAAAGATTAAGGGTTGTACTACAACAAGACACAAGATATACAGGATGGGGATAAGTGATCAGTGGGGTACAACAGCTGGAACTGCCACCGCTTGAGAGAATGGGGACGAGATGCATGAGGCTGATCCTCCATTTCATCTATGAGACATAACCATCTGCTGTACTCCTACGTCTCTTTAGCAGCCCCATAGAGATGAATGGAGCAGCAGAACTCCATTTTAAGGGAGGACAACCTAAGAGTCCTGTTATTGCCAGACCCTCACACTCCCCACTTTCTCCAAATCATGAACAGGAGACCAGTCTTGCTCATGGAACATTTAAGTGTTAAAGAACAATACCTACCTTGCCACTAAGATTCTTTATCTTTAGGTCTTCCAATCCACTGCCCTAAAAGGAGACGTTACATGTTTAGACAATATTTTATGGCTGCCATTATTAAAGCAATGTTGAACAGTCTGCATCAGGTTGGGTCAAGTTCTCCTCACAAGCAATTGGCGACCTGATTCATAAAGTCATCCTTTACAGACCACTGCAAATTCTAGGACATTCTACCTTGGCTGCCATGATAGATTACAAATAAAGGTAGCTAGCCAACGCTATACGGGCAGCTAGCCAAACCAACGGCAATAAAAAGATCAGAGATGTAGAAACGAACAGCTCAAGAAGATTGCATCTATTAGAGACTTGGGGACTATACTAGTGGTTATGGCCACAACGTGTATAAGGTATCCAATAGTTGCTATCACTTACTCTGGGAGGCATCCAGTGATTTGATGGGGCGCATGGTAATCCTACCAACTCATTTGCACCTTGTCCATAACCTAAAGGAGAATATACAGCAGTTATTTACAGTAATAGCACTGCAAGAGGCTTCTTAAGTCTTAGGATGATTCAGATAGGAGCGAAAGACTGTTCTTCACAGAAGATCAGCTGAACTATGTACTCATCATAAACATCCTGACAACCAAGCACAGATAGCAAGTTGCACTTACCAGATGTCAGTCCGGCCTGCTCAAGTGAACCAAGGTAGACGAACGAGGGCTGCAGATAGACAAGGCAGATGCTTAGACCATGTAAACTATACAAAGACCAAGTGATATGCCATTATTGACAAGACTAGCATGTGCAAGCTCAAGTCGTGTAGCAGAGTCAGATAGAGCTAATAACAAACCTCCATGGGAAAGTCAAGGTTGTTAAAGCATCATCATGTAACAGTACAGGTGTAGCCCCTGTCCAGTCAGAAGTAGGTCAAGTTTTACAAAACTCAATTAAAAGTGCACAGAATTTTTTGTATCTTGCTGTCAAGTTACAGGCTACTCCCTAAACTTTACAACCAGATGGAATAGGCCATCATTTAAGTGGTTAACAGTTGACGTTTCCATATACATGGACGACGTTACTAAAAGGACCTAGAACAGCTATGGGAATCATGACCGAGTATACTTACAGTATACGCAACATGTGAGCGAGTCCTCAGCTTGCACAGTGACCTGCAAAAGACAGACATTAGAACAGATTCTGCAGAATAAAGAGTCAGCATAACACATCCAGCAGAGACATCAGATAGGAGCGAAAGACAAAGTTACTCGTCACGGTTCATCTGTTGAACTATGTGATCATCATTGTGTCTCGTGCATTTTATAGTCTAAGGGCTATGGAGCTAGAAGTGTTCTTACAATAAAATGAAGTTACACTATTACTAAAATTAGCACACCACTTGCTTTCCGAATTAGGGGAGCAGACTATGGTGGTTAGCCATTTTTGAATTAGTTTAAGCTGAAGTCAGGCTGTGAAGGATTCACTCGGCCCACCGACTCCACAGCCCAACTTCTGCATCTGATGCCAATGGAACACTTTCAGCTCTGGAAAGATTCTTAATTGTCCCTGTTTTGCAAACTCGAGTTCTTACAATAACAGGCAAGGTGCAAGATAATTCCCTAAACCAGCTCAACCATTTATGGAGGAAATACATGGAGTGAGGTGCAGATACCAACCTTCTAGCAGAGACCCCGCCATCTTGAGTAACAGCCAAGGGAATCCTTGATCTAGAAACACAAGTAGACAATGTGAGCAACTACCCTATGCCCCTAAACACACAACTTATTTTACTGAACTGTATCAGTATAAAAGGATGTCCCTCATTCTGTTTCAGAGAGATTCCCATTGATTTAAGTCAAATCATCATGTACAGCATTATACATTACATATATCATATGCAGCAAACTTACCCATAGGCCAGACGGCCGACTACATGCTGACGCAACTGGACCTTGGACCTAAAGAAGAAATAAGAGCGTTAGGAAGGAGAAATATCTGCTGATAGAATTAAGGTAAACAGTAACTAATGCCTCAGGATTTGTATTGGTGGTAATGCTCTCTCGTCATCCTGACAGTCAAGAGTAGCAAATAGTCGTCATCAGCGGCATTAGATCGGCCTGGTACATGGTGGACCAACCTACCCAGGTGCTAGATACCTTGTGTGCACGGTATGCATAGCTGGGGAAGTTAGTAGAGATTGCTCATAATGCAGGTTACAATAAGCCTGTTCTGTTAAGGAGGGGGACACAGATCGTAACCCATCCCTTTACATGTGATGGGGTCCTTAAAATCCTAATAATTTTATTTCTATAGCGCCAACATATTCCGCAGCGCTGTACAATTTATAGGGTGCAAATACAGACAGAAAGATACATTAAATCCTAGAATCTAATCCTAAACATAATAGGCCATGCTCACATGGAGTTTAGTCCTTTGATCAGAACAGACTGAAACTCTAAGCAGTGATCAATAGTCAAGACGATCTTCCAAAATCATGGCCTCCACTTTATAGCACATTCCCTCTGAAGATGCTTGGACGAGTCACCTTCAATTGATTCCCAACCCCATCTAAACTGCTTGGCCCAAAACTTTACTGACACTTCCAGGGCTTTCACCAGACTCAACTGCTACTAGGGTGCATGTCTAAATGTGTCCCAGCCTAGCCCAGGCAGAATACACTAAGTAGATCACTTACTGAACAGCCCTTGTATCTGCGCATGTTCTCCGCCAGTGAGCGCATCTGCAAAAAAAATAAAGTAGACAAGGTAAGTCTCAATCCAGGACTCACAGTACACTGCATTTTAAACAGAAAAAAAATGTGTACCATGCAGGGAGTCTTCTACACTTTCCAAATAAATGCCTTCTGCAATTTAGTGCAATTTCCTTTACTCAAAAATTTTGTCTTATACAGAGAAGCTGAAAAGGGCTTCAGAGGCATTGCATCTCTGTTGAGGCTTTGATCTCTGCCCCTAACTAAAGGCAATGTGAAACTGGAAGGTCACTCAAGCAAGGGGGCAGGGCCGAGCAAAAGTTAGGGACTATTAGCTGGAGCAGCGAGTGAAGCCTCAGCCAAAGAGATAGACCTTTCAGCTAGTGTGCATAAAATTCACGATTCTCATGAAAATAGAGCAGCAGTGCAGAACATGGAAGTCATCTGCGGGAAGTGTAGAAGCCACTCTACAAAGTTAGTATAGGCTAGATATGGCCACAGACCAAACTGTCCCGTTAAAAGTCAACCCAGTTGAGAATCAGCACAAGATGCAAACCACCAAGTGTGCCATCCTAGTCCAGGCAAGGGTATTCTAGATCTGTCCTTTCAGAAAGATCTGATCAGAAGCCCACATGGAGCAGATTGCACACTTGGTCACATGCAGGATTGCTCACACTACAAGCCTAATAGCCTATGTAAGTATTCAGACAGTGCAGATAGATCAGTCCTCCAGTTGCAGGATCTGCACCTTGGCTGCATTTCACAGACTGGCTAACCCTCCACCAATATGTAATATTACAGCCTGATCAGAAGAGTTGGCATTCATCATTACATTTCTGATGTCCCTACCAACACAATTTTCATCACATTCAGGCACATTTTATACAACAAAACATTGGTATGGGAAGGGTTAAACAGCATGGCCGCATCACTAGGCCTGCAGAAGTCTGTGCAGGGTCCAGCACAATCCACTGCCATCCTGGTCAAGGAAAGGTGCAGGACAACAGATATAATAGAGCAATGACATAAAAAGACAATATCAATAAAGTGATCACCATATTGAAAGAAAACTATACCGAGCACAGATCACAGCAAGTACTCACCTCCACGACAGAGAGCAGGGCGAAGAGGAAAGGCTAGAGCTGCGGCTGCGCATTAAATAGTCAGCAGAATTCCGGACATGACGTTAAGAACACGCCCAATATTAGGGCGGAGCTCGCCGTTACGTTAACCAATGAGCTCTGCGTTTTAGAATTGTCGCACGCAGTAGATAACGCCTCCATGTTGTTGGTTATAATTAAAAAAAATTCGAACTGTGTGAGGAAAATAAATAGAAAGAAGCGAATCATAAAAGTAGTTGTAAGGTTTAACACAGCACTGAAGATTAGTGGGTCAGTTCCCCACCCAAAATGGCTCCACGGAACTGCTTTCTCCCCACCCAATATGGCCCTTAACCCGTGTGTGAAGGTATTTTGCTTCGGCAGTGCGCCCCCTAGAGGTTGCAGATTAGTATGCGGCTTTAGGATCGACACCTCAGTTTCCCTGGTCCATATTCAGCCCGAGAAGCCCCAGAACTAGCCCGGGGGCAACCTCAGTCTGCTGACAACTGTGCCCGCTGTGATTCTGGTCCTTGTCAGTAGTCAGGCTGTGATATGGGAGAATGGTGGCGCTGTGCAGCTCGCTGGCTATTGGAGAACTACAACTCCCAGCTGTTACAGTATGCTGGGAGTTATAGTTCCACCAGAAGCTGGCAGCTCGCCTATAGGTACAATGGAAGCCGAGGAAAAGTCTGTTGTGATGACTTTCTGCGAAAAACAGCGAGGCGTTTCTGCTGCAATGTTTCCCGCAGGCTGTGGCTTCACTACTTAGGGCCTAAGAGAGCCTTCACATGGAGTAAACGCACGTGTATTTTTGCAGAACACACGTGTAAAAATAAGACTCCCATTGACTTCAATGACATCTTACAGGCATATTTTTAAACGAGTAAAAAATATCATTGAAGTCAATGGGAGTCTTACTTTTACACGTGTATTTTGCAAAAATACATGCGCGTTTACTCTGTGTGAAGGCTCCCTTAGCCTTAAAGGGGTATCCAGAAATTTGGAGTGCCAAGGGAAATGAAAAATGTTAAAAAATAAATCCTCCCCTGCCCTTGGTTGTCCACCGCATTGCTAAGGCCTGGTTCACCTGCTTTTGGTATCCGTTTGGAAAGTCGCTTGGGGAATCCCCGATCGCATTAAAAAGCGGTTGGCTAAGAAACCACATGGACCCCATAGACTACGGTATAATGGGGTCTGGGTGTTTTCTGCACAAATCATGCAGAGAGACAAGTACAGCAAGCAGCACTCTTCTCTGCATGATTTGTGCGGACACCGCACAGAACACTCACGAACCCCATTATAGTCTATGGGGTACATCTGTTTTCTCTGCTGTTTTTTAATGCATTCGGTGATCGGTTCGGGGGTCCCCAAACACCTAATATGACAGTACTTGAGTTAAATGCACTGACATTGAGTGCACATAAGAGAAGGTCACCTGAGTTTAAAGCACTTATGTTGAGTGCACATGAGTTGAGTGCACCAACATTGAGTGCACCTAAAATGAAGGTACTAAAGTTGAGATGTATGCACCTAGAATAAGGGCACCGTTGTAAGGTGAATGTACCTAAGTTAATGAATTGAGTGCAGCTCAGATGAGGGGACGTGAGTTGAGTGCATCTAAGTTGATTAAATTGAATGCACCTAAGATGAAGGCAATTGAGATGAAACCACCTACATGGAGTGCAACTAAGGCTTGGTTCACACATCAGTATGCCATCCGTCTGTCTGAATTCAGTTTGAGACTTTAAAACAGACTGCACATACTGATACCTTTTAATGCTAATAGCTAAAGTTGTCCATCCCCTAGAGGACAGATAAAGGGATTAAAAGTAGAAAATTGTAAACAAAGTAGAGATAAGGCATTTACTATATGTAGTTCTCTGTAGAACTACAAGAGTATACTGCACATGCGTGCAAGAGCAGAGCGTGACCCCAGCCGGAAGAAGACAGCAGAGTAAGAGGGAGGCGTCGCTGGAGAGTTCTCGTGGCAGCATTGCCGACGCCCCCACTGCTGCAAAAGAACTAATTTGCATACTTGTAAAAAAAACGGTATTACCGAACGGCGGGATTGAGGCAACTGATAAAGGTAGGAGACGAATAGCCTTTAAGGCTATTCCGACATGGCAACTAGAAAAAAAAATTTAATAGTAGAATCCCTATGTCCCTAACTCCTAAGTCCAGCAACAAGAGTTAACACTACCTGAAAAGTTGGCAGAAATGAGGTCAGCTCCTGAATGTATTCAGACTGAAGATTAATGTCCTGAGGGAGCCTGGAGGATACATACCCATTTATGACTCAACTAGTTGTTGTGGCCTGGAGAGACAGTGGACAGATTCTTCCCACCAAGGGAGTTGATTTTGGATACAGACCCTGCTATGGACCATGTTCAGGACTGGTGTGACATGTTACCTTATGCCTCCTTAAAAGGATGCCATCATTAGAATTCCTTTTCCTACAAACACCACATCAGGGAATAGACTTTAGCAAGGCTATTCTTCTAGCTTTATGATCCATGACTGAGAATTTTTCTTTACTCCTTATGCAAATTAGTCTTCAAAAAGGAAAGGGGTATTCCCACTGTGCTCAAAGGTGCTCCAGTGTCATCTATCTGCCGCCTCTCCACTGCATCAGCTGGCATGATCAGGATACAAATCCCCCACAAGCTCTGTCAGCTCTGCCATGTGCTGGGCAGAGCTGACTGCACATGTCCATTTTTCTGTGGCCTTTTGAGCATCCGTTCGGCCATAGGAAAATGGCCGAGCAGTCGTGCAGGCTCCCATGCCCAATGTGACATGGCAGAGCCAACTGAGTATGCATGAGATGTTGCAGAGAGGCCAGGACTCAGGCCATAGATAACTGTACAGGGTAAGTTTACAGAATTTTTTTTGGCCTGGATTTTGATGTGGGAATTTATTCCAACAACACCTCCCGTGGCTAGCCACAACTGGATGCCGTGCACCAGTATCCAGTCGTGGCATTCTGCTTTGGATTAGACCCAAACAAATGGGCCTAGTTGGGAGGGAGTGTCGGGCCGGACACAGCAAGATTGGGGAAAAAGCAAGCTGCCCTCTTGCGGGAAGAAACCACTAGTGCAAGAAAGTGAGCAGCTCCCATTGAAGTTAATGGGAGGTGTTTGAGGTGGCTTCCATGTCAAAATTCTGTCCAAAGAACCCTGTGAACTTGCCCTTACCTGGCTTGACAGGGTGGCACTCTTGCAGATGCAGGCCAATTTTGACATGTGAAACTTGATGCGAACATGGCCTCGTTTCTCATGTTATATTGGCAGATCGCCAAACTCTTTCATAAATGCATTATTCTGAATTGCTCTAAATTCCTGGTAAATGGCAGATTGTGGAATTTTTTGAAGTCTTAGCCATTTCAGTCACTCATTCGTAGTACTGTGTTGTTCTCAGCACATCCATACCTGGTGTCATGGCTTCCTCTAACTATACCTCTAAGCGAAGATCCCAAAAGACATGAGACATTTAATAAAATTCTTCATGTATCAGACAGTAACCTATCAATGACCAATTACCATATATACACACACACTTGAATATAAGCTGACCCCCCTAATTTTACCACAAAAAAAACCTGGGAAAACTGACTCGAGTATAAGCTGAGGGGAGGGGGTGGAATGCAGCAGCTACTGGAAAATTTCAAAAATTAAAATTGTTTTTTGGGTGCAGTAGTTGCTGGGGAAGGGGTGGGGGTGTTTTGGTTGTCTGTCCCTTTCCCAGGGACAGGGCTGACTTCAGGGTATCTGCAGTGCTCCTATCAACCCCTTCCCGATGGAACAGGAGCACTGCAGATCCCCTATATTCAGTAGAGCGGGCACTGTCAGACACAGGGATACCTAATGTGTATGTCAGTTTCTACTTTTATATGTATTCTAGGGAAAGAAGGGATTTAGAACTTATTTTATACTTAAAGCTTTTTTTCCATTATTTTATGGGAGATTCTATACATTACTATTGTGGCTGGTCATAGACACCCCCAAAACGGGGAAAAAAAAAAAAAAAAAAAATTCTTGACTCGAGTATAAGCCAAGGAGGGGGGGGGGGGGGGGCTTTCAGCACAAAAGCTGCTTTAAAAAAAAAAAAAAAAAAAAAAAAAAAGACAGCTTATGCTCAAGTATATACAGTAACTCCATTTTAGTGAAACCCTAATCCCTAGATGAATGAGGGGTGAAACACTGCCGCCAGTGCCTGTAGTTTGTATTCTTGCACTCCATCATTGTGCGCCCTTCCCCACAGCTTGTAAATACAGATGGCAAAGTAGATAGAGTTTGCTTTATTCAGAGTAGTTGATTTGTCATCATGACCAGACCATTTAGTGAATCAAGGAGACAGCGCATACATTATATATTAGTTTGACAGTAATATATAGACATTTATATGATTAACCATATAGGTTTCATGAAAATTCATTCCATCACAAGCTTCCTTTTCAGTGCCTGCAGTTCACCCGGTGCTGAAGTATCCAATCCTCCATCTAGGTGGAGAAGGAGAAGAAAAAAAAAAAAAAGTTAGCTAGCATCACAGAAATTACAAGGTCATGTCACAATAGATTCTGGTCTCAGTCCCATATCCGCAAGTCTCATCCAGTCTGTCCACTAATAGTTATGAGGTCATCATTGACCAAGGTTATCATAATCATGCAAGGCCAGTCTTTACTCACCTCAGCAGAGTCTGGGTGGCCAATCCTGCAACAAGATAAGTGTGACATTTTAGATGTATTGAAGCAGATTGACAACTGCCTGGAGAGCCAAAGGTTGCCTGCCCCTGATCTAGTGCGTATAGCCACCATTAGTGCACATAAATCACATACAAATGGAATACAAGTGGTCAGCATACTAAGGAAGTCAAATGATGTTAATTTGCATTGTGGAAGCCATGCAGAGTTTTTTTAAGCCACAAGCTGCTGTGGATTATCATGCTAAACCAGATATCTAGACGTTAATCTGTGCATGTAATATGCTAGTAGTACATAACATGTCTATGTATACTGAGCCATGACTAGTTCTTAGCTACACACACCAGCAGAATGGTGAAACAAGACTGCAAGTCAGAATGGAAAAATGTATCGTCAGTTATCGCATCTGACGGCACTTCCTATTCCAGAGTTTCATCATATTGTAGTCTTGTGTAGCTTTCTTCAGGTCACAAAGAATATCACAATACATACCTGGTCTGTACAGGGCCTTTGCAGACTGTCCAGTAGCACCAGAGGAGCACACGTTATTCCTGTAATAAAGTGAATGCCTGGGTTAGTTGTGCAAGTGTGCATATTAATACAGATACAATCTACCACCAGGATGTGGTCAGAAAACGGTTATCAACAAAAACTTTCTGCCGGTAATTCCAGCTATTTTGTTTAGTTTTCATCATGTATCCCAGTGGTACTCAAGAGGACAAGTCATATCCTTCAATAGGAGTCAATAGATTCTGGCAGAATTGGACAATCACCCTGATTTTTGGTACAGTTTGGGTGATGTCAAGTAGGTGGATCTGAGCTAGAGCAGACAGTCCAGGACCACCCACCTGACAATCTACCACATATAGAGGGTGTGGAAACAGTCAGCTAGAGACTATACCAGCCGTGCCTGACTCCATGCCTATTGTAGGATGCAAAGTGGTGGTGAGAATGGTTAAAGGTCTTGATGTCTCAACATTAGGTATTCACATGGTGAAGCCATCATGCCTTTTGCTATAGTTTATACAAAAACTGCAAGAGACTTGACATGTGATAGCCTTTACATGAAATGTATGATTTGATATTTCTACAACTTACCAGCTTTTCTGAATGCTACAGTTCTGATCACCTAAAAGAAGAAGAATTCTTATTAGTCAGCAAGTTGTCTAAGACATTTTAATACATTATATGTGCACAGGTATGTAACTACAGCAAAAAAAAAAAAAAAAAAAAAAAGTTAGTGAGCTTTCACATTTGAGCACAAGTCACCATTAAGTGACCCTTTGGTGTATATACTTAAAAAAAAAAAAAAAAAAAGCTGCAACATGTGAATGCAATAACTGAAGTCTTTTGGTGGTTGCTGGCCGGCCTCAGTCCCATATCCGCAAGATTCATCCAACAGTCTCCAAATATAAGAGTCATCATAGACCAGCCAAAGTCTATAGGTCACCACATGGAGCATATAATAGTGAAAATGCCCTTACCGGTCTGATGTTATCCAGCCACTGGGTACAGATGCTTCAGGCAGCACTCCTAAAATGAAATTAAATGATCAATGCAAGCTCATCTAGAAGTAGAAAGGTTTGGGTGGTAGGAGTAGAGCCCCCAGGTCAGCACCCATGAACAGCTTGGCACAAGGCAGGTTTTGTAGGAGGGTTGAGTGACAGATTGTGGCACAGGAGAATGACCCAACCTGTCAAAGCCCCTCTGTTTATCTTGCATGCTGTTGGAGAAGCCACTGCTACTATGCTAGCTGCAGCCCTCGGTTAACATGCATCAGAGTCCATCAAGGACAGGCATCACACCCACACTGCCCAAATCAAAGTTTATTCTACCAACATCAACCTGACTACATTGCTTTAGCATGGAGGACCCAGTGTGGTAAGCCATGAAGATCTTACAACCCTTGCAGCATGATCTATGGGTTCTACCTTATGACCTAATGCCAGATCAATGGAAACACCTAGTATATTTAGAGTTCACCAGTACAGGTTTTGAGCTCGACAGATTCCAGCCCATCAGGTAACATGTTCAAAGGCATTTTGCTTTTACAATTCTTTTTATATAGAATACCTTTCAGAGGATAGGTCATCAGTACCTGACCTGTGGGGGTCAGACACCAAGGCCCAGCACAGATCAGCTGACCTGGCTGCCATAAGATATAGAAGTGGTTGGGAGAAGACTGCTCTACATCCATCCAGATAGAAGTGGAGCAGCAGTATCCCAGTGCCATTGCTAGAGTGGACCAAGCTGCAACCTCCACCCATTACCCAAACAGGAGGAGAACCGCTTCTGCAGCCAAAACCCAGAAACCACAGGTTAGATACTGATGACCTATCCTGTAGATCCTGCGTAAGAATCAAAGTTGTGTTTTGGGCTGGAAAACCCCCTTTAATGAGAACATAGTTACCTTGAAGAGGTTACATCTTATCAGATTCCTTACAACTTCATGCTGATCCTAAAAGAAAAAAAATACATACAATAAATCCAAAATTAGGTCAAAACAGGATTAAAGGGTTCCCCCTACCCATGAACATATCCCAATTTATATTTGTAGACAGTATAATTATTGGTGCAAATTAATTTTACAGCGTTCTAAAATTTCTCCAGCCATCTTTGTGGTCACAGCAATGGCAGGGTCTGTTACCAGAGGTTGATACAACCATTGACTTTCTATGGGCAGAAAAGCAGCCATGATTTCCTCATTGTGGACATGTTATCAGGCATTGAGAAGATAACCCGGCCACAATAACAAAGTCATGCCTGGGCTTCCCAACATGTTTAGCTGGACACTGATTTTTAACCCCATTAATGCCACAGCTCTACTCTCTGGGGTAACTTACTGCATGAGGAGATAGAGGAGCCTCTGGCTGTGCCAAACAAATTTATGGTGGCCACTAAGCCATTCCCATGCATCTGCAATAAACTACCTTGCACCAATATTGAGAGGAGGGCATTCATTATACCAGTAGCCTTGGGCACCAGAGTCAATGAATGAGACTGTCCTGACTGTGGAGAATGGGCATAAGCATTATATCAGCCTCTAGTCACCTCACAAGCAGCACATGTAAGCTCCAGATAATGTTGCCATTAGGTGCAGATCTAGACCTAAACAGCGACCGTCAGGAGCAGTCTCTCTGGGCTCACATTGACCGCAACAGCCAAACATTGGGGCTGTGAGAGGTTGGATTAGAGCCGCTACTATATAATAAAAGTAAGTCAGAACTTACCACCACAGTTCACAGCAAGGACCTACAAAGAAACAGTATACATGAGTTGTGTACCCTCAGGCGGTAACAATCACATCAGTAATAGTCAGCAGCTGTATTTCCCCATAATGTTGCCGTCACCAGCACACGAGCCAGAGCAGCGACCGTCGGAAGAAAACCTTCATATTGGCCTCTGTTTGACCAAGTTAGATACTTGAGCCTCTAACCCGGCTTCGATCAGGGCCTATGTACTTATAAAGTCAGCTAATATTCACCTTGTCACCTCCTTGAGAAGGTTCCATGACGCGACTGGTATCCAGCAGACACGGGTGGATGAGGATTATACCACACAGCGTCAGCCATGACCACCATGTTCAAGTACACTGCTGAAAAAAAATATAAAGGGAACAATGAAATAGCATCCTAGATCTGAATGAAATATTCTCATTGAATACTTTGTTCTGTACAAAGCTGAACGTGACAACAAAAATCACATAGAATAGGCAAATACTTGCGAATGACTCTTATAATGTTACTATAACTGGTACAAAAGAACACCCCCTACTTTAGAACATTTTTGTTTTGTTGAGGGCCATGTAACAAAGATTATCTTTAAGAATTCAATTTTTTTAGCCCTACCCAGGGATCACCCCTAGATTTTAATCTTGTACATGTGATATCCAATTAGAGAATAATCACTGTCACAGAGCAAATACTTTTCACTCCAAAAAAATTAACCCTCAAAGGCTCAGTTGTATAGGTGAAATGGAAGTTCAACTCGTTATTCATATAACCAATGAATGCCGGAATGGCCGCCACATCACCCAACCATACCATAAGCAGGTCGTCAATGAAGAAGGTCAGATCAGCAAAGTTTTTTTGATTTGTTTTGCTGGAAATATTTTTTGTTTCCCCAAACCTACTAAGACTCCCTTCTAAAGGGGTTGTCCAGGCCAAAGTTAATATTTGATGTTAACCCATCAATACGATAGGTGACCAATATGTGATCTGCCAGGGTCTGACACCCATCCCTGGCACAGATCACTTGCTCCAACACAGCAAACTATCACCTGCATAGCTGGGGGTCTGCTGATCTGTAACACAGTTACTATGAAGAACCGTGCTGCACATCCATTAGGGTGCAGGATGTCTGACACCAAATACCATGCTAATGGCCTAACCTGCACGCAGTATCAGCATGACAGTTCTAGGGTAGAAACCCTTTCCAATACACTCAAATGGGACCGGATTAGGTGGTGCAGAACAAGGAATGAAGGAAAACGTAACGAGACATTACTTGGGTAACGTGTTTCAGGCCACAATTTACAAGTGTAAGCGTGCATTCACACAGGGAAGACATGCAGTTATCCTGCAGTTTCTTAAGTATGCATGCAAAGCATTTTATAGGTTTCACCGTGCTGCAGAGGAAACCTTATACTGTATAATATGAAAGCCTGTTCAGAAAAGTTTGAATTCATTGTTATGTCTCTGCCCAAATAATGAAAGCTAATAAGGGATTCTCAGCCAGCAGCACATTGCAACATAGCTCAAGCAAAGGAAGGGTTAAACATCATGGCCGAAAACATGGCGTGCAGAACTCTGTGCAATGCCCAGCACAATCCACTGCCATCCTGGTAAAGGAAAGCTGCAGAGCACCACATATTACAGAGCAATGTTATTAAAAAGACAATATTAATAAAGTTATCCTTATATTGAAGGGTAACTGCATTGATCACTACACAACAGCGCACATACTCACCTCCTGCTCAAGAGAAGGACGAAGAGGAATGAACTGAACTGCGGCTGTGCATTATATATGCCACGGAATCTCGGATATGACGTCAGGAACCTAGCCATATTAGGGGCGGGGCGCGACGTTACTTCTACCAATGAGCGCTGTCTTTTGGAATTGTCGCCTGTAGCATATTATGCCGCCATGTTGTTGGTTATGAACAATAGCAAACTGTCTATGAGAGGAAAATAAAGACAAAGAAGCGAATGATAAAAATATTTGTAACGTTCAACACGGTACTGAAGAAGACTAGGGGGTCTGTTCCCCACCCAAAATGGCTCCTCAGCACCTCCTACTCCCCACCCAATATGGTTCCCAACCACCCTCCTCCACAGTGTGACGGACGCAGAAGGGGGTAGGGTTCACTTCCGGGTGGAGAAGGCAGTAGAGTGAAGGTATTTTGACATAGCACTTCCGGAGCGGTGTGTTCCGGCGGTGGCCCCGTCCCGGCCCGTCCGCGCCCCCCGGAGGTAGGTGACAGAAGGGAGGGGAGACTACTCACAGGGGTTGGAGTGTAGGGCGCGGCTTTAGGACCGCACACCTCATTCTCCCGGGAGAGGGAGGGACTTGTTCATATCCAGCCCGCCCACTGCCACCCTCAGCAGCCCCAGAACTACCCCGGGGGGTCACCCCAGTCTGCTGACAACTCTGCTCGCTGTGATTCCGGGCCTTATCAGTAGTCAGGCTGTGATATGGGAGACTGGCAGTGCTGTGCAGTGTGCAGCTCTCTGACTGCTGGAGAACTACAACTCCCAGCATGCCCGGGCGCTCACAGCCTGCTAGGAGTTGTAGTGCCACAAGGTAACAACTTTTGCAATAATGGCAGCGATTTCTCAAAGTCTAAACCTTCCCAAGGTGCAAAATCTCATGTGAGCCATGTATAGATGGGAGCCCAGGATCTTATAGATGGGAGCCCAGGATCTTATAGATGGGAGCCCTGGATCTTATAGATGGGAGCCCTGGATCTTATAGATGGGAGCTCAGGATCTTATACATGGGATCCCAGGATCTTATAGATGGGAGCCCAGGATGTTATACATGGGAGCCCAGGATCTTATAGATGGGAGCCCAGGATCTTATAGATGGGAGCCCAGGATCTTATAGATGGGAGCCCTGGATCTTATAGATGGGAGCCCTGGATCTTATAGATGGGAGCCCAGGATCTTATAGATGGGAGCCCAGGATCTTATACATGGGAGCCCTGGATCTTATACATGGGAGCCCTGGCTGTTATACATGGGAGCCCTGGATCTTATACATGGGAGCCCAGGATCTTATACATGGGAGCCCAGGATCTTATACATGGGGGGCAAATCTTATCGCTAATCTCAGTGTTTGTAAAGAGGAATTCATGAAGGGTAAGGGTATGTTCACACAGTGCAGTTTAGTGAAATGAAAACTTTATCAAAAACTGGAAAAAAAATTGCATGGATTTTTTTTTAAATGTAGATTTTGGTTTAATTTTGTTATTATTGTTGTTATTATAATAACATGTTTCATCTGTAAACTAAAGCAAAAACTGCACCAGAACTGCATCGTTATTTAACTGCATCATGTGAATGCACCCCAAGGGTGTAGATATAAGGATTGATTGAAACGTGTGTCAGATTGATCCCTATACATGACTGGCTGTAGTGTTAGGCCCAGGTCACATATGCACATGAGTTTCCATTTAGGGGTCCACTGGGGCTCCCCGAATGGAAACCTAATACACATTAAAAAAAAGCGGTTACTTTAGGAAACCCACGGACCCCATAGACTATAATGGGGTCTACATGGTTTCCACCCGAAAAGGGCGAAAAATGCGGAAAGGCGAACAGAGACTGGGCACAGACGTGATCCGAGCCTTACATTGTATTTACTAAGACTCTAATGTGCATTGTGACCTTTTACAGGGATTGTACCCAGATTTAAAGTTATCCCTTATCCGTATAGGCTACATGATAACTCCTTTCCCAGCGGTTAGACCCCGCCGATCCTGAGAATAGGGGTCCGGGTCTCCCTATCTGATGGTTGGCAGGCCGAGCATGCACACTGTTGCTGCATTAATTTTGCAATGGGAGCACTGGAGATAACCAAGTACAGCGCTCGGCTATATCCAACACTCCTACTGAGAATGTATGGAGCAGCAGGCACCTGCCTAGTCTGGCATTCCTTCATGAAGAGAAAATGAGACCCCTGTTTTAGGGATCTGTGGGGGTCCCAGTGGTCAGACCCCTCGAATCAGGAAGTTATTCTCTATCCTGTTACTAGGCCAGTGGTTCTTAACCAGGGTTCGATGGAACCCTAGGCCCTATGCACGGTTCATTTTGTGTACCAGTAAAAAAAACATATACCTATGTCTTGAATTTGGAAAAAAATCATATCTGATTTATCACTAAAGAAGATTTCGGTGAATGTGCATATGAAACGGGTGGGTTCGGTACCTCAAACAAGGTTAAGAACCACTGGCCTAGGGGATCATTTGAAATCTTACAACCCCTTTAATGTAGTGATATCGGGCGGCTCACGTCATGTGTCCCCTTTTTTCTAAAGACATTGAACTAGACGTTCTTCAGAGTTATATAATTGGTGAGTGCTGGGACCCTACAGATCAGGAGAGTGAGAAGAGCAAGCGGCAATGTCAGTCACAACCCTGGACAGGTGTGGGGCTGTTTCTGGAAGAAATAAGCCACGTTTTTCTAACTTTGTACAATTCTTTTAAAAAGGAACTCCGATTCTTTGCAGGCTTTAAAAGGCTCCTATCTGCTGATTCCAGCACAGTTGTAATTTTTCCTCTAGTCCTCACTAGAGATGAGCGAACACTGTTCGGATCAGCCGTTCCGAACAGCACACTCCCATAGAAATGAATGGAAGCACCTGGCACGTACACTTTGCCGGCAGCCAGTCGCTGTGCCAGGTGCTTCCATTCATTTCTATGGGAGCGTGCTGTTCGGAACGGCTGATCCGAACAGTGTTTGCTCATCTCTAGTCCTCACCATTCCTAAGGGGATCAGTGCAGTTAGCTTCAATGCCTGATATGCTAACTAGACTGTCAAGTGGGTGGTGTCAGGCAGGAGCAGGAAAGGGCACATTACACTGTCTGCCTTCATAGGAGCTCTGAGTTTCTCTCCCGTCACCTGTTCCTGCCTGAAACCGCCCACTTGGCAATAGAGAGTCTCGTTGGCATATCAGACATTGAAACTAACTGCACTGAATGCTTGGAAATGGTGGGAGCTAGAGAAAAATTTCAACTGCGCTAGAATTAATGGTGAGCCCCTTAAAGCATATCTCCAATTATAATACAATTTTCATAAATGCATAGCCCATTGTAATGTAAGAAACATTGTAATATATCTTAATTAAGAAATCTGTTTCCTTCTCCATTTATCAAGCTGAGTTTTGTTTTACATATTACTGTATGGAGAGGGGAGAGGGAGGAGGAGGCTGCTGGAAACCACACAGGTAACTAGTGAGTCAGATAGCTCTTTATATACTGAAATGCTAGAGATAAGAGGTCACCAGTGCACTGAATTAGGCAACAGTCTCCTCATCCGTCTTCTCTCTCCATCTGTTCGAGGAATCTGTGTGGGGACGCCCAAACAGAAACCTATACGCATTAAAAAGTGGTTACCTGGGAAACCCACGGACCCCATAGACTATAATAGGGTCCATGTGGTGTCCACACGAAACATGCAGAGAGAAAATTCCTGCAAGCAGCACTTTACCCTCTGCATGTTTCAAACGGAAACCACACGGACCCCATTATAGTCTTTTTTTAAAGTAGATTGTGAGCTCCATATAGGGATCACAATGTACGTTTCTTCCTTATCAATATGTCTTTGTAGAATGGGAGGAAATCCACACAAAGACAGGGAGAACATACAAACTCCTTGCAGATGTTGTGCCTGGCAGGATTCGAACCCAGGACTCCAGCGCTGCAAGACTGCAGTACTAACCACTGAGCCACCGTGTTGCCCTTGTACCTCATTATAGTCTATGGGGTCCGTGTGGTTTCCTTAGGTAACTACTTTTTAATGTGTATAGGTTTCCGTTTGGAGGATCCCCAAGTGAACTCCCCAAACGGAAACCCAAAGGCAGATGTGAATGGGGCCTTAGTAATAAAGCAGGGAGTACACTGGTGAGCTTTAGTTTACCCCGTATAACCCCTTTACATACCTACTCTAGCAGGGGTCCCCCTACATGTACCCACACAGTCATTGACTGTATTGGGACTCTTTTCCGGCAGGAGAATGGTGAATACCCAGACTGCCTTCATTTCTAAACCCATGGCGGAAACTTATCTCCTGTGCTGTGACAACATGAAATTCATGTCCATCTTCATTCCTCTCACATCATCTGTCAGGGGAGTATCGGTAAACTCCACACACGTCAGTGACTCCTGCTGTTAAAGGGATCCTATCATCAAAAAGCTATTTTTTGTGACTAACACGTAGTAATAGCCTTAAGAAAGGCTATTCCTCTCCTACCTTTAGATGTCTTCTCCACGCCGCCATTCGGTATAAATCCCGTTTTTTGTCGGTATGCAAATGAGTTCTCTGGCAGCATTGGGGGCGGTCCCCAATGTTATGATATAACTCTCCAGCGCCACCTCCATCTTCTTCAGGAACGTCCTCTCTTCACATCTTCTTCCGACACTTCAAACTTCTAGGCCTCGGGCAAAGCCAACTGCACATGCCTGCCGGCCAAAAGAAATTGGCTGCTTACACAGTATTGCAAGCGGGCATTTCCTTGTGGCCGCATGCACAGTCGGCTGCCCTAGGCCTAGAAATTTGAAGCCAGCGCCAGAAGAAGACGCCCTTCCTGGAGAAGATGGAGGCGGCGCTGGAAAGTTCTCTCGCAACATTGGGGACACCCCCATTTACATACCGACGAAAACCGGGATCTCTACCGAATGGCGGACCGGGGAAGACACGTAAAGGTAGGAGAAGAATAGCCTTTCTTAAGGCTATTCCTACATCTTAGGGACAAAAAAATGAGTTTTAATGATAGGATCCCTTTAAGTATTCCTATTTTCTATCCACAGTATAGGAGATACATGTCACATCTCTGAGGGTACCCCCACTTATAAGAAGTCGCCCTAAAGCCTCCTAGTGTGCTTGCAAGGCCAGCTCTCCATTCACTGCTATGGAACTACCGGGGCTGTAATTTCTGGCAGGGCCCACAGCCCCATAGCACTGCACGTGTGTACCTGGCGCTCTGCTCTCAAGGAGGTGTTAGGGGGACTTTCAGTAATCCGAAACTTATCCCCTATCCCGTCATCGAGCTTTTAGGGCGTGAGGTCTCTTCTATAGCCCATAGGTAAGCCACTATGATCCCTCTTACCCATCATGCTGCTGCTATCTATACGTTTATATACTGGATGTCAGACTATATGTATACTATACTTCTCCCAGCCGCACTTGGTCCCTTGCTGGTTTATATACAGCTATGCGACCATTTCCATGCACACAGATTTTCCATAAGACATATTGGGCGGTGTAGAGGCCTTACAGTACAGTACGCTTTCTGTTCACTAGATCTTATTTGCATGCATTATTGTCTGTGCACAGCCTGCATGAACAGAATGGCGGCTGTTGTGACATCTTTTGTGACAAATTATTCAGCGCTGAAACCAGAATCCATTTTCTGCAAGTATTTAGCATTTTAATTTCTATGCGCTTTCCTTGATTCCTCGGGCACAGATGTGGCACAACTATGTACAGTTACACGGAGCTACATCAGCGTCATATCGGCCCCATCGCAGGCGCAGACTGAACATTATATACACTAAGGGGTCCTCTGCCTTAGACAGTCTCTGCTTGATATAAGGGTCCATTGACAATGAGTTTAATCATAAAGAGTCTCTCCGATGAGACCCCATTGACTATAGCTGCTCAATGTCCGATACAATGCTCACCCCAAAAATCGGGTGTCCTGTGTAATACAGGATAGGACTCATTCTTAGTAGGGCTCCAAAGACCCCATACACATGAGCAAGTACAGTCGTGAAAATATTGCAATTGATGCATTTGCTGGACTGAATGTGGCTCAGAGACCCTGCACCATAGTGATCTATGATGTGAGGTGTGCCTATATCCCCACCTGTATCTACTGTCCTATAGTGTATATTGTATAGGACAGTGGAGCCACCAGGAGACAGGGACTCCTAACATCAGATCACTAGGATGAAAGGAGTCCTGGTCTATTGGCTGGGATCGGGACAGGAAATTCAGCTGATGTCTGAGGACCGGATTTTCCAGACCAGACCCCAACTATACACTGTGATTGGCAGTAGATCCCTGCATCATATAACCCTATATAACACAGCTCAGCTTCTCTCCTCTATCATATATCCCTATATACCACAGAGCTCAGCTTCTCTCCTCTATCACATAATCCTATATATCACACAGCTCAGCTTCTCTCCTCTATCATATAACCCTATATATCACAGAGCTCAGCTTCTCTCCTCTATCATATAACCCTATATATCACAGAGCTCAGCTTCTCTCCTCTATCATATAACCCTATATATCACAGAGCTCAGCTTCTCTCCTCTATCATATAACCCTATATATCACACAGCTCAGCTTCTCTCCTCTATCATATAACCCTATATATCACAGAGCTCAGCTTCTCTCCTCTATCATATAACCCTATATATCACAGAGCTCAGCTTCTCTCCTCTATCATATAACCCTATATATCACAGAGCTCAGCTTCTCTCCTCTATCATATAACCCTATATATCACAGAGCTCAGCTTCTCTCCTCTATTATATAACCTATATATCACAGAGCTCAGCTTCTCTCCTCTATCATATAACCTATATATCACAGAGCTCAGCTTCTCTCCTCTATCATATAACCCTATATATCACAGAGCTCAGCTTCTCTCCTCTATCATATAACCTATATATCACAGAGCTCAGCTTCTCTCCTCTATCATATAACCCTATATATCACAGAGCTCAGCTTCTCTCCTCTATCATATAACCCTATATATCACAGAGCTCAGCTTCTCTCCTCTATCATATAACCCTATATATCACAGAGCTCAGCTTCTCTCCTCTATCATATAACCTATATATAACAGAGCTCAGCTTCTCTCCTCTATCATATAACCCTATATATCACAGAGCTCAGCTTCTCTCCTCTATCATATAACCCTATATATCACAGAGCTCAGCTTCTCTCCTCTATCATATAACCCTATATATCACAGAGCTCAGCTTCTCTCCTCTATCATATAACCCTATATATCACAGAGCTCAGCTTCTCTCCTCTATCATATAACCCTATATATCACAGAGCTCAGCTTCTCTCCTCTATCATATAACCCTATATATCACAGTGCTCAGCTTCTCTCCTCTATCATATAACTCTATATATCACAAAGCTCAGCTTCTCTCCTCTATCATATATCCCTATATATCACAGAGCTCATCTTCTCTTCTCTATCATATAACCCTATATACCACAGAGCTCAGCTTCTCTCCTCTATCATATAAGCCTATATATCACAGAGCTCAGCTTCTCTCCTCTATCATATAACCTATATATAACACAGCTCAGCTTCTCTCCTCTATCATATAACCCTATATATCACAGAGCTCAGCTTCTCTCCCTCTATCCTATAACCCTATATATCACACAGCTCAGCTTCTCTCCTCTATCATATATCCCTATATATAACACAGAGCTCAGCTTCTCTCCTCTATCATATAACTCTATATATAACACAGCTCAGCTTCTCTCCTCTATCATATAATCCTATATATCACAGAGCTCTGCTTCTCTCCTCTATCATATAACCCTATATATCACAGAGCTCAGCTTCTCTCCTCTAGCATATATCCCTATATATAACACAGCTCAGCTTCTCTCCTCTATCATATAACCCTATATATCACAGAGCTCAGCTTCTCTCCCTCTATCCTATAACCCTATATATCACACAGCTCAGCTTCTCTCCTCTATCATATATCCCTATATATAACACAGAGCTCAGCTTCTCTCCTCTATCATATAACTCTATATATAACACAGCTCAGCTTCTCTCCTCTATCATATAATCCTATATATCACAGAGCTCAGCTTCTCTCCTCTAGCATATATCCCTATATATCACACAGCTCAGCTTCTCTCCTGCCATTATAGCCATGAAAATGTTGCTTTATATATATATATATATATATATATATATATATATATATATATATATATATATATATTGAAAAGGGTTCAGAGTATTGTTTTGACTTGTTGGACATTCCAATTCCAGATCCAGGAATACCTCCAGAATGTACCCTGATTTATTGTCGGTCAGGTTATCACATAGTCTAATAGAAATGACCTCCATATGTGGAGGACCAGGCGCGCTCTAGCCAGTGTGAATGTGTCTGCAATGTCTGTGTCTCCCAGTGTGAGGCCTTGCAGACTAATAGCGTTATATACTTAGAAGAACGATTCACAGACAATGTCAAGTCACAGATTTGAGAAATTAAGCTTTTGTGTTTTGTCCATTTCCGCCTGTAGGGTTGAGTGCTTACAAGAGGGGCAGCCATGGAGAAAGGCGGCAATATTCAGCTGGAAATCCCGGAGTACAGTAACTCTGTCCTGAGCCACCTGAACCAGCTGCGGATGCAAGGCCGCCTCTGTGATATCGTGGTCAATGTACAAGGCCAGTCTTTCCGAGCACACAAAGTGGTCCTGGCAGCCAGCTCGCCCTACTTCCGAGACCACATGTCCTTAAACGAGATGAGCGCGGTGTCATTATCTGTCATCAAAAATCCTGGGGTGTTTGAACAGCTGCTTTCTTTCTGCTATACAGGCAGAATTTGCTTGCAACTCGCCGATATCATAAGCTATCTGACGGCTGCAAGCTTCTTGCAGATGCAGCATATTATTGACAAGTGCACACAGATCCTTGAGGGCATCCATTTAAAAATCAGTTCACCCGAATCTGAGGAAGAGCTAAGCCAGAGTAGACCCAAACACCAAGAACGAGTCCAGGATTCCCACCGTGTCAGCCAGAGTTTGACTCATTCTTTAAGCCCACGTCACAGCACTCCAAGACCGTCGGGGAATCGGAGGGGTCAAGTAAGCACTGTACTGGACATTAGAGAGTTGAGTCCAGCGGAGGAGTCTACAAGCCCTCAGATGGTGGAGCAGGGTTCGGATGTGGAGAGCAGAGAGCCCATTCTTCGAATCAACCGAGCTGGACAGTGGTATGTGGAAACAGGTTCGGCAGACCGAGGGGAGCGGAGTGACGATGATGTCAGGGTGATGGGAGCCCTTCGTATCAAGACGGAGAACTTGGATGAGTGGCTGGGTCCAGAGAATCAACCTTCTGGAGAAGATGGAAGCAGTGCAGAAGAGGTGACCGCCATGGTGATTGATACAACAGGGCACAGTGCTGCCGGACAGGAAAGCTATAATTTGGGGTCATCTAACACCAAAGTGTCAAGGCCAACAAGCAGTGAAATGGACAGGTAAGTGAAACGTTATACATTTAGGGGTAAGAGTAATGAATAATGACCCATACACAGGATAAGGGCGGGTTCACACCTGCGCCTGGTCTCCATTTTGTGGGTTTCCATCTTCTGCCTAAAGAAATTGGACAGGAGACGGAATCCCAGCAGTCAGTGTCTGCCCATGAGCGTCTTCTGATTTCTGCAGCGAAACCATTTTCTTTTAACTGGACACAAAGTCCTGCATGTCCGACTTTGTATCCAGTTATAATAACCGGTTTCACCATTGAGAGGCAGAAGACGCTGACGGGCGGACACTTTGCAAACCCATTCAAATGAATTGGCTTGAAAACTGACCGCCGGTTTCCGTCTCCTGTTCAGTTTCTTGGGCAGAAGACGGAAACCTGCAAAGCGGAGACCGGGGCGCAGGTGTGAACCCGCCCTTAGCTGATCTGGCTACCAGAAGCCATATACACAGTATATGACCAGAAGCATCTCTGCTCTTATACAAGCGAGTGGGAGCAAAGCTGCAGTCCCCAGGTGCCTCTGCTACAGTGTATGGGGGTGTCCAAACATTCCCCAATAGTAACTGTCAGGCATGATGGATTTCATGCTCTGTCGTTTGTACATGGTAAGAAACCTTTTCTTTCTTACCATGTAGTATCAGAAATAGTGTCACAATATCAGAAAAGTTGATATGCTACGGGACCACACGGTGGCTCGGTGGTTAGCATTGCAGCACTGGAGTCCTGGTGTTCAAATCCCGCCAAGGGCAAAAAACCATCTGCAAGGAGTTTGTATGTTCTGCCCCGTGTTTGCATGGATTTCCATCCCATATTCCAAAAAAAAGACATACTGATAGGGAAAAATGTACATTGTGAGCTCTATGTGGGGCTCACAATCTACAAAAAAAAAAAAAAAAAAAAAGAAATTCAGGAATGCTATTACATATTTTCCCTTTCCTAACATGTTTTCACCTCTTTCTCAAAGATTCAGCCCCTCTGGTAGTGTGGGCACCATGCCAGAAAGACACAGAGCAAAGAGCGAGTCTCCACGGCGGATGGAGGAACCAAAGCAACATAGCAACCAGGTCAGTAGCAAACATCTGAGAGTCATGTGAAGTTTTAGGCAAAGAAATTCCAGAAGAAATAGAAATTACACAATGGAGAAGAACATTTTAACCTGTATTACATGCTTGTCTTCTTCTTGGTCAGTTCACAGAAGACTATTAATGACTAATAACTTTAAAGTAGATGTAAAATATGATTGCAAAGTGTGTAGGAGGCGGCGGTGCTAACCCTGAGCTCGCAGTATTACCAGTATTATATGAAGAGCGCCGAGGTGACGGACAGGAAGTATGTAAGGGGGACGGACAGGAAGTGTGTAAAGGGGACGGACAGGAAGTGTGTAAGGGGGACGGACAGGAATTGTGTAAAGGGGATGGCCAGGAAGTGTGTAAGGGGGACGGACAGGAAGTGTATAAGGGGGACGGACAGGAAGTGTATAAGGGGGACGGACAGGAAGTGTGTAAAGGGGACGGACAGGAAGTGTGTAAAGGTGACGGACAGGAAGTGTGTAAAGGGGACGGACAGGAAGTGTGTAAGGGGGACAGTTAGGAAGTGTATAAGGGGGACGGACAGGAAGTGTGTAAAGGGGACGGACAGGAAGTGTGTAAGGGGGACAGACAGGAAGTGTATAAGGGGGACGGACAGGAAGTGTGTAATGGGGACGGACAGGAAGTGTGTAAGGCACTGCTTCAGCCAATAGCTGCAGAGAAGGAAGTGAAAAGGGGGCAAGTTCTTGTGGCTATAAAAATCTTCTATTCCACTTACTTTTTGTTCTTTTCTCGTATAGGGAGATGAAGGCGGGGTGATTGGAGTGAGCGGTTATGTAGAATATCTCCGTGAGCAGGAGGTGTCTGAGCGATGGTTTCGCTACAACCCGCGACTGACCTGTATCTACTGCGCCAAGTCTTTCAACCAGAAGGGCAGCCTGGATCGCCATATGCGGCTTCACATGGGTATCACTCCTTTTGTGTGTCGGATGTGCGGTAAGAAGTACACGCGCAAAGATCAGCTGGAGTATCATATACGGAAACATACAGGCAACAAACCCTTCCATTGTCACGTGTGCGGGAAAAGCTTCCCCTTCCAGGCCATCCTTAATCAGCACTTTCGGAAGAACCACCCTGGCTGTATTCCTCTTGAGGGTCCTCACAGCATTTCCCCCGAGACCACCACAGTTGTCACTTCTAGAGGTCCAGCCGGGGAGGAGTCTCCTCCTCACGAGGAAGTCGGTGGAGTGGCACCTTCGGCGACGGCTGAGGTAGCCTATGGCGGTGAGACGGCTCATGGCTCTGTGTCCACTACCGGACCAGACTAAGAAAAGAAATTCTAATCTATATACAGGAGGACACACGTAGACTAATTTCCTCCCTTTTACCTCAGCAAAACTTCACAACATTTTTATCCTTCCCTCCAGCTCCTCTCTTTCTCTTTCCCAGTTGAGTTCTCAAGAAATCGTCTCCTGGGCCTGTTTGCAACATTTTGGGAAGTTTACAGATTTCATTGCCAAATTCAGAGAAATTGTATTCGCTTCCTTTGTGCTCCTTTCCTTTTAGACCTCAAGAACTAACTTTTACCATTCTATATCCACAGCTAAGGAGACGAGCTACTGGTTTTTTTTAAGTGAATATACCCTATCCTTTTCCAAGTACAGTCAGTGACTATTGGAGATCATGATGTACACGTTGAAGCAAATACCGTACATCCCTCCAGGAGCATTTCGGCGCGGTGCGACACCGATCATTGAAGCTATTTTTTTTTTTTTCTGAATCATGCTTGGCAGACGGTTCGGTCTTGGCCTTCAAAGAAGTTTGATGGTGCTGTTTTAGGAATATTAGTAAGGTGCTTAAAGATACTTTTGTAGCAGAGTCAATGACTCTCCTGTGCATGTAAGAGAGGTGTGAAATATTAAGTGACGCGCCGAAAGGTGAGGCAGTGATGCAATAAGTAACCCTTTAGATATCAGAGACGGATCTATTGTTTTGGAGACCACTCTGAGCAGGGCTGGATTTACCTTACCCGGTGGCCACGGCTAGTCATGGGCTGAGGCTTTGCCAATCCATGTTGCGGAATATAGGGATGCCATAGACGCAAACACAATTCAGCCAAAATCATGGTAACAAGTGTTAGTGCCAATACCTCCTGCCTCTGTGGTCACAGAATAATCCTTTATAACCAATAGGTTGGGCGTTTTTCATGCGACGCTGGTAACTATTGCCAATCAAAGCGAACGCCCAACTTTTAACGCCATATAGTTTTTGTGCTGATTCATTTCTCAATATATCTCTATCAGGCTTTTTTCTGATACAGAGCATCTGTTCTGCAGGAATTAAAGGGGGTTTCCAGCAAGCAAAATAATTGGTGGCAGCGGGCTAGGAACAGGTTAAAAAAAAAATACCAGTTTCAAAATGTTTCTTCTGTAAGAAAATCAGAAATGCTAAGGGGCCACACGGTGGCTCAGTGGTAAGCACTGTAGCCTTGCAGTGCTGGAGTCCTGGGTTCGAATCCCAGGATTCCGTGTTTGTGTGGATTTCCTCCCATTCTACAAAGACATACTGGTAGATTAAAAAAAAAATGTGCATTGTGATCCCAGCATGGGGCTCACAATCTACATTAAAAAAATAAAAATAAAAACACCACTTTGTGTTGCAACATTGCCCTGATCTCTACTCTCTGGTCCCATCTCAATGCAGGGGATGTGCCTGGAGTTGCCCACTTTGACAATCCCTGGCCACAACGGTGACTTGTGTCAGTCGGTGATTTGCTGAGAGGACAAGCAGCCTTCAGAATTGTGGAGGCTTCAGAGCTTGAATTGTGTTAATGGATCTGATATAGTTAATACAGTGTTTTATCATGTTAAAGGGGATTTCTGGTGGGGAAAATCATGTAAGAATCGCTATTCCACCACCAGTCTCAATACAAAGGAAATGTGTGCTCAGACAGTCACTGCTGGCAGTGCTCCCTATCTCATTATGGCCCATGACCACCCAAATTTCTCATTAGCACTTACAAGTGTCCTTCAGTGGCAGTAGCATTTTACATATACCTGTAAGTACACGGACAGCTGCGACTAGTCTACGCATAAGCAAGCGGGCAGCATCATAGTGTGACTGGCGTGCACCTACTCCGGGCATAGTGTGGGGGCCTGATGCTTTTCCACTGTGATGCCCCCTCCTGTACCCTGAGGACATTAAAAATAAAATTGCCTTCAGCTCCTCTCATCTGAGCCCTGGGTTTGGCAGCATCCTAGTTCCATGTTGTATGCATTGCATGTACAATGTATAAACCCAACCTAACACTGGGAATTGGTTCTTATGAATGATCATTCAGATGACAACCATAGCCCGGTGGGGGCCACAGTCTTCATATAGCCCTGAGCCTAAATTGACCCCTGATCTCATTAATGATTGGTTGAGCTGGAATCTCCTGTGTGTGATGGGACCAAGAAGTGGAGACCAGCAGGGACCCAGGTAGCAGCAGGGAATCAATGTGGTGAGTGTCAGTTCTTTAATTTTTTTAACCCTCTATGAGCCCTCTGCCTCCAATTTCCGTTCCCTTGCAAGTCTACATGCACACGACCCTGTGCAGTGTAGGGGTCAGTAAAAACGGCACAGATGACATACAGATTGGTATCTATGTGTCATCTTTGATTTTCACTGGCCCATACATTCAAATGAATTGAGCTAGTTGCAAACACAGACAAGTTTAGGACTTTCCCCATGTTTAGTCCGTACAAGCTACAGACGTGTACATGGGGTCTGCACTTTTATCTGCAATTGGCTATAAAAAGTACGGTCGTGTGCGTGAGGTCTGATTCATATAATTCTGACTGCCGTCGGCCACCACTAGGTGGAGCCGAAGAGCGCGCTGGATATGTTTTTCAGCCAGAATATAGTCATTAACCCTTTGCAGGAAATATGCCCTGTATCAGAAAAGCAGAGCCGAGCATCCCGATCCTCCTAGAGATGTATGGGTGTATGTTCATGAACAATCACGTCGCTCATATATCTAATATAATCTTACATTGCTTGGATAATCAGAAACCCCTCGGCGATGGGAACCTTCTGCCATGTCGGTGGATGTCTCAAGAAATGCCTAGTATATCTTATGATAAATCCAGCCCTGTTTTTCCCCCTTGGCATCCATCGCCTTACCAACTGCCTGCTGCCTATCGAAATTTAGGGAGTACTAAGCTATTGTATGACGTAAAAATGGAGGCTTCCCCATAACTCGACATGACAGGACCATGCGGTTTTTTTTTTTTCGGAAGGGGCCCCCTTTGGATCCTTATTTATAAATGACCAGAGTCATGGATCTCCCTAACGCTCCATTCGCACTTTTTACGTGTTCATTTTAGTGAACGAGGGAGATGGCCGCCATCGACCTCCTTGTTATACAGACGAGTGAATACGCTTTAACACAGCCGTTTCTTTTCAGTATACATCTTCATTGCTGCTTCTTACGTGCCGTAGACTCGTAGATTCGGTCTGTAGGTCTCTCGGCATGTAGGAGGCTAGTGACAGTATTTCATATATTTATTTATTTGGGGTTTTTTTTTTGTTACCTACAACACACCGTTTATATGACTGAGAATCGTTTGTTTTGTACCGTTCTAAGTTACATTTTTTTTTATTTTATTTTTGGTTTTCTATAATGATGACAATGCATGTTGCTTTTTATATTGCAAAGGATTTATATAATGGTCAGAAACCCAGAACGTCGGTACTTTGGCAGAACTTTGTGAGAACCAAACCCATAAGGCGATCGTGGATCTGAAGGATTATAGGTAATAGATGCCTATTAACTTCAAGGGTTGTCCAAAGTGAAAAACCCCTTTAAAGCCTCGGCTATCCCTGCGGTCCTGCATGTGGTTTGATACCGGGGGTAAGAAAATTAGGCCTTATTCACACGGCAGTAAAAAACGTCCCTATAACATCCATCTTGTAAGGGCCGTCACGCGGCCATTGTTTTTAGGAGGCGGTTGTGTGAGTATAGTCTTATAGGGGTTGACCTTTTTATCGTTAAAGGGGTTGTCCAGGGATTATAGGAAACGCAGGGGTGTAAAGAATAAAAGTCCTGCCCACCGATCCTCGGCGCACTGTTGTACAGTCCCGGTCCCCTTTCCCTCCTGCGCTGGGTCATATTTGGAGAGGAGCACATGACCACGGAGATCAATCCTTGACCTCAGCGGTCTCTGGACGGGGCTGGTGTCATCACCCGGATCTATGACCATGTATTACCAGCGACCAGTCCGCTTCTGGTCTGGCAAGTCCCAGGACATAGGAGCGAAAGGGGTTCAGGACTGGACTTATGGCTTATTTTTTTCACAACCACCCCTGAGCGTCCTATAATCCCTGGACTGTCTGTTCAGTTTTATAAGATAACCGCTCGGTCACAGTCGGCGTCCTCTGTTATTCAGCTCCACTTTCCTTGTTACAGTCTTCTCCTTTGTTTACATGGCGCTCTAGTCCCAACATGGCAGCCAAAGTCTAGTCTCCGTGCACTCTTGCCGTGCCCAGTGTTATTTAGTGGAGGACACCGACTGATCGATTAAAAATAATGCTAAATTGGCCAACCCCTTTAATCCTTACACTAGGCGTTTAGCCCTGATCCACAGTCACTAGGACTTTTTTCCTTATTGCATGATCGCCCTGAAAGGAGTTCTGCTCCATTCACTGTCTATGGGACTGACTCGGTTAATCCGGTCGGCCCTATAAACATTACAGGAGTGTGCCGGACGTATGGAAGTGATGGTTACCGGAGCATTATTAGTCTACGCTGTATTATATGGTGACCTGCGCTATTAGCGTGGCTGCCTCTGTCATATAGGGGATAGTGACCAATCACAGCACAGCTTTCAAGAGCAGAAAAGGCAATGAAAGCTGCCTTGTCATTGGTCGCAGCGGGCAGCAACGTCCAACGTCCCCTTATGGGTTCTGTCATTGGTTTTGTTGGCCAACAAAGACTCCCGGCCCCCTCTCACGGGTTCTGTCAAAGTCTCCAGTAACTCTGTTCCTATAGAAGCAGCTCGTCTGTGAGTAATGGCTTCCTCTACATCAAGACAAGCTTTCCTCTGCTGTCCTTTATATCCTTAGAGGTGAATTGCTTTATTTCTCTATCAAGTCCGCCTTTTGTTTGACCGTATCCGCAAGCAAAAGCACGGACGCTATGGCTTTATCTTGACGTATGTGAAGAGTGTATATGAACTGGTAGTAGCCAAAAAATAAGACCCTAGTCCTAACGAAGCTCAGGGCGTTGACTCCATTATTGACCACGTACCTCTCGGTCCTAGGTTTTGGTATTGTGCAATGAGGAACAGAAGCTTGAGGACTCTGCTGCATGGATATTGTAGATAGAATACGATTAGGGGCCTCGCTTCTAGTTACACTTTACATGGCCGGGTCTGGGGTGGCGAGGGAGCGGCCGCTTTTCTGGGCTTGTCATTGGGTCATCTTTCCAATATCATCATGGCGTCAGGGGAGAGTAGGGTATCCTCCCTGATCCAATACAGAGACAAATCGTGGTTTTCTGTATTTTAGCAAAAATTCGTAGACTTTTTTTTTTTTTCGTATTGGTTTGTAAAAAGCACTTTAAATGGAAAGTAGCCTTACTCCTTAAGGCAATAAATCTGCTCCAATACAGGTTCTAGGTTCTTCTATTCAGGTGCTAGAGCATTGTAGTCACATAATAACCTCACTGCAATAATACCCAGGTGTCTATGGAGTCTGGATCCAAAGTGCTAATCCTAAGACGTTTCACTGTATGGACAAGGAATCTGTTCCTTAATGAAGGAGAGAATTGTATGGGAAGACACTTAACCCACGAAAAATGTTCCCAAAGCCTGCCCAGCGATCATGCGTTTGTTGTATGTTGGCAGCAGGTCCCACATGTATACAGGGGAGGTGCTGCCGACTATGATATAGACTGTACAGGCACAGATTACTGTACTAGCCATTGTTTGTTCCCATACAGTCCCGATGATGGCGCCATTTAGGGTTGAGCCGATCTTGAGATTTCAGGATCGGTTTTAAAATCCGATTTCCGATCATTTTCCATCCGATCTCAATCGTGAAATTTGCTCAATCACCGATCGGAATCCGATCTTTTCCGATCCCGATCGCTCAACCCTAGTCAATGCTTCTCTATGGGAAAAGTCACTTTTAGGGTTGAGCCGATCTTGAGATAACCTCCGACCTCGATCCTGCTGGAAAAGATCGGGATCGGAATTCCGATCCCGATCGTGAAATTTACTCGATCGCCAATTGGAATCTGATCTTTTCCGATCCCAGCACACTGCATGGTCAAAGATTTTACCGTAGCCCTTCCTTCATTGCAAAAAAGAATGTGAATGTGGTTGCGTTGCCGCTCGCAAGTTGGCAAGTCTGTGACATGAGGGTCGCAAGAAAATCCATCTCTTCTACTGAAGTTGCAACACACAAATGTTCATTTATTGCGATGAAGGCAGCACTACGACGCAGATCTCGGGATATGTTGTGGTCACAGGATGGGAATACATGGTGACTTCAGTTGTGACGCAGGTCGTGAGGGCAAAGATTGCAGCTTGCATCACAACTTGGATGTTTCCACAACCATGACTCCAAGAAGTTCCATCCTGTAGGTGTTTAGGCCAAAGTAACTTCCTATTACTGGCAGATTATCTGCATGTCTAAGTGGGCTCTTATGTTGGTATCTGACCACCAACTACCTTCAAAAGGCAGAGCAACACACGTGTATCCTCTTGAATCCAACTTAGAGCAGACCACTTGGTCACTGAGCAAACAATCCCAATCCTGGGTTAAAGGATCAAGGAACCCTCAGAAAATAAGAACGTTTCTTTGAGGGTTGGGAGGCTGGAGTTGATCGTTGAAGAGAGGTCAAGACTGTATCAACAATGGTCAAATCAGTTTTCCAATGCTAGGAAACCTTATTGAGCCATTCTTGAGTGGAAGGGATCAAGTCTGGAAAGGGAATGTAGACCGCTCTCCTTCAGAGACGTCGTGTCATAGATTGGATTCCAAGCCAACCATCTACTGACCCACAGACTGGACAGGATTAGGCCTTCAGGGTGAGATCAAGCACTTCCAACTATCATGAGCACTCCATGCTAGCACTAAACTTTACTATTCCTATGGAAAGCAGAAGGTTGGTGCCCAACACTCAGGAGGTCCAAGGTCCGCCATTTGCATCTCCAACAAGTGTCTGTCTGTGGCCACCCCACCTAGACTTTACTAAAGGGAATGAAGGAACCATCTACGCACGCCATCCATTATACTGTCCTTCTTACATTTATAATAATGTATATATCATATATTCTCTTATCTTATCGAGTCTAGACCTTTCTGAGTCGGGTGGTCAGGAGCAGAATTCCATATTCTCGTTACAAAGACCGTTTCTTCCGTTCCAGGGTTTCATCTTACTGTCGACTTACTGTAGTTTTAGTTATCACTGTTCATTATGGTTTTTTCATGAATATTTCATATTTATTTTTTTTGCATGTAACGAACAAGACTTATCCGTTTCCTTGTTTGGTTTTCAATGGAAGATATCTATTAAGAGTGGATGCAAAACCTCAGATGCAGAAGGCTCAGTACCAAGCAGGGGCTTTGCAGGAGGAGGTTTTTGTAGGTCTACCAGTCTTCCTGCATCTGATAGGACAGCCGTGTATTTACTGGTGCTTAAAATGTGAAAAATGTTAAAGGGGGACCTAACCTGTTCACAGGCCCCTGTATAGATACTGTAATAATACGGAGGGTGTCCGCACCCACTTCCACTCCACTCAGCACATGGTCAGTCCGGGCTCAGGTTCATAATTTACATTATGAGGGATATCGAATGTACAATATATCCCAGAGAAGGTCCCACTTACCAGTACAAGGACGTTAAAAGGGGTAGCCCGTTTCTACTATCTTTAAAATAGATCTGTGGGATTCCGACACTAAAGACCCCTCCCAGATCAGCACAGTACACTGCTCCCTCGCCAAACTGGAGTGGCCGCAGCGCTATCTCATAGACTTCAATGGGGCAGTACCAAAACCCAATATTTATGGCATGTGAATCATATCTGCCATGTTGTCTCCATGAGCCCATGTGTCAAACCCCTACAGATCTAACACTGATGGTATATTCCAAGGATAAACCTTTCATCTGATGTGTATGGCGCAATTGGATTGCCCTAAGATTGAAACGTTCTCCTCTATCCACAGGGTAGGTAACAAGTGCCTGAGTGCTGGGGATCCTAAAGCCGGTGCCCTCACCAGTCATGTGAGCGGAGGTCCTACGTCCCCCATTTGAAACAAGTATAGCACTTGGCTATCTGCAGGAATCCTATAGAGAGAGGCAACACACGTGCTTCATCGTGACTCCATTTTAATGGGGAGACCAGGGACTCCATTCTTGAGAACGATGGGGGTCCCGGGGCTGAGACATACAGCCATCTCACATTGATCACCTTTCCTCTGGATGGGCCGTCTAGCACCCCTCTTAAGTCTGGACTTTTTTAAGGGGACGTAAACCTTATAGGTCCAATCCTAGAATAAGACACATTTGTGTTCATGACTCTCATTGACCGCGCATTATATTATTCTATCTCTTCATCATTTCTCTTAACTTGCTTTTCGTTCATTGTAATTGGCCGAAGGACGATATTTCTAATTCTGTTCTTGTTTTCATTCATTAGCAACAAATTTTCAAAGTAAGGGCCGGGGGCCTGTACCATGTGATACAGGCGGAGACCCTCCAAAATCTATAAGAGTACGTTTCATGCCTAACCAAACTTAGTACCTGTCCTGTTCTATTTTACATAGACATATAACTTATTCATATGGGCAATGCTTAGTTTCTCCTGTGGTGGCGCTGCAGGGTCGCTGAATCCTTACTGCCAGGTTTCTCCGCTGATCACTGGGGGCCACCAAGAGGGGACTTATTGTCAAGGGACTCTTCTAATACATTGTCCACAGGGAAGAATCCCTTAAAACGAGACCTGTTGGGTGGGGATTGGGGACAAGAGCTGAGACTGATGAAAGTGGCCTCAGGAATCCAATTCCGACCCCACCTTCACTACAACATATTACCTTCCACTATGGCTCACCATGTAGAGTAAGCTTGGACTCTCCTCGGACTGGAACATGTTTGACACTAAAGCGAAGGATATGATTCTGTCAGGTAGGGTCAGATGATAGGTTGGGTGACGTGCTGCCATGTCTGTAGAGTCCCGTCTCTCTTTCCGATGAGTCTCATGAAGTATTTTAGGAATGTGTTCTTTAGACAGAATAAAGGCGAGGGCGACGTATGGGAACAAGGATGGATTTTTGGTCGATATGCAAAACTTGTAGCATGCCTCATCTGTGAATTTAGCCACTGTGACATTTAGTAATCCAGATACATTTCAGTACTGGAGTGGAAGGGAACTCGTCTCCTTCTACCAGAATACACTGGATCCAGATCCTATTTTACCTCTCACTTTTGCACAGTTTTAGTCTTATGGACTTGGAAGGAGGAATAAGCTAGAAGACGCCGCGATTTGGTCAGTTTCTTCATGAGAGAAGTCTTCATGGCAAGCCTATGGACAAGAGTATTGGGACACCGACATGTTATACTTACAGGAGCTTTTATGGCACCCCAATGGAAATGTATAACCATGAATATGGGGCCAATACTTTTCTCCATATGGTGCACTTACAGTATGTGATGGCGGGCGGGTGCAGTTGACGCTACAGTCATAGAAATGAATTATTTCGTCTTTTTGTTTTTCAGAATTTACTATATAAATTAACTCATAAGAACAATAAATACGTCCCACAGGAGAACCGACTGCAGTAATAATAAAGTCTAAGGGATCTATAGCCAACGGCAACTCTCAGCTTGCCCTGGTAGCCGTACATTTGCAGCAGCCGTGGAAACCGTTGCTGAAAAAGACTAGGAGTGATCTGACACTAGAAACCATCCAGAAACAGCGCCACTTTTGTCTAGAATTGCAGCTCAGCCTTAATACCTTAGCTGAGCTGCAATACCAGACCATGCCTATGGATACAAGTGGCGCTGTACCTGACTTTTTTATCTTTGGTGACACTTGTACCACTCTATAAGAGTCAATGGCAGTGTAGCGGGTCTGGTATTTGTTACGAACACTTACGATTTCCATAGATATAGTTGGGTTGTACAAACACTGCGCGACTCGGGGTTGGTCCATGCGCAGCAAATCTCTAAATCGCTGTGCAAGTCTTCAGCCTTCCAAGGAGTAGAAAGGTCCCTTAAGGATTGACGCACCTCAGTCAGAAAGAATTGTAAGTCTGTTGTTGAATCTTCTCTTGGTGGATGTAGGGCGACGCTGGATAGACAGGCTTATGGAATAGTTCGCAAGGTGAGGAAACATTTCGTTATTTCAGATTGGGATTCCAGGTTCCATTGGAATTACAATGAAGGATTAAAGACACCATTAGACTACATGCACAGGACCGTAGTGCAGAAATGGATCCCCTACACTTGTATGGTTGAGTCTGTGCCATAAATACAGACAGTAATGGACCTGCTCCATATTTTTGCGGCCTGGACACTGATCACGTGTACGGGGGCCATAGAAGTGAATGGGTCCATATACTATCCAGACAATATACTGGAAACCACTGCGGTTGTGTGCATGGGGTCTTAGATAAACTAGCCATACTTCCCTACTGGTGCGCTTTAATATCAGAACAATAATAGGAAGCTTTCTTGGCCATAATCTCCTAAACCGGTCCCAATCTCATGTCCGTCCTACAGCTGGTATCCATAGTATAGGTCACTGTACGGAACCAGATTTGGATCTAGAACCAGAGAAGGGGTACAGATATGGGGGTATTATTGGGGATAGTCTTAGTCCATGGTTATAAACACAGACTCAAGTACTGATGCGGCGATGTCATGGTCCATATGACATAAGGGATCCCTGACGTAGATCGTTCACCTTATGTACTACAATAACCTGGGATATGTTCACGCGTCGGCTTATATTTTGTACGCAGGACATCCGAATTGCAAACCATCTTCCTCCAAGCCTTCCCCCCTTTAGACCTAGCGCATTTCTTCCGCTCCCATATACCTGTCTCCTCCTAGTGAATAACCTTTCTGCTTTGTATCGACATTTGCATGCGAAGTCTGAGACATGAGGATAATTTATTCAGGACGTCATCTATGGCCGCATACGACTACTCCAAGTGACATCCTTTCTCTTTTCTTTGCCTGACTGATGCTTTTGTGTTTGAGTACGGAGTATGTTTTGTAAGAACCCGACATCCATTTATCACTTATTTATAATGAACACGGTTTTTATTGGACTCTTTAACTCTTCTACGACTGTGAAAATGTATGCTTTTCTTGTAAGAAAATAACTCCACACGTTAGGATACCGGGCTTGTCGGAGGGCGAGATGTCTTGTTGAATTTTCCATTTTGAATGGTGGGGGGGATTGTTCTTTCATTGCCCCTAACATTTATTTTGGAGCTTTTTCTCCAGGCGTCTCACAAGGGGTGTTAAATTGGCACAAAAATTGAATAAAAGATATATGTGAGTGCAACGGCCGCTGTCATGTCTGATTTTATTGAACTACTCAGTGTTAGAGGCCGGCCCGCTCTGCCTTCTGCACCGTGTCTGGTCCCTGGAGGGGAAGGACTGGAACCTCTGCAATAGTCTGCGGGGGTCACTCCTGGGACTGGAACCATTGCGTCCGGGGTTGGGGGGGGGGCCAGAGGCTACTTAGGCCTCATTCTGGCTTCTGCCCACCGCTGGTTATTCAGCTCACCCTGCGCTTCTGTCTCTCCCTGACCTGCTATTTTGCCTCGCGTGTATGATCCTGCTTGCCTTCTAGACCACCTCTCCTTGACCTGCGATTCTGAACCACGTGACCTCCAGTGTTCGCCTACGTTCTGTCTATCCCTGGATACTGCGTGACCTCCTGAATACCGACCCGGCCTGTTAGACTACCCTGCAGTGCTCCCGCCATCTCCTGGTGATCATCCGTTCCTGCACTCAACTCTGCTTCATCTGTTTCTTCAGCCACCTAGGTGAGTGGTTTTCGGCTGTAACTTGAGGTGCACTGTGCGTATGACGCTCTGGGTCCCAGAATTTACCAGTCCATCTCCACCATCAGGAGCTCTGGTGAAGATCTTAGTGACCTGGTTCCGATCCAGTTTGGGGAGCGTTGGACGCTCAGTGCTGTTTTGCCTCAGTGTGCGGGGCCTGGGACTAACTGTCCATTATATATTGCACTAGGTTCCTAACACTCAGGCTTCTTTTTCCCTTGACTATTGCAAGGGCCTTAAAGGAGCACTCCAGAAACCAACATGATACACTATGTAATGCCTCACACAGAGCCCAAGGGGGCAGTATGTCATTCTGTAAGTGTTTTGTTTTTTTACATTGTATTCTTATTGAATTTTCATGATCAATCTACAAAAATTCTGTACAATTAGCAAAATATAACAGTTATAAAAGTACAACGCTAGGTTCACATTAGCGCCGGCTCTCCGTTGTTCAGATCTGTCAGGGGACCCGAATGATGGAGAGGCGGACCGCTAAACCATTGGCCACACCCAAAGACTGGTGGATGCCATTGACTATAGTGGGGTCCGGCGGGTGTTTCGTCGTCTTGAACTGGAAGTGGTGGAGGAAAAAAAAATCCTCCAATTTTCAGCAGTCTTTGGTGGAGTCTCCAATGGACCCAGAGCCTTAGATGGGTACCATAGTAAAGTATTACATAATAACAGTACATAGATGAGTACTAGAGATGAGCGAGTACTGTTGGGATCAGCCGATCCGAACAGCGCGCTCCATAGAAATGAATGGATGCACCTGGCACTTCCGCTTTGACAGCAGCCGGCCGCTTAACCCCCCGCGTGCCGTCTACGTCCATTCCTTTCTATGCGAGCGTGCTGTTCGGATCGGCTGATCCGAACAGTACTCGCTCATCTCTAATGAGTACATTCCAAATAAGAAAAGTTTTGTTAATTTTGCTGTAATCTGTAGAATAACCATCGGTAGAATTACAGCGGTAAGTTAAGGCATCTTTGCAATGTAGTACCGTAAGCTGGTAAACACACACGTAACCTTCAATACTCCCTTAGGTCCCGGATACAGAAGTCAGCTGTACCCTAAATCTGGTGCCAGGTATAGCATTCCTCCATTCCTCTTTAAAAACCACAGACAGGCCGATAACATGATTTTTATTATAGCATCCAATATTACAATTTCCATTAGTTAAATGAAAACAAAAAGGATCGCGTGCCTTTAGGGAGGGCTGAATGGTGGCTGTAGCCCAAACTATGGTCATGCCGCACTATACCCAGGATCGGACACCCGGCCCATGAATAAAATCGCATTGAGCCCAATTTCTCGAATCAAGACCAAGAAGGGTCTGTTGGCTCTAAATGTGGTCTTCCTTGGGCCGAATGAACGTCCAGCTATCACAACAGTGCTTGCTGCTGTAGCCTCGCTGCCCTCTTCGTTGACCTAAAGAAAAAGAATATCTCATTATTGGTTTGCTAGTTTCTTTCACCTTTATCTTGTGGATTCCCTGTAGTTAGGTTTCAGAACATCTCTGCTATCTAGTCGCATGGCCAGGCTCGGCCTTTCACCCCTGTTCTCTTCTTTTTACTGTAATTGAAGGCTAATGGAGACTCTGTCAGCTCTGCAAAGTGCATTTAGTAGTTGAGGCCTGATAAGGAATAGTACAGTGCACGAACAGTATCTCTGATTGTACATCACACAGGTTAAGCCTGTCCACCACCTTGTTACTGACACCAGGAAGTGTAGGGGAGAGGAGACAGGAAAACCAGTGAAACCCTGAGATAGGTAAACTCCTTTATGTAACATAGGAAAATTTCATATTAAGTTTATGATAAATCTATCTATCTATCTATCTATCTATCTATCTATCTATCTATCTATCTATCTATTTTTCATATGACTTTATACACCTAAAGGTTCTGTAACTGTCACACTGGCCAGTAGAGCACTCGCCATAGGCTGACACTTCCCACAGCTCCCTTATCAGCTTAGCTGTATAGATTGGGTAAAAATATTGAAAAGTATAAGTCCCATCAATATTTGGTGCGACCTTTGCCCTTTGGAGGAGGAGTCCTGGAAGTGATGATCCGGCCCCCGCAGAGCCCTGATCTCATCACCCAGTCTGTCTGGGATGACGTGAAGAGACAGAAGGATTGGAGCAAGACAGATCTTGATAACTATGAAGCATTGATGTACAAAGTTTATTGGAATAAAATAACACATGAGGGTTACGCTGGAATCAGAAGATGCAGGAGAATGACCGATGGATATGAAGAAAACCGCGCTACTCTCTTGGGATAAACCAATACACGCACTTTATTCCACTTTCTAAAAACACGACGCTACAACACAGCGTTTCGGGGATTCCCCTTTTTCAAGTGTCACAAAACACACAATATACCCTAATAAAAATAACAAATGGCATAATAAATAAATGCAACAGAAGACAAAATAAATAAAAATACACATATGCATATAAATATATAAATATATAAACATATAAAAATAGGTAGAATGGCAGGTCTTAAATATGAATGTTCCATTACACAAGTATTTGTCGTTGTTTGTCATTAATGGAACATTCATATTTAAGACCTGCCATTCTACCTATTTTTATATGTTTATATATTTATATATTTATATGCATATGTGTATTTTTATTTATTTTGTCTTCTGTTGCATTTATTTATTATGCCATTTGTTATTTTTATTAGGGTATATTGTGTGTTTTGTGACACTTGAAAAAGGGGAATCCCCGAAACGCTGTGTTGTAGCGTTGTGTTTTTAGAAAGTGGAATAAAGTGCGTGTATTGGTTTATCCCAAGAGAGTAGCGCGGTTTTCTTCATATCCATCGGTCATTCTCCTGCATCTTCTGTTCCCTAAGGGGTTCTGGATTGAATTACTGCTGCTGCCAATCTTCCTTGTATTGTATTAACAATCTATTCCTGTGGTTGCTCGGTATTATCATTTGTTCCTCACGCTGGAATCAGAATACCCCTTTAAGGCTCTTCTAGCATCCTTAATCCTTCCCCTGTATTATCTTACCTCTAAAAATGCTTTGTGAAATGCGTCTGTCACAACCAAGTCTGTTCTTCCATCCGAAACAATCCCTGCAAATAAAAAAAAAAAAGTTTTCAAGTTATACTTTACTGAAAAAAAATTTGAGTACAGCTCCCAATATGTCATACAGAGGGCAACCATGTCTGGGGATAGACCAGCGAGTCAAAGATTATATCTCAACTGCACGAGGAATACATGAGGTTAGGACAAGAATCATACCTTACAATATTGCAGGCTGCAATGGTATAGAGCAGGGGTACTCAACTAGTTTTAGTAAAGGTGTGTTGAGCGGAGTCCGCCATCCAGTGTTTACGGTATTTTTTGAACAAAAAAACGCATCTGACTATAAGATGCTAAAAAAAATTAGGAAAAAATATTTTCTAAAGTGGCATTGTACGGTGGAGGCACTAAGGAGCATTATATGGTGAATGTGGACACTAAGGAGCATTATACAGTAGGTGCATGAATTAGGGAGCATTATACTGTGTGTATGGGCACTAACAGGGGCGTAACCACCGGGGTAGCAGCTGCCACAGGGGCCAGGACATTAGGGGCCTAGCGATAACCGCTGCATTTTTTTTTGTTTTTTTCTTAATAGGCCGTTACTGGCTGTAGCAACTCCTCCTGAGTCCAACTTACTTACCGATCCTGGCAGGGGCCGGGATCGGTAAGTGATGCCGCAGGCCCCACAAGCACTATTATACTCAGGGGGTCTTTTCGGACCCCAGAGTATAATGATTGGAAGCCCAGGAGAGGTACAAGAACATAAAAAAAACACTGTTACTTACCCCTCCACGCTCCGGGCAGGCTTCGGGCCTACTTGCGTGACGTCACATGACCGTCCCGGACGTCATTGAAGATGGCCGACAGCGGCGGAGAGTGCAGTGGAGCCAGGGATAGGTAAGTGACAGTGTTTTTTTTATGTTTTAATCCCTCCTGGGTCTCCGATTATTATACTCTACGGGCTGAAAAGACTCCAGAGTATAATAATTGTTCATGAGTGTTCACAGTGGGACATAATACTGTGTGCAGGGGCCATTATGGGGCATAATACTGTGTGCAGGGGCCACTATGGGACATAATACTGTGTGCAGGGGCCACTATGGGGGATAATGCTGTGTGCAGGGGCCATTATGGGGCATAATACTGTGTGCAGGGGCCACTATGGGGGATAATACTGTGTGCAAGGGTCACTATGAGGAATAATACTGTGTGCAAGGGCCACTATGGGAAATAATACTGTGTGCAGGGGCCACTATAGGGGATAATACTGCGTGCAGGGGCCACTATGGGACATAATACTGTGTGCAGGGGCCACTATGGGGGATAATACTGTGTGAAGGAGCCACTATGGGACATTATACTGTGTGCAGGGGCCACTATGGGACATAATACTGTGTGCAGGGACCACTATGGGGGATAATACTGTGTGCAGGGGCCACCATGGGGACATAATACTGTGTGCAGGGGCCACTATGGGGCATTATAGTGTGCACAGAAATGCAAGGAGGTGATGGTGGAGGTCTTTGGCGTTGGTCGGGGGGGGGGGCAATGTCAAAAGTTTGCCATGGGGCCCCGCCGTTCCTAGTTACGCCACTGGGCACTGAGGAGCATTATACTGTGAGTGTGGACATTAAGGATTATTACAGTAGGTGTAGGAATTAGGGAGCATCATACTGTGGGTGGAGGCGTTAGGGATCTTTATACTGTAGGGGGTACTAATAGGACATTATTGTGCCTTCTCACAATGTGCTCCTTAGTCCCCCCCACCCACTCACACAGTATAATTAGTTGCCCCTCCACACATAATTAATATTGACGGTGGCCACAAAGAACTTTTATTCCTCGCCAGCTGTCCCCACACCCTGATCCCTTAGACTAAGCGGCAAGGATCAGCAATTGTCCCTGATCCCTGCACACTAGCACAGTCTGTGTTCGGAAGTTGTCTGCCATTTGAGTATCCCTGGTCTAGAGTGGAGTAGATGGACAAATAGATTATTATATACCAGTGATGGCGAACCTATGGCACGCGTGCCAGAGAGGGCACGCAGAGCCCTCTATGCTGGCACGGTTGCGGTCGCCCGGATCGCTCAGTAACGGGGAATCCGGTACAGGATTCCCCGTTAGCGAGCGATCGCTGCTTTCAGCTGGATGTGCAAATGCACATCCAGCTGAAAGCTGTCAGTGTAGGCCGCGCGGTACGCACGGCCTACATTGACTATACAGAGTGTGACCTCTGCACCGGCGCGGACATGATGACGTAAGTCATCAGCGCCCGTAGTGTATAGGAGAAAGAGAGGACGCCCGGCGGCCCTTCAGGTTAGTGTATATGTGTATTGTCTGGGGAGGGGGCTGCTCTGGACCATTTTGTGCTGTTAGGGAGGGGGAACTACTGTGGAATATTTTATGCTGTGTGGGGAAGGGGCTACTGTGAACCATCTCATGCTGTGTGGGGAGGGGGCTACTGTGGAATATTTCATGCTGTCTGGGCAGGGGGCTACTGAGGACCATCTCATGCTGTGTGGGGAGGGGGCTACTGTGGAATATTTCATGCTGTGTGGGGAGGGGGCTACTGTGGAATATTTCATGCTGTGTGGGGAGGGGGCTACTGTGGACCATTTCATGCTGTGTGGGGAGGGGGCTACTGTGGACCACTTCATGCTGTGTGGGGAGGGGGCTACTGTGGACCACTTCATGCTGTGTGGGGAGGGGGCTACTGTGGACCATTTCATGCTGTGTGGGGAGGGGGCTACTGTGGAGTATACTGTGGAGGTATAATCCCATGGGGGGGCCATCGCGGGGCAGATTGTACTGTCTGTGGGGGCCACTGCAGGGCAGATTGTAGTGTGTGTGGGGGCCACTGCGGGGCAGATTGTCCTGTGTCTGTGGGGGCCACTGCAGGGCAGATTGTACTGTCTTTTTTTTTTTTCTTTTTTTTTTATGTAGATTGTGAGCCCCACATAGAGCTCACAATGTACATTTTTCCCTATCAGTATGTCTTTGGAATATGGGATGGAAATCCATGCAAACACCGGGAGAACATACAAACTCCTTGCAGATGGTTTTATGCCCTTGGGATTCGAACACCAGGATTCCAGCGCTGCAAAGCTGCAGTGCTAACCACTGAGCCACCGTGTGGCCCCCTGGCAGATTGTACTGTCTGTGGGGGCCACTGCAGGGCAGATTGTACTGTGTGTGGGGGGGCCACTGCAGGGCAGATTGTACTGTGTGTGTGGGGCCACTGGGGGCAGATTGTACTGTGTACAGACCTTTCAGTACAAGCTCTGTAAAGCTCCATTCACACGACTGTAATTTGTGGGTCCGCAATTGTGGATCCAAAGAGTTTTAAGGTTAAATTGCCGTGTTGGCACTCCGCGATAATTTATTGGGTTTTGGGTTACAGTTTGGGCACTCGGTCTCAAAAAGGTTCGCCATCACTGTTATATACCAACATAGGAATGAATGACCAGTCAGAATAAACAATGCAGCATAAGACATCAGTAAACAGCGCCACCTCTGTCACCAGTGGTATTGCAGCTCAGTGCCAATGACTTCAATACAACGCCAGATATAACCCATAGACTGGTGTGGCATGGTCATGAAAGAAAGCAGCCATGGTTATGTAACCCTTGACAACTCTCTTAACATGGTAACCTATCCAGCACTTAGTCTACTCCCAGATCACTTGCACTGTTTGGTACAGGTGACAGGTACGTGGTTTAGGTGTGTCGCGGTCTTATCTTATATACCTTTATATCTCCCGAGTTTTGTTTTTTTTTTTAGTGCATTTTGCAGTGAAAAGCATCATACAAAAGTTGACCAAAATGGGCATTTGCAGGAGGTTTGGTGGTCAGAGAAGGGCTTACAAAGTCTTACTCAAGGAGTCACATGGGCACTAGCGCACAAGTTACCTGGCAGCCGGGCAGTGAGAGGGTCAAACAGGTCCACCAAACCCAACTTCTGTAACTTCTCCTTAACGCTGAAACTGTCTTCTATCCTGAAGCGAGGAAGATGCACAGCCATCTCGACTTCTTGAGTATTGTGCAACCACTCAGAGAACTTCTCCAAGGTCAGCGCCTGCTCCACCGTACTGAGTGATGTACCTTCTGTTGGCAGGATCAACACCATGGATATATCATCACCTTTGTAGGTCAATTCAAGAACCTGGACGGCATCCTCCGGATAGAAACCATAGCGGAACTTGCTCTCCTGATACATGGTTGGGACTTCACAGGGCTCAGTTCTGCCTGGGACAAAGAAATCTGCTTTTTCTGTATTCTTAGGGTCAAACTTTGACTTCCACAGGCCCTGAAGATAATGAGAAGGATTAAATTACAGGGCAACAAGTTGTTTTTTTGGGGTTTTTTTACGCGGCGCAATGAAGAAGAAAAAATTGTATAAGAGTAGTTAGCATATTGTGCAGCAAGGATATTGCAATAAGGGGTGCAGAGGTAGCAGTGGCATCCAGGACCTGTGTCTGAGGAGGCCCCATTAACTGTGTAAGAAGATAACATGGGCGCCATAGGTGGTTGAGGCTCTGGAGCTTCAACATGCACTGGTGGTGTTTAGTGTATTGAGCTCTTGTAAGCTGCCTTACTAAAAATGTCACTTTTACTAAGTCTTAAATCAGCATAAAAAATCTACAGTTTCTACCACAGCAATCACCATAGGCCAACATGTCCTGTAGCTTAATTATCAGCTTTACTGTTTAGATTGGGACAGATCACCATAGGCCAACATGTCCTGTAGCTTACTTATCAGCTTTACTGTATAGATTGTGAGAGGTTACCATAGGCCGACATGTCCTATAGCTTACTTATCAGCTTTACTGTATAGAATGGGACAGGTCACCATAGGCCGACATGTCCTGTAGCTTACTTATCAGCTTTACTGTATAGATTGTGAGAGTTACCATAGGCCGACATGTCCTGTAGCTTACTTATCAGCTTTACTGTATAGATTAGGAGAGGTTACCATAGGCTGACACATCCTGTAGCTTACTTATCAGCTTTACTGTATAGATTGTGAGAGGTTACCATAGGCCGACATGTCCTGTAGCTTACTTATCAGCTTTACTGTATAGATTAGGAGAGGTTACCATAGGCTGACACATCCTGTAGCTTACTTATCAGCTTTACTGTATAGATTGGGACAGATCAACATAGGCCGACATGTCCTGTAGCTTAATTATCAGCTTTACTGTATAGATTGGGAGAGGTTACCATAGGCTGACATGTCCTGTAGCTTACCTATCAGCTTTACTGTATAGATTGAGAGAGGTCACCATAGGCCGACATGTCCTGTAGTTTATTTATCAACTTTACTGTACAGATTGGGAGAGGTCACCTTAGGCCGACATGTCCTGTAGCTTATTTATCAACTTTACTGTATAGATTGGGAGAGGTCCCCATAGGCCGACATGTCCTGTAGCTTACTTATCAGCTTTACTGTATAGATTGGGACAGATCACCTAAGGCCGACATGTCCTGTAGCTTACTTATCAGCTTTACTGTATAGATTGGGACAGATGAGCAGAGCCACCTTTTCATTGTCTCTTTTGGATAGGTAGATATTACGCTCTATTCACATGCCCAAAGCCAAGACTGGGCCGTGTATTTAACTGATCTATGTGGGATTCATTTTTTTTTTTTTTATGGACCCATTCATGTCAGTGGGTGAACCACTCCAATCTGTGTTTTGTCATAGATCATGGACAGCAAATGGCTGAGAAAGTCAGTTATATAAATAGGAAGCATTTTTTCGAGAGAAAGACACAAGTCCACAGAGCATCATCTGTGAGGTCTGGAAGGAGGTGAATGGTGGCGTGAGCCATCCACCAAATTGTACCTGCCCCTCCTGATAGAAACAGCAAGACATACTTGGTGAGGATCTGAGGATGCAACACAAAGTACGTATAGCTTTGGTGCAGAAACCAAGTGTAAAGATCACCCGATGTACGGAGGTCCAGTGGCTAGGACTGCCATACTAAACTGATGCTACCCTGAGGATACAGAAATAAGTTTATGCCTCTTATAGGAAATGTTAACCGCATTCTGTGCAATTTGGTCGCCATCCATCTGCATCTTACAAGCTGACAAGAGCTACCAGAACCCAACCTTAAAGATAGATAGGTTAGCGTTACTCAAATCAAACATTGTTCGCAAATTAACTCTCTGGAGCAACAAGAGCATTGTCATTGCTCCAAAGAGCTCATTTGCATTGTTACGAGACCTCCTCATTCCATTGATTTTGCTCTTTTTGGTTATTCTTATTGGTGCTGCCAGGCCCTGTAGCATCTAATTTTGCACCTTGAAATAGATGACGTTGACCAAGACCAGGATGGTATCTGCTGTGATGGCGCCTTCTGGGATCACATCGGTGATTCTCTTCTCCGTTTTATTGGCCACCCAGTTGTTGATGGTTTGACGAGATCCTTCGGCTTGCTCCTAATACACAAAAAAAAAGACCATTATCAGAGTTAGCCATGTAGCCTAGACACGGATGTCAAAACCTACGAGACATGGATTTTAACCTTGAAGTTCAGAGGCCATAGTTTAGCTCCGTAGACGGCTTCACTGATATCTTGATACGTCTGATTGAAGGTCAAAGACTTTTCTCCGAACAGACGGTTGGTTGATATCAGTTCTGACGACTTGTTGGCTTTTCGGTAGAGTCGACAGTTCAGTTTGGCAAAGAAGAAATGGATTTGATCAGAGGCCTTTTCAGAAACTTCATCGAAGTGGAAAACCTATAATAAGGTATGGACAACATTATTTACAGAATAAGACAATAGCTTGTTGTTTCCTTTCTGACGGTGGAAGGCTGTGTATCATCAGAGGTAACAAATGTGCAATGCCCAGATTGCCAGTCATCAATGGAAATCAGACATGTTCATCCAGCCCTTGTATTTTGAGGTTGACCTGTCGCACCAGTGGTAGCCCAGTCTCTAACAATAATGAACCCAAATGTCCATCAGAAGACAACCCTACTTGGAGGTGACATTGAAGCAACCACTTATAACTAGGATTTATTACTTATGGGGTAGTCATGAATAACCGATAATGACATGTCCTATGTGGATGAAGATAACAATAAAGATGATGTCAATGATTTACTGTGTAGACGGAGGATGAATCCTCAGAGCCATCACAACATCAGTACATTACCATAGTAGGATCATCGGTGCCACCTCTTTATTAGAGGACAACAGACGACAGCCTGGTGTGTTCCATTTCTGCTAAGCTAGCCCTACAAAGATGATTGACACAAACAACCAATGTATACGGAAGTCTCCCGACTGTAGATGTTGGGGAGGGATCAAGTAGTTTAATATTAACCACCCAACCCTTTTAGTCTTGTTCCTGCCAGATCTGTCAAGTTGCAACTTCCTACCTCCCACAGTCAGTATATACTCTATGCACTGCTTAGTATACAAGTCTTGCATTGGAGCTTCAAGATATCCCTCTGGCCATAGATATTTATAGATCTGTGGGGGTCGCCCCCTCTCTGGTACATACTTATATAAAGTATAGGGGGTCCCTGACCCACCCGGTGAGCTGTCTACTGTATTCAGGCAGAAAATGAATAGAGGGGTGGCCATGACCCCTGTTCTGTACATAGGTGTGACCAAAGAGGTAGGAATTGTATCAGACATTTATGGACCTTGTGGATATGCAACGATCACCCAATATGACCTACAAAACCACCGTGCCATGGAAATGGTTGAGTCCCAACCTTGCAGTAACATTTTTGCCCTCACCTCCATAAGTTGTTTTAATGTGTTATCACAAGCCCCCAGCTTGGCCATGGTGAAGGCCTGGGAGATGCTCAGCGGCGACATGAAGAGGTTCTCCGTATCCGTCTTGGAATCCGCTACCATTTTGAACAAGTCCATGGCAAACCTGGAATTTGCCTTGGAGAGTTCCCAGACCCTGGGATTAGTATTCTCAGGAATCCTCTCCGGAGGAGCGGCGTCCTTCGTCTGTTGTTGCTCCGTCTCTACCACTTCTTTTCGATAGATGCACATGGGGTTCAGAGGAATGTCTTTGGGTTTAGCCAAGCAAATATCAGGGTGTTGGGTCTGGGAGGAGACCAAGCCCAAAAGGCCACAAAGCAGTAATGGAAGGAGCTGCATACCTACAACAGAGGTGAGAAGACCGTAATAAAAACACCAGATGTTTGACCAATTTACTGAAGATATTTTTGATATAGGGACCTCTGAATACTAGGTCCTGCAGATATTATGTGGAATCTTTGGGGGAATTTGCCAAAAACGGTGAAATTGGATTCCAGTATTTAGTACACAATGCTTATAATAGTAAAAGGGTGTGAAAATCCTAACCTCAACCCAAGCAGTTGGGTAGTGCCCGACCCATTAAAACCTCTGCAGCCAAGCCCAGTGGAGGATTCAGTGGTACTCAACCCTGGCAGCTATTGGTTATCCCCAACTAACCTTTGTAGCTGCCCAGGTCTGACCAGAATCCTGCCATACAGCCCATGATCCCTATGTAGTAAGGCCGTAGTTTACTTGCTATGGCCCATAGTTACTGTAATCCTACCATACAGGAAAAAGAAAACCACACACTTGATGACCCGAACCCGAGAGCTGGGAGGTTTACAAGGCGCAGCGCCATACATCCAGTAGTGGCTGTACCTGGTACTGCAGCCCTCTTCCCTACAAACAGATGGGACACTGAAATCTCTTCTATAAAGGTTACAACTGAGCACTTTAATTCAATTTTAGATACAGAAAGGAAATGTATTTTTGCAAAGGTCTAAACTTTAGTAAAGATAATGTTCTATATGTGTACATACAACCAAAGAGTCTGAACTCCACATCTACAAATAACCTGAAGATTCTCATGCTGTGATTCCTTCAGCCTCCACGACCATCTCAAAGTCCAAAAACTTCCAAAACGATATCGACAGGCCAGGTGGTTTCCAATGAGATTGGCTTAGGAAACCTTCCATAATGAACCACAATACGATTGACCGCAGACAATATTCTTCTATTTAGACGTTTTCCCAAAAAATTGCAAAGTTTAAAATTGTTTTCAGAAATTTCACTTTTTTCCCCCATGTAGCCCAGCATAGAGTGGTATATAATATCCCTTATCTTACTGTGATTCTATACACACCAGGGCCATATACATAGACTATAATGGGGTCTGTGTGGGTTTCCGCTCGGTTTCTGTCCAAAAAGGGCAAAAATTTGGAGAGAAAAGCTCCATACGTAATGCAAGCGTTGGTGTGAACCCAGCGTAAGCAGTCATGGTATGATCTTCTGACAACCTTTGGGACATGGTGTACCTGTAGGATGGTGGTTGTCCTTGTTTGCTTCACTATACTTATGTGTGGCATAAATTGTGTAGCAAATGTATTAAATGTTGTTAAACTTGGCACAATTTGTAACATTTTATCAACTTGCTTACACTCTACAAACCATCTCTTTCCCCATTGCATGAGATTTTCTAAGATGATCTATGGTGAGGGTTCCCTAAACTTCAGAAAAGAGAGGACATGAAGATCATTGAGAGCGCTGAGGACCACGACCACAAGGGTAATGGAGGATTAACCATTTAAGATCACAAGATCTGTAACTGTAATAGAAAACCTAATGGCTATATATATATATATATATATATATATATATATATATATATATATATATAGTGATATATATATATATAGTGATATATATATAGACGCTCTTACCTGCTCCTGGTTCTTCCACGATCGTCTTTGTACTGTGGAAGGCAAAGTAGCCCTTGTCCCCAGAGTGCAGGTACTGGACGTTCCACTCCCCCCGGGGTCAGGGACGGCAGGTGAAAGGTGCATGACCAGCCAGTTGCAATCTTTACCTGCGTTTTACTCTTTGCTTTGGGTGGGAATTATTTTTAACCCTCCTGTTGCCAGATGGTCTAGTTATAGGATCTTCTGAAACACCAGGAAATTGCTGGTTTGTTAAAGCCCCATTCACTTACGTCTTGTACTTTGTTACAGAACATCAGTGCAACCTGAATTCCACAACAGATGTGCGATGTGTGAACTCCATCCAATAGTCTACTATATCTAGTAACAGCAGACCAGATTTATAGTCAGTTGGGGTCCACCGGGCGCTGTAGGTGTCAGTCATATAATGGATCTTGCACTGATGTTATTTTTTTGCAGAAACAACTGCGCAGATGTCAACAAAGCCTTAACATGTCTACTGGGCTTAGAAAGTAAGTGGTATCCAAGTCATACACAGGGTTAACCGATCCCTAACAATCACTAGAACTGGGGAGTTTCGCACATCAGTTGGAATGGAGCGGCAGATCAAAAATGTCGGGGGGGGGGGGGGCAGACCTCTGCTGATCAGAACGTTTCCCTCTATCCACATGAACTTGTGCCAGGAATACTTTAAAAAGAGTGTCCATCACACAAACCTAACCCACAGATAGGATAGGGCCACCTGAATCAAATGGCGTTGCCTCCTTGAGAATCGCTGCCTCCATTACTGAGATAGTTTTGTTTTTGTCAGTCAATCTGAAAATAAGCTCTTTGGTGTAATGAGGGCATTGCCATTGCTACAAAGGCTTAAGCGACAGCACCCTCCAAAGAGTACATTTGTATATTGACAAAAACATCTCTGCAATGGGCGGAGCAATTCACAAGGGGGGGGGGGGGGGACAGCATTTGATTCAGGGGACACTAACCTATCTATCTGCAGGGCTGGGATGATATTTGGGTTCTGGTGACACTAACCTATCTATCTGCAGGGCTGGGGTGATATGCTGGTTCTGGTTACTATAACCTATCTATCTGCAGGGCTGGGGTGATATGCTGGTTCTGGTTACTATAACCTATCTATCTGCAGGGCTGGGGGGATATACTGGATCTGGTTACTATAACCTATCTATCTACAGGGCTGGGGTGATATGCTGGTTCTGGTTACTATAACCTATCTATCTGCAGGGCTGGGGTGATATGCTGGTTCTGGTGACACTAACCTATCTATCTGTAGGGCTGGGGGGATATACTGGTTCTGGTTACTATAACCTATCTATCTGCAGGGCTGGGGTGATATGCTTGGTCTAGTGACACTAACCTATCTATCTGCAGGGCTGGGGTGATATGCTGGTTCTGGTGACACTAACCTATCTATCTGCAGGGCTGGGATGATATTTGGGTTCTGGTGACACTAACCTATCTATCTGCAGGGCTGGGGTGATATGCTGGTTCTGGTTACTATAACCTATCTATCTGCAGGGCTGGGGTGATATGCTTGGTCTGGTGACACTAACCTATCTATCTGTAGGGCTGGGGGGATATACTGGTTCTGTTGACTATAACCTATCTATCTGTAGGGCTGGGGTGATATGCTGGGTCTAGTGACAGACTCCCTTTTAGTAACTTTTCCCACAGTTCACAGATTTAGGCTGTGGCTCCACGTTGCAAAAAAAAGTAGCAGCAAAAAAAAAAACGCTACATTTTACTGTACCTGCAAAGTGGATGGGATCCTGGCTAATCCCATCCATACATTGCAGAAAAAAAATCTGCAGCAGAAAAACTGCATTTCCAAAAACGCTTGTGTTTTTGAAAATCGCAACACGTCCATTATACTTACGGTAACGCTGGCGTTCTCTGTCTAGGTATAACAGGGGCATAAAGTCCGCAGAGCTCTGCTGAGCTTCTGTGAAAAATGTTGCAGAAAAAACACACCACACGTTCCGGCCACAGCCTTTAATATACATGTGGGTTTTCTATTTCATGATGTGAGAACGTGCTCTACACTGACTTATCTATTGCGGGGCTCAGTAATGGGACAGGTTTGCTTACCAGAGATTACCCCGTCCCATCGGACACTGACAGTGTAAATACGGCCGTAGCTGGGCCTGGTTACTCAATAACAGAGGTGAGCCAGTAAACAGGTAAACACAAATGCAACGTCCGCTCTGGGGCTAATGAAGAAAAACATCAGAAAGGGAGGGCACCCGGGGGCCGAGCACTCCCACAACACCCACCAGTGATCCGATCGAACAAAGTTTGGGCTCTATTGCTTGGGCCTAAAACCCCAAAAATGGTAACTTTGGAGGTCTCCATTTTATTTATTTATATAGGGGGTCTGGTGTGTGCACGATGTATTAGATTTGGTGGGTTTGATTTATTTTGGAGGGTGACAGAAGGGTCACATGTACTTTGTGAATAAGATTTCAAAAATTTTGCATGTCACGTCTCTGAATCTCCCCTCTTGGCCAGTCTACTGGAGGCCTCACCATGGGGAAAAGCTGAGGTTTTTTTGTCGCACATATTGCTGCCCCTTTTGAGCCAAAGCCAAGTAGTTTCAGGGGGAAAATCTGCAACAAAAATACTCTTTCCCGAACCACGTGGCCCTGGCCTATGGGAAAGTTAACACAGTGGGGTGGTGCTGTGTGAACTTACTCTTAGGCTCAAACACCACTTGCTGATTTTGAGCCTAAGCCCGGAGTGGACTGAAAAGGAATAAGGTGAAGAAAGGGGAGAACTCTACCTTTATACAGCTCTCATTAATAATAAGCAGTGGATACTGTACATAACGGGAACATAGCCCAAGCCATGGTCACACGGCAAGCACACTGTCCGATCTGTTCTCTTACACGTATGGAGGCCTTTCATATAATAGACGGGTGCATGTAACCCTACTAACCCAAAACTGCTGCCGAATACAACTGCAACAAGGGGTAAAGGTCTGTGTGCAAAACGGAGCACGGCCCACGTATTCCTGTTTCTATGAGAAATATCGGGGGGGAACAAAAAACAAAACAAGTTCCGCTCATAAATCATAAAATGATCCCGATCTTCATTGTACACAGCACTGTATAGAATTCACTATAGTCTTAGTAGATTGTGAAAGCCGGGACGTATGTTGTTGGATTTGGACCATAGAAGACTCTTAAGGGAAATCTGTCACCGGGTTTATGTTGCTTTTTCCAAGGACCGCATACAGCAGCGAGAGAGAAAACCGGAACAGAGCACAACCTGTAATCAAGCCGTACTTTCATGTAACCAATGCTTATCTACTGCTGGAGGAGTCTTGTACAATGATGTGCGAATGTCGCTGAACCCGCCCACCGGCTGCTGATTGACAGCATTCTCTCTATTCAAAGCACGTGCCCCTCATTTGCATAGGAATAACAATTTTGCATGAAAACGAGTCTCCAAAGCCGAGTCAGGCTCTATTCTGATCACATCTTCTACATCTGTAAAGGCGGCAAAAACCAAAACAAAAGTGTACTGTTTTATTTGACGAGGCGTTTTTCACAGAAAGTCCGCAGAGTTTTGCTCTGCGAACTCGCTGCTTCAATTATATGTATAGCTTTTTTTTTTTTTTTAAAGTGGATTAGGTTTCCGTACAGAAGGGTCCGTTTGGGACCCCCAAGCACCATGACCTTAGCCTGTGAGGTTGATCCCACAAAAGTCCTGGTAGGTCATTGTAAGGGTAATGTAATGGGCTATGATGACCTATCAGAGAAGGGAACAGAGGAGCGAGCAGGGAGGTATTGTCACAATAAAGTTAAAGGGGTATTCCCATAACCCTTGTTCACCAACCTGCAGGCTCTGTTCACTTCCTGGTTTTCTCGGCACATTGGTGGGCGAGGTTTCACTTGCTCTGCTATGTTTGCAGTCAGTAATGAGGGATTGGTTGTAAATGCATTACCACAGTATGAAGCTGATGTAGCAGAGCTGGATTTGAGTCAGTTTGCATTACATACAGAGGTAACGGACTCCCTATCTCAGCCCTTATCATCCACATTCAATTAAACCAGAATCAGAAAGCTGGCGCTCTCACCTCCCCCCTCCCCTATCTGAGGAGCTCCATTACTTGTCAGAAATAAACAGCTCAGAGCTGCTGTCGAACACTCAGCTTTGGGGCTTTGAATCTGAGGTCACATGGTGCGCTCAAAAGTATCTGCAGTCAGCAGAGACCTCCAGCTTGTACAGCAACCCATGCTAGAAAAGAAGAGGCTGAACTGTGATCATGTGACTTCTCCTGTTGTCTCCCGTTGTACATGGGGAATAGGTTTCAAACATACCTGTGGATACCAAAAAACACAAATGGTATCAAATGCTATTCTACACAGTATACAGAGCCAGGTGCAGATGGCTCAATACACTGTGCAGGGACTGGGCCTGTAATGCAGAACAGCGGACTGGTGGAGATGTTAGTTATTGGCTCCACTGATCTTAGAAACATAAAGCCGTGTATGACCCGCTATTAGGTGATGCTAACCATACCGCGCACTCTGGGGACTTACCATGTCAGGGGGCATTCACACGGAGTAACGCGGCGCTGATTCTTGCACGATAACTCACATAAGAATCAACACTGCAAAACAGAATCCCATTGACTTCAATGGGTTCCATTTAGCACGCGTAACACATTGAAGTCAATGGGATTGTTTTGCAGCGCTGATTCTTACACGAGTGATCGTGCCAGAATCAGCGCCGCGTTATATCGTGTGAACGCCCCCTTATGTTGTTCAAAGAACACGTCCGCATTATTTCCATTCCGCAGTGACGACCAGAATAAAAAGTTCAGACCCCTACCAGTCTTTAATAACAAATTCTATTATCATAGATTAGTGGGAACACAATAGAAGAAAGTAATCTGCACAAAAGAATTAAAACAGCCAATTATTTTTTATATATTTTATTTATTAAACCTCTGCAGGGCACAGTCACAGAACAATCAATAAGATTGGTGAATATCACAAGCTCTTTTTTCAAGCAAAATGCATCAAAAAGTTAAAAAGTTAAAAAAAAAAAAAAGAACAAAACAAAACAAAAAAAACAAAATAAAACAAAAAATTTTTTAACTCCACCCAAAAAGGTGATTAATAGCTGCAGAATGTCTCTGAGAGACCGGTATGAGCCAAAGAACAAGGAAATTATTAATAATAATAATCTTAAACTGAATCCAGCCTGAAAGAATATTAGATGCAGGTTGATAACAGGTGCGGACTGCGGCCTGTGAGGTGCGGGGGGGCTTCGGGCTCCCACAAGGGGTCGGTGATATGTAATAACACAAGGCAGATTTGGAAGTCGACGTAATCCCGATTCTCTTATTGGTACAGGCTGAGCGGGTTACTAAAGGGAAATGGTGCCACTTAATGAATTATACTGAATACCGTTATTTCTACGGGAAAAGTTTTGTCTGGTTATCGACTAACCCTTTAAATTTCGAGGCGAGCTGGGTGACAACTAATATAACCGTCATTACAGTTCTCACTATAGTGGTGACCCAGCTTCAGAGAGTCCAAAACCCACCGCCAGCCACTTGGTGTACCAATAAGAAATACCGTGATAACGGCCTTATAGGAATTCGTACAATACACATATCCCTATACAGGAATTCTCCAGCCGGAAGCCCCCCACAGATCACAGGCCCGTGATGGGTCTTATCTGCACGTGCCGATGACGCCAGGAGATAGAAGTCAGTCTTGTGATGACGAGTCGATACACTTTGCTACAAAGTATCACATTAGTTTCTGCATAAACGTAGCAGATGATCGTTTCTGTAAAATCGGGGTGGTGTACAACCGAAAAACGGGGGAAAAAAATCTCAAGGTAACGCCGCCCAACGCATTTCCAGGCTCATGTACTTTCTATAGAGGAAGTGTCTTCTGCAGCATGGTTATAGGTTGGCAATACATGTAAAGAAAAGCGGAGTCTTGAATTTAATATGTTTCTTCTCCAATCTGAAGACGGCACATGACGGAGGGGGAGACGCCGAGCTCAGGGATCTAGAGTTTCCAATGAGTCAGTATTTTTATGTACTGACCTTTTTTATATGGTTTCAGTCCTGTACACTGTCCTATATATGTATACTGATTCATAGCTCTGCCTGTATATAAACTCAGAGGAAAAGATCAGGGCTCACAGGCGCTATACATAGGCGGTGTGATCAGGGCTCACAGGTGCTATGTGTAGGCAAGGTGAGCAGGCGCTATACATAGGCGGTGTGATCAGGGCTCACAGGCGCTATACATAGGCAGGGTGAGCAGGCGCTATACATAGGCGGGGTGAGCAGTCGCTATACATAGGCGGTGTGATCAGGGCTCATAGGTGCTATACATAGGCAGGGCTCACAGGCGCTATGCATGAGTGGGAGAAGTAGGACTCGAAGGCCATTTCTAGGTGTAGGAAGAGTGATCAGGGCTCGCAGGCGCTATGTGTGGGTGCAGGGTGCAGGACACTCAGGCCTTTTCTGTGTATACAGGGTGATCAGGACTCACAAACTATGGTGCGGGTGGGGGTAGGACTCACAGGCCTCATGTGCAAGTGGTGGGGCGGTAATTGGAGGAGGACTCACAAGCCTTCTCTACCAGTTCTGGGTGCATATACGTTTTTTTTTTTTTTTTTTTACATAAAACAAATATTAACCTCTATATCCCAGAGCGCGGCGTCTCCTTCTCCATTCTGCGCTGCCTTCAGATCGGAGGTTCAACCAACACAACTGTCTAATAAAACAGTAAAATGAGATATAAGTACGGTCAAGTATTTGCAGAATTACTCCCCACTATATGCGGCATGGCGCCAATTGTTACAATAAAAGTGGACCTTACAGATGTATAGCTACATGCTGGCTCAGTACACTCTCTATAGATGACCGGAGGCGAGGTGTTGCAGGAGGTTGCATGTAGATCTGTCATATACTGCACTATTAACTAAGCCTTCGAAGATGGAAAACTAAGTGTTAAACGCAAAACCATCAGTCTCTATGTGACACAAAGCAAATAAAACCGCATTAGGACAATCCCTCAGAACATTATAACTGTGTGTCAATGGCTGCTACTAGTAACCGCCTGTAGTATCCGAAATATATGGAACTGGAAACGCCCCGTCTTACTGGAATAGGCCAAAACTGTCAACTTTGGAAGGGCTTCCAGGTTATAGATATTAGATGGACCTATCCTCAGCAAATATCACCAATTTTGGATCGGTGAGGGTCTAACACCCAGCACACCTACCGATCAGCTGTTCTCAGCACCGGCCGACGCCAAAAATAACATATAGACAATAGATTCAGAAGTGCAGCTCCGTTCTGTGGGAGGTGGCCATGCCAAGGTACTGGAGTTCAGCTCCCATTTTATGAATGAGAGATGAGCTTTACAGCCCCGCACCGCCACCACGCAGAGAACAGAGCCGTGCTTCTGACTCCATTGCTGTGTTAGTTGCACCATGGGGGTTGCTGATAGCAGCTGATCGGTGGCGGTCCAGTGTATGAGACGACCTATCCTATGGATAGGCCCATACCCATAACCCATGGGGATGCTGATAACAGCTGATCGGTGGCGGTCCAGTGTATGAGATGACCTATCCTATGGATAGGTCCATACCCATAACCTAGAAAACCTCTTTAACAAGCAAATCTGCCCAAATACAGACATGAAAAAGGTCCATAGAGCGGCGGGCAATAAAATCTCACTACACTTGTCCTAATAATGCATTGCCAGTGACTGTATACAGTATCCAGAGCAGCACAGGTCAGAATTATCTGTAACGGTAGTCCAATGGTGGTGGGCACCCAATGCACCCACTTCACTGGTGCAACTGGCAGGTGTGCTGCCCCTAAAATGTAGACTGGCAAGTTTTGCTTTGGGCCTATTTTTTTCTGGTTGTCGGTAAAAATCAGGCCTTGTAGGGTGTCCAATGGCGCGCACACTTCACTACTAAGACTAAGTGTGATCACACGGGATCCAGTTTTGGTGATCTGAGCCGTCACCGGTATAATTGTCAGCCATTATCCATAATCCTATAACCTTTACGACTAAGCCATTACATTTCCTACAAATCCTGCATTGCAACCCATACAAAGCCATGTAGTCCAACGGCAAGAGGAACGTATGACAATCTACGCCAACATAATCCCCCTCCATACAAACATCTCTCCTGTCCATAATGAAAAATTTGCTAAAAAAAAAAAAAGTGATAATTTCCGCAGCGAGACCTTTACAACACAACTTCATTAACCCCCTGAGTGCTACTTCCGCAGCCCTGGGGGCCATCGCCGTGCTCTACAGGTCTCCCCGACGCCGTGAACGTTCATCACAAGACTGGCGACTTCCCCAGGCGTCATACGGCGATGTGCGAATCTAGATCAGACCGAGGTCCCGACTACTCGGCACGGTGCCTACCAGTTGAAGGCTTCCCCACGTTTCTACATTATTGAGTTATAACACCATTAGAAAACAGCAACTTCACAGAAGTTATTGGCTAAACAAATTCGTCTGAATGCATTTTCATTTTCTTTTTTTTTTTTTTTTTCTCTTCATAGTTTTGATGAGGCAGCTTCTAGGGGTAGAAGAGCGACGGCGCGGGTCATGGAGGTGGTAAGGAATACAAAGATCCAGATCAGACAGAAACCGCCTGGATCTCTATTCTTCAGAACGTAAACGCCACAAAAAGCAGACGCAAGTAGAAGCTTGAAGTAAGCGTGAAAACCAAGAGATAACACTGTAGCAGTGCAAGGCTACGTACACTTAGAAAATCTCCTACCGTCTTGTATATACAACTACTAGACGCACTTGTGTCTCCATGTTTACAGACTACAAACAACTGCATGTAGTCAGATCCTGCTGCAGTCATGTCTTAGGGCTCGTTCACACGGGGCGGATTCCGACGCCGAATCCGGCTCAGAATCCGACCCCTCACAATGGAGGTCTATGTAGGGGTTAGGGCTAGTTCAAAAGGGACAAAGTGGTCGGGGTTTTGATGCGGAGACCGCGTCAAACTCCTGCTGCCTCCCATTGAAATCAATGGGAGCCGGTCAATTCCTTTTTCCGTGATCGGTTTGTTCCCGCTCACGGAAAAAAGAAGCGAGCTGTCCTTTCTTCAGGCGGATTCAGTGCCGGCGTCCACCTAGACGACAGCCCTTTAATTTGGGCCTACTCCAGAGAGGGAAGCCACAACTGTCGGAAGCCGCAACGGTCGCATTTTGGTCCAATTCTGATACAGCTTCCCGCATCAGAATCAGGGCCAAAATACGAGGTCCTGTGCCCCGTGAGAACGAGGCCTTAGGGCTCGGTTATCAAGTGTATTGGACAGAACCACCATGTTGTTCCCCGTTCCGTTTGTATATAATCAGCAACACATCCCTTTTCACAACGGGAGAAAATTTTTGGCCACCATCTGCCCATTGCCGTGGCTTGTTTGTTGGCTGTTGGGAACAAACATCCTAATGGATGATCATCTCGCTCACCTAGGCAGATGGGGGGACGACTAACATGGCAGCAAGATCCAAACACAACATGGTCCAATCGTAGAGACGCAGAGATCGGTACAGAAGCTGCGGACACAAAACGGTAAGATATTCTTCATTAAGACAATTTGTAAAGCTGCCTTTTTTCTTTTTAACATGGCAGTATTGGTGTACATATCCTTTAAGTAGAGATGAAAGAAGGAAACTTAAGCTTATTATGACAGGATACAGAAAGGGTGAACATGTCTGCACTTGGCAGCTGCAGGGAATATCACCTCCCTACACCTGCGCTTCCCTAGGCAATAGCTCCCTGTTCAGTATATATTAGGAAACTGCATATAAGACACAGATCTATATACACGTAATACAGATGACATAGGGGAGCGTCCAATAGCACATGACAATATGTGATGATCCCCATAAGGCACATAACGGCTGAACGTAACCTTAGGGGATGGTTCGTACCAGCGCTTAAGAGGCATTGACCAAGCAGGGAATAAGATGACTTGGGAGAGTATATTCTTGCTTTCCTGTCTACTAAGGCAACCTCATAGCCTCAAGCCAGAAAGATTTCCAGGGCTCTCCTTGCAGAAGAGTAAAGGGACATAGCACCGAGTCAACACGATTTAGATTCATTTGCGACCGGAGATGACGAAGCTAAACAAACGGCACCCAGCCAAGCTCCATATAACTATCAAGCGGATCTCCGTACGCCTAGAAGTTGCGCTCATCCAAAAAGAAAAAAATAAACCCTTAAAACAGATTATATGTGCTTGCATATCATTGCAGACCTACACAAACACACATAACGCTATGGTATTTTATTTAAATAAAAAAAAAAAAAAAATAGTTAGCTTGAACTCCAAGCCAATACATGTAAATATCAAATGTGTGACCAGCAGGTCCGAAATGTTCAATTTAATTCAATGTGAAACAGTATATTAAACGCGGTGCCTCCTCCTGGCAATAAGGAAAATCAAACAGGCGCTCTTATCCAAGCACCTTCAGTATGGAAACCTCAACTGGTAGGCAGGCCCAGGGACCGAAAACCCATCCGACTCTCTACAAAGTACATAAGATTTGTACAATTCTCTCCGACGATTCTTTCTCAATAGGATTCATGGAACGTAACGCTGAGGCGGACAATGACCCAGCAGGAGTTAAAGATTTAGGAGATATTGTAAGAGGGGGGAGGGGGGGAAACGGGGAGAAGAAAAGGAGGAAAAACACTAAGAAAATACAAAGAACAAAAAAAAAAAATAATTAATTCTCGCTTTTACCCCACCAAAACGATGTGGGAAGGTATTACATAGCCAGGGGTCTGCCCGTCTTGTCTTATTTCCTTGTAAAGAAGGAACCTTCGCTTGCTCACCAAATGGGATAAAAAGTATAGATTTCTGTCCAATCCGGTGGCAAAATAATTTAGCATTATTTCCCTGGAAGCCATCTGTGCCAAGCCACATCATCTACAAAGGCAAAGTGATATTGGTTGTCCTTTGACTGAGCGGATCTAAGAGTTGTGTTGGGTGTTTCGGAAACAAAGGGGGTATTCCCATGAATGCCAGTTATTCCCTATCCACAACCCCAATGACTGCACAAGTCCCTGTGTGAATGGAGATGTGCATGACCTGCCTCCGTCAGTCCCATAGGATGGGTGGTCAAGCATGTGCTCTAAACAAGCAACCACCTATGGTCTCAGTTGCTGAGGAACCCAATGGAGGAAACCAATGGCGGCACCCTGGTGATCACTAATCCCCATCCTGCGGCTAGGGAATAAATGTTGTTCATTGGAAGGTCTCCTTTGGGACCATTTTTCCATTACTCCAATGAATCTAAGTGGAAAGGGAATAAAAGGATAGCGATATAGGTCTCTCTCACCCTTTTTGTCGTCTACAGTTCTTATATACACATCTCCACAGTAACAGACTACAAACACCTTTGTGTAGTCAGATCCTGTAATCCTATTACCATTCACCCCCACTTTTTGCTAAGCAAAAAAACATTACAAATTAGGGAACACTGAGTAGGACTATAGGATCAGACTACATAGAGTTTGATGGTACCACGGAGAGTACAACGTAAGAAGGTTTTAACGCACTAGGGCGTTAAAACGGAATAGGTGGTTGGAAGTGGACTACAGGGTGGGCCGTAAGTATGGATACACCAGGGTGGGCCGTAAGTATGGATACACCAGGGTGGGCCGTAAGTATGGATACACCAGGGTGGGCCGTAAGTATGGATACACCCAGATAAAATGGAAGTGGTTGCTGATATCACCTTACCGTTTGTGGCATATTAGTACATTGGAGGGGGGGAAACATTTGACACTGAATCCAAAATGGTGGCTTTGCAGATGGCCGCCATGGGCCTCAATGTTTACTCTCTCCCATGTACTAATATGCCACAAACTGTAAGGTAATATCAGCAACCACTTCCATTTTATCTGGGTCTATCCATACCTATGGCCCACCCTGGATGTATCCACACCTATGGCCCACCTTGGGTCTATCCATACCTATGGCCCACCCTGGATGTATCCACACCTATGGCCCACCCTATACAATCCAAAAGAGTAAAGGATCTCGACTTCCCAGCATCTCCTAGAAACCTGCCAGTAAACTACCCAATGGTGACATCTCCATCTTTCTAACCCTCTGGCACCCTTGCAGGGCACAAACCTATCACATGAAACAGGGAAAGCCAAGCCTGCCATTGAGGAACCAACGGCACTTACAGACGTCCCGGGTATGTAATACCATCCTAATAAAACAAGAAAAAATAAATGTAAATCTACAGCAATAAGATCGTACAATTAATCAAACAGAGTATATATATATAATATCTTCCTTTTTTGTCTTTAAAGCCTTGCATCCAAGGCATTGAAAGGTATTAAAATTAAGTTCATTCACAGAACAAAAACAACTAATCTTGAATTGCTTGCAGATACTGCTAATTTTCATCTGTGTCTTTTTTTTTTTCTTTTTTTTTAATATATATTTCGTATTCTGTATATTTTTTTTTTTTTTTATTAAAAAATGTGTTAACGTGAAAATATGTGCAGAGGTTGTTCTTACTAGTGGTGTTGTCAATGCACATTTCATATGTAGTCTGTCATGCTTTGGAGGACAGGGAACGAGAGAGCAGGGTCACAGGTTCTTCCCATAACTGAACCCCCAAAAACGGGGATAGGTAGGCAATTCTTAAATAATAATAACGTCTGTTAACCCCAAAAATGCTCTGAACTCTCCCTCCAAACACAAAAACCCACAAAAAAAAAATAAAAAATATGAGAACCAAAACAAAAAATATAAATGCTGTTTCGTTTGATTTTTTTTTGTTTTTTTTAGCGCCCACTAAAGAAAAACGCCTTAAGGGTTAAGCGTGTGGGTAAAACCAGCCCTCAAGGTTTACGGAGCAGCGGTGGAATTGACTCCAGTTCTCATGGGCTCGTTTTTATCCCCACCAGCTTGGGCGTCCTCTGAAAGGGTTAAAGAAGCAGTCTTGCCGGAGAGCATGGTGATGTCCTGGGCCAAGCTAGATCCATTTGGCACCTCGTTGCTGCAAGGAAAGCAAAATGTAATACAAATAAGACCAAGTGCACATTTACACAATGTCAGTATATCATCACACTGCTTTATTTTTTTTTTGGTGCGGAAGGGGGGGCATTGCCAAAATCCACATGATTCTTGTAGTGAAGGGGTCACAGCACTTTGTAATGGCCGAGCTCAAGCACAGGCGATCAATTTTTGAATCAAGTCAAGGGCCATATTCCCATTATTACTAATACTGCACAATTCTTTAGGGTGCTGTGTCTAGTACTACAACTCAGCCCCATTCTTGAAGTCATGCTGTGACCCCCTTCACCCCAATGGATCACCCCTACATGGGAAATGTTTTTCCTCAGGATGATGGCATCTACCAGCAGGACAATGCGACGCGTCATAAAGCTCGCAGTGTACGTGCGTGGTTCGAGGAGCACCAGGATGAGTTTACCGTACTCCCCTGGCCAGTAAATTCCCGGGACTTGAACCCAATCGAGAATCTGTGTGACCACCTCGATCGGGTTCTTCATGCCACGGATGCTCAACCGCGTAACCTAGTGCAGCTGGCCACGGCACTGAAGTCGGTATGGCTCAACATCCCAGTGACATCATCACAACATCCCCTCTCCTCATGCACGTCTCGCAGCGGTCCGCTCTGCCAAAGGGGGTTATTCTGGATTTGGACAGGAGGTCACATTAATGTGACTGGACTGTATATAAAGTGGCTGAAGTCTCTCCATTGATTACTGGGTAGTGGCAGTGCGGGGTATGGCAGCTTTGTCCTGTACGCCTCATGGGGACAATGCAGCAATATCCAGTACCACCATTACCAAGTAGATTGAGTTCAGGTAGACAGACATAGCCTTCATCTCTGATTTTTACCATCTACTGTATGTTGATCCATGTTTTGTTTTTTAATTACAAGCATGGTCTTACACAATAGGTGAAAACTTACGTAAAAGTCAAAGGGAGCTCATGTGTCAGCACCTTGGCCTGTGGCTCCAGCTGTCCATTTTCGACTTTCATGACATCGGATTTGCTTTTAACACCCATGGGATGGCTCTCCTTTAAAACGACAACAACAAAAAATGTATTTTCATTTTTCAAACATAAAAATAAAGGAAAGTGGGCCAAATCTACCTCCCAATCTCAAAAAGTCCACAATCCCCACAAAAAAATCTCGCTGTATCGCAGCAGAAATTGTGATGCAAGGCCTAATAAAGCACAATCACGTGTGAAGCTGAAGTTCAGGTTTCGCAGGATCAGGTTTTTGAGAGGGTTCAGAGCCAAATTCCACCATGTGAATGCACCTCCCAAATAATACACATCTTAGTGACCACCCCCTCGGAGACATAGGAATGGGAAATAATAGGATACATTTTGTTGGTCCTCACCATGCTGAGTTCTCGGGTTCTTTTCCCAATCTCCCTTTCCACCTGATGCAGCTCAAGGCTCAGCTGCTCATTAGACAACATGGTGGACCATTTGGCTGGTGGTGGTGGAGGGGGCTGCTGTTGACTTCCCATAGTGGAGGACTCTCGCTGTACTAGCAGACGGTTACTTGCGACCTATAGGGGGATTCAACAGATTAAATATACAACAACATACAGCTAATGCTACAATAATGGTGCTATGTATGGCAAGTCAAAAATAAGGGGTCTGGTCAAAGTTGATTATCGTATGGGACTCGGCTAACTAATCCAGTGTAATAAGTCTGCACACTCCAATCACTGTCGCTACGTACCTGTGTCTGCTGACTGATTTGCTGGTTTAGCTGGTGTAACTCCATCCTCAGCTGCTCTCGCTCAGATGTAGGTAAAGGCTTGGGCATACGATCTCTGCAGAAGGCAACATGAAACGTATTACTACTAGTATAGTGCAAAACGGGTAGAAAAATGTGCAATTTCCTGGCATAAAAAAGCCACAAACTTCAAGATTGCAACATTTTAGGCGCCTCTTAGGACACCATGTAGATAGGGAACAAGTGAAGCAGTGCAATAGTTAATCTATACATTGTATAGAGTGACCAGGTCCAGTATATAGAATAGTCCAAAGTACTTACCTCTCACTCAAATGTCCCTGAGAAGGAAGGTTCTGATGGGGAGAATATGGAGGAGCTCCCAGGCTGCTGTGACTACTGTACAGACTGTAATCTAAGAAGAGAAGAAAATATTATATAATCGTAGTCTTCTCGCAAAAGTGGATTGTCCAAAGCAACAACACCTTTAAATGAATCGAGTAGTGAATTCTTAGCCCTGCAGGCCTCGTCTATCTCAGGCTATATCCAAGTCAGTATCTAAGACTCCTAATTTTGTCACAGTATAACTTAGTGATGATAAAGAGACCGACTTAAAAAAACCATGCAGCAGTTCAGAAAACCAGATGAAGCAAAGCACACTGTATAAACGCACCAGTAATGCTTGATTTGGTAGTCGCACCTTGGCTTCCCAGTGCCGGTTGCATAAGACCGGATGGTGGGTACAAATTCTTGGAGGTGCGGGAGATGGCACCAAAACGGGATACTGTGGGTCGGTCACCAAATGGGATGAGATCGTCCTCCCCTGCCTCTGGGGCTCTGCGTTGGAGTTCAAGGCGCTGATCCCTTAGGGCTTTGCTGTCAACATTCTGTAATGGGGGAAGTGTAAAGAACAAAAATATAAAATAAATGACTGTAAAACGATTTTTTTTGTTCCAATTTATCAAACATGGAAAACGATACAACTTCAAAATATCAGATTTTATATAAATGTCCTATTGTTATTGGTCTCCAGGATAACAGACTACAAACTAACCTAATGAAGTCATTTCGTTTCACCTGACCAGGGGTGTTATTTGAGAGGGTGCAGTCGCACTGGGGCCAAGGAGCCCATAAGCACTGGCATCAGTATTGAGGTTGCAGCTTCCATCTTGCCCATAAGCCAAGGAGACCCACAGATTACCCTAACCACACTAAGATGGATTAAACTCCTTAGCGGCCGTAACCATCACTATTCAAGAATTCACTGTAGGGATGAGGTAGGGATCCCCGGACAAAAGATTGCACCGGGGCACTCAAGACTTGCACCTGTCCCCTGCCACTTAGTAATCTACATTGATCGGTTACAAAGTAGTAAGAGAGATGTAAGATACTACTACATTTGTAACCATACAAGACAACAGCAGCTTCTCATGTTTTGTACTTTTTGCAGCAGCTGTGCAAGATATTGCAGTGTTGGTCCATTCAAGTAAATGGGACAAAGCTGCAATACTGTGCAAACAGGAATCAGAAACTGATAAAAACGCCGGCAAGGCTCCAGCACTCACTACAGCCCCTTCATAGAGCTGATGGGTGGGAGTGCAGAGTCTGACCCCTGCAGATCAAATACTGATAGCGCCTCAATATGGGAAACCCCTTTACGAGTGTCTTGAGAGAAGATGAATTCCTACTTACCGCTACTTCCACACAGCCCCCAGCAGAAACGTCTTTGGGTTTGGCGTCTTTGGTTCCAATGTAGGAACCGATAGTGTCACAGGACCAGGGAGAGTACTGGCTGTAGTCATTCCCTTTGTACTTCCCAGATCCTTTCAGCTCCTCATCGAGATACTAAGAGAACAGAAGACGTGTCAGCAGCCATTCTAAAAAGTAGCCAACACTTACAACACAGGTAACGTACATGACGTGCGTCAATGGTAGCCACAAAACGATTCTTACTGACCTCTTCGGGATGGAAGGTTTGAGTCAGAGTTGGTGAAGGAGCAAACGGAGGCGGCGAGATCACTTTTCTCTCCTCTAGCTGGGCCATGATCTCTTTGCGACGGCGATGAAGATCGTCCAGACTTGGATGAGGCTGTGATGGATGCTGAGGTGGTAGGCGGGCGTAGGACTCCTATATACAACATGAAAATTAGACAAATGAAAACGGATACAAAATGGCGTGTTATGGTATTAACATTCAAAAAGCAACATCTCCTGGACAAACGAGTCTAACGTACCCGGTTATAGGGTGGTCTTATCTGCCCTGGGTGAGCGGCCACGGGATAATAGCCCTCTACTTGCTGGTACCTCTCGCGGGCCTCAGGTACATAGGGGGACCCGGCAGCAGGAGGCATGTCCAGGAGCTCTTCTCTCTGGTAAGATTGTGGAGCAGAAGGGTATACACGGCGCCCGTCGTAGTGTGGGGGGTACATAGGTTGGCTCATGGGAGAGTACTGCTGCGTGGGTGCTGTGTATTGTGTGCCAACCATCCTGTCTTGTAAATAGGAAGAATAATGATCGAGGTAGGTAGGGGAGGATTCAGGAGCGGATGGCTGAGGTCTGACAAAGCGGGAAACTGGCTGTTGGTAATAAACACCTGTAGAGGAGAAAATAAATGGTACAAATGGAAATATAGATTCTTAGATACATACATAATCTTAAAGCAAATTTCAAACAAGATCTTTGGCCAAATCCACATTATAAATAGTAATTATTCCCATATCAGAAGTAATGGCACATTAGTAGGAGGTGATCCTACATCAGGGACCTCCGCCGACTCACAGAAAGAATGGGATGAAGATCTGATTGAGCACTGCACAGTGATGTGACTGACCACCTAGTGATACACCACAATGCAGGAAAAGATAGAGAAAAAAAAGCAAAATGCTGATCAGCAATGGACTCTAGGGGCTGGAAGTGTGATGTCAGGTGACCGCTGCAACCGATCACTGGCCTCAACAGACAGGTTTACTGGTGACATCACTGCTAATACATCCATTACCCAACATGTGACTGCTGAGGGTAATGATTGGCTGCAGGGGTCACCTGACAGGCTGTGCTTCTAGCCCTGGCAGTCCATGAACCGGGGAGAATGAGGGACATGCCACCTGAACTGAGAGTAGGTACAAGTCTAAACAAATACTTTAAGCCTAACCCCTCATTTATATCTGCGTTTGGCAATCCGTTCGGGGAGTTCGCATGGGGACCCTTTGAACACACCGCCGAACGCACTGGAAAGCGGTGTGCAGTGTAAGCACAAGGACCTCATAGACTGTAACAGGGTCCGTGTGCTCTCCGCGCAGTGCCCATACTGAACATGCGGACAGAAAAGTGCTTCCTGTCCGCATGATTCGTGTGGGCTGCATGCAGAGAGCACACAGACCCCATTATAGTCTATGGGGTCCTTGTGCTTTCACTGCACACCGCTTTCCAGTGCGTTCGGCGGTGTGTTCAAAGGGTCCCCATGCGAACTCCCCGAACGGATTACCTAATGCAGATGTGAACGAGGGTTAAAAGGTCAGAATCAGCCACATATCTAGGAAAATGACAAAAAAAAAATGGGTATTCTATAAAGTCCAGTCAGAAAAATTGATGGATGAAAATCTGAGTCTTCCACACGAAATTTCTGAAAGACTAGGGCTGACAAATGATCAATAAATGCTGCAGAACACATTGGGGAAGACATGCAATGCAAACACTCTGCCACTTACCAGTTGGATAGGGTACAGGTTCAAATGAAGGGCCCCCGCCCCTAGGATCAGGGTAAAAGATATCAGTCTGAGGGGGAGCATATATCTGGGAGCCCCGTGGTACCATCTGTATCGGCTTAGACACAGGCAGAGGTGGGAGATCACTGGAAACACGTTGAGGAGGAGGGTGTGAACTGACCGGTAAGGCAGGAATGGAGGTCTTGGGGACGGAGTCTAGCCTAAAAGGAGAGAGAAAAAAAATGCATATAGTAAAAAAAAATAAATAAAAAAAAATAAAAAAAATCTACAAAAGCAGTTTGTGTAAAGCTGAAATGTAGTGCGAGTATACGTACAATTCTGGGGGAGAGCCCGGGGCGCTGTTACTGAGATGATCCAACTTCACAGGCTTCATACTGGGATCGTAGACTGAGTCTGTACTCCGGGGAATGAGTTGGGTCACGGAATTCCCTGACACAATGCCATTGGGAAGGGCACCTTGTTTCCGGCTAGGTAAATCCATGGGCCCGTCATCTGGGTGTATTGCCCCAGTGGGTAACCCTACTTCATTCAGTTGACCAAGTGAGGCACTCAGTGGCCGCCTAGGAACCAAGCGTTTGTTCATTTTTCTAAACCTAAAAAACAAAACCATGACGTTGCCTTTATACAAGCAGAAACCAAAATGTCTAGGATTTTAATACAGAACAAGTTAGGCCGAAGCCTCATTACTCAGATTTATGGCATATAGAATGGGACCCCCGCTCTACAGAAGTGTGTGAGGACTTATACCTACAAACCCTCTTGTCAGGCCATAAAGGTCTAAAAGGGACTGCCCCTTTAATTAAAGCCCAACTGTGATAGCGTAACACCTTTGAGATGTCATAGTGACATGTCAAATTTTGACTGATGGGTGCTGAGACCCCCACTTATTGAAATGGAGGTGATCGACTCTCCTTAGGTAAATAGTAATAGTGGGGGGTACAGGTCACACATAGTAGACCCCATTACCCAACCGATTTGCTTCAGTGACTGATGGGGCTCTCAGCACCTGATGGATCTATGAAAATTAATATTATTTGGACCCTTTTACAAACATGATGAAAATGAAACAAGATGGAAACATTTCATATCAATCAGCGACGTCTTACTTTTCCAACTCTTCTTGAGAGTGAGCGAAGGTGCAGCTGGCCCCACGGGGGCATCCTCCCCGCTGCTTCATGTCCCTGCACATGTAAGTCTTGTACTTGCTGTGCTGCGGAGGCTGTGCCAAAAAATACAAAGACGGTTATTACAGATGGCCACCAAAACTCCCCACAAATAACTATCAAGCCAACAAACACTGGTGGATACTGTTTACATAGACAAAGCCCTCGCCCTGTGGATAGTCATAGGGATCACACACTACATGGACACACCATACAGTGAAGGAACTGTAGACACCCTGTTATAAGACAGTACTGCGGGCATGACTACAGAGAGTGGCATAGGTATGCCAATGACAAGCCGAAAGTCACGGTGGACGAGACTCTCCCCGTGAACCCCTGTGGCAGGGACAGGACCAATCTACATAAAGTAATACAATGTATATATACAGTTACTTTATCTTAGCCTGGATATTACTGATAACTAGAGATGAGTGAACACTGTTCGGATCAGCCAATCCGAACAGCACGCTCCCATAGAAATGAATGGAAGCACCTGGCACGTACGTTTTGCTGGCGGTCGGCACGCGGGGGGTTAAGCGACCGGCCGCCGGCAAAACGTACGTGCCAGGTGCCTCCATTCATTTCTATGTGAGCGTGCTGTTCGGAACGGCTGTTCCGAACAGTGTTTGCTCATCTCTACTGATAACTGCTATTCCATGACGTGTAATTTCTCACACCTGTGCATACACCGGTCCTTTAAGAGCCAGCAAGCTATTCGTGTTATACAGCAGCAAGAACCAAAAGGAGGAAGAGGTCGGGGTGTGAGTGACAGTGGGAGAGGAGCGAGAAGATGAGAGAGATCCTGACAGGCACTAACAAGCCTATTTTATGTGCGGATCTGGCCACGAATATTTAAGCAGATCTTAACCATTGTATAACAATGCAGGGAAAAAAAAAATCTTAACAGAAAGGGCATATTGCAGATTTTCAGATCCCCAATCCAAACAGATTTAACCTAGATTTGCATTAATAGTACTGCACTGTAAAAATCCCCAACTAATCCGTGTGAACATGGTCTGAGGCAACACTGACTTGTGACGGATTTGTTGCAGATTTGCACAGTGGACCTGACCATGTCGAGGGACTAAATCTATTACGACCCAGATTGCAATACAAAGGGTGAAATCTGTGGTGGGCCGGAACTTGCTACCTCTGTATAATGCAGCTTATGGCCCGGCGATTTTACAGGCGATTATTAGGACAGGTGAAAGAGTTTGCTTATTCATTGCTATAGATAGATAGATAGATAGATAGATAGATAGATAGATAGATAGATAGATAGATAGAGATTGTGAGCCCCATACAGGACTCACAATGGACATTTTTCCCTATCAGTATGTCTTTGTAGAACGGGAGGAAATCAATGCAAACACGGGGAGAACATACAAACTCCTTGCAGATGTTGTTCCTGGCAGGAATCGAACCCAGGACTCCCGAACTAACCACTGAGCTACCATGTTGACCCTGCTTATTCAGTGCTTATGAACACACAAGGCCACCGGCAGCCTATAACCCTGTGTAATAAGGCCTGTGCTGCCGGCAAATAATAAAAGTACATGCAGGGAAACGAACACGATAGAGATTGTTCCATCTGCATGTACAGAATGAGCGCTGATCGGCATGAGCCCTCAGTTAGAAAAACTTTTAGGTCAACTACAATCGTCCATAAAACTGAAAAGTATACTGGCCCGACCGATGTCAAATCTATACACTTGTCATCTGTAAGGTCAAAGGGAACCAAAGGAAGTCTCTCCGCTCATGTGCGGGGAGCTTTCCCAGTGAGGACAATGGAATATACAGAATGAATACACTTAAATATGACATAGATTCATTGTATACATAAGCTCTAACATAAAACGAACATAAACTTTAATGGTGAAAAAAAAAAAAGTGATAAAACTCATGTAGTGAAACCCCCAAACTGCAATATAGCTCTGGTTTGGAGATATCCATCTTTAATATTAGAGATCTGCATTACCAGCAATCCTACAGTATATTCTCACCATTGTCTGCAGAGAGCTGCAAACATTGGTCCACAGACTCCATCATGGCCCCCGCAGGGGAATAAGGTTTGCAGACAACACAATTCCCTAATATACAAGCCTGCAATCCTCCAAACCTAAGAGGCACTATAAAAATAATGATAGAAGTAAAGTAGGCTAGAACGGCCCTGGATATTTCCTGATCATTCATCCGGACGTGCGGGAGCTGAAGCGGCCCCGGATGAAGGATCCCCCTCCTCCTGTGAAATTTCCTCAAAAGTCATTATTGGAGAAATATTAAACCATAAACTAAAACAGAACCGTAAAAAAAGCTTCAGGAGGGGAGTGGAAATTACAGCGAGTGTTACATATACTGGAGAATGTGATCTCTGCCATTCTGTAACACTGTGCAAGGCTACCACTATAATAATATAACAGTAATATTAAGTCACACATGGCTACGGCTCTAACCCTGCGGCAATGAAATATGGAACTTGGCTTCCGAAGAAAACAGGTTCTTGGAGACACTTGTAGTTTATGGTGTGGTACCTGAATCATGTAGCTCCGCGCCTCGCTCACCTGCTGCTGGTCAGTCCCCTTCTTGCTGTGGTTCTGGATGTAATCGACCAAACCATGTACAACAGTCTTCACAGCCACAAGACCGTTCTCTAGCTGCTCCCATGTTGGGGGTGGAGCATCTAAAATGATTCACAGATACAGCGTCACATAAATCCATAAAAACAACACTACAACATTCAATGTAAAGCAAACCTGTGACGTGCCTTATCAGATATGAGGATATGATAGAGGGAGAGAAGCTGAACACTGTGATATATAGGGTTATATGATAGAGGAGAGAAGCTGAGCCCTGTGATATATAGGGTTATATGATAGAGGAGAGAAGCTGAGCTCTGTGATATATAGGGTTATATGATAGAGGAGAGAAGCTGAGCTCTGTGATATATAGGGTTATATGATAGAGGAGAGAAGCTGAGCTCTGTGATATATAGGGTTATATGGTAGAGGAGAGAAGCTGAGCTCTGTGATATATAGGGTTATATGATAGAGGAGAGAAGTTGAGCTGTGTGATATATAGGTTATATGATAGAGGAGAGAAGCTGAGCTCTGTGATATATAGGTTATATGATAGAGGAGAGAAGCTGAGCTCTGTGATATATAGGGATATATGATAGAGGAGAGAAGCTGAGCTCTGTGATATATAGGTTATATAATAGAGGAGAGAAGCTGAGCTCTGTGATATATAGGTTATATGGTAGAGGAGAGAAGCTGAGCTCTGTGATATATAGGTTATATAATAGAGGAGAGAAGCTGAGCTCTGTGATATATAGGATTATATGATAGAGGAGAGAAGCTGAGCTCTGTGATATATAGGGTTATATGGTAGAGGAGAGAAGCTGAGCTCTGTGATATATAGGTTATATGATAGAGGAGAGAAGCTGAGCTCTGTGATATATAGGTTATAGGATAGAGGGAGAGAAGCTGAGCTGTATGATATATATAGGTTATATGATAGAGGAGAGACGCTGAGCTCTGTGATATATAGGTTATATGATAGAGGAGAGAAGCTGAGCTCTGTGATATATAGGGCTATATGATAGAGGAGAGAAGCTGAGCTCTGTGATATATAGGGATATATGATAGAGGAGAGAAGCTGAGCTCTGTGATATATAGGTTATAGGATAGAGGGAGAGAAGCTGAGCTGTATGATATATATAGGTTATATGATAGAGGAGAGAAGCTGAGCTCTGTGATATATAGGGTTATATGATAGAGGAGAGAAGCTGAGCTCTGTGATATATAGGTTATATGATAGAGGAGAGAAGCTGAGCTCTGTGATATATAGGTTATAGGATAGAGGGAGAGAAGCTGAGCTGTATGATATATATAGGTTATATGATAGAGGAGAGAAGCTGAGCTCTGTGATATATAGGGTTATATGATAGAGGAGAGAAGCTGAGCTCTGTGATATATAGGTTATATGATAGAGGAGAGAAGCTGAGCTCTGTGATATATAGGGTTATATGATAGAGGAGAGAAGCTGAGCTCTGTGATATATAGGTTATATGATAGAGGAGAGAAGCTGAGCTCTGTGATATATAGGGCTATATGATAGAGGAGAGAAGCTGAGCTCTGTGATATATAGGGTTATATGATAGAGGAGAGAAGCTGAGCTCTGTGATATATAGGTTATATGATAGAGGAGAGAAGCTGAAGGCCCCGTACCTGTAAAGTTGCAGGCCGGCTCCTGCGCGGCGATATCGCAGGAGCCGACCTGTTCGGGTGACAGCCGGGAGCCTAATGAGACGCTGAGCTCTGTGATATATAGGTTATATGATAGAGGAGAGAAGCTGAGCTCTGTGATATATAGGGCTATATGATAGAGGAGAGAAGCTGAGCTCTGTGATATATAGGTTATAGGATAGAGGGAGAGAAGCTGAGCTGTATGATATATATAGGTTATATGATAGAGGAGAGAAGCTGAGCTCTGTGATATATAGGGTTATATGATAGAGGAGAGAAGCTGAGCTCTGTGATATATAGGTTATATGATAGAGGAGAGAAGCTGAGCTCTGTGATATATAGGGTTATATGATAGAGGAGAGAAGCTGAGCTCTGTGATATATAGGTTATATGATAGAGGAGAGAAGCTGAGCTCTGTGATATATAGGATTATATGATAGAGGAGAGAAGCTGAGCTCTGTGATATATAGGGCTATATGATAGAGGAGAGAAGCTGAGCTCTGTGATATATAGGGTTATATGATAGAGGAGAGAAGCTGAGCTCTGTGATATATAGGTTATATGATAGAGGAGAGAAGCTGAAGGCCCCGTACCTGTAAAGTTGCAGGCCGGCTCCTGCGCGGCGATATCGCAGGAGCCGACCTGTTCGGGTGACAGCCGGGAGCCTAATGAGGTTCCCGGGCCTGTCACTGCTGTATTAGTATTGCGGCTGGTCTCTATAACTAAAAAGTACTTCTGGACCCGCAAAAAAAACCACTCTTTGCGTCCCCGTACAGCTGCAGGGTCACCTGTCAATGTGGCCTTGCAGCTGTTGCAAAACTACAACTCCCATATATTAAATATTTTACCAGTTTTTGCTTCAAAATGTTTTTTCCCTATTTTCCTCCTCTAAAACCTAGGTGCGTCTTATAGTCCAGTGCGTCTTATAGTCCGAAAAATACGGTATATATGTTTTATATATATATTATAGTCATATGTTGCCATGATAACCAATCTTCTCTTCCCTGACACGTATGTTGCTGGTAACTTACCAGGACTTGGATCTATATTTGCCAGCAGCTCTAGATGAGGTCGTAATCTGTTCAGATTGGCAGGGTCTCCAGTCCTCTGCAGAGCAATGGTCAATTCCTGGACACTCTGAGCAAATGAGGCCGGGGTCTGCAACTTAACAAAAATTTTCTTGTAATAAATTAACTAGTGTGTAGGTTAGTCTATTAGTGTAAAATATAAAGTGAGAAGCGAATGCATTAACGTAAAAGCGGATAATCCAAAAACTCAAAGTGCGCGCGACGCGATTTACAGAAAAGAGCAGGAATGAAGCGGTTACCTTGTCAATAATGGACTGCATATGGGATTTGTGAGACTGATCCCCGTATAGGAGAGAGGACCACTGATCAGGGGCGATGCGCAGGCCGGCCTCCATTGCGATCTGCACAATTTGAGAATCGTGCTCTCGGCGCAAGGCTTCGTAAGTGCGAAACTCCTCCTTCAGCTGCATCAAGGAGGAATCCTCATCACGCTTTGTGACCTGGAATTCATTTTAATCTATTTAGTTTTATGGGTGGACAAAAAAGAAACACATATTATTATCACTTGTAAGTCATCAGTTACGTGACTATCCCCAAGTAATCCGCTTAGTGTGAACATTGACCTATAGATAAATTGAATGTGAACTTGTTACTACGTTTAAAGGATTTTTCCAGGACTAAGACAGTGACAACCTCTCTCTAGTGACCCTCAGGCGAGTGCCGACTGATCTTCTAAGGAGAGTAACGTCACATTCATCAGTCACATGCCCGTGCAGCTCAGGCCCATCCAAACCAACAGGAAAGAGCATGTACTTAAAGGGATTCTATCATTAAAGTTGTATTTTTTGTGACTAACACGTAGGAATAGCCTTAAGAAAGGCTATTCGTCTCCTACCTTTAGATGTCTTCTCCGCGCCACCGTTCTGTAGAAATCCCGGTTTTCATCAGTATGCAAATGAGATGTCTCACAGCACTGGGGGCGTCCCCAATGCTGCGAGAGAAATCTCAAGCGCCGCCTCCATCTTCTTCAGGAACGGCCTCTCTTTGCGTCTACTTCCGGAGCTGGGTTCAAACTTCTAGGCCTCGGGCAAAGCCGACTGCGCATGCCTGCCGGCCACAAGTAAATGGACGCTTACATATTAAGTGTAAGTGGCCATTTTCTTGTGGCCGGCAGGCATGAGCAGTTTGACGCCAGCACCGGAAGAAGCAGCGTGAAGAGGCCGTTCCTGAAGAAGATGGAGGTGGTGCTGGAGATTTCTTTAGCAGCATTGGGGACGCCTCCAGTGCTGTTAAGCACTGAGGACCGATCTTAGTGCTGCAAGAGAACGCATTTGCATACCAACGAAAACCGGGATTTCCACCGGCGGCCCAGAGAAGACATTTAAAGGTAGGAGAAGAATAGCCTTTCTTAAAGCTATTCCGACGTGGTACCCAGAAAAAAATACTATTTTAATTATATAATCCCTTTAAGATACCACAACGCTCGTCTGAACACTGTGACCTCTTCAACCAGCTGAAAAACGAACAAAGATTGCACTATGACCATCCGACTGTGGTGGATGCTGCTTCTCTAACCCCCCAGCAGTCAGACGTTATCGTTGAGGAAACCACTGGACTGTTCATCACATTGGAATGACTTTATGACACGCTCGATTTCCTTATTACAGCAGGTCAGTGTTGCAATGGCAGAAACCCCAGTGATTGCTGATGGTAAATGTGTTGCAACCGAGCTGATCATGGCTTACCTTAAAGCAAGAGGCTCTATACAACAGCTGGACAACATGCCCAATGCTAGTTTTCGAGGCTTGAGGAAAGCGCGGTTCCAGTCTTTGCACCACAAACAAAACAAGGACCTTCCGTGAGAGAGCAGATCCATCTTCCAGAGCCAGGAGGACAAGCTTCAAGGCTTCTTCCTGCATGGCTGAAATGAAGACGACAAGGACGTGTAAGCCTTTCCAGCAACTTACCAAAGGCGTTCGGACTGTTCTCTATACAGCATTAATGATAATTAGTTCATCACAGCCCTGCCTGGAAGAAAGCTCTGAAATGGCTCAATACCTGGTCCTAGGAACTGGCAGCCGCGGGCACGAACAGCCGCCCATAGGTTGGAGGAGAGCTGCTGTGGGTTCTGGTGTTGCAGTATAAGCTCGGTGACTGTTCTCTCTCCTAGGGACCGCGCTGCTCTCATTGCTCGAATACGTCCCTCTTCTTCCACCAGTTGGCAATGGACAAGCGTCACCAGTTTTCGCTGCATGGGGCGGCTTAGCACACTTTGTGTGGTGCTGTTCAGACCGACACCTTCAAGGGAATGGAACAAAAATTAAAACTTGCACACAGATCTGAATTTACTCCAACTCATTCTTTATTCTTAGGGTAGATTCGCATCTGCGCCCGGTCTCCGGTTTGGTCAATCTGTCCGGTTTCCTTCTTCTGGACAGGAGATGGAAACCCGGCGGTCAGCTTTCAGACCCATTCACTTGAATGGGTTTGCAGAGGTGACCACCGTGAGCATCTTCTGCCTGTCCGCGGGGAAACCATTTTTTTTTAACCGGACACAAAGTCCTGCATGTTACCAAGAACAATATACGGTAACATTAGAGACTGTTATATATTTATATGGGGGGGGGGAAACAAAACAAAGATAATCGTATATGCAAAAGCGGCGCGACTTCTGCTTCCAATATTTGCACAAAAATAATACTAGCCCCCCTCACCTATCGCCGGCTAGGCCTTTGCCCTATCTTGACTTCCAGGAGTCCATTGTCCGTTCAGGTGCATTACTTACCTACATGAGCTTATTATTGTAGGTGTGCGCAGTGTTACATTCCTAACGTAGGTTATTTTAATAAATTACTCCACTTTCTAATTTTAGACAAGAATTACGCAATTCTCAGGACCTCAGGGAATCACAGATTATGAGGAAGTGTGAAAATTTCTTGGTGCACTTCCCCTTACAAGTCACCCACTACTGAACTCAAGGAAACATCACACTGTCACCTACAAGATCTCTCCAGACTTCACCTAATCTGTCCAAGACCAAGATGGGCATATGGAGGCCACAGGGGCTCAAAATGCAGCGTCTTGTTTACAGGTATATGGTACCGCGTGAATGTATATGTATACATAGGATGTATACAAGTTTATTCTACCCACATCCCCCACGTTTGCCAATTCCAACCTCTTATTGATGACCCATCAGATGTAACGTCCTGAAAAACCCTTTTCACTACGAAAATACAGATGTCAGAACTGAGATTACCGGTATTGCTCATATCATGCAACAGATTATTTAGTAACATAAGAAATGGAAAAAATGCAAAAAGGGGCTGCCCGGGAAAGAAGATGGCGCCTTCTGACTTCTACCAGTTCATGCTACACTAAAGATATGTGAAACTCATGAACTTTCCAAGAACTGAGGAGGAGGAGGAAGAGAATTTTAAGTGACGCTGGGTTCACACCTGCGTCTGGGTCTCCGTACTATGGTTTCCGTCTTCTGCATGGCAGAAGACGGAAACCATAGATCGGGTCCGGCCGTGCGCGGCGGTGAGCGTTTTAGGCTCTCCGCCGCGAAACCGGATTTTTTTATCCGGACACAGAGTACTGCATGTCCGACTCTGTGTCCGGATTATAAAACCTGGTTTCGCGGCGGAGAGCGCAAAACGCTCACTGCCGCGCACGGCCGGACAGCTTTCTCACCCATTCAAATGAATGGGTGAGAAAGTCTCCTGCAGGCTTCCGTCTCCTGCATCTGTTTTATGCAGGAAACGGAAACCTGCAATAAGGACCGACGACGCAGATGTGAACGAGCCGTAATAAAGACAAAAAACACAAATCTAAAAACTAAACAGAAAGGACTATACGGAAACTTTACCCACAGATCTTTCCAGATTCCCCATGAGGACAGTCAGAACAGCTCAGATCTTTATATTTATAATGAGACAGCCAGTGCTATTAACACAATGTCTTACAGTGGCCATCGAAGGGACGGTGGACATCGAAGGGATTGGACACAAAAGAATGGTATACCAAATTTTTTTCTTTTTAGAGTTTTTATTTTTTTATTTTTAAATAAATAAATAAAATAAAGAAGTGTTTGCCCCGTATCTGTCCGTTACGATTTCTCGCAGTTCGCCCCGGTCATCAGAAGGCAGCTTCCCTTTTGGGAGATTTTGTGACAAACAGAGCACAGTGTAGCTTTGGTTGTGTATCTATCTCCCACTGTATAGACGCTATTCCATACGTTGTTTTTGGCTATAGGGGGACTCCGCTTACCTCTGGCTGTACTCAGGGGCTTCAGGTACAAGGCCAGCTCTTCCACACACTTCCTAGCCTCCTCATAGTGCTTGGTATCCTCAGCTCCACTAAACAGAGTAACCGGCTGCTGCTCAGGTACCTGCAAAACAAGAGCATATATATATGAGGGGTAAGAGACGGGACATTGTGAAACTGGTGATCAGCTAATACAATGAGATACAACCCCGTATGAAAGACCCTGGGGTGAAAGTGACCTATGGGGGAAGGGTCTAGGTGCACAATGTACAGGGATCCAGAGACCACCTCCATTAAAGTGATGGACGCAACAAATTTTTTTTCTTCTTCTTCCTACAAGGACAGTTGCCACTCCACTCATTGTATATAATGGGAGCTTTCCTTGCTAGTATGACACGTTAGGTGGTGGGAAATCCCTATACTTATTAATATGATCATATGTAACCTCTCTCTACTCCTCTACATTGTCCCGATCTCTATTACATCTTTATGCCATTCAGTGGATTCACGTCATCAAGTTATGAGGTGTCCCGACTGCTTTTCGGGTTAACCACAGTAACCTTGAGGTAAAACGGAAGCCAACTACGCCACACAATAATTTATAAGAGGTGTTTGTCACATTTCACTGAATTGAGGGAGAAAAAGGTCATACATGAAAGCCACAACCACAGATATTACATGGTGCAAAAGCAACTACAAAAACACTTCATCAAATGCATCCTTAAAGTAACTGTCCGGTCACTCCCTTTAAGCTTCCATATTTTGGGAGTAAATCCAGGTCTATACCCTTAACAGAGGTTAATAGTTGGTTTTGGGATTACAATCTGGCTAGTAATGCTACCATGATGACTACTTGATGAGTCAATGTATAAAGTCTGAGTCTGCAAGTTGTAATATCAGAGCTTCTATTTTCGGAGAGCTCGCAATGAGTTATCCCCGTGTAATTGTCTGTGCAGGCGACGTGATATTTCTATAATTCTAAGAATAGGACGTAATGGCGCTAACCCGTCCGATAGGATGGAAGGAGACAGACAACACAACCTACCGGACTGGACATCACATCAACCTCCAGCTATTAGGAGAACGGGGGATGAGACTGCAGTCCTGGCAGCCCATAGCAGTGAATGGAGCGCAGGTCAGGCAAGCACACTGGCGCGCCATTCACAATGAGGATGCATGGCGGAACAGTGCCCTTAATGACATAACCTGCCCTGTCACCTACTGACTACAGGGGAGGTAGGTAGTATTACATGGATACCATTCATAGGAATAGTCATCCAGGTAAGGCTCCTATCCTCTTCGCTGTTTTCACTTTTAAAATGGCGCTATGCCCAGCACCCCCCATATAGTCAATGGAGTCCGCCGGCGTCTGTGGGTAACTGCTGATTTAGCAGCACGGCTCTCCATTGTTCAGGTTCCCCGACGGACCCGGATGACTAGCGTGAACCCAGCAGTTACACAACATCTGCTCATACAATGTCCGTTCTAGATCACAAATTGGTTCAAAAGCAGGGGAACCTCTCTCAGATGTCCAAGTCTAAAAGGACACCTATCCGTAAGGCTACCCGCTGCCATAGCTAGTGACTATTCCTATAAGTCAGTGACTTTTCTCTTTCCATGCAGAACTGGACTTTCAGGGTGTAGTTGGGACTAGTGAATGCTGGATCAGACTTGAGATTTTATTAAATTCCCTCCACCCTGAATAAAGCGAGTAACCAGACGCTGCCTTTTTACTTGACTAGTGCTATGGATATTACTGGTCTCGGGTAGGCCCGGGCTCTGGTGTAGTTGTGAAGCCAGCGGATTCAATATGGCGCTAGCCAGGGAGTCTAGCACCACCAAGATTTCCTTAAGACTTTTGTATATAACCACAGCTACTAGGGGAAGGCTCAAGGTGCAATCCAAGACGAAGCTCCAATTCATTTCCTTAGGCAGTGACACCAGCTACGTTTGTCCCATGGTTATGCTGAGGTTCAGTCTCATTCAACAGAATGGGGTTGAACTGCAATACCAAGAACAGCCACTATAAAATGTGTGGCGCTATGCTTAGCAAGCAGTGCAGAGTCTGCAGCAATCAATATAAGGGTCCCTGATGCTCCCTTTAAATTCACTGGGCTGTAAAATACATCAGTGCATTCAGAAATCCTAATAATAATAATAATAATAATAATAAATAATCAGCCAAACTACAAAAACCCTGTGCTGTCTGATCCTGTAGCCATGTGTTACATTGCGCTTTCTGCCCCCTCTTTTATAGTGTGAAAGTTGTCAAAAAGAGACAGGACAGAGTAACAAGCGTCTGTCTGACACCACCGGGCCCCTAATAGCATATCAGGCACCAATACTAACAACATGGATTGCTCAGGAATGGTGGGGGCTAGAGAGAAAAATTCCAACTGTGCTGGAATCTGATCAGTGGAACGGCAACTATTAAATAATGCAAAGAGCTGGACGTGTTGCAAAAAAAATTATTAAATCAGCCCCACTGAATGTTATGCAAAATTGATATAAACTTGTATAGATTCAGATTTCCACCAATATGACCTTTTTACGTCTGTAACAGACAAACAGTGCAAATAATAATAGTAGAAACCCGCATCAGACGTTATCTACATGCAAAGCATACAGCTGGCACATCACTGGTAGGACCAGAAACCCTACAAGCCATACGTAGGTGCAAAAATCGTACAAGTCGTAAGCGCATCACCCACCTGAGCTCCTACCAGCTGCAACAAGGCAGAGTTGACCGGCAGCAACTCAATGTCTGTGTTTATGGTGGTCTGGTCGAACGGACAAGCCTTGCGATGAAGCTTGTTCAGGCACATCTTGCAAACTGTGTGCCCACAGCCCAAGCTGATGGGTTTCCGGATGGTTTCGTCGAAGGTCTGCGTGCAAATGGGGCAGGACAGGAAGTCGGTCCATTGTGGAGCTTGTACAGGCATGTTGTCCCACTTTAAAATAGGAGCTTGCAAAGCAAAGGGTAAGAGAGCTTAAGCACAGATTCCACTGGAATCAAAAAACCTTTCCAAAATAAAGTTTGTCTTTCTTATATATCTTCTGTAAATACAGACAGTCAGCACATAGTGGAGTATGTGACCTAGGAGAGAGGGAGAAAAGGAAGACGTCAGATCATGGAGAAGACATTGAGAAACAGATCAAGAGGTATATAGGATAGGCAACCAATATTGGATCCTAGCGCCCCCACTGATCAGCTGACTGGTGATCTAGAACAGACTACGGCTCCGTACATTGTGTAATGGTATAGCTGTACTATAGTCACCCAAATGGAAGAACCAGTGACAATATACAGAGTGATGTTATATTCTAGGTCCTCCATTCAGAGCTGGATGTCACATTGTCATGTTCGGTTAATGCTGGCTTCTAGGGCTATGTTCACATTTACACTGTGCAGTCGGCTCCTCTGGTCCAGTGGAGGATCAGAATAATGGAAAAACGGACCACAGAAATAGTGGGAGACCCGACTGATTATAACGGGGTTCTTTTGTACTAAAATCATTGGACAAAAGTGTTTTTACGTCCAGCGATTTAACGCCGGATGGTCACCTGGAACAAATGTGAACTTAGGCTAAGCTTTGACCTGTACACTCACTGTATACAGTATGACTGCTGAAGGCGGCCTGACAGAGAGGTCAGCGATTGGCCGCAGCAGTGACCAGAACATGACGTCACAAGATGACATCAGTGACTGGCCAAAGCACGTAGACAGAGGGAATGCCCTTTTACAGTCTTCAGAAAACATTTATTTTGAGTTAAAAAAAAAACCCACTTATAACCTAGAACTCAGAGTTGAGGACATAAGATTTAAGTTCCATTAAGTCTAAGGCCCGGTTCACATCTGCATTCGGTATTCCTTTCAGGGACCCTCCGAACAGAGCATCGAACACAGTGACAAGCGGTGAGCTTATGAAAGCACACGGACCCCATAGACTATAATGGGGTCTGTGTGTTTTCCGCACAGAACATCCGGAGAGAAAAAGACTTCATGAACTACTTTCCTCTCCGTATGACTCGGGCGGACAACACACGGATCCCATTATAGTCTATGGGGTCCGTGTGCTTTCATAAGCTCACCGCTTGTCAATGCGTTTGGCATTCCATTCAGGGGGGTCCCCAAACAAAATACCGAACGCAGATGTGAACCAGGCCTAAGGATGTGGAAATAACATTGCGACATAGAGGCGGCTCCACAGGGACATCCAAAAGATGGGAGGAAACGCTTAAATATGGGGTTATATAGAGGTAGAAGCATAAATGAATCTTATCCCCTATACGCATAACATGGGATAAGTGTCCACACAGTAGGAGACCGGTTTTTGAAGCAACCCCTTTACCTGCAGTCGTGGCCTCATAAAAGATACTGATCCTCCTCCTTGAGGAGAGTCCCCAGTGCAATGCATCCTGGGAAAAGTATGTAAAATAGCTCCTCTGCAAGGAAGAAACCGTTTTGTAGTGCCACCTATAGGTGATAACCCTGTAAACCTCTGCTTAGGATCCATCTGACCCAGTCTGGATCAGGATACATGAAAACCCGCAAAACGGGAGGACCTATAGAGTAACCCCGAGTGCATAAAGACCTATTCCAAATGATGATTCACAGAGGTTATTGCAACCCCTGTAATCCCGATGTATTACTATAATACCGTATATAACTAACAAGGCCGCAGATCAAAGGACGCCCGGGCTCTATAACCACCCATACGATGTGAGCCGCCGCCACCGCCGTTTAGCTGACAAACTGCCAGCTTGACTCAAGGGATGACTCACGGCGACACATGTAACGTACATGTCCAATTGCTCTGGTTTCACGATATCTAAAAGGAGGCGTCGCGCCTCACCCTGCCTCATTAACCCCTTAACTCCTGGCAGTTCACACACTGCTAAAGCGAGTCATCAAAGAAGGAAGATGCCGACGAGAAAAAAACCAAAACATAAAAATAATAAAATAGGTCACGTGCTTTGTATGACTCATAGACGGAAGCTCGGCACCAGTAATAGATCCCCAGACAGAAATGACATACATATCTTGTGACCCCGTGGGCGATAAAGGTCGCCTTACAAACGGTTAAGAATAGAGCGCCAGTGACACCGGGGGCACGTGGGACAGCCAAATATAGAAGCCAGTAGGAACGTAGCACATGCCCAAACTGCAGACCCATATTAGTCACAGCGACCACCAAAGCCGAATGAACTTTAGCCCAAAGACTAAAACTAGACTCCCTGAATCTTATGTAATTCTTGTGAGTTTCTTTATTATTATCTTGAAGGGTTTGCCCTGGATTAGAATAGTACAGTTGCTTTCTTATAGCTTGTGTCTAGTGTTGTAGCTCACTTCTATTCACTTCAATGGAGCTGCAATACCAGATACAACCTGTGGACAGGTGGGGCGCTGCTTCCTCCCCCCTTCTCTATATAGAACCCCTTTAACAGGACAATATTGTAATAAGCTGCCCTTTTAGTTCTAAACAAAAATCCAACCTACAGCGCAAAGAGAAAACAAATCCCAAGGGAAAAGATGGAAGCAGAGGACAAAGGGAGATTGAATCCTATAGAAGCAAATGGCCGCTCCATAGGGCGATCGTAGTCTGGAGTGACGTAACGCAGATACAAAGCTATGATTTTCATTGGCGAGAATCATCACCTGCAGCAAACTGGTAGTCCCAGCGGCCATTTGTAATACTCTGAGCCAATGGCAGTCAATGCAAAAACATTGGCGGATTAACATGACCTGACCCATCACCCAACACCTACTCCTGCGGTCTATACAGTCACTACTAATCATAACTGAGGTAAAATGTTGACTAATGGAGATTTTGGTTTAGGTCACAATTCCCCGGCCTTATCTACATTGCGACTACTATAAAATGCTGTAAATTTTCCACACACATATTCCACATCGTATCAGTCTCACGTGGAGACTCCATTGAGGTCTGGTCACTATGTCGTTTATTAGGATGCGGCCTCTTCATAAATCTGTTGGATATCCTCGAATGGGAATAGAAATGTACGGCAGGTGGGGATCGGTGTAAATTTACCTCATAACTTAGGCCTGGTCCACATCGGCGTTTTGGTTTCCGCTCGGGAGCCCCCGAATGCAAAACTGACCTGCTTAAAAAAGCAGTTACCTTAGGAAATCTGTGGACCCCATAGACTATAATGGAGTCCACCCGGTTTCTAGGTGAAAAATGTGACGAGGGGAATGGAATCCGGAACAGAGAGACAACGCAGCCTTATGAGGGAATTATTGCGCGTCAATACCATCCCGCTATGCCAAAAAACTGGAATACAGGGAAGGACGAATTTCCCCCCATGCATTTTAAAAATGGCCATGTGACAGTCTATGCAGAAGCAGCAGTCACCCCGTCATTTTTTCATGTATAAGTGAATTTGAGGCGGAGGACCAAAAAAAACGGTAGCTGCGACTGGATGCCGGTCCAGTCACGGAACTCCGCTCCGTATTAGGCCCAAATGAATGGGTCTAGTCGGGAGGGAGAGTCTTCAGGCGGATGTCGTGAGGTGAATGAGTATGTCACTTCTTTTTTTTTCCCTGGGAGCCGGAACAAACCGCACCCGAGAAAAAAGAACTGACCGGCCCCCTTTGATTTCAATGGGAGCCGATTTTGAGGTCAGGATTTTGAGGCGGAATCCGCGTGTGAACTCAAGCCTTAGGGAGGGTTCCCTTGAGATCGAATCACTGCTGCACTGGCATTGACCTGCGGCGTAGATTCTGTCTATACAGCAAGTAAATCCTATACTGCAAATTTTCACCTTTTGCAGTGCAAAGGACCTTCAGCGTTTCTGCAACAAAAGTTGCATCAAAAATTCAAAAACATTTTTGTAATATCTGCAGGGTTTCAGTCTCGTGGGAACACATCCTAACTAGAGATGAGCGAGTACTATTCGAAACTCCAGTTTCGAATAGCACGTACCCATAGGAATGAATGGAAGCGGCCGGCATGCAGACTTTCCCGGCGGCCGCCCGCTTAGCCCCCTGCGTGACAGCTACGTCCATTCATTCCTATGGGTGCGTGCTATTCGAAACTGGAGTTTCGAATAGTACTCGCTCATCACTAATCCTAACCCTTCTACCCCAAATGACTGTAGAAACTGGAAATGCTAAGAAGGGACAACCGCTCAAGGAAGAGATGAGAAACTTTGCCTGAGGTGGGCAAGTTGTGGAGAGTCACATGCCGCTGACATGATGCATCAACTAGTATAAATCCAGTGTGGAATTCACAGCCCACACCCAAATACTGCCGTCTATACCGCACTACGTATGGGAGAAACCCCCCACCCCTGCTTATAACTCCCACGGGGATGTATGCAAAGGTTTAGGGGGACTGGGGGGGAATTAGCTGGACTTTTAACCCCTTCATAAACATGACTGGAGACTGAAATAGCCGATAACAGGGAGGAATAGACAGTGACACGGGTAAAGCAGAGGAAACAGACTTGGGGGGTCCCTTTAATTGGTCACCAGTTGTATGGACTCGGAAAGCTGGTGAAGTCACCAGTATTCACTAGGGAGCGCGGGTACAGGAATCACGGACGGCCATTATGTAATACTTCCTAATAGTGCACAGTCAAGAGATGATAAATATGCCAGAACCGAGAGACAAGTTGGCTAATTCGGAGTTTACATATCTGATAGGACTCGTCCTGAAACGAGCGATCATAGAAATAATTGCAGTGTGCACGCGGCCCAATGACAGGAGCAATAGGAAATCTACAACCAGGAAAAATTCCATAGGAGAAACTAGAGATTCGAATAGTATTCGCTCATCTCTAGTAATGACCGGATACCGCAATGATAACAACATGGAAAAGAACAGGTAACATCCTGCTAGTCCATAGAGTCTTACTGTATGAACCCCTAAGATTACACGTATGGGCCCGAATCTGTTAGCTCCATAACTAGCAAGACAGGCAATGTCGCATTTACATGGCGGATTGAAAAATTTGAGGTACATTTGCAGAATTATAAAAATGAGTTTCTGTCTTCTGTCTGTTCTTTATGCGCGACTAAAGGACTGGACCGATCTTCACCAAATTTGCCAGAAAGGTACATCAGGTGTCTGGGAAGGTTTAAGACGAGGCCCCAACTCGCTTGGACGTACTGTTTCGGAGATACAGTATTCCCAATACAATGGCCCCCATTAACTAATACAAACCTGCAAGTCTTTCACTCATATTCCAACTGCAACACACACGGTCACTCCACATGTACAATCAAATATTGATATCTAAACTGAGATACACAAATCAGGGGATTAGATACATGGCTCAGTACACAGTTCCACACGTCAGGGGATTAGATGTGCACCTCAGCACACAGTATAATGTTGGAGGATTAGATACAAAGCTCAGCACACAGTATCACACAGAGCTTTACTCCAGGTTTCCATAGCAACCCAGCCATTTTTCTTCACTGCTGTATGTCAGCTTTAAAGGGACAGGGCGCTGTGGATGACACTAACACAAGGTCACATACACACAACTTTTCTCCAGGTATCCATAACAACTGATTGCAGGTTTTTCACAGATATCCAAACCGAGATACACATGACGCTTATGGACACACACACATACAATCGACATAGAAAATACACTAGTGCAAAACTGGGCAATTCTTATGGGGCCACTACACAAACAAAACATTAAATATAACGGCGCAAAGCCGGGTTCTCCTGCTAGTATATAATATATGTAAAGGCATGAACACAGGAACTTTCTAAGGTCTGCCAGGGGCCGGGATATCCTCTTATACATGTAGTGTCCCTGCCTGATAACCCGGCCACAATAAAAACATCATGGTTGGGTATCGGATATGTCCCAGACCACAGAACGTTCCCGCATTTATGGTCATATCCATTGGCAATGGAATAAAACAACAGATCCGTCACCGCTAAAACGATTGGAGAAAATCTTTAAAACTCTGAAAATTTTTAATTAAATTATATTTGCAAAAATGTTTCACTTTTAATCATCTACAAATCCAAATACAGTTATATTCATGGAAAACCCCTTTAACCCATGAGTGACTATCCACCACAAGAGAAGACATCACCTCCTTTTTATTTGATGCAGAGTTCAAATCCGGGGCAGAAATCATAAAATTATACGGTTTAAGCATCTTTTCTTATCAGTCTGCTTTAGGTCGTTCCTCTGCTATTCCTCCTGGAAATGTACGAACAAACTGAATCCTGGATGTCACGAATTACCTTGTAATAGTACGCATTCATAAACTTCTAGTAAAAATAATAGAGGAACGGGACAACGTGGAAGCAAAAACATGGACCAGAATTGTAACTCATGGGCACGCAGGTAATTAACTAAGGCCAAGTTCACCTCAGAGAGTGTCTTCAAAAATACAGATGACGCTAGGTTCACACCTGCGTTCAGGGTCTCCGTTCTATGGTTTCCGTCTTCTGCATGCCAGAAGACGGAAACCACAGACCGGGTCCGGCCGTGCGCGGCGGTGAGCGTTTTAGACTCCCCGCCGTGAAACCGGATTTTTTTATCCGGACACAGAGTACTGCATGTCCGACTCTGTGTCCGGATTATAAAACCCGGTTTCGTGGCGGAGAGCGCAAAACGCTCACCGCCGCGCACGGCTGAACATCTCTCTCACCCATTCAAATGAAAGGGTGAGAAAGACTCCTGCAGGTTTCCGTCTCCTGCCTCTGTTTTAGGCTGGAAACGGAAACCTCAAGTACGGACACCTGGGCGCAGATGTGAACGAGCCCTGAAAAAGTCTCGCCCGTCCAGCTTTTGGTGAAAAAAATAAGGGACATCTGACGGACTCCATTATGGTCAACGAACTGCCGGAGTCCATAGATGTGCACATAGGCTAGAATCACACTAGCTCTCTGTTTGGGGGTTTCTGCCCCCGAATCCACTTAAAAAAAATGTGCAAATAGGATTTTTCTCTCCGCATTTTTCAGGGTGGACCCATTACAGTCTATGGGGTCCGCAAGTTTCCACAGATCACCGCTTTTTAAGCGGATTAGGTTTATGTTCTTCTGTTCCCCAAGCGGACCCAAAAACCAGAAACCCGAACACAGGTGTGAACCTAGTGTCAGCCTAAAAGAAGAAGGGTCCTCTTTTAATAGGAATATATGGACGATTTTTTTTAATTAGTGAAATACATGACTATTTTTTCTGATCAGTTTTTATTTTCTGATTGATATTGATAAGATTTGTTAATTCTGTTTTCGGTATAGGATTAAGGGGGCGGCCATCATTCCTCAGCTTCTCCTCTGCTCCACACAGCATTAGTGATACTATATAGCAGCAGTCTGCAGCCGACTAAATGAGGTCTAGCCATGCTCCAAGCAGGGGACAGGGAATAGATAAGGTGCAGCATCATCTATTGTCAACACTGGGCAACATCAGCTATTGTCAACACTGGAAGTAATAATAGGTTAATTGGTGTTATCTTCTATTGTAATTAGGTTTGTGATGTAGCTAAAGAGACTGCTGGAAAGTTTTAGTCTATTATTAGGCTTAGTGGCCATAAAAAAAACTCTGATTCAGCACTTTGTTTTTTTGGATTGTTTAAAAAAGAAAAAAAAAATTCTTAAAAAATGTGTCATTTAACAAAAAAACAGGTTATTTCCTTGTGACACCCACCATTAAATTCAGGCCTAAGGAGTCTTCCATCAGGACAACTGTTGTTTAAGGGTCTGTGCACACCGTGGGTAAACACCAAACATAGCCTTAGGGCTCAATTCACCTCATGATGGTAACCAAGAGAGGGCCCCTTTGGCCATCAACAGAATGACAGGTTTTTGGTTTGTGTTTTTTTTTTTTTTTTTTTTTTAAGAAAAAGGGGACCAGCTAGAAGAGGAAAACGACCAGTAAAAGGAGCCCGTGCTGGTGGAGAACCGGTAAGAGGAGCCCGCGCTGGTGGAGGACCGGTAAGAGGAACCCGCGCTGGTGGAGGACCGGTAAGAGGAGCCCGCGCTGGTGGAGGACCGGTAAAAGGTACCCGCGCTGGTGGAGGACCGGTAAGAGGAGCCCGCGCTGGTGGAGGACCGGTAAGAGGAGCCCGCGCTGGTGGAGGACCGGTAAGAGGAGCCCGCGCTGGTGGAGGACCGGTAAGAGGAGCCCGCGCTGGTGGAGGACCGGTAAAAGGAGCACACGCTGGTGGAGGACTGGTAAAAGGAGCCCGCGCTGGTGGAGGACCTGTAAGATGAACCCGCGCTGGTGGAGGACCAGTAAAAGGAGCAAGCGCTGGTAGAGGACCGGTAAAAGGAGCAAGCGCTGGTAGAGGACCGGTAAAAGGAGCAAGCGTTGGTAGAGGACCGGTAAAAGGAGCAAGCGCTGGTAGAGGACCGGTAAAAGGAGCAAGCACTGGTAGAGGACCGGTAAAAGAAGCCCACGCTGGTAGAGGACCGGTAAGAGGAGCCCGCGCTAGTAGAGGACCGGTAAAAGGCAAATTAGGTTTTTATTTATTCTGATAATTTCTAAGTCTCATTTGTGTCAGGCGTCCGACAACCCCTTTAATATTCACCACCGTTATAAAGATTTTCTGCTCCGGCCCATTTACAAGAAACAATGACTGTCCCAATTTGAGCGACAAGACGCGCGCCTGACCCACATACATCATACAAAGAGATTTAATAGCCATTTAGGAAACAGACAGCACATAAGACACGTAACCTTTACCGCGCCAATTACACATCGTCGTACGAATGGATCATGAGCCTTGTAAACAGGAGCACCTCCATGACAAATATCACCATAAGCCAGTGTTCGCTGCGTGTCAACATGCCATGAGCCGTCCGAAAGAGAATTTCGTTCTTTAAGTTTGTGATCTGTGCCCACAAACATTACAAGGGTGCAAAGATTCAGGAGACACTTCTCACCCGTGTGTGATGTGGGGCAAACGGCGCCCTCACACGCGAGCGATCAGAGCTAACTACTTATTAGGGAGCACAATACTAGCTCACAATGCAGCGATTCATATAAAACCGTGTAGGAGTAGAAGCTGTCATACGGCATCTACTGTACACACCACAGGAGCCGCAACGCTCCTCGTAATCTGGAGGACCGGGCAGACGCAGCACACCACGGAACTTGCAGCCAATAAACAGAATCTCAAGCCTTTCCCACAATACAATCCCTATACAATGCAGCCAGAGAAAACCCAGCTCTTCCTGTCAGAGGTTACACAATATCCCACACACCCAACGTTGCAGACATGACAACAAGCTGCCCACCGTGTACAGGGAAGCCGCAGCCCCCCCCAGTGCATGACGCCAGATCCACTCACCGCTCTTCTGGCCCCTCCATCAAGCTCACGGCGGGGGCAAATCCAGTCCCTTCCCTGGGCCTGCGAGCACCTCAGTGTGTTCCAAACTTACTGTATTCTCAGCATCGCTTCCTCATTCCTGCAAGTTACTCGCAACGCCCTCCTTAAAGGGGCAGCGCTTCTTTCAAGAAAAGAGGAAGTGAGCTGTAATAATGTGGTGGTTAACGCTGGAGGAATGCGAAGAGTTAATTCACATGGAGAGTGGGGGGAGGGGAAATAGTTTAGGAGGGAGACCCAGCAGTAGGTACAGAACATGACAGGTTTGGGAGCCGAGGCTGGAGGTGGCAGCGTGGTCCCTAGTAAGAAGCGTGCTCCGGTTTTTGTTGCGTTTCTATTGTTACAGATGCCAATACACAACACCGCTCCCCCCTCCCCTCGTGCAGTTTCTCTTCCCACTATTTTTCCCGCCCCCTCAAAATTGCTTGTTGCATATTTAGTCTTCCTTTATTTTTTTGTATTGCCATCATTGTGCAAACCACAATGTATGGATGCATAATACATGAGAAGTGACAAGACACCGAGGGTATAGGAGCCATACTGGAGGGTAATAAAATATACATGAGGTGAAAAATCACCGGCGAATAGAAGTCACGATATTAGACCCAAAATGATCAAGACTGGCATTTCCTACCCCAGTCTTTATAATGGCCCCCGACTGGATTGGGGAGAACTCGAATGATCAAGACGCCCCAGTGGTTTCAGTCTACAAGGACGACCAACAGATCCCTTCACAGTTAATGGGCTCCATAGGAGATCTCTGTTGTAGTCGTCTGCCGATCCGTTGTTCTAATCCTCCAACAGATAGGCAGACGCGAGGGCGCCATTCACGACCCAAGAATAACTAATGATATTCTTCTCTAATATCTGCGTTTTGTTTTCTGTTTAAGGAGTCCGCTTGGGGACGCCCCGAATGGAAACCTATCTGTATAAAAAAGCGGATAGCTAAGGAACCCCCCGTACCCATAAACTATAATGGGGTCCATGTGGTTTCCGCACAGAGAAAATGCTGCTTTAAAGACTTTTCTCTCTGTATAGTTCATACGGAGAGGCGAACGAACTGGCCCAAACACAGATGTGAACTGGGCCCACTACCAACAAAGTGCTCGCCAATCAAATATATTGGATGGCAGTGAAATTTGGGATAGCTGGGTGACAAGCCCATATGAAATGTAGTAGTCGCCAAACTCCTGACTGTTAGAGGGGCTTTCTACAACCAGAATATTGATGGTCTAACCTCAGGATAGGTCAGCGATATTGGATAACAGGTCCGGGAAGTGACGTGTCCCCTCATTGCTTACAGCGCCATACATTTTGTAGAGGCTGTGTCTAGTTTTGCAGCCTAGTCCTATTAAAAGGAAGTTTGTCAGGTCCAGGATTGCTCCCAAACCCGGGAAGTGACGTGTCCCCTCATTGCTTACAGCGCCATACATTTTGTAGAGGCTGTGTCTAGTTTTGCAGCCTAGTCCTATTAAAAGGAAGTTTGTCAGGTCCAGGATTGCTCCCAAACCTACACAAGTGCCATGAAGGTGCCTTTACAGGTAGCAGAAACCTTTGTGGCTAAAACAATGTAGAGATGGTCCTCATTTCTAGATATACAGATCAGCCTACAAGTGCATCGTGGGTGGATCCAATAGGCCAGATTTGCCTATTAGATCCACCCACGTTGCACTTGTAGCACGTTTCTATCAGAGCAAATCAAGCCCCGCCTCCAATGCACTTGAGGCGGATCTGTACATTTACTTTGTGGCCATAAAGATAGGTTTCTGCTGCTATTAAAGGCCCCTATGGAGCACTATTATTGGTTCGGGAGACATTTAGGCCCCCTTAAATGTGAGTCCCTGGTGAGGACAATCCCCACAAGTCGCCATCATCCTGGTAATAAGCTGCGCTGCTGCTTTGTACGGTATGTGACTATATCTGGTCAGAGGACAAGACGGCACAATAACTTCTTGGTTACCGCAAACAGGGAAGCTAAAATAAGAAGAAAAATAAAGTTTCCTTGTCAGTGACTCTTCTCGACACAATAGTGAATTTTTAAGTCACGTGGCCTCTTACCTGTACAGGTTTATGGTATACAATTGACCTAAACTCTATTTACAGGGAAGGATTGTACAGATAAAAATGTTCTAAAACTTACAGTGAGCCATTGATCAGTAGCCACAGGATATAGGTTTCGGATTGCTGGCAATCACAAGAACGGGGCCCACAATTTCCCCATATGAATGGCGCAGCCATGCTCGCACACCAATGCTCCATCGGGCAACTTGAGGTCCCCGTTCTCGTGATGGCCGGGGGTCCAAAGTGGTCAAACACCTATTCCTGGGACATAGGATAAGTGTCTATAGTAGATCAACCCCCTTTAGGCTACACACACTTTCCTACCACGGCCTGGTCTGACAATCCGGCACCTCACCGGTCTCCATGTTAGATTGCAGCGCTTGCTGTGCAGACATTGTATGCGAGCGACCTAGAAATAACTTAGGCTACATTCACATGACCAAATGTGCAGGCCGAAGGGGCCAATTTTATAGCAGAATGCACTTTGATAAGGTCTAGCGCCTTCTGTCCTCCATGGATTTCAATTGGAGGGGAGATTGTTTCTTCAGGGATGCCGGACCCTTCATCGTAAGAGCTTTGGTCTGCATGGTCGACCATGTCCACGAGGTCTAAGTCTAACACACACATCCACATCACGACAACCTTGTATGACTTGTCGCCGTCACCACTGGATAATGAAAATTTGCGTATAATTGACCCAAGTTAAGGAGAATGACAGCGTCTGAATAACCATTACAGCCCTTGAGAGTCAGCCATTTGGGCTGAATAATGTGTGTTGTAACGACAGATGACCAAACCTCTCTCAGTCTATAAACCGCCATACAGTAAGGCTGCCATTACCATAAGCCAACATTCAGGTTATTCCGGTAGTCTTCATTATGTAAACGCACATAGGAATCACCCACTCATACTCATCACTTCTGTTACGTCCTCTATCAGCGGGAGACATGTTGACTCTTAATTACGTCTTCCATTTAGTATACTGTAAACTACTTCCTAAAAGAACTGCAACCCCTAGGAGAAAAAAAAATAGACTGGGTTTTCTCAGGACACTTCAAGGGGTTGTCCTATTACAGATACTGATCAAACGAATGAGGGCCTGACGGTACAAGTATACAATTATTATTACCGTACATATTCAATCACAGGCTATTTAATGAATTAGGTCCCATGTACACGACCGAGTGTGCAGGCCGAGAGGCAATTTTAGGGTTTATCAAATGATATCTGAGTGCCCTCCGCCCCCCACTGACTTGAAAGGGGGACTCCATTCCCCATCTGAAAATCCTTGGGCATTCGATTGTGCACATAAGGCCTTAGTAGGGCTGGGCGATGACCTAAAACAGTGATTAATCAGGTATTTTACTCTAATTATGATTAATGGTGATTATTCAGGTAACGCCTCTTTAACAGCGCGAATGGGAGTTGGTTATACCTTGCGAGATTCGTCTCAAAACTTTCGAAAGGCAATTTAGTATGGAATGACTGGGCGCCTAGGGGAGTTGATCAAACATTAAAAAAAACCCTGTCACCTCTCCTGGACTCCAGTGCGGATCCCTGTTCTCTTTTGACTGACGTCAGGGACGGCTAAAACCTGTAATTGGTCCCCAACATCAGTCAGTAATAGTGAAGAAAACATGGCGCCATGCTGGAGCCCAGGAGGCTTCGGTCACAACTGCGTTTGGTGACCATTTGGGGATTACATTCTCTATCCCGCTTGAAAACTAGGACCCTATTACAATCTATGAGGTTCACAGGTAACCGCTTGTCAAGCGGATTCAGTTTCCGTTTTTCAGTGGCCCCACAGAACGGAAACCGCAACACTAGAATGAACCTAGATTAACACTGTTTTTTTATGTTTGCTGACCTCCTCTGGGCTGATCGTTCCGATTCAGACGTTGCAAATAATGTAATTCATGTTAGTTATCCAGGCCAATGTTTGGTTTGGGAGCATTGAGGAGCAAAAACTGCTTCATGAAGGCAGATTCCGCCTCAAAAAAAAAAAAAAATCAGCTCCAAATCCCAGGGGAATTCCATTGTTTTTAATGGGAGACCGTGAGGGACACTTCTTTTTTTCCAGCACGCTCAAAAACAGGAAGCGTCCTGCTTGATCTTGCTGCAAATTATATTTCCGCGGAACTCACGGCACTAAGAACCCGCTGATAAACCAGATTGGGGGAAATCTATTAATCCGTCTACGCTAGTATTCTGGCATAACCAAATTATACTGTAGCAGACCCCTTCTTGCGCCACATCCCGTTCTGCGCCTTGTGCAAATATGGACGGAGCAGGTAGGCAGGGGGCGCCTCGGCCTGACATTATATCACATTTATAAGGAAATCTTCGCCACTTCTCCATGCAGACGCACAGGAGTGTGACCGATTTCGAATATTTTTGTATGGGGGTCTATTCACATGAAGGAAAGTCTCTGCAATGAATGAGAAGCAAAAAGCACAGATTACAGATTTCTCAATGCTATCCACATCACAGGTCAACATCTGCTGCGTGTGGATGAGATTTGCTAACACCATAGCAGATATCTGTAGTGCATCTGTCCTGTATGGGTGTATAAAAATGTTTGTAAATTTTATTTTTAAGCATTTCACTACTAGGTGCATATCAATTCTTACATTCATTGCAGCCCCTGGTACTGTGAACTGAGGAGTCTTTGCAGTTCCAGGATGCTTAGGTGATAGAGTGAGGGCCTGGGGGAGCATCAAGTTTTTATTTTTGTGGTGTTTGTTGCACGTTTTGTTGCAAGAATACAACAAAAAAATAAAATAGACAAAAAAAATAATTCTATTAAAACTTTTGAAAATTCAATAAAAATTAGTTAAAAAAATAAAAAAAAAATAAAAAAAAACTTTACCTGCACTACCATCCTGCAAGTGATTTATTTTGCACGGCCTCACCACATGATGACGGATTCATTCCCACCCCCTCCTGTGCATAACATAGAAGAGGAAGACGACCGGCGGCTTTACCTCATCCAGAAGTCCCCTCTTCACGTTTTTGTCACAATGGCAGGCAGAACACGTGCACGACATCACCACAATAGCAACCTGACTCAGCGTCCAAAACGGAAGTCATCACCCAGCCACAGAATTACATAAGTTTCCCTCAAAACAGGTAAAAAGTCACAACGCACCGCAATGTAAAACCCGAAAATGAGGCGGTTTTTCCACAAGTCACATTTCATTACTGCAACAAGGCAAGGGGAAAATAATATCTGTATTTTTGGCAAATTTCACATGATGTACAATTTTCTGTCAGAACCTACAAGTTGGGTGATATTTTAGACATCCCCCTCCCCGCTCTTTCAGACGCAAATACAATATTTGTTGCCAAAAGACAATGTCTGGTAGTCACAACGTGTGCAACATGCCTAGTGAGCTGCGCCAAAATTATCATGTAATGTGCCCAATTTTGACAAGCTTGTGACTATTTTCTACTCCCTCATAACATAGGTTTAACAACATGAGGAGCCATAGCTGTCTTGTTTATAATAAAGGGACAAAATGGCTGATGGTAATGAGTGTAATATGGTAGAACATGACATTGTATTAGCACATACAGTGGGGCAAATTTATTAAGACGGGCGTATCGTATGGCAGTCTTAATAACAGCCCAAGTGGCTGAGACATTTAAGAAGAGGCTGAGGCCTCTTTATAAATCTGTCCACCTTCACACGAATGGAAATCTACACCAGGATCGTGTTTTAATAAATCTGTCCACCTGAGGAGCAGATGCCTCGGCCCTCCCTGCCCTCAAATTTGGGCAACATGTTGGGCAGGGCTTGAGGTAGATTTTGTAGATTATGAGCCCCATATAGGGATCACAATGTACATTTTTTCCTATCAGTATGTCATTGTAGAATGGGAGGAAATCCACACAAACACGGGGAGAACATACAAACTCCTTGCAGATGTTGTTCCTGGCGGGATTCGAACCCAGGACTCCAGCGCTGCAAGGCTGCAGTGCTAACCACCGATTGAGGTCCATGTTTGGTACAAGAAAGAGCCTTGTGCTAAATGTGGGCTGCAAAATCACTCCGCTACGTAATGATGAATTTGCCATGTTGTGTCAGAGATACAGCAACCCTTACAAATCATCCCGTTACATTTTTGCACCTACGAAATAGTCAACGTGGTGGTGGTGTGAGATGCAGGGTGCTGTGACCACAATAGAGAACCCTCCCTGCTAGATTTCTACATAACTATTATTAGGTCTGGGCAGGGCAATGATTTGGCTACGCAAATTTAATATAGCAAATATCGCGAATCTAGCTGGGCAATGGTGGTGCGACAACTTGCAGATTGCAACATGACCACATACCTAAAAAAAAATACCTGACTGGTAGGGGTCTGACCACTGAAACTCCCATTCATCCCAATAACAGGAAGGGGGGGGGGGATGTCTCTTCTCCCGTTGCGATTTCCGCATCCAGGCTGAATGCAGACATGTTGCTTGGTTGAACTTGTGCTCCCATTTACTCAAATGGAGGTGCCAGTGATAGCTGAAGTACAGCACCAAGCTTAGCAAGAGACAATGCGGTCAGGCTAAAACCATAACGGGGGGGAGGCTTGGAACGACCAGTGGGGGTCTCAGTGGTTGGACCCCCACAGATCAGGTATTTTACCTTATTCTTGTTGTAGCATAATTCTTTTAAGTGCAAAATAAGAGTACAACATTATGTCACCTCATTTGCAGCAGGAGACATGACATTTACAATATAAGGGAGGGGCTACAAGGCCATTATGGTCAAGAAATCGGTCACACAACCAAAAATGACACTTGTATTATGCTATGATGTAGGATAAATACTCTTGCACTATATATTGTGCAGAATCGGGTCAGTGGTGTGTGTATATATATATATATATATATATATATATATATATATATTCTGTATTTTACATATATGTTAGGAAGGGGGTTTTTTTTACGTAGTAAGGGTGGGGCCCTATACTGTGTACCTGGAAATTTCCAAGATCACAATATGATGACAGTCAAAATCGCCCGTACTTATATCCTAGTTCAAAGTCACGCCCAAAATCTAGCGATTGGTATCGCCAAAGAAAGTAATGCTGGTTCCTTGTGTCATCGATCAGGAAGTCTGACGTATTCCTCCTGAGAGTCTTGTTGTGGGGTAAACAACGCACCTACGGGTACAACATGGCCCTGCAAATAACAAGGCAAGGTGCATAAGAGTTAAAAAGGCTGCCTCAAATTCTTCATGTGGACAGGGGACCGGAATGGCCCAAATGCAGATATGAACCGGGCCTTATAGATCAGATACTCATGGACATCTGTGAAGCGATCAGTATTTGTTAGGGTGTTTTTCGGAATCCCCTGAGAATCACCAATGTTTGCTGTGCGGAGACCAGAATGTCTCTGTTACTTAACAACCATTGTCACAAAATCGAGTGACACAGCAGGAATTCCTTGTTAGTGCGAAGATCCCGCTATACAGAAGGTTGATGGTGCATATCACCACTACCAACAATTTGGGACACCAAGGTTTCCCTTTCATAGGACAAGATGTAAATAGTTCCCTGTGTTAAAGAAATCTTCAGTCTCAGTAAGAGAAGTATCTAAGTCATGCTGCAGGGGTTAGAACAGAACCTGTCACCAGATATAAAGGGGATTTCTAGTCTCAAACTGTATGACCTACCTACAGGATAAGTCATGTGATGTGTGTGTATTTATTAACACATCTATGTCAATTCTTTAGCACAATTGTGTGAAAATGTGTCACATCTTATCCTTTACAACCCTCTCACATGCTAAAGATACAACGCCGTTTGACGCCACTCTGGACACTTTCCACGTAAGTGTGAGGATCAAGGTGGGCTGGGGGATGCCGAAAACCTGCACCACGTACGGACTAGTATGCATTTCCATTTTGGCACACAGGCACACATTGATCTATGAAACAGCCCCTTTATAAATCAGGCGTGCCTGCCAACTATCGGGTCATTTATTATTAAATAAATCTGTGACAATATATTTGTTAGAAAAGGGAACAGAATTACGAAAGCTACAGGTGAGCCATTGCAAAACTATACAATTCTGGATGCTTTCTTGCTGTACAAGTTTGAAGAATACCCTGCTGAATTTATCGGTCGTAATTCTGCAGCGTGTCCGCACTTTATGACTTTAGCCTTAGAGTTTATTCTCACCACCAGGATTCTCAAGCATGAGGTATCCGGAAAAGAAAACTTGGACATGCTATTTTTTCACAGATCTGAGACTCGCATCGGTTTACGTGAACCAAATTTGCTATGAACAAACCAATGGACCCATAAACCGATTACTCCAGAGATCCAACATATATCTGGGAAACCTATGGCTTGGCCATGAGAATATAATATTAGGGTGTATTAAGATGGTGCAAAGCTCCAAAAACCAATCAGACAACCAGCATTTTCCCCAATGCACCTTCCAAGTACACCCTCAGGATGAGGCCACAACGTGTGAAAAAGCTGTGTTTTTGTAGCAGATTTGCTGGAGGTTTTTTTTTTTTTTTTTAAGCCATAGACCAGAATGACTTAGAAGGGAACGGTAAACAAAAAGGCAACACTTAGGTGTCTCCCTCCTTCTAAAGCAGGGGTAGGGAACGTACAGCTGTCCAGCTGTTGCAAAACTACAACTCCCTGCATGCCTACTTGCTCTTCTGTTCTTGGAACTCCCATGGAAGTGAATGGAGCATGCTGGGAGTTGTAGTTTCACAGCAGCTGGAGAGCCGAAGGTTCCCTACCACTGTTCTAAAGGAATGGTTCTTAACCGGTGTTTGTTCGAACCCTAGGCCATATGCACGGTTCATTTTGTGTATCAGTAAAAAAAAAACCATTACGCAACATTCACCAAGTGTGCAGCACAAGGGGGTTCAGATTTTGTACCAGAAGTCACTGAGATGCCATCTTACATAGATTGTGTGGTCCCATCATTTTCCATTTTCATGGATTTGGATAGGACATACTCCATAATACTTGAAACTGACCTCTACAATCCCCCTTGGTTGTGTGCATTAACCCTTACCCCTGGTTCACCTTAGCGTGTGGATTCTGTCCGGGGAAGTCCGCATGAGGACCCCCGCAAATGGAATACCAACGCAGCTGCAAGCACTGTGCAGTTAAAGCACATGGACCCCACAGATTATAATGGGGTAAGGGGGCCACACGGTGGCTCAGTGGTTAGCACTGCAGCGCTGGTGTCCTGGTGTTCAAATCCCGCCAAGGGCATAAAACCATCTGCAAGGAGTTTGTATGTTCTCCCCGTGTTTGCGTGGATTTCCATCCCATATTCCAAAAAAAAAAAAAAAAAGACATACTGATAGGGAAAAATGTACATTGTGAGCTCTATGTGGGGCTCACAATCTACACGAAAAAAAAAAAAAAAAAAGATTATAATGGGGTCTGTGTGCTTGGCGCGCGATCTCCGCACTAAACATGTGGAGAGGAAAGTAGATTGTGAACTACTTTCCTCTCCGCATGTTCTGTGAGGAGATCATGCGCCAAGCACATGGACCCCATTATAGTCTATGGGGTCCGTGCGCCTTTACAGCACACCGCTTTGCACTTGCGTTTGGTATTTCGTTCGGGTGGGTCCCCATGTGGACTCTCCCGGACAGAATCCAAACGCTAATGTGAATGATGGCTTATCTCCCACTGCACAATTATACTGAATGACCCCTTAATAAGCTACAACTGTAGCCAGAATAACCAGTCCTACAAGAACAAAAGATTTGGGTGCATGCTATTGTTCGGTCGCCATGTACAGCCTCAGTATGTGGCCGAAAACAAACAAAAACCCCAGTAAGGGCAACCAGTAAAAATTTATTTATTTTTTTTTTACTGGTTGCCCTTGCAAATAGTCTCTCCTAGTGCCAGTAAAGGGATATCCTAATGCTCACACCTTTGTCTAGACAAGTATTTGTCCCAGAATCCCATCCGCTGTGTAGGTAATGTAAAACGTAGAGTTTTTGCAATATGTGCCCACTGGGGGACCTGTAAGATGGAAAGCCGCACCGCTAAAACAGCAGTTACACACGGACACTGGCCCACCTCATTGACTATAATGGAGTCTGCCATTTTCTCTGTGCAGGACTTTTCTCTCTACTGAATTTCAGCAGTTTCTGCAATGAAGTCTCTAGCCAGATGTGAACTTGGTTGCAGACGACTGTGGGCCAGGTCAGTGCGCCATCTGGGATTTTCCTAATGACCCATTCATTGCTATCGACCTACGTACATGACTGTGTATTACACGGATCAATGTGTGGGCCGACAGGCTGGATTGCAAAACTCAGGATGAGTTCTATTCCTGTCCGCTTTTGCGGCCATGCTTCCACGCTCCTATTCCTTTAATGAATGGGGCCACGGACGCACAGCTGGAACACGGTTGACCGCCCGTGCCGTTCAATCACGGACATTGGCCAGCAGACGGACGGCCTAAGACGGAGAACAAAAGCTGTACATGCAGGCTGCGGAGTCGGAAAATAAGTAATTAAAATAATTATACCATACAATTATAGATATTGAAGAGTTATTAGATGTCATAGGAATCACTTGTATTATAAATTAAAGAATCTTTACTGCTTCTGATCGCTCATGGCGTTTGCCAATAAAAATCAATAGCGGACAGTTACGAACGGTCGACAATCAGGTTAGATTCCGATCTGTGTGTGTGTGTGTGTGGGGTCCCGAATGGTAACCTAATCTGAATAAAAAACCAGTTACCTTAGGAAATCCACAAACCCCATAGACCATAATGGGGTCCATGTGGTTTCCGCATGAAAAGGACAAAAAATGCAGAAAGGGGGACGGAATCCCCGAACATAATACAAGCGCTGGTGTGAACCCCGCGTCACTTTGTATCCATAGGTCCGTTTTTTGGGCAGGGGCTGATGGATCTGTCAAAACTAGGATTTCCGATGCAAATATGAACACAGCCCAGACATTGCCGTAGCTATTAGATATTTAAACAGGGGTTAGCCATCGAGGTTTCCAAAAATATCTAGTTACAAAAACACAAAACCTTTTTGTTACCGTAGCCAACCAATCACAGCCGATCTCTCATGACCTACAGGGCAATTGAAAAATATAAGCTGCGCTCTGATTGGTTGCCTTAGACAACATTTTTTTTTAATTCAGAAATCCATCTGTTGTAGGCAGATCCCAAAGTACTACAGATATAGCAAAATATGTGCAATGGCAACTGAAGCCGTAATCAGAACAACCAGCAACACAAGCAGGAAGATTTATTACATTGTATACAACACAAACTTGTCTTTGTCATAGCAACCAATCAAAGGACAGCTTTCGTTTGCAGAGTGTATTAATATGAGAGCTGAGCTGTGATTGGCTGCTAGACTCTCCTAGTGGTCATGTGACTTATCACCCTACGTGATGAATAATTATAGCAGTTCTGGCTCACATTGTCTGATCGGCCGCTATACACGGTGGCACAGTCTGTTTATATTCCCCGTGTTGCCAGGCACTGCCCTAGAGCTGTACAGCAGGGGGAGGCCATCACTAAACCCGCAGCTCCACACCCAGCACACCCGGACTAATGGATAATCAACCAATCAGATTACACCTCTCATAGCCGCCGCGCAGATTACAAAATGAAAGCGTGCGTCTGATTGGTTGCTATAGGCCACCGCTCCTCTCCTTCCCTGCACAGGCCGAGGCCCGCTGTATTGCTGTAAACAGACGGCCTGTGAGTAGGGAGAGCGGGCAGGGAGCGATGTCTGGGCGGGGCAGGTGCCGAGTCACACAGCTCCAGGCCTGCGCCGCAGCTGCGAACAGGAAACCCCGAGCAAGCCTGCGGCCTATCCGTTGTCACCCAGCAGCAGCAGCAGCAGCAGCAGCGATCTCGTCCATCCCCCACCTTCCCCCCGGGGAGGCTGAGAATAGCACACCCTCCTCCCAGGGAGCGGCGACGGCAGCGGCCGCCACCAATCCCGATCCCCGGCCCCAAGTTAGAAACCGATACTCACCGGCGATGGGTCTCAGCTGTCCGTGTCCCGGGCATTTCGAGCTGCCGGCGGGGGGCTCGCCTGACGGAGAGCGGGGAGCATCGTGTCCTTCCGGCTGCTCAGCTCTTCTTCCTGCTCCCAGAATCCTCCGCGTTCCTTCCCCTCCCCCAGTCCAGACTCTCCCCCTCCCCTGCTTTCCCAAGCGACATCTGCCCCCACCCCCTGGTTGTCCTGTGTCATCCCCTCAGCCCTGCCTTATCCCCTGTACATGCAGCCTTGTCTATTCTGTTCTCTGCAGCCATGGATGACATATTGTGGACTGTGGAAGCTTGGAGAACATTCTACAGCACATTATAACCATCTAGATTAGAACCTAGGTCACACACTGCAGAATGGGGCCGTCATTTCAGTGCAGAAAATCTACTAATAGAAATAAGGCCAGCATTTGGATTTCAGTCCTTTGGGTCCATATGGGGACCTAAAAGACAGAGATCCTGTCAGCGTAAAAAGCAGTTACACATGGAAACCCACGGACCCCATAGATAATGGGGTCTGCTAGGTTTCCAACATCAGAGAGAAAAGCCCCCTCCTCTGATTTTAAGCGAAATCTGGGATGAGTTTCACTAGTGTGAACTGCAAAATCGAATGGGAGCTATCCACATGTAACTACATAAGAAAAATGCCACCAGTATTACAATGCGACTACACAAGGCAACAGATAATCCGCACATTTTACTGTAGCTTTCACTTCGGCCTGTACAGATCGCAGTTTACCGCTGCATGTGATCGCATTAAGAATTGTACTTCGCTACAATTTTCAGTTACAGCTGTCACAACGATGCCGGTACCGTAACTCTTCACCCGGGGCACAGGCGGTTTTATATACCGCTAGAAAGCCGACAGTGTACTGAATTCAGCGCCTGTGCCCCAAATGATGAAAGGTCCTCTTTAAGTATAGCAGCAATTATGGCTGCAGAGGCTGCTACAATATCAATGGAGATTGCAGATATTTTACATACTACCCTTGACAGATATGTATTGAAAAGTTGGGGGGGGGGGGGGTTGGCAGTTGCGGCTTCAAAGGAAAAGCACACAGGTGGTATCCATATGCAGTCTGTGTTATTCAGGGACCCTATCAATAGAATAGACGAGACTGAGGTACAAAACTATAGTCCATGTGCTTGAAGCCTTAGGGGGCGTTCACACTACCATTGGATGTCCGTTCTCATAGGGTCCATAAAAAAAAAAAAACCACCTATCATGACTGACATTAACATACACTTAAGAAAACGGACACGTTAGTACCAGTTAATGTTCGTTAAGGACTCATTTTCTGCTGTCCGTTACATTGTTTATATTTTTATTCTGCTTTCTGAGCACATGCAGAAAAAATGGACAACCGTCCATTACCCATAGACGTTAACGTTAAAAAATAAAGGGCGCTTAAGTTATTTTGAACGGACACAAAAGTCCCGCACCCCGCCTTATTATGCCCACAAAAATAACGGACCTGTGATGGGTTTGGTGAAAAGGGACACTAACCAAAAGCAGATCAAATCCCGTTGAGATCAATGGGTTTTTTAAAGGGATCCTATCACTCAGAAAGGCTATTCTTCTCCTAGCTTTCGTTGTCTTCTCCACGCCGCTGTTCGCCTACAATCCCGGTTCTTGTCAGTATGTAAATTAGCTCTCTTGCAGCACTGGGGGCTGGCCTCAGCGCTCAGACAGCACTGGGGGCGGCCCCAATGCTGCCAGAGAACTCTTCTTCAGCAGCGTCATCTTCAACCTCTTCTCCCTGTGGTGGCTTGCGCATGCCCACAGGCCACGAGAAAATGGCCACTTGCACAGTATTGTAAGCGGCCATTTTCTTGTGGCCTGTGGGCATGCGCAGTCTGCTCTGCCCAAGGCCCGGGACCTTAGAAGTTACAAGCCACCACTGGAAGAAGAAGCTGAAGATGACGCTCCTGAAGAAGAGGAGGCAGCGCTGGAGAGAGTTCTCTGGCAGCATTGGGCCCTCCCCCAGTGCTGCGAGCAAGCTAATTTACATACCGACAAGAACTGGGATTGTAGGCGAACGGCGGCGTGGAGAAGACGACGAAAGGTAGGAGACGAATAGTCTTTCTTAAGGCTATTCCGACGTGGTACCTACAAAAAATTGGGTCTGAGTGATAGGATCCCTTTAACGGATTTATAACAGATCCGTTAGTGTCCGTTGATAACATTTTGTAACAGATGTGATCGCCCCCTTAACTTGTAACATTGTTTATTTGCTTGCCTGCATATTTATTATATGGGAATCAGACCCAAGTGTTATAAGATGGTTTATGTATATGCCTAGGGCAGGAGTAAGCACCTGTGGCACTCCAACTATTGGGGAACTATAAGGGTCAGTTCACACGTGAACTGCCCACGCGGGTTTTGACACAGAGAGAGACGCGGTGAGCCGCGTCTCTCTCTTGTCAAAAACCGCCTGCCGCGACCATCGCGGTCGCGGCTTTCCCCTCCGCTGTCGGCTCAAATGAATGAGCCGACATAGGAGGGAGCTGCCGGGGGCGGAAGCCGCGCGGCTTCCGCCTGAAGAAAGGGCATGTCCTTTCTTTTCTCCGCTAGTGGCAGCCCGGTGGTCTACATAGACCACCATTGTAAGGGGGCGGATTTTGAAGCGAAATCCGCTGTCAAAATCCGCCCCTTTGTTCACGTGTGAACTAGCCCTAATAACTCCCAGCATGTTTATCTGATCTGCTCTTCTGGGAACTCCCACAGACGTGAATGGAGCATGCTGGGAGTTGTAGTTTATCTACCTAAGGTTGCTGATCCCTACTGTAGGGTATATGGGGGACGTTATATCATGCTATGGCTATATGGATATGGCATAGTCATGGACCCTGTATGACAGGACACTGTGCAGGTATACTATAGGTCTGTACTATTGACCTGTATGCACTCTATGTGATAGCTCTGTAACGCACTATATTCCTGCTTTTAGGGGAGACTACATCAGTTATATGGCGTACAGTGGAACATGCAACATTTCTATTCCTCACAGATTCTGTATGGAAAGTTGAATGATGTGTTAGAGATCCCGTACAATCCTATTGTATACGTATTTGCACAATCACGCTAGATTGAAGGCTTATCCTTAGGGCTATACGCATGGTAGTGAGAGATGAATGGAGGCATTGTTGACCATTGGTCCCATGACAGAAGATAACTTTGGATGTGGAAATGCTGAAATCCTTTATGAGTTTAATACAATTTTCTGGTCTATGATTCATAAATCTTGTAGCGTAAGGAGGGCTTGTCAGTTCTCGCTGAAGAGACGTCTTCTCCAGAAAGAGGCACATAAGGACATCCATAGTGTAGACAACTGTCCGTAAATTCTTGGATAGTCCATAAAAATAGGGTCAATCCTTCCTGGAGAAATTCGTCTGAGCTATTGTGATGGTAAGTATCATGATCAGACGTATACAGATCAGGCATAACATTAAAACCACTGACAGGTAAAGTGACAGGAATTGAGTGACGTCAATATGGGCCAGATTGTGATGGGCAGATGACTGGGTCTGAGCATTTCCAAAATGGCAGGTTTTGTGCGATGTTCCTGGTATAAGGTTACTACCAAAAGTGGTCCAAGGAAGGACAACCGGTGAACGGGGTCATGGGCGTCCATGGCTTACTGATGTGTGCGGGAGCCAAAACTAACCTGTTTGGTCTGACATCATATTAATGGCCAGGCTTGTCTCACTTACACTAAGTTCACACCTGCATTCAGGTTTCCATTTGGGGACCTAATCCTCTTAAAAAAGCGGTCACCTGTGAAACCTGTGGACCCAATAGACTATAATGGAATCCACAGAAACCCCAAAACGGCCTTCAAGCGCAGGCGTGAACCTGGAGACGAGATAGCACCAGGATGCACTAAAAAGAGGGGAAGCCAACAGGGACTCTAGAATATACATCACCTGCCATTCCTATGGAAGTTACATTGACACACACCACTGACATACATTGTACAGACCAAGTATACCCCGTCATAGGAGCATTGTACACACCAAGTATACCCCGTCATAGGAGCTGCATTCCATATTGGCAGTGGCCCATTTCACTGAGGTAATGTTCCCTGCCGTAATGTAAAAATAGTTCAGAAATGTTTCGAGGAATATCACAAAGAACTCAAGATGTCGTCAAGGCCTTCAAATTCCCCTGATGTCAATTCAACCAAGCGTGTAGTATGTGGATATTAATAAAAAGGAGACTGACTGGACGTTCACTCCGTGAACATGCAAAGGGAACAAGAGTACTAAATGGTCTTCGGCGTACTAAGTACTATAGAATAGAAAAGTCTATATGAAAACTTTTATTTAGCTGTGATCTTTAGTGCTGATTAGAGATGAGCGAACACTATTCGAGACAGCCGTTTCGCAGAGCACGCTTCCATAGAAATGAATGACTTTGCCGGCAGCCGGCCGCTTAACCCCCCGCGTGCCGGCTGCGTCCATTCATTTCTATGGGAGCATGCTATTTGAAACGGCTGTTTCGAATAGTGTTTGCTCATCTCTAGTGCTGATATATATCCCACATCTACTGATTTTGGAACATATAAGGCAACCACACCAAGTAACCAGAGCACTCTACAGTCACAGAAGCATACAGTACTAATGGGGGGACACAAGTTAAACACGTTTTTTTACGAATTTTATTTTATTTTCAGTTTTCCATGTCACTATCTTTATTTTAAACAAATGCTATATCCTGTAGTTTTCACTAATAATAGACTGGCAATTGCTAATTCTGCAGGGTTTTCATTGCAGCAATTACTTCAGACTGTATTTCAATACAAGATAAAACCTCTATAGATAACACCATGTTATTACATCCACTACTGACAATGGATGATGTCACAGATATCCCACTTCCAAGATGTCAGTTTGACATTTCCCAAGACTTGCAAGTTACCAAATGTGAAGACACATCCTCACTGTATAAAATGATACCATATGCCCCATCTATAATGACGCCCCCATTCATTTACTAAGAAGCCAAATTTGCCCTATATACTGTACTAGCCACATGTATACAGTGTACAGTACCGTCTCCACGGACAGGATACCAATTAACTTTGTTATGCTGCCTCCTACAGGCAACCCTGATTATGTCTCCTCTAGCACAGGATGAAGTTTAGGGCTAGTTCACACGGGGGCAAGAAGGCGGATTTTGACAGTGGATTTCACCTCAAAATCCATACAATGGTGGTCTATGGAGACCACCAGTCTTCTTTTTTCCGCTACCAGCATGGTGCCACTAATGGAAAAAAGAAGTGAGCTGCCCTTTCTTCAGGCGGGTTCTATGGCTCGCTGAGCTTCGGCTTCCACCTGGCGGCAGCAACCTCCGGGGTCGGCCCATTCATTTGAGCCAACTCCAGAGGGGGAATCCTCGACGGTTGTGGCAGCCGGGTTTTGACCAGAGGTTGACGCGGCTCCCCGCGTCACTCTCATTGCCAAAATCCGCCCCACCGCCTCTCGTGTGAATGAACCCTTATTTACTGTGCCAGATATGGGACTGATCATGGTCCTTAGGGACATAATATGGCACCTGCAGCTCTCATATGGTAACCAAACAACAGCTTTTCACTGTGATGCTAATTATACCATATGACAACATTTTATATACAGTCCTATGAAAAAGTTTGGGCACCCCTATTAATCTTAATCATTTTTAGTTCTAAATATTTTGGTGTTTATAACAGCCATTTCAGTTTGATATATCTAATAACTGATGGACACAGTAATATTTCAGGATTGAAATGAGGTTTATTGTACTAACAGAAAATGTGCAATATGCATTAAACCAAAATTTGACCGGTGCAAAAGTATGGGCACCTCAACAGAAAAGTGACATTAATATTTAGTAGATCCTCCTTTTGCAAAGATAACAGCCTCTAGTCGCTTCCTGTAGCTTTTAATCAGTTCCTGGATCCTGGATAAAGGTATTTTGGACAAACAATTCAAGTTCAGTTAAGTTAGATGGTCGCCGAGCATGGACAGCCCGCTTCAAATCATCCCACAGATGTTCAATGATATTCAGGTCTGGGGACTGGGATGGCCATTCCAGAACATTGTAATTGTTCCTCTTCATGAATGCCTGAGGATTTGGAGCGGTGTTTTGGATCATTGTCTTGCTGAAATATCCATCCCCGGGGTAACTTCAACTTCGTCACTGATTCTTGAACATTATTCTCAAGAATCTGCTGATACTGAGTGGAATCCATGCGACCCTCAACTTTAACAAGATTCCCGATGCCGGCATTGGCCACACAGCCCCAAAGCATGATGGAACCTCCACCAAATTTTACAGTGGGTAGCATGTGTTTTTCTTGGAATGCTGTTTCTTTTTGGACGCCATGCATAACGCCTTTTTTTTATAACCAAACAACTCAATTTTTGTTTCCAAAATGAAGCTGCCTTGTCCAAATGTGCTTTTTCATACCTCAGGCAACTCTATTTGTGGCGTACGTGCAGAAACGGCTTCTTTCTCATCACTCTCCGATACAGCTTCTCCTTGTGCAAAGTGCGCTGTATTGCTGACTGATGCACAGTGACACCATCTGCAGCAAGATGATGCTGCAGCTCTTTGGAGGTGGTCTGTGGATTGTCCTTGACTGTTCTCACCATTCTTCTTCTCTGCCTTTCTGATATTTTTCTTGGCCTGCCACTTCTGGGCTTAACAAGAACTGTCCCTGTGGTCTTCCATTTCCTTACTATGTTCCTCACAGTGGAAACTGACAGGTTAAATCTCTGAGACAACGTTTTGTATCCTTCCCCATAACAACTATGTTGAACAATCTTTGTTTTCAGATCATTTGAGAGCGGGCTGTCCATGTTCGGCGACCATCAAACTTAACTGAACTTGAATTGTTTTGTAGAAAGAAATGGTCCAAAATACCTTCATCCAGGATCCAGGAACTGATTAAAAGCTACAGGAAGCGACTAGAGGCTGTTATCTTTGCAAAAGGAGGATGTACTAAATATTAATGTCACTTTTCTGTTGAGGTGCCCATACTTTTGCACCGGTCAAATTTTGGTTTAATGCATATTGCGCATTTTCTGTTAGTACAATAAACCTCATTTCAATCCTGAAATATTACTGTGTCCATCAGTTATTAGATATATCAAACTGAAATGGCTGTTGCAAACACCAAAATATTTAGAACTAAAAATGATTAAGATTAATAGGGGTGCCCAAACTTTTTCATAGGACTGTATCTGTCACATTCTGAAAGAACCTAGTAGCATATTATTTCCATGTAGTAAATTAGATTTCAGTTGTTCGATATGTTCTCGATATAATGGCCATATCATTTGTTAAAGGGGAGATGGAAAAGAGAAATCAGTGAAAAAAATGTTCTCTGTTTTGCTATGGCATTATGACCTATAGGCTAGAAAAAAAAAGTGTATTGTCCCTTTATTTTGGCATGAATTTAGACTTTAGTTATCCCACTGGTGCCAAAGGCTGTTGACCCATGGACTAGACAATATGAAGATATGCCTGATTTATTATCCCCTAATTCTGCGAGAGAACTCATTTGCATACCGAAGAAAACCCGGATTTTTACCGAACAGCGGCTCAGATTTACTATGTAACTACAACCGTACTGGTATAAACATGACACATCTTTGGTGCAATATGGCCAAGTTGATGCATCTAATTTGGGTTAAAGCATGTTTGACTTGCTAGACATGTCAGGGGGATCTCGGAAAAAGGCGGTGTGGTTTAAATGAGCCATGGTGCGCCAAAATTGTGTTGTAATATTCTGGCTCAAAATAAGCCAAAAGGTGGTATAAATATAGACTAGACCTGGGATACGAAACCTTCAGCACTCCAGCTGATGTAAAACTACAACTCCCAGCATGCATACTTGTTCTTCTGTTCTTGGAACTCCCATGGAAGTGAATGGAGCATGTTGGGAGTTGTAGTTTCACAGCAGCTGGAGAGCCGAAGGTTGCTGACCCCTGGAAAAGACAATATGAAGATATGCCAGATTTATTATCCAGCATCAGTGATAAATCTGGGACAAAGTTATGTAGTTTGGATCATGTGACAGTAACATCATGCGTCAGGACTCTCTCGTGTCAGACGTCAAACCACTTGTTACACTGTCTATGATGTAGCTCTGTATACTGGAATAGCATTGAATACATAGGACAGTATATAGGGTGTATATCGTGTTATTCCATTTGCCTGTTCGGTTGCTGATTTCACTTTCATGTGTCTGTTGCCCTCTTGTGATCAATAGGAACATTACAATTTGTCAAATTCAGACTCATTGCCAGGTATCTTGTAGGTTTGCTATCAGCAATATCTTAATTAGAATGTGACTATTTAAAAACCATACAGGGAATCCCACACACTGCTGTAATGGCTGGATAGGTAAAATGTTGTTGATTTCCAATGTCATTTTCATCTCAGTACTGCTTTGTTTGTCCACTATATTACTTTATTCATTTTTTTTTTTTTACACATCCCTTGACTTATCTGGTCATAAGTCAAGTGATGTATCTTCTGCTCTGAGGGAGGAGGGGCTAAGCGCACGGGAGTGAGCCTGGAGGGGGGTGGGGTGGGGTGGTAGTTTACCCTTTGGGGGGAAGGGGCCGCCAATACAGACCCGGCATCCGCTGTAATAGAGAGGCGGATGCCGGGGACGGTTAGACGCCAGCACAGATGCCTGCAACATCGCTACACTCCTGCCTGCATGAAGCCAGCAGCGGCAGGAGCGATGCTGCAATTCCAGGGGGGAAGGGGGCGGAGGAGTGGAATAACAGCATCGCTTCTGCCGCTGCTAGCTTCATGCAGGGCAGGAGCATAGCGATGTTGCAGGCATCTGTGCCTCTCTATTACAGCGGATGCCGGGTCTGTATTCACATATGCAAAGCCAAGCGGCAAGATGCTGCTGGCCCTGCGTGCACGCTCATAGACCAGTCTAGCCTTCACAATGTGAATACAGACCCGGCATCCGCTGTAATAGAGAGAGGCAGATGCCGGGTCTGTATTCACATTGTGAAGGCTAGACAGGTCTATGAGCATGCACGCAGGGCCAGCGGCATCTCGCCCACCAATGACGCAACAAAGCCAGAAGAAAGAAGAATTTACAGCAACGAAGACTGGTGAGTATGTGACGTGGGAATACCCCTTTAAACTAAACCCCCTCTCCCCGCCTAACTTCTAAATGAGTTCATTAAATAAAATGATATTTACCTATATACCTGGGGTAGTCACTTGACTGCCCCAGACACATTTTCTGATGATCCGGCGACATTCCATTTACGCATTTCCGTAAACAAAGAATTACCAATACTCCCGCCCTCTTCTCCCCGTCCCTCTCATACTTACCCATCTTCATTCTTCTGGCACTAAGCAGCACTTACTCCGCTTCTGCCGACGCCTGCGCAGTAGAGCTTTATTGTCCTGTCACCGAAGTCACAGAAGCAAAGAACGCATACCACACATGAGCAAGAAGTCCACAGAAGAAGATGCCACCAGGACTGACGAAAGACAGGTAAATATGATTTGGGGGGAGGGGGATTGAGGCTGAGTTAGCTAGGTAGGTAGATAGATAGGGCTAGTAGTGCACGGGCTAGCTAGGGAACCAGGCAGGGGGTGTGAGAGAGGGCGAGGGAGATCATGGGAGTTGGCTAGGGAAGCAGTAAACAAATGCAGAAGATACAAGGAGCTCTGAGAGAAAGCCAGAAATAACTCAAAACACTGCTAAAGGTATTTTTGTGCAATTATTAACCCATTGATAGCACTAAAATACATTTTTTTCCCCCAGAAAACCCCTTTAAGTCAGTGTTGTAGAGAACATAGACTGGGAGAGCACTGGAGAGAATTGTCTCCAATGGCCTCGTAAGACTGTGGACACACTGACCTCCACAAGGAGGTAACAGATACAGTATGTTCATAAAACGCGTTCTAAAGGTTTGTCCAGTTTATTGCTGGTGTCCAAAGTACAGAAAAAAATGCTGCTGATCCTGAGGACGTAGAGATGTAGCAGAGTTAACCAGAACTTAGGTCATTGGTTGTATATAAGTACTTTGTAGACACTTTTCTGTATTCATCAAAATGGCGGCATGGCCTCGCTGGAAAGGGATTTGGCCTCGCTGGAAAGGGGCATGATCTACGTTGAGCCTCGGTACGCTACAAATAACTCAAGACCAACTAATAGGAGGTGCAAAGAGGGAATTGTATATTCACCCCTATGCATGGCTGTATTGTCACACGGCCTATGAAATGGACTCACTCGCATGCTGCTTCTATAAACAACTGATCGGTGGCCGTCAGACCCGTCCTATCGTCTTATAGCGGCTCTACTTAGTATTACATATTACTTCCATTCATTTTAATTAGACTAATGAATCATAGACAGCTGATCAGCGGGGGTGCCAGGTGTTGGATCACCCCCAATCTGATATTTATAACCAATCCTAAAGGATATTTAGTCAATATTGAACCCTTCTGAACACAAGGCAGCACAACATGCTGTATATGCTTTAACTCCTCATCTTTGAAAAAATGATCACATTTGTCCATGTCCAATACTTCTCTTGTTCTCCTTTTGGCTCTGAAACGTAAGTGGTCACTTTGCATTCTGATCCCACAAGTTCGCGAAATAGAAAGTTGCTTCTGCCGCTTCCAGCTAAAGAACAAACGCCTGCCAAGAAATGCTGGAGACGGGAAAAGTTACATCACAATAAACACTAGACTATTTTTATTCCTTTCCATCCATTAGCCAGAGGCGCGGCCTACACATGGTCTACCATTTTAAATGGAATATTTCATCTAGATTGCAAACTTTTCTGTGTCTAAGAGCAATTACAATTCCGAAGCTCTAAACAGTATATTATATATTCCCTCCAAGGACGTATACACATCATAGGGTTATCTATGAACCGGCAGAGTGATACTGATGCTGGTGGATTCGACATAAGATCACCCAATAAACTTGGTTGATGGCGTTCCAGGACCCTGACTGATAGCTGGGGATAGCTTTGGGAGAATGATTGACGGAAATGAAGGCCCATGGCTGGGCGGTAGGGATGGTGGGATCCCTTGTATTCATTTGGTAGAATGCAGATGTATACAACATGATCTCACTGGTAGTTTTTATAAGGCAAGTGATCATAATTTCCATTTGATTGACCTGATTGTGTCATTGGAAAAATCGGAATAATATCCTACTGGTGCAATGTAATAGTGAGCAGAACATGGACAATGGAATCATCATACGTAAAAAAATGATTTATTTGAAAATATTAAAAAACATTGATACAACACAGTGCAGAGACATAAACATATACATATAAGGGGACCAATGCTACCTGTCAAAGAACATACGTGGTAGTTGAAAAAAATGTGTAAATATGTAACAAAAATGAAATCCAGCAATGGAGTATGGTGATAAATGATAGCCTTTAGCAGAGGAATCAACATAAGTGAGTGTTTATATGTAGTGAAGTCATAGTGACAGCTTTCATATGGGAGTTAATGTAGTTAGCTCTACATAAGGACAAGTGTAAAAAATACTGTGGATGCTGGAAAACAGTGAAGTAAATAAAGTCAGATCATAAAGGATAGTACATACCACGATAAGAATGCGCCCCGACGCGCTTTTCGCCGTAAAGGCTTCGTCAGGGGAAGCAAAGATTTGCTTCCACTGTAACATTTATTGCATTGTAAGCAATTGTCGTATTTAAAGTGTAACTAAACTTTTGGATGATTTTTTATTTTCTGGTATTTGTATCAATTTTGTAATATCTTTTATTAAAGGGATCCTATCATTGGATACCCTTTTTTCTGACTAACATGTAGGAATAGCCTTAAGAAAGGCTATTCTTCTCCTACGTTTAGATGTCCCCAATGGCCGCTTACAAAGCTTACTGAGTAATCAGCCATTTTCTTGTGGCCGCTGGCATGTGCAGTCGGCTCTGCCTGAGGCCTAGAAGATTGAAACCCAGGACGGAAGAAGACACAGGGAGAGGCCGTTCCAGAAGAAGATGGAGGCGTCGCTGGAGATTTCTTTCGCAGCATTGGGGACGCCCCCAGTCCTGTTTGAGCGCTTAGGACCGCCCCCAATGCTGCGAGAGAACTCATTTACATACCGAAGAAAACCTGGATTTCTACCGAACGGCAGCGCAAAGAAGACATCTTAAAAGTAGGAGAAGAATAGCCTTTCTTAAAGCTAGTCCTATGTGTTAGAAAAAAAAAAAAGTATCCCTTTAACAAATTTTGGATCCTATCTGTTAAATCCTGCATTATTGGGTCTGGAAAACCTCTTTGACGACAAAGAGCCATGTGACATAAACCCTGCAGTTACAGTCACCAGTGAATCCCATCCACACATTATATGACAATTATACTTATGTAAACCCTGGTGGTTTCCCTATAGGTATAATGTAACCCTCTGCATATTTGGCTATCATTTCTGTAACGTATATGGCTACCTGCTTAGAACCAACCTATATTAGCAGATAGCCACTTATAGAGTCTATATAGTTCATTGATAAGCCATTTTCTATGACAATCCAACGCATTCTAGCGTTTCAATCTGAAAAGAGAAGGTTGAGATAAGACACCCGCACTTATCTGATTTCCTCCGTATTGTTTGCTTCATATTCTGATAATATAATTTGAGATGATATAAGTGTATTAGTTATGTCTGTGCTCTGGTTAGTGTTATCCCTGATTCATGGCCACAGGCATCTCATCCTTTACACGCAGGAATTTCTCTTTTACTGCGAGACCAACCCTAACCTTTAGATTTCAAAAGTCACGTCTTCAGGAGGTCTTATCACATTCCTTCAGTTCTCCTCTTCTGTATTGTTATGTAATAACTTTATTTGCACATATGAGTGTCACTTAGGAGGTTTGCTTTCACTGGATAACATATATAGGTTTTTCAGTGGGAACAAATAGGATCCATTCTTAGTATATTTAGCAATGATCACGCATTGCAGTTTTTGCAAAATCCGCTAGCGATTTTTTAAAAGAGAAGTATCCAGGTCCAAACAGTGTGCTGGAGCAAAAAAACTTCAGTGAAAAAACTGCGTCATGCCAAAAACCCATCGAAATACCGTTTCCTAATTTCTGAAGCAGATTTTTTCTGCCTTCCAAAAATCCGTGAGAAGCGACCCCAAAGGGAGCTTAGGCTGTATACACGCATGCAAGGGTGTAGATTAAAGGGATTCATTAAGGCCAGGGCCCCATGGAGACGCTGCGGAAAAAATCGCGACGTTGTACAGTGCTAGCAAAGTGGATGGGATTCATGCGAATCCCATCCCCACTTTGCGGAAAACATCGCAGCACGGACACGCTGCGATTTGCAAAGCCGTTGCGGCTTTGCAAATCGCAGCATGTCAATTATTTGTCATGTCAATAGATATAATGTTAAGAGAAAGTCTGCAGAGGAAAACTCTATGAACTTTCTTTTAAAAGCGCTGCGGAAAGAACCGCAATGCTTTCACGCAGCGGTTCTTCCCGCAACGCTTTAGTGCTGCGGATACGGCCCGTGGGGCCTTAGCCTCAAAATGATTTTTTTTCTGCCCACCACGTAGGAATAGCCTTAAAGGGATTCTACCATTAAAACCTTTTTTTTTGTGGATAAGACATCGGAATAGCCTTTAGAAAGGCTATTCGTCTCATACCTTTAGACGTGGTCTCCGCTGCGCCGTTCCTTAGAAATACCGGGTTTTACCAGTATGCAAATGAGTTCTCTCGCAGCGATAGGGGCGGGCCCCAGCACTCAAACAGTGATGGGGGCGTCCCCACCGCTGCCAGAGAAGTGTATCCAAGCGCTGCCTCCTTCTTCGTCTGCAGCATCATCTTCAATGTCTTCTTCCAGCGCAGGCTCATAACTTCTAGGTGTTGGGCCTTGGGCAGAGCACAGGCCACGGGTAAATGACCGCTAACAGGTCACGGGAAAATGGCCGCTTGCACAGTATTGTTAGCAGTCATTTACCCGTGGCCTGTGCGCCTGCGCAGTCTGCTCTAAGTTACGAGCCTGCGCCGGAAGAAGACATTGAAGATGATGCGGCGGACGAAGAAGGAGGCGGTGCTGGAGACACTTCTCTGGCAGGGATGGGGACGGCCCCATTGCTGTTTGAGCGCTGGGGCCCGCCCCCATCGCTTCGAGAGAACTCATTTGCATACTGGTAAAAAACAGTATTTCTAAGGAACGGCGCGGCGGAGACCATGTCTAAAGGTAAGAGACGAATAGCCTTTCTAAAGGCTATTCCGACGTCTTATCCACAAAAAAAAAAAATGGTAGAATCCCTTTAAGAAAGGCTATTATACCTTTAGATGTCTTCTCCGGGCCTCCCTTCGTTATATAACCCGTTTTTCGTTGATATGCAAATGAATTCTCTCACAGCACTGGGGGCAGTCCCCAGCGTTCAAACAGCACTGGGGGTGTCCCCAATGCTGTGAGAGAACTCTCTCCAGCGCCGCCTCCATCTTCTTCAAGTACGTGTCTTCTTTGAGTCTTCTTCCGGCGGACATGGGCAGCTAACTGCGCATGCCTGCCGGCCACAAGAAAATCGCCGCTTACAATATTGTGAAAGCGGCCATTTTCTTGTGGCCGACGGGCATGCGCAGTCGGCTTTGCCCTAGGCCTAGAAGTTTGAAGCCACCGCCGGAAGAAGACCCGTTCCTGAAAAAGATGGAGGCGGCGCTGGAGAGTTCTCTCGCAGCATTGGGGACGCCCCCAGTGCTGCGAGAGAACTAATTTGCATACTGACGTAAACTGGGATTTATACCGAATGGCGGCACGGAGAAGACATCTAAAGATAGGAGAAGAATAGCCTGTCTTAAGGCTATTCCTACGTGATAGGCAGAAAAAATTCAGTTTTAATGATAGGATTCTTTTAAAGAGGCGCAAAGGTAGCAGTGGCCCAAAGTCATCTCTACAACATAGGAAGACACCAGTACCATAGTTGGCGCATATAAATGAGGATCCTCATTTATATGCCTCACATGTTACACCTCTGCCCAGAACCAAAAATAAGAATATAAAAAAAAAAACCGCATCAAAATAGCATGTGTGAATGCAACCTTATTGTAATGTTTTCTATAACAATGGCAGAGAATGCGGTAGAGACTATTGTAATGGTGGTGAGGAAATGAAGAACAAATCATTTTTTGTTTGCCAAAATTTGGTTGCCAAATGTGTCTTGCACTTTTTGTTTGCGCAGGGCTTGAGGTTTTGGGCTTGTGGCATCCTCACCACAGCAGCCTCAGGGACTAGTAGGCCGGCCGTGCGCGCCCCCGCCGCCTCCCTCCTGCGCGCTCCCGGCGGCTTCCTTCGCTGACGTCGTCGGGGGGACGCGCCTCGTGCCTGCGCACACGGGAAGAACGAGAGAAAGAGTAGAAGGAGGGAGGGGGACGTAGTAACTGCAAACGTGCGGCCGGGGACAAAGTGAACCGGGCCGGTACCGAACAGGGAGCAGCGAGCAGGGGCCATGAGCAAGCAGCAAGCCTCCGCCGAGGGCAGATAAAGCGGCAGGACGTGAGCTGGCACCTCCCGGTAAGAGCAGAGGGGGTCTCCGGTATAACGGTAAGGTAGGGGGGCTGGGCAGTGGCAGAGCTCCGCCCCCTAGCGCCTGCAGGAGGCTAGGACTAGGTGTCTTGGTGCAGTTCTCTCTGTGGTCCGCCGGCTGCACCACCTGACCTGCTTGCTGTGCCCCCCCACCTTCCTCCTGTCATTACCTCCACTCTAACCCTAACACTGGTCATGCCATGTCATACCTGACAGAACAGGGGGCGCTCTTGCACCCCAATACGCTGTCATGTGATTTAAGTTAACTTTCTTGTATAGAAGTGCCACCATTGTGTACGGTTTCCATCAACGCCAAAACACATCTGTTCCTTTTTTACTGCCAGGACTGCAGTTCTGGTACCTGTCCAGTAGAGGGATCTCTGTAGTGCTGCTGTCACATACCGTGGCGTTGCGCAGAAGTTGCTGTCCGTTTTGTAAGGTGCGGTAATGCTGTCATATTGTGCCACTTGGTGAGTCACGACTGCCACATGCCAATGCAGGGCAGAAGTCATACTGCCACACTGGCATCTAGAAGTGGCTGTGGACCAGGGTGGAGGAGCGGTATACGCTGACTATAGCGCCACCCCTGCTCTGGTGACAGTGCCACATGTCCCCACTGGCACCGACAAGGCTTGTCGCAGCGATTCCCAATACTGCAGGTGCCAGATCAGTGCTGTTGTGTCTTGTCTGCTGTGGGATTGTTTTGTCTGTGTAGCCGTATTGTATCATCTGTCATAGCTTTGTCTTGTTTTGCTTGATATAGCGGTGATTTACAATGTAACTATATGTGTGTATTATTGTATCTGTCATATTTATGTGTGCAGTGCACGTTATTAGCATGCTCGTGGCCGTCACCCTAGCTATTATTAAGAAGATCTTATTTCCTTATCATATTATGAAACTGTGCAAAATTCTTAGGCAGGTGTGGAGGAAATCCTGCCAAAAGAAGGCTCTCAGACATAGAAGGGTTAATAGTTTAATTTTACTGATGAACAAAAGGAAATCTTAGGTTAGGGATGGTCTCCTGTCACATGATCAGAGGTCAGCAGGTCACGCTGCGACTAATGTTAATAAATGGAGCTGTGGGGGCTGCGTTAGTTTGAGCCTTGTCTAGTCTTTTTGCAACTCGAAGTCAAAGATGCGGCGTCCATTGTGTTGCAGCGCGACTCTGTTTACTAACATTAGTGAAGGAGTCGCAGAGCGAACCAGTGACGTTTGATAACACAATGGGGGTCGTAGTTAAGGTCGCCGTATAGCCCTAGCCTAAATCATCTCCGTGTATGTTGTGAGAGCCCTGGAAGTGAGGATAGAGCCCTGATCTCAACATCGCCCAGTCCGTCTAGGATTACATGACGAGACAGATGGATTGGAGCAAGCAACATCCACAGAAGATCTGTGCTTAGTTCTCCAAGATGGCGGGAACAACTTCCCTGCCGAGTTCCGTCAAATACTGTCGGCAAGTGTATCGGAAAGAATTGATAAAGGGCAAAGGTCATATCAAATATTACATTTCGATTTGGTTAATTGACAGAAATAAACTATTAACACTTCTATGTCTGAAAGGCTTCTTACCTCGCAACATATTTTCCATAATTACTTAACTTTTTGCACAATACTGTATATAAACCACCGCCTAGTGTGCGCAGCCGTGCCATGCACAATACTGTATATAATCCACCGCCTAGTGTGCGCAGCCGTGCCATGCACAATACTGTATATAAACCACCGCCTAGTGAGTGCAGCCGTGCCATGCACAATACTGTATATAATCCACCGCCTAGTGTGCGCAGCCGTGCCATGCACAATACTGTATATAAACCACCGCCTAGTGTGCGCAGCCGTGCCATGCACAATACTGTATATAAACCACCGCCTAGTGTGCGCAGCCGTGCCATGCACAATACTGTATATAAACCACCGCCTAGTGAGTGCAGCCGTGCCATGCACAATACTGTATATAAACCACCGCCTAGTGAGTGCAGCCGTGCCATGCACAATACTGTATATAAACCACCGCCTAGTGAGCGCAGCCGTGCCATGCACAATACTGTATATAAACCACCGCCTAGTGAGCGCAGCCGTGCCATGCACAATACTGTATATAATCCACCGCCTAGTGTGCGCAGCCGTGCCAAAGTGATTTGTCAGGAGAAACCTATTGGACTTTTGACCGGCTCTATTATAACTTATCACAGGGTTCAGCCGTCCAATACAAACAGGGCTGCAGTGGTTTGTTGTAGACTCGGCTATTATTGTCTGTGGCTGAGGGACTATAGCAGCGGCGAGGTGCAGGGGGTGCGGGAATTTTGTACCAGGGTTAAGAGATTTCCAGGATTTCCAAAATACTGAGTAATAGTATGTACCGAAAAACAAAAAACCCCAAACCTTTTACTTACCAGGTAAATCCCCGGCCGCTCGGGTGTTTTCCATAAGTCTTGGCTGGCAGTGATGATTTGCTGGACAGCCTTGTGGCCACTGTAGTAAATTGTTGACCTCAGGGGTGACGTCTGTTTGTGTTGTGTCATCACTATGGCACATGTAAAGACTAGAATGGAGGATCTGGTGTGGCGTTGGATTAGCTGTGCAGTCTGGTGGGCTTCATCCGCCAGCCCCTCACAGCTAAAACACCTTGCACCTTGGCATTTCTTGATGGCTCTTGGTCCAAGTACCATTAACTAAACAAGTCTCACCTGAATGCACCCTTTAACCTGTGCGGTTTGACATGGACACGAGGGGTGGTGCCCAATACTAACAGGAGGTTTTGTGGACACTGGAGCCAAGGCAGCGCAACCTACTGGATTTACTCCAGACCAGATAAAACCTACTTATGGCTAAAGCCTCACCGTGCGGAAACGCAGCTTTTTTTTATTGCAGATTTTGTTGCGTTTTTTTTAGCCAAAGCCAAGAATGCCAAGAAATGAAATGGGAAATATATAGGAAGTTCTTATACATCTTCCTTCTGCTCAATCCATTCCTGGCTTTGGCTCAAAAACCCGCAACAAAATCTGCAACAAAAAAAGCTTGTGGGACCTCATCCTTAGGGTATGTTCCCCATACAGATTCGGAGCTGAATTGGAGACAGTCAAAATCATCTCCAAAACCCTTGCCAGAAAGCTGAAGCCCAGCCTTGGCTCCCCGTCACAAGTTTGCAGGCGTAATTAGCCTCTATATAATTGGGCTAATCAAGCATGAGGCCTCCCTGTTGTGCATGGGGTTTCAGCTGCGACAAGATCGAGCAGGACACTTTTTTTTTTTTTTTTCCGGTGTGCAGATTTCGACCGGTCCTTGTACAGGAATCTGGGGCAGAAGACCTCCTCAAGTTCTGCCGTGTGAAAATACCCTTCGGCTAAGACCCCACGTTGCAGAAACGCAGCTTTTACGTTGCAGATTTTGCTGCGTTTTGTTTGCCAAGAGTGGCTACAAAAGGACTGGGAAATGTATAGGAAGTTCTTATACTTCTCCTTCTGCTCAATCCACTCCTGGTTTAGGATTAAAAAACACAGTACAGTCTGCAGGAAAACTGCATTTCTGCAACGTGGGGTCCCAGCCATAAGGCTAAAACCCCACGTAACAGGCCGCAGCTACAAACGCTACAGCGGCTACGCTTATCACAGAAAATCCACAGAGGTTTCCTCTGCAGATGTTCTGCCTGTATTATACCTATAGGGAAATCGCCGACGTTTCTGTAGGTACAATTGACATGCTGCGATTTCCAAAACTGCAATGGTTTTTGAATCCGCCGCGTTAATTTTTCTGCAACGTGTGGACGGTATTGGCTAGGATTCTATCCACTGTGCAGTGAATGTGACATGCCACGGTTTATGCCACGTGAGGCTCCAGCCTAATGCAGTTTTCCAGGGAGTGTGTCAGTGCTTACTTCCTCTGGGGTCCTTTATGCGCCGAACTTAGGGGTGTCAGGCTGGTCACAACCCTGGGTCACATGATCAGAAATGGCGCCCTGCTCCTGAGTACTGTAATGTAGTGCGTATAGACCCTGGGAACTGGTATAAGGCTAGTTGTAGCTCATGTCTCAGGTCAGTGTAATACGGCGGTCATCATGTTGCAGATGTATGTCAGTATTGCATCTGAATTATAGATGTGTCAGACTGATGGGCTGATTCTTGGTAGGAAGTTGAAATACATGTGAAAGCCTCTATGACATACGGATGCAGTAATGACAACATACTGATGCAATATAGACGACATAGTGTGTGGTAGTTTAGACCTAGTTAATGTATTTGTTGCAGCTTTTTTTTTTTTTTTTGCAGAATCTGCACCAATAACATATAGCAACATATGACACTGAAAGTGAAAAGAGTTTACAATACCCTGTAAAAATTACCCCTACTGCCCTACATATTGTGACTTTTGCCCTCGGATGATGTCACCTTTTGCGATGGAATACAATATACGGTGTGCTGCTTTTTTTCACAAACGTTGTGTGTAATACAGATACATTAGTGATGTGGAACTGGCCTAATGCAAAATCAGCTCCTAGGTGAGTGCTATTGGTACGCATTTTATTAAAAATTATATATTGGTCATCGTATACCCAGATTAAGCCCCCATGCACACAATAAGGGTGCTTAGGATGTAGATGACACATGCAGGGACGTCTGACTGTCATCCCAGTGCATTCTGTGATGTGCTCCACTCTAGGCGGGGCGTCCAAACTTTTCTCTTTCGGATTATTATAGAGCACGTCATCGCGCTCCGGGTCATCGGAATAGAATGGATTTTTTTTTCTCTGACCAAGAAAGCCATACGTTTTGTAAAGTTAAACCGCGTGCAGACGACCGTGAGTATTGTCCACAGCTAGCACACTGACCCATTATACTCTATGGCCGTGTATTATTACAGGTCTATATGTGGGGTTGTGAGCCGGGGAAAACCTAAGGTCCTATTGTCACTGAGAGCATTGAATGTCATCTATGTACCCATGCCGGTCAGTCACATCCTGGCTACATGCAGACGGTCGTGTGTGTTTAGACTCAATAACACTGTGTACAGGAGTCTTTCTGGTAATATTGTTTTATCTGCCACACGTGAACACACCCAAAGACCTTTTATACACGTCAGTGATTTGCATCAGAAGTGGGTGAAAAGCAGAACGCGTTGTAATCTTCCCATTATACCGTATGTGTAATCTCCATTTCTGGCTTTGGTTTAGATTCACTGATGCAAATCTGAGACATCTGATCGTCAGGGGTGCCGGGTATTAGACCCCGCAGATGTAATATTGATGTCCATTGTCTCATGGGAACCCTGTCTAAAGGTAGCCATACACATTAGAGACCAGATGACTATCTCAAGTGTATGAGGTTGTCCAGATGTTACCCCATTGGCAAATGTCAAAGAAAAGGAGTGGGCATGTTGAATTTTCAGATGCCTGATCCTTTGCTCCTGTGGGAGATAAGTCGCTGTTGCCTGTTGGCTGAAGCAGAAACGGGCCTGGACAGATGTGGGGTCGGTGAGTAGTAAATATTGGCCGTTACCTGTAGGAATAATTCAATAGGTAACGATTGGAACCCCCCCCCCCCCAAAAAAAATAAATAAAAATAAATAAATAAAGCAAAAACCCCAAAAATAACAGCAACACAGCTCACTATTTCAGAGCATAGTTCCTTAACCCTGGGACCCTACGCAGTTGCTTGAATTGTGTTATGGCCAAATCCGCCATTGTGTGCATGTGTGTAGACAAGTATGAGCTCTGACATTCTAAGCTCAGCTCGCAGCATTGGGAACGCCCCCAGTGCTGCGAGAGAACTCATTTGCATACCAAAGAAAACCCGTATTTCTACAAAACGGCGGCGCAGAGAAGACATCTGAAGTTAGGAAAAGAATAGCCTTTCTTAAGGCTATTCCTATGTGTTAGAAAAATTAGCATTTTAATGATAGGATCCCTTTAAGCTATGTTCTGTGATACTGGCCGCAGGTGTATGGCCACCTTTAGGATCCCATTGGCCTCCCTTTCCTTAGTAAAGCCAATGAAGTTATACATGCTACCATTGCGTCCTGAGTTTTCGAACTTGACCGTTTCAATGGAACAAGGGTCAAACTGTGGCTGTTGTAACGCAGACAATGGCTGTAACATGTAAAGCACTGCCAGACCTAGCGGTTGTTACTACTGTAGTGTATCGGTCTGTGAAGGGTGATAATGATCACATTGCAGGGATTGAGCTTCCTGTGGTTGGAGATTGGTGACCCCGATAGTCCTTTTATCTGTGCTCCATTTGATCAGATTTTCTTCACTTCCCCTATGTTGTCCCGAGGATGCTATCATCTCTCTCTGATCTCCTAGTCATGTCTCGGTGAGTTGTGTCTCAGAATACGATTCCCTTATGAATCTTCCACATTAGATTTTGATTACAGTGATGATAAAGTGTCCATTCACAACCCATTTACAGCTAATTTACCAAACTCCATTTACATATTGCTCGGCACGCTTCAGTGCAAATTGCAGAGCTTGCATAGAGCGCATTGTCCGGACGTTTTCCTGCAGAGCACTGCAGTCATCTTCTGCAAAATATAAAGTGAAATATCTCTTGGGCCTCATGCACACAGCTATTACTTCTTGCACAAACCTTATGGTGACACATAGTATGAGTCTATAGATGCTCTCCATGCCTCCACGATGCATTATATACTCTCCTATAAACCATGCAGCTCGGGGATAATTCATCCTCCCAGAATCTGCAAGAAGAAAATGCCTTTGCCTCCATGTGTGACATTTCTGATGTTGCATAAGGAAACGTTGCGGTCCACTTAAAGGGATCCTATCATTGGATACCTTTCTTTTTCTCCCTAACATGTAGGAATAGCCTTAAGAAAGGCTATTCTTCTCCTACCTTTAGATGTCTTCTCCGCGCCGCCGTTCGGGAGAAATCCGGGTTTACTTCAGTATGCAAATGAGTTCTTTTGCAGCACTGGGGGTGTTCCCAATGCTGCGAGAGAACTCTCCAGCGCCGCCTCCATCTTCTTCTGGAACGGCCCCTCCCTGTGTCTTCTTCCATTCTGGGTTTCAATCTTCTAGGCTTCGGGCAGAGCCGACTGCACATGCCCGAGCCACAAGAAAATGGCCGCTTACTCAATAAGCTGTGTAAGCGGCCACAAGAAAATAGCCACTTACTAAGTAAGCTGTGTAAGTGGCCACAAGACAATGGCCGCTTACAAAGCTTACTGAGTAAGCGGCCATTTTCTTGTGGCCTGGGCATGCGCAGTCGGCTCTACCCGAGGCCTAGAAGATTGAAACCCAGGACTTCTTGAGGTCTTCTTCAGTTCTCCAAATGTCTGACATCCATCTCCTTTGTGTTTTAGAAGCTTAGATTGCCGCTGGGTTCTTCCACCATACTTTATACTTCAATTGTGCTCGTTTTAGGTTGTCTGCTGTGTATAAGAACCAACCCAGCAGAGGTTCTCCAAGGAGTCAGCACATGTAGGGTCCATTTCTGCAATGCTACAAGCAAGTGGTTCATTTCTGCAAAATGAGGTTATTGTCTTGATGTGGCATCCTCAATAAACAGCGGAGGAGTAAGACCTTGTTTGACCAGAGAAGGTCCTAACACCAGTACCCTCTCCTTTATGAGAATGGCGTTCTGTGTGAATGCATCAGCAGGTCCAACCTGGGTTTGTCACCAGGACCTTTACCCTTTATGTGAAAGGACCTGGGCGTCATACCTCATTCGATTCTGTGGGACTGCCAGAGATAGAGCTTGGCACCTTGGCACCACCAGCTGTTCAGTACGTATGGGGCATACACAACCCATGTTCTTGTGATCAGGCGGCCCTGTGGATAGCGAATAACTTGTCGTTCCCAGAATATCCCATTAATAACACTATAGGCCGTGGTAGGACACAAAATAACACGCCTTCAGGCTAAACCTGATGATACTGCAGGCCATTGCTTGGGAGGAATGTAATTCCCATACGGTAGTACTCACAGTCTTCTTGGCATCCCCCTTCTCCAGCTTTTATTATTTTTGTGTAACTCCTCCTTTTTGTTTTCTTGGAAGAATTTTTTCAAGCCTTTTACACGCAGAGATTTTATTGATGACTTGGACTCACTTGGAGTTCATATTTGACTAGTAAAAGCATCTTAATAGAAGTCGCTGAGTCGTCGTCTTATGTCAATTTAGTAAAACCTTTATCCAGCTTTTCCTTATCCTTAGTTATATATGAGAAGTAGGTTAATGATCACTATTGCTCCTGCAAGGTACTGACTATAGATCTGTCCTTCTTTCACTGACCACTGTATATTTTGGCAGGGTTCCCATCCAGGATTTTGGGAAAGCTGGGAGACGACCCCTGTGTGATGTACGGTTTATTATAGTAATGCATATTTTCAGTAAATTGGTTTGTCCTAGTGATGGATTATCATTAGGATATGTTATCACTTTGTGATCGATAGGGGTCCTACAATTCATAGGATAGGGGATAAGCATCTGATCATTGGGGGTCCCAGCAATCAAGAGGCTCGGAGCCCCATGAGGTCTGCTGGTGAGAGACAAAGTCCAGTACTTCTGATTGGCAGTCCCATAGAGATGAATGGAGCAGCGGTGTATGTGCGGAGCTCTCACTCCATTGAAATGGGGACACGAGGGACCCCCGTCTCACGGTCAGTGGCCGTCCCTTTGGATAGAAGATACAGTGTCTCTGTGGGTAAACCGCTTTAACTGAACCATCACCGGTATGATAGAATGGATGTCATTGGATGCGCCAGAAGAAGATGCTGACATTACAGAGCCTAAAGGTAGGGCAGTGACAGTCACCCACATTTTGCTCTAAAAGCACAACCTTACTGCGACTCGCTGAAGACTTCAGTGTTTCCCTCTAGGGCAGGGGTAGGGAACCTTCGGCTTTCCAGCTGCTGTGAAACTACAACTCCCAACATGCTCCATTCACTTCCATGGGAGTTCCAAGAACAGCAGAGCCAGTATGCATGCTGGGAGTTGTAGCTTTGCAACAGCTAGAGAGCCGTACGTTCCCTACCCCTGCTCTAGGGGGAAAAAAAAACCTTGAAAGGAATTTTGCACCAGTGCAAAAAAATTTGCAACTTTTTTTTTAACCATTGAATAACATTGTAGTCATGACGTAGTTTGAATGCAAAAGTATGGTCACTATTTTTGCCAGTTCCATAGATTGATGGCCTGTCCTTAATGATAGGTCATCAATATTAGATCACAATGATAACATGATATTACAGTTCAGCCCCTGTCACCTGAGTGGGACTGAGCTCCTGCTGTACCATGTCACTGATGAATGTGATGTCATCGGCACAGCGTTCATGATTGCTGGGGGTCCACAGGGTCAGACCCAAACGACCACCTATACATAACCTATCTGAAGGACAGGTCATCAATATGCAAGACCTGGAAAACCATTTGACCAATAGTTCAAATAAATCCCGTCTATCTGTAGTCTGGGAAAATGAGGACTGGGATCCCCTATTCTGGCGGTCAGTAGGGCCCAGCATTCAGACCCACCTTGATTTATTACATATGGCCTCTGCCTGTTGTTGGCGTCAATGATCCGCCTATATTCAGCAAATTGCTGCTGTCGATGGTTTTTCTGTTCTGGCTGCTGAACTGGTTCCTCACACCATGCCTGTGATTGTCCTAGCAGCTCGCTGGGACGCCATGTAATGAGCATGTTGTTGGCGTTGATGATCTGCTTACTCCGGCGTTTTGGCAGCTGTCATGTTGGCCTGCCGCTAAACTCGTTCCTTGCACTGTGCCCGTGATTGTTCCGGCATCTCAGCAGCTTGCTGGGACGCCATATGAGTGTGTTGTTGGTGTCAATGATCTGCATGCTCCGGCGTTTCGGCAGCTGTTAAGATGGCCTGCCGCTGAACTCGCGCTGTGTCCGTGATTGTTTCGGCATCTCAGCAGCTTGCTGGGAAGCCATATAATGCATGCATTGTTGGGGTTGATGATCCCCCTCAGCTCTGATTGAGGAGACCTCTGTGACTTCTGGCTACCTTCATAGCTCTCGTTGTTTTAGGTTTTTCCACAAATTAGATTTTCTTTTTCCCGGCATCTTTAAAAGTAGCAAGCTGCCAATTTGAATTAATGGTGTTTTCCCATCCAGTGTGTCAACACTGCCTGGAACAGATCAGATAATATGCAAATGCTTGTACACAATGTACTGAGGGTTAGCTGAGTGTTTACACGGAGAGATAACAGACCTGGACCTGAAATAAGAGCAGTGTAATATAGTATGTGAACATAAATTCATAACAGTCGTGAAGCCATGTTACCGAGATAAAAAGTAGCCTATGTGTTAATCGAGGTTACAAACTATCTATGTCCCGAATTTCATTCAAGTCCGTTCAGCCTTTTTTTTGTGTAATTGAGGGACAAACATGAGGTAGTAATATACATGAACTGTGCTTAGGATAGGTGATCAATATCGCGTAAGTATGGATCTGACCCACAGCACCCCCACTAGTCGGCTGTTTGAAGAGGCTTCAGCGATTATGTGAGTGCTGTGGTCTCTTTACTGAATACCAAGCACAGCGCTGTACATTGTTTAATGGTTGTGCTTGGTATTGCAGTTCAGTCCCATCAAGTACAAAAAGGATATGTGACACCACGGGCTTGTGAATTGGGAGTGGTGCTCAGTACCAGGGTTGCTTCCAACAGCTGATCGGCTGTGGTGCCAGGTGTTGGATCGCCACTAAGGGTTGTACCAAATTTTCAAGTTATTCCCTATCAATAGGTTAGAGAATAACATCATGATTGATAGGGGTTTGAATATTGGGACCCATTGATCCCAAGAGTTCTGGTACCTGGTGTGGCAGGTCCAGCACATGGTGCTCGAAGATAGCCAAATTTGCCACCATGTGCAGCGCTCCCATAGAGAATGAATGTAGTGGGCACATGCTGCGGCCTGCCACTCTGTCAAGGTGGGGGAACAGAATCCCCGCAGTCGGACCCCCTCTGATCGTGAACTTCTCCTGTATCCAGTCGATAGGGGATAACCTTAAAACTTGGTACAACGACGTCACACTTACCTATACAGCAGGTCTTCTACTGGTATGTAATGGTTCTCTTATTTCTTGTCACCCAGCTTTCCTAGATCAGAAAGACACTTGCACATCTTTATTTGCTGCAAATCTCTCTATTTTAGAAGGAAACGCTACGTGATAATCTTCTATTGTTCTGCCCTGACACTTCCTCTTTCCTGCCGTTGATTTATAGGCCTTATAAATAGTTTTCCTTCAGATTCCTCATCTGGAAGTCGGTGTGGCGAATCGCTGTTTGTGCGGTAGGAGCTGTGCAGCCTCGGGTTATGTAACCGCTGGCGGCTTTTTAGGCCTCTGTTTAGAAGGAAAGTTTAACAATTGGAAAGCTTTAGTCATTCAGCGCGTGGCTTCTTCTCTCTTTAGGGGCCGGAGACTACAAATAGATGTTTTTCTTTTAGAGGATTGGGCGGGGGCTTCCTTTTGCTTTTATGTCATCAGTTCCAGGGACCCTTTAACCAGTCATTTTAGACATGAAACCCAGATGCTCTCGAGTCTCTGACTTTCCATTAAAGTGGGTGGTTATTGTGGCTCGGACCGAAAGTGCCTCTGTGATGGACATTGAGTGGTCATTGAGCCTGGAAATGACAGGACACTCTACTTTGTTATGTCAATTGGATTTTGATTCTGAAGTTATTGGGGTGGCCACTTGGGTCAATTGCAGTTGGTGGTGAATGGGCTGTTGCTGACTTTGGGTGGTCGTTGTAGCTGTCCCTGAAAGGAAATTGCCTGAAATTTGGTGGTTATTGTGGCTTATGCTGAAGGGACACTGGATGATATTGGGTGGTCCTAATGGCTGGTTGTAAGGGGACACTGTGGTAGATGTTGGATAGTGATTGTAGCTGACGCTGAAGGGCCTGTATCTGACTTTGGGTGGTCATTGTAGCTTGTGCTGAAGCAACATTGTGGCTTTGGGTGGACATCGTGGTAGTTGCTGAAGGGCTGTGGCTGACTTTGGGTGGTCATTGTGGCTGATGGGAAGGGACTGTACCTGACTTTGGGTGGTCATTGTGGTTGATGGGAAGGGACTGTATCTGACTTTGGGTGGTCATTGTGGCTTATGCTGAAGGGACACTGTATTTTACTTTGCGTGGTCATTGTAGCTGATGGGAAGGGACTGTACCTGACTTTGGGTGGTCATTGTAGCTGATGGGAAGGGACTGTATCTGACTTTGGGTGGTCATTGTAGCTGATGGGAAGAGACTGTATCTGACTTTGGGTGGTCATTGTGGTTGATGGGAAGGGACTGTATCTGACTTTGGGTGGTCATTGTGGCTTATGCTGAAGGGACACTGTATTTTACTTTGGGTGGTCATTGTGGCTGATGGGAAGGGACTGTACCTGACTTTGGGTGGTCATTATGGCTGATGGGAAGGGACTGTATCTGACTTTGGGTGGTCATTGTGGCTGATGGGAAGGGACTGTATCTGACTTTGGGTGGTCATTGTGGCTTATGCTGAAGGGACACTGTGGCAGACTTTGGATGGTCATTTGTCACAGCACCCTTCTTTATAGAACCACTTTCCGTGCCCCTTCTCAGCCCCTCTTGCTCTATAACATGCTGCTTACAGGTTGCACTCCATTTTTCATGTAATAAATTCCCTTTAAATGGCCACATGCTTCCAAATTCAGGCCTTATTTATTTCCCATAAAGTACTGGGAAATAGCCATCCATAATGTATTTAGTATCCTATTATGGGCCCCTTACATCATTCCACTGCCCTGATGTGGCCCATTTATTGCAGTGCCAAAGCAAGTCTAATATATATACGTATAACCAGTCAGTGCAGATAAAACCTACAGCCCTTGATAAAGATTAATAACCTCTTTTGCATAACTTTTACAGACATGACGTATTCCATTTCCACATTCATGAGCCTCAGTGTCTGAGTTAAATGACTATAATTGGGTTATGTGTCTGGTGCATGGTACATTTCGGCTGGGTGGTATTGGTATAGATGCCAGCGGCCGTGCCCGGGTAAGCCGTGATTACATTGTGCATGTTGCAGAGGAGGTCAGCCTGCGAATCTGCAGGATTTATCTGAGAACAGATTGAGTACACATCCCTTTCCTGAATATTTATCTCAGTAAATCCTGCCCTGCTTGTACTCAAGAAGACATGATGCAATTTTTTTTACTATGCTAACACATTGCCAGCCATTACCATCTAACCTAAAATGTGCAGAGTTCTCAAAACCGCTTTTCTCACCCACAAGTGTCGATAGTTTTGTGTCTCGCAAGAGAAATCACAAACTCTTTGCTGTTCTCTAGGGAGAAGTAAGAGGAGCGGCGTGACGTAGATCTGATCATAAGGAAGTCATTGTGTTCTGCAGAGCATCGCATTGTACCAAGTAAGGGATCTGCAGCTCGGTGGGTTTGTCTCGGCTCACAGTTACCCTACAATAATGGAAGGAGCTAAGGAGGAAATAGTACCCGCGGTGGATCATATCACTGGAATGAGATCGTAGTTTGGGTGTGGACACTTTCTAAAGGGTGTGAACGGTTCTTTTTTGTTGTTCCAGCACAGTGATTTGTAACGTTTGTTGGAAGACTACAACTCCTAACATATCTAATATAGCAGTTGCCAATTGCTCCCTATAAACTAGTCCTTCCTCATAAGTATTGTCTATGGTGCACCACTTCTATCGTAACTTCAAGAGGTTATTCGGGACCATGTTATGGAGATCCACTTCCTCTTTTCAGGGCACTGACATCATGTCCATTAGGCACATGGTCATACTGCAGCTCAGATTTCTTTAAATGAATGGGACTTGGCTGCAATACCAAGCACAGCCACTATACACAGTATGGCACTGTGCTTGGTAAATAGGACAGAGGCCACAGCAATCAGTAATGTAGTCCTGGGATTTGTAGTCCCTGAGATTTGTTGTCTCTTGTCTTTGGCACTTCCTTGGTACCATAGGGTGATAATTGGTAAATATACTTCCTGGTGCTATAGGGTGATACTTGATAACTATACTTCCTTGGTACCATAGGGTGATACTTGGCAAATATATTTCCTTGGTACCATAGGGTGATACTTGGTAAATATACTTCCTGGTGCCATAGGGTGATACTTGGTAAATATACTAGCTGGTGCCATAGGGTGATACTTGGTAAATATACTTCCTGGTGCCGTAGGGTGATACTTGGCAAATATACTTCTTGGTGCCATAGGGTGATACTTGGTAAATATACATCCTGGTGCCGTAGGGTGATACTTGGCAAATATACTTCTTGGTGCCATAGGGTGATACTTGGTAAATATACTTAATTGGTGCCATAGGGTGATACTTGGCAAATATATTTCCTTGGTGCCATAGGGTGATACTTGGTAAATATACTTCTTGGTGCCATAGGGTGATACTTGGTAGTGATACTTCCTGGTGCCATAGGGCGATACTTGGTAAATATACTTCCTGGTGCTGTAGGGTGATACTTGGTAAATATACTTCCTTGGTGCCATAAGGTGATACTTGGTAAATATACTTCTTGGTGCCATAGGGTGATACTTGGTAGTGATACTTCCTGGTGCCATAGGGCGATACTTGGTAAATATACTTCCTGGTGCTGTAGGGTGATACTTGGTAAATATACTTCCTTGGTGCCATAAGGTGATACTTGGTAAATATACTTCCTGGTGCCGTAGGGTGATACTTGGTAAATATACTGCCAATAAATATTACTCTGCGTAATGGGACAGTAGCTTATTCCCTCCTCCATATTGAATACATGCTAAATGTACATGTATGGGGGAGCCAGACAAAAAAGTATTCATCCGACAGCTACCTAGAGTGTAAGGCCATCTTTAGGCTGCACATACGTGACCATGTACATGTAGCTGGTCCCTTGATGACATCCGTGTACCACCGGGGCTTCCACAGCCCTATTCACTTCTGTTAGTCCAGGCCACAAAATGGACAGTGTGGGGAAGGTAGCTCGGTATCAACAATGGTGTAGACCCAACCAGTCAGAGACAGGGACACAATATCACACGTAAACCGGTTTATTTGGAAATAAAACCCAGCAAAATAAATAAACCTTGACTTCAGGTACTAAATAAGCAAAATAAAACGCAGCCTTAACTTCAGGCAGAAACGTCAAAGAAAACCCTGCTTGTCCGAGCACTAACTGAACAGTACAAAGCTAACTATACGTGTGGCTTACTACCAACATATGAACAAACACAATAGCACAGTACGGTCTCACCAGACTCAGTTTTCCAGGATCTGCCCTGAAGTGTAGGATCTGCAGCCTTTTTAGGCCCAGTAACAAGCGTAGGACCCACACCTGGGGCTGAGGCCTAGTCACACCGGGCCACACATATGTCAGAATCCCAGGGCTTATATACTGGGACTCCAACACTCTGCCTGTCACCTTCTCACAACAGTTATGGGACCAGTCCTGAGTTTTGGCACGAACTCACTGCCTCATACACGGACCCCTGATAATACATGGGCGTGCGTATGGGGCCAAAGAGGTGAAAAGAATTAGAATTTCCTGCGACACTTTATACAAGTAGAACCTTTAACAGGACTATCTCCGCTTTATAGAAGAATAAACACAGTGAATGGGTAAGAAGATCCCGTCCTGTCAGTGTCTCCATCTCCTGTGTATACAGTAACCACAGCTGTATTGTAGTGAGCGGCACCTGCGTCTCCGGTATTTGAGTGGGCTGCGTAAAATGAACGGGAAGAATAAATGAAGAGATAAAGTAAGTGTTACTCAAGTTCTAATAGCTCAAGGAGACGCCGCTTCAAGAAGGGTATTGCAACATTTGGGTGCTTGGCATAACACGAGCATTACGCGTCACCTTATTGACTTGTGTAATACAAGACGTAGGCCCAGATTTACTATTGTGGTTAGGACTAGACAGTGGTGTCAATGTGGCGCATCTAGTAGGAGCTATTAGAGCGAAGATTAGCCATAAAGAGTGGAGCGCGTCCGTGCCTTTCGCAGACAGTCCATTGATTTCAGTGGCCATTTTGTAATGTTATATTTCCCCCTTGACGGTGCTGGAGGAGAACTGAACGGCCAGGTTATAGTTGTTTGCAGGGGATCCAACAGAGGCAAAGCTTGTGACCAGCTTCTTATCAGGAGCTCCTTCTTACACACAGAACCAGAACCTCTGCAGCAATAATGTCCCCGGCCACCTGCACATGACTGCTGTGGCTAGTGGTTGGTTGCAATGGGCACGTGCAGGGGGTTGGGGAGCTGTGGCTGTAAATGTCTTTATTTCAACCCCCCAATTTATTTCTGGGGCCAAAAAACCCTTTAAAGGGAGTTCATCACTCCCCACAGCCCTACAGGGACACAGGTCAGTTCAGGTGACCCTATCTGTGGGGCTGCGTTCTGGTGGCAGACTCCCCTCAAGGCCCAAATCATCTTGGTCTAGATTTCAATTGGTTTTTCAAAGCAGAATTCGCCTGAAGATACCGTCTTATGAGGAGGAATCCGACTCCAAATAAAACTGAATGTGAACATACCCTACGTTTTAGCCGTGCACTGTACACAAAGTAGAAAGCGATTAATCTTTAGTCGTTGACTCTTGAATGAAATTTTTTCCCAAAATGCCAGGCGGCTCCATGTAAATGATGTTGTGCTTCTATTTGCACTGGATTGTTTGCTTGGATGTTTTCTTACATGAACCTTTAGGCCCATAGCCTAAGCAAATAACATGAAGAATTGTGGTTACATCCACTGACACGTGCTCCGGGTGATGCTATAAGGGGAAATGTCAAGGTAGAAATGAGTGAGACGTTGCGTCATATGGTGCACGCCCCGGCAGACAGGAATTAGTGACAGTGACAGTTACAGGGTGTAAATCCCGGGGTCCGTGGGTGTAATGGTCTGTGACTGTCACAAGGGGAACCGCAAAACCCGAATATTAACCTCTGTATTAGGCTGCTTTCACTTTGCTGTGTGCACTGGGGAAGCTTCTAGTGCATAGAGTAAAAAATCATAAAAATAAAAAAAATAAATAAAAATCTGCATTTATGTTTTTTCATCACCATCTGCCTTACCCATTTTTTTTTTACAAGGATGCCTATGCAGCACGTGTTTCTCCAGATCTTGTCCAACACATACATTCAACTAAGACTTTACCATACTGTGGACGCAGCCTCATAAATACCTGCTGTCATTTAAAGGGGCTTTCTAGGAATTTTTTTAACTGTGACCTATCCACAGAACAGGTCAACAATCAGGGTCAGACACACGGGATCCCTGTTGGTCAACTATTTGAAGCAGTATTGGCGTTCCCTCCACTTTACAGACCATCTGTCACATAACCTGTTCGCAGCTCAGTCCCATTCAAGTCCTATACAAAATATTTTAAAGAGAACCTTTCATCCCCCCCATCCCTGACATCTCTGCTCTGGTCATGTGTCGGGTGCAGCATGTCATGGCTGTCACATAAACAAAAAGCAGCATGGCACTATGGAAGTGTCTGCCTAGGAGCCTTGAAATGTGTGTGCAATTTGTTTTTTTTCTCCTTTTACATATGACCGTGGCCAGAAAGCCCCTTCCTTTTCTGTGTAGCTTTCTATCTTTATCAGATGCAGCTTGTCGTACAGGTTGCATGACAGGAGGACGTCATATTCTGTTTCTCTTTTATCAGATGATCGAACACTGGTTTATCGAATAAGCAACAGCAATGGATGGCAAGTCCTCAGTCCGTAGTTCCGGCACAGCCACGGATTCCGCCTCCACGGTTAACACTGAAGATTTCGTCTTAGTTCCTTTACAAGTTGATGGCTCTTTAGCCTTGGACGACAAGCCTCAATTGAAGGTGAGTACATTGTAGTGGTCATTTCCATACAGTAAGTGGCTTCATCTGGTCTGAGATGCAATCTCATGGATCATGCAATGCAACAACATGAACAAAGGAGTTTTACCATCTCAGGGTTTCACCTGCTCTCCTGTCTCCTCTCTCATCCACTTCCTAGTTCCAGTGACAAGTTGATGGATGGGCTCGGCCTATATTATAGACAGTGCAGCATACTGTTATCTTCACAAGCAAAGGAGACAGAGACTCTCTTAGGTTTCAATCACAGTGAAGACTATAAAGGACGACCAGCCCGGCCATGCTTGCTAGATGGTTGGTCTGACACCCAGGCAGTGAGCTGTGAACAATGAGGACACATGTTCATTAGTATCTGGAAACTGGAGCAAGATAGATAAAGCAATTTATTGGGTAAAATACATTTAACTTCAGGGCCCCATGCACATGACCATAGTGGATTTACAGTCCAAAAATACTGACCTAAACATGTCCGCATTGCAGTATACCACCCGCTATCACAGATCCTGTATAGTTCCCTACATTGGTCTGTGCCACAAAAGCGGGCTTCATAATTTGCAGACCCCTTCAACGGACTAGACACATGTCTACTAAAATTGCGGATGCGTGTATGGGCCCACAGAAATGTATGGCTCTGCACTTTTATCCGCAATTGTCATGTGCATGTGGCCCAAGGAGTTTTGTGGGCTGAATGTATTGATGACCACTAATATCAGGTCTGACACGCAGCATCCCATAGATTAGCTGTTCTCGGTAGCCCGTACACAGAGAACAGAGTAGTCGGCTTCCTGCGTCATTCTGTGTGTATCAGCTGCTGAAAACATCTTATCTACAAAATGTGCTAATACTCGGGCAGTCCCTGACAGTCCTTGTTTTCCTGGAACAATGACTATTTGTCCATGCACATGACCATGTAGTGCATTTGCCATACATTGTTGGCACCACCGCTGAAGACAATGTTTGTCTGTAGTGCTCACATGGATATATGTGTTGTCACTCCAAGAAAGTAAATGAAGACCAACCCCCACGATCCGTTCCTGCTGCTCTGGTGTCTTGTTTTGGCAGAAGTCCCCTTGCACATGACCGCTGAGGTCAATCAGTGGCCTAAGGAAAAGACACAGGACGTCACAGGTGACATTTGCAAGTGACGCTCTGGTTCATTTACTTAGGCAATGAGGCCTCAGTGATGGGGACTTCTGCCAATACTAGGCACCGGAGCAGCAAAACCAGACCACGGAGCCACTGGGAGAGGTGAGTGTGGTCTTTGGGTTTTTTTTGCCCCAGCTTCCCCGGCCTCATATCCAAAAAGCAGTTACCTGAACAACCCCTTTAAGAGACAAACTCAGTGGTTAGCCATGTACAAGAACTACTGAGAATCGCCAAATTGATCGGTTCTTTTGCTGCTGAGCAGTTGTCAGACGTCTCCATTTTTGTACATATTTGACAATGTGGCGGATCCTTTTGTCTTACTTCCAGTACGAGATCTATGCCAACACATTAAAATAATACTTGGCAGTAAGTTAATAGTCGTCCTGCCAAATACAGCAAGTTATTTACTTAGGAGTCTGGCATCGGAGCAGTCACTTGTAGAGCTGTGTCTTTAATATGACTATTTAATATACAGTGCTAGTCAGATGTCTGGATGTGATATATGTCATCTCAAGCGTCCGTCTTCCAAGCACATTCTCCCTATTTGTAGGATTCCTCTTATGCTATGTTCATTAGATACCTATATAGTATTGGTGAAGAAAATATTTAGAAATTGGTCCATTAATGAAGTCTGTTGTTGACTTTTGTCATCCTTATAGATCATGTCCAATGGAGATGAGCAACTGGAGAAGGCAATGGAAGAGATACTTATAGATTCTGAGAAAAAGCAAAATGGCAGCCAGGCAGGGATTGACGGTTGTACAGATTCATACACTGCCAGCTCCAGTATGACTGCTGCTAGAAACCCTCCACTCACACTCATTTTAGACCCCGACAGTACAGGTTAGTATTTTTGGCATTGCACTGTAGATGTGGTACAGGACACCATGCTGGATTAAAGCATACCTCCAGTTATACCAAAAATAGATGACGGCGGGTTAACACCAGCGCCCGGTCTCCGCTTTCAGGTTTCCGTCTTCTGCCCCAAGAAACTGGACAGGGAATGGAAACCCGGCGGTCAGTTTTCAAACCCATTCACTTGAATGGGTTTGCAAAGTGACAGCCCGTGTGCGTCCTCTGGACAGGCAGAAGACGCTCATGGGTGGTCACTTTGCAAACCCATTCATGTGAATGGGTTTGAAAACTGACCGCTAGGTTTCCGTCTCATGTCCTGTTTCTCGGGGCAGAAGACGGAAACCCGCCGGATTGGCTAAAGCGGAGACTGGATGCAGGTGAGAACCCGACCTTATAGTGCAGGAATACAGTAATCCTGCCACTAAATAACTTGCACTGCAGATTCTGCTGATGAATAGTCGCGAGGACAGGCAGCAGTCCATGTTCCAGGTTACTCTTATCATATATATCCAGTATGGAATCCAGTTCTGTAAAATGTAATGGTATTCTGCATTGATGGCTCCTCTAATGGAGTTGGGAGTCCAAGAGACAGAGAAGGACCCTCCTCCTCTAATGCACCATCATGAGCCCCCCACAGCGTGAACCACATCTCTGCGCTGCTTTTTAGAAACTAAATTTGTACCTAAATATATCTTGAAAAACGATTATTTGCAAACTCTTGCACTATAATTGTATTTTGATATAAGTGGTGGTCCTTGTTATGACAGCCCCTGTCTATATGTCCTGCTACGTCTCAGTATTCCCATCTGCTAGCTCCCACTGCAAAGTGCAGCTCCCGCTCTTCAGTACACAGAGCAGCCATGTAAAACATGGTCAGTTATTCATTTGACTAAGCTTTGTGTAATACCAGATTTCTCCTGCAAAGGAAACCTGCGTCTGCTTGCAGTTTTCTTGGTAAATTAAAGGGATTTTTCAGTCCCCACAATTGGATTTCTAAATTTTTAAGAATGCTGTAAAATAACCACTTAACCCCCTGACAGCCACATTAAAATTGCCCCTAAACCCTCCCAAAAATGTCACTTGTATTTGTGTTTTTTGTCATATTTTGAATTTATGGCCCCCAAAAATATTGCCGGTACATAATTCCAGGGTCTTATGGGCATTTAAGCTTTTTGGGATCTAACACATTTTAGTTTTAAACCAGTAACATCTTATGCCTCCGGGACAGACATGAACTTTTTAGAGATTTTTTTTAGAGATAAGGTTCAAGTGTCAAATTGCTGGAGGTCCGACTGCTGGGACCAGAGATCGTGGACCCGGTAATCCCATAGAAGTCAATAGAGCACTTGTTATGTAAGCACGCTGACCCAGGGGACTTTTTGGGCACCTGTTTTCTGGGGATCCTAGTGGTTATACCCCCAGTGATCTAATGCCTATCATCTATCTTGCCAATAAAGGATAAGTGTCTGTAATGACACAACCCCTTTAAAAGGGATTCTACCATTAAAACCTTTTTTTTGTGGATAAGACGTCTCTTACCTTTAGACGTGGTCTCTGCTGCGCTGTTCCTTAGAAATACCGGTATGCAAATGAGTTCTCTCGCAGCGATGGGGCCGTCCTCACCGCTGCCAGAGAAGTGTCTCCATCGCTGCCTCCTTCTTCGTCCTCCGCTGCATCTTCAATGTCTTCTTCCGGTGCAGGCTTGTAACTTCGAGCAGAGCAGACTGCGCAGGCGCACAGGCCACGGGAAAATGGCCGTTAACAATACTGTGCAAGCGGCCATTTTTCCGTGACCTGTTCGCCTGCGCAGTCTGCTCTGCCCAAGGCCCGAGGCCTAGAAGTTACGAGCCTGTGCCGGAAGAAGACATTGAAGATGACGCTGCGGACGAAGAAGGAGGCGGCGCTTGGAGACACTTCTCTGGCAGCGGTGGGGACGCCCCCATCGCTGCAAGAGAACTCATTTGCATACCGGTAAAAACTGGTATTTCTAAGGAACGACGCAGCGGTGACCACGTCTAAAGGTAAGAGACGAATAGCCTTTCTAAAGGCTATTCCGATGTCTTTATCCACAAAAAAAAAGTTTTAATGGTAGAATCCCTTTAAGGAAAGCAGATCTTATCTTCCATGTTTAAAGGACTTTTCTTATGCTTCTATACTACTGTCATATGGTTCAAAAGTTATTTTGCTGGAAAAGTCATACTCCCATCTCTGATTTCTGCCATTCTGGGTCTGACACTGCTTGGGTCTCCGCATGACAAACAGGATAGCGGGCAGAGACCAGCATTCGAATGGGAATGTTGGGGGGATCAGGGACATAAGTGTGACTTTTCTTATGTTTTTTTTTTAACCACTGGCATCTTGTTTAAAAATGTTGGCATTCCCTTTAATGGGGTGTTCACAAATAGGAATTCCACCTTGCGTTGTTTTCAATGAGAGATAGAGATCGCAGCGGGATGCTTAAAAAATAGGTGTCCTACTCGATCGCTGCGACTTGGGACTCCCCTCTAATAAGGCGCATTCATCTGGGCCTAAACAGAAGCGGAAAGTCTCACCGGAATGCCAGCAGCCGGAAAATTGAAAAGGAATTCCTCCTGGTTTTTTGCAGCTTGAATGTTCCCTTTCCAACAGTAAGAGCGGTGTCGGCGATGCTCATGTTATACTTAAAGGCATTTGATAAATGTAAGGTCTATCCTCTGTATCGAGATGGGTATTATTTCTTAGTTCTGTTTTGTCTCTTTCCCCCTCCTCAGAAGTTCCTGCACAGAACCCCAGACTGGCTACAAACCCTCCAGAAGAGGAGAGCGTCTCATTTCACAAACTCTCTTATTTAGGTCATATGAAGGTTTCCGCTCCACGTAGTGAGACAGAAGCACTGCGGGCCATGTCCTCCATGAGAGCACATTGTTCAGCTCCAATCACTGTAACTCTCTACGTTCCCAATGTTGCCGAAGGCTCCGTCAGGTGAGGTTTTGTCAAGGAGAGATAAAATACTACAGAAGACAGGAGCTTGTGTGTCTGTGCGGGATCTGAGTGACAGGATTTCTGAGGATGTACAGAGCCGAGCTTACACCTATATATCATGATCTGAGCTGAAGGAAATCACCGCTGCCAGGATTGATGCAGTGCTGTGTATAATGAGGCAGTCTCAAGTGTTTTTCTTACTCTGAGACAAGGAAGAAGTAGTGTAGTGAGACAGAAGAAGAGTATAAGGGCACATGTTGGTGTCAGCAGTGATCAATCCTCAGGGATTGGGTAGAAGGCGAGGCTGCAGATAATAAAGATCAGGGAAGGAAGACAGTTTTCAACTTTTATTTTGTTAATTTGCGTTAAATTACTTGCAGTCATAGTTGCCAGCTATATTGTAAAAACGGCATCCCTGGGACTTAAAGGGGTGTTCCCGTAACCCTTGTTCACCAACCTGCAGGCTCTGTGCTCTGTTCACTTCCTGGTTTTCTCGGCACATTGGTGGGCGGGTTTCACTTGCTCTGCTATCTGCTATGTTTGCAGTCAGTAATGAGGGATTGGTTGTAAATGCATTACCACAGTGTGAAGCTGATGTAGAGGCTGATGTAGCAGAGCTGGATTTGAGTCAGCTTGCATTACATACAGAGGTAACGGACTCCCTATCTCAGCCCTTTTCAGCCAAATTCAATTAAACCGGCTGATAAGTGGAAGAGCTGAAAATAGACAGCACAGTAATCCCAGAGCTCTCACCTCCCCCCTCCCCTATCTGAGGAGCTCCGTTTTTTGCCTATTTTTCCATTTAGAAATCTTTAGGGGAAATTACAGAGGAATTAACAATACTACAATTAAGAATAGATTTTATTTATATAGCGCCAGGAGATCTGTCCGGTCCTACATAAATATGGTTGTGGTGCTCACAATAAGGTTGTTGTGCATGTAAAAGCACCTAAGTGGTTCACTACTTTGAGTTTTCTATAGATTTTTTTGGATCTATCATGTTCTGTAATAAACTTCTGGTTGTTATTATAAGAGCATGCTCTCGATTTCATCATTCCCGAACTGCCCTTACTTATATTTTCACTTTTAGAAGCCGTCATGTTGTAAACTTCCCGGAGCCATTGACTAATCTGTAATACCCAGCATTGTTTGTTGTTTTCTCCATATCTAATGAATATGTCTTTATTACACCTCTTTCTTGGAGGACCGATTCTGCAAGTACTCGACTCATTATACTCAGTAATAGTTGCCCTTAAATCGAGTAGCCAGTGCTTAAATTAGGGGGAACTCTGGAATAATGGCTTCCCCCGTCAAAACCCCGCCCCCACCACAGCCCTGCCCCACACAAATCAAATCAAATCAAAAATGCTTTATTGACACGTCCGAATAGGTATTTGGCATTGCCAAAGCTAGTAAAGTGGGTGGGTGGGGGGGGGAGTTGGGTTGGGTGGGTGGTGGGTATGGGGGGGGGGGGGGTTCGGTTATAACAGTCCATGGAGTCTCATCTTCCTCTTCGTTGGTGACTGCTATATGGGGAGGTGGGGGTGGGGGTGGGTGGGGCGGGTGTTTTGGGATAAATATAACAGTCCGTGGAGTCTCATCTTCCTCTGGTTTGGTGACAGCTGGACACGTATTGGGCAGCGATCTCCACAGTGGCCTCTTCTTCTCCCAGTAGGATGTAGAGTTTCCTCTTCTCGTCTGCAGATATGAAGTCTGGGATGTGGGCAGAGAGTCTTTGGTAGTAGACGGCCCTCATAGCTGAGTATTTGGTGCAGTGTAGCAGGAAGTGGGTCTCGTCTTCTAGGGCCCCCTGGTCACAGTGCTGGCACAGTCTCTTCTCCCGTGGCTTGTACGTCTGCCTGTATCGCCCCGTCTCTATCTCTAGGTTGTGGGCGCTCAGTCTGTATCGGCTCAGGGTCTGTCTGTGCTTGGGGTGGCGTATTCTCTCCAGGTAGGTGGCCATGGTGTAGTCCCTTTGTAGGGATTGGTACACGGTGAGTTTCTTGGAGTTATTTATTTCGTTTCTCCATTCTTCAATGTACCGCTCTCTATTTGCCTCTGTGGTCGCCTTTATTTCGGCCTTGGTTATCATCTGTTGGAGTTTTTGGTTTGGTGGTTGGCTGCTGTTTGGTTGGTGAATGTCTGGTTTGCTCAGGTGGCTTAGCCATGCTTGGTGGTGGTAGGAGTCAGGCTTGCTCCCCTGGATGTGTGCCTGGAAAGCTAGCGCCCTCTTCTGTATGGTGAGCCATAGGGGGAGTCTACCTAGCTCTGCCCTGCAGGCTATGTTGGTGGTGTTGCGACAGACACGCACATACCTGCACACACTATTATGCCCAATATTAGCATAAATTATGCCCCATAGTGACCCCTGCACACAGTATTATATGCCCCAAGTGACCCCTGCACACAGTATTATATGCCCCATAGTGGCCCCTGCACACAATATTATATGCCCCAAGTGACCCCTGCACACAGTATTATATGCCCCATAGTGACCCCTGCTCACAGTATTATATGCCCCAAGTGACCCCTGCACACAATATTATATGCCCCATAGTGACCCCTGCACACAGTATTATATGCCCCATAGTGACCCCTGCACACAGTATTATATGCCCCATAGTGACCCCTGCACACAGTATTATATGCCCCATAGTGGCCCCTGCACACAGTATTATATGCCCCAAGTGACCCCTGCACACAGTATTATATGCCCCAAGTGACCCCTGCACACAGTATTATATGCCCCAAGTGACCCCTGCACACAGTATTACATGCTCCATTGTAGACACCCATGAACAATTATTGAAAAGACCCCAGAGTATAATAATCGGGAGACCCAGGGCCCAGAGAGGAAACAAAAAAAGCTATTACTTACCTCACCCTGGCTCCGGAGCACTTCCCGCATGTCGGCCATCTTCAGTGTAGGACACCAGACATCACGTAAGCAGGGGGCTTGCATCGCTACGCATAAGGACGCAAGCCCCTGGCCCATGTGGCATCGGAGACATTACCAAGTAGGCCTGAAGCCTTTTGGAGCCCGGAGAGGTAAGTAACAGTGTTTACTATGCTCTGCATTTTGGGTCAAACAATTTCTTAGTTTATTCTGTATAAATTATAAGGTATAAACTAAGAAATTATGCCAGTTTTTCAGTGGTTAGGTGAGTACTCCTCTGGGAATATGAAGGCTTACATATAACCAAATCCATAAGATAGTGATATCCAGTGTCTGTACATAAATGATCACATAAGTCACACATGCAGGAAGATTCAGCTGTTTATACTTTAATAACATAATCTATTTTTCCCTTTGCTTTTCGTTTTAGAATAATGGATCAGTCTACAACTGCAGAAGTCGCCTCCTTCCCAATCTACAAAGTGCTGTTCTGTGTCCGCGGACAGGACGGGACTTCAGAATGTGACTGCTTTGCATTCACTTCACGGGATCTTGACACGGATGAGTTTCAGATCCATGTATTCAGCTGCGAGATCAAAGAGGCGGTAAGCGTTCTGATGCCGCAGTCTTGTAAAAGCTGCTTGTTCCTTTTTCTGAAATTACTTCTTCCCTTAGTCTTCATGTTTTATTCCAAGTCCTGTATAGGGTATTCATTTAGCAACTGCAATTTTTGTAATTTGACATAGCAGAGGAAGGTATTACTGGCGAATATTCAGCATTTTAGCTGATTTGTATCATTTGCTTATGTATTTAATATAATAGAATAGTAACTTTGTACATTACATTACTTATCCTGTACTGATCCTGAGTTACATCCTGTATTATACTCCAGAGCTGCACTCACTATTCTGCTGGTACAGTCACTGTGTACATACATTACATTACTTATCCTGTACTGATCCTGAGTTACATCCTGTATTATACTCCAGAGCTGCGCTCACTATTCTGCTGGTACAGTCACTGTGTACATTCATTACATCACTTATCCTGTACTGATCCTGAGTTATATCTTGTATTATACTCCAGAGCTGCGCTCACTATTCTGCTGGTGCAGTCACTGTGTACATACATTACATTACTTATCCTGTACTGATCCTGAGTTACATCCTGTTTTATACTCCAGAGCTGCGCTCACTATTCTGCTGGTACAGTCACTGTGTACATACATTACATTACTTATCCTGTATTATATCCCAGAGTTGCACTCACTATTCTGCTGGTACAGTCACTGTGTACATACATTACATTACTTATCCTGTACTGATCCTGAGTTACATCCTGTATTATACTCCAGAGCTGCACTCACTATTCTGCTGGTACAGTCACTGTGTACATACATTACATTACTTATCCTGTATTATATCCCAGAGTTGCACTCACTATTCTGCTGGTACAGTCACTGTGTACATACATTACTTATCCTGTACTGATCCTGAGTTACATCCTGTATTATACTCCAGAGCTGCACTCACTATTCTGCTGGTGCAGTCACTGTGTACATACATTACATTACTTTTCCTGTATTATACTCCAGAGCTTTGCTCACTATTCTGCTGGTGCAATCACTGTGTACATACATTACATTACTTATCCTGTACTGATCCTGAGTTACATCCTGTATTATACTCCAGAGCTGCACTCACTATTCTGCTGGTACAGTCACTGTGTACATACATTACTTATCCTGTACTGATCCTGAGTTACATCCTGTATTATACTCCAGAGCTGCACTCACTATTCTGCTGGTACAGTCACTGTGTACATTCATTACATCACTTATCCTGTACCATCCATGATAAAAGGTGATATTGGGTGGTCTTGGCCTCCAAACCCTTGGTCATTTGCTCAGTAAGAAAAAACACGAAGGGGGTTGTCTTGACGAGACAAATTTTAACGTGTACAATTTAGTAGAATAAGTTTCCATTTACAAAATAAATACCCTTATACTAAATGGTCTGGAAATTTTTGAAAAAAATTCTTGTTGATCAGGGCATCGCCCACCCATATATATATGACAAGCAGATGTCATCCAGTCCAGATGGCAGGATATGTCGTGTATTTATAGTGCTTACACGCTACTCCGCAGAACTTTCGATGTCAGATACAGTTCTGGTTAGAAATATCCTTTAATAGATTTACTTAGGCACACAGCTGAACCGCCCGCAGGCCTCAGACGTGACTGTAAAGCTTTTATGGGGAAGTGTCAGGTGATTTGGGTAATAGGACTGTGGTTTCCTTTATTGTATGCACACGTATAAAATTAAGAAGTGAAATTGTACCCAGACTACAGTCCTAAGTCCACCAGCACTTCCGTGTCTTTTTCTTGGTTATGTCCTGAGGCAGGAAGGTAGCCTTGTAAATCTTTTATTGTTTAAAGGGGTATTCTTGTTTTTGATATGTTTAGGATATCTGTAAGGGTCTGACCTCTGAGATTCCAAAAATACTAGTACAGCACTGAATTGCTGGCTTAGTGACAATTCAGATACATTCATTTAGGATGTCTTATAGATTGCTACTGCTATATACATGAGGCCGTGTGTATAGCGGTATTATATAACGCTGATGTCTATGGCTGACATTTCTGTGCAGCTGCCTACATTACACTGGATCTCTTCTGAGATGAATCTCCTTACAATGGCTCCACTTATGTTCCCCTTAAGACATGTCCAGCGTGGTGAAGAATGGTCTATTGTGCAAGACGTCTTAAGTAAAGCCACAAGACAAGCGAGACCATTCTCCCATGGAGAGATCCCCGGTTCAAACAATTACTTCTTCTTTTCTTAAGGAGTTTTGTGTCATTTCTGATCAGTGTTTCTCTCTTTCTTGTTCTTGCATCTGTCTCACAAATGATTTGTCACCATTCCTGACAATACGCAATGGCTTCCTAACCACTAACCTAAACTTTCTTACAACTGATAGTATTTGGGTTATTAAAGGGGTTGTCTTGTTTCTGCTATTGATGACTTATCCTTGAGATAGGTCATTGATAATAGATCTGCAGGGGTCGGGGATGTCGGACCTTCATAGATCTAATATTGATGCCCTATCCGAAGTTGCGGTTCCCGTATTGTTTGCATAGCAGGAGTGGCGCTGCTCACTCGCCGTACAAACTGTTGCATGGTGCAGAAAGTGAAGTGGGATAGAAAGTGTTTTTCAGCGCAGGATTTCACAGAAAGGAGCCAAAATCCATAATAATAGTAAGTGAGGTCAAGTAGACTTGAGTACTCAGCCGCAAACCTCGGATAGCCATGCCACCCCCAGGCTGGAAGTATATCCAAACTCTGACATTGGGATATGCCCACGCTCTGTACAGTGCCTTGCGAAAGTATTCAACCCCCTTGAACTTTTCAACCTTTATATAAAGATATCAAATTTTAATTTTTTAGGGAAGAATCAAGAGACGAAATGTGGCAAAAGGTTGAAAAGTTCAAGGGGGCCGAATACTTTTGCAAGGCACTGTGTAGGCAGTTACCAATTTATTTCTTCATTTCCAGGAGGAATAACAGAGGAACAATTCAAGTCTAAGTTTAATAAAAAAACAAAAACTGAACAATTGCTAATTTATGAAACATACAAGTGTTTACTAATAAACAGATGTCAGATGAGATAACTGGGGTCTCCTTTAACGTTGCCTCTTCTTCTGTCGGTGCAATGGCAGATGGCGTGACACGAGTCCTGAGTATATTTTTGTTATCCTCATAGGTAAGCAGAATACTGTACAGCTTTTATACCGCATTCAAGCGCTCCTCAAAGCCGACTACAGATGTGAAGGATTCCTCCCTGCCAACGCCGGATAGTGATGTGTTCACGTTCACAGTGTCCCTGGAGGTGAAAGAGGATGACGGAAAAGGGAATTTCAGGTACTTGTCGCTCATGTATACCACAATACGTTATTCACTGATGGTACAAGATCATGTACTAAGATATAGTCCTTCAGGCAGTCTGAAGCATATGGCGTGTGCGGTACTTGTAACTGGGTCTAATGGAGATGTCATCTGTAAGCGAGGGAGGGATTTCCTCCATCACTTCCAGAACGAGATCATATAAGTGCTGCTGTTATGTACACCTTCCTCAGATCCTCCTTGTGAGACATCAGGTGTTCACGCAGTGATTCATGCCAGTTATAACATAAAGGGGTGTTTGTGTCAGACATCCGTATCCCATACACGGTGTTAGAGCACGGCACACATTGGACTCGAAATCGATACTGGTTGAGACTGTCCAAGGCTGGGTTCACATGTGGATTTTTAGTCTGTTTTTCACTAGAGATGAGCGAGTACTGTTTGGATCAGCCGATCCGAACAGCACGCTCCATAGAATGATGCTACGTCCATTAATTTCTATGCGAGCGTGTTGATCAGATCGGCTGATCCGAACAGTACTCGCTCATCTCTATTTTTCAGTACTGGACAAATGGACTAAACCACAAAGACAGATCTGTCTAATGACTGACAACACTGGATCCTAAGGGACCTTATTGACTATAATGAGGTCCGCTGGTATCACTTATTTTCACTGTGTATGCAGAACTATCTTGTGTGCAATTTTAGATGGACTCTATGATGGAGGCTGCTTTATTTCAGAAATAACTTTTCCTCTTTTCTAGAAGTGACATCACTTCTGTCGGTCACATGGCCATGCTAAAGCACAGGCATGAGCGGCAACATGATCATGTGATGTCACTTCCTGCGAAGAGAGGGTGGAGCTTTGTAAAAGGAAGCAGCCATGTTTTGTATTCCTGGCTACCCCCTTTAATCCTGATATTACTGCAGTATTACCACTGCTGAGCAGGACAGGGGCGCCCATAAGATTGTATTGAGAGGCGAGGTGGAGGAATGGAAAAGGTGATGTATCAAGCCTTGTACATTAGGTTCCTAGCATACAAAGCATAAAAAACTCGCAATTTTTTGTTCAAAATGTGGTTTTGTCTGAACAAGTTGCATCTTTTTTTAACTCTGCACCGCTTTCTCTACTTTCACGAAAAGTGCGCAGGGAGCAACACGATCCGCCCTGTCATTAAAGGGATTCTACTATTAAATTTTTATTTTTTTTAATTTTTTTTTGTGAATAAGACGTCGGAATAGCCTTTAGAAAGGCTATTCGTCTCTTACCTTTAGACGTGGTCTCCGTTTTTTACCAGTATGCAAATGAGTTTTCTCGCAGCAATGGGGGTGTCCCCACCGCTGCCAGAGAAATGTCTCCAGCGCCGCTGCCTCCTTCTTCCGCAGCGTCATCTTCTTCTGGCGCAGGCTCGTAACTTCTAGGCCTCGGGCAGAGCAGACTGCGCAGGCGCACAGGCCACGGGAAAATGGCCGCTCGCAAAGTATTGTTAGTGGCCATTTTCCTGTGGCCTGTGCGCCTGCGCAGTCTGCTCTGCTAGAAGTTACGAGCCTGCGCCGGAAGAAGACATTGAAGATGACGCGGATGAAGAAGGAGGCGGCGCTGGAGACACTTCTCTGGCAGCGGTGGGGACGCCCCCATTGCTGTTCGAGTGCTGGGGCCCGCCACCATCGCTGCAAGAGAACTCATTTGCATACGGATAAAAACCGGTATTTCTAAGGAATGGCGCAGCGGAGACCACGTCTAAAGGTAAGAGACGAATAGCCTTTCTAAAGGCTATTCCGACATCTTATCCACAAAAAAAAAGGTTTTAATGGTAGAATCCCTTTAATGGAGCCGCACGCACTTTGTGAGCTGATACTTCATTTGACATTGGAATGCAAAGAACCCCAGGTCTCCTAATTGGCGGGGGTCCTAACGGTTCAACCTCTATTGACCAGCAAGTTACCCCGTACCCTTTGGATAGGGGATAACTCGCTGTGACTGGAGTACCCCTTTAAGTGATGAAAATTCTGACATAAAATGAGACCTCTTTCACCTGATCTGGGACGTCTATACATCTGAGCACCTATCTCATGACAGTTTCTCTTGATACGTAGCTCAGCCTACTTTGCCATTACCAGTTCGTTTCTTGAGGAGCTATTTTGAAGCAAATCAGACAGTGTGATCTTCCTTATAATTATGGCTTCCCGCAGCCTTGTCTATTTGACATGCTAATGTCACAGATTACAATGGCTGTCATCACAGTATTCACCAGTCGGGGTGGAAAATTGCCCATTCTGCTTTCAAATAAAAATGTTGTGAAAAGCCTTAAAAATAGATGATTGAGGAAAGCTCTTTTATTCGGCAGTTATTTGTGTCTTAAGGATAAGCAGCTGTAGTTTCACCACAACATGTTTCCTTGTTTCAGCAATTCAATGTCAAATTGCACTTCAATACAGGAATCGCAGAATGAGCGCAGACAAAGAGGTTTATAAGAGCACGTCATGTTCTGCTCAGAAATTATTAGACGTGGCGGAGCTATTAGGGCGACATCTGCCTGTTCAACGTATCAGCGCCTAGGCCACTTCTTAACCCCTAAGGGCTGGACCAGCTTTGGTTTTTCAGCTTCTTTTTTTTTCATTGCAACATTTTTATTAACATAGCTGTAAGGGGGATTTTTGTTTGTTTATTTTTTGCAGGAGAAGTTGTCTTGGTAGATTTGCAGTGGTCTGATTCTCCTTCCATTTCAATATGATTACTTGCACAGTGCTCCTTGGGATGTTTAAAGCTTGGGATATCTTTTTCTATTCAAATCCGGCTTTCAACTTCTCCACAACAGTATCTTGGACCTGCCTGGTGTGTTCCTTGGTCTTCATGATGCTCTCTGTGCTTTAGGCCCCGTTCCCACGGACTAAGTGTCAGAGTGAGGCACTTCAAAACAGATGCAATTGACTTAAATGGGTGCCGTCTTACGCGCACTACACATTGAAATCAATGGGTTAAAGGCTCATTCACACAGAGGGCGGTGGGGTGGATTTTGGCACAGAGAGTGACGCGGGGAGCCTATATAACTGGTCAATCCCTTTAACGTCAGTGCTGAAGAAAACTGAAAGAAGTATAGAAGTGAATGTAGAGGGCTGTGCACATAAAATGCCCTCCCTATAGTCAGGGGACCCCAATTCTGAAGATTGGTTTGGGTCCCGGAGGTGTAACCCTCATCTATGGAGACATTCATGGCGTATCTGTAGGTATACCAGAAATGTATAAGATGAATGCTAACAGACTATATCCACTTTTGCAACCTTTTTTTTCCATTGTCCTAACCTAGCTGACATAAGAAATGGATCAGGTTTGCAATAGGACATCATTAAATATTCCCTTCCATTTTTTAAATTTTTGTTATTTTATTTTTTTTACAGTTTTTTCTATAGTTCCTAGACAGACCTCTAGGATCTTTTACATGGCTAGCTACCAGGTACTGACATTCATAGGAATTTCTTGTTCCCGGTTGACCCGTTAAAAGTCCTGCTGGTCAGTCGCCAACCAAGCAAGCCAACCAACAACCCCAACAGATTAGCTGTACTTGGATGAGGGCCGATTCTGTCCATGATGTCACATTCATTCATCGCATGGTCTTTTTTGCAGCTCCGTCTCAGTCTTTTCCTACGTCTTTTGGTTTGAAATGTGTAGTACATGCGGGCGATGTAAGGAAGACATCACAAATATAGGCATCATAGACATCTACAATATAACAGACTTTATTTATTTTTGTTGTGTTAACAGCCCAGTGCCAAAAGATCGGGATAAACTCTTCTTCAAACTTAAACAAGGACTGGAGAAGAAAGTTGTGATCACTATCCAGCAGCTGTCAAATAAGGAACTCGTAGTGGAAAGGTGAGCCAAATGGAAGCATCATAAAGGACTTTGTCTTATAGCAAAAAACATTGCTTTAAAGTGTGTGGGGAACATTTTTGTAATATAATTTATTAACCTATCTAACTTCCTTTTACTAGAAAACAGGCAGTTCCCGTTAGCAATGCTCTAACTAAGCATTTTCAGAGAAACACTGCCTGTACACCTGTATTCAATACAGCATGGAGATATGAAGCATTTACCAAAAGTGGTATGGTCACTGGAAATGGCTGTATCTTTGGTTGTTTGCCACCTAGAAAAATGGTTCTGGTGTCACAAGAAAGCTGAGTTTCTTATCTTTGGCTATTACCTGTACTAACTGTAACAGAAACATGACACATTACTGATATTCACTAGGACAGTAATGGAGAACCTTTTAGAGACTGAGTGCCCAAACTGCAACCCAAAGCTCACTAAATGATTGCAAAGTGCCAACACATCAATTTAACCTTAATATTGTGCGGATCCACAAGTGCGGACAATTAAGGACCCACAAAATACAGTCGTGTGAATGGGGCTTTACAGAGCTTTCAGTTATAGAAACTATTTTGTACTGCATTTGGTATCATTTTGAACAATTAATTTTCACTACTTACATCACACTGATCTGTTTTATAGTGACCGTGCAATGTTATTATGACCTATAATAGTATCATGTCTGCTATATAACCGAAACCGTGTGATATAAATAGTGAAGGGCCCCCATTCAGTCCAATCTGCTTCACAGTGGACCACACACAGTACATTTTGCTCCACAGTGGCCTCCACACAGTATAATCTGCTCCACAGTGGCCCCCACACAGTATAATCTGCTCCACAGTGACCTCCACACAGTATAATGTGCTCCACAGTGGCCCGCACACAGTATAATCTGCTCCACAGTGACCTCCACACAGTATAATATGCTCCACAGTGGCCTCCACACAGTATAATCTGCTCCACAGTGGCCCCCACACAGTATAATCTGCTCCACAGTGGCCCCCACACAGTATAATCTGCTCCACAGTGACCCCCCCCCCCACAATATGATTAGTGCCACAGATGGGTGCTCAAAGAGAGGGCTCTGAGTGCCACATCCTGCACCCGTGCCATAGGTTCACCAACAGATAGATTAATAAAGTATATTGCAGAAATGGTCACCAAACACCCTCCGACACATCCCAAAAAATAAAATGGTAGTTATATTTTATACAAGCACAAGTTATCCTGTGTTCATTGGATAGAGGATAACCTGCCGATCAGTGTGGATTTAACCACTCAGGCCCCCATCGATCGGAGAATTTTGGGCATAGCCTACGTCTACCTCCAGTGTTCAAACTGAAGTGAATGGAGTAGTGCAGTCATTGCCTGACCACTCTGTTATCACCACTTCATACAGAACGAGAGACCAAAATCGCCATTGTTTTTTTGGGTTTGTTTTACATATCGTTCTTTTTGCACTATAAATGACTTCATGACTTTATACTACATGTCGGTATGGTTACACAGATACCATATTTATATATATATTCTCTACCTTTCCTGCCGATGCGGCCTTCAAAATGTCGTTTTCAGGCACCAGTTTCCTAGTAACCGGTCTGTTTTAATTTTCCTCGGGCCTTCACTGAAGGCCATGGCGGCACAGAGTGGAGGGCGCAATAGGAGCAAGACGGCTGCGCGGTTCTCATTGTGTGCTTTTATTCAGTGCCTTACTGTCATAATAAGTGTTTGTCACCTAGTTGTTATCTAAAATGACCTCACTGACCACTATGGACCTAAAATATACCTTACTTAGGATGTGTCAGAACCATTTATAATGGAAACCACAACTCACTGCCGGATCTATGGTTTGATGGCTCACCACATTGCAGTGGAGTAATTTGGGGTTCGGTCATGGAGTACAATGTTGCCCAGCTGATTTAGAAGGAGTGTTAGGAGTAGTTCACACATAAATAACGTCTGCCGACTCGGGGCACATTCCGACAATCACCGTTAATTTTCCACTTCGTAATCACATAGGCCACTGTCAGTTTTGGGTAATTCATTTCGTTTGCTGTGTCCCTTAAAGAGGACCTTTCATCAGATTGGGCACAGGCAGTTCCATATACTGCTGGAAAGCCGACAGTGCGCTGAATTCAGCGCACTATCGGCTTTCCTGATCTGTGCCCCGGGTAAAGCGCTATCAGTCCCGGTACCGTAGCTCTTTACAGTCAGAAGGGCCTTTCTGACAGTCTGTCTGGAACGTCCTTCTCCAACCATTCAGCCTATCGCACTGCACTGCGTGAGCGGTGAGGAACGCCCCTCCTCCCTCCTGATAATACTCGTCTATGGACGAGCTGTGTGAGCAGAGGGAGGGGGAGTTCCTCCCCGGTCTCAGAGCACGGCACGGTAGGCGCTGCTGTGGAGAAGGACGTACCTGACAGACTGTCAGAAACGCCCTTCCGAATGTAAAGAGCTACGGTACCGGGACCGATAGCGCTTTGCCTGGGGCACAGATCGGGAAAGCCGACAGTGTGCTGAATTCAGCGCACTGTCAGCTTTCCAGCAGTATATAGAACTGCCTGTGCCCGATCTGATGAAAGGTCCTCTTTAAGACCATTTCTGTGGTACCCCACAATTACCCCTTTCTCGAAACGGACAACTCTGCACTTCGTGGCATCTTGCATGTGACTAATGCTAATGCTGTTTCCTATTTATCAGCAGAAGGCGTGACATGTATCACGACCGCAGATACTGTATCTTCATTTGCATGGGGGTCCAAATACTTATTGGTAGACAGCGTATATACACAAGGCATTGGCTTTCCATTGTGGCATTCCGCTGCTGCTTAGGCATCCTGCTGCAATCTCTGCCTCCAATTGAAACCCCTAGGAGGCAGATTTGGAGTGGAATCTGCTGAGAATTCGGGGGCCGAATCCACCCCTAGATTCACAGTAAATTCCTCCGTGTGATTGTACCCTTACAGTTTGTCCAACTAGAGTTTTTCACAAAGATTCCAACATGGAGAACATCTCTAAAGAAGAGCCCTGCCATCATGCAGGATTTTTATATTCTGTTACAATAGGAAACAAACATAACAGAAGGCGGCGTCCATCATGTCGTTTATGTTGTAGTCAGTGAGAATGGACACCGATGGAGGGGGCCCTGTCATCATCAGTCACTCTATTAACGTTAGTGTTTGTTGCTCATATCCTATGACGGATCAGACCAATGGTCATCAGTAGCGTGAACATCCCCTTAGTTCCATTAAATGGGGCTAATCAGTACAAAACTGCAAAAATACACATCTGATGTTATTTTCTGATGTACATTTTTTGCCTTGTGATCATCCTGTAGAAAGTAACATGACATAAATAGAAAAAAAACTAGTATGCTTATAAAGTATCTGAATAATCTGGATTTTCACATTTTTTATTGCATGACCTAATTTCTATGATCATCGATTGCTTATTCAGGGAATATACTACTGAGTAATTGTGCTCGGTTGTAGCTTGTCATCCCCGGGAGTATATGTTAGTATTCCAGCAGGTGGGGGTATTGTCTAGTAGAATATACATGGCTTTATCCAGTGACTAGTCAATGCATTGCTGTGATCATTTTATTTTTTGATATGTAGTTTATTAATGCTGGTAATTTTATCACCTTTAGGGTGCATTCACACTGAGTAAACGCTAGCTTATTCTGAACGTAAAACACGTTCAGAATAAGCGGCGTCTAAAGCAGCTCCATTCATTTCTATGGGAGCGGGGATACGAGCGCTCCCCATAGAAATGAATGGGCTGCTTCTTTCACTCCGTGCAGTCCCATTGAAGTGAATGGGGAGTGCCGGCGTATACGGCAAGCTCTGCTCATGCCGGAGCGTACACGCCGGCACTTCCCATTCACTTCAATGGGACTGCACGGAGTGAAAGAAGCAGCCCATTCATTTCTATGGGGAGCGCTCGTATCCCCGCTCCCATAGAAATGAATGGAGCTGCTTTAGACGCCGCTTATTCTGAACGTGTTTTACGTTCAGAATAAGCTAGCGTTTACTCAGTGTGAATTCACCCTTACAGTAGATTAATGCCGCCCTGTCATGCTGGTGTCACCGCTGCAAAATAATCTTTGGATAGTTTTACAGAGAAGTATATATCGCGTTGTGTTACTCCTATTCTGAGTCCTCAGTGATGTTACCATTGTGCTCCATTGTATAGTGCAAGGCTGTGATGTTGGTAGGCCAAACCGCTGAATCTGACTTTAGTTATATCAGATGTAGTGCTCCCGTATGGCAGTGATGTGCTCCCATACGGAGGTGATGTGCTCCCATACGGAGGTGATGTGCTCCCATACGGAGGTGATGTGCTCCCGTATGGAGGTGATGTGCTCCCGTATGGAGGTGATGTGCTCTCGTATGGAGGTGATGTGCTCCTGTATGGAGGTGATGTGCTCCCATACAGAGGTGATGTGCTCCCATACAGAGGTGATGTGCTCCTGTATGGAGGTGATGTGCTCCTGCATGGAGGTGATGTGCTCCCGTATGGAGGTGATGTGCTCCCGTATGGAGGTGATGTGCTCTCGTATGGAGGTGATGTGCTCTCATACAGAGGTGTTGTGCTCTCGTATGGAGGTGATGTGCTCCTGTATGGAGGTGATGTGCTCCTGTATGGAGGTGATGTGCTCCTGCATGGAGGTGATGTGCTCCTGTATGGAGGTGATGTGCTTCCATATGGAGGTGTTGTGCTCCCGTATGGAGGTGATGTGCTCCCATACGGAGGTGTTGTGCTCCCATACGGAGGTGATGTGCTTCCATTTGGAGGTTATGTGCTTCCGTATGGAGGTTATGTGCTCCCGTATGGAGGTGTTGTGCTCCCATATGGAGGTGTTGTGCTCCCATATGGTGTTAAATATGCTGCCATGAAGAGCAGAAGGTGGAGCGCGCCTTTCTATGTGCCACAATACCATGGTGAATTTCATACATATCTCCCTGCAGGAGATGTAGGCAGGGCTGTGGAGTCGGTAACCAAACCACTTACACCTCTATTTTTCCACAGCCTGACCCCGACTCCTTCTGTTCATGGTCAGTCAGAAGCAGTAATTCATTAAACCCTTTCCGAAATCTGCTTTATTATCCGCCATAGCTATTGGGTCACATACATGTAGAGTTCATATTTTTTGATGTGTTAGGGGGACTTCACACGGAGTAACGTGCCGCGTGATGTAGCACGTATACGCCGTGTGAGATTTTGCGGGCCGTATACGCTCCCATTGATTTCAATGGGAGCGTGGATCGTAAACGCCGCGTTATTTTGCGGCCGCAAAATCACAGCCACAAAATAACGCAGCGTTTGTGATCCACGCTCCCATTGAAATCAATGGGAGCGTATACGGCCCGCAAAATCTTACACGGCATATACGTGCCACATCACGCGGCAAGTTACGCCGTGTGAACTCCCCCTTACATGAGTTGTTGCCAATTTTCGATGCAGAATCCATGCCGGATATCCACTACAGATCCACCATGTATGCCCATGGCTTGTGTGAAAGAAAAAGTGGCATTGTTGCTAATGGCAACCATTCAGAGGCCATGTTTTATTTTCTACACTCAGAATCCGAAAGTTGAGACCTGATATGTTGCTATGGGCAAGGAGGCCATTGTTGTACCTGGTTACCACAGTGTGAATCATGGTCATTATTAGTTCGTATAGCGCACCCATTGGGGCAAATCCATCATTCCCTCATACTAGAAAATTGACGTAGATGGTGGACCACATCCTCTTCACCAGTTGGGCCGTTTATAAAGCCTGGCATGCGATACGCCAGTTATTTTAATAATGAATATACCCCATTGTTTCCTAGCCATGAGAGGCAGCCATTTTGTGAAATGGATCAGCCGTTTCACAATTAACGATTAAGCACAGAAATGTCCGCCTGCCTGCGTAGACAAATCCGTCCAGAAAGCGTCTGATCTTTCAGTTCTTGGAAAGCCGAATACGAGAAACATTTGCCAGTCCTTTATTCATCATCAGAGAAAAAGGATTAGCATTAAAATAGAATAATATAATCCGTGTAAAATGCATTCTCAGCCAGCAGGTGTTTTTGTCTTTCGGCTTCATCCAGTCACAGAACACATCCAATTGCCATTTAGATGTCAGTTGTGTTAAATTAAAGCCCTGTAAAACCCTCATCCAATTGCGTGAAAGCCAGGCGCAATTATACAGGAGTCGCATCCACCAGACTAAAATATGCATTTAACCTTTTCCTGCGGTTTTATGGCTTTTCGCCCTTTCGAAGCTTTAAGGAGGAATTCCTGTTGTTAATAAATTGCAGAAAAATGAAAATAGTTTTTGTCTCGTTGCAGGGATACGCCTGTAAATATATAGGACTTTTAGGTTTGTCAAAGAGGAGAACGATATAAAAGGAAGGGTGGGATTTCTAGTCACTTTTTTTCTCTGGGTTTTTGGTGATGGCAATGAGTAGAAGTCAGGACTGCACTCCTGGTTCAAGCAGTAAGGTATAACTGGTGCTCGCCATCCTGTGGGGTCTAGTCCAGGGGTCCTCAAACTTTTGAAACAGGGGGCCAGTTCACTGTCCATCAGACCTTTGGAGGGCAGAAATATACAGTAGTTTAAAAAATGTAAGATTATACGCTCCACAGTAGCTCCCCCCACAGTATTATACGCTCCACAGCAGGCCCTCCACAGTATTATATGCTCCTCAGTATGCCCCCCACACGCAGTATTATATGCGGGTCGCGGCCTACACTGACTGCTATCAGATGTATGGACATTTGCACATACAGCTGAAAGCAGCGATCGGATTCCCTGTAGTGAGCGATTCGGGCGATGGAGCTTGTCCTCGGTAGGCCGCATGTAGTTTGAGGACCCCTGGTCTAGTCTAATAAGGCACAAGAATGGAGGCCACACACAGGCGATGTTCTTAAACACCAGGCCTTATAATTCGGTATGCCACATTTTGGCCTTGGCCCAGTCTATGTTGAGGCCAGAGCATTGCATACTGCATAAAACCCACCGCTGGCGCCTCTCTTCTTGTTTTTGGGGAAGACCGTCTCTGTACAGTGCCACAGAATATGTTGGTGGCATAGAAGTAACAGGGAAAAAATAATTCATTGATCTTTCATTCAATGGCAGTAACCACTGCATAGGTAAAATAACTGCTTAATATGATGAGGCATGTACCGCATAAAAAGTATTGAGCAACGTGACTCATTTTATTACCCTCACCATTTTAGTGCAAATTTCTGGATCAGATTAGGGTTGATGGGAGCCCCTAGCCAAAAACAATATGGTGTGGGAGGGGGACGTTCCACTTGTGGCACCCAGACCCCACCTAACCCCTGCAGCAGTCATATAGAAAGAAGGTAGGCCTTCAACAGAGTCCAGGAAATTAAAGCCCTGCTCCATAACTGCTCCGAATCGACCAGGAAATTTCTACAAACTGTCTTCTTTAGGGTTAATTTATGCAAACGCCCCTCCCGTTCCAGCTTTGTTCCACCCATTTCTTAGGATTATTGACATCCTCACCAAAGTCTATGGGAGCAATGGTAGACAGCTGTGCCATTTCAGAAGATCCTTCCTTCTTTTTTCGGGAGGATGTGATCACAAAATGGCCATCAGAGATAGTGATGGTGGAGGAGCAGAATACAGGTTGTTGCCTTATGACAATGCAATAATCTATATTTTGCAGGGAATTTCACCCCTTCCTCAGATTTGCAGGATTTCAGGGTGCCTCCCAAAACTTAAAGTTGTGTTCACATTTGCGCTGGTGTCTTAGTTGGGGACTTCATTGCAATGTCCACCTGAAATCAGCGGACGAAAAGTCCTGCATGCAAAGTTTTTTTCCACCGCTGGTCTCATTTTTAAAACCGTGGACAATGGACGGACCCCATATAGTCTATGGGGCCTGTTGGACTCTATATGTCATCGTTATTTTAGTCGTCCACCTGTCCAATGTTCTGGTCCTCCAATGGACCAGAACATTAGACCACCAACCAAAGCTAATGTGAACTTAGCTTAAGGCCTCATTTTTTTTTTTTGTAGAATTACCAGTAATATATTACAGAATATACATGTAAATCTCCCTATATATTAAGTGTCTTCATAATGTGATGTGGTATCTGAAAATTTCTGAAATGAGTTTGAGCCATAAAATGTCTTCCTGAACCTGTGGGCGCTGCGAACACCTTTTTAGGAAAGGTTAAATGGCTCTCTCTTCTCCTCATTGATTTTCAAGGCTTTGTCATGGAAACTGGAGTTTTGATACTCGGAACTCAATGAAAGTTAGATGCGGGCGAATGTCCGGGTATGGTGAAAGAACATGATTTTCTATAAAACGTGCCTCACGAACCTGGCTAATTGTTAGAAGTATGTGTCACTGCCAGATGATGTCACCTCGCCCTCCTGCCTACCCGGCTGCTAGGCTTTATATTGCTGTCATTGTGGGTTTTTTCGAGAGAATGGCGGCCTACAGTGCCTGTATTGTGGTACACAGTGATTTCTATATTTTTCTCAGACTGAATTAGAAGGCGGTTCCTTACATCCCCCCTATATAATAACCCTAATTATATTGGCCCTAATAAAGCCCTTTATACGCTGAGCACTACCTCCATTGCCCTCCCCGTTCATTACTACACGTCCTTACCGCATCTGATCCTGTCATAATGCTGTCAATAATGCTATTTCAGTCTCAATTTTTGGTGTTTTTTTTTTTTTTTTTTATTCAGCGTTTCTTGGTCTTGCTTTTGGTAAGTGTCTTTTGATGATAAAGATTTTATTTTTTTTATTATCTATGACCGTGGTGTCTGTCGGAGGACCAGAACGACTGGACCGCTAAAATAGTGGTCAGCAATGGTGCCCAATGGACTGTAAACGTTGGCCTTGCAGCGATTTTAGGTAGTCACTGGCACACATGTGGATAAAGCCTCGCTTGTACGGCGCCAACATATTCCAAAACATTTCACGGACGTTGCCGGTCACTGTCCCAATCTAAATTCCCTATCAACATGTGCGTGGAGTGTGGGCGCAAACCCATCGAACATACAAACTAATTGCAGATGTTGTCCTTGGTCGGATTCGAACCTTGGTCTTCAGCCCTCAAGGCCAATAGTGTGAACCACTGTAATACCCCATTTAGACCACCAAGGTTGTCACATTTTAGTGTTTGTATGATGGCAACAGTTCCAGGCCCAAATCGTCCTAGATCTCTGTGATGTTGTTAGGTTGGGTTATTATTCATGGTCAGTCTGAGATTTGTGACCATTAAAGGGATGTCGACACCTGACTGCATTACAGATGCAAACATACATGTCTTGTGTTCAGTAGGCGTTGCCACATTGTCCTGTATTTTAGGAACCTGTAAACAGATAATGTTCCTGAGGTTGCTGACCTCCATAGCATGCACATGTCTGACACTCTAAAAACATTCATGGTGCGACATTTCTTTGCAAACCCAATAACCTTTTTTGGTGGAATTTACTAGGTAGATGGAAAGTCTACTAACTAACAAAAAGTAGTATAGAAATAGAGACGTGTACATAGTCTCATCCACTATTCTCATCATCCGAAAAAACCATAATGATGAAATGTCTCAAAGAATTTGCCACCGGTAAAAGACATTTGATGAGACGCCATCTTGTAAAACCGTACCATTTTGTGATAAAACACACACTATTTTGCTCAGTAGTAATTGGCCACACAGATGATATATTTTATCATTAAGGTCCTAGCTGCCCATTTACCAACTTTGCACAAACTGTGCCAGTCCTGACCTTGGATGGTACCTGACCACTGCTTCGCACCAGTGTCTCTCTTCCTGTCCAAGTCAACCATCACCTACATCGAGTTCATTCCTACAGGTAGCAAGTTGGTGGCCCACAGCAACGAGCCCATATCTCAGTATAGGGTTGAAAGGGTGAACACCAGGAGACCACTTGGGGTATGTTCACACGGCGGAATATGCATTCCGCGTGTGAACGCTTCCACACGGCTAGCCACGATAGGATGCCAGTGCAGTGCTCCGGCATCCATTCGCGACATTCTGCTCTGGATTAGGCCCGAAGAATGGAGGGAGCCTCACGCCGCGGCTGAGTCAGCCACGGAATCCACGTCAAGATAGGACAACTTGCTTTTTTCCCCGCTACTAGCTAGCAGAAAAAAGAAGCAAGCGTCTCCCATTGAAGTCAACGGTAGCCATTTTGGAACCAGATTTTGAGGCGGATTCCGGCTTAATAATGCATGTAAAAATCCTCCACATCTGCGTTGTATGGACAAGACCTCAATGCCATTAGATAGAAGGACGGGTTATTTAGAGCTCTCGATGATAAAGGGTTAAATATTTGTCTTGTATACCGTCCGTGAAATATAATTCCTCTGATCTCGTATTCTCTATGTTGTCCTGGGCCTTGGCTGGCGAGTTCAGAGTAGGTCTCCACTCTTATGACTCCACTTTTTCTGCTTTCTTCTGAGATCTCCGTTCCAAACGGTGTAATCCGGTCAAAGTACCAAGCAGGGGAGCCGGTGCCATCAATTTGTCAGCTCCGCCGTCCTTGATCTCCTTCTCACCCCAATTATATTTTGTTCACTCTTAGACCCGTGTTATCTGGTCTTCTTTAATGGCTGCCCGTGCCGCAGTGAATCTGCACATTTGCACATTATTTTGCCGTTCATCACACACAAGCGGGATCGTCCTCCGTAGTGGTCGATGTGTTCTTACTATTTTTCCATGACCCTATAACCCTCATTTCTGCCCTATTAATATTAATGGTTGTTCTCCTAGGTGTCGGCTCTTAATGTGATAACTCCTTCTTCTCTTAGAACTGATCAGATGAAGACATATGTATCTTTGGGGCAGCCTTAGACTATGGGGTGACCTTTGGTGCCCTTACTTCATTTACAACCATTATAAATTGTGGGTATTTGATGGTTATTTTCTCTTTAGACAGCCTTCACAGAGCCGTGTTCTGTCCAGATATTTTCGGCTATATTGTGGCCACCGTTCCCTTTCGGACTTGGGTTGTAATGACTAGAACCTGTTGTATAATGGATTACTAAATGTTGGAAGTTCGGGTCATAAAACAAGCGGCCGGAACGGGATTTGCAACTGTAATACAGTCGGGAAAATCCAAACACATTATAAGTTCCCTTTTGCTCAACAGATCTCGAGGTATATGACCCAAGAGGGTCAACATTGGGGAAAAAATACACAATTTTGTGAATAGCAGATGTTTGTGCAATATGTGTCTCTATGTCTCAATGTGGCCACCCACTGGTTGTGCTGTGAATTGCATCCTGTTGAGGGGTTTGCTACCACATTGTGATAACTTATTGAATTTGTGTTGTAAGAAATTGGTCCTTGGATATACTGTATATACTGTAAACCTATTGACTCATTAAATCGTGGACAAATATTTTATGAAAAAAAAAAATTGATTTGTCATTTTCTTTTTTTCAGAATTCCACTATATATACCGTATCTTTTTCTTTTCTCTTTACAGATGTTTTGGGATGCTACTCAGTCCAGGCAAAAATGTCAAAAATAGTGACATGCATCTTCTAGATATGGTAATTATTATGTTTCACTTACAGCTTCTCCTAGCATTAATCTGACTGCTTAAGGGCTCGTTCACACGGGGCAAGAGGGAGCGGATTTCGGTGCGGAATCCTCCTCAAAATCCGCCCCCTCACAATAGAGGTCTATGTAGACCGCCAGCGCTTCTTCTTTTCTGCTAGCGGGAAAAAAAAGCGAGCTGCCCATTCTTCAGGCGGATTCCGCGGCTGATTCATCCCCGGCGTCCGCCTCGCGATAGCACCCTCCAGACTAGGCCCGTTCATTTGGGCCTAATTTGGAGCGGAAAGCCGCGACAGAATGTGCACACGCGGAATCCCTGTGTGAACTAGCCCTAAAGGGTTGTCTGGAAACAGCAACGCTATTACCCATGTTTTTGTGTCTGGGATTGCTTTGGTATTTTCCCTCATTGCAGAGATATTATTAGTTTCGGCTACTGATATTACTGCACTGTCACAGGGGCTGGATTTTCAGCGTCATTGCAGAGTAGTAATGAACATCCCCTGACAGTATGTTCTATGGACTTGTACTGTAAAGGGGGCCATTCCTCACCACCCTGCAATGACGCCAAGCTATGAGGCCGGCCCCTCTGACAGTGCAAGGATATCAGTACAATAGAGGAAGATACCGGCAGAGCTGAAGTGCACCGAATTCACTGCACCATCAGCTTAATACCTACCTTATATGACATGGAATTTACACTTTACATACAGTAACGATCTTGCCCTTATTCCCTACACACTTGCACACTTAGCCGAGCTGTGCATATATGTGCATATATACATATGTGCTGCCAGACTTCTATCCCTGTGAACAAGAAAATCATGGGAGGTTCGGGAGGAGCATATACATATTAGATGGTCAAGTTATCCCATCAATATTGGCAGGTTCAGATGATACACCTCTAAGGTGTATGGTCAGCTTTAGCCCTTCTATACTGGAATATAAAGCTAGTACTGGTGCCACCCTGTGACTTCATGAAGAAATGCAGTGAAGGAGGCTCCCTTTAATATATATAGGCGATAGAGACTATATCCTTCTTCCAATACAATGTTTTTGCCTGGTTGTACTATAAGACATTCACACGTTGTATTCCTACTCTGCATTTTCTTAGGAATCCATGGGGAAAAGCAGTGATGGGAAGGCATACGTTATCACAGGGATGTGGAATCCAAATGTGCCAGCGTTTCTACCACTCAACGAGGAAACTCCCAAAGGTACGGTTTCATGACTCTGGATTCAAGAATTAAAGGAAAACTGGCGCGTGCTGTACCAGTGTTTGCGGCAGGGCCGCTTTATACATTGGTTCAAACTTTTCCTTAGTGAGATGCCCCTTTAAGTAGCGCCATATAATACCCCTTCCCTATTAGTCACCATTGATATTGATATATATTACATACAAAACAAATTAAACTCTCTTAACAAGGTTCCCATCTGTAGTGCTGTCTGTGGTTCGGTGCTCCCTGCAGCAGACAACATCAACTGGAACCTAAGGACACCCATAAAGTTAACATTGCTGCCAATGGGACCACACCCGAAATATGGGACTATCCCATAGGTTGTGGGGGCCCCACTACTGTAGTCATGTAGTTTGCACTATGGTTAAAGCTGCCCTGGTTAGTGGTTAGAAAAGCATTCATGGCCGGGTTACACGCTGCTGATTCTTTGATGGAAATTGCTGCAAGACCAAGCAGGACACTAATTCCTTGTATTAAAAACAATGGAATCAGAATAGGGCTTTTTGGAGAGGATTTTGGGTGTGATTTCCTTTCTTTGTGTGCTCATAGACCAGAAACTTCTCCATCTCCATACTCATGAGTATTTTTCACTGTTGGACAACCACTAGGTGGGGCATACATGAATACATAGTTCCTTTAGTGTGAATCATTTTTATTATCGTGAACAATAGGGCTCATATTTGGTTTAGCATCCCTCCTCCACTTGTTAATACACACAGATCACTGAAAGTCGACGTGCCAGCATAGATTTGCAGTTCAGCGGCCCAGACATCGGCCCACCTTCCATTGATGCTGCTGTTTTTGGGTGGTAGCCCTCCTCTTCCCTGCCGTGCAGTCTACTGCCAAGTAGTATCTATCCTTTTTAATAATGCAGTATTCACTTTTGTACTGGCGTCAGTTCGTACAAAACCTGGGGCACGTCATTCAGCAGTCATGTACGTATGGCCCATGTCCCAGGATGGCTCCTGGTCTGTGTGTCAAACCAGCTGGAGACCTAATGAGTGTCTTTGTGGCCTCCGTCAGGCTGATAAATGTCAATATATTGGATATTTATATTGACAACACTGTTCTATATGCACTCACACTATCTACATATAATGCTGGTTCTAGTACTAAGTGTATGAAGTATAATACGTAAAAAGCATAGGTGCGATTCAATAACGGTGCTGTTTGCTACATCTGATGTATACTGTAAATGCAGTGTGAACATGTGCTAATCCCACTAAAGTACATACCAGTGAACCTCTTCTTAGCCTGAAATGACCCCACACAGGGAATATTGCCCATGCACAACAGACTTGGGTTTAGATTCACAGTAAGTAAGCAGCCATTTTCTTGTGGCCTGTGGGCATGCGCAGTTGGCTCTGCCTGAGGCCTACAAGTTTGACTGCCTGCGCCGGAAAAAGACGTGTGAAGAGGCCGTTCCTGAAGAAGATGGAGGCGTCGCTGGATAGTTCTCTCGCAGCATTGGGGACACCCCCAGTGCTGCGAGAGAACTCATTTGCATACTGACGAAAACCGGGATTTCTACGGAACGGCGGTGCAGAGAAGACATCTAAAGGTAGGAGAAGAATAGCCTTTCTTAAGGCTATTCCTACGTGGTAGGCAGAAAAAAATTGTGTTTTAATGATAGGATCCCTTTAAATAATTTACAGCCTGTCCTTGAAAATGATTATGTATGATATAGATGTAAATCGCGTCTCACTTTTTTTTTTGCAGACAAGCGAGTGTACATGACCATAGCTGTCGACATGGTGGTTACAGAAGTGGTGGAGCCTGTCCGATTCCTGCTGGAGACAGTGGTCCGCGTGTACCCCACAAATGAGAGGTTCTGGTATTTTAGCAGAAAAACCTTCACAGAGACCTTCTACCTAAAGCTCAAACAGGTATGAGTAGCATGAAAGGGCTTGAAAAGGCTCGTGTTCACCTCTCGGTATGCAAGGCGCCGCGTGATATATTGTCTTTTATTCTCCGCTCGGTTTGATGTGATCATGCTTTTTCCTTTCATAAAACGCTTTCAAATAGACACAGTTTGCAAACCCTATGGATCCTAATGTAAAAGAAATCCGTTCTCTCTCTCTTTTTTTTTTTTTGGAATAAGCTATACTTATATCTCCAATTACAAAGATAATTGGGGAGATTTTTTTTTTTCCTGTACAAAAGTTATTATCTGTAGCCTATTTTTACAGCTTTCATTTTCGACTTTTCTTTTTTACCGCAAGACACACAGAAACAAAGTCTTTCAATTTCTCTGCAGGTGGTCTATAGAATAATAGATCCTATGCGTATATATATAAATATCCCCAAGCTCTCCTTCTGTTCTTGTGTGGCCTTTGTGCTTTTCAGGCTGTCAGAGCTATAAGACATGACATTTATTAAATTGTAACTAAAATATTGGCTTTTCCCCCAGATCAGAAGGTAGCAGACTCCTTCCATAGCTGTCCCGGTAGCTGATGTCCTCATAAACATGCACGCTCGGCCTCACTGAGTATGCATGTGTTTTCAGTGGAGAAGCCGCTGTAGACTTCTCTGATGGAGACTTGTCTCATAGGGAACAAAGAGTCAGACATTAAAAGTTTCGTCTTGTAAAATCCTTTGTTCTCCCGACATCTGTCAGAGGAGAGATTGCAGGAATCCATATAAGATAGCCAATCAGTGATATTAGCGAATTAAATAGTTAACTATTGAGGACCCGTATTTAATATAGGTCATTGATATCGGATCAATAGGAGTCAGATACCGACCCCCACAGCGTTAAAGTGAGCCCGACTTCCGATTCACAGACCAGTGATGTCACATTCATTCATGACGTGACTTGTTTGCAGCTAAGTCTCATTCAGTTGCTTGGGGCTGAGCTGCAATACCAAGCACAGCCACTATGCAACATATGACGCTGAAGGATGGGGGTCCCCACCAATCTGATATTAATGACCCATCCTAAGGATGGGTCATTAATATTACAATCTCCGGAAATCCCTTTAAGATCTCATCAAAGCTGTCAACTTGTCAAGTCTCTTCCTGCAGCTATAAGATGCTTCATCATACAAAATATGACACCTGTATATTAAATGCTCTTTTTTTTGCAATTACACAGGAGCCCAGTAAGTCAGGGGGTCCCATCACCTTAAAGGGATGTTCTGGCTCCAAATCAAATTTTCATACTGATAACCGATCCATGGATCATCCTGTAAGTGAACTGACCTGACCCTGCACAGATCATCTGCCCTAGCGGCCTGCGGTGCAGCAGAAGTGTTTGCAGCATTGATGCTGTTTTGCCTCCCCTATGACTTGAATATTAGTATCGCTGCACCCCCTTCCCGAACACTATCAACTTCCATCAGGGGGCGCTAGTACAGATGATCTGTACGGGTTCTGGATGTTGGACCCTGGCATATCACATACCGGTGATGGGTCATCAGTATGAAAATTTTATTTGGGGCCAGAAAACTCCCTTAAACAGCAGCTTTCTACGAGTCACTGGTAATACTACAATATATTCCTTCTACAATGCCCAAAAAATGCCTAGCACAATAGGTGCTTTTAGCTGGGGGTGTCAGGAATAGGATTTGGGACCATCAACCAATCGTTTTAAAAAAAGACTGTCTCGGATGAAAAAAAAGCTGCATTCATAGGCGAAATACTTCCAGATATAGAGTGGAAAACGGCTGTAGTCTTTAGTATCCCATAAAATATATGAAATATAATGAGCCGCAAAATATATAAAAAATTAATCTTGTCTCTTCCTGTACTCTGGCCCCCTGCCTGTCATCCGCCCTCTCACCCTTTATTATAAAAGGTAGAGTTACAAAGAGCTGTGTGTTGTATAAGAAGTTGTCTGCAAATAGCTGGAGACACATTATTTCATATCTATGTCTGTATAGATACTGGATCAGACAAATAGCCTGTATACCCCTGCCTTGGAACAGGTTCACACTAGCGTCGCCTCTAAATTGTTCTGGTTTGTCGGGGGATTTGAAAAATGGAGATGTGTATCGCTAGAACAATGGGAATGCAATGGACCCCGTTGACTATAAGGGGGTCTATTGGGTGTCCGTCATTATAAAACTGAAACCGACAAAGGAAAAAGTCCTCCTTGGACCCTGTGTTGGGGACCCCTAAGTCCCATAGACTTTAATAGATTTATTCATGTGACCATTGTTTTAACAGTCTGTATGAAAGATCCCAGATCTACGGTAGGATATAATAGTACCTTCCATTTCTCGGGCCGATTTCTCAGATCCCTCAATAGACCGACGTCTGTGAGGGATCCGTAAATCGGATTATAAATGGACGAGTGCAGGGCTCTATTGTGTGAATGTAGCTGAACTTGCACACCTGTCTCAGTTTTAGATTTTCGTCTTTTAAGGCGTCAACCAATTTTTTTTCTTTTTTTGTATAATGAAAAACTTAAAGGGATTCTATCATTAAAATCCCTTTATGAACCAAGAACACGTCGGAATAGCCTCAAGGTTATTCTTCTCCTGCTTTTATTTTTGATCTCCCTCTTTGCCATGCCATTGGCCTCTTCAGCTGTGCATGTCTGTCAGCCATTTTCCTGTGGCCGAATAGATGCTCGTGTAAGAGGCCACAGAAAAATGGCTGACATACGCAGTTGGCACTTTCAGCTGAAGACGCAGCCGATGATGCAGCGAAGAGGCGGTCGGGAGAAGAAGACAGAGGAGTCACTTTTTGAGCAAAGGGGAAAGGGGAGGAAAGGGGAAAACTCTTTTACATATGGAAAAAATAAAAAATTTCTCAGGAACAGCGGTGCAGATCAGAATAATAAAGGGTGCATTCACACACAGTAAAATGGAGTGTATTTTGGAGTGTAATTTTACACGTGTAAAAAAATTTACGCGCGTATTTTGGAGCGTTTTTTACACGTGGAGTTTACGGAGCGTTTACGTGTGTAGAAAAACACGCTTCCGTAAACGCTTCAAAAAACGCTCTGTAAACGCCACGTGTAAAAAAATGCTCCAAAATACGCACGTAAATTTTTTACACGTGTAAAATTACACTCCAAAATACACTCCATTTTACTCCATGTGAATGCACCCTTAAAAAGGAATAGCTTCTCTTAGGCTAAGTTCACACGTGAATTGCGTGTGGCGTAATTTGGTCCAGAAAAAAAAAGCTTCCTAATTAGGAAGCGGTTTTTGGACCTTGAGGTGTTTTTTGGAGCGTTTTCTGGAGCAGTTTTTGGTAAAAACCCGCTTCAGAAAACGCCAGGCGGTTTTTCCCTCACGGTCAGTCAGTGGACTGTAAAAAACCACGTAGTGGTTTTTGGTCTCGCGCCAAAAACCACAACGCAGTTTCTGCCTCCCATTCACTTCTATTGACTTCCTGAGACGGAATCCGCCTCAAGAAAGGTCATGTCTCTTCTTTTGTCATGTTAGCAGTCTCCATAGACCACCATTGTGAGGGGGTGGATTAGGACATGGGTTCCGCGCCATAATCCGCCCCCTTTGTGCCCATGTGAACGGGCCCTTAAGGCTATTCTGACGTGTTTTTAGTTCAAAAAGGGATTTGAATGATAGAATCCCTTTAAGGTTGCCATATACTTCAGATAACTGTATGGCTGACCACCACCCCATACAGAGGCACCCTTGACGGAGCATGCACTTGCTCTGAATGGGGAGAGAGGAGTTTGCTGCTGTCTCTGCTTGTAGTCTCTCATCTGCAGCCTTCATTTTTCTGTCTCCTGTTCGGCTAGTTATAAGCCCAAACTCTAATAAGTGTACTGTAACAGACAATATATGACATGGCTAGTTCTTCTCTCCTGACATCTGCCAGCAGGGGGAAAGTCGTGAGGCCCCGTGCACATAAGATGGGGTCTATCTGACATACATGTAACGTGTACGGCCTCCTAAGCAATGAAGGTTCCAATTGAATGACTGCAGGCAGAGGTCTTGGAAAATCTATTCACAAACCTTTATTTGCAACAGTGGAATACACCTTTACCATGCCAATAAATGATACCGTTTGTTATGTACCCTCTCACTAATAAAACAACTACTAAATTGTCTGCTTAATTGATTTTCCTTACTGCTCATCCTTTATTATATTTTGATGGACAGCTCACACGTCCCTCTTGCTTTTCCTTCTTCCTTTTAGTCTGGGAATAAAGGCTCTGGAGATTCAATTTATGAAGTCCTGAGTTTACAGAGACAATCGGAAATAGTCGAGGCCCCGACAAGTCCAGCGAGTGGAGTAATGTCCCCCCAAGAGGAGGAGGAACCAGAGGACGGTGAGCAATATTCATGATTGAAGCGAAATACCGTATATGTTTTTATAACGTTAAATGTCTCCCCAAGAGATAGAGGAGCCAGAGGAAGGTGAGTGATGTTCATGATGACAGCAACTTGCTAGATCTCTTTTCACATGTTAGAACGGAACTTCCATTTTATTTTATTCTTTTTGAGGGTGTGTTGGTTGAACATTTTTTTTTTGTTCTACTTGATTAACCTATCTAACTTCCTTTTTAATAGAAAACAGGCTTAAGCAACGCTCTATTTTAGCTGTGAGTAGGGAAAGTCTGTACAAATTTGTATTGTGAATGTGTACAGCTGAGCGTTTATCTTTTCACCCTCCCCAGCCTAATATAATTTATTTTTTCATATGCAGCACTTCATACCAAGTATAAAAATCACATTGCCGAATATGTTTTCAAGTTTTGATATCTCTAATAGAGTTGATTCGAATAACTCGCTCCATAGGAATACTTGTTAGCGGTTGGCGCTTAACCCCTTGGTGTGCGGCCGCTACAATGCATTCCTATGGGAGCTGAGGTATTCGAAACTATTCAAATCTAGTCTTCGAATCAACTCTAATCTCTAATTCTTTTATAACTAGTACTTCAATCTTGATTGGACCATCCACGTTTGGCTCTACATATTGCATTCACCACAGGTATACAGACAGAGTCTGTCAATGCTTAGGTTAAAGTATTGTTAATGGGAAGTTTACAGCCTGTTTTCTATTAAAAGGAGGTTAGATAGGTTAATAAAGTAAATGACAATAATGTTCAGCACACACTCTCTGATAAAATAGCAAAATAATAAAATAGGTTTGATCTACGGTATATGCGGTGTACGCCATTGGATAGAAAAATAGTTAAATTGATATAAAGAAAGGTTTTCTTCTCTGGTCCTTCTGACTTTAGGCCCCGGACGGTGGTGACAGTGATCACGTTAGGTAGGACACAGTGCATGAATTGTGAAGACATGATGTGAATTGTGTAGTGTTTTCTTAGGGACGGCATGGTGTGTAATGCTTGAGCCAGCATGGTGTGCGGTTCACTGGTGTCGAGGTGTGCCAGGAGATTACTTTTACAGTCGGTGCACAGTAGGTTACTCTCAGGTTAGCCCTTGAACCCTGAATGAGACGGTCTAGACTTCTGGTCCCCTTCACACCCCATTCATTCATCTCTAGAAGCATCTATGACGGGATTCAGAAGAGGAACTTACAAAATACAAGACAAGTATCCTATTTGCTTGAAGCTCACATGTTGTCATCTAGTCCTAGGTCCTTATGCTATGTTTACTTATTGGACCACTCCTCTATATGTTTGGAAAACCCTGGTGCTCACTACCTCTTCATATGTTACAGCCCTTTTTCTTGGTTGTAGCGCTTGGGTCGTGACAGCATGTTGTGTAGTATAAAGTCTGTGGTTATATAGTGCTAGGGCTGGGACTATGGACTTCTATTGAATTGGGGTGATGTCATATATTATGTAAAGCTGCACACTTTTGATGTCATAGTGCTCGGGTTGTATTGCAATGCTGTATACTTTGAGTTGTAAAGCCTGTGGTGTGTGCTACTTACTTTTTTTCTTTTTTTTTTTAACGTTAAAGTTTATTGGAAGTTCTCGATAAGTATTACAATGGGGGAGTGGGGGGGGGGGAGGATAGAGGGAGAAAGAACCCAGGGAAAAAAAATGCTACTTAAATTTGATAGTTAATGATGGTTGCATAGGAATACGAAATAGGAATACGGTGCTGATCGCACCGATAAATTCTTTTAGATTTTTTTTTTTTTTTTCAAGTGTATTAAAAAAAAGGAATTATGATTCTTTATTTTCTTATCGCCATCTGTAAAAATACCAACTTAAAGGGTTTTTCTCAGTTATCCCATATCAGTATGGGGGATAAGTTGCAGATTAGTGCACGTCAGGCCACTCACACGAGAATGGAGCGGTGGTCGGGCAGCGTATTCACTTCTCCATTCATTTCAATGGGAGTGTCTGAGATAGCTGAATTTGTAGCACTCTTCCATTCAGAACAAGGAAAAAATGTCCCCCGTTTTCTCGACCAGCGGAGGTCCGTGTGGCCGGATCCCCACTGATCTACAAGTTAACCCCTTTAACTAAACTCCTTTCAGTCATGTCTCCCCTTGGACCTGGCTTCTTGTTTATATGCCTAGTAGATATAGCCTAGCTATAATTTTTGATATCCATGTGTGTTCCAGATCTATATGTGATGAGCAGGAGCTCCGGCTGCCCGTCATACACACATAGAGCCCCTTTGTTACACGTCTGTGGCTCCATCGGTGCTGCCGTGATGCCGGTCATCTGAGAATAATTATGGTTACTAAAAACACTCATCCTCTAACATGAGATTGAGTAGATTTTTTAGGTCACGTTTAGTCTACACATTTGTATTCCTGTATTATATCATAATCTCCTCTGTCTTTATGTAGAGAGTGACAGCGAGCTCTGGAGCGGCACTGGAGACGTTTCCAAAGAATGTCCTGAGAAGATCTTGGGATGCTGGGGTCAGCTGCTACAGAAATGGTAAGGGAGATGACCTATATACATAGTAAAATAACTGAATACCTTTTATTCCGTATGCATTTTATTGTGAAGTAGCGTTCCACATAGTGTTTATTGTGTTATGACCCCATAGACTTAATAATAACTATGTGTATGCATTACCTGGAGTGTATATATAGTGAACATACATATTCTTTGGCCTGACATACTCGCATATCAATACCGCTCCTTTGTCCAAGTTTCCTTCCCTCCCATGCCGGAGCTCATCATGCCGGAAGCTGAGAGGTTCAACTCCCAGTGGTCTCAGCAGATACTTGAGAAGGATCGATGATGTCACTGAGTAGTCTCAGCAGTCGTGTGAGCCCCTCAGCTTCCAACAAAGCAAATGGGGAGGGAAAGGGAACTTGGACTGGACAATGGAGCACCAGGGATAGGTTAGTTTGCCCTTGATTTTTTATTTTATTTTTTTACACCCACCCCAGATGCCCCTGAGGTTGCTCCAAATACTACACAACTTTTTTAATATGACACCTGAAGCAATGCACTAGACATTACACAGTGTATAACTTTTACCTGGAGTAAATATATACTATGATTGATATAAGATGTACAGATATTACGCTGAATAGAGGAGATGCCTTGCGGTAGATCCTCATCTCTTTGCCAAAGTAGAATGCAGTTATGAGGAGGGTCTCCCTCTCTGGAGGACCTGTCCTGTCCGGTCCTGCTCTCCATGGCTTTACAACCCATCCATGTAATGCGGCATCTCCCTTGCATTGCTGCTAGAGAATACCTTAAAGCTTACTACTAGGTGTCTCCACATATAATATCTAATCACTGGGGTCGTGGTGGAGGGTTACTCTATTAGGGCGGGTTCACATCTGCGCCCGGTCTCCGCTTTGTGGGTTTCCATCTTCTTTCCGAGAAACTGGACAGGAGACGGAAACCCGGCAGTCAGTATCTGCCCGTGAGCGTCTTCTGCTCTCCGTGGCGAAACCGCTTTTTTTTTTTTAAACCGGACACAAAGTCCTGCATGTCCGACTTTGCGTCCGGTTAAAAAAAAAGTTTCGCCAGAAGACGGAAACCTGCAAAATGGAGACCGGGCGCAGGTGTGAACCCACCCTAACCACGTTATTGTCAGGGAATCCCTTTTAATAAGTAGGAATTGTCCAAATTGGAGAACCCCCTTAAATTTTAAAGGGGTTTATCAACAAATCCCAGCTATACATATCTGATAGATGCAGTTCTCAGAGGTGAGACCCTCACCTGTCTCTGAAAGGAGATAACCCCAACCCTGTCTGTTCTCGATGACTATCAATTGGGTTGGGTTTTCCAGAAACAACATGGCTCTCTGAATCGTCCTATGTATGAAGATTTGTGCTCGGTAATAAACCTGGCTGTGTGAATACAGCTTTATTATACTCCAGATGCCTTGGTGTTATGCCTAGAAATGTGTTTTTTTTCCCCTTTTGTTATTGCATTGAAAATAGACTTCTTACTTGAGAAGTGAATTAACACACTGACAGCATATTTTCCTGTTAATCGTTGAGAGACGTAGCCTGCAGGGTGTGAAATGAAGTCATATATCTGAGGAATGAGCTTTTGTTTTACTTCTTCTCTTGTTTGGTTGTGAGCGGAGTTCTCCCCTTCCCTGAAGCTTATTCCAATACACTTGTTTATCTCCGATGCTCAGTTACATTTCCCTTCCAGTCGTCGGCCATCACCAGGGATAAGTGAGTGAAAAGCGAATCTCCACGCCATGACATCATCATGTCTTTTATTAATATATGTTTTTAGCAGTTATTCTCACACACTGTTCCAAATCCCCATCTGAATGTGTTAAACCACATGCGGATCTCCGCCATCCCACCACTTTCCTTGCATTCTTTGTCTTCCTGAGCAATCCGATTGTACTCCGATGAAGGTCCTATTGGCATCGAAACATCACGTATCTTGCTTCGCAATAACAACCCTGAGTTGCAAAGATATTACGTATTGAGTGCCAGAATCTTTTATGTCACTATAAGGAGCGAGTTCCTTTGTGAGCACCAGAAAACCAATTCACGGGGTGCTATGATACCTCACGTCATGCAGAACCGTGTAAGTGACAGATTTTTCTGCCAATGGAGCCCAAAAGATCCCATTGTCTGTAATTGAGTATTCCATTCCGGTATCTGTAACCTGATTCTGTAGTAGGTTATATCATAAGCAAAAAAATTGTCTATTTGCGAGGCATTCATGCAGCGGTGATCCACCTTAGCCAGTGACTGGGTAAGGGCGGGTTTACACCTGCACCCTGTCTCCGCTTTTGGGTTTCCGTCTTCTGCCGAGAGAAACTGGACAGAAGATGGAAACCCGGCGGTCAGTTTTCAAACCCATTCACTTGAATGGTCTGCAAAGTGACCGCCCGTGAGCGTCTTCTTCCTCTCTGCGGCGAAATGTTTTTTTTTTTAAAAAAAAAAATCAGACACAAAGTCGGACATGCAGGACTTTGTGTCCAGTTAAACCCTCCCCAAAAAAACGGTTTTGCCGCGGAGAGGCAGAAGACGCTCACGGGGTCACTTTGCAGACCTTCAAGTGAATGGGTTTGAAAACTGACCGCCAGGTTACCGTGTCCTGTCCAGTTTCTCTCGGCAGAGGATGGAAACCCAAAAGCGGAGACCGGGCGCAGGTGTAAACTCAGAGTATTTGATGTGCATAGTAAGATACTAGGGAGTAGAGACCAGCAAGGACTGGCACGTTGGATCCAGAGCACCATGGAATTGGTAAGAACATAATATAATATTTCTTGATTTTTTTTTTATTTTTTTTTTTATTTTTTTTTTTAACGCACAAGACAGGGGCACAATTTGACTTCCACCAATGTGTGCAGAGCAGATTCCAATTCCCTCCCACAATTCAGAATATGGAATCCTACTGCAAGATATAATGGTTCAAAACTTCAGGTTGGTCTATTGTACCTGATAACAATATATGCACCTTCCCAATATCCTCCAGTGATAAGTACATATTTTAATCTGTTATCTAAAGAAACTTTTTGGAGCTTAAAACCCGAATCTCTCCCGTTCTCCTTTGTTTCGCGCTTTAAAAATCTGAGCAATTAGAACCGAATATCCCAATTTTGTGACATTATTTATTAAAATTGATGAACTTGTTACCTCCTTGTTTAGTTCCTTTCTGAAACTGGAGAAAGAATTGTGTCTGTGCTTTTTCCTTTGTCCTGTCGGAGCAGAATGAGACCAGACTAGAACGCCAATTAAAATGTTCTGCACATTTTAGTTTTTTCTTGCCTTAGATCTAAGGTGGCTTTTTCAATTAAGCTTGAAAGCGGTCCGTTAAATTAGTATACGTCTGTTGAGAAATTATATTTAGATTTTTTGCACTTTCTTTTATATTTTGATTGAAAGCGTAGCCTTCGCTTGCATCCAGGATGCCGTCACCGTAATAAAATTATGGAAATATTTACTAAACCCCAGGTATGTTCTATACTGTTGTACGAATACACAAAACTGGAATCTTAAAATATACAATCTGGCCAGACTTGGACTTTGCTACCAGCTCAATACCATAGACCAGAACTTCTTTCTAAGCCAGCTGTTTTAAAGGGATCCTATCATTTAAACTCAATTTCTTTCTGCTTATCACAGAGGAATAGCCTTAAGAAAGGATATTCTTCTCCTACCTTTAGATGTCTTCTCCACGCCGCCATTCCATAGAAATGCCGGTTTTCATTGGTATGCAGATGAGTTCTCTCGCAGCACTGGGGGCGGGCCCCAGCGCTCACACAGCACTGGGGGCGTCCCCAATACTGCGAGAGAACTCTCCAGCGCTGCCTCCATCTTCTTCAGGAACGGGTCTTCTTTGTGTCTTCTTCCCGGAGTTTGGCTTCAAACTTCTAGGCCTCGGGCCTTGGGCAAAGCCGACAGGGGTGTTTCCTGAAGAAACTGAGTAGAAACCACATGGACCCCAATATAATATTCCTATGGTTTCTTAGGTAAGCACTTTTTAATGCGTATAGGTGTCCATTCGGGGGGGGGAATGGAATACCGTACCCAGATGTGAATCGGGCCTAAGACCTACTCTATAATCATATAACCCATTCGTGTGCTTGTAGCCTAAGGGTCCTGGTGAAGGAAACCTTTCTACAGCTCAGATCTAAGGAGAAAAAGTTGGAATTTTTCTTCATTTCAGTTCCTCAAGATGGTAATTTGAAAACTTTCGAGCCTGCGTGAGAAAGTTCCTCATCTTTTGGTGAAGACCTATTATAGCTTCTCGTTTTTAGAAGCCACTTCCAGTGCAGTCTGCTTGCTAGAAAATGACCTGTCAATATGATTTATAAAACTATTAGAAGACGTTCTGGTGTTGCCCAGGTGTACAAGTACTGAAATAGCTGTGGGCTTTATTTAAAGATCCGGGCTCAGGTAGAGTGCGAGAGAGCTGAAGGCGAAGGTACATGTCTTGGGTTTGCTTCGTTGCCAGGACGGAGATCGCGTTGCATTAGCAGAATATTTATTAGAAATTGATAAGACGTTTGGCTCGTTCCTGGCCAGCTCTAGGGGAAGGACTTTTTATTACAAACAATATTTTTTCTGAGTTTTGTGCAACAGCCAGAAGTGAATATGAAGAGAGGACGTGTTGTGTTTATGGGCGCCGTAATCATCTCTTTCTGTAGTTTAATATGAGTGCTCTGTAGCGGAATGCTCTTTGGTCCTAGTGAATAATATGAGCTTTGTGTATCCCCATTGCTGTTCACACAAGCACAACTATAATAACAACCACCAAGCAAACTGTATTTATCACGGCTTTTTCTCGGGTGTCTTCAAGTCCGATAACTCACCGTGTCCTAGGGAAACTAAAAGAAATAGACACAGAGCGCACTAAGTGTAGTATTGCACCATATACTTCTATGGTATAATAGAAAGTCAGTGTAATAACCAGCTGGCCTCTGACCTGAAAGGGTTGTGAAACGTCACAACCCTCTGTAGCGCTTGTCAGTAAATTCCCAGGTGACAGTGGCAGAGGTTCAACCTGTACATCAGGGGGGCTGGAGGAACAGTGGACAAACAGCAAGAACCGGAGGTCCGTGGCAGGAGATCCACGCTAACTGGTATTGAGAATGGAGACAAGGTGCAAGCCAAAAGTTCCAAAGGAGAAAACACTTTATCCAAATAAACAGGACATCACGACGCGTTTCAGGCTCTTTTTCAAGTGCAAATGAACTTGCCACACATTCACCCCCTTGATGAAGCCTTAGGGTGAAATGGCGTTGGGGTGAGCGTGGGGCAAATTCCTTTGGAATTTTTGGCTTGCACCTTGTTTCCATTCTCAATACCAGTGAGCGTGGATCTCCTGCTACAGACCTCCGGTCCTTGCTGTTTGTTCTACAGTAAAGGAGCACTTCAAAGAGGAGATCCCAGAAGTTCTGTACATTACTTACATGCATCTTTTATTCAGAGTTTTTTCTTTATTGTCTGGTGAACAAGTGTCATGGGTGACGGACGGTTGGAGATGTCTATTTACAGTTGTTGACTCAACTTTTCAAAGACCATTAATGGAATATTATTTTCATTGTTGTGAAGTGTTACATTTCTATTGACCTTCCTTGTGTTCCTAGGACTGTAGAGTCAGTAGGCCAAAGCTCTTAACTTCTTTATTTTTCCACAGCTCCGCTCCATCCGTGACTCAGACTCCTTCATAAATGTCAGACAGAAGCAGTAAAGCTCCGTTACGGGCGGCTTTACATCTGCCCCTGGTCTTCGCTTTCAGGTTTCCATCTTCTGCTGACAGGAGACGGAAACCCGGCAGTCAGTGTCTGCCCGTGAGCGTTTTGTACTCTGTGGCGAAACCGTTTTTTTTTTTTTTTTTTAACCGGACACTAAGTCCTGCATGTCCCACTTTGTGTCCGGTTAAAAAAATAAAAAAAAACGTTTCGCCGCGGAGACCAGAAGACGCTCACGGGCGGACACTTTGCAAAGACATTCAAATGGATTTGAAAAGTGACTGCCGGTTTCCGTCTCCTGTCCAGTTTCTCGGGCAGAAGACGGAAACCTGCAAAGCGGAGACTGAATCGCAGATGTGAACCCACTCTAGGTCATTAAACAATTGGTTATTAAAAGTAAATATGTAACAAACTATCTAATTAATTATGCAATGTTAATAATTATATTATTCAATTAAAAATAATGACTCCCCTTATTTTAAATCTGAAATCTGTAACTTTTTTCTGACACTACCCAAAAGTGGTCCCAGCTCTGACTCCACAGTCCTTTATGTTCCTGTAGCTCCCCCTGTGTCAAAGTGACCCTTAGATGTATGTCAATGAAGCCCACTTATTTCGGTGGGACCAGCCGACCATCTAAAATGTCTGGTGTGCCCCAACATCTTTCCTTTGGGGAAAGAATCATTGGGTGGATTGACTTCGACATATCCAATCCTTTCCTTCGCAAGGAAGATTACCTGCCACCAGGGCTCTCTACACGCATGTGTATGGGCAAGGGGCTTCTTTTGGGCAAACCAGCCTAACAGAGATGAACCAGTGGTTTCCAAATTAACCGCTATGGTTGGCCTTGCTACAGAAATTTTTGATGACCGAATAACCTGATTTAGGACATTTTGTTTGAATTGTTATTCTTACTCTAAGACATCTCCATTCATGGACCAACCATAAAGTCTTTTTCGAAGTCTCTACCTCTACCAGTTACTACAGTTTATCAGTTCTGAGTGATGGGGATCCATCTTCTGGGACTCCCACCAATGGCGAGAATGGGAGTCCCCTGTACTATATGAATAGAGTGGCAAGTCGCTCATACACTCGGTCCCTCAGTTCATCTCTAGACTGTTGGAGAGACGCTGAGGGTTATCTTTAGACGTCTAATACATTCTATTATTGTAATAAAAACTTATTTTTTTTTCTTATCTGCTCTTGCTTATTCTCTCGATTAGGCACAGCAATCTAAGTGTCCGACCTAAGGGACTGTCGTCCTTGGTGAAGCGAGGAGGGGTGCCCGAGGCACTTAGGGCTGAAGTTTGGCAACTTCTTGCTGGCTGCCATGAGGATCAAGAAATGATGGAGAAGTACAAGAACCTCATCATAAAAGTAAGAGAGTTTTTAAGTTTTGTAACTTTATCTTGACAAACGCAACTAGATGTCTTTGGGACTTATGTTGTGTCCGTCCTGGAATGGCTTGGTACCTTAGCCCAATGCTTTACAAGTTTTCTCTGTTATAGGATCTCGAAAACAAATGGAAGTAAGCGACCCTCATGTTGTTTGCATTTGAGTCCGAGGGGACGAACACAAATGGGGGTGGGGGCTCCATTTGTGTCCATCACTCTATTGCTGTTAAAGTCAAATCTGTTGCTCTCATTGTGTGATGGATGAGAGCAATGGATATTCACAGCGCCCCCTTACATGGCTACAAATTAAAGAGTCTGGTACATCAAAAGATAGCTGTTTTTAGTTGTGTTTTTAGTACTGAATAGGATGTAAAATGTGACGCCTAATAGGTCATGTGGGGGGGGGGGTCCTGATGGGACTAATGCTTTAATCCTAAAATCCGCTCATTGGCCTCAGCAGTCATGTGACCGTGGCCTCAGGAAGAGACTCCGGGATGTCACAGGTGATGATGTCGCCTGCCCTTCGCTGAGGCCGCTCATTGGCCTCAGCTGTCACGTGCGGTATTATGTTTTTGTCCATTTTTGACTGGACAACCCCTTTAAAGGTCACTTACTTTTTACTCTCTGATAGAAGGAGTTTAATGGTTTTTGTGGTCTGGTTGAGAACGTCTTTTGAGACTTTATGAAATAAGTATAAAGTGCAGATACCTTATGTGTCATGATGTGAGTATTGAGACTGTGGTGTGACCTATAGTCTAATATATATAACAAATCTATGACTGAGGGATGTTCACAATGTGATGGTTTACAAGGTAAGGACTCTATGCGAATAATTTTAGAAGTTTGATGGGGTTCTGAAGAAAGAGCCATTGCTAATACACCGCTAGGATACACCAACATTGGGTGATATTGCAGTTCAGCCCTATTCCTTTGAATGGGACTGAGCTGCACTCAGACCACATGACAAATGTGACATAATTGGCATGTGACGTGAATGCAACAGAGGCCGCTTTGTGAGTCCCCTGGTTTTTGGATCCCCCAAAGATTTAAGGATTTAATTCCCCCAAGTCCCCTTAGGCTGAGGCTCCACAATGTGGAAAAGCTGCTTTTTATTTTTAGATTTTGTTGCAGTTTTTTGATTCAAAGCCAGACATGGACTAAGCAGAAAGGAGAGGTATAAGAGCTCCCTTTATATTTCCCGTTCCTTTTCTAGACACGGTTTGGCTCTGAAAACAGCAGCAAAATCTGCAACAACAAAAAAGCAGCTTTTGCGCAATGTGGGGATGTAGCCTTAAGGAAACATCTAACAAGGAAATAGTCACTACCAGACTACAGGTTCACCAGCAAAATGCAGGGACAACATGTAGCAGCTATGTACAGACGCCCGGGAAAAGCGGATCTTCAATAGCTGTCGGCATACACGTGCATGCTTCTTTCAGCCAAGCGTTCATGCAACGGAGAATAATTTGCTGCCAGACTTCTCTAATACAGGGTTATCTCCAGCGGAAACAAAGTATCAGGTATGGTAATACTCAGCATGCCCTAACTTATCATCTGTCCAGGGAATGTTTGGATGACCCCCATATACATTGAGGTAATTGGCCCTTGCACTTGAAATTGCAGGTTCAGCCAATTTTTCTCTAATGTGTATGGGGGCCATAAGAGTGCAAATCCATTGGTCACCTCAGTCTCCTGTGACTGTTACTAGGCAGAAAGCTGAACTCATTCAATTGCCTGGCGAGCTCAGGGGTTGCTTATATTTTTCATTATGGAGTCTAATAGACTCTCTCTTGCTTTCGTCTCTAACCTACGACTCCCTAGCTGTAAGAGCATGCTGGAAGTTGTAGTTTTATCAAAAGTTCTAGTTTGTAACAGCTGGAAAGATACCGATAGAAGAGATGTCTGCAAACACCATTCATTTTCAGTCCATAGAAGTGACATCCCATAATGGTAAAAGGTAGCGTCGAGCTGCCACAAGTAGGCGAAGAAGAGCAGAATATGAAAAAAACACATTCACTAGAATGTCGCTTTATACGTAACCATAGGAATGATTTCATACACTTGTATATTGAAAATCCGCGACGGCCAAATTGCCGAATACCCGTCGCAAAGTCACATTTAACTAATTACAGTTGCAACCATCAGAACCAAAATATTTTCCCTGCAAAATTTGCTTTCGGTGTCCCAAAAAAAAAAAAAAAATCTGATCTCAGACAAAACATTTCTCCACTCTGCGATCCCGTCTTCTTCATACCTCCTTGTACTCGAGCTGTAATTCACTCACATTAGCGCGTTTCCTCCTGTTCTACACGACGCGGGTGACAAAAGGCAGAGAAAATAGTATTGGCGCAGGGAAATAGAGTGTGACATTTATCTGTGCCGCTGCCTTTTAGCCTCGTGTTTAGATAACAAACAGGCAGCGCGGTGGCAGGCGGCAGGCACGGCGAGATGCGTTACTGAGCAAGAAGAGGCTTTATTTCAAGAGATTTAACAAGATCTATTTTTCCGCATGTGGTACCGAGGAGCCGTGACATGAACCATTATGTACTTTTATTTTACAGCGCTCGTCGTCGGCAGATCTCGGATTCTAGAGACATTGTAGTCGCCGTCAGATCACGGACCTGAGTATCTTCATGCCTTATGTGAGATGTATAGAAACTTATTGACAATATGATTCTGGGGATGACCCAAGGAATCGTGGTTAGCATTGTTTGGTGCAACAAAATTATTATTAAAGGCTACCTGAGTTTTCAAGGACTATTATGGACTCATTGTTATATACTGGAAGTAAACAGGGAATGACAGAAGCAGAGATCTAGGAACTGATATAGAAGGTATATTGGAAAATTGTATACATTTTCATTATACAAACAATAACATTTATTTACTGAAACTGGACAATCCCTTTAAATCAGTGGGGGTCCGACACCCAAGACCCCCATGGATTAGCTATTCCAAAGTCTATTGTAAAGTGTGTTGGAGTTGCTCCTTGATGATTCTTACACTTTAATTCTAGCTCTAAGATAGCTTTCTTAGGGGCAACACGGTGGCTCAGTGATTAGCGCTGGAGTCCTGGGTTCGAATCCCGCCAGGAACAACATCTGCAAGGAGTTTGTATGTTCTCCCCATGTTTGCGTGGATTTCTTCCCATTCTACAAAGACATACTGATAGGAAAAAAAAAAAAGTACATTGTGATCCCTATATGGGGCTCACAATCTACATTTAAGATAGCTTTCTTAGCTTTGTAGAAGGTTCTCTTACTGTCTGATAAAAAAAAGTTAGTCAAAATACAGAGCATTGACCATCAGACATACTCGCAACTTCTGGAAAGTTCTGTACATCAAGAAGAGGGGGAACACGCTATAAGGGAGCCTGCACACGGAGTTTACTCTCCGCTCATTCTGAACGTAAACTTGTTCAGAGTGAGCGGCGTCAAAACAGATCCCATGGACTTGAATGGGTGCCGGCATACGTGCACCCATGAAATCAATGGGAGGCTTTTTTCTACCTATTGCTTTCAATGTGAAACGCGCGTATGCCGGCACCCATAGAAATCAATGGGATCTGTTTTGACACCGCTCACCCTGAACGAGTTTACGTTCAGAATGAGCGGAGTGTAATCTCCGTGTTTAGGCTCCCTAACTGTACAGTATATGCTATTCCAGCTAACCCATTTGTCACCAGACATCTCCTAAATAATCTGTGTGACATTTTTTTACTCTCGCCGTTTTTCGAACCCATTGCAAAACATTTGGTGTCAGAAGTGGGATAATGGGATTAGTGATGTCAGACTAAATATACAAGGCAAAACTAGGAAAGAGGAACACGCTAGTGACACTGACCCTCGGGTTGTCCTGTTCCAGAAATGGACTCTGATAGTGGGTAATTGTAGTGATAGCAATTTCCCCTTCCCCAGAAGCTGTAGTCTCTTCAAACAGCTGGTCGATGGGAGCGCTGGGTGTCCGACCCCTACCGATCTGATATCCTAAGGATCGGTCAGTCCTTGAAAGACCCTTTAAGCGACATTCACCTTTAAATAAAGGATGTGTATTGTATGCCATCCTTCGTTGTATCTCATTGTGTAAGAAATGGCTCCTGACTCCTCATCTCATGTACGCTAATCCATGTTACTAGCAGCAGCAGGCGCTTTTTGTACAGCACATGTTTTTTTTTTTTTTTTTTTTTTTTGTCTAAATAGCTTATTAATCTCCTTCATGTAGTGCAACACGGCTGGTTACTCTGTTAGTGGGGCAGAGAATATTTTTACTACCCAAATTGATTGCAGCATTCTCAACAGCACTTAACAGAACTGATGGGAGCTGACAGTGGTGCTGAATAATGCAGCCCAGAATAGCACAGGATTATATGACTGTGAATTCAGAGCGATGCATAGATCTGGTGTCTTCAGACAATACTTCTGTCACCGGCCTCTTCTGAACGATGGCCACATAACCTAGGTGGACAGTAGCGGCAGACAAAATGCCATCGCCTTTCTCTGCTTCTTAAGGGGCTACTAAATCCCAATATGCTGACATTCAGCTGTGAACTACAAGGGTGTATTACCTTATCCATTGGCCATTACTCTACTATGGTTGACCAAGTGCAAAGAGAAATGGAAATCACAGGGACATAGCAAGGCAAGGGGGCCACACGTAGTAGTCCCTGCATCCTAATGTGGTCTCTCTTAGGCTCCGTTCCCACGGAGTAACGCGCCACGCGTTCAGACACGTATAAACTTGTCAGAGTGTGAGCGCTCAAAACAGATCCCATTCACTTCAATGTGTGCCGGCTTATGGGCGCTACACATTGAAATCAATAGGTTAAAAAGCCTCCCATTGATTTCAATGTGTAGTGCCCTTAAGTCGGCACCCATTGAAGTGAATGGGATCTGTTTTGAGTGCTCACACTCTGACACGTGTATACGTGTTTGAATGTGCGGCGCGTTACTCCGCGGGAACAGAGCCTTACATATAAAATATCCTACTGTTCCAAATGGTATGTGGTATACTGGGACCCCATTACAGATTTTACATTGGGGCGCAGGAGCTTCCAGTAAATTAAATCAATATTTGGTATGAGCACCCTATGGAGGAGAAGTAATGATTCGGCCCCCACAGATATAGCCCTGATCTCATCATCATCCAGTCTGTCTCTGATTACATGACTAGACAGAAGGATTGGACAAGCCCACATCCAGAGAAGATCCCAAGATGGCGGGAACAACCTCCCTGCCAAAAACTGTCTGGAAGGCAAAAGGGCAAAGGTCACACCAAATATTGATAACATTTAGAATTCTCAATTTTTTTAATTATTAATCTTCGTTTATTTCTGTTCATCTACCTCAGAGGTTCCCAAACTTTTTTTTTCTCGTAGACCACTTTCAAAATTTTACTGGTTTCGGTGGACCCCCTGCTGCTACATTTCTACCATATTCCCAAAACGCGTCAAAAAATGGGAAAATTAGATCTGACGATGGAAATTTGTGTCACGGCTGAGACCCCTGGGGGTCGACCTGGACCACTTTGGGAATCGCTGATGTACCTTATGCCTATATCTCCCCAATATAATGTGCGTTTATGGGGTGTCGAGACAGACAGATAGAATATAGACTATACCTCCAGCAGGCTAAACTGTATACATCTGCCTATTATTAAACCATTCATTGATCTCCTGTATCCTGCGTGTATACATAGATGTAGATGCGCCTGTCTATAGCTGTATATTTATAGTGTAATATATTAGTACTTTTAGCTCAGCCCGCTTTGTCTCTCCTCACGCTTAGCTCGGACTCATCTCTCCCTCCTTTCCCTTTCTGGTGTTATTTTCTAATAATTGAATCTGTCCATGAAGATGCATGTGAGAGACTGACAGGGAAGGTCATTGGGTTTCCCGAGGAGCCAGACCCTGATTAATTACTGCTCTCCTCCGTTCTGCGGCAGCACCTTGTCTAGATGCTGGAAATGAGCTCTTTGATAGAATGGGGTTACTCCAGATGGGACTAGCGCCACAAGTCACAGGTTCACTCCTACGTAGGTAATCTGAACGGAAACATACACATTGGCCACTGTACCTTGTCTCCGTGCAAGAGTCAACATCGCAAGTCAGGGACATTACTCCTTGTCAGTATATATAGAAGGAAAATCTTGTTTTTAAGTCTTTTTGCTAGCTCTTCTCTTGGCTTGATCAGCTGAATATCGTCCTGTTCACAAAATAGCTCGGTGTACAGTTTTCTATTATTAGGGCTAGTTCACACGGGGCCAAAGAGGCGGATTATGACAGCGGAATCCACGTCGTAATCTGCCCCTTTACAGTGGTGGTCTACGGAGACCACTAGCATTCCTTTTTCCACTATCGGCAACTGCCGATAGCCGTAAAAAAGAAGCAAGCTGCCCTTTTTTCAGGCGGATTCCGCGGCTTGCTGAGCTACGGCTTCTGCCTGGCAGCCACAACCTCCGGCGTCGGTCCATTCATTTCAGCCGACTCCGGGTTGGGGGAAGCCGCGACCGCGACATTGTGGCAGGTGGGTTTTGACCATATTTTTACTTGTCTCCCCAAGTCAAAATATGGTCAAAATCCGCCCCCCGTGTGAGCAAGCCCTTAAAATGTATCATAAATGAAAAGTAATTGGAAGAAAAAAAATTTCCTACCTGGCTGTATCTACAGCTACTATGAAGACCTATGCATCCTTGCACAATGTTGTTAATTGTTCTTTTAGATTAGGGAATATTTGCATAAATACATGGACTCCTTATATCACCGTCGATTGTCTTTTGTAAGGCTTTCTAGGTTTGATAAAATTCCTCGGTTGGCGCATCTTAATTTATTTATTTTACTGTATCACATATAATCATTGGAAATTTCCAGTCCAGGCGGATTAGTTTCTATGCAAAAGTGACCAAAAATATAATTACAGTACAATCCAATATATTCATTATAAGTAACAAAAATGGCCTTGTGATTTAGTTTATGCCGTTGCCACCTTGGAGCACCTTTACTGTTACATCTTCATGGACACTCCATGAACATCTTCATATTTCTGGGCAGCCTTTAAGTTTCCGTATGTAATTTATATTTGGAGTCTGCTGTTAGGCAAGGCACAATCTGTACGTGTCTTATGCTATTTAGAGCCAGGACTCTTATATCTTGTTTTTAGTTACGTCTTGCTACGGTACTTATTCGCCAACTTGATACCCGCAGTCACCGTGCCAGGGCCAGTATATCTGTATAAATAAAACCCACTAGGTGGGTCCTAAGGGCAGAGAAGGACATCAGCCATTAGCTGTACGTTCTGGTAGTTTTCCATTCTGAGCTAAAGACAGGATTTTCTCCTTTTTCATTGACTTTAGGTACGTCAGCCGATGGGTTTTATACCTTTTCCAGGTAGGTGCTTGAGATTGGATGTAGGTAATTAGATTGTTAATTACGGGCAGGAATTTTAATGTAAACTATGATTCAGTTTTTGTTGTGGAATGCTATAAACGGATCACTTTGAAGATATCACATACGGTAATCCCATTTGTGAGGCTGACCCTTCTATAATTTTGACTTAAAGGCTATTTTTTTGTAGTTAAAGGGGTATTCCTGTAATTTGAAGTCATCCTCTATCCATTGATCACTGGGGGTCTGACTGCTGGGACACCCACCTATCACAGGAACAGGGGTCTTGTTCATTTATCTGAATGGAGAGGCCTTTTACCTCCACCAACTCGTTACATTTTACCTTGGGTTTCCTTACATTGATTCTGGCACAGTTGACATTTTCTCTCTCGCCCTTACCTTTTCTGAGCAGTGCTGTTATATTCAGTACCCAATACGCTAACAAGGTTCTCTACTGTCAGATAGGCAGTCTCAGACTATTTTCTCTCACCCTCGACAACTCGCCTGACAGTAGAGAGCCTCAATAGCATACCGGATGCTGAAACCAAGTGCTCAGGAAAGGTGGAGGCTAGAAAAAAAATTACAACTTCACGCAGTCAGTGAAGTGACAGCTTTTGGAGGATGCAAAAATTTTCAGATGGTGGAGATATTCACGTACAGGAAATTTTCAGGTTCACATTTGCGCTGGTCTCTCAATTGTCAGGTCCACCAGAGTACCCAAATGACAGAGCCATCTGCTAAAACAGTGGTTACCCCCAGACACTCCCTGACCACATAGACTATAATGGTTTCTTCCATTTTTATACCGAAACCAGTGGGGACTGGTCCCGTTCGTGCGGAGTCTCCAACGGACTGTGATACAGATATAAACCTAACCTTACTCTGCCAAGCAGTGGACGCATCACTGACCCACCCTAGCCAATAACTGAATGAGGGACTATTTTCAGGCATTACCTGTGGGCAGAGATGGGACCAGAAGGTAGAGACCAGCAGGGACCTGGTAAGTGCCAAAATGGCAACGGTGGGGTATTAGTTACTATTAATCAAAGATGAAGTAATCTGTTGTTGCAGAAGTCCATACAAATCTTTCCAGCCTGGTTGAAATGAATAAATTTTGGTTGCCATATTACAATTTGCATAGAGAGTTGCTTTCCTGTAGTTAGGCTACCCCATGGCCCAGCCACTAGTACTTCCTCTAGGGCAGGGGTAGGGAACGTACGGCTCTCCAGCTGTTGCAAAACTACAACTCCCAGCATGCATACTTGCTCTGCTGTTTTTGGAACTCCCATGGAAGTGAATGGACCATGTTGGGAGTTGTAGTTTCACAGCAGCTGGAGAGCCGAAGGTTCCCTACCCCTGCCCTAGTACATCCCCCCCCCCCCCCTCCGATGGAGAGAGATTGCCTCCTGTAGCAACATTGCCATGTGTTAAGACAGAGAGCTGTGTGCCAGGCAAGACCCCTGGTCTAGAACATACTGGATGTAACTTTGCAATATATAATGTATAATTAGAATTTTCCAACAAATTAATTAGACCAATTAAGACTGAACTTTGCCTTTTATTGGCAATGAGAGTATATATATATATATATATATATATATATATATATATATATATATATATATATATATATATATATATATATATAATGTGTACAGCACATTTCACCTACTGGGCCTCCAAAGGCGACTGGTGACTCAGCAGCTATATACATACACTTACATTAAGGGTCGGCGCAAAGTGCACTTTACTGGGACAGTCTTTAATCATTGACTAGAACGCGCTGTCCCTGCACCCCTGTGCCATAACAAAGAAACATGTTTATTTTCTATGGGTTGCCAGGAATATACAGAATGTTTCCCTTTATTAAGCATGAAACAAAATAATTTGCCGTGTGCCGAGCGGATCATTCATGAATGCTCTATGGCACAGTAGTATGTACCGGGTATAATAAACTCTTGCACTATAGAGCGGCTTGCAGTCCCGGTATGAGTATTAAGGTTTATTTGTTCAATACAGTCTTACCTCACATTGTTTTCATTTATTGCCTCGTTCATACCTACATGAAAACTATTATTATAATTGATCTCCCGGAAAAAGCAATAAATATAATAAGTTCTAAAAAGGTTTTGAAGGTTTGAGCTAAAATCTCGATTCCGTCTGTATTTTTCTGACTGTTAGTGTATTGTAACTGAACTTTTTGCAGCATTTAGCTCAGTTTCTCCAAGTTTTCTTTATTTTTTTTTTAGGTCACGTTTTATTCTGTTTTTGTTGGAGTTGTAATATTGATAACAAAAATGACATGATCCCAAATGCTATAACCAGCATGCTATTTATAGACTGTACCCTACACCAGGGGTCCCCAACTACCGGTCCGTGGACCAGGACTGGGTTGTTGTTTTTTTTTTTTTTTGCAGGCCTCAGTCTTGGCTGGATACTTCTCGCTAGGCCACATCGCTATGGTAGCATATAACCTATCAGGTAGTGCAGCGCCCTGTAGCTGCTAAGGACGCCGCACTACCCAATCGTTCACACATTATCATAGCGATATGGCCTAGCGCAAAGTATCCAGCCTCAATGTCACTTACCATAACAACGTGGGGTTGTCCCATCTCAAGGATCTTATCTAGACTGCTAGCTTATGTGGATTCAAGACTTTTCCTAAATACATTGCTTCAGCAAAACTGCTTTGTTTGGCTGTTGTCTTAATTTATTCACTTCATTGTTTACACTGCGTTTCCATAACCACGGACCTGGGGGATGGTCTTATCTCTCCACCCAGGACAAGTGACTTAGCTCCCTGCTCCAGGAGGGGAGGGAGAGCTGAGTGCTTGGAGCAGCTTGTATTTCTGAGCTGTTTATCTCTCTGCCCAGGACAAGTGACGTAGCTCCCTGCTCTCAGGAAGGGAGGGGAGGGAGAGCTGAGTGCTTGGAGAAGCTTGTATTTCTGAGCTGTTTATTTCTCCGCCCAGGACAAGTGAAGTAGCTCCCTGCTCTCAGGAAGGGAGGGGAGGGGGAGCTGAGTGCTTGGAGCAGCTTGTATTTCTGAGCTGTTTATCTCCCTCTTCCAGTTATCAGCTCTGATAATTGAATTTTGCTGATAAGGGAGCACACAGGCATGCAAGGCTAGCTGCATAGAAGTGACTCGCCGCTGGCTTTACATGTGAAATCTCACCTACCAATTCACGGAGAAAACCATGAAGAGAACAGAGTTTACACCCTGAAATTGGTGACCGGGCGACTTGGGAATACCCCTTTAAAGAGACTAATCGCTTATGTTAGGGTTACACAGCAATATGTGTTACGTGACAAAAATAACAATGGATCTCTAGGGTGTCACAATATCGCACAACGTGATCAAGCCAAATCTGTTGTAGGTTGCAAGTTGCATGCACCTTTTTTTAGGAGGCAGGCACTGTTTTTTTTTTTTTTTTTTTTTTTCCCCTCCTCTAGCTAGCTGAAAAAATAAGCTCTATATTTGATCATCAGATTCCAAATTCCACCTGATATACCTTCTGAAGTGAATGCAAAAAAATGTATACCTGGCTGGTGCAGAATTTGGTGACGTGCAAAAATTCAACTTCAAATTCCTGGCGCTAACTTTATCGACTAGGAATATTTCCGTGTTACGAACATACCCCAAGTCGCAGAACTTCCGTGTAACGTCACGTCATTGTGTAGCTCCCTCTTTACTAACGCCGCCATTTAATACGATTAGATATTGAAGGTCATTGTGTCACCGCCCTGCTATCCTCACGTGTTATTGAAAGTATCCATGTCTGGCGGTTTTCCCCCCCATATCCCTCCGTGTCTCGAAGCTTGAAGTGGTGCGTTTACCCAGCGCGTTTCACCAATGTTACATTTCAGACCATTAGAAGGCTCCTTCACTTCTTATTTGACTGCTTTCAAAATTGCAGTTGCCATAACAACTTTGATATTTCTTTATTGTTATGGCAACTGATGAGCTAAAAATAATATAAAGAGACACTATCTAAACCCACCAGCGCCCCCCCCCCCACACACACACACCTTTCCGCTCTTCGTATACAATTTTTTTTTCCTCGTATTGTACATTCCAGGAGACCGTATTCAGAACATGGCATCTTGGATAAATTTTTGGTTTTTAGTTAAAAGTTAAACCTTTAGTATACGTTGTTTTAGCATTGTATCCAGTCATAATATCTAATAGTCACTACTACACATAGTTCAGAAATGACACCCTATTTAAGATGGCCTTGGGGTGCCCATTGACCCTCCCCATTTTGGTAAAGCCCCATCCAATTTACGGGCATCGCATACAAATTTTTGCTTCGTACCATGCCCCTTTTTACTGATTTGGTGTCGGCGCTCCTTCTGGGACACTATGCAGTCAACCCTGAGAGCCGCCTGGATGATTTTACGAAGTTGGCAACCATCGGGTATACATTGGGTTCTTTTTCCAGTATATATTTGTGATGTGAACAGGCTCTAAGGTGTATTTTACACACATGATTTTGCTTTATACAGCAAAAAGAACATGTAACGTGGACGGAGTATATGTGAAAGAATAGTTAATACTAGTGACACGTGGGAAAGGTAGCTCAGTAGAAGCAGTGGTGTGGACCCAACTAGTCAAACACCGGGACACAAAATCTGGTTCGGGGGCAACATGGTGGCTCAGCCTTGCAGCACTGGAATCCTGGGTTTGAATCCCACCCCAACAACATCTGCAAGGAGTTTGTATGTTCTCCCCATGTTTGCGTGGATTTCCTCCCATTCTACAAAGACATACTGATAAGATAAAAAAAATGTATATTGTGATCCGTACGTGGTACTCACAATCTACAAAAAAAAAATCTGGCTCAAACAGGTTTATTTAGAAAAAGAGCAAAATAAATAAACCTTCAGGTCAGGTACTGAATAAGCAAAATAATATAAAGCCTTAACTTCAAGCGAAAACGTCAAACAAAACCCTGCTCGTCCGAGCACTAACTAAACAGTACGAGGCTAACTATACGTGTGACTTACTACCAACCACACGAACAAACAAAATAGCACAGTATGGTTTAACCAGATTATCAGTATTTCAGGACAGACCCAGGCACCTCCTCTCGCTCTCAGGATCTGCCCTGAAGTGCAGGATCTGAAGCCTTTTATGGCCCAGTATTGAGACTAGAACCCAACACCTGGACTGAGGCCAACTCAAGAGCCTCCCTGGACCACAAATATGTCAGAAACCTGGGGGAGATATACCCGGACTCTAGCACTCTGCCTGCCACCTTCTCACACGCAATATAATTTCTGAATTTTGAGCTTTCAGCAAGAGTTAATCATGCTTTCCTTAAAGAAGATTAATTTGCATAATATCTCCTTAGCAGGCCGAGATTTGACAACCAGCAGTAGCTTGGAGAAGGTCCATTGGCTAGCGTCCATTTTTATGAGTGGCTGCTATCCACTGGAGATGCTAGGTTTCCTTTTTCTGGAGTCAGTCACTGCCACACACACACGTTCACTATGCTGGTTAGAAATCTCATTGACTCATTGCCCAAATGGCGGGCAGCACTGTCAGCAGAACCCAGCACAAATCTGCTGGATACTTGTTACGATTTAAGATTTCTCCTTATTTTCATGTCTTTGGCTTAGGGGTTGGGCCAAATTTTTTGGGCCGCTTTAGTTTTTACACCTCGACCTGTTTTCAGTTTTAAATTAAACATATTAAAGGGATTCTACCATTAAAACTCTTTTCTTTTTTTTGTCCACACGTTGGAATAGCCTTAAGAAAGGCTATACATCTCCTACCTTGCTGTTCGGTTAAAAACCCGGTTTTTGTTGTTATGCTGGTATGTTGGAGTTCTCTTGCAGCACTGGGGGTGGGCCTCAGAGCTCAAACAGCACTAGGGGCGTCCCCAATGATGCAAGAGAACTCTCTCCAGCGACGCCTCCATCTTCACTCGTCTTCTTCCAGCCGGGGCCACACTTCGACGCCTGCGCAGTCAGCTCTGCCATGGGGCTGCAGGCAGAGCCGAGTGAACAGGCCGGCGGCCATTTTTTGGAGGCCGCTTACCTGCGCATGCGCAGTACGCTCCTGTAGTTCTGTGGACTCTGCTTGACTCTTTATAGGAATGCCACCGCCAGTATGTATATGGTTTTTTTTTTGGACTCCGACTCCACAGTCCTGGAGGATAGGACACCACTATCAGACACGTCTTATAGGAGTTTATCTAAATGATCACGCATGTAATATTCCAACATGCCTAACCCTTCTCTTCATCACATCTGCCATCAGTCCTGCCAAAATTGGCTTGCATCTAGTTCTTTAGTTAGTGCCTGAGTCGTGGCCACTTTGGGGCACAATGGTTCTTATTCCCAACACCCCAAGGATATTAGGAGTTGTCGTCAAATGGCGGAGTTGAAGCCTTAACCACCCTCCTTTTCCATCCCCACCTCTTTAATAGCGATACAGAAGTGAACAGGACTTAGAGAGTTGGTTGCCATTCTTTGATACCATAGGGGAATCGAATGAGACATGATGGAGTTGCTTGGCAACTAGGAATGGTGGGTGGTACAGATTTCATGCAGAAAAGTAACCCCCTTCATGCCAGCGTGCACCAAGTCAAGGCGTCCAACACTAATTATTCATAGGCAGCGTATAGGTGACAACGTGCTATACCTCTAGCCACTTACACCGATAGTTAAATACTTCAGCAGACAGAATATATTTGATGTATACGTCCATTAAAAGCGAGTCCTTGGCAGCGGTTATATGAATGGGTTCCGAATGTCATGGAAATATTCCCTTTTCGGTATTGTGAAGGTGATTTTTTTTTATTTATTTTTTTTAATTGTATGGGATCAGTTTAGCAACACATAGCTATAAATGTATCCTTGAGTTGCCTCCTTGCTGTGCCATTTCACTATTAACCGGTAGATGCTGGAGCCTCGTATTGTTTAGCTGCATTTATTTTTTCTGATTAAAATGTCAAGGTAACATCTTTTTTTTTTTTTCCCCCAACCGTATCATTGAAGAATATCTGACAAAGCAAGACCCACTCCGCACGTCTGTAAACAAGCCTTGCCAGCTTTCTGAATAATACCCCCTGTTCAATTAAAATATTTCCTTTTCATATTTTGCACTTGATCTATACTCTTTCCCCCGCCCGGATAATTCAGCATGGCAATAGAATAGTTTCCCGCTTTCATTATAATCCAATCAGGGCTATTTATAATGATTAGAATATATCGCACCGCGCGGTAAGACGAGCAGGCAAAACAGAATTATGGCTCGGTGACTAAGACAAACAGGTCTTATTAACCCGGGCTGAATAATGGCGCTCTCGTCTGTGTTTTATATTTATGGATCGGCCCTTTTGTTCTCGGTCAGATGATTGCCGTGTAACTGATTAATCATTCGTCGGAATATTTTTGCATGTGAAAGGGCAGGTTTTTAAACAGCTTTTGATATTCCCAAGCAAAAAGGGAACAGAAAGGGAACATGGGGTCAATGTAATATTTTAAGTGCGGTATAACACGCCTGCCAATCAGAGAAGGTTTCCAGCGTGTCTAATTACAAAGTCGTTCATGGATTCCGAATGCGAACACTTCAGTTTAAAGCCGACACTCAGAACCTGAAAACTCAAGAGTGACTGCAGTTAACCCCGGCGTCAGGCTCACGGGATCGAGGCAGCTGAGATATGGGGAGCTGTTTGCCGAGAGAGCAGGTCACTACTTGTATGTAATCTAGGAATATTTGTAATGGGTACACCTACGGGTGACAATGTTAAGCTGCAGGACCGCCCACTAGACTCCTAAGCTCAGGAAAAGGAGAGATATAAAAGAAGCCTAAGGGTAAGTTCACATGGGTTTTTTTTGTCCGGAACCTAAGACTCCAGACGAAAATACGAGTAGCTGCGACTGGATACTGGTGCAGTGCATCGGCATCCAGTCGCGCACTCCGCTCCGGATTAGGCCCAAATGAATGAGCCTAGTCAGGAGGGAGTGTCTTCAGGCGGATTTTATAAAATAAGAAGCTACGAAGTAAATCTTTTTAGATCTTCCTACTAACAGGTCGGGCAAAATTCTTATTTTACTGCCATTTTTGTTTCATCACGTTTTCTTTATTCTGTTGGAACGGGGATACATTTCCATATAGATGTGACAGTGTTAATACTTGCTGTCATTTTCTGTGGCTGTTACAGCTGCGTTGTGTGTATATAAGTCTTAACAAAGGCATTCCGGTTTGTGTAGGACTTACTATTGTGTACAGATACTGCTATTACAGCCATCTTACTAATGTATGGCAACGAAAAGAGCGATCAGTCTACTTACTGATTTACTCTATTATAATAAATATATATACTGTATATATATTATCCTTATCCATATCCACCTCTCTAATTTATATAGATACATAGAGTAGGCCTTCATCAAGCCTGCCTAACAGTAGGTCTGTTGCTGCCCATAGCAACCAGAGCTCAACTTTTAGGGCTAGTTCACACGGGGGCAAGGAGGCAGATTTTGACAGCGGATTTCACCTCAAAATCTGCCTACATACAATGGCGGATAAAAGAAGTGAGCTGCCCTTTCTTCAGGCGAATTCCGTGGCTCACTGAGCCACGGCTTCCACCTGGTGGCAGCAACCTCCGGAGTCAGCCCATTCATTTGAGCCGACTCCGGAGGTGGAAGCCACGACCGTGACTGTCGTGGCAGGCGGGTTTTGACCCAAGACTCTCTGTGCCAAAATCCGCCCCCCGTGTGAATGAGCCTTTATTTTCTAAAGTGCTATGGAAACATAAAAGCTGAGCTCTCATTAGTTGCTAAGGGCAATAACAACCCTTTCATTGTAATATAAATAAGGCCCTATAAGCCAGATTCCCGTTTTCTGTGCCAAAAATCCCCATCAAAATGGATCCACCCCTTGATTTTGCCAGTGACAGGCGCATACTTTTTCATTGTGCTGAAATAAGAAGTGTTCTGCCGTATCTTGTTGTTTTGTGGCCATACACTGATTTGCACCACTGAATGGGGCTAACAGGCGTACAGACTAGAGATGAGCAAGTACTGTTCAGATCAGCCGATCCGAACAGCACGCTTGCATAGAAATGAATGGACGTAGCCGGCACGCGGGGGGTTAAGTGGCCGGCCGCCGTCAAAGCGGAAGTACCAGGTGCATCCATTCCTTTCTATGGAGCGTGCTGTTCGGATCAGCTGATCCAAACAGTACTCGCTCATCTCTAGTACAGACCAAGTATTACCCTCCGGTTTCTGCTGCGGGCTTAACAAAGACGCACATTGGATTTCTCTGACTTATTTTGTACTTAAAATTATGTCTCTGGTTGGTTGCTAGGGGCAGCAGGGATAAGGCCGAATATTTGTTTAGTATTATTAAGTTATTTACTGCTAAAATCTTCTATTCTGCCCTAAATACTAACATGTAACTAACATGTAACTAAAGTTACAGCCATTGGAATCCATTGTTGGACATTATTAGATGGGCTGTTTTTCCATTCTTCTCGTTCTATTATCTTATGGCATTATATACTTCCACTCCTACCCTTTTAGCCCTATTTTTGTTAAAAACCCTTTAAGGCCGAGGACCCACGTGGTGTGTTTTACAGCCACAGCAAAGTGAATCCCATCCACACATTGCAGAAAAATACCCACAGTGGAAATGCTGTGGTTTCCAAATCCGGCGCAGAAATCGCAGCATGTCAGTTATACCAAGGCAACATTGCAGCCTGGTTTGGGCTTAAAACCTTGGAGTAAATATACTGATCCAATCCTAGTGCACCTAATACAAAATGTCAAAATGCATCTGTTGTTTTTTTAAAAAGTCCCCACGACATAATGCAATATGACGAATGCAGCGTTGCGAAGGTGGGCAATTCTATTTCTCTGTGTATTTTTCCGTACGGTTGATTGTTGTGCTCATGTATCCTGTCAGGTTTGCTTTTCACGTGGTTAAGGATTGTTTACATTTTGGTCACCCCAAGGGTTTAACGCTGAGATCCGGGGCAGCGAGATACACAGAATATATCGCATTGAGCTGATTTATCCGTACAACACGCTAATTAGTTTTCTGAGCTGCCAAATAGATGCTGGAGCCGCTAAACACATTCTATTAGCAGCCAAATGGCCCGGCAATTACAAGCATTTCCTATCAATGCTGACTTTCTACAAATGGCAATTTTCAACTTGGCAAAGACCGAAAAGTTAAACTTCTTTGTAACTCTTGGCTTGTTTTTACCGGTGACCTTTAGTTTGTTATGTTTGATTGCATTACTCTGACCCAAACACAGACCTTTTGTCCCTTATAGGAAGCAGAGTAATGTATAAATAGTATGGGCAGGATGCATCTGTCTAGCAGAAACTGGATATAGACTTGGCATCTGCAGGATAAAGGGTTAAAGTGCACTTGTCAGGCCAAACGTGCAGTCTGATCTGCATGCATCTGGTATAGAGGATGAGCCGAATACATTGTTATATGGGTTTATAGTAGGGATAGATTTAGTATAGGGCTGCTTTCATACAACTGGGAAACCGGTTGCGTCCGGGAAAATCGATCTGGGTGTCGGCCGTATTTGCTAGACTGAACTTGGCTTTGTGAATTGAACTCAGTGCGTCAAGTAAGACCTCCCTTAAGCTAAGAAAACGAAAGCAAGCAAGGATCGGCATTGCTAAAATTTATGCCACTTTTACATGACCAAGTCCCGTCCAGTTTTGGTCATTTGTGCGCTCCCTGCAAGCAAGGTTCGTCATTGCTAAAATTTATGCCACTTTTATATGATGTGAAAGTGGCCTGAATTTTAGCAATGACGATCCTTGCTTGCAGGGAGCGCACAAATGGCCAAAACTGGACGGGACTTGGTCGTGTGAAAGGGGTATAAATTTTAGCAATGACGATCCTTGCTTGCTTTAGTTTTTTTTTAACCTAGGGGAAGTCTTACTCAATGACACAGGAAAGCGTTCAGTCATTGAGTTAGACCACTCACTAGACTCCTACAGATAGAAGGTGCAGAAAATAACAGGAATATATTACAAGTTAGGTTTGATTCCCATAGTCAAGTTCAAGCAGGAATCTGTGTACTGGCCTCATGTACCAACCCCTCCCCAGTTAGGGTGAACTGAAGTCCGCCTATAAGTTTGCTTCGGATGAGTTGGGTTTTGACCTGTAAATCCAAGTTCACACTAGCGTTCAGGTTTCCATTTGGGAGATCTACTCGGGGACCCCCTGAATTGAAACCTGGAAAAAGCGGAAAAGCATTTTTAAAGCAGGATGGGGAACATAAACCCCGAGCGTTAGTGTGAACCTAGCCTGATAAGTGGACCAAGCTTACCAACCCATACTTGCCTAGGTGAGACTGGAATTATACTTACCGTATATACTCGAGTATAAGCTGACCTGAGTATAAGCCGAGGCCCCTAATTTTACCACAAAAAAACTGGGAAAACTTCTCGAGTATAAGCCGAGGGGGAGGGGGGGGGCAGCAGCTCCTGGAAAATTTCAACAATTACAATGGTCGAAGTTTTTGGGTGCAGTAGTTGTTGGGTGCTGGGGAAGGGGAGGGGGTGTTTTGCTTGTCTGTCTGCCCCTTCCCTGAGCTTGAGGACTGAGGTTTTTTTCCCCCATTTGGAATTCAGTCTGGCTTAATATAGGGGATCTGCAGTGCTCCTATTAACCCCTTCCCGACAGAACAGGAGCACTGCAGATACCCTATATTCAGTAGACCGGGCACTGTCAGACACGGGGATACCTAATGTGTATGTGTGTCACAGTCATTTTCTACTTTTATATGTATTCGATTTGAAGTTCTTTATTTAGGATTGGGAACGCAACCGTTACCATAGGCTTGGCAAATGAGTGTTTAGATTAGAGGCCTGTCGAGGTGAGCGCAGACTAATAAGAGACTGGAAATGTCTTTATCCTAAAGAGTTCTGGCTGTAGGGGATCTGTCATACACCTCCCATTTGAGTCCCATTTGGGTCACAGGTGTGAGTTTATTTAACAGACTGTTTTCGGGCCCTCTGACTGGCACTTGGACAGACCATTTGCTCTATACCACCCTTGTGGGCTGTTTAGTTATTGGAGTGTATCCCGTATTTAACCCACCAGGGAAGAACCGCTAGTAAACCCGAACCATCGATCACACCGTTGTAGGAAATACTCGCTTCTTTTCTGTTGTCCTCATTTATGGTGGCTTAAGAAAATGCACTCTATCCTCTCGGGGAAGAAGGCACTTGCCATGAGACACGTTTATGAAGTGAATGACTTCCCCATTGACATCGTATGAGCAGGAAACCCGCTAACGTGTCATGTTTTCACTGCGTTACAATGTAGCGGGTGACATTGAATATCTGTCAGTGAATTTTATGAGCTTTTTGATCCAATATGCACTTGTGTCAAGAGCTTACCATGATACCATCACCGTTTTACAAGATGAAAAGTCTCCGACACAAAGGTGAGATAGACGTTTCTCCTTTGACTTTCATTCTTGTGCTATTCAGAGGTAACCTTTTACTTACAAGGAATTTATCGCAAGATATTCGAAATACTCGATTCTATTGTATTGATAAATGATGCTATAGTACAATACCTGGAAATACTATATACCCTACATTCATTTCTATAGGAATAAATGGGTAAACAGCATATATTATATACTCAGCTATACAGTACTTATATGATAGCGAATCAACAGGCTGAGGATTAGTTCACACAGGGCTCCACGTGAACACATCCCGTCGTGGCTTTCCGCTCCGGATTAGGCCCAAATGAATGGGCGAGGAATCCGCCGGAACAAAGGGCAGCTCGCTTCTTTTTTTCTGAAAAAGAACGCTAGCGATCTACATAGACCTCTATTGTGAGGGGGCGTATTTTGAGGTGGGTTCGGCATCAAAATCTGCCGCCGCTTGCCTTGTGTGAACTAGCCTTAAATGGGGTTTAACTACAGGTTGAAAATATATGCACACCCATACAAAGTATACCGACTGTGGGATTCAAATCCTGTTACTGTGTATTTATATGTATATTCTACCACAAATGTATATTCTATCACATATATATATATATATATATATATATATATATATATATATACACCACAAACCGTAATATAGCTTACCTTATTTGTAACTAGCATCTGCCCGCGACTTCGTCTGCGGGTTGGTGTTGGCGCTGAGCTGCGTATAGGGAGCCAAGTTCTGTTGTGTCTAATCAGCACCGTCACCTATGCTTGCCCCCGGCCCACCCCTCTCCCCCTCGCCTCTGCCCTTTCCCCTCCGCACCCCAGCCCTCCTCCGTCTATGCCCCTTCCCCACCTGTGTGCCCCCAGCATTCTGTGTATATTGCCGCATGGCCCTTTCCCCCACCTATGCCTACAGACCCCCCTCTTTATCGCGGGCCGCCTCCGTGTGCCTCCGGGCTCAACCCCCACCCCCCTGCTCCTCTCGGCCTCACCCCTCCCCCTGCTCCTCTCGGCACACCCTAAGGGTATGTTCAACAGGTGGAATTTGGCGCTGAATTGGAGGCAGATCTCTCCTCACAGTCAGCTCCAATTCTAGCCTTCATTTGATTTCAATGAGATGCAAAACACAAATTTTTTGTTTTTCCTAGATTTTTTTTTTTTTTTTTTAGCATTTCCATCTTTTCCATGTTTCGGACCCACTTATGATTTAAAGGGTCTTTGAGTAACCAAATCAGGGGGCAGGGACAGTAGTCTTGCGGTGTCCACAATATCATCGATGACTATAATACTGTGAATCCAGGTCACACCTGGCACAAATGTGGACTGTATGAAGTTATGGCATTGTATGTCTTGGTTTACACGTAGTAGTTGTAGTGTGCTGCATGCTATTTGGTGCTTGCAGTGTTCCCTGATTTGCTGCAGACTAGTCATGTGATTTCAAGTACTAAATGTGTAGCCATTATTTGCTTTATAGAACAATGTGTAATGTAACGTGTGTTGTCCAGGACAAAAAGCTGCTAAAAAAAAAGTACAAACAATTCCAGCAATTCAATAAAAACTTCAGTAGATCCGATTGACTTTGTGATGTGTATGGGGCACTGTCAGATTGTGAGACCATGGATCCAGCTCGCTTTTTCCTGATCTGTCGTCTTATGACTAGTTCAGACACATCTGTTTTCAATGGTGCTGTTTGTTTCAACAACAGTCTGCATGCGGATAACACATATACCCACACTGGTGAAAGTGTCACAATATGCTCTTTCTATATTACAGGGGACACTGTGTCTGTAGGAGTCAAGGCTGCATGTACACAACCATTGTTGTGCACGGATCTGGGAGAAGGGAATGCATGTCACATGAATGGTATCCAAGTACAATCTGTGTTTTCCCACAGCCCCGTACACTTCAAAGAATGAGGATGTGCGCTGAGATTTGCTTCCTGAGTTCACAACTCCTACACGGGACCATGAAAATCACAGTTGTGTACATGGGGCCATAGACATGAATGGGTCAGTGTGCTATCTCTTTTCTTAACAAAAAACAAACTAAAAAAACCCACAACATATTGTCTAAAAACATGGTTGTGTGCACAAGGCCTTAGAGAAATATCTAGCAACTGCGTATCTCCTTTTGCTCAATTAAGGGCTCGTTCACATGGGGCAAGAGGGGGCGGATTATGGCTCTGAATCCACGTCTCATAATGGAGTTCTATGTAGACCGCCAGCACTGGAATCGACTTGCCCTTTCTTCACGTGGATTCCGCAGCTGAATCAGCCGCGGTGTCCGCTCTCCGGACTAGGCCCATTCACTTGGGCCTAATCCAGAGCGGAGAGCCGCGACAGAATAACCCCCCACCCATCCATTACTGATGCCCTGTGGGCGCCGTATTGTGGCAGTCGCTGTGCAGATCCGCACCCAGTAGAGTAGGGACCCACTATAAAGAAGTCGCCGAGAAGTGGCTAGTGGGCATAGACGCCTTGATCAATATGTATACTAAGAACCTCATGTTCAGTATTGTAGAATTTTCCGAGAAGCCCTAGATCAATGTATAAGACTGGGATGTGCGGGCCAGGGCTTTTTCTTTTTTTGGATACATACGGTTTCGATATATGTAATTCTTCCAGGAGTGACTGTACAATAGCAAACAAATCGCTTACAAAAGCACAAGTGACCATAATATATGAGGTCAAGGGACACTGGACTGCAAATACAGGGCAAATGTTTGCAGTCAAGCAGCTAAAACACTGGAAAAAAAAAACAATCTATAAGCAAAGACTGTAAAACCGCTTGCTGTCTGTGAAAAATATCCCATCTGTAATCATACAAGCAGCCAGATGGAGATACAAGTACATAGAAGATTTTTTTAATTTTTTACATTGCAAGCTGTGAGATCTGCAGAATACCTTTTGTATAGGAGCCAGACCATGTATGTTAACATACGTGCAGATAGGGGGAAGGTTAGGCTGTTGTATCCGGCCGCTGCTCCTTGGCGGTGGCTGTCGCACTTGTTCATGCCTTCTCTTTTATGTTGATGAATGGCATTTTCATCCCCACCTGTTTGTTTTCTTTGTTGTTCTCGGCACGGCAGATATTGGCACTTTTTTTTTTTTTTCCGGTTCCCCCTTCTTTTCATCTTGTTGCTTTGTGTGAATATCATGAATAAATGTATAGCATTAAATTTGAGCCTGCGGCAAAATTCGAGAAAGTGAAATGAGAAGTTGAGCGTTTAAAATAAATTTGTAGGAATATTTTGTTCGGGTATTATTATTGTGTTGAGACTTTTTTTTTTTTTTAACTCAATATTTTGGACTAGTAAAATAAATAAATAAATAAATATTTTTTTATTATAATGATTTTTTTTCCCTTGTGTTACTCCTTTAGTTAACCAGGCGACGGCATCTGATGAGACAATTTGTAGTTTTTTTGTTTTGTTTTTTTTTTGCCCCTGCAGTTATTTCTTTCCGTATATATAGTACTATTGATATTTGGGGAGGTACAAGATGTACCTACTAAGACAGACCCAAGGGGCTATTCACACTGCTCTGCACTTATATCACCTGTATAGTGACGTACTATTTAAAATCTGCAGCCTGCTCTTTATTTTGGGAAGAATTTTTTCCCCCCTCTGTATGCGAATGGGGTTATTTTAATGTGCATGTGCAATGTGCATGTGTCGAACTATATCTCTGCCCTGAAAATCTGGAATAAGTACACCACGTTGGAATTGAGATACGATATGGCGGGATAGAATACGTTTTATATGAATTGGTTTTACAATTTTTTATTTTTAATATTTTTTTTTTAAATTTTTAATGTTTCTGAACAATCTACTGCAGAAGTTTAAAGGGATACGTTTCATGTCCTCCAGGAGGTGGTGTATTATATACCACCGAATTCAGCACACTTTCGATTTTGGCAGTATCTGACCTGGTGCCAGAAATATCGGGGCCGACCTCACAACTCGGCGCTATCATGGGACTGACGGTACATATCTATAGATCCGTACCAGTGATGACGTGGAGCTGTATGGTCGGCCCCTTGACCATGCAGTCATATCTGTAGCCAGCTGTACCAATATCTGTGGTACGGGGGCAGATATTTGCAAAACTGAAAGCGCGCCGTTTTGCTGCGGTATATGATATTCTACATCGTAGAGGACATGGAAGGTTCTCCTTGACAGATTAGGTAATCTGTCACCAGAACCAAGTCTAAGGCCAGTTGCAGACAAACATGGTTGCGTTCAGTGTGCTATCTGTGTATTTCACGGATAGCACACTGACCCATTCATTTTAATGGGCCCGTTCACACGACCGTGAATTTCACGGTCCCTTATACGAGCCGACTGTACTCCTGTCCTATTTTGTGACCCTTTCTTCTCCTATTCATATAATAAAAGGAGCAGCAGAAGCATGGCGGCCCACGAGGGTCATCCCCGTGGCCCCCATGTGCTGCAAGTACCTTTAATTCATGGCACAGTCATCTGCAACCGGCCTAACGGGTCAGGGTCGCCCAGTTAAAGTTCATTTTCTTGTTTTGAGTCGTTATCTGCTTTGCCAAAATATTGCTGTTTTGGTCAATACGCAAATAAGCTCTTTGGAGCAATGAAGGCATTGCCATTGCTCTAAATAAGTAATCGGCAACACCCTCATTGCTCCAAAGAGCTTATTTGCAGATTGACAAAAACAGCGATATCTCGGCAATGAAGATAACAATTTACAAGGGGGAACACAGTTTGATTTAGGTGACCCTAACTTATCAAAGTGCAAGGATGGAGTATTCTAGTCACAGCAGGTTACCCTCTATCCTGTGTGATTGTGACCGCTTGGACCACCACCAGTCACGAGACCAGTTTGGATTTAGTGGCAGTGGATATTGCCCCCACGATTCATGTCAGTGAGGCTTTACATTTGCAGTTCGGTTCCCATTTAAATAAATGATGTACCTTCTGCTCCATTCAAAGTGGGGTGCAGAACACCCTCTTATTGTTATTGGTGGGGTTCCCAGCAGTCAGACCCCCCTGTATTCCACAAGCTAGAGGGTTGAGGCGAGAGTCACATCTGCATTACAGTCTCCTTTGGAGACTATCGCCGTGTCCGCCTCAAATCGGCAGCGGAAAAACTTCTGTACGTAGTTCTATAATGATGGACCCCATTATAGTCAGTGGGGACTGTCGGACTTCATGTGTTACCTGACGGACCTGAACAAGAGGTGGCGCTAGTGTGAACATTTGTGTCCCTTGTGACCAGAATACCCCATTATTGGCGCCCCAATAAACTAATCTGTTAAATTTGCCACAAGGATCCTGATTTTATTTACGTATCGAATGAAGACCCTGTAGTCATTACTCTTGGGCTGTGTTCACACGTAGCAGCCATAATGCGACTTTTTTGCTTTCATCTTCTGAGAACGTGGCAGAGCTGCAGCGTCTTATTGTGACAAAATAAACACGTTAAAAAAAATAATCACATGCTGATAAGACATAATAATTAATATGCAAACAATTATTATAATTTACATTGGGGTGAATTCTCTAAAGTAGGGCAAAGAGAAAGTGGAACAGTTGCCCATAGCAACCAATCAGATCGCTTGTTTCATTTCTAAAAATGAAAGCTAGAATCTGATTGGTTGCTTTGGATCGCTGTTCCACTTTGTACCTGCTTAGATATCGCGCCCCCTATTGGACTATATGACGGAGGACAAGTCTGCAGAACTTGTACCTGTAAATAATGGGACTTACTGTTCGCAGCTGCACCAAGTTTCTGTCCCTGGTTGTCTTTGTAGCCCCGGCTATTATATGTTAATTAATAATGAATATGTCGGTGACAGTATAGGTTCACATTACGGCTAACCGGCTCCAGCTAGTGCTTGTAGAGTCACATTCATGCTTTTGTTTGAGCCCTATTCACACAGTCCCTATCGTTGCAGCACCACATTCTTTGCAGGCTACTTATATCGATGTCTTATGTCGTTTTATCCTGAACTCAACTCCTTTTGGAAATGTTGCATGCACAGGTCTTGCAGATGGCACCCTGGCACCTTGGAGATCTCCGATCAGGTCAGAGTGTAGCAGATATGCAAAAAAAACCCCCAAAACCCCAAAATGCTTTTCATCAGTTTGCAACGTTTGATGACAGTTTTGTGGCATTAAGACGGTCTGCGTTTGTGTCTTGGCAACTGTTTCCTAGTGACAAGTCTAGCCGGCACTAGCCATTGGCTGGGGGGCAGAAAGACAGAGTCACCTTTTCGACGTTCTGCTCTCCTGCATCAGCTTTTGCTGGGCGAAGGGGGGTGGCGGGGAGAGGATGGGAGGGAAAAAGGAGGAGGAGGAAGAGGAGGAGGAGCAGGGGGCTCAGGTGCAAGCTGTAATAATACAAGAGCGAGAGAGCGAAAAAAGGGAGAAGGAGAATGTGAGAAATAGCGACAGCCTCCGCGCAAACACTGGACCTCAGCAGCCGGCTGCCGGCTCAGCTGCAAGCACTAGGTGAGAAGCTTTATCTGCTTTATTGTGGTGTGGGCGCAGCTTCTTAGTTTGGAGTGCTGTGCAGGAAGGAGGGCACGGGGGGTGGGAGAAGAGACAGCCGGTCCTTTTGGCTAATTTGTAACTGGGTAGAAGGATGGAGGCAGAACAACTCTCCCATCTCAACTTGAGTCACGATAAGCACAATTTTTTCGTTTTCGGAAACTGCATTCCTTTAGATGATATCTCGGCTTGTGCCGCCGCCGCTGCCTCCCACCTCCCTGGCACATCTCAGGCACTGACAGTTTGCATCTATTTAGGAAAGGACTGACAATAGAGGTGGGCAGAACAAACATCAAGCCAACTTCAACTCGCAAACTGAGGAGGACAATGTGACCTTGGTTCTATCCTTTTAGACAGCGCGGATGTGTTTGTTTCTAGCGCCCTTTATTTCCATCTAGCATCAGGCTCCTTTTTAACTCTTTCAGCGCTCCGACATTTTCATCCCATCGACGCCTTTTGCAAATTGATACCGGGGGCTCGTGCGAATGATCTTGAAAGAGTAAAGGCGACCATGAGGTTAAGTTTGAGATGAGTTATTAAAAGTTTGCTCTTGAATAATTCATGTGCATTATGTATGTGGAAGGCTATTTCAAGATATCGGTTTTCCATCTTTGTATGGATGTCGGCTGCGATGTAATGTGTAGGAAATGGGCGTGCTCCTGGGCATTTATAGGCACTCGTATTGCATTGAAAGCGGTTTTCTGCTGTTCCCCGTGCGCTGAAAATTAGGTCACACAGGTAAGCGCTCGGGGAAATTATTTGTCACCTTGGGCTACAAGTAATGGTTAACAAGTGAACAAAAGGATCATGCAAGGTGCACGCAGCACGCCATGCATCAGTATACGGTTAGATTTTCATTCACCCATTGTTTTATAGGATTTCTTTAGTCCGTATCTGCAAGATGTCTTGTGCACTTGGCCTGAGATGCTGAGATATTTTAAGACTCCTCTTGACTTCCCCTCCCCTCTTATTCAGATTTTCAAGTCTAAAGATAAACTATCTCGGGAGAATACACTGGCCACCCTTCACCCCCACCTCTCTTCTCCCTGATATAAAAAGGACCATGATTCACAGAAATGTTTTTTTAATTTTTTTTTATTAGGCTTTTCTTATTATTTCCTCCTCTATCTGTTTTATTTTATGTTTCTCTCTTTATTTGTAGTCTCCTCCACCAATGATACAGGATACAGGATTTCTCCTCTTTAGCAGCCGTTCACTGTGGTCGCTAAGAATGGATCCTAGAAGCCCGATCGAGAAAGCCGCAGCCACCTTTGACTTGTTAAGTTTTATTCTATTGGTCATTGCATTATTTTTTCCAACTCCTACCTTGGAGAAGCAAAGGTGAGTGAGCTCTGGGAGGGACCACGCGTTTTATGGATTGGGAATGAATGACTTTGGAAAGCGGTCATACTGATGGAAGAGGTTGCTGGAAGAAGTCCTGAGGCTCAGAAGTGGAGGGTCTCTTACCCGGCTGTAAGACTGGCTTGCCCGACCAGTGTTTTACCACCACGCTTTAGAAGTTCATACCTGCTGACCACCATTACAAACCATGAACCAGTCACAATTGCTTGACTGGAGGACATTGAACACAAGTGGATTCTTCCTGAACTCATCGGAACATCACCCTTGTCCACTGGGTTTTGGACACTACAATTCAGTGGACATATGCATACTGGAAACTACCGTCATTGTGCTGCTAACTTTCTTGATAATCACCGGGAACCTGACCGTCATCTTTGTTTTTCATTGTGCCCCATTGCTGCACCATTACACGACCAGTTACTTCATCCAGACTATGGCATATGCAGACTTGCTTGTAGGGGTCAGTTGCTTGGTTCCCACATTATCCCTTCTTCACTACTCCACTGGGGTCCATGAATCCTTGACATGTCAAGTGTTTGGCTATATCATTTCTGTGCTAAAAAGCGTCTCCATGGCTTGCTTAGCGTTCATCAGTGTGGATCGATATCTGGCCATCACCAAACCCCTTTCCTACAACCAGCTGGTAACGCCATGTAGACTGCGCCTCTGTATCATCCTTATCTGGATTTATTCATGTTTGATCTTCTTGCCATCTTTTTTTGGCTGGGGTAAGCCTGGCTACCATGGGGACATTTTTGAGTGGTGTGCCATTTCCTGGCATACCAGTGCCTATTTCACTGGCTTCATTGTGTGCCTGCTCTATGCGCCCGCAGCACTGGTTATATGTTTTACATACTTTCACATCTTCCGCATTTGTCGGCAGCACACCAAAGAAATTAGCGACCGCCGAGCTCGCTTTCCCAGTCACGAAACCGAGTCAACTGGAGAAGGTGGGCCCGGTCACAGCCCTGACCGACGCTACGCGATGGTCTTGTTCCGGATAACCAGCGTTTTCTATATGCTATGGCTCCCATACATCATATACTTTTTATTGGAGAGTTGGAGGGCGCTAGAGAACCCCGCCTTGTCTTTTCTAACCACCTGGTTGGCCATAAGCAATAGTTTCTGTAACTGTGTCATCTACAGCTTGTCCAACAGTGTTTTCCGCCTCGGCCTTCGGAGGCTTTCAGAAACGATATGTTCGCCATGTATGTGTTCTAAGGACAAGAACGAACGGGAACCTAAACCCCGGAAACGTGCTAACTCCTGCTCTATCTAAAGTCCTTCTAGTGACAATCATAAGCTAGGAGCACACCTACACCAGGCCCCGGATGCTGCTTTCTCAAAAAAAACAAAAACAAAAAATGTCTACAAAATAATTTTAGCACCTCATTTTGGCTACATTGTTTGAGTTTTTGATTTGCATTGGAAATGTGAACCATTAAACTCTGATCCAAACAGACATGCAAAGAGCGCACAATTCTGTCAAAAAAAAATGAGTCATGCCGTTGCGGGAGGGGAGCAGAGTATCAAAGGAAAAAAAAAAAGGTGTCAGTTTGGTTAAGATTAGCTAATTAATGCGGATATTCTGCAGAAATATCAGATATCGCACAAAAGGTCACTTCCTCTTTTTCACTCGAAAAATATAATGTCTTCATTGCCTTGCTGGGAGAATAAAAAGATTACTGTCCAAGGCTCGTGTTACTAAATCCAGTACTGCAACGTGATAAACTATTGCATAACCCGAAGGTGACCAAATTGCTGTTATACAAAGTACTCTATTAGTCTTTTTTAGGGTTCATTTTATCGATGTGTGTTATTATTATACCGGTTCAGTGTAAGAAGACGTGTAGGCGTTGATGCCACTGTCGCTGACTGAATGGTTTGAGAGTTTACAAATGCCTGTGCAATTTGCAGGTGACAATGAAGTGTTCTGTGATGGTATGCGTGTATCCACCATCCCCAACATGCCATCTGCCTTTTCCTCTATAAATACCTTACAAGACATGACTTACAACTCGCAACTGAGCTGCTATGAATGTGTTTTTATTTATTATTGATGGGTATTAGCTATATTTCCAAATTAGATATCTTTAGCCTTTGTGTAGACGAGAAAACGTCGTCGATATACCTACAAAAAAAGTTGCAGTGACGAGACGTTTAATTCATGTCATACATGTAAGTAACCATATATGCTTTGTGTAGTTCTTGATCAGTCTTACGAAAGACGTGACATGGCTCTGGTTTCCAAGTAGAGGCTTTTTTTGCAAGTCCCGGCCACCCAGATGTTATTGAGCCTTTTGTCAGACCGTGGCAGTGGCTTTTTCCAGAATTAGAAGCAGTGACCTTTTTTTTTTTTTTTTTTTTCTCTTCCCCAGAACAATTGGTGATTTCACCACCCATGCAAAAAATAGAACCTGCTAAATGGGCTATGTTCCTGCTATACATTTATTCTGTCATCATTCTATAGTTCATCCAGCTTGCTGCTGTTTTTGACCGTTCCTTGTGCAGTTTCACTGTACACATGGTATATTTAATAATAAAAAATAAAAAAAAAAAGTAAAGTAATGCAAGCAATGTTTGTGATTTTTATCCAATGCCTTGTCATTGTCATAGATAAATAAGTAGATAGATATTAGAAATAGACAGATAGATAGATAGATAGATAGATAGATAGATAGATAGGAGATAGATATATGGATGGATAGATAGATAGATAGATAGATAGATAGATAGATAGGAGATAGATAGGAGATAGATAGATAGATAGATAGATAGATAGATAGATAGATAGATAGATAGGAGATATATGGATAGATAGATATGAGATAGATATTAGATACATAGATAGATATTAGATAGATAGATAGATAGATAGATAGATAGATAGGAGATAGATAGATAGGAGATAGATATATGGATAGATAGATAGATAGATAGATAGATATGAGATAGATAGATAGATAGATAGATAGAGATAGAGAGAAGGATAGATAGATAGATAGATAGATAGATAGATAGATAGATAGATAGATAGATAGATAGATAGGAGATAGATATGAGAGAGAGATAGATAGATAGATAGATAGATAGATAGATAGATAGATAGATAGATAGATAGATAGATATGAGATAGATATTAGATACATAGATAGATATGAGATAGATAGATAGATAGATAGATAGATAGATAGGAGATAGATATGAGAGAGAGATAGATAGATAGATAGATAGATAGATAGATAGATAGATAGATAGGAGATAGATAGATAGATAGATAGATAGATAGATATAGAGAGATGGATAGATAGATAGATAGATAGATAGGAGATAGATAGATAGATAGATAGGAGATATATGGATAGATAGATATGAGATAGATATTAGATACATAGATAGATATGAGATAGATAGATAGATAGATAGATAGATAGATAGATAGATAGATAGATAGATAGATAGATACTATAGATAGATAGATAGATAGGAGATAGATAGATAGATAGATAGATAGATAGATAGATAGATAGGAGATAGATAGATAGATAGATAGATAGATAGATAGAGAGATGGATAGATAGATAGATAGATAGATAGATAGATAGATAGATAGATAGATAGGAGATAGATATGAGAGATAGATAGATAGATAGATAGATAGATAGGAGATAGATATATGGATAGATAGATAGATAGATAGATAGATAGGAGATAGATAGATAGAGATAGAGAGATGGATGGATAGATAGATAGATAGATAGATAGATAGATAGATAGATAGATAGGAGATAGATATGAGAGATAGATAGATAGATAGATAGATAGATAGATAGATAGATAGATAGATAGATAGGAGATAGATAGAGATAGAGAGATGGATAGATAGATAGATAGATAGATAGGAGATAGATAGATAGGAGATAGATAGATAGATAGATAGAGATAGAGAGATGGATAGATAGATAGATAGATAGATAGATAGGAGATAGATATATGGATAGATAGATAGAGATAGAGAGATGGATAGATAGATAGATAGATAGATAGATAGGAGATAGATATGAGAGATAGATAGATAGATAGATAGATAGATAGATAGATAGATAGATAGATAGATAGGAGATAGATATATGGATAGATAGATAGAGATAGAGAGATGGATAGATAGATAGATAGATAGATAGATAGATAGATAGATAGATAGATAGATAGATAGGAGATAGATAGATAGGAGATAGATAGATAGATAGATAGAGATAGAGAGATGGATAGATAGATAGATAGATAGATAGATAGATAGATAGATAGATAGATAGGAGATAGATATATGGATAAATAGATAGAGATAGAGAGATGGATAGATAGATAGATAGGAGATAGATAGATAGATAGATAGATAGATAGATAGATAGATAGATAGATAGGAGATAGATATGAGAGAGATAGATAGATAGGAGAGAGATAGATAGATAGATAGATAGATAGATAGATAGGAGATAGATATATGGATAGATAGATAGATAGATAGATAGATAGATAGATAGATAGATAGGAGATAGATAGATAGATAGATAGATAGATAGAGATAGAGAGATGGATGGATAGATAGATAGATAGATAGATAGATAGATAGATAGATAGATAGATAGGAGATAGATATGAGATAGATAGATAGATAGATAGATAGGAGATAGATAGATGATAGATAGATGATAGATAGAATAGATAGATAGGAGATAGATAGATAGATAGATGATAGATAGGAGATAGATAGATAGATAGATAGATAGATAGATAGGAGATAGTATTAGATAGAATTAGATAAGTAGATATATGGATAGATATGAGATAGGTGTGAATGTGAAAGGTTCCTGGAAGGTTTTCTTAAATGTGTCATGGCATTAGGAAGCGAGAGGCTGTGTAAGAGGAGCCAAGATCGGCACAAGCAGCGAGGTCACATTATTTCCTTGCAATTCATCTCTCTTTCTCCTTGTGACAGATAATTGTCAATGTGTCTTCTACTTTCCAGAAACCATTATAATTTGCTCATGGTGGGGCGCGTCTACAGATCAGTGATTCCAATCTTTCAGCCTGTTACTTTAGTTTTATTTTAACCAGCCCTTACTTGTAGGTGCAAATTTTGGGCAAACAATGGTTTCCGGAAAGACCAGATTTTCGTTGTTTCTAATATGATTGTAACCTTCTGTTCCGCCATAAGCGCACCTGTCCTTAGCACTTCCACCTTAGAGGATCTACTTGCACTTACACGATGTAGTCACTTAGGATGGACCGCTGCACACATTACTAAAATCTAACGTTTCCATGGTGTTCATGGTAACAGGTTTCAGCTCCTGTGCTCCGGTATCGTCTCTCCTATGTAATATACAAGTGTTGGATTTGTTGCTTATTATGCCATTTGTTGCTTTTACATAATATTTTTTGTTATTTACGTTACTAATGGTGGACATTTATGCCAGGGCCATACATTGCCAGTTGGCAGCAGTTTCACCGCCCAGGGAGTTGCTGTGAATTACAATAGCAGTGTAGGGGATGGGACACGGCGGTAAGAATCCTCAGCACGAAAGGGGCAGATTTATTAAAACTTTGTAAAAGCAAATCTAGCTTAGTTGTCCATAAAATGAAATGATTGCCAATCATTGATGATTGACAATGTCATGAACCCAAAAGTCTTTGCAACCCACATGACAATTATTGCTGTCGTTTCCAATATAATACAAAGTTGCAAAACTGCAGGGGTTAAACCCAAAGAAAAACAAAAAAAATTTTTTTGCATGGAAATCCCACAGCAGATTGTGATGTGTGACCATATGGAATTTTGATATGGACGGTTTATCAATAGGATAGGCCATCATTATGAGATCAGTGAGGATTGGGTACCCCCACGATCAGCAGATTGAAGGGCTCAAGAGTGATCATTATGCCCCCTTTTATTATTCATTGCCAGGAACAGCGCTGTACATTTTGTAGTGGCAGTATCTGGTATTGCAGCTCAGTTCTATTCACTTGAATCAGACTAAGCATAACAGAGTTGCTTTGCCAAGCACAATACAAGAGGCTTGGATCTGTGCCCGGGAAACAATGGCGGGGATGTGGTACTGATAGTAACACTGCCGCCGCTTCAGTCCATCAGACGCCCACCATTCTCATAATGATGGCATGCCCAATCGGTATTCAAAATGCTACTTCAACAAGCTCATCCATTGTGTTCCATGACCATGTGTTTGTTTTGGGGGGGGTGATCTTTCATGGGTCTATCCTCGGGCACCCAATGCCCACTTACCGTAGCCGATGGTCACAAGATTTGGCTTTTAAATTGTGTGCCCGTTGCCTAACACGGGTGGGTTATAGCCATGTAAAATAGCTGGAGCACATGGCTATACCCTTAACGCTTCATGCTAATGTAGACTTGCTTATGATTTTTGGAAGTGTAATTGATGCTAATTCTAAGGATTTGTGGCCTGCGGTGCATTACCCCATACTGTCGCCACTCTAATGTGCACCTTGTACAAGCGAGCCCGAAAATAGCGATGTGCCCCTATGAATAACTCTACGATCAACATAAAACACGTAGCCTTCACGGTCCATCCAGATTCCCACAAACATAGGTTAATCATTCCTTATAATAATGACTATTTTGAGACACAAGATGAAGTCGGTGCGGATAAGAGGGTGACTCAATATAGCCCGAGAAAGCGCTGGAAGCAAACTAGCCAGTGTATGAAAAGCCTGCAGATCACCACCGATATAAAGTACATGTGGCATTGCTGGAGGTGCTCGAATGAGTGCGCTCAACCTGCCTTCCCCCTCCACAAAAATAGATATTTTATCACATTATAGTCTATGCACCCTGACTACATTATTGAGACGTGAATTCTTTTCTAGATCTCTGTATAGCGCAGAATTCATAGAGCCCGTACGTGAACAAAGGTAGTAAAAAAAACGGAGGAATATATGAAAAGAGCTAAAATAAGAGCGCGGTAGACTTGGTCCCCCGAGCGTTGTTTTCTGGGGCGAGGCTACATGTGGAAGCGTAATATTTATTTACTGGGGTGTCATCCATAAAGCTGTCCTATACATGTCGCCACATTGTTTATATACTCGGAAATCGCCTTTATTAATGGTAATTCATTGGGCTCAGACCCTGCAGAGCTGTCGGCCTATTTTATGGGTTTGCCTCCATCTTTTTAGTCATTGAAAGCCTTTAACCAATAGGCAATTTTCCAAATTTACCTTACAAGACTCTTAGGCCTCGTTCACACTGGGCTTGGGACCGCGTGTTTTGGTCCTGATTCTAATGCGGGAAGCCACATCAGAAATGGAGCAAAATGTGCCTGCCACGATTGTCACGGCTTCCGACAGTCGCGGCTTCCCCCTCCGGAGTAGGCTCAAATGAATGGGTCCAGTCCGGAGGGTGCAGTCGCGAGGCGGACGCCGGGGCTGACTCAGCCACGGAATCCGCCTGAAAAAGGGGCAGCTCGTTCCTTTTTTCCAGTAGCCGGAACATACCACTCACGGAAAAAAGGACGCTAGCGGTCTACATAGACCTCCATTGCGAGGGGATGGATTTGGCGTCAGAATTCGACCCCCTTTTGCCCCATGTGAACAAACCCTAAAAGCAGGTGACAACCATCGTGGGAGACGTGATAATGACTATATTAGTTGTCACCCAACTTTCCTAAATGCCGAATTAATGAAAAGATTGGCTAAAATGAATGTTGCTGTATGTATACATTCTCTGTTACTATCCGTGCTTCACCTTTTGGTACTAATTTATAGCTAAAAGTGGATGACATGGGTTTGCCGGCAACATTTATTTGCAAAAATACTCTGAGATTTATCTGGAGGTTTCGAGATATTTCACTTGTAATGGATCTAGTTGTTGTGTTTTTCCTCTTGACAAAAGCCTGGCATTATTACTAGCTTGAATGCCCTTGTAATAATAGGTGATGGTAACCAAATGCTCTCGTGTTGTATTACATAGCAATGACTAAGTAACAGGTTATTAGTTTAATAGCTGTAAATAAATGTTTGTATTTTCTCGCGAAATTTCGTGGGAAAAACGCATCTTTGCCGCTTTTTGTTAGTGATGCAAGTGCCAAAGCACAGGGCGTACGTGTTCTTCTAGGTTACATATGTTACTCCGCATGGCTCTCCAGCCATTGGCATATCCAGATACTCTTGGACAATGGCGGTTTCAGGAAGGTCATAGTATTACTAATAAACTAGGGATTGAAGTCCTAACAAGCACTGCATCTAATTAAAGGGGTATTCCATGATTGATGACCTATCTTACCTTCGGACAGGTCATCCGTTAAAGGGGTATTCACATAACTCTTGTTCTGCAGCCTGCAGGGCTCTGTGCTCTCTTCACTTCCTGATTTGCTCCGCTCTCTGCTATGTTTGCAGTCAGTAATGAGGGATTGGTTGTAAATGCATTACCACAGTATAAAGCTGATGTGGAAACTGATGTAGCAGAGCTGGATTTGAGTCAGCTTGCATTACATACAGTTAAAGGACTCCTTATCTCAGCCCTTATCAGCCAAATTCAATTAAAACGGCTGATAAGTGGAAAAGCTGAAGATAGACAGCACAGTAATCCCAGAGCTCTCACCTCCCCCTCCCTTATCTGAGGAGCTCCATTGCTTGTCAGACATACACAGCTCAGAGCTGCTCCCAGCACTCAGCCCCTCCTCCCCCCCCCCCTGCTGAGAGCAGGCAGCTACATCACTTGGGAACTGAGCAGATAAGCCCCATGGCCATAGAAACGCAGTGTCAACAATGAAGTGAATAAATTAAGATTGTGGCCAAACAAAGCAGTTTTGATAAAGCAATATATTTAGGAAAAGTCTTAAATCCACATAAACTAGCAGTATAGATAGGATGCTTTTCATGGGACAACCCCTTTAAAGATCGACAGGGGTCCGAGCCCCATGCCATACCGCACATTTGTGTACCCCTGCTGATTCAGACAGCTGATCCATGGAGGTCCAACACTTGGGATCTTCACTTGATGACCTATCTTAACTTAAGACAGGTTGTCCTAAAGATCGACAGGGGTCCAGACCCCATGCTGATCAGTCTTCAGGTGAGCACTGCAGAAGGGAGCTTACTTGTGAACCCTCGCTCTTGGGATCAATGAGCTTCCCAGCAGTTAGACCCAAAGCCTTTAGACATTTATCCCCTTTCCTATGTATAGCGGATAAAAGTTTAACAGGAAAATCCCTTTAAGGTAGCCATAGACATTAGATCAGAGTCGACCGAGCTTGCCAATTTTGTCGTGACATTCCGACGATCAGATGTGTGGGGGAATCCCATTGAGGAAAAGAAGGATTGGGCATGTTGAATTTTGTCATGTCCGATCTTTTTCTTTTTCAAGATCGATCAGCCTCCGCCCGAGGTATCTGTTAGCGGTTTATTTCCCTCACCCTGCCGAAAATATAGGCATGCTAAGTCTCAAGTATTGGATCTGAAATATATGGGAGCTTTAGTCTTGGCCCTGGCATTTATCATATTCTCTTCATACCCAGAACTAAACGTACTAATGGCCTTCGCGTCGTCCGTCCGTCACCCTGGAAAATGGCCTTAAATATAATAATTAAGACTGCAGGAAATGGGAGCATGTGATGGGTATAAAGCGTCCCCTCCCATCGGCTCACCTAGTCTACCCCGCACCTTATCTGTAAAGCCCAGGCAAAATCTGATATTATGAAGGAGGTTGTGAAATCTCTTTTAAGCATTTGGTTGCCAAGGATACCTCATCTGATTTAAAAAGAAATGAAAAGGAAAAAAACTAAAGACATCGTCCTCCTTATAGATTGGCCGGGGCTTCTTGGCGTCGCTTCTGCTTTTTTTTCGTTTTTTTTTTTTTTTTGTCGGAGATAAATGCAAGATGTGCAACATGTAGCTCTGGAGAGAACGTCATATAATATCCAGGTAAAGGAGACATTTAGAAGTGATCAGACGTCTCCCTTTGTCTTGATATCTTGTTATTTCGGAAATGCAATGTATATCTTATACTGCAAGCGTTCAGCTCTAAGTGCCGACTTGTCACATAGACATACGCTTAGGCTAAATTCACATCTGAGTCGGACAAAAAAGTCTTATGTGCAGGATTTTTTTGCCAGGCAAAATGACGATTACCGGAACAAAATCCCAATGCACCATAGTGTAGCGAGTACGATCTTTTGGGCTCTATTGGTGCCTGTCATTTTTAAAGGGATCCTATCATTGCATACCCTTTTTTTCTCAATAACACATAGGAATAGCCTTAAGAAAGGCTATTCTTCTCCTACCTTTAGATGTCTTATCCACACCGCTTTTCGGTAGAAATCCGGGTTTTCTTTGGTATGCAAATGAGTTCTCGTGCAGCACTGGGGGCGGGCCCCAGTGCTCAAACAGCACTGGGGACGCCCCCAGTGCTGCTAGAGAACTCTCCAGCGCAACCTCCATCTTTTTCTGGAATGGCCTCTCCCTCTGTCTTCTTCTGTCCTGGGTTTCAATCTTCTAGACCTGCGCATGCTCAGGCCACAAGGAAATGACCACTTACGCAGTAAGCCGTTTTCTTGTGGCCACTTAAACAGTAAGCTGGTGTAAGCAGCCATTTTTTTGTGTCCCGGGCACGCGCAGTTGGCTCTGAGGCCTGAAAGATTGAAACCCAGGACAGAAGAAGATGCAGGGAGAGGCCGTTCTAGAAGAAGATGGAGGCGGCGCTGGAGAGTTCTCTCGGAGCATTGGGGACCGCCCCCAGTGCTGCGAGAAAAAAAGGGTATCCAATGATAGGATCCCTTTAAAGGAGTTTTCTAGGCCTATGCAGTATATGGCTTTGTGCTTGGCAAATTAGTGAAGAGGACACAGACCTCAACATCATAGCAAAACCCCTTTTGGCTAAGGCCCTGTGTTACAAATAAGCAGCAGATTTTGCTGCGGTTTATTTGGCCAAAGCCAGGAGTGGTTTGAACAGGCAGAAGTATAAGAGCTTCCTATATATTTCCCATTCGTTTTGTTGCCACTCTTGGGTTTGGCTCAAAAAAAAAAAAAAAACACATCAAAATCTGCACCAAAAAAGCAGCTTTTCTGCAACGTGGGCCTTAGGCTTATATTTCCGTTGTTCTGCTCCTATAATTAAACAGAACAACGGAAGCCACCGCTGATGTGAATATAGGGATGAAATGCCAGCTTTCTTATTCATTCCATTCTTCAAGGCTGAGGCCCCACAGTCTTTTTATCGCAGATTTTGCTGTGGTTTTTTGAGCCAAAGCCAGGAGTGGATTGAGCAGAAGGTAGAAGTATAAGAACTTCCTATATATTTCCCATTCCTTTTGTAGGCATTCTTTGCGCGGTTCTAAAAAACCACTGCAAAATTTGCAACAAAAAAATTTGCGTTTCCGCTACGTGGTGCCTTAGCGTTAAAGGAGTTTTCCGGGTCCCTTCCACCATAACGTCACTGGATCGGAGGGCTGATTTCCTACAGACACCATGCTGTACATCGGCGGTCTCTATCACTATAACTAGTACTCCTATCATCGGGGAACTGATCCTACATCTTCATGAATATTTCGGGCTCACGGCTCTCTCTGGCCCGCAACACTTGACCCCTGTTGCAAGTTTCAACAAGATTGCTATATAAAAAGCACGGATCTAAGATGGCGAAGAAATGGGGACGCATTAAGGGTCTTTCTTATTTTAGTTCTTCACAGCTTCAGCAGAGAATATATTTAACTCTCTCAGCCATGTAGGAAGACGAGGCTAGCCTAGGGATAGAGATTTAGTATTTAGAAATACGGTACATTGGTATTGGCATATTACTGCTGACATAGTGCGCCCCACATAGAGGCGGCATACAAGGTTGCTAAGCAATCTTGGCTTTCTCTTAAAGGTTAAGTGTCAAAATCTGTTTTACTCCTGAAGAAATAGTATGCTGTCTCAATCGGCTTTCTGCTATTACCAGGACTAAGAACAAAGAGAACGTCTATGCGCGGCTCTTACGTGATACATTGCTGTTTCTGCATTTATTATATGCCTTTAGATGCTGTTTATTATCATTTTGGCCATCTGTATCACATTTCTTAGGATTAAAGGGATTCTATCATTAAAATGTTATTTTTTCTGACTAACACGTAGGAATAGCCTTAAGAAAGTCTATTCTTCTCCTACCTTTAGATGTCTTCTCCGCGCTGCCGTTCGGTAGAAATCCCAGTTTTCTTTGGTATGCAAATGAGTTCTCTCGCAGCACTGGGGGCGTCCCCAATAGATAGATAGAGATAGATAGATCTGGATAGAGATAGATAGATCTGGATAGAGATAGATAGATCTGGATAGAGATAGATAGATCTGGATAGAGATAGATAGATAGATCTGGATAGAGATAGATAGATAGATCTGGATAGAGATAGATAGATAGATCTGGATAGAGATAGATAGATAGATCTGGATAGAGATAGAGAGATCTGGATAGAGATAGATAGATAGATCTGGATAGAGATAGATAGATCTGGATAGAGATAGATAGATCTGGATAGATGGATGGATAGATCTGGATAGATGGATGGATAGATCTGGATAGATGGATGGATAGATCTGGATAGATAGCTCTAGATAGATAGATCTGGATGGATAGATAGATAGATAGATAGATCTGGATAGAGATAGATAGATAGATCTGGATAGAGATAGATAGATAGATCTGGATAGAGATAGATAGATAGATCTGGATAGAGATAGATAGATAGATCTGGATAGAGATAGATAGATCTGGATAGAGATAGATAGATAGATCTGGATAGAGATAGATAGATAGATCTGGATAGAGATAGATAGATAGATAGATAGATAGATAGATAGATAGATAGATAGATAGATAGATTGATCTGGATAGAGATAAATAGATAGATCTGGATAGAGATAGATAGATCTGGATAGAGATAGATAGATAGATAGATAGATAGATCTGGATAGAGATAGATAGATCTGGATAGAGATAGATAGATCTGGATAGAGATAGATAGATCTGGATAGAGATAGATAGATCTGGATAGAGATAGATAGATCTGGATAGAGATAGATAGATCTGGATAGAGATAGATAGATCTGGATAGAGATAGATAGATCTGGATAGAGATAGATAGATCTGGATAGAGATAGATAGATCTGGATAGAGATAGATAGATCTGGATAGAGATAGATAGATCTGGATAGAGATAGATAGATCTGGATAGAGATAGATAGATCTGGATAGAGATAGATAGATCTGGATAGATAGATAGATAGATCTGGATAGATAGATAGATAGATAGATCTGGATAGATAGATAGATAGATCTGGATAGATAGATAGATAGATCTGGATAGATAGATAGATAGATAGATAGATAGATCTGGATACAGAGAGCTGGATAGAGATAGATAGATAGATAGATAGATAGATAGATCTAGATAGAGATAGTTTAATAGATCTGGATAGAGATAAGATAAGATAATCCTTTAATAGTCCCACAGTGGGGAAATTTCAGATAGATAGATAGATAGATAGATAGATAGATACATCTGGATAGATAGATCTAGATAAATAGATAGATAGATAGACAGATAGCTCTAGATAAATAGACAGATCTAGATAGATAGATAGATCTGGATAGATAGATAGATAAATGGATGGATGGATTTAGTTATCGGGAATATTTTATAGTAAATTAATTGATATTTTTGCATATGGTAGAACTCTGCGTTTCTGGGGTAGATGTGTACGTGCCTCTCCTGACACCACCTGTGATTTCATTTAATCTGAGACGTTAGAAGCAGAAACAAAAGCGACCACAGACAAATGGATGAATTCCGCTTCCAACTATGAACACATCTAATGGTCGTCTCTTCTTTTCGGCTAACATGCTTCAGACTAATAAGGCGGAAATATCCTGAGGTCCTTTTCCCGAGGGGCCTCTGTCGGGGAGCACTTGGGATTCTTGTTGATCTCGCCCTCAGGGGTCGCCATGTATTGATCAGGAGGCATTTTGCTTAATTTGCCAACTGGAAAACAAGAGGGTAAAAGACGTTTAGGAAGAATTGACAAATTAAAATATCAAGGTACAATTAGCGAGATAATATCCAGAGGATCTCCGATAAGTGCTCGAAAGAGATCAGCTGTTAAACCGTCAGCTGGAAAGAAAGATTGTCCCATTAATCTCTTTACTTGCCAACCTGCTGCATATTACTACATTACCCACTTATTGCTACGGCTGATATTACTGCTCCATTGACCTATTTACCGCACTATATGCCTGGAAGACACTCCATCATTAACCTGCATTTTCTATATTTAACTTCGGCGCTGCTACAGGATACAGGGCGTAATTGAGGGCTCTTTATAACCACCTCTTCCCATACACCGTGTCAGCAATGGTTTTCTTCCCCATATCACAGAAGCTAGATGTAACGGGTTGTAATAAACCCTCTAACAGGCAGACACTGTTCATGGTGGATGGCGGACTAGGGCAGTGATGGCGAACCTTTTAGAGACCGAGTGCCCAGTCTGCAACCCAAAACCCCGACTGCGTTTGGTATAATTTTGAACAATTAATGTTCACTATTTCCATCGCACAGATCTGTTTTATAGTGACCGTGCAATGTTATTATGACCTGTAATAGTATCATGTCTGCTATAAAACAGATACTTTGTGATATAAATGGTAAAGGGTCCACACTCAGTCCAATCTTCTCCAAAGTGACCCCCACACAGTACAATCTGCTCCACCGTGGCCCCCACACAGTCCAATCTGCTCCACCGTGGCTCCCACACAGTCCAATCTGCTCCACAGTGGCCCCCACAAAGTACAATCTGCTTCACAGTGGCCCCCACAAAGTACAATCTGCTCCACCGTGGCCCCCACACAGTCCAATCTGCTTCACAGTGGCCCCCACAAAGTACAATCTGCTCCACCGTGGCCCCCACACAGTACAATCTGCTGCACAGTGGCCACCACACAGTACAATCTGCTGCACAGTGGCCTCCACACAGTACAATCTTCTGCATAGTGGCCTCTACACAGTACAATCTGCTCCACAGTGGCCTCCACACAGTACAATCTGCTCCACAGTGGCCTCCACACAGTACAATCTGCTCCCCAGGGGCCACCACACAGTACAATCTGCTCCACAGTGGCCTCCACACAGTACAATCTGCTCCCCAGGGGCCACCACACAGTACAATCTGCTCCACAGTGGCCACCACACAGTACAATCTGCTCCCCAGGGGCCACCACACAGTACAATCTGCTCCACAGTGGCCTCCACACAGTACAATCTGCTCCCCAGGGGCCACCACACAGTACAATCTGCTCCACAGTGGCCACCACACAATACAATCTGTTCCACAGATGGGTGCCCACAGAGAAGGCTCTGAGTGCGACCTCTAGCACCCGTGCCATAGATTCGCCATCACGGGTCTGTGCATAGTAATTCTCTGTTCACTACCGAGCAGCTAATACGGAAAGCTTTCTGCCCTGTTTGTCAGGGAAGGAGCAGAGCCTCTGTATTAGCATGACCGTATAGATGAAGAGAATTCATTTATGGGAATGACAAAGAAGGGACTGTATTGTCAGCTGCCAGAGGGAGAAGGAGACTGATTCAAACCTTAGCCTGCAGTTAGAAGCACATATGAGGCAAAATTTATTTAATGGAATTATTATGGAAACTAATGACACATTTTGAGCCAGTCCCTTATTTCATATGGAGTTAAAGTGAATCCTATTCATATATCCGATGTGTATATGGGGCAAAAAGTAGCGATGATGATGCATTCTATATAAATTTATGCATATATGTACATTGTAAATTAAAAGTACCATGCCGCCATTGAAGCTAACCACCCGATATGAGTCCTGCCATGCCACATGTATATGTATAGCTCTTGCATGTTCACACGAGAGACCTGTCAATTTCCATTCCGTTCCCCTGGTTAGTTCCTGGAAGGAATAAATTGCACTTGTGCCAAAGTGACAGTTATCTCCTCCATTACAGCGGGTGAGGATACCTGCAAGAATATTCCAGCTCCGCTTGTTCTTCGCGGGCGAGTTGATAGGTATAATTACCAAGGACATTATTCTGCTATGGAAATTGTAGTGTTTGCATTGCCGCTGTCATAGGATAGCTTGCCGCTGCCTTTATATGTCTTTAGCAGCTATGAAATTTCCTATCGTGTGCAGTCTGCCGCTTCTATAGGCAGGTGTTAGATGACAAGTCACTTGTGACATAATTTATGGGTATATATTACCATAGAAGAGGCCGTGCATTAAAGTTTATAGACATGTTCTGTTGTGTTATTGACTGCACCGTTTATTAATTTTGCCTCTGTTCACACAGTAATTACTGGACAGAATGAAGGATTGTCTGATAATATGCAATATAATCTATAGCATAATATAATGTGCTTGTTTCCTTCCAGAAATGGTGCCATGCCTGGGGATAAGGCCACACGGGAATGGATCACTGTTACTTAGCCCTTACACATTTATATATATTAAAAAAAATTTCTCTAGCCCCGACCATTCCTGAGCAATCAATGCAATTAGTTTTGGTGCCTGATATGCTAACAAGTGGATGGTGTCGTGCAGGAGCCGGCATACGGGCGTGACTCAGAGCTCTGACACGGTCTGCCTTTGATTGCAGCTATGAGTCATACCCCCTTGTCTGGTCCTACCTGACTCCACCCACTTGACATTAGAGAGCCTATATCAGACATCAAAATTAACTTCGTTGATTGCTCAGGATTGGCGGGAGCTAGCACAAAGATTCCACCTGCCGTGGGATCTCTAGAAGGGCACCTATTAAAGGATAAAAAGCCTGAATTCGGAAAACGCTATGGGGGGAATTTATGAAGTCTATAATATGTATGTGTAATATACATTTTATATAATGTGTCGTCTATAGACTCCAGTATGTCCCAAACGTCATTGCACAGTTATAATCTGAGGGTATCTGGCAGCAAGTGTTCAGTTTCTCTGCAGCGCCACCACAGGAGAAATTAGGCATGACACTATGTCCATTGAAATCAGACTTTCTGTGTAAAACATAGATGTGCAGTGGAGAGCAACTTGTTGCGCTCGCCTTTGGCTAATAGATCAGGGTCCTAAAATGGTGACTTGTGTCTATTAAGCACAAATCCAACATATGCAACATGCCCCCCCCCCCCCCCCCCCAGGAGGTCCTATACACAATAAGGGGTGGACATTAATCTGAATACATGAAATGTGACTCCTTATATGTACATCAACATCACAGGTGGGTTACAATGGGGGCTACAAGACCCCGCATCAGGAATATTTTCTCCTTTAAACACTTGGCACCCCCGGGACAGTCCTCCGGCCTTTCCACAATCATAAAACAGACGTTCTGTAGAGCAACAAAGGCAGCGCTGTTGTCGGCATCTGGTCCAACGTGCTGAATCCAGATTCAATGACAGCTGAAGATCAGCAAGCACACACAATATGACGGACATTACCGTCTCTCCGTAGACTAACAATACAAGGCTCTCTGTGCTGTGCAGGAATTCGCTGACAAACCAGCTACGAGAGCGGGAAACAAAAGGCACCTGGTTACCCAAATCTATGCAAAAAATAAAACGCACGTGTCCTCCTTTCTTTTATATTCCCTTCTGTACGCTCCTTGCTGACTCTGCAGATTGCGGTTTTAGCTGTAAGTAGAAACCCAATCAGTCTGTGTCCGGCCATGCGTGTATACGTAAATATCATGCTGGCTTTATTTAGATTTGCGGCTTTCCAATAGGTTTTACACCCTCATGGTTAGTTTGCAAATAATCGCCGTTCACGGAAAAGTGAGACAGGGGAAAAATTACGTTTAACACCGCGGCTGCTGGACTGGTAGGTATAGCAGATTAGTGCGGCCCTATGCGGCTTAATGAGGCTAGTTAGGAATTGTTATAGACAGGGCTGATTGATCTGCTGACCCGTAGCGGGGGTCTTTTCTTTGCTGAGGATGTCGCAGTTCTCTTCCCGGAGTGTAACCTTTGACAGGCAGTCAATTCTATTATTCCTTAGCGAGCTGTCATACAGAATAGTGTTCCTATTTCATCGTAACGACGTCGGATTCATTCAGCACCACGGACAGCGCCGGAGAACTTCACTAGCACTGTAGCGGTACCTCGCTCACCACTGCCAGGTGCTCTGCGCGCTACACATTTTCCTAAGGTTTGAGCCAATAAATCGTCGCCGCGTAAACCCATTACTTTTATATTTCCCTCGCCGATTCCGGCCTATTTAGGCGATTTAGTTTTTATATTAGAAAGATGGAAGTCTAAGATTTTATGTCTCTGTTCTTACTAGTAAACCCTTTTCATTTATCAGTGTTTAATGTAACGTAAGAATATCCTCAGAGACGAGATCCTCGGTGAGGCTGCCTTTTTGTGGGAAAAAACCAGCGGAGGTTGGAAACCGCGGCAAGTCCATAACGAGAAATTGACCGACTGTGCTGTGAGTTTTTTCAGCAGTGTGTGAATGGGATTTGATGCCATGCGATCCACTACACTGATACTGTATGTCACAGGCGATTATGCTGGCAGTGTGCTCCGACTAGTCCATATGGGACCGGTCTTAGATCGATCATAAACGGTGGTATAACAAGTGTCTTGTGGACCTGGGTGCAAACTTTTGTCGGGGTTCTCCTACCCCCCCAGCGCCCCTTCTCCCCCCCCCCCCCCCCCCGGCTGTCTGCAGCATCTTCGGCCATCTTTCCGACATCTCTGCTAAGGCCTGTGATTGGTTCTCAGCGGTCACGTAGGGGCATACTAATGTAATTACGCTGCTGCGCCCCATGTGACCGCTGGGGCCTGATCACAGGCCTTAGACACATGACAGGAGAGGACGCTGAGCAGAGGCGAGTATTTCTATTTATTATTTTAAGCCACCTCCCCTGGCTAGTATCTATTGAATTGGGGCCCGACAACATGCTGAGGTCCCTTTTCATTTACAATATGTATAGCAGTTGGGGAACCAGGATTTCCGCGACCACTGTCATAGTGGTACCAGGCCCCGGCCATCTCCAGCTGGCCGCGGGCCCTGTACCTGGCCAGGCCCATTGCAGTCCCTGTGACCACGATCGTTACGCCCCTGGTCATAAATATCTGATAGACATCAGCCCATTTCTGGGATTTACAACAGTCTTCATAATAGTTGTCTTTCACCACTGTTTTTGGTGATTTTGGTATTGTTTTTGCAAAAGTTTTTCTGAATTTCAGCTAGCCCTTTTAATAAGACTTGAAAAATACATCCACATTCTACGCCAATGTCTTAAAAAACACCTATAGCAAGTATCCATCCTATAAACACCCCAGACTACTGAATCCCAAGTCTAAGTCCCTTCGTTCTAGTGTCGTTGTTCTGGAGCATAGCAATGTTGGCCGCTGCAGTGAAGATCACTTTGGTCGTCACCTTGTTGCACATACGCCTCATGTCTCTGTAAGTCATTAAGCAGAGCCATGGTCAGTCATAGGACACACGTAGCGCTTATTAATGTGACCGTGATGCAAATCAGCCGTGGAAAAGGAATGAGATGGCCTGTTTTGCACGGCCGATTTGCATCTGCACCCGTTTTCATGGTTCCCTCATAGACTTGAATCTATGAATGATCCATGAAATATTAAATGGCCTATTTATTGACCGCTCTTATTCACCTGTAGACTGTCATTGTTTTCAAGGGCTGTAGTGTCGGAGTCGGGCCAAAAATTATTTAAAAAGTTACCGACTCCAGCTTCAAGATAAAATGATATGAAACAATTAATATTTACAATTAATAATTATTATATAATTATGGGTATTGTATAATTGGATGTATAATTTGTTACATATTTACTTTCATAGGAATCAATCACTGTTTGTTTTTTTTTTGTTTTTTTAATGCTGTAGAGCAGTAATGGAGTGCCCAAACTGCAACCCAAAACTCATTAATTTATCACATAGTGCCAACACGGGAATTTAAACTTAATACTGTGCGGGTCCACAATTGTGGACAATTATGGACCCGCAAAATAGGGTTGTGCAATTGGGGTTTTTGGTATTATTTTGAACAATTAATGTTCACTATTTACATCGCACAGATCTGTTTTATAGTGACCGTGCAATGTTATTATGACCTGTAATAATATCACATCTCTGCTATAAAACAGATAATGTGTGATATAAATAGTCAAGGGTCCCCCCCCCCACAGTATAATCTGCTCCATAGTGACCCCCACACAGTCCAATCTGCTTTACAGTTGCGCCAACAAAGTACAATCTTCTCCACAGTGGCCCCCACATAGTACAATCTGCTCCACAGTTGCCCCTACACAATATGATCTGTTCCACAGATGGGTGCCCACAGAGAGGACTCTGAGTGCCACCTCTAGCACCCGTGCCATAGGTTCACCGTCATGGATCTAGAGGATCTTTATTGATTCCGAATGTCGATGGCCATCAGCTATTTATGAAGGAGTTGGAACCAGGGTCAGGCAGCGGAAAAATAGTGGAGTCAGTCACTTTTTTGGCCTACCAACTCCACAGCGCTGAATTTTTGAAGGTGGGCGCTGTCACTGTCATGTGAATAGGTCCTGACAAATTTAGAACCTTGGACAGCTCTGATGCTTAAGGACTCTAGACAATATCTTTTCTTTTTGATCCTCTATTATGGATGGGGCATTGTCCCAAATCCCTAGCTATTTTTCCAGTGTTATCAATCCTTTTGTCCCTCTGTATTTGAAGCCATGGTTTGCAGCTCTTCTCTGTTTCTGTAGGCCAAACCACCGACTCCAGCTCCTCCATTTTTTCACAGCCCGATTCCAACTCCTGCTTCACCCAAAACAGGTCCTAACTCCGGCTCGAACATTACAGCCTTGCTTACAGTTTCCATGAATCAGTATGGTGCTCATGGTGAGGCGTTGTTGGATTTCTAGCTCCATCCCAAAATTGTGTACACACATGCTGAGCTGCCACAAGAAATACCCCCAACCTGATTGGTATGTGATGCATGTGAGAAGTTTTATCTCGCTTGCAGAATAGAAGACGCGGCGTACAGTGATTATTATCATCTTTACTATCATTATGCGGTACAGCATGTTCTTTAACACCTGGGGAGACTTTCTTCTCTTTGAACGTAACATGCTAATTTATATGACAGAAGACAAGAGAATCTCCGATACAGAAAATCACTGATGTCAGGTGATCGCAGGAAATTAGTAACTGCAAAACATTGCATTGCCTTTACATTAAAGCTGCCTCAATCCAATATCTATATCATATAATATCAGGGGCTTAGCGTCTGCCATCTGCTGCTTGTATTCCTTTCCACGGCAGTAGTTAAGTCTTTGAGGGAAATTGAGTATTAAAGTTGCACTTTAGGGATCCGAGTTTGGCATAAATTTGTTATTTATGGGTGAAAGTTTGCGATAGCTTGGCTTCTCTCCCTGTTATATAAATCTATAGATAACACTGTTCAGCTTCTCTCCCTTTATTATATAACCCTATATATCACAGAGCTCAGCTTCTCTCCTCTATCATATAACCCTATATATCACAGAGCTCAGCTTCTCTCCTCTATTATATAACCCTATATATCACAGAGCTCAGCTTCTCTCCTCTGTCATATAACCCTATATATCACAGAGCTCAGCTTCTCTCCTCTATCATATAACCCTATATATCACAGAGCTCAGCATCTCTCCTCTATCATATAACCCTATATATCACAGAGCTCAGCTTCTCTCCTCTATCATATAACCCTATATATCACAGAGCTCAGCTTCTCTCCTCTATCATATAACCTATATATCACAGAGCTCAGCATCTCTCCTCTATCATATAACCCTATATATCACACAGCTCAGCTTCTCTCCTGTATCATATAACCCTATATATCACAGAGCTCAGATTCTCTCCCGCTATCATATAACCCTATATATCACAGAGCTCAGCTTTTCTCCTCTATCATATAACATATATATCACAGAGCTCAGCTTCTCTCCTCTATCATATAACCCTATATATCACAGATCTCAGCTTCTCTCCTCTATTATATAACCCTATATATCACAGAGCTCAGCTTCTCTCCTCTATCATATAACATATACATCACAGAGCTCAGCTTCTTTCCTTCTATCCTATAATCCTATATATCACAGAGCTCAGCTTCTCTCCTCTATCTTATAACCTATATATAACATAGAGTTCAGCTTCTCTCCTCTATCATATAACCTATATATCACAGAGCTCAGCTTCTCTCCTCTATCATATAACCCTATATATCACAGAGCTCAGCTTCTCTCCCTGTATCATATAACCCTATATATCACAGAGCTCAGCTTCTCTCCTCTGTCATATAACATATATATCACAGAGCTCAGCTTCTCTCCTCTGTCATATAACCCTATATATCACACAGCTCAGCTTCTCTCCTCTATCATATAACATATATATCACAGAGCTCAGCTTCTCTCCTCTATCATATAACCCTATATATCACACAGCTCAGCTTCTCTCCTCTATCATATAACATATATATCACAGAGCTCAGCTTCTCTCCTCTGTCATATAACCCTATATATCACACAGCTCAGCTTCTCTCCTCTATCATATAACATATATATCACAGAGCTCAGCTTCTCTCCTCTATCATATAACCCTATATATCACAGAGCTCAGCTTCTCTCCTCTATCATATAACCCTATATATCACAGAGCTCAGCTTCTCTCCTCTATTATATAACCCTATATATCACAGAGCTCAGCTTCTCTCCTCTATTATATAACCCTATATATCACAGAGCTCAGCTTCTCTCCTCTATCATATAACCCTATATATCACAGAGCTCAGCTTCTCTCCTCTATCATATAACCCTATATATCACAGAGCTCAGCTTCTCTCCTCTATTATATAACCCTATATATCACAGAGCTCAGCTTCTCTCCTCTATTATATAACCCTATATATCACAGAGCTCAGCTTCTCTCCTCTATCATATAACCCTATATATCACAGAGCTCAGCTTCGCTCCCTTTGTTATATAAACCTATATATCACAGAGCTCAGCTTCTCTCCTCTATCATATAATCCTATATATCACAGCGCTCAGCTTCTCTCCTCTATCCTATAATCCTATATATCACAGAGCTCAGCTTCTCTCCTCTATTATATAACCCTATATATCACAGAGCTCAGCTTCTCTCCTCTATCATATAACCCTATATATCACAGTGCTCAGCTTCTCTCCCTTTGTCATATAAACCTATATATCACAGAGCTCTGTCCTATATTCTATAATACTGTCCTTGACAAGCAGGAGACAAATCTGATAATAAATAAACCAAGGAAAACTTTGTGATGCAACAAGCATAATATACCATCTATTACCCTATATACTGTATACACTGCAGTCCCATGTGTTCTCAGTTGCTTGCTTTGGATTCTCATTGCTCTCTGACTGTGTAAAGCCAGTTTGTACAAGCAGCCTGTTGGCTTCCCCATAGTTCTGATCTCACTCCATGTGCAAATTACAAATAGCCCAGGGGCCGACAGACACTTCATTTGCAGCATGATCGCCTCTATTAATGTCAGGGAGATCTATGTTACATCATTATCATAGCTGACACTGATTGCTTGCAAATTCGGTTTCCCTTGTTCTGTCTTCACAGCTCCTTGTGTTGCCTGGATTAGAGACAATCTCCATAATACAGTAATTATCATTCACAGCTATGGATTAGTAAATCGGATATGGGATGATTCTTATATTTATTACCAATTCCAATACAGCTTTTAAAGGGAGTCTGTCACCAGGGTGAAGCAGATTAAAGCAGCAACACAGATAGCTCAGGTTCACATGAATGTAGCACCTTTTTCCCATTGAAATTTTGTACCCTTGCCGTTGTCAAGATAACCATTTATTTCACAATATGCAAATGAACAATCTGGAGCACTGCGGGCGGCTCCGTTGCACCAGACTGTTGCACTCCTCACTGCTCCAATATTCCCTCATTGCCTCCTCCCTTCTTAGAGGGTCCGTGCCAGGTAGCTGTGCTAAAATATCAGCTGGCCCTGTGTTCCCATCTACATATTAGAGCAATAGAATGGGAGGAAATCCACGCAAACACGGGGAGAACATACAAACTCCTTGCAGATGTTGTTCCTGGCGGGATTTGAACCCAGGACTCCAGCGCTGCAAGACTTCAGTACTACCCACTGAGCCACCGTGTTGCCCCCTGCATGAATTTTCATGGGGTAAAAGCTGTTACATTTAGGTGAACTTGATCTATCTAACTGTGCTGCTGGTTTTATATGCTTCACCCTGGTGACAGACTCCCTTTAAGCAACAGAGGGCAGATTGCGATGAAGCTAATATTTATTGTACTGGGGTCAGGACCATCAGCCACACCAGATTTCCCATCATTTATGTCAGAAATCTGGGGTAATGATGTGGGAAGGCTAGTGTACATTATCTTCTAGGCACACACCCCGTCAGAGGTTGCGCTTCATATATGTAGAGGCACGTGCCCAGTGGCATAACTAAAGTCTTGTGGGCCCCGGTGCAGTCTTTTGTCCGGGGCCACCTACAGCGAATTCTTGATAGTGATGGTTACGGGTGCTAAGTAGTATAATCCACCTTAGTGTGGTTAGGGTAATCTGTGGGTCTCCTTGGCTTTTGGGTCAGATGGGAGCTGCAACCTCAATACTGATGCCAGTGCTCCTGGGCCCTGGTGCAACTGCATCCTCTGCACCCCCTCACGTTACACCACATATATGAGGCTCACACTCCGCCAGCTCTGCCGTATGAGGATGCATTAGAAAGGCCAATCTTCATAAATATAAACTATGCACCCAGAGTAAAGCAGAAATGGCCCAGAAATCCTCAAGAGGCTCCATAAATTCCCCCCATTTATGTTCAGTGGATATTCCTCAGTCTGGGCTTCCTCTTATGATAACATAAATCAGATAAGCGGCTCGTGGTTACAATACTAAATTTATCATCCGCTGAGATGAGTAGGAGACGCGTCGTAGCCTTCTCCATATCAGTTCCCACCCTCTTGTACCACAAAACACTTGTATAGCACATGTTACTTGAATTTCAGAATTGCTTGGCGCCTCAAGACACTAAAGAGATGTGTCTTAAAATAGCAGCGAGCCTCTGCAGGGCTCCTGTGAGTGCGGCAATCACAGCCTCACATCTGCATGATAATGCAGCGCTTATTGCAAGCCCAGTGCCTGCGAAAGGCTTACCAAGCGCTCAAGTGCCCAAATACCTCTCCGTAGATAGCCGCCTGCACTCCGATTTTGTAAAGGAGGCTTGTCTGCTGCACGCACAGTGGGGGCCGCCATTTTAAGGGCCAAACCGGCAATTTGCATATTAAATCTGTAGAAATTAGCGGTGTGGCTTGTTGCCTTGGTGATGTCATCAGATCATAGCGTGTCAATAGGCAACGGTTAAACCTATCCCATTGCTATTGTTATCAACACCTTCTTAGTTTTTGCTAAGTAATTGGGCAAATAACTATTCCCTAATATAGCGTTATTGAGAATGTCGAAATTCAGAACTGAGGTTTCTCGGCAGATTGAGCAGCAACAACCTGAGATCTGGGATGGATAGATTGTTTGTTTGTATGTATATGAAAAATAATCGACAATGAAATGTAGATAACGTGGCATTTCAGGTATATTGTTAGTTGTCCTGTTTAGAGAACCCATTTTTTGTTTTCCTCCTTGTTATTAAAGGTCCCTTGACAATAAAGCGTTCGACAGTGCTCAGAAAGTGGTGAAACTTGGCAGTAAGTGTTCCGTTTCCCTACAGCGCCCCCGTAGGGACAATTAAGCATTACATAGTACACAATCAAATCAATGGATGATGTGTCTAATGCAGGACAGGTCAGGTCCTCCAAAGAGATGGGCGCTCTTTGTCACCACTCTCCATGGTGCCCAAAAGATGAGGATCCTAAAAAGAGGATCCCTCTCTACTAAGGGGATTGTCCTGTTTTTGGCAGCAAGGCCAAGGAAGGTGGAAGCCTCTCCCCTCCATACTCGCCTGTCTCCAGTGCTTCGGTGTTTTCCACTGCAGTCTGGTACTAGCTGTTCCCGGGGTCTTGTTTTGGTAGTAGTTCTCACCTTGGCCTATGGACACGGGACGTCACAGGTGACACATGCGAGTAACGTCTCTGTTCCTTGTTTAGATCTCTAAGGCCAATCACGTGTGTTGAGGATTTCCACAAAACAAGACCCTGAGAGCAGGAGGACTGGACAATGGTGGGAGACATGGGACAGTTGAGTGTGTTTGGTTTTTTGAGGGGGTTTTTTCACCGTCCCCAGCCTCCTTGCCAAAAATGGCATATCCTGGACAACCCCCTTAGTAGAGAGAGATCCTCTTTTCAGGATCCTTATCTTTTGGGCACCATGGAGAGAGGCGACAAAGAGCGTCCATCTTTTCGGAGGACCTGACCTTTCCTGCATTAGACACATCATCCATTGATTTAATTGGGTACTATGTAATGCTTACATGTCTCCTCTGGGGGCGCTGTAGGGAAATGAAACACCTACTGCCAACTTTCACCACTTTCGGAACACATTATTGTCAAGGGATCTTTGATAACAAGTTGGAATTTTACAAGCAGAATGTCTGCAAATACATATCCAAATATATTCTCAACAGAACTATAGGGGATTATACACGTGCTGTCTATAAGGCTGTTGTGATGACACGGCATCTGCTCTCAAAATAAAGCGAAAACTACCACAATGCAACCTTTTTGTAGACTGAAAGGTCATTGGCAGCACTGCATCATCACAAAATGTTCAACCCAGTCATATTTCTTTGTGATGGTCACAATCTCGCCCTTGACCTTGTTTTTCCATAGGAAAGAACTGAGGCTGCATCAGAGATTTTACTCCAACTCGTGAGTGACCAAACCTCACCGTCTAGCCCTAGTCTAGAGACTCTCCTAATAATTTAATTAGTGATGTTAGTTCTTAATTTGGTCACGTAATTTATGTAGATGAGCTCCAAGATGTAGCTTAAAGGGGTTGTCCAGGCCTATCAATTGATGATCTGTCTTTAGGATGTTACATTAATTAAAGATCCGCAGGGGTCTGACACCCGGACTAGTCAGTTGTTTAAAGACACCACAATATTTGGATGAGCTCTGAAGCCTCATCACTACTTACCAAGCACAGCATTGTGTATATTACAGCGACCATGCTTGGTATTGCAGGTCATCCCCATTCACTTGACTGGGACTGGGACTGAACTGCGAACAGACCATGGTGAGCAATGACATCACAGAGGCTGTTGAATTCAACAAATATCTAAAACCTATAACCATCTAGGCCCAATGAATCCACTATCACCAAATCCTGTGGCAGTGAGTTCCCTAGCCCTGTGTGTGATACTGGTGATGTGTTCCCTCCATTTGGTGTAGAGGACGTCTCCTTATCACCGTCATAGGACCAGGTGCAAAAAAGATCCTTAGAAAGTTCTTTGTACTTTGAAAAAAATAGCTCAGCATGCGGCATTATTCTTTCTGGTAAAATGACACAAAGCAACGAAAATCTCCGTGAAGAATCATTGATTTCCGTCATATGATGGATCTTGAGTTTTCCACTTCCATGATGGAACAAATGAAAGTGCTAATGTAGACGTGAAGTTAGCCTCAGGCTGGGAAGCAGGACTTTTCTCTCTGCGTTTTTCGGGCAGAAACCCGGCTTTTTAAAGGGATTCTATCATTAAAATCACATTTTTTCTCCCTAACATGTAGGAATAGCCTTAAGAAAGGCTATTCTTCTCCGTGTCGCCGTTCGGTAGAAATCCTGGTTTTCGTCTGTATGCAGATGAGTTTTCTCACAGCACTGGGAGCGGTCCCCAGCGCTCAAACAGCACTGGGGGCGTCCCCAATGCTGCGAGAGAAATCTCCAGAGCCACCTCCATCTTCTTCAGGAACAGCCTCTCTGCACGTCTTCTTCCAGGGTTTGGTTTAAACTTCTAGGCACTCACAGTCGCCTCTGCTGTCGGGCCTCGGGTAGAGCCGACTATGCAGTAAGCTGGGGTAAGCGGCCACAAAAAAATGGCCGCACGCAAGTGTAGTCGGCTCTGCCTGTGTCCTGATGGCAGAGCCGACTACGCATGCATAGAAGTTTGAATCCAGCTCCGGAAAAAGATGCGCAGAGAGGCCATTCCTGAAGAAGATGGAGGCGGTGCTGGAGATTTCTCTTGCAGCATTGAGGACGCCCCCAGTGCTGCGAGAGAACTCATTTGCTGAAGACGAAAACCGAGATTTCTACCGAACGGCAGCGCAGAGAAGTCATCTAAAGGTAGGAGAAGAATAGCCTTACCTAAGGCTATTCCTACGTGTGATCGAGACAAAATGTGATATTTATGACAGAATCCCTTTAAGCAGATAAGAAGTACACATGGAACTAGTACACTAGCGTCAGAAGTACACATGGAGCTCATGATAGAAAGCCAATCTTACTGGAGATTATTCTGTTACTCCTGTTTACCTGAATGATTTGTTTTTCACAGCAAACCCGTTATCGAACCTCGTGTCCAGTGTCACCGCGCCTGACTGTCAATGTTTACTGGTAAAGTTGTAATGTGCAGCTGGGAGAGAGCGGTATAAATAGGGGTGCGCAAAATCTATTTCAGGTTGGAGTAATTGATGTCTTGCTGCAAAGAAGAGCTGTGGATATAAATAGGCCGCCTCAGATGGTGCCGCAGAAAGGTAATTAAGAGATAAAAAAGCAATGAGCATCTCTGTTACTCCAGCGCACATACAAAATACAAACACTCATTTCGTGTGTCTCCAAACTTAGCTACGGGGGAGGGTGGAACGAGGCCGACCGTCATTGTTGGAGCGGTGAGCCTAGCTGACGTTACATGTTGTTCATTAGGAGGAGAACATAGAATGGGAATTACTCGTAACACCTCCCATGTACATCTGCTGGAAGAACCTCAAACGCTTTCTAATCATCGCCTTTCTCTTCCATCCCTAATAGATTTGCATCTCTTTGAAACATTTTTTAATTAGTCTGCCTGCACCTCCGCCCATTACCCCCCGAGACCGTCCCTTGACTCTAACAAGCCTTCCGCACCGTATTCCTATTTTAACTACATTTTGAGGAAAGGCTACCTGTTGAGAGCTAACGCGGAGCACTTACACTATCTGCAAGACATGCTTTGATGCTTCTGTTACATACAAATCACTTGAGCACCTCTGGAGATCCAGTTATAAAACAATCCCAAGATTCGGAAAGGGCCATATTGGGGAATGTGTGGCCCGTGTACTAGGAAAGCGTTAAGGCCTCGTTTACATGGGGCACGGGACCGCGTATTTTGGCTCTGATTCTGATGCGGGAAGCTGCAATTCACTTCTTTTTTCCGTGAGCTGGAACATACCGCTTATGGAAAAAAGGAAGCTAGTGGTCTACATAGACCTCCATTGTGAGGGGGCGGATTCTGAGGTGGATTCGGCGTCAGAATCCGCCCCCTCTTGCCCCATGTGAACGAACTCTAACACCTTTGTACCTGTGCTTTAGTTTCCTGGCAATATGTTGATCTCCTTGCTATGAACCCTGAACAGACTATAGACTATAATGGGGTCCATGTGGTTTCCGCACAAAACATGCGGAGAGAAAAGTGCGGCTTGCAGGACTTTTCTCTCCACATGATTTGTGCGGGAACCACACAGATTCAGTTATAGTCCATGGGGTCCGTGTGGTTTCTTAGCGTATATGTTTCCGTTCGGAGGGTCCCCAAGCAGACTCCCAAACAGAATACCGAACGCAGATGTGAATCGGGCCTAAGAGGTTGTATTCTTATAAGTTTGGGGAACCATGAAGCCATTGATGGTTATGGGAAGGGGCTGAGATGGGGAAAGATGTAGACTACAGTTTCCTCTGGTTCTAAGTAGCATTGAAAGCTATGGATTCTGTGAGGAGTCCTTGGCCATAGGTGTTGATGGAGAAGAGCAGGAGGACAGAGCCTTGAGGGACACAACAGTAGAGAAGAAGAAGTGGTATGCTTTTTGGACCTCTTACATGATGCCCATAGATATCTTCGAGTCCAAACTATACCTGATGTTTTTGGAATCCAGGAGGTAAAACCATCCTCCCCTAGAAATAAATGTTGTGGCTTTTTTGTATTGTGCCGTTTAGATTGTAATCTGTGTTAGTACGGCTGTTGAGGTGCGACCTTCTGGCGACAGGCTGTAATTGTGTGTCAGGTCAATATTTCATATATTTGGAGGCATTTGTGACTATTGTGATGAAGGACATACGGGATTACGGCGTGCACGTTCACTAGATGGTCACCGCGCAAACACCGGATCAATAGGCCCGATCACAAACTTAGGTTAACAACAGTTTATTTGCCGATCCGCTGAGATAAGGACGAGGATATATAATCCCGAGCCAGATATAGTGAGTGTGGGAAGGCTTGGCAGGGGAGCCTGTGGGAGAGAAATCACCCAGAGGACTGGAATTGGAATCAGGTAATTGAATCAGTGAGAGAGAAATAACAAGGCGATGTGCACATTTATTCCACTCACTGCCACACAGCAAACTTCGGCTTTTTATTTCCAGATGCCGGCGCTTTATATATTTCATTTTAATTTACGTTTCGGGTAAAGGGTCAGCTCTTAAAAATGGTGGGAGAGAATGTAGCCGTATATTCGGATGCTCCACTCTTTATGCATTATTGGTATTGGTATTCGATCTACTAGGATATCGAATGTTCCGCCCAACCATGAGCATCCGGAATAACGGTGCGACCCCATAGGAAACTATTGAAGCAGGACTGTACAACACCATAATACATCGCCCATACAGGTTTATGGTCCTTAGGGGGAGGATGCACCTCTGATTTAATGTGTTAATTTTACTCTGTCCGATTCCGTATATAAAGAGGACGGTGGTGGCAGATTTTTTTCAGCTAGCAGGGAAAAAAAAGAAATATCCAGCTCTATTAGATGAATTTTGCCCGAAAGGCTCATATAAATGAAGTTTGAGGGTTTTTTTTTAGCTTGACATAAGTAAAGCAATACCAATGGTCCACAGCAGAGACCTCTGTGCTCACTGGCTTATATACACAGTCTAGTCATATTAATGTGACCACCTATCAAAATCCAGAATAGCCACCTTTGGCAGAGCGGACCGCTGCGAGACGTGCAGGAAGAGAGGGGATGTTGTGATGATGGTCACTGGGGTTTTGAGACATGCTGACTCCAGTGCGGTGGCCAGTTGCGCTAGGTTACGGGTTGAGCATCCATGGCGCGAACAACACGACTGAGGTGGTCCAACAGATTCTCCATTGGATTAAAGTCTGGGGAATTTGTTGGCCAAGGGGGTACGGTAAACTCATCCTGGTGCTCCTCAAACCACGCACGTACACTACGAGCTTTATGACACATCGCATTGTCCTGCTGGTAGATGCCATCATCCTGAGGAAAAACATTTCACATGTAGGGGTGAACATGGTCCGCAAGGATAGATGCACACTTGTGTTGATCTATCGTGCCTTCCACAATGATGAGTGCACCCAGATGGCTGATGACACGGGCCTTCTGCCATTGGTTATTTAACGTTGACGTCAAAAGTAGGCGGCGGTCACATTAATATGACTGGGCTGTGTCTATATGACAAAATCAAAGTATTCTTGATAAACCATTTATTAGATCACACGACGCGTTTCAGGATTCAGATGCTTTTAGTGCAATAAACTAAATCTGTCAGGCTGGATGCGTATCAATAGAGGTCTGTATGTCTTCCATGCACATGGCTTTACCAGACCCTGATGCATATTCCCATGGGGAACCATAGCTTTACCTAGAAATCGTAGCACCTAGAGGTTTCCATTAGTGGTGGCCATGTGGTGTCCTTGACACTTCTCCATGTCTGTGACTACCAGCTGCCGCACACCGGTGTGACGTGTCGGATGGACAGTAATTTCATTCATAGGCATATCTTACAGACCGTAGTGACAGATGTTCTGAGGGCAGAGTCTACATCCAAAAAAGTCAATACACCGCTACAGTGGCGACAGAGACTTTCTTAGTAGAGGCAATGGTGGCAGATGTTTGGGTTTATATAAGAAATAACCTATGTGTGCATGAAGTTTGAGGCATGCAAAGGTACGGTAGAACACCATAGAGCCCATATACAGTACACCACAGAGACATAGCAAGTCTGTGTGCAAGAGCTCACGCGTTGCGGTCAATTCAATAATGTGAAAAAAGCCCAAAAGTATCCTCGAAACATCAAATAAAGAGGAGAACAATACAGTGACATTAACAAAGTGCAACAAATAACTTTTAACTGCTGCAAAGCTATATCACATAAAGGGTTAATGTCGGGCTAAAAATTCACATGAGACAAAATGGCTTGGGAATCGATGGTGTATTTTGTGAGTCTTTCCCAATCTGAATATTTAGCCTGGCCTTAACCCTTTATGGTGGCGTCTGTTTGCCGCACACATGGTTAACAAGCGATTCATCGCACTTTGCTAATTTCACCGCATTGTTCTCCTCTCTTTTTGATGTTTCGGGGATGCTATCGACTTGGGATTTGGCAGATTCTCTTGTTCTTAACAACGCTGGATGCTAGCCAGGCAGGCAGGGTTGCCTCTTCTGGCTTTCGTTGAAATGATGTCCCCAGTGAAAGAGTTAATTGAATTAGCAACCGAAGCAAACCGCATGTATGAACATGTCACTGCCTATATAAAGTAGCGTGAGCCACAGGGGTATATGACATGTATACTCCCTAGATGGATGTCTGCGGTATTATCTTCTTCCACTGTACCTTAGAATAATACTACGTGCCGATATTTCGTTTTTGCATGTGACAGTAAAATCAGGACTTGGCCATATCCTTAAGATCGTCCGCGACTTAGATTTTATAGGGAAATAGTGAAATATCATGGTAATGCCGTTACTATACTGTCACTGGTGGCATCCTTAAAGGGGTTCAGACACTGGAGAAGCCTAATCCTCCTATCCTATCCTCTCCTCCTACTAATCCTCCTCCTCCTACTACTATCATTATTATTATTATTATTATTATTATTATTATTTATTATAATATTATAAATTATTATAAATAATACATAATTATAAATATAAATAATAATAATACTATTGTGAAAGTTTGTATGTTTGTCCCTCAATCACGCAAAAACCGCTGAACGATTTGAATGAAATTTGCCACATAGATAGATAGATAGATAGATAGATAGATAGATAGATAGATTGTAACCTCAATTAACACACAGGCTACTTTTTATCCCGATAAATGACATCGCTTCACGACTGTTATGAATTTATGTTCACATACTATATTACACTGCTCTTGCAGACACTTATCTCAGCCAGGTATGTTATCTCTCTCTGTAAACACTCAGCTAACCCTCAGTCCATTCTGTACATGCATTTGCATATTATCTGATCTGCTCCAGGCAACATGCTGACACACTGGATGGGAAAACACCTTTAAAGGGTCTCTATCAGCAAAATTATGCTGCTAGAGCCCCACATATGTGTGAATAGCCTTTTTAAAGGTTATTCACGCATATGTAGGGCTCTATCAGCATAATTTTGCTGATAGAGCCCCTTTAATCCAAATTGGCAGTTTGCTACTTTTAAACATTATAGGAAAAAGAACATCTAATTTGGTGCAAAATTCTAAAACAACAAGAGCTATGAAAGTAGCCAGAAGTCACAGAGTTCTCCTCAAGCGGAGCTGATGGGGATCATCGGCGCCAACAACACCCAGACAGAGTCGCAGGCAGAGGCTAGTAATATATATGTATTGCTCCCATTCTTAGTTTGCAGAGCACTGCGGGGTGTCAGAAGCCGTGCTGTGGAGTCGGAGTAGGAAAAAAGTTTCTGACTCTGACTGTAAGATAAAATGATTATTATTTTGAATTATATTATGAATGATTGATATTGTATTATTATTTTGATGAATCCGTTGTTACATATTTAGTCGTTGTTGGTTTTTTTAAATAAATTAGAGAATCTTGTCCCTGAGTGACCGTGGCTGTCAGACTTTAAGGAATGAGCTGGAGTTGGTCTGTGGAGTCAGAGTCGGTGGTCCTCAATCCTGATTACAAGTCTCTATATTCAGCATATCTGTGACATCACTGACTCTGCTCTACTCTTGATGTTTGCACATAGAGAAGAGCAGAGTCGGTCATATGAATTAGAGTCAGAATGTCAGTACTGGATACAGAGTAACGAGGCTTCCATTACCTCTGCTGCAAAGATTGGCGGTGGTGGTGGTGGTGGTGGGGTTGCGTATAAGCTTACACACAAATAGAAAACTCAAACAGTACCGCTTTGCAAAGAATGAATACTAGTACCATTCCCATGACATTTTTTGCTCAAATATGGTCTTCATTTCCTTTTTTTTATATTATGAAATATGACCCATTATATTCAGTCCCGAAAACATACAATTAGTTATACCTATTAAAAGCTCGGATGCCTACGAGTTTATTTTACGTGATTTCATGTGGCATGGCCTATGCCCTTTGCCTGTGAGCGCAGCCATTTTTGGCCGCAGCGACGTGAGAACACAGACTGGAACTTAATGACGCCGCTTAGAACTGCAGCTACATCTGGGCTCGTCCTCCACTGTATGTAGGTGACATATACCTCCGGAGCGATTTTGACCACTATATTTACATGGCATTAAGACGTGGTAGAGCTTGAAGTTGTTATCCGCCCCCGTAGCTGTAATGTAAGTTTCCATGAAGTTCTATTTTACTGTGACTTGTAAGACAATCAGTAATGATTCTCTGAGTCACTTAGTGGAGGATGTCTTATAAAAACAATTTAATACAAGAGTGGGTGAGAAATACTTTGTCTAAATAGTAACCTAAAAAAAGATGAAATTGTCACCAAGTACGAGGCTTACATGATCATTGTAGGTTCTCGTGTAGAGGACGTCCACACAGATTTTGTGAACAGACCCCAATATATAAAAAAACAAAAACCTTGTGACCTTCAGGGTATCTTCACACGACCTGTCCGAATCTCCCTTCTATTGTTAGAGGTGGGAAAAAAAAGAACCGCCCTGTTCGATCTTGCTAGAGTCAGCCGCAGAAACCGCGACGCGACTCTTACTCCTTGCTTCTAAGGCTATTCAGCTGGTTCGGCTTTCTGTCGCAGGTTACACAAGGTTGGAACTTGGAAAGGGGTCCAAGGTGGAGACTACCCGAAATTCCTCTCCGAATTACTCTGTGTGAATCTAGTTTTACTTTCCTAAGGTGAACAGCTGAATAAACCTGCAGCATAAAGTGACATGCTGACAACCAACAAGGTAGCGATCTGTAAGGGAACCGATAAACGTGGTCATCCATTTTGTTCCCGGAACATCGAATGGTCAAAGATGATAGGTCAGCGCCTTCAAAAGAATTGGTGTCCTCTCCTGACATGTCTACTTGTATATCCCATAAAATAATAATACCACGGCATCTTTTTTTTTTAGAACACCGTAGTGGTGCGAGTCCTCTGTTACTCATTCCAGAAATATATGAATAAATTGACAACTGGGTGTAACCAATTGGGGCGTGTCCCCATATCCTGTGACATTATCCAATCGGTGTTGACAGACTGGATGACATCACACCCCTTTGAGTAGGAGAATGGTAACACCGAGTTGTTTATGAACAAATTAGTGGAACCGTTTCCCTTGCCAAAGGGGTGTATCGTAACATTACATCTAGAGGAACTGGTTGGATGGAGTCAGACTGGATTGGAGGACACACCCAACTGTCCATTTATTTCTTGGAGGTGTAATAGAGGAACGGCATAACGTAGAGCAGGGGTAGGGAACGTACGGCCCTCCAGCTGTTGCAAAACTACAACTCCCAGCATGCATACTGACACTGCTGTTCTTGGAACTCCCATGGAAGTGAATGCAGCATGATGGGAGTTGTAGTTTTACAGCAGCTGGAGAGCCGAAGGTTCCCTACCCCTGGTGTAGAGTAAAAAGAAAAGAAGATAGGGGTATTTTATGGGGTATGTGTGTATTCATGGAAACAGACCTGTCAGGAGAGGTAACAGGTGATTTGTATGTAAATCCATTCTATAGGTACATTCTTGAATCTATATAGGCGGAGTGCACAAGATGCGGTAGCCGTTGGGGCAACATGGTGGCTCAGTGGTTAGCACTGAAGCCTTGCATCCCTGGAGTCCTGGGTTCAAGTCCCGCCAGGAACAACATCTGCAAGGAGTTTGCATGGATTTCCTCCCATTCTACAAAGACATACTGATAGGGAAAATGTACACTGTGATCCCTATATGGGGCTCACAATCTACATAAAAAATAAAAAAAATGCAGTAGCCACATGTGGCCAAAGACCCACACGCCAGTGATCACATGATTTTGCTGTATAGTTGTTCAATCATTGGCGGTGCGGTATTGGTCACATGCGGCTACCACGCCGGGAGCATGCAGTCTTGTATGACGTTAATAAAAATCCCAATTCCAGTTCCTTGACCTTTTTCTATTTTTTTCATTTTACGCCAGACATTGTTGTGCTATTTTACTATAAAAACTTGAGCGGATTCATTCATTGTCACTTAGCTCTGAAGAGTTAAGGGGTCGATTAATCGGATCTGCAGCACTTCGGACAAACACCTTATTATCCTCAGCTCACTCTATTATTTGCTGTTGCCGCCGGATAGCTAGCAACAGGGGGGCTGGCACCGGCGGAGCGTGAAGCTGCTGCCAGCTCAGGAATAGAAAAGCAGATGGCAAACTCGCGCCTATTTTTAGCTGCCGCCAAGCTTGGCAGCTCCTTTATCAAGAGGCTGCTGCCATTAACTAGTTCACTGCCAGCGCTGCCCCAGCCAGAATCTGAAGTGGCTGCAGACTTTGCTTAGTCAGAGGAAAACGTTAATGTCTTACAAGTCTTAAGAAAGAGGGAAAGGTGTGCGACGCCAGCTGCTTCTGCTAAACCGCTATCCCCGTGCCCTGCCTGATCGAAAGCCTCCATATAGCTGGATAGTGTTGCGTTTTGTTACAAAGATCCGAATTTCGTCCTTCGTCGCCGCTGTTTTTGTAGTAGAAAAATCAAATTGTTAAAAAAAATATTTTTTTTTCATCCTGGTGGAAATACACACATCAGCTGGGTGCATTCCCTCTGCTGCTACCGAGGTATTGTTCGGAGGCGCGCTGCTGCCATGGCAACTTGGGCACACTGAATTTTAATTAGCGTGGCCACCGAGGTCTGCCACCAGAAGTGAATGTTATCTCGCAGCTGGTGACACGTCTTTCACCTTCCGATAGGGCGTAAAAGGTCTCTTAGGTAGAACGTTGTGCCCAAGAAACCGAAAGACTTGAGTTGCGTCCCCCATTGTTCCCCATGTTATTGTAACATTCCGACACATTGTATCATTCCAAACATTTCCTCAGTGGCGGATGTATACAACTTGGGTATGGAAATGTAACAAAACCGTACACTACATAGTAAGAAATACCCATCCGAAATTTGACAACAAGCTAGAAAAAGGTTCTGCTTTCCCATTGAGTTTGCCGTAATTCTTGGGGTGAACCTCTTCATTCTGTAGACAGGGGGGAGATGAGCAGATTGATATATCATTTTATGGGGAAATATTCTGTACAACGAGTCATTTATATTCCCCTCGACTTGTTCTGGGTCTAAGGGCTAGTTCACACACGGGCAAGGAGGCGGATTTTGCCTCAAAATCCGCCTCCATACAATGGTGGTCTATGGAGACCACTAGCGTTCTTTTTTCCCGCTAGCAGCATGTGGCATGAAGAGAGTGGCCCTTTCTTCAGGCAGACTCAGCGAGACGCGGCTTCCGCCTGCCGGCAGCAACCTCTGGAGTCGGCCCATTCATTTGAGCTGACTCCGGAGGGAGAAACCGCGACAGTCGTGGCAGGCGGGTTTTGGCCTGAGAGTGACGCGGCTCCCCGCGTCACTCTCGGTGCCAAAATCCACCCCACCGCCCCCTATGTGAACGAGCCCTAAGAGTCCAGTGGGCGGTCTTGCTTTTGGAATACGTCTTGGTGGACTAGATTATGGTTGTTGCATAATAGTGTGAATTAAACCTTCCTTAATGGTGCCTGTTTCCTTAAGATGGCAATTAAAGGGGCCATGCCATGAAGCATATCTCTATTCTATCCATAAGATCAGCGCCGCACCGCCCATGAGGCGACCTGAAGCGACCGCTTCAGGCGGCGCTATGCCAGGGCCCCAGGGAGGGCGGCATTTTTGCTTACCTAAGCCAGTCCAGGACAAGCTGTCCTGGACTGGCTTAGGGTCACCGTCACTGAGCGGTGGATTGGGAAGGCCGCTGGAGCAACACTGCTCCAGCGGCCTCCCCTCACGCTCAGGCAGAGAGCAGGTCCTCTCCCTGCCTGCTCTCTGCCTGTGAACGCTGCTAAGCCCTGCCCCTTCCGCTCCATCACGCCCCCTCCTCCGGGGGGGGGGGGGGGCTTTCTGTCGTCTGCCTCGGGCGGCGAAAAGGGCAGGTTCACCCCTGCATAGGATAGATAATTTGCTGATTGGTAGGGGTTCGGACCACTGTCACCCCCTGCTGATCCTGAAAATGAAGGACAGCCCTTGGCTATTTCTGGGGACGTGTCCCGGTCAGCAGCGGCATGCCTATATCAAGACTGAAATCACAACGGGGTTAAAACGCACTAGTTCTAAGGATCAGCGGGGGTCCCAGTGGTCAGACCCCACTGATCAGCTATTAACTTCTTTCTTATGGTTAGAGGATATACATATTTTATGGCGTCTTCTTTTCTTACATGGGTTATCCTGTTTCTAATATTGACAGCCTATCCTTTGGCCACACCATTAATGTTAGATCTGCAAGGCCCCAAACAGATAATCCGCAAGAGTCTTGACTGTTGGACCGTCACAGATCTAAAGATAGGCCATCACTATTCGAAAGTGAATTCAATGAATTCTTAGTAACATCAATGCCCCGTGTGCCATGGGACAATATGTACTCTTATTTCCCAGTATTATAAGTTGACAAAGTTCCTTTTCAAGTTGTTTGATATTTTTGATATTTTCCCCACCATTTATAGCCGTGGAATCCTTCCATCTCTGATGTAATGTTCGATAAAGTGCCAGTAAAAAGTAATCTATGTTGAGAATAATGCTATGCATGGGGTCTGTAGATCAGATTCCTGAGATTTTGCATTTCTATGCTATACTATGTGACTGTATCTTGCATTGCAGTTTTTGGGTGGCAAAGAAACTTGGGGGCAAAACGCTAGTGTAGTGCCTAAAAGCGCGTTAGATTCTTGTGTAAGTTGTTGCCCCTTATGCCCTGCGCTGGGCATTACACAGTATATCAGTTTTGTCCGGGGTGTTACTTTAAGGAAGTATTTGGATTAGAAAACCCATTTGCCATATAGCCAAAAAGGGAGTTCTTGGTTGGTTTGGGGCTCAAACACCTTCAATTTTTTGATGGCAGACTTTGTGCACACAGTGATATACCATATGGGTAAAGGGTTTAGGAAAGGGCAAGGAAGGAGCTAAAAATTTTTTATAAAATAAAACAGCTCCCCAGTCCCCATTGCCGATCTTTTCTTCCAGGGCTCCAGCAATGATGTGTCTCCCACCATGTGGCCGCTATAGTCACTGGCCTCATTGGTATATATGTTAATGGTTGGCTGCAAAAGTACTGAGCACTGGGGAGCTGTTACTGGAACCAGCGTCATGGGACAAGTGAGAAGGATTTTTTTTTTTTTTTTTTTACCCCTTCCTTGTCTTTTCTTAATTTTGGTCCAAGTGCCTTAAAGAGATTCTACCATTAAAATCAAGAAAGACTTAAGAAAGTCTATTCTTCTCCTTCCTTTAGATGACTTCTCCGTGCTACCGTTCGGTAGAAATCCCAGTTTTTGTATGTATGCAAATGAGTTCTCTTGCAGCACTGGGGGGCGTCCTCAATGCTGCGAGAGAAATCTCCAGCGCCGCCTCCATCTTCAGGGATGGCCTCTCTGCGCGTCTTCTTCCGGAGGTGGGTTCTGACTTCTAGGCCTCGGGCAGAGCTGACTGCGCATGCCCAGGCCACAAGAAAATGTCCACTTGCATCAGCTTACTATGTAAGCGGCCGCAAGAAAATGGCCTCTTACACAGCTTACTATGTAAGCGGGTATTTTGTTGTGGCCCCAGGCATGCATAGTTGGCTCGGCCCGAGGCCTAGAAGATTGAAACCCAGCTCCGGAACAAGACGCGCAGAGAGGCTGTTCCTGAAGAAGATGGAGGCAGCTCTGGAGATTTCTCTCACAGCATTGTGTACGCCTCCATTGCTGTGAGAGAACTCATTTGCATACAGACGAAAAATGGAATTTCTACCAAACGGCGGCTGTTCCTACGTGTTAGTCAGAAAAAAGTGATTTTAATGGTAGAATCCCTTTAAAGCCCCTTTAATTGATAAGGCAGCGTATAGTTATCATCTGCTGACCTATAAGGGAGAGTTCACATGGTGTAACGTGCCGCGTGATGTGGCACGTCTACGCCGCGGGACCCTTTGCGGGCTGTACACGCTCCCATTGATTTAAAAGGGATCGGGGATCGTATGTGCCGCGCTAGTTTGCGCGCGCGCATACGAAATCAATGGGAGCGTGTACGGCCCGCAAAGGGTCCCGCGGCGTAGACGTGCCACGTCACGCGGCACGTTACACCGTGTGAACTCTCCCTAACATAGTGAAGTGATTTCAGAGCATTAGGTTGCCCGATCATCTTGTAAAAAATAACTTAGTGTGAAAAATATTGTAAAATAACAAAAAAATGCATCGGTTTCTGTGGACGGTTTCCCCCCTCCAAGCAGTAAGCTCTGTGATGTGTACAGAGGACGGCGAGCGAGCCGCCACCAGAGGAATCTGCTTATGAAATATGAATGTTCTATGATGGAGGGATTAAACTTCTGATTCCCAAAGACTCAGCGTGGCGCTTACCGTGTAAATGAGAAGTCAGCAGGTTCCCCCACCAGGGCGACTGTCCCCCCGGCCCTCTAATTATCAGAATACGCTGTCCTCTGAACATTGGCAAATTAGCTAGTGAAAAAAGTATCCGGGGCCCCTCTGGGGTTGGAGCTCTTCAAGGCGCTTTGCATGTTATAACAGAATTGTGTTAAAAGAAAAAAAATACATAACAAAAAGGAAGCAATGGAGGGATTTAAAGGATCTCAATAGTGGTCGTGAAGTCTACGTACTGATTGTAGGTGTTGGGCACAAGGTTTGGTATCAGCGGCATTTCCTAAATGCTTAAAGATTTATCTTTTTCGATGTTCATTGTAATTGTAACATGGGGTTTAGTTCTGACCTGTAAAATCCCTTACCCCAGATTCCAGTGCTGCCGCTGTCTGATCCTTCTGCCGTCTTGCCTCGTTCTTTCATTTAAGGTGTTCTGCAGATATGGCTGCCTGAATGTCTATTATCATAGGCACGCTAATGAGTTATATTACTACAATTCCCATGATGCCTCTCCTGCCCTGCACCCTGCAATGCATACAGAAACGACATCACCCTGTAGTTTGGAGGAGACCCCAGTATCCCTTCACTGTCAAAAGGGCGGGGCTTACAGCTCAGCGTTATTGCTGACATCACTTCCAAATAATCTTGTACTGTCAGGGGGGCATTCCTTACTGTTTATTGTTGATGCTGAACTGTAAGGCTCGTCCTTCTGACAGTGGAGGGGTATTGGTACCGAAACTAACAGTACCTATATCTCTGACACAGGTACGCGTACCAGCAAAGCTCAACTCAGTGCACCGTCCGCTTTCCTTGTTGCTCCTACGAGCTTGTTTGCATATTGACACCAGAACACCAATTATTCAGTGATGGAAGCCCAGGGATTCTCAGGGGTAAAACACAGCTTAGGCTCGGTTCTCATCTGCGCATGGGTTTCTGTTTGGGGAGTCCGCTTAGGGACCTTCCCCCCCAAATGGAAACCTAATCCACATAAAAAAGCAGTTACCTAAGAAAACCTACAGAACCCATAGACTGTAATGGGGTTCATGTGGTTTTCTAAATACATTTTTTGCGTGGAAACCATTTGACCCCATTATAGTCTATGGGTTCTGCAGGTTTCCTAAGGTAACTGCTTTTTTATGTGGATAGGTTCCGTTCAGGGAGTCTGCTTGGGGTCCGCTGGCGAATGTAGATGTAAACCAGGCCTTAGGGTTACCAGAATCTAGCCGTGTTTCACCCTTGTAATTTGGTGCTTCCTTTGCCGAGACATCTATGTTTTTGTCAATATGTAAATAAGCTCTTAGGAGCAACAAGGATGTTGCCATTGCTCCAAAGAGGTGAAAGGTAAGACCCTTGTTGCTCTAAAGACCTAATTTACATATTGACCAAGACAGCGATCTCTCTGCAACGGAGGCAGCGATTCACAAGAGCGAAACACTTTTCATCTGTAGGGCCGGGTTGATATTTCAGACTCCCTTTAAACACTGCTGTTCCTACTGTGAAGTTATTGCCTCTAGAGATGAGCGAGTAGTATTCGATCAAATACCTCGCCGCCATAGGAATGCGTGTAAGCGGCCGGACACCAACAGGTTAAGCGCATTGAATATTCAATGTAAGCGTGTAAGCGGCCGAACACCAAGGGGTTAAGCGCAATGAATATTCAATGCGCTTAACCCCTTGATGTTCGGCCGCTTACACGCATTCCTATGGCAGCGAGGTATTCGAATACTACTCGCTCATCTCTAATTGCCTCCATTATGGTATTATCGAGTAGGGTAAAACGGAATTTCTGCTCCCTTTTGGCTGTGGCAGAACAATGTACTACACCCCACAGTTCATAAAACACCCTAAACTTCCGTTTTTGGGTTTTATGACTTTTTATCGCCCCATTTTCCCATCCCAGATATGTTTATCTTTTAATATAGAACAGAACTGAATTAGCGAAGTGAACAACGCCATGTCTTACGGGACTCGCTGTCTCCATATCCTCATGGGGAACCGTAAGCAATGTTTGACTTCATAGCTCTGTTGGTAGTAAGAAAAAAAAATAAAAAAATAAAACCCCAAATCAATGGATTGTGACTAAAAGTCTCTAAAATGACACCGCGCTCTTACAGGTTATTATGTGCAAGGAGGAGAAAAATTAGAACTAGTTTTTTTTCTTTAAGTACGTGTACACACACAATGAATCACTTATCCCTGTGATCTTTTCTTGGCAGCCTCGAACTGCAATTTTTTTTTATTTTTTTCTTAAAGATATTTGAAGTAATGGTCTAAAATAATAGGTCCTTCGGGCATACTCAGACTTTTATAGACGTTGTTTCGCAGGGTAGTGCACGGCTCACAGATCCTTTTAAAGGCACTTTGAAAGCAAATTTGTTATAATATATGGATATTTAATACATACTCTTACAAGTGTGGAGGACGTGTACCGCCGTATCAAACGCGTATTCAATTTATTGATTTGAAGCAAAGCTCCATCTTTGAGCTACTTTGAGCGTTTTTCAACCGAAAGACCCTTTTCATTTTTAGGGCACCCATTAAACTGGATTTTCACCGAGGCAGAAGCCGGGCTCGTACATCTCCATCCCTGTCGAGAGGTTACAAGTCTATATCGCTGTATGTCAGCGTCTATTTAGTGGCCACAGATGTCCAAAGTGAAAAAAAGGTTCAGTCAAGCGACAGCTGCCCATAAAGGAATGTAATGAATTACCGCTGCTAAGGCGCCGGCCATTGCCAAAAACAGAGACGCCTGCTCCTGAGTAGGGTAGGGGGGCTCACGTGCATGGACTTTGTTGTGGGTGTGGTGGGGTTCTGTAAATTTAATAGCCTGCTGGTGCCCCTAGACCCTATGCCAGGGGTAGGGAACCTTCGGCTCTCCAGCTGCTGTGAAACTACAACTCCCAGCATGCTCCATTCACTTCCATGGGAGTTCCAAGAACTGCAGAGCAAGTATGCATGCTGGGAGTTGTAGTTTTGCTACAGCTGGAGAGCCGTACGTTCCCTACCCCTGCCCTATGCAGTTCACGTTATTTACATCCGTTTAACGGATGCAAAGACGGACGCAAACGATGGCTGTCTGTTTACATGGACATCACATGCGAAAAACGGGATCTTTGTTGTCTGAAAGAAATCGTGCAATAAAGACATGCTAAAAACGGATGTCCTATACTTGGCGCAGGGCATAACCCTGATTGGTTACGGTCTGGTCTCCAAGATTCTTGCCCTAAGACTAATAAGTGTAGCTTACCTTTCACTGTCTATTATGGAGCTAACCCCAGATCTGTATGATATTGAAACTTGTCCCACCACAAAAATTAGCACCAGGGCCCGTGCTGCATGTGAATGGCAAGGTATCTGGGTTCAAATCCCTATGGGTCAAAAAATGTCCTACATGTAGGCTGTTATTATTATACTAGATGACCACGCTAATGGAAAGTGACCTCACCACCAGTATCAAAGAGTGCTCATTCCCATTTTCAAGATTATTGGGTCTCTGTGACCCCCAACCAGAGTTGTATGGCATCTGGTCAATATGCCAATGGTGGAATAGTCTCTTAAACTGGATAAAGAGGAGAAAAGTTGCTATGGGCAAGGTCGTACACGTTTCTCCTCAGTATTGAGAAGTTGCTATGGGCAAGGTCGTACACGTTTCTCCTCAGTATTGAGAAGTTGCTATGGGTGAGGTCGGACACGTTTCTCCTCAGTATTGAGAAGTTGCTATGGGTGAGGTTGGACACGTTTCTCCTCAGTATAGTTCGGGACCATCTTTCATCGCAGTAATTCATTGCGATAGATTACATCCTCATAAGTGATAGTTCAATACACAAAATGGCTTCCTCCGCTAGACTCAAGTGACAGTAACCCTCAAAGGAGGTGACATAAAGTCTATGTTAGCAGACAGAATCATTTTGGGAGCCGTTAGACAGGCGATTTTTTTTTTCTTTTTCCCCCTGTTTGGTGCACGTTTCCTCTGACAAGTACTAAGGCAGACAGCTCGCACCGTCAGAACAATGTGCTCCGAGAACAAGCTTGAAGCTCCTTAGCACAAGTAATTGACACTTTCTACAGGGAACTATGTCTCGAGCCAGCAGTTGAAGCTGTAAAGAGGAAACAATATCTCAGTGGATCAACGTGAAGCAATCTCAGCCTGACGGTAATTTAGGTTCATGTGATTCAGCTGCGCCGTAGCGATATTACCTCCAAATGGCGGCATCTCGACCCATGCACAATAATATACATGTTTTTTTTATTTGTCATAAGAGTTTAAGAACGGCATTTCGCAGGCCAGAAATCCTTAATAACTTTATATTTTATATTCTGATTTTTTTTTTTTAAAGGGTATGTCCACTTTGCACAATCCCCTTACGTTAAGGGCTCATTCACATGGGGGGCAGATTTTGGCACCAAGAGTGACGCAGGGAGCCGCATCACTCTCGGGTCAAAACGATCATCGCGGTCGCGGCTTCCCCCTCCGGAGTCGGCTCAAATGAATGGGCCGACTCCGCTCAGCGAGCCGCGGAATCCGCCTGAAGAAAGGGCAGCTCACTTATTTTTTCCACTAGCGGTGACATGCCGCTAGCGGAAAAAAGAACGCTAGTTTTCTCCATAGACCACCATTGTATGGAGGCGGATTTTGAGGCGAAATCCGTTGTCAAAATCCGCCTCCTTGCTCCCGTGTGAACTAGCCCTAACGGCCACTTAATGATAAGTTGATCAATTTAATGTAATTCGTTGGGGAACGTAACAGCAATTGTTGAGATAAATGGCCGACCATGTAATACAAGGCCGCACAGGTCTTTGAGAGCAGTAGCCATTCTTATACAGTGTCCTTCTGTTTTGGGGGGACCCTTTTGTAATGTTCATGGGCCCGGTTTTGCCATAGACATAGAGGTTGTGCTGACAAGACATTATTCCCAAGATGGCCTCATATTTCAGATCTTACCAAATCCTGCCAAGAAATCTCTAGTTGCGTGAGAAATTTCTAGAAGGTGTCCCCGAGTAAATCAGTTGTATTAAAGAGATTTTCTGGGCCCAAGTTAAGGAATAGGTCATTGGTATGTGACCCTGCACAGGCGAAAGGGTTTCAGGTAGAAGGTGCGTTGCCGCAGTTCACCAGATCCACCGCCATACAGTGGACAGGACTGCTCCCGAAGCTACTAAAACAGCTGATCTGTGCGGGGCCTGGGTGTCGGACCCAGATAGATCACATATCCTATACATAAGTCATCAGTATGAAAATTCGATTTGGGACCGGAAAACCCTTTTTAGGCAAGTAAGGCCTCATTCACATCTGCGTTGGTATTCCGTTCGGGGGAGTCTGTATGGGGGACCCCTTGAACGGAATACCAAACGCATTTGCGTGCAGTGAAAGCACACGGATCCCATAGACTATAATGGGGTGCCACGTGATCTCCGCAGGGAACACGCGAACAGGAAAGTACTTCACAATCTACTTTCATGTCCGCTTGATTCGTTCGATCTCGTGGCAAGCACACAGACCACATTATAGTCTGTGTGGTCCATGTGCCTTTACCGCACACCGCTTGCAAATGCATGCGGTATTCCATTTGGGGGGGGGGGGGTCCCTATGCGGATTACTAAACGCAGATGTGAACGAGGGGTAACCGTCTAAAATGCAGGCAGATCTTTAGCTCTCACTTATTGAAAATCAGTGATTGGCTGACTTATGAGTATTTCTAGAACCTTCCATGATTTGCTACAAGTTTCTGCATTTGTTTTGTTGCCCATTTCAACCTATCCAATCTCAGATTTTGTTTTGATTCAGGTGACCCTAGCCAATCTATCTAGGGGGCTGGGTACTGGTGACTGATTCCTTTAAACAATTGTCCATCCCCATTCAATTTGCATTGGACTGTGCGGCAGCCCTTTAATATTATAGATTGGCTTCGACCCATGTTAAATGTCCCGTATGAACAGACGGTTTTATTAAGTGTCTTGTCTCTAAGTTTTAGTGCGAAACACAATACTTACCGCCGTTGCAGCCGTTCTGCATTTCCCTGAGTTACTTAGCATGATAACCAAGCCTCAATGACCCCCAGCGATTCTATATAAATGATGATTGAATTGTTCTAGTCATGAAAAGTGACATTTCTGTAAGACGTAACAGGCACTGTTCAATGAAGTCAATGAAGGTGTCGCTTCTTTTCTCTTCCCTTGCTTCACCGAGTACAAGATAATTCATCAAGGGCCACTGGGTATTGCCGAATTTATCATGCAGGCCGACTTTGGCTTTTACAAATAAAAGACGATAACAGCTGCGCCTTATGTTGTCTTACCAGGATTCGGCCCAAGAGAGTGTCATCAAAAGAGATATCCACCGCACGTTCCCTGCACACGATTACTTCAAGGACACGGAGGGGGATGGACAGGATTCTTTATACAAGATCTGTAAGGTAAGACATTATGATGGGAAGCTTGTCAGGGTCCAAGGTGATGGTTCTTCTGGACCAACTTTTCCAGCAACCAAGAGATTCTTGCATGTTGTGTGAGACACTTGCTGACATTTGTCTTGTTTGAGTGATGGGTTCTGGTTATAATCTGCAGCTGACCTTGGTATATCAGCCGTACGAGTATACAAGACTCAGGGGACGGCTTCCTGCATGATGGCACTTTTCACATCGGATTCTCAGAACTTCCATCAAGTACATGGTCTATAACAGATGTGTTCATGTCCTAGTAGAGGTGTCTAAGGACAGCAAAAAAATAACATGAAAAAATATTCCACCTCTATGCCCTAGCCTTGACATTGTGTGGAAATGAACATGAACTTAATGTTGTAAGAGTCCCGGAAGTCGCCATAGTTAGAAGAACAACATCTGCAAGGAGTTGGTATGTTCCCATTCTACAAAGACATACTGATAAGAAAAAAAAACACATTGTGATCCCTATATGGTGCTCACAATCTACATCAAAAAATACCAATCCCTTCCCTTTCAGCCTCTGCTTACATCACAATTGTTTGTAGCCAAATCTGGTAAATCAGGCTCCGCCCCTGGTGCACTTGCAGAATGATTTGTATATTTGTAAAAAGATGATCATCTCCGCACTGCTGTATCGGTTTGTGGCCACAAAGGTATTTTCTTGATCTTGTTAAAGGCCCCTACAAGGCACTATTATTGGTTTTGGAGGCAATTTCAGCTTGACAGACTCTCTTAACAGAGGGCCTGTCCACTTTCCCGAAATGTGTGTTTAAGTACCTACTTGTATTCCCAATGTAAAAGCAGCTCTGGTGTGGCCACACTCCATGGTTTGTAAAACGCTGCGGAATACGATGGTGATAAAGCGTAGATAGAGGTGATAAGGTCAAAGCCGTGTTTATGACTAATTGACCTATAACCCTGGGTAACTGTTGTCATCCTAATTAATTAGGCTGAGTGCCAGGCGGTAAAGAAATCACACCACTCTATATGTTGGTATTCGTTCCTCTCTCAGCTGAGGAATGTGTGCTGACGCACTTTTATTAAAGCAACGTGGGGTTAAATTGTAGCAGAGAAAGTAAGAGTGATAACAACAACAACGTAAGTTTTCATATTCATTCCTGATTTTTATGATACATCTCAATCGAACAGAAAAAGTTTAAGCAGTGCCATGTATAGCCAGCTACTCCCGGTCCTGCGTGGTAACCTTGGGGAGCGGTCTTCTGGCAGCAAGCCAAGCATTTGTTTTTCTTGCACCCATCCTGGATGCAGGCGCCATCTTATCACATAACATTATACCAGTTTCAAGCATAAGCAACTATATCTAGCATTCAGCTTTTAAGGCTAACAATGTTTTTCATACATTACATGATTATAACCTTCACAGTGGTACTGACTATTGGACTTGGGAGTTGTAGTCTTACAGTAGCTGGTGAGCCACAGGTTGGGGAACACCGCACCAGAAGTATTGTGGACAGTTATATGGAACTGTCTGCTTCCAGCTCTGTTCACTGTATAATTCCGGCACTCAAGACTCTCCAAAACATCTGATCAGTGGGGGTGCCGGGCTGAGCACAGCTCCTACGCTGCATACAACACTGTGCTTGGTGCTCAAGCATGGTTATTTGTTCTAGGATATCAATGAAACGGTCATGAATGGGGCTTACTTATGGACATATTGTGTATGACAGACCACAAAATGAGTAGTGGTATACAGCACAGCAACTACCATACATGTAGTGCAATGAAAATGCTAAAATACAAAGTAATCTTGGTTCTGAACCTATTTTCCCCATTTTTGCCGGAGGACATTTGCTCCGTGTGTTGCAGTCCTTACATTATCTGATAATGGGGTACGATTATGACTAACCCTCCAGTATTTTCCAAGCAGGGTCAGTATGGATGGTACTGAAGTGTTGGGCCAGGTTTTTATTTTCCGCCCTCCTAGATGCCCCTCTGTCATCAGGGGTCATGTCACCGGAGGAGATTGCAGGATTGGCGGGTTATATTAAGATGTAATTGCGCAAAAGCCGATCATTTTGCAGCGTGCATTGTGTGCTTTGTATGGGGAGGCGACAGGTGCACTCCAAAGTGGAGGAAAATAAGTCAAAACCTGCGGTATGATACTTGTTAGAGCCATTCAGCTGCCTGAAATAAATTCTTCTTGATCCCTTTGTACCGATCCCTCAGACCTCTATATTCTTTGCTTTCTTTTGCAGGCATACTCTCTATACGACGAGGATATTGGCTATTGTCAGGGCCAAAGCTTCCTAGCTGCGGTGCTGCTGCTTCATGTGAGTAACAGGCAATGTGATTCATTCAGCGGGGGAGGCTTTCCAGCATCTACAACTGATGGAAGATTGGAAACATTGAGACATTGCCGCCGATTTAACTCTTAGCATGCTGCAATCCTTCTAGTCTGTGACGGGATTGCTTTTCCGAAATAGCCTATGACTTGTTGTTTTAGCTATAATGGCGATCCCGTATTTGCAATTACTAGGGTTTAAAACATAATTTATATTAGGGAAGGGGTCCAAGGAAGTTCACATTCAATAGGCGCCCAATCTTATAGTGTTATCAAGTGTATCTTCACATAGTACAGGTCTGCAGCTGATTTTCCCATCCAGAGACCCAGTAGTGGATGTGCTCCAATACCTCAATGGCTTTCAGTTTTGCAGAATTCCTTCCGTTCTTGCTCCTAGCATTGCAAAAGGTGAAAACCTGCAGCATGAATTGACATGCTGCGGATAAAGAAAACCATAAAGAAATCAAAATATACTGCAGTTTAATTTTCACAGCATGTCAATGAGATTTCTTTTAAGAAGTGTCACCAGAACCCAGGGTATAAGCCCAGCAGATAGAATAGGTTAGGATCACCTGAATCAAATGGCGTGCCCCCCTTTGTGAATCACTGCCTCAATTCCCAAGATTTGGCCAATCTGTAAATGAAGATGGTGCCGCTGACTACTTTAGAGCAATGGCAAGGCCCTCATTACTCCGAAGAGCTCATTTGTGTATTGACAAAAACAGCGATATGCAGGACTTATCTCTGCCGATTTTAGACATATCCTATGGAGACAACACAGGTATGACTCTAGCTTAAGAAATAGTCACGTAGTATTACACTTCAATGTCTTCATCAGTCTCATAGACTTTGAGTGGCACAACAGTGGGCATGTGCAAAACTGGTCACCCATGGACCCATGTATGGCTGGGGTCCGACTACTGTGGATAGGGGATAAGTGTCAGATGGCTGGGGGTTTGACTACTGTGAATAGGGGATACGTGTCAGATGGCTGGGGGTCTGACTACTGTGGATAGGGGATAAGTGTCAGATGGCTGGGGGCCTGACTACTGTGGATAGGGGAGGAGTGTCAGATGGCTGGGGGTCCGACTACTGTGGATAGGGGAGGAGTGTCAGATGGCTGGGGGTCCGACTACTGTGGATAGGGGAGGAGTGTCAGATGGCTGGGGGCCTGACTACTGTGAGTAGGGGATAAGCGTCAGATGGCTGGGGGTCCGACTGTTGTTGATATGGGATAAGAGTCTCTTATGAAACAAACAGAGAAGTGCCCTAAGTTTCCCAGTTTGTTGCGCCTTTGATACATAACTAATAACCATAATAAACACAACTTTGTCACTTTTACCGGCAGTTTAATTGCAAATAGCTTTCACTTTTTCTAGCAAGCATGGCAGTCACCCCCATATATAAAAGCACATTTATTTCTCCTTTGTATATGATTTTTTAATTGGACTATGAAGCCGGGTGTTACGTTCGGACGCTGACAGGCAGAGAAAGAAGCCGTGTCTGAGCGCCCATGGCCTTGCGCTTGGCACATCCTGAATGTTCCTTTATTTGTATTCAGCTTCTTTATAGATGCAGCTACAGAATACAATCAGCTCTGCAGACTGCGAATATACGGGCGAGAGACACACAGCCGCCTCCGCTGCCCTCTCATATCAGCTTTTATTATTCCAATGAATAATTTCTTAACCGCTATTTAAGGAAATTATCATGTGTACATAAATAAAATGAAGTCACAAGTTCTAGGAATGGGGTTAAGCGGTGTCTGAGTGGAGGCCATGAAATACTATTAGTTCTTGGGCCGGATGAAACTCATAGTATGTTATGAAAATCCGTAACACTTTTTGTCTGTTTTTGCAGATGCCCGAAGAGCAGGCGTTTTGTGTGCTGGTCAGGATCATGTATGACTATCAGTTTAGAAACCTGTACAAGAATAACTTCGAAGATCTGCATTGCAAGTTTTTCCAGCTTGAGCGTTTACTACAGGTGAGTTGTCCCCCTCTCCAGACATGCTTTAGATTTAGGACTTTTTATACCATTTTACGTGTGGATGAAGTGCACAGTCCAGTCCCATTAATGTGACCACCTGTCACAATCCAGAATAACCCCCTTTGGCAGAGCGGACCGCTGCGAGACGTGCAGGAAGAGAGGGGATGTTGTGATGATGATCACTGGGATGTTGAGCCATGCTGATTTCAGTGCCATGGCCAGTTGCGCTAGGTTACGCGGTTGAGCATCCATGGGCGAACAACCCGATTGAGGTGGTCCCACAGATTCTCGATTGGGTTCAAGTCTGGGGAATTTGCTGGCCAAGGGAGTATGGTAAACTCATCCTGGTGCTCCTCGAACCACGCACATACACTGCGAGCTTTATGACACGTCGCATTGTCCTGCTGGTAGATGCCATCATCCTGAGGAAAAACAATTCGCATGTAGGGGTGAACATGGTCCGCAAGGATAGATGCATACTTGTGCTGATCCATCGTGCCTTCCACAATGATGAGTGCACCCAGATGACTGATGACATTTGCCTTCTGCCATTGTTTATTTAACGTTGGCATCAAAAGTAGGCGGTGGTCACATTAATAGGACTGGACTGTGTATGAGCTTCAGCCCAGAAAGGTCTCCACAAGTCCCATATTAATAATACATAACATCTTTTCAAAGTTGGCTTCCGGGCCACGTTGCTCTCGATAAAGCTCAGCCCCATCCAAGGCGTCCCATGCCCCTTTTTCCCGTGTCCCAGTCCCCTTTTTCTTGATGTCACACTGCTTTTCTGAGATTGCCACATAAAGTGCCCAAGCTACATATAATGTAATGGGCCCAGATTTGCCAGCTATCCTGGGATGCCAGGTGGTCGCCCGTTTTTGCGGTAGTCTCCTGAACATTTTGGAAGAGCTGGAAAGTCCAATGTTAATAGAGGGGTAGTCATGCACTTGTAGTCATCTCTATATTAAACCTGTAAACAGTATTACCTATCCTGAGGATAGGAGATAAACGTGTGATCGGTGGGGGTCTGACCCTGCGACCCCCCACTATACAGTGCCCTAGTTTCTTCATCAGTCCCGCAGAGTGGCAGTGCCCAGGCTTGACTGCCATTTCATTAATATATGGGAACACAGGACCCCTGTTACTGTATTTATTGGGAGTCCCACCAGTCTTACATTTATCATTTATGCCGTGTGTAGGTCGTAAGATGACAGCTTTGTAAGGGGAGAGTTCTCTAGACCCATTAAAGCGTTCCCACCACCCCTTGACCTGACCCACATTATAACAGTGTTCTTCCATTTCCCCTATGCCCACACTTGTTTGTAGTGAAGCACCTTCAGTCTGTTCTGTTACAGAAAGAAGCGAAGCAGAATGCAGATAACTCTCATTTGCATTGTGTTTTCTCTGGGGCTACAGTTTATTTAACAGAGGCAGCACCCCTGAGCGAGCGTGAAGGAGATGGAAGTTGGCTTCACCCTAATCTGCATTTGGCTTGTAGTGCGGACACAAAACAACACTTCTACTGTACACCGTGCCCTAGGATAATATGTAATAAAATGTATAACATAGCACAAGTGGAGCTCTGCATTCATTTCTCCATCAGGGATTTGCACATAGGGTATAGCCGCACAATTGGCGGTTGTCAGGTTAAACCCTGGAGCCTGTATAGGGTATAAGCCTATCTGACTATGCAGGTATGTCGTTGTCCGGAACAGACAGACCTTGGGTTATCATTTTTGAAGTGGACTATTAGCAGGGTATGGCAGCCAAAGGTTTTAGGAGAGGCCTGGCGAATTATGGTATAAGGTGGATAGGACACCTAAACTTTTGGTAAGAGACATGGGTAGTAGTGGCGGCATCTGTTCATCTAAACTGGACCCAATCAAAGTAACACACCAATGGCATGGCCGAAATGTAATGTCCATGCCGTCTGTAATGGCCGTACATACAGTGGTATCAAGCACTCAGACTAGTGTTCTGCATGTGGAAAGTGGAATATGCCACTGCCTAACACACCTGGCGTTGGCTTATCTACCATGATAAAAAGGGATCAAGCATGTCGGGGAAGTCAGGACACACCTGAGCGGTGGAAGTTGGCTTCTCCCTAATCTGCGTTTGGCTTGAAGTGCTCTCTACTGCCCTCTGTGAAGCAGGACGGACACAAAACAACACTTTAGATATGGTCAGTGCCCAAGCCATTGGTAGGATTAGACACCATGTAACTAATTTGTATGACCACCTTTAGTTACATCTATTTTTAGAAATGTTGGTTGATAACCTATATAACTCCAAGAGTAAGACTTACCTGATCAGACATGTCCCTCCTATTCTATCGATAGGGTATATGTTAATGTTTTTGGACAACCCCTTTAAGGCCATTTCACCTTTAGCTTTCTGTATTTTCTTGCATAGTCTTTATTTTTTGCAACAACCGATTCCATTGTATCTTCCGCGTCTGATCTGTTTACTCCTTGGCGCTCCGATAGGAGACCTTCCCGGGGATGTGGAGGAGATACCATGGCACCCTTGCCTGTGTTTGCTTTCCCTGTGTTTGTATATGAAATATTTGTGTCTACATATGCAGGCACTCCGCCTCACTAATGCTACTGTCAATATTACTCTAAACCTTTCCTTTAAAATAATGGCCATCTGTTTCTTCATTCTCTCATTCTGCATAACAAACAGCCTGGATGTCACTGTTGATATTTTCCAGTGTGGATTTTAGTCAATGCTAACAGTGTTTGCTCCCAGATTTCTTGATATTGGGCGAGACAAATAAAATGCATCACAACTCCGTCATCCGTACTATGCCGTGTTTAGAGAGGAATAGCAAAGATCACATAACTTGTCTCTAGATAGTCGTCGTGCTTCAGAAAACCCTGATATCTGATATCATCGGGGACACGGTGGGAGGCCACACAAGTCAGCTGCGGGCCGGGTCGGCAAGACATTTTTTAGTTTTCTTTTTGACAACTGTCAATACTGATTATTAAGTGAGATCCTTAGGATGGGACAGGGTCTCCCCATAACGTCCATATACCATTATAGTGGGTAAGGAGACACTCTCTATAAAGGGTTATTGCCATCTCTAAAAGTGATGTCATGTTTTTAGGATATTCATCGCCCGGGGACTGTCCAACCTTTGGGACCACCTCCATTTTTAAGTATTCTCTAGTTTACTTATGGCTTGACCTAAAATCATCTATACGAGATCCATACGTAAAGTGACTCTATCATTAGAAAATCATTTTATGAACTAATGGCACTTTGGAAAACTTTTAAAGAGGGTATTTTACTCCTGCCTTCTATGCTCTTTTTCTCCCCACCGTTTATGTAAAAATCAGTTTCTTGCGATATGCAAATTATGCTCAGGGGGCACAGGTGGCGTTCCCCCTGTCCTCCGAGCACACCCGCGTCAAAACCTCTCCCCTCCCGGTAGTTATTTCTGTTCACGCCCCTTTTCATCTTCTCCTGATCTTCTGCCTTGTGTAGGCATCCAATGCTGCGCTATACCAGGATGAAATCTTGCGCATGCGCAGTCGGCTATTTGGGTTCAGGCAGAGCCGACTGCGCATGCTCGGTCCACCATTTTGCGGCGGTGTGTTACACAAGCGTACTGTGCCTGTATAGCGCAGCCTCGGATGCCTACACAAGGCAGAAGATCAAGAGAAGATGAAGGGGGCGAGAGGTGATGACATTACCTGTGCGACAAAGTTCTCTCTCCATTATATTTTCGACAAGGATTACACCATTTTGAACTTGGTCTGCTTTGCACAAGAAAATCTGCGCCAAATTTATTCTGTTCTGTTTCCATGTGTAATGGTTTGTGTGCAATAATATATATAATATATATATGATATCTGTTTTCCCATTGCTAGGATCAGCTGCCGGACCTGTACTCCCATTTTGTGGCAATGAATTTGGAAGCCCACATGTACGCCTCTCAATGGTTCCTGAGCTTGTTCACAGCCAAGTTCCCCCTTTGCATGGTCTTCCACATCATGGATCTTCTGCTCTGCGAGGTATAATGACTTCTATGTAGTTCTACCTGAAGCTGTATGCAAACACTGAATCTCCATTGTTCGTGCGCGCGCGTGTGTATATGTATATATACGCACCTCGCAACCTGGGACCAAGCTCGCACCGTCACCTGTCACTCCCCCGTCTGACATGTCTGTTTAAGACACTTTCAATCCCCATGAAATGGCAAATCCAGAGCGCCTTTTCTCATGCACCTGCTTTGTGCCTAGTAAATAAATTGACAAGTGGGTGTTACCTGATGGCGGTTTGCTCCCCCTAAATAGTCTGAAACTGACCAGTCAGTGCTGCCATATCTGACTATGACTGTAGCGACACACCGCTATGACAAGGGGATAGTAACGCCTCGTTGTCAATGTGTTCATAGATTTCCAGGAGGAATATCAGAGGAACAGCACAACACGCTTATGAGAAAAGATGCCTTAGCATTGTTAGTTCATGGGAAATGCACAAATTTAGTAAAACCGAAATGTCGGGAGTGGTGACAGGTCCTCTATAACACAAAGAAGAGAACTAGCCACATCCCATTACATTTCCTGCTCTTTCTTTTGCTTTCCTTTTACCTTTCTTAAGGTTACGTTTCAGCGTTTAGATCAGGAGCCGTTCCAGCCGGGTGCAGGTCAGGCGAGGTGATACATGCTTTCCCTTGCCCGATACCAGCTGGATCTCCATAGACAGGATCAGTGTCCCCCCCCCCCCCCCCCCCGAGAGCGGGTCATGCCTCTTAAGTTTGGATAGATATTGATTGGTATTGATCTGTCTGTGCTCTCATGTTGCCAGCGTTGCCAGTCTCTGCGGGATTTGCCCACTGACTTGTCACAGGCTGAGCACCAGATGGTCAGATTAATTTTGTTTCATACCAGATTAGAGATGGAATCGGCTACTTTAGACTTTAGGTATTATGAGGATTAGCTGATATGCTGTCAGTTTTTATGCACAGTGGATTTCTTAAGCCGTGAAAAAGTTTGCAATAAATGTCATGTTTAAGAACTCGGAACAATGTCAGTGTTGCATTGGGTAAGGGCCGAGGTTAAAGGTCCTACCACAAAGTAGTTAGGGTTTATTTCTGCAGGGTCATGCTCAATAAGGAGATATTCCCCTGGTATAACGCTTGTCAAGGAATTTCTTAGAAACCCAGCTGTAGGAGTGACACCTTATCCTGCCTCTGTCTGAACCAGCGCTGACCGAGCTGATCCGTATTATGTAGCACTGGTGCCCCCTAGTGGTCTATTATATAATGGCATAAATGTTTTTGGGCGCAGATTCATAAGCAGAGTTTTTAAAATTAGAATTAAAGGGGTACTCTGAGGTCATTGTAATCAGATCATGGGGGTCTTAGACTCAGCACCCCTGATGGTCAGCTATAGTGACATTCAGACAAGTGCTGAGGCCTCTGCACTGCATACCAAGCATAGCGTTATACATTGCCTACAGGCTGTGCTTGGTATTGCAGCTCAGTCCCATTTCTTTATGAATAGGACTGATCTGCAGCATGGATATGTGACCAGTTAACTTCATACCTCCCAGCCATACTAGAATAGCAGGACAGTCCTGGATTTTGGTTAGTGTCCCGCTGTCCTAGGCAGGAGATTTTGTTCCTATTTCTGTCATCCAAAAGTTGGGTGCAGGTTAACATGATATCACTAGTATGACTTACTTAATTGCCGTGGCCTCATCAAACAGGTGATCGTTTAGGGTTGTGGGTGTCAGACCTCCACCATCCCCTTTATTCATGACTATATCTTAGTCCCGGAAAACCAGAACGTTTCATTGATTTCCATTCTGTATTAAAAATTGTAATAATATTAATAGTCAACGTTTTCTGGAGACTTTTAAATTGATGATCTATTTTTTGAGTAGGTCATCCATTAAGGATCGTTTGGGGTCCAACACCCAGGACCACCGTGGAACAACTATCTGCAGCTACAGAGGCATGTCCTGATTGCTGTATCCGCTTCACAGGCCATGTGATGTCACATTCATCAGTGACATGTCCTGGTTGCAACTCAGTCCCATTCAAGTGAATGGACTGGTCTGCAATACCAAGCACAGTCACCAAACACATGTACAGCACTTCAATGAAGAGGCTGCAGCGTTCTATCAGGGTGCTGGGTGTCAGATCCCGACCAATGTTAGGATAGGTTATAAATTAATAAGTCCCAGAAACCCCCTATAAAAACCTGCATACATGTTACATAAGGCATCCAAGTGGGGACATGCAGATGACATGTTAAATATGTCATATATTTGTCTCTCTACACTTCACTCATATGTGAGCCTAGAATATTATTACACCAGTCCAGTAAATAACAGCATAGTAGACCCACAGGTATGGAGTAGGTGTGACGCCTCAAGTCAATTGGTAATATTTAGGGGGTCACTTGTTTTGATCATCTGCTTTCACAACAGATCCATTAAAAGTACAGTGTCTTTATTATCTCTGTACTGTGACATCACTGTGTGTATTATCTCTGTACTGTGACATCACTGTGTGTATTATCTCTGTACTGTGACATCACTGTGTGTATTATCTCTGTACTGTGACATCACTGTGTGTATTATCCCTGTACTGTGACATCACTGTGTGTATTATCTCTGTACTGTGACATCACTGTGTGTATTATCTCTGTACTGTGACATCACTGTGTGTATTATCTCTGTACTGTGACATCACTGTGTGTATTATCCCTATACTGTGACATCAATGTGTAGATTATCCCTGTATAATACACAAAGTGATGTCACAGTACAGGATAATACACCCAGTGATGTCACAGTACAGAGATAATACACACAGTGATGTCACAGTACAGGGATAATACACACAGTGATGTCACAGTACAGGGATAATACACAGTGATGTCACAGTACAGGATAATACACACAGTGATGTCACAGTACAGGGATAATACACACAGTGATGTCACAGTACAGGGATAATACACACAGTGATGTCACAGTACAGGATAATACACACAGTGATGTCACAGTACAGAGATAATACACACAGTGATGTCACAGTACAGGGATAATACACACAGTGATGTCACAGTACAGGGATAATACACACAGTGATGTCACAGTACAGGATAATACACACAGTGATGTCACAGTACAGGGATAATACACACAGTGATGTCACAGTACAGAGATAATACACACAGTGATGTCACAGTGCAGAGATAATACACACAGTGATGTCACAGTACAGAGATAATACACACAGTGATGTCACAGTACAGGGATAATACACACAGTGATGTCACAGTACAGGGATAATACACACAGTGATGTCACAGTACAGGGATAATACACACAGTGATGTCACAGTACAGAGATAATACACACAGTGATGTCACAGTGCAGAGATAATACACACAGTGATGTCACAGTACAGAGATAATACACACAGTGATGTCACAGTACAGGGATAATACACACAGTGATGTCACAGTACAGAGATAATACACACAGTGATGTCACAGTACAGAGATAATACACACAGTGATGTCACAGTACAGAGATAATACACACAGTGATGTCACAGTACAGGGATAATACACACAGTGATGTCACAGTACAGGGATAATACACACAGTGATGTCACAGTACAGGATAATACACACAGTGATGTCACAGTACAGAGATAATACACACAGTGATGTCACAGTACAGGGATAATACACACAGTGATGTCACAGTACAGGGATAATACACACAGTGATGTCACAGTACAGGATAATACACACAGTGATGTCACAGTACAGGGATAATACACACAGTGATGTCACAGTACAGAGATAATACACACAGTGATGTCACAGTGCAGAGATAATACACACAGTGATGTCACAGTACAGAGATAATGCACACAGTGATGTCACAGTACAGGGATAATACACACAGTGATGTCACAGTACAGGGATAATACACACAGTGATGTCACAGTACAGAGATAATACACACAGTGATGTCACAGTGCAGAGATAATACACACAGTGATGTCACAGTACAGAGATAATACACACAGTGATGTCACAGTACAGAGATAATACACACAGTGATGTCACAGTACAGAGATAATACACACAGTGATGTCACAGTGCAGAGATAATACACACAATGATGTCACAGTACAGAGATAATACACACAGTGATGTCACAGTACAGGGATAATACACACAGTGATGTCACAGTACAGAGATAATACACACAGTGATGTCACAGTACAGAGATAATACACACAGTGATGTCACAGTACAGGGATAATACACACAGTGATGTCACAGTACAGGGATAATACACACAGTGATGTCACAGTACAGGGATAATACACACAGTGATGTCACAGTACAGAGATAATACACACAGTGATGTCACAGTACAGAGATAATACACACAGTGATGTCACAGTACAGGGATAATACACACAGTGATGTCACAGTACAGGGATAATACACACAGTGATGTCACAGTACAGGGATAATACACACAGTGATGTCACAGTACAGGGATAATACACACAGTGATGTCACAGTACAGGGATAATACACACAGTGATGTCACAGTACAGGGATAATACACACAGTGATGTCACAGTACAGGGATAATACACACAGTGATGTCACAGTACAGGGATAATACACACAGTGATGTCACATTACAGGGATAATACACACAGTGATGTCACAGTACAGGATAATACACACAGTGATGTCACAGTACAGAGATAATACACACAGTGATGTCACAGTGCAGGGATAATACACACAGTGATTGCTCAGGAACGTTGGTATCTAGAGAGATAACAAGTGTGCCAGAATTGGTGTAGTGGCACCTACTGTAGATGAGAGTCCTCTTTAATGACCTTACCAGTACCAGTCTATGTTGCAGACTTCTACCTCTGCGGTGATGGGATAACTCACAGATACCAGATACAAGCTCACTCTTTCTCCAAGGTTTCTTTGGTTGGATAGGCTAAGCGAATGGACAGAACCACAATGCAAATGCGGCAATACATTAATACATATAGTCTTAGCTTCATCAACTGTGTAGTGAGTATATGACGGGCATGTTGTGTGCATTTTCATGTACAGTATCACATATTATAGTGAGTCTGTTCCTCTCATTAACCCTTTCTCTCTCTCTTCTCAGGGTCTGACTATCATCTTCCAGGTGGCACTGGCTCTTCTGAAGGTACGTGGTATTGAGCTAAATTTCAGTCATGTAGTCCTGGTGTAATAACATTTAGTAGTGACATCATACGGAGAGTCCTGTGTAATGGGGCAACACGGTGGCTCAGTGGTTAGCACTGCAGCCTTGCAGTGCTGGAATCCTGGGTTCAAATCCTGCCAGGAACATCTGCAATGAGTTTGTATGTTCTCTCCGTGTTTGCGTGGATTTCCTCCCATACTCCAAAGACATATTGATAGGAAAAAATGTACATTGTGATCCCTATATGGGGCTCACAATCTACCCCCCAAAAAAATGAGTCCTGTGTAACTTCATGTATGTAGTTTTTAGCCATTTTATGACCAGTCCAGCATTTTATTCACCTTCAGGTAACTTTCATGTGTTGCGGCAGGTTTTGCTGAGTACAGTACATTGCACTATGTTGCATCTCCCCCGATCCTGGAGAATTAATGAACACCGTTGATTTATTTATTGTTTAGCGCCATCGCTCCCGGCCTTAAATACATTACAAATGCAAAGTATGGAAAACTTGGCCTCCACTTTCTCCTTATTCAGCACTGTACCTTCCTGCATCAGTAAGTCCGATACTTACAATTAGCAAAGTTACTTGAACAGCTTATTTCTTCATCTGGAGCCGCTAGGCCCGGGAGGGATTCTTATTGGGGACTGTACTCTTTCCTGTCTTCAGCTGTAGCTATCTAGACATGATCTTCTCTCCCTATAGGCCGAGGTCAGGCTGCTGCTTGGGACACTTCCAAATCATGGACCTGCTCCATTACAGAGAGCAAGAAGTTGATGTGAGAGCCCAGGTCCCTCCGGGGCAAATTTACTAATAGTGTCTAAGTTTTCAACCATTAAAGTGGGCTAAATTTATCAGAGTGCCCTAATGCTATTTGATAAATCTGCCATTGGCTTAGAGTTGGTTACACCACATACAAGTTGGTTTAGGTTAGGACAATTGTGCATGGTGTTACAATTTAGATGCCCATGTTCAGATAATCCTTGCCCCTTCCTGGAAAACCATACCCCTTTTTGTGCAAGTCGTAAATTTGTCTAAAAAGCCTCTAAAACACTTGATAAATGTGGGATGAGGCTTGTTAGGGCCTATTCACACGGAGTAAACGCGGTACGCAATGTGCTGCGTTTACGGGATGTTAGCGCCACGATTTTGACGGTGCATGTTTGCGGTCGCGTTAACGCCGCGTTAATGCGCGTTTACGCGGCGCTAACGCGACCACAAACATGCACCATCAAAATCGCAGCACAAACGTCCCGTAAACGCGCCGCATTGCGCGCCCGTTTACTCCGTGTGAATAGGCCCTAAGACCGTTTTTGGTGCAAATTTCAAAAGAATTCTGATGTATTTTGCTAGTTGGGGCACACAGTTTATAACCAGAGTGGACAATAGCATGCACGAAGTACGCCAGCGCCTGCAATACAAGACTGTCACACTGCATTTGAGGGGGTTTAGAGGTGTGCTTCTTAGCTATGCTGCTGTGCACCTACAGAGGCTGTACTCCCTGCCTGCCAGGTAGGCCATTTCTATTGGCTGCTCTGCAGTGATCAGAGACTAAATTGTTGGGGCAGTAACTGAGCATGTGTGTCCACCAGCACTCAGCGTATTAGGTGGACATGCATACTGCTATACACTTTACACTCCAGGTGGCACCATACTATGTATGTAAGTGTCATAACATTTCACTGAATCGTTATCCGTCATCATCACAATAATGATATTTAATGGTGGGACATCCCCTTTAAACATTCACAGCCGATTTACTGGGACTTCACGTGGCAGAAACGCTGCGGTTTGGCCATGGCAGATATGCTGTGGCAAAAAACCTCAGCATTTTACAGCCACTGCAAAGTGGATGGCATCGTAGTGATTCTCATCCACACATTGCGGAAAAATGGGTTTAGCAGAAACGTTGCAATTTCCAAAACTGTCACGGCATGTTAATGATACCTTTGGAAACATTGGTGCTTTCCCTATAGGTATAATGGAATCAGAAAGTCCACAGGTGAAGGCTCTGTGGACTTTCTGTGAAAAGTGCTGCCTTAGGCCTCGTTCACACGGGGCCCGGGACCGCGTATTTTGGTCCTGATTCTGAAGCGGGATCAGAATTGGACCAAAATGAGGCTTCCCGCTCCGGAGTAGGCCCAAATGAATGGGCCCAGTCCAGAGGGTGCTGCCGCGAGGCGGACGCCAGGGCTGACTCAGCCACGGAATCCGCCTGAAGAAATGGCAGCTCGCTTCTTTTAACTGTGATCCGGAACATACCGCTCACGGTAAAAAGAAAGCTAGCGGTCTACATAGACCTCCATTGTGAGGGGGCGGATTCTGACGTGGATCTGGCGTCAGAATCCGACCCCTCTTGCCCCGTGTGAACGAGCCCTTATAATGGAAGCCGCCTGCTCCAACCTATATCTTTTTGTTTCCCTAGGCCATTACCCCCAAAGCCCCTTCTGAGAATGATTGGGTTAATTCTGACACAAGTCCTGTCCTGTTTGTTATGGGGACTATATACTGGGTTGCACATTATATATTTTCTATCTTGATGGTGAATCTCAGTTCGGCCATTTTGTATCTGATCCGGTCTCCTGGCAACACGACCTCTAATTACCTCTCGTGAAAAAAACCAGAGGAGCTTCGCCATTGAATCGGCGAGTCGAGGAGTAAATGGAATTTGCTGCTTCACCTGACTGTAATAACCACTAAAGCTAAAGCAGCAGATTCACATTTAACTCTCAATGGAGAAGATAACATTAGGACTGGCTTGTGCGCCGTAAACGTTATTGCTCAATCACTCCGGCTAACATGCTAGACTAAGCCAATTTCCCTGCTGATGCCACATGACATGATCTCCCCCTTCTCTGTGCGCTCCAGTCCCAGGATTTCATTACTGAAGCTCCAGGGTGCAGACATAACTGTGTATCAGAGCTGTAGTCTTCTGCTAGGGCGCCATGTCAGCGCCCCGAGCCCAGCACGCCTGATAAATCGCCTTGTCGTTGCCTCCAGTAATTGCACCCTTGGAAGGAAAGACATATATGTAAGATCAATAAAGACCGAGATCTGCACTGTCATGGCACCTGCGTCCTGTTATATTACGTGATTTGTTTAACCGGTTAAGTTACTTCTCCACACTTTTATTAACCAATCGAATATAGTCCTTAGACCATGTCTTGGTGGATGCCTGAAGCATTAAAGGGGTTCTAGGCCATGAAATAGCCCTTTAAGGTCCCCATGACAATAATCAGATCACAATGCCCCTAAGTGATTAGCAGTTATCTGGTAGTAAGTGTTCAATTTCCCTGCAGCGCCATCACAGCGGCAATGTGGCATTACACAGAGCCTATAGCAGTGGTTCTTAACCTTGTTTGAGGTACCGAACCCACCAGTCTCATATGCACATTCACCGAACCCTTCTTTAGTGATAAATCAAATATGATTTTTTTCCAAATTCAAGACATAGGTATATGGTTTTTCACTGGTACACAAAATGAACCTTGCATAGGGCCTAGGGTTCGATCGAACCCTGGCTAAGAACCACTGACCTATATGAATCAATGAGCTGTCTGTATAATGCAGGACAGGACGGGTCCTCCAGAGTCAGAGACACTCTTTATAACTGCTCCAGTGTGATTCTAATAGTGACACAGTGGGTCCGCATACGCCATGACAATGACATCGGGCAGAGCGCACCCTTACTGATAACACCAGCAATCCATGGTGCTGCCGCAGAGAATGCTTTATGTTCTCAAACTTAAAGGGGTTTTACTGGCTTATCCATTGATGATCTAACCTTAGGATAGGTCATAAATTGAAGATCAGCAGGGGTCCAACAGGACAAACCATAGGTCAACCAGCTGTTTGAAGCGACTGTTGCCTTTAGGTGAGTGCTATGGCCTCTTAACAGAAAACCAAGCGCAGCACTGTTTGTTGTACCCCGTGTTTACTGGTGTTGGAGCTCAGCCCCATTCACTTGAATGGAAGTGAGCTCGGAACAGGGCTTGTGACCAATGAAGATAACATGGACATGGAGTGCTGTTACCAATTAAAATAGCTGATCAGGGGGGATCCTGTTTGTTGGACGTCTGCTGACCTTCATTTGATGACCTATCCCTAGAGGCTAAGGCCACAGATAACGATCCTCAGCCGAAAAATGCTGCAGAGCCCTGCAGAGGAAACGGATTGCGGGTTTTTTTTTGCAGCGTTTTTCACAGAACGCCCACAGAATGTTCCCGTGCAAACTTTCTCTCTGACACCTGTACTGAAACCACCAGCGTTTTTGTACATATCATTGGCAAGATGCGATTTACAAATACATGTCGGTTTTTGAAATCGCAGCTTTTATACTGCTGATGTTTTTCTGCAATGTGTGGAAAGGATTAGCCAGAATCTCATCCACATTGCAGTGACTGTAAAATGCAACGTTTTCACACTGTGGGCCCCTGGCCTAAAGGATTGTTCCCACGAAGTATCCTCTATCCATAGAATAGGGGGCGATTGTTGGATTGCTGGAGGTTCAACCACTGGGACCCCTAGTGATTATGGGAATAAGGGTCAAGTGCCCCATGTGCTTTACCACTGCTGCATTTCCGACTGTAGGACTAATCGATATATGTCTATTGGCAGACAAAGGTAGAGTATACCATTTTTATTTTTTTTTATGCATTTTTTTTGTAAACCATTTACCATTTTTAACATAGCACGGATAAAATCTTCTGTCGTTCTGCAACACCGTCCATAGCAAAATCTGCATGTAACATCGGGATTTTGCTGCACATTCACCCCAGATAGTTGTCATAAATAGCAAATTCCTGTGGTTGTGACGGGTAAGATCTAAACTTAGGAGGTAAAGCTTTGCAGGCTTGGACTTGACCATAGAGGAAGCAGATGAATCCTCCTGTGGTCCCCTAATACGTAACCCCTACAAGAATGGTGCATGGCACAGTAACCTTATTGCACTACATACAGATAGACAGCATCCCATATAATCAGTATATTACACATAGATGCATTGGATGACTGAGATATCATCTAGGTACAGAACAGGTCGAACACTATCCATCTCCTTATTGTCTCTGCGGACCCCATCACCAATCATCTTGGTCACAAAGTTAAGGGGGCAAGGAAAATGGAAGACAGGTAATAGTTGCATTTAGCTGGAGGGACCCCAGAATGAACACCAGTGGTGGGCACTATACACTCTTCAGTCCAACACCGAAACTAACTCTATGTTCAAACTTGTGCTGGGATTTCCATTCTTCGGGACAGCGTGGGGACCCGAAAAACGGAAACCAATTCGCTAACAAAGCGGTTACCCATGGAATCCTTTGGACCCCATAGACTATAATGGGGACGGCTGGGTCTGAAAAATGTAGAGAAAAAAGTCCTTTTCTCTGTCTAGGTTCACACCTTGCGACTGTTCTCTGCTCAGGTATTCTGTTTCCCATTTTGCAGAGAGAAAAGTCCTACAAGTATTTTGGCTTTCGGCCGATCCATTATAGTTAGAGATGAGTGAGTAGTATTCGATGGAATACCTCCCCTGCATAGGTTATTGTTGTAAAAAAAAGCGCCAGGGAAGATGGGAGGGGATTCGAATTTTTCTCACATGGTATTCGACCGAGTACACCAACAACTATGCAAAGGGAGGTATTCGATCGAGTACTACTATTGGATCGAATACTATTCGCTAATCTCTAAGTATAGTCTATAGGGTCTGCAGGTTTTTGTGGGTTTTTGGGGATCCTACAAGTAGAAACTAGAGATGAGCGAACACTAAAATGTTCGGGGTTCGAAATCCGATTCGAACAGCTGCACACTGTTCGAACGGGTTTCGAACCCCATTATAGTCTATGGGGGGAAATGGTCGTTTCAGGGGTACGCAACATTCGATCAAATTCTACTTACCAAGTACATGAGTGAGGGTCGGGCTGGATTCTTCTCCCTGCGCAGCGTCCCCGCGTCCTCTTCCGGCCTTGAATTCACTCTTCTAGGCATCGGACCTGGGCAGAGCCGACTGCGCATTCCCGCACTACAAGCAGACATGCGCAGTCGGCTCTGCCCAGGCCCGATGCCTGGCAGAGTGAATTCAGAGCCGGAAGAGGACACTGCGCAGGGAGAAGACTTCTAAAGGTAAGCGAAGAACCAGCGTTGATTGGCAATGTATAGCATTCTGCCAATCAACACTGGTTCTGCATCGAATCTTAACTTTCGAACAGTTAATAGTACTTGAGTACGAGTATTTCGAATACCGTAGTATTCAAACGAACACCTACTCGATCGAGTACTACTCGCTCATCTCTAGTAGAAACCGAAATGCAGGTGTGAACATAGCATCTCTGAATTTGTCAAGCAGAGTGGGGGATGGAATCCTCGAGCGCAGATGTGCACCCAGCCTTAGTTTGGCAAGCCTATGCCACGGATATTTAACCCCTTGAAGTTGGAACTAAACTTTGTGGAGTGATAATCGACTGGATGTAACGATTTGACTCCATAAGGCTTGCAAACCCTAAGTATGACACAAGAGGGAGCCCCTGTATTGTTTCAGATGAATATGCCATGTCTATGGCAGGGATATACCTAATACCCCCCCCCCCCCCCCAATTCCCCACCCAAACCTGAAGTCATCAGAAAGATGCAGCAAACCCATTACCATAGGCATATACAGCCACGAGTATACACAGGTAATTGTTCATGATGCCACTCCTTTATATAATACTGCCATGCAGGATATTTTCTGTTTTTTAGCTCTTTTTTTTTCATGTCACCTGTCCATGCAGAATCATAAGAAACCCACTTCTTATAAAATAACTCCGGGATATAAATAAGAGGAGAGGGCTGGGATGAGCGGAGACAGGGAAGGTAGAGAAAAAAGGGTGGGGGCGATAAGGGCTAGGGGTTTTTCTATTGGTTTGTGATTACAGCATCCTTTGGAAGCATCCTCCCTCCTTCCATGCTCATTCACCTCCCTTCTACTCCCTCCTTCATTACTGATTCATGATGAGCGGCTGTAGCGGCTGTGGATGCAGTGATCTCATCGCTCGCTCCTGCAGCTCCAGCCACACATCCAGAAGCTGGGCCCGCACCGAGCCCCTGCTGCATCCCCTGCCGGCTCCATCCCACCCGTCTGCCCTCTCACACATGCTGCAGTTTTTATTCCTCGACTAATGGTGCCTTTACGTTTAGTATAGACACAGGCATAGATTTTTTTAAATCTACACACGTATGTTATGCTACGTAATGGATGTCTGCTTGCGTTCCTCCTAAGGATACTTCCATGTGCAGCCAGGCAGAGTGGCATCACCATGTCCTAGATGACATTTTGTATGCTACCCCCACGCCATTTCACTTGTTAACATTCCCTCTTCTTAAAGTGGGGTTATTCCTTAAGGACCCCCTCCATGGAGGAAAGAATTCCTTCTTTTACCTCACCAGCCCCCCAGCTTTCCCCACCTGTCAAAAAGTCCCAGGACGTTCAGGATGAGAAGAGCAACTTTGTCAACGAGTACGCCTGCCGTGTCCTGGAGCTTCTGGGCATGGGGCATCGTTTGTTTGTACCCCGACTTCTGGCGGTGAGAGACTTGTTGCATCGTCTTTTTTTTTTGGGCAGGGTCTGCATGTTTTTTTATTCTGCATGACTTTGTTATATGTCCCCAACGTTGTCTGTGCAAATCCCGTGACCCAGCCCTGTCAAGTGTCTGTCCTCTCCAACTGTTGCTATTGACTGATATGTGACGGATTTCTTCACGGAAAGGGTTGTGGCTATATATTTGGAGGGACGAGAAGGCCTAGGGGGTTATTAGAATGGTGAGAAGAATGAGAAGCCAGAAACTCATTCTATCTGCATATGTGTTCCTCATCGATCTATATGTCATTACCAAAACATCCATTCCAGAGAGAATCCTAAGTGGTCTTGTCGGCCTTTTTGGATCATTCATCGGCCTTCCATAGACTGGTATTGCTATGCTAATGCAGAGATTCCCATATAATGGGCCTTTGGTGGGTTTCTGAGGACAAGAGCTGTCCTTAGTGACACTCGTGTTTGGTGACGGCCAGTTTATCACCGGTCATACCAGAAGAATCCTTGTCTGCTGTCTCCACCTGCTGAACTGTATTTTGTGCCTGGTGGATTTTACCCCCATCTAGGCTCGGTCATATACGTGACTTATCTCACCTATGAATGTATTTCTCACTTAATGTGAATTTATTGAGGCCATTATATATAAAGTCAAAATGATCGGACTATGGCACATGCATCATCATTGCAAGACCTCCAAGGGTCATCCGTAGCCCCTACAAGGTTCACTTTCTGGCTTCCATGTAGATAAATGTATATCTGGATATAAGGAAGCTTTACACTATATAGTCTTGTCCCTTTTGCCATCTAATGGACTGAAATTCCTAAATTCAGGAACCAAAACATATGTGAAAGTGGCCACGATGAGTAGGTTGAAGGGGAAGCCAAAGTATGAACTTTGTAGGAGCTAGGGATGACCTTTGAGGGTCTTGCAATGAAGCTGCACGTGTCATAGTCCTATCATCTTGATTTTATGTACAATGTGACCAGTAATCTCATATTAAGTGGTTCTGTGGGTGCCAGATTCTTGGAATTTTTTTTTTATTTTTTTTAATGTAGATTTTGAGCCCCATATAGGGATCACAATGTACATTTTTTTTCCTATCAGTATGTCTTTGTAGAGTGGGAGGAAATCCTCGCAAACACGGGGAGAACGTACTAACTCCTGGCAGATGTTGTTCCTGGCGGGATTCAAACCCAGGACTCCAGTGCTGCAGTGCTAACCACTGAGCCACTGTATTGCCCTTAGATTCTTGGAAATTTTGTGACAATCCATTTTGGAACCCTTGAAGTTTATTTATATATGTTTGTAATAACAGTAAACTCGATGTCCGGATTGTTTTCTTAAAAATCTTTATTAAAAATAAAAGAATTGCTATTCGCCTCACTGCTATCATGTTCCCATTCCGGCCGTGCCCAGGTACCCCACTGTCCCAGGCAGTATCAGAGTGTAGAGGAATCTGTCAGTGATTTGTTTAGTTTTTGTGTAGCCCATCCTGAGCTTTTTCTTAAAAAAAAAAAAAAAAAAAAAAAAAAAAATGTAACTGTCAGACAACCCCTTTAAGACACCAGTTACAACAGCCCGAGAACTTCCACTAGCTGTAGTATGGGACTGACAGGTATTTTGAAAGCAGAACATTCAAGGCCTGATCACATCTCATCTGTATATAGCTCTGTGCAAAGGTTTTAGGCAGGTGTAGTAAAATGCTGTAAAGTAAGAACACTTTCAGAAGTAGAAGGGTTAATAGTTTGTTTTTGTCAGTGAACAAAATAAAGTGAATGAAGAAAAGAGAAATCTAATTTCCATCGTTATTTGGTGTGACCTTTGCTCCTTGGAGGAGGAGCCCTGGAAGTGATAATCCAGCCCCCGCAGAGTCCTGATCTTATCATCATCCAGTCTATCTGGGATTATATGAAGAGACAGAAGGATTGAACAAGCTTACATCTACAGAAGACATGTGCTTAGTCTCCAAGATGGCGGGAACAACTTCTCTACCGAGTTCCTTCAAAAACCGTCTCCAAGTACCGAGAAGAACCGATGGAAGGCAAAGGGCAAAGGTCACACCAAATATCAATGAGATTTAGCTTTCTACTTCATTCCCGTTGTTTTGTTAATTGACAAAAAATCTAAACGATTAACCCTTCTATTTCAGAAAGCGTTCTTACTTTACAGCATTTTTGTCACACTTGCCTAAAACTTTTGCACATCATTAATGTGCCGGACATACTCCAAATATATCTACTTTTGTCTACATTTAAGCTGTGTTACGTTACGCCACAAGTTAAATGTAGGCAAAATATTGTAGGTTACACTGTTCTGACCTAAAAAAATTAAAAAAAGTTTATGAAGTAACTTTTTTCATTGATGTGAATGGTTGACATGCAGATGTAAGGAAAGAACCCTCCTCTATGATCCTCCCACTATATCCTGTGCTTCATTTACGTAAGAGACGTATACATTTTTATTTTCAACAAAGGGGGAGATTTTTGAGGACTGGCGTATTAAACACCAGTCTTTATATCTCCTGCATTGGTGGATAGTGCGCCACATTTATGTGGAGATACGTTCCTGTTCATAACATTTACTGCTTCGTATACCGGCACCCTGAAATCTACTAAAGCTTGTAGCTGATGTCGTAACTTGCTGGTGCAAACGCGAAAAAAAATTGCTAATTTTTGCACAAAAAAATAGCAACTTTTTTATGCTTTGTACTCTGACGTGTAGCCAAAATGGTAGATAAGAAATGTATACTCAAGATGTGAAGCAATATTCCGATGTTAGAGTGGTGACATACTGGTAGGTGGTTGACCCCACCAATCATAAAAAAAGGTAGGAGGCGCTGCTCTGTTGTGTCCCCTTTACTGCTTTTCCGTTCAAAATGGCTTCCTGGACATTCCCTTTTAAAAGGGAGAATATCAACGGGGGCAAAGCATATTAAACCAGCAACACAGGTAGTCAAGACATAGGAGTTTGGAGCCCTCAGTGCTCCAGAATGCTCAATTCTGAAATAAGCGACTACCAAGTTTCCATCTTGGTCCCCATGCAGACCTGAAGGATTGAAACTAGCGTGAACTTAGCGTAAGATGTGAAAAACCCTTTAAGGAACACTATGGAGGAGAAAATTAGTTTTTTTGCCATACCACACTTCCACTCTAAAAACTCAGTTCACAGAGTACAGGCTACCACAGGCGGCCATCTTGTTTAGTGACGGATTGTATAGTACCATGCAAAATCCAAGAGGTGGCGCTATATCATGGCTATACTTCAGCTGTTCACACTGCAGTGTCAACCAAAATCAGGTGCTGAAAAAGAGAAAACGTTGCGTATAGTAGTAATGGAGCGTTGAGAATTTCAGATGATGAAAGTCTGTATCCGCCATCACACCTGGAAGTCACTCGACATACACCAAAAGAGCGTAAAGAGAGCGTGCAACAATCCGGCTCATCCAGGAGATGATGGACTGGATCTCGTGATCTGATATTTATCTCACTCCTTTGTGCAGCACAAAGATCTGGTTGCCAAAATGCAGAACAAAATCTGCAGTGAATTTTTGTAAATTTCTGTCTGTGTCCAGTAAACTTGTAGCCATGTCATCGTACTTACGTTGGGATCTAACGGATCGCAATCACGCACTGCTGTTTTGTTTTTTTTCACGGACACACGGGGGAAGATTTGTGTTGCCTTGTACGTCAGTTTTGTGGCGCATAAGGCATTAAAAGTTGCAACTTCTTTGCCCAAAATCTGTCAGGTCCTTTATCATGTATGAGATGCTCCAGGTATACAACTGACTGTGCACCTTGTCATATATGGAGCGCACCCTCTGTCAGAGATGGGCTATGATACGAGGGGTCCCTGCCTCTAAATGGGGGTAATGAATTTACACCAATTTATTTTGGGCGCCATAAATTCCCATTGTGTTCCACATTTGTCTCTTCAGTATGCGAGAGATGATTTGTATCTGCAAAAATTTAGTTTTTTTAATGCGTGCGCCAAATATTTGTGGCTTACAGACTGCAAGGTAAGTTTTTTTGGGCCACAAATTTTGTTTTGCGCCCAATATTTATCTCCTGGTGAAACTCACACTTTTACTAGGATGGTATACGAGACAGAATTTTGGAGCTTCCAGTATTTATGAAGGTCCGGGCGACAGATTCGTAAATATGGTTAAAAGAACGAACGGGATTCGTAGCTTAAGATGGACAAGCATGCCCCGATGTCCTCTAGCGATTATAGTAGGGATTATTGTACAGGACAGTAGATCACGGGGCGGCAGAGACTGCGGGCATCACAGATAACTAGAATACTAAAAGTCCCTCTACCGCCATGATGTCTGTCCAACACACAGAACAAGTTTCATCAGTGAAGCTCGGTCATATGAATATGGGGTGAGAGTTGCGGAGAATAAAGTCTTGGCCTGCAGTATCGTCTTCTCATTCCTTTACTTGTCTTGACCATGCATGTCCATGGATCCCTGGAAAAAATAGGCAGCTCATGGATAGCTTTCATGTGGTGTCCATGATTCATCCGAAGATGAGGAAACAACCAGGTATTACAGGAGGTCTGAAATGCTGTGATGTTTCGTTTGCTGCCTGAACTGCTCACAGGGAGGTGTATTGAGCTTGCAAACAAAACATCACTCTGAGGTCAGTGACCTGAAAATAAATCGGATAAACTGTGCCAAACAGGATATATATTAGGAAGTGTTTTTATAAATGTTTTTGAGGTGGTAGGAAGTGTGGACTGCTTGGATGTGAGGCAGGACAAGGCAGAATCAAAGATTACCCCAAAGCAACACGCGCCATTAACTTTCATACATTGGGGGGCTGCATGAGGTCTGAAAAAGATGATGAACTCCATATTGTGTTTAAGAAAGCAAAAGACGAAAAAGGAAATTATAGATGACTCTGGAACTATGGATAGCAGGGTAATGTCTAGGTCAGAGTTCCAGAGTGTTTAGCGGCCGTAGTCTCCTTTCTTTCCTCCCGCTTTCTCAAACTCAACATGGAGAAAACGGAGTTCATCATCTTCGCCCCACCTCATAGGGCCCCTCTACCTGACCCATCTATCAAAGTTAACGAAACCACACTCAGTCCAGGGTTATCCCAAGGCATCAGACCCCTGTCCTACGGGTCTGATACCTTGGGATAACCCTGGACTCTGACCTATCCTTCAAGTCGCATGTTCAACCCCGCTGCCTCCAACTCAAGAACATCCATCAAATCTGCTCCTTCCTCAGTCCAGGCCCTCATAATCTCCTGCTTAGATTACTGCAACACCCTTCTCCATGGACTCCCAGCAAACACCCTCGCCCCCCTCTAGTCCACCCTAAATTGTGCTGCTCGCATAATTCAACTTGCCCTCCGTCTTTCATCAGCCGCTCCCCTCTACCAATTCCTTCGCTGGTTAGCCGTTGCCTAGCATATTGAGTTGAAGCTACTAATGCTAACATACAAAGCCATCCACAACCTGTCCCCTCCGACCTAATCTCCCGCCACCTGCCCACATGTAACCTCAGATCCTCCAAAGACCTCCTGCTCCGAGGGTTTCTAGAGAGCATTTTAAAGCCTTTTAGTTTTTGTTGCGTTTTTTTTACAGAAATTAGGTAAAATAGGGGCAACACGATGGCTCAGTGGTTAGCACTGTAGCCTTGCAGCGCTGGAGTCCTGGGTTCGAATCCCACCAGGAACAACATCTGCAAGGAGTTTGGATGTTCTCCCCGTGTTTTTGTGGATTTCCTCCCATTCTACAAAGACATACTGATAGGAAAAATGTACATTGTGATCCCTATATGGGGCACACAATCTACATAAAATGAAAAAAAATAATATATATATATATATATATATATATATATATATATATAGGTAAAATAGGTTAATAAAGTATGTTACAAGAATGTTCACCCCCCTCCCCCACCCTACAATGGCACAAAAAAGTGAAACAGCACTAACTCATTAGGTCAAAAATATTTTGTCAGTCTCATGTACGCTATGCAGATTTTTCATTTTTTGGAAATTGACCTGTGGTGCAGATTTTTTATATTTATTTTTTTTACAGATTTCACTTATTACAAAGAGAGAGGTGAAATTAATGTCTGGCACATTTACAAAAATTGTCGGAAAGCTGTTTTCTGGACTAAAAATATTGATGACCTATCCTACTGATAACTCACTAACATCATATCAATAGGGATTTGAAACCCGCAGAGAATGGAGCAGAAAGCTGACAGCTCCGTTCTCTGTGTAGTGGTGGAACGGAGTCATTGCAGCTAAGGTCTCATTCAGTTAAATGGGAGCTGGTCAGCAGTCCCTGGTCTGGCCACTATACAGAGACAATGACAAACGCAAGCCACATTTTTCTCATAGAACCGTAAATTGTCATCTGTACGTATGGCATATGTATTGGTGCGATATGGAGCAGTGAATTTACCTGCACACATTATATTGAGAGTATGAGAACAACATATTACGCGGTATCATGTTATAATGTTTGTTCCTCCACTTCCCCACCACCGCCATGTTCCTATACTCATGGTTATGGGTCGAGGCGCTAAAATCATCCATCTAAATGATGCTTGTTAGCCTGGGTGCTCACTATGGGAACGCTATCACTATGGACTGGATATTACCCAATGCCTATCTATATTATCAATATTACTGATGTGCTCATAGATCTCTATGACTCCTCTCTCCAGAAAAAAAACAAACGATAGAAATAGTAAGAAGGGAATTTAGGGCGTCCTAGTCATATACTACTTATACGTCTTATTATATATAGTAAGTGTGTTTGCACACGCTAAAGTGTTCTCTATAATCTTATGGGCCTCTGTGTTTGCTTTTTGATCATAGACTTCCAAGGAAGACCTCTTACAAGCAGACTTTGAAGGGGCGTTAAAGTTTTTCCGGGTCCAGCTGCCAAAACGTTACAGGGCTGAGGAGAATGCTCGGAGGCTGATGGAGCAGGCCTGTAACATCAAGGTAACCCGGTTATAATATTAGAATATTGCAATGTTCTATATGTATAATGTATAATAATAATGTGTTCTGTATATATATATATATTACATGTTCTATACGTATATTACTTTATTGTAATGAATTGTGCTTAGTATTATTTTTACGTGTTTTAAGTTTTGGCAACTTATGTGACATCCAATATGGAGCTCCTGTCACTAGTCCTAGCTCATGTTACCTTACAGCATATAGTCAGGCCTCATTGTTGTGGTTCGGGTCCCTTGCTACAGCAGAGAGTAGTCGTCAATTGCAATTTTGGTCTGGAAGCTTTTGACCTGATACAAACCTAGGGATGAGATTGCGTACCTCTGTATATATTGGGGATATCAGGACTTCATGGTATGAAAATAGATTTCCCACCATGATGCTAAATATCGCTGGCATCATCTTTGCCTCTTATCACACGTCCACTGTGACATCTATGAACCTGGCCATACTCACAACGGTATGTTCACATGGCAGAATTTGGAGAGGAATAGAAGTCTTCCTCTCTAAAAACTGGCCCAAATCTGGCTTCCATTGTTTTCCGCTAAACCTCGATGCGGCCTAAAATTTTTATATGAGGCTTATCATGCATACAGACTCCAAGCAGAAAGCCAAGGCTTGTCTTCTGCTTTCTGCCCTCTCCCCATTCACAACATAAGCATATAGGTGTCGGCAGAGAGAGCTGTGCACAATACAGTGTATGGCCAGTCTAAGAGTCAATGAACGCATCTTGAAGGGCAGATTTATCTGATGGCTTATGGCAAATGCTGCTCCAGCTCCTTATGCCAAATTTCCATGAGTGCAGGTGGTTCTGTCCCCAAAATATCAAGGCGTTGTGTGCCATTCATGTTCTATTATTCACTGAATGAAGTTGAAGATTTGATACTCTTCCAAGATTCTGAAGGCCTATTCTCCCTTGCTGTTGTGCGCTTGCCCCTTGCACCAGACTGGGGGTATCGGCCGATCAGCTGGTCGTTTCTATATTCGGGTCATCGATATGCAGTAAATGTCTGATAGGTGAGAGTCCAACATTAGCAGAACCCGGCTGGGGATGAAAGGATATACCAACACGTTATAATTGGTGGGCGTCCGGCTTGTGGGACCTCCTACTGATATTAAGGTCACAGCACACTGCAAATTTTTCTTACACAACAGCATGAGGTGTATGGAGATCTGCCCTTGTAGTAGGGTTGCACTTCTTTATGATGGGTGGCCATGTTGGCATTATGCTGTATATACAATGCTCCATCCCCATAACAGGATTTGTGGGGTCCCAGAAGTAGAACCCTCTGCTTCACATATCCTAGTCATAGGTCATCACTTTTTAGCATGGGAACACTTCTTAAATTCCTAGGGCCCCCATTTTTCTCATCTTCCCCTTCCACATGACTGTATGTATCTATATGACATTACAGTTTAAGCCTCGAGCACACAGTCATTTGTCCAATATGGCAGAGGTCCAAGAAATATCTCTGGCCTGCAAACAGCCAGAAACAAAGAACAATCGGGAGAAAATTCCTAAAAATAGTTTCCTGTCTATTTCCTATGTATTTCTTCATTGCTCGCATTATCCGATTTATTTTATTAAAAATTGCACCAGGATAGCCGGGTATAAGATGGTCTTCCAGAAGCCGTGGAGTCAGACCTGCCTCTGAACAGTAAACGGTGGGTGGAGATCCTGGCAGCCGTGCAGATTGCAATTTTCTGCTTAGAAACAAGCAATCTTCTTCAGAAACCTGCAGGTCTTCCTGGGAATTGGTGACATCTGCAAAAGTCACGGTAGAAATCTTCAGCATAGGAAGGACGGCGTATAAGAGAGCTTAGATGTTTGGTTGCCATCTTTAATCCGCATTAATATCTTATCATTGATGTCTATGGTGGTTTTTTTGTTTGTTTTTTCTAATGCATTTCTTAAAAATTGGGAGAACATGGCCATTGGCCTGAATGCAGTACTGACGTTTGCCGCTTTGTTCTATGGTTTTATTCAATACTGTAATGACTGGCTTCTTGGTCGTACGGTCTGCTGTTATAAGGCCCCATGCACATAACGTGGGCGCAGTCCGAGGCGGACTCCGCTCTGATCCGATATTTACCGTATAGATCTGCGTTATCAGGGTAGGACCCCGCCATAGAAATGAATGAATCACAGAAGGCACTCGCATATCATCTGAGTGTTATCCAAGCGCCTGACGTTTGGCCTACATACTCAGTCATGTGCATGAGGCCCTAAGGTCATATTCACATGACCACGTTCCATCTAGGAAATACTATGCATGTGTGGGCTCAACTGTGTGAACTGCGCTCACGGCATCATAGTATGTTTGTATGGCCGGATTGTTGCAGTTCTGACAACTTACATCAGTATCAGACAGGCGTACAGATCACATCGTAACGCACTACATCCAGGTCACACAGCCAACTTCAGTCCCGTACACAGACAGTGTTACCTGGATGAAACTTGGTTGTGTGAATACAGCTTTAATAAATCTCCTTGTTTGTCCTATTACAGGGGATTCCTATGAGATATTCTGCCTTGGACAATCCCTCTTTGCTAGAAATTATGGTATTTAGGTCCTGCCCTGGGGACTGTCCATGTTTGGGCAGGGTTAGTATAGCCCTACCTTATTTTTAGGGAAAAATTGAGACTGCTTTTGCAAACTGGGGGCTGTTAACAAGTATGGCCATAGGTCCCCAAACAGTAAGCTGCAGTCTGTGGGGAAACCTGTTTGCAAATATTTAGTATTAATATACTAATATTGAAATGGGACCTGTCACCAGATCTGAAAATCTCTCCATATACCATCTGATCGGCGCTGTCACCCAGAGTGTTTTTTCTATCCAGATTTGTTCAGCCATTCCAAAGATATAAGCCCTGTTATTGTTAGTGCAAAATAGAGTCTACTAGCCAAGTGGGCGGTAAAACTGTGATTTCTCTGGGGCAAGTTCCCTTTATGGGGTATGTCATGCAGTGTTACCTCCCACATGGCTAGTATACCATAATTTGCAGCACTATTAGAAGGGCCTATATCTTTGGAATAGCTGAACGGAATTGGATAAACCAAATTGCTCAGGGTGACAGCGCCAATAAGATAATGGATGTTATGGGCCTTTTCAGACATGGCATCTTATTTTAAGGGTTATGACTAGCTAAGATTGGAATACTTTTCTGTTAGGCTCAGCCATAAGGCTGGTACATATGTGCTGTGCTATGCTGTTTAGGTAATGTCTGTCTGCTACTATGGAAGTTATGGAGACTGTCTAAGGGCTCGTTCACACGGGGCAAGAGGGGGCGGATTTTGACGCTGAATCCACCTCAGAATCCACCCCCTCACAATAGAGGTCTATGCAGTTCTTTTTTCCGTACACGGTATGTTCCGACTCATGGAAAAAAGAAACAAGCTGCCTTTTCTTCAGGCGGATTCCATGGCTGATTCAGCCCCGGCGTCCGCCTCGCGACAGCACTCATTCATTTGGGCCTACTCCAGAGTGGGAAGCCGCAACTGTCGTGGCAGGTGCATTTTGGTCCTATTCTGAAGCGGCTTCCCGCATTAAAATCCGTACCAAAGTACACGTTTCTGTGCCCCGTGTGAATGAGGCCTTAGGTAGCCAGACACTCTGGTATTCTCATCTGTGAAAGGCTGAAATGCAAATACCAATTTAAGTGACAAGGGTGTCAGGTTTATAATACCTGAATAAGTTCTATTAGCCAGATTATAGAGCGCCCCTACAAAGAGCGTCCCTCCCTTACAAGGACTTGGCATGACTTTGTATTAAATGGCCAGCCCACTGATTGTAATAAAAAGTGTGTAATACTCTATTCCACCTGTGGAGGTGCTGCAGCAGAATTGAGCACTTGTTCCCAGAGGCCTGCACAGATCACAGCTCCTCTCTTTCCCCCTATGGTCAGTGTATTTCGGTGGGACTCTTCTAATACAAAGGGATTGTCAGAAGCTGAAAACCCTATTAAATGTCCTCAGTCTGAAAAATAGCATTTGCCTCTTATTACTGTTCACTATTATCATGGGCAGATTTAGCGGGTCACTGCACATGTCACTATTAATTTGTGGTGCAGCCCGCACGCCGCATGAAGTTCACAGATAATCTGCTGGTAATATAAGTTTATCATTTATGGTAATTTGGGGGGGGGGGGGGGGGTTATCCGCTGCATTGGAACGGTTTCTCTGCAGATGGCTGTTGTCACTGAATGAAGACATGTAAATTACAATCTGTCACTCATTTACATATGTGGGTACTCGTATTGTTCATAGATCTGTAGCATTTAACTAAATAATTTGGGTTTTGGTAAAAATAAAAAATGTCTGTATTTGTGTTTGAAAACAAATGTTATTCATTTTATTGTGTTCACATTTTATTACCTTTGAAGGGTTTGTCCAAGACCAGATAGTGTTGGTCTAGGTCGGATAATCGGATAAATAATTCTGACATTTACTTCCATAGTGTGGCGCCACCTGGTGTTTAAAAGACATACTGATAGGGACTGTAGATTGTAAGCCCTACATGGGACAGTGACTGTCAATGTCTGTAAAGCGCTGCGGAATATGATGGCGCTATACAAGTATAATAATAATAATAGAGAAATATGCACGTCCACCTAGTGAGCTGAATGCTGGTGGACGCACATGCTCAGTCACTTTCCCCTCTGTTCATTGAAGCTCATTCCCCTGCTGGTCACTGAAGGAGCCTGGCAGTATATACTTTACTCTCAACTGCCAGAGGGGGAAGGATACTGATTAATGCCAGAGATTAGCAGCAGTATTAAAGGGAACGCATAGGTGTAAAACTACATGGAAACAGTATGTCAGAAATACAGTAAATGATGAGCTACTAGCCTCTGCCCGCGACTTCGTCTGCAGATTGTTGGCGTCGATGATCCGCCTATATTTAGCAAATTGCTGCCGTCGATGGTTTGCCTGGTTCGGCATTTAAGCAGCTGGTAAGCTGTCCTGCTGCTGAACTTTTTCCTCACACCGTGTCTGTGATTGTTCTGGCATCTCAGCAGCTCGCAGGGACACCATATTAATGGGCGTGTTCTTGGCATTGATGATCCGCATGCTCCGGCGTTTCGGCAGCTCTCAAGCTGGCCTGCCGCTGAACTTGTTTCTTGTACTGTGCCTGGGATTTTTCCGGAATATCAACACCTCGCTGGAACATCATATAATGAGTGTGTTGTTGGTGTTGATGATCTGCCTGCTCCGGGCACTGGCACTGTGCCCGTTATTGTTCTGGCATCTCAGCAGCTCACTGGGACGCCACATAATAAACGTGTTGTTGGTGTTGATGATCCACATGCTCCGGCGTTTCGGCAGCTCTTAAGCTGTCCTGCCGCTGAACTTGGTTCTTGCACTGTGCCTGGGATTGTTTCGGCATCTCAGCACCTCGCTGGGACGCCATATAATGAGCGTGTTGTTGACGACGATGATCCCCCTCAGCTGTGCTCGAGAAGAACTCTGTGACTTCTGCCTTCCTTCATAGTTGTCGTTGTTTGCGACAAATTAGATTCTCTTTTTCCAGGCATGTTAAAAATTGGCAAAATTAAAGGTGTTTGCCCATGTTTGTCAGCACTGCCTGGAGCAGATCAGATAATATGCAAAGTTGTCTACACACTGAGGGTTAGCATGTGTTCATACAGAGAGATAACAGCCCTGGCTGAGATAAGGCTGCAGCTAAGAGCTGTTTAATATAGTATGTGAACATAAATTCATAACAGTCGTGAAGCCATGTCATTTACCGAGGTTACAATCTATCTATGTGGCAAATTTCATTCAAATCCGTTCAGCGGTTTTTCATGATTGAGGAACAAACTTCCAAACTTTCACATTTATAATATTGGGATAGGATTAGTGGGATGGGATTCACAACTTTTCAGGATTTGGGGTACGTAAAGGATTTATGGGACATCCCCTTTAGTGTCCGGGGCCTTGCATGCGGTCAAGCGTTTCTGAGTTTCTTTAAAAATTTTACATTTGTCCTTGGAAGGGTTGGAGCTTTGTGCTCAAGAAGTAGAGGACATCCAAGAGCGGATGAAAAATGCACAGTGCGTTCTGTCTGCAGACATAAAGAATGCTAGGAAGTGTTTCCTTGGCATACTACAAAAGCACAGTATGAACAGTGACTTCTCCCCGTTTTGCCTTGAAGCCTTGTTTTCTTCTGACATCTGGTTTTCAGTATGCCCATCAGATAAAAGTCATTCTTGGTGACGGAGAGGACGACAGCTTGTACTGGAGATCTCTATCAGGACTAGCATGTACAATGGTCAGACCGATGTTACCAGACCTTAAAGGGCCCTATATGGTTAGGATCTGCAGGGGTCCAAGACCCGGGACCCCACCAATAAGAATAATCTGCAGCGTTCGGGATGAGCCAAGCACAGCATTGTGTATTATATAGTAACTTGGTTTGGTATTGCAGCTCAGCCCCATTCACTTGGATTCTCAGGTGTCAGACCTCTCTGGATCTTCGGGCAATCGTATAAACCCAGAAACCTCCTTAATTTACAAATATCACATTTAAATACGAAATGCAAATGGCTGAACCTATTATATAAAAGAGCAGCCTGTGCTTAAGTTTCACTCATTGCTGCAGTAATGGTTAGATGAAGGGTTAACATAAAGCAAAAGGGCCCTATAGCAGATTCCCTAAATTCTTGCTATTGTAGCATCAGTGCACAGTCATCCTCCTCTTACAAGACCATGTTCATAAAAACCGAGGCATGGGCGTAACTACAAGCATAGCAGCTACTACAGGGCTCAGGTGCTGCTCAGGAGTACAGGGCTCAGAGACTGGGGGGACAGGGCTCAGAGACTGGGGCAGGGGGACAGGGCTCAGAGACTGGGGCCGGGGGACAGGGCTCAGAGACTGGGAGGGACAGGGCTCAGGTGCTGCTCAGGAGTACAGGGCTCAGAGACTGGGGCGGGGGGACAGGGCTCAGAGACTGGGGCGGGGGGACAGGGCTCAGAGACTGGGGCGGGGGGACAGGGCTCAGAGACTTGGGGGGACAGGGCTCAGAGACTAGGGGGACAGGGCTCAGAGACTGGGAGGGAGAGGGCTCAGGTGCTGCTCAGGAGTACAGGGCTCATAAACTGGGAGGGACAGGGCTCAGGTGCTGCAGCTATGCTACCATAGAGGATAGAGCCTTTGCACATTATGTCTTATCCTAACAATAGGTCATCAATATTTTTAGTTTCAGAAAAATCCCTTTAAGTAGAAAAGCACCTGAGGCCATTGCCCACCATTGCAAACAGTTTGCGATTTGCAAAAAGGGGCCTTAGCCTAAAGGCCACGGTCTCACGTTATAGTAACACGATTCTACTGATGCTGCAGCCAGACTTAGCCTTAAAGGGGTTGTACTGGACTTCGAAAACATGGCTGTCGTCAATGCCTGTTGGTCACATGACAGTGTCACAAGTTCTGCAAGCGTGACTTTTCTCTCTGCATTTTTCCACCTTTTTCAGTCGGAAACCCAGGGGAACCCATTGGAGTCTCTATAAGCGTATTAGGTTTCCGTTCATCGGAAAATTGGACGGACCTGATGAACAGAAACCTGAACGCACCTAGCGTGAGATTCTTTGCAGGAACCAGCAACATGGCAGAACAAACACTTGCTTAATTAAGTAATAAGTAAAATAATTAGTATTTTATTTCTAAATAAAACCGTACATTGCGTTTGCTCATAGCGGCAAATGAGCAGCTAAATCCACCTGATCTTGCCACACTATGGTGAACTACTGCCCACTTCCCTGACCTGTAACTTGTCTCTCTACAGTTTTTCATCCGAAGGGGTCAATAGAGATGTAAATGATGTCTACGGATCCACTTCTAGCTTTATTTTCGCCGGTTTCAGCCACCCCCACCATGAAACTCCTAGATTTGGCCTAGAGAATAGCCAGCAGATTACCATACTCTCGGCTCTTTAGGATGCAACAGACTCGCACAACAATATAAATCACCCACAAGTGCCATTTTTTTTCCCATCACCATCTGGAGGACGCCATTTTCCAGACAGCCCCTAGAGGGCAGAGTTGTACAGTCTCATTTATACTTGGACCAGACACAATAAGGCTGGCGGTTCACTGGTAAATGTGACCTGATGGCCGGGCATTAGCATGTACTTTACTGACATCTTCCTATTTTGGTGGCTCCTTAGATCTCTTGTGATGCCGCCTTGCGTGAGCGCTGCGGAAAAAGATTTCCATATCAAAGAAACATTGATATGTAAAAAAATACTTTCATGTTGCGTCTTATGAATATCCGTACAATGTGAAGTCATTAGCATTTCTAAAGGCAATTTGTCTAGTGCAGTCTATGGGCACGGGTATATTCATGTATATACTGTTATATCAGCCTCCCCATGTAAAGGTTTCCGTGTCCCTGCTCCTCCTTTGTCTGCATGCACACCTGGACTATTATGTACGCCTGACTTATTTTTGGAAGGAAAGCCGCAATGATCGGCTTACGAGAAATAGAAAAACTACTACTGTATATATATCAGGTCTACATAAAATGCTGCACATTAAGAACACTTTCAGAAATAGAAAGGTTAATGGTTTATTTTTGTCCATATTCGGTGCGACCTTTGTCCTTTCCCTTCCATCAGTTCTTCTCGCTACTTGCAGACAGTTTTTGGCAGAACTGGGCAGGGAGGCTGTTCCCGCCATCTTGGAGAACTAAGCCCAGATCTTCTGTAATTGTAGGCTTGCTCCAATCTGTCTGTCTCTTCATGTCATCCCAGACAGACTGATGATGTTGAGATCAGGGTTCACTAATAGGATCGCCAGACAGATACAAGCTGGGATAGAGGTCATCGTGGGCGCAACGGCCTGCAGAGAACATGCCTGATATATGACAAGGCCTGCAGAGAACATGCCTGATATATGACAAGGCCTGCAGATTGCCCGCACCTCCTAAAACTAAGCCAGAAACTCATATGGCGCAGGGATTAGCAAAACCAGTGTACACAATGCCAGCTTTAATAAATCCCCCCCCCCATATATCTCTTCTGGCTTCCATTTTTTCCATATAAAAATTAAAACTGAAATATTTTCTCTTTTCGTCTGTGTATCAGACAAAACACGCCAGTGCAGGTCAGTGTACCACACATATAGCACATGGATCCCGGGATGACACAAACCATAAGGATGTGGAAAACAGATCAGCAACACCAGACACTTCTTGTTTTTATGGCCGCAAAATAGCCAACGACAAGTGAATAAGGCCCGAGATCGGATCTTATCCCAAAAAACTTTATATCAATCTGCTCAGATTCTCCTATTCTATAACGAGATGAACCTGACCCCCCTTCATACAAAGCCATTGGTCGGTGGCTACACTCCGTGACTCCAGGAGATGCTCACACTGGTGATATCCACAGAAAATGACATCACCTTCATCCATTTGTTTGGTTTGCAAATAAGGGGCCGCGGTTGTCGCCATCTTCATGTCTCAGCACCTCTGAGGTAAAACACTCCGACTTTATCTATGTTATATGACATCCATCAAATAACCATAAGGATAAGTTCACACATGGCGGAAAAGGTTCTACGGTGAAATCCAGCTAATCTATGTAAAATTGTGCGTTTTACATTACAATGGATGATAACGCTTGGTAAAATCTGTTAGAAATGGGACATGCTGAAGATTTTGTTTCCTGTTACATGGCCCAATACATGGAAGGATTTTTCTACTGCTTGTGAATGGGGTTTTGGGAAGTCATTTAGACACCTTTTGATGTGGATTTTTGGTGTTGACTTATTACCGGAAACCTGAACCTAATGGTCAGCACGTTAAACAAGGCTATGGCAAATAAATGGTGACCACTTGACTTAGTCACTATGGAAAGAAGTCACAATCTGCTGTCGACTCCGGAAGAATTTCTGACATGGTAGGAACTTCTATAAACATGGCGTCTCTATCCCAAAACTTCAAAGGATTGCTCCAGCCAAAACAGATGATTGTTAAAGCGACTGTCCGAGATGTTATATTGGATCAATGGGAGTCTCGCCCATGGCACCCCAGAGGATCAGCTACCACAGCTGCCAAATCTGCACAGCATAGGCCTGTTTTCAGACAATGCCATACACTGTGTACCTGTGCCGCTATAGCACGACCTGGCCACTATGTGGTGTACAGAGTTGTCTTCTTCTGGTTCCATAGGCTGTGCAGATCAGACAGACGGCAAATAAATCGGTGGAGTCGCCAGATGTTGGACCCCTGCTGATCTGATATTGATGACCAGTCCTAAGGAGAGACCATCACGATCAAGTTGTGGACAACCCCTTTAATGGTTATCTCCATATAGACAAAGTCTAACTTGACACTTAAAGGATACGTCATAAAAAATATAAATCTTATAATGCATAAAATACAGACATATCACTGAAGCAATTGGTTCTGCCATAACAGATTTTCTCTGGATGTTCTCGGTTTAGCGCTATCGTTTTACCATTCAGTCAGTTACGTATCAGAGAGCGGCCATAAAACATTTACAACCATTACAATTTCCTACAGCAGCAAACATGATAGTCAGTGTAGGAGAGATGACAATTCTCCTAGATAGATATATCTCCGAGATAAAGATAGATATTTCTAATCTGAGCTAAACCCCCCCCCACACACACACACACACACACCCACACACACACACACACACACACACACACACACCCACACACACACACACACACACACACACACACACCTTCTAAATTAATTAGGTTACCGAAAATCCATTTTTACCTAGATCGCACATTTTCCGATTTTCTGGTGGCGTTCCTTATCCAGAAGGGGGGAAACGGAACATCACTTTACTATCCCACTCCCACCCCATCATACTTACCTGGTTTCCGCTCCAGTACTTCTGGGTATGGGACACACTTCTTCTAGGCACAGTAGAGCTGGAGTGGTGGCATGCGCAGTAGCAATGTACATAGGTAGCAGAGTTTAATCCGAATTTCTGCAATCTGATATATCACGGAAGACCATTAAAAAAAAATTGAGAGTCATTGTGGCACCTGGAGGCTACTGTAACAGCTGATCTGGATAGGTCATCAATATGGCAATTTGGGGCCAAGCAATAAGTCACACATAAGCCACCCGCCGGGCCTGCAAATGGCTAAAAGACGCACTTCTGGCATATGCTGGGTGCAAAGAAACCCAGGAACATGTTTAGCATCTGTGCAGGGAATTTTTTTCACCCACACACCAAATGTGTATAAAACAATGCAAGATGTGAACTGAACCTAGGACCACCTTCACACGTCAGTGTTTTGCGTCAGTATTTGTAAGCCAAAACCAGGATCCGAGTAGGACTCTGACAAGTTGTCCCAACTTCAACTCCATGTCTCATACACAAGCCACATATTTCAGGTAGACAGTGACTTAAATGTTACTCAGCTGGTTAAGAAAGGTCTTTTATTGCTTCCGGTATTGGCCGAGTGTGCATGTCTTCTGAATGAGTAGAAGGTTGTGAGCTGCTGCAAGACGCCGCATGTTCCTTGAGAACAAAAGGAATAATAAGTTGAAGTATACTGTATCATGTCTGATCCTATTTTTCCTTGATATCTGGCTGGCTGGGTAGCGGCACACAATAAAATATCAGTTGGGGCAACACAGTGGCTCAGTGGTTTGCACTGCAGCCTTGCAGCGCTGGAGTCCTGGGTTCGAATCCCGCCAGGAACAACATCTGCAAGGAGTTTGTATGTTCTCCCCGTGTTTGCGTGGATTTTCTCCCATTCTACAAAGACATACTGATAAGAAAAAAATATATATATGTCAGTAATGGGTGCAACCGCAACCCTGAGAACCATACGCAGATATACGGGCAGCACTAAGATATAAAGTGCAAATATGGATCCTTTATTCTATATGTGGTAAAGTTTCGGTCTTGAGAATGGTTCCTTTTGGAACTGAAATATTGCCATGTTCGGAACAAAGGATCTATTTTTGCATTTGCTATCGGAGTGTGTGTGCATATATATATATATATATATATATATATATATATATATATAATCCAATACTTCTGCCTAGATTCCTATCTTTGTAAGTATCTATTAGTTCTGATGCCTGACCCTTGTTTGTCCCAGACATCGGTAGTAAATCTCTTGTTAATACACAGAACATTCTTATAAAATTACCCTCGGAGCCATTTTTCTTGCACATTTCCTGCACAAGACTACAAAGCCATCCTACACGACTATCATCTGACTTTTACTAGATTTCGCATCTGACAGACCACCGCCCCCCTTTCTTCCTTTTTTCTTTTCTGTGAGCTGTGGCTTTAAGGAAATGGTGATCAGTATCAGTGCGTGCTTCTCTCCCCACCCCCTCCCCCAGCCCTGGTCACAGAATGCCATTTTTTTTTTCTTTCTCTATCATTAACCAAGCCGAATCCTTATAATATGCTGCCGGTCCTGCTCTTTTGTGAAGACCCCGGCCCCAGCTGCCTGTTGCTGGGCATCACCCCGACCGGCCAAGGGGAATTGTAGGCGGCTGCATCTCCTGCAACAGGTGTCACCCTCCCCGTGTGCATCTGGAGAATAGCAAGAAGATCTTTCCCAAGGCTCAGTCTAAGGATTTTTCACATTTTACTGGCCCTGCTGGCAGTGACAGATCCTCACGTCTTGTGGGAGGGAGCAGCCTCTCCCAATGAGATAAGGACAGCAGACAGGTGCTTTCTGCTGGTGTTATATCCTGGTTACACCGCACATCTCTGGCTCAGTTCTGTCTTCTGCTTGTCACCAAATAATCAGCAAGGACCTCGGGTGTCGCTTCGTCAAGGGCGAGGCAGCAGTTCCAGCTGGAGCCCGGCACCCAACCGGTTAACGCTGTAATCTCCAGGATGTCATCAAATATTTCATTTCCAACCTATTAGATGTCGCCGCTTTATCGGGGATGGCAACAGAATATCTTCCTGTTCTCCGCCTGCACAAACTATGGACATTACCTCCGCCGCCGCCGCCACACTGTACCTTATTATTCTCGCTGCTTTTTTAGCAGCCCATTGACATGCAAACGATCATCATGCCTCTGTGCAAATATTGGACCTGAGCTCCAGGAAAAGCCACAAGAAGGATGAACGTGCAGAGAAAGTGAAAATGTCATCCTGTTTGTGCTGCAAACTAAGGAAACCGGAGAGTTTGGTTGCTATTTGGTACAAGACTCGTGTGGGTTTTCGGGACCTCAGTTGACGTCCACCTTCTGCTCCGAGAACCCCTTCTTTTTTTTTTGGACATCGATTTATATACCAGTATACATCTTTTATGTCCATTAAATGTCATTTTAAGTTTTTGGAAACTTTTGCAAAAAATTTTTACCAAAAAAAAAAAAGTTTTGATGGTCTCGGACGCGACCTGCTGACGGTTGGCCGATGTACTGTTACTATCTCGCTACTGCTTTGCAGAGTTTGCATTGTCGGTGGGACTATTAAAGGATTATCTTTACGGTCTTGTTTTCCTAAGAACAAAAATTCTGCGCAAGGAACAAGCTGATGTAGCAATCCCCTGACATTTTTTGAATATTTTCACGGTCTTAAGCTCCCTCCTTCGCTAATACTCCTCAGCATTGAAGAGACTGATTCATGCTTAGTGTTAGGTTTGTGTGTTGGTTACCGGTATGGTATCTCCCCAGCACGACTGACTTGTACCCAGGCCTTAAGACTTTTCATTGAGACGAGACTTCCTTGACTTGCAAAGCTGAAACTGAGAAGACTCATTCAATTAAAGGTCTATACATGGTGTGTGAATAGGATCCAGGTAACACAGTCTCCTCCCAGATACCCACCTGCTGCAGAAGTGAAACTTACTGAAGACTGAATTTTGTTGGACCGGACTCCTCCCCTACGTTGAGACCTGTAAAGTCAGGTCGTGAAGGGGGGGGGGTCTTATTATTGTGACCCTCGCTGATAAGCAGGTTGTATCTCTTTCCAAGCGGTCTGGGATTTCTCTTACGTGGACTTGCCAAGATGATGGAAGAAATCTCTATTTCCATGGCCTATGATGCCCACATCTTCAGTCAACTCTCGGATGAGGACATTTTGGCGCAGCTGGTGGAGATCAGTAAGCCTAAACCAGTGGTAAGTTACACCAATGGGTGAAGGACATCAATATTTGGAAGCAGTTGTCTAGAATTTGGAGCAAATTCAGGGATGGCAGGGGTGGGACATACTGAGCTTTCCCCAGCACTCCTTTGTATAGTCCTGGTCCCATTTCCATCCCATGCTCAGACTTGCTGCTTCGGAAGTAGAGAAGGTCCAATGGGCAGAGAGACACCATTGACATCTTCCGGTGTAGCAAGGGAAAGAGGACCAGCACTGGAAAACAGAGCGCCGGGGATAGGGGAGGGTTTACACTCATTGCTCCAAATCCTGGACAACCCCTTTAAATGCATAAATACTTCCAAATGAAGAAGAAAAAAGGAAAACTATAATAATAATATTAATAATAAAATGTTCGAGGGGTTGATCTAAGATGGACACTAAATGGGTGAGAAGTCTCTATTGTAATCCCTTAGACTTTGACTGGAGCAGCGACATTCACACGTGACCACTGCTCAATTCAAATGGGGGACACAGGACCCCTATTCTGATGATTGGTGGAGGTCCCAGAGGTCACATAGGTCGATGATACTGTTGACCTTGAACGACACTTTTATGTATTATACAGGTGAATGTATTTGCAAAAAGCAATATAATGATCACTTAGTGGGGAGAGGGAAGGGTACAGCCATAGGTGATCTTCAGTATTTTTTAGCATTTATACTTTTATAGGTTCGTTAAACTTTTACATCTTTTTGTTTGTAAGAAAAGATATAGTGGTAGAAATTCTCAAACAATTACAAATCCGGCCAGAGCCTTATATATATACAGTCCTATGAAAAAGTTTGGGCACCCCTATTAATCTTAATCATTTTTAGTTCTAAATATTTTGGTGTTTATAACAGCCATTTCAGTTTGATATATCTAATAACTGATGGACACAGTAATATTTCAGGATTGAAATGAGGTTTATTGTACTAACAGAAAATGTGCAATATGCATTAAACCAAAATTTGACCGGTGCAAAAGTATGGGCACCTCAACAGAAAAGTGACATTAATATTTAGTAGATCCTCCTTTTGCAAAGATAACAGCCTCTAGTCGCTTCCTGTAGCTTTTAATCAGTTCCTGGATCCTGGATAAAGGTATTTTGGACAAACAATTCAAGTTCAGTTAAGTTAGATGGTCGCCGAGCATGGACAGCCCGCTTCAGATCATCTCACAGATGTTCAATGATATTCAGGTCTGGGGACTGGGATGGCCATTCCAGAACATTGTAATTGTTCCTCTGCATGAATGCCTGAGGATTTGGAGCGGTGTTTTGGATCATTGTCTTGCTGAAATATCCATCCCCGGCGTAACTTCAACTTCGTCACTGATTCTTGAACATTATTCTCAAGAATCTGCTGATACTGAGTGGAAACCATGCGACTCTCAACTTTAACAAGATACCCGATGCCGGCATTGGCCACACAGCCCCAAAGCATGATGGAACCTCCACCAAATTTTACAGTGGGTAGCATGTGTTTTTCTTGGAATGCTGTTTCTTTTTGGACGCCATGCATAACGCCTTTTTTTATAACCAAACAACTCAATTTTTGTTTCCAAAATGAAGCTGCCTTGTCCAAATGTGCTTTTTCATACCTCAGGCAACTCTATTTGTGGCGTACGTGCAGAAACGGCTTCTTTCTCATCACTCTCCCTGACAGCTTCTCCTTGTGCAAAGTGCGCTGTATAGTTGACCGATGCACAGTGACACCATCTGCAGCAAGATGATGCTGCAGCTCTTTGGAGGTGGTCTGTGGATTGTCCTTGACTGTTCTCACCATTCTTCTTCTCTGCCTTTCTGATATTTTTCTTGGCCTGCCACTTCTGGGCTTAACAAGAACTGTACCTGTGGTCTTCCATTTCCTTACTATGTTCCTCACAGTGGAAACTGACAGGTTAAATCTCTGAGACAACTTTTTGTATCCTTCCCCTGAACAACTATGTTGAACAATCTTTATTTTCAGATCATTTGAGAGTTGTTTTGAGTAGCCCATGATGCCACTCTTCAGAGGAGATTCAAATAGGAGATCAACTTGCAATTGGCCACCTTAAATACCTTTTCTTATGATTGGATACATCTGGCTATGAAGTTCAAAGCTCACTGAGGTTACAAAACCAATTTTGTGCTTCAGTAAGTCAGTAAAAAGTAGTTAGGGGAATTCAAATCAATAAAATGATAAGGGTGCTCATACTTTTGCACCGGTCAAATTTTGGTTTAATGCATATTGCACATTTTCTGTTAGTACAATAAACCTCATTTCAATCCTGAAATATTACTGTGTCCATCAGTTATTAGATATATCAAACTGAAATGGCTGTTGCAAACACCAAAATATTTAGAACAAAAAATGATTAAGATTAATAGGGGTGCCCAAACTTTTTCATAGGACTGTATATATATATATATATATATATATATATATATATATATGGTAGTAATAATACTCAGATATATATGCCTCAGGGCTCAAATACAGGGATCGCGTCAGATCATGTGACCTTTGGTATGAAACGCCTTGCAAACTATTGTTCTATGTTATCAGCCACTGCCCGCTATAGAGCCTGTGAGAGCTGCCTTGTTCGTTACTAGGATCTACATATATGATGTATGTTATATATAGAATACAGTCATATGTTATAGTGTTTTTCTTTCTCCTCATACTTACGCATATGTATGGCTGCCATATATAAGCTCATTTAAAATATAGATTTTGCATGAAAATATTTTTAAAAGCAAATATGTCAGGGATATATTCTGTCCTATATAGGACCTAGATCTGTGATATAAACCTATGTATTACACAGCTCAGTTTATCTTCTAATACAACAATGGTAATATAACACTATTTATCACGCAGTTCAGCTTCTCTCCTCTATCATATAACCCTATATATCACAGAGCTCAGCTTCTCTCCTCTATCATATAACCCTATATATCACAGAGCTCAGCTTCTCTCCTCTATCATATAACCCTATATATCACAGAGCTCAGCTTCTCTCCTCTATCATATAACCTATATATCACAGAGCTCAGCTTCTCTCCTCTATCATATACCCCTATATATCACAGAGCTCAGCTTCTCTCCTCTATCATATAACCCTATATATCACAGAGCTCAGCTTCTCCCCTCTATCATATAACCCTATATATCACAGAGCTCAGCTTCTCTCCTCTATCACATAACCCTATATATCACAGAGCTCAGCTTCTCTCCTCTATCATATAATCCTATATATCACAGAGCGCAGCTTCTCTACACTATCATATAACCCTATATATCTCAGAGCTCAGCTTCTCTCCTCTATCATATAACTCTATATATCACAGAGCTCAGCTTCTCTCCTCTATCATATAATCCTATATATCACAGAGCTCAGCTTCTCTCCTCTATAATATAACCCTATATATCACAGAGCTCAGCTTCTCTCCTCTATCATATAACCCTATATATCACACAGCTCAGCTTCTCTCCTCTATCATATAACCTATATATCACACAGCTCAGCTTCTCTCCTCTATCATATAACCCTATATATCACAGAGCTCAGCTTCTCTCTTCTATCATATAACCCTATATATCACAGAGCTCAGCTTCTCTCCTCTATCATATAACCCTATATATCACAGAGCTCAGCTTCTCTCCTCTATCATATATCCCTATATATCACAGAGCTCAGCTTCTCTCCTCTATCATATAACTCTATATATCACACAGGTCAGCTTCTCTCCTCTGTCATATAACCCTATATACCACAGAGCTCAGCTTCTCTCTTCTATCATATAACTTATATATCACAGAGCGCAGCTTCTCTACACTATCATATAACCCTATATATCTCAGAGCTCAGCTTCTCTCCTCTATCATATACCGGTAACCCTATATATCACAGAGCTCAGCTTCTCTCCTCTATCATATAACTCTATATATCACAGAGCTCAGCTTCTCTCCTCTATTATATTACCCTATATATCACAGAGCTCAGCTTCTCTCCCTCTATCATATAATCCTATATATCACAGAGCTCAGCTTCTCTCCTCTATCATATAACCCTTTATATCACAGAGCTCAGCTTCTCTCCTCTATCATATAATCCTATATATCACAGAGCTCAGCTTCTCTCTTCTATCATATAACTTATATATCATAGAGCTCAGCTTCTCTCCTCTATCATATAACCCTGTATATCACACAGCTCAGCTTCTCTCCTCTATCATATAATCCTATATATCACACAGCTCAGCTTCTCTCCTCTATCCTATAACCCTATATATCACAGAGCTCAGCTTCTCTCTTCTATCATTTAACCTATATATCACAGAGCTCAGCTTCTCTCCTCTATCATATAACCCTATATATCACAGAGCTCAGCTTCTCTCCTCTATCATATAACCTATATATCACACAGCTCAGCTTCTCTCCTCTATCATATAACCCTATATATCACAGAGCTCAGCTTCTCTCCTCTATCATATAACCTATATATCACACAGCTCAGCTTCTCTCCTCTATCATATATCCCTATATATCACAGAGCTCAGCTTCTCCCCTCTATCATATAACCCTATATATCACAGAGCTCAGATTCTCTCCTCTATCCTAAAACCCTATATATCACAGAGCTCAGCTTCTCTCCTCTAGCATATATCCCTATATATCACACAGCTCAGCTTCTCTCCTCTATCATATATCCCTATATATCACACAGCTCAGCTTCTCTTCTCTATCATATAATCCTATATACCACAGAGCTCAGCTTCTCTCCTCTATCATATAACCCTATATATCACAGAGCTCAGCTTCTCTCCTCTATCATATAATCCTATATATCACAGAGATCAGCTTCTCTCCTCTATCATATAATCCTATATATCACAGAGCTCAGCTTCTCTCCTCTACCATATAACCTATATAACATAGAGCTCAGCTTCTCTCCTCTATTATATTACCCTATATATCACAGAGCTCAGCTTCTCTCCCTCTATCATATAATCCTATATATCACAGAGCTCAGCTTCTCTCTTCTATCATATAACTTATATATCATAGAGCTCAGCTTCTCTCCTCTATCATATAACCCTATATATCACACAGCTCAGCTTCTCTCCTCTATCATATAATCCTATATATCACAGAGCTCAGCTTCTCTCCTCTATCCTATAACCCTATATATCACAGAGTTCAGCTTCTCTCTTCTATCATTTAACCTATATATCACAGAGCTCAGCTTCTCTCCTCTATCATATAACCCTATATATCACAGAGCTCAGCTTCTCTCCTCTATCATATAACCTATATATCACACAGCTCAGCTTCTCTCCTCTATCATATAACCCTATATATCACAGAGCTCAGCTTCTCTCCTCTATCATATAACCTATATATCACAGAGCTCAGCTTCTCCCCTCTATCATATAACCCTATATATCACAGAGCTCAGATTCTCTCCTCTATCCTAAAACCCTATATATCACAGAGCTCAGCTTCTCTCCTCTATCATATAACCCTATATATCACACAGCTCAGCTTCTCTCCTCTATCATATAACCCTATATATCACACAGCTCAGCTTCTCTCCTCTATCATATATCCCTATATACCACAGAGCTCAGCTTCTCTCCTCTATCATATATCCCTATATATCACAGAGCTCAGCTTCTCTCCTCTATCACAACCTACTCTGAGATACGGCCATAAACATCACATTAGAAGTTTGCATGAAATAACCTCAGAGGTTCTCACAGGCGGTTATAATTCAGCTTAGTTTATGCTTGTTGGCGCCTTGGTCATCAGTTCTTCTTCAAGGCCACTCCAGACTTTATAGCTATGGCCCTGGCCCTCTGTCTGTTGCATTCCTCTCCTACCCTAACATTATGCTGATTTTTACAGAGCCATAAATTTGATCTGTAAAATAACCCAAGTAGCATTCATCTAGAAATATAAGATGGGGGAAGGATTAATAATCGGCTACCAAACATCAGCTAGGAGCATCATTTCTTTATGAAGAGGGACAGCCCCAATCAGTGCTAGGAGCTGTCTGCTTCCTGCTCCATTCTCTGTGTATGTGCAGCTGATCAGTAGGGGTGTCTGGCCCTCACTGATCTGATGTTGATAACCTCCTTCTTGTTCTTAGGATAGGTCATCAATAGTGTTGAGCGAATACTATTCGAAAGTACTCGCTCCCATAGGAATGTATGTAAGCAGCCGAACACCAAGGGGTTAAGCGCAGTGAATATTTGCCGGCTGCTAACACGCAATCCTATGGGAGCGAGGTATTCGATGAGTACTATTCGCTCAACATTAGTCATCAATATTTTTGAACCGATGTTACGCTGCTGGGAAGCAAAGATTCAAATCTCGGAGGGTATCCACCAGAATGGAAAATTCGATCTTGCATACTCACAAGGGTTACTCCATATGACTGACGTTGTGTTACTGTGGCATGGAACAAGAGTCACTAGTGATGTATCTTCATGATGATGATGCTACAATTTTTACTTCTGTATTCCATCATTATTAAACATGGGTCCTCCGTTGCCCTCTTCCGTTACAGTTAAAGGGGTTTTCTATCCTTCGTCCCATACGATGGGTTCTGATGCCGCACCTGCCCGGTGTCCCTGTCATTGTACTGATTTTAGTCATTCGTACAGTTTCTGTAGAATATTTTTACCTTTGAAAAGTTTGGTATTTTTTCTAACAGAAATTTCAGTTCTAACCATACTTTGATTTTTTATTTTTTATTTTTTGCAAATTTTGAGGTTCACGCTCAGACTTGTTGAGCTTATTCCCCTGACAATTTCCCCTTGTCTAAAGAAATTCAGTTTGGTTACCATCATTATTCACTTTTTGTGCCATCATTGTTTGACTTTTACAGTTCCCTTGACTTATGTGTATAGCAATAGCGCCATCTATTGATAAATTGTTCGTGAAAAATTTAGCTTGATGACTTTTAAGGCTTATGTGGTGTACAAAAGCTTCTTCTAGAACGGCACCTGACAACAATGACAAGTACAGAAGCAGACTGGGTATTAGCAGTAATCCACGTGTATATACTGTGGTTCAGGTGCACTGTATACAGACAGCCTCAGACGTGTTCAGGACTGAATCTATTAGTGACCACTTCTAGTATCCTCTTGGAGGACCCCCATGGAATACATAGACAGCCTATTGATGACGGTGGCCATCGTGCAATGCTTCACTTCCCCTGTGGAGGCGCTGCAGTGTAATTAAACACTTGCTGCAGGTGGTCAATAAAACCGACCTGTGTGAATACACCTTTAACAGTTTATTTGTACGTAGCCTCTTCCGATCTTTTATTATGTTTATTCCCTCCATGTTGTTCAGTCTTTGATGAACCTGGAACTTTCTTCTCCTCCCGGCCATTTGTTTTACCCAAGCTAAGAAAACCTGCTCCTTGATGAAATATCCAGCCCATTCAGGTTCATGGAGTCGGCCTCCAATGGTCTGTCTGTAGATAATCACCAGTTCCACCACTTTGACCATGGTCCTTGGCCTGTGATGGACCTGAATCCTTCTTACCCCCCTGAATCTCACTAACCAGCCTGGGGGGTGTAGACAATACCACATGGAGATGTCTCCGTTTACCCCATCACACAATGCGTTGAGTCACTTGACTTTTACCTGCGGTTTTCTAACCTCTGGTTACTAAAATGACAATTACTATTCAGAATAAGCAGCGCTGGAGGCGCCGAAAACCACAAGGTACACAATAGGGTTGTAACTGGGATGTCAGGTGCAGAACATGTTTGTAAAGCAAATTTATATTATGGGTTGTGTAGTATATTATGGGTTATTGGATTATCCAGGGTGTAAATGTTTTATAGAGAATAACCTGAAGCTAAAGAGGTAAATCCCCAACCTACATGGTTAAGGGGAGCAGAGCATGTGCGCAATGGGGCGGAGCCGATCCTGAGATTTCAGGATCGATTTTAAAATCCGATTTCCGATCATTTTCCAGCCGAAATTTGCTCGATCGCCGATCGGGATCCAAACTTTCCCAATCGCTCAACCCTTAGGCACACCTCTGTCCGCTCACTTCCATGAGAGTAATATGAAAGATCCAAGTAAGAATATGTATCTGCTTTCTATAGGTTAGAGGATAAATAGCTGGTCGGTGGGGGTCTGACCGCTATGACCCACCAATCCTGAGATCAGTAGGGGGTTCTCCTTCTATCATCAATTTAGGCCGACCCCAGCCAGACGGAATACAGTCTTATCACTAGGTTCTGGCCATCTCTGACACTCCCATTGAAGTGAATGCATTAAGAGATGCCTGCATTCAGCCTGGCTGTGGTCAGGGGGTCTCAGCGGTCAGACTTTTTGGAGAACCCTTTTAGTATGCAGGGTGCATTGACTTGATGGTGGGGTGCACTGCTGCTGGGACCCCTTAAACAAAATCAAGTATGCCATAGCTCCCATTGAAATGAATGCACCTTGTGCTCATCTACGTGAGGGTCCCTCGGTTTCTGGGTGTATATTGTTCCTCTATATGGTTGCCCCCTCTTCTAAGATGGTGTCTGGTTCTATCATCGTCTTACTATGTATATAACTTTCATTTTTATGTATTTGTCAGATCAGAATATGATTATGAGATTAGACGTCGGTTGTCGGGAGGTTTCTTTTTTACTCTACATTTCCTGTTAACCTGAGAGACAGGAATAAGACGATCGAAACCTAAAAGAGCATTTTACCCTAAAGCTAAAATGAAAAAGTGCAGGTTCTCTGCTGTTCTGGTAGTTTAGCTTAAGGTGGACGTGTACACTAGATACACATGCACACTCATCTCAGCCAAGTGTGCATGTATTCTGAATGGTTGGATAGTAAAAAGTAGCTGGCAAACATGGCATCTCCAGAGACAACAAAGGACAGAGCATGTTGAAATCCAACATGCCTAATCCTTTTTTTCCTCTGCTGTCATGGGGGCGTTGGAGCACCCCATACACATTACACACTTGGTGGGTCCTGCTAGCGGTGTCAGCTGATGTTTGTCGCGTGCACGGACATATTTAGGATTGCTTTTTTTGTGCCAAACCTTTATATTTCCCTAAAGAGGTTCTACACCTGTCTGCAGGAGCAAAGACCAATACATTTGGAAAGAACGTTGAAGACCATTATTTGCCACCAGGGCTTATTTCTTATATTCGGTGTAATACACCGCTAGAAAGCCGACAGTATGCTGATTTCAGCGCACTATTGGCTTTCCTTTTCTGTGCCCCCGCTGAAGAGTTATCGGTGCCGTTACCGTAGCTCATCACTGTCAGAAGGGCGTTTCTGACAGTCTGTTCGAAATGCCCCTCTTCACGGTAGCGTCTATTGTGCTGTACTATGAAAGAGGGCGTTCCTTACCACCCAGCAATGATGCTGAGCGATGAGGAACGCACCCCCAGTATTCGTCCTGTCGGCTTTCTAGCTGTGTATTACACTGCATGTGCCCAAGGACGTGAAGAGTCCTCTTTAAAGGATCTTTCATGTCCTCATCGATGTGCGGTATTATATACTACTAGAAAGCCAACAGGGGGAACGTCCCATATGACAATACAAGGCTATATAAAGAGTACAGTCAGGGGTGGGGGAGGGGGCGTTCCTGAAAGACCAGCAATAACACTAGGCTGAAAGGCCCGCCCACCTGACAGTGGGGAGATATTGGAGCAAAAATTAATAGCACCAACATCTCCATCATCATCATCATCATCTCCTTAGGGTAGCAGACGTAACCTTGTAGAATTGCTTTAAAGGGGCTCTATCAGCAAAATTATGCTAATAGAGCCCCACATATGTGTGAATAGCCTTTAAAAAGGCTATTCAGGCACCGTAAATGTTATATTAAATCCCGGTCCCGTTTTTAAATAAAAGTATTAAAACATATATGTAAAACTTACCTATAGTTCACCATGGGCGGGGATGCACGATGTGACGTCAGCTTCGGGCACGCCTGCCTCTTCTGTTTTCTTGGAGTGACGCCCTCTGGTTCTTTGTCTTCCGGTTTCTTCTCTTCAAATCCCGCGCCTGCGTAGTAGCGCATCCCCACCGAAGCACTACTGCGCAGGCTCACTCGCGAACTACCATTAAGTAAAATGGCAAGTGAGCCTGCACAGTAGCGCTTCAGAGGGAAGCGCTACTACACAGGCGCGGGATTTAAAGAGAAGAAACCGGAAGACACGGAACCAGAGGGCGATACTCCAAGAAGACAGAAGAGGCAGGAGTGTCCGTAGCTGACGTCACATTGTGCATCCCCGTCCCCGGTGCACGATAGGTAAGTTTTGCATATATGTTTTAATACTTTTATTTAAAAACGGGATCGGGATTTAATGTAACATTTACGGTGCCTGAATAGCCTTTTTAAAGGCTATTCACACATATGTGGGGCTCTATTAGCAGAATATTGCTGATAGAGCCCCTTTAAACATGTATATGTCCTGTGTATGTATAAGGTGGGACCTCCGAGCCATTGCCTATACTTTTATCCATACATGTACTAGAATTGGTGATAACATAGCGGCAGCCAGAACCTTATACAAAGGGTTATATTTTGCACAGACACGTCTGCCTGCAGAGATGAGTGAACCTGATCTGTTGTATTGTTTGTGTCTGACACAATCTGAGGAAACAGCGTTGTCTCCGCGAGTACAGGAAACCTATGTTACGTCAGTCATAACACCCATTAGGAAAAAAGCCTCACAAGTAAATCTGTAGCATCTGACTTTCCTACACATGACCGGATACTCACGCTGCTATGGAAATGTTATCTGAGCTTTTCGCCCCAAAGCAAAAAATATTGTTGATTGTGAAATAGACGAAGAGTTAACCTATCACCTGATGTCGAAAATATTCAGTGTATTGCTGAACTGGAGAGGCCGTCCTGTCAATGTAGTGCAAGGGTTAACCAGGTATTAGGGGAGCCTGGGCAGGGTCCTGCAGGGCAAGTTGTGCTTGTAGATGAATCTTCTGCCAGTCCATTACCATAAGGTGGTTATTGAGAGACAGTGAACTGGAGTAAGACGCCCCCTGTTGTGTGACAATGAAGATAGTAGAGAGGGATGGAGAGGAAACCCTCAGGTGGTGGGCAGCGGACACGCCGGATATTCCTGTAGGGTTGGTCTAACTTGCTTGGCTGAATTTCCAGGATCAAGATGCATGTGTAAACGGATCCTGAGATCTCCGAGGACTGTAGAAACAAACAGACTCTCAATGACTTTAAAGTGGGACTACTACTCTCAGTATGCTCACTATAGAGCGGGACTACTACTCCCAGTATACTCACTATAGAGCGGGACTACTCCTCCCAGTATACTCACTATAGAGCGGGACTACTACTCCCAGTATACTCACTATAGAGCGGGACTACTCCTCCCAGTATACTCACTATAGAGCGGGACTACTACTCCCAGTATACTCACTATAGAGCGGGACTACTCCTCCCAGTATACTCACTATAGAGCGGGACTACTACTCCCAGTATACTCACTATAGAGCAGGACTACTACTCCCAGTATGCTCACTGTAGAGTGGGACTACTACTCCCAGTATGCTCACTGTAGAGTGGGACTACTACTCCCAGTATGCTCACTGTAGAGCGGCACTACTACTCCCAGTATACTCACTATAGAGCGGGACTACTCCTCCCAGTATACTCACTATAGAGCGGGACTACTACTCCCAGTATACTCACTATAGAGCGGCACTACTACTCTCAGTATACTCACTATAGAGCGGCACTACTACTCCCAGTATACTCACTATAGAGCGGCACTACTACTCCCAGTATGCTCACTGTAGAGCGGGACTACTACTCTCAGTATACTCACTATAGAGCGGGACTACTACTCTCAGTATACTCACTATAGAGCGGCACTACTACTCTCAGTATACTCACTCAACACATTTAAGAATGTTTTTTGTAGCTTTGGATAAAGTTGTAAGAGCAGAGTTGATTTTTTTTTTTTTTTTTTTTTTTTGGTACAATTCAGTATGATCAAGCACAAAAGACAAGTTCAGCTCTGCTATACAGTACTCTGCACTAGTTTTTGGGAGGTGTGGGGAAATTAAATAAATGGAGAAATGTAAATCCCATTAATATTTGGTGTGAGCTTTGCCCTTTGGAGGAGGAGTCCTGGGAGTGATGGTCCAGCCCCCGCAGAGCCCTGATCTCAAAAACATCCAGTCTGTCTGGGATAACATGAAGACACAGAAGGATTGGAGCAAGCAACATCCACAGAAGATCTGTGCTTAGTTCTCCAAGATGGCGGGAACAACCTCCCTGCCCAGTTCCTTCAAAAACCATCTGCAAGTACCGAGAAGAACTGATGGAGGGCAGAGGTCACACCGAATATTGATGGGATTTACATTTCTCTTCTCTTCATTCACTTCATTTTATTAATTGCCAAGAATAAACTATTAACCCTTCAATCTTAGAAAGCATTCTTACTTTGCGTGATTTTTTTCCCACGCCCGCCTTAACCCTTTGCTCAGTACTGTAATGCCAGACCCCGAGACTACAGGCAGTGCGACGCTACAAGTGCCCGGGCGCCTACCAGTAATAATCCCAATGACAACAGTCATTTCACAGGCCCTGGAGTTGCGCAACGTGTTGCAGATTGCATAAGAAGCCTAGGGGTGAATTCACACACTCTGCACCGAATATCCGCAGCCATGTACATGTGCAATAAATTGTAAAACCGCCATTCGTGTAGCTGGACAAAAGCAATGCCGAACTGAGAGCTGCTGTAGATGTTCTTATTTACCCAGATTTTACTCTTTACAATACATAGGGCAAGGATCTGCAACCTCACTATTGTGAAACCGCAACTCCCAGCATGTGCACAAGTAGCATGGAGCATGCTGGGAGTTGTAGTCTCAGAACTACTTGTCCAGCAATTAACCCTTTGCATTGACCATAACTAAATCTATTTCTTAGGCGTGTGGTGAGTGTATTCGGGGAAGGCGCTAGACACGGTATAATATTTTTTCGTTCTCTCTTTGGGTGATTATCTCCTGGTATTAATCATATAAAGTAGCTCAGTGTTTTCTGAGAGATTAAACCCATGAGATTTAATCAGACGCTGAGCAGCCATGCTGTGTATTGTGCGGGGTGCCATGTGGGTATTAATAGAGGCACAATCATGAGCTCATCTGCAGAGAGTATTGATGTATACAGACTGCTCCGAACCTACGCCATGGTAATGGCGGCCATTCTGCAGGCCGCATGTTATAGGGCAGGGGGAGATGAGCTCATTGATATAAAGATCCAATATAACGTATAAGTGTAAAAACCTTGTTTATTCGGGTTTTGAAGGACAGATTTATCTTCTATATACATAGGATGGAGGATAAGGAGCTGATCGCTGGGGGTCTGACGACTGAGTGGGGGTGTTTAACCCCTATTATGAATTCAGCCTGAACACCGATGCAGCCCCTGCTGAACGAGACACTTTTTCTTCTCTCCAATTTGCAACACTCGGGGTATTTTGCAGCGTTCCTATTGAAGTGAATGAGAGCGGGGACCCTCAGCCCCCCCTTATATATTATCCAATATATTGGTAGATTTTGGGGAACGTGCTGTAAACCTTTGGCTATAGACGTAGCCTGTTATCCTATTAGGGGTAGATCCTTTATTTTGGGTCACCTGAAATCTCTTGACTATGTGAGATATCCCTGCACGTTGCGTCCCGGGGTGTGTAATTGATCTGGGGACGGAATATGAGCAGGTTACATTGTATCACACAGCAGAATGCTGACCGGTTATGGGCGACCAGCCAAGCCTGGAGAAGGAGGAAGTGTCTCGGCACGGAGCCTGCCGGAGCAATGTTTGGTGAAGGAGGGGCGGATTACTGATAAATAATTCAGGGACTAGTAATGTTATCTCACCTCCAAGAGGTAAAAAGAGAAATTTGTTCCTGAACTCCAAATGAGTTTTTTATGGAGCTCGGCGTATCTGATGGCCATACAATGGATGTCGTCCGATTATGTACGGCTGACAGGTACCCAGTCATTTGGGCTCCGGCCTCCACTGTGGACTGTGTCTCCTTGTGCGCTGGATAGACAGGTTGGATCTGTGTTGTCTCAGTCCTTTGTCCTTACGTGGTCATCCGAGGACTGACCAAACACCATGGCCACAGGATCATTACACTATGGATGAGTGCTTATATATTGTCATGTGTTGTACTTCTCTTCGTGTTTCAGGGCATTTCTATACAAGGCTAGGTGTACACAGTGACATCAAGATTGCAAACATCTCGGTGCCGGTCGTACATTATGATAGTGAATGTAACCCCGCGGTGCGGCTGGACTGGCAATGATGGGTCATGCTTGTGACAACTTCCATGCTGGGACTTGTAGTTAATGACGGGTGTATGATTAACCCTTGCGCATTGCAGAAAAGGTATTTGTGGCTTCTCCCCATCTTTTATCATGGACTCGCCTGACCTTCCTAGGAGGATATCTGCAAAAACCTGCCCTTGTGGCCGACAACTCTCTGCCGACTAGAGAGAAATGAACCTGCAGGGCCGGGACAGGGCTTTCCTAGAGATTACGCTCAGCCAAGCCGTAGAGATTAAACGCAAAGTCGAATTCTGTTTTTTCTCCTTAATTCTCTCCTAGGCCTTTGATTTTGGGCTGCGAGCAGCCAGTTTAGCAGAGATCTGCAGTGTTCTGTTGCTAGGAAGCTGCAAAAAACCCACAAATCCTCCCTAAAGCCCTTTCTAGAATGACAGCGCTGATCTGGTGCCGTAATGTGTGGAGAAAATAAAGTGCGGTATTATTAGAAGCATTGATATGTGCTCGGTCAGGATTATATGAGGCAGGAAAAGAGACGACACAATGGAGGGGTGCTGATAGGGATGGCGGCTCGGGGTTAAAGGAGAACTCGGCAGAAATGAGATTTTATTATTATTCATCAGTCCTGCCAGAAATGTGACTTGGGCCCTGAAGCAAATTTGGTAATGGGGCCCCTCTTACTATGTGCTATCTATAATACTGGGGTCATCTTAGGTTGTAGACAGGCCCTCGGGCCCCTGAGGTTCCGAAGCCCAGTCACCCCTGACTACAGCCAGACCTATAAGGGCATATGAGCCCAACCACAGACCCGGCAGACTTAAAAGGGTTCTCCAAGACTGGATATCAATGACCATCTTTATCTGATCAGCAGAGGTCTGGCACCCAGCACCCCTGTCAATCAGCAGTTCAGTGCACAGTGATATATGGACGGTCTACTTTTGCCTATTTCCGCACCTACCTTTGGAGGTGTCACCTACTCCATGTCCAATCTCTTGATAGTTTATTTGCGTAAATTATCCTCATAACAATTAATAGAAAAGTGAAAGTGTCGGCGTCTCTATCAGATCGTATTATAATTGATGGTGAGCAGACGACACCGCCCAGGTCTGGCCATAACAAGTCTCTTCTCTGTGGCGTGACGCCGGCTGAGCGAGATGTACCGGCTCCATTCTGAGGTGACAGCGAACTGAACAAGGACTCCTTTCTCCCCTCACTGGAATCTAGGTCAGGACACCATCATGTATCTGGGGAAAAGCTCCAGCCAGGCCTGAAACTGCAGAGTGAATGCGGCTGGGGGGGCGTGGGGAGACATGGGGCGCCTGCGGGGGTCGGGGGGAAGAAGCAGCCATCATAGTAGAATGTGGAGCAAGTGTAGGACTGGTCTATGCATTATCCTGTATGTCACAGGGATGGCAGTCCTATAAGGATTGTCTCACTAGGACACCCGCAGGTGGTCAGATAGGTGTCATACAGGGGGCTTGTGCTCGGCACCACCCCAGAACGGTCCGGGACATCCGATGGCCATTCACTTGAACTTCTGCCATGTAAGACTATATTTTCCATGTAGCAGATGTGAATTCAGTGTGTGGCGGACCGCGTCTGTCCTCGCCATTAATACACGACTAGTGGGGACAGGATATCCTCACTGGGCCCCCCGGTAGCTCTGGCACTTGCCCAGTTTGGCCGGCTGCTGACCCTGGCTTTGAGCTGAGGCCACATATTGCGTTAATGCTATTTTGGCTATTGCGGCCATTTTCAAATTCAATTCCCTCAAAGTAAATGAGATTTCATTTACAGTCATCCGCACAATCGCAAATTTTTGAAAAATGGGGCAAGTCATTTTACCTACCCAGACCCTGTGTTTTCCCATAGACATATGTGGGGAGGCAAAACTGCAAAAACCAGCGGTTTCGTGAGCGTGTCCTTATCTAAATTACCTAAGGATAGGTCATCAGTTTCGGATTGTTGGGATTCTGGCACCCCCAACAGCAACAGAGAATAGCACAGAGAGCAGAGAGCACATTGACCTTAATGGGCTCTAAGCTGCAGTGACCTTTGCTCCCCCTCGTGTCTTTGTTTCTTTATCGTCTTACGCTTTATCTCTTGATTGTTTTCCTACTAGTCTTCCCCTTGATATGAATGTCTTTGACTTGGTTATTTGCCCATGTAATGGCTTATGACACAGTTCTTATTTGCTTTTGTATGTTATGGTCTATTATTGTTCAATAAATCTTGATTACTCCTAAGCTGCAATGACTTGGTTCGGCCACTACACAGAGAACAGCGCTGTCTGCTTCCTGCTCCATTTTCTTTCTCTCATCTGCTAAGTACAGCTGATCGGTGGGGGTGCTGGGTTTCTATGGAAGGGAACCGGTGATGTCTCTGTCCCTTTCCTTCGGCCGTTGATTGGACTCAGTGCTCACGTGCGGGGGCTCTTCTGGCACACGTGTCCATCCGGTATGGGGGCATAGAGGGACCTGTCCACAAGGCTTTACAATCTATAAGGGATTGGGCAGATGAGGGCACTGGGGTGTTATCATTGTGTCCCAATCCAATGCTGCTTGGTTGTGATGTATTTCTTGCACCAGGTTTGGCACCATTGGCGGATCACGCCAACACTTTAACCTGGTGGGATTCACTTTCCATCACCGTCCATTATAAGCCACAAATCTAGAAATGTACGCTGTTTCCCACTACCTGCACCATCTGGCTTATCGCAGCCTACTTCCGGACCCTCACTCACAATACAGCCATTCTGTCTTCTTAATATTATTTCATCCTTTCATTAAGCAGGAATTTCCAATCTGTCACAAGACTGGCGCTGCCCCGGACATGGACGCCCCGGCTTCAGATTAGTTAATTAAATCTCAGCTTCAGATTAGGTAGACGTCTGACAGCGGCCTATTGTAAGGACCGAGCCGGAGGAGATTTTGGGATTTGCAGAAAGAAAATCATTTTATGCAAATCCGTACAGTCGAATTTGGTCCATGAAGTGGTCAATTCGCATTATACAGGGTATAGAGGGGCAATTGACTCTAGTGACCAGTGACGTCCAAGCGGGTGTTGCAAAGCTACAACTCCCAATATGCCCAGATTGCTGTGGCATGGAAGCTCAGCCCCATTATCAGCAATGGAACTGAGCTGCAATACCAGACACAGCCTGTGGACAGGAGTGGTGCTGTTTTGGGGAAAAAGCAACTATGTTTTTTTTTTGTTTTTTTTTTTATATTTTGCATCCCTCTGTTCCCTGACACATCTTCCAAGCCATATGTGTGGGCACATAACATATGCAACATGCAGGGGAATAATTTGAGCAGATGAAGGGGTTGCAGTCACACCTGGGCCCAGGAGTCGGGGCGCCCACAAGGTGTCTCCCCGGGTATAGATTGTGCATTGGGGCTCAGGAGCTTCATGTTACAAGCCATGAACTAATACACAGAGCTCTTCCGTATTTTATAGTATCGTACAAAGGTGCGTCTTAAAATTTTATTGTGAGCGTTGTGTAAACAAGGGCACAGGAAGTGCGACATTTACTATACAGCGTGGCGAATTGTCACACATATATTGTAATGGAAATTATGAATAACGCTGAAGGGCAACATGAAGGGAGCAAATATGTGGGGGCCTGATGTAACTTCTATGGGAACCCAGAAATGTGGTCAGTAGTAAAGTGTTAGTCAGGGGGACTAGTACTGAAATTACAGGGTATGTCTGACTAGATCAGGTCTCGGTGCTTTCATGGAGGCGTTCACCATTTCTCTGATATCTCTGTGTACTTCATCGCCGGCGTGTACGTTTGTTGTTGCAATGACACACATGGAATAATCGGCTGCAATGTCGCCACAAGTCTCATTATTACAGCTGGCAGTGTCTTATAGCAAAAGTGGTGCAATCTGCCATCTGCTGGCAAAATCAGTAACTGCAAATGTAATGGCTTATTGCTTTAGATTGTACTTGTAGGACACCTAGTGGTGAATTTGTAGTATTGCATGTATTAATGTATGGGGTTTTTTCTATAGGTGCCTACAAAAAAGCTGAAGAAATATGAAAAGGAATATTTGGCAATGAGAGAGAGCCAACTGCAACAAGAAGACCCGATCGAGAGGTACAAGGTAAGGAAGACATGAGCGCTTTCTCTTTGCTGTGTTCTATTTTGTACATTGCAAATGAAATGAGCGATTTCACACTTATATCGTGTACTGCGCCATGGCGGGACCCTTGGCTGTTGCTGAATATATTCGGACTGTCATGTAATGTATGTAATCCATAGGCCAGTTACCACTGTACCCAGTATTAAAAGTGTCTGTACACATATAGCATGATATGTGATGGTGTTCATATATACCTTACTTATTCTCATCCTTGTTCCGGGTGCTATAATGGACTGGACTGTATCTATTGGTAGAGGATATATATATATATATATATATATATATATATATATATATATATATATATATACAGTTTATATATATATATATATATATATATATTTTATAGTATACTAAATACAAAGCCACTCATAGTGTAATTCCATCATTAGTCTATACTATATATATATATATATATATATATATATATATATATATATATATATATATATATATAATGTGTGTGTGTATATACTGTATATATGGCCAGGCTATGCCCCTTCCTCTCATGAATTACATACAAAGTAACCTTGTATTCTAATGCAATACGCCATGTGACCTATTATATTAAGAAGACTGAGCGAGCAGGGGAGAGCATTCGAGGATAGAGCTGCAGCACAGGAGAAATCTTAGACAAGTGAATGGAGATTTTCATTAGGGAGAACAGAGCAATGAGCTTGGGTGAAGTGGTGAATATATGGAGGATTGTGCCTGGTGTGTTATATAGCTCTGAGACCAAGAACAGGATACATAATATAGACTTGGTCCGTGATGTTATGTCAGTTTCAAGAGTGAGCCCTAAATAGGGGAAAGTAAAGCAAAGATTTCTAAGTCGCCTCTTTTTTTCTGCTTCCAGTTACGGTTTTATCCTAAACTGAGTCTGCCATGTGATTTCTTCCGCCCTAGGCCGGACTCCTAGGAGAGACAGTGAGAGTCCTGCTGACCCCGCCCACACAGGATGATTGACAGCCCTGCCTGTATCAGTGTGTACAGAGAAGGCGGGGTCATCAGGACTCTCACTGTCTCTCCTAGGAGTCCTGTCCGGATTTACTCTGCTTTGGGTATTTAGGGGTCAATATGGGAGGCTCAGATGATGTCCGGTAGCATCTTGTGACTGCAGGGGATCCAAGACGTCCATGGTTTTCCAGATCATTTGTGGTCCCACTACTGCAGCCCTGAATATAAATGGCAGGGAGAACACGCCATTGTTTTACTTCCTTATCTCTGATTTACTAATGTCGCGCTCCAGCCGGCCCTTTAATGAGTAGAATTAGAGCAATGGTGGACTGATGGCGGTGATATATGTCGCCCCCCCGAGTACAGAGCCCCATTGTTTTACAGCAGTCATTGGTAAGACTAGTCAGGGGGCTTAGGGCTACATGGACATAGGACAGATACAAAGGAAAATGGCGCCGTTACCCATAGCAAACAGTCAAGTCTCTACTTAACTTTTCCAACCTGTCACTGCACAGTGAACCTCATTCATGAAAAATGTGACCTGTAATATTCACTGTTGTGAAAAGGTCCTTTGTATGGAATAGAAAGAAACAAATACCTCTGGAACGTCCCTTTAAGTAGCAGCCATCTTGTGGAATACAGCAGTACTTTCACGTCGCGGGTCTGACTTATAGACTCCCATTTTACCATTGACTTGGCACGTAGGTTAGACATGTAGGGGCTGCAGCATGGAAGGAACCAGAGAACCAGGTCATGAATATTGGGACAGGACATAGGACTGCTGCTCTATCCATAGTCAGAGGATTTACAAAAAAAGCTATTGTCCCTTTTCTTTCAGTTTGTGTTTGTAAACCCGACGTCCTCTTTCTACGCTATGTGACTTGGCGTCTGGTCATTCGCGCAACGTGTGTGAGGTCTATGTCCCGTCCGGTCACAGGTCTTGTTAGCTTGGAAGGAGACTCTGCGGCGGTCCCAGCACTGTGTCTTATAGTGGTATTTATTCCTGTAAATATTGTTAGTATTAATAAAGTTATTTTATTGTGAGAGACCTCTCCTCTATTTCTTCTATATATATAGTGTATACGTACGCATGTATATATCTGATTGTACTTGATGCGGTCTCCCTGTATTGTGGGGTCCCTGTGCAAGTACATGGAAAGCTCTGCTTTATTTCTATAGGCCTCTGGTGGCGTAACTAAAGGGCTCGCTGTGGTCACAAGCATGACCGGGCCCAGAAGCTAGGGGGGCCCTCTAGGACTCTCTGATGGCTGGCTGCCTGTGCATCATAAACTTACTCCCCCTGCCCTCTGGTGCACTGGAGGGAGAAGATTTATGATACACAGCCTTCCACTGTCAGAAAGAACCCTTTAATAGCAAATATAGCAGTCGGTCAGGTGTATATAGTGAAAGGGTTCGATATGAGAGGCTGCAGCACAAATGGGGACATATCTAAGTGGCAGTGGGGAATGATGGGAAACCTGTGTGCACGGACATGGGAGTGATGGGAAGCTCGTGTGCATGGACATGGGAATGATGAGAAGCTTGTGTGCACGGACATGGGAATGATGGGAAGCTCGTGTGCACGGACATGGGAATGATGGGAAGCTTGTGTGCACGGACATGGGAATGATGGGAAGCTTGTGTGCACGGACATGGGAATGATGGGAAGTTCGTGTGCACGGACATGGGAATGATGGGAAGCTCGTGTGCACGGACATGGGAATGATGGGAAGCTTGTGTGCACGGACATGGGAATGATGGGAAGCTTGTGTGCACGGACATGGGAATGATGGGAAGTTCGTGTGCACGGACATGGGAATGATGGGAAGTTCGTGTGCACGGACATGGGAATGATGGGAAGCTTGTGTGCATGACATGTAGCGAATAAGTCTTTATGGCGGTCTGGGCCCAGATAGAGGTTGAAAGGGAAATGTAAATGCTGCTAAAATATACAGATGGGATACAGCGGACGGTTGTGAGGAGAATTTGCGTAGGGGATCCAAGCTGAGCTTTTGTACCAGGACCTGTGAGCCTTTAGTTACGCACCTGTATATATAGCTATATATATATATATATATATATATATATATACACACACACACAATGGCATACTGTAAGTACCAAGCTTCGAAGTAATGTTTTATGGGGAGAGTCACACACAGATCTGTGAGAAAAACAACCAACCCTTGACCCGGCCTTGTGAATAGTCTTATATAAGACTTCATTTTGTAAATCACCTTCATCTTCTTTTTTTCTGAAAATTCAGATTATATTACAGGTTTCCATAAAAGACAATGACCGCCATTTTTTTCCCCAAAGCAGTTGTGTTGAGTAATAGGCCCTATGTACTTGCTCACATACACGACCGTGCGGTACAATCTTGAGGCCTACATAGATCTGATGTCTGCCATTTTCCAGTATTGTTTTTGAAGAGGCAAGTCCTCTAGGGTCGGCCATTTACAGTCCACACACGAGTCACAATAACAGGAAATAAGAGCGCAGCAGAAGCCGTATCTCTCCGGAACACACGAGAGCGTCTCCTGCCCGGTGACTATCACCCTCTGCACGTGTGCGCCCACTGCCCGCAGACTCTCACGTGACACACACATGCTCAGACCTGATTATTCCTATTTTTGTACGCTTTTTGGCGCTGCTCACTCTAAACTTATCCCTTTTGGTAAACGTCTTTGTGGAATAATTTTTGGGATAAAAATCTCTCAGGATGTTTCGCTGCCTTCACTCCAGATCCCAAAGACACAAATACAAGCTCGTAGCTTTTTGGGGGTGAAAAAATAGGACCTATTTTTAGATGGATGACAAATGTGGTGCAGTGTATGAGCGCTTACTGAGACTTGTAGTTCCTCTCTCACTTTTTGGGAGGTTTTTAGTAACAGATCAGCCAGTGAAGGTTACTGGGGATTTGTAGTTTCCCGAATTCTGGCAGGAAGAGATTGGGCTTTGGACGCCTCCTGTGTTCCCTCTGTGATCAGTTGCTGCAGATTATCATTACCTCCAGGAGGAAGTAACAGGCTGCAGCCGCCTCCCTGTGTCCAGCCCTGCCAGACCTCCTGTGAATCGTCTTAGTGCACATTGTGTGGCTGGACGGTGAAGGTAAGTCCCTGCTTCATTGCTTGTGTCCGTGTCGCCTGCCCCTGGGATATCCCTCGCCCTCCGCTATCAGCAGCCTGTGCAGGTGTCGTCACTTGGAGCTTTCAGTGTGTTCAGTGCAGGTTCACTCTCCCCCTGTTTTTTTTGTAAATCTATTCGCAATCTGCTAACTTTTTATTTTTCATTATTGAGTTTTTCGTGTTTTAAGGATTGAAACAGTTGGTATGTAAGGCCCTTACTTCTCTTTGCCGATTGGCTGACACAGGTCACCTGACAGTCCCCTCAGACACCCCCTTATAGACTTAGATCAAGGATCAGGCGATCACCAGGCTTTCCTGTCAGTCTAGTAGCTTGCACAATACAGTACATACAACATGCACCTCCATTCAACCCCAAGATGTAAGGTCAGGGAGCAGCCTCTATGTACATCAGAAAATACAACACTTACCATATACCTTATTCTGTTGCATTTTGTCGTACCGCTCCTAAAAGAGGTCCCAGTATTGCAGTATATGTGTCCACGTTATACCAGTATACAGCTGTAGATAGACCAAAGCTTGTGAGACATGTATGAAAGTCCTGGCGGCATTGTCACAGCGCCAAACAATGACCATACGAAGAACGCTCTCGATACACGACCTCCAATAGCATTGCAAGTCTGGGAGTGAGCCAGTAATCCTCTTGTGTTTCCTATACAAACAAGGGTAAGAGTTTTCACACTTTCTGTGCACACACAGTATATATGTATACACAGCTGGTGTCACTGTCTGCAACGTCTGAGACATTTGGTATGGCGGTGTGTGCTTGTTACCCAGGAATAGGTGTAGTAGAATAGACACCGAGTGTGCAAATATTGATGTAGTATATTATGGATATCGAGTATGTGCAAGTATAGATGTAGTATATTATATACATTGTATTGTATATACTGACTGTGGAAATATTGATGTAGTATATTATGGATATCGAGTGTGCAAGTATAGATGTAGTACATTATATACATTGTATATACTGACTGTGCAGATATAGATGTAATACATTAGAGATACTGGCTATGTACATATGTAGAAGTACATTATAGATACAGACTGTGTGTGTATATAGATAGATAGATAGATAGATAGATAGATAGATAGATAGATATGACATAGATAGATAGATAGATAGATAGATAGATAGAGTACGTTATAGATTTCAATTCTGTGCATTTGCTTCAGACCCAGGAACAAAAGCTTGTTGTGATCAGACACACGGACATCCCTGTATCAGGACTACACTTAGAATATTGTTATAGTAATGTTGTGTCTATGTATTCAGATTTGTGGGGGATCTGACTATTGAGGACCCTTCTGTATGAACGCCCCCTTTAGTAGTGGCCATGTCTGGGATTGCAGGTTAGTCCCATTCCCTTGTATAGGATGATGTTCTAGTATACCGATCTGTAATACCGGGCACTGCTATACATTTTGGGCACGGACTCTAGATAGAGGATGGGTCATGGTGCCAATATCTAATAGTGATGGCCTAAGCCCAAGGATCAGCCATCAGATTACAGGTCCCAGAAACCCTTATTAACATTGTACGGAGCCAAATCATCAATCGCGTCCATAACTGGTACGACTGGTTATTCGGGGATGTGGCTAGTGATTTACATAGTGAGCGCCTAGAACAGAAACAGGGAAAGCACCAAAAACTAAGAAGGAAAAGATCACTTATTGTTTCCTTATTTGTTGCCTTAGGTTGAGGCCACATGTTGTGGGAATGCAGTGTTTTTGGCCGTCACTGAATCTTCTCATTCCCCCCTTTCGTACAGATATAGCCCTTCACTTTTTTTCTACCCAATTCAGCCTGAATAGAGTACACCCCGGGCCCCAGTATATCAGTGGGGTGAGGCCGCGGCCTGGGTTTACTTATAGACTTTTACGCAATGTTTACAACGTGACCTTTTCCTTGCATAAAGTCAGAGTAAATACACACAGGGACGTCCTCAGGCCAGGGATCCATTGTATGTTTGGCTTTAGATTACGTGCCAGTGTCCCGTGGCAGCATACTGCCACGTGTGATGTCATATTACTTATTAAACACTAGGGGGCTCCATGGAGGGGGTTAATTAAAGGAACAGGATTTGCCACAGTGATGTACATGGCGGTGTGTGCAGAGGTTTTATATTCGTAGTCGTCTCTCCTTAAATATCATGAAGACGTCACAAGTTTTACACAATTACCGCCCTGAATGACATCATGTATTTTGTGCACCTCTGTAGGGCACATTTTTGGCTTCATAGCTTTGTGTTTCAGCCTTAAAAATGGCTGACAGACACCAGGGATAGGTGCAGGTCAGAGATAGAGCCAGTGCTGACAATGAAACAGGCCATCCCTTTAATACCAAATCACTAGATACAGATCACTGCGTCTATTGCACATTAGGGTGTTGCACTTGTTTTAACAAAAACCGCCTGATGTAACACTATAGCCTTCACCATTCAGGTGCTCCTGACCCAGGCAGATGTATGACAAGGAGTCATTGACCTGTAGTTTTTGGGATCTCTTCTATATAGTCAGATACCATATATTGTCTACTAGCATCTGCCCACGACTTCGTCTGCGGATTTGTGTTGGCACTGAGCCGCTGATATTTGGGCATTCGCCTTTGATTATGATCCACCGTATGCCGCCATGTCCACTCCTGCGCGCCCCTGTCCCATTTGCTCCTCGCTTGTGCCCGCAGTCTCTTTACCTACCGGCTGCTCCTGACTCCCTGAAGCCACCCTCGTCCCCCGCACTCATGCCCCTTCCCGCCCCTCTGTCTCCCATGGCCCTGGCCACACCCCCGCGGCCCCCCCTCCGCGGCGCCCCGGACTCCCTCTCCCTCCCACTGCACCCCGGGTCAACCTCCCCCCCCCCCCTTTTCCTGCAGACCCCCTCCCTCCTATGGCCCCCAAATGTCGGGCAACCCCCTCCTGCACCCCCAAACACCCCCCCCTTCCCCCGTGTAGCAGGCCCCCCTCCACAATATCCCCTAACTCCCCTGCCGTCACATGCACTGTCCCATTGCCGAATGACACAGCATACTCACCAGAGCTAGTAGCACAATTCGGTGTGCAGTCGCAGACATAGGCTGCATGATCGCTATAGCCCCGACTGACCTGCAGACTGTTTAGGCCGCAGGCAGTGCGGGACAGCAGGCTTTCCATACAGAGGTGCAGGCGACCCTCTCCCTGGCTGCAGCAGAATACTTCGATCCAGTGGCGAGCGAACACAGGCAGGGCAGCTGATGCACGTCTTGCTGCCCCACAGTACGGGTGCTTGCTCTGGACACTCTGGAGCGCTTAGCGACACCATCTTGGTCTGCTTGCTGGGCGCTCGTTAGCTCCGCCCACACAGAAGCACAAGCCAACCGGGTGAGCGGCTGAAGGACCTGGGATGACATCATCTCAGGTCCTTGAGCAAATTCTGAAGTGACAATCACCATTCGTGGACGTGAATACCGGTTGTCTACGGAGATACCAAGCAGCCTATCTTTCAATCCGGGACCCAAGGTATGTATGTGTGAAATTTCAGGTAAATCCGTTCACCCGTTTAGGCGTGATTGAGGAACCAACATCCAAACACACAAACTTTCCCATTTATAATAGTAGGATTGTAGTGCTTTATATCATTAATACGTTATGCCGCCATATGTGGCTCCTCATGGCCTTGTTCTCTCAGTAATGCTTGTCTATACCGCCATAATTGGACACCGGATGGCACAATTTATTTCCGATTCATACAAGTGTACCGTATAGGACTACAGGACACCAGCGATCATGTGGACTGGTGGCGTATCAGGTCCATTGCACATGACCAGTTATTTTCCATATATTACCTTCATATACAGGAGGACATGCTGTATATTTACTGGGGATTTATTTTTTTGGAATAGGATTACCTGTCTTTATAAAGGGATCGTGCCCGTCTGTCAGCTGCCATCTCTAAGCTCTTAATAACTTTCTTCCTGGTAAACTAAGCCGCTCAGAAATGGAGATGAAGCCAATAAGGTCCCCGCCCCGGGTGTCTGTGTTCACTATCTAAAGCTAATAGTGTTACAATAGTGTCCAGGAAGACGACGTTGCGTTGACTTCTGGTAAATACCCCGTCTTACCCTGTATCGCAATACATAGAGCCGCTCTGTTTCCTGCCCAGCAGCCAGTCAGGAAATAGCCCGACCTTCCTATCATAACATATTGCTAATAAGCCAAGAGAGGCAGATCCAGATATAGAAGACGACACGTCCCGCTGTGAGTGAGTACAGAGCAGAGACCAGGGTGCTAGAGGAGTGTACGTACTACAACTCCCAGCATGGCAGGCAGGATATGGTGGAAGTTGTAGTTGGGTTACAGTCCTATAGACCTGCAGGAATAGCTGTGTTTATGGCCTGTCACCTTCTAGGAGTACCTGTGGCTTTGGGAAGCTGCCGCCTTCATGTAGTAAACTCACTTGGCCCCAGGCGGTCGCTCCTCTGCTTGTGAAATCCTTGGCTTGTCGCTTCTTCCTGCCGAGTTTTGTACAAAATGCAGCAGTGTCAGGACCAGCTCCCGTCCGACGTGTGTACAGCTTTGCCACCTCCACGTTGCGACCAGACCTCAGTGCAGACGTCCTATAACACCGGTGGTCTCTGTTTTTAGGTTACAACTCTCACAGTCCTCATCGTAGGCAGGACGGGAGATGTAACCGAACAGGTCGAACTACTGCAGCGAGACTGCACAGACGTGGCCATGAGGTCTGGTCTCCGGTGCTTTGCTTTATTTGCCTCCATTGCAGATGTCAGTAGTTAGGAGTCCGTGTAACCTGTCTGCATGTTGTCCATCCACAGAGAGAAAACCGCAGGCTCCAGGAGACCAGCATGAGACTGGAACAGGAGAATGACGACTTGGCGCACGAACTGGTCACCAGTAAGATCGCTCTGCGCAATGATCTGGACAAGGTGAGATTTTATATAAAGGGTCTTAATGTTCCCATCATGTTACTCATCAAGCTGAGGGTCAAATACGTCATAAAGTTCCACATACCTTAATACATGCGTACGGCTCAGCGGCCATGACACATCTTATATTTAGTTACAGACTCCTGATATCATTACCAGGACTATACGGAGGTCTCGGAGGGGCCATGACGGTTCGTTCCCTCATCTCATACTGACAGGCTTACTCTATTCTTTGTGAACATGACTGCACCGTGTAGGTTTATCATCCTAATCGACTAATGTATGTTCCGTCCACAGGCTGAAGACAAGGCCGAGGTGTTAAACAAGGAACTTCTGCTCACTAAGCAGAGACTGATAGAAGCCGAGGAAGAAAAGCGCAAGCAGGAGGAAGAGACGGCTCAGGTGAGGGGCCGCACGTATCCGATCACATCTCTATGACCCGACATATAGGAACTTGGTGATGATTTAGAGGCCGTCAACAACGGGGGCAAATTCCATCCTGAATTTGCCTCTCATTGTTCTCAATACGAGGAAGAGATCGAAGCAAAAATAATCCTCCTGCTCGATCTGGCCGCAGAATCCATGACACAGGACGATCTGATCTGCGAGTGGAAACCACAGGCCTGGAAAATGAATGGGAATCGTAGGCAGAAGTCCAACTCGATTCCTGTCCAATCTCTAATCTGTTTGTAGTTTCCTTTATCTATTTCCTAAATTGTCCTGAAATCTTTCCCCAAACACCAGACCGTAATCTTCATCTAGGCAGTAGCCAATAACATGGCGAGTGGAGATGTGTAAAGTGTGCCCAGGTTTTCTTTGCTCATTCTGGGCTAAGGAGTCCAGTGGGCGGTCCTTCACAGCGATTGAGTCATCCTGCTGCTCAGGGTCAACCCTGGGTTGTGAAGAACACGTCCCATCGCCCCTCCACCTCCTGATGGGTTCTCTTCAGTAGGCTTGTACTGTCGGGCAGTGAGGCCGACCCTTGTTCAGTGGAGGGATATCTGTTATAAAACAGCACTGACATCTTCACCCTGGCTTATACCAGCATAATGTCAGCTCTAGCAGTATATAACAGCACAGGTGTCAGATGTTGTAAAAGGTCCTCTTTAAGTAATACAATTCTGTTCATCTGCTGCCACCACTAGGGGGAGCCGAAAGCTAAATGTAGTATCAAGCTCAGTGGAGGCTGAAAAACATGTCGGTGTCCTTACTGCAATGACCAAAGGGCAAATACATTTGAGATGACAATATACAAGATGTGTAGTGGGAAAAATTTTTATCTTAATGTATTATGTACAAAATAAATTTAAAAAATTGGGCAGGTTTATGTGACCAGGTAATAAAGAGGTTTATTTTCTACCCTGCAGCTAAAGGAGGTTTTCCGGAAGCAATTAGAAAAGGCCGAACAAGAAATTAAGAAGACGACAGCCATCATAGCAGAGTACAAACAGGTAAGTGCCTGCAGGGGGCGCTCACTTACTACAGTGCATGATGTCTATGGGGTCTGGGGGTTATTGGATTCATTGTTAGGCAGTTCATCCCAGCAAGTCGTTTTATGGAAGGTCATAGATCACATGACTTCTAAACACTGGATATTACATTTTATGTCGCCCCTCTCAATCCCCTCAGATCTGTTCTCAGCTGAGCACACGGCTAGAAAAACAACAGACGGCAAGTCGGGAGGAGCTGGAGATTGTAAAGGTGAGAGCGCGTCACATACAGTGAAGCAGCATCGAGTGTATTGGAGCCGAGCCTGGCATGTGACCCCTCTCCATCTTGTTTCTTCAGGCCAAGGTGATGTCCTGCAGTCACTGCAGCGAGATCTTCAGTAAGGAAGGATCAGCACAAGGCTCGGGCAGAGACCAGGCCGGAGAGCAAGGAGATGACGAGAAGGACTCTCTGATGAAGCATCTGCGAGAGATGGAGCTGGAACTGGCTCAGACCAAACTGCAGCTTGTGGAGGCCAAGTGTAAAATACAGGTACGGAGATGAGCACACCATGGGGAAGGGGGGGTAGAGTCAGTCTGTTTGTTTGTTTTATGGGGCTCATCCATTGTAGTCAGTGATGGTCTCACGCCCTATAGAAACGAATAGGGAAGATGGCAGCATTCCTACTTATCCCCTGGATAACGCTGGCTCACATCACAACCACGCGCCACGTCAGGTTCCTGCTGTACATGTGATAGTAAATTTCCCCAATGAATTTAGGCTCATTTTATACCAGAATTCTAAAGAAACTTTCAGGGGGAAAGAACTGTGAGCTCATAGGTAACCAACTATATAAATAAGCAACTCTTGGTTTTCAAGATGGCGGCAGTTGTTGCCTTGTCGACTGTACCAGCGCTGAAGTGTTTGGCGCAGATATAGGATGTTTGTGGGTTCCCAAGATGACACATCTGAGTCCACTTTTGCGCCTGTGTGACATTCTTGGAGAACCATGGACGCAATGACTTCTGTACACGTCAATATACGGCATTTCTGAAATTGAAAGGGTTTATGCAGAGACATTCCATTCTGCTTCAGTAGCATCCAATTATATGGAATGAATTCAGCGTTAGGGCGGGTTCACACCTGCGCCCGGTCTCTGCTTTGTGGGTTTTCTGCCCGCGAACCTGGTCAGGAGACGGAAACCCGGCAGTCAGTATCCGCCTGTGAGCGTCTTCTAGTCTCCACGGTGAAACGGTTGTTTGGTTTTTTTTAACCGGATACAAAGTCCTGCATGTCCGACTTTGTGTCCGGTTAAAAAAACAACCGGTTTTGCCGCGGAGAAGTAGAAGACGCTCACAGACGGACACTTTGCAAACCTATTCAAATGAATGGGATTGAAAACTGACTGCTGGGTTTCCGTCTCCTGTCCAGTTTCTCGGGCAGAAGACGGAAACCTGCAAAGCGGAGACTGGGCGCAGGTGTGAACCCGCCCTTACGAGCATTTTATACTGATAGCTGAGAAGCCATCTTTGACCTATCTATCCTCGTCTTTCTAGGAGCTGGAGCACCAGCGAGGGGCGCTGCTCAACGAAATCCAAGCTGCCAAAAACTCCTGGTTTAGTAAAACCCTGAACTCTATTAAAACTGCCACAGGGACCCAGCCCACCGCACAGTCTCCCCAGGGCGCCCAGGCCTCCAGCCCCGTACTACAGGCCCCCAAGGAGAGCACATAACAGCAGGCAGGAGAACCTTCCAAGAGCACAAGACGACCAAACAGGAAGCAGAGAACCAGGAGCAGAAGAGGCCTAGCGCCCGCCGGACCCTGTCCTGTGTCCGGCCCCGTTCTACCCTCCTCGCCGTGGACTCTTTCCGCCTCCTGAGACTGACCTTTGGGCTGCTGCCACTTTTACACTTTATTATTTTAAAGAACTTGTATTATTTTAGTATAAACAAGGGCCCCGAGGCCTCCGCCAGCAGGTGATCCTCTCGGAGACATACAGCGGCTTTAGCCTGGGCTGCCTGATCCATGTGCGTGTTTTGTATGTATAAAATATGTTGCCGTGAAAATACAAATGTTTATAGACATGCATATTTACATATCCGATCAAAGGGTTTGGACACATTTGCTGCCTAAAAAGTGCAATTTTTTTTTTTTTAATGTCATTATTGGTCTTTGGGATTTCTGCCCTTGGACACAGTGTTGTATTGTATGCAACCTGACATTTTATTAACCCATCACAATACTATCCGTAATAAAAAGTCATTGCTAAAGCTCGCCGTCTCCGTTATTAAAGCGGCCATGGGATTGCTTTACAACAGGGACATTTGGGACACTAAACCCCAGACCCATAAGGGCTTGTTAAGTGGCTTAGTGTCCCAAATCGACCTGACAGCTTCCCTTTACGCTGAAGCTCCATGTTGCGATAACGCTGCTTTTTTGTTGCAGATTTTGCTGCGGTTTTTTGAGACAGCCAGGAGTGAATTGAGCAGAAGGGAGAAGTATAAGAACTTCCTAGATATTTCCCATTCCTTTTGTAACCATTCTTGGCATTGGCTCAAAAAAAATGCAGCAAAATCTGCAACAAAAAAAGCTGTGTTTCCGCAACGTAGGGCCGCAGCCTTACAGTGTTTTCTGGATCCAAATTGATTTTCCCAAATAATACATTTATAGCATATCCATAGAATACACCATAAATATGTCTGATGGATGTGGGACCCATATCTATCTCTAAATGGCATCCTGTCCTCCACTACCTATCTGATCGTGACCTCGGACTATAGGAATAGACATTGTAACCACCTCAATGACTTCCTAAATATACTTTTATTTTTAAAAAAACATACAAAATTGTTATTTGCAGCGACACAATCAATGTTAATTGTCCATGTAAGATCAGCGATAAGGGCACGACTTCTCCCAGACACCCTGAAGTTAGAGTACCCCTTATATGTAAGTACAATGGGTCCACAGGAAGCAATAATATCCCATACATGATAAACAATGTAACCCTACAGGAGATGGTGGGATGTAAGGCAATCACATGACCCTCCTGGCCAAGGAGCAGCCAAGTTCTAATAAGTGGAGGTAGATTTCATCCAGACATTGACCTTCGTGTTGTTCAGCCCTGTAATAATGATGCAATTCTGCTAGAACAGGTTTCCACAGGGACACACCTAAAACTATTATAAAGTTCTCCTCACCTGGAATGTCTTCGTCTCTCGACAAGCCTGTGACCTAGTCTTATCATCATAATCCGGCAGGTCCAGAAATGTAACAAAGAACCGTTCACATCAATCCGTGTCCATAATGTCCATGTCCCCCTCGGCTCAGCCGCACAGGTCCCAGGGTTATTTCTCTGGTGTAACCTGTATATGATAGGACCGCAGGTCCTCCGCCGATACAAAGTCCGGTGCGTTGCTCATAAGGTCATGACCTCTGAATGATTTAGGGAACGCGATAACGTCACGTATACTCTGCGCTCCAACAATAATTGAGATGAGACGATCTAATCCTGAACATGGAGAAGGCAAACAATGAATGTTGTCATGTATGGGTTAAAAGGATAAAATCTGACTGTGTGGGGAAAGGGGTTTGGGTTCAGTTAGACAAATCTATAGTTGAAGGTTGGCAATACACATTTTATATATTGGCTGGGAGTGAACAGACACAGTAAGCACTTGGCCTCAGAGATTTTACAGATCGCATCGACCTCCTGAGACAATGAATAGATTTCGCTCACAACTCAGGAGGGCAAATACTAGAAGTGCCAAAGATACAAAATGCCCCAAGCGTGTAAATTAGGAAGACAACGAGACTATACTTATTATCCCCAGATCCTTGATGTTTGGAGCACTTTTCCCTTCCCAGAGTAAAACTAAATGAGGACACCTACCTAATGCGATGCCACCATGAGGGGGCGCTCCAGATTCCAGCGCCTCTAGAAGGTGCGATAGGAGAGTCACATCCTCCTGCAGAAACACGCAGATTATTACACAACTGAATACTAAATCATTATCAGGATTCTTTTACTTGTACTTTATAATTAGTGCTACACATTACCAATAAGATATAGGGACGTATAGATCTAGGCTGTATAACACATAGAGAACAGGTCTATAAAAGATCTACATCAGGAATCTGGGAGATCAGGAGATTCTTACAGTAACACCAGAAGGCTCTAATATTAACCTTTAAGTTTCCTTGGTAGATGTATTCTGTATAATGTACACACTCCTATATAGCCATCATTAGAATAGGATTGCTTAGCTTCTAGGTGATAAGAAAATATCTGACCTTTAAAATGTCTTGAAGAACACGACATTGAATTTCTGAGTTGTGAATGCGAACTGAGCCACCGCCAACTTCATTTCCATTCAAGACGAGGTCATAGTGCTGGCCGCGAACCTGGAGAAGACAACATGGAAGTATTAAAGGGGTTTTCTTATTACAGACACTTATTCCCTATTCAGAGCAGTCAGACCCCAGTGATCATGAGAATCCCACCCCAGAAGTCTCTGTGTCCTCCATGGGAATGATATACCAAAGTGCAAGTGAATAGAGCACCAGTTGTTCACGTGCACTGCAAGGAGGGCGCAGGGACTTTCGGGCCCATGGTGTCCTGATCATTGAGGGTCCCAGTTGTCGGACCCCCAGCAATCTAATGTACATCATCTATCCAGTTATACTGCAATGTATAGTGAAAACTTTTCTGTAATGACAAAACACCTTTAACCATCTTAAGTAATAAAATGTCTGCACCTGAAGAGTGTCAGGTACCCTATAGAGAAGGCCTGTCGCCCTTACGGACAAATCAGTTCCTCATGACCACCAGGACAAGATCTCCTCGGCCTCTAGGACTCCTACTGTGGTCATAAGCTTATAGTTTTACCTTAGCTGGGTCTGTATTCAGGAGCTCCATGTCATCGGGGTGGGGGGCGGTGAATGGGTGGTGGGCAGATTCCAGCTCCTCTGGACTCTCTTCTTTAGGAAGAAAGAGTGGAAAGTCAACTACCCACAAGAAGTGGAAGGCATTGGGGTCACGGAGCGGAACGCCACAATCTTCTAGTAAAGCGGCGAGTTCAAGGCGTAGCTTGCCTAAAGCAGTGCACTATGGGAGATACACAGACATGGTAATGACAGTCCGATACCTTCTTCTGTCTATAATGCTCTGGATCACTTTCCACAAGACACAAAAATCCATCTATGAAGCTAAAACACTAAATAAACTAACAAGACCACAGTCTGCATAAGGCCTTGTTCACACAGCAGTGATTATACGGAACAAGTGCAATTCTTTCCATGACATCTTAACTGTGTCGTCTCCATTTTGGTTTTAGCTTACCAACACATCACATGGAGTCATTTGGTCAGGAAATTGACTCAAATTCCTCCTAAAAAAAAACGCCTCATCATACAGTCCTAGGATGAGGCGTTTTTGGGAGGAGGAATTTGAGTCAGTTTCCTGACAAAAAAAACTCTGTGTGAATGCAGCCTAAGACTAGGGCCTAAAGCGCCACTCACAGCCATGTCATGTGTCCCTGCCGCCAGCAGGAGGAGATCTTCAGCCTTGGCCTCAGTAGGTCTCACAAGAGCTTTCTGCAGTTCTTCAGTGAGATTCTTCCCGAGAGGAGATTTCCAGGATCCGTCTGATCTAACTATAACCGCCATTACGTCCTGCAAATAAGTATAGTCTAATAAATGTACATAGGAGGGAATAAATCATATCAGGACATTATGATATCAACATTTATACACTATATAAAATACATACATGCTGAATACAATGTATACATTACATCACATTTTGAGGCTACATACATATATCTCAGGCAGAAACCTGCAGCACATTACACTTTACTGGTGTACGGATGTAGCAGAGTCAACCCGATCTTCTGCAATTGGTTACAATGCTGCAGCAAGATATCTTATCTGTATTATATATATATATATATATATATATATATATATATATATATATATATATATATATATATATATATATATATATATGTGTGTGTGTGTGTGTGTGTGTGTGTGAATTTATACACAGTATAGATTTATTACACAAACACAGGTTTAAAAGCAAATGGCTTTTCTGCAAGAAAACTTAACAAAATGCAAAATTTGTAGCATTGGTTTTATGGAGTCACCAGGACAAAGCACATTAAGCCAGCAACAAGGTTACCTATGTCAGGGTCATCTGAATAGAACATCTTTTTTCCCCCCTAAAAATTCATGTCTGTGTTGCAGAGATATATACAAATATATATACAAATGAGCAGTCTGGAGTACTGGGGGCGGCAATGTCACCCCAAACTGCACTAATAAACCCTCCTCCCTTTAGTGCTGCTATGTTGCCCTGTATATTAGAGCAATGTGGGGTGTAGCAGTTTGGGGCAACGGCGCTGTCCTCGTTGCTCCAGACTGCTCATTTGCATATAATGAAATAAATGAATATTTTGTCAACAGAAGCAAAATTTTCATAGGAAAAAAGTAGATATTATTAGGTGAGCCTGACCTTTAAGATTTAATATGCCTCACCCAGGTGAGTGACCCCTTTACTGGCATATGCCCCATTGCTTGCCATACCTGCTTGTACTGGTCCCGGACCGTCTGCAATACTGAATCCAGTGCTTTTCCCTTTAAATAAATCTGCAAGAACAAGGTACAAAAGATCAATTTGACTCTGCACTACGTCTAAAGTGTGACTGTAGCCCTGTGTTCATCCAAAATAATTTAAAGCACCCCTTATCCACTAGCAAGGCTTTTGTGAGCTTGTGAGAACTAGTAACCAATGAAGCAGGCACGTAGGTTAAAGAAATTAAAGGGAATATTAGTTTTATTAGGTTTTAACTTTTGGGGTATTTTTTATATTTTTCATAAGGAAGGAAAAAAAAATCATAATTTAAATAATTTCTAATGTTTCCCTATTTTGGCCACCAGAGGGAGCTTTTCCTGTAATTACAGCAAGGCGAATCAGGTAATGCAACCTAATTCATTGGTCAGCATTTTCACATACAGCAGAAGGAGTCGGGCACATGGATATATGGTTTGTGTAGAGATTCAGCAGAACTTGCATCTTATTGAAATTACTGCTCATTCCGGGCTAGAGAGTCCATTGGGCAGAGCGACGCAATTGCTGGATATTGAAGTGGCTTGTCCCTCGCTGATAGGACCGCCCACTGGACTCCTAAGCCCAGAGTGAGAAGAGACTTGAAGAAGTTACAGGTTACTGAATCTTTTCCCATAAAAATATATATTTCTGCTCCGTTCATTATGCTGTGTAAAGCAGGGTTCACACTAGCGTCAGTGTCCGACAGCTAGTATCCGCTGCTAATGTCCGTGGAAGATTTTAGCTGTGTCCGCTCACAATTTGCATTGTTTTAAATGGGACACCATGTAGTGTCCTTCAGTGTCCGTTTGCAAAGATGTCCGATTTTTCAAGCAGACAACTAAATCCTACATGTAAGATTGGACATCTTTGCAAACGGATACTTAAGGACACCCACAGACACTACATGGTGTCCCATTTAAAACAATGCAAATTGTGAACCGACACAGCTAGTGTCCGATGCTAAAATCTTCAGCGTCATTAGAGGCAGATACTAGCTGCCGGACACCGACGCCAGTGTGAATGCCCCCTAACCTGCTGCCTGCAGATCAGACACCATGTTCACTGACTGTCTCTACTTTCAGGGTGCACATATACATTTAACAACTATCATCCACAGCCTTCCCATACACACATATGCTTGGCCGAGAATGATGAATGCGGAAAGAGGATTAAGTCATTGACTAACAAATCTGGCAGAGTCTTATCTACGTTGATAACACAAGGTAGATAAGCCACTGGACATGGCCAAACATCTAATACACAATAGATGGTCACAAAAAAAATATAGATTTTTTTTTTTTTTTATAACCACAAATATTCAGTAGTTATGATTATGATCCAGGCTTACTCACCGCTCCCTCTGGAACTCTTATGGCTTTCACACATCCGTGAGGTTTCCTGAGAGCTTCTTGTACAAATCCCAAAGACAAGGCCTTCACGTGAGACGTCACATCGGTGATCTGATGAAACAAGAGCCATTAATCTATCACAGATCTCCATTAAGGCATTGCACAGGTTACGTCCACGTGAACTAGGATTGCTCTCGCTGTATGACCACAAAGATGAGCAGATGCTATCACAATACGTGTATATTTTGAGTATTTTGGTCATGGTCTATGCACCGTACCACAGGCAATTGGCCATTTAACCTAAACAAGGGGACAGAGATGAAGAAACCAGTATACCAAGTGCATCATACCTTCATCTGGAAGCGAGTGTCCGGCTTATCTACTCCATAGCTGCTCATGGCTTCGGCGTACGTCATGATTGGGAATGGATCTGGTAACGTTCCTTTGTCTTCAGGCCAAGAATACCTCAATAATCCCTCTATCAGCCTCTGGATCCCCAGCTGGTCCACAAAGGACATTTCTATATCAACCTAAGGATGAGACGAGCCGCAAGCATTAGCTGCAAAATAGTTCACCAACAATAGTTCCAAAGCTACATAGCATCTGAAGAAATAAGGGGAGATCATTGAATGGCAAGGATCTACAACAGTCTGCGTTATACAGGGACTGAATTACTAGTGCCCATACACATTAGTGAGATCAATAATATCCATTGGGTGCTCTTTGCTTCCATTGTATAACATTCCCAGCAGTGTCATGGTTTCTGATATAAAGAGAAAAGCACTAAGTAAATGTGAACAGAGTCTAATAGAGCTTCCTCCTGTCTGTACACTGGGGGCAGATATGAGGGAGCACGAGGATTGGGGACCCTCAGTTTTAACATGTCCAACCCTACTGTTCTGCCAGGACGTGCTGCTGCCAATGGCGTCTCCCTCTCCACTGAAGTATGGCACCGGGCTGTATGGCAGATGGTATGTCGACCCTATTCATCCTAAGTATACACGCGATACACATTTATAATTGTAAAGTCTTGTACAATTTACCTGTGTGAACTCCGGCTGCCGATCTGGTCTTGACCCTTCATCTCGATAGCAGCGGGCTACCTGAAAGTATCTACAGATATATATAAATACTGTCTTTACAATGTGCCAATGACTTTGTAATTTCACTAATAAGTAGGATGATGTGGTAATGCAGGGGTTAATATTGCCATCCCGCAATACTGTTAGTGGAGTTACAATAGAAGAGAACACGATTACAGGGCTTTTCCACTTTGCAGACCTTTTAGAATTGTACCTTCACAATAACATTATCACAAAGTGCACCCCCTGCTGGCACCTTCTATTATTTGTGGAAAAACCTTCTCTTAAGTCCAAATTCCCTAAGAGGATGTAAGATAATGGTTGTCTACACTAGAAATCCCCGTCACACTTCATTTTTCGCATATCTGTGCTTTTTATCTTCTAATAAGGGATCATAGGAATCCACTGCACTTTAATAAAACAAGACACTAGGGGGCGCTCAAGCTCCCACTGTAACCCTACCTGCTGTCACTAAGACTTCATTACAGCAATAACATGGTTTCCAGTAGACCATACTACATACAAGTCTTATTATTGGGTCATGCACGTACCTGTCTAAGCCGCCCACCATGAGAAGCTGCTTGAACTGCTGTGGGCTCTGGGGTAATGAGTAAAATTTTCCAGCCTCCTGTGTAGGCACCAAAAATTCCTTTGCACCCTAAAAACAAAGATAATGCATGACTTCTGTGTAACATTACATTACAATTGTTTGCATTATTGGGGACAGATTTACATACTTTAAAGCATAAAAAGAATAAAGTTAACTCTACATAAAGTGTATGGAGGGGAACGATCCGGCTCAGTGTGCGCTGTACAGAACCAGACAGAGATCTCCAGTGACTATAGGAAGCCTCAGACTGCAGGCAGACACTTTGTCTGCACACAAGGAGTTATTTGGCTTCCATATACGGATATATCATGAATTGTGCATCATGTGACTCAATGTGTGGTCAGTGGGATTCGAACCGGGGTCCAGCAAGTCTTAGCTTTTAGAGACAGTGCTCCTAACCACACAGCCACAGGCTCCAGTATAGCATGCAGTACATTTACATACCCCTGGGGTTCTCTTGAACAGAGTAGGAGTCTCCACATCCACAAACCCTAAAACATAGAGGATTATCGTTAGCTGATCACACCCCACCTCCGACAAAGGCGATCAACACGATATTAGCATCTAAATACTATGTAAGTGCTCAGCACTAATACTGAAGGTGGGAACAGAGGATGGTATTTTCTATAAAACAAATACTGCCATTACTGAAGGTGGCCGAAGAGACATACAAATAAGTCTAAGAAGTCCCTGCATGTGTCAAAGCGCCATCCCTGAGGCAACATCTCCTTAAAGGGACTGTCAAGGCAAAACTTTTAAAGTTTAAATCTGCTGAGAGCTTCACTATAGACCTACGCCAATGTAGGAAATATAGCATATAGGCAAGTATAAAGCGGCCATTTTCTTGTGGTTGCTTACAAAGTAAGCTGGGGTAAGCGGCCACAAGAAAATGGCCGCGGGCATGCGCAATCGGCTCTGCCCCAGGTCCGACGACAGAGCCAACTGCGCAGGCCTAGAAGTTTGAAGCCCAGCGCCAGGAGAAGATGCAGGGAGAGGCCGTTCCAGACGAAGATGGAGTCATCGCTGGAGAGTTCTCTTGCACCATTGGGGACGCCCCCAGTGCTGTGAGAGAACTCATTTGCATACCGACGAAAAGCGGAATTTTATACCGAACGGCGGCGCGGAGAAGACATGTAAAGGTAGGAGAAGAATAGCCTTTCTTAAGGCTACTCCAACGTGTTAGGGACAAAAAAAAAATGAATTTTAATGACTGAATCCCTTTAATAGGTGACATTTCAATTCATTTTATATAAAGTGTATGGAGAGGAACGATCCGGCTCAGTGTGCACTGTACAGAGTCAGACAGAGATCTCAAAGACGTTACTATAGGAATCCGGAGACCATGAGCAGACACTTCACCTGCACACGAGGAGACATTCGGCTTCCATATACTACACTTCATGTATTGTTTAATAGCCTGTGTCATGGGTGCAAAGAGAAGTCTATAGTAATGTTAGAGATTGCATCATTATCTACAAAATTGATCTAGTTCTCCATTACAGTTGGCAAACCTCTCACGTATGATCTGTACACGTACGTTACTGAACTTGTGTGATTTGGGTAGACATTTCACATAGCCTCTTACCATGCTGATTACATAGATACTCCCTCATCTTCATCACCATTGTGGACCTCAGCCTGAGGTTATACTGGAGATGGGCGCTGCGCATGTCCAGGTAGCGATACTGCATTCTCAGGGACTCCGATTTCTAAAAAATAGCAACCGACAGCTTCAGTGTTTCTATACCGGAGCAGAACGTGTGCTAATGTAAAGATGAGAGGGCAGGGATACATATTATTACTATAAGACATGGCATCATATTCCATATACAAGTCAACATAAGAAGAACCTTCACAGAGTCTTTAATCTCAAACGGCAGCTTCCTGCAGGTGTTGAGGACATGGACTTCCTCTGCTTGAACTTCGATTGCCCCAGTGGCCATTTTCTGAGATGGAGAAAATACACAATATTGGTAAAAAAAAAATACATGAATTAAGAGGTTATATGATATGAAAATAATTCATAGAATTATGGTCATAAGAGTAAGAGGTAGCATTTCTTCTCACCAAATTCTCTTGCCCAGGTGGCCGGGGAATGACCGTCCCTTTCACCAGCAGCACAGACTCTATTGAGACCGCGCTCATTCTCTCCTTTAGCTGGGAACCAACCTAATAACACAAGCACAGAAACCCAGGGAAATATGTAAGAATGAAGCAAAATGGGGCTAATTCATTATGAACAGTCACAAATTTTGGCCCAAAAACTGCGTCTTTTTGAGTTTTGCGCCCTGCACGCCAGTTTTCCTCAAAGGAGGCGGAGCAATCAGCCCTATCAAATCATCATTTACGCTAGTTTTCTGGTATAAATGATGCAAGAAATTTACGCCGGGAAAGAGAAGGCTTAGATTTCGGTTTAGGTGCACGAACCCCAAAAGTTGCACCTTTCATAAATTAAGGTGGGCGCAACCTTCAGCCAGAATAATCAAGACGGGCGTGGAAAATGCTGGTCTTAATAACTTAGCCCTCATAAGTATAAATTAATTAATTATAGTAGAAATTAGAGATGAGCGAACACTATTCAGCCGTATAACAGCCGTTTCGAATAGCACGCTCCCATAGAAATGAACGGAAGCGGCCGGCATGCAGACTTTGCCAGCCGGCCGCTTAACCCCCCGCGCGCCGGCTACATCCATTCATTTCTATAGGAGCATGCTATTCAGAACGGCTGTTCCGAATAGTGTTCGCTCATCTCTAGTAGGAAACAAATCCACTTATACCGACCCCCTAGCACATAAACTGCATTCACATACAGACTGATTATGGCATTTTCGTGACTATTAGCTCCTTAAAACTAACACGTGACTGCGGCATTTTAGACCCTTGTAAGTCTACAGCAAAATATTAAACAGCACACAGCGCTCCGCATTGGTAGATGGGTTACACTTGTGTTCATAATCCGTACTGGCGACCAGAAGGAACACTAGAGGATGGATCATTAGTATCAGAATACAAGACCCAGGAACCCCAACTGATCAGCTGTTCTTAGCAGCCAATACACAGAGAATACTCCATTTTCTGTATATTGGCTGCTGAAAGTCGGAGCCCCACCTATCCTTAGCAGAGGTCATCAATAGAGATGAGCGAGTACTGTTCGGATCAGCCGATCCGAACAGCACGCTCCACAGAAATGAATGGATGCACCTGGTACTTCCGCTTTGACGGCGGCCGGCCGCTTAACCCCCCGCGTTCCGGCTACGTCCATTCATTTCTATGCGAGCGTGCTGTTCGGATCGGCTGATCCGAACAGTACTCGCTCATCTCTAGTCATCAATAGTTTTAGCAATTTCTCAATTTATATTCTGTGTGGACATTGCCATGCCATAAGTGGTTTGGCGCCCCCTGCTGTTCTTTTAAATCCCTCTCAGAATGCCCACCTAATGTGTCCATGCTGCTCGGAAGTGCCTGCTTCTAGTGCACTGATTGCGAGCGAAGGAATCACTGCGGTATGAATGATCTACTGAACAACTTAGATGGACTTATTAAGAGGGAAGTCAATCAACAGCAGGAGGCGCCATAACAAAGTATACAGACACAAGAGCATTTACATATATGATATATATTCCATATTCTATTGGAAAAATGGGGATTTTTTTTCTGACACATTATAGGTTATCTTGGGACAACCCACATTAATTATTCATAGTGAGTTTTACACATTGCAAGGAGCCTCGACCGATACACAACTTACCTTATCCGGGAGAACAACCTGGACGAGCCCATGGAAATCTCTGAGTACTAGAAACATATCATGCCTAGAAAGCAAATAGATGACAGATATTAACAACAGAAGTGAAAGGCCAAACATCATTATTAATGGACAAGGACGGTCATAACACGATGGTAGGATCAGAAAAGATTCATCAAATTTTAGGCATTTTATACAAATAAAAACATTCAGGGCTCGTTCACATCTGCGCCCCGGGGTCTCCGCTTTCAGGTTTCTGAAACTGGGCAGGAGACGGAAACCTGCCGGCATTTTTCAAACCCGAATGGGTTCGAAAAGTTTCCGTCCGTGAGCGTTTTATGTGCTCCGCAGCAAAACCGTTTTGTTTTTTTTTTAACCGGACACAGAGTCGGACTTGCAGGACTTTGTGTCCAGTTTAAAAAAAAAAAAAAACGGTTTCGCACTGTCTGCCAGGTTTCTTTCTTCTGCATGCAGAAGACGGAAACCTCAGAATGGAGACCGGGCGCTGGTTTGGACCCAGCGTAAGGCCTTATGGACACACCCTTGTGCAGTCTATGGGTAAGTAAAAACCGCACAGATGGCACATTGGTTTGGATTGTTTTTCACTAACTCTACCATTGAAAATGAATTGACAGAGCCGCAAGGACGGATAGGTATAGGACTGGCTCTATATTTTGCGGCTCTTCATTCCGGCCTGGACTCACAGCTGCAACAACTACGGGTGTGTGTACGGGCCCATTGAAATGTATGCAAAATATTCCACCAGCTCACCTCTGATACTGCAGCCATCCACACAACGTCACCTCCTGTCCAACATGAGCTGGACGCAACTCACCGCACGTGTGCGATCGGAAGGCAAAGCTGTTCAAATCTAAAAATAAAAGAGCAACACTTTGTAATGATAATGTAATACCCAGATAATAGTCACAGTAGTGATAGAACATACAGTAGTGAGCAGGACTTGTTCCCATATTGTCAGGTGAAATGTATGGATGAGGAGAGATCAGCTGGCCCCTGGAGTGTATCGGTGTCTGTCCAGGATGATAAGCCCATTAGCAGGTGACAGTGCCTTAGGATAGTCATACAGAATTGGGCATCTTAACATGGCCATTCCTGCATTCCCCTGACATCTGCCACTGGGCAGAATCAAGACACCACAATACATATTAGAAAGTTGGCGGTCAGTGCCAAAGCTAGTGGATTCGGACATTACTTAATACTTATATAATGTGTATGGTCAATTTTCAGCAACATAGTTCTTTCTGTTTTTAAGTGTGTTTCTCTCTTGCATTATCACTGTTTTTTCCCCGAATTAGTGTCACTTTACCGCTCCAGTCTGACCACAGAGTCAGATAGGAGTCAGAGTTGTCATCGGTGGCTTAGCCTAACAACTAAACAGGACCAGTTACCTGGAGTCCTGGGAGTCTTGTGACTTGCCGTGACGCTTGCAGCGGTTCTCCTGTGCGTTACACAAAACGTTCTGATGCTCGGTGGTCTCAAAAAACGGCCACAGCCCACAAACAGCCTTACACCAGTGCGCAGAGCCATCATCTATTCAGCAGAGTCCTGTCCTATATAACATTACAAAGTATCTGAGAAATGGGAAAAGAGGAAGACACAGAGTCAATCACTGGATAACAACATTTTATACAATATACTTTGTCTTGCATTGCTGTAACACAGCAGGCTGGCTCGTCACTATACACTTTTGCATCAAGGCCACTTCATGGACGTATCTCCCCAGTCACACAGGACATAAGATCTCTCCTGTCTTGGGTAGCAGGGACTTGGTCCAGTCACAGTAGTCATTTACATGATATACATCATTTCCTATTGTCTCAGGTTGCCACTCGTACCCACCAGCAATCTTAGAATCGATGGGGTGGGGATTTAGTAACATGGGGGCAGATATTTCAGGTATAACTCAAGCACAAATTACAGTAAATTTCTCAGACGTGGCATCCCCAGGCCACCTTGATTTGCCAATTTTGGTAAAAGTGACAAGCACAGTGCAGAACCAACAATGTGGCACATCTTTGGCATTTGTGTGCACCAAAGTTATGCAACAAAAGTGGTGTCCATGCGCAAGTACATTGCCACCAGTGTGCTGTATGCTGCCATCTCTGGTCTTTAGGGCGCCCCTATCCTGTGTCACCCCTTGCTGTCAGGTAATACACTGGTCTCTGTAACCTTCCTTGAGGTGCTTCGCCCATTCCTGCACCGTTCTTCCTTATGTGGAGCGCCAATTCTCTACCGCTACCTTGCCGTTACCATCAATTCCACTTTGTACCCCTGTATGTAACACGGATTCACATGAGGACGGTGCGTGGAGCAGTTTTAGACGCCCCCATGTGACCTTGACCAGCCCAGCGGCTCATACTCTTAAAGGGACAGCGCACCTCGCGGTGCAATATGTGCACTCACACGCCACTTACATGGCCGCCCGCCCTACCTGAACATCTCTCACCTGCCAAGCTGCAGCAATGCAGGAGTCCGGGCTAATGCACTCACACAGGAACGCCTGCAAGGTAGAAAACACCACATGTAAACAAGAACCAGTGCCATTCACTGACAGCAAGCAGATATATTGCTATTGAAACAAAGAGGCCAATTAAACACCTAAGCGCGGTGAATTATTGCTATAGATCTGAAGGAAGCGAAACAGAGGCGGCGCCATCTCCTCACACCGTCACATGCCGGCCGGGCGTCCTTGTGAAACCAAACACGATCCAGGCGCAATCAAACCTGACAGAACACGAGCCCTCACGTGACACATTGAAACCAAACACTGTCCAGTCAGGACATACAAGGAAGAGATTAGAGGCGGCCATCTTTAGTAAGGGCTCTTACCCTGCCACCTAGTCGATGACATCATCGCGATGAGGTTTGCGTTCCATGCCTCGTTTTCGCATGGGCTGCGGTGACTTCCGGGAAGTTAGGAGGGGAATTTGAAAAGTGTAACCGCCAAAATGGAGGAGCTGGATAGCACAGCGCCTGGTGCACAGTGAGCGGCGGAGGGGAGCGCTGTGTCCTGGAAGCCGGCTCCCTGCTCCTGGACTGCTGTAAGGGCCGCACTGCTGTTATATGAGTCAGTATATGGGCTATATGTGCAGGGGGCGGGGCTATGTATATATGGGAGGTCTGTGTATTGTATATATAAATGTATTATTGTTATTATTTGGGGGTTGGTGCAAATTTTGCAATTGCAGGGACCTCTCTGATCGTGTTTTGTCTGTCTCTGATCAGTGTCTTCAGCTCCTGAGTTGCAGCTGCTGTGGACACTGTTTACATTGTGATCCTTGTAGACATTATACATATATAGGTGACTGTGAACCCCTATCATACATCCCTGCAGGCAGGATCCTGGAGACGGGGCAAAGAAGACAAATGTGCCCACCTGTTGTAGACTTGGCAGTGCATAGACTTGACATTAACATTGCACAGACTTGACATTTCTTGCAATGCAGAGGGATGAGTCTCAGACCCCCCAGATCTCATGGATGACTCGCCCCCCGTATTCAGCCCCTTTTATTTCCAGAGGGGTTGGTCTTGGCAGTATTTAGGTGAGTGCTGCAGCATCTCCCCTGACTACCAAGCACAGCTCCATACATTGCTTAGTGTTCAGCCTTCTACCATGTGACAAACTTGAACTGGGCAACATGGTGCCTCAGGTCCTGGGTTCGAACATCTGTAAGGAGTTTGTATGTTCTCCCTGTGTTTGCATAGATTTCCTCCCATTCTACAAATACATACTGATAGGAAGAAAAAATGTACATTGTGATCTCTATATGGGGCTCACAATCAATCAATAAATAAATACATTTGACATCACAGGCCTGTGACGTGAAAGTGGCATTGAGTGCTGCAGATATATGGGAATCCTAAATATCAGACCCCAAGTAAAATATATAGATGACCTATCCAAATGATAGCTCATCAATGTTTAACCCCTTTAAGTGAAAGCTGGAATCTCCAAGCTATGGTGGTTAAATTAAACTTCTCTGCCATCCACAAAGTAATGGATACATGTCTGACTCCCATCTACAACTTGAGTCCTGTGTCCACCATTTGAATGTGGAGTGGTGGTCTGCAGGATCTGTTCTGAGCGCTGTACTCTGCGTCTCTTTATTAGTTTCATAGAGATTAGTATGACTGTCACTCCAACCAAATGGGGGGCAAGGAATCCCTGTACTTGTGATCCATGGGATTCCCTAGTAGTTGAACCCCCAGTGATATAACACTTACCCCTTATCCTATAGATGTTTTGAGGTCTTTTTGGTACTGTAGTCATGTTACAGCAATCACAATCCAAGGCTATGTACAGCTAGGTGCTATGCCCAATGGGATTACACAGTGGTGATGTCCTCGCTCAAAAATTTGCTCTTGTGATATGCGGTCATATCAACATCATAACCTAACACAGCGAATCACTGATAACCCCGCAGCATATACTTCCAGCAGAGAACCCCAGTTCAGTGTGAAAAATGAAAGAAGCCAAAGACTGAACAAAAGGAAACAATTTGGAATTAAACCTATATGGACTTTGGCTTTCATCCTGAAGGGTTTCTAATCCTATAAGTGATTACTATATGACCACACAAAAATCCAGAGTCTGACAATCCACCGCCTACTCCACCGGATGATGCCTGTCATTGATGCTGTCACTATTAGTTTTGTATGTACAGTAATTGATGGTGTATTTTGTGCAGGATATGCAAACACCTAGTGATGGGGTGTCAACCCCCAGAACTAGGTCAACGGCACAAAAGAGCAGCCACGTCCACAGCTCGCGGTATCCACCTGGAAGTTTAATCTCTGCTCGTCGACGGTCTGCATTTCGAAGCTTGTCTAAAAGGAAGATCCCTCAGAGCACCCCCTTAGAGGTAGACATCACTCTTTATTATCAACATGTCTTCTTGTCAATACCCGTTATACCGTAACACCACAGACCCCTTGCCCGGGGCAGTCTAATATCAAATCACATGGAGCTGTAGGTAATCCATATGTTGTGCAGTATTGTCAATGAGAGAGAAAACAAATCTATAATTCGACTGTATTCCTCGGTGTCATACACAGACTCTTAGAAAGTCTTATATATTCTTATGTACCCTGTGCACTATTCAGACTTATTTAAAGGTGCATAGCTATGGCATACTGCAAGTATCAGTCATCACTTCATGATCTGTGTCCCCTGCAGATCCTAAGAGTGATGGGGCTGTAGGCTGATCCATTGCTTATCTTTGCACTGAGTTGTGCAGGGAACCACGGACAACCCCATTAAATTGAATGGCGTTGTGACGCATGGGAGGCCGTTGTGTCATTGTGTTCTTAAAGACTGTAGAAGGCAGCAAGATTGGGATCTACAGGGTATACTGATGATAAAGTGCTGGCATATCCTAGTAATATAACATCACTGAGATGACAATTCCCCTTATTACACTGCAAGTAACTCAGTAGAGAAACGCCGTCCTCAAGAAGGCGACACAAAATGATGAATGTGCTTTACAGCTAACGTGTCGATGAATTGCAATTTCAGGAGGCCCTCGATCCGGCGAAGGCTGCTTTGCTTATCCAGAAACAATGGATTCTGTACAGCGTGACTCCAATGTACAAGTTCTCTTACACCAGGCTAAAGGAATATTCCAGGCATCTGTCGGCTCATATAGCTGCCGAGAAACAGAAGGGGATTGCAATCGAACTGGGCGCAGATCTGAACCTAAAAGCCACGTTTTCCTGTTTACCAGGACTCAAGGGCAAGGACAGAGATCCACTTGCAGTGCTTATACAGGTGAGACTTTAACTAACTAATTATTATTATTACTATTTTCCCCCTTTCACCCCCTCCATGGGCCAATCCTGTTTATTCTTTCCTGTAAATATCTGAACAAATTGATCCATGGGTGTTACTATTGCCCTTGACAAACTCTGCAGAGTCTGGCACTATTGGTAATGATTTGATCTAATACACCCCCAAATGGTAACACCCAGTTATCCAGGAAGAATTACAGAGGAAGGTCAGAATTCCAGGAATAATGTTCCATAATTATCTCACGGACAATACATGTAGTTACTAAAACGGGCATGGCAAGATTGGTGACAGGTCCTCTTTAAACCAATCAATATTTCTATTGAATGTCAACAAGTAGACATCTTGAAATCTGGGCAGAACTGGTACAGAAGGTATATTGGTAGAGATGAGCGAGTACTGTTCGGATCAGCCGATCCGAACAGCACGCTCCATAGAAATGAATGGATGCACCTGGTACTTCCGCTTTGACAGCGGCCGGCCGCTTAACCCTCCGCGTGCCGGCTACGTCCATTCATTTCTATGCAAGCGTGCTGTTCGGAACGGCTGATCCGAACAGTACTCGCTCATCTCTATATATTAGGTAATTTTCTAGTTAGTTCCTTAAAGGGGTTGGCCACTTTCAGACCAATATTGACAAACAAATGTACAATAGAAAGATATACAATTTTCCAATATACTTTCTGCATCCATTCCTCACGGTTTTCTAGATTTCGGCTTGCTGTCATTCATTCTGTTACTTCTAGAGGATAAAAGTCTGACCATGGTCATGTGATTTACAGTCCATGGTCATGTGATGAGGACACAGGTGTCGCTCATCACAGCCCAGTAATCGGACATCTGCCTGTTAATCAGCTGTGCACCTGTGTCCTCATCACATGACCATGGACCGTAAATCACATGACCATGGACCGTAAATCACATGACCATGGTCAGAGTTTTATCCTCTAGAAGTAATAGAATGAATGACAACAAGCAGAGATCTAGAAAACTGTGAGGAATTGATACAGAAAGTATATTGGAAAATTGTATATCTTTCTCTTGTACATTTGTTTGTCAATATTGGTCTGAAAGTGGCCAACCCCTTTAAGGGCGGGTTCACACCTGCGCCCGGTCTCCACTTTGCAGGTTTCCGTCTTCTGCCCGAGAAATTGGACAGGAGACGGAAACTGGCAGTCAGTTTTCAAACTACTGAGTTACTTCTGCCTCTCTGCAGCAAAACCGTTTTTTTTTTTTTTTAACCAGACACAAAGTCGGACATGCAGGACTTTGTATCCGGTTAAAAAAAAAAAAAATGTTTCGCCGCGGAGAGGCACAAAACGCTCACGGGTGGAGACTTTGCAAACCCATTCAAGTGAAAGGGTTTGAAAATGTGACTTCCGGTTTCCGTCTCCTGTCCAGTTTCTCAGGAAGACTGAAACCCGCAAAGCGGAGACCGGGCGCAGGTGTGAACTTGTCCTGAGCCGTATTCACGTAGCTTTATTTTTCTATGTCCTTGTGAATCTGGCACAGTTTCTTAGTCCGTTGTGCATGTACTTATACAAAGATAATTTGCGTAGTCTCATCAGCCCTTTCTCTTTCTCTCTGGAAGATTTCATCCAAACCTCCAGTCACCAAGCCGGGCACAGAGGACCGTATTGTGTGGACAGGTTGGTTTTGTGGACTGTACACAGAGGATGACCTATTGGAGGCGATACCAGACACCTTTACTTGCCTTCCCCTCTTTCTGTACAATGGCGCCGAGTCCCTCACGGCTCTAGTCGGGATGTGGTTCCAAAGAAACTTTGACTGTTGTTTTGGTAAACTGGCGATCAGTTCTCAGGACCTTACGTGGTTGGCAGCGATGTGGACAGGGTACGAAGTGCAAGGACATGTGCCAGCCACGGAGCTTGTATTCTCTGTACCAGTGGAGCCTCACATGGACATTACTTATATTATCCACGCCGAAGACTTTAAAACTTTATGGAACGATATTCATAAGTCAAAAGACGAGGTGACGGTAGAGGAGGTGAACCATTTATTCCAGTGTCTGTACTCACATTTCTTCAGACACTTTAAAATCCACTTGTCTGCAACAAAGCTTGTAAAGGTGACGGCCTCTGTGGTATCGGCACATTGTGAAGGAAAAGTGAAGGTGAGTGATTTCCATCTCCGTTATACACCGCATAAAGCAGTAAGGTGCAGTGGTATTGAAGATGGACACAGGGAGTGAGAAAGTAAAAGGCGTTTTAGTCAAGCATGGCACAATGTGGAGTTCCCAATGATTGGATCTCCAGCAACCAGTCTTTGTCCTTTGGAAAGAGAATATATGTTGTTAGTGGGGGAGGACCCCTTTACACTTCATCCACTTGCTTTTCATTTTTTGTGTGGAGTTCTTTGTGCTATCTGACCATGGATGTCAGCTATTTTGTGAAGAAGATCTTGTTGGAATCGGGCTATGAACAATAGGAATTGGTGCTTTGGCCTTCCGAGCCCACCGCCCTGGTGATAAATGTTCCTGGCAGTGACTGGGGCTCCTGCTTGTGGGTACACGGTCCGGATAATGTCCAGTCTTCAGCCATGTGCTATATTGTGCCTACATTTTGATGTGGTCTCTGACATGGGGCAGTTTTTTTCCAAGAGGATGAGCACAACAGACTTATCTGTTCACCCCAGACTTCCTATAGCTCCAGGACTATCGGGCCATGCACTAAGACCCTGCGTATTATCATCGCTTGTTCTCTATAGATAAAACGGATGTCAGTAGTTTAGACGGTCGTGTAGTGAGGAGCTGGTTCTTTATACATGATATATAGCAGTCCTATATGGTGGCTGTGGATAGATTCTATATAAAGGAGGAGGATGGAGCTGACATTCATTTATGTAATATCCTATCAGGGAACCGCTTCTATTTTGTATAATGGCAACACCCAGTTGTCAATTTGCTCTGAAATTTCTTTATAAGAATAACCGGTTCTGACTTGCGGTCCAGATATAAGAGCATGTAAGGTGCGGAGAGTCACATGACCCCGTGGAGGACCCAAACTAAACAAATGGCTAGTAAGGGACACGGTAAAATAAAAAAAATAACTCCACTCCAGTTTACTTGTTCTTCTATAAGGGCCGGTCTCATTCAATATGCCAATAGTTTGGTGCCCATCTTGTGACCGCCATAGTTCTATTGCACCAACCACAGCGTTCAGGGTTTTGTGGCAATAAGACACATGGAAAAATAATCCGTAACTTTTCAAGAAATTCTGCGTTAACCAATAGTGCCAGAAAATAAAGGAAACTTCATTTAAATATCTGGTCAGAAAAATGCTTCTTTCTCCACTCATCTCTTTTCCCCTCCTAAACTCTACACTCGCCCTGTTATCTGTGCTTAACCTGTTCTGGTCTCTCCAAATGGATGGTCAGATCATATGTGCCCATAGACATGTATGGAGGAGATGAGTACGAGAGAAGCAGAGACTCGCAGATCAGTCACATGACAGAGTTTCATCCATAAACCTTGGTCTGTGTGTGAGACATAGACTCCTAGCATTAAGCTTTATGCACATGTTCAAGGGGACGTCCGATGATCCGTTCTGTTCCGTTGAAAACAGAACAGGTCCTATATTGCTCAATTTCATTGGAACAAAATGGGTCAGAAGCCCCCCATACAGGCAAGTGCATAATGGGAATGCACTCGGATGACATACGGCTGTCACTCCTGGTGTCGTCCAACTGCATTCTGCCGCAAAATCGGCCCCAACTTGGATGCACCTTTGTGTTGCGTGCGTAGAGTCTGTCTCTGTGACATACTATTCCAGACTGTACTCACTATGGGACAATATGTCACTGTGAAGCAGGAACTCCTAACATCATGGATGTCTCCTAGCGTAGTGTTCAGGCTATGGATGAAACTCTTGTATGACTGCGCTGTCAGGCAGAGAGGCGGCTCCATAGTGCTTCATTCACGTCAGTACTTCTCTGTAATGTCCTATAGGCTGGTGTTTCTGTTAGGCTGGATTCACACAAGCTATTTTGGACTGGAATTTGATGGGGAGGCCGTCTCAGATTCTGGTCCAAAAAACTTGTAGCCGCGACTGGATGCCTGTGTGCGCACTCCGCTCCTTGATTAGGCCCAAATGAATGGGCCTTGTCAGGAGGAGAGAGTGTCTGCAGGGGGATTCGCCTTAAGAATGAGCATGTTGCTTCTTTTTTCTCGGGAGCCGGAACAAACGGCTTCCTGAAGAAAGAACTGACCGGCTCCCGTTGAGTTCAATGGGAGATGGGGTTTTTTTGGTCAGGATTTTGTGGCGGATACGGCCTGACCAAAATACCCCGTGTGAACTCCGCCTTAGGCCGGGTTCACACGGGGTATTCTGGCTCGTCATTTGGTACGTAGACGCCGCCGGAGGATTTGCGGGCCGTATACGCTCCCATTGTTTTCAATGGGAGCTAGTACCGTACACGCGGCGCTATTTTGCAGCCGTGATTTTGCGTCTACGTACCAAATGATGAGCCAGAATACTCCGTGTGAACCCGGCCTTAGAGAGCCAGGTTATAGGATACATCCTTGCAGCTAGTCTCTACCCAGCAGCTCAGGGAAAACTTAAAATTAGAGATGGGGGGGGGGGGGAGACTTTTAGAAACTGTATAATCCATATCGTATATTGTCCAGAAATGGGCTTACTCTTCGTATACACAGAGCAGCTTTTCCTGTAAAATCTTCTAACAGGTTAGGTGTGGTTTAGAACCAAGTTTGAGGCATTGGTATAGCACCTTTATGTTTTGGGTTGTTATTTTGTTTTTTTATTGCGCCTGCTTATACAGACCTTGTACTCCCATCATTCCCTTTCTGTATATCTGACTCTCTCTCTTTTTCCCTAGTTCCTCAGTAAGGACTACCTAACACGAGTACTGGGATTCATCACGGAGCTGGCGATCAATAACATCCAGTATTAGATACACAGACTCCTCTGAGACTTGGTCCAGCACGTTCCGCACCCTCCTGCCTCCCATGGACATGTTTTCTGTGTATGAAGACTTGCCGTGTATTATTACCGCTCTACTACAGTAACTGCCAAAGCTGTATATACTATGGCTTATTTATGGAAGCGTCGTGTGGAGCGGCCGGCGACATCCCAGCGTAGCCTGCTTTATAGGAACCAGCTGGGATCTGCTTGGCTGCTTTACATTGCATCAGATTTCCTCCGCGGACTCCATACGCCTCCTGATCAATGCGCATTACATGGCGGTTACTGTGACACTGGCCGCGAATCCCTTGTTATTGTGAAAGCACTTTTCGGCCTGTGTTTTAAATATTGTGGTCTTGTCCTTTATAGTATTGTATGTACGTCATTGTCCTGTATGTCAAATAAACTTTGGTTTTTGTTTATTTTTCAGCGCAGTATACGTATATTGTCATTCTGTATTTGCACAGGTAAGGGGACGTCCACACTAGCGTCGGCGTCCGATGCTTATGTCCGTGCAAGATATTGCGTGGACATTAGCATCAGACACCAACGCTAGTGTGAACCTTGCTTAACTTGCTGTCTCCTCCAGGGGTCGAGCATGCACACCGTATGTGTTATCACTATGGGATTGCTCAAGGGAAGCAACCTACAGTGTTTGCTGTCTGTGGTAGCCCCATAGAGATGAATGCAGCAGCGTGCACGTACCGATTGTCACTCGAAAAGATTACCACTGTCTATGGACATCATAAAGGGGAGCCCCATGCAGGGGACCCCTTCTGTGAGCCAGGGCAAAGATGAGGTTGGAACAAGACAATGCTGTAGGCCCCTTGCAAGCCAGCTAAACCAGTAGCATGCAGGCTACATATCTGCACTATAGATGTGCTGCCCTCTAGTGTCATCTCAGATGATGAAATTAGTGCTAGAAAGGGTTCCAGTATCCACGTCTGGTACACTGCTGTATATGCTCAGTACTACTGACTCCATTATGAAAGCAATAAATCACACTGTTTGTTTTTTAGTTTTGTTTTTATTGAAAATCTAAATTTTGTACAAATAGACTGCAAATAAATATGTAACGTACAAAACAGACGTGTGATGAATATGCTATGGAAAAAAAGATGTCATGAGACAGCGGGATGGATTGTTATATCACTTTCCCTGTGTTTAGTACCTATTGGGGGTTCTCGGGTGAAGCGCCATGCTTCGCCCTGTTCTAAAGCAGCGGGGGTCATGAGACGGGCACAAAGCCTCCTTGTCCTATTTTGAGGGCTAAGAACAGTGAGCGTTTGACGTCTTAAAGGGAGACTCCACTTACATGACTTATTTACACCATTACATGAAATGTTAATAAACTGTCAGCTATGTTTGGGAGTTCTTCTCATTGCTTATTGTATCTGTGTGACTACATGACGTTTTAGTCTAAGTTTATAGCACAATTGTAAAGTCTGCTGGATTCAGACGTCCTAGTGTTCGGCTGATCCGCACGACTTGCTGTTGAAATCCTCAGTAAATCTGCTGATATTGTCAGGGAAAGTTCTTTGTGGCCATATAGAGGTAATGCTTAGCTGCAATGAGGGTGGTAGCCCCTCTGGCTGCTAGGTAGGGGGTCTATAAAGGAAACCTGTGAGGTTGATATGGGACACTATACCACCCACAAGTTCTTATGGATCATATAGACCTTTAGCAATGCCTTCATTAAAACAAATCTGTATACTTCCCCAGAGATGAGACTTTATTTTTGTCTCCGGCAGGGATGGCATTAAAAGAAGGCTATTTGGCACACTACACCCTTGGTCGATGATAACCTATGGGGTGTTTAGTGTCCCAAGTCACCCTAAGGTTTCTTTCAAAGCCAGTCTACCGCCTCCCCAAGTGTATTCAACTGCCACCCCCTACATTACAGTGCTATATATGTCACTTTTGCAGATTTGGAGGAAAATTTTGAATCAATCTGCAAATGGGGCAGTCGGTACACTCAGCAATGACATCACTGACTACATGTGACCATTGCAACCAATCACTGGCTGACCTCTGCAGCGCTCACATGTCGATATGATGTCATCACTGCAGCCAAGTAAGAAGTTTTCTGGAGAGTTAAACTTGTCCGACTTCCTCTGGTGGTTTCCTTATGCTGGACCTGTGCGGTGGGGGTCTGCGACTGATCACATGACCTGGGGTCAAAAGAAACCACCATTGGAACCCAGGTAAGTTTAACTGCCTGGACAACCCCTTTAAACAAAGACCGGCTGGGTAAGAAATGCTTCTATTGCTAGTTTTGTCCAGGAGTCGGCAACTATTGGCTCTCCAGATGTTGTAAAATTACAGCTGCCATTAAAGTGAAGCATTCTGGGAGTTGTAGTCTCACAACAGTTGCAGTGCTGAGCCCTGATTTAGGTCAGTGCCTGTCTTTGCTGAAACTTTATATGTTGTGACCGTGAAAAAAATGACCTGTGTACTGTCCTGTGCAGTACAAAACATCTAGCATTAAAAACTGGTGCAAAGATAAAGTGGCGCTGTAGCCCATGCCGACCTGTAAGATGCGGCCATGGATTTCCAAGCTTTTGCAATTACCTGTGTAATCTGGTCCCTATGGGCAAAGTTCTCAACAACTTAAAGTGTTCACTACATATACGAATAAAAAAAATATTCACATAAGAAACCAATGGTTTGTAAGCCGTGACCTTCCGGCTCTTGGGAATGTACGATTCCCATGCGACTGCCTCAGACCCCTGGAATATACGGAACTGATACTATGAATAGTATTAGTATAGAAAAATATGATGCTGTGTACAAAATGCTGTCAGCACGCCGGACAGGAAGGGATTTCACCTATAGTTAGAATTTTGGCTGTCTTCTGTATTCGCATTCTTGCAACAAATAGCGATGGCTGCCGCCCCTTTACCACCTTTTGGATTGGAGACAACGCAAGTGTTATCAACAGAATAAGCCCCCAGAATGTTAGAACCGCGGGAATAGGCATTACAGCCGGTCAAGGTCCAGCCGTCGTCACAGGACACTGTTACCTGGAATGCCAAAAAGCACAAAAATTATTTTTTTTATGTACTGTGTAATATTAACTTATGACCACAAGGTGGTGATCTAATAAGTATGGGGGGGGGGGGTTATCTTATACACCAGTCTTAGAAAAGGTCCTGGCTAATGCGAGGCATCCCCGAAATATCAAGAGGCTTCGGCTTCTTAATAAATCAGGTACGCACCAGTGCAGCACAATGCAATCCACATCAACCCCTTTGTGCCGGAATTATTAAGAAGCTCTGACCTCTTAGGCTTCATTCACATCTGCATCAGAAATCCGTTCGAGGGAGTCTGCATGGGGACCCCTCGAACGGACTACCGAACGCCTTTGCAAGCGGTGTGCAGTGAAAGTACATGGACCCCATAGACTATAATGGGGTCTGTGTGCTTGCCGCGAAATCTCCGCAGGGAACATGCGGACAGGAAAGTAGTTCACAATCTACTTTCCTGTCCTCATGCTGAGATCTTGCGGCAAGCACATGGACCCAATTATAGTCTATGGGGTTTGTGTGCTTTCACTGCACACCGCTTGCAAATGCATTCGGTAGTCCGTTCGGGGGGTCCCCATGCGGGCTCTCCGAACGGATTACCAAGTGCAGATGTGAACCAAGGGTAAGTCTTTCAGGCACCTTCCCCTGCACCAGTCAGACGCTGCCATAGATTTCAGACATAACACAACCATTTTCTGGTGTGAGTTATAGTAAATTTGTCAGGCTGAGGATTCCCTGCTCTGCCCACTTTTACAAAAAGTGGCGAACAGGGCGCAGAAGGAACAATATGGCACAAGAAAGATCTGTGAGCCAAAGATGCAGTACATTTATTAGTAAATCCCCCCTCCTTTGAGTTTTTGGAAACCGAATGCTTACCTTATCTGTGAAGCCTACAGGAAAGTGTTCCTTAACTTTGCAGGAGATACTTGGCGCATGGCAACACAAGGCGTGAGAAGTGATCCCACTTTTCCCAATGCATACGGGATCTCTGTCCCCGGAGCTGTGTACGGGCCTTACATGATCACTAAAATGGCCACTTAAGGAATGGGAACTGCAACCTGAGAAATAGAAAAGGAATGGGTTACTTGTGATAAGATCTGATAGTTACGGCCGAGTACGGCAGGACAATGATAGGAGTAGATACCGGTCAGGACATGGTCCTCCTGTGGGCAGCTGGCGGTGGACATTGTGCTGGCATCGTCGGAGGTACTTGCATTAACACTGCAGCTTGCTTTTGGCCAGACGCAACATCTAGCAATTGCATACACTCCGTCTCCACCAAAGGCATTGTGTGCCGTGCAGACTTTCTTCCCATCTTTATCCTGTTGGATGAAGATTATTATCATTATTGCAGCTTTACAGTAAGGTCGGTTTCAATATGGCGGCATTTTAGCATCCATAACACACAAGTAGAGTTTTGCAGTCATTTGGTTCAGCAGAACAGCAAGGTAGGAGGGATCGAGGTCATATTTAAAATGCAGCCAAACCTATTTTCATGGCGTGGGCTTTCGTACCTACCTCAACCTGTTCCCCTTTTCTTTTACCATTTCTAGAAAAACTGGAGCAGCTGAACATTTCCTCATTTCCGGAGCACTGCACTGATGTAGTCGCTGTCCGAGCAAAACCTGACGCTTTTGACCAAACTGTTCGGCATAAAAGCTGCTCATCTAAGAGAAAAAAAATAATATATTGGAAAATGTTTGACTTTAGGGGTGTCATGTGATTAAAAAACATGGCTGCCATCTTCTAGATATGTTCTCTGCAAGGAGGTGGAGCAGATAAGCTGTGACATCATCTATTATCAGTAGTGGATGTGTTGTACAGGTTTAGTAACTTACCATTAATAAGTTTCACAGGCAATCCCGCCACCCTGTTCGGGGTGATAAGCCTCTGATCATCAGGAAACCAGGCTTCATTGATGGCGTTCTTGGTAGAAAAGTGAATGAGTCTCTGCCTCAGTTCTGTCACCGTTAGCTCTGGCTTGCCATTTAGTATCATCGCTGCGATCCCTGAAATAGAACCATCAGTATACTGGTCAGTGACATCCTGATACTGGTACGAAAGGATTAAGACCCAATGCACACAACCAATTTTTGGAGCAACGTCCAAGCGCCATCATTCCGTTACGCACTCGTCTCTATGGCGCCTTCCAATCTGTTCTGTTCCAGTGACATGAAGCAGGATAAGACCTGTTCTATGTTCATCGGAACAGAACGTATCCTCGGACGCCCCCTTTGGATGGCACACTCGGACGTGTGCATGGTATTTGGGGAAGGGTAATGACTAGCAGAGGGGTGCAGTGGTATCAAGGGAACAGGTGCAGGGGAGCACAAAGGATCCTAAATAGCCTAATATCTTGAACAGGGGGCACTGCTTAGGGCCCCGCACTTAGACAATGACCTTACTACAGTATTGCACAGAACTACATTGCCAATAATAATGATAAATATATTCTACAACCTGAAGCCAATGAGCCCCAGTGCAAAATCTATAATGGGGCCCCTACGTACCGTGTGGCATTAAGAACAGTGATATATTTGGGGCCCCTCACGGTTCAGTGACCCGTAGCGACTATGACCTTGGCATCCCCTATAGTTATGTCCCTGTCTACAAACTTAAGTGAAATAGTCCATAACCTCTGTAGTAGTAGCCCTCCATACCTGCCACATGTGCGGCCGCTTGAGATGTTCCGCTCTTCGAGGTAAAACAAGTACTACAGTCACTGGATGCACCAATGATATCATCTCCAGGAGCGAACATATCCACACAATTGCCAAAATTAGTGCCAAGAGCTCCCATTGTTACCGGTTGATCTTCATAGTTGGTGGCGCCAACTGTAATAACCTGTAAACGGAGGAGATCCAGTATACCATATTATTCTCTAATGGTACAGTCATGTCCTGTCCAATGTAAGACATCAGATTAGGCTTCATTTCTCTGCCGATTTGTATGGACAGTGGTCTTGACCACATGAATGGGGCAAAGCTGCAATACCCAGCACAGCCCCTACTAAATGAATGCAGGATGCTACGACATCGCCACCAACCCCAGCTCTTTGCACCCTGTAATAGGTTTCCCGGTATAAATAATACAGCTTTGGGGCAGTCATACTAACCTCTGGTTCTGAAGCTGGTGAATACAAGCAGGCGTTGTCCTTGTAATTCCCAGCAGCGGCAATGATTATTACCCCGGATTTTATAAGGGTCCGACATGCCATATTGAGTGTCTGGCTGAACCCTCCAACAAAGGGAATAAGAATAATCATGGGGCTGTATGGCTGCTCAGCCAGGGCTTTCTTTATATACTCCAGACCTGCAAAAGATATACAAGTATAATAGGATTAGACAAAAAGGGTCTGCTTTAGTTGTAGGGATATAGCACCATTTTTGTTCCTTTGTATCTGATATTGTAGGTCGGCCTTATTCACTTAAAGAGACTGAAATATCAGGCACAACATAGGAAGAAGGTTCAAACCTGGTGTGAATAGAGTCACAAGTAACGTGTAGATATAATAACTAGTAGCGTACATACCCATGAGGCTTCCACTCACTGTCCCTTTACCCTGACAGTTCAAGACTCGCAAACTGCGCAGATTGACACCTTTAGCAACACCAGCATCTCTTCCATTCAGAACACCAGCCAGATGGGTGCCATGGCTCTCACATTTACTGGCCTGTAAAAAAAATATATCTAAGATTTTTATTGTTTCATTAAAGGGCCCCTTCATATAAAGTAACGTGGAGGGACAAAAGTGGTCATTATACACCTCTGCCATGTGCACCTCCAGGGATTCTGGGTGAACACCATGTACAGACTAGGGATTTATTCACATGACAGTTTTCTTTTCTGCAGTGTTTGGATGGGATTAGCCAGAATCTCATTCACTTTGCTGATACTGTAAAATGCACCATTTTTTTTCGCAACAGGCAAAAACACTGCATTTCCGCAACATTGGGCCTTAACCTAAATGGGTTTTTCTATTACAGATACTTATCACATTATCCACAGGGGATCACTGAGGGTCTGACCATTGGAACCTCCAAAAACCAAGAGAATGGATGGCCTGAAAGCCTCCTTAAGTCTCCCTGTGAATGAAGTGCCAAGGTTTCCGGGACTGCAATCTCCAGCAGCCCCATAGAAGTCAATGGAGAGCCAATCAGGGAAACACACTGGAAGCGTCAGGGGGAATTTTAGGTTCTTGTTCTCTTGACACCACAGTGATGTGACCCTTATACCCTATCCTGTATATAATTATCTGTAGGCTCAACCCCATTACATAGCACATGGACAATCATGGTCAACCCCTTTAGATAGCACATGGTCAATCACGTGACCATTTAGTAGGATAGGTTCAGTGGATTTGCACTGATCAATGAAATTTTTATTTTTTTTTAAACAAACTGTTAATAATGAGTGACAATTAGACAAACAAAAATGGAATGGAATGTACTGAAAATGGATAAAAGATGACTATAAAAAAAACACATGTGAATACGCCCATTTTTCAAGGACTTATGGCACATGAAAAATGAGACGGTTGAGTGAATAAGGCCTAGAACTGACCTGTCGATAAAATCTGGTCCCGTCTTCCTCAGGAACATTCTCAAATTCTGTAACTTGAACCTTCCCTTCAATTTCTCGATGGTTGCTCTGTATGCTGGTGTCTAAGAGGTATACACCTACCGACTCCCCTGTATCTGAGGACAAGAGAGAAGGTATTAGGTAAAGGCAAACATATCTCTTGCTTGGCATCTTGTTGTGTAGTTTCTGACGTGGCATCTTGCAGTGTGATGTCTTGCGTGGCGTCTTGTTGTGTGGCGTCATGTTGTGTGGTGTCTTGTGTGGCATCTTGTTGTGTAGTGTCTTGTTGTGTGCTGTCTCGTGTGGCGTCTTGTTGTGTGGTGTCTTGTGTGTCATTATATTGTGTGGTGTCTCATTGTGTGGCGTCTTGTTCTGTGGTGTCTTGTTGTGTGGTGTCTTGTGTGGCATCTTGAGTGGAGTCTCATTGTGTGGTCAAAACAACCTGGATGATCACAAAGGATCAATAAACCGCGCTAACCTGTGATAGCATTAAAAAACTTTATTGGACGCCGAATTTACAGCGTTTCGGGGTGATTCCCCTTTTTCAAGTGGTCAAACAGAGCAAGGTTGAACAAAATATCCAGATAATGTGAACAGGCAGCTATGGAAGCAGAATGGGCCAGGACTCAGATGCAGATGGAATTGCAGGCTTCAGACAGACAGATGATGTCTGGGACACAGGCACTGAAGATTAAGACCAGCATGCTATCACAGGTTAGCGCGGTTTATTTATATGTGGGAAGCTAGTAAAACTATATTGACCACAGAGCTTTCATCACCTGTTTAAATAGAATAACTGCCTGACTACATGAGTTATTTTCCCTATACAAATATGATCCAGACATCAAAGGATTAATATATAGCTCAGAAAAGACCTAGTGTGAGCTATACAGGGAGAAATAATTTGATATGTGACCTATTAACTTCCTTTGCAATAATATAACCCAGACATCAAGAGGTTATTATTTGTGTGGCTTTCAATGTATCCAGTGTTAGCTACACAGGGATAAATATTGCATATGACTGCATGGAAAGGCAACACAAAAAGTGACTGGTGATTGCCTATATCTAGTAGAAGTCATATTGCATTAATGCTATTATTTTAATAGGCCATTTTCTTTTTAATAAAACTTTATTAAAGGTTATGTTTTATAGATTTGCTCCTACATTGACTTTTCAGAAATATATTGAGTAAATTACCCGTCAGTGACTCCAGGTTGTTTTGTCCGTTTTGAGTGCTGTTTTCCCTTCGGGGTAAAATGTTACAACTGCAGCTATATTTGACCTGTCAGCTCACTGAGCTAATTACAAACTATTTTGTACAGATCAGCTCGGTGCAATATTGTTTTTTTTTGTCTCATTGTGTGGTGTCCTATGTGGCATCTTGTTGTGTGGCATCTCATTGTGTGGTGTTTTATGTGGCATCTTGTTGTGTGGCATCTTGTTGTGTGGTGTCTTGTGTGGCATCTTGTGTGGTGTCTCATTGTGTGGTGTCTTGTGTGGCATTTTGCTGTGTGGAGTCTCATTGTGTGGCGTTTTGTTTTGTGGCGTCTTGTTGTGTGGTGTCTTTTTGTGTGGCGTCTTGTTGTGTGACATCTCAATGTGCGGTGTCTTGTGTGGCATCTTGTTGTGTGGCGTCTCATTGTGCGGTGTCTTGTGTGGCATCTTGTTGTGTGGAGTCTTGTGTGGCGTCTTGTTGTGTGGCGTCTTGTTGTGTGGCGTCTCATTGTGCGGTGTCTTGTGTGGCATCTTGTTGTGTGGTGTCTTTTTGTGTGGCGTCTTGTAGGTTTCCACAGTAATAAAAATTAACATAATAAGACAAATCTTACTTGGGGGGTTGAAGTGGTTGGCTACATGCGGAGAGGGCACAATCCTGTCCAGGTTCCATGGCACACTCTGGCCAAATACATAGGAATCCTCTTCAATGTAATCCACATGTGGCAGCTTCAGGGCCTGATATTGATGGAGCAAGGTTATATGTTACTGTAAACCTATATAATATACCAAATGACCACCTCTTTGAGAAGACCACCCTCTTATTCACACCGGACACATTTTCACTTCCACCATTTAAAATGTATAGTGGCCATCTTCTTTGAGAAGACCTAGAAGACCACTTTTCCTTGGATTTTTTGGTTGATAGCTAAAGGAAGTTCACTGTAATTTCAAGTGACAGACCACCAGTTATGGTTTTTGCGGCCATGTGCCTGGGCTGTATTAAAGGTCTACAGAATATGGAGCAGGTCCTATACCTTTACTGCCCGGTGCAGTCATTTCAATATAGGGTCAGTATAGACTGGATCATACCAATCCGTGTGTCATCAGTACCTTTTTACTGACCTGTATACTGCACACGGTCGTGTGAATGGGGCCTAATAAATGTCTGATAAATGGCGTATAGTAAGTGGGGGCCTGTTCCCGATTTTGCATTGGGATAGATAGCATTACAACATGCCTACTGTGCACATCTACCCTGCTGCTGACTAAGCGTCAGACTCCTACAGACAAGAGAAATAGAGCGTGATTACATCTGTATAATTATTTTTCTCATTAATTCACAACCTTTAGCATACGAGGACCCAAGAGGATTACATAATGGCTATAAATGTGATATAACCGCTAAAGATGGCACTTGTCAAGCTGCTGCAGACAGAATAGGATGAATCTGGTCCTATGGCCAAATAGAAGGTACAGAACTGTATTCACTCTTATAGTTTACCGTCTTGTTATTATTCGGGATTTCATGCATTTTTTTTGTTGGAAATATATAAGAAATAATACAATAGTCCTATAGATTAGGGTTGATGTAGCTACTGGATAACCACCATCACAAGGATGTCCAAGGTAATTCCGAAGGAGATCCGGTTCCAAACAGAAGAACAAAAAAGGATCTGCCCAAGTCTTGTAGAAAACACAACGCATTTCGGCACGCCATTGCCCCTTATCAAATGTCTGTTATCCACTATACCTTGAAAAATGGGCAGTGGCGCCCTATAACATGTTATGTTTTGCCTTTCTACAAGACTTGGGCAAGTGTAGATTCTTTTTTGTTCTTCTGTTTGGAACCGGTCTTCCTTTGGCAATATCCAATTGATTCGCCACATATGGCTACTGTATGGAATCCTGTGACCAATAGAATTACTTCTGGTTGATTCTCTTTCGACCTATATGATCAAGCTAGCACCAGTCAGAAAATGTAGGCGGCTTTAAGATGTATGTCTAACAAACACTTGTGCCGATCCTATCCCAAGGAGCAAATGCAAAAAAATCAGAATCCAACACATCCTTCCTATCCCTTTGAAGACGCCATACACCATGGAATCCACTATCTCAATTGAAGGGATGAGTGTCTGTCACTTACCATCTCCAGCAGATCACTGCTCATCCTTACCACAAACCCTCGAAACAGTTCATGGAAGGTATAGATAATTTTGGTAAGGTAGCCATGTTTTGCCGCCTTGGTCTGCAGCCGACGGATCACTCTTTCCGTCTGGGACTTGTGAGCATTTTCTTTTAAGATCACCATATACTGGCCGGACATTCTCCAAGATTCCTATAAAGCAACATTCTGAGGTCATGAAATTGGGTAAGGAGCCCAAATAAGCACCCAAATAATGTCATTTGGACTAAATGTTTTGACAATTACCGTTACTCCTCAAATTTGAAAAGCAAAAATATTGGAGTGTTCTTCAAGGAGTTACCGCCTGCTTAAGAGGCAATCTTTTGCAATCATCCCTACAGTGAATTTTTGATAGTGATGGTTACGGGTGCTAAGGGGTTTAATCATCCTTAGTGGTTAGGGTAATCTGTGGGTCTGCTTGGCTTATGGGCGCGATGGAAGCTGCAAACTCAATACTGATGCCAGTACTTATGGGCCCCCTAAGGCTCCCGGGCCCGGTGTGACTGCATTCTCTGCACCCCCTCAAGTTACGCCCTTGTCCTTTTCCAAAGCTGTAGCCTCAGTGACATCATTAGATGACATCATGAGAACATGTTGAAAGAGGTGAACACTTGGACAGAAGTGGTGCGGGTAGTGTCCACACGGCGCTTGGTCCATTTGGTCAAGCCAACAAAACCCAACTACATGTAGACTATTTGGTCCTCAGTAGATCCTATACATATTTGCATATCTTGAATCTTGTAATAAATCTATAACTAATGTTCTCTCGAGCGAGCTATTATTAGAAATAGCCTTTGGCCCTTTGTATGTGACGGATCCCTCATTGTGCCTCTTTATTTGCATTTCCACTTCCAACAACAGCAAAGAGAAAAACATTGAAACACAACATGGATGGCAGCAGACGAGAGCCATGGAAATCACCGGTTATCTATATATACAGTATATTTTCTTTGGGGGGTGGGTAGGGTAGGGTTAAAACTTTAGAATGCCCTATTTTTGTACCAAATATGGAAAAACAACAACTAAAAAATCTAGACCGTACCTTATTGCTCCAGAGGAAAACCCCCGGAGTTGTTTTCTTCTCCGTTTCAGCAAGAGCATCTTCTTCCAGGGCGAGAGTGAGGACGATTTCTTCTCCGTAATCGCTCTCGTCTGCTGCGGTTTGGACCGGACCCAAGAGCAAGCAGCAGGTCCAAAGCAAGACGGAGGCGCTCAGGATCATGGTGTGACCTTGGACAAGAACAATTGCTAAAAATTGAATATGTCCAAAACTTTTCAGATGGAAATATTTTATCGAAGGTGCTATTGGAATAATACCAAAGCGTAAATTCTCAAAAGGTACTCACTAAGTTGGTAGCGTGTGCAGCCTGGTTTTGGGTGGGGAGAAGCAGAATCACACCACCTCTTGTCTCATCGGATGATCCAGTCTGGTTACTGATTACCTGGTTTTGCTGAACCTTATTCGTAGAGTCGAATTACAAAAGAGAATGCTTGTATGTTTAGGGTTTTATGCCACCCCCTCATAGGAACAGGCACAGGACTGTGCACGCAGTGCCCCTCCACTCCCACCAAAATTCATGTCCAAACATAAGCTGGATGCATCTCAGTGACAGCTCACTCCCACACACAGAACCCTCTGCCCTCCCATACTACTACAGCCTCCCCCCCCCCCCCATATTTTGGGCCCTGCAAGCAATCCGTCTGCTCCCTGCCCCCTTTTTTTAATTCCAATTATCTTCCATGCCCAATGCTCATCATTTGTGCTATTTTAGGAATCATTTTGCATATCCTCCCAAGCTAATTTTTAAAGCTTTGCCTTTGATCTCTAAATCTCTGCAAATGTTAATTTTTCAGCTCTACATGATGTAGTATTTGCGCTAAATTCTTGTCTCCTCTCGTCCCCTCAATGCTTTTGCCATGAGCTATGCATCATACTGGGAGATTATGTAATGGATAAGTAGAAATAATTATTCTTACTCATTTTGGATGGTTTGCGTTCCATATTTCTTGATAGTATACTGTATAGTGACCCTGACTGGCCATTGGGTGGCGCTGTTCACTTTGTACTGATGGCTAAAGCTGATAAACGCAAAACTAGTCAATGTTGCAAAACAGATCAGAGTTACCATTGACTATGTCCATTCCCCACAAACGTAACTTAACTTTTACCTACAAAGTAGGGGTTAAGTCTTCGATTAAAGGGGTCCCACCAATTATGAGAACAGGGGTCCTGTGTACCGTAAATGGGGTGATGTTACATAGGCATGTCTCTATGGGACACAACTGTAGTTTGTTTCTGTAACTACAGTATATGCAATTATAGAATGTATCCGGATCCATTTCTTACTATGGCTTCTTCTACAATATTGTATTTGTTCAGGATCAATGTACAAATGTACTGTACTGTGCATGGTTAGTAGTGAGGAGGCCACAACACCCCCCCAAACCCTCATCTAACTTTCAGGACCCCTGGCGATCTTCAATTGACGACTTATCATAAGGATTGGTCATCAAATATTAAACCTTTTTAAAGATTAAATAGGCCATAATGGGTTAGTGTTAGTTTTTGCTACAATTTATCATTCAATCGTTTCCTGATTTTAGCTATGTCTGCTGCCTTAGGCTTAGGCTAGGTTCACATCCTATATGTATCACATGGAAAAAGCACAAGCTAATACAAGAAGACAATAATCAACCAATATATATAAAAAATATCAAATATTTTATTACACATTAAATAACATATTATTAAAAACAATAATGTACAGCAGGGCAGATTGAATTAGAGCCAAAGACATACACAAATAGACACATAGAATAAAGAACGTGGGTTCTTATGCTAGACCATGTAAGATAAATAAAGGTAAGTATAGTAGCAAAAATAACACTAGTATGAATATAGCAGAACTACATTAGTGCCAACCAAAAAATACTGTTGGCAAAAAGCACCCATCCAAAAATATGTCCCTATAAATGTAGACTAGTATTTTGTAATTATAGCATAAATATCTGAGGACATATAGGAGGAGACAGCTACAGTATATAAAGTGTGAGGTAAACTACATAAATATAAATCCCATCGATAGGGAATATAGATTACATATATGATCACACTACAATGCAGCCAAAGCTATATACATACAAAATACAAATAGCTCCTATAAGGCAATCAGCCAAATACCTGAAGTCATGTCTCCAAATAAAGGTCAGCTAGCAGCCACGATAGAATACTAACAGATAGGTAGACGGACCACCCCTACGCGTTTCACCACTACTGTGGCTTCGTCACCTCCTGAGGAAGCCACAGTAGTGGTGAAACGCGTAGGGGTGGTCCGTCTACCTATCTGTTAGTATTCTATCGTGGCTGCTAGCTGACCTTTATTTGGAGACATGACTTCAGGTATTTGGCTGATTGCCTTATAGGAGCTATTTGTATTTTGTATGTATATAGCTTTGGCTGCATTGTAGTGTGATCATATATGTAATCTATATTCCCTATCGATGGGATTTATATTTATGTAGTTTACCTCACACTTTATATACTGTAGCTGTCTCCTCCTATATGTCCTCAGATATTTATGCTATAATTACAAAATACTAGTCTACATTTATAGGGACATATTTTTGGATGGGTGCTTTTTGCCAACAGTATTTTTTGGTTGGCACTAATGTAGTTCTGCTATATTCATACTAGTGTTATTTTTGCTACTATACTTACCTTTATTTATCTTACATGGTCTAGCATAAGAACCCACGTTCTTTATTCTATGTGTCTATTTGTGTATGTCTTTGGCTCTAATTCAATCTGCCCTGCTGTACATTATTGTTTTTAATAATATGTTATTTAATGTGTAATAAAATATTTGATATTTTTTATATATATTGGTTGATTATTGTCTTCTTGTATTAGCTTGTGCTTTTTCCATGTGATACTGTGAAGTCTTTTCGGGCTATTTTTTGCAAGAATGTTATGTGAGGTCCCTGTGTATATAATGGTGTAATCACATCCTATATGTTACATAGGGACCCCCTCTCTTATATCACTGGAGGGTGTTTGATTTATAGGGCAGCATAAAGGGCCATATTACATTCCATTTGTGTCAGATTCTACAAACTGCGCTCTTCCTCCATATTATATTGCAGCGTCCTCCACTCTGACCTTGTTTTCTAGAAAACACCATAGAGATTCCTCCGCTAGTAGACATGTTTATCCTAAAATAGTGCTCATGTAGTCATCCATTATACAATCTGTCTTTGTCTTTATGCCACCCTCCCTGTTACACTTGCCTGTCCTGCAGATGGCGCAATATATTATCTTTTAGTGTTTGCGTAAGGTTAGGGTACAAGTCTACTGCCACTGCAAGGACAATCCTGCTAGGATGTGAAAAACGTCGCAAGCCTGGTGTTATGAGCAAAAGGTTTTGTGTTGCCTCAAGTATCCTCAATGGTTGCATAGTATACAAGAAGGGTCTAGTCAATGAATCTCATGAGACATTCACTCCAGTGATGATTTCCCTGCCCACAGTATAATCCTTCTTAGTGCTCCCCTAAACAGTATAATGCTCCCAAGTCCCCCTCCACCCACACTATAATGCGCCTTAATGCCCCCACGAATAGTACAATGTCTAATATCTTTTGTGCATCTTATAATCAGAGCTCTTTTTGTCCGAAAAATACCATATATACCGGACAACTGATGCTCAGCTTGGACCTATATAGGATGGCAGACCCCGGTCAATGGGCTTTTACTAAAACTAGTTGAGTACCGCTACTCTATCCTGTTGATAAGGAATAAGTGTCCTTACCAGCACATCTAAAATGCAATAAACTGTTTTTTGCACCCAATTTTGCCTGCTTTAGTCCCCATTTACATCTGCCTTTGGATTTCTGTTCGGGAAGTCCACTTGGGGATCTCCCCCGAATGGAAACCTATACGCATTAAAAACCAGTTACCTAAGGAAACCATGTGAACCCCATAGACAATAATGAAGTCCATGTGGTTTCCACACGGTTTCCGCACGAAACATGCCGAGAGAGAAGTGCTGCTTTCACTGCAATCCTCAGGATGCAGAGGCGTGTGCGTCTAAGTTTGACAGCAACCTGTGCACCTCCTAAAGCTACACCCCAGGCCAGTGAGAATACAGTAATCAGTAATAATTATTTGATTTGATTTGAATACAGATATAGCTGATATTATAGCTGTAACGCTCCTACCTTCCAACATCACCTTCAGTGCCCCATCCACCTAGCATGAAGGGCACAGCCTGGGCGGCAGTGTTTATTATGAACACACATCTACAGAAGCGCCATTGCTTGTTTTCCTGCAGAGATGTTCGCTGAACCAGAAAGACCCCTTGTATTTAGATCTAGTTCACATCTGCGTTCGGGTTTTTTTTCCGGGGGGGGGGGGGGGGGGGATTGGAGGTCCCCAAGTGTAGTTTATGTGCCCATATAATAATCTGGGTAGAATATTTTACAATCAAACCAGTTATTGTATCTACCGTATATATAATATATATAGATGCATTGGGTGCATATAGATGCATATATATAGATGCATAGATGCATATACTGTATATAGATGCATTGCATCTATATAGATGCATTGGGTGGCTTAGATAACATCTAGGCACGGAGACAAGTCAGGCATTATCCTTCCTCATTGATCCCATCTCCTTACTGTCACTTTGGAGTCCCCATCACAGAGCTAAGGGAGCCCTAGTCTAAGGCAAGTGGTAGGTATCAGACTAATACAGAAAAAAATGGGAGGTACCTATTATTTGCATTTAGCAAGTGGGCCCCCAGAATGAACCCCAAGTAATCCCAGTCTGACACCGTATGGCAATTATTCAGTTATGTCTTTATGGTAGTGGATAAGGTCAAGGAGATAAGACTAGGTCAGTGGAGGTTCAGCAGTCAGCACGTCGGTAGTAACAATGTGGGCTCTGTTCACATGTGTGTGTTATGCTTTTCATCAGGGTTTGCAATATTTTTGTGGGCAAAGGGAGCAGTCTAATAAGGTTTCCACTGAAATCCACTCTCCTTTTTGTCAGTTCCATATACAGTCCTATGAAAAAGTTTGGGCACCCCTATTAATCTTAATCATTTTTTGTTCTAAATATTTTGGTGTTTGCAGCAGCCATTTCAGTTTGATATATCTAATAACTGATGGACACAGTAATATTTCAGGATTGAAATGAGGTTTATTGTACTAACAGAAAATGTGCAATATGCATTAAACCAAAATTTGACCGGTGCAAAAGTATGGGCACCCTTATCATTTTATTGATTTGAATTCCCCTAACTACTTTTTACTGACTTACTGAAGCACAAAATTGGTTTTGTAACCTCAGTGAGCTTTGAACTTCATAGCCAGATGTATCCAATCATAAGAAAAGGTATTTAAGGTGGCCAATTGCAAGTTGATCTCCTATTTGAATCTCCTCTGAAGAGTGGCATCATGGGCTACTCAAAACAACTCTCAAATGATCTGAAAACAAAGATTGTTCAACATAGTTGTTCAGGGGAAGGATACAAAAAGTTGTCTCAGAGATTTAACCTGTCAGTTTCCACTGTGAGGAACATAGTAAGGAAATGGAAGACCACAGGGACAGTTCTTGTTAAGCCCAGAAGTGGCAGGCCAAGAAAAATATCAGAAAGGCAGAGAAGAAGAATGGTGAGAACAGTCAAGGACAATCCACAGACCACCTCCAAAGAGCTGCAGCATCATCTTGCTGCAGATGGTGTCACTGTGCATCGGTCAACTATACAGCGCACTTTGCACAAATAGAAGCTGTATGGGAGAGTGATGAGAAAGAAGCCGTTTCTGCACGTACGCCACAAATAGAGTTGCCTGAGGTATGAAAAAGCACATTTGGACAAGGCAGCTTTATTTTGGAAACAAAAATTGAGTTGTTTGGTTATAAAAAAAAGGCGTTATGCATGGTGTCCAAAAAGAAACAGCATTCCAAGAAAAACACTTGCTACCCACTGTAAAATTTGGTGGAGGTTCCATCATGCTTTGGGGCTGTGTGGCCAATGCCGGCACCGGGAATCTTGTTAAAGTTGAGGGTCGCATGGATTCCACTCAGTATCAGCAGATTCTTGAGAATAATGTTCAAGAATCAGTGACGAAGTTGAAGTTACGCCGGGGATGGATATTTCAGCAAGACAATGATCCAAAACACCGCTCCAAATCCTCAGGCATTCATGCAGAGGAACAATTACAATGTTCTGGAATGGCCATCCCAGTCCCCAGACCTGAATATCATTGAACATCTGTGGGATGATTTGAAGCGGGCTGTCCATGCTCGGCGACCATCTAACTTAACTGAACTTGAATTGTTTGTCCAAAATACCTTTATCCAGGATCCAGGAACTGATTAAAAGCTACAGGAAGCAACTAGAGGCTGTTATCTTTGCAAAAGGAGGATGTACTAAATATTAATGTCACTTTTCTGTTGAGGTGCCCATACTTTTGCACCGGTCAAATTTTGGTTTAATGCATATTGCGCATTTTCTGTTAGTACAATAAACCTCATTTCAATCCTGAAATATTACTGTGTCCATCAGTTATTAGATATATCAAACTGAAATGGCTGTTGCAAATACCAAAATATTTAGAACTAAAAATGATTAAGATTAATAGGGGTGCCCAAACTTTTTCATAGGACTGTATAGAGAGAAAGATAGAGACATATCTGTAAGTACAGAGGTAGGAATTGCTAACTTGACAAGTAGAGAGTTGCTGGAATATTATTTTGTGCCATCACATACTTCATGTCTTAGCAGGAACTGCCCAACAATTCAAATGAATGGCCAGGCAGCATCTTCCTCCACAAAGACTGAGTTTATTTTATCAGCATCCTGCTGTGATCTCTTTGAAAGCAATCAGAGGCTGAATCCCCCTCATAACCAGCGCCAGGATTTGGCGCTGGCTATGAATAGGTTTGAAAAATGACTGCATAACGGAGACCCCGGACGCAGATGTGAACGAGCCCTTACTAGTATACTAGGGGGGATAAAGGGGTTAATAACTAAGAGTTAAGTCACATATACATGAATGCATTTGGTGGGGGCCATGAATGCATTTGGTGGGGGCACTAGTGTTGCATCGTGTGTGTGTGTGTGTGTGTGTGTGTGTGTGTGTGTGTGTGTGTATGTGTGTGTGTATATAGTTTCCCATTAGTCTCCCACACAGTATAATTGTCCTGTGTGTCTCCCACAAAATATAATGCTCCTGAGTGTCACCCACAAGGACCCATCAGTGTTTAGGAGAAACACATCCAGACTGCTGTCCTTTAAGGGTTCTTACATTACAATAGTGACAGCAGTGATCAGCTGTGTGTACAGGACACATTACTCCTGGGTAGGCAGTGGGGACAATTGTAATGTATTGAAGCTAATAGAGCAGCAGTTGAAAGCTTGCAAGCATAGTCCCCATTTGGACTGTAGTCCTCCAGCTGCACTACCTCTCACCTTTCCTATCCTCTCACCTGTCCTATCCTCTCACCTGTCCTATACTGATCTGACAGATCGGTATGGGGCAAGGGTAAAGCACCTTACCCAATCTTCCCATTATTAACCATGCGGACAGGGGGGTCTAGCGCTGCTGAAAACCCCTGACCTCAGACTATAAGACATAGGCACTTGCCAGAGGAGAGTCCCATACAGCGTGGGGATCACTAAGGGAGCTTTATACTGCACATAAGGGGCATTATACTGTGTGGGGATCATTAAGGGGGTATTGTACATGTGGAGGATTGTAATGGCATCATACTATATGTAGGGAATAAAGGGAGCATTTTACTTATGGGTGGCACTCATGGCCCATCATGATATACGGAGGCAAGTGAGGGGTCATTATACTGTCTGGGGACCACTAAGGGGACATTATACTATATGAGGGCACAAAGGGAGCATTATACTGTGTGCGTGTAACAAAGCAGTCCTTACCACTGTGTTATATAACAAGGGCATTATTATTGAGTCGGACAGCAGGAGTGAGTGGAAATACGGGGCAGGGTAATGGTTGGACATGTCTTAATCCACACCTCCTTTGTGAGTTCTGGTAGCAGCTTATTCCTCTAAAATAAACATGGACGCTGGGCTGAGTATGCGGATGACAGCTATCTCATGAAGAAAGACAGTTTAAAGAGGACCTTCAACAACCCCAGCTCTTTTTATCCTTCAATAGGTGCTTCACTGTTTCGGGCAAATTTGGAATTTTTTCTCTAGCCCCCACCATTACCCAGTAATCACTTCTGTAAGTTTCATCACCATTATGCTCTCTATTGTCAGGTGGGAGGTGCCAAACTGGGAAACACTGACAGGAACCGCCCACCTGACAGTAGAAAGAATAACTGTGCTAAAACTAACAGCACTGATTACTCTGGAATGGTGGGGGCTAGAGAAAAAAATCCAACTGTGCCAGAACCATTAAAGCAGCAACTATTGAATGAGTTGCAGTAGTTGTAGGTAGTGAAAGCTCCTCTTTAAATCACATTTGCACTATACCTTTTTTGATACCGCCATCTTGGTCAGCAAATCCATCAGCTCTACCATAACATCAGACTCAGTTTATCCAAAGAAAGCAAAGCAGACAAAATATGGTGATTTTATTTTTGAGCCTTTCAACAGTGATAAAAATGTATAAATGACATATTAATTATACCATATGTAAATAAGAGAATCAAGAAAAGTTTAGGTTTCTATCTATAATATATTCAATATAGATTTAGTGTTACTTTTAGTTTAGCGTCTCTCTGGCTATAAAGGTAAGATTACCAGTTATTATACGTGAATAATAATCTCATTGCATGATGTGACTGTGAAACTACTAAAAGGGTTAGGAAATATCAAATCAAGAATTGTACAAAACATGTACAATAAGGATCCCAGACTTAAAGGGGTATTCCCACCTCACATACTCATCAGTCTTCACTGCTGTAAAATCTTCTTTCTTCCTGGTTTCTTGCATCATTTGGTGGGCGGGGTTTCACCTGCAACCTGCCGTTTAGCTCCGCCCCAAAATTCACATGTAGCTCCGCCCACCCATATTGGACTATGAAGTACAGGCAGCAGCAACTCCATTCTGTGTTACATACAGAGACTGCCTGTCTCTGCCATAATGAACACAATTGAATTAGCTAGCCTGATAACTGGGAGAACAGAAGAAATGAAAGCAGCTCCTCTCCCCTATCTGCTAACAGGGAGATAGGTCACGTGGTGCAGACACAGGAATAGCTAGATACACAGGCTCGCTCCCGTGCACTTAGCCCCTCCTCCCTCCCCCCTGAGAGCAGCAGATACATCACTTGACTCATGAGCAGCTAGGTCAGGGCTGTGGCCACAAAAAAATTGAATAAAGTAAGATAGTGGACAAACAAAGGAGTTTTGCTGAAGCAATGTATTTAGGAAAAGTCTTAAATCCACATTAACAAGCAGTATAGATAGGATCCTTGTGATGGGACAACCCCTTTAAAGGGAGTGTGTCACCAGAACCAGCATATCAAGCCAGCCCTGCAGATAGATAGGTTAGTGTTACCAGAGCCAGCATATCACCCCAGCCCTGCAGATAGATAGGTTAGTGTTACCAGAGCCAGCATATCACCCCAGCCCTGCAGATAGATAGGTTAGTGTCACCAGACCCAGCATATCAACCCAGTCCCGTAGATAGATAGGTTAGTGTCACCAGACCCCAGTATATCACCCCAGCCCTGCAGATAGATAGGTTAGTGTCACCAGAACCCAACATATCACTCCAGCCCTGCAGATAGATAGGATAGAGTTACCAGAACCAGTATATCACCCCAGCCCTGCAGATAGATAGGTTAGTGTCACCAAACCCCAGCATATCACCCCAGCCCTGCAGATAGATAGGTTAGGGTCACCAAACGCTAGCATTCCAATCCAGATCTGCAGATAGGTTAGTGTCACCAGACACTAGCATACCAACCCAGCTCCACAGATTAGGTAGGTTAGGGTCACAAGACACCAGCATATCAACCCAGATCTGCAGATAGATAGGTTAGGGTCACCTAAATAAAAGTGAATTGGTGCCTCCAGTGCTAAGATCGCTGTTTCTGTCTATATGCAAATGAATTATTTGGACCAATGGGGGCATTGCCTGCTTACCTCTCTGAAACAACGTCAATGCCCTCATTGTTCCAGGTAGCTCATTTGCATATTGACAGAAGCAGCAATATCTCAACACTGGAGGTACAGGGCGAATCTACAGTTTGATTAAGGTGACCTTAACCTATCTATCTGTGGGGCTGGGTTGATATGCTGGGCTCTGATGATAGGCTCCCTTAAAGGGGCTGTATGGTTTAGAGAAGCCATATTCAGAATCCTGAGTAGAGAGTTTCCAAAATTTCATCTCTGTCTCTAAGTAACAAGGGCAGACCATCGTTGGGCCATGTGTAATGCCCATTACATACAGTACTTGCTGTCAGGTTTATGCACAAAGCTGATCTCCAGGGTCCATGTAGAGCATTCTTTGGTCAGCTTATCTATGGGGACAACCCCTTTAACCACCTTGTCATGTGCTTGCCACTTTGGATGATTATCCATCCTATAATTACTCAATATAGTGTAAAAGTTTTAGGCAGGTAGCATCTCCAAAGGCATTTTGTATAGTACAATCTAGGGGCATTCTTATTTTGCCACACTTTTCACACGCCCAAAACTTTTGCACAGTATTGTGTGTAAATAAATGAAAGTGGATACAATAAATACTTCTGCTCCGTATAAATACTTCCGTTTTTGCGATGGGAGCCGGATGTTAGAAAATAAAATGATCTAGGTGTCCATTGATCTTGTCACTTTGTGGTCAATGTTCAAAGTCTGATTCCTCCCCCGGCATTAAACTTTCCGCTTCATCCTTCATTCCATAATATAGATCATCCATCTCAGACTCCTTGGTAGGACCTGGTGCATCTTGACCGACATAGCAGCCATCATGGTTGGGACGTTGATAGCTGTCATGGTTAACCTTGGGATGGATTACCTCACAGGACAATGCTTCTTTGGTTCCTTCAGATTCAGGTTCATCTATGAGGTCAATTCCTTCTCCAGAGATGGGACTTGGTATCTGAGCTGTGGAGTTCCCGATCTGCGGCCGGTCATTCTGCCAGTCCTCCCTGCTATGAAGAGACGACGTACTACTTATGCCATCATCGGATCCTGTCAGGTTGGTTTCTTCTTTAAGCGAGACAAGGGGTGCAAATTGGCTACAGAGAAAAAAGAAGAATCAGTGGAGAATATTCCTAAAGGTGGCCATACTTATTAGCTGTATGTCAGCCAAACCCACCGATTTCAGAGGGACCATGTTATGGGAAGTCATCACTGGATCTCAAGATGCTCAATACTTGGGGTGTGTCTATTGCCCTCTACTTACTGAGGACACATGCATACTCAGTTATACCATGCATGCAAGTATATGGCTGGATCGGGAGAGATAGATGTATGCCGAACGAGCGTTTGGCCAACAAATATCTCAGGTGTATAGCCAGTCTTACAAGGAATTATCACAGTATAACAATTTAGAGGGGAAGTGGGATGAGCACTTGTGGCCATCTGTAATCTAGCAAATCTAGCAAATCAGACCCCGCCCCTAATGTAATTACAGGATGATTTGCATATCCTTAAAAGATATTATCTCTGCATTGCTTCATTGGTTTGTGGCCACAGTGGGGTTTCTGCTTCTATCACTTGTATTAGCACTAATATTGATTTGGGAAGCATTTTGGACCCCCCTCAATGGAAGTAATGTCAACAGGTGAGACCCTTGATGATGTGACATTAGTCTTCTACATACCAGTTGGCTTCGGCCATCGCGTGCTCCTCTTTGCAGACTGAATTCCTGTGTATCTCTGCTTTGGCTTGAATCTTGGCCTGTGATTCCCCCATATATGCCTGTGGTAATGGAGGGGCCGATTGGACTAGCTTGTCTTCTCCGAGCTCCTCCACTTTGATCTGAATTTGCTCGTATGATGGTAGGGTGGCTTCATATCGCTCCGCATCTTTACTGCTTGTGTAAGGTGTAGTAGAGCTAAGAAGACATTAATGTAGAATAAAATTATCCAATATATTAATAGATCACATATCTAATACTAACTGCTTGCTGTGAGATTGGAATACTCCTAAAAAATTACTTATTTTGGGTCTACTCTAGCAATTTGGGAATATTCAGGTTCAGACAACACGACGAAATCTGATATTGCACAAAGGCATTTTTCATGTTGAGTCCCATTCCCTATATTGTTCCATTCATTCTCCATTCGTTGGGACTGCTGGAGATATCCGACTACACTGTTCATATACAATATCTCCAGCAGTCCCATAGACATGAATGGCAAGCATTCAGATGGAGGAACGGGACCCCTGATATGACTATTGGAGATCTGAACAGTCAGACTGTCACTATTCAGACACTTATCCCTTATCCTGTGACTAAGGGGTAACTGTTAGACGTTAAACAACATTTATTAATGACTAGCCTCTGCCCGTGACTTCATCTGCGGGTTGTTGGCGTCGATGATCCGCCTATATTCAGCAAATTGCTGCCGTCGATGGTTTGCCTGCTCCGGCGTTTCATCAGCTCTCAAGCTGTTCTGCTGCTGAAATTGTTAATCACGCCGTACCTGTGATTGTTCCAGCATCTCAGCAGCTCGCTGGGACGCCATATAATGAGCATGTTGTTGGTGTTGATGATCCACTTGCTCCGGTGTTTCGACAGCGGTCAAGCTGGCCTGTCGCTGAATGTGTTTCTTGCGCTGTGCTCAAGATTTTTCCAGCATCTCAGCAGCTCTCTGGAACGCCATATAACGAGCGTGTTGTTGGCATTGATGATCCACATGCGCTGGCGTTTTGGCAACTCTCAAGCTGGCCTGCCACTGAACTCGTTCCTTGCGCTGTGCCCATGATTGTTTCGGCATCTCAGCAGCTTGCTGGGACGCCATATAATGAGCGTGTTGTTGGCGTTGATGATCTGCCTGCTCTGGCGTTTCGGCAGCTCTCAAGTTGGCCTGGCACTGAAGTTGTTCTTCACACCGTGCCTGTAATTGCTCCAGCATCTCAGCAGCTCACTGGGACGCCATATAATGAGTGTGTTGTTGGCATCGATGATCCTCCTCAGCTCCGCTTGAGGAGAACTATGTGACTTCTGGCTTCCTTCATAGCTCTCATTGTTTGTGACAAATTAGATTTTCTTTTTCCAGGCATGTTTAAAATTGGCAAACTGCCAATTTGGATTAAAGGTGTTTGCCCATGTCAGTTTGTCTGCAGTGCCTGGAGCAGATCAGATAATATGCAAATGTGTGTACACCATCCACAGAGGGTTAGCGAGTGTTTACACAATGACATAACAGCCCTGGCTGAGATAAGGCTGCTGCAGGAGCAGTGTAATATAGTATGTGAACATAAATTCATAACAGTCATGAAGCCATGTCATTTAACAGGATAAAAAGAAGCCTATATTTTAATCGAGGTTACAATCTATCTATGTGCCAAATCTCATTCGCATCCATTGCGTGATTGACTAACAAACATCCAAACTTTCACATTTATATTAGTAGGATTATCTATTCTATTCCTTAGGGTAGGTCATGAAATGAACATCAACAGGGATTTTCCTATGTATTTCTATGGTAACAGACTACAACCAAAGCCTACGTAGTCTATGTGCAAACTTACACAACAGAATTTTTGCAGCAGAATACACCCAAAAAAATTGGAGGCACATGGAGACACAGCCCTACGTAAGAACTGCGTACACAAAACGGTAGGGTATGTTTAATTTAATTTTGCTAAGTTGAATAATTTCTTATTAAATTAATTTGCGACATAGGACTTCTTGGAAATCTTTGCATAGATGGTTATCTACTGTCATCGTATCATGTTGATATTGTATATACAATACCTATCTCCTCTATTACCTCTGATAATAAACTTCCTTGTTGTTACTCTGCTCTAATATGATGGGCCTGCTAGATAAACTCTACATAGTTTCCATGTTACAGATTGTAATAATGTTTGACCTTGGAGTAAATGACAAGAGGATTAATCTGTAGGAATACAGTATGGAGAGTTCTAGTAGTCCGCTCTCCAGAGACGTACCACTGCTTCTGAGGCATGCCCGTAAATGCCGGACACTTCTCGGAGAAGGGGACGGTCTCCATATCCACTGGGACAAATGTGATCTGTGAAAATAGAACAAAAACGTAAGAAACAAATGCAAAGAATCGGGTTCTTCTAATACATGACTATCCTGTGTTGTCGGTGGTAAACCGATTCCATTACACCAGGGATAATACACAGTCTTATCACAATCCAGAGATACTAGAGTGATGTGACAATATAGAGATCATATACTAAGTGATGTCACAACAAAGAGATAATAAACATGGTGATGTCATAGTACAGGGGTCATGACAAAAATAAAGTAGTCACAGTGAATTCACGCTGCCGGGGAAATTGAACTGTGATGTCACAATAAAGAAAACAGAACCAAAGTGATGTTACATTAAAAAAGAAAAAAGAAAATAAGCACAATGATGTCATGGTATCCCACAACAATGATAATACACACAGTCCTATCCAGTGGCATAGCTATAGAGGGTACTAGTTGTTATTGAGCCCTGAAACCTGAGGGAGCCCTATTGGTCTCTCCTTCACATAAAATATACCAATAACCTGAATGACACAAGGGAGGTAAGGGCCCCATTACAAATTTTGCATTGGGGCTCAGCATCAAGTGACGCCTCTGGTCAATCACAATACAGATATTAATAAACAGAGTGATGTTACAATAAAGAGACAATAAAAATATTGATATCATAGTACGGGGGTAAAGACAAAACTAATGTAGTATAGGAATAATAGTCGCAGTGATTTCACACTGCTGGGGTAATGTATACAGTGATGTCATAGTACAGTAATCAATCACAGTGTATCACTGTACTATAATGTAAGCACATACCACTATTAAAGGACAGAAAGAGGGATGAAATTTGGACGGGCTGCTGCAAATTTAGCTCCACCTACTTCTAAATTGACTCCACCCATTCCCATCCATTTCTTGTTGGGTACACCCTGCATCCAACATTTCTCCCCTCACAGTACACCCAAGCACCCCACATCTCCGCCCCCCAAAGTACACCCTGCACCCCACATTTCTCCCCTCACAGTACACCCAAGCACCCCACAGTACACACATGCACCCCACATCTCCCCCCACAGTACACCCATGCACCCCACATCTCTCCCCCCACCCACAGTCAACCTTGCACCCCACATCCCCCCACAGTACACCCTGTACCCCAGAGTACACCCTGCACCCCACATCTCCCCCCACATACACAGTCCACTCTGCATCTCACATCTCTCCCTACACACAGTCTACCCTGCATCTCGCATTTAACAGTTATAAGAGCGGATGGAGATCAGGGGAAAGTTTGTTAATAAGCAACACTTCAGGGGCAGGAGTGGGACATGCGGTAAGCCATGTGGGACCGCGGGACAGAAGTCTAAAATTGTGACTGTCCCACAGGATGCGGGATGGTTGGGAGCTATGTAGGCATGATGTCACAAGGCAGGTATAGCAGACAAAATGACGTCACAAAACATGGATAATAACTCCCCCATATGCATTCATGTTCGGCTTGGCAAAGCATGACTGTGTTCTGACTGGGGAGAGGTCAGCAGTTTTATTTCCACTGACCACAAAAGGACCGACTATGTTGAAATCCAACAACCCGACCCCATAGTTCTCTCTCCTGAAGTCAGATGCCAGGACATTACTATACACAGTAGATGGTTGACAGATCCCACTACATTATGGCCAGCTTTACACCCAATTCCAGTCCCTTCTTTGCCTGGAAGAGGGAGAAAGACAAAATATAAAGACATAAAGGGAACATGTTCATAACTTGAGACCACAAACTGCAATATCTAAGAAGACCCAGTTTCCCTGTACTTATGGGGATACACAATTCATACCCGGGGTCTCCACTTCCACTTAGTATCACCCCCTGGTCAAGTAGCCTTCCAAGCCAATTGCCTGTCACTGTTACAAGTCTGATACGTATATAGGTTTTTCTACCTAGATATACTTGCAGCTTTTTTAGAGACAGGAGAACAATTGTAGGCTAAGGCTACATGTATAAAAAAAAAGGCTGAAAAAAAAGAAAATGCATCAGAAAAACCTTAGAAAAGCGATTGAGTTTTTGCTGTGTAGCAAAAAAGAACCTGTTACATTTGTGAAAAACTCAGATTTTCCGCTTTTCTTTTTTTCTGCATTCTGATTAATTAAATCCCATGGACTTTGCTGATACTGTAAAAAAAAATAAATAAAATGGGATTGCAGTGCAGATATCTCATAGAAAATGCTAGATAACAGAGAGCAATAGCCTGTACAAAGCATCATAACATATCTGAATGGAGTGTTCTCCATTTCTACCGGTAAGATCCTGAACTTCTTATTTTTCTAATATTTACTTTTTATGTACACTTTAAGATCACCCCTATAACATCCAGAACTTCCCATTTGCCTCTGCCTGCTCAGTAGGTAATAGAATACAAGGACACGCTCCTACCTTAGGGTAGCACTGACAGATGCTCCAGGTGATCCCTATAAACACCAGCAACACCCCGATACAGCAGAACGTGATGTATATCTGGGGTCGATCCACACTCATAATGAACATGCCAATCATGATCAAGAAAAATCCCAAGACGATGAGCCCATAGCGGAATGTTTTATCCTCTGCCATCGTCTTCAGGTGAACAAGGTTTCCCTCAGGGTTATTAGTAAAAGTGAAGGTATGCAAGTATGGAATTAAAGTGACAGGCTGCACGGAGACAGGACCTTGCTGCTGTACCTGCTGATCTCTGGCTATAGTGAGTGCTTTGCCCTGATCAGACTTAGATTGGTCCTGACCAGGGTTGATCAAGCCAGTTCTAAAAAGTACTGAAATGAATGCAAATCGTCTGCGGAGATTTCCACTCCAGTGGTGCTGCCGCCTCTGTTTCACCTTCCCTGGAGGTATAAATACCCAGGAATGTCTACACCTAGACCTGTTGTGTATATAAATGGATGAGTGCAAGCTCCTCCGCAGAGACTGGCACTGCCATATAACATTACATTAAACCTCTGCAAAGCTTTACAGCAGTTTCACCTTTTTTAGTGTGTATACATGTATACAGTGTTATCGCTTGGTATGTGCGTTATGTGTGATAGAGGTGTCCAACTACATTTATTTCTAGAATATCTTGGATAATAGCACAGACTGATAGTATGGCCTCTAAAGAGAACCTGTCACCAGGTCTGAAAATCTCTATGACATATATCATCTGATGCATTTCCATGTACTGCTTATACAAATCTGTTCAGCTATTCCAAAGATATAAGCTCTGTCGTGTTGATGCAAATCAGGATCTACTAGCCAAGTGGGTGGTAACACTGTGTGCGCTGTACGTCGTGCAGTGTTACCGCACGCTTGGCTGGTATATTCTAATTTACATCAAAACTAAAAGGTCTTATATCTTTGGAAAAGCTGAACAGATTTACATAAATTAAACACCAAAATGCCCAAAACGATAAATTCCAAATGATATTTTGATCCTCTTTAAGGCTCTGTTCATTGGTGTCAGATTTGACATGGATGACAACACAGATTGCAAACTGAATTAAGTGTCAAGAGATTAAACTAGTGGCAGCTGAGGAGGACATTAATGTCCCCTTCTAGTTGCCCCCAGTTTAATGTTCCCCACCAACTGCCCCCAGTTTAACGTCAACCCTCCAGCTGCCCCAGTTTAGTGTCCCCCTATAGTTTAAATTGGGGCACCAGGAGTGGGACCTTATACTGTGGGGGCAATTAAGGGGAACATTATAATGTAGGGGCATATAATGTTACGGTGACTGTAGGAGCATTATACTGTGTGGGGGCACAAAGAGAGATGGATGGGACTGGGCGGGGTCAACCTAGAAATGGGTGGGGCTAAATTTACAACAGCTTGCTGTGCAACGCATATTCTGTACCTCCTTCTGCCCTTTGAAAGACGCTACTGTCATTTACTAACATACATAGGTATATGCAGGAGTCTCTCGGATGTATTCACCATCTTTATCCATTCCAGTTCCCTTGTCTATCAGTTTAGCATGCCATCCCAATAAATTCTCCTGTGGGGTGAGGGGAACGTTCCTACACTCATATAATTTGCATGAATCCTTGAACCATTAATGCAAAACCCTTTACTTTAGGTTTCCATTTATTGCACAAAAAACACTTTAAAAAGTAGATGAGATATTGACTGTAATAAAACACAATTATTAAAAACCAATGGCCTGTCTATGTCCACGTCTGAAGGAAGATTAGAATTGGCTTCTAGATCTTTATAAAGGAGTTTTCATGAGCAACTATGAAAGCAACGCTGAGCTGGAAGGATTTCTGATGTAGATCCAGTGCACTCATAAAAATTCTAATGACTCTGAATTTCCATGTATTGACCTTCAGCCACAACTTACAATTACCCCGACACTTAGATCTGGCTGACTGGTCTGAGAATGACTCCTGGTCTGGGAAATATCATGTACAAAAGTAAGGCACCAAATCCCCGTCAATGTACTCGTCATACAGAAATCTCCACACAGTATGTGTCATTTACTAGAGCAGAGCGGTCAGTGACCATATGCCGCCAGATCTGTGGTATGGAAGCTCAGTAAGAAGTCATCAAAGTTATCAAAATGTTAAGGCTAAGGTCCCACGTAGTAGCAAAAAAATGTTTTTTCCCACAGAGTTTCTGCTTTCACACTACCTATAAGGAAACCGTCCTGTACCGTCCTGTAACCATTTCTGTAGGTATAATTGACATGCTGCGATTTCTAAAACAGCAACGATTTTGGAAATCGCAGCATTTCCACTGTGTGAATTTTTCTGCAATGTGTTAATGGGATTCGCTAGAATCCCATCCACGTTGCAGAGACTGTAAAACACTGCAGTTTTTGCTGCAGCATTTATACCACGTTGGGCCCTGGCCTTAAAGGGGATATCCACTTTCTAAAATTAATGGCCCTTGCTTAAAAGAGTTGTTCAGGGCAGATGCAGATGCTTGTAGAGAATGGACTCAGTGTTATCTGTGTGTTTACATAGAAAGATACAGACCAGGTTTTATTAGCAAACTGCAATTAGCTGAACTGATTGTTCTGTTGGCAGAGCAGTGAGTGACGTCACATGTCGTATTTCACAGGTTGGTGATTATGTTAACGCTGTGTCAATAATGGGAGGAATGAGTTCACATAGGAGGCAAACAAAGCAGCATTTCTAAAGCAATATATATATATATATATATATATATATAGGAAAAGTCTTCAGTTTACATAAGCTACCAGTATAGATAGGATCCTTGTGATGGGACAACCCCTTTAAGATAGGCATCAATACTTTAAATGTGATGCAACTCACTGCAAATTAAATTCACTTCTTGTTCTTACACCTCTGTATGGCTGGCTTACATGTTCACCAACAGTGTCTTAGATAATCCAAAGTAAATCTGAAGCATTGTGTGATTTACTAGAACCGTGGCCCTTTTTTTTTTTTTTTTACCAGTTTTCACAGCTTTCAAGATAGATGCAAACATGTAAATACATACAATAAATGTGACGCACACCATACTATAGTATTCCATTTTTTTGCACAATTAAATTTAGCAATTCTAGGAAGTAAATTATCTCCTATGGATCCAGAAAATTCCAGAAGAACAAGAAATACAAGAAGGATTGTTTGTAAACACAAGATATATTATCAGGGCTCATGCACACAACTAAGACTGGGTTCACATCTTTGCTTGGGGATTCCGTTCCCCATTCCACTTTAAAAATGTAGAGAAAAAAGTCCTGCAAGTAGATTCCGCCTAATATCGGTGGCGAGAACATTCTTGCATGAAAGAAACCCGAGGGACATCCAGCGGACACCAGGATAGTCTATGGGGTCCACATTTTTTTTTACCAGAGGGGCTCTTTGTCATTCGAGTCTGAAAGACGAAGAGACCAACGCTAGTGTGAAGCTAGCCTAAACTGTTTGCCCAGGACCTGTATGGTGGTACATTGAATCCCTAGGGTCCCATATAATGAAGCCATAGGAGCTCCATGTGCCACTTCAGAGTGCCATAAAGTCATCTGAACATGTCTCAATTTTTTTCTCCCATATTCAGTATGTATATCTACTTCTGTGTGAGATTAGGGGCACATAGAGGTGCTGTACAGGCCCCCCAAATTTCTATAGATACTGTATCCTTGTAACGTGGCTCCATCACATAGCTGCAGGAATGGTAACCTAACACAGTGATTGCTATACAGTGTTTTCTAGCTGTTTTTCCTTTGGTTTCTTCCTATAGTCTTCTTATACCCACTCTGTTATTCTGCAAAACCATCCTGTTCAGTTCTTTGGCTTTTCCAACAAGGAAATGATGAAGTAGCTCCTAATATGTTTGTATTATATAAATCCTACTACGTTTTATATTCTGAACCAAAAACCATTATATGACATTGCCGTTGACACAGCACAGTGTACAGAGCAGTTAACATGAAAGCTTTCCTTTGTTTCCTGACAACTACATTGTTGTCACCATAAATAGTCAACACGATGGCACTTTGTCCTAAGTCGTCGACAGGTCTCATTTATTGAGTATAAATACAGGTGATTAACACAGGCACGCCTCGAGCCGTCACCAAGAGAGCCATGTCAGGGAAGGCAATGGGCACTGGAGAAGCCCTGAGTCTAAATCTGGTCATCCATGTTTATATCATTCTTATTAACATCAACATTGGGGGTAAAGTCAACTGCGAGATCTTTCTGTGCAGGAGTGTAGCTAAGGGGTGCAGAGAGAGTGGCATTCATTGTTGGTGTTGTCTGTTTAAAAAACTAAAATATGTTGGAAAAAAACCCAGAACTATATTTACACAAAAATGAGAAAGTCTTGGGGTCGGCCAGGATTTTTTCAAACAAATTATTCTCCAAATTAGCTTTTATTGAAAGAAATAAAGCAAATTTTCGCAACATACACCAAAAAGGAACAAGAGTTATAACAGCCAATATCATGAGAACTGCAATTTGACAATACATAGGCTACCCCTCCTGGGAGTATGGTCACACGGCTCTGTCATGCCTGCGGCCATTTTCTTGTGGCCGCTTACACAGTAAGCTCGTGTAAGCGGCCACAAGAAAATGGCCGCCGGCATGCCCAGTTGGCTCTGCATATGCGTCCCATTTAAAGCCAGAAGAAGCCATCCGAAGAACACAGTGCGGAGAGGGCGTTCCAGAGGAAGAAGAGGCTGTCGCTGGAGAGTTTTTTTGCAGCACTTGGGACGCCCCCAGTGCTGCGAGAGAACTCATTTGCATACCGATGAAAATCGGTATATCTACGGAACGGTGGCGCGGAGAAAACATCTAAAGGTAGAAGAATAGCCTTTCTTTAGGCTATTCCGATGAGTTAGCAAGAAAAAAATGCAGTTTTAATGATAGGATACCTTTAAAGGCTATGGAAATATATATATATATATATATATATATATATATATATATATATATATATATATACTTAGTTAAAGGGATTCTACCACTAAAACACATTTTTTTCTAGTTAACACGTCGGAATAGCCTTTAGAGAGGTTATTCGTCTCCTACCTTTGGAAGTGCTCTCCGCCGCGCCGTTCGTTCAAAATACCGGTTTGTACCGGTATGCTAATTAGTTCTCTCGAAGCGATGGGGGCGTCCCCATTGCAGCTCAAAAACCAACCGCAGCGCCGCCTCTATGGTCTTGGGTATCCTCCCCTTGCTTCTTCAGCGTCCTGTCGGATGCCTGCGCAGTACGCTCTGTTCGGCGAAGATTGCCGAACATACTGCGCATGCGCGAAATTGCTGTGCCCGCACTATGGCTGGGACCGCAATTTCACGCATGCGCAGTACGTTCGGCAATCTTTGCCGAACAGAGCGTACTGCGCAGGCGTCCGACAGGACGCTGAAGAAGCAAGGGGAGGATACCCAAGACCATAGAGGCGGCGCTGCGGTCGGTTTTCGAGCTGCAATGGGGACGCCCCCATCGCTGCTCCTGCGATGGGGGACGCCCCCATCGCTGCGAGAGAACTAATTAGCATACCGGTACAAACCGGTATTTTGAACGAACGGCGCGGCGGAGAGCACTTCCAAAGGTATTAGACGAATAGCCTTTCTAAAGGCTATTCCGACGTGTTAACTAGAAAAAAATGTGTTTTAGTGGTAGAATCCCTTTAAAAATGAGTTTTCCCAATAATAGAATCCCTTTAAAATTTTCTAGTATGTTTTTTCAAGCAAAGGAATGTCTGTTTGGGACATTTTTACTCTGTAACCCCCCTGGCTCTCCATATCGTATTTAGCATATAGTTGTCTTATCTACAGATCTCAGCATTTAATTATTAACACTGACCTCTTACCTTATAGAGGGGCAGCAGCTTCCACTACAACAGGACAGTGTAGCACAAAATGACGTTTGTCTGCTGTAATTGACCTTGCCTACTGGGTACAGAAGAAGAATACAGGGGCGTAAGGATCATGGGCCATGGTGCAAAAGGTGCTCTCCCTGCTACCCCAGTAGTTACGCCAGTGGTCAGCATGGACCCTCCTGCACCACTTCTCATTCCTGTCGGCTATGTCCCATCCATACATTTTAGCAGCATTTCCATTTTTCTTTCCTTCTCTATCTGGCGCTAGGCTGCCATGAAGACCTGATCACAACATGTCTGTACACATAAGTTACTCATACCTATCTCCTAACGCTAGGTTCACACCTGTGTTCACGGTCTCCGTTCTATGGTTTCCGTCTTCTGCATGCCAGAAGACGGAAACCATAGACTGGGTCCGGCCGTGCGCGGCGGTGAGCGTTTTAGGCTCTCCGCCGCGAAACCGGATTTTTTTTTATCCGGACACAGAGTACTGCATGTCCGACTCTATGTCCGGATTATAAAACCCGGTTTCGCGGCGGAGAGCGCAAAACGCTCACCGCCGCTCACGGCCAGACAGCTTTCTCACCCATTCAAATGAATGCGTGAGAAAGAATCCTGCAGGTTTCCGTCTCCTGCCTCTGTTTTAGGCAGGAAACGGAAACCTCAAGTACGGAGAGGGCAACGCAGATGTGAACGAGCTCTAATATAGTAATCTAGCCCTCTTGCCCCCTTTTGTGTCACTCCACCACAGAATCCATCCTTGACTATATGCTGCTGACCAACTGATATTTTGTCATGAAATAGTTAATTTTCTCCTTTCTGACAGTGGAAGGCCGTGTACCATAGGACAGGGGAATCAAGTTTTGATGACAGACTGATAGCCATAAATGCAAATCAGAAAGGAGATCAAAGAAGTTTATCCAACCCCAGTGTGGTAAGGGTGACCTTTGGGGTCCCTTGGCTTCTAGCCCAGTCACTGTGGCCACTGTGACCCCTATAGTTACTCCAGTGGGAGAATACACTGGTGGGGGTCCAGTGAGAGCTGGACCCCCACCAGTCTGACATTGATGACCTATCACAACTACAGGCCATGAATGAAAGAGTCCTGGAATACCCCTTTCTTATGGTAATTTAGAGAAATGGTTATGTATAGGAATACGGCTGCACTGGGAACAGAAGTTCTAATCTATGTAGTAAGATCACCTTGGTGCAGCACAAAAAATAAAGCTGAATGGAAACTAAAAACAATAATAAAAACAATCACAGTAATAATAAGCCGGAATGTTATAACATTGTAGTGTGCCATTTCATTAAAACCATAAAAAGATGGCAAAAGATTTGCAAGATTCAGGCGCCATCTGCTGGTCAAACAACTCATGACAATTTATGTAAAATATTTTATCTTCTTACTTATTGCTTATTAGAGATGAGCGAACACTATTCAAAACAGCCGTTCCGAATAGCACGCTCCCGGGGCTCCATGGGGTGGATTTGTCCGCAGTGGGAACGCTGCTGAAAAGTCGTGGCGTTTTACAGTAACTGCAAAGTGGATGGGATTCCCATGTCCACTTTGCGGAAAAAAATGGTGGCGCAGACAGGCTGCGATTTCCAAAACCGTAGCAGTTTTGAAAACCGCAACATGTCAATTATATCTACGGAAATGTCAGCAGCTTCCTCGTAGCTATAATTGTAACAGAAAGTCCGCGGAGGAAAACTCTGTGAACTTTCTGTTCAAAGAGCTGCAGGAAGAAATGCGATGCGTTTACACCGCGGTTGTTCCCGCAGCGCTTTAGCGCAGCGTTTCCGGCCCATGGGGCCTTAGCCTGAGGGCTTCTATTTTTTTGTGGGACAGATTGTATTTCACACTGGTGCCAGTTAACATTCTGTACTGGGAAGCTGGAAAAAAACTCATATAGCATGTTAGCTATAGTCTGCGTGTCCTTACGATGATGGAGATTCCAATTTTATATAGTTTTTATTGTGTTTTAACATCTTAACAAAAATCGAAAACTTTGAAAAATATGTTTTTTTTTAAAAATCTTTTCATATATATGACTGTGTACAAAGACTGTTGCAGGGCTTACTTTTATTTGGGATCCAGGGAAAGGGCCTCATGGGGTTTTTGGGTTTTTTGCCTTCCCCTGGATCAACACTGTAGGGATTGTAGGGTTATAGGTTGGATTTGATGGACTGATGTCTTCATCCAACCTCATCGACTAGGTAATGATGTAACTATGAAACTTTATATTTTTCAAAAAAAACCTTTTTTTTTTTTTTTTTTTTAAAGCACACTTTCTTAGGAGACTTGAACCCTAGAGAGTCTTATTACAACTGCAATAAACAATACTAATGTATTGTTATTATATTGTGCAGTTCATTCATTTTTAATATGGCCTGCCTCACTGGAGCTTGCTGGTGATGCCATGCTTCATATGGTAATATGGTAATATGTGACCAAGGAATCAGAAGGGTTAATGCCCACAATGAGAGGGACTCTGATCACAGGCATTGCCACCGAGCCTCTGCTGTGTAATACAGTGAAGACCCGGTAACAATGGAGCCCTCTCTATCTTTATAATGCCGACATCCACTATAATAGTACAGTTAGGGGTTAATGAATATACTGACAGTATGGCTGGTCTTACACAACTGTGATTTAAGTCCGCCAATGGTCTGCAATTGAGTGTTTTCATTTGCGGACACGTTATATTCAGTGCGGCCTCTTACACCACCGGATATTCTATCTGTGGTGTGCCAGGACGTGACCGAGGTCCGCAGTGGCCATGAATTCACGGCACTGCACAGACTCGCCCATAGAACTGTAACTATATCTGCACTGAAAACTATAAGAGGCAGTCCTGGGACCTTTACCTGGCTCCAGACTTTTTCTAGTAACACCTTGTCTCTTCTTGTACAGAGCTGCTTATCAGGTTTGGTCATGACACTAAGGGTGAATTCACACTGAGTAAACGCTAGCTTATTCTGAACGTAAAACACGTTCAGAATAAGCGGCGTCTAAAGCAGCTCCATTCATTTCTATGGGAGTGGGGATACGAGCGCTCCCCATAGAAATGAATGGGCTGCTTCTTTCACTCCGTGCAGTCCCATTGAAGTGAATGGGGAGTGCCGGCGTGTACGCTCCGGCATGAGCAGAGCTTGCCGTATACGCCGGCACTCCCCATTCACTTCAATGGGACTGCACGGAGTGAAAGAAGCAGACCATTCATTTCTATGGGGAGCGCTCGTATCCCCGCTCCCATAGAAATGAATGGAGCTGCTTTAGACGCCGCTTATTCTGAACGTGTTTTACGTTCAGAATAAGCTAGCGTTTACTCAGTGTGAATTCACCCTAAGAGGGTTAATAGTTTTTTAAGATCCCGCCACTCACAGTGTACATACATGCACCAAGGGAGTGCCCGAGCCTTGTGTCGTACCATTTGTACCGGCTATACTCGGCCATTAACTTTGTCTCCAGGAATAGTCGGGAAAAAGTTGAGTTCCTAGACCTCAATATACTGATGAAAGGAATTGATATTACACATCAATGTATTTTACAGATGCAGCTATCAATAGTCATATAGACTTTGGCAGTGCCCACTATAAAAGTAAGATGTTAACATCCCCATCAGGCAGCTTAGGGGGCGTTCACACTACCGTCGGTGTCCGACATGTAGTGTCCGCTCCTAGTGTCCGCTCAAAATCTGTCACGGACACTAGGAGCGGACACTAGATGTGTCCGTGACACCTGTCATTCACTTTAATGGGCATCGGGTGCGTTCTTTTGCACTCCGTGCCCGTCCTTCTCTGTCCGCAAGAGAAGATGTCCGACTTCTCAAGCGGACAGAAAAACCCTGCATGCAGGGTTCCTCTGTCCGCTTGAGAAGTCGGACATCTTCTCTTGCGGACAGGAAAGGACGGGAGTGCAAAAGAACGCACCCGATGCCCTTTAAAGTGAATGACAGGTGTCACGGACACATCTAGTATCCGCTCCTAGTGTCCGTGACAGATTTTGAGCGGACACTAGGAGCGGACACTACATGTCGGACACCGACGGTAGTGTGAACGCTCCCTTAGATGTTTTTGTAAAAACTGTAGTGTGATGGCTACTTTCCCCTAGGGGGTCTAACAAATGCAAAAAAAAAAAGTACAAAAATTAAAAAGTATTAAAAATTCAAATCACCCCCTTACCCTAGAACACATACAGTATAAAAGTACTTAAAGGGATCCTATCATTCAATCACTTTTTTTCTAACTAACACGTCGGAATAGCCTTAAGCAAGGCTATTCGTCTCCTACCTTTCATTGTCTTCTCTGCGCCGCCATTCGCCTAAAGTCCCGTTTTTTCTCGGTATGTAAATGAGTTCTTTCGCAGCACTGCGGGCGTCCCCAATGCTGCCAGAGAACTCTCCAGCACCGCCTCCATCTTCTTCTGCAGCGAGGTCTTCACTGCATCTGCTTCCGGGGGCTGCTTGTAACTTCTAGGCCTCGGGCCTAGGGCAAGCCGACTGTGCATGCTCGCGGCCACAAGAAAAATGGCCGCTTACATATTATTGGAAGCGGCCATTTTCTCGTGGCTGGCGGGCATGTGCATTCGGCTTGCCCTAGGCCTAGAAGTTACAAGCCACCACCAGAAGAAGACGCAATGAAGACCTCGCTGCAGAAGAAAATGGAGGCGGCACTGGAGAGTTCTCTGGCAGCATTAAGGCTGCCCCCAGTGCTGTTTGAGCACTGGGGCCCGCCCCCAGTGCTGCGAAAGAACTCATTTACATACCGAGAAAAAATGAGACTTTAGGAGAACAGTAAACTTTCTTAAGGCTATTCCGACATGTTAGGTAGAAAAAAAGTGATTGAATGATAGGATCCCTTTAAATACTGTGAAACACCTACACATTATGTATCCCTGTGTCAGAAAATGCCCACTCAAAAAATCTATAAAAATATTTTTTCCCCATACGGTAAACATCGTAGTGGGAAAAAAAGTGCCAAACCAACGTTTTTTTTCACTATGTTGCCTCTGATAAAAAATTTAAGAAAAAGGGATCAAAGCGATAGCCACTCCCCACAATGGTAGAACTAAAAAGTACACCTGGTCCTGCAAAAAAAGACTCCCTATGCATCCCTGTACACAGAAGTATAAAAAAGTTACAGGTGTCAGAATATGGCGACTTTTAGAAAAAAATTTTTTAGCAGTTTTGGATTTTTGTTAAGGGATTAAAATATAAATAAAACTGTATAAATTCTGTATCCTCAGAATCGTACTGAAAAATAGAATACAGGTGACATGTCATTTTGGCCGCACAGTGAACGCTGTAAAAATGAACCCCATAAGAAAGTCGCACAAATGCACTTTTTCTTCAAGTCCACCCCATTGAGTTGATAAGATGATATTTTCAGTCTCTCGTGTGTGTGTGAATGTGCGACAGATTCCGCCTCGCAGTGTTTTCAATGGGAGAGAGAGATCGCACCAAGACGCTGTAAAAATAAATGTCCTGCTCGATCTTGCCGCGGATTCTGTGACTCAAGAATCCCCCTCGATTAGGTTCAATCTTCTGGGTCTAATCAGCAGCGGAAACCTATGACGGAGTAATAGTAATAATAATAAGACATTATATAGCGCCAACATATACTGCAGCGCTGTACAATTTGTAGGGTTCAAATACAGACTAAAAGAGACATTATGGAGGAATAGTCAATGCACACAATTGGACTGAGAACCCTTGCTCGCAAGAGCTTACAATCTATGCCCTGCATCGGCATCCTGTCATGAATAGTTTGCGGGCAGAAAACGGCAGGAGAACTCGTCTTCATTTTCCCTTGTACGAACTTACTCTTAGGGCTAGTTCACACGTAAATTACGTGTGGCTTAATTTGGTCCGTTTTTGGGCATTGACGTGTTTTTTTGGAGCGGTTTTTGGTAAAAACCACTTGAGAAAACGCCAGGCTTTTTTCCCCTCCCCTAAAGTGAATGGACCGTCGAGTTTTTTGCAAAAAAAGCGCCAAAAAAGTGATGCGTTTTTCGCCTCCCATTCACTTCCATTGCTTTCCTCAGGCGGAATCCGCCTGAAGAAAGGTCACGTCGCTTCTTTTTTCCGCTAGCGGTCTCCATAGACCACCATTGTATGGAGGCGGATTTTGAGGCGAAATCCATGGTCAAAATCCGACTCCTTGCCCCCGTGTGAACTAGCCCTTAGGGAAATCTATATTTATTATAGTATATCTGCCTGCCTGAAGGGGGCACTATTGCTTTCTTTGTCATAGCATACATGTCTGACACTGCTGAGGGGCAGCACTTTTCTCTCCACATGATTTGTGCGGACACCGTGCGGAACACACACGGACCCCATTATAGTCTGGGTATTACTCTAGCATGTATCCATCTTGGAAAAAGTGAAGCCCCATTAGGGCTAGATCACACGGGGCTAGTTGGCAGCGGATTGCGCAGCCTCAAAATCCACTGCTCCCATTGACTTCTGACGCATACGCTTGGATCGCCTGCTAACTGCTCCGGTGCAACGAGGGGCGCCAAGAAAACACTGTTCTTGTGGTTGTTGTTGCTGGCACTATTGCTCGGAAAGAAGTCAGCCATTTTGACGAGCGGCGTACTCAGAAGCTAAGCCCTCAGTGGATATTACAGCACAAAGCTCAAACATACTAGGATCGAGCTTTGTACTAGGATCTTGCGACGCCATTTCGGCTGATTCACAAAACCGTAGGTGGATACGGAAGTAGAATACCCGCGGCTTCGCTCGCTAAAAATATAGTAAATAAAGTAAAATATAATAAAGTAAAAATTTTAGTGTGACACACTATTACTATGACATCTCAGTAATGAAAACCGCCTCACAGGCAGACTTGTGGAGCTGCCCATTGCAACCAGAGCTCAGCTTTCAGTTTACCTCAGCGGAGGACGCTAGCAAGCTGTAACGTGATACATTTTTGTGAAGGTGAAGACATACTAGAGTAATAACAATAGTCTGTGGGGTCCGTGTGGTTTCTTAGGTAACCCCTTTTTAATATGTTCGGTATTTTGTTCGGGGGTCCCCAAGCAGAGTCCCTAAATAGAATACTGAACGCAGATGTGAACCAGGCTTAAAGGGATCCTATCATTAAAACTCATTTTTTTCTGTCTACCACGTAGGAATAGCCTTAAGATTCGTCTCCTACCTTTACATGTCTTCTCCAGGCTGCTGTTCGGTATATAATCCGGTTTTCGCCGGTATGCAAATGAGTTCTCTCGCAGCACGGGGGGCGGGCCCAATGCTGCGAGAGAACTCTCCAGTGCTGCCGCCATCTTCTTCAGGAACGGGTCTTCTTCCGGCGGTGGCTTCAAACTTCTAGGCCTCGGGCAAAGCTGACTGCGCAGGCCCACCGGCCACAAGAAAATGGCCGCTTACACAATATTGTAAGCAGCCATTTTCTTGTGGCCAGCAGGCATGCGCAGTCAGCTGCCCAAGGCCTAGAAGTTTAAAGCCACTGCCGGAAGAAGACATGAAGAAAACCCGTTCCTGAGGAAGATGGAGGCGGCGCTGGAGAGTTCTCTCACAGCATTGGGCCCGCCCCCAGTGCTGCGAGAGAACTCATTTGCATACCGGCGAAAACCGGATTATATACCGAACGGTGGCGCGGAGAAGACATCTAAAGGTAGGAGATGAATAGCCTTTCTTAAAGCTATTCCTACGTGGTAGGCAATAAAAAAATGTGTTTTAATGATAGGATCCCTTAAAGGCTTTTTGGATGCACTGTAATGAGTCATGCGGTTTTTGGGGAGGGGGCGTATATAGTTTCCCTCTCAGGACCACCATTATATTTAGGATATTCTTTCTCTGTCAGGATTACTCTAATTAATTTGATAATCCCTTATGAAACACTGGCCCTGGGGAAACTGTGTAACTAAGTCCTATACACCTGAACACGTGACCATGTAATACTACAAGAGCCAGGTATCACCGTCACGTGACTTCAGTAATGAAATCCTGAAGGAAAGCCCAGGCACCGTCACCATAGTAACCACGTCGTCCCGCCCCTCTCCCCGCTGATTGGTCCGCTCCTCCATAGCGCCGCTTTTCCACTCTGTTCCGATACTCAACTCCAAACCTGATTGGCTGCCTCCTGGAAACGCGCCATCTGAGCTCAGCTTGATCGAGCGCTGGAGGAGCCAATCACCCCGGCGAGTGGGAGGGGTTAGGGTGATGGGGCGGGGCTTAGTTTGACAGCGAGGTGTGTGGTAGGAACACGAGTCAGAGGAGGGCAGTGGGAGGCAGGTGCGGGGCTGAGGAGGAGGAGAGGCTGCTGTGTGCGCTCAGGTAGGTGCTCACTGTTATATCAGGTGGCATTTCTGCTATATCACATTGCAAATGCATTGTCTAGGACTATAATACATTGCATTTTCCAGGGTAGGTGGCTGTCAGGGCATGCTGGGAGTTGTAGTTCTACAATGTAATCAGATTGCATGCATTGAATCATCTCAGGCCAAGGGGGAGCAGCAGGTGGCGGCCAGGGCATGCTGGGAGTTGTAGTTATACAATATCAGATTGCAAATGTCTTGTTCACAGCGATCATACACTGTAACACTGCAAGCTGGGGCAAAGGTCAGTAGGTGGTTGTCAGGGCGTTCTGGGAGTTGTAGTGTCACCACCACCGGAGCGCTGCTGGTTATTAACCCCTGGTCTAGGACCACACGGCCACTTGTGGCTTATGAATTGGCTCATTTGACAGTATGGATGTGCTGGATGGCTTGAGCATTGTTCACATTTGTCTTTTGCAGATTCTCCTTCCTTTGACACCATGGATCTCATCTTGTACCTGGCCGGCTCTCTCGTCCTATTACTGCTGTGGATCAGGGCCCGAGGCTTTGAGTACGTCATCGTCCACCACAGATGGGTGTTTGTCTGCCTCTTCTTGCTCCCCCTCTCCGTGGTCTTTGATGTGTATTATTACGTCAGGGCCTGGCTGGTGTTCAAAATGTGCAGCGCCCCCAAACAGCATGACCGCCGGGTAAAGGAGATTCAGGAGCAGGTGAGTGTCTGCAACTATCTCTTATGTGTTACAAATTAAGAGTATTTGTAAAAGTGCTGTTGGGTACACGGCTGATTTAGGGTTAACAACATTAGGTTGGCCCCCAAATCAGAAAAGTTGTGTCCAGTTTCTTGTCGGTCGCCCACAGGGGTCATGTATGGCCGGGTGCAGCATTACTGACCCCCCTCTATGACATCCCTACATCTCAGGGCTCTAGATGGCAACTGAAGTTGTTTATTAGGTTGCCTTATAAATCTTGTCACCATTTTCAATTTCTAAGCAACCTTAGCAACAACTTTAGCTGCCAACTAGAGCCCTGAGGTGTAGGGATGTCATAGAGGGGGGTCAGTAATGTTGCACCTAGCCATACATGACCCCTGTGGGTGACCGAGAAGAAACCTGTGACTGGACACAACTTTTCTGATTGGGGGCCAACCTAATGTTGTTAACCCTAAATCAGAGTAGTCCCAATACCTCTTTTCTGTGACTATGACTATGTAGTTGGATAGTATATGATACATTATGTAGTGGGGAACTATAGGGTACATTACGTAGCAGGGTAATGTAAGGTACGTTACATGACAGGCTAGCATAGGGTACGTTACGTGGCAGGGTAGCATAGGGTACTTTACGGGGCAGGGTAGCATAGGGTACGTTACATGACAGGGCAGTATGGGGTACTTTACATGGCACGGTAGTATAAGTTACATTGCATGACAGGATAGTTTAGGGTATGTTACATGGCAGGGTGCTATAGGGTACGTTGCGTGGCAGGGTAATATAGGGTACGTTACATGGCAGGGTGCTATAGGGTACGTTACGTGGCAGGGTAGCATAGGGTACGTTACATGGCAGGGTGCTATAGGGTACGTTACGTGGCAGGGTAGCATAGGGTACGTTACGTGGCAGGGTAGCATAGGGTACGTTACGTGGCAGGGTAGCATAGGGTACGTTACGTGGCAGGGTAGCATAGGGTACGTTACGTGGCAGGGTAGCATAGGGTACGTTACGTGGCAGGGTAGCATAGGGTACGTTACGTGGCAGGGTAGCATAGGGTACGTTACGTGGCAGGGTAGCATAGGGTACATTGCATGACAGGATAGTATGGGGTACGTTACATGGCAGGGTGCTATAGGGTACGTTACGTGGCAGGGCAGTATGGGGTAGTTTACATGGCACGTAGTATAGGGTACATTGCATGACGGGATAGTATAGGGTGCTTTACTCGGCATGGTAGTATAGGGTACATTGCGTGGCAGGGTAATATAGGGTACGTTATTATGTTATTATATCTTATTTTTCTCAGGTGCGTCGCTGGAAAGCTGAAGGAGGTAAAAACTTCATGTGCACTGGAAGACCCGGCTGGTTGACAGTGTCCCTGCGTGTAGGGAAGTACAAGAACACACATAAGAATATCATGATCAATCTCATGGACATCTTGGAGGTTGACACTAAGAGACAGGTATTTGGTTGTTCTTATTCTTATTTGGAGGTGTCTGGCAGGATACAGTTCAAGGGTTTATGCCTCAGAAAATCATGAGGGTCCAACCTCAGGGACCCTCAGAATCATGTGGCTCTGAGACTCGTATACCAATGGAGTGGTGGTCTCATATACAAACTACAGCTCCATTTACTTGGCTGTCTCAGTCCCAGAAATGTCGGTATGGTAGAACATATATGTGACCATTACTCCATGTAAACAGGAGCCATTTCTGTGATCCTTCACCTTGTGATCACAAGTTTATCTGTTATTCTATGCATAGGTGAGAAATTTTGTATCCATTCCTTGAGTAATTTGTGTAATATTATGTCATATTATATCTGTTTTTATGTTTGGGTTCTCTAGGTTGTACGTGTGGAACCTTTGGTGAATATGGGTCAGGTGACAGCCCTTCTGAATTCTCTCGGCTGGACCCTTCCAGTAGTACCAGAGCTGGACGATCTGACAGTCGGTAAGATTAAATGTAAAAAGACATAAAACTAGCTAAGACCTGAGGACTACTCATTGTAAGAATTTAGGATTTGGGTGGTGAAAGCAAAAAAAAAAAAAAAAAATCTGAACTTGACAGAATCTGAACAAGAAGTGATATCATCAGGAAGACGCCCGGGACCCTCCTCCATCAGCTCTTTGAAGAGACCGCAGCATTTCACCAAGTGCTGTGGCCTCTTAACTGCTCACCAAACCCAGCGCTGTAGTTTGAACAGTGGCCGTGCTTGGTATTGCAGCTCGGTCTCATCTACTTGAATGGGACTGAGTTGCACATAGGCCACGTGATGAATGAACAAGGTGTCAATCAGCTGATCTGTGGGGGTCCCAAGAGTTGTACTTCCTCCAAAGGATAGATCGTCCATATATAATCTCAGGAAACCCCTTTTAAAGTACTATATCTCCTTGTGTAGGTGGTCTGATCATGGGAACCGGAATCGAATCGTCATCCCATAACTTCGGACTTTTCCAGCACATCTGCTTGGCCTATGAGCTGGTCCTTGCTGATGGGAGCTTTGTGCGTTGCACTCCGGTAAGACCAAATCCATGGATATGGACATTGCAATTTTTTTTACTTTTTTGATCAATATTTTGTAATATCTATATAATAAATTCCTCCTTACAGACAGAAAACTCTGACCTCTTCTATGCCGTCCCCTGGTCTTGTGGCACCCTGGGCTTCTTGGTGGCTGCAGAAATTAAGATTGTCCCAGCTAAGAAGTATGTGAAGCTGAACTACACCCCTGTGAGAGGCCTGGAGAAGATCTGCGAGAAGTTCTCGAGAGAGTCCAAGAAAAAAGAGAACTATTTTGTAGAAGGTTTAATGTACTCTGCAGACGAGGCTGTAGTAATGACCGGAGTCCTGACGGATGAGGCTCGGCCAGACCAAGTACGTGACGCAACGTCATTCCCTGATGCCATCCTTCTGTATTTCGTACGTTCCCTTTTATAACACATTTCTACTTTAATGCATTTCAAGGTAAATAGAATTGGGAATTATTGGAAACCTTGGTTTTTCCGTCACGTGGAATCCTATTTAAAGAATAACCAAAGTGGAACTGAGTACATCCCCCTACGTCACTACTACCACAGGCACACGAGGAGCATCTTCTGGGAGTTGCAGGTAGGTGTCCAATATAACAACCAGGGCTGGGTGATCACGGCCTAAATAAAAATTGGGCATTTCCTCAATTACGATTATTTGGTCCATACCCCTAGGAGTGTAGTATACGAAGTCTGAAATATTCTTTTTTTTTTTTTTTCTAGGACATCATTCCTTTTGGAAATCACCCCGTGTTCCGATACCTATTTGGCTGGATGGTGCCCCCGAAAATCTCTTTATTAAAGCTCACCCAAGGGGAGACCATCAGAAAGTTATATGAACAGCATCATGTTGTGCAGGACATGCTTGTGCCAATGAAATGTCTGCAGAAAGCCATCAATGTCTTCCACAAGGAGATTAACGTATGTATGGCTTGTTGGTAACCGCTTCGCCTGTCCCATTGTGCTGCTCGACCAATGGTCTATTCAAAACCGGGGACAAACGTTTCCTGTTCTCCTGGTCAGTGGAGGTCTAAGGGCGAGTTCACACCGGTGTCCGGTTTATCCAATCCGGAGGGTTTCCGTCTTCTGCCCCGAGAAACTGAACAGGGGACGGTAACCTGGTGGTCAGTTTTCAAACCCATTCACTTGAATGGGTTTGCAAAGTGACCACCTGTGTGTGTCTTCTGCCTGTCCGCGGCGAAACCGTTTTATTTAGCCGGACACAAAGTTCCTTGTTGGGTCACTATTGGTGCAAAGCTTGCGTTACCTACTATAATCTGCTGTAAGAAAAAAAAACCCCAAAACTTCACACTAAGTAGATGCTCAGCTAAGCTGTTAAGGATGTATCTGATGAAAAGCTTTTTGACTGTTTCCAATAATGACCATCAGAATTGTGAATGGATTATATTACAGATTGTGATGTAGGATGAAAGCAAAATATTGTATTAATTAGCATTTTCTGTAGCCTATATCCAAGTCCAAGTTGTAAAATGGTGCCTATGAGCCCGTGGGGTCCCAGGTCATATTCTCATGAGTCTATCTATGCTTTCCGCAGGTCTACCCACTTTGGCTTTGCCCTTTTATTCTGCCAAGTAATCCTGGCATGGTGCATCCCAAGGGTAATGAAGCAGAGCTCTATGTAGATATTGGGGCATATGGAGAACCAAGGACAAAGCACTTCGATGCCAAAGCTTCTATGCGACAGCTGGAAAAATTTGTCAGAGAAGTTCACGGGTAAGTTATAGTTTTTTGCTTGGATAGGGGAAAGTGAAGTGCACTGATCTGTATTCGCAATCTCAAGTGGCCGCTCAGTTCATGTCATCCCAGGGAGCAAAGTATCAGATATTGTAGATAACAGGGTAAAGATCACTCGGATGTGTTTACACAGAGGCTTTACCCTTATCATACCTGGTTTGTAACTACTATTCCTGTCTTTTCTTCTTCAATGAGTGATTTTGGTCTGTCCCCTTACATAAGAAGTGTCAGTTTACAATGAAATCTATGGAGGGGGGAAGAGGTGAAGGAAAGAGGCAGAGATAGGAGACTGCTTAAAGCAATCAATGAGTAATTTCTGCTAGGAGAAAGCTGGATAGTAATTCCTGATAACCCAGTTGTCCTGAAAGAAAACTCTCTCTACAGTGCAGATGTCTCTTGGCTTTGATGAGGCCTCCTCTTCCTCTCAGACTTCTATTGTACAGATTTGGCAGAGTAAGGAAAATAAGTGAGGAAACGGGCACTTTTCTTTAATAAACTATATTAAAAACTTTATCTTTACTTGCACTATGAGAAAGAAGAAAAATTAGACTGTAGGCTAGGGATACACTCTGATTTTTACCATGAATCTCATTGCATGACCAAAGATCGCTAGGTCGTCTTGCAACTCTTTCACTCATATTAGTTAATGGAGTTGCATCGCAACCTTGAAGGAGCCGAAATGTGACTGCATTAAGCAACATGAGTGAAAGAGTCGCAGGGTGACCCCTTTAATTTTTTTTCCCCCCATTTATAATTGTCTTCCTTTCTCCATTCAGTTTCCAGATGCTTTATGCAGACTGTTACATGGCCCGTGAAGAATTCTGGGAGATGTTTGATGGATCCTTGTATCAGAAGTTGCGGCAGAAGCTCGGTTGTAAGAACGCTTTTCCAGAGGTGTACGATAAAATTTGCAAAGCCGCCCGTCACTAAGAGCGAAAATCAGGTTTGCTACAGGTTACAAAAAAAATATTGAAATCAGACTACAACTCCCAGCAGTCAACTGAAGGACTTTGCAATTTCTGACAACCTTCTAACAAGTGTGCCTCACCATTACCATCGTGGATCTGTTACAGTGGCGCCGTCCTTCCAGCCTTGTCAGAATTGCGCCACTGCTACACCGACATTCTCATAAAGCCTCTTTTAACCCATAAAGAGCTGGTCCCAGCCAAGCATATTTAATTGTGGATTTTATTTGTGGCAGACTCTTTATGCTTTGATGCCGCCGTTGTCCATCCGAGAGAACTGTGATCAAAGTTTTGTAGATGAATGTGAACCTTGGTCGTGAAGACTGAAAATCTTAAGAGTTGGTTTGCTGATAAAAGCCAAAGGAAGACGATGTGTGTATATCTGGATATAAGTGCCAACCAGCAGAAGGCTTTCAGTAATTGACTTTTTGTGTGTATAATTCCTTATGTTAATACATGGAGTCTATCGGCTCCTTTTATAAAATGGAAATGAGTCTTTTTTTTATTATTATTATGGGGTCTGGTGTTGTCTCTTGTCACTACTATGTTATTGGGCACAATGTCCTAGACAACACCATACAGATAAGTCTACATATACGAATGGAACAGACAAGATGTGGATGGCATCTGTGCACCATTATCATTTTACATGGACTCATACTCTTAGGGTAAGTTCACACAGATTTTTGGTCAAGATTTTGAGGCCGTATCCGCCTCAAAATCCTGACCCAAAAGACTGCTCCCATTCAAATCAATGGGAGCTGCTCAGGTCTTTTTTCCGGGAGTGAGGTGCTCATTCTTCAGGCTTTCACCTCACGGTTCTGCCTGAAGACACTCCCTCCTCCGGACTAGGCCCATTCATTGGACTTAATCCTGAGTGGAGTGCGTGGCTGGATGCCGATGCAGTGCACCGGCTTTCAGTTGCAGCTGCCCAATTTTTGGTCTGGAACCTGAGGCAGCCTCCGCCTCAGGTTCCGGACCAAAAATCCCGTATGAACTTACCCTTACAGGGATCGTACCTTAGTTATTAAGAGTCACACGCTTTACCAAAGAGAGCAAACCTGGCCTATGCAACAATAGTCTTAATCTGCCCCTTTAAATTCTCATAAATTTGACAGCTTTAACAAATTCTCATACGATGTTATTTTACAGAGAGCGAATCATTGCATTTACCAGTATTAATCACATACAAGATGCTATTTCTAAGCAAGTATTAGATCTTGACATAGAAATTGCATTTGTGCATTATAATATCATGCCCTGCGCTCCCTACAATACACATTACAGTAACTGCACATGATAATACAACATTGCACATCCTCCAGTCACTATTTCTAATGGCTTTAGCCTCATGCTGAACAATGGAGAGCATAGGGTCATTTACAGGAAGGTCATTTACTTGGAAGCCATTACAAATCTTCTCTTGACACAATTCAAATGTACACAATGGCAACCGTACAGTAATAGTTCACAGTTCAGGGCTCATTCACATCTGCGTCCGGGAGTCCATTTTGCAGGTTTCTGTTTTCACAAAACAGAGTAGGAGACGGAAAGCTGCAGGACTCTTTCAAACCCATTCATTTGAATGGGCTTGAAAAGTGTCCGGCCGTGAGCGTTTTATGCGCTCCGCGGGGAAACTTTTTTTTTTTTTTTTTTAAACCAGACACAGTTGGACATGCAGTACTCTGTGTCCGGTTTAAAAAAACAAAACAAAAAAAAAAAAAAACACCTTTCACCACAGAGCGCATAAAACGCTCACGGCCGGACTCGGCATGACAGGTTTCCTGAAAACGGAGATTGAACGCTGGTGTGAACCCAGCGTTACATGTACAAAAAGTCTATTCTCCAGAACAAAGTCTCACCCTGTAAAAAGCAAAATCCAAATCCAGATAACATGGGGCCGTCAGAATTTAAGTCCAAAAGTAGTAGACATGGTGTTGTGTAGGATAGAAGGTGGTAATGGAGGTAGAGCAAATAAGGCAGATAAAGGTAACAAACCATCATTATATTCAGGGGCATTAAGTGGCTATAGCATATGGTCCTGGTATGTTGATGGGGTACATTGTGTGACTTTTATATTTAGTATACCATATCTGGGCAGTGCAATATTACAGGTCGAGGGACAATAGTGTCAGTCTACTAAGGAGGAAGTGTGGCACTTTGGGAGTTCTGCATTTAAAGAGAACCTTTCATCAAGTCTGTAGAGCATTGCATATTTTATTAGTCGCTGTTCTGCCGATTCCAGAACAGTTGGATTTTTCTCTCTAGCCCCCAGCATTTCCAAGCAATCAGTGCTGTTAGTTTTGATCCCTGCTAGGCTGTTTAGTCCCTGTATTTTCAGGTGGGTGGTGTGAGGCAGGAGCCGACAAGGGGTTGTGATTCTCAGCTCTGACACTGGCTGCCTCTGATAGGATCTCTGACCCACACCCCCTGCCCGACACTGCCCCTCTGACATTACAGAGGTTACATAGCACACCAGGCACCAAAACTAACTGCGCTTGTTGCTCTGGAATGGTGGGGGCTAGAGAGAAAATTCCAACTGTGCTGGAATCAGTGGAGTGGCGACTATTAATACAGGCTAAGAACCTCTGGTGGTCGTGAAAGGTCTTCTTTAAAAGGGGCTCTATCACCAGATTTATGAGCTAAAGATACGCCTGAATAACCTTGAAAAAGGCTATTCGGGTGCTGCTATTAGTTTGTAAAAAGATCCCCCCCCCCCCCCCGTTTTTGTGAATTACCTTGCTAATCAATACGTAAAATTAGCTGGATTGTGCACGGTGGGCTTCTGCACGCTCACTACTGCCTCAAGTTTGCTTACAAACCAATAGCAGCACCTGAATAGCCTTTTTAAAAGGCTATTCAGGCATGTCTTTAGCTCATAACCCGTAAATCTGGTGATAGAGCCCCTTTAAGACTCTCTGTACCAATTTAACAGAGCAAATGATCATCAAATTCTTCATTCGTCAGTCAACTGTCCCACTGGCGCCCTGGATATGAAGACTGGCATTCAATGCACCATACCTTATTATGTATTCTCCTAGTGAATGTATTGTACAAGTCTTGGGTTTTATGATTGGGCTGTAATGTGTGGTGCGCATCCAACTTGTGAAACGCATCTTGAAACTCTGTTCAGACCATATTGTCAAAGGAAAAAAAACCCAAAATTTCAATAGAGACTTTGCAAGTACCTTTATAATCATCACCCATGCATACGTGCAGAATGCCACCCCCGCCCCGTTTATTGGTCGTGCCCATATCAATGACAGACATGCAGGTAAACTTGTCCTTCTTTATTGATGATTTACAATGAGCAATTAAATTATTATTAAAAACAAACATTCACAACATGCTAACAATCACATCTAGCCATCCAAAGACTTGCATCGCTGCAATAGAAAGGACAAGCTACGGAGAAGATACATTTTAAGAGGACCCATTGTCCAGGACGCTCAGCAAATCATACAATGAAGTGCTGGTAACCTGGGATAGTCACTTCTAGTGTAGTGGTCATGTGTAGGAGGTCACTTTAAGAAAATTTAATAGGGATGTCCAATGCTAGAAGAAATGTTGCCGCTTTCTTCCCAAAATAGCGCCCCCACCTGTCACAGGTTGAATGTGGTATTGCAGCTCAGAACTAAAATGACATCAATGAAGCCAAACAACCCATAGACAGCCATGTTTTTCTAATCCTGTACTTTAAGGGCCCATTCAGATGGTGGGAAATGAAGAGGAATTAAAGTAGACTTCCAGCTCAGATTCTTCTTCATTTCTGTCGTGAACTTCACCAAGTGATCAGCCCCGGATGAATGGGGCTGATCAGCCGAGTGTCTCACGTTATGGGTTCTGCAGCTGATCGAAGCAGGACACAATTTTTCAGTATCCCGTTTCCATCTACCGGTAGGTTCAGGATGGAAGAATTCAACCCCGATTTTGAGGCAGAATCCACCTCGGCCTAATGCACAGAACCTTCCATATTGGAGGGACCAGCCATATTTAGTCCGAAGATGGCATTGGCTAGGGTGTGAGAGTTTAGACCCCTACTGTCTCCAAGGAACTATAATGCCCAAACCCATTGAGTGCTGCCCAATCCCTGAGCTAGAATACCAATGCAATCTACTAAAGATAACATGGTGGCGCAGGGCTAGTGGGTCTCTATAGCCCTCTTGCACAACATTTTACCTATAGGAAGTTGCCCTCAAATTTACGTATTCAATGGCAGTTTGGTGGTTGCTAGGTCAACTAAAATGGGCTATTGCAGGTCTGTCAGTGGCATCAGTTGTATGTTGGGTCCAGATAGTAATGTATGTTATCTATCCTTCTATAAGGATTATGTATGGGTATTTCAGATCTCGGGGCTCTCCAGCTTTCGTGAAGGTACAACTCCCAGGATGCCGTCAGGAGATGAACCATCACAATAGTTGGTCGCTCTCTTGGTCCTATTCACACAACAGTCCCATTGCAGTAGGTTATATACAGAGTTTTAAGAATTTCCACAATTACACAATGCAAATAGCTCAGTCCAAGCTCAGTTAGAAAACGGTCGTGTTATCCACAGCAACCGATCATGCCACAGCTTCATTTTCCAGCATAAGTTACAAGATGGAAGCCGAGGCCTGGTTGGTTCGATGGGCAACAAGAATTTGAGGGGGTGCGTTAGGTTCCATCGCTTAGATCCCCCCCTATTTATTAACCAGAGTGGTAAAAGCAGCCCTCATTGTGATGTACCACATAAAACAAGATTTCCCATTGGTCTTAGTTGGCGCTTCCCATTAAATTCTGGGTCTGTCCCAAATACCACTTAGGCCAGGTTCACACTACAATTGTTAATGTCCATTGGATTCATGTGTCATAGCACGACAGCAATGGACATTAACGGTGGCAGAATAACGGACACAGACAAAGCCCCCTCCATCGGTGTCTGTTCCCATTGACTGCAATGTAAATAAGATGACGCACGCAGTCTTCCGTCATACATCCGTCCACGTCTATAATTGAATGTCCTGTGACGGATGACGGCAATAGACATTAAAAAGGGTAGTGTGAACCCTCCATTACTAGAATTCTGCCTGAGACTATTTACTTAAAGAGAACCCGCTACCTTGATTCTTTCGTTGGACATACAGCAGCCTAATGCTCCACATTATAATATACATCAGCACCGACTGGGTGCCGCCATTTTGAATACATTAATGCCGGTCAGGACCGGTGGTAGCAGCACTTTCCCAGCCCAAAGCTTCCTCTCTAGTGAACTCCCCGGCAGTCCAGACAAAGTAAGGGAAACTCATTTTTTTTTTCAGCCCTTTATGAGTGTAGATAATAGGGAACAAAGGCTGCCGCGTCCGGATCTTGTGTCTAAGATACCCGATCTTCTATACAAATATACAAAAAGTTTATCCTTAGTAGTTGTACCAATGCAAGTTATAAAGTTTTTATTTTTTAAAAAAGTTCTTTCCACAATACAACAGAAAGGTGATCGATGCTCTTTAAGAGAGAAGGCCATAGACAAGGTCATATTTTGGGTAAGAATTTAGCTGTGCATGGTGGGGTTATATTCAGGAATCCTAAGAACTACCCCATTCAGGGCCCTCAGTGAGGAAGAAGGGTACAAAGCGCATGGCTCTCGTATTTACTACAAAATTGTGACACCTGATTTACCCTCTTACGGTACTGCAATAAAACCGAAGCCTTGCTGCCCGTTTCTCCTAAAAACTGATAGGGGTTCTAGAAGCTGTGCACCCTGTGGTCACCTAACTGGGGGGGACCCTTATAAATAGTGATCCCTTTAAGCGGTACCTGCTTCTTCTAGTCGCATCCTGGACGGTGTGATTGACAGGTCCCAATAGCTATGTGATATCAGCCAGTGAGCCGCCAAATATACTACCAAGTCATTATGCCTGCATCATGGCAAGGCAGCTGTGTATGCCGAAGTGTCCAGCATAGACAGAAGGTGCAACAAGTAGCGGTAACGTAACATCACACAGTTGGGCACCTCCCAGGATGGGATTACCAGTGGCAGGTTCCACCCCCATGACCACTTAGGCTGCTTTCACATGGAGTAACGCTTTGCTCATTCTGACACGTAAACGTGTCAGAGTGAGGCGCTTCAAAACAGATCCCATTGACTTCCATGGGTGCCGTCTTACGTGCGCACTACACATTGAAATCAATGGGTTATAAAGCCTCCCATTGATTTCAATGTGTAGCACGCACAAGACGGCACCCATTGAAGTCAATGGGATCTGTTTTGAAGCGCGTCACTCACACGTGTTTACGTGTCAGAAAGAGCAGAGTGTTACTCCGTGTGAAAGCAGCCTTAGGGTTCATCAGATCTAAGTTACCGCTGCACATGACGGGGCCTCTTTAGGGCAGGGAAATGGACAGGTTCTCTTAAAACGATGGCTAGCCGACGTTCCAGCCTCACGCCGTCCTGACCACCTCCTTCCAACCCAATATTGGCCGAATTTCCAGCAACGAGTAGAACAACAGTACACAATGCTAGGACCTATTTCTCCTATATTCCTGAAATGTTTATGGAATTCCCAGACAGCCTTGACCTAGAATAAAACATACAGAAGCCATAGGGGAAGGGGGTGCATGCCATTGAACGCCAAATAAAATGTTAGCAACAAATGCGCTGCTTTCCACTACGGGGTAAAGAATTCTCCACTAACTTTACTAGAGATCCGGGCAAAATATATTACTCTAAGTGCTAAAACTAGACAAGTGCAAACTACTCTATAACAGCGACATTCACCAACCTCTGTACAAAGTGGATTTTTTGCGACCATAAACGATCAGTTGTGCTTTCGGGTAAACTTCAGACTGGTTCCGCTGTGCTGTCTATGCTGGTCCACTTAAAGGGGTAAGGGGATGGGACCTCTATACAAGGGGGGAGTCCCTTATGGGCACCTCACACTTTCCTGAACCTGTGCACCTTGTGGGCTTAAGAAGATCCCTACAATTGGAGAGCGTCATTGTAAAACCAGTAAAAATAAACGTAATCTTATAAATATACGGACGACGCTTCTACTAAGATCAATATCAAAATAAAACCGTTTTCTTCCTTCTCTTACCTCAGGGCATGCCAGGCACAACAACATACAAAATCAAAAAATAAAAGCCACCAGGAAATTGGCCATTCCTTCATTTGCTCCTTATTTTTATGGGCTCCTAGGACACCCCCAAATATCCGACAAATAAGCACAATCACCGATCCTGGAATAAATTCGTAACTATATAGAAAAATACTATTTTATAGGGGAAAGGGGGAAGGACGAGGCATAGATTTTACTTGTATTGAATTGAAAAAAGGTGCTTTTCTTATTTGCACAGTCAATCCTAAGAAAATGTGCAGTGACTTAAATAATAACTTAAGAAAAATAAAAAAAGTTAAAATATGGGGGTCCCCAAGTTCTGTCTTATACGCACGCATACACAACGTTCCCGGTTGACTAGGAGGTTAGGTCCTGACAACATGGGGATAGGGGTAGGGGGCACGCTCATATAATCCAATGAATAGAGCACAAGGCATTGCGGAATCAATTACATGCACGGCCTCTGCGGCTCCCCGCAGCCACAGACAGATTCGGTTTTGGTTACTATTTACAAGTCGGCAGGATTAAAAGGAAAATTTAAAAAAAAAAAAATAAAAAATAAAAAAAAAATTAATATATAGGTCTGGAGAAAAAAAATAAAAAATAAAACCCAAAAACTTTAGGGTTTACCTGTCACTCTCTTACAAAACATAAATAGGACGCTTAAATCACGGCCAAAATAATAATAAGTGTAGAGAAGAACTGAAGGAATGCAGGAAAAAGTGCCAAGAAACAAAAAAAATATATTAGTGACTCCGATGAGAACCCTAGGTGTCAGTAAATCAGATTATACATTCCGTGTCTCTACATCGATCTTCTCTTCCGACTGCCCGGCTTCAGATTCGGTGACCGGGACAGTTTGTCTTAGAGTAATCTCAGGACCACCACCATAGATGGAATGGAGGAAATTCCAGGTTTCTTCTGATATTTGCCCAGAATCTGCTCCTGTAGGTCAAAAAGTGAGACAAGAGAGAAAAAGGATTTCAACTGGTGTCTATGGGATCATTGTTAAAGGGAACTAGACGCATAAAAAAACCAAAAACCTGAAACACTGTTTTTGCTACAGCACAATTGCAAAGTTGCAAACCATGGGTAGGACCTGCAACAATAAGTGACATGTCCAAACATAGTAAAATGACCCCTTATGCCTCCATACAAACATCTGACTAAAGAGGAGGAGTCCACTATATGAGTAATAGATTGTTAACGTGGGCCCACCCAATTAAAGACCTTTCACCACCAATAGAAGTTCCTAGCATCTTTTAATAGGCACTGAGCTACTGATTCCAGCACAGTTGGAAGTGTGTAGCCCCAACCGTTCCTGAATAGTAATAGCACGTAGTTTTGGTGCCTGATGTGCAATTTAGTCTCTGTACTGTCAAGGAGGTCAGTGTCAGGCAGGAGCAGGCAGGGGGCGTGATTGGTGTGACAGGCAGGCAGCCAGTGTCAGACCAAAGAGTCACACCCTTGTCTGCTCCTGCCTGACACTGCCCTCTGGACAGTACAAAGACTAAACAGCATATCAGGCACCAAAACTAACGGCACTGATTGCTCAGGAACGGTGGGGGCTAGAGAGAAAATTCCAAATGCGCCAGAATCACAGCAGCTTATTAGTTGATGTAAAGAGCTGGACTTGTTGGAGGCGGTGACAGGTCCTCTTTAAATATTTTCTCAGTCTACATCCACCTCTAAGGGAGATTACAGCAGCTTATATATTTCCATACTAATTATAAAGAGAAGACTAACAGTATACAACAGGCTCCAAAGCACCCCCTACAGGCTTTAGTAGGCTCTAGGGGGATATAGACTGTGTAGGCGGAGACGACAACCCTCGTTTTCCTCGTGTCCGCCTCCTAGTGGCCGGGTCTAAACCCAAGGTGCTGTGTCCCCAGTGACATATGCAAGAAAATAAATAATAATAATAATAATAATAATAATAATAATAATGTTAGGAGACACTCACCTTGCTTGAGAGTTATATGCCCGCACTTAGTGACTGCTATTTTTGAATTATCAATTGCACCGGGAGGATCTGCACAAAAACATACAATGTAGGATTCAGGAAACATTTCTTATCTATACCAATATATCACACTGTGCTAGTCTGACATCTAAATATCTACATATTTATTTCCCTTGTAGGGCGCTACATCCCAATAACATCTACTACTATTACAACCGGTTCTGCAATACAAAGTCCTTGCAGACGTTGTTCCTGGTGGGATTCCAACCCAGGACTCCTGTGCTGCAAGGCTCCAGTGCTAACCACTGAGCCACTGTGTTGCCTCTTAATACAATGTCCATGTAAAAACACATGTAACAAATAACTGCACGTGTATGTGTGCGCGCGCGTCTGTAAATGACCTGTGAGATCATAGTAAAACATGCCGCTTATCTCTTCTTCTACAGAACATGAGAATGACACTTACCAACGTCCTTGCCCTTTACAAATCCTTCCCACTCCCGGAACCAGTGCATGCTGATGCAGTATATAACAGCCAGAGAGTCTTCTTCTTGGAAAGCTTTATTTAGCTGTGGAAACACAGAGATTAGGCTCTTAGCAGATTACCGAGGCCATAGACCGTCCATTAAGGAGCTCGCTAAATTGTCAGAAGAGGAATTACAGCAGGAGGTGATGGCGCTGACATTATAGAAATGCAATTACCGCCGGCTTTAATAAGGGAGCGTAAAACACTCGCCAATGGTTCATTGCATATGAGAAACCGTACATCAGCCTGCTTGAGCGGAGTATTGAGAGATCTAAACTCTTGCAGGGAGAGAATCCAGATTGTGTGTGGACGACAGCCATAGACTAATACTGGGTGAACCTGCAGCAGCTGTCCTCTTGTTTTACAAGACAAGATCCAGCTGCAAGTGACAGCAGGAAGACAGCCTGTTACTGTCAGATCTCCTCCTGTATAGTGTCCCATCAAGCCTTGGGGAAGACAAATGAACTTTTCTTCCCATTACCAGCCCACTCTTACCAATCACACACTTATTGTCATGTGCTCCTCTACAGCCCCTGCAACCCCCGGTATAATACAGCAATTTATCCTCATGTTATCCCCCCTCTAGTTATTTAACCGCTTCCCGACATCCCATCTATTTTGTACGTCTAGGTGGTCCGCTCCTAACCGATCCAGTTCTTACTACAACTGGACCTACTATTGGGAGGGCAGGGACGATTTATCCCGCTGTCCCTTACTGATCGCTGCGTACACAATTATGGGATCCGAGCTCCACTTCCAGCTCCACAGTCACATAACTGCTAAAGGCCGGGAACTACATGAGCTTCGGGTCTGCATTCCTCATGTAACGGGGCCTAATATATCAGCCGCCATTACAGGAGAAAATCTGAATTTTTTTTTTTTTTTTTTTTTATATGTATCTATAGTTAAAAAGTCCCGCTTCCCCCCAAAGGTCTATTATGAGGGGGCATAATGTCTAATATATAACACAAAACCCCCCATTGGTTTGGTTTACATTGGAGTCAATGGGAATGGACTCAGCCTGTGTCTGTTTTCCACAACAGTTTAATGTCCGTTGCTGTCATCCTATAATGGAAGACAGCAACAGACATTAATAACGGTAGTGTGAACCCAGGCTAAAAATAACCAAAAAAAACATATGGGGGGGGAAGGGGGGGAGAAAAAAAAAAAAAAAGGCCCACCTTACTTCAACTAGCAGAACCTCATATTGTAAATTCAGTTCTCTTTCCATTTCCTCCTGACCTAGCCATTCACACACATCTGACATCCCATCTGTTTTTCTTCACCTAAACTGAAACATTCATCAGTAAACTAGGGAGAACAAAAAACAATCCTATTTACCCGAATAAATGTCTCCAGTTCCATTTTCCGCCTTTTCTCAATCTTTTCCAGTTCAGTTTGACATGTATGACATACATAAAGGTGGTTGACAGCCGGGCCCCCTCCAAATCTATAGTGTCAGACAGGGGTGAATATTAGATTATACAAACATTCATATGATAGACATAAGATCTGTGTAACCAAGATTGTGGCACTGACGCAAAAGGAAGGAGGAAGTGCTGGGATATTAGTTCTCTTTTTTTTCTTGCAAATTTTCTGTTTTTTGTTCCTTTTAAATAGTTTCAGAACTGAGGAGCATTGCTAGTGATGACACAAGATGCTGCTAGAAGACAACTGCCTTAAAGAGGACCTTTCATGTCCTCCAAGAACCCCGGTATTATATTACACTTGAAAGCTGACAGCTTTGATGGTACATGCCTGGGTGTTAGTTTAGTTACAGCACCTATATCCCTTCACTGTCAGAAGGGCGGGTCTTATGGCATCATTGCTAGGCAGTGAGGAACCCCCCCCCCCCTTTTCCCAACAGTACTCTTGGCTATTGAATGGAAGGGGGGGGGGGTGTTCCTCACAGCCCAGGTGATGAGACATTAGAGACACTAAGTATCTTTTCTTATTGTGCTCAGATTTCTCCTTTTGTGTCATTGATCTGTTTAGATGTATCATGCCCTGTATTTGCAGTCAGAGTTCCTGGCTCTCTTATATTATGGTCACTTTGATTTTTTTTTCAGGTATTTCTTTGCTATTTTACAGTTACTCCTGGCAGAACAACATGTGCAGAAACCAGTAGTAGTTGTAGTAATGGATACTAGAGGGGGGACAGCCTGCTCCTTGTTGAACAGATCCACAGCCTCAGACAGAAATGTAAAATTTACTGCAGCCAATTATTGTATAATGTCAACAGGGGCGCCATATCTCTCCCCCAACAGCAAAGGTCAGGAAGAAAGAAGTATTTTAAAAAAAAAAGAAAAAAAGTTGGATTTTAACACTCCACAATCATTTGCTTACAGTAGATAAGCTGCCCCCAGAGATGCTGGGTAATGACTAATGACCACCGAAAACATGTGCGGTCCACCTAGCATGCATGTATATTTTGGGAGGCTTGGAAGGAATATCCAACTTCCAACTGGGTAATTCTTCAAAAGGCATCAAGAAAATAGTTATAGATGGTGGAGACAACACACACCTGCCATATAAATAATCCCATATATTCTGTGGGAGCATCACAACCAGGTCTTCAATCAGGCCAGCCTTACGTGGTGGAACACCTGGAAAACAGACAAGAGGTGCACACGTTAAATGGGAGTCAATTAAAATCCACAAGGATCAGGCACTGTCACACATGTGAACAAGCTGGAGTAACCCCACGCACATGAATAGCCATACTGAACGTGTACTTGCAACTTAAAACCATGTAAATTCCCTACTGTGGATATGGCAGCTTGGCCCCAAATGCGTAACACCACCTTGGAGAAAATGTGCCAAAAATTGTCCCCTATTGGGTATCTGAAAGGTATTGCAGGAGGTGTCCCATTTTGGCCAGTTATAGTGAATTGGTGAAGACTGCTGCTGTTTTGGAATTGATGCTACCATGTATTATGTGGTCATCCATGCAAAAGAATGGATCCGTATACCGACGCGCAGGGCTTCTTCATTCAAGTGGGGGCGCCAAACTGCGGCAGCGATGAGAGGATTCATATTCATTTCAGTACAGAATGCCATGCAGATTCCCACCCAACACAGGATCTGACTAAACAATATTCCAAGTGTCGAAATATTCTTTTGACCGTACCGCCATGTACGCAGAGGAAGTCATTATTCGATATGGGCCCCGGTTCTGCAAACGTCTTGAACTTATTGAGCCACTGACGAGAGACGTAGAACTGCAGGAGGCTGGGCTCTGTCAGGTTCAGAAGGCTTGTCACTCGTCTCCTCTCCTTCTGAGCATCTTCACTTGACTTTCTGGGTGAAAACAAAGGAAAAAAAAAACAAATAAAATAAAAGGCATCTGTTATAATATTATAAGGGATTAACTCTGTGCCCTGTCTAGTGGGTAGACTTTGGTACTTTATCCCAGAACTGTAATATTCTATCCATATGATCTGTTATTGCAGCTCTGCTCCGATCCAGTACTGAGCTGCAATACCAGACACAACCTGTGAACAAAAGGAGGCGCCATTTGCAGTAAAAAGCAGGCATTTTCATTATGGAATTGCTTTCAACACTGAACCTGCACCACAGCTTGTCATGTCTTTCATTCCGGACTCCTATAGGTTTGCCATTCATCCCCAGTGCCCAATGTTCCCCATACAAACTAATGAGTTCACTTAGCTAATTTCCCTGGCAGGCATAATGAGGAAGCTCGGCCTGCCAATCCATTACTATAATACTGTCAGCTCAGCCAAAGCAAACAATAAGGCAAATATTTAAAGCGAGTGAAACAACGAAATCATAAAATATGTATTTTTACAGAGGCAATTACAGAAACGCTGTAACACAAGAGAGCAGATTACCTGTAGAAGAGCACATAAGCCTCAGCGTTCTGCACAGTGGCCTCAGACACTTCCGTGACGCTTTGGTCGTCAAATTCATACCAGAGATTGTTCAGGTTGTTGCGACAATAGGCAATATAGTGTCCGCCTGGAAGTTCAGTGGTTAATGGTTAACCAAAAGCGCATAGCATTACATAGAACAAATAAATGGTGCACCCCAGAGCGAACCGGACTGTATTAGTAATAAGTGCACAGTGACTGCACCAGCAGAATAGTGAGTGCAGCTCTGGAGTATAATACAGGATAAGTAATGTAATGTATATACACAGTGACTGTACCAGCAGAATAGTGAGTGCAGCTCTGGAGTATAATACAGGATGTAACGGGATCAGATTACTTGCAGAGAGCTAGATAATGACCGTAGCATAGCCCTCAGAGATGTAGCACAGGTACTTACTGCTGGCGGTGCCGTGGTGGCAGATGACAGACAAAAGGTCATAGGTAACAATCTGGCTGGGGCTGTCCTTTGCAAGGAACGGTTGTAAGTCCAGACCTTCCAACGGGAAAGATACATGGGTCCCGATTTTCGTGGAGAACATGAGCTCATGTCTGAACCTCTTCAGGTGTATGCTCAGTATCTACAAGAGACAGATCACAGTTCTATCTAGCAACCTGCAACAATAAGGAGGTAGATCCATGCTGGACAACAGCAGGTAAAAACCTCAAGGAACAGCCAGGACCAAAGATCTCACCTCAGGAAATTTCTGCACTTTGCAAAACTTGACGCCATTTCTTAACCTGGAAAAATGGAAACGAAATTGCCAATGATTTCTAGGACTATCGAAACCAATTCATGGCTAAAATAAGTGACAATGTAACTAATCAGACGTCGGACTAAATTTTTTCCCCGATCACATGTCCCTTATATTCTTTGGGTGGGCACGATCACAGCGATAGCAATTTATAGTTTTCATAGCAGTTTTAAACCCCAGGGGCACCCAGTTTCAAGAATCTCTCAGGGCGCTGATATTCATAGTCATAGGAATATAGGGTAGCCGTTATGGGTACATGTAAGAGAGGGAAATCAGACAAAATGCTACTTACTTTTTGCATTTCTCACAGCTGTACATGTTGTCACCTGCACAAAATAAATTCATTTAGACACTAGAATAATATCCTTTATATATTTAGGACATTGGCATTTTATTCTGATCTTTTACTACAGTGAAACTGCAAGAATAAAAAAGCACCATGACCAGCTCACCAATAAACTAATCGCTAATACACTAATACAAACCCTTCTATACCAGTAATACAGGTGCACAGTACTGAAAACAGGTGAAATAGAACAAGATAACTCACCTTTAAGTTCATCCCTGGCAAAGAAAGCTGCAAGGCAATCTTGAAGTGTGACCGTGGGACCCCAAAACCAGCTAAGAGAAAAACAAGAACAATGGAGGTAAGATAGGACACAAATACAAGGTGGAATTCCTACAAAGACAACTACAATTACAATCCATACCTCTTAAAGTATTCCAGGAAGAAAGCAATCCATCCTTGTGGTGCATACGCCTCCCCACAAGAGCCCGCCTTAACTAAAGAAGTCTGATGGCTCGAGGAGTGCAACTTTGCCAGATCTTCCTTCCCTGGGATTGGGAGGGAAAGGTCCTGAAATGTTTCCAGTGTTACAGAGATCTGAAAATTGAAACAGTATAAAAATAAATAAAAACAATTAAGTCCTGCTGCTCACAGGTCTTGTCCTTGATGAAGTCCCCACTGCACGTGACCAACTGAGGCCAATCAGTGGCCTAGAGAAAGGACATCTCACCCAATTCCGTTGCTTAGGTCAGCAATTGGCCTTAGTGGTCACGTGAGACAAGAACTTGCGGCAGAAGAAGCACCAGGGTGCTGTTGGACTGGATAGAGGCAGCGGGGCCCATCAGAGGACCAGGACAGGTATTTTATTTTTAAATTTTTCCGTTTCCCCTGCCTCCTTGCAGAAAATTGTATATCCTGGACAACCCATTTAATGACAAGCATCTCCTATCCACAGCACAGAGGGTCCCACTACTGTGATTATGCGTGCACCTTTGTAGTTGAACATCAGCCATCGCTTCATTCATTCACAGACTTTGCATACAAGTGAATGGAACAGTGGCCGAGCATGCACTCCACCCCTTCATTCACATTGTGCATTTGGAGCACTTTCGGATCCCCATTCTCATGATCCCTGTGGTCAGACCCCCAATGATGAGACTATTATTCCTCATCCTATGAATGGGGGCAAAGGTCATCATGAAAACCCCCTTTAGTTTGGTTCTGTGATGAGTACGGAGATGGGTTACATCTATTACTCTTGTATGTGATATGATGTGTTATAATGCAGGAAATCTCTGACCGTTCTTGTACACAAGTTGAACTCACCCTATCACACGTCAGACACTGCACCGAGCTCACAATGGTACCATCAAAAACATCCGATATGACACTGCGATACTTCTTCTGCCTCTTCTTCTTAGGAAGGCAAACTGTAGGAGCTGTAAGGAAGAACATGCTGCAGTCACTTGTACATCTTCAAGAATCTCAGCACGGCTAGTGCATAGAACTACAGATACCTTTTTTATGGCTTGTCCAAAGGGATCCAGATTTTGGGGGGCTGCTCGACAAGTGAGGAGGTGAGCCTTCACCGAGTAAGGGTGTTTGAGAAGCAGACAGGTCATTCATGATGACTTCTGTGGCGTAGTCTACAATACAAGATGCTTCATGCTTAGTTGTACACATTACAGTTTTGGGCTGCGGTACTAACCCACTGCCCATCACTTACCTGATATTCTACTCTGAATCTGGACCTTGACCGTTCCTTGAGAGGAGTTGTCATCCACCAGGCTCTCCAGGTTCTTCTCCAGATCTTGCAGGGAGTTGTTCTGGTTTAAGTGGTTGGAGTTCTTCTTCTCTTTCTGCCAGGATTTTACAGGTTCCTGCTCCTTTTGGTCCTCCTGGATTAACATGGCAGACTCTGAAAGTTCCTCAGACAGCTTTCGACTTTCATTTTCAGTGTGATCACTGCTGGAGCCGGACTCGCAGGACTGAAAGTCATTGTCCGACTGGTTCTTGTCCTCTTCCATGATCTCCTCCAAGATACCGGGCTGAGGATCCTCTTCTGCCTCAAACACCTGCTCCTTGAGTTCTTCATGCAATATATCCATCAGACAGCGCAGGAACTCTTGGGCATCCTACAAAGTTAAGTAAAGTGATTTCTTTGGTTTTAATCACAGTGGGCATGTGCTAATTTTTTTCCCCATAGTATCGTCCCCTTGAATTCAGAGAAAATTGTGGCATTAAAAATCACTTATTCACACATTATTAGGGAAGTCTAAGACAACAGAAGGGCTGTCCAGTTCTATTGGCCAGAGAGGAGTCATTACAAAGAGTGTCTCTCTTCCTGGAGGACCAGTCCTGCGTTACACACACAACCCATTGACTTGGAATGGGCACGGTGTAATGATTAAATTCCCCTGTTGGGGCGCTGTAGGGAAACAGAACACACCACCAGGTTTCTCTAAACATTACAGCTCATCGTTGCAATCCCAGCAGGATCAGCTTTTTTTGTCAAGGAACCTTCATAACAAGTAAGGATCGCCCCCTACTAGATGGATACGGGTAAGACGAACTTTAAGAAACCACTAGCAGCTAATAATATTTGCCTGCTAAATAGCCATTTACAAGACAAGGGTATAATCACATAAAGCGAAGCATCAATTTTCTGTACAAGTCAGATATAGTACAGTGACACTAGATCGTCTCCTAGGACCTTGCCACCTGAATGTTACAGATCACATGCACTCCTCTCCGGAGATGCCATCACCAGAGGACTCTTACCTGTTGGGAATAGCCACGAAAAGTTGGGTTTACTGTTTTTATGCCTTGGAACAGATTAGTAGGTATGACAGAACCAGGCCTGGGGAGAACAGGGAGAAGTACAAAAGACCAGGAGAAGGTACGGTTAGATTATTAACCACATAAATTAGAGAACAGTTCAGATTTTTGAGTAATTCAATTGGACAGGGAACAACAACTTCATTAAATGGGGTTATAGTCAATATCAAGTAGTCCCAAAAAGTGAAACATTAAGGGTTAGCATATACGAGGCTCCTGCTGGGGAGTGTATTAGTCTTGTGTCACGGTGAAGACATTTAGTAGAGAACTGGGCCTACCGGTTCTTGTGCCAGATTTCGGACATCAGCTTCTGGTAGCTTTTACAGAGAGCGGGCTTCTTGTCCGTACGTGCCAGCCCACCGCAGTCCAGGAAGAAGTGTGTGAGAGGAGGACTGTAAAAATTAAGACAGTCAAAAGCTGCAAGATTTGCACAATTTGGAAATTTTGCAAAAAAAATAAAAAAAATAAAATAAAATGGAAGTGTATACAAGGAAATGGTGGGTACAAATGATAATGTAAGGGCTCTATGTCCACTTGTGGTTACATGGCCTCAATGTTTTGGTAGTGGAGGGGTGAAGCGCACTTTGCAAATGATTCCCTAGGGTTTTGTTTTCTGCATAGGGAAATAAGTTTGCATGACGGTTGTGGTAATAAATGTTAGTAAAAGTCGCCATGGTTGGCTTTGCAAAATATGTCTAGAATTCAAGTAAGGTCATTGGAGGATGGCAGTGTTGAAGTCATCCTACTAGCTTCATTTACAATACATGGGGCCCTGCAAAAAAGTGGTAGGTGGCCTCAGGTGACCACACATTTCCCAGTTTTACAATGCACGTGGTCAGAAGTGTGTGTGGATATATAGATAGATAGATGTATTCCCTCTGTATCAACATATATGAAAAATAAAACCTCTTAAATCCTATATATTGGCACACTTACCAGTTGGACAGAGCCTGCAAGGCGGCATTCATATAACAAGTGTTTCCAATGTTCTTCAGTCCGGTGAGACCTAGACGGCATGAATAATTCAGTCAGAGGATCGATAAAACGACAGGCACCAGCGCTTATTAATAGAAATGCCATAACATGGAGGAGCACAAAGGGACTTTTTACTACAATGGCCCAGAAAACTAAAAACGCACCGGAGAGATTTTTCATTAAACAAGGACTGATAAGCCAAAGCTTGATATGACACAACGGAATAGAGCGGCCGGAGTTATTAATACGGTCTTTGAGAACAAGAGGATTGTGCAGTTGAATCCTTATCATCCGAGACATCTGCTGTCAAGAGGAACTCACATATATCAGATAGTTGGCAAGTCCCACTAAAATCAGTCTATGACGCCAACACACCTAAAAGCGGGAGTCAGCAACCTTCGTTGCTCAAGCCGTTGTGAAACTAAATCTCCTAGCATACTTCATTTACTTCTATGGGAGTTCCAAGAACAACAAAACAAGTATGTATGCTAAAAGTTGCAGTTCCTCTACATCTGGAATTGCCTACCCCTGGATCGAAACATATGGTCGGCTTAAAGAGGAGTCCATCACCAGAACTCAGCCCTGCAGATAGGATAGGATGCCTTGCATAAAATGGCTTTCCCCTTGTAAATCGGCACCTCTGTTGTCAAAATATATGCTTTTGTCTATATGCAAACGAGGTAAGTGGTAATGCCCTAGTGTCTAGATTTCTTATCTCAGGATTTCGGCTGCCCACCGGTCTCCTCTCCCCTCTACTTCCTGATCAGGGCTCAATAGAGAGCCAGAAGTCATCATACTGCCCAGTGAGCAGGACTCTGACCTAAGCAACCAGCTGTAAACAATGAGCGAGACAGGTTTAAAAAAAAAAAAAAAAAAAAAAAAAAAAAAAAAAAAAAAAAGGTATTGGGTAAAACACTTCAGTTCAGAATACCCCTTTGAGGCATCGGGCCCCACGGGTCAGAAACGCTGCGATTTACCCGCGGTGGAGACACTGCGGGAATAATCGCAGCGTTATACAGTATCTGCAGAGTGGATGGGATTCATGCGAATTCCATCCCCACTTTGCGGAAGAAATCGCAGCGTGTTGCAGTTTTGGAAATCGCAGCATGTCAATTATATAAACGGAAACGCCAGCGGCTTTTCCGTAGATATAATGGTAAGGAAAAGTCCGCAGAGGAAAACTTTGAACTTTCTCTTCAAAGCGCTGCGGGAAGAACTGCAATGCGTTCACGCAGCGGTTCTTACCGCAGCACTTTAGCACTGTGTTTACGGCCCAACATTGCAGAAATGCAGCTTTTTTGTTGCAGATTTTGCTGCGGTTTTTTGAGGAGTGTATTCAGCAGAAGGTAAAAGTATAAAAGCTTTCTATATATTTTCCATTCCTTTTGTAGACACTCCTAGATTTGGCTCATAAAACTCAACAAAATCTGCAACTAAGGAAGCTGCATTTCCGCAACGTGGGGCCTCAGCCTAAAGATTACTTTTCACCACCTTTTTACATAATTTAAATGCTGCTGCTCCACCGATTCCAGCACGGTTGGAATGTTTTCTCTGGCCCCCACCATTTCTGAGCAATCAATGCTGTTAGTTTTGGTGCCTGTTATGCTATTTAGGCTCTGTACTGTCAGGAGGGCGGTGTCAGGGGAATTCTGAGCTCTGACACTGGCTGCCTCTGATTGGCCAGTGCTTGCCATCACACCCCCTTGTCCGATTCTGCCTGACACTACCAGGGTATTTAAGTAGTATATCAGGCACCAAAACTAACAGCACTGACTGCTCAGATGTAGCAGGGGCTAGAGAAAGAGAATGCCAACTGTTCATGTTTCACTAGAGCGGTGGCTATTAACAGATGTAAGAACTGTAGTTGGTGGCGGAGAAAAAAAACTATTGTCACTGCTCCCTAACATATGGATTTGGCTCCACAGAATAACAATGGCTTCATATTTGGAAATACGGATTGTGGTAAGGCTAACATCTTAAGTAAAGTCACCTCTTGTCTTTAGTTCGTCTTCTTCTTCCAGTTCAACGTCCAGGTTCTCATAGATCACCGCGGGGGGCGTTTTTAATGTCAGATTTGAAGTCATCCTGGATTCCTTTTGGGGGGTTATAAAGGATATTTTTATTATTTAGGGTCTGGTAAAAGAGTCATTCAGATCTAGAGCTTCTGCAGGCAATCACTTGACCATCAGACAGTAATACCTGCGCAGGGTTATTATCCTGAGATTTGGCGTTAGGTGACTGAGCGCTTAGCTTCCGATCCAGGAATACTTCTTTACTGCAGGTGTAGCACCAGACTCGCAGCGTGGTGAGGTTCACAGTGAGGCAATGTTTGGTGTCCTACAAGAAGGCAACGCAAAATGTCAGATTACTCAGAAACTAAACCATTCCGTTGAAAACTGCAATACCATATATAGCCAAAGGACAAGAGTGGCACTGTTTGCAGAGAAGTTGCGGGACCCATATACTGGATATAAGTGTGGATCCTAGCGGTGGGACCTGCAGCTTACTCATAGATGGAAATACCCTTTTAAAACAAAATTTTTCCTGCTCCAATTTATTTTTGGGATGGGGTTGTATTACACAAGAACACATGGAGCATACAAACAGTAAAATTCCAATAACTCGGCATCAAGGGAACTGCGCCAGACACCGTAATACATCAGAGGTCTGCTGGGATTATTGGTTCTCTCAGGTTTGGTCTTATGAAACTACTTATTATTTTGCTGGATTATCAGATGTCGGATTTAAGGAATATACTGAATCCAAACACACAGATTGAGCTGAATCAAAGAGCAATAGCTGTATCAGTATGACAAGAACGCAAGGCAAAAATCTGTCACACAAACTGTTCCTCTTTCGTAACTCCTCGCACCCAGCTAAGGCCCAGAGAGCGGATTGCATCACCACATGCACACAGCACTGGAAAAATATCAGCACGTTTCACCAGACGACAGGGGACGGTGGCACGCTGCCCGACCTGTACGCCTTGTACTCTTCTGTTTACAGAGCCAATACTGCAAGCATCAGCTTCCTCATTTACAGGTACGAGTATACAGAGAATAGCAACTAGTTCTAGGAAGATGTGGAAAGATAATGGCCGGTGGCTTATAGAGGATCCAGTAGAGCAAAAGGCTATGTACCCTTGTCTGCTATCTATTGTCTCAATGCAGAAAACTAACATTTATCCATAGCCAGTATTTATTCCATAGTGGGGTTGGAAAATTTACAATACAATATAACAGGCGGTTCCCTATAATCCGGCTTCTGATATACTAATAGCCATTATAGCCTATCAATGTTTAAGCAGAACTCCGGCTATCTGTATATAAAGCAGTATAAACAAGAGCAAAACATAGAGGAGAACAATATCCAAAACCTAGACATTGTATGGTTTCTGGATAAAAGCATTCTGGATTCCGAACTGCGGCACGGAGATATTGTACATGGTCAGTTTTCTGCCTAATCTGCTTTCATGGCACGTAAGGCTAGGACTACATAGCCCCGTCGTGACTGTGTGACCCAAGATCACTGTCACTCTGCGAGTCTTTCGTCAATGTAAGTGAATGAAGTTGCACACTGACACTAAGAGTACCTAGAAGTCACCGTCACCCCCAGGGTCACAACGCTCCATTTATTGGTGTAGGAGTTACAGGGGGACCCCGTGATCGGAGTCACAGCCAGACTTGGCAAGTAGCCCTAACACAAAACTAATAGAGACAAAACCTGATGGAAATGCAAACTGTCGACATAATGGATTTGTACACCGAATTTATAGGGGCGGATCTCAACACGATTGAAAGGATGACTGCCCCCCCCCCCCCGTTAATGTATGACTTATCACGGGGGCCTGTTATATTAATGTAAGACTGCAGGGCCGGCCAAGTCTCTCCAGAGAAAAGCAGAGTGCATCCAACTGTGCGGCAGCTCTTAAGACTCACTTACACAGTTCTGGCATACCTTATACATCTAACAAGACTGACTGGTGACTCCAGGCAACCCCATTGATGGCTTTGGCACCGTCACGCCCCAACACAGCAGCATGCAGGCAGTAGTGACGGAGCCAGGTGCTGCAGCTCAAAGAGGCTTAGTCTTAGGGCCTACTGATGGGATCACCCCAATAACCAGAATATGGAACGTCTACCCCCTCCCCATTTGAATGGTACAGCTCCATTCAATTCATTGGGACTGCAAAAGATAAATGAATAATGTACTTGGCTACATTCAGTAGTATCAGCAGACATTGAAGCAGATAAATATGGGACCCCCGGCAATCCAGCACTTGTCCCCTGTCCACAGGTTAGGGGGATTAGCATTGTTGGCGGGACTCCCTATATATATATATATATATATATATATATATATATATGAATTGGAGTGAGCTGCATTACTAGAAAATGAAACAAGCAAATGCATAGGAAAAACTCCTGTAGGTGGATGTGCAGCGTGTGCCCATGTAACGGTGCCAATGGCTGCCTACACTACAACTGTCAGCACCACTTCCTGCACCCTGCCAACAGTCAGCCCTGCAGCTGCAGTGTGCACGTAGATTATACCGCACGGCCAGCAGATTATTATGCAAAAGCAATCCGCTCCACCGTGTATACTGTGCCAGACCTGTCATGATGCATTGCAATGATGAATCCTGGGACCCGCTTTCTGCTTTATCTGTAGGATTCCTTCCAAAAGCTACAAGGGCACCCTGCCAAGTAGAGTACATCTGTACTGCAAACACACATTCAGCAAGACTGACCTGAGAATGAGTAGTGCTATGGTCCACGTGCGACTCTCCGCAGCCAATATAGGAACAGCCATTCTATGCAAAAGAGAATGAGAGTTACAAGACTGCAGCAAAAAGACCGGCAAAAGAACATCCGAAGAATTGGTCTTACCTCTAAACAAGCCCAAAGATTTGGTCCCTTGACTTTGCAGTCTTGGCAGCTGCCCTGCATAGGATAAGAAGGGAGCAGGTCATTATAGAAGGAAATCCCTGAAACTTCACCCTCACAGCACTAAGGATCCCTGGGTCTAAACATAACCCAGCCCTCAGAAGCCATTGAGCTTCAGAACTGCACGTTCTGCCATTTCCAGTTAAGCACAGAAATATTAATATTAAACATTGATGTGGGACTGAATAAAGGTTTCTATGCAAAAAAACAAGGCAGGAAGTTGCTTACGCTGCTGGAAATGGGCACTTGTGGGAAAGCTCGGATGCTACAGACTGCTGAACTTTGTAATGTGGCAGCTAAAAGGTATTCACTGAGCGCGCAGGGTAAAGGCCACAGATATATCAGGCAGAACCGGCTAGTGGTACCTCTATAGCAAACAGTCTTGCAACTTAAAATTGTCACCAACCGTGGGCCTGAATAAATCTAACCCAGGGATGGGAGCCAGGATGGAAAGCAGCAGGCTGTAATACAGTAAAGATGCTACAAAAGTCCTGCTGAGACTTCAGTAATGTATAAGAATAGATTATCTATGGTGTAGATACTGAGCGTGATCATAAAGAGAACTGTGCAGTCACACAGTTACAGCTGCACAACCCTCTCCATGATCAGTGCAGGGAGGAAATAGGAAAAATTAACCATCACGGCCCTGCCTCCAATTACAGCCAGGACCATGCCAGGTGTGCAATAGAGATGAGCGAGTAGTATAGGTATGCGTGTAAGCGGCCGAACACCAAGGGGTTAAGCACATTGAATATTCGATGCGCTTAACCCCTTGGTATTCAGCCACTTACATGAATACCTATGGCGGGAAGGTATTCGATCGAATACTACTCGCTCATCTCTAGTGTGCAACACTCTGGATATCATGTTAGCAAAATTAACCCTTTCACTGTTAATTCTTAGTATTAACCATTTCACTGCCCTAGACCACCAGGAATCCTTATCTTACCATTTAACTACCCTGAATAAGGGTACAGACAATAACCCTTACTGTGCTAGACCCAAATGCTACGTATTACTATATACCTGGATGTGGCTTGCATTCGCTAGTTATCAGGAACCTTGCTTAGGTTACAAAATGGCCTGTGCAGTAGCTACAAAGACTACATAGGTTATAGCCATATCCATGCCTAACGGCCCCAGCCAGGCCCAATATAATAAAGCACTAAACTTCGCCTAGCACCCAATACAGTACATGGAATACAGTCCTAACTAGCGCCAATATAAAAGGCAAGTATTTGGAGCAGAATCCAGTGTCGAAATAGTAGCCCCACTGTGCGTACAGGAATTAAAATTAAAAAAAACAAAAACAAAAAAAAAAACAAACCCGTGGCCATGCAGTAGTTTTTGCATGAAGCCTATCCATAGATCACATTCCAATAGTGATCACCACCCCGTGCCCACATAGTAGCCCCAGTCATCAGCTGTGTGCCCATTCTGCCCCGTAGGAAGTCACCAGGGAGAACCACTCTATTCTACTGCCCTACATGGCGATTGGAGAACATTTGCCATATATATAGATTTCTCTATGTTCGATTTTGCACATTCTCCCCCAAAAGACTACTTACGTGAGATTTCTGAATGAGCTCTTCTTTGGTCACCTCACCCACAGACTCTAGATGGGGGCAGTCACATGCCAAGGAGGACATTTTAAAGTTCACAAACTCTTGTTCTGCAAAAAAATAAAAACACACTGTAGTAAAAAAAAAAAAAGCAATGTCGTCTTGCTAAAACCAGGCGCAGACCCACATAGTAATGGGACAAGATATGAGTAAGAACAAGATTTCCGACACGTTACCAACAGTTAGGCTGATATATACATTATAGCAATTCTAGGGTAGAGACCACAGCCAAAACATCTCGGGTAAGCTGTCGGATGGGTCACCATAGCCGGACTGGCGCTGTGTCAGTCCCAGTTGTTGCGCTGGTGCACTGCAGTCCTTAATATATCCACAAACCCGACAGAAGCCCTTGCTTCGAAATACAATGGTTCAAGGGGCTACATAACCTCTAGAACAACATGTAGAACCCAGCTTTTCCAGAATAAGGAACGCCTTGTTGTGTAGTGCCACATGTCGCGGTCCTATATCTCCAGCTTAGCCGTTCATTAATATCGGTAAACTCCCATGCAATAAATATATATTTTACACACACACACATTGGTTGTCACCCTGTGATATAACCAGGACAAGAAAAACCAAGCCTACTTCCTCCCAGAAACAGCGCCCACCTGACCATAGGTTGTGTCTGGTACTGCAACTCAGCATTCACTTCAGTGGAGCAGAGTTGCAATACCAGAAACAACCCATGGCCAGGTGGGGCGCTGTTCTAAAAAACAACAAAAAACAAACAAACCGGCAGCTCATCCCTATACAACCCCTTTAAATAAGTCCTATCAACGCTTCTGACATCTTTTCCCTAAAATTCTGCATTGTGCCGTCCTCTTGCAAATGCTGATAACTGGAGGTGACCGCTTCTCCTTGCAGTGTGATGCTCACAGCACTGAACAGACGGCATCGCTACGTAGCTATTTATATTTCCAGGAGGAATAACAGAGGTACAGCAGAATGCTGAGGTGTAAGAAAATGCTCCAGCATTGTTATTTGGTGGTGGAATATAGCTATATGGTAAAATAGGACTGTGGCTGGATTGTACTGAAGATTTACTGGGGAAAAATAATGACCCTACTGTACATACGGCCTATTGTGTAAGGTTTTTTTGCTCATTGCAAGTCTCACATATTAGTTTTGTAACGTTGCGGCTGTCACGTCTGACTACTTTAGCAATAATGGCAAATCACAGTGCGGATGTGTTGGCTGCTCAGTAAATGATATACAATGAATAAGTAATAGAGCAGGCAGCGGTGCTTGTAAGAGGTGGAATCATATAGGGCAGTCGTTCTCAATCTGTGTTACTTGTGCCCCCAGGGGTACATCCCGCTATTCCCATAAGTACACCCCCATACCCATAATGGTAGTATACAGAACTCCTTAAACATCACCGAGTGTGAGGGGATCTTTATTATATGTGGGTGGTACTATGGGGTTCATTACATTACGTTTGGGGCCATTTATCTGAGTGTTAGGGCCATTGTACTAAATTTGGGGACACTACATAAGTTTGGGGTCCTCGGTTGGGACATTTTCTCATTAGGGGTTACTTCGCTTGCAAAGGACAACAACCACTGACCTAGGTCATAACTAACATCTAACCCTGTCCGCATTACACCCAAAGTCTCTTTTAGAGAAACAGACCCTACTTTTCACCTCACCCCACTTTTAGGACACAATCAACTTTTTCTAAAATTGAGGGGTAGGATTTGACTGCCTGCCATGGGCAACTTCTTTACTTCCTAGGGCTGTGGAATCAGTAGCCCAAAGCACCGACCCAGACTCCATTTTTTCCATAGCCTGACTACTTCATAAACGGTGGACAGCCATGGTCAGAAAGAAGCTGTAAACATCCTCCTATTAAGGGTGCATTCACACTACGGAACGCCAGCGTGTATCACGGCCGTATACGCCGGCGTTACAGCAGGGCTGCCGGACACTTCCCATTCATTTCTATGGGAGCCGGCATGCGAGCGCTCCCCATAGAAATGAATGGACTGCTTTTTTCCATTCATTTCTATGGGGAGCGCTCGCATGCCGGCTCCCATAGAAATGAATGGGAAGTGTCCGGCAGCCCTGCTGTAACGCCGGCGTGTACGGCTCTGATACACGCTGGCGTTCCGTAGTGTGAATGCACCCTAAGGCCGGTTGCAGACCATGGATGTCACTTGTGTGCCGCCCGTGCACTGGCCACGGAAGCATGGGCTGCAAAATAGGACAGGAATGGGACCTGTTCTATATTTTGTGGCCCGGACAAGTGACCGTGTAATTCATGGTCAGGTGTATGGGCCCATAGAAATGAATGGGTAAGTGTGCAATCTGTGAAATACATAGATAGCATACTGATCATGGCCACGTCATCTGCAAGGGGTCTAAGGCTAGCTTCACATCTGTGTCGGAGTTTGAGTTCGTCTGCCGATTTCAGCTTAAAAATGACAGACACCCGATGACCCAATTACAGTCAATGGGGTCTACCACCTCCACCAATTCTACTTCTTAGCAACTCTTAACACTCAGTGCTCCACCGATACCAACATAGTTGGAATTTTCTCTCTAGCCCCCACCATTCCCAAGCAACAAGCACAGTTAGTTTTGGTCCCTGATTTGCTATTAAAGGGGTATTCCCACGTCGCATACTCACCAGTCTTCACTGCTGTAAAATCTTCTTTCTTCCTGGTTTCTTGCATCATTTGGTGGGCGGGGTTTCACATGTAACCTGCCGTTTAGCTCCGCCCACCGCATGGCGTGATCCTATGGGGTGGCTGAAGGGCCTGTGATGTCATCAAAGGTCCTTAAACACTATATGCACAATATTGGACTATGAAGTACAGGCAGGAGCAACTCCATTCTGTGTTACATACAGAGACTGCCTGTCTCTGCCATAATGAACACAATTGAATTAGCTAGCCTGATAACTGGGAGAACAGAAGACGTTCAGAAATGAAAGCAGCTCCTCTCCCCTATCCGATAGCAGGACCTAGGTCACGTGGTGCAGACACAGGAATAGCTAGATACACAGGCTCTCCCTGCACTTAGCCCCTCCTCCCTTCCCCTGAGAGCAGCAGATACATCACTTGACTTTTGAGCAAATAAGACAAGGGCTGTGTCAACACTGAATTGAATAAAGTAGGATAGTGGACAAACAAAGCAGTTTTGCTGAAGCAGTGTATTTAGGAAAAATCTTACATCCACATTAACAAGCAGTATAGATAGGATCCTTGTGATGGGACAACCCCTTTAAAGCTCTGTAGTGTCAGGTGGGCAGTGTAAGGCATGGGGCGTGCTTCAGAGCTCCAATCAGAGGCAGCCAGTGTCAGAGATCAGAATCCTACCCCTTGTCTGCTCCTGCCTGACCCCGCTCTCCTGACATACAGAGACTAAATAGTATATCGGGGACCAAAACTAACAGCATGGATTCTGCTTATTCCAACTGTGCTGGAATCAGCGGAGCAGCGACTATTAACTGATGGTAAGAACTGGAGGTGGCAGAAATGGTGAAAGGTCTTCTTTAACAATGCATGTAATACTGAAATATTCACATGAGGGGACAATTGCCCCCACACACATACTATATATTAGCTATACCCGCGACTTCATCCGCAGCCCCCTCACCCCTTGCGTGCCGCACCTGCAGTGCTGCCCCGGCCCCCCCGCCTCTGCCTTGCGGGCGCAGCGGGCCTGTCCAACAGCAGTACACCCATGGCCCCCCACCAGCCCACTTCCTCTCCTCTCACCCCTGGACCCCACTTTTTTCCCTACCCGCTCTCCAAACTTTCACATTTATAATATTAATATATATATATATATATATATATATATATATATATATATATACACACACACACACACATACATATATATACACACGCACAATATAAATAAATATACACAGAACATAACCTGGCTGAAGCCTGTGAGTATTTGGAGGGATTGGAAGCTGCTGACCACAGGACGGTCGTATATACTCCGTCAGCACCTAGCTGGCAGCTGACCAAGGTGTAATAAATAATGTATAGGGCACAGAGGCCCATCAGAACGAGATAACGTATCGATCTCCATAGTGTCTGACATATGTAGTGTAAGCGGCTACAGCACACGAGAAAAGAAATAACAAGTCATTACCGTCTTACCACAAAGGCCCGAGCTGCAGACAATACTAGAGCCTTATACGTCTATCACATAGGTGCCACCCAGTAACATATTACATAGGGAAAGGCTATTTACTGCAGAAATTAAGAATCAATGAGGCCTTTCAATTTTTTATGAAGTAGGACATTGGAGTTAAAAAAAAAAAAAACCCACACAACATAGTAGGGGGTCAATTTAGTCAGACAAGTTTGGTCCGGGTATCAGTACCACGGTCCATGTTCAGATGAACAGAACTCGCTTTAAAAAAAAAAAAATAAATAAAAACCTCCCATGGAAGGCTTTTGGTCAGGATTTTGGGGCAAAATCCGCCTCAAAATCCTGGCCAAAAAAAACGGGCCAACGGGAGCGAGTCATTTCATTTTTCCGCGAGCGGCCTGTTCCGGGTCCCAGAAAAAAAAAGCGACATGCTCATTCTTCAGGCGGAGCGGCTGGTTCATCTGAGGACGTCGGCATGAAGACACTCCGCACTAGGTCCATTCATTTGGGCCTAATCCGGAGCAGAGTGTCACAAATGGATGCGGGTGAACTGCAACGGCATCCAGTCACAGCTACCAGTTTTTTGGTCCAGAATCTGAGGCGGCCTCTTCCTCAAATTCCAGACCAAGAAACTCAATCTGAACTCATCCTTAAAGGGTATAGCTAGGTTGGATCGATTTCCGTTCGGGGATACTGTCCCTCATTCCGCTTGAAAAATGCGGAAAGAAAAGTCCTACAAACCTGGTACTCCACATTAAAGTCCATAGTGTCCGGGGTAACCACTTTTAAGACAAACTGTGCTTCAGTTTTTTGGGGTCCCCAAGAGGACCCAAAGAATGGAAACCTGAACGCAGGTGTGATTGTGGCTGCTATTGTGTTGGGTTAATTATAAAAATACTCAACAATATAACCTCCTTTTAATAGAAAACAGGCTGTAAAATTCCCTGTATAAACCTTCTGCCACCTCACGCTGCAAAAAAACAGAAATGCATCGAAATTTATGGCCGAAACTATACAGAAGACACCAGCATTTCTGTAGATATAATTGACATCTTGCAATATTCAAAAACACACAGCTTTTCCGGCTGCAGATTTTTTTTTCCCAATGTGTGGATGGGATTAGTCAGCGTCCCATCCACTTTGCAGATAAGGTAAAACGCAGCTTTTTTTTGCAATGAGGAGCTTCAGCCTAAAGCTACATGCACACGACTGAGAGTGCGTGCTGGGGGAGGGGGGACAAATTCCATAGTGGAAAGGACTCAGGTGACATCCAAGTGCCATCTGTTCCCTAGCCAAGGTGCTGAATGGGATCTGATCTATAATCAATGGAACGTAGCATCAGGAGCGACTCTGCCTGACATACAGCCGTGTGCATGACATATGTATTGTCAGTATGTACAGACAGCACATTTTTGACTAGGTTTTAACTAGGGATATTTTTTTTCCTTTTACTATACCTAGCCCGTGGGCTGAGATGCTTTAATGGATACCAAAACCATTGTCGTAGGTTGTATAAAACCAGAGATACAGCCATTTGTAGTGACCATCCCTCTAACAAATGCTGCATTGAGTACAGCTATACAGACAGTGTCTCTCTGAGAATGCTTCGTTAGAGCATTGCTAATGGGAACTGCCTGTTTTCTAATAAAAGGAAGTTAGATAGGTTAATTGAGTATTACAAAAATGTTCAGCATAATTATTTGGATATTCGGGAAAATGTCATGCGTGATGTAGTTAGGGAACATTGTCAGATGACTAGTCTCATTTCTGACTTACAACATGGTCTATGCAATATGTGTAAGACTGAGCAACTACATACATATACAGATATCTACGTATATGTGAGCAATGAGTCAGGGTAACACCACTGACGTGCCATCCACACCTGGAAAATATTCTACTAAACGCCATTACTCCACCAACACCAGCGTGAACCATCAACACCTGACTGAAGGGTTTGTGGATTCATCATGGCCCCGCAGAAATCTGGATTCCTCTAACCAGGCCATGTGTTTCCACTGCTCAGTAATCCAAGGTCTTGCACTCCTTTGCATGCAAATCTGCATTATATCGCCAGCATTTCCCAGACTGATCCAGGACTCCTTACATCATAGTGATCTGATAGGAGTCCCTTCTGTGGCCTACCGTCCTATACTATATACAGTGCTGGATAGTGGAGCGGCAAATTTAGGATTTATTTTCCACACCAGTCTTCATATTCCGAGGGTATACCTCCTCAGAAATCAGGTGCACACTCCACCGGGCCCTAGGCCTGCAGTGAAATCTGTAAACTGGTGTAACAGACCATAAATCTGCCAGGACTGGTGGCTCGGCCCACGTCACAAGGGTAGTACAAAACAGGGGGAAAAAAAAGGCACATTTTTGTGCAAAAGTTTTTGACATTTTCCTCTGACATGTTCCATTAGCCGTTTATGTCCACGGGATCACCTATTCCTCGTTCACACCATTCTCTGTGTACTCTCCACATTGTTACACCAGAAAACCTGACAAAGGTGCAAAATAGTAATCCCGGCTAGTCTAGTACCAATAACCAGGCGCCATCTGAAGGCACACAAAATTGTGACAACAAAACTGACCCACAAAAAATTGGTTCTGCTGATTCTGTGCTGCACTTGGGGTCACATCTAATGTGCATACAGGGAAGCTGCAAAAATTAAAGGGTGGGGGTCTCTACTAAAGCGGCCAATCTATGTGTAAAGGTATAAGACTATGTAGTGGATTATCACACAACTAATGCAGACATTATATATCATATTAGACACCTACACTCCTTACCACCATATTTAACAGTCAGCATGTTGTAACCCCTGTCCATGGTGGTATAAGGATGCTCTGTATGTCGCACAGATATGCAATACACATGGACAGGCGGCGTGCGGTAGGGGATTTAGGTTTCCTATATAATATATATAGACACAAGCACACTCAATGTACAGTATATAGCACACAATATACCCAGTTCTGCAAATGTTGAATATGGATATGCCAGTGTGCACTGTAACATATAACATGAGACCTGCATGCACAGCTGGATTGCAATCGACACAATGCATATACTGGATATGGCATATGCCAGGTGCACGGTATATTAGATATACTATACCTGTATATAGCCACCTCTGCATATACTGTACCTGCATGGCAAACCATACAGTATATGAATGCACGGTATATGACACACTATACTGTACCTGTATACATAGCAGGATTCCAATCTATCCAGTATATACCTGGTATATAGCAGCTGTACATATGTTCTATCTATATGCACGGCAGGATTGTGCTCTATCACCTCCAGCTATATGTGGGCGTGTGATATATATACGTGGTATAAGACTATCTGTACCGCCTCCTCCACTTACCTATCACCCCTTATCTCCCCCCACCCCAGCACTCACCTGGCCAGGGCCTGTCTCCTATGTGTGTGGCCCCCGGGCCCGAGCCTCAGTTTCCCCTCCCGGAGTCTCTCCTTTTTTCACTGTCTTTGCTGCGGCTTCCGGGGCTGGGCCGAGACACAGCGCCACCTGGCGGCCAGCTGCGGCGCTGCAGCGCACTGGGCAGGACTCCAGTCATCATTAGCTATAGGAGCAGCCACTGTGATTCAGGGTCATTGGAGGTGTCACCAGAGGCTGCACAACTACAACTCCCAGCATGGACATATTAATCATTGTGCAATAGCTGAAGAGCCACTAATCTATATAAATAAATATAATTGTGATCTATGGTTGCATGACAGGGGTCGCGGCCAAATTCACTTTGTCGCCCTTGCCGCACCCTGATGAGGATAAGTACTATATTGCATACACATTTGAGATTGCAACACAACACATCAAATGCTATAGGTCACTTTGTCTCCGGGACTACATCATTGATGACCTATTCATTGGAGGGTGCCGCAGGCCCCCACCAGTCTGGCCTATCCAAAAAAAATGACTAAGTGTCCAGTGTACTGTCACAAAACCAGTGATCAAACGATTGTCCACACACAGAAGTTATAATAATTAAAGTTTATTGAATTGAAACCTGTAAGCGTTCATCCTCTGAACCCGAGCCACGTATGGGAGCCTGTATGGTGGCACATTGGGGCCCCACAGCTCCGTACTAGGGGCCACAGCGACTCTATATGCCGCAGTATGGAGCTCCACGTAGTGCTGTATTATGGGATTAGAGATAACCATAGAGCAGGTTGGGGATTATTATTATTTCCAGTTTAAGGCCATACATTGCGGAAACGCAAAACAAAAAAACGCAACACTTTACAGTTCCAGGAAATTGAATGAGATTTTATTTAAAGGGATTTTATCACTGTGAAACCTATCCCGAGTAAGGCTGGTCTTAAACGATCGTATCGATTTTACGGTCCGCAAGTTGCTGATCAGCAACAAAGACACCCGTGTCCTGCTGCACTCGCCCATAGAGCTTTATGGGCGAGTCCGTGCAGTGCCGTGAATTCACGGCCTTTACGGACCTGCTCTATTCAGTACGGAGGCCCGGGCACACCACAGATAAAATATCCGGTCGTGCAAGAAGCCGCACTGAATATAACATGTCCGAAAATAGTACGGAATTGAAAACCCTCAATTGCGAACCATTTGCAGACTTACATTACGGCCGTATAAGACCAGTGTAAAAGTCACTTGCCAAATCCCTGAAGCCATGTGTTTTTTACATAGACTTTTATTGAGGGAGGCAAAAAAGCAAAATGCAATGGAAGTGGTATACTTTTGAATTCACAGAGTTTTTTGGTGAGGAGTTTGCTCAAAATCAGCTTTCAAAAACTCTATTGGGAGGTTTATGGAATGGGAACTTATAAAGTACTTCTACTTCTACTTTCTACTCAATCCACTCCTGACTTTGTCTCTAAAAACCACAATCAAATCTGCAACAAAAAAAAAGCTGCATTTCCGCAACATGGGGTCTCAACTTAAGACAGGAAACACACATAGCATTTTTGCAACCATTTTTGTTGCAGATTTTGCTGCCATTTTTGAACCAAAGCTAGGAGCGGGTTCATAAGGAATGGGAAGTATAAAGAAAGAACATATACGGCTCCTTCTTGCTGAATTCAGTCTTGGCTTTGGCACAAACTGCAACAAAATCTGCATCTGCAATAAAGCAACAAAAATGTTACCAACGTATCCAGCTTTAAAAGAGGCCGTGCCGCTATGGACACGCTATTTCCCCCTAACCACAGGACAGAGGATAAGTATCTGATCACTGGGGGCCCAATCTCCAGGTTCCCCAGTGATCAGAGGGACAGGTCTCCTTCTGAATTGAGCACTAATGCACTTGTGTGACTGGCGTTGTATCTGGCTGCCAGAGATTACAGTCCCAGCAGCCCCATAGAGTTAAATGGAGCCCCAGTCTAACAAGCGCACTGGCACTCCATTAACAAGGAGGCCCTGGGGGGACTTTCCTGATCACTGGGGGATCCGGCGATTTCCCTCCCAGCAATGGAACATGTCCCACATGTCATGCCACTTGTAATGCAGTCTATTAATGCTAAATTGTGACTTCTGTGACACTGTGCAGCCCTAACCTAATAGTTCACATTAGTCATTACTGGGCATGAGTTGGAGAACTACAAGACCCAGCATTGGCAGATGCAGAGACAGTGTTTACATACAACTTTGTGAATTGCTCATAGCAGACAGTGATAGTGCGGAGTCTGTGGTTGGTAAACAGTAAATAAGGGGTATTTATTTATGGCAAGGTGCATGGCGGGATGTAGAGCAGTTAGATATAGCCGAGATGTATTAGGTAGATGGACAGCTCATCCCTAAATGGAGACTTTACTTGTGCTGTCCCTCTCACCATCCATACTGCCAGGGTACACTCACCTTCCCTTCCACCGGGCCAGGCCACAATCACCCTCACCATCCACCTAGCCAGGGGCACAGTTCCCCTCACCATGCAAACAGGCAGGGTGCAGTGCCCCTCACCATCCTTGCAGCCAGGGCACAATCCCACTTCCCAACCATCCACCCAGACAGGGCGCAGTGCCCCTCACCATCCCCTCAGCTAGGGCAAGGTTCCCCTCACCACCTACACAGCCAGAATAAAGAATACCCTCATCATTCCCTCAACCAGAGCACAATCCCACTTCTCACTTATGGTTCATTGTGTGAGGACATCACCTTTCATGTCTATAAACACAAATAGATTTTTTAAGTATCAGCAAAGTCACCCGATAATATCTATCTCCTATCTATCTATCTATCTATCTATCTATCTATCTATCTATCTATCTATCTATTTATCATCTATCTATCTATCTATATCATATCTATCTATCTCCTATCTATCTATCTATCTATCTATCTCCTATCTATCTAATCTATCCATCCCATATCTATCTCCTATCTATCTATCTATCTATCTATCTATCTATCTATCTATCTATCTCTTATCTATCTATCTATCTATCTATCTATCTATCTATCTATCTATCTCCTATCTATCTATCTCCTATCTATCTATCTATCTATCTATCTATCTATCTATCTATCTATCTCTTATCTATCTATCTATCTATCTATCTATCTATCTATCTCTTATCTATCTATCTATCTATCTATCTCCTATCTATCTATCTCCTATCTATCTATCTCCTATCTATCTATCTATCTATCTATCTATCTATCTATCTATCTATCTATCTCTTATCTATCTACTATCTATCTATCTACTATCTATCCATCCTGTATCTATCTATCTATCTCCTATCTATCTATCTATCTATCTATCTATCTATCTATCTATCTATCTATCTCCTATCTACAGTATCTATCTATCTATCTATCTATCTATCTATCTATCTATCTCCTATCTATCTATTTATCATCTATCTATCTATCTATCTATCTATCTATCTATCTCATATCTATCTATCTCCTATCTATCTATCTATCTATCTATCTATCTATCTATCTATCTATCTATCTCCTATCTATCTAATCTATCCATCCCATATCTATCTCCTATCTATCTATCTATCTATCTATCTATCTCTTATCTATCTATCTATCTATCTATCTATCTATCTATCTATCTATCTCCTATCTATCATCTATCTATCTCCTATCTATCTATCTCCTATCTATCTATCTATCTATCTATCTATCTCTTATCTATCTATCTATCTATCTCCTATCTATCTATCTCCTATCTATCTATCTATCTATCTATCTAATCTATCTATCTATCTATCTCTTTATCTATCTAATCTATCCTTCTTCTATCTATCTATCTATCTATCTATCTATCTATCTATCTATCTATCTATCTATCTATCTATCTATCTATCTATCTAATCTGTGTTATAATGTAGCAAATTGCCTGATGACTTGGGCCTGGCACCCACTGACCGGGTCACGTGTTCTCTGGTGCTGCTCTGTACAGCTATTCTTCTATAGATGTTCTATCCATTATACAGTGCAGCCCCTCACCCACTCCCTGGTTATTAGTTGCTCCTCAGAGATCCCCGGCAGTCACACGGTCGTTACTAGAGAGGAGTCGCTCCTGGTAGGGATGATGTCACAGGAAGGGGCGTGGCCTCTCAGAGGAGGGCGGAGTTTCGGCCATCACGGCTCTGTGCTGTATAGAGGAAGTCGGTGCAGAGCACATGGAGATGGAGAACAGAAAGCAGAGGGGATGGGATGGGATTGTGGTAATGGAGGCTGGAAGGGGAGAGACAGGTTTGTTTTACATGAGACGACATGTTGGATGAGGCTCAGGGGAGAGAGTGATGTGGTTACATGGGACTGCACATTGGATGAGGGGGGAGTGAGTTAGTTACATGGGGCTGCACGTTGGGTAAGGCTGGGGGGGGGGGGGTGAGTTATGTAGTTACATGGGACTGCATGTTGGATGAGGCTGAAAAGAGAGTGATGTTTTATGTGGGACTGTATCCCGGAGGGTCTGGGGGATTGGATTGATGTTTAGGGTGGTATAGGAGTCATTGGCATGGAGGGAGACAGGGTTCTTTGGGTGTTTCTGGCATTTAAGGGGGCGCAGGAGATCTTTGGGGGTACTGCTGCATCTAAGGGGGAGGGCAGTGGCGTGCACAGTATTTCATGCTCAGCAGTGCCCCCCCACAGTATTATATGCTCAGCAGTGCCCCCCCACAGTATTATATGCTCAGCAGTGCCCCCCCACAGTATTATATGCTCAGCAGTGCCCCCCCACAGTATTATATGCTCAGCAGTGCCCCCCCACAGTATTATATGCTCAGCAGTGCCCCCCCCCCCAGTATTATATGCTCAGCAGTGCCCCCCCCACAGTATTATATGCTCAGCAGTGCCCCCCCACAGTATTATATGCTCAGCAGTGCCCCCCCACAGTATTATATGCTCAGCAGTGCCCCCCAGTATTATATGCTCAGCAGTGCCCCCCCACAGTATTATATGCTCATCAGTGCCCCCCCACAGTATTATATGCTCAGCAGTGCCCCCCCACAGTATTATATGCTCAGCAGTGCCCCCCCCCACAGTATTATATGCTCAGCAGTGCCCCCCCACAGTATTATATGCTCAGCAGTGCCCCCCCCCACAGTATTATATGCTCAGCAGTGCCCCCCCACAGTATTATATGCTCAGCAGTGCCCCCCCCCCCACAGTATTATATGCTCAGCAGTGCCCCCCCACAGTATTATATGCTCAGCAGTGCCCCCCAGTATTATATGCTCAGCAGTGCCCCCCCACAGTATTATATGCTCAGCAGTGCCCCCCCACAGTATTATATGCTCAGCAGTGCCCCCCCACAGTATTATATGCTCAGCAGTGCCCCCCCACAGTATTATATGCTCAGCAGTGCCCCCCCCACAGTATTATATGCTCAGCAGTGCCCCCCCCCAGTATTATATGCTCAGCAGTGCCCCCCCACAGTATTATATGCTCAGCAGTGCCCCCCCACAGTATTATATGCTCAGCAGTGCCCCCCCACAGTATTATATGCTCAGCAGTGCCCCCCCACAGTATTATATGCTCAGCAGTGCCCCCCCCCACAGTATTATATGCTCAGCAGTGCCCCCCCCCCACAGTATTATATGCTCAGCAGTGCCCCCCCACAGTATTATATGCTCAGCAGTGCCCCCCCCCAGTATTATATGCTCAGCAGTGCCCCCCCACAGTATTATATGCTCAGCAGTGCCCCCCCACAGTATTATATGCTCAGCAGTGCCCCCCCACAGTATTATATGCTCAGCAGTGCCCCCCCAGTATTATATGCTCAGCAGTGCCCCCCCCACAGTATTATATGCTCAGCAGTGCCCCCCCACAGTATTATATGCTCAGCAGTGCCCCCCCCCACAGTATTATATGCTCAGCAGTGCCCCCCCACAGTATTATATGCTCAGCAGTGCCCCCCCACAGTATTATATGCTCAGCAGTGCCCCCCCCAGTATTATATGCTCAGCAGTGCCCCCCCACAGTATTATATGCTCAGCAGTGCCCCCCCACAGTATTATATGCTCAGCAGTGCCCCCCCCCCCACAGTATAACATGCCCATGCTGCGACCTGTGTCCTTGTTTGGAGATCCCTGGGGCACGTTTACTATATGGAGGTCTTCCCATAGGTAATTAATATTTTTGTACTATGTTAATTCTATGTTGTATTTGCACTCTAAAAATTATGGATATTGTATATATCCTTATATGTATGCAATGAGAGTGTTATTTACTTACTAATATACAGTCCTATGAAAAAGTTTGGGCACCCCTATTAATCTTAATCATTTTTAGTTCTAAATATTTTGGTGTTTGCAGCAGCCATGTCAGTTTGATATATCTAATAACTGATGGACACAGTAATATTTCAGGATTGAAATGAGGTTTATTGTACTAACAGAAAATGTGCAATATGCATTAAACCAAAATTTGACCGGTGCAAAAGTCTGGGCACCTCAACAGAAAAGTGACATTAATATTTAGTAGATCCTCCTTTTGCCTCTAGTCGCTTCCTGTAGCTTTGAATAAGTTCCTGGATGAAGGGATTTTGGACCATTCCTCTTTACAAAACAATTCAAGTTCAGTTAAGTTTGATGGTTGCCGAGCATGGACCGCCCGCTTCCAATCATCCCACAGATGTTCAATGATATTCAGGTCTGGGGACTGGGATGGCCATTCCAGAACATTGTAATTGTTCCTCTGCATGAATGCCTGAGTCGATTTGGAGCGGTGTTTTGGATCATCGTCTTGCTGAAAGTATCAAGTATCTGCTGATACTGAGTGGAATCCATGTGACCCTCAACTTTAACAAGATTCCCCGTGTCGGCATTGGCCACACAGTCCCAAAGCATGATGGAACTTCCACCAAATTTTACAGTGGGTAGCAAGTGTTTTTCTTGGAATGCTGTTTTTTTTTTGGACACCATGCATAACGCCTTTTTGTATGACCAAACAACTCAATCTTTATTTCATCAGTCCACAGGACCTTCTTCCAAAATGAAGCTGGCTTGTCCAAATGTGTTTTTGCATACCTCAGGCGACTCTGTTTGTGGCGTGCTTGCAGAAACTGCTTCTTTCTCATCACTCTCCCATACAGCTTCTCCTTGTGCAAAGTGCGCTGTATTGTTGACCGATGCACAGTGACACCATCTGCAGCAAGATGATGCTGCAGCTCTTTGGAGGTGTCTGTGGATTGTCCTTGACTGTTCTCACTATTCTTCTTCTCTGCCTTTCTGATATTTTTTTTGGCCTGCCACTTTTGGGCTTAACAAGAACTGTCCCTGTGGTCTTCCATTTCCTTACTATGTTCCTCACAGTGGAAACTGACAAGTTAAATCTGAGACAACTTTTTGTATCCTTCCCCTGAACAACTATGTTGAACAATCTTTGTTTTCAGATCATTTGAGAGCGGGCTGTCCATGCTCGGCGACCATCAAACTTAACTGAACTTGAATTGCTTTGTAAAGAGGAATGGTCCAAAATCCCTTCATCCAGGAACTGATTAAAAGCTACAGGAAGCGACTAGAGGCAAAAGGAGGATCTACTAAATATTACTGTCACTTTTCTGTTGAGGTGCCCATACTTTTGCACCGGTCAAATTTTGGTTTAATGCATATTGCACATTTTTTGTTAGTACAATAAACCTCATTTCAATCCAGAAATATTACTGTGTCCATCAGTTATTAGATCAGACTGACATGGCTGCTGCAAACACCAAAATATTTAGAACTAAAAATGATTAAGATTAATAGGGGTGCCCAAACTTTTTCATAGGACTGCATAGTATTATCTCAATTGGACCTCCATTTTTTGTATGGTTGTACCACCTCATTCATTATCTCATTTCTTATATATGTTTTAACATGTATTTAAATAAAGTCTGATATATTTTTGTTAAACATTTTTTGTGGCATTGCGCTTTTTTAGCATAGTGTTTCAAGATAGAAAGAAGGTAGTATGACTATAGCCTGATATAAATGGTGTCTCTTTGTATTAATATTCCCCCAATATCCCCTGATACCCCCATGATGTAACCAATCCCCCCAATGTGCTCTAAGACCATCAATGTCACCTGCTGCCACCATGTTTTTATACCCTCCTGTAATGTAACCTGATTCCCCCAATAATATAATCCCCCACAATGTCCCCTTATTATAACCCCTCCGATGTGTGAATATTATACTCACCTCCTCCATCCCGCGGTGATGCTGCTTCTTCTTCCAGATTGTGAGCCACATACAAGGTACCGGGAGTTCTGAGAGGTCATGAGTGACCCGATACGGGGGACACAAAGCAGTGATTATTCCACCACCTGCACCAGGACACGTAACTTGTCTGTTTTCCTCGCACCTTGTAGAACGCAGGGTACTTTTAACCTATATATCAGAGTGGTAGGGCAGGAGGCCTATGGCTTCCTGCTCTACCGGAGGCTCAGAATCACATCGGTGGAACCTTTTATCACTGTCTTTGCAAACCTGCCAAATATTTAACAAGTAGATCAACAGAACTGGGGAGAAGCGGTTTCATCCCACCCCTACAGGTGACTCTATAGGCCGTTTTTGGCGGTGTCAGGATCACCACTTCCACCCAGGGATCTCCAAATAAGTGCAGTGTCTCTGCTGTCTTTGCCTCTGGTCTTCAACCCACGGCCTACAAGCTGGTCTCTTACGTTACAAGAACAAACCCAGGTTTGTCCTCCAGGTTCCAGGCCAACTCAGTCTCTTGATAAGATGACGTCTTCCATGTTGTTGAGGGTTCACAACTGGATCTGTGCTGTACCCATCCCAACTAGCAACATGGACTCTTTTCCATTTTTCTGTCTGCAACATTGTCTAGCCTCTTCAATGGTAGTTCTGTGGCTCAGCCCCATTGTCTATGTACTGGACCCTACTCGGTTCACAGGTGTCATACTGAAGACCCTGCCTCTGTCCTACGGAGACATCTTGGGGCTTTTTGGATCTATGGAACCAGCTACTCCCAGCTACCCCCAATGGCCAGGGGCGAGACTTCTGCACTACAAATACAGGAGGAAAGTACTGAAGTAAATAATGATTCTGGAAGGGGGCAAATACTTTTTTTTTTTTTTTTATAATGCTTACATTGGACGTGACTAGAAAGAAATAATAATAATCATTGTGGCTCCTGCTGGGTTGTCGATATAATTGGGTGATGGTTCTGCTGCAGATTGTGTCCTCTGGGAGGTAGAACGCCGAGCATGTACTGGGAGATGGTAATAATTGACCTCCCGGGTCTGAAGCCTCCATGATATGGATATATGTGTGTGTAACAAACATTGCAAAAAGAATGGACTGAATGAGACACGTGCGGCACCGCAGCATCACACAAACCCCTGACAGATGCACTCCATGAAGGTTATATGAAAGTCTGCTCTGTCATAAGCCGTCAGCATAGAATCGGTGCAGAATATGGATAATAACATTCCTATGGGGTCTGACAGATGTAGCAGTACTGACTACTGAGTCACCGCTGTGTGAGGCTAGGGATAATGCATGCTCAAAACACTCTGACTATAGATAATATTAGATCAGGAGTATACGGAGCCCAAGACAAGACTAAGAAGCATCCAAAGACCAGGCTAAACAGAGCCCTAGGTCAGAACTAGATACAGCCCAAGACAGGACTAGACACAATACAGGACAAGGCCAGACACAGCCCAAGGATAGGTCTAGACATGGCCCAAAAGTAGGCTACACCAGGCCAATACAGGACTAGATACAGCCCAAGACAGGACTAGATATAGTCCAAGACAGGACTAGACACAATCTAGGACAGGGTCAGACACGGCCCAATACAGGACTAGACACAATCCAGGAGAAGGTCAGACACAGCCCAAGACCAGGACTAGATACAGGACTAGACCCAATCCTGGACAAGGTCAGACACAGCCCAAGACCAGGACTAGATACAGTCCAAGGATGGGACAAGGTCAGACACAGCCCAAGACCAGGACTAGATACAGTCCAAGGACAGGACAAGGTCAGACACAGCCCAAGACCAGGACTAGATACAGTCCAAGACAGGACTAGACCCGATCCAGGACAGGGTCAGACACAGCCCAAGAATACGTCTAAACACAGCCCAAGACCAGGCTACACACAGCCCAATACAGGACTAGATACAGTCCAAGACAGGACGAGACACAATCTAGGACAGGGTCAGACACAGCCCAAGAATAGGTCTAGACACGGCCCAATACAGGACTAGATACAGTCCAAGACAGGACTAGACACAATCCAGGAGAAGGTCAGACACAGACCAGGACTAGATACAGTCCAAGACAGGACTAGACCCAATCCAGGACAAGGTCAGACACAGCCCAAGACCAGGACTAGATACAGTCCAAGACAGGACTAGATACAGCCCAAGACAGGACAAGGTCAGACACAGCCCAAGACAGGACTAGATACAGCCCAAGACAGGACAAGGTCAGACACAGCCCAAGAGCAGGACTAGATACAGTCCAAGACAGGACTAGACCCGATCCAGGACAGGGTCAGACACAGCCCAAGAATAGGTTTAAACACAGCCCAAGACCAGGCTACACACAGCCCAATACAGGACTAGATACAGCCCAAGGACAGGAATAAACACAATCCAGGACAAGGCCAGACACAACCCAAGACCAGGACTGAACACAATCCAAGACATGCGAGGAGTTCGACGAAGACTACGACCAGATCAGGACAACCAAGAACTTCCATCATATTAAACCTCAAAGAGAACACAAAACAACACTGAGCAAAAAACGATGATAGTGTAGTAATTTTTAAAATATGGTTGGTACAAAAAAAGTATAAAAAGTAATAATATCTATTTAGACCCGATGGCCTCTCACCTGTTCAGGTTGTGAAACTGACGTCCACAACCACGTGTAAGGGAACATTCACACAGAATGCGCTACGGCAGGCTGCCGAACACTTCCCATTCACTTCAATGGGAGCGCTTGTAATGGGTTCAGTCTGTAAAGAAAGAATAAATAATTGAGTTATCAGCTGCAAAAATGTGTATACATTTTTTTGGGACACCCTGTATATGTGCGCGCATATATATGGGACACCCGCGCACATGTGCGCGCGTAATTATTTGGGACACCCTGCAAATGCGCGCGCATATATATGCGAGCGCATATATTTGCAAGCGCATATATATGGAACACCTTGTATATGCGCACGCATATATATGGGACACCCGAGCCCATGTGCGCGTGCATTTTTTTGGGACACCCTGTATATATATAGGGTGTCCCAAAAAAACTGATTCTGGCTCTGACCTTTCATACTGATTCTTGCTCTGACCTCTCATACTGATTCCGGCTCTGACCTCTCATACTGATTCCGATTCTGAACTTTCATACTGATTCTGGCTCTGACCTCTCAGACTGATTCCGGCTCTGATCTCTCATACTGATTCTGGCTCTGACCTCTTATATTGCTTCTATCTCTGACCTCTCAGACTGCTTCTAGCTCTGACGTCTCATACTGCGTCTGGCTCTGACCTCTCATACTAATTCTTACTCTGACCTCTCAGACTGATTCTGGCTCTGACCTCTTAGACTGATTCTGGCTCTGACCTCTCAGTCTGTTTCCGGCTCTGAACTCTCAGTTTGATTCCGGCTCTGACCTCTCATATTGATTCCGGCTCTGACCTCTCATACTGATTCCGGCTCTGACCTCTCATACTGATTCCGGCTCTGATCTCTCATACTGATTCCGGCTCTGACCTCTCATACTGATTCCGGCTCTGATCTCTCATACTGATTCTGGCTCTGACCTCTCATACTGATTCTGGCTCTGACCTCTCAGACTGATTCTGGCTCTGACCTCTCAGACTGATCCTGGCTCTGACCTCTCAGACTGATTCTGGCTCTCACCTCTCAGATTGATTCTGGCTCTGATCTCTCAGACTGATTCTGGCTCTGACGTCTCATACTGATTCTGGCTCTGACCTCTCAGACTGCTTCTGGCTCTGACTTCTCAAAACGATTCTGGCTCTGACTTCTCAGACTGATTCTGGCTCTGACCTCTCAGACTGCTTCTGGCTCTGACCTCTCATACTGATTCCGGTTCTGACCTTTCATACTGATTACGGCTCTGATCTCTCATACTGATTCTGGCTCTGATCTCTCATACTGATTCTGGCTCTGACCTCTCAGACTGATTCTGGCTCTGACCTCTCAGACTGATTCTGGCTCTGACCTCTCAGTCTGTTTCCGGCTCTGAACTCTCAGTTTGATTCCGGCTCTGACCTCTCATATTGATTCCGGCTCTGACCTCTCATACTGATTCCGGCTCTGACCTCTCATACTGATTCTGGCTCTCACCTCTCAGATTGATTCTGGCTCTCACCTCTCAGATTGATTCTGGCTCTGATCTCTCAGACTGATTCTGGCTCTGACGTCTCATACTGATTCTGGCTCTGACCTCTCAGACTGCTTCTGGCTCTGACTTCTCAAAACGATTCTGGCTCTGACTTCTCAGACTGATTCTGGCTCTGACCTCTCAGACTGCTTCTGGCTCTGACGTCTCATACTGCTTCTGGCTCTGACCTCTCATACTGATTCCAGTTCTGACCTTTCATACTGCTTATGGCTCTGACCTCTCATACTGATTCTGGCTCTGACCTCTCAGACTGATTCTGGCTCTGACGTTTCAAACTACTTCTGGCTCTGACTTCTCAGACTTATTCTGGCTCTGACCTCTCAGACTGATTCTTGCTCTTACCTCTCAGACTGATTCTGGCTCTGACCTGTTATACTGATTCTGGCTCTGACCTCTCATACTAATTCTGGCTCTGATCTCTCATACTGATTCTGGCTCTGACCTCTCAGACTAATTCTGACTCTGACCTCTCATATTGATTCTGGCTCTGACCTATCATACTGATTCCGGTTCTGACCTCTCAGTCTGATTCTGGATTTGACCTCTCAGTCTAATTCTGGCTCTGACCTCTCAGACTGATTCTGACTCTTACCTCTCATACTGACTCTAGCTCTGATCTCTCATACTGATTCTGGCTCTGACCTCTCAGACTAATTCTGACTCTGACCTCTCATATTGATTCTGGCTCTGACCTATCATACTGATTCCGGTTCTGACCTCTAATTCTGATTCCGGCTTTGACCTCTCAGTCTGATTCCGACTCTGACCTCTCATACTGATTCCGGCTCTGACCTCTCATACTGATTCTGGCTCTGTCCTCTCATACTGATTCTGGCTCTGACCTCTCAGACTGTTTCTGGTTCTGAAGTCTTAGACTGCTTTTGGCTCTGACGTCTAATACTACTTCTGGCTCTGACTTCTCAAACTGATTCTGGTTCTGAACTCTCAGACTGATTCTGACTCTAACCTCTCATACTGATTCTGGCTCTGACCTCTCATACTAATTCTAGCTCTGACCTCTCAGACTGATTCTGGTTCTGACCTCTCAGACTGATTCTGGCTCTGATCTCTCATACTGATTCCGGCTCTGATCTCTCATACTGATTCTGGCACTCATCTCTCAGACTGATTCTGGCTCTGATCTCTCATACTGATTCTGGCTCTGACCTCTCAGACTGATTCTGGCTCTGATCTCTCAGACTGATTCTGGCTCTGATCTCTCAGACTGATTCTGGCTCTGATCTCTCAGACTGATTCTGGCTCTGATCTCTCAGACTGATTCTGGCTCTGATATCTCAGACTGATTCTGGCTCTGAGCTCTCAGACTGATTCTGGCTCTGATCTCCCATGCTGATTTCTGCTCTGACCTCTTATACTGCTTCTGGCTCTGACCTCTCATACTGCTTCTGGCTCTGACCTCTCATACTGCTTCTGGCTCTGACCTCTCAGACTGATTCTGGCTCTGACCTCTCAGTCTGTTTCCGGCTCTGAACTTTCAGTTTGATTCCGGCTCTGACCTCTCATATTGATTCCGGCTCTGACCTCTCATACTGATTCGGCTCTGACCTCTCATACTGATTCTGGCTCTGATCTCTCATACTGATTCTGGCTCTAACCTTTCAGACTGATTCTGGCTCTGATCTCTCATACTGATTCTGGCTCTGACCTCTCAGACTGATTCTGGCTCTGACCTCTCATCCTGATTCTGGCTCTGACCTCTCAGACTGATTCTGGCTCTGACCTCTCATACTGATTCTGGCTCTGACCTCTCCTACTGATTCTGGCTCTGATCTCTCATACTGATTCTGGCTCTGACCTTTCAGACTGATTCTGGCTCTGACCTCTCATACTGATTCCGGCTCTGACCTCTCATACTGATTCCGGCTCTGATCTCTCATACTGATTCTGGCTCTGATCTCTCATACTGATTCTGGCTCTGACCTCTCAGACTGATTCTGGCTCTGACCTCTCATACTGATTCTGGCTCTGACCTTTCATACTGATTCTTGCTCTGACCTCTCATACTGATTCCGGCTCTGACCTCTCATACTGATTCTGACTCTGATCTCTCATACTGATTCTGGCTCTGACCTTTCAGACTGATTCTAGCTCTAACCTCTCATACTGATTCTGGCTCTGACCTCTCATACTGATTCCGGCTCTGATCTCTCATACTGATTCTGGCTCTGACCTTTCATACTGATTCTGGCTCTGATCTCTCAGACTGATTCTGGCTCTGACCTTTCAGACTGATTCTGGCTCTGATCTCTCTTACTGATTCTGGCTCTGATCTCTCTTACTGATTCTGGCTCTGACCTCTCAGACAGATTCTGGCTCTGACCTCTCAGTTTGAATCTGGCTCTGACCTCTCAGTCTGATTGGGGCTCTAACCTCTCATACTGATTCTGGCTCTGATCTCTCATACTGATTCTGGCTCTGACCTTTCAGACTGATTCTGTCTCTGACCTTTAAGACTGATTCTGTCTCTGACCTTTCAGACTGATTCTGGCTCTGACCTTTCAGACTGATTCTGGCTCTGACCTCTCACACTGATTCTGGCTCTGACCTCTCATACTGATTCTGGCTCTGACGTCTCACACTGCTTCTGGCTCTGACCTCTCAGACTTATTCCGGCTCTGACCTCTCAGTCTGATTCCGGCTCTGACCTCTCATACTGATTCCGTCTCTGACCTCTCATACAGATTCCGGCTCTGACCTCTCATACTGATTCTGGCTCTGACCTCTCATACTGATTCTGGCTCTGATCTCTCATACTGATTCTGGCTCTGACCTTTCAGACTGATTCTGGCTCTGACCTCTCATACTGATTCTGGCTCTGACCTCTCATACTGATTCTGGCTCTGACCTCTCATCCTGATTCTGGCTCTGACCTCTCATACTGATTCTGGCTCTGACCTCTCAGACTGATTCTGGCTCTGACCTCTCATACTGATTCTGGCTCTGATCTCTCATACTGATTCTGGCTCTGACCTTTCAGACTGATTCTGGCTCTGACCTCTCATACTGATTCTGGCTCTGACCTCTCATACTGATTCTGGCTCTGACCTCTCAGACTGATTCTGGCTCTGACCTCTCATACTGATTCTGGCTCTGACCTCTCATACTGATTCCGGCTCTGACCTCTCATACTGATTCTGGCTCTGACCTTTCAGACTGATTCTGGCTCTGATCTCTCATACTGATTCTGGCTCTGACCTCTCATACTGATTCTGGCTCTGATCTCTCATACTGATTCTGGCTCTGACCTTTCAGACTGATTCTGGCTCTGATCTCTCTTACTGATTCTGGCTCTGACCTCTCAGACAGATTCTGGCTCTGATCTCTCAGACTGATTCTGGCTCTGACCTCTCAGACTGATTCTGGCTCTGACCTCTCAGACTGATTCCGGCTCTGACCTCTCATACTGATTCTGGCTCTGACCTCTCATACTGATTCCAGTTCTGACCTTTCATTCTGCTTCTGACTCTGCTTCTGGCTCTGACGTCTAAGACTTATTCTGGCTCTGACCTCTCATACTGATTCTGGCTCTGACCTTTCATACTGATTCTTGCTCTGACCTCTCATAATGATTCCGGCTCTGACCTCTCATACTGATTCTGGCTCTGATCTCTCATACTGATTCTGGCTCTGACCTTTCAGACTGATTCTGGCTCTGACCTCTCATACTGATTCCGGCTCTGACCTCTCATACTGATTCTGGCTCTCACCTCTCAGATTGATTCTGGCTCTCACCTCTCAGATTGATTCTGGCTCTGATCTCTCAGACTGATTCTGGCTCTGACGTCTCATACTGATTCTGGCTCTGACCTCTCAGACTGCTTCTGGCTCTGACTTCTCAAAACGATTCTGGCTCTGACTTCTCAGACTGATTCTGGCTCTGACCTCTCAGACTGCTTCTGGCTCTGACGTCTCATACTGCTTCTGGCTCTGACCTCTCATACTGATTCCAGTTCTGACCTTTCATACTGCTTATGGCTCTGACCTCTCATACTGATTCTGGCTCTGACCTCTCAGACTGATTCTGGCTCTGACGTTTCAAACTACTTCTGGCTCTGACTTCTCAGACTTATTCTGGCTCTGACCTCTCAGACTGATTCTTGCTCTTACCTCTCAGACTGATTCTGGCTCTGACCTCTTATACTGATTCTGGCTCTGACCTCTCATACTAATTCTGGCTCTGATCTCTCATACTGATTCTGGCTCTGACCTCTCAGACTAATTCTGACTCTGACCTCTCATATTGATTCTGGCTCTGACCTATCATACTGATTCCGGTTCTGACCTCTCAGTCTGATTCTGGATTTGACCTCTCAGTCTAATTCCGGCTCTGACCTCTCATACTGATTCCGGCTCTGACCTTTCATACTGATTCTGGCTCTGACCTCTCAAACTAATTCTGGCTCTGACCTCTCAGACTGATTCTGACTCTTACCTCTCATACTGACTCTAGCTCTGATCTCTCATACTGATTCTGGCTCTGACCTCACAGACTAATTCTGACTCTGACCTCTCATATTGATTCTGGCTCTGACCTATCATACTGATTCCGGTTCTGACCTCTAAGTCTGATTCCGGCTTTGACCTCTCAGTCTGATTCCGACTCTGACCTCTTATACTGATTCCGGCTCTGACCTCTCATACTGATTCTGGCTCTGTCCTCTCATACTGATTCTGGCTCTGACCTCTCAGACTGTTTCTGGTTCTGAACTCTTAGACTGCTTTTGGCTCTGACGTCTAATACTACTTCTGGCTCTGACTTCTCAAACTGATTCTGGTTCTGAACTCTCAGACTGATTCTGACTCTAACCTCTCATACTGATTCTGGCTCTGACCTCTCATACTAATTGTAGCTCTGACCTCTCAGACTGATTCTGGTTCTGACCTCTCAGACTGATTCTGGCTCTGATCTCTCATACTGATTCCGGCTCTGATCTCTCATACTGATTCTGGCACTCATCTCTCAGACTGATTCTGGCTCTGATCTCTCATACTGATTCTGGCTCTGACCTCTCAGACTGATTCTGGCTCTGATCTCTCAGACTGATTCTGGCTCTGATCTCTCAGACTGATTCTGGCTCTGATCTCTCAGACTGATTCTGGCTCTGATCTCTCAGACTGATTCTGGCTCTGATATCTCAGACTGATTCTGGCTCTGAGCTCTCAGACTGATTCTGGCTCTGATCTCCCATGCTGATTTCTGCTCTGACCTCTTATACTGCTTCTGGCTCTGACCTCTCATACTGCTTCTGGCTCTGACCTCTCATACTGCTTCTGGCTCTGACCTCTCAGACTGATTCTGGCTCTGACCTCTCAGTCTGATTCCGGCTCTGATCTCTCATACTGATTCTGGCTCTGACCTCTCATACTGATTCTGGCTCTGATCTCTCATACTGATTCTGGCTCTAACCTTTCAGACTGATTCTGGCTCTGATCTCTCATACTGATTCTGGCTCTGACCTCTCAGACTGATTCTGGCTCTGACCTCTCATACTGATTCCGGCTCTGACCTCTCATACTGATTCTGGCTCTGATCTCTCATACTGATTCCGGCTCTGACCTCTCATACTGATTCTGGCTCTGATCTCTCATACTGATTCTGGCTCTAACCTTTCAGACTGATTCTGGCTCTGATCTCTCATACTGATTCTGGCTCTGACCTCTCAGACTGATTCTGGCTCTGACCTCTCATCCTGATTCTGGCTCTGACCTCTCAGACTGATTCTGGCTCTGACCTCTCATACTGATTCTGGCTCTGACCTCTCCTACTGATTCTGGCTCTGATCTCTCATACTGATTCTGGCTCTGACCTTTCAGACTGATTCTGGCTCTGACCTCTCATACTGATTCCGGCTCTGACCTCTCATACTGATTCCGGCTCTGATCTCTCATACTGATTCTGGCTCTGATCTCTCATACTGATTCTGGCTCTGACCTCTCAGACTGATTCTGGCTCTGACCTCTCATACTGATTCTGGCTCTGACCTTTCATACTGATTCTTGCTCTGACCTCTCATACTGATTCCGGCTCTGACCTCTCATACTGATTCTGACTCTGATCTCTCATACTGATTCTGGCTCTGACCTTTCAGACTGATTCTAGCTCTAACCTCTCATACTGATTCTGGCTCTGACCTCTCATACTGATTCCGGCTCTGATCTCTCATACTGATTCTGGCTCTGACCTTTCATACTGATTCTGGCTCTGATCTCTCAGACTGATTCTGGCTCTGACCTTTCAGACTGATTCTGGCTCTGATCTCTCTTACTGATTCTGGCTCTGATCTCTCTTACTGATTCTGGCTCTGACCTCTCAGACAGATTCTGGCTCTGACCTCTCAGTTTGAATCTGGCTCTGACCTCTCAGTCTGATTGGGGCTCTAACCTCTCATACTGATTCTGGCTCTGATCTCTCATACTGATTCTGGCTCTGACCTTTCAGACTGATTCTGTCTCTGACCTTTAAGACTGATTCTGTCTCTGACCTTTCAGACTGATTCTGGCTCTGACCTTTCAGACTGATTCTGGCTCTGACCTCTCACACTGATTCTGGCTCTGACCTCTCATACTGATTCTGGCTCTGACGTCTCACACTGCTTCTGGCTCTGACCTCTCAGACTTATTCCGGCTCTGACCTCTCAGTCTGATTCCGGCTCTGACCTCTCATACTGATTCCGTCTCTGACCTCTCATACAGATTCCGGCTCTGACCTCTCATACTGATTCTGGCTCTGACCTCTCATACTGATTCTGGCTCTGATCTCTCATACTGATTCTGGCTCTGACCTTTCAGACTGATTCTGGCTCTGACCTCTCATACTGATTCTGGCTCTGACCTCTCATACTGATTCTGGCTCTGACCTCTCATCTTGATTCTGGCTCTGACCTCTCATACTGATTCTGGCTCTGACCTCTCAGACTGATTCTGGCTCTGACCTCTCATACTGATTCTGGCTCTGATCTCTCATACTGATTCTGGCTCTGACCTTTCAGACTGATTCTTGCTCTGACCTCTCATACTGATTCTGGCTCTGACCTCTCATACTGATTCTGGCTCTGACCTCTCAGACTGATTCTGGCTCTGACCTCTCATACTGATTCTGGCTCTGACCTCTCATACTGATTCCGGCTCTGACCTCTCATACTGATTCTGGCTCTGACCTTTCAGACTGATTCTGGCTCTGATCTCTCATACTGATTCTGGCTCTGACCTCTCATACTGATTCTGGCTCTGATCTCTCATACTGATTCTGGCTCTGACCTTTCAGACTGATTCTGGCTCTGATCTCTCTTACTGATTCTGGCTCTGACCTCTCAGACAGATTCTGGCTCTGATCTCTCAGACTGATTCTGGCTCTGACCTCTCAGACTGATTCTGGCTCTGACCTCTCAGACTGATTCCGGCTCTGACCTCTCATACTGATTCTGGCTCTGACCTCTCATACTGATTCCAGTTCTGACCTTTCATTCTGCTTCTGACTCTGACCTCTCATACTGATTCTTGCTCTGACCTCTCAGACTGATTCTGGCTCTGACCTCTCAGACTGATTCTGGCTCTGACCTCTCAGACTGATTCTGGCTCTGACCTCTCATACTGATTCCGGCTCTGAACTCTCATACTGATTCTGGCTCTGACCTCTCAGTCTGATTCCGGCTCTGACCTATCATACTGATTCTGGCTCTGATCTCTCGTACTGATTCTGGCTCTGACCTCTCAGACTGATTCTGGCTCTGACCTCTCATCCTGATTCTGGCTCTGACCTCTCATACTGATTCTGGCTCTGACCTCTCATACTGATTCTGGCTCTGACCTCTCAGACTGATTCTAGCTCTGACCTCTCAAACTGATTCTGGCTCTGACCTCTCATACTGATTCTGGCTCTGATCTCTCATACTGATTCTGGCTCTGACCTTTCGTACTCATTCTGGCTCTGACCTCTCATACTGATTCTGGCTCTGACCTCTCATACTGATTCCGGCTCTGATCTCTCATACTGATTCTGGCTCTGACGTCTAAGACTTATTCTGGCTCTGACCTCTCATACTGATTCTGGCTCTGACCTTTCATACTGATTCTTGCTCTGACCTCTCATAATGATTCCGGCTCTGACCTCTCATACTGATTCTGGCTTTGATCTCTCATACTGATTCTGGCTCTGACCTTTCAGACTGATTCTGGCTCTGACCTCTCATACTGATTCTGGCTCTGACCTCTCATACTGATTCCGGCTCTGATCTCTCATACTGATTCTGGCTCTGACCTCTCATACTGATTCTGGCTCTGACCTCTCATACTGATTCCGGCTCTGATCTCTCATACTGATTCTGGCTCTGACGTCTAAGACTTATTCTGGCTCTGACCTCTCATACTGATTCTGGCTCTGACCTTTCATACTGATTCTTGCTCTGACCTCTCATAATGATTCCGGCTCTGACCTCTCATACTGATTCTGGCTCTGATCTCTCATACTGATTCTGGCTCTGACCTTTCAGACTGATTCTGGCTCTGATCTCTCTTACTGATTCTGGCTCTGACCTCTCAGACAGATTCTGGCTCTGATCTCTCAGACTGATTCTGGCTTTGATCTCTCATACTGATTCTGGCTCTGACCTTTCAGACTGATTCTGGCTCTGACCTCTCATACTGATTCTGGCTCTGACCTCTCATACTGATTCCGGCTCTGATCTCTCATACTGATTCTGGCTCTGACCTCTCATACTGATTCTGGCTCTGACCTCTCATACTGATTCTGGCTCTGACCTCTCACACTGATTCTGGCTCTGACCTCTCACACTGATTCTGGCTCTGACCTCTCAGACTGATTCTGCCTCTGATCTCTCAGACTGATTCTGGCTCTGACCTCTCAGACTGATTCTGGCTCTGACCTCTCAGACTGATTCTGGCTCTCACCGCTCATACTGATTCCGGCTCTGAACTCTCATACTGATTCTGGCTCTGATCTCTCATACTGATTCTGGCTCTTACCTCTCAGTCTGATTCCGGCTCTTACCGCTCATACTGATTCTGGCTCTGATCTCTCGTACTGATTCTGGCTCTTATCGCTCAGACTGATTCTGGCTCTGACCTCTCATCTTGATTCTGGCTCTGACCTCTCAGACTGATTCTGGCTCTGACCTCTCAGACTGATTCTGGCTCTGACCTCTCAGACTGATTCTGGCTCTGACCTCTCAGACTGATTCTGGCTCTGACCTCTCAGACTGATTCTAGCTCTGACCTCTCAAACTGATTCCGGCTCTGACCTATCATACTGATTCTGGCTCTGATCTCTCGTACTGATTCTGGCTCTGACCTCTCAGACTGATTCTGGCTCTGACCTCTCATCCTGATTCTGGCTTTGACCTCTCATACTGATTCCGGCTCTGATCTCTCATACTGATTCTGGCTCTGACGTCTCAGACTGATTCTGGCTCTGACCTCTCATACTGATTCTGGCTCTGACCTTTCATACTGATTCTTGCTCTGACCTCTCATAATGATTCCGGCTCTGACCTCTCATACTGATTCTGGCTCTGATCTCTCATACTGATTCTGGCTCTGACCTTTCAGACTGATTCTGGCTCTGACCTCTCATACTGATTCTGGCTCTGACCTCTCATATTGATTCCGGCTCTGATCTCTCATACTGATTCTGGCTCTGACCTCTCATACTGATTCTGGCTCTGACCTCTCACACTGATTCTGGCTCTGACCTCTCACACTGATTCTGGCTCTGACCTCTCACACTGATTCTGGCTCTGACCTCTCACACTGATTCTGGCTCTGACCTCTCAGACTGATTCTGGCTCTGACCTCTCAGACTGATTCTGGCTCTGACCGCTCATACTGATTCCGGCTCTGAACTCTCATACTGATTCTGGCTCTGATCTCTCATACTGATTCTGGCTCTTACCTCTCAGTCTGATTTTGGCTCTTACCGCTCATACTGATTCTGGCTCTGATCTCTCGTACTGATTCTGGCTCTGACCTCTCAGACTGATTCTGGCTCTGACCTCTCATCCTGATTCTGGCTCTGACCTCTCATACTGATTCTGGCTCTGACCTCTCATACTGATTCTGGCTCTGATCTCTCATACTGATTCTGGCTCTGATCTTTCAGACTGATTCTGGCTCTGATCTCTCTTACTGATTCTGGCTCTGACCTCTTAGACAGATTCTGGCTCTGACCTCTCATACTAAATCTGGCTCTGACCTCTCAGTCTCATTCTGGCTCTTATCTCTCATACTGATTCTGGCTCTGATCTCTCATACTGATTCTGGCTCTGACCTCTCAGTCTGATTCTGGATCTGACCTTTCAGACTGATTCTGGCTCTGACCTCTCAGACTGATTCTGGCTCTGACCTCTCATACTAAATCTGGCTCTGACCTCTCAGTCTGATTCTGGCTAAGACCTCTCAGTCTGATTGGGGCTCTGACCTCTCATACTGATTCTGGCTCTGATCTCTCATACTGATTCTGGCTCTGACCTTTCAGACTGATTCTGGCTCTGACCTTTCAGACTGATTCTGGCTCTGACCTTTCAGAATGATTCTGGCTCTGACCTCTCATACTGATTCTGGCTCTGACCTCTCATACTGATTCTGGCTCTGACCTCTCAGTCTGATTCCGGCTCTGACCTCTCATACTTATTCCGGCTCTGACCTCTCATACTGATTCCGGCTCTGACCTCTCATACTGATTCTGGCTCTGACCTCTCATACTGATTCCAGTTCTGACCTTTCATTCTGCTTCTGGCTCTGACCTCTCATACTGATTCCGGCTCTAACCTCTCATACTGATTCTGGCTCTGACCTCTCAGACTGATTCTGGGTCTGACCTCTCAGACTGATTCTGGCTTTGACCGCTCATACTGATTCCGGCTCTGAACTCTCATACTGATTCTGGCTCTGACCTCTCATACTGATTCTGGCTCTGACCTCTCAGACTGATTCTGGCTCTGACCTCTCAGACTGATTCTAGCTCTGACCGCTCATACTGATTCCGGCTCTGAACTCTCATACTGATTCTGGCTCTGATCTCTCATACTGATTCTGGCTCTGACCTCTCAGTCTGATTCCGGCTCTGACCTCTCATACTGATTCTGGCTCTGATCTCTCGTACTGATTCTGGTTCTGACCTCTCAGACTGATTCTGGCTCTGACCTCTCATCCTGATTCTGGCTTTGACCTCTCATACTGATTCTGGCTCTGACCTCTCATACTGATTCTGGCTCTGATCTCTCATACTGATTCTGGCTCTGAGGTCTCTACAAAAACATCCCAGAAGAAGACCTAACTCCAGAACAGCAACAGATAATCACCAAACTGAGGGACATGGAGAAAGTCATCAAAGACTTCCAGAACCCTCTGGACTCACCAATCACCATAAAAGATATACAGGAAAGAATTGCCCTGCTGAAAGGTAAAAAGGCCAGTGGCCCTGACGGCATCCTACCAGAGATGATCAAATACAGCCCTCCAGCAATACACGCGGCGCTGGCAAAGCTATTCACCCTCGTGCTCAATGCTGGACACTTCCCCGAAGACTGGAACAAAGGGCTCATAACCCCCATCTACAAGAATGGGGACCAATATGACCCCAACAACTACAGAGGGATCTGCGTCAGCAGCACGCTGGGGAAACTGTTCAACAGCATAATCAATAACAGAATCCTCACCTTCCTCACACAACACGGGGTCCTCAGCAAGAGCCAAGCAGGGTTCATGCCAAACCACCGCACCACAGACCATATCTACACCCTGCACAGCCTCATCAAGATGCACGTCCACAACACCAGAAGAGGCAAGATATTCGCCTGCTTCGTGGACTTTAAGAAGGCGTTTGATTCAGTATGGCACCCAGGCCTACTTCTAAAACTCCTAGAGAGTGGAATAGGAGGAAGAAGGTACGAAGTCATCAAGAGCTCCTACACCGGAAACCAGTGCAGTGTGAAGGTGAATGGGGAAAGGACTGCATACTTCCAACAGGCCCGAGGGGTCAGACAAGGCTGTAGCCTGAGCCCAACGCTCTTCAACATCTATATCAATGAACTGGCTACAGCCCTGGAGGCCTCATCAACCCCAGGCCTCACCCTGAACAATCGAGAGGTGAAGTTCCTGCTGTATGCCGACGACCTCCTACTCCTGGCCCCCACCGAGAAAGACCTCCAAGAAAGCCTGTCAGTGCTGGAAAAATTCAGCACCACATAGGCCCTACCCATCAACCAGAAGAAGACCAAAATCATGGTATTTCAGAAGAAGGGCCAAAACAAAGCCTCCACCACCCCACAATTCACACTGAATGGCTCCACACTGGAGAAAACCAAGAGCTACACCTACCTGGGGCTGGAGCTCAGCCAATCAGGAAGCTTCAAAGCAGCAATAGAAACCCTGAAAGCAAAAGCCTGCAGAACCTTCTACGCCATCAGAAGACAACTGTACCACCTCAAACCACCGGTGAGGGTCTTGATGAAGATATTTGACGCAGTCATCTCCCCGATCCTTCTCTATGGCAGCGAGGTTTGGGGCCCAGCCACCTACCCAGACCTGTCAAAGTGGGATTCCAGCCCAACAGAGAACTTCCACCTGGTGTTCTGCAAATACCTGCTCCATGTCCATCGCAACACCACCAACATAGCCTGCAGGGCAGAGCTAGGCAGACTCCCCCTATGGCTCACCATACAGAAGAGGGCGCTAGCTTTCCAGGCACACATCCAGGTGAGCAAGTCCGACTCCTACCACCACCAAGCATGGCTAAGCCACCTGAGCAAACCAGACATTCAACAACCAAACAACAGCCAACCACCAAACCAAAAACACCAACAGATGATAACCAAGGCCGAAATAAAGGCGACCACAGAGGCAAATAGAGAGCGGTACATTGAAGAATGGAAAAACGAAATAAATAACTCCAAGAAACTCACCGTGTACCAATCCCTACAAAGGGACTACACCATGGCCACCTACCTGGAGAGAATACGCCACCCCAAGCACAGACAGACCCTGAGCCGGTACAGACTGAGCGCCCACAACCTAGAGATAGAGACGGGGCGATACAGGCAGACGTACAAGCCACGGGAGAAGAGACTGTGCCAGCACTGTGACCAGGGGGCCCTAGAAGACGAGACCCACTTCCTGCTACACTGCACCAAATACTCAGCTGTGAGGGCCGTCTACTACCAAAGACTCTCTGCCCACATCCCAGACTTCATATCTGCAGACGAGAAGAGGAAACTCTACATCCTACTGGGAGAAGAAGAGGGCACTGTGGAGATCGCTGCCCAATACGTATACAGCTGTCACCAAACAAGAGGAAGATGAGACTCCATGGACTGTTATATTTATCCCAAAACACCCGCCCACCCCCACCCCCCCATATAGCAGTCACCAACAAAGAGGAAGACGAGACTCCACGGACTGTTATACCCCAAACCAACCGCCCCGCCCCACCCCACCTCCAACCCCCCCATATAGCAGTCACCAACGAAGAGGAAGATGAGACTCCATGGACTGATATAACCCAACCCCCCCCCCCACATACCCACCACCCACCCAACCCAACGCCCCCCCCCCCCGCCCACTTTACTAGCTTTGGCAATGCCAAATACCTATTCGGACGTGCCAATAAAGCATTTTTGATTTGATTTGACCTTTCAGACTGATTCTGGCTCTGATCTCTCTTACTGATTCTGGCTCTGACCTCTCAGACAGATTCTGGCTCTGATCTCTCAGATTGATTCTGGCTCTGACCTCTCAGACTGATTCTGGCTCTGACCTCTCAGACTGATTCCGGCTCTGACCTCTCATACTGATTCCAGTTCTGACCTTTCATTCTGCTTCTGACTCTGACCTCTCATACTGATTCTGGCTCTGACCTCTCAGACTAATTCTGGCTCTGACCTCTCAGACTGATTCCGGCTCTGACCTCTCAGACTGATTCTGGCTCTGACCTCTCAGACTGATTCCGGCTCTGATCTCTCATACTGATTTTGGCTCTGATCTCTCATACTGATTCTGGCTCTGACTTATCAGTCTGATTCCGGCTCTGATCTCTCATACTGATTCTGGCTCTGACCTCTCAGTCTGATTCCGGCTCTGACCTCTCATACTGATTCTGGCTCTGACCTCTCATACTGATTCTGGCTCTGACCTCTCAGACTGATTCTGGCTCTGACCTCTCAGACTGATTCTGGCTCTGACCTCTCATACTGATTCTGGCTCTGACCTCTCATACTGATTCTGGCTCTGATCTCTCATACTGATTCTGGCTCTGACCTTTCAGACTGATTCTGGCTCTGACCTCTCATACTGATTCTGGCTCTGACCTCTCATACTGATTCCGGCTCTGATCTCTCATACTGATTTTGGCTCTGATCTCTCATACTGATTCTGGCTCTGACTTATCAGTCTGATTCCGGCTCTGATCTCTCATACTGATTCTGGCTCTGACCTCTCAGTCTGATTCCGGCTCTGACCTCTCATACTGATTCTGGCTCTGATCTCTCGTACTGATTCTGGCTCTGACCTCTCAGACTGATTCTGGCTCTGACCTCTCATCCTGATTCTGGCTCTGACCTCTCATACTGATTCTGGCTTTGACCTCTCATACTGATTCTGGCTCTGAACTCTCATACTGATTCTGGCTCTGACCTTTCAGACTGATTCTGGCTCTGATCTCTCTTACTGATTCTGGCTCTGACCTCTCAGACTGATTCTGGCTCTGACCTCTCAGACTGATTCCGGCTCTGAACTCTCATACTGATTCTGGCTCTGACCTCTCAGTCTGATTTCGGCTCTGACCTCTCATACTGATTCTGGCTCTGATCTCTCGTACTGATTCTGGCTCTGACCTCTCAGACTGATTCTGGCTCTGACCTCTCATCCTGATTCTGGCTCTGACCTCTCATACTGATTCTGGCTCTGACCTCTCAGACTGATTGTGGCTCTGACCTCTCAGACTGATTCTGGATCTGACCTCTCAGACTGATTCTGGCTCTGACCTCTCATACTGATTCTGGCTCTGACCTCTCATACTGATTCTGGCTCTGATCTCTCATACTGATTCTGGCTCTGACCTTTCAGACTGATTCTGGCTCTGACCTCTCATACTGATTCTGGCTCTGACCTCTCATACTGATTCCGGCTCTGATCTCTCATACTAATTTTGGCTCTGATCTCTCATACTGATTCTGGCTCTGACTTATCAGTCTGATTCCGGCTCTGATCTCTCATACTGATTCTGGCTCTGACCTCTCAGTCTGATTCCGGCTCTGACCTCTCATACTGATTCTGGCTCTGATCTCTCGTACTGATTCTGGCTCTGACCTCTCAGACTGATTCTGGCTCTGACCTCTCATCCTGATTCTGGCTCTCACCTCTCATACTGATTCTGGCTTTGACCTCTCATACTGATTCTGGCTCTGATCTCTCATACTGATTCTGGCTCTGACCTTTCAGACTGATTCTGGCTCTGATCTCTCTTACTGATTCTGTCTCTGACCTCTCAGACTGATTCTGGCTCTGACCTCTCAGACTGATTCTGGCTCTGACCTCTCAGACTGATTCCGGCTCTGACCTCTCATACTGACTCTGGGCTCTGACCTCTCATACTGATTCCAGTTCTGACCTTTCATTCTGCTTCTGACTCTGACCTCTCATACTGATTCTGGCTCTGACCTCTCAGACTGATTCTGGCTCTGACCTCTCAGACTGATTCTGGCTCTGACCTCTCATACTGATTCCGGCTCTGAACTCTCATACTGATTCTGTCTCTAACCTCTCAGTCTGATTCCGTCTCTGACCTCTCATACTGATTCTGGCTCTGATCTCTCGTACTGATTCTGGCTCTGACCTCCCAGACTGATTCTGGCTCTGACCTCTCATCCTGATTCTGGCTCTGACCTATCATACTGATTCTGGCTCTGACCTCTCAGACTGATTCTGGCTCTGACCTCTTAGACTTATTCTGGCTCTGACCTCTCATACTGATTCTGGCTCTGATCTCTCATACTGATTCTGGCTCTGACCTTTCAGACTGATTCTGGCTCTGACCTCTCATACTGATTCTGGCTCTGACCTCTCATACTGATTCCGGCTCTGATCTCTCATACTGATTCTGGCTCTGATCTCTCATATTGATTCTGGCTCTGACCTCTCAGACTGATTCTGGCTCTGACCTCTCATACTGATTCCGGCTCTGACCTCTCATACTGATTCCGGCTCTGACCTCTCATACTGATTCCGGCTCTGACCTCTCATACTGATTCAGGCTATGACCTTTCAGACAGATTCTGGCTGTGATCTCTCATACTGATTCCGGCTCTGAACTCTCATACTGATTCTGGCTCTGACCTCTCATACTGATTCCAATTCTGACCTTTCATTCTGCTTCTGACTCTGACCTCTCATACTGATTCTTGCTCTGACCTCTCGGACCGATTCTGGCTCTGACCTCTCAGACTGATTCTGGCTCTGACCTCTCAGACTGATTCTGGCTCTGACCTCTCATACTGATTCCGGCTCTGAACTCTCATACTGATTCTGGCTCTGACCTCTCAGACTGATTCTGGCTCTGAACTCTCATACTGATTCCGGCTCTGAACTCTCATACTGATTCTGGCTCTGACCTCTCAGTCTGATTCCGGCTCTGACCTCTCATACTGATTCTGGCTCTGATCTCTCGTACTGATTCTGGCTCTGACCTCTCAGACTGATTCTGGCTCTGACCTCTCATCCTGATTCTGGCTCTGACCTTTCAGACTGATTCTGGCTCTGACCTCTCAGACTGATTCTCGCTCTGACCTCTCAGACTGATTCCGGCTCTGACCTCTCATACTGATTCTGGCTCTGACCTCTCATACTGATTCCAGTTCTGACCTTTCATTCTGATTCTGACTCTGACCTCTCATACTGATTCTTGCTCTGACCTCTCAGACTGATTCTGGCTCTGACCTCTCAGACTGATTCTGGCTCTGACCTCTCAGACTGATTCTGGCTCTGACCTCTCATACTGATTCCGGCTCTGAACTCTCATACTGATTCTGGCTCTGACCTCTCAGACTGATTCTGGCTCTGACCTCTCATACTGATTCCGGCTCTGAACTCTCATACTGATTCTGGCTCTGACCTCTCAGTCTGATTCCGGCTCTGACCTCTCTTACTGATTCTGGCTCTGATCTCTCGTACTGATTCTGGCTCTGACCTCTCAGACTGATTCTGGCTCTGACCTCTCATCCTGATTCTGGCTCTGACCTATCATACTGATTCTGGCTCTGACCTCTCAGACTGATTCTGGCTCTGACCTCTCAGACTGATTCTGGCTCTGACCTCTCATACTGATTCTGGCTCTGATCTCTCATACTGATTCTGGCTCTGACCTTTCAGACTGATTCTGGCTCTGACCTCTCATACTGATTCTGGCTCTGACCTCTCATACTGATTCCGGCTCTGATCTCTCATACTGATTCTGGCTCTGATCTCTCATACTGATTCTGGCTCTGACCTCTCAGACTGATTCTGGCTCTGACCTCTCATACTGATTCTGGCTCTGACCTCTCATACTGATTCCGGCTCTGACCTCTCATACTGATTCTGGCTCTGACCTTTCAGACTGATTCTGGCTGTGATCTCTCATACTGATTCTGGCTCTAAACTCTCATACTGATTCTGGCTCTGATCTCTCATACTGATTCTGGCTCTGACCTTTCAGACTGATTCTGGCTCTGATCTCTCTTACTGATTCTGGCTCTGACCTCTCAGACAGATTCTGGCTCTGATCTCTCAGACTGATTCTGGCTCTGACCTCTCAGACTGATTCTCGCTCTGACCTCTCAGACTGATTCCGGCTCTGACCTCTCATCCTGATTCTGGCTCTGACCTTTCAGACTGATTCTGGCTCTGACCTCTCAAACTGATTCTCGCTCTGACCTCTCAGACTGATTCCGGCTCTGACCTCTCATACTGATTCTGGCTCTGACCTCTCATACTGATTCCAGTTCTGACCTTTCATTCTGATTCTGACTCTAACCTCTCATACTGATTCTTGCTCTGACCTCTCAGACTGATTCTGGCTCTGACCTCTCAGACTGATTCTAACTCTGACCTCTCAGACTGATTCTGGCTCTGACCTCTCATACTGATTCCGGCTCTGAACTCTCATACTGATTCTGGCTCTGACCTCTCAGACTGATACTGGCTCTGACCTCTCATACTGATTCCGGCTCTGAACTCTCATACTGATTCCGGCTCTGATCTCTCATACTGATTCTGGCTCTGATCTCTCATACTGATTCTGGCTCTGACCTCTCAGACTGATTCTGGCTCTGACCTCTCATACTGATTCTGGCTCTGACCTCTCATACTGATTCCGGCTCTGACCTCTCATACTGATTCTGGCTCTGACCTTTCAGACTGATTCTGGCTGTGATCTCTCATACTGATTCTGGCTCTAAACTCTCATACTGATTCTGGCTCTGATCTCTCATACTGATTCTGGCTCTGACCTTTCAGACTGATTCTGGCTCTGATCTCTCTTACTGATTCTGGCTCTGACCTCTCAGACAGATTCTGGCTCTGATCTCTCAGACTGATTCTGGCTCTGACCTCTCAGACTGATTCTCGCTCTGACCTCTCAGACTGATTCCGGCTCTGACCTCTCATCCTGATTCTGGCTCTGACCTTTCAGACTGATTCTGGCTCTGACCTCTCAAACTGATTCTCGCTCTGACCTCTCAGACTGATTCCGGCTCTGACCTCTCATACTGATTCTGGCTCTGACCTCTCATACTGATTCCAGTTCTGACCTTTCATTCTGATTCTGACTCTGACCTCTCATACTGATTCTTGCTCTGACCTCTCAGACTGATTCTGGCTCTGACCTCTCAGACTGATTCTGGCTCTGACCTCTCAGACTGATTCTGGCTCTGACCTCTCATACTGATTCCGGCTCTGAACTCTCATACTGATTCTGGCTCTGACCTCTCAGACTGATTCTGGCTCTGACCTCTCATACTGATTCCGGCTCTGAACTCTCATACTGATTCTGGCTCTGACCTCTCAGTCTGATTCCGGCTCTGACCTCTCATACTGATTCTGGCTCTGATCTCTCGTACTGATTCTGGCTCTGACCTCTCAGACTGATTCTGGCTCTGACCTCTCATCCTGATTCTGGCTCTGACCTTTCAGACTGATTCTGGCTCTGATCTCTCTTACTGATTCTGGCTCTGACCTCTCAGACAGATTCTGGCTCTGATCTCTCAGACTGATTCTGGCTCTGACCTCTCAGACTGATTCTGGCTCTGACCTGTCAGACTGATTTCGGCTCTGACCTCTCATACTGACTCTGGCTCTGACCTCTCATACTGATTCCAGTTCTGATCTTTCATTCTGCTTCTGACTCTGACCTCTCATACTGATTCTGGCTCTGACCTCTCAAACTGATTCTGGCTCTGACCTCTCATACTGATTCCGGCTCTGAACTCTCATACTGATTCTGTCTCTAACCTCTCAGTCTGATTCCGGCTCTGACCTCTCATACTGATTCTGGCTCTGATCTCTCGTACTGATTCTGGCTCTGACCTCTCAGACTGATTCTGGCTCTGACCTCTCAGACTGATTCTGGCTCTGACCTCTCATACTGATTCTGGCTCTGATCTCTCATACTGATTCTGGCTCTGATCTCTCTTACTGATTCTAGCTCTGACCTCTCAGACAGATTCTGGCTCTGATCTCTCAGACTGATTCTGGCTCTGACCTCTCAGACTGATTCTGGCTCTGACCTCTCAGACTGATTCCGGCTCTGACCTCTCATACTGACTCTGGCTCTGACCTCTCATACAGATTCCAGTTCTGACCTTTCATTCTGCTTCTGACTCTGACCTCTCATACTGATTCTGGCTCTGACCTCTCAGACTGATTCTAATTCTGACCTCTCAGACTGATTCTGGCTCTGACCTCTCAGACTGATTCTGGCTCTGATCTCTCAGACTGATTCTGGCTCTGACCTCTCAGACTGATTCTGGCTCTGACCTCTCAGACTGATTCCGGCTCTGACCTCTCATACTGACTCTGGCTCTGACCTCTCATACAGATTCCAGTTCTGACCTTTCATTCTGCTTCTGACTCTGACCTCTCATACTGATTCTGGCTCTGACCTCTCAGACTGATTCTGGTTCTGACCTCTCAGACTGATTCTGGCTCTGACCTCTCAGACTGATTCTGGCTCTGATCTCTCAGACTGATTCTGGCTCTGACCTCTCAGACTGATTCTGGCTCTGACCTCTCAGACTGATTCCGGCTCTGACCTCTCATACTGACTCTGGCTCTGACCTCTCATACAGATTCCAGTTCTGACCTTTCATTCTGCTTCTGACTCTGACCTCTCATACTGATTCTGGCTCTGACCTCTCAGACTGATTCTGGCTCTGACCTTTCAGACTGATTCTGGCTCTGATCTCTCTTACTGATTCTGGCTCTGACCTCTCAGACAGATTCTGGCTCTGATCTCTCAGACTGATTCTGGCTCTGACCTCTCAGACTGATTCTGGCTCTGACCTGTCAGACTGATTTCGGCTCTGACCTCTCATACTGACTCTGGCTCTGACCTCTCATACTGATTCCAGTTCTGACCTTTCATTCTGCTTCTGACTCTGACCTCTCATACTGATTCTGGCTCTGACCTCTCAGACTGATTCTGGCTCTGACCTCTCATACTGATTCCGGCTCTGAACTCTCATACTGATTCTGTCTCTAACCTCTCAGTCTGATTCCGGCTCTGACCTCTCATACTGATTCTGGCTCTGATCTCTCGTACTGATTCTGGCTCTGACCTCTCAGACTGATTCTGGCTCTGACCTCTCAGACTGATTCTGGCTCTGACCTCTCATACTGATTCTGGCTCTGATCTCTCATACTGATTCTGGCTCTGACCTCTCAGACTGATTCTGGCTCTGACCTCTCATCCTGATTCTGGCTCTGATCTTTTAGACTGATTCTGGCTCTGACCTCTCAGACAGATTCTGGCTCTGATCTCTCAGACTGATTCTGGCTCTGACCTCTCAGACTGATTCTGGCTCTGACCTCTCAGACTGATTCCGGCTCTGACCTCTCATACTGACTCTGGCTCTGACCTCTCATACAGATTCCAGTTCTGACCTTTCATTCTGCTTCTGACTCTGACCTCTCATACTGATTCTGGCTCTGACCTCTCAGACTGATTCTGGTTCTGACCTCTCAGACTGATTCTGGCTCTGACCTCTCAGACTGATTCTGGCTCTGATCTCTCAGACTGATTCTGGCTCTGACCTCTCAGACTGATTCTGGCTCTGACCTCTCAGACTGATTCCGCCTCTGACCTCTCATACTGACTCTGGCTCTGACCTCTCATACAGATTCCAGTTCTGACCTTTCATTCTGCTTCTGACTCTGACCTCTCATACTGATTCTGGCTCTGACCTCTCAGACTGATTCTGGCTCTGACCTCTCAGACTGATTCTGGCTCTGACCTCTCAGACTGATTCTGGCTCTGATCTCTCGTACTGATTCTGGCTCTGACCTCTCACACTGATTCCGGCTCTGACCTCTCATACTGATTCCGGCTCTGATCTCTCATACTGATTCTGGCTCTGATCTCTCATACTGATTCTGGCTCTGACCTCTCAGACTGATTCTGGCTCTGACCTCTCATACTGATTCTGGCTCTGACCTTTCATACTGATTCTTGCTCTGACCTCTCATACTGATTCCGGCTCTGACCTCTCATACTGATTCTGACTCTGATCTCTCATACTGATTCTGGCTCTGACCTTTCAGACTGATTCTAGCTCTAACCTCTCATACTGATTCTGGCTCTGACCTCTCATACTGATTCCGGCTCTGATCTCTCATACTGATTCTGGCTCTGACCTTTCATACTGATTCTGGCTCTGATCTCTCAGACTGATTCTGGCTCTGACCTTTCAGACTGATTCTGGCTCTGATCTCTCTTACTGATTCTGGCTCTGATCTCTCTTACTGATTCTGGCTCTGACCTCTCAGACAGATTCTGGCTCTGACCTCTCAGTTTGAATCTGGCTCTGACCTCTCAGTCTGATTGGGGCTCTAACCTCTCATACTGATTCTGGCTCTGATCTCTCATACTGATTCTGGCTCTGACCTTTCAGACTGATTCTGTCTCTGACCTTTAAGACTGATTCTGTCTCTGACCTTTCAGACTGATTCTGGCTCTGACCTTTCAGACTGATTCTGGCTCTGACCTCTCACACTGATTCTGGCTCTGACCTCTCATACTGATTCTGGCTCTGACGTCTCACACTGCTTCTGGCTCTGACCTCTCAGACTTATTCCGGCTCTGACCTCTCAGTCTGATTCCGGCTCTGACCTCTCATACTGATTCCGTCTCTGACCTCTCATACAGATTCCGGCTCTGACCTCTCATACTGATTCTGGCTCTGACCTCTCATACTGATTCTGGCTCTGATCTCTCATACTGATTCTGGCTCTGACCTTTCAGACTGATTCTGGCTCTGACCTCTCATACTGATTCTGGCTCTGACCTCTCATACTGATTCTGGCTCTGACCTCTCATCCTGATTCTGGCTCTGACCTCTCATACTGATTCTGGCTCTGACCTCTCAGACTGATTCTGGCTCTGACCTCTCATACTGATTCTGGCTCTGATCTCTCATACTGATTCTGGCTCTGACCTTTCAGACTGATTCTGGCTCTGACCTCTCATACTGATTCTGGCTCTGACCTCTCATACTGATTCTGGCTCTGACCTCTCAGACTGTTTCTGGCTCTGACCTCTCATACTGATTCTGGCTCTGACCTCTCATACTGATTCCGGCTCTGACCTCTCATACTGATTCTGGCTCTGACCTTTCAGACTGATTCTGGCTCTGATCTCTCATACTGATTCTGGCTCTGACCTCTCATACTGATTCTGGCTCTGATCTCTCATACTGATTCTGGCTCTGACCTTTCAGACTGATTCTGGCTCTGATCTCTCTTACTGATTCTGGCTCTGACCTCTCAGACAGATTCTGGCTCTGATCTCTCAGACTGATTCTGGCTCTGACCTCTCAGACTGATTCTGGCTCTGACCTCTCAGACTGATTCCGGCTCTGACCTCTCATACTGATTCTGGCTCTGACCTCTCATACTGATTCCAGTTCTGACCTTTCATTCTGCTTCTGACTCTGACCTCTCATACTGATTCTTGCTCTGACCTCTCAGACTGATTCTGGCTCTGACCTCTCAGACTGATTCTGGCTCTGACCTCTCAGACTGATTCTGGCTCTGACCTCTCATACTGATTCCGGCTCTGAACTCTCACACTGATTCTGGCTCTGACCTCTCAGTCTGATTCCGGCTCTGACCTATCATACTGATTCTGGCTCTGATCTCTCGTACTGATTCTGGCTCTGACCTCTCAGACTGATTCTGGCTCTGACCTCTCATCCTGATTCTGGCTCTGACCTCTCATACTGATTCTGGCTCTGACCTCTCAGACTGATTCTGGCTCTGACCTCTCAGACTGATTCTGGCTCTGACCTCTCAGACTGATTCTAGCTCTGACCTCTCAAACTGATTCTGGCTCTGACCTCTCATACTGATTCTGGCTCTGATCTCTCATACTGATTCTGGCTCTGACCTTTCGTACTCATTCTGGCTCTGACCTCTCATACTGATTCTGGCTCTGACCTCTCATACTGATTCCGGCTCTGATCTCTCATACTGATTCTGGCTCTGACGTCTAAGACTTATTCTGGCTCTGACCTCTCATACTGATTCTGGCTCTGACCTTTCATACTGATTCTTGCTCTGACCTCTCATAATGATTCCGGCTCTGACCTCTCATACTGATTCTGGCTCTGATCTCTCATACTGATTCTGGCTCTGACCTTTCAGACTGATTCTGGCTCTGACCTCTCATACTGATTCCGGCTCTGACCTCTCATACTGATTCTGGCTCTCACCTCTCAGATTGATTCTGGCTCTCACCTCTCAGATTGATTCTGGCTCTGATCTCTCAGACTGATTCTGGCTCTGACGTCTCATACTGATTCTGGCTCTGACCTCTCAGACTGCTTCTGGCTCTGACTTCTCAAAACGATTCTGGCTCTGACTTCTCAGACTGATTCTGGCTCTGACCTCTCAGACTGCTTCTGGCTCTGACGTCTCATACTGCTTCTGGCTCTGACCTCTCATACTGATTCCAGTTCTGACCTTTCATACTGCTTATGGCTCTGACCTCTCATACTGATTCTGGCTCTGACCTCTCAGACTGATTCTGGCTCTGACGTTTCAAACTACTTCTGGCTCTGACTTCTCAGACTTATTCTGGCTCTGACCTCTCAGACTGATTCTTGCTCTTACCTCTCAGACTGATTCTGGCTCTGACCTCTTATACTGATTCTGGCTCTGACCTCTCATACTAATTCTGGCTCTGATCTCTCATACTGATTCTGGCTCTGACCTCTCAGACTAATTCTGACTCTGACCTCTCATATTGATTCTGGCTCTGACCTATCATACTGATTCCGGTTCTGACCTCTCAGTCTGATTCTGGATTTGACCTCTCAGTCTAATTCCGGCTCTGACCTCTCATACTGATTCCGGCTCTGACCTTTCATACTGATTCTGGCTCTGACCTCTCAAACTAATTCTGGCTCTGACCTCTCAGACTGATTCTGACTCTTACCTCTCAAACTGACTCTAGCTCTGATCTCTCATACTGATTCTGGCTCTGACCTCACAGACTAATTCTGACTCTGACCTCTCATATTGATTCTGGCTCTGACCTATCATACTGATTCCGGTTCTGACCTCTAAGTCTGATTCCGGCTTTGACCTCTCAGTCTGATTCCGACTCTGACCTCTTATACTGATTCCGGCTCTGACCTCTCATACTGATTCTGGCTCTGTCCTCTCATACTGATTCTGGCTCTGACCTCTCAGACTGTTTCTGGTTCTGAACTCTTAGACTGCTTTTGGCTCTGACGTCTAATACTACTTCTGGCTCTGACTTCTCAAACTGATTCTGGTTCTGAACTCTCAGACTGATTCTGACTCTAACCTCTCATACTGATTCTGCCTCTGACCTCTCATACTAATTCTAGCTCTGACCTCTCAGACTGATTCTGGTTCTGACCTCTCAGACTGATTCTGGCTCTGATCTCTCATACTGATTCCGGCTCTGATCTCTCATACTGATTCTGGCACTCATCTCTCAGACTGATTCTGGCTCTGATCTCTCATACTGATTCTGGCTCTGACCTCTCAGACTGATTCTGGCTCTGATCTCTCAGACTGATTCTGGCTCTGATCTCTCAGACTGATTCTGGCTCTGATCTCTCAGACTGATTCTGGCTCTGATCTCTCAGACTGATTCTGGCTCTGATATCTCAGACTGATTCTGGCTCTGAGCTCTCAGACTGATTCTGGCTCTGATCTCCCATGCTGATTTCTGCTCTGACCTCTTATACTGCTTCTGGCTCTGACCTCTCATACTGCTTCTGGCTCTGACCTCTCATACTGCTTCTGGCTCTGACCTCTCAGACTGATTCTGGCTCTGACCTCTCAGTCTGTTTCCGGCTCTGATCTCTCATACTGATTCTGGCTCTGACCTCTCATACTGATTCTGGCTCTGATCTCTCATACTGATTCTGGCTCTAACCTTTCAGACTGATTCTGGCTCTGATCTCTCATACTGATTCTGGCTCTGACCTCTCAGACTGATTCTGGCTCTGACCTCTCATACTGATTCCGGCTCTGACCTCTCATACTGATTCTGGCTCTGATCTCTCATACTGATTCCGGCTCTGACCTCTCATACTGATTCTGGCTCTGATCTCTCATACTGATTCTGGCTCTAACCTTTCAGACTGATTCTGGCTCTGATCTCTCATACTGATTCTGGCTCTGACCTCTCAGACTGATTCTGTCTCTGACCTCTCATCCTGATTCTGGCTCTGACCTCTCAGACTGATTCTGGCTCTGACCTCTCATACTGATTCTGGCTCTGACCTCTCCTACTGATTCTGGCTCTGATCTCTCATACTGATTCTGGCTCTGACCTTTCAGACTGATTCTGGCTCTGACCTCTCATACTGATTCCGGCTCTGACCTCTCATACTGATTCCGGCTCTGATCTCTCATACTGATTCTGGCTCTGATCTCTCATACTGATTCTGGCTCTGACCTCTCAGACTGATTCTGGCTCTGACCTCTCATACTGATTCTGGCTCTGACCTTTCATACTGATTCTTGCTCTGACCTCTCATACTGATTCCGGCTCTGACCTCTCATACTGATTCTGACTCTGATCTCTCATACTGATTCTGGCTCTGACCTTTCAGACTGATTCTAGCTCTAACCTCTCATACTGATTCTGGCTCTGACCTCTCATACTGATTCCGGCTCTGATCTCTCATACTGATTCTGGCTCTGACCTTTCATACTGATTCTGGCTCTGATCTCTCAGACTGATTCTGGCTCTGACCTTTCAGACTGATTCTGGCTCTGATCTCTCTTACTGATTCTGGCTCTGATCTCTCTTACTGATTCTGGCTCTGACCTCTCAGACAGATTCTGGCTCTGACCTCTCAGTTTGAATCTGGCTCTGACCTCTCAGTCTGATTGGGGCTCTAACCTCTCATACTGATTCTGGCTCTGATCTCTCATACTGATTCTGGCTCTGACCTTTCAGACTGATTCTGTCTCTGACCTTTAAGACTGATTCTGTCTCTGACCTTTCAGACTGATTCTGGCTCTGACCTTTCAGACTGATTCTGGCTCTGACCTCTCACACTGATTCTGGCTCTGACCTCTCATACTGATTCTGGCTCTGACGTCTCACACTGCTTCTGGCTCTGACCTCTCAGACTTATTCCGGCTCTGACCTCTCAGTCTGATTCCGGCTCTGACCTCTCATACTGATTCCGTCTCTGACCTCTCATACAGATTCCGGCTCTGACCTCTCATACTGATTCTGGCTCTGACCTCTCATACTGATTCTGGCTCTGATCTCTCATACTGATTCTGGCTCTGACCTTTCAGACTGATTCTGGCTCTGACCTCTCATACTGATTCTGGCTCTGACCTCTCATACTGATTCTGGCTCTGACCTCTCATCTTGATTCTGGCTCTGACCTCTCATACTGATTCTGGCTCTGACCTCTCAGACTGATTCTGGCTCTGACCTCTCATACTGATTCTGGCTCTGATCTCTTATACTGATTCTGGCTCTGACCTTTCAGACTGATTCTTGCTCTGACCTCTCATACTGATTCTGGCTCTGACCTCTCATACTGATTCTGGCTCTGACCTCTCAGACTGATTCTGGCTCTGACCTCTCATACTGATTCTGGCTCTGACCTCTCATACTGATTCCGGCTCTGACCTCTCATACTGATTCTGGCTCTGACCTTTCAGACTGATTCTGGCTCTGATCTCTCATACTGATTCTGGCTCTGACCTCTCATACTGATTCTGGCTCTGATCTCTCATACTGATTCTGGCTCTGACCTTTCAGACTGATTCTGGCTCTGATCTCTCTTACTGATTCTGGCTCTGACCTCTCAGACAGATTCTGGCTCTGATCTCTCAGACTGATTCTGGCTCTGACCTCTCAGACTGATTCTGGCTCTGACCTCTCAGACTGATTCCGGCTCTGACCTCTCATACTGATTCTGGCTCTGACCTCTCATACTGATTCCAGTTCTGACCTTTCATTCTGCTTCTGACTCTGACCTCTCATACTGATTCTTGCTCTGACCTCTCAGACTGATTCTGGCTCTGACCTCTCAGACTGATTCTGGCTCTGACCTCTCAGACTGATTCTGGCTCTGACCTCTCATACTGATTCCGGCTCTGAACTCTCATACTGATTCTGGCTCTGACCTCTCAGTCTGATTCCGGCTCTGACCTATCATACTGATTCTGGCTCTGATCTCTCGTACTGATTCTGGCTCTGACCTCTCAGACTGATTCTGGCTCTGACCTCTCATCCTGATTCTGGCTCTGACCTCTCATACTGATTCTGGCTCTGACCTCTCATACTGATTCTGGCTCTGACCTCTCAGACTGATTCTAGCTCTGACCTCTCAAACTGATTCTGGCTCTGACCTCTCATACTGATTCTGGCTCTGATCTCTCATACTGATTCTGGCTCTGACCTTTCGTACTCATTCTGGCTCTGACCTCTCATACTGATTCTGGCTCTGACCTCTCATACTGATTCCGGCTCTGATCTCTCATACTGATTCTGGCTCTGACGTCTAAGACTTATTCTGGCTCTGACCTCTCATACTGATTCTGGCTCTGACCTTTCATACTGATTCTTGCTCTGACCTCTCATAATGATTCCGGCTCTGACCTCTCATACTGATTCTGGCTTTGATCTCTCATACTGATTCTGGCTCTGACCTTTCAGACTGATTCTGGCTCTGACCTCTCATACTGATTCTGGCTCTGACCTCTCATACTGATTCCGGCTCTGATCTCTCATACTGATTCTGGCTCTGACCTCTCATACTGATTCTGGCTCTGACCTCTCATACTGATTCCGGCTCTGATCTCTCATACTGATTCTGGCTCTGACGTCTAAGACTTATTCTGGCTCTGACCTCTCATACTGATTCTGGCTCTGACCTTTCATACTGATTCTTGCTCTGACCTCTCATAATGATTCCGGCTCTGACCTCTCATACTGATTCTGGCTCTGATCTCTCATACTGATTCTGGCTCTGACCTTTCAGACTGATTCTGGCTCTGATCTCTCTTACTGATTCTGGCTCTGACCTCTCAGACAGATTCTGGCTCTGATCTCTCAGACTGATTCTGGCTCTGACCTCTCAGACTGATTCTGGCTCTGACCTCTCAGACTGATTCCGGCTCTGACCTCTCATACTGATTCTGGCTCTGACCTCTCATACTGATTCCAGTTCTGACCTTTCATTCTGCTTCTGACTCTGACCTCTCATACTGATTCTTGCTCTGACCTCTCAGACTGATTCTGGCTCTGACCTCTCAGACTGATTCTGGCTCTGACCTCTCAGACTGATTCTGGCTCTGACCTCTCATACTGATTCCGGCTCTGAACTCTCATACTGATTCTGGCTCTGACCTCTCAGTCTGATTCCGGCTCTGACCTATCATACTGATTCTGGCTCTGATCTCTCGTACTGATTCTGGCTCTGACCTCTCAGACTGATTCTGGCTCTGACCTCTCATCCTGATTCTGGCTCTGACCTCTCATACTGATTCTGGCTCTGACCTCTCATACTGATTCTGGCTCTGACCTCTCAGACTGATTCTAGCTCTGACCTCTCAAACTGATTCTGGCTCTGACCTCTCATACTGATTCTGGCTCTGATCTCTCATACTGATTCTGGCTCTGACCTTTCGTACTCATTCTGGCTCTGACCTCTCATACTGATTCTGGCTCTGACCTCTCATACTGATTCCGGCTCTGATCTCTCATACTGATTCTGGCTCTGACGTCTAAGACTTATTCTGGCTCTGACCTCTCATACTGATTCTGGCTCTGACCTTTCATACTGATTCTTGCTCTGACCTCTCATAATGATTCCGGCTCTGACCTCTCATACTGATTCTGGCTCTGATCTCTCATACTGATTCTGGCTCTGACCTTTCAGACTGATTCTGGCTCTGACCTCTCATACTGATTCTGGCTCTGACCTCTCATACTGATTCCGGCTCTGATCTCTCATACTGATTCTGGCTCTGACCTCTCATACTGATTCTGGCTCTGACCTCTCATACTGATTCTGGCTCTGACCTCTCACACTGATTCTGGCTCTGACCTCTCACACTGATTCTGGCTCTGACCTCTCAGACTGATTCTGCCTCTGATCTCTCAGACTGATTCTGGCTCTGACCTCTCAGACTGATTCTGGCTCTGACCTCTCAGACTGATTCTGGCTCTCACCGCTCATACTGATTCCGGCTCTGAACTCTCATACTGATTCTGGCTCTGATCTCTCATACTGATTCTGGCTCTTACCTCTCAGTCTGATTCCGGCTCTTACCGCTCATACTGATTCTGGCTCTGATCTCTCGTACTGATTCTGGCTCTTATCGCTCAGACTGATTCTGGCTCTGACCTCTCATCTTGATTCTGGCTCTGACCTCTCAGACTGATTCTGGCTCTGACCTCTCAGACTGATTCTGGCTCTGACCTCTCAGACTGATTCTGGCTCTGACCTCTCAGACTGATTCTGGCTCTGACCTCTCAGACTGATTCTAGCTCTGACCTCTCAAACTGATTCCGGCTCTGACCTATCATACTGATTCTGGCTCTGATCTCTCGTACTGATTCTGGCTCTGACCTCTCAGACTGATTCTGGCTCTGACCTCTCATCCTGATTCTGGCTTTGACCTCTCATACTGATTCCGGCTCTGATCTCTCATACTGATTCTGGCTCTGACGTCTCAGACTGATTCTGGCTCTGACCTCTCATACTGATTCTGGCTCTGACCTTTCATACTGATTCTTGCTTTGACCTCTCATAATGATTCCGGCTCTGACCTCTCATACTGATTCTGGCTCTGATCTCTCATACTGATTCTGGCTCTGACCTTTCAGACTGATTCTGGCTCTGACCTCTCATATTGATTCCGGCTCTGATCTCTCATACTGATTCTGGCTCTGACCTCTCATACTGATTCTGGCTCTGACCTCTCACACTGATTCTGGCTCTGACCTCTCACACTGATTCTGGCTCTGACCTCTCACACTGATTCTGGCTCTGACCTCTCACACTGATTCTGGCTCTGACCTCTCAGACTGATTCTGGCTCTGACCTCTCAGACTGATTCTGGCTCTGACCGCTCATACTGATTCCGGCTCTGAACTCTCATACTGATTCTGGCTCTGATCTCTCATACTGATTCTGGCTCTTACCTCTCAGTCTGATTTTGGCTCTTACCGCTCATACTGATTCTGGCTCTGATCTCTCGTACTGATTCTGGCTCTGACCTCTCAGACTGATTCTGGCTCTGACCTCTCATCCTGATTCTGGCTCTGACCTCTCATACTGATTCTGGCTCTGACCTCTCATACTGATTCTGGCTCTGATCTCTCATACTGATTCTGGCTCTGATCTTTCAGACTGATTCTGGCTCTGATCTCTCTTACTGATTCTGGCTCTGACCTCTTAGACAGATTCTGGCTCTGACCTCTCATACTAAATCTGGCTCTGACCTCTCAGTCTCATTCTGGCTCTTATCTCTCATACTGATTCTGGCTCTGATCTCTCATACTGATTCTGGCTCTGACCTCTCAGTCTGATTCTGGATCTGACCTTTCAGACTGATTCTGGCTCTGACCTCTCAGACTGATTCTGGCTCTGACCTCTCATACTAAATCTGGCTCTGACCTCTCAGTCTGATTCTGGCTAAGACCTCTCAGTCTGATTGGGGCTCTGACCTCTCATACTGATTCTGGCTCTGATCTCTCATACTGATTCTGGCTCTGACCTTTCAGACTGATTCTGGCTCTGACCTTTCAGACTGATTCTGGCTCTGACCTTTCAGAATGATTCTGGCTCTGACCTCTCATACTGATTCTGGCTCTGACCTCTCATACTGATTCTGGCTCTGACCTCTCAGTCTGATTCCGGCTCTGACCTCTCATACTTATTCCGGCTCTGACCTCTCATACTGATTCCGGCTCTGACCTCTCATACTGATTCTGGCTCTGACCTCTCATACTGATTCCAGTTCTGACCTTTCATTCTGCTTCTGGCTCTGACCTCTCATACTGATTCCGGCTCTAACCTCTCATACTGATTCTGGCTCTGACCTCTCAGACTGATTCTGGGTCTGACCTCTCAGACTGATTCTGGCTTTGACCGCTCATACTGATTCCGGCTCTGAACTCTCATACTGATTCTGGCTCTGACCTCTCATACTGATTCTGGCTCTGACCTCTCAGACTGATTCTGGCTCTGACCTCTCAGACTGATTCTAGCTCTGACCGCTCATACTGATTCCGGCTCTGAACTCTCATACTGATTCTGGCTCTGATCTCTCATACTGATTCTGGCTCTGACCTCTCAGTCTGATTCCGGCTCTGACCTCTCATACTGATTCTGGCTCTGATCTCTCGTACTGATTCTGGTTCTGACCTCTCAGACTGATTCTGGCTCTGACCTCTCATCCTGATTCTGGCTTTGACCTCTCATACTGATTCTGGCTCTGACCTCTCATACTGATTCTGGCTCTGATCTCTCATACTGATTCTGGCTCTGAGGTCTCTACAAAAACATCCCAGAAGAAGACCTAACTCCAGAACAGCAACAGATAATCACCAAACTGAGGGACATGGAGAAAGTCATCAAAGACTTCCAGAACCCTCTGGACTCACCAATCACCATAAAAGATATATAGGAAAGAATTGCCCTGCTGAAAGGTAAAAAGGCCAGTGGCCCTGACGGCATCCTACCAGAGATGATCAAATACAGCCCTCCAGCAATACACGCGGCGCTGGCAAAGCTATTCACCCTCGTGCTCAATGCTGGACACTTCCCCGAAGACTGGAACAAAGGGCTCATAACCCCCATCTACAAGAATGGGGACCAATATGACCCCAACAACTACAGAGGGATCTGCGTCAGCAGCACGCTGGGGAAACTGTTCAACAGCATAATCAATAACAGAATCCTCACCTTCCTCACACAACACGGGGTCCTCAGCAAGAGCCAAGCAGGGTTCATGCCAAACCACCGCACCACAGACCATATCTACACCCTGCACAGCCTCATCAAGATGCACGTCCACAACACCAGAAGAGGCAAGATATTCGCCTGCTTCGTGGACTTTAAGAAGGCGTTTGATTCAGTATGGCACCCAGGCCTACTTCTAAAACTCCTAGAGAGTGGAATAGGAGGAAGAAGGTACGAAGTCATCAAGAGCTCCTACACCGGAAACCAGTGCAGTGTGAAGGTGAATGGGGAAAGGACTGCATACTTCCAACAGGCCCGAGGGGTCAGACAAGGCTGTAGCCTGAGCCCAACGCTCTTCAACATCTATATCAATGAACTGGCTACAGCCCTGGAGGCCTCATCAACCCCAGGCCTCACCCTGAACAATCGAGAGGTGAAGTTCCTGCTGTATGCCGACGACCTCCTACTCCTGGCCCCCACCGAGAAAGACCTCCAAGAAAGCCTGTCAGTGCTGGAAAAATTCAGCACCACATAGGCCCTACCCATCAACCAGAAGAAGACCAAAATCATGGTATTTCAGAAGAAGGGCCAAAACAAAGCCTCCACCACCCCACAATTCACACTGAATGGCTCCACACTGGAGAAAACCAAGAGCTACACCTACCTGGGGCTGGAGCTCAGCCAATCAGGAAGCTTCAAAGCAGCAATAGAAACCCTGAAAGCAAAAGCCTGCAGAACCTTCTACGCCATCAGAAGACAACTGTACCACCTCAAACCACCGGTGAGGGTCTTGATGAAGATATTTGACGCAGTCATCTCCCCGATCCTTCTCTATGGCAGCGAGGTTTGGGGCCCAGCCACCTACCCAGACCTGTCAAAGTGGGATTCCAGCCCAACAGAGAACTTCCACCTGGTGTTCTGCAAATACCTGCTCCATGTCCATCGCAACACCACCAACATAGCCTGCAGGGCAGAGCTAGGCAGACTCCCCCTATGGCTCACCATACAGAAGAGGGCGCTAGCTTTCCAGGCACACATCCAGGTGAGCAAGTCCGACTCCTACCACCACCAAGCATGGCTAAGCCACCTGAGCAAACCAGACATTCAACAACCAAACAACAGCCAACCACCAAACCAAAAACACCAACAGATGATAACCAAGGCCGAAATAAAGGCGACCACAGAGGCAAATAGAGAGCGGTACATTGAAGAATGGAAAAACGAAATAAATAACTCCAAGAAACTCACCGTGTACCAATCCCTACAAAGGGACTACACCATGGCCACCTACCTGGAGAGAATACGCCACCCCAAGCACAGACAGACCCTGAGCCGGTACAGACTGAGCGCCCACAACCTAGAGATAGAGACGGGGCGATACAGGCAGACGTACAAGCCACGGGAGAAGAGACTGTGCCAGCACTGTGACCAGGGGGCCCTAGAAGACGAGACCCACTTCCTGCTACACTGCACCAAATACTCAGCTGTGAGGGCCGTCTACTACCAAAGACTCTCTGCCCACATCCCAGACTTCATATCTGCAGACGAGAAGAGGAAACTCTACATCCTACTGGGAGAAGAAGAGGGCACTGTGGAGATCGCTGCCCAATACGTATACAGCTGTCACCAAACAAGAGGAAGATGAGACTCCATGGACTGTTATATTTATCCCAAAACACCCGCCCACCCCCACCCCCCCATATAGCAGTCACCAACAAAGAGGAAGACGAGACTCCACGGACTGTTATACCCCAAACCAACCGCCCCGCCCCACCCCACCTCCAACCCCCCCATATAGCAGTCACCAACGAAGAGGAAGATGAGACTCCATGGACTGATATAACCCAACCCCCCCCCCCACATACCCACCACCCACCCAACCCAACGCCCCCCCCCCCGCCCACTTTACTAGCTTTGGCAATGCCAAATACCTATTCGGACGTGCCAATAAAGCATTTTTGATTTGATTTGACCTTTCAGACTGATTCTGGCTCTGATCTCTCTTACTGATTCTGGCTCTGACCTCTCAGACAGATTCTGGCTCTGATCTCTCAGATTGATTCTGGCTCTGACCTCTCAGACTGATTCTGGCTCTGACCTCTCAGACTGATTCCGGCTCTGACCTCTCATACTGATTCCAGTTCTGACCTTTCATTCTGCTTCTGACTCTGACCTCTCATACTGATTCTGGCTCTGACCTCTCAGACTAATTCTGGCTCTGACCTCTCAGACTGATTCCGGCTCTGACCTCTCAGACTGATTCTGGCTCTGACCTCTCAGACTGATTCCGGCTCTGATCTCTCATACTGATTTTGGCTCTGATCTCTCATACTGATTCTGGCTCTGACTTATCAGTCTGATTCCGGCTCTGATCTCTCATACTGATTCTGGCTCTGACCTCTCAGTCTGATTCCGGCTCTGACCTCTCATACTGATTCTGGCTCTGACCTCTCATACTGATTCTGGCTCTGACCTCTCAGACTGATTCTGGCTCTGACCTCTCAGACTGATTCTGGCTCTGACCTCTCATACTGATTCTGGCTCTGACCTCTCATACTGATTCTGGCTCTGATCTCTCATACTGATTCTGGCTCTGACCTTTCAGACTGATTCTGGCTCTGACCTCTCATACTGATTCTGGCTCTGACCTCTCATACTGATTCCGGCTCTGATCTCTCATACTGATTTTGGCTCTGATCTCTCATACTGATTCTGGCTCTGACTTATCAGTCTGATTCCGGCTCTGATCTCTCATACTGATTCTGGCTCTGACCTCTCAGTCTGATTCCGGCTCTGACCTCTCATACTGATTCTGGCTCTGATCTCTCGTACTGATTCTGGCTCTGACCTCTCAGACTGATTCTGGCTCTGACCTCTCATCCTGATTCTGGCTCTGACCTCTCATACTGATTCTGGCTTTGACCTCTCATACTGATTCTGGCTCTGAACTCTCATACTGATTCTGGCTCTGACCTTTCAGACTGATTCTGGCTCTGATCTCTCTTACTGATTCTGGCTCTGACCTCTCAGACTGATTCTGGCTCTGACCTCTCAGACTGATTCCGGCTCTGAACTCTCATACTGATTCTGGCTCTGACCTCTCAGTCTGATTTCGGCTCTGACCTCTCATACTGATTCTGGCTCTGATCTCTCGTACTGATTCTGGCTCTGACCTCTCAGACTGATTCTGGCTCTGACCTCTCATCCTGATTCTGGCTCTGACCTCTCATACTGATTCTGGCTCTGACCTCTCAGACTGATTGTGGCTCTGACCTCTCAGACTGATTCTGGATCTGACCTCTCAGACTGATTCTGGCTCTGACCTCTCATACTGATTCTGGCTCTGACCTCTCATACTGATTCTGGCTCTGATCTCTCATACTGATTCTGGCTCTGACCTTTCAGACTGATTCTGGCTCTGACCTCTCATACTGATTCTGGCTCTGACCTCTCATACTGATTCCGGCTCTGATCTCTCATACTAATTTTGGCTCTGATCTCTCATACTGATTCTGGCTCTGACTTATCAGTCTGATTCCGGCTCTGATCTCTCATACTGATTCTGGCTCTGACCTCTCAGTCTGATTCCGGCTCTGACCTCTCATACTGATTCTGGCTCTGATCTCTCGTACTGATTCTGGCTCTGACCTCTCAGACTGATTCTGGCTCTGACCTCTCATCCTGATTCTGGCTCTCACCTCTCATACTGATTCTGGCTTTGACCTCTCATACTGATTCTGGCTCTGATCTCTCATACTGATTCTGGCTCTGACCTTTCAGACTGATTCTGGCTCTGATCTCTCTTACTGATTCTGTCTCTGACCTCTCAGACTGATTCTGGCTCTGACCTCTCAGACTGATTCTGGCTCTGACCTCTCAGACTGATTCCGGCTCTGACCTCTCATACTGACTCTGGGCTCTGACCTCTCATACTGATTCCAGTTCTGACCTTTCATTCTGCTTCTGACTCTGACCTCTCATACTGATTCTGGCTCTGACCTCTCAGACTGATTCTGGCTCTGACCTCTCAGACTGATTCTGGCTCTGACCTCTCATCCTGATTCCGGCTCTGAACTCTCATACTGATTCTGTCTCTAACCTCTCAGTCTGATTCCGTCTCTGACCTCTCATACTGATTCTGGCTCTGATCTCTCGTACTGATTCTGGCTCTGACCTCCCAGACTGATTCTGGCTCTGACCTCTCATCCTGATTCTGGCTCTGACCTATCATACTGATTCTGGCTCTGACCTCTCAGACTGATTCTGGCTCTGACCTCTTAGACTTATTCTGGCTCTGACCTCTCATACTGATTCTGGCTCTGATCTCTCATACTGATTCTGGCTCTGACCTTTCAGACTGATTCTGGCTCTGACCTCTCATACTGATTCTGGCTCTGACCTCTCATACTGATTCCGGCTCTGATCTCTCATATTGATTCTGGCTCTGACCTCTCATACTGATTCTGGCTCTGATCTCTCATATTGATTCTGGCTCTGACCTCTCAGACTGATTCTGGCTCTGACCTCTCATACTGATTCCGGCTCTGACCTCTCATACTGATTCCGGCTCTGACCTCTCATACTGATTCCGGCTCTGACCTCTCATACTGATTCAGGCTATGACCTTTCAGACAGATTCTGGCTGTGATCTCTCATACTGATTCCGGCTCTGAACTCTCATACTGATTCTGGCTCTGACCTCTCATACTGATTCCAATTCTGACCTTTCATTCTGCTTCTGACTCTGACCTCTCATACTGATTCTTGCTCTGACCTCTCAGACTGATTCTGGCTCTGACCTCTCAGACTGATTCTGGCTCTGACCTCTCAGACTGATTCTGGCTCTGACCTCTCATACTGATTCCGGCTCTGAACTCTCATACTGATTCTGGCTCTGACCTCTCAGACTGATTCTGGCTCTGAACTCTCATACTGATTCCGGCTCTGAACTCTCATACTGATTCTGGCTCTGACCTCTCAGTCTGATTCCGGCTCTGACCTCTCATACTGATTCTGGCTCTGATCTCTCGTACTGATTCTGGCTCTGACCTCTCAGACTGATTCTGGCTCTGACCTCTCATCCTGATTCTGGCTCTGACCTTTCAGACTGATTCTGGCTCTGACCTCTCAGACTGATTCTCGCTCTGACCTCTCAGACTGATTCCGGCTCTGACCTCTCATACTGATTCTGGCTCTGACCTCTCATACTGATTCCAGTTCTGACCTTTCATTCTGATTCTGACTCTGACCTCTCATACTGATTCTTGCTCTGACCTCTCAGACTGATTCTGGCTCTGACCTCTCAGACTGATTCTGGCTCTGACCTCTCAGATTGATTCTGGCTCTGACCTCTCATACTGATTCTGGCTCTGACCTCTCAGACTGATTCTGGCTCTGACCTCTCAGACTGATTCTGGCTCTGACCTCTCATACTGATTCCGGCTCTGATCTCTCATACTGATTCTGGCTCTGACCTCTCAGACTGATTCTGGCTCTGACCTCTCATACTGATTCCGGCTCTGATCTCTCATACTGATTCTGGCTCTGACCTTTCAGACTGATTCTGGCTCTGACCTCTCATACTGATTCTGGCTCTGACCTCTCATACTGATTCCGGCTCTGATCTCTCATACTGATTCTGGCTCTGATCTCTCATACTGATTCTGGCTCTGACCTCTCAGACTGATTCTGGCTCTGACCTCTCATACTGATTCTGGCTCTGACCTCTCATACTGATTCCGGCTCTGACCTCTCATACTGATTCTGGCTCTGACCTTTCAGACTGATTCTGGCTGTGATCTCTCATACTGATTCTGGCTCTAAACTCTCATACTGATTCTGGCTCTGATCTCTCATACTGATTCTGGCTCTGACCTTTCAGACTGATTCTGGCTCTGATCTCTCTTACTGATTCTGGCTCTGACCTCTCAGACAGATTCTGGCTCTGATCTCTCAGACTGATTCTGGCTCTGACCTCTCAGACTGATTCTCGCTCTGACCTCTCAGACTGATTCCGGCTCTGACCTCTCATCCTGATTCTGGCTCTGACCTTTCAGACTGATTCTGGCTCTGACCTCTCAAACTGATTCTCGCTCTGACCTCTCAGACTGATTCCGGCTCTGACCTCTCATACTGATTCTGGCTCTGACCTCTCATACTGATTCCAGTTCTGACCTTTCATTCTGATTCTGACTCTGACCTCTCATACTGATTCTTGCTCTGACCTCTCAGACTGATTCTGGCTCTGACCTCTCAGACTGATTCTAACTCTGACCTCTCAGACTGATTCTGGCTCTGACCTCTCATACTGATTCCGGCTCTGAACTCTCATACTGATTCTGGCTCTGACCTCTCAGACTGATACTGGCTCTGACCTCTCATACTGATTCCGGCTCTGAACTCTCATACTGATTCCGGCTCTGATCTCTCATACTGATTCTGGCTCTGATCTCTCATACTGATTCTGGCTCTGACCTCTCAGACTGATTCTGGCTCTGACCTCTCATACTGATTCTGGCTCTGACCTCTCATACTGATTCCGGCTCTGACCTCTCATACTGATTCTGGCTCTGACCTTTCAGACTGATTCTGGCTGTGATCTCTCATACTGATTCTGGCTCTAAACTCTCATACTGATTCTGGCTCTGATCTCTCATACTGATTCTGGCTCTGACCTTTCAGACTGATTCTGGCTCTGATCTCTCTTACTGATTCTGGCTCTGACCTCTCAGACAGATTCTGGCTCTGATCTCTCAGACTGATTCTGGCTCTGACCTCTCAGACTGATTCTCGCTCTGACCTCTCAGACTGATTCCGGCTCTGACCTCTCATCCTGATTCTGGCTCTGACCTTTCAGACTGATTCTGGCTCTGACCTCTCAAACTGATTCTCGCTCTGACCTCTCAGACTGATTCCGGCTCTGACCTCTCATACTGATTCTGGCTCTGACCTCTCATACTGATTCCAGTTCTGACCTTTCATTCTGATTCTGACTCTGACCTCTCATACTGATTCTTGCTCTGACCTCTCAGACTGATTCTGGCTCTGACCTCTCAGACTGATTCTGGCTCTGACCTCTCAGACTGATTCTGGCTCTGACCTCTCATACTGATTCCGGCTCTGAACTCTCATACTGATTCTGGCTCTGACCTCTCAGACTGATTCTGGCTCTGACCTCTCATACTGATTCCGGCTCTGAACTCTCATACTGATTCTGGCTCTGACCTCTCAGTCTGATTCCGGCTCTGACCTCTCATACTGATTCTGGCTCTGATCTCTCGTACTGATTCTGGCTCTGACCTCTCAGACTGATTCTGGCTCTGACCTCTCATCCTGATTCTGGCTCTGACCTTTCAGACTGATTCTGGCTCTGATCTCTCTTACTGATTCTGGCTCTGACCTCTCAGACAGATTCTGGCTCTGATCTCTCAGACTGATTCTGGCTCTGACCTCTCAGACTGATTCTGGCTCTGACCTGTCAGACTGATTTCGGCTCTGACCTCTCATACTGACTCTGGCTCTGACCTCTCATACTGATTCCAGTTCTGATCTTTCATTCTGCTTCTGACTCTGACCTCTCATACTGATTCTGGCTCTGACCTCTCAAACTGATTCTGGCTCTGACCTCTCATACTGATTCCGGCTCTGAACTCTCATACTGATTCTGTCTCTAACCTCTCAGTCTGATTCCGGCTCTGACCTCTCATACTGATTCTGGCTCTGATCTCTCGTACTGATTCTGGCTCTGACCTCTCAGACTGATTCTGGCTCTGACCTCTCAGACTGATTCTGGCTCTGACCTCTCATACTGATTCTGGCTCTGATCTCTCATACTGATTCTGGCTCTGATCTCTCTTACTGATTCTAGCTCTGACCTCTCAGACAGATTCTGGCTCTGATCTCTCAGACTGATTCTGGCTCTGACCTCTCAGACTGATTCTGGCTCTGACCTCTCAGACTGATTCCGGCTCTGACCTCTCATACTGACTCTGGCTCTGACCTCTCATACAGATTCCAGTTCTGACCTTTCATTCTGCTTCTGACTCTGACCTCTCATACTGATTCTGGCTCTGACCTCTCAGACTGATTCTGGTTCTGACCTCTCAGACTGATTCTGGCTCTGACCTCTCAGACTGATTCTGGCTCTGATCTCTCAGACTGATTCTGGCTCTGACCTCTCAGACTGATTCTGGCTCTGACCTCTCAGACTGATTCCGGCTCTGACCTCTCATACTGACTCTGGCTCTGACCTCTCATACAGATTCCAGTTCTGACCTTTCATTCTGCTTCTGACTCTGACCTCTCATACTGATTCTGGCTCTGACCTCTCAGACTGATTCTGGTTCTGACCTCTCATACTGATTCTGGCTCTGACCTCTCAGACTGATTCTGGCTCTGATCTCTCAGACTGATTCTGGCTCTGACCTCTCAGACTGATTCTGGCTCTGACCTCTCAGACTGATTCCGGCTCTGACCTCTCATACTGACTCTGGCTCTGACCTCTCATACAGATTCCAGTTCTGACCTTTCATTCTGCTTCTGACTCTGACCTCTCATACTGATTCTGGCTCTGACCTCTCAGACTGATTCTGGCTCTGACCTTTCAGACTGATTCTGGCTCTGATCTCTCTTACTGATTCTGGCTCTGACCTCTCAGACAGATTCTGGCTCTGATCTCTCAGACTGATTCTGGCTCTGACCTCTCAAACTGATTCTCGCTCTGACCTCTCAGACTGATTCCGGCTCTGACCTCTCATACTGATTCTGGCTCTGACCTCTCATACTGATTCCAGTTCTGACCTTTCATTCTGATTCTGACTCTGACCTCTCATACTGATTCTTGCTCTGACCTCTCAGACTGATTCTGGCTCTGACCTCTCAGACTGATTCTAACTCTGACCTCTCAGACTGATTCTGGCTCTGACCTCTCATACTGATTCCGGCTCTGAACTCTCATACTGATTCTGGCTCTGACCTCTCAGACTGATACTGGCTCTGACCTCTCATACTGATTCCGGCTCTGAACTCTCATACTGATTCCGGCTCTGATCTCTCATACTGATTCTGGCTCTGATCTCTCATACTGATTCTGGCTCTGACCTCTCAGACTGATTCTGGCTCTGACCTCTCATACTGATTCTGGCTCTGACCTCTCATACTGATTCCGGCTCTGACCTCTCATACTGATTCTGGCTCTGACCTTTCAGACTGATTCTGGCTGTGATCTCTCATACTGATTCTGGCTCTAAACTCTCATACTGATTCTGGCTCTGATCTCTCATACTGATTCTGGCTCTGACCTTTCAGACTGATTCTGGCTCTGATCTCTCTTACTGATTCTGGCTCTGACCTCTCAGACAGATTCTGGCTCTGATCTCTCAGACTGATTCTGGCTCTGACCTCTCAGACTGATTCTCGCTCTGACCTCTCAGACTGATTCCGGCTCTGACCTCTCATCCTGATTCTGGCTCTGACCTTTCAGACTGATTCTGGCTCTGACCTCTCAAACTGATTCTCGCTCTGACCTCTCAGACTGATTCCGGCTCTGACCTCTCATACTGATTCTGGCTCTGACCTCTCATACTGATTCCAGTTCTGACCTTTCATTCTGATTCTGACTCTGACCTCTCATACTGATTCTTGCTCTGACCTCTCAGACTGATTCTGGCTCTGACCTCTCAGACTGATTCTGGCTCTGACCTCTCAGACTGATTCTGGCTCTGACCTCTCATACTGATTCCGGCTCTGAACTCTCATACTGATTCTGGCTCTGACCTCTCAGACTGATTCTGGCTCTGACCTCTCATACTGATTCCGGCTCTGAACTCTCATACTGATTCTGGCTCTGACCTCTCAGTCTGATTCCGGCTCTGACCTCTCATACTGATTCTGGCTCTGATCTCTCGTACTGATTCTGGCTCTGACCTCTCAGACTTATTCTGGCTCTGACCTCTCATCCTGATTCTGGCTCTGACCTTTCAGACTGATTCTGGCTCTGATCTCTCTTACTGATTCTGGCTCTGACCTCTCAGACAGATTCTGGCTCTGATCTCTCAGACTGATTCTGGCTCTGACCTCTCAGACTGATTCTGGCTCTGACCTGTCAGACTGATTTCGGCTCTGACCTCTCATACTGACTCTGGCTCTGACCTCTCATACTGATTCCAGTTCTGATCTTTCATTCTGCTTCTGACTCTGACCTCTCATACTGATTCTGGCTCTGACCTCTCAAACTGATTCTGGCTCTGACCTCTCATACTGATTCCGGCTCTGAACTCTCATACTGATTCTGTCTCTAACCTCTCAGTCTGATTCCGGCTCTGACCTCTCATACTGATTCTGGCTCTGATCTCTCGTACTGATTCTGGCTCTGACCTCTCAGACTGATTCTGGCTCTGACCTCTCAGACTGATTCTGGCTGTGACCTCTCATACTGATTCTGGCTCTGATCTCTCATACTGATTCTGGCTCTGATCTCTCTTACTGATTCTAGCTCTGACCTCTCAGACAGATTCTGGCTCTGATCTCTCAGACTGATTCTGGCTCTGACCTCTCAGACTGATTCTGGCTCTGACCTCTCAGACTGATTCCGGCTCTGACCTCTCATACTAACTCTGGCTCTGACCTCTCATACAGATTCCAGTTCTGACCTTTCATTCTGCTTCTGACTCTGACCTCTCATACTGATTCTGGCTCTGACCTCTCAGACTGATTCTGGTTCTGACCTCTCAGACTGATTCTGGCTCTGACCTCTCAGACTGATTCTGGCTCTGATCTCTCAGACTGATTCTGGCTCTGACCTCTCAGACTGATTCTGGCTCTGACCTCTCAGACTGATTCCGGCTCTGACCTCTCATACTGACTCTGGCTCTGACCTCTCATACAGATTCCAGTTCTGACCTTTCATTCTGCTTCTGACTCTGACCTCTCATACTGATTCTGGCTCTGACCTCTCAGACTGATTCTGGTTCTGACCTCTCAGACTGATTCTGGCTCTGACCTCTCAGACTGATTCTGGCTCTGATCTCTCAGACTGATTCTGGCTCTGACCTCTCAGACTGATTCTGGCTCTGACCTCTCAGACTGATTCCGGCTCTGACCTCTCATACTGACTCTGGCTCTGACCTCTCATACAGATTCCAGTTCTGACCTTTCATTCTGCTTCTGACTCTGACCTCTCATACTGATTCTGGCTCTGACCTCTCAGACTGATTCTGGCTCTGACCTTTCAGACTGATTCTGGCTCTGATCTCTCTTACTGATTCTGGCTCTGACCTCTCAGACAGATTCTGGCTCTGATCTCTCAGACTGATTCTGGCTCTGACCTCTCAGACTGATTCTGGCTCTGACCTGTCAGACTGATTTCGGCTCTGACCTCTCATACTGACTCTGGCTCTGACCTCTCATACTGATTCCAGTTCTGACCTTTCATTCTGCTTCTGACTCTGACCTCTCATACTGATTCTGGCTCTGACCTCTCAGACTGATTCTGGCTCTGATCTCTCATACTGATTCCGGCTCTGAACTCTCATACTGATTCTGTCTCTAACCTCTCAGTCTGATTCCGGCTCTGACCTCTCATACTGATTCTGGCTCTGATCTCTCGTACTGATTCTGGCTCTGACCTCTCAGACTGATTCTGGCTCTGACCTCTCAGACTGATTCTGGCTCTGACCTCTCATACTGATTCTGGCTCTGATCTCTCATACTGATTCTGGCTCTGACCTCTCAGACTGATTCTGGCTCTGACCTCTCATCCTGATTCTGGCTCTGATCTTTTAGACTGATTTTGGCTCTGATCTCTCTTACTGATTCTGGCTCTGACCTCTCAGACAGATTCTGGCTCTGATCTCTCAGACTGATTCTGGCTCTGACCTCTCAGACTGATTCTGGCTCTGACCTCTCAGACTGATTCCGGCTCTGACCTCTCATACTGACTCTGGCTCTGACCTCTCATACAGATTCCAGTTCTGACCTTTCATTCTGCTTCTGACTCTGACCTCTCATACTGATTCTGGCTCTGACCTCTCAGACTGATTCTGGTTCTGACCTCTCAGACTGATTCTGGCTCTGACCTCTCAGACTGATTCTGGCTCTGATCTCTCAGACTGATTCTGGCTCTGACCTCTCAGACTGATTCTGGCTCTGACCTCTCAGACTGATTCCGCCTCTGACCTCTCATACTGACTCTGGCTCTGACCTCTCATACAGATTCCAGTTCTGACCTTTCATTCTGCTTCTGACTCTGACCTCTCATACTGATTCTGGCTCTGACCTCTCAGACTGATTCTGGCTCTGACCTCTCAGACTGATTCTGGCTCTGACCTCTCAGACTGATTCTGGCTCTGATCTCTCGTACTGATTCTGGCTCTGACCTCTCAGACTGATTCCGGCTCTGACCTCTCATACTGATTCCGGCTCTGACCTCTCATACTGATTCCGGCTCTGATCTCTCATACTGATTCTGGCTCTGATCTCTCATACTGATTCTGGCTCTGACCTCTCAGACTGATTCTGGCTCTGACCTCTCATACTGATTCTGGCTCTGACCTTTCATACTGATTCTTGCTCTGACCTCTCATACTGATTCCGGCTCTGACCTCTCATACTGATTCTGACTCTGATCTCTCATACTGATTCTGGCTCTGACCTTTCAGACTGATTCTAGCTCTAACCTCTCATACTGATTCTGGCTCTGACCTCTCATACTGATTCCGGCTCTGATCTCTCATACTGATTCTGGCTCTGACCTTTCATACTGATTCTGGCTCTGATCTCTCAGACTGATTCTGGCTCTGACCTTTCAGACTGATTCTGGCTCTGATCTCTCTTACTGATTCTGGCTCTGATCTCTCCTACTGATTCTGGCTCTGACCTCTCAGACAGATTCTGGCTCTGACCTCTCAGTTTGAATCTGGCTCTGACCTCTCAGTCTGATTGGGGCTCTAACCTCTCATACTGATTCTGGCTCTGATCTCTCATACTGATTCTGGCTCTGACCTTTCAGATTGATTCTGTCTCTGACCTTTAAGACTGATTCTGTCTCTGACCTTTCAGACTGATTCTGGCTCTGACCTTTCAGACTGATTCTGGCTCTGACCTTTCACACTGATTCTGGCTCTGACCTCTCATACTGATTCTGGCTCTGACGTCTCACACTGCTTCTGGCTCTGACCTCTCAGACTTATTCCGGCTCTGACCTCTCAGTCTGATTCCGGCTCTGACCTCTCATACTGATTCCGTCTCTGACCTCTCATACAGATTCCGGCTCTGACCTCTCATACTGATTCTGGCTCTGACCTCTCATACTGATTCTGGCTCTGATCTCTCATACTGATTCTGGCTCTGACCTTTCAGACTGATTCTGGCTCTGACCTCTCATACTGATTCTGGCTCTGACCTCTCATACTGATTCTGGCTCTGACCTCTCATCCTGATTCTGGCTCTGACCTCTCATACTGATTCTGGCTCTGACCTCTCAGACTGATTCTGGCTCTGACCTCTCATACTGATTCTGGCTCTGATCTCTCATACTGATTCTGGCTCTGACCTTTCAGACTGATTCTGGCTCTGACCTCTCATACTGATTCTGGCTCTGACCTCTCATACTGATTCTGGCTCTGACCTCTCAGACTGATTCTGGCTCTGACCTCTCATACTGATTCTGGCTCTGACCTCTCATACTGATTCCGGCTCTGACCTCTCATACTGATTCTGGCTCTGACCTTTCAGACTGATTCTGGCTCTGATCTCTCATACTGATTCTGGCTCTGACCTCTCATACTGATTCTGGCTCTGATCTCTCATACTGATTCTGGCTCTGACCTTTCAGACTGATTCTGGCTCTAATCTCTCTTACTGATTCTGGCTCTGACCTCTCAGACAGATTCTGGCTCTGATCTCTCAGACTGATTCTGGCTCTGACCTCTCAGACTGATTCTGGCTCTGACCTCTCAGACTGATTCCGGCTCTGACCTCTCATACTGATTCTGGCTCTGACCTCTCATACTGATTCCAGTTCTGACCTTTCATTCTGCTTCTGACTCTGACCTCTCATACTGATTCTTGCTCTGACCTCTCAGACTGATTCTGGCTCTGACCTCTCAGACTGATTCTGGCTCTGACCTCTCAGACTGATTCTGGCTCTGACCTCTCATACTGATTCCGGCTCTGAACTCTCACACTGATTCTGGCTCTGACCTCTCAGTCTGATTCCGGCTCTGACCTATCATACTGATTCTGGCTCTGATCTCTCGTACTGATTCTGGCTCTGACCTCTCAGACTGATTCTGGCTCTGACCTCTCATCCTGATTCTGGCTCTGACCTCTCATACTGATTCTGGCTCTGACCTCTCAGACTGATTCTGGCTCTGACCTCTCAGACTGATTCTGGCTCTGACCTCTCAGACTGATTCTAGCTCTGACCTCTCAAACTGATTCTGGCTCTGACCTCTCATACTGATTCTGGCTCTGATCTCTCATACTGATTCTGGCTCTGACCTTTCGTACTCATTCTGGCTCTGACCTCTCATACTGATTCTGGCTCTGACCTCTCATACTGATTCCGGCTCTGATCTCTCATACTGATTCTGGCTCTGACGTCTAAGACTTATTCTGGCTCTGACCTCTCATACTGATTCTGGCTCTGACCTTTCATACTGATTCTTGCTCTGACCTCTCATAATGATTCCGGCTCTGACCTCTCATACTGATTCTGGCTCTGATCTCTCATACTGATTCTGGCTCTGACCTTTCAGACTGATTCTGGCTCTGACCTCTCATACTGATTCCGGCTCTGACCTCTCATACTGATTCTGGCTCTCACCTCTCAGATTGATTCTGGCTCTCACCTCTCAGATTGATTCTGGCTCTGATCTCTCAGACTGATTCTGGCTCTGACGTCTCATACTGATTCTGGCTCTGACCTCTCAGACTGCTTCTGGCTCTGACTTCTCAAAACGATTCTGGCTCTGACTTCTCAGACTGATTCTGGCTCTGACCTCTCAGACTGCTTCTGGCTCTGACGTCTCATACTGCTTCTGGCTCTGACCTCTCATACTGATTCCAGTTCTGACCTTTCATACTGCTTATGGCTCTGACCTCTCATACTGATTCTGGCTCTGACCTCTCAGACTGATTCTGGCTCTGACGTTTCAAACTACTTCTGGCTCTGACTTCTCAGACTTATTCTGGCTCTGACCTCTCAGACTGATTCTTGCTCTTACCTCTCAGACTGATTCTGGCTCTGACCTCTTATACTGATTCTGGCTCTGACCTCTCATACTAATTCTGGCTCTGATCTCTCATACTGATTCTGGCTCTGACCTCTCAGACTAATTCTGACTCTGACCTCTCATATTGATTCTGGCTCTGACCTATCATACTGATTCCGGTTCTGACCTCTCAGTCTGATTCTGGATTTGACCTCTCAGTCTAATTCCGGCTCTGACCTCTCATACTGATTCCGGCTCTGACCTTTCATACTGATTCTGGCTCTGACCTCTCAAACTAATTCTGGCTCTGACCTCTCAGACTGATTCTGACTCTTACCTCTCATACTGACTCTAGCTCTGATCTCTCATACTGATTCTGGCTCTGACCTCACAGACTAATTCTGACTCTGACCTCTCATATTGATTCTGGCTCTGACCTATCATACTGATTCCGGTTCTGACCTCTAAGTCTGATTCCGGCTTTGACCTCTCAGTCTGATTCCGACTCTGACCTCTTATACTGATTCCGGCTCTGACCTCTCATACTGATTCTGGCTCTGTCCTCTCATACTGATTCTGGCTCTGACCTCTCAGACTGTTTCTGGTTCTGAACTCTTAGACTGCTTTTGGCTCTGACGTCTAATACTACTTCTGGCTCTGACTTCTCAAACTGATTCTGGTTCTGAACTCTCAGACTGATTCTGACTCTAACCTCTCATACTGATTCTGGCTCTGACCTCTCATACTAATTCTAGCTCTGACCTCTCAGACTGATTCTGGTTCTGACCTCTCAGACTGATTCTGGCTCTGATCTCTCATACTGATTCCGGCTCTGATCTCTCATACTGATTCTGGCACTCATCTCTCAGACTGATTCTGGCTCTGATCTCTCATACTGATTCTGGCTCTGACCTCTCAGACTGATTCTGGCTCTGATCTCTCAGACTGATTCTGGCTCTGATCTCTCAGACTGATTCTGGCTCTGATCTCTCAGACTGATTCTGGCTCTGATCTCTCAGACTGATTCTGGCTCTGATATCTCAGACTGATTCTGGCTCTGAGCTCTCAGACTGATTCTGGCTCTGATCTCCCATGCTGATTTCTGCTCTGACCTCTTATACTGCTTCTGGCTCTGACCTCTCATACTGCTTCTGGCTCTGACCTCTCATACTGCTTCTGGCTCTGACCTCTCAGACTGATTCTGGCTCTGACCTCTCAGTCTGTTTCCGGCTCTGATCTCTCATACTGATTCTGGCTCTGACCTCTCATACTGATTCTGGCTCTGATCTCTCATACTGATTCTGGCTCTAACCTTTCAGACTGATTCTGGCTCTGATCTCTCATACTGATTCTGGCTCTGACCTCTCAGACTGATTCTGGCTCTGACCTCTCATACTGATTCCGGCTCTGACCTCTCATACTGATTCTGGCTCTGATCTCTCATACTGATTCCGGCTCTGACCTCTCATACTGATTCTGGCTCTGATCTCTCATACTGATTCTGGCTCTAACCTTTCAGACTGATTCTGGCTCTGATCTCTCATACTGATTCTGGCTCTGACCTCTCAGACTGATTCTGGCTCTGACCTCTCATCCTGATTCTGGCTCTGACCTCTCAGACTGATTCTGGCTCTGACCTCTCATACTGATTCTGGCTCTGACCTCTCCTACTGATTCTGGCTCTGATCTCTCATACTGATTCTGGCTCTGACCTTTCAGACTGATTCTGGCTCTGACCTCTCATACTGATTCCGGCTCTGACCTCTCATACTGATTCCGGCTCTGATCTCTCATACTGATTCTGGCTCTGATCTCTCATACTGATTCTGGCTCTGACCTCTCAGACTGATTCTGGCTCTGACCTCTCATACTGATTCTGGCTCTGACCTTTCATACTGATTCTTGCTCTGACCTCTCATACTGATTCCGGCTCTGACCTCTCATACTGATTCTGACTCTGATCTCTCATACTGATTCTGGCTCTGACCTTTCAGACTGATTCTAGCTCTAACCTCTCATACTGATTCTGGCTCTGACCTCTCATACTGATTCCGGCTCTGATCTCTCATACTGATTCTGGCTCTGACCTTTCATACTGATTCTGGCTCTGATCTCTCAGACTGATTCTGGCTCTGACCTTTCAGACTGATTCTGGCTCTGATCTCTCTTACTGATTCTGGCTCTGATCTCTCTTACTGATTCTGGCTCTGACCTCTCAGACAGATTCTGGCTCTGACCTCTCAGTTTGAATCTGGCTCTGACCTCTCAGTCTGATTGGGGCTCTAACCTCTCATACTGATTCTGGCTCTGATCTCTCATACTGATTCTGGCTCTGACCTTTCAGACTGATTCTGTCTCTGACCTTTAAGACTGATTCTGTCTCTGACCTTTCAGACTGATTCTGGCTCTGACCTTTCAGACTGATTCTGGCTCTGACCTCTCACACTGATACTGGCTCTGACCTCTCATACTGATTCTGGCTCTGACGTCTCACACTGCTTCTGGCTCTGACCTCTCAGACTTATTCCGGCTCTGACCTCTCAGTCTGATTCCGGCTCTGACCTCTCATACTGATTCCGTCTCTGACCTCTCATACAGATTCCGGCTCTGACCTCTCATACTGATTCTGGCTCTGACCTCTCATACTGATTCTGGCTCTGATCTCTCATACTGATTCTGGCTCTGACCTTTCAGACTGATTCTGGCTCTGACCTCTCATACTGATTCTGGCTCTGACCTCTCATACTGATTCTGGCTCTGACCTCTCATCTTGATTCTGGCTCTGACCTCTCATACTGATTCTGGCTCTGACCTCTCAGACTGATTCTGGCTCTGACCTCTCATACTGATTCTGGCTCTGATCTCTCATACTGATTCTGGCTCTGACCTTTCAGACTGATTCTTGCTCTGACCTCTCATACTGATTCTGGCTCTGACCTCTCATACTGATTCTGGCTCTGACCTCTCAGACTGATTCTGGCTCTGACCTCTCATACTGATTCTGGCTCTGACCTCTCATACTGATTCCGGCTCTGACCTCTCATACTGATTCTGGCTCTGACCTTTCAGACTGATTCTGGCTCTGATCTCTCATACTGATTCTGGCTCTGACCTCTCATACTGATTCTGGCTCTGATCTCTCATACTGATTCTGGCTCTGACCTTTCAGACTGATTCTGGCTCTGATCTCTCTTACTGATTCTGGCTCTGACCTCTCAGACAGATTCTGGCTCTGATCTCTCAGACTGATTCTGGCTCTGACCTCTCAGACTGATTCTGGCTCTGACCTCTCAGACTGATTCCGGCTCTGACCTCTCATACTGATTCTGGCTCTGACCTCTCATACTGATTCCAGTTCTGACCTTTCATTCTGCTTCTGACTCTGACCTCTCATACTGATTCTTGCTCTGACCTCTCAGACTGATTCTGGCTCTGACCTCTCAGACTGATTCTGGCTCTGACCTCTCAGACTGATTCTGGCTCTGACCTCTCATACTGATTCCGGCTCTGAACTCTCATACTGATTCTGGCTCTGACCTCTCAGTCTGATTCCGGCTCTGACCTATCATACTGATTCTGGCTCTGATCTCTCGTACTGATTCTGGCTCTGACCTCTCAGACTGATTCTGGCTCTGACCTCTCATCCTGATTCTGGCTCTGACCTCTCATACTGATTCTGGCTCTGACCTCTCATACTGATTCTGGCTCTGACCTCTCAGACTGATTCTAGCTCTGACCTCTCAAACTGATTCTGGCTCTGACCTCTCATACTGATTCTGGCTCTGATCTCTCATACTGATTCTGGCTCTGACCTTTCGTACTCATTCTGGCTCTGACCTCTCATACTGATTCTGGCTCTGACCTCTCATACTGATTCCGGCTCTGATCTCTCATACTGATTCTGGCTCTGACGTCTAAGACTTATTCTGGCTCTGACCTCTCATACTGATTCTGGCTCTGACCTTTCATACTGATTCTTGCTCTGACCTCTCATAATGATTCCGGCTCTGACCTCTCATACTGATTCTGGCTTTCATCTCTCATACTGATTCTGGCTCTGACCTTTCAGACTGATTCTGGCTCTGACCTCTCATACTGATTCTGGCTCTGACCTCTCATACTGATTCCGGCTCTGATCTCTCATACTGATTCTGGCTCTGACCTCTCATACTGATTCTGGCTCTGACCTCTCATACTGATTCCGGCTCTGATCTCTCATACTGATTCTGGCTCTGACGTCTAAGACTTATTCTGGCTCTGACCTCTCATACTGATTCTGGCTCTGACCTTTCATACTGATTCTTGCTCTGACCTCTCATAATGATTCCGGCTCTGACCTCTCATACTGATTCTGGCTCTGATCTCTCATACTGATTCTGGCTCTGACCTTTCAAACTGATTCTGGCTCTGATCTCTCTTACTGATTCTGGCTCTGACCTCTCAGACAGATTCTGGCTCTGATCTCTCAGACTGATTCTGGCTCTGACCTCTCAGACTGATTCTGGCTCTGACCTCTCAGACTGATTCCGGCTCTGACCTCTCATACTGATTCTGGCTCTGACCTCTCATACTGATTCCAGTTCTGACCTTTCATTCTGCTTCTGACTCTGACCTCTCATACTGATTCTTGCTCTGACCTCTCAGACTGATTCTGGCTCTGACCTCTCAGACTGATTCTGGCTCTGACCTCTCAGACTGATTCTGGCTCTGACCTCTCATACTGATTCCGGCTCTGAACTCTCATACTGATTCTGGCTCTGACCTCTCAGTCTGATTCCGGCTCTGACCTATCATACTGATTCTGGCTCTGATCTCTCGTACTGATTCTGGCTCTGACCTCTCAGACTGATTCTGGCTCTGACCTCTCATCCTGATTCTGGCTCTGACCTCTCATACTGATTCTGGCTCTGACCTCTCATACTGATTCTGGCTCTGACCTCTCAGACTGATTCTAGCTCTGACCTCTCAAACTGATTCTGGCTCTGACCTCTCATACTGATTCTGGCTCTGATCTCTCATACTGATTCTGGCTCTGACCTTTCGTACTCATTCTGGCTCTGACCTCTCATACTGATTCTGGCTCTGACCTCTCATACTGATTCCGGATCTGATCTCTCATACTGATTCTGGCTCTGACGTCTAAGACTTATTCTGGCTCTGACCTCTCATACTGATTCTGGCTCTGACCTTTCATACTGATTCTTGCTCTGACCTCTCATAATGATTCCGGCTCTGACCTCTCATACTGATTCTGGCTCTGATCTCTCATACTGATTCTGGCTCTGACCTTTCAGACTGATTCTGGCTCTGACCTCTCATACTGATTCTGGCTCTGACCTCTCATACTGATTCCGGCTCTGATCTCTCATACTGATTCTGGCTCTGACCTCTCATACTGATTCTGGCTCTGACCTCTCATACTGATTCTGGCTCTGACCTCTCACACTGATTCTGGCTCTGACCTCTCACACTGATTCTGGCTCTGACCTCTCAGACTGATTCTGCCTCTGATCTCTCAGACTGATTCTGGCTCTGACCTCTCAGACTGATTCTGGCTCTGACCTCTCAGACTGATTCTGGCTCTCACCGCTCATACTGATTCCGGCTCTGAACTCTCATACTGATTCTGGCTCTGATCTCTCATACTGATTCTGGCTCTTACCTCTCAGTCTGATTCCGGCTCTTACCGCTCATACTGATTCTGGCTCTGATCTCTCGTACTGATTCTGGCTCTTATCGCTCAGACTGATTCTGGCTCTGACCTCTCATCTTGATTCTGGCTCTGACCTCTCAGACTGATTCTGGCTCTGACCTCTCAGACTGATTCTGGCTCTGACCTCTCAGACTGATTCTGGCTCTGACCTCTCAGACTGATTCTGGCTCTGACCTCTCAGACTGATTCTAGCTCTGACCTCTCAAACTGATTCCGGCTCTGACCTATCATACTGATTCTGGCTCTGATCTCTCGTACTGATTTTGGCTCTGACCTCTCAGACTGATTCTGGCTCTGACCTCTCATCCTGATTCTGGCTTTGACCTCTCATACTGATTCCGGCTCTGATCTCTCATACTGATTCTGGCTCTGACGTCTCAGACTGATTCTGGCTCTGACCTCTCATACTGATTCTGGCTCTGACCTTTCATACTGATTCTTGCTCTGACCTCTCATAATGATTCCGGCTCTGACCTCTCATACTGATTCTGGCTCTGATCTCTCATACTGATTCTGGCTCTGACCTTTCAGACTGATTCTGGCTCTGACCTCTCATACTGATTCTGGCTCTGACCTCTCATATTGATTCCGGCTCTGATCTCTCATACTGATTCTGGCTCTGACCTCTCATACTGATTCTGGCTCTGACCTCTCACACTGATTCTGGCTCTGACCTCTCACACTGATTCTGGCTCTGACCTCTCACACTGATTCTGGCTCTGACCTCTCACACTGATTCTGGCTCTGACCTCTCAGACTGATTCTGGCTCTGACCTCTCAGACTGATTCTGGCTCTGACCGCTCATACTGATTCCGGCTCTGAACTCTCATACTGATTCTGGCTCTGATCTCTCATACTGATTCTGGCTCTTACCTCTCAGTCTGATTTTGGCTCTTACCGCTCATACTGATTCTGGCTCTGATCTCTCGTACTGATTCTGGCTCTGACCTCTCAGACTGATTCTGGCTCTGACCTCTCATCCTGATTCTGGCTCTGACCTCTCATACTGATTCTGGCTCTGACCTCTCATACTGATTCTGGCTCTGATCTCTCATACTGATTCTGGCTCTGATCTTTCAGACTGATTCTGGCTCTGATCTCTCTTACTGATTCTGGCTCTGACCTCTTAGACAGATTCTGGCTCTGACCTCTCATACTAAATCTGGCTCTGACCTCTCAGTCTCATTCTGGCTCTTATCTCTCATACTGATTCTGGCTCTGATCTCTCATACTGATTCTGGCTCTGACCTCTCAGTCTGATTCTGGATCTGACCTTTCAGACTGATTCTGGCTCTGACCTCTCAGACTGATTCTGGCTCTGACCTCTCATACTAAATCTGGCTCTGACCTCTCAGTCTGATTCTGGCTAAGACCTCTCAGTCTGATTGGGGCTCTGACCTCTCATACTGATTCTGGCTCTGATCTCTCATACTGATTCTGGCTCTGACCTTTCA